>NC_091492.1:449967-3342055 GCF_947461875.1 Haliaeetus albicilla
TTGCCGTTCTTTTCTTTTTTTGAGTCTTTCCCTCTGAAACTTGCACCACTTGGAGCAGCCTTCAATGTGACAGGAGCCTCTCATTTCGCATTAATTACCTTTTCGGGCTAGAAGTTATCTTCTTCCTTGCCCCAGCTCTCAATCCTTCCTCTCTAATGGTACCCAGTTTTGGAGGGCTTGACACTCTATGCCAGTGACAGGCACTGCAAAACCCCACTGCACCTTTCCAACAGCACATCCTTGACATATGGATGTTTCCTGCCTTTTCAGTATCTTCCTCTTTCTGCTATTTTAGGATGATCCTGGTGATCACGGTGAAACCTCTTTTCCTTCCTTCCCTTTCACCAGTGCTGCTCTCCTGCGTGAGATGGTCTGAACCCAGCACCATCCCTGGCCCTGCAGCCCTGGGCACTGCACCCCATGCCTCTGCTCTCCTCCTTGCGCCCGCCAAGTGGCCATGGGGTACGGGTTGGCACGCTGCACCCCTCAGCAGCTGGCACAACAGTAGCACAAGTGTAAACAGAAAGTTTAACACTGACCAAAAAACTGCAGGGAGGTGAGTTGGTCACTGCCATAGCCCGTTCACGCACCGGTGGCTAAGCTTGTCACCTGGAGGTCTGGGCTGGCTGGTTGGGATTGCTTCCACCAGGGCATCCCACTTCAAGGGGGGGGAAGCGAGGGGTCTCTGATGCTCCCCAAGCACACAGCTGGGAGGGAGAGGATGGCACGGCGGGGAGCGGGTGCTCGGTGACCCCGGGGAGCTGCTGCCGCGCTCCTCACCTCGCGCACACATCCTCCCTTGCCATCAATCAGGGGAAAGGGGAAATCCAGAGTGGAGCCGGTAGCGGCTGCTCGCTGCCAAGCGGCTCCAGGATCCAGCACGAGTGCTGCCCAGCAGCTGCCCACTCCTTCAACCACCCTCCTGAGTTTAGGCAAAGGCCACCGGGAAGCGATGCCTGGGGGGACAAGGGCCCCAGAGCGCTGGCGGGGCACAGACAGAACGCGTGGCCCGCACCCGGCCCACGGCCACCTGCGGGGACCTTTCTGAGCAGCGGTGGACCGGGGCTGCTGCTGCTTTCGGGGGCAGAGCAGAGAGCAGCCGGGCTCCCTCCTCTGCTGCCCCGGCTCTGGCCCCGTGCGGAGGCTTCACGGGACCACTGCCTGCTCAGGATCCCCCAAGGGGTCTGCGCCAGCACCCGCCGCCGCTCACGGCCACGCTCCTGTGGTTACAGGGCATTGTCGGCATCCCTCCGTCCCCTAACCAGGAGCTCTCCATCCTCCCCGTGTCACTGCCTTCTCACGACACCGCTTGAGGCCCTGGGAGAGGGACTGTCTGGTGAAGGGGTAACAGGGGGGCAGGACCCATCTCCCGCTCCCCCAGTCTCATCAGACCCACAATGGACAGCGAGGCACTGGCTCAGGGAACGAGGCGCAGCAGGGAAAGGTCTGCTCGCTCCGTATTGCCCACATGCCTGCTTCCCTTCGCTCGGCATCCAGGCTGTGACCTCTAACCCCTTCCAGACTGGAACAAAATAAACTCCGAGCAATCCTCCACACCACACACACACACACACGCACGCACAAAAGGGGAGGAAAAAAAAGAATAGGAGGAGAAAAGTGAGTAGGTGATGTGGAAAGGAGAGGTGGCTGCACAAGTGAAGTGGAACGGACAGGCACTGTGCGCTGCCAGATTGCCTGCCTGCCTGCAAAGGCCAAAATTAATGCCATTGTTTTGCCACAAAGGAGGCAGCAAAGTAGCAGCGGAGGCCAGAGAACAATCCTAAACACCAAGCCCTAATTCACCCTTCATAACAATAAAAAGGAGGATGGAAAAGGCCAGAACGCTTCAGCTTAATTGGTAACCAAATGAGAGAGTAGTTCCCAGAAAAGGAGCAGAAGCGTCTGCCCTGCATGAATACCAGCAAATCAGAAAAGCAAAGAAAAACGCTCGCAAGTCACGCTCAGTCCATCCCCACTTTCTGTCCCTTTGAGCCTGGTGAGCGATAGCAGGGGCCGTGCAGGGGCCCTGCATGCACCATTCCAGGAGCAAGCTGGGATTTAAGGGCTTGGGGCCCAATGCAGGACCAGTGAGGGCACTAAGCGGGGATGTACGTGGTGCATCGTGCCAGCTTCAGAAAGGCCAGGACATCCCTGCAGGCAGACCAAAGGAAATCTGCATCTGACACTGCATGGGGAAGAAACAACACGTTAGAACACGTGTGGAACGGGACAAAAAAATTAAACGCTGTCATTTATTTAATGAAGTGGCCGCAGATGAATGAAAAGGCTGAAAAAAGGGGTAGGAAGAGGTACCTACACAGAAAAGGAGGAGATGATTGGGCTGCTTGGTCTGAAAAGAAGTAAGGCTGCCTTTACAGGAGCATCAAATGAAGGTTGGTTCAAGGGAGCTGGACCAATACTGCTCCTCTCATCCTACAGTCTCTGGAGGACTGACAATGAACTTGGAAAAAATGCAAATTTGAAGCAAATACGGATAATACTTTCTCTTACGGCTCCCAATTAACCTTTGGAACTCGTGGCCTCAAGAAATCAGTGAGGTCAAAACAAAATGTATGGCAAGGGCATAAAGATGTACAACTTAGAAAAGCAAACTGACTATTTGGAAGAAATAGAAACCCTCTTGCTTAAGGGCATGAACTAAATTTTAGTAGGAATAAGGATGAGACCTTTATTTGAGGTAGGTTATTATTTGTTTACGGGTCCCCAAATTCCCTTCTGAAGCAGCTAGAGCAAGACATTGGCGTTGGCAGACACGTTATTAAACAATCTCAAGTTTTTAGTGGAAAAATAAATGCGTGTGGTGGCTCCTTCTTAGGCAGTTCTGAGGACTTTAATGTCATCACCAGAGGATCAATAGGCCTTACAGAATGAAAAGGAAGCAAGCATATTTGAGAAATACAGGCAAATACCGGACCACTAGCGAGTACACAGGAGAGCGTTCTCCTGACATGCACGTCAAAGTACGCTTAACAGCAGTGAAAATGCTGGACTGGGTCAGGCCAGGGGTTGCTTCTAGCCCTGTGCCAGCTGCTGTAAAACCCTGTTTCACAAATCATCCCATTGATAACATATACAATCTCATTTTGCCTATGGCTCTTAAAGAAAAACAAAATCAATTTCAGAAACCAAGCTCTGTATCTCTTGCAATTAAGTCTATAATCCTAACAAATGAGCTGCAGGATGAGAAGACTTTCCATTTTCATAATGCCTCCTCTGAACAAAGATCTCAAAGCACTTTTTTGTTTAGGTCAGCCACTCTCCTCTTCCAGTCCTGCCAGTTAGATAAAGACCATCAGACATGTGCTCCTGCAGCAGAGTGAATCACGAGAGAATCAGGACAAGGAAAAGACAGAAGCAAACAGGAAAGGAATTGATGCTCTGCGGGGATATTCCCTGACAGGAAGAAAGGTGCAGGACATTCTCTTCCAGCATTGAGCATGACCCTGTGGACTTGCATCAGCTTTTATAAGCAAATGGATCTCTTGTACAGGGCAATGAAGCCTACACTGTAACCCCAAATCAGCATGTTCAGTGGCAACAAGCTTCAAGTTCACCTTCCAAACAGGATGGCACATTAGTGTGCTGATGCTACAGGTCTGAGTGTGCAAACTTTGGAAAAGCTCTGCCATGCTTGCTTTCTCTCTTTGGAACTGTTTTGGCTGACCAGTTGAGAAAGAAGCCTGCTCTGGTCACAGCAACAAGTGGTATGGCTGACAGCACTCTCCTTGCAGGTTTGGCACTTGGAAGGACAATTTTCTGTCTCTGAAGACCCGAAAAAAAGATCATGAGAAGAACTCTACCTCTCCCTTCCAATGATCGAAAAGCACATGGCAAATGTCAAGGAATTCAGTTTCACAACCACCCTGAAGAGTAAGCCAATATTCTTCTTGTTCTATGGATGAAACCCTAAATTGAGTAGTAACTTATTTTTATTGATCCATGTCAGAACTGTGACGTTGTCCAGAATTCTGGAGTTTCAGTCCCATCTTTTAACATCTCTAAGAACTGCTGAAACAAATTAGCAACATTTTTATAATCTGTAAGTCAAAAACGTTTAAAACGTGAAGGACAAAGCTAGCGTGGGCTCAGTGTCTTTGCTAATCCAAGGCCCAGAGGTTGCTTCTGGACCCTGACTTACATCCTCCACAGGCTCATGCAGTGACTTTCCCATTATTATTGGCATTAAAACACCTAGACAGAAGTTTGTCCGTCTCAGAAAATACATAGGCAGGTTCTGCTACAACCAGTGGTGCAAAAGCACCACAGGAGGAGGTATGAAGGGATTTTGTCCTGCAGTTTCCTCTCTGATGAAAAGATGGAGCTGGAGACCAGAAATCTGGTGTAAATGTCCTGTGCGAGGAACAGAAACAGTTCCGTAAAAGCATCCTTTGCATCCATCTAAACCGTGTAGTTCACAGAAAGGGTGGATTTGTTTTCCCCAGGACACACCATCACAGCCCAGGACACCTGGTACTGCCTCAGCCAGTCTCAGGTAGAGCTCTATGTTTAGACTGGCTCAGATAACCTTTTAAAAGAACTTTTAATTATAAAAAGTGCAACATTTTCAGAAGAAAGGGAAAAATGCAGAATTACAGCTACACTGAGGTAGACTCCATCCAGTCTGTGTATATACCTCTCGAGAAACACAAATCACCCCACATCCTCTTTCCCTGTTCTTCTTACACTGCAATGAAACCATAGAAGGAAAACAAGCTTGGCATTTCTGCCTAGGAGCGTCTTGCCAAACTGGACTGTGAGCTATCAGTTACAGGGCAAGACCTTCAGAAGTAGGCATGGGCCCCCTCGAGCTGACGAGCTCTTGCCCACCACCTCCTGACACCCTGCTGATGCTTCCTCCAGAAAGGAAACCGCAGTCCTTGGCCAGGACTGGTGGCATTGCAACACGTTTTTGGTGTCAGCGTCACAGAGGAGTTAACCCTGTTTCTGAGAAGTCTGGAGAAGATGCCTGGCTTCAAGCACAACTTTCATTTTTATCCCCCATCACAGAAATCAGCCAGAAAGGTTCACTGCTGACGACACGTGCAGATGGGCAGGAAACAGCAGAGCGGAAGGGAATCCTGGAAACTCTGGCACCTCACAGAGGTGCTGCCGTGACACAAAAACCAAGCACGTGGCCAAGGCAAACCCCATCCCAGGGAAATGGTCTCAGCCTCTGACACTCCTTAAGGATGACCCTGTATGACCGAGCAGAGAGGAACTCGCAGAACGCCACGCTCCCAAACCTACCAGTGCTCTTCAGGAGTTGTTACATGAGACTTCAGGCTGCCCACCACAGAGATACCAAAATCAAGCGTGGGTGGAGCTGCAGCAAACCCTGAAGTACCATCTGGCAGTTTGGGGTCCTGCTTATGTTTCATACCTCTCCTCCTGGCACGGGCCCAGCATTCTTCTGCGCTGGGGCTGCACAACTGGGCAGGCAGCGTAAGGCCAGTAGGGTCTGTCTGGTCGCCATGCCCTGCAGGACACCGGGATGCTGCAGTGGGGCATGGCGGCACCTCCACACGAGGAGCAGAGGAAAACCTAGGAAGCATGAGCAGTGCCAACAGACCAGGCTGGAGGTTTGTTCTGTTTCACACAGCATCCAGCGAGGCAGTTGGTTTGAAGCAGAGTTCTCGTTCTGTATCAGTAATTACACCCAGGGATCAGCAACTGCCAAGCCCAGCTGCTGGACCTTGCCGTACAGCAGCTCCTCAGCAAGGGCTTGAGCGTGAAGCCTGGCAGGTAGTTTCCCTCTCACGGCCCCTCCTCACCCTACTCCACTGTTTACTTATAAACAAGTTAAATATCCTCATTGCCTTTGAACACAAAGCCTGTGCCCAGTTGAACGTGACTGAACATTTCTTTCTGCCACTGTCCCCACCTAATGTGTTATTAGGCAAATTAGTAGGACAGAAGGTATCAAGGTATCAGCAATTCTCCGTGCTGGAGCTCCAGACCCTTTCAGCTCAGGTCAACAGCAGAACAGGACAAGAGACTCCGAGCTAATACACCAACAAAAGCATGCAAGTGAGGCAACCCTCTAAACTCATTAACCTGTTAACACAGATGAAGGCATGTTCGTTCCACATGTATTTAATTTGAAGCCAAGCAGTGTAGAAAGGGAAAAAACAGCAGTGCAGCAATGGCTACAACAGTCAAACCTGTAGGAAAGATACTGGAGATGTGCTGCTACCATGCAATACTATGGAGATGAACATCATAAATTAGGGTTGACAGTGGAGGAACAGTTGCTGGAGCGTGTGTGTCTAAGTTTTTGGAAGGTTTCTTTTCCTCCTTACCACCAGAACGTCAAAGCAGCAGACCCAGACACAGCACTTGAGCAAGTGCGAGGTTGGGACAGAAGCAGCATAGTTGTGCTGATGAGACATGAGCTGAATTTGCTGCTAATATGAAACCTGTGTCGCCCACACTGATATCTAACCCTTCTCCAACACATCTTGAGACAGGGCTGCAGCACCTACTGCTGTTCAACCTGCAACATCTTCAAGGCTTTACTGATTCACCCCCAAAAGGGAGAGCCCTTCAGTCTTGAATTTAACCAGCACCACTGCAACAACCACCTTGAAGTCCTCAAGAAAAGCGTTCCCTATTCTAAAACTGGAAAGGACAAAAGAGAAACAGGGAAGAGAAACAGAAGGTGCAGCCAGCACCACAGCAGGGCTTTTGGTGACCAAACTCAGTACCAAGGGCGAGACCGCAAGGACAGGGACGCAACTCTTCTGTCCTAAAGGAAACAGCAGCTGCTTGAGCTCAGGAGACACGCTGTGCTCTGACAACCTGGTTTCAGTCTGGCTCTGGAGTTTGTTTTGATGGGGAGAAAAAACTAGAGTAGGAGAGGGACCAGGAGCTTCCCAGTGTTTTACTACAGCATCTGGTGATGTTTTCCCCTTTATTTAAGTGGAAAGGGCTTTAAGATGCAGCCGAACAAGAAAAACATTCTGGAACAAGTCAGCCGTCAGAGCTTCCTCTCTTTCTGCTTAATGAAAGCCATGAGCTCCCAGTGACAAGTGTCTGCTGGAGCTAGATGGGGAGTTTATGAGATTCCTGCCACGTTTCAGTGATATTACAGCATGCCTTTGGTCTGCCTTCCCCAGCCCAGCTATCTAACCACTTCCTTCCCGCCAGGCGCCTCCCATTAGAGAGTTTCATTAAGCGAATGCTTGGGGGTTTGTGTAGATTTCTGTTACCCCCCCGCTTTACCAGGGGCACATGAAAAAAGTCACGATAAACTTTAATAAAAACAAAATTAAAATGATTAAACCTTTCATATCCTTTAGAGATTATCTATTCACTGCTGGTTGGTCAGAACAGAGCTAAGGCACAACTGCTTTTTACTTTAAACTCAAAACCAACCCCAAAAAATAAACAACAAAGGAAATCTGTCTCTGCCAGATATTAAAGGGGAACCAACTTCATCCCTGCATTCTGCGAAGCCAGACCCTAACAGTCCCATGGTGTCCCATATGCACAAAGACAGAAAGATGCAGTAGCGTTCTCCAAAATCTGGGTGGAGGAAAAGGGGAAAGGACGCAAGGAGGGAACAGTTACAAACGATGCTACAGAATAATACTGGAACCGAGAAGTCCCCTAAAGGGACTGACTTTCTTAAAGCATGTAGATTTCCTCATGTCTTCAGACCTTCCAAAGGAGCTAACTGTGTACAGCAACCCTGACCCATGGCTGTGAGAAGTACATTTACTGCATTTTTGATAACCATTAAAGCAATATGAAACTAAAGCAGAACCAAAAGTTTCCACCCGCCTCTCTGTCCAGCCATGAAGAAGAGAGTTTGCTATCTGCCCAGCCTCTGGCCATCCTCCAAAGGAGAGACCCTGCGCAGAAGTACCACGATTCCCATCAGGAACTTGCTGGAAAGGTAAAAGGTCCTTAAGCCATGCAATCCACACAAAAAATGAAAAAATTCCAAAGTTCAGCAGAACAACAAAGGGGAACGCAACAAGCTGTCCTCCTGCTTTAAACGAACACACATGACATGAGATCTCGGAAAACAAGACGATAATCCTGCATGTGGGGGTATTTGGTGGGGTTGGCACAGAGATCAGAAATGCTGCAGTAAAGGGGAACTGCGAGTTTAATCAGCTTAACATACATATCGCCAAGAGCTGTTTTCCTCTTTGTTGCTATTTCACGTATGTTATTGCACCATGGGTGAATGTTTTCTCAAAACAGGACAATAGCTTGTCTTACTCCCTACGTGTGAGGATGAGATGACAGAAACGGATTTCCTCTTCAGACAACAAAGCTGTTGCGCACCCCCAGCTGTAGGAAACAGCCCCCGGCAGAAAGCTGGGTGCATGCGACACAGCACCCAACGGCCCTCCTGGCCCCCTCCCAAGGACCTGCTGCGGCTGGGCTGCTGCAACGCACGCCGAGCACCTCTTTGACGAGGCACGTGCTGATGATTTGGTTGGGTTTACATGCAACACTTGGGAAACAAAGACCGAGCAGGCTGCTGCCTTCAGGGGGTTACAGATAACGTATTGGGAAAAGACAATATTGGGTTGCGGGGAGCGAGAGAGAGGTAAAAAGCCTGAGAGAAGCTAATGAAGCTGGGCAGCATTTGATGTTTGCACACAGGAGCTCAGATTGTCATTTGGGTTGGCAGATTATTAAATGTGTCAATCAAGGACAAGCCTGGAAATGGCAAGGGGTAGCATGCGAAACGAGGTTAGCTGTTAAAACACCAGAGGAAGGAATCTCGTTCTGAGGAGGAGAGGATGACTGGCAGCAGCACAAGACCAGAGGAGCTTCTCCAGCCGTAAGAGGCAGGGGCAGTGGGGGGAGATGACATGCAGAACATCATTTTGGACCTCTTGCTTGCACCAGGTGGGAAATTTTACACCAAATCCCTCAGCGTGCACCTTGCGCATTGCTCTTCCCTAGCCCTCTGCAAGGGCCACACACTCCAGCCAGATAAATCTGTGCATTGCTAGCAGAGCCAGAGTTGGTAGTGTGTTTTTGGGTAGTAGATGCTATAGTATAAATGCTGTACGCTGTCCTCCTGCAGACACTGTACAAGCAATCTGCTTTGGGAAGTTTTTAATTGTTGTGTGCAATTAAGTCCCACGGAAAAGTGGAGAGAGGCTTACAAAAGCAAACTAATTACTCCTTTCTGAAACCCTCCATTACCTCTATCAGATGTAGGAGAGCAACATGCATGTTTCTCCAGCATTAGCAATGACCACATTTTCTTTAATCGAGACCAAGTGGAGGACATCAGATCTTAATAAATTTGAGTTATTTCAAACAGGGAGAAGTATCATTTGGCATTACCCATTTTCATTTCAAAAGTCTTAAATTTCCACTGGAAGTACAGATCCTGCAATAATGAAAAATCCACTCCAAAGGAGCGTCTCGCATCCCTGTTGTAACAAATTACATTAATAATTACTCCATGCTTGATGATTGTGAATGAGAAATGTCTTGCATGGTTGCCCACTCTTCAAGGTGGGAAAATAACAGGATGACGGTTCCCCTCACAGGAGATTTCTGTGGAGGAACCCCTTCCCCTTTCTCCACCACGTGTTTCACTTCATTTTACAGTTGGGCTGACCAGAATTCCTAAGCCCGGGCCACGGCCACCAAGGGAAGGGAGAAACTGGAGAACCTGGACAGGAGAGAGGGGAATTCAGAGAGCAATGCCTCCGCCTCAAGGAAGAAGATAACGCATGCTGTGGGACTTCTAAGTCACAAATTTAAACTGACAAATGTGGCTGACATCAATCCTCCCTTCTGCTGAATAGAGACTTTTTGTCTAAGAGAAACTTTTTCATGCTGCAAACCACATCCTGAGTGTTTCATGAACAAATCTGCTCCTGATCACACGGGAACTTGCTTCTGTTCCCATTTACCATCACCTCTCTCCTGACGGCAATGCCTTCGCATCCCTGGTGCAGCTAGAAAACTGCTTTTAAGGAAGAGGAACATTAGCAAAGTGTTTCATATGACTCAGAGTGAAAAGAGAGGTGCAAGCACCATATGAGCATCCAGCTGTCTACAAGCACCACAGGCAGAGCCAAGCTGAGTTTGGTGACTGCTATTTTTATACCACATGGGGTTTTCTCATCTGGCAACTGCTCTAGCTATACCTCAGTTCTGTTTACATACTTGGTTTCATTAAAAATTCACATCCTGATTTCAGTCTACAGTTCACAGCCCTTCCGAAGGTCGAATACTGAAATATGAGGAAGACATGGATGGACAGTGCACCCACCTCTGCCCGGGCGGCAGAAGAGGGGAAAAGCGGGAGCCACGAGGTATCCCCTCCTCCCAGGGAGCTCTGGGAGCCAGCAGCTTTCACGGGGTTACCAGAACAGAGGTTTACAGTAAAGGTATTCCTCTATATAATTGTAATCAACCTGTTTGGAGTGGGGAGGGTGGCCAGTCCCTCTCCATTTGCCGGCAGAGCGAGCAGCATGGATGCTCCAGTAAGGCCAGGCACGGGAAGATGGGCAGGGAGCAATCCTCCTGCTGACAGCCCCCCCCAGCCCCTTTCCTGCCCTAACAAAGGGGCTTTTGACTGCGCTTGGCCGAGTTTAGCAACGGCTTCCAGAGAGCCTGCCCTCACTCTTCACACGCGAGGGACCCAACAATGACTTTGTGTGTTGGAAGAAGATGGCTGCTAAGGATTTGGCAGAGATTAGCAGGATTGCTGAAGCAGTATGTCCACCATAGGGGATTGGTTCTCTGTGGTGAAATGGAGAGACTGCGGCATCCCCTTGCGGTACGCGTCCAGCAAAATAATTCTTCAAAAACTACCAGTGGTATCTCTGGCTGGCTTAGCCTGGTCTTAGGGGAACACTCCCATCTCCACAAGGACAAAGAGTTTCTCCAGAAGTATGTGGTGCTAAGAAAAAAAAAATCTAGAGCTACACTGAGTAGAAGATATTCCTTTATTTTTAGCCTTCCTACAGATTTTCACAGTTAAAGTTACAAAGCTTTGTAAAATGTCTATAGGATGACTCACAGAGTTGAGAAATGGTCAGCATTTCCCACTAAATACCACATGACTTTTCCACAAGTCATCTTATTCATCCCACAAAGCTCTGTAATGGCCTCCAGCACAACTGTAAAGATCAACAAATTTGACTTTTTTGGGCTCACTTGCCACATTTTTTGTTGTTGTTTTTTCAAAAGCATTCTCAACAGTCCCACAGACTGTGTCCAGACTGAGGTATTCAATCTGCCTTGGAAAAGGAGAAGGAGAAAGGCACACACTTTTTCCTTGCTGTGCTCTGCTCCCTCCTTGGACAACGCAGGGCGGTCTCAGCCTCAGCTGATGGTGCCTCGGGGCAGGAACCTCTCCTCCTGCCACAGAGGCACTGCACAGCTTGCTTGTACCAACACAGCTCCTTGGCCATGCAAATTGTCCTCTGCATTCACATCTGCTGAAATATGTTTCCCTTCAAAGATGCCAACAAATTCAGGACTCATACGAGAGGATGATCAAAATGAAACTCATGGGCATCATAAAACTCTAGGTGGTCTCTTGCCTCAGCTCCACCTGACCCTTCTGGATCTAGTTATTCTCCTGCAAAACCCAAGCATCAAGTGTTTCTGCCTGAGGGACCTCAGCTCAGGTCAAGCTCAGCCCAAGAAACAGGACTTTCTCCTGACTTGAGGAGCGTGGCAGAGCCTGACCTGTGTGGCTGCACAAAGCAGCAGTCCCTGGCCAGGGACGCCCAGGACTCTGGTGCAGGTGAGGAACGTGGACACCTGAGGGACACCAGTGGGAAGAGTGGGCAAACCCCCTCTGCTGCTCCCACAGGAGGACAGCTATGGAAAGGGAAAGCAGACGGAGATGGAAAACAGGAGGACTCAGAAGAAATAGGTAAGGGAGGAAACAGATGAATTATGAATGGCACTTGCTTAAGGAGAAACAGGCTCAGCAGCTGGGGCTGTAACAAATCCACAGCCATGTGGATGGCACATGAAGAGCGATGCGACAGAGCGAGCAGGGGGCTGCGTACTCCCCTGTGCAACACATGCCTCAGACAAAGCTGCAGTCCCACTCTGGACCGGCTACTCCGCGTACGGCGGTCCGAGATATAAAATGGGCTGCCTGGGCTCCATGCCTTCTAGAAGGAAACACTTTCAAAGCCAGAATGAAAATTTGGTGCAGGTTGTTTCACTCTTATTTATATCATTATCTAATGAGTCGTAAGTGCATCCATCCCTACATCTTGAGAACGTTTTGTTTTTTATTATGGGTTTTTTTTTTTCTTCTCTAAACCCCCATCATTAAAAATCAATTAGCTTATGAGTAACGTTATACAGATGCTTCTGCAGCAAGGGGCTGACATCTGCAGTGGCAGCAGCCCAGATACTACAGCAATAGATGTCCAAAAATACCCCATAGAGGAAAATAAACCTCCACCCCTAAAGCTGTATTCTTTCTGATCAACAAAACAGCTGAACGTCCAGCCTGGGCCTACTTCCCTGTCTCCTGCATAATTAGCACACTTCTCAGAGCAAGCAGAAAAGTTTAATTGTCTTTAATTATCCAGTTCAAGGAGGACTGTGTTTCTTGCCTGATGTCCATATAATTTCTCTGCCAACGACTTCATCATTCCTTTACTGGAAGTGGAGTGTAGCTTCTCCTCCATAAAAGACACAAAAGTTTCAGTGAAGGCTGTGCTGCTGGCACAAGCAGAGACAAAGGTTCTTGTGTCTACCAGGCTGTTGCTTAGGCTGCTGCATGTGTTTTCTGTGGAGTGGGAGGGAATGAGTTGCAACTAATGTGCAATCAAGAACCATCACAATTACGAATGTAAATGAACAGGCAATTGGCACTGACCTTTGTAGATTGTTAGAGGACTAATTAAGGTATGATCAGACACTCTCTTCCAACAGATTGAGATGCATCTGTACAAGCAAATATCTACGCACCGCCCCAAAGACAGCCATGCTTTTTCCTACATGCTTGCACACACCGGCAAGTACGTACACACAGACAGACACGGCATTTAACCCCAGCACCTGCTCTCTGCCACAGAGCACACAGGACGGAGTGGGAAGGGGAACAGGGCAACTCCACTCACTCGGTCTGCGCAGTCCCACTGAACACAAGGCTGAGCTACCTCTCCTTACTGCAACCAGCAACTTTACGTAAAGCTGGGGATGAGGAGATTGGCACAAACTGGATGAAGTTAAGGAAAGAAAAAAGCAGTGAAGAATCTTTCAGCGTTTCTAGCAAAGCCACAAAGGTCTCCAGCAGCAGGGTCGTCGCCTTGGATCACGGTTGGCCCAGGGGTCTGCCCTGGAAGCAGCAGCAGCAGGCTGGACCCCACCGTCCCCTTACACTGTGATCCCTCGTGCCTGCTTGCTGTTGGTCACAGCACACCAGACCGAAGAGCGAGGAGAGGGATGATGTTTCCTACTACTGCTGAGGCAAACCAGCAGCTGGCCAGCCAGCCCAGCAAGAAAACAGACCAGCACAAGAAGGGAACGGTTTTCTGCCAGCTCAGCCCTGCCCTGAGCACTTGCAGTTCTACAAGGAGAGAAGACGGGCGCTCGTCAAGGTCCGGCTCAGGGCCTCAGCCTTGCCTGTCGTGTTTCAAGCACCTCCCGGGACGGGGACTCCACAACCTCCCCCGGCAGCCGGTCCAGGGCTGGGCCACCCTCCCAGCGAGGAGTTTTGCAGAAGGTAGAAAAGCGGCGAGGACTGACGTGTTTTAAGAGTCCTCAGAAAGAGCAGTGATAACAAAAGGGGACTCACTTTGGAAAAAAAACACAAGCTGGTATTGTATTTGTAGGTAAACTGAATTCAAAACAAATATAATTAACTAGAAGGGGAGAGAGAATCACAGTGATGATTACCAGGGAGTTAACAGCAGCATCAAAACAAACCACTGCACTTGTAATGCAGCAAACCAGCAAAAAAGTCACTATCCCTTTGGGCCCCCTGACAGAGACATGTCACAGATCAGAAAAGCACTTTCTGCTCAAGGTGTCCAAAACACAGGGAAGACTTTCTTGTGTTATCTGTTACGACCAGAGACTCCTCGTCACAAGGCAGTGAGGAAAGTCCACCTAGCCCTCAGAAAAAAACAATAAAAAACATAATGGGGATACAGTAGAGACACCACCGTATTATACAGGAGGAAGAAATGTGGAGAGCCAGCTGCAAACCCCAAGTGCAGCCCTGCCACAAAGGAAGAGCGTTCCCCACGCTGGCAGCGTTGTGCTGGGAAGACCCGTCAGTGAAGCCTCACTGAGTAGCATGTGCTGCTCTCCTGAACAGGTCTAACAGCCAAACACACTGGCAAAGTTCAAAACCAAGAAAAAACAAACACATCAGAAGTGTGAATTTAAGCCTAGGTATGTGCGTATTCCTGCTGCACATTGCTGACACCCAGAACTACAGAAAAGCAACAGCCAGCTGAATAATAAGTAACAGCAGCATTTTATAACACTGGAAGTTTAAATGTCACAGAAAACAGGGAAGAATCAGCCTGTTTGAGGCAGATCTTTTTATGCGTGAAGAAACTACACTGAATAAATCGAAGCTGAGACACAAATTATTGTTGTGCCCTGCAAGAGCCTGACCTTGCCCGCCACGAGGACCACCCCTGGGTGCCGGGCAGTGCCCCCGCCTGTCCTGATGCTCGGGAGTGGAGGCACCAGCCCGGGCACCCACCAGCACCCACCAGGGCTGCTGGGTTCCAGATTGCGGCATGCACCTTCCCCGGTGTATGTCCTCAGCCCAGCCTCTGGCCTGGGGCGACAGGGCCACCCCGCTTTATATTCGAGTTGATGTTCTGATACTGTAATGGGATCAGAATAAACGGGAGACGAAAGCATCCGTTCTCCCCCACAGGGGTACTGCAGCCTCTCACCCAAATCCTACTCCTGTCACCGCAGGGATAACCGGAGCAATGCCTCGTGCCTGCAGCCACCAGCGCGCCGGCGAGGAGTGCCTGCTTAGTCTTGCTCAACAATGGGTTGGAAGAGTGTTTGAAATTAAATATCTCAGGTCAGAGAGACCTGCAAAACAGCTCAGAGGTTCCCCCACTTTGCATTCTACAGTTTTATTCTTACTTGTATTTTTAACCTTTGAAATAAAATATGATAAAGTCTTAGTGTCTTGTTTGCTGTCAGTTTTTGCTGAAGAGCCAACGAGCTTGAAGGAAATTACCTTAAGCCATTTGAAAAAGTAAAGTAATTTTAAACCAATATTTCCTTTCAGTGACTTGTCAAGACTTTTAGTTAAAAAAAAAAAATCATGTTTTTTTTTAAATGGTCAACAAACCATTTTCCCTCTCAGCTAGTCAGCTTCTGCACTCTCAGTACCTGCAATGTCATAATCCTGGCGGACGTATAGGGAAAGATAAGGTTTCTAAAGTAAAAGACAAGGTAAACAAAAATTTCTAAAGTAAACAAAGATTTTCAAGATTGTTCTGTATATCACAAAAGGGCACAGATGGTTTCTCCTCTCTGTTCATTCTGCTTTTAAGAAAACTCACAAACCATACAACACTGGTCAACATATCCTTTCGAAATCTGACTGTTTTTCTACAACGGAGCATTGTAGAGAAGCGGAACGGCTGCAAGAGCTGCTGTCCCCTCCGGGATGGTGTGGCAACCACAGCACGCTTTCACTGTCACCGTGACCTTTGGGAAAGCATATTCCATGCCCTCGACTCCACTGGGCTGCTGAGTTCACAGATCGGTCACTTTTTTCCATGAGACTGAATTTAACTCTTAATGAAAAGTCTCCTGTTTTACTTTTCGGGTGTTTTGCAAGTACTTCAGATCCTTGTTACTAACACGTGTAACAGCAACGCAACCCAGGTCTTAATTCAAGAGACGGTTCTAAGACCCACAGGTATTCTCCTCCAGCTGGTGCTGCTTTCCTTTCTCAACGCCTTTAAGCTAAGATCACCTTCCTTGTCTCTATGTGCATTAATTGCAGAATGCCAGTTCCTCAGAGCACCTTCCTGTAAGACTTAGCCATTTCAACAGCAGTTGTGGAGGAAAGTCCTGGCTGAAGCTGAGAGGAGGGTTGTGAAGGCTTTCACTGACATCCCTCCAGCTCCAGCATCTTCACCTCCCTGACAGAACATGTACCAGCCAACTGGGGCAGGCTCTCCTCCTCCTCCCTCCAAAGAGGACTTCACGAGATCTTACTTTTTCCTAATGTAAAAAACTTCTTAACCCTTTAAATGATTAAACAAGGTACAATTTCTGTTTTGCCCAGCCTAACTGTCCCCTTTAAGGCACATTTTCTCTTACTAAATTCACAGCTTCAATCCCTTTCCTATTATCTGTCCTTTCTGTATGAGCAAATGCTTCATCCGAGCCCTTCATGTTATCCACCCTGTCAAGAGGAGACATGGAAAACAGACGAACACTCGCCCCTTCTCCTGCCCACCCCTTCCAACCAGCGCCTCCTCCCAATCCAATATGGCTGAAATACTAGAAATCAATGAACAAGCTGGGACAGGTTCATTCTGGCGCTCAAGACATCACGTGACACACTGCAAAATATCTACAAAAAGTACAGTACGCTAGCTTGTTAGAGTTGTCCAAATGTGACCGTATCTTTAGATGCTCATACAATATTCCACTGTTGAAGACACTAACGTGAACAAACATACACACCCTACACGTCAAAATTGCGTTTAGCTCCACTGGAACAGAGGGGACCACTTACAAGTACAAAATGAAGTACGTGTGTAAGTATTTGGTGCTTCAGAGCCACCAGTCACAAGTCCCGTGAGGCAGAGCTATGCTGGACACTGCAGGTACAACAGGGGTCCTGTCCTACCTCAGGGCAGCCGGGACTTCCATAACATGTTATTGATAAGCAATAAGCATCATCCCCACAGCAGGGAAGAGAAACAAGGAAGTCACTCAGCTTGCCATGAAACTGCACAGAGGGTCAGATGCTGCTGTTGAAATCCTGTGACGCAGAGGAGCCAAGAGCCCGACCCTGTTCATGCAAGGGAGGCAGCACTCACCAGCCTCAGCAGCTGGACACTTGCGGATGGTGAAGATCTGTCCCAGGTCTTCCTCTTCTTCAGGCAGACCTTTCTGGAGGCGCTGCAGCTTACGCAGGCTTTCACTCCGCTGGTGTTTCATGGAGCGCACGTGCTGGATAAGGTTCAGCTTGGCCTTGGTGGAGTAGTTACAGAGGACACAGTGATAATAGCAGCTTTCACCCTCAACCCCGCTCTCGTGATGCTGAAGGTGCTGTGAAGAATAAAGTAGAAAGATGTGAATTTCCTTTATCATCTCCAGTCTCCCTGGGTTAGTCCACCGTAAATTGCTAAAAGCCACCTGGGAATTAAGTAAGAAGCCACATTTTGACAAAGACACAGTAAGATCAAGCCTGTTTATTCTCAAGGTACCATGCGCTCTCCTGCTTAGAAGCAGGAAAAACATAACATACTGAAATGAGCACAGAAGCAAAAATCGAGATAGGCAAGACCATCTCCTTCAGTGAAAGAAAATACCAGATCCAACATTAACAACTACTCACAACCTACGCATGGCTAATTCTTTCGTATTTAAAGCTTATCCTGGGAGGGGATCCAACTTCATGTCAAACATATAAAATTAAACTTGATAAATTCTCATTGAAAACTAAGAAGAATAAAACCAAAGCAATCCTAGAACACAATGAACCCATTAGATCGAGAGGTCCCGGATACAGCATATGGAAGCAGAGCGCAGAGCATGTGCCATCCTATCCATCACCCAGCATGCTGTTCCCTGGCATCTAGGCAAGAGGTTAGCACTTGGAAAAAAAAATCTTGTCACCCTCTGAAGCTGTGCTATAGCAGCCAATATAGCTAATTTGAGAGTAGCATACCCTGATTATTTGACAAAATCTATCAATCATCTGGCACAGAGATCCATGCCACCAGGGAAACAAATAGCTTCTTTATGTCATGGATCCCAAGGATGCAGCAATTGTTTCTTAAAACCAGAGGGAAGAATTCACTGCTTATAGCTACTTTGGCTGCCACGGCACAGCCGCCCTCCATTCAGTTTAGGCAGCATCAGGGCTGAGAGTTCACAGTAACTTTCCTAATTCCCACAGTAAGGGCTTATCACAAGTAGAGGAAAAATGGACACCCAAGTCAAATGACATGAAAGATTCCTCAGTGAAGGCCGTTTGGGGTTTCCTCCACACACCTACATTTCAGCTAAGCAATAATCCCTGCCAGCTCCCACTGTCCAACCTCAAGACCTCTTCTTGTCTTCTGGGTCATCTCATGAAACTCTTGCCTCGCCAAGCACTTCGCCCAAGGTGCGTAAGTAAGGTGATTTGGACATGATCTCAAGGTTTGTCAATCAAAAATATTGCCTACGTGCAGCCAGGACTTTGTGGTGAAAATTCTGACGTGTATTATCTCAGTTACAGCTAAGATAAGATTAAAGACACATATTACCCAGCGCTGTGTGCTTAGCTAACACAGAGGAAGGAGAGCCCTCTGAGTCTAGGAATGATTAAAAATAGGATAGGAGCTGATGCTGAGGCTTCTGATTGGAAGGGTGAGGGAAGAGAATAAATGTATTCCAGATCTGGCTAATTAGACTAGCCTCTTTTGGGATCGCAATGTATTTAATTAAATTCACTGTAATATTTGAAGAATCCACTAGGGCACTAATCCCACTGGTGCCCTCAAAAGATTTTTTTGCTGTTTTCCCTCATAAGAACTTCTTCTTCTTCTCATTTCTATTGTTTGCATGCATTACCCTCTTCCTGAGCCAGAAAAAGAGAAATGGCCTAAGACATGAAAAGCTAAGGCTAGCGAGCCAGTCACAAGAGCCACGCGACCGGCTCACGTGGCCCGGCTTAACCAGCCTTGCTCTGCCCTGCTTAGATCCAGTCTCAGCAGTAAAACCTCCCCACTGCCCCATCTCGCTGCAGGCTGGGGGTCTTGCTCCAGGAGACGCACAGCAAGCTCCATCTTCGGTCAGTCGAAAGGCGTGTGGGGGAAGACCCCAACCCTACAAACACCGCGTTCAAGCTCAGAAAGTGCCAACGGGCTCAGTGGCAGCTTCTGTGAGAAGGCAGAGGAAACCCCCAGTAAGAAAAATCTGGTCACAAGTTCAAGAAAATATTAAGGACATGGTCTTTGTGGGAACCAGAGGCGCAGTCTGTACTGCTCTCATTTAAAAGAGAATTTTAGGAAAACATTTGTTTTAAACAGTTTAATAAGCATGTCTTATTTTCTGCTGTTCTTTTGCTCCTGCTTCACGCATGTTCAAATATCCCTTGTGCTTGGGTCAGCTTCACCCGCCTGTTGTGCTGAAGGAGTCAAGACCTGAGGGTGCCAACACCACCAAGTCCACCCCGGACACGGCGCGACATCGCACGCCTACCTCTGATTCACGTCAGTCTTCCAATGGAGGAAAGGAGCAGGCCAGAATAAGACAGTGTGACGGACGAGCAAATACTAGCTGTGAGTCGCTTGAAGTGACAAAACGCTGGACAACTATATGTAGTTATTGTCCATCACACTGTTAAGCTTTCCCCTTGTGAGAATTTATCCGAATCACAGAAAACAAATTCAAAATATTAAACCAGAACCTTGTTAGAAGACAAATCAACTTGAAAATCAAAGGAATATATTGTTCCTAGGAAAACCAACCAACTTCTGTCAGAGAACATTGATTTCTGCAAGTCTGGGGGGGTGTTTGCCCCCTCCCTCTCAACGATAGGAAACTTCCAACATCTGGTTCTTCACGCATGGCATGCAAAATATTGATCAGGTTTAGTCAAAGCTCCACTTTAAATCAGAAACAGACAGAGCAACGCTCTGATGGAAACCATACGGCTCACAAGTACGGCTTCCCAGGGGGACGCGGGCTGTTCCTGTACGTACCCTAACCGCAGCACAACACTGTGCCGCTCACAACACCTATCCCTGCACACAAATCAAGCCAAATCCGGCCCATCTTCCACTCCGGAAGCGCTCGGTCTCCGGGCAAAGCTGTGCTCCTGCTCCGTGGCGCACTGATTAGTGCAGGAGGATCCCGCTCAGAGACCTCGTCTCCTCCGTTTGCCGTAACCCCTGCACTGCCTGCCCCCGACCTTCACCACAGACCTCTTCCCTGCGGAACGCCAGTCCCGCACCAGTTACAAACGCCCCACGTTTGGCAATTCCGTCTCAACGCCAAGAGCTATCCACTGCGGCTCTGCCCCGCGTGCCCCAGGGCAGTCTCCCCCGGGCACGGCCGCTCCAGAGCGCGACGGCAAACAAAACTCCTGAGCCAGGGAACAACCGCTGAAGAGCCGCTGCCACACAGCTGGCCTGGCCCGGCCCCACCAACCACTGCCCCGCCAGCTGCCGGCGGCAGTCGGAGCCTCTCCTTCAGCTTCTCACGAGGAAAACCCTATTTCGGGGTGACTCCACGCCACACTGCGCTCGCCGGGCGGCCGCACTCATGCCAGCAGCCAGGATGGCTTCAGCCCTGCTCCACGTGATCCACCCGACGAGCATTTTGGGCTGGTTTAGGGAGAATTGCATATTGACCTCCTCCTTCCCCTGGGTTTGGCTCAAAGAAGTCAGCGCGTTCGGAGGGCCTGAACGCAAGACGGTTTAAATAAGCAAGAGAAAAATTCTAACTTGTGCTTATATGTGCTGCAGAGGGCTGGGGGCCAGCAAACAGCAATCAGTCCCTTTGGGGATCGCACTGTGCACAGCCCTCAGCCCCCCAGACGCGAGAGGAGGGAGAAAGAGGCGACTGCACGCCGGCAGCGTTCACGCCAGTGCTGCCATCGGCAAGGGCAGGAGAAGGGGGTGCGGAGGGCGCGGGCGTGGAGCGGCGCCTGCGCGAGCCCAAACGAGGACGCGTGCGCTGGGACGAGCTGACTCACGCCGGACCGATGGGCTGACTTTCCAGCCCTCGCTCCCTAACATCTGGCTCGGAATTGTTTTCTTCTGATAAATAATAGCATAATAAATGTTCACGGTGTATGACTATGGAAATCTTAATTTTTAAACAAAGTAAGGAATGACGCCATATTCAGTTTTTCTTTCTCTGCACCTCCATCCTTCATGTACCCCAAACTTTGTTTATTTTACCATCTCTCTTTTCCTCGTCTAACGCTGCCTCACCCACAGTATTTTTCAATAATCGCGGAATTTAATGCGACAGCTGTATTAATCTGTCTGACTGCAAGCAGTCCTCCTCATCCCCATGCCATGTACTCAGACTACGTTCTTCGGAGATGAGACTGTTGTAACCAGGACTGAGGATCCATGTTGCTATTACACAAATAATGAATTCTCCTGCTGAATACCTTTGTGGGTGTTACTGTAGTTAAGGTTCACCATTTAATCTGATTACTAAAAACTTTTGTATGTCTTTTAGATTTTAAAAGATGTTAAAGCTCTATCTGCTCAAAACCTCTTCTGTATTAAGTTTATTATAGCCGCCGTGTAAAGAGCCCGATTCCTACAGTAACATGAACAGATAATCCTCCCTATAGCGCTCTGTTGCCAGAAAGCCCAATGTTATTTTCCAAATCTTATTTGCTATGTTTAGTGGGTCAGATACTGTTCTGGGGGATATCTGAACTGTAACCCTAGCTCACTAGGGAGACACAATAACCACTTTGAACTATCTTGTGCTTTTGATGTTTATTATTCATTAGAAAATAGGCCCAATTTCTATGCAATCTTAACTTCACCTTGTATAAAGCTTCCCCTTTGGAGGGCCCTAAAAGCTCTCAGGATGAACCCACACTGACAACAGTGGGAATCTCACAAGCCCTTGGTCGACGAGCTGTAAGACCAACCATCTCTGCAAGTGGTGAGATTCCATCTCCACCCTCAGGAAGTCTCGATGGTACAAAAAGGAGTAGAACATGTGAGAAAACGCTCTGCAGGCTCGAGGACGGCCCCCTTCTTCTGCAGACCTCAAAATGACAACAAGCAGTAGAAAGAAACTCCATAACTGACCCCAACGACAAGCAGCCTGTGGTCTCCTGCTCCCCTCTCTGGTGCACAAGGACTTCCTGCACATATCAAGGTGTCTGCAGGTAGGAAAAGCAGGTGAAGTTAACAGGCCTGGGAGCCAAAACCCAAAGTGTGAAAATAATCTTATTGAATTCTATGCGGCAAACAGAGAACCAACACTAACAAACAGAAAACCCTTCCTCACCACCAGCTGGCTAACAGGATCACCAGCCATAGCAGTGACCCAGATCCTAAAACAACTGATCTGAGATCTGTGCAAGAGTGCTAACGGGAACAGTCAAAGCGAGTCCACCACCCCCTTGTTTACACAAACATCTTTTTTGCTTATATGGATAATTGAGAAACAGACTGGAGAAATCTCCTCCAAATAACTTTTGCTCACCTTCTCCAGCTGCCTCTCACGTTACAGGACAACCCTGCCACAAAATCAGAGGCCACTCAACTACCAAGAGCTTCTTTAAGAAAAAGTTTCCAGTCTTGAACATTTTTGGAGGAGGTTTTTTCCACATGTAACACTCTTCTTACCACTGAACTCAGCATGACATCTGCTCTGTTAGAATGGGTAAAATTAGTAGTGCTTTAAAAGAATTGACAGATGCAGCTGAGGAAGAGAGAGCCAAAAAACTGCTGGAGGGTTACAAAAGCCACGGAAGGGAGCATCACTGCAGACTTGCACCGCTCTTAGTTCTTCTTGTGAGCACCTATAGCTGACCAGCAATAGCGACAAGACCCAGAGCCAGCGGGACCCCTGTTAAGCTCACGGTGGCACACAGAACCAGGGGAGCACCGCAGAGGTTACACCAGATTTGGAGCCACACAAGGTTACTGTGAAAGCCAACACCAGCACGCGGTCCCGTGTTCAGGAGAAGGTGCTGGAGGCATGCCAGCCCTATGAGCACATCCTCAGCACAGAAGGATGCCCAGGGACTGACTCTTCCTCAGGGTGAAGTCAGACATGAGTAATTAGTAACAGGCTTGGTTATTTCACATACCAGCAAGAACCATGCCTATGACAATGCACTCCCGGGGAGCTAGATGAGACACGACCCTTACACCAGAGCTGGAGGGGAGGCTACAGGTCATCGTGGAAAGGGACCAGACCCTGCAACAGACCTCAGAAGCCTCATAAGCATCTCTTGGCCCCCATGTGCCTCTGATCTGCTGCACGAGATAAATCACACAAACCTGGAAGAGAAGAATCTGAATTTTTAATGAAAGTCATGTGGATGCAGCTGTCTGATCCTAGCCTGTTCCAAGTACTCCATAAAAGTCAGAGCTGGCCCATCCGTCTTGCTCTGCTTTCACACCTGCAGCCCCGGCTGGAATTTCCTGGAGCTGAGGGAGATGCAGAGTGGACGCAGCACGCAGCGAGAACACATGCTGGCTAGGCGCTGGAAAGGACTGGTGCACTCGCAGCCGCCCCCTGGCCCAGATGTTTTGAAAGGAGGAAAAAATTGATTCTCCATACAGCAGGTTGAAAAGATGAACTCATGCTCTTTTGTATTCCACCAACGTCCTGCAATTGTTTACTGCTTCTGAAGAAGTAACATTACAAAACCCTTCCCTCCTTCCAGCCTCCCTGGCTCCTTGTGTAACAGCTCCTTCACGCAGCTTACTGACTGTGGAGTTCAGACTCACATGCTCACAAGTTTCTGCAGTTTAGCTTGTGGTAACTGGAATGGCCTCATGGTGAGCATCGCTCCTCCAGCTAAAGCTTCCTCAGTATCACCCAAGCCCTTAAGAACACCACCACAAGATGAGGACAAGGAGATTTTCATAGAATGGTTTGTGTTGGAAGGGACCTTTAAAGGTCATCTAGTTCCAACCCCCCTGCCATGGGCAGGGACACCTTCCACTAGACCAGGTTGCTCAAAGCCCCATCCGACCTGACCTTGAACACTTCCAGGGATGGGGCATCCACAGCTTCCCCGGGCAACCTGTTCCAGTGCCTCACCACCCTCGGAGGGAAGAATTTCTTCCTTATATCTAATCTAAATCTACCCTCTTTCAGTTTAAAGCCATTACCCCTTGTCCTATCACTACATGCCCTTGTAAAAAGTCCCTCTCCAGCTCTCTTGTAGGCCCCCTTTAGGTACCGAAGTCTGCTCTAAGGTCTCCCCAGAGCCTTCTCTTCTCCAGGCTGAACAACCCCAACTCTCTCAGCCTGTCTTTGCAGCAGAGGTGCTCCAGCCCTCTGATCATCTTCGTGGCCCTCCTCTGGACCTGCTCCAACAGGTCCATGTCCTTCTTATGTTGGGGGCCCCAGAGCTGAATGTAGTACTGCAGGTAGGGTCTCTCCAGAGCAGAGTAGAGGGGGAGAATCACCTCCCTGGACCTGCTGGTCACGCTTCTTTTGATGTGACCCAGGATACGGTTAGCTTTCTGGGCTGCAAACGCACATTGCCAGGTCATGCTGAGCTTCTTGTCAACCAATACCCCCAAGTCCTTCTCCTCAGGGCTGCTCTCAATCCACTCATCGCCCAGCCTGTACTTGTGCTTGGGATTGCCCCGACCCATGCACAGGACCTTGCACTTGGCCTTGTTAAACTTCATGGGGTTTGCAAGGGCCCACCTGTCAAGCCTGTCAGGGTCCCTCTGGATGGCATCCCTTCCCTCCAGCATGTCGACCACACCACACAGCTGGTGTCATCGGCAAACCTGTTGAGGGTGCACTTAATCCCACTGTCCATGTGGCCGACAAAGATGTTAAACAGCACTGGTCCCAATACCGACCCCTGAGGAACACCACTCGTCACTGTTCTCCACTCAGATATCGAGCTGTTGACCGCAACTCTTTGAGTGCGACCGTCCAGCCAACTCCTTATACACCAAGTGGTCCATCCATCAAATCCATGTCTCTCCAATTTAGAGACAAGGATGTTGTGTGGGACAGTGTCAAATGCTTTGCACAAGTCCAGGTAGACGACGTCAGGTGCTCTTCCCTTATCCACCAACGCTGTAACCCTGTCTTAGAAGGCCATCAAATCTGTCAGGCACGATTTGACCTTAGTGAAGCCATGCTGGCTGCCATCAATCGCCTCCTTATTTTCCATGTGCCTTAGCATAGTTTCCAGGAGGATCCACTCCATGATCTTGCTGGGCACAGAGGTGAGACTGACTGGCCTGTAGTTGACCTCTGCGCAACAAATTTGGATTTTTATTTACTTTTTGGCTTCTGATCGTTATTTTTCTTTCCGAAAGGCTAGAAATGTAGCACTCCCTCCTGCCAAAGAGGCTGAGACACTTGATGCAAGTCCCTGAGTCACACAGAAAGGCTTGAAGAACAGCACCAACCGTCCCAATTAACAGCCAGTCCCTATACCTCCCCTTCCGAATCTGTATTTTCCATGCCCTCCAACGCTGCCTGGTGTTAAGTGAATGACAGGGCCGACACAGACACTGCGAACCCCAGACAGGCAGGTGTGGAGCCTCTGAGCAGAGCTGACCACGGCTGCACAGAGCCCCCAATCATCACACAATGAGTCCCCAACTGCGATGCTGCAAAGCGGGAGGGAAGCAAGGCCAAGGACTTCCCTCAAAGAAGAGCCCAGCAGCAACACACAGGGCAGCTGAGCAGAGACCTGCCATACCTGGGGAAAGGTCAGTAATAATGTATGAGGCACAAAAGTTCTCAGCAGCTCCAAGTAAGAGCTGATCAGGAGCCGTCCCCACAGGGTCCCACCCAGGCAGAAGCTACGGACCACAGATGCTGTCCCTGCTGGCCATGAGGCTGGTGCTTGCCATGCTGAAATGCTTTTGGATTCCCCCATAAATGACCCCAACAGCCACCCAGCAAACTGAGTTTGGTCCACCAGCCCTTGAAGTCTCATTAAAAGCCAAATATTGCTCAGCCTAAAGATGGAGAGCTCAGCATGGATTTTACTGAACGTTAAATCAACCAGCAAGCGTAGCCAGCAAACTCTGTGGCACTTTAACTTTAAATAATGCAATAATTATTGAATTTCCTTTTTATAACCGAAGTGCTGGAATGTAAACAATGGGGCTGTAATTGCAGGAAGGGGGGATCAATAGAGGCAATCGTTTTCAGCCATGTTAATTGTAAATACAATTGCTCCAAGATGTCAGCCTCGTTCTTCTCGCTCCCAGAATCATCCTAACGGATGACAGAGTCCAACTTTCCCATTACAGCTGTTCGTTCCTTTAAGAGGTTCTCAATCAGGTCTGATCAATCTGTCAAGATAATGCATGGAGTAAGTAAGACTCTTCCAAACACAAGCTCCCAATCAATAGCCTGGACCTGCTTAATGAGGAGGGGCTAAAGCCCAGAGGGAGGCAACAGTCCCAGCTTCTGCTTGGCTCTGGCAGCTAACTTCTTTGTGGGGCCTTGCTAAGCCGATCAGCTCTTAACGAGGACATTGTTTATGCAGACTGTGATGAGCAGCATCCCCACATATTCACAGTCCCTCAGGGTCAGTGGGCAAAAAACGACAGAGATTAACAGAAAACAAAAGCCAAGAAAGGTTGAACTCATATTCACACTACACACACCTCCCCCCTTTTTAATTGTGCAATAGACCTGAAAGTACTAACTAATCATTCATTAGAAGAGATCCCCTAAGATGAAAAAGTGTGTGGGACCACTGGAAGTATAAGAGCATCACTAAGATTCCTCCCCTGCACTCGAGGAAGAAGAAAGCCCACGGTAGAGCCCGCACTTGCCCAGCTGTGCCGGACATCCCCTTCCATCCCAGGAGAGGCGCCAACGGACCGGAGGAAGCACGATGTCATGGCATCTGGACACCTCCCAGAGGGAGGGTGGAGATGCAAAGGGAGTTAAGGTAGCAGTCAGAGATGCCATTCTCCGTCTGTATTATTTAATTCTGGTAGCACACAGGTATCCTTTTGTACAGCTGGATACCACGCTATACGCTTGCTAAGCAGAGACAGCTGAGCAGCCAAGAAAAGGCAAAACCAGAAGGGTCTCACTGCACCTGAGGTCCTTCCTACAGCCATGAAACTTTCTTTTCTCCCACTACTGCATTACAAGAGCTGCAGTCACAACAGATCTACTTTTGGGCAACTGTAACTTCAGAGAATTTTCCAGATCCCTGAAATCTTCACAGCTCTCCCCAGGGAGGCAAAGGCGTAAGCACTGCTATATGTGGAGATGAATACAGGAGTGTGTGTATTGATCTTGCTAATTATAGTGATAAAAACAAAGCACAATTGAGAGTACATTTCCTATCAGCTGTTCTGAAAAGCACTGCCCTCAACCTTGCATGCTCCTGCTCTGGCCATGGCTCCCGCCACAAGACCCACGACAGCCCTGTGAGTCTGCAAGGGCATCTACTGCTACTCACTTGTGCACCTCTGACAAACGTGAACCCAATAAACTTCACATGAAGCGTATTCTCCTGTTACAAAGGAGGGATATGAGGGATGTCAACCATGAGCCGAGCTTCACACAGCAGTTTCTGCAGAGCAGCATTAGTGGTTTGGTGATGGTGGGGTTCCTCTTGCAAGTCTTGCAAGTTAACCAAAACCTGAATTGATGACATTTTGCTCATTTGCTCATCCATCCATTTCCATGGATGCTGTCATCCCTGGAGAAATACTACAGAAAAGCTGTAGTCTGTTTTTAAGAGCAGTACCTGCAAGGTACTGTATAGACAGCAACAGGATGAAGTTATAAAAGCAGCAAGAAAATTTTTGCCACGACTCAGCAATGTCACCGAGGAGGAGGTCAGGTCTTCCAGTCTGCTCCTTTCTCAGTGCTGGGGACAGCCAAGAGCTGAGGAATTCAGGGAGCCTTATCTTTCCCAGGGTTAGGAAAAGAAATGGGAAAAGGACAGCTCAATGTGAAGACAAGACAGTAACCAAAAGCAGGCTCAACAATCCCACTACCCAGTTGTTTTTCTTTTTTAACGTATTTTGTACATATACTTGAAAATAATAAGTTCAGTGTGAGTTGTTAAGCTGTGAACACTCAGGTGAACTAGAGCAGCCTGTGAATGTGGAAAATCACTGGATAAAAGGAAAATTATGTAATAAAAACAGCTGAGGGGAACCTGAAAAGACAGCAGGATAAAAATCTGTTGTCCATATTGTAATTATATGGCTGTTGAGTGATTGAAAAAGGCTTTCCGTAACACAGAACAAGACTAGGACTATCTGTACAGGTGATGTATTATTTCCTCCAGCAGCGATAGGAATGATCCATATGTTATGCTGCGAGGGATCTCCGAGGAGGCTATGTGTGTTCGAACGCACAGCACGTAAGACACACTTGGTCTTGTGTTGTTAATGCCGGCTCAGACTCAAAACAACTACCCAAAACCCTCTCTGTATGTGTGGACCCTGCTTTAAGAATTGAAATTAAAATGGTATTTTTTCCCCCCCACATTAAGTCTTTTGGAGAAGAAACCACCACACTCTCTGAAGGAAAAGCTTGAGGACCTTTTGGCACCCGCTGTGCTCCTCACCACGGCCCGATGCTGAGGCACCCACGTGCGCTGGGGAGCAGCACAAGGAAACCCCTGCAAAGAGGGAAGCGGCACTGATGAGAAGCGTCTCCCTTTACGACGTTGAAGGCAGCCGGCTCTCGGCACACAGAAGGACAGATGAGAGGCTGGACGCCCCTCCAGCGAGCCCCAGTGACTGCAGCTAGAACCCGAGCAGCAAGTTAGAGGAACGCCATGGAAGCGAGGTCCTTCCAGAGGTGCTGCAGGACCAGGCGGGACAGGAGGGCACCACCGCCGCTACCCCACGGGCAGTGCTCCCACGGACACGCGTGCAGCAAGGGACCATTGTAATAATGCTCCATAAAGCCATGTGGGAAATTGAACCAGCCACAGAAAACCACACTGAGTTCACGTTATTTAATATAATACTACAGACACAGATTAACTTCCCTCATCCAGTATTTATTGTTTCATCTATCTCTAGAGAAGTTACAAGCGCTATGATAGACTGAAGATTTCCTTGTTTTCATATAGCTTCTTTATAACTTCCTACAGCAATGTACCACACTGAATCCCAACAGATAACCATACAATAATAACAACAACAATACACAAGACGATTTTTTAATCCTCTCCATAAATCGAAGAATATCAATATCGAAGAGATGGATGACACAACCTCCCCTCACAGAAGCCAACAAGGATGCATTTAGGAACAACAGACCAAGCTCATCCTTCGTCCACAGTCCTCACAAAGAAACATTTGTGAGAAATGATTTCCACTTTCTCCAATCAACTAGAGGACTCCATGCAACCTTGGCCAATGAAAGACCAAAGTCTGTCCTCCTGCCTTGTCACAGCACCCCTGCAACACAGGAACACATACCCCTAGACACAAAGCCATAAGCCCTTCCCAAACTCCACCTGCTGTGGTGTACGGTGGTACCTCCTCAGCAAGCAGGTCATCGGGATCATCACCAGCCTCTGCTCTGCTCCCTTCTTCAGCATCCCGCATAGTATCAGCCTTCTCTTCATCCAACGCCCCTGACTGAGCTGAGCCTACAGGGTCAGCCCAGGACACAGAGGAGTCCTGGACAAAGACAAGGCACCATCTGCACCATGGGGCACGTTAAGAGCTGCTACAAAAAAAGGAAAGCTGGACAGCAGCGGTGGTGGTGTAGCTGTGACAGTCTGAAGATGCAGGTGATGGAAGGATTTTCAAGAGCAGGTGATACAGGAGGAGGCAGAACCAAAGGAAGGCACGGTGAATTAGTACAACAGAGAATGGAAGCAGGAGGAGGAAATACATAATATTCCTTGAGTCTTAAAGGTGAAATGAAAACCAGTAGAGCAAGACTATGTCAGTGAAGCCCTCCCAGTAGAGCAGCCCTTCTTCAGAGGTGTAGAATGTAGGGCTGGGCAGCCAAGATTACAACCTTTGATGCGGTTGTTGTACATCAGTATACCCAAAATACAAGGACAGGAGCACCATCCGATTTCAGACAAGCGCTGTGAAGGTACGTTCCTTAAGTGTCTGTGAAACACACAAACAGAAACAGAGCACCACAGAAATGCCCATGAGAAAATAAATAATTCTTCGTTCAGTGAAAGCTTTGGATTGTATTAGACAAAGCCTGGGGCAATGTAATGAAAGAGGAAGATAAAAAGAAACGGAATAATTACTCATTCACAGAATGTGGCAAGAATCCTACTGGAAAAATATGTATGGAAATACTTATAATTAAAAACTGTAATAATGCTTGCACACAAAGGGCTGAATTAAGGCAACCTGAAGCCTGATATATCCTATGTTTAAGATGGTTGTGAGGGCTTCCATGAACTGAATGGACACTAATGTGTCTTAAGAATCGTGTATATGAATTCAGGCAATTGCTCCTTGCCCCACAGCACTGAGGAGCTACTCTGTGATGAAAGTCACCACATTCTTGGTGAGGAGAAGCCTTCCAGCCACAGCCTCCTCTAAATTTAAACTGGAACATGTCTTCAGTCCTTGAACACGCAATGGTTCCTAGCACACGTTCGCAGGCCTGGTTTCCACCAGAAAGGACACGTCCATGACCCATAACAATTCACAGCAGCAGAACTGCTTGGCTCATGTATTACATACACGTCCTCCAAGCAGTTTGCAGCCTGTGAATGGATTGGATTTGCTGCTCTAACTTCATCCGCAACAGGCTCTTGGCTTGCAAGACTGCCAGGAATAGGGGCAATGTTTCTCCATAATCCCAACGGACACTGGTTTGGTAAGTGTAACACATCCCCCTCCCTCCCCGAGACACCCTGAGAGGCTGGGGCTGGCAGAGCTTCCCATTCTTGCCGCAGACATTTCCAAGAGGCTCAGTGGAAAAGGTCAGTATTTTGCACCAGCAGTAGATCTTCTGCTTTTTATTCCATCATCTCGAGCTGACACCCGCACAAGATATCATCCTTACTGGAAGGGCAGAAACTAAACAACTGCACTTCAGTGCCACAAAAATAAGAGTGGGCACGGCTGTACAGAGCTGGGGAGCAACCAGGGGATGCTGACAGATGTGGTGGCACTGTTGGTACAATTGCCTTAGCACCATGCAAACAGGAAAATGAACCTGAAACAAAAGGGAGGGCCCAAGATACCTGCTGCCCCTTCCCTAGCTGTCAGTCTTCACTCCTAAGCAATTCAAGCTCAAGGAAAGACATCGAGGCATGCAAGGAGAACAGGAAACAAAGATGGGGCTCAGGGTCAGAGCATCCCACTCGCTCTTCCTCGCACTGGCTGCAGACCCCGCACACTGGCTCAGACTTTGTCCGAAAAACAAAACAGCTTTGTGCAGCTCTGAAAATAAACTGAATTTGCAGCTAAAAACCTTTAACTAGCCAATATGCTCCAGTCTTGATAAAGAATATAAAACAACCCAAAGTTTCCTTCAAATCGTTAGAAATCCCCCACGTGATAGCCTTTTCCTTCCCCAATTCTTTGTCCTTATCAGTTTCATGGTAACATGAAAAGACACCAAGAAAATTCTCAGCCAAAGCTTTACCAGCATAAAGATAAGGTGTAAGGGCTTATTTTACGTTAAAACGTTATGGGGATACATTGTGTTTAACCCCGAGACGTGCATCCTGAATTAAAAGAATTGTTGAGACAACTGGGAAACAGGCAAGGCTTCAAGACTACTGCAGCCCAAGGGTGCAGTGGCCCCTAACACACTGGAAACTTGGGTCTCCAGTTAAATGAACAACACACTTTTATGTGTCATTCCTAGTTTTATGGCCTTGGTATAGGGTAGAGCCAAGTAAGCATTACAGTGAGATTTCAGTTCAGTCTTGCCTCATCCATGAGAAATTAAAACAATTAATATGATCATGGTTGGCAAGAACCTGCATATCAGACTTCCCGTAGTAAAGGTTTCTTTTATCTTTAGGAAAAGACAAAAGCAAAATCCAGTGCTCGCAACCTCGCTAAATAAATGCAGACATGAAATGGTGCATGTATTTTGAAGGTGGTCAGTAGTTAACTCTTCAAACAAAAGGATACAGCAAGTTATCTCTTACCTAGGACTCTCTAAGATGAGATTTTATAACTGAAAGCAGAAGTTTGAGACGTGATTCAAAGTACAAGGTAAGATCCCACAGCTTCTCTTAAGGTAATAGTCCCTCCTGTTTTTTAAAAACAAAGACAACACCCTCCCCATAGTTTTGCTATCCAGCCCATGGCTCACACAGCACTGAGCATGACACAAACAGTGGGGAGAGGTTTCAGTGCCTGGACCTGTTCAGATTCTGACTGAAGGTGAAGCTCTAGCTTTCCAAGTTCATAGGGTGCCTTCTTTTGCTGCAACTGTAACACTGATGGTAATTTTGTGCAAAATTTCCTGTGTGTATCTAAAACCTAATTCAACTGTAGTATACTTCTGTACAGAGATCTACAAGAGACCAGAACTGCTCCACGTTATTAGTGCAGCTATTTCCTCCAAGATACATACTACAGAAATGGAAAATATGGAGCTTGTAGAAGTACACTGAAGCGAACAGAATAAAACCTGAGATGATAAATGTCTCTGCTCTTTGGTGCTCCCTTTGTTCAAGTGTATCTGCATCCACTTGTATTTGCCGTGTACAGGTACAGAAACTCCTGGGAAAAGCCAGGCACAGTATTTATTGGCTTCAGCAATTCTGGATCTGCAATCCACAATGTAAAGTCTATAGAGACATACACAGGGTAAATGATAAATACTACGAAGGCAGCACTAATCAGCATTAAGAGTACTTAGTGACTACTGCAATTCAGAAATAAAATGGAAGCAGCAAAATCTTTTTTGGGAGCAGTGTCCACTCACGGCAGAGAAGTGTGAAGAGATGACAGATTTCTAAATCCTATTTATGAAATTGCATGTGTAACTCCATTTACTCCAGTAGCCCTAAGATTCTCATTTCTGTGACTGTGTGGGATTAACTTCTTTGCGAAGATACTTGCTTTGGGGTTAGTGTATGCTATCAAGAGGCCAGTATGCAGGTTTCATGTCTTGCTAATCCACTTGCCCAGCCCAGAGTCAGACATTTTAATAGGTCTATCTGGGCATTGCAGTGCATACACCAGAAAACCCAGATAAGTCAAAAAGAAGGAGGTATGAAAACAATAAAAGCAAGGTTCTTACTTTGTGGGACTACAGGAAACATGCACAGGTGGACAGAAGCTGTCTGTAACACAGACTCCACGACATGAAACCACCACCTACAGAAGGACTCCAAAGTCTTTAAACCTCTCCTGCCTATGGTCAAAAGCACGCTAAAGAATCAGCTCTGGGACAGCTGGTCTTCTCCAAGGGACTTACAGCAGAGCACATGCCTCCTCCTGGGCATGATGGGTATCGATCCTGGGTTCATCAGCAGGTACCACAAGCAGTGCACTCTGCAACCACCCACAGAAGTCCAAACATGTTCCTAACGTGACACACCTGCATACAGCACCCCCAGGGTTACAAACCAGTCCCAGGAACGCTGTGGGTATAACAATTTAAATCGGCAGTTCTCAAATTGGGACACCCTCATGCTTTTTGCTGGAGAGGATGCAAGTCATACCTGAAGGGAGGAAGGCATCAGTCACCCCAGGAGAGCTCCCAGCTATTCTTCACTCCTCTGCTTACCATGCCTGGGATCCTCCTTCCCACAGCACACACATGAAGACTACAACAACTCTTTGAGCCAGGTTCAAAAAAGAAAGGATGGCTGATCCAAAAAGTCAGGACATGCTGAGTGAGGGGTTTCTCTGAAGCACAGGCTGAGGGACAGGAGGACAGCCAGATGGGGACAGGGCTGCAAGGAGACCCAGCAGGAACCCAGACAAGGGGACAGGACCTGCGTGACCCAGGTGGCACCCAGAGGCTTTGCCACAGTGCAAGCTGTCATCCAGAGCCCCGCACCGTGCGGGTATTTGACAAGATCCTGCCTTAGCCCCCTCACCCACGCAAGCCCTTCCTGCCTCTTCCTTCCACCCCCTTCATTGTTCTGCTACTTTTACCAAAATCCACCTCCCAGAAGGTTTTTGGCGTGACTGTGCAGCTCCTCCCCTACCAGCACTCTCTTTTTCGGTCCTGACAGAGGAGCCGATCTGCACCCCAACAGCCATCACCAGCACAAGCTCCGGCTAGCGCCGAGTCTTTGCACGGCACCAGCGCCGCCCTGGTTTCTGCAGCTGGCCCGGAGACACCGACGACGGGGAGCAGAGAGGCCCCTCACCCCTTGCAGACATGGGCAGCTCTCACCCCACGGAGGGGCAGGGAAGCAGCCCCGTGCGGAGGGACCCCAGACCAAGGGAGGCTGGAGGATGCGCTGGGACCGCAGGCGCTGCCAGCCAGCGCCCCGCTGGGGGGGTTCCCCAGGCTGCCCAAACCCGCAGGGCGCGGGGAGCCCCGCCAGACGCCGGTGCTCCAAGGCAGCCGTCGCCGCACGTGCCTCGAGCTCCGGCGGTGGAGCTGCGAGACGCCATGCCAGGCACACTCGCTGCCGGGAGAGACGAGCGCTGTGCTCCTTCCCCACCAAAAACCCCGAGGCCTCCTGCGTGTACGCTAACCACAACCCTTTGAGAGGCTCGTGTATTTACAAACTGAGGCATGTTGAAATCAAAGGGGATACCATATGACATAATTCACATTAAAATGTCAACAGGCTGACAATTTATAGAGTCAATCCACCGAAGGTGGGGAGAACTAAGACGCGGTAATTGTTTAATTCCCGCTTAAACCAACAGCAGCTTTACCTTCAAACGCGGTACAATGTGCAGGGCCTTTCAGGCGTGCTGTCAGCCAAGTGATGCCAGCCGCTGGCACTCGGCCAGGAATTAGATAACAGCGTTAACTATTTATAGGCGCTTCTCACCAGCAGCGAGCCGGGCGCGGGGCTGGGGAAGGCAGGATGCTGCTTGGAGAAACGCAGCTCCAGCCCACCCCACAGCAAATATTTGCCATCAGCACAAGGACAACCTGTTTTTCAGGAAGGCAGAGTCCCTCTCCTTAGGGCACTCAAGGCGCAGCCTCGGGTCCCATTACCGTACCTCTTTGAGGCATGGCACACCTTCTCCGGAGGAGACGACACTGGGCTGAGCGCTCTGAGGGCACTGGCTAACAAACCTGCTTGCACAGCGCCTGGCACCGAGCAGCCCTGACCCTGGCTAAGACCTGCAAACAGCACAACAGCAAAACAATGGAGGTATGAAGTGCCCCAGCCATAAATTACTTTAGGGCATGCATGAACTTTTTACCCCAGGTAGATCACAGCAGCTTTGCCCACGTCAAATATATTGCGTTGTTTTGTGAGACACGACACCGGGCCGCCTCAGCTAGCTGACATCCCTTGCTCACAGACAGGCTGCTGGCAACACGTCTTGTAGCCTGTAATAATGCATAAGGAAGGCATGAGAGAGAAATGTGCACCACTGGGAAAAATTTTACCTGGATAAACCACAGCCAATAAATTTTCTATAAATGCCAGCTAATGCTGTCCCTTTGAGAGCAATGGGAAGGGACTGCGTGGACTCCAGAGTCCTCTGCACAGACTTGCTGTCTGTACATAAACAGTAACACCTCATTCTCTCTTCTACCTCATTAACTGAAACGCATTAAAACAAGTGTGCATTGGGAGCAGAAAATGAGACTGTTAAACCAAGCTGATATAATCCTCATCAGCTGTGGGAAATGAGAACACATCCATTACGCTGAATCAACTGCGCCAACTGTGATTTACCGATAACGTTAAGACCCCAAGAAAGATGCTCTTCCCCCTTAACTGTATCTCTCCTGCTCCTTTCACACTAGGCAGTTCAATCCACTATCTTCAGGACTGTCTTCTATGTTACATCCAGAGCACTGGGGTCATTTTCCCCATTCCAGCAGCCACCCTCCAAGCACAGTGCTGTGGGCCTTGGTCCAGGACTGCAGACAGCGTTGTACAAGCCTCCTGTCCCCAGAAGGTATCTGCTCAGTAAGAAGTAGGGAACCCTCTGACTCTGCTGCTATGAAAGTGGAATAAAAGGCCAAGGCAGCAGAGCACACACCCAGAAAACGGGATGGTTCAGAATCACAATCACAAACCGGGACATTCGCACGCAGGGTGACAGTGTTTGACGACGGCAGGGTTTACCTTGGGTGATGGACATGCTGCTGAGGCGTTCGCACCTTGCCTTAATGTTACCCCCCTGCAAAACAGCACAAAGGGGAGAAAATACCGCAGCACCTACGTATAAAGCCACCAGCACTAACGCCACTGCGTCGTTACAGGTGTTCCCTGATCCCCCAGGCTGGTGGTTAAATGCAGCAGGAGACTGAATCGGGGGGAGTCCAAGCTGTCATGCCGTGACCACTGACCTTCAGCAGCAAGGGACCAGCTCCGCGTAAGGATAAGGAACTGGTCCCTTCTCCAGGGGCGGGGTGGGGGGACCAGGACATGCCCCCACCCTTACGAGCAAAGACTTGCTCGAGATGTTGGAGAAACGCTCATTTTTTCTGACCCCACGGAGCCAGAGTAAGGGAACCCTCCTGATGGCACAGGAGGTGCTGGCTGCGGGAACCGGACAGACCACATTCATGTCAGAAGATGAGCGGCTTCAGGCCCTCACCAGCCTTGGGTTTGAACTGCTGACCTTACCGGAGCAGCTCAGGTTTCCCAATTCTCTTTGCCTCGCACCAAGCAGCGCTTCTGGTGCAGCAGGACAGGGTCTCCTCTCCCGACACCTCTGCCTCACCTCCGTACTTACAGCAAGAATGTAAACAACCACTTCAATACTCGCATCTGTTATTTCAGAGTTTTTAACCAAACATAACCATTAAACAGTTCTCTCCGAGTGCAATTTCTTTGGAGCGCAGTCTAGACTCGGCTCTCTGGGGTTCGTTCCTTGATACAAACCTTGGGGAGCGAACAGGACACACCAGGGTCTAAACCGGCAGCTTCCAGCAGCCTGTGCAGGCATTTTGAACAGGGTCCATGAAGTCTGTTTAACCAGCATGATGTGTGCAACAGAATCACAAAGAAACAGGCATTTAAAGTGACATCTGTTGGATTAATTAGCTGTGTAATTAGCCTCCCCTCTGTGGAGATAGGCTTTGTTACTGCTGCCTGAAACTTCCCCAGGTGATTTTCTTTGTAACCATCGTTCTCCAAGCATGAGAAAGAGAGGAGTGGGTGGGACAGGATTGTAATGCCTGTTCAGAAAGAGAGGCAGGAATAAAGTCTAGAGGCCATTAGGCAGCTGAAGGGAAATAAATGGCAGCAGGTCAGAGGACCCTAACCGCCACATAAACATGGTGAAACCTAAACAGGTCACGTGCATCAATCCTTGCAAGTTCTGTAACTGTGGGCAGGCCTGTACAAGAGATGGAAGGAAGGAATACAATTCAGATTTTTACATTCTCCCCAGTTAGATCAGAGCATCCTGGCCTCTGCCTCCTGCATCACCTCCCCACTCTCCCCAGCTTGTGAGCCGCCCAGCTGACAAGGGGGGAGTCAAAGCAGGCTCAAACAGCCATGTCACAAGGCAGCGACTGCATTTCTACCCAGTCACCACAGCCTGTTCTGCTGGGCAGAAAAATTCTGAGATAATGCTTAGGACAAAGAGAAAACCAGGATCCTGGGATTAACTGCACTCCACTCATGATTCAATGGCCAAATACATGCACCTCCTTCGAAAATCACCTCCCTGCTTCAAATGCAGAACAAGAGAGGGGAGGAAGGAATCACGACATTCATTTCTGGTGTCAGGAAAAAAAGCAATGTAACAATGGAGCTGTATGGCAACTCCAACATAAATCAAACTAGCACCCTAAGCAAGTATTTGTACTGCAAGTTGATCCCAGCGGCTTTTCCATACTGTGCCAACATCCAGACCGTTAATTCCTCACAGCCTGCGGCAACGGGAAGGGTTCAAAATATGGTAGCGGGAAGACAGTTTTGGAGAACAATGACACAGCACTGTGAAAAATCAACTGACCGCAATACCTCCTTATTATCTTTACTCTGCACAGACATGGCAAGTCCCTGCCAGAGCCACACGAGCTTGAGTCTGCTCCTCCTAACACATCGCCAGCATGCTGGCTTACTGCATCCCGGCAGAAGGATCTGCAAACTCCTGCAAGGTAGTAAGGGGCAAACTGATATCGCTAAGCTTTTAAATAAATATTCCCCTACCGTCTTAAATGCTGCCGCCACCCCCCCAGGCGCTGGCACCCCCTGGGTACTGCCAGCACAGCCCAGAGCTCCCTGTGCCGGCTCCGGCTGTTCAGGCGACGGTGCCGACGGTGCCCACGCGCGCGGCCGCACGCTCCAGCACGTGGTATGGGACGGTACGCTCGCGCTCTGCCCCGCAGCTCTGTGGTGTGGGTAGCAGTCTGGCAGAGAGGCAAAGTAACCCGGAGACAAGTATCTTCAAACAGCTGCAATAAGGTTTACCAGAGCTTGTCCAACCATACCCAAAGGCACGACTTTCAGAGAACCTGTTGCACAAGTGTAACTTATTGCCTAATTTGAATTGCAGAACTTGATTGCACGCATTACAGTGCAAGGCCAGAATTTTTAGGACTGGCAAGTAGGACCAAAAGAACATTATGGTATTAAGTTATGTATTATGCATACATTATTTATTGTAATTTAATGAATTTCCTAGGAGATCACAAACTGCAAACATAGAGCCTCCCATGCTGCTTCCACAGTAATTTTGGGGACTTTAACTGTTACAAAATTTTATGCAGAAATAGCTCAGTTATCTCAGGCGGGAAGATGACAAAGCGGCTTGTAGCCTGGTTGCACTAGCACAGCTTCACAGAAATCAGCAGATCACGCCATGTCACACAGAACAGGTTGGGGAAAGCACCTTATGGCCTCCTTCCTAGCTTGCAAATCAGCCCACTGCTAGAGATGGATGTTAATGAGTGGCCATCCATTATTTAATAAGCTCGTCATCAAAGAGCCTGCAGCTGCACTGCTGTTACCTGGCCAAGGCTGTTACCCACAGTGCTGAAAACCTGACTCTGCCCCAACCACGAAAAGGAATTCAGAATATTTCCCAGGTCTTCGAGGCATACTACCCAAAGAGAAACATGACCGCCCAGATGGGAGCACGGGATCATCAGGCAGGGGAACCACTCGAGCACAGATTTCAGCAGACACTGGCAAGCAGGGCCTTACAAGCCCCGCACTGCAACTCCACTCACTAGCTTCAGCCTCGTACAAACCTGTCCCCCCATCTCCTCTGCCTGCTCGCTCCTGCAGTCGTACACCCAGGCTTGTTCCAGTCCTACCCGCTTGTCTTCGACTACGTGTATTAGGCGCCTGCAGGAACATCGGGATAAGACCCATGACAAACAGCCCTGTTACCTGTCTCGGACAAATCTCATTTCAGCTCTCCTGCCTGGAGCTCCCCCTTGCAGTGCTAAATCGACAGGCAGGAGAGCAAGTGGACACACACGCTTCTGTGCCAGCCTGTGCTCACAGGGGCTGAACCCAGAAAAAAAAGGCATGTCCTTTGGATCCACACCAGCATCTCTGACACACATTCACTCTCCACGCTCTCCTCTGCAGAGCAGCGGCCTCCCACATCAGTACAGGAGAGACAGCAAGTCCCCAACAGCTTACACCACCATAGCAAGGTCTCCTAGAGCTTCTGTCAACGGCCCTACATCAGAGCAATGACCATAACCACCTCTGTCCTCACCGTGAAGGTCTCATAACAAGCATCATCTAAAATGGGAAAAATTCCTGCTTTGAAATTTAAGTATTCATCCATGCATTCCAAAATTACTAGGATAAAAAAATGAACCATAAACACAGACAAAACTGGCATCACGCATGGGGAAAGGTTACACAAGATTCACACTGACGCCTCATCAAAATGACGACATGTTGCTGTGAGAGAACAGCTGAGGTCCAGGACAGCTTTGCAAGACCTTTCTTACTCCCTAGCGCTCAGCCTCTCCCCACCAACCCACACATCTTGGTGAACCAGAGAGAAACCAAGCCCAAACAGCTATTTGCAGTTGTTCACAAGTGACTGCTACAGAAACTGTGAAAAATTGCCAATTTATGCAGATTAGGATAAAAACTTGTCAAGGTGTTTTTTGGTTGTTTGGGTTTTTTTCTTGGGTTTTGCTTGATTGGCTGTTTTTTTTAACCCATTCTCACAAATATTTTGAATTCTAAATCCTATTTGACAGAGAGGTTTTAGCTGTATGTTTTGGCTAACTCCTAGCTCCTGCTGTGTTGATCACTTGCTCCTGTTCCAGTTGCAGTCTTCCTCATTTGTTATTCAAGTTGCTTTTACAGGGTGGTTTCTTCAACTAAGCTGTTAGTTGCACATGCCTCAGTACTTAGTGGAAAATTGTTGAAAGAAAAATCTAAGTGACTGAAGTCCATAAATAAAACATTCAGCAAGCAGTGCTGTGTATTCTCAATAGTTTTGATTTCAAGCCTTTCAAAAAGCAGTATAGAGAAAGTGTACCCTGTACCAATGTACTTGATTATTAAATATCTGAAGGAAGGTAAAAACCTACTTTAATGCCAGGGTGATGTGATGGAGCAATCTGTCACTCAGAGAAACGTGCAGTCCCAAGAGGGAGGTTTCTGAAAGGGTTAAATGGATAGTGAGTGTTTTTTGTATTAAAATACTTGGCAATCCCAACAGGATGTGAAAGTAGAACCAGATCGTAGGGGTTCGTTCCTCCTGTAATTGGCTGTACTGTGAAAAACAGTTTTGTGTTAAAAGCAAAGTACTGCTTGAATTTCTTCAAGCCTGGAAGAAGGCAGAGCGCCCAGAGCTTGCTAAGGGGTGCTGCTGGGGCTGGGGTGACTGGTTCCCCATCCGGGGAGCTGAGCCAGGAGCTCGGCCCGCCAGGCACCGGGTCCAGCTCTGAAACCCCTCTTGACTCAGATTCACAATGTGTGCAGACCGGGGTGTAGTTCACAACGTTTCTCTGGCTACGGGTTCAGCAAGGCTCAAAGTTCATTCCAGATTTAAGCACACCCTAGTCCTCAGAACCACTTCAGTTCATAAGCTTATCTTTCATTATGAGTTTATCCAAGACTAGAGGATGGCAGATTTGAAATGAAGGTTTCGGAGACCAGCTTTAAAACACAGCTTTGGGGAGAGACTTAAATGGATATTCACTTGTGAAGCTGCTGTTGGAATTTTAACTTAAGGTCTTGTACGAAATCAGCTAGAAGCCCCTTGTAGGAAATCAGCTAAGAGTCCCTTATACTCTATAATTTAAACAGGTTTCTGGCACAATTCGTGTTACTCATGAGTGTAATTCAGAGCTCTGATGCTGCATCTGTAGTTCAAAAGATAAACGTGCAAAAATAAACCCAAAACACACAGAAGGCAGACAGTGAGTAAATCAAAGGTTAATACAGCTCTAAATCCTCTGTAACAAGCCCAACAGACTCTTTGTGGGCAACTTTACCCTAAGAACCTTAAAAGGCAGAGATCGAAGGAGGTTTTTGATAAAAATCAAAACCCAAACGTGTTTTCTTTTGCCTATGCTAAATCATTTGGGTATTTCAAAGCTGAATCACACCAGCTACTCGCAGCTCTGGCAATGCCGAGCTGAGCTCTCTTGCACCCCTGCAGGGTCCGGAGGCTGAAGCTGGGCTAGTTCCAGGGGCTGACGGTGGAGCCACCACTTGCTGGCAATGGCCGGGGTAGAGTTTTCTGCCGTCCTCTGTGTGACAAAGACAGACTTCTACACCAGCAGCTGCAGAAGGATGGACTACACAGAGTGCTTTCCAAACTTCTGGTAGGCTGATTAAAACACACGGAGGAGAGAAAAATCAAAAACCTTTCCACTTCAGTCTCTTGTATCTTGGAGCCAAAAGCCAAGAACTGCTTTTATTTGCTTCTCATTGATGTCATTAATTTTCTGATTTTTTTTCTTTTTAAAGCTTGAAACCCCAAGATATTTCTTTAGAACTCTTTACCTGAGAAAACATAGAGCTTTCTGACACTGAAGTCCTACAGGAAACATCTACTGTCAGCCAAGTGGTGGGATGAGATGACTCTCAGCTTTACCTTACTGCAGAACTATGGCATGCTTAACTCACAGTAATCAAAAAATGAACAGTAACCAGATTTTAATAAACTAGCAATTTCCACTAGCAGTGAAATCTGTGAAAGGAAACAGGGCAGACCTAAAACAATCCTTTTCTAGTATATAACCAAGCGTTCCAGCTACCAGCTATTTGAGAATTTACTGAGCTGGAGCTTGTGTCTCAACAACCATCTAATGAGCGCTGATGTGTCAGCTCCTCACTAACTGTCCTGCTCCTTCTTCAGTCCATCTGTGTGTCCACTCTCTACAACATCCCGTGGCAATGAGATTCACATATAAATGATATGCTGTACAAAAAAAAAAAGTGGTTTTTTTTCTATTTTAAACCTGTTGCTAATTGTACCAGATGATCCTTATTTTTTGTGCTAGGAGGAAAAGGTGAGCAACTGCTCCCTATTCACCTTCTCTGCTCCGTTCTGGATTCGTGTGTCAAGCTAACTCCAAAGTCTATTTATTGTCTTCACTCAAGTCATTCCAGCTAGCTATCATCCCTGCCACTTTCTCTGGGCTTCTTTTAGTTTTTTTTAATCCCTCCTAAAATGAGCTAAATTGAACACAATATCCAACCATCAGGCAAACCAAGGATTGACACAGTTCCCATGTTTTACCTTGCCTTCTGCTTGCCACTGATCATCGAGTTAATGTTTTCAAAGACATTAGGAATGATTCCACATCTTGCAGGAAGAGCAATTTTAAACTCTCTTTTGCTCTTTTCTTTTTTTTTTTTCCCCCTTTTCTTTTTTTTTTTTTTTTCATGATGGGGGGAGCAGGGAGAGAAGCCCAGACATCCACCTTAGGGCTGTCTGCCCTCCATTCCTCTAACACTTTCTGACACTGAATTTCATCTATCATTTCCTGTGAAAGCATTAGTGTTGTAAAGTTCTTCTGGAACTGTCATCCAGCTTTACATCTAAGCAGTCTACATTTTTTTACCTTATAGCAGATTTTTAATCTTGGTTTTTTACTCCATATTTTGATCACTTGCAAACACAGAAAAAACCCCATATCTTTCTAATATTTTTTCTCCATTGTGGAAAGTTAGTTTTTATTTTAATTTTTATTTCTCATCGTTCACCTCGCTATCAATTCACAGACCTTTTCCCCCAGTGACAATAACCACAGCTTCGCTTAAGAGCTGTTCATGAAGAATCTTGGCAAAGACTCTGGGAAACCCGCTGCCCATATGAGGCAGCGCAGTCCTGCCTGGAGGCTGGCTGACTCCTTCAAATAACTAGCAGTACTGGGACAACCTTCTCTTCCAAAAGCCTGCTTTTTCCCCTTTCTAATCCACATGGCTACTAAGACTCTTCTTATTAGAGTTTCTACCGATTTGCTGACTTAATGCTTTGTAGTTTCTGGCACGCATTACTGCCAGGAGTCTGCCATTTCACGCGCAGGTTCCTGCAGAACTTTTTACTAAAGAGTCCTGGTAACCCCAGTGACTTCTTCCTTCACTGTTACCTCTAACTGAGACCACCTCTTGGATTTATCTTATGTAAAGAGGCAGCCTTCAATTCTTCTCTGAAACGCGGGTGAGAAGAATTTACTCCTCCTTCCCTTCCCCATACTGTGGTCCTTCTTCCCTCTTCCTTTTTCTACCTCCCCTTGAAATACTTTCCTATTTAATCATGTTGGACTTTCTGTGGACTTTGGCAGGGTTTCCCCCCCCGCTCCATTTTCAACTTTTTCTCATGGGTAGTATACATTTAATACAAGCACCTAACATGGTTTTAAGTAAATCCTCTGTGACCTGCACATATCACACCCTTTTAATTTCTCTAACAGTAGCTCACCCATTTTCATGTAGTTTTAACTTCAAAGCTAGATACTATTATGGTAAATGCTCTTTTTGTCTGTTTCTATTATGGAAGGATATTGAATTTGAATGCATTATCATTATCATTCAGTAACTACATCTCATACAATATTCCATGCATCATCTGGGATTAAAATCTTCTTGGGATTTTCCAACAAGTTTCTTCAAGTTGACGCTTACAGCCTCTAGAAGTTTAGTCACTGCATCACACACTGCCATGATGCTTTACCCCATTTGCAGAGTGGTAGCTAAAAAGTGTCTCCTATTGCACTTTCTACAATCAAATCTCCCCTAGCACATCACAGCCACCATCCTGGTCCAGTAGCTGGGGATACAGCCTTGTATACTTTTCTTAATTGTGCGATGTAAATCACTGCTGGGGATTCTATGGTATTTTACTGGAGTCAAGTTAATGCGCACTGTCACCCCAACTTCTCTGTCACTCCTACGTGTTCTGCACTCTCACGCTGCAGTGTCCTTGGGGTTATCTTCCTTTCCACCAGCTTTCTCCATTGCCTATTTGATCAGTATCTTCATTTAAGACTAAGAGCCCCACCATAGCTCTTCGATTAACACCGCACAGAATATATGCTTTCGGTTTCAGTCTTTCTTGTGTATTGTACTTAACTGGAACTGTAAAGCTTGGCTCCCAAACCCCAGCACAGCTCAGCATCTTGCTGCAGTTACTCCAGCTCAGCCCCCCCACTCTCAGGAGACACACATACTCCTGCTGCACCCACGGGAGAGGTGGGACAAGACACACGCTGCTCCGCAGCAGAACTGGCAACTCCCACCACCTTCTGCTGGGTTTGTAGCTGCACCTCCTGTTTTCTTTTTCACAGGTCACCTTCATTTCTTTCCAGGTCAGCACACACCCACAAAGTTTCATCATCGCTAATATCTTGAGTACTGATATTAAGGAGTTGTTTTCCTGCACGCTTTGCATCTCCTAGTTAACAAAGAAGCTCTATGCAGGGCATCACGTAACCCAAACCCTCTCCTTCAGACTCCCTATTCCCTAAAAAAGTTAACTCGGCACTTGGAAAGACTGAAAAGGAAGACAATGAATGAACTCATTGAATGCACTCATTTAGCAGTCTGGCCAGCAAAGTGTTTCTTCAGTAGTTCTTTGTTTGAACTTCTTCCGAGTTGCAGGTTTTGCACTAGAGATTTTCAGGAAGTTGTAGGAAACGTCCAAACTTGGCTCTTGCTCGAGCAGATTAATTCCTTCTGGAAATTCCACCTGTGCAATAGATGCCAGGAACTTGTGCCCAACCTCTTCCAGATGTGGGGAATGCTGCTCTGCTTCAAGTTTGGTCTAGTTCTCTGCAGTCACAAGGAGACAAGGCTTAACTTCTGTTACAGTAAGCCTGCACTTGTCAAGAGTTTGCACAATCTCTGCCTCTCTGCTTACAACCACCAATGTAACTCAACCCCAGTCTCACTATATTCATCGGGCTGTCCTAGCTAAGAGATGAAGGGTCTTCAAACCCGTCATCTACATCAAGCCAGTACAGCCACCTCAAAAATTTAAGCACACACATTTACAACAGTACTCATGTTGTCCAGGTAGTTTGTCAGAATATAAAAACTACCAGCCACACCAAGGAGATAAGCAGTCATGGTGAGAGGCACAAGTACCACATTCCCCAAACAAGCGCAAGATAAATGACAGGATTTCCAGTTTAGTCGCAGGATTTTAGAGGAACAGTAGGGATTCAGGGAAAAGATAAAAATAAAGGAAAGATTACCAGACCCTTCCAGTTTCTTGTCCTAAGCAAGGACACCACTGTGGCATCCCTGCCCCCTCATCACTGACAGGGGAAGAGGTCTGATGCAAGCTATTGTGAGGTGCAGGACGAAGATGGCAGCAGAAGACCAGACCTTCTCCTCCGGCACTGGAAGCATTGCAGAAGACTAAAAGGTTCACCAGACTGCGGGCTAAACAGTGTCTCCAGATTACGTTTTTTGGCAGCAAGTAGCACTAATAGAAGTGGCTCTTGGGCAATGCAAGCAGCCAGTAACATGTGATTTAAGAGAAAAATGGCAAAAAAGCAGAATAAGGAGGATTGTGTGTGATAAGCCTAGTATGCGCTCTCACCCAGCAGCATCTGGAGAGGATTTTCTCCAGCAGGCAGGGAAGAACTCGATTACATCCAGTTAACTGTGCTCTAAACTGATTATGCATGTGCCAGGCTAATGGATTACATTAGCAAGAGGAAAAATAACATCCAATCAATCTCAATTTACTGCAGACCACACCAAGGCCTGAGAGAAGAGAAACCATTCCGTGAACTACCCCCACTCCCACTGCATCTTTTCAGCTATCAAAAGAGACATGGCATTACAACCACTCTGAAGACTGGAAGAATTGCACTGAAGCTTGCTTGATCCATAGACAGGTTTTTCCATGAAGTCTAACACTGATTCCAGCTACGCTGGAGCCAGAGGCTGTGGATCCAGCCATCCGCTGTCCCCTGCTACAGGCTTTATACAGGCATACTAGAAAGCTAATATACGGACCATACAACAGACTTCATTACTCTGAAACGTGTTATTCTCTGTCCAGTGTTTCACTGCCTTCACATCAGAAGGAATGAAGGGCTATAAGAGCTCTGAGAACCGCCCAGGCCTCTTACAAACCTGAAAACTGACAATTCCTCTTCACCTGTCTGAGCAAAGCATTTCAGGAATCTTTATTACAAGCACCTACAGCTGTCCCTGAGTCTGACTTTGGTTGGCTTTTCTTTCTTTCTTCTCCCCCCCACCCCGAGTGAGAGAATTCTAGTGCCCCGATTGCTTCTTTCCCAGTAGAAACCAGTGTACATGAAGGTCTAGATAAAGAATTTTTAAACTTTTGCAATGTGTATTTAAGAAAACAATATTGTGTTAAAATTCATAATAGAGCTTTCACACAACTCTTTTGTACCCCAAATTGAATTCCACAGAGGAGATTCAATTCCTCAGCTGGATTTTTAAAGTCTCACCGAGACTCTCCTGCCCCTAGCATCCAAGCTGATTTTACTCTCTCAGGTCTCCTGGACATCTGAGAGCAGAGACATATGTGTAGATTTGACCATTTTTAGAGTCAGACCCTGCTGTGCTATGCTGAATCCCGGCTGATGGTGGCAACAGCAATCGTCACAGCAGTCCTGGCCTCAGTAGTGAGCTCAGCAGAAACGTACTGCTCCTCTGAGCAGTTCCCCATCAGCTCCAGGCAGGTCCAACAACCATAGCTCAAGGTAAACCTTCTATGATGCTCCTGGTTGTCTCTTTCCTCTCTGAATTTGCTGGAACTGCTCATTCTTAGGGAAAATCCAGGAGTTTTGAAATCTGATGTGTCTGTACCATGACAGGGATGGGCTACTGTACAGTTCAATGTCAAGTTTTAAATTCCCATTACATAAAGAAAAACATTCAAAGAGATAAGAAGCACAAAATACAGTCTATGTGTATATATACTTATATATATAAAAAAATCTAACCACATTTGGGGGAAAGCAGGAAGAAAAGGATAAGGACAGAAAGAATATAAAAAAACCTGAGAGAAATGAGAAGACGAGTGGGATAGCACGTGTGAATGGAAGGTATGTGGCTGCTTAGATTTATGGCAATTCGTACCTGATTGTTCATACTAAAGCCATTATGGGATGATTAGAGAAAAAGGTGAAGCTTTAAGTCCAGCGAAAATCAATAGAAACGTCTGGAGCAATTCTGCTGCACGAGTGAAAGGACTATTTACTGTATCCGGAGCTCCTCTTGGGTTACAGCCCACAGGGTTCAGGCCAGTGAGGGGAGGGGGTTGTGAATGAGAGAAACAAGTCAGGAAAGAGAAGATGGTTATAAAGAAGACACAAAATGGGGGGGGGGGGGGGGGGGGGGAGTAAAGAAAACCAGACGACAGTATTACACCAAATACTGCCGTGGATGAAAACCTGCAATGCCTCCAAATACAGTCTGTCCATATGCACAGCCAAGTACCTGCACACGTATACAGGCTTCTCGTCCAGCCTTCTCCCTTTTGCAGCCTCAAGCAACACTTAGCTTACAGATCCCAGCATTAACGTACACAGAGCATAAAAGCACAGAGACAGCGGCCCTCTTCCTCCATCCCTCCCCGCTCCATCCACCCAGCCTTCTCAACGCCAGGATGAACACACTTCTCTGACAACAGCAAAAGCCTTCAAGTGCTCATGAAGAATCTTGTATGGGTTAACAAACTGCCTTATGGAAAAGAGCCAACAAAAGCATGGCAAATACCACCTCACACAATGTTTTCAACAGCGACTGTTGAATTTTTGTGCAGGAGTATTATTTGTATGCAGTGCTATAAGAAATACAAGCCCCCATTAAAGCACCTTGACATGAACACTCATTGGCCTAAGGCTTTAACAACCACAGCTGCTACCAGAACGCAGGATGAAGAGCTGTACCATGCAAGTGAGACTGGGTCCCGCTGGAGAGATCTGAGCAGCTCGTCTCCAAAGGATCACAATCCACTGCGGTTCAAAATAGATTCTCCTTTGTTCCAGCACTTGGGCAATGAAGGAAGATGAAGCAAAGCCAACCCTTACCTTATAGAGCTTCAGGCTGGCCTCATGCCTCGAGTTCACTGTGTGAAGACGCAGCTTCTCTAGACTGTTGGTGTAGTAGTCACAAGCATTGCATTTCAGATGTACCGGATTCCCAATGGCCACACACTTCAGCCTCCACTCATTGGCCTTGCCACCCTCCTTGATATGTGCTACCAGCTGGTATTTCTGCACATGCTTGTCCGTCTTACAGTGGAGTTGGAAGTTTGCCTTGAGCTGTGTGTTGTAGCGGCACAACTTGCACTGGTACGAGTCTCCCATCACTGCCTTCCACTCGTCTTCAGGGAGGCTACGCTCCACATTCATGTGGAGGCCCAGCATGTCCAAATTATCTGTAGTGAACTTGTTGCACACAGCACACTGGAAGAGCTTCAGTGATGGGTCATTTGTTTGTGTGAAACTCTCACCCAAGTTCATTAGCTCCTCAGACACCAGCTGTCCACCACCTAACCGCATGTCCAGGGGGATCTCTCCACCCACTGCACGAAGGAAAAAGGGGAGAAAGAGGTCAGAAAAGCTGAATTCTTTACTTGCCAGAAGAGAAGCACAGAGCAGAGCATACACTGCTCTCAGTGCAACTCTTGCACCCACCAAACGCACAGCAAAAAGCCAAGCACAGCTGTCCCTTCACTTATTCCTCTACGCTGCTGGTCAGTACCATACCTGAAGAAAAAAAAGCAATCGCAGCCGGCATGGAAGGCTGGGAAAGGACCACAATAGCCCTTGCCACCCACCTGCTGAAGGAGAAGTATCCAACCCTCTGCCTATGAAAGGTGGCAAGAAAAACCCTACAAAGTTTCAGAGGATGAAGAATTCCTTAGTACTGCACTGAAAGTCTCTGTGGCCGTTTCAAGAACAGCGCACCACTTTATCCTGTTTTCTCTTGCCTACCTGGAGAAGCAAGAAGCGTTACCTCATGCAGTACCTGAGCACAGTTCCTACCAAATAAAAAAGGTCAACAGTCACAAGTCCACATGATAGGGGTACTACAGTTAGGTCACCGCACTGCCGTCAGAAGCGGGCAACAGTGCAGAATGTGGCAAGTACAAAAAACAATCCGAAAAGTGCCACTCCTGCACTATTATATCCCATCTCTTGCCCAAGAGTTCAAAATGGCGGACAGTCTCCTAAAAACAGCGTTGACAGACGCTTTGTATGCCCAAGGAAAAGAAAACCACTATTAATAATGAGAGTGCAAGAGCATGTCAAGCAAAGCCAGCAGGATGCTTACTGTCTTTAAGTGTCAGATCTACTCTTCAAACCAAGAGCTGAACTCTATTCACTTACAGTAAATGAATGCAGCAAGCTCTTATTTACATCAGAGCGCTCTGAAGGTATGGACAGAGACACTTTCCTTTTCTAACATTAACTTTTTATGCCAAAGCACAGAGACCAACCACCAGTCTCTTCTTAGGACCTTTGCTCCACCTTGCTCTCCTTTTCCTTTTTTAAGACATTTAGGCTCCTCCTGCAGCTTTTTGGTATTTTACCTTGATCTTACGTCATAGCTCAGCTTAACAATCTTATTAAAGGAACCTTCAGGTCAACAGTTAGTCAATCAAAAAGAGAGATTTTATTTTCGTAACTTTTAGTTTCCTTTGTTTCAACCTGTTTGCTGAGAAGCAGCCAACACTAGGAGGACACTCAAAGTTCAGGCAGAACCGTACTAACCTTTCTGAAAGCATACAACCAACCACAGTTGGTGCAGACCACAGCTTTGGGCAGTGTACATGCTACTATCTTTCCTGCAGAAATGCAATACCACAATGTTTATTACAGTCCTAAGCAGGATGAACTACAGCTTACAAGACAACCTGGATGCTGAGCTTGTTAGAGGAACAGCACCTCATTTTCATCAAACAGATCTTGTGCTCACACAGAGAAGAACAGCTTGGAGAGGGAAAGTCCCATCTACATGCACTGTCAGGAACCTGTCTTTCCATCAGAGCAGTCAACAATCTTTTTTCTTGATCCACTCTATCCCTCCCTGCCATGGCAGAATTATACCCTCCGTACAGTTACTCCTGCATACCTGCTCACTAAATATCAGAAGAGCAGGGAACACACCTCTTGCCTTCTATGGTCCATATCTCCTAATTGTAGTGATTCTTCTAAGCATCCCTTTTAGGATATATCCTGAAATCCTCTCTTTAAATCAGTCTTTCCTGAACACATTGTGCAATAAAAACCCCAAAGTAGACTCTTATGAATTATTAATATTCTACTCAAATTTAGTTTTGGACTGAAGTGTAAAAATGGGAAAAATCTTCTTCATTTCTAGCAAAGTTCATAGTGCGTGTATATGAGCCTAACGAGCTGAGCTCATGTCAAGTGCTTATTGACATGGGAATGGCCTCCCTCCGCAATCCTCAGCTTGAGATTTGCAACCATCAAGTGTACAATTCCCAAATCACACTCCAGGCAAGCTCACATACATTCAAGGCCTTGTCATGCACTTTAGGAAGCTTTACTTAAAATACTCCCAACTTCTCTCCTGCCAACTGCCCTGTGCTTCAGTAAGGAGGGTCTCTGAGCTCCAAAGGGCGCCTTCCAAGAAACCCACTACAGATGACACCCTAACTTCATACTCTACAAGCTATATTACAAATGACTGTCTATTACATCTGCTGGCAACTTGAAGCTATTGAAAATGAACTAAAAAAGACCGTGTCCTTGATCTCCCAAAGATGCAAGCTGGGATACCACAGGGGGGAAAAAAAAAAAGGGAAGATAATTAATTTACAGTCACGAGTTCCTCTGTTTTCTTTTTCATTTTTTTAGTATCTTGTGTTGTTGTTTTCTCATATGACTTTCATGTCCTTCTGGACTAATAACAAACTGTACTATGAATAGCTGAAGGAAAGGAGAACATGCATGAGACCAGTGAACCAGTAATGGAGCGCATCAGTAATAACAGCATCGATGGACAGGGTTAGGGAGGGCAGAGCGCAGCACGGAGAAATTAGTTCAGAGGAAAGCACGTAAAGTAGCAGATTCCTTTTTACATACTTTCTCAAGGCACTGTGAAAAATTCTCAGCAGCAGCAAAACAGCATAAAGACAGCAGTAATTTCAGTCGGCATCTGCCACACCTGAAGCACGGGGGGGTCTGTTCTGCACCAGTTCTCATCCTAGAGTGCTGCGAAGTTTAAACACACCAGGAAGCACGTGCACACTGGAAGCGGCTGCTGCTGGCCCTGGGCGACATAAGCAGCACAGGGGAGGAACGTAGCAGGACCTGACCCTCTATCCCCACTCTAAGTCTAATTCTTGGGCTAAATTGTGTGGGAATAGGGTGTGCCCCATACAGCGCCAAGCACAGCGCCAACACAAACACGATGAATGCTCGTTGTCAAGAAATATCCATTTGGTAGTTCATTTTTAAGTGCTTTTCTCATCTGATGAGAGAAATAATCTTCTCTCTCTCTCTAGCCATTTCCCTCCAGTTTAATAATTCTCATCTGGTCAGGCTTTGGATCTTTTATCTCCTGCTGGCATCAGAGGAACGGTTTCAGCTCAGTTTCTTCAGCAAAGGAACACCACCCCTTCCACCGAATTCATCACAACTCTCAAAACTTGCTTACCTTTTCTTCTCAGGGCAACACAGTACATAACAAACCGGCTCAACATCTGCCTCTGAGAGCGCCAGCAGCTGATCAGACCCTCACACAAACTACTCACACCCCTTACCAAACCAAGGAAAAATCATTAGGAAACAGTGTAGTAAGGATGCTTTCCACGACGAGGAGGAACATTTAATACATGTCAGCAGTAATCCATCCATATCTACTATTTATTAGCTCCCTACTAAAACTCTTAGAAAACGCACCAGAAAAGTAACATATTTTCCCAAGATCGGAAAAACTGGCCTGGGGGAATGCAGAAGAGAGGTCTCCACTGTGTAGTCTCCATCCTTGACCACCACGCAAAGGCAACTCGCTGCACTGCGGCCACGCTACTCAGGGGGCCGCAGGGACAGAACAAAGGGACTTGGCACGCAGCGCCCAGTCTGCGCACGAGGGTTTTGCGGTAACGCAAACGCAATCCCTCCCTTATACATGGACACGGTGGAAAACCCTTCAGCCTCACCTAGAGATGGAGCCATCGTTGCCATGGGGTTGGTGGGATCTAGCTGGAATCCACCCATCATGAACTGCGCATCTGAGGAAGTGCTGTCCATCTTCAAGTTGGGAAGGTTCATGTTCTGTGCCAGGTAGTACTGGTAGAGCTCGGCCTCGGCAGGGGACGGCAGGCTGCCGAGGCCCAGGTGCCGGTTGTGTTGGATTTGGGACATATTTTGCTGAAGCAGCATCATATTGTGCATGTGCTTCTCACTGGTCATGTGAATACGAAGGTTTCTAGCTACGTTGGTCTCATAGTCGCACACCTCGCACCGCCACGTAGGTTTGGTTTTTGGTTTGGTGGGGGAGGGGGCCCCACAGGTGCTACCAATGTTGGCTGCCGCGGCCGCCGCGGCTGCCGCGGCCGCTGCCGCGGCCCCAGCGGTGTGGCTGAAGACTTGCTCTCCCCCTCCGTTCTGCAGGTTTTGCATGTTGTTGAGATGCTTGTCGGACTGCATATGAATACTGAGGTTGCCTTTGGTAGTAGTGGAGTAGTTACAGACCTCGCAGCGGAAGGGCTTGTAACCACAGGTGTAGCTCTCACCCCGTGCCAGCCGCGGGTGTGGCTGTCCACTTTTGCAGTAGACGCAGGAGCCCCCCGGCTCGGGATGTTTCTCCTTCATGTGCGCCTCAAGTGTCTGCTGGTACTTGTAGTGCCAATTGCACTTGGGACACTTGAGTGTCTTACATGAGTTGCGAGAATGCATCATAGTCATGTGGCCACCCAGCGACCGCGAGGAGCCCAGGACCGTGTCGCACTTTGGGCACTCCACGCCGCTCCCCGAGGGGCACTCCCCACCCCCAAGTTCACAGAGGGGGCCAGCATGCTGGTGATGGGAGATGTAGCTCCCGTCCTCACCCTCCGCGCTCTCATTTGGTTCTGGTGCTGTGGCATTGTCTTTATTGGCACTTTCATCGATAAAGTCCAGCCTCCTGCTGCCCTCTGCCACACTGGCTCCGCCACCCTCATTGTTAAAGCTTAAGTGATTCCTCCTGTTTGCACCATCAAAGACAAAGGAAGAAGCAGAATTAGAACTAGTAGAAGCTGTGCCCCGCGACAGGGTCTGGAGCACGTTAGGCATTAAGGGAGAGTTAGAAATGCTTTGGTTTGAGAGAGCAAGGTCCTTTTTGCTGCTGCCGCCGCCTGCCACAGCCCCAGCGTCCTCCTGGGGCCGGTCCTCCAGTTCGTCCTCCAACTCGCTCGGAAACAGTCCTTTGCAACCCTCATCGTCCTCGTCTTCTTCCTCTTCCTCCTCCTCCTCTTCCTCCTCCTCCTCCTCCACATCCTCCTCCTCCTCCTCCTCCACCTCTTCGACCGGCTCTGCCTTTTCCGAGAGGCTGTCCTGGTCACCCCCCTCTTGCTTCTCCCCCTCTGCCACCCCAGGGTCCTTCCCCTCTGAGGATTTGGTGGGACTGGAAGCCAGCGGGCCCAGGGGGACTGAGGTAATGGGAGTCTTCAGAGCTGAGCTGGTCAGCCCGCCCAGGTTGAGGAGCGTGCCAGGGGCCAGGACGCCCGCCGGCGGTGGCTCCGCTCCGCCGGCCGCCCCGGCCTGGAGGGCCTGCTCGCCTTCCATGCAAATGCCACTGAATTTACCATAAAAACTGTGTCCAGGGCCTATGAGGTTAGCTGCGGAAACGAGAGGGTGCTGAAAGGTTTTGTTTTTTGGTTCCAGAAAGCTGACAAGGGGTTCCTTGTCTTTGCCTATCCCTTGGATGATAGCGGAGATGTTCTTATTGCTAAGAATTTTCCGCTCCTCCTCACTCAGAGTCATTCGGTGGTCGTGCACCGCGTGGGTCACGAACGAGCGGACATACCCAAAGGAGAGCTTGCACAAGAAACACATCAGGATGGGCTTCCTCTTCCCGTAGAGCACAAAGCCATCGAATTTGGACAGGTCCACATTGTTGGGAACATCTTTGGATACGCAGGAGCTTTTGGCAGAACCGTCGCTGTTCAGGTAATCCTTGTTGCTTTTGTGTCGCACATCGAAGACGCGGAAGCTGTGCAGGACGGGGCTGATGCCCGCCAGGGCTGAGGTATTCGGGAAGGCCTGGTCTGAGCCCTCAAACCACTTCCCGAAGGATGAGGCTATGTGGAAGGTGTTGATGATCTGTGGGTAGACGGGAGCGGCGGCGGAGGGCTCTCCCTGCTTGGGCAGAGAGTTCGGGAGCAGCGAGGAGAGAGCCCCGCTGCCGCTGCCGCCTCCACTCTGCACCAGCTGGCTGAGGCTCTCCACGATGTAGGCCGAGCCGTCCGGCTGGTAGACGATCTCGCCGGCCAGGTTCTCCACGTCGCTCTCCTCCTCCCCGTCCTCGCTGCTCTCGCTCCCGCTCTCCCCCCTCAGCGGCGGGGGCGGGCGGGCGCCGGCGCAGCGGTGCTCCATGTAGCTCTGCAGGCCGGCGAAGGAGACGGCGCACTGGCCGCAGCTCACCTCCTTGCCGGCGGGCTCGGCGCCGGGGCCGGCCGCGGCACTGCTCTCGGGGACGCGCTCGGGGAAAGGGACCCTCAGGCTGTCCAGGGGGCCGCGGCTCTCCGCCGCGGGCTGCTCCATGCTGCCGGCCGTGTCGGGGAGGTGGGCGCTGTTGAGATCAGTCCATTGCTGGTGCTGAGGGATGCCGCACCCATTGTCCTTCCCAGGGATGACGGGCGAGTCACAGCCTTCCATGGCAGGGCCGGCACGGAGCGCTCATTGCACCCGGTACGGCTCGGACCTGCGGGTGGGGACAGAAGGAGAAAGGCGGGTGAGTCGGGGAGCAGAGGCAGTTCCCGTGAAGACCCCCCCGCCACCACGAAGGCCACCGACCCCGCTCTTCGGGACCGAACGGGAGGCTGCGAGAGCTGGTGCCCCGAGATGGGCTCCAGGAACAGGCGGGCCGGTCTCGGGTAATGCACCGCTGGAAACGAGCAATGGAAACACAACGGAAGGAGGAACGCAAGAGGCAAATCGAAGGGACCTGGAAGGTGGTGAGAACTTCCCCCACCACCTTTCCCGAAGTGGGGCAGGAAGACCGTAGGACCCGCACTGCCACCCCCAAAACCTTACATCTTCAGAAAAACAAACAAAAAACTGAACGAAAATGTAACAGAAAAGCTTTTGACAGAAACAGAGTTAAGACGCTACAACAAAACAGCGCTCAAGCTTTAAAACTTTGTAAAAATTGTACTCTGCGGCTCCCTCAGCCAGATGCTGTTATTTTGGGGTGATTCCCTCCTGTTAACGGTTCAGGAAGCACAAAACCGGAGCTACCACACGTGCACCTCCATGGTAGACCATGAGACCCAGAGCAACTCACAGAGATTTCAGAGTAACAGCGTTTGGTATGCACAGGAGATTTAATTGCTGTGTTCTGGACAGAGTTTAAACAGGGAGACGTCAGGAGAGAAACCAAACAGGAAATTCCAGATCTGACGAGGGTCCATCCTGGGGATCGGAAAGCGGTCAGCCCACCACGCTCCAGGAAGCTCCCAGAGATCCTGCAGGGCACAGCCTCTGCGCACAGACGGCTTCCTCTCAGCCCCAGAGGCAAATGGCCGATGCTGGTCCTAGAAGAGAAGGAAGGATGCCCTTCCCGCTATTTCTATTCCACCAAATACAACAAGACCAGGAGGACTCCCGCTGACTGCCAGGCAGCCAGCAAGCACGGGCTGCTGAGCATGGCCCACATCCACAGCTCCCTGCCACCTCTACCCCATTTGCTGCATCCTGCCAGTCTCTCGCACTGCAATCCTAACGGAGCCAGTTTGGCAGGACACGCCTTTCTAGAGGTTACAGACCTATGAGATTAGATAGTGCTACTGTTAGGACCTGGAGCATTGTAATGCAGACCACAAAGCAGCAGGAGATTGCCAGTTCAGCGGCAATCTTAACAAGAATCCTGTCTGCAAAGAAGCACTTCTGTAGTCTGCTTCCCATAGAGAGCTCCTATGCAAGCCACATGGGAGGAAACACCAGCAGAAATTAAAGCACTGTTACCTCAACTGTAAAAGTGATTTTTACCTGTGGTCCACAGATTTCCCATCTATAAAAGTGATTTTTACCTGTGGTCCACAGATTTCCTCGGGTATACAGATACAAAGCATCCACAGAAAACAACTGAGGAAAAACTGCGCAAGCACAGGCCAACTTCACCACATTTTTACAATCTGTGAACCAAGAAACAACAAAAGACTCATGCTCCAGATCCGTGGTCATCAATGCCACACGGGAATTTTTCCACAGTATTTTACCTTCTACCAACTGAGCATAAGCACCACTTTGCTTGTCAGACTATGCCAAAACTGAATACATGCTTGGGGAGAGTTTTTACTGATAATTAGTATAAGGGTTAGGGGGGCAGGGCAGGTTTTAATTTAACAATAAGCTGTTACTCTTAAACTGACTCAGTGGGATCTACTGTAAATAACATATTTAAAGTTATACAAATTCTTTTAGTTCTTTCTCTAAACCTCTCTCATTTACTACAGCTTCCTCAAAGTTGCTCTCACCTGAGCATCCTCCAAGCAGTTGCTGCTTCAGCTCATGAGATACTCCAAGCAGTGCACAGTGCTGGAGCTCTGGCTAGACCAGACTATCCGTCAGGACCCCCTCCACCCGTTTGCACGCAGCAGACTGGTGTACGTACCAGCTGACACCTCGGGGGGTTAAGGTCTCTCCCTTCAAAGGCTCCACTCACATTAGCAGCCTGCTGCCACCCTTGGTCTCTTTCAACAGACACTATCAGTGTTTTGGGAACCTACACTGCTATCTAAACATTAAACATTATAATCATAGTTTGAAAGTGTTTCCAGTGCTCTCTAGCTCGATTTGAGCCCATGAAGACCTGGAAAACCCTTGCAAGCTCCTGCAGAGCAGCGTGCCCATACAGACAACAGCCCTTTCCCCCACGCATCCACCTGCCCGACACACGCTGCACGCAACTGTGCCAGTGCACGGGGACTCATCTGGTGCAGACAAGCAACCGGCATTTCAGCAACTGGGGAAAGAGAAGAAAAGTATGAAAAGAACTGAAAATTTGCCAGAGAAGACCTGATCAGTTACAAAGCAGGTGACATGCCACAGCAGCACTGAATGAATTACCTAAATTAGTTCAAGCAAACAAAAATGGAGCAACTTTCAACATTATCTCTTTTTTTCCTGGTTTCATTATCTACCAGTTTATTATCCTTTACTACATGAAGCCATCCATACTTTTTCTGATCTGCCTTCATGTGTTCATATCTTCCCTTTACACTGTTTCCTACATAATTATGTACATGTAATGACAGATGCATGTACGTGCATGTCAGATGCATGTACATTTATACACCTTCACTTTTTCCAAGCCCCTCTTCATCCACAACAATGGAAATTTATAACTTCTGTGATATTATAGATTAACATTAGTAACAGTATGTTAGAACAGATACGATCCCCCTAGGTGAGAAGAAGGTCTCTCTCCCCTATTCTCCAAATATTGCAGTTCCTTTTGGGGGTTACTCCTGCACACTCTTTGGGAATACAATCCCTAAATGCTTTTGCCTAGTAGTTATTTCAGTGCTTCTGGTGCCTTTTTCCCTGCCCTGGCGAGCCTCCCGCTGCAAAGGAAAGAAAAAGCTCTCCTCGCTAGCACCAGAAAGCACTCCAGCAGTTAAAGGGAGCAGGGGGATGTGTCTTCTGTCTGATCTCACCCCTGCATCAGCAGTAAGGCTCCCCTACACCCAAACGCTACTCCTGGGCCGCGGAAAGCAGAAGTGGAACAGGATGAAAGCAAGTCAAATCTTTCACACTGCTGACCACCAGACTGGGATCCTGGGCATGCCCGTATGAAGGTATCTGGGCAGGTTTTTGTCCTATTTTACTTCTGGTGAAGCTTGAGAAAAAGTATTTACAATTACGTGTGAAGGTAGAAAGTAACATTTTTCAAAACAAGTATGGCAAGGATGCCTACGGAAGGACATGGATCCAGAGCGTTCACAAGCAGTATTACCTTACAGCACTTCCAGTCCCCACCTTCCTTGGATTCTGTGCCATACACAGTGGTCTTTGTGGTTGCACTGGGAATAAATAGTGATTCGATCTGCAATAAAAATAACCTGGTGCACTGAGTGGAACAAGAAAGAAGACTACCATAATCCTGTTGCCAAAATGTTCAGTCTTCCTAATCAGTTTTGCTTACCTTAGCTAAAACGACACTTCAACACTGCATTGTAACAGCTCTTACTTGCACCAGCTGTCTCCCACTGAACATTTGTCCCTAGCTGTATGTTTTCTTTAAATTGCTCCCAGATCCTTCTGTGTTAAGGCTGCATATTCAGCTTCCCACAACATGACATACTCTCTCCCTCTCACTGCCACCTTTCAGATTGACAACCGCAATCCAAATTAAACCAAACCAAATTCATATTGGGTGAAAAAAAAAAACCAGTAAAGTAAGAAACTCCATAAGCTTTGTACTTCTCCCAAGAAAAGTTTTGATAATATCTATGCAGACTTCAAAATGCGATGTGGAACAACAGCACCCCAGAAATGCTTTTAAACAAAAAGCATTCACCTTGCCAGCACAGCTACCCAGGAAACATGCCTAGATGAGATACAACATGAACCTGAGCATCTCCATTATCAAGAACTCTTGATTGGCAGGAAGATGCCTGACTGACAGTTGGGCCAAAAGGGTTAGCAGGGCGGATGGGGCGGGAGGGTTAACAGCCTGATTGTAAAATCAATGTAATAAATGCTTGGTAAGTTACAGGAACATGCGGGAAGAGGAGGCCGCGATTGATAAAGGACTGCGGCTTTGATGCTGCACTGGGGACTTGTTTATTGACAAGAAAGCCAATCTTCTCCCAGCCAGGCCAGGCCAGGCAAACCTGCAAACGCTTACCAATTAATTGGTGGGCTTTTCTGCCTTGCATTGCTTTAACATCTCTCCCCCCACTCACTCCAAGTTAACCAGCTCAGGAGGTGCTACTCTGAAGGAATCTTCTCTCCTCTCCCTTTCCTCGACACGGAGGAGCCCTTCCAGGGCAGGCGGAGAAACCCACGGCTGAAACATGGCCAGCCAGGGCCCCTGGACACCGGCCGAGCTCCTACGCAAAACCCAAGGTTTTCTTGCCCATTCCGTTCATCACCAGAGCTATTCCTGAAGAACGATGCTGAGGGAGGAAGAGGCACAGAAATATTTGTTTCTATTCGCACAGGAACTGCAGATATCATCCCTTGAAACTGAAAAGAGCAATTTCCTTTTTAAAGCAAACCAGACTCTAAGCAGGAGTACCATGCAGTTACTAGTCCACTATTATGGGCCCTGTATCTTCCTCCATCCCAGACCACCCCTAAGCAACCTGCATGGGACAAGGAGAGCTTGCGAGGACAGACCCAACTGCTGTGCGCTCCACACCTCCCGTCCTCTCCCTGCCCCCCGCCCTCTCTGCTCTGTTTATCAGCCAGTCAATAAGAAAAGGTAGTTCTTACTTAAGGAGGCAGAAGTCAACTCGTCAGGTCGATCAGCACTCTGTCTGTAAACATGGTTTCCCGTAAAATCAATGAACTCCAGTTACAGAGAGAACAGCCTGAGCGCCGGAGACTCCCCGCGCTCCCACCGCCCCAGCGGCAGGGGAGGGCTCTCCCCATCCCCTCTCCAGCCTCGGGTCCCACCACTGCTCCACACCGCTCACGGCGACCCCCGAGGCTCCTGCTGCTCCCACCGTGCCTCCGGCATGCAGCCCACCCAAGCCCCCCGTACTTCCCCGCAGCATCGCTGCATCTTGCAGCCCCTCCAAGCGGATTTGGGGCCCGGCTGGAGGAGCGCGGACGCCGCGGGGCAGGGAGCACTCCATCGGGGCAGGAGCGGCAGCCACGGCGGTCCAGAGCCGAGCTCCATCTGGATGACGGCACAGTGCAAACGAAAGCACCGTGCTGCGTGCCCCACGCTTTCACTGAGCTCCTGCTAACCATGGCTGGTGGTTTGCAGCCACGCTCTGTCCAGAACACAAGTGAAGTCAATTCCCACGTCTCCCCCCATCACCTCCTTACGGCCCCCGGCCCCATCCTCACAGGGACAGACGTGCCACCTTACAGCAACGCTTCCACCGCCAAGGAGTGGCTGATGCCAAAGCGACACCCTTCACCCCCCTGGCAAGCTGGGGGCTCCTCGGGCAGCCCCCGGCCCGCGACACCAGGCTGCTTCCCCCCCCCCCGGGATGCGCGGCAGCGGCGCGGGCGGCGGGGACAGGAGCGGGAGGGAGGAGGGGGTTCCTGCTGTTGCCCAGGCTTCCCGAGAATTAAATATGAACAGCCGTGCTGTGTAATTTTAAATTGTTAATTAGCACAGGGTTAATTAGGCGGCCCTTTCACAAGAGGCTGTTTGGCAGTAAACCAAGACTGGAAGCAATGAGGAAGGAGGAAAACAAAAGGAGAAAGAGACAGTGAGAAACTGTTCCCTCAGCTAATGACCCACATGGCACCATGAAAAAAAAGGGTGCTGAGGACAGGGAAAAGATACAAGCAGATGCATTACATCCACGGCCATTACCCTGGAAGATACCCAGCGAGGCACCCCTCCCCTCCCTATTCCCACAGCCCCACGGTGGAGAGAAGTGCTCAACCCTGTAATGAGCAGGGTCTGCTCCTTCGGAGCATCCTGGCAAGCAGCAGAGGCTCCGACTCCAGCCAGCGCTTAAGCGTTTTGCCATGGCTCCACAAAAGAGGCGGCTCACGCAAACACTCACAGTCAGCAACTGAACTAGAGTGGTTCCTGTTGGAGAAAACTGCACAACGGCCTCTAAACTTTGTAAATACACACCTACCTGTTGTGCCAACAGACACTCTATAAATCAATACCGTAAATACAGGCTGAGAGACTACCCTAGATTAGCTCCAGCACAGGCGCTGGTGATTCAGAGGGGAAGCGGAGAGGGGCAGAGGCAAGAGGACAAAGGCAGCATAAGGACTAAAGGCGGGCTTAGGCACTCTGTGCACACCCCTCCTTACACGCTCAGCTTGGCCTTTTACAACGTCCTCGGAAGGACACAACCTGGCGAGTGCTAATGTTCAGGTCACCAAGAAACTCCTGTCTCAGGAACGGCACTCGATGACACTTGTTCTGGTCTAAAAACTAGGGACGGACGTACCAAAGGCGACTGAGCAGCCAAGTGAACTTCATGATCCCTAAGACCAGGTATGTTCAAAGCTCCCGAGAGTGGGAAGTCCAGGAGGGGGGAAGCAAGGCAATTACCACGTCCGTCCGAAGCGGTGACACAATGAACCCAAAGCATCAAAGCTTTCTGTGTCGCTCTCCCGCACCTGGCGTGCTACAAAGCACTCTTGTAACACTTAGGAAATTGCATATGGAAAGGCATGATAAAAATCATTACCTAGGACTGAAAATTCAAAAATTAAGGAAGAATGGAATGTATGTTGCCAAAGCAACTTTAATTTTGCTCCTTTATGCATATGCATTATGATACTGCCTTTAATTACATGACCACACGCTGCCTCACTTAGTAAGGAGGATGGCCATATAAGAGGGTAAAATAAGGTTGCATGAGCATGTGACTTTATGAGATTTATACAGCGGCTGCTATCACACAAATGTGTGGAAAGTCACTTCCTAGAATAGAAAGATCTTTTTAAATTTCCTAAGCAACAAGGGCTGGATATTCAAGCTTGATAGCAATACAGAGATAGTTTCAATTCCCAGCTTCATAAAATGCTTTTATCTTCTAACTTAAACGGAAGAGAGAGATTCCAGCTCTCTCCCATTCATTAAGGTGCCAAAAAGCAGTAAGAATACCTACCAGCCTAAGGGAAGTGTTGAGGTATTCTGCAACAGGACTTGAAATAGTAGGATAAAATAATACTTATGAGCCAAAAGCTAAGCATAATAGTGAATGCAGATGCATGGCTTGAAGAATGGTTTCTAGCTGGGGGTTTCCATCAACAATTTACAATGTCAGTGCCTTGGGATTCCTCTTATGCAATTCCTAACACACCCCCCTCCCCCTGAAAATAGTGATACTTATTTGCCAAGTTCAACATCCTAAAGAAGAAATTATAAACTAATTTTCCTCTTTCATATAGCAAGTCACATCTTGCACCTTTCCAAGCAAGACCAAGTTGTGTTTTGGCACACACCTGATCACAGTGGAGTTGCCTCATCAACAAAGGTGGTTTGCTGAGTATTCGTAACAAGATATCAGTCTTGCCAAATCCTGAACAAATCCTACATCTAGACTCCTTCCTCTTCTGCGGTTAGGCTTTACCAACCAAAAGCCTAAGCTCAGTTTTGACTTCTCCTAGAGTTTCTCTGCAGACACTGCTCAGTGCCAGACTGTTGTTTCCAGCTGGACACACAGCCACGTCCAACGCCATTGCACCAGGAGTGGAATTAGCAAGCCAGACCTGCCTGCTAGTGGAAGAAGGATCCAACCAACACCGACCCATGGGTTCCAACACCTGTTGACAAGAGTCCCGGGGCTGTAAGTCCTCGCGAACTGGTTTGCTATCCTGGCAAAGCCAAGAATTTATAGAATCATAGAATCATTTAGGTTGGAAAAGACCCGCACGAACACCGAGTCCAACTGTTAACCTAACACTGCCAAGTCCACCACTAAACCGTGTCCCTAAGCACCATGTCTTTTAAATACCTCCAGGGATGGTGACTCAACCACTTCCCTGCGCAGCCTGTTCCAATGCTTGACAACTCTTTTGGTGAATTCACATGCCTCTGTAGAAACCCTTGTGAACACCGCATGTTTTCCCTTCTGAGGGATTCTAGCCAATGGGTCTTGAAGGGCATGAGGTCCCAGAATAGGACGAGGTAGCACACAGTGGTCTACAGAAGGGAAAGATCCATCAGGCACCTCAAAAGGACAGGACGGTCTTCTCCCAGCAGGAAGACAACCACATGGAGGGCTTGCCTTTGGCAGCCGACAGCGCTCCAGAACTGGCATGCTGACAACACAAACAAGCGCTGCACTGCGCACGCTCATTAACAGGACAGAAAATGCAAGCACTCTCTTACACACAGGCTCACATGCATAGGCACAGCCAGTTCCTCAGATCTTCATAGGATCATTAGCATAAACAGCTTTTCAAGCAGCAGGAAGCAAAGGAAACGCTGAACAAAACAGGACTGAAAGCTGTAGGGCTCAAGCACTTGGCATGAAACTAAGAGAAAGGGTCTCCTTGAAAAGGTGAACCTTCTACATTATCCACATTTTTTCCTCTGTCCTTCACACCAGCTAAAATTGAGCCAATGAGAGTAATACAAGATTCAGGCAGCTTTTCAGAAAACATTTTGTTATGAACTATTATTCCAAGTTTGCTGATCCCTTTGAGCCAGCTACTGTACTACACATGAAAATATTTATATAATCATCAACCCACTGCCATTGAGAGCAGAGTAATCCAGAGGAGTGCCAGAGGGTTTTAAGTGAGCAGCTGGGGAAAAGAACGTTTATTCCTCCAGAGAGACTCTGCACTGAAAGTATTTTGTAGCAGAGGTAAACTAGCTTAAGTTGCATTTCTCTCAACAAAACAAAGTAAAGCACTTGCGTAGTTCAGAACTGACATGGCATTTACACGCTCCCAGGACACGGAGCTTGTTTTCAGGTCCCGCACGAACCTCTCCTCTTGTGTAGGACACCACCGAAGTTTCAGATTTTGTTTCCACATTGGTTTGTTTCAAAACATCACACATTCCATGATTCTGCAGTTGCGCAATTCCCCGCTTTGCTCTAAAAACGCAACGGTTCTTGTCAAATGCTGTTTCCAGCCTACATTGCTGCATAAATAAGTATATTTGCATCTGGTTCACATTTTCAGTGCACTGTTGTTGACCTAACTCCAAAACTAACCAAAGAGCTGTTGAGGACACAGACTCTGCGGTCCCCCAAGTTCCCCACACCTTAATACCTGGGGAAGAGGGCCTAACTGTTCCCCTCTTTTGCCACAGTCTGAAGCTTGCCCTTTTCCCCCTCCTTCGTTTTTACCCTAGCAGCCTGTCCAGTAGCTTGTACTGGTAAGAGCTGCCACAGCTCCATTTGGGCTACCCGGTCCCTACTACAAAGGGCAGTTACATCCATAAGACCTTGCACTACGCAACACCTACACCCATCTAACCCACAGAGATGCTTATCAAGAGAGAAGCCCTGAATTGTTGCAAGTTTCAAACACCAGACAGACACATACAAACAAATCCAAGATGGTATTTACATCGCCAGAGCGCTGTTCCTGAATCCAAGAAGAAAGTGCAGCATTTACAGCAAGACTACAGGATGCAAATCACAGCATCGGCTCCTGAAAGTGAGGGATTCCTGCTGGCTTTTGCAGCTCTCCTGACGGTCCATCCACCTCCCATCTTCAGTTACTCCACATGCTGGGCAGCCCCCACCCAGTCAGGAACACTTGAGGCATTTGCACCGCTACACCAAGAGCCAACTCTTACACACCACCACGGCTGAGCTTCAACCAGCCCTGCAACACAACTTCAGGAGCAGACACAGCCAACCTTAGATGGCCCAGCCTGAAAAGCTAATGCTCTGCTGCTAGACTGTGCTCTCCGAGCAACGCTCTCCACATGCAGACTCACATGCCTAGGGAAGAAGTCCTGCCAATGCTCTTTCCTTCTACTGATTTACCCAAACAACATGTGCGTTCCAGACTAGTGTCAAGGGCCAAGCAGAGGGTAAGAGTTAGATTCGTAAGTCATGCAGATCTCCTCTGCCAGGGCTCAGATCCAGTCCTTGTTAGGAAACAGACACACTGCCTGGTCCTGGGCTCAGTTGCTCTCTCCTACCCTTCGGGAAAGCCAACACCCTGGACAAGGAGAGCAGGCTCAGCGGCATTAGGTCATTCAGTAACCATTCTGCTTGCTACTTAGACAAACACCGTGGCTGCCCGATATGTTAGTTCTGAATTACACACTGGTGTTGCAAAGCCCCATTGCAAAGGTCACCAGATGTGTGCTCAGATCAGCTATTAATGTTTTGGTATGGAGTAAATTTTACCAGTCACAGTTGTATCACTGGAAGATACCCTAAAAAACCCAGAACCCTAGAAGAGGTAAAGAAACCTGCCAGTATGGTTGGGAAACCTTCCCATTTGGAGTGCCTTTTTAGGCAAACTTTCAGCAGATCCAAGCGGTCCCAATGCTCCTGTGAACAGAGCATCTGCACGCTCATCTGCTACCAAAACAGTGCCCTGCTCTGGATTTCAGATACAGTCTAAGCGTTTTCTTTATCTGGCCAAAATAAAGCCTCCTGATTGCAGCAACCAACAGGAGTCAACAACTACATGCCGCTTGACAGCTCAAAGTCTCAAGTTCATGCTCTCCTAGTCCACAGTATGCAGCCACTCTGTCAGCTGCTACATCCCCGATACACTTCAGAACAAACACATCCCTTGTGAAAGTTTAACCATCTCACAAGGGAGAGCTGACACAGATTCAGAGAAATATGGGTGTCAAATCATGCGTCCGGTGGATCTGTACAGAGCAAGGACTACGCTGTGGCACACCTGTGAGGGATGCAGGCTCCTTCGGAGATGGGGAAGAAGTTGCACACTTCTCCAGACCTCCAGGACTGAAAGTGTTACTCTGCTGCTTGGCCTCTTGCTAATTGTGGGTTTTATTTTTATTTCCTATTACCCTCTTGCACGCCTGATGAGATTATCTTACCGGAACTGACACAGCTGGAGGCTGTAGCCATACATGGAGCCTCTCAGGAGGCAATGCAATTTTATTTTCATTGATCAGAAATCAGCAGGGCAGTAAATGATGGGAAATTCCATTAGGAGAAATACTGGGCCATGAGACCCAACTATCTAGGTACACCCAAATCCCAGAAAGTCCCGTCTGTCCATCTGGATGCTGACAGAGAGTCATCTTTCTTCCTCCCAAAATGGAGTAAGCTACTAACCTGATATTCTTAATCGCTGGCTGCTCTGCCGGAAGCAGAGACAATGCTGTCAAAACACTCCCAAGGGTTCACTTAGCTGAGACAAAGTCTTTGGTCCAGGCAGCAGCGTTCAGCTCCCCCAGCTCAGCCCGGCAGGCTGCAGCGGGGTCAGCGGAGTTCCGCAGCACACGCCTGATTCCACAGCACAGCCTTTGCTCGCACAGGCCAGGCACGCGTGAGAGGTGCCGGCACGCCAGCGCGTCAGCAAGTTCTCGGGTAGTCCTAGCAGAGCCAGAAGCAGCCGAGGGATGTCCAGTGCTCCCATTCCAGTCCCATTCGGAGCCCAGGTCCCCGGTAAAGCATTACAACTTCGCTGCAGAGGGAGCAGCCTTCCTTCTTCAAGGGCAGGGGTCTTGGGGCGTGCACTGCTTGGGGGAAACCCCTTCTGACAAAGCACTGCACAATACTGTTACAAGCCCAAACTCATTTGAGCCTAAACTGAGAATCACATTTCAATCTTATGTTAAAATACCAAGTACACAGAATATGCACTTAATTCCACGTTCCTGGATCAAAATCCTACCATCAAGCCTCTCTGATTAAAAGCTGCGTTTGACCTGTCCTGCCGTTAATTTCTGCACATGCCCATGTTGAAAGCCAAGTCCTTTGCCTCCTGCAGCAGGACAGACAAGCCCGATCAGTAGAGCATGGGTTAACAGAAGCTGACCGCAGCACAGTTGTTAAGGTAATCAATACCAGTGAGATACTAAAGCAGCATAAGCCACATTATTGATTGCCAAGCAGATGATAAAACTGTTTATTATGATAATTGCAGGGTGCCTGCAAGATGCTCCTAGTGCTGTCTTGAGCTTTTTACAAAAATAAGAATTGCCAGAGCATAATCTGTCTGAAGCCCTTCTGAACCTTGGTGAGAGTCCTCCACCCTCTGCTGTACCACAGCAGTAACCCTGAGCCACGTTCACCTCCAAGCTACTGCTTGGATGGAGAAGGTCACATTACTAGACACAGTCCCTGACCTATTCATCACACATACACCCCATATCGTGGTCACACTCTTACACACCTTTCGTTGGAGCACCCCCTTACAGGGAAGCAAGAGCTCAAATACCAAAACTTGTAACTGCAGTTCTGGATCCTCCTTCTGATCAGCTGAAAATCAAAACTCAACTTCCCACTCCAAAACACTTCCTTCAGTATTTCAATTCCTTTTTTCTCTCCTTCAGACTTTCTACGGTTTTCCACATCCTTTTAAGAAGGTTTAACAGAATTTTTTCCTTTAGGGCCTAAATTATTGTGCAATGCATCAAGAATTCTTTTTTAAAAGATTGAACTCCAGATATACTTTGTTTGGGAGATCCACCTCCGCATACCACTGGGTATATGTGCATGCAGGCCATACCTCAAAACAGGTGACACAGCGGCTTCTCAGCCTGCCACTGGGTGCCTGCAAGATGAGCAACTATCTACCAGCATAAAGCAAGACAACATTTGGTTCTGAAGTCACTTCAAATACCAAAAAGTTTCTCTTGAATTAAACACAATAATAGGCACCAACTGGCCTTCAGAAGATAAGCCAAACACAAACTGCCAGATTGTACCTACTCTGGCAAAAGCATCTATTACTCCTCCATCAGCAGGAATGGATACTATACTATAACATAACTGGGCTCCACGTTGCCACCACTGCCAAATGACAGCTGAAAATGAGTTTAACAAGGGCTGAAGCTCCAGGGTTCTGTCAGCAGCTCTACAGGCACTAATTATGGAGTATGGGTCCCATTATCTCCCAGGATGGACAAGGCTCTGACAGCTTCATCTCAGTATTAACCTGAAGGACCATATGCTATGGACTGCAGGCAGTGCTCGGTGCAAACTTCACCATTTTGGCTGGCTGCTTTCATGTAATCTGGGTCACTTTTTCTAAGTAATCACAGTTGACATTTGCAAAATAAACTTTATGCCAGTCAAAGCAATTTTACTATGGGCTGGCCTCAACCTGGATTAGACCATAGATGGTGCTTCTGGCTAATGCTCTAGACCTTTCTTCCTCTTCCTTCTCCTCTTCGTGCCTTCTCTCATCAGCATCAGAATGACCTCCCTACTCCCTGGTGCCTTCCCCTGACCCAGTCCTGCCATTCCCTGGTGCCTCCCCCCCCTTTAAAAGGCTGCCACTTTCTCCACAAGCATAGTCAGCAAAGGATTCTCAAGCCAAATTCTTCTTCAGGGTGGAAGACAAAACCTTACACATCCTCACAACCCCCTCATCCTTCCATTGCTGAAACAACCTCTTTCTTCTAGGCTGGTCTTTCCTGTGCACATCTGTATCGCAGGAGACTGGTGAGGATGGCATTTTACTTCTCCAGCTCGCTTGCAGAGCAGTTAAAAGGTTAATGATGGAATTGACAATGTGATCGAAATGGCACTCTGATGAGCAAACACGTCATACCACGCAGCCACTGCCTTAGAGGCTGGAGATTTGGACATGAGCTTTGAAAACTTGTTCCTTCTCACCCCAAACACTGGTGATGGGCTGCAGAGCTTCACAAAACTCATCACAGAGGTCTCAGAGGGCTGGGGCTGCTCTTTCAGACTCTCATCAGTAATTCTGAATATAAGCAAGATGAAAACAATCCTTTCTTATAAAAAATCTAGAAAAGGGAGATGACCTCCCTCCCTATCACCCCTAGAAAGGGCCAGCCTCCACCTTTCCCTTCCCCCCAAGGCCAGAAGAAGAATCAACTGGCAGCCAGCATCAAGTACCAGTGTGTCAGGTTCTCCAAGACAAGGGACCCTTGGTTGTTCCTAGGAAATCCTCTATCATTTACAGCCAACCTCAGCCGCACATCTGCTCACAGCTGTAAGCCTTCTGAAAGCTGACTTCTCCATCTGAAGCACTAACACATGCCCCTCGACTCTATATGTAAGGCTTCTTGTTTTATGCACACTTCTCAGCCACGCAGCGAGCAAAGCGCCAGCGTTACAGGACAGCCAGCTCATTGCAGGGCACTGTTCCTGGAGCAGAGCCCTGCAGGGTCCTCCCCGGGAGACGAACTGAGCACCCCTGACCATACTCACTAGGATGCAGGGTGGAGGAGGTTCTCCAAAGGCTTACTGGGATTTATTTTCTATCCCTCCTCTTCTAGGACAGTATTCCAGAAAACAATTCAGAGTCTTAAACTACTGCTCCATACAATCGGAGAAATGGGACATTTCAGAGCACCTGAACAGCTTAAGAAGTCAAAGAGGGACAAGTAACAAACAGGAGGCAGTAAATCCTCCAGTCACCTATGGAAAGCTCCACAGAATATATCAACTTTCTAGCAGTGAGAAAGCCTGTTTCTACAGCACAAGAGGACAAGTCAAATAATGGTCCTGAATATGACTACTAAACAGCCAGCCCATCCTTCAGGCACCCACACTTTCCCACCAAGGCCTGGAAAGGTCACCACTTACAGGCAGCAAGACCAGGCAATGGGAGAGACAGATCAATCTTTTAAACACAAAACAAAAAAAACCCCTAACACAGCAGCCAAAAAGGGTCGATGAAATTTCAAGTGGTCTTCTCTGTCTTCTGTGTTGTTAATACCTCTGTGCTCAGAAAGCTACTGCAGAAAGCCTCTTAAGCCAGAGACTAACCTTAGCTGAGTAACTCCAAGCTCCCCATGTAAACTGCTTTAGTACTAGGCATAGTAATTAGTGCCGTAACAGTAACAGCAGTTGCTAACCACGGTGGACCCTAGATAACAAAGATTCCCCAGAAAAGATTGCAGGGGATTGTAACCTACATGCATAAAGCTCTGCTCATACAAAAAAAAAAAAAAAAAAAGAGAGAGGAAAAAAAAAGAGACTCAAAAGCATTTCAGTTAAATAACTGCACCTTCCCAGTTCCTAATAAACTACAGCTGAGAAAAAGAATAAAACAGCTCCAAGAGATGGGATTTCCACCCCCCCCCAAACCCATCGGCCCCAGGATGACTGCAGAAGCCACTGGGACATACAGGACTGTGAAGCACTTAACTGACTCTGCTGTGGATCAAGCGCTGCTTGCACCTCAGCGCTTTCAGCATTGTTTATTGCTCATCCTATAACAGCATCTGAAGGCTCCAGCGATGCTGGACTACCCAGTGGTCAGCAGCAGCCTGCCTGCTACTCCATGTCCCAGGTTATGGTGGTCCCAGCCTCAAAGCACCAACTCAGCTCCACCTTCATGCATCCACCCCTCCACATGTGGCACTGAAAGGCAGCACGCGTTCAGAGGCAGCAGCTCTGTCCAAGCGATGCAGGCTTTGGACTGCGCCCCCGCACTTTATCCAGAACCATCCCTTCCTATTAAAGCGGAATGAGCCGCCCAGGATCCAGCCCCCTTCCCCAGCCCTCCTGGAAATGCAGCTCTGAGACACTAGCTTGCACTTCTCCTGCAGAGAAGCCAGGGACAGCAGATTGGTGCCCCAACACCACTTTACTTTTCTTGAAAACATCTGTTTTCATTATCACTATTACTTTTAATTAGCACTTTACAGCAGCCTTAAGCCCTCCCAGCTGGAGGAAAGTTCTGCTCCTAAATGAACAATTAGAAGGTGCACTAAGGGAACTTTTTTCTCATCTTCAGAAATGTGTTTCTCAGCAGAGCTAAAAGGTAAGCCACCTGGTTAAATGAAACTCCCTTGAAGGGGTATCTTCAGGCACTGCTCAAAGCCCGCAGGTCACCCTGGGATTCCTGCTGCATGAGTGGGCTACTGAAGTCAGGAACTTGAAATACTGAACTTCAGCATTACTAATGAGGGGGTCTTAATGCTTCTGCCCTGCATCACTTGCTGAATCATCTCCTCTTCCTCACCTGTTCACAATAATTGCCCTGAGAAAAATCAAAAGATTTTAATGCCCATCTCACTTGTGGAAGGCCCCTCACATAATTTAATTTGCTCAAGAGTTCAGGCCAAGTACAAGCTGAAAAGACAGACCCCTATTAAATGCATAAGAAAATAGGTCCGTATGAAGCATAATTACTAGAAACATGGTCTCCTGATCAAGTACTTCTCTGAAAAAACAGCAATGAGAAACACCCACAAAAAAGCCCCAAGAGGCAGCCTCGGCCATTTTCAAGAAAGCAAAAAGACAGAGAGGTGAACTGTCAGAAGGACGCCGCAGGAAAGGGCTGTCCCATGGGCCACCACCACCTCCCCAGCACCCGTGCGCAGCACAGCATCAACAGATTCAAGGCTTTAATTAAACCGAGGCACGAAGCTCCTTCAGTCAACATTTATCAAACCCACATCTATCGTCCCCCTCTCCAGTTCAATCAGTGCTGACATTCTACCACTGTGCTGCTCCCAAAGCACCCCAGACTTGGGCAGTGCTTTGGGAACCCGCACCCTCAGCACCCCACTCCCTCCCCAGGAGGGCAGAACCTGTAAGGAAAGGTGACCAAGACGCTTCCCCCTCATCTTTCCCAAATCCAGTCCCTTCCTCAGATTACGGGACTGAAATATTACAGAGTTCACATACACGATAAAGTCCAAAAGTCTAATGCATGTAAAAGGAACAGGTGAAGAACTAATGAAGTTACCAACACAATATCTTTCACTGACTGTTACAATTGCTGTCTCCTGAATCCAAGAGGCATGTTTTATTCTTTCCCCCAGTTTCTTCATATCTCGTTAAGTGCCACTGAAGCAGAAGCTGCCCAACACCACCGCATTCATCACAATTCGGATTTGCATTTGGAATACAAGACTTGCGTTGAGAGCATTCCAGAATCATTTTGAAAATCCTAAAGTCTACAGAATGACAAGGCTTAAAGTAACTCTAATATCATCATTTCCACTCAAATTTGTAATCCTTTAAGTCACCCATTTTCCCCTGCTCCCCTTCACATATTTATTCCTTCTTCCTTACACTTCACAGAGACTTTCTCTTCTTCCCTCGCAGCCCTTTTCTGAGCACTCAGCTAAATTCCACATCAGTGAAATTCCTTGGTAGATGTGAAATAAACTTTATTTACTTACTTAACCTTTGTTTACACTGCCTGTCTGGGAAAGTTTACTTAACCTACAAAGGTGGGGTATTATCTACAATTTGTAGCCTGCAGTAAGGACAGAAAAACCAGCACCAGAAGATCTGTTGGCTTGTTTTGAAGCCAGAGGAGCACAGGAGCCCGCAGAGCCAGACTGGGGAGAAGCCAAGCCCGCATCCGCCAGCGCCGCGCTGGGTCCGGCGCACATGGCTCCACCACCTCGCCCGGACCACTCCGAGCACCAGCTCCCAGCTCTAAGCCCCTGCCCTCCCCACCCACGCCATGGGGCATCTACAATTGAGAACAGCATTTTTTCTATCCAGGACTTGCAATCCAGTAAGGATACCCATGCCACTATTTTCACTGCCCCAAACTAGTGAAGGACAGTAAGACTAAAACACTCTAGAGCCTGACACCAGTTACTCCATCCTGCTCTGCCAAAGCCCTTGCAGCCTGGCAGGTAAGCGCACATCAGCCATGCCGAGCATCAGTGTTCCTCCCCACGACCCCGCTGCTCCCAACTGTAATGCCACAGGGCGTCAAGCAAGCACACAAGTGGAAGGATCCCCGCCTGGCTCAGCCCATCCTCTCGCTTTGTATTCAAGCATTTACTCAGCTCTCCAACATCTGTCTCTGGAGAAGGGAGAACGAACGCTTCCAGTGCCCAATGAGCCCAGATACGGATCAGACCACAATGCAACAAGGGGGAAAAAAGGAAAACACAAAACAATTAATTCTTGGCTCCTTGTTTTAGCTCTAGGCAAGGGAAGGTGCATGGCAGAGCAAGAGGAGACTGGAACAGACGGAGGCTGGGACTTGCTCCAAGAGCCCCAGGGTCGGCAGCGCTGGCTCCGAACCCCAGAAACACGGGGCTGCTCTCCAACAGGTGAGGGCTCAGTCAGGCTCCCCGGGCAGAGGGAACAAAGAAGGCTTCTCAGGCAAGGCTTCTTTTGACTTTTCTGTGCCCAGGCCAAATGGCGAGAAGCCCCTCAGAGAGACAACGGGGCTAAGCTAGCAAATAAATCCATCTCCTGCGACCAGGTCTGAATGCAGCCTCCTCCGCACCTTCCCTCCGAAAGCGCAGTGCTTTCCCTGTGAGGTAACTTACAAAAGAGCTTCCCAGCTGCTGGAGTTTATTCTGTTCTTGGTGGGGTTTGTGATCCATGCAGCTGAATGTTTTCTCCTCTGATAAGATGATGTGGTCTGCGCACACCAAGACCTGCCTGCGCCACATGCCACCAGGGTCAGAACTGCGACCGTGGCAGTGGGAGCGAGCGTAGGTGCTCACCCATGGTGACACAAAAGGCCTGGCTTGCCTTTCGAACTAAACCCCGGCAGTAAATCTACAGGTTAATTGTTTGATACAGGAGTGTCTCGGTGATCTCACAGACTTCTGCCACTGGAAACACTGAAATTGCTGCTCTTACAGCAACAGAAGAATCTCTGTAAGATGAGTGTTTTAAGGATGAATGACTTAGCAGCTTTCTAAAATGCATCCAGAGAACACACACATCCCCAGCAGCCACAGCTCAGCTGGGACGGTGGGAAGAAAAACTCAAGAAAACAAAAAGAAGGAAAACAAGTAGAGCTGTGCACTGAGCCTGAATCTGCCAAAAGCGAACCTGAAAGTCCCATAGAAAAGCTACCCTAGACATGTGGTAGAAGGGCAAGTGGATTACCTGTGCTCCCTTGTTAAACCAGCCTCAGTGACGGAAACCAACTCTATGGGATTTCTGAAGGACGCAGACCAGTGCAGCTTAGACTAAAGCTCGACCTCTCCCAACATGGCAGGCAGCCACATAAACAAACCTATGCAACACAGCATGCAAAAACCTTTTTGGTTGATGACAAAGTCAACTGAAGAACTGAAACAGAAATGAAGTGTCAAAGTACAAATAATTTCTCGCTCTTTAAAGATTTTCTCAAAGAAGAAAAATAAGCAAAATCACAAATAAGTAAAACTGTTAGGTGGAAAAGAAACAAACCTCTTCAACAACTGAACTAATGTATACACTGGTGACAGCAAAGGAGGGAGCTGGAAGAGAATGACATGAGAAATCCCCCACTTTTACATCATAAGCAATCTAAACAGTAGGCTTGAAATCAAGTCTCCACTACTAAAGGTAGCTTATTTCTTTCTCTTTGGCAAGGTTCAAAATAGAAAAGACATGTGAAACTCTTGCCTAATTCATACTCAACTGCTAGCCGTGCCAGTGTGCTACAAGGAGAATACAAGATCACTACGTATGTACAATGACCGCAGCCAATACTTCTGAAGGTGGCTGAAGTCAGACAGGTCACCTTTACTAAATGGAAAAAAAACCCCAAAACCTCTCAGTCATAAAATAGTCTGGAACAATGCGCAGCTTTTTCAAGACTTGTAACTTCATTATCACAAGGCAATGAAGATGCATTTACTCTCCAACAGTTTCCTCATGAAAACCAAGGGCACACTGGTCCAACTTTAACCAGGTCCTGCCCGTGCTGAGAGCAGAATCAGTATTTTACCAGAATTTGCATGATTGATTTTATTTCCTCAACCTTGAAATCCCATGGATCATCCATGGATATTCTGACACACTGCTCCATACCAGACATATGTATCACTAGCAATTACACAAAAAAGCCTAAACTATCCCTTGAGCCTTCGAAACCTGAGGGCTAGAAGAGACAGTGCTTTCTCTTACAGTCTCTGAACAGAAGGGAGCTGGAGCATGGAGGAGAGGAGATCCTTCTCCAGGGCTGAGGGCATCCAGCACCACATGAAAGGCAGCAACAAAAAAAGTGGAAAGGGGAAGAAGATGTTTCTTCCTCCCACCTGGAAGATGGGAGCCACATTGTTGGGAGGCTCAGGATCAGAGCTAGCCCCTGATGGACCCCTTTGCCAAGGTACCTGGGACCACGTCAAGGCTGCCCAACCCACCTCCAGCTGCCCACTGCGGCAGCTCTGGGGGACTGGAGGGGTTTGAAAGTATGAAACAAGCACAGGAGACTTGGGCCAGTTTGAAGGAGGGTCCAAAGGTGACCATCAACCAGGACAGCTTCTGTGGAATGTGCTGCTCTGCAGTAATTACCCAGGAACACCTCCCTGCTCAGGCACCTTCCTAGGAGCAACAGAGTATAAATATGGCTTTTTCCAGAAATCAACAGTTCATTTTTGAAGTGTAAAGACCAAAGAGGAGAACAATTCTAGTACAGAGCCCAGAAGAGCTTTAAGAAGAAAAATCATCACAAAATAACTTATTTAATTTTACCATAAAGACAAGATCAATAGATCCCACTGCTTAGGAAGCCCAATTGCTCATCACGTAGAAAATCCTGGGTCAGTAACGACAACACAGAAAGCAGCAATATGACTTTTCGGTACAGAGAAAAAAGGGGGCAATATACAAGACAACATGAGCAGAAGTTTAAGAGAAAATTCAATATGGTAAATAGCAAGGGAGTTAAAAAGAGCCGGAACAGACGTTAAATGAGAAAGTTGTTCCTTATTTTTCTTTCAAAACCAAAATCCCAAACGCAAAGCAATTTTTCTTTCAAAAGCAAAACCCCACTTGGGAAAGGCTTAATTAAGAAGGCCTTCTTCAAAGGTTTGCAGAAGAGGCAACATGAAAAGAAGGGGGAAAAGAAAGAGTTTAACTACAGGAAGGTATTGCTCTTCATTACGACACTCCTCTTGGAACCCCTGACACCCCACTTAACAGCCTGCGGCCACCCAGGGCTGCAGGGGCTGATGCCGGTCGGTGCCATGCTGAGCCAGTCGGACGCACTGGTGGGATCCAACCTGCCAATGGAACGTGCCACGGTCGCTCCAGCAGCAGTCTGGCAGGCTCTGCCCCAGGTAGAAATACCCCTGAATCACCTCAAAATGCACTCATGCCAGCGGAGCCCTGGGCCAGTGCTGACCTCCTGCGGCCGCCCCTCCGGACCACGGAAAAGCTTTGATCTGTCACATCTTTTCCTGTTCTCTCCTCCTAAGCAGAGTGGAACTGTCATAGCACTGGATTCAAAGCCAAAGTGTCCCTCCCAACACAACCACCAAGAGGACAATACTTAAGCAAGACCTTCCAGGGACTGGTGGAAGTCCGAGAACATTTAGCAATATTCCTTGATCTTGCAGCTGAGCAGGTCCAAATCCCTAACGTAGAGGGGCTGCCAGGAAACCTCACCTGGGAAGCTTCATCTCATCACCCAAGCTGTCTCCTTTGAATTACGTCCTTCTATGGCTCCTTCCTTTCTCCTGCTCTCCCCTCTGCCCAGCCGCAAGGCAGAGGTACCAGCTTTGCAAGGCAGACAGAGAATGAACTAATTTACAAAACAAGTCTCTAATTTACAAACTCTCTTCCTCACCCCCACATCTCTTCCCTACCAGGCAGGGAAAAGCAGCAGGCATCCTGCCATTTGCTTACAGGCAAGGTTTAACTACCTGGGTAAACGAGGATAAGGAGATACCTTCAGGAAGCAAGGCCTACAGGAATCATTATATCATCCAGCCTGGCCTCTTGTGCATCAAAGGCTGAATGACTGCGGCCCTTCATCAGCTCTACCCAAGACAACCAATCCAGAAGGGAGGCTGAGAAGTAGTTTGCACACTTTTTCACAAACCCGTACACTCCGTTTATCACTAAAAATAGGAAATGCATGATTTTCAAGCCATAGGTTATTATAGGTATGTCCCTGTCAAAATGCTGAGGAATTTACAGATAGCTTTCCCGCTAAAAATGAAAAAACAAACCCAAAACCCAAAACCAACTGAGGTACATTTTAATATCCTTTTTGCATTACTCTATACAGTAGTTAAAGACTGAACAAGAGTGCTGAAACAGTATGCATGCAACATCCAGCATACTCCTCCCGCTTCACAAGCTCGCACCATGCCTGTACAAACTGAGCCACCGGCAAAGCCGAGGCAGCCCACGCTGCTCGGCCCCACGAGCAGGAGTTGCAGAGAGCCCAGGCCAGCTCTGAAGGCTTTGACATCACTGAGTGCTCTCCCGACACAGGAGCTCTGCTCCACTCTGGACAAGTGGAGCAAGGAAGGGCCAGCAGTTTGCTCAAGTCCATTACGAATGTGAAGAAAAACTGAACTTGAACCCAAGTCTCCAGCACCAAAAATGCTTGGCAACGTTCCTCTCTCAGCTGAGCTCCTTTCGCCTCTCACACATGTGCTTTGGTAATAGCAATACACTGGCTGCTTGGGAGCGAGGTCTCCGGGAAGGTCAAACCCCATATGTCCTCTGCTTATGTGCTGGTATCCCCCCCCGACACAGGGATGTGGGGTACTTCCTGACCATCAGGCTCATCCTAAATGTCCTTCCCCTTATCCTCAGTTTGATTCAGGTCCGTCCTTCTCAGTGATACCATAAGCCAAACCATAGCAGGAGGCAGCTGGAGCCCGGCCAGCCTGCATTCAATCTTTCAGTTCCAAGGGGACATAAAACCAGCCGTCAAATCTTTGAAACCTGTCCAACCCATGACAGTAGCATTTGGTAGACTACACAGCTCGTCTCTTGCCACAGATGACGCAAGACCCCTTCCTGAGCTCTCTGCAATCTGCACCTACGTACACATCAATACACCCTCTCTTCAGACCTCAACCGAATCTTTTCCTTGCCCCTAACTCTTAAAGGGATAAGTCAAAGACATTTTACAAATAACATTTCCCTAACTCTGTTGCCTAAATCATTTCCTGATGTGGGCCACACATTACTGTAGATAATCCTATGGATGACTCTCCATCCTATTCAAAATGTCCCTGGTAGCAACAGCAAATGCTAGCATTAAAAGATACAGCTGGGAACAAGCTATTTAATTAAAATCCAATTTTAACACACCACAGAAAGTGGGAATGAGAAGGAAGATGAAAACTAACCCCGCATGACTACATTTTTTCCAAGGACGACAGTTCTGGAAAACAAATCAGCTTATCAGCATTTTGCACCGAGGCACACATTATCCCTAAGATAACATGCACACCTTGGGCCTTTGGGGATCTCTGACCAGCTAGTTATTTGGGTGAAGCAGCACGTCCTTCTCCCCCCCTGCTCGCCCCACGCACAGGAGCAAGCCCTTGTGCCACCGGGGCTGCAAGGAGTTCCATGAGTTTGCACAACAAGAAGCAACAAGCGTCATCGGCAGTCCTCTGGCAACCGTGGAAGAGCTGCTCTTCGCAGCGGTCACACGAGATGCAAAGTTTGACGCTCTGGAAGCGGAGTTGCAAACCAGTTCCCTTTTCTAAAGGGGAGAGATGATCTCAGCTGCAGCCGCTATCCTGCCAATTGAATTGTGAGACTCAAGACTGTGGCAGGCAGTTCTAGCCCTACTCAAAAGCCAACGTGACAGCTCTGAATTCCCCAGAGGACCAAGGACATAGGGGAATTTCCTGGGTGTGATCACGCAGCAGCAGTAATTGCAGTTCCCACCCTCTGGTCTTCTTCTGAAGCTACACACCAAGGCCCTGAAGATCCAACCAAAAATTGGAATTCAAGGGTCTCCTGGGTCTCACTGCAGCCTCTTTAGGCAGGGAAATCGCGTGGCTGGCTGTGCTAGTCATAAAATAAGACAAGCTTTCTGGTAGCAGCCTGAGTCAGAGGACAACCCTTGGGGCAGTCCTGAGTCTAAGATCCTCTGATGAGGAAGAAGCTGATGTATTGTGGACTGTCAAATCACTGGTGCTGGGGTCCAAGATGACAGTGACTGATTTTCTTTTTAATCATAAGCTGCAGTTGCCAGAATGACCCGTCAGAGCCACAGCTCAGACTACATATCAAGCACTGCTGGCGTTGTGAGCTTCTTGCAGAAATGAGACATGGTGCAAGTCAGAAGCTGGCATGTGTGCACTGCAAGGAACACAAGGAATAGCAGCCAGCTTTAAAAGATCAAGGAGGTCCAGACACAAGCTGCTGAATAACCACCTCAGAAAGATGCAAGGCAGAAGGCACCAGAATACACAGTGGGACAACCATCTGGTGACCCTGTGTGCCAGAGATCATAGACCATAAATGCAACAGAATTTTAGAAAAGTAATAATAAAAAAAGTGAAAACAAAGCTAAAGGAAGAGCAGGAAAAACTGTCAGAGCAAACCCACCACTGCCAGCCGTGCAGAGGAGCTTCCCACCACGCACCCTAGTTACTCATGCGCTGCCCTGCATGCAGCGGGTGACAAATGTGCCTAAAGGAACCCTTGGGATAAAGGTATTTTTGGTCCTGACCTCCTGCTGCCTTCCCGCCACCTCCAGCAGCGTGTTTGGGAGATCCTTGTAGAGATCTCCCTGCTTTAGGACGATTTGTGTTCTTTCAAATGTTTCAATTATACTAATCTATTTCATTTCAGTTTCCATTATTCATTATACTAATTTACTTCTTGTTTAAAGTCTCGTTCAGATTAAAGTATGGAGAAAAGACAAATCTCACTTTCACTTTTCAGGCCAGGGTGCGGCAGCACAGCACTCTGTCCCCTTCCTATCTGACACACTGGCTTTCATTCTGCTGGCACCCACGAGCACCTCGAAGCAGGAGGAGGGTGGTGGGACAGCACAGTGCCCCGGCGCTCTGCCAACATCACTCCCGGTCCAACACGGAGCCCGTGGCTGGGGACAGGGCTAAAGTTCTCTGCACTGGGAAGCCGGCTGCACAGCTGGTGCTTCCCAAACCTGCTCCCAGGCAAAGCTTCCCAAAACAGCGTGGGAGGGAAGCCGGGAGGGAGCGGAGTTCTGCCTGCCCCTGCGGCAGCCCCAGGCCAGCTCCTTCCCTCCAGCCCTGGCACTGGGGGATGCGAGCTGTCCCTCCACCAGCTGGGCATCTGATGCAGGTTTATGAAGATCATGCATTTCTGGCTTTTTAGGGCTGTATCCAGCCTATGTGTGTGACTCTTGCAGGTCCACAACCCTTGGCTAGTAAGTAACCCCCAACAGCTTAAGGTTCAACTACTTTCTCAGAAATATCAGCAGAGTGAGTATAAGCCTTTCCGAACTAGAAACAGCCCAGGTCCAGGATGACCCCACAGTTTTTCTGGGAGACGGAATGGAAACCAGGAGCATAGTGGCACCTCTTGGGGACACAGACACCCTCAACCCTGTAACCACACAGCAGGGTTATTCATCAGATTCCCCACTAGCCAACGTGATTCATGCCTCCCTCAAAACCAGCAACTTACCTAAGCCTCGAAACACATCTGCCACTAAATTAAGGAACGCATGTGGCAGAGCCAGCACCGAGCCCCTGGCTTTCCAGCACAGCACTGACACCAAGCAAGAACAAGCCCATCCCACTCACCAGAAGCCACTGCTCTCCAGACTCTCCTCCTCTAACCCTTGGGCATCTCTAGGCACTCAAAGGCACATCACCAAACCAGGACCTGCCAGCATTTGCCCGGACCACTGGGAGCCATGCGACACAGCCTGGCACTGATCAGGCACTGGTTGCGGAGGTAACAAGTTCTGGCCAGAGGGAGAAGGACCACTGGGATATCTTCCCTCCACTTCCACCAACCCAAGAGAAAGGTGCTGCAGGGAGCAGCCAGCTGTTGGCAGGGAAGGTCCAACACCGATGGGGTCCCGCTCTTCCCAGCGTTTGCACTGGAGCATCTCTCCAGCACCAACCATCGCCTCTCTCTGCTCAGCCAGATCCTTCCCCATGTGATCCCACGCCAGGATTAAGCAACGGAAAAGCGACCCTGCACTAACCCGCTCCCGTGCCTTCCCACAGTGGGTGATATGCCTTCCCTCCTCTCCTGTCCCAACAAAACGATCAGATCTACAGTGGCAAAAAAATATCCTGTATCTGACAAACATTCTTCATGACTGGGACTATAGCTACTTTCACAATGAACAGTGCAAAATTTTCCAAGTTACACCAAAATCGTTTCTTCTCAGAAGACAATACGCTGTACAAACGGCAGAGCCTGGCAACCTCCTGCCGCTATTAACCATTAATAGCTGAGCTCACTCTGTTTAACAAAATCCTGTGAAAACCTGACCCTCCCATTCCCTGCCCCTCACTCCCAGGTGGAGACTATTCACCTCAACTTTCAAGATACCTTCCCCCTTCGTATTTTCTCTTAATGTTTCATGATTTGAGCTAGTAATTACAGTTGTCATCACCTCCCTGAGGAACGGGAGCAAGACAATTAGGTTCAGACTTCCCAGAGTTCACAGATGCACCCTGAGTTATACATCCAGGCTTCTCCTGTTCAAGCATATGGGGTGTGTAAACAAAAAAACTTAACTAAGACCCCAAGACTAAATACCTCCATTTTCATCTAAGATACAGATGCTAGGAAAAAAAAAAGCATAAAGGCCAGGACAGCTAACAAGAAAGAGGTACAGTAATGGAGCTGGCACAACTGAGCAGGAAGCAAAACTTGAAAATTTAATGCCTGAATATAAAAAAATAGCAATTAGTTCACAATTAAGAATAGCCAAGTACATTTTAGACAGGTTCAACATCAGATATTCCTAACCATCCATCAGTTCATGAATTGTATTGGGTACAGAACATCAAATACAGTACCTGTATTAATAAAGGGCTAGGGAGACACTGCTGTGGGTTTTATTAGCTTTATCTCGTAACAGACAAAGCTGTTAAGTATGGTGAAGAGAAGAATAGTTAGAGACAGCAATAAATGGAAACCAAGATAAAACATAAGGCAGGTTTATTGAAGCTATTGTGCAAACTAACCCAGTATCTTTCTTTACTAAAAGAACTGCCCCTTCTTCAATACTGTACCGCAGGGAATTCAGCCGGAGAAGATGGGCACTAGCTAAGATTTTAAAAAGGCAGAAAACTAGGCCAGGAGAAGATGTCACCAACATGATTTAACGAAAATACTGCCCTGGATGGAGGTTATTTGGAAAGGCCTTGGGAGTCATCTCACTAACTTCACTGATGGCCTTGCTGCAAATCAGCAGAGACCACTGATACTTGATGAAATTAAACTAGAAAGCACATCCAACACAGTGGAAGACCAGAATCTTATGCAAGAAGAAGTTACCATTTGAGGCCTCGAATAACAAGAAAGGAACTAAATCCCAGAATATAACAGGAAAACTCTGAATTTCTGCAGTAAATTCAGGGCTTACCAGTCAGGAATTGCAAAGGAGGAGACAGACTGATGCGCTAGTCAGCATGGCAGAACCAAAGGGATGCAGCTGTGAAAGTGGCAAACATGATCTTAATATGTTATTCAGGGTGTTTGTAGAGATAAGGAAGTAATAAACAGCATGCTAATAGCACTGCAAGACCTCAGCTGGAATTGCATGTATAACTGTGACCACATTACAGAAGAAATAACTTAGCCGTGAACAGATGGAGAAGGCAGCTAGCAGAGCGACCGCAGGAACGGATGTTCTCCAGCACAATACAGCACAAAACCAAATGGCTTTAAGCGAGCCATACGTGTTCTGGCTGGAAGCCGATGTGTGCACACGCGTGTGTGCGCGGGAGGACGTGCGCACCAGCACAGCGGCAGAACGCAGGAACTCATCCCATGGAAGCAGCCGGGCTGCAAACCGCATCCCTGTGAGGAAGCTGTTACATCAATATTTAGAAAGCAACGCCTGCACCAGCAGTAGAGGGGAGGTAGTCTTAATGACCCAGCATTACCGTTTCTAACAAGAGGTAACTCAGGCAACCCTAAATATACATAAGATCTGCTCTGGCAGATTTACATTTCCACTCTGGATACCTTTTAGTAAACACTGACAGAGCAGCTTTCAACCTCAGACACTTCTGCTCAAGCAAATTACTAGGTTCCTGCGGACAGAGCCAGGCGAGGCTCAAAAACTGCTCTGTGAAGTGTTCTGAGGAGAACAGGCAACGAGGAGATTGCATACCACTGGAATCGGCTGCATGCATGTTACACCACAGCGCTTAAAGCAATTATGTTGTCCTGTATATTTAACAAGTAAATATTTCTCTGTTTCCTCCAAGTTGAGCTTCTGGGAGACATCAGCCCAGCAGTCACCGTGCAAGCCTCAGGCCACACTCACGCAAGTGCAATAACAGTTTATTGGTCTGTGAGTTAACTTTCCTCCTTTCCCCTGTTTATTTCTTTTGCTGGAAGATAAGTCAACAGGCCAAAGTGATTGTGCCGTTTATTATGCAACTGTTTGTCAGTTAATATTTGTGTTCCAGTGAGGCAAGGACCAGATAAGTGATGCCTCAGCAGCTGCCCTCCCTGCTAGGAGCTGGCGCAGAGCGGCCGCAGAGGTACCCCAAGCAGGTCACAGCGCGGCTGCGGCACCCTCAAGCCTGAACAGCCTGCACCCTCCACAACTCAGATAAACTGTCCCAGCCTTGCCCCTGCCTGCACGTGCTCTTACTGTTCATGACTGGTACCTGCCACCATATACTTCTCTACAGCTACAGAACACCACACACGTGTCAACACAGGCTTTCTAAATTTAGCCCTGCTTCTCCTTGCTCCAACCTCTCCTTCCATAGCAGGAGAATAATGGTGGCGATCTCTTCTGGCAGCAACCAGAACTAAAAGGATTAATCTGCTACATCTCTGTAAAAGTACTTCAATAATTAAGAGGAGCAACTGCTGAACAAGATTAGCAACAGACTAGAACAAAATATAATAAGCAATAGGGACCTCTAAAATACATGCGCCAAAGTGGTACACCTGCCATCCTGGCCACCCAGCATCCCAAAGTACACACCTGCTGCTTTGCCCTCCACTGATGTTCAAAAAGGCATCCGATGTTGATTATTCCTTACGGTTTCTGCTCTCACCCATCACATGCCACTGCTGCCCTTCCTTACGCTCTCACCAAATCCATTTTGGTATTCTTTTTTGCTAGAGTTTTTGAAATGCATGAAGCAAGCCGGTATCACTGAAAGGCTTCACTGATGCTGAGCAGTCAGGTCCCCAGACGGGCTCCCTGGCCACACCGTCTCCCAGCTCTGGTGACGGCCACCGCACAGAGCAGCAAGTCTCCACAACAGGCACCAGCTGCTTGTTCTGGCTTGGGACCACAAACGGGAACATCTGCCTCAGGACGAGAGCTGGGCTGGGCAGGGAAGGGGGGGAACAGCCACTCCACGTTCGGAGCTTCCTGGCAGGGAAGGCACATTCAACAAAGACAGCAGGTCAATGCTGGACTGGCAGCCAGCAAAGCCACACGATCCACTACACGCTGGGACCACAGGACAGACACTGGGCACCTGGAGCACCTCGCCCACCCCTGCTCCAGACTGAGCCGTGCTTTAGCAGGAGTCTGAAGACAGCGCGACACGTTCCCATCGCATCGCATCCCCGTGTCCCAGCAGCTGCCCGCACCCCTCTCCTTGGGGGAGCTACAGGACAGCCGAACGCTGACTGCTTTGCACTTGCTATTTCACAAGCACTTGGGAACGGCTTCCTCTCGTTACGAGCAGACACCCCGGCGCAGCATGGTGCCCTCCTGCACGGCGGGTCTGGAAACAGAGCTCCAGAGCACAACAGTTCCTCTCCTCCACACCCTGCAGATGCAAGACAGCTGCACAGAGGCTACACAAACTGCAAGCACAGAGCAACGGATACATTAAAAACACGATCTGCAATACGACCTAAATTTTACTTCTGCAAAATGAAAATAGTAGCTCCAAGTCTTCCTCATGCATCACATTTTCTTTGTTTCCTCTTATATTCAGGACACAGGTTTTCTACCCCTCCCAGGGGGTTCAGGCACACAAGGGAAACGCAAAGGGAACAGTGCACCAAAAAGCAACGCCACAGCTAACAGAACGTTTAAAATTGTTTGCCAGGCAACGTATTAAAACAGCGAGAGCCGCAGTTAAAAACCTGTGGGAGTTCCATTGCCCCACCGCATCAGGGGCTGAGAAGGCTGTCCACTTGCGTCTTCCAGCTCCTCAGGACTCCTGCCAAACTGCAGCACCAGCACCTGATGCTCCTGGCTGAGCACATCATCGGGACACAGACTCCCCACTTTCTCCCCCTCCTCTCTAGTCATGTACTCCACCTCTATTCTCACCCCATCCTTTCTCCTTCATGTGTCAGTCCCCATTTTAGGGAGTCAGGTTGTCAAAGAAATATCCTGGACGTTATTTTTCTCAAAAGTATTTGGCAGCAGATGATCCCAAGTTTTTCTTAAGAGATAGAGGTGGATGCAAGAAGGGCCATCAGAGCTCAACTGTGCTCGTCCCAGGAAAACAGAAAAGCAGGACAAGAGGAATCCAGCTGCTCTGGCCCAGAGGCTCCAGGTGCTTCAAGCTTTCAGGAAGCAGGATAGAAGGACCAGGCATCCACACTCCTTCTTCTTCTTCTTCTTCACTGAATACATGCAAGAAAAGGAAACGTATCTGCACAGAGTTAATCCCACGTGAGACCAGCTCTCTAGAGCAAAGGTTTCCCACTGCCCCATGGAAGCTGGTCCCTACCTGCCAGTCCCAGCAGAGCAAGGCCTCGCGCGGGGGCAGGCACCCGTCCCTCCTCCCCCTCCTGCGGGTGGGTGCATTTGGAGGAGCATCACCACACCTGCAGCTCTGAGGCTGAGGGAAGGCGCAGGTGTGAAGGAGAGCCCAACAGTGGTTTAGCAGGAGCTGCACCTCTGGGAATGAATTCGATGTCAAGTGTCAGCAAGTAAATTGCTATTGGCTTCTCAATAAGCAGCAGTAGTGAGCTAAGTGTTTCCCTCTGTTGTGCAGGCTCTCTCCGACTCAATACAGCAGTATTGACAGCACAATCACAGGGTAATCCAGGCTCCACTAATATCTCAGCACTTCCTCATTGAAAATACACTTTCCACTTGGACATCAGCCCATTAGCACAGGCTCGCATTGCAAGCGTTCCCCCCGACCCGCCAGGACACAGGGCGGCACAGCCCCCAGCCGCTCCCCGGGGCACGGCCCAGAGCATCACAGAAGAGGGGCTCTTTTTGCAATAAGAAATCACCAATGGAAAAAGGATGAAAGGTAATCAAAAAGTCTTTATAACTCAAGTCTCTGTAGGTTCTGAAAAAAACCTCGGTATTTCCTTGCTAGACAACAGAAGTTCATTCAGGGAATTAACTCTCCTCTTGCCCCTAACCCTCTGTCTGTCATCCTTCCTTGCTATCTTATCTTTAAACTTAGACCACAGATTCCTCCAGGCAGAAGCCTCTCCTTCCATTCATTGAAAACCAGAGACCTGCTCCCGCACAGCACAAATACCTACATCCTACTCCTGTACTACAGGACACGGATGCTCTGGCAGACCATTAGCACCCCTCTGCCGCCAAGGACACCCTCCAACAGGCGCCGCAGTGGAAGTCCCCAGGCACTTGGGATGCCTTCACCCGGAGGAATCCTCCAGAGCTCTCTGGTAGCCCCGGTCACAGCACAATGCTACTCGTTTTAACCATCTCTATCACTGTGCACGCGTGTGCTCTTGTACCCATGTCTGATGTAAACGCTGATCTTGACTGCAACGATTGCATGAAGGGCCCTCACTGAAAATTAGGTTGGTCATTTGTTTGGATCACATAATAAAAATCAACAAGTCCTAAATACATGGAAGGTATTTCTTTTTGTTCTAATATAGCACTGTCAGCCTTAAACCTCAAAACACAGCAAAAAGTGGACAAACATCCCTATTTTACAACGTTGTAACTGTGTTCCAACTTCAATGTCATTGAAAAAGTAGTGCTGAAAGTGCTACAAGATCTCAGTCAAGGTAGCGCTTCACCTGCGACATCTGGACCGAAGTTTACATCACAGCTCCTGTACTGAAACATCACATCACACAGACTGTTTCCAAAAAGGTTATGCTCTTGTTCTAAGCATACAAGCCATAATAGGAACTGGTAATTAGACACAAGCAGAGATTGGTTGCAAGGCAGAAGTCTTAAGGAGTAGCATCAGAAAATAACGAGTTTTGCCTAAAAGAGCTGCTCTAGAGCTGTAAGCAACACACAGAGCCCCGAAGGTTCACCAGGAAGCTTTTAGGACCCTCTGGGGTAAGCAGCCACCGCCACACGCGTGGGAAGCCCCGACACTTTCACTGGGGGACAAGAGCCTTTACGTCACTTCAAACCCGCTGGCGATAAGAAAAGCCATCCATGCCACTTGGATATTTATTGGGAAGAGCAGGAGGTAGATGACAGACCAAGGTAAGTTTAAAAACAGCAGGCTTTAATACAGTTAAACACATATACGTCAAGAGCACACAGAATATCTTAACCATTCATGCTTTAGCTTCTTGCTTAACTTACTACAAATGTACTAGTTAGCTTAGCAACGCAGACCACATTGCATTGAATACCAAAACCGACAGTTTGCTCATTTGCAGGTATCTAATGTTACCAGGACTGTGAAGACAAGATCGGAAAGTGAAAATCAACAAAAAAGCCTACTGGAGGATCCTCTCGGGTTGGACCAACCACCTTGCGTGGGGCTAGGGCAGGTTTCCACCCGCAGAGCCGCTCACGCTGGCGGCGCACAGGAGTCACCCACAACAACCTGCTCTAAATTTAGCCGGCACAGGCACACGGCTCCACGTTCTCCACATTCAGAAGGTGCATTCATGTGGAAAGCTGGTGCCTCACAGCATGCAGCAAAGAAACGCGACAGCAGAATGGTTTGATACATTCAATTTAGCTTTAATCTATTTTGGTAACAATAACAGTAAAACCAGGACAGACACTTTGAGGAAGGCCAGCCACCCAGCAGCGCACCCAGGGCCTCCTGCCGCCCCATACAACTTTTCCTGAAGATCATGCCACAATGATTTCGCTGCCATTACTGCCATAGAAAACAAGTTAATCTAAGGATGCCTTTTAAGTTTTGCAACCAGATCTTGAGATGCCTGGCACAGTGCCAGACCTTTAACCAAAACGACAAACTTCTTTTGTGTCCTAGCACCGACAAGCAGCATCTTCCACCTCACCAAGGCCATAACAGCATCAAGTAAGAGCTGAACAGCCGATAAACACCGAGATGGGAAGCATTTCCCACAGTGGTGCATCCCAGTTCCCAGCCAGCACAGCGCCGTGCTGTCCCGCTGGACGTGGTACACTGCAAAAAAGAGCCAAGCAGAAGTGTTCGGAGGAGAACCCTTCCAGCACAGCCATGCTAACATTAAATTGCCAGGATTATGAAGGCAAGGTCAGGGAGCCTTCTGTTGCAGATAGGGAAGGTTATTTGGTCTGGAGTCAGAGAGGAACAGATATCTGGTTAGGAAGAGGTTAATGCTGCTCCAGCCTGCAATCTGATAAATGGCTCTGCAGAAAGCAGGTTCTCTCACTTTGAGATATGATGTCACTAACCTTTATTGATCCACAATCAGAGAACTTTGCTTATCTCTCTCCTGTGATATGCTGCCCTCCTGTACTCAACTACTGTTTAATACACTGCTGGGCATCTTGCACTCTTTATAGCTCACACCACACCTCCGCTTGGCCACCAGGGACAATATTTTACAGGCTGCGCCAGCCCAGCTAGCTTGAGGGAAAAGACACAGGCGTGCACCCCCACCCACCCCATCGCCTCCTGCACTGAGAACCTGCATTTCAGAGAACTATTATACACCTATATTGGAATACCTCATGAAAAGAAGGGGCAAGCAGTGCAGAGGTGGTCCAACATGGTCTTACAGCCTCATGTGCGGTAGCAGGTCTTCAGTCTGAACCCCAGGTGAGCACGTGCTCTCTGAAGCTACTGTTCCTGCGGGAGTGTTCATTTTTAACCAACTTTTACTATTTTACAAAAATGATGCTTTACTATTAGTCTCAATTTCCTTTCTAATATTCGAGGTGAAACATGAAGTTAGGTGACTAGTACAAGAACTATAAATTAACCATTTATTCCTACGTGGCAGCAAAGCATTTGCCATAGACTGTATGCACCAAATCCAGTGGGTTTTGTTTCAAATATACTAGTGATGCCAGAAAATAGCTGAATAGCCAGGTAGCAAAATCTGTAACTTAAACAATTAGATCAGACATGCGTAGAGACAACCAAAGAGGAGGTTCAGCGAGTCTCAACACCAGCAGCCAATCCTACATGCTGTTTTTCAGCTAGATAATACACAAAGAAGTTGCCTATGAACTACTCACAGGCATTTCTGGGTTTTTAAATAGCTGTACCCTTGCAGGAGAAAAGCCTGTGCATCAGTGGGGGCAGACCCATGAAAAGCTCCCTCCACACAGCATGCGGCTGGGGCAGGATGGCAGAGTCCCCCCAGGAGCAGCACCCGCACCCCAGAACCAGCCGTGCCCCCCCCGGGGCCATGCCAGCCCGGGCTGGAGCAGGATCAGACACCGCAGCAAAGCTCGGGAGGTGTGGAAAGACCTCTACACAGCAAGAGTGCAAAAAAACCTGAGGTGACAAGAAATGAGAGCATAAGACAGAGAAAAGGCCAAGAATAAGACAGAGGTATTTAAAAGCAACAAATGGAAGAAAGAAGTAGATCAGGTGCTCCTGCCTTATACTACCAAAACCAAAGTGACACTTGCTGACATTGAAAGGCAGCTCCCACTCACATTGGGGAACTCGGGGCTCATGGCCACCCCTGAAGCCAAGAGATTACACAGGCTCAAAACCATACTGGAGGTACTGGAGAGCTGGAGTAAAACATCTCAACATTTGTTTTGAAGGTTATGTGAGCCTTTCTGTTTCAGTGGATAATCAGTCTTGTAAAGCTTTCGAAAAAAAGAAACAGACTGGTAAGTTTTCCAACATCCAGATAATTGTTATAAAATAGCTGCGACCTATTTTACTCATTATCCACCAAAAAAAAAATGCACTCTTGTATCCCTGCAGGACAAGTTTTAGGTTAGGAGTTAAGGTTTTCCCCGTTAATGAGGGACAAAGCACTGGCACAGGCTGTCTAGAGCAAGACTGTAAGGACAGCCAGCCACAGCCTCAGCAACATCAGTCTCTTGGTACAGCAAGAGTCCCCTTCCAGACCTGTGCTTCTGTGGTTCTATAAATACACTGCCATGCAGACAGGTCAGAGAAGAAGAAAATTAGGAAGAAATGTCCACTTTGCACAGGTCAAATTACTACAAGTTACTGTTCTGATGCAGTCTAGTGATTCTTATATTTTCAGACATGCACTGAACTTTCTTTTTTTAATTAAAGGTCTTCTGAACCACATGCTTCTTAAAATAGTAAATTACAACCTTCTCCAATTTATGGAAATAAATTGGGAACACTGTCCGAATTACCAACCTTGGCAGAGAACATAAAAGTCCCAAACTTAGATTTCCTGCAAGTCAAGAGACATTTGAATTAGAGTTTTTGGACTGTAACCCATTAATATCCCTGCTCAGTCATTAAGTTCATGTACAGAGCACTAAATATTTCAGTATCCAAAGAAGCAGAAATGCAAGGGCCGGTGGCCGAGCCACGCTCTGTCTCTTTAACAGCTGGAAAGAAATCCCCACCAACCCACCAGAAATATGCTTCAGCTGATCCCAATCCTAAACGCAAACCTGGATAGACACAGAGATGCCGCTAATGAATGGTTTTCATCCCAGTGCTGTCTCTCCCTGTCGAGTGCCATGCAATATTTATGCTGGAAGTCACCCCGGGTGACTCACCGCTCCGCTGAGAGCTATGGACAGCAGCTCCAGCCTTGGCCAACAGAAACATGTGGAAAAACAAGCTGAATCCCTGGTCCGTTATCTGCACCAGCTAAAAGGAGTGAGGAATTATCTGCCATCCGCAAAGTTTCATAAACCCTTTAGTCCAATGCTAAAGAGGGAGCGCAGGGAATTGGGTCCCTGTGAAGCAGCAGGGGGTCGGGGAGATGCTCCCACCCAGGTCGGGGAGATGCTCCCACGGTTGCACCGCACAGGACCTGCTGGCCCGGGCCCAGGCCCGCGGGAGCACGACCCAAGGGCCGGACCCAGCCTGGACGTCCCGCAGGGTCTTCCCTGGGCACTGGAGCCTTTCGGCCGCACCACCCTGCACCCCGGGGACTGGGGATTAGCACCGCTGAGGCAGGGCTAGCATGCACCACCTCCAATTACATCAAGCAATTACCTTAAAGCAATTACATCAGCACTTGGGGTGCCAAAATGCCCTTCCCTGTACTGACCACAACACGAGTCAGCCGTGCACGGCTTCCAGAAAACCCCCTCCCTGCTTCAGGCCATCCACTGTGGAGACAACTGAATGGTCACAAGCTGCTGAAAGAACAAGCTGTTCACATCTTCAGTTGGAGACAGAGGAAAAAAAACCCAAGTAAACCCTGAAAACTTTAGAAACAGTAGATAAACCTTGTTCCAACCTGCCCTTGCCTCAGGCATCAGCATCATCAGGTGTGAACAGAATTCCAGTATCTCAAAACATAAAGGACTGGCCAGCTTCAACCTTTTTAACACCATCTTTTTTGAGGATCTGGTCAACACTGAAAATTTTCCTCAGCTTTCCCATCGCCGCTATTTCAGTAATGCTATGTCTCTCCTAACAAGGGGAGGCAACCTAGTGCCCGAGAGGCTGCTCCTTTTTGCCTTCACCATCGCTACCAGCACTGTACGTTTCTGTACCAGAAATTTAAAGAAATCATTCAAACAGTTTGACTGCTCAGATGTTTCCCCCACAAAAAAGCTTTCGGTGTAAATATATCCTGCTGCAGCTCAGCATCTCCACTCCATTACGGATGGATCATGAGACTCAGCAAATCCCTGCCAAAACAGCAGTACTTGGAATAGTTACAACTTTTAATGTACATCCTATACAACAACTTCACAACATCAGGGAAAATACAATTCAATATAGCTAACACAGAGGTGGCCAGAAAAATAACAATTTCTGGAGGACACATCTTTTAGACATAAGCATATTCCAGGGCAGTCTGAAGGAGCTGTCTCGTACCAGTCTCAGCTACTAATTCCTACCAAGGTATTTCTGGCAACTGGATCTGCCTCGAAACAGACGCTGCCGGATGGATGCCCAGCAGAAGAGACGTCACTGCTCAGAGCGCTCTGCACAAGCTTAGGTTAAAAAAATTATACTACTATGGGCACATCTTCCACCTGCCTAGCAGTTTAATAACCGCAAGTACCTTCATTCCACTGGATGTAATGAAAGGAGAATATCTGGGGTTTTTTAAATCCCTTCACCATGGTATTGCTCTGCCAACTTCAAGGCCCGGGTCCTCTGCTCCAGCTACCAGACCACTCTGTACGTGAATTCCCAGAAACATCTCTACTTCGAGCCCTGCAAACCCAGCAGCACACTGTGCTTGCAGCCGCTCCCCCACCCCAATAAAAGCCAGAACTGAACCCAACGGGCTGACAGAAACCCTCGGACTGACCACACTGCTCTGCGCCGCAGGAGCCCGGCTCTGCCCCGAGAGGCAGAGTAGGAAGGGGAGGGCTTTTTCTGTTCTTTATTTATAAAGGTGCTGCTGGAGGTAGGAACACATGAAAGTCTGTGTAGGACAAGGGAAGGAATTATCCCTCCCATTGATTTTCGCTCTGGGGTATTAGAAAGAACACAGCATTTATCTGGAGATTTCTTCCCAAAGCTAACTACGGACTTTCAAACGTAAATGAGACTTGAAAGGGGCTTATCGGGCAAGGATCTGCTGAAACCTTACCAGGACGTGGGAGCCCCGGCGGGAGCTCTCTGATCCATCGTCCCTCTTGGACGGCGAAAGCCCCGCTCCGTCCCCAGCCTCACACGGGCAGCCGAGGGGGCTCGGCCCAGGGAAGGCAGCGGGCCAAGAGCCGCAGGACAGCGCTTCCCCACATCCCGCCTCCCCCAGCAAGCATCCCTGCAGACCTTCCCCTTCCGCAGGGCCGTGACCCCGACGGCATTGGGACATCACAGCACTGGCCGCCCTGGGCCACGAAAGGCAATCGGAGGGCTGGGGGCACGGCATCCCAGCTACGACTGGGTCAGCCCAAGGATGCGGGCTCACGGCCCCTCTAAACCATCTCTGTCCTCCAGCTGCCAAGGCTACACCGTGGGAACCACAGCGGGATAAACCCGGACCTGGAGAAACCCTCCTGCAGCACTCCCGGACATGTCACCACCGTACTGCCGCCCCAAAAGCCGTTCCCCGAGTGAGCCCCTCTGTCCCACGCGGGCTCTGGCTGCCACGCTGCAGCCCAGCTCGCTGGGAAAAACCCCTGAAGCCTCGTCTCCCGTCCGCTGTCTTTCCCAGGTAGCTGGGAGGTTGTAATTGGTGAGGCAGGAGATTAGAAATATCGGCAGCCTCTAAGTAAGACTTTAATTTACTGGCAGATCAATAGCGCTAGGGTTATATTGGCAAAGTGTCTACAACTCTATTGACTCACGCAATTCCTCTTATCAATTTATCAGAAATCTGGAAGCCAGAAGATATTGTTTGAAGAAAAAAGGCAGCAGGAGTTTGAACACTTAGCATGGGCTGCCCAATCAGGCTCCCAGCACTAAGCATTTTACAGCAGATGTATCTACGGCAAAGGAGGCTAATATATGATATGATTAAGAGCTAACTTGCTTCCTCACATGCCACGCAGCCTTTTCAAGTTGCTTCTTACCTTAGACCTTTGCACTGAGAAAGCCACTATGATAGACACGGTCCCACCAGCCCAAATGGAACAAGAAAAACCTGTATTTCACACCACGAGATCCTAAATTCAGACCCTCCTGCCTGGACCATATCCAGGCTGACCTCAGTTTCCTACAAAATCTTAGCTTTATGAAGTTAAAAGCCCACCACAGTGCTGGGAATCCACTCACAAGGATTTTTCAGAAAAATCAGCATTTCTGCACTTACACAGAAAATGAGAAAGGGTGAGCTTTGTCTTCCAAACCTTATTTCTCACCCTCAAATGAAGAGTTCGAAGCACACGGACCATTTCCTTTCCTACAGCTGTAGCAGACGTGCCAAAACCTGCTGCCAGCAGGACGGACCTGTTTTGGGGGGAGCAGGGGGCACAACCACCTGACCTCACGCCCCGCTGTGCATCCCCCCAAACCCCATCTGCCTACCCCTTATTCCACTGTGCCGGAGGGTCTGCCGGCATTCCCAGGCAGAGGTGCTCGGCCGGAGAGAGCGCGGCAGGGACGGTGGTACGGCAGGACGGCCGCCCCTCGCCAGCCCAGGGATGGCTCCGGGAATCCCGTGAGTTTGACCCCCCAGCCATAGCCCAGCTCTGCGCCCCGCTGCGGTCGCACCACCGTGAGATGCCCCTCTCGAAAAGCGCAAGATAGCAATGCTCCCGTGACAGCTCAAACCCAAGACTGTACTTGTGCTGCCTTCGAAAAGGAACCCAAATCAAACTTTGGGACCCTCTATCAGCAGCGGGTGGGAGTACGTCCCACCCCATCTCCTCGCTGAGGCACTGAAGTGGATGAAGCGAGCGCGTGGAAGCCCCCGCCGACCCCTTGCTCTCCCGGCCTCACCCCAGCCAGAGGTCGGTCACGAAGCCCATCTCCCCCCGGCGGGGTGCAGCAGCGGCCCTTGCTCCCAGCAGGTTACACAGCCCCCCCTTCCCATCAGAATGGAGCGGGAACCGCCTGAAACCCGGGGTCTCCTCATCTCCATCCAGGCCACACTCCAGCCTGTAACAGAGGGAGCCTGATGCCGTAAGGAGAGGAGTTGAACGATCCACACTGAAGGCTCCCGTAACCACAGGAGAGCTGCTAGGTGCGACCCAGGGCTTCTGCAGAGCCCTGCACGCTGCCGGGAAGGCACAGCACACCCGGGCTCCGCTCCCTCTTCGAAAAGAGACCAACTCAGCTGTAAATAAAAAAGTTTCAGCTAGATTGGAGACATCCCAACTGCTTAATGGCTCTCCTCTTTTTAAATGCAGATTTGAACTTTTCACCCAGGGTCGGGCAGCTGGAGCCCAGCCCGGCCCCAGCGGGGACCAGGCGCCGAAGTCTGCTCCGCTCTGCGCATGGACCACGCAGCAGCGCGGACCCCAGCGTCCCTGACCCCCGGCATCCCTGGTCCCCAGCACCAGGACGCAGGGTGCCCCCGGCCCGCAAGGTGCAGCAAAGCCCTGAAAAGCTGCTGACGCTGCCTGGCTGCGCAGACCCCCCCTCTGCCCACGGCTTTACTGAGGGAGATGATGCCAAGGGGAACTCGTGTTTTGATAGCACTAGTGACTCAGCCTGCCCGTCCCAACTTTAACTTAGCTGGGAGGTCCTGAGCAGAAGTCAGAGTTGAAGAAAACCTCACGGGAGCCCTACCATAGAGGAAAAACTGGATCTTTCAGTGCAGGCTTCGCAGCAGGCTCCCACGGCTGAGTTAAACATGACCACTGCAACCCAGAAGAACATGAATTCAGTGCTTCCAGCCAAGGCTTATAAAGATGCCATCCCCCAGACCGCCAATGTTCAAAGCTGCTGCTCAGGGAAGCACATTACCTGCTCCTCTGGGGAGAAGTTTGAGATGTTCAGCTGCTCATTAAGGTAAACAGGTATTTACGTCTTTCCTCCAACAGGAAAGTATTTTGGCAAGGAAAAACAAAAGAGCAATCTGATTATAGTGACAGTGACTCCGTTCCCTGGGGTGGCATCAGAGAAGTCACTTACCCACACCGCCTGGCTGTGAGTACTGCTCAGACCAAAGCCCCCCACGTACCGCCTCTCCCATGGGAACCGGTGCCGACAGCGCTCAGCCTGTCTCCTACTGACACAGGAGCCTCTGTCCCCACCCTATCTCCAAAACATCACCCTCAGAGCAGAGCTCGGGCAGCGCTGGTCCACTTCTCCAGGCAAACCCCAGGGTCCCCCGGAGCCCACGGCGAGGACGCGGCCCCGTGAGTGATCCTGACCCCTGCACGGAGCACGCCGACAGCCCTCCCCCCGGCACAGCTTCCATCGGCTGCCAGAGCCTGCGTCCAAACCAAGCACTTTGAGGAAGTCTTGAATCCAAAGCAAGTACCTTGAGGAAGTCTTGAGCAAGTCAACCAGAAAGGAGAGATCAAAGAAGGGAAAGCCCTGGGAAGGCAGGCAGGGGGAGGAGTGGCAGGGAGCACCAGTAAGCTCTGGAACAAGCACCTTCAGCATCTGTTATGGATGCTCAGAGGGACAAAATCTCTCTCTGAACTTTTAAGGGAAAACCTTTCTATGACACGGATTAAAGGATGCCTTCTCCATCATTATGGAAACCCCCCTGAGGCCACGGGACACCCAGCCTGGGCCAGCAACCCCCACCTGGCGCTCGGCACATCCCAGCTCCCAAACCACCACCAGCATCAGCGAGCTGTGCCGTGCAGTGCCACTCTGCAGCCACGCCAAGCCAGCTTTTCGTTGAAACCCCGAGGGTTAGAGGCCTCCAATAAAAAGTTTCTGCTTTTATTACTTCAGATCCAAAACAAATCCATGCAGGGTCCCTCAAGTACCAAAGCTGGCACAGGGGAAGGACAGGGGAGGCTCCAGCTCCCCGCCAGCGGCCCCGTCCCAGAGCACGGCACTAGTGCTATTCGTGTCCTCGTGCTAATCCTCCCACAGGAGAACCGTCTTCTGCGCAGGTTAAGTCTAGAAGCAGAAAGGCAGGGCAGCAGGCAGGGGAGGGCATTTGCCTGTCAAACTGCCTGAGCACCACTATAAACAGCAGCAGATGAGCTTTAGAAAACCACCCATGACAAGTGTGGTAGGAGAGTTTCATGCACCAGGAATAACTGCCTCTCCTGGAGCTTTAATCATTGGGGTTGCTATAAGAAAATGACTTTTCTCCCCTTGGATTAATCAAAACTATGTTATTCAGCATTACAGCAGGACAGGTCTGCAACTCCATGTCCCTTTGTCTTGCAGGATGCGAAATGGAAGAGTAAAAGAGCAGGGGAAAAACACATCTCCCAGGTCTAAAATCCAACAATGACAAACACTGCTGGGTACAAGAAGAGTTTCAACTCAGAGAGGCATTGGAGCAGGAAACCGAAATAAAATAATCCAAACTCCCTCCGTTTCACTAGCCATCAGGTGATACTGAAAATATGCAGCAATCAGGGCTCCAGAAGCTGGTAAAAGCCTCTTGACCAGCTAGCTACCACTTCTAGCAGCTTTTAAATCAGAATGTGGACCTCCATGCTAACTTGGGTGCATCCCCTCTTACAGCTGGATGCATCACTGCAGAAGTTACTCCATTCCACCTCAAATTCACTCCTCCACCATCATGCAACAGAGCACCAAGGCTCTAAATATGAGCAAACTGGAGCAGGGTGATGAGAGTCAAATCTAGGGGCAAAGGGTTACTAGATTCCACTTGGGACTTGTCACTCCCTGGCCTCAGACCGAAAGTTGTTTCCTTCCCATGAGCTAGGTGGTACCTCAGTGTCCCATATTTAAGGCATTTTATCGCCCAAAGAACTTGCAAGCTGAACAGTACACAAGCAAAAGATACGGAAATAAAGGCAAGAGGCCAAAATACAAACTTTTGAAGTACCTGGCACAAGGGGAGGGAGAATCACCGCTTCTCCTAAGAGCCTCCCTGCCCTGAACACATGCTGGCACTTCAGATGAGCACTGCTCTTGCCCAGGACAGTCAGTCCCCACCTCAAGCCACCCTGAGGGACTTGTAGGAAGGCTCCTGGAGCACAGAGCCCATGGAGACCTACCCCAGCCCCGAGGGAGGGCTGTGCGGTGCAGCTCCCTTGCTGCAGCAGGCTCAGGGGCTCAGGTTCCTCTGCTCTGCCTCTGCAGCTGAGAAGCCATGGCCCTACCTTCCAGGGTAAAAACAAAGGCTTAAGAAAAAAAAAAAAAAAAAAGCTCTGACTCAGTAACTGTGAAAAAGCCTTGGCTCGAGGGCAGAAAGGAGGAAGGGTGGGACAAGCCCGAACATCAGCGATAGCACCAGAGGCTCCCAAGAAGAACTGCCAGGGTTTCTAATGCCGGCTGGGAACCACAGCCCTGGCACCGCCACAGCACCCGGCGCTGCTCCTGCCCGGCGGTGCCCCGTCTCTTGCTGCAGCCACCACCTTCCACCTCTGCCCCAAAGCAAGGCAACGAACTTATCCAACCTGCGACTTGCGGAGCTCTGGCAAAAGCAAACACCTACATGGACCACAAAAATAAGATGGAATGAAAGATCGAAATGAGTAAAATCCTCGAGCCCAACCGAGGACACAAAGACGCCGTTCCCAGGAGAGGAGGAAATGCCTGCCTTCCCCTCCACAAAAGCAAAAATCAAACTCCCAGCTGATGTCAAAGGCCAGCAATTCCCACTCCATCCTTGTCATGTCCAGGTCACCAGACAGGCCCTCGGAGCCTCTCGTCTGGTGAGAATCATTCATTTGATTGCATCTAACGCGCTCCATCTTGACATTAGAAAGCAAACACTCTGCATTTCCAGGACATAAAAAGTTGCTTTGGTTCTCCTCCTCCGCAAAGCAGCAACCTCCAGCGCCAGGCAGCAAAACGTTCACCAGGACGCCCAAAGCATCCAGCTACAGCAACCACCTCGACCAGCTCTGGAAGACACGTAGAGCAGACAGCTTTCTCCCGAGGTTCACGCCGGTGTCCGGCTGGTTCACAAGACCAGGTCTGAACTCCACAAAGGAAATCCAGAGCAGAGCACAGCCACCCTCTGCGTGTGCGCTCCTCCTGCAGAGCAGCTGGTGACTGTCCTTCCCGCGCCTCGGCATCACCCTCCCCACAGGCAGCGGGGACGTGGGGACCCGGCACCCTCGGCGCAGGCAGCGGGGACACTAGCATGGGGAAGTGGGTGAGGCAGGTCAGACAACCGAAATGGGGAGAATAAAGACCTTTTGCTAAAGCTCCAGGAAGCAAAGAGAAAAAACGCTAATTAACTCAGCAGCAAGTTGTTAGTATTTGCATATAAATGCAGCCACAAATCATTACAAACAAGCCAGGACAAGCCAGGCTCCATTAGCATACGCAGATCCAGCCCGGACAGCCACTCGGTGGGTCACTGAGTGGAGGCAAGCTGCCAGCCGCTCCTGGGGGAGGGCAGGGGGAAAGGGGCCTTATCTCCGCAAACACTCCCACTACCAGCAGCAACAGAAGCCACAGGGATAAGGTTTCTTTCCACATTAAAAAACAAAGGAATGGGATAAATCCTTCGGTCCCACTCAAGAGCAAAATAAGAGCTGGCAAGAGAAAACCCAAAGCGGTGACTCCCCACCATGGCAGCCGTGCTCCTCCTCGCCTGGACGAGGGCAGAGCGGGTGCTGTGGCCTCGCAGCAGCGACAGCGATGCCCCACCGAGTCCCAGGGGGTCTCAGCAGCCGTCCAGCACCCCCAGCCTCTCCCCTCCTGCTGCAGTGGTTCTCACAGGTCCCTGGGCATCCAGCACCCGCCGACACGCCACGGGTGAAGCACCTGGCTCACGTCTGCTGGGTCCAACTGCTGCAGCCCTGTTTGGTGGAGCACAAAGGCAACTGAAAGAGGCGAGAGTTTAGGAGAGCCTGGAGATTCAGAGGTTTGACTCCAAGACACTCTACAGCCACAGGAGCCTTCACTTCAGAGCTCTCCCTCCAGGGAGGATGCAGAAGGTGGCACGCATCATAAATAACAAATCCCACACCTGATGCGCCAAAAAGAACATGCCCAAAAGCCAGAGACAGTAAAAATGACCTGAACAGACCAAAATCCAGGGCTGTTATTGCAGTTCAACAAGCTCACCCTTCCAAAAGCCAGAACTAGATCAGTTTGCTTCATCACACTGTATTTCATCTGAGCATGCCTTCTCTCGCTGCTGAGATTTTTGGCACTTTCTCCGGCATCAGCAGAGGCTGCAGGTGTGCTCGGCACTGCAGCCCAACCAGCTCTGACCCTCCCCAGCACTCATGGTAAGGACAGGGATGGAATCGGATCTCTGCATTTGCACACTTAGCATTTGCCTAATGAGTCACTTATCACCACAGAGAACAGGACTCAGCATTACAAAAAATTCACTATTTTTCCTCTCACAGAAAGCCAAAATCTGCAATTCCACTGTTTTGAGGTTCTGCTTGTTCCCTCCCGCCCCATCTGGCATCTTAGGGTTTAAAAGAAAACTCTAGCAATTACCAGTTTACATCAAGGCTTAAAAAAAAAAAAAAAATAAAATCCAATTTCTAATTTTAAACAGGAAACTCTCCCTGGCAAGATCCCAAGAACCCTTCCACAGTGACTTTTATTAAATGCAAGTTTCTCGTCACTGCAACTCTGAGCACAGACGGTCAGCTCTGGCAGAAAGCAAACCGACACAGCCCTGACTCTGCAGACCGTCCTGGGGCTGCCCGCTTCCCTGCCATGAGATACATGAAGCCCCTCTGTAAATGGGAAACATTCATTAAACTACACCCAGGCAGGCATTTTCAAAACAGTGTTTAGAAATACATTACCTCCTTATCTGCAGTCAGTGAGCATGCCTGGTTTCTTAGAGAGGCCGCAGCATGACACATCTAAACAGGAGCCAAGTTTGAACGATCAAGCGAGATAGAAAGGATGAGCTTCCCCACCACAACAAATAATACATACCTGAACTGTTTTGAAAGAGTATCAAAGTTGAAATATTCTAGACTAGATTTTTTTCCCCTACATGCAAAGTTTCAAAACAGACATTATCAAAGAAATCACAACAGCTGCTAACAGCAACTCCCATTATCATGTCCTGCATCGTCTGATTTAGAAACCACCCTTCTTGTTCAAGCTCTCAAGTGCGTATTTGCAGGAGTAATCACTTTTATTTGTCCTGACTCAGAGGCCAGTTGCTAAGCTCACATTTTCACCCCGTGGTATTAACTTTTTCTTCACTAATGACTTCATACAGAATAAACCACTAAGAAATCATCAGTCTGTAGAAATAATCAGAATCTGGGGGCTTTATACAGGAATCTTTACTGACCAGGAACGTGGGCACCTCTACAAGGACATCCATAACCATTGGAGGACAAGGCTGAAGCGATGGGAAACTGAGCTAAAGGTTGTACCAATGCAGCCAAATCACTATAGCAACTGATGGAGGTAAATGAGCGCAACACCCTACCTGGAGAACCGGCACCAGCCAAAGGAGAGGTGACACAGCACCGCACACAAGCAACCGTGCCCGCACAACGCAGCTGGATCGCTTCATCCCCAGCTGAAACGTTTCGGCAAACCTGGCTCAGTTTTCACACTCGGGTCGGCCTTATCACACAAGTTCAGCTTAAAGTCGACTGAAAACCAACCCTTCGCTACAGATAGCAGGGAAGGGGCAGCGGTCCCAACGGTCTCACCTCCGCTGCCCCGTTCACACGAGCGGCGAGTAACGGCGTCGAGCGTGCGGCACCGCGCCGCCACGCAGGACAGCAGCTCGGCATGCAGGCAAGGCCTGGAGCGGAGCCCCCACTGCCCCGGCGCGGATATACGGACTGAACATACCTTGCCGTGGAGTCTAAACACGCTTGACTTACAAACACAACAAGAATACTATGCAAACACAGCTGACGTCCAGGTGCAAAATCCAACCCCGGTGCAACCTGCCACCAGGGAAAAGCACGCTGCATGTGCTCTGCCAGCCCTCCCCTCGCTGGGGGCCAGTGCAGCCCTCCACCATCCCTCCACTACCGCCAGTGACCTTCCAGACCTTTACAATGTTAGCAGAGACACGAGAGAGACGCCTTCTAAATGTTATTATGCAATTGCTTAAATAAAAACAAAATCAGTTTTAAAACCTGCAGCAAATACTTGTTTTAGAACTGCAAAGAACACTAAATAGAGGACAGAGGAGATGGAGATACCGAGGGCATGTATGAACCTCTTGGAGAACAGGAGACAGTTCCCTCAGAACTGGCCACGCTGGCCAGTGCTGCTGCAGAGGACCAGGGGGAAACAAAGATATTTATTTATTTATTTAAGCAGGCGAAAATACAAGCAGAAGCAACCCAAGCTGACCAGCCACTCCATGTGCCTGCCCCAGCAGGGACAGGAGGTAGGGTGGCAAAACTCCCGGGCACAAACCCGGAGCAGAGGCCGGAGCCACGCAGGTGCAGCACGCAGCAGCGCTCGGGGACGAAGCCCCAGGCTGCAAACGGCCCCGGCTGCTCGCGCCAGCAGCCCACGGGCAGAGCTTAGCAATTCCCACCTTCGGCCCCAAGCAGAAGCGCCAGCTCCCCACGCCGGGGCTCCCGAAAAGAGAAGGACGCTCAGAAGGAGCCCAGGGCACCGCGGGGACCAGCTCCTCCTTCCAAAGCGGCAGGACAGAGCTGGTGCACAGCCAGTCCTGGAAGGCTACACGGGGATCCTTTAAGTTTAACCATACTGTCTTCCCAAAAGGAGTAAGAGAAAATACTAATAAAATTAAAAAATAATAATAATAAAAAAAAATCACTAGAAGCAGTGCCTTCCTCTACAGCAGCCCTACACCAAACACGCACTTAGGCCCTAATTCAACACACACTTTAAGCTAGCACGGTAGCAAAACAAGCAGCGCTCCCACCATCACTCCTTCGGGAAGGGCACTCATTCCTGCCTCTGCGCTCCCCCTCTCTGCTTCAGCACAGTAATTTCTGCAGCAACATACCGTATCACACAATTATTGCAAATTAAAGGGAAGCTGGCAAAAAAAAAACCAAACCCCCAGAAAAAGATTGAGGAAGCTTTTTTTTTTTTTCCTCTCTCCTTCGGCAGAGTTTTTCTAACCCAGGTCCCTTCCCTAAACTACTTCCCCATGCCACTGCACCAAAGCTTTGTGCCACCAAAAAGAAAAAGCATCCAAGGCAAGACTGCCCTTAGCAGCAGTATCAGCTTGAAATACATGCAAAACAACGGCCTCTACAATACCCTTCCCGCTTCTGCCTCCTCTTATCCCTGCACAGCACCACAGGCAGCGCTGAGCCCTCTCCGAGAATTACTTGCCAAGAGTCCGTATACATGAGTAAACAACAGAAATTCAATGTACGGCGTGTGAATGCAGCATGATTTGCTCACCAAGGTGTAAACCTGCTTGTGGACATTCTTGTTTTGGTCCGAAATCAACTAGCTTTGGTACAGCTTGTAACTGTTTCCAATTCAATTAAGCCAAACTAAAATAAACCACTCTTGAACTGAAAATAATGTCCACGGGGCATTCTAGTGTGTAAGTAAATCCTTTGAAAAAATAATAATAAATCAATGCAAACTTTTCCAAGTAGGAAGGTTGCTGGTAAGCAGAGGGTATTTGTTATGAAAATCTTTGAAACAGAATTAGAAACCAAGCACAGCTTTTTACAAGACACTTTTCAGAGCTGAATTGCATTGTTTACTTAAGACAGTTAAAAGGATATCACCAGCGTGAAATGAAGTCAACTTCAAAGTCACACAGTTTCAAGTCCTAAACATGCCACAGCAATCTCATTTTAGGAAAACACATGCTCTATTTTTGTTAAGTGCTTCTCTTCCTCCGCTGTGCAAGAGGCTCATACAAGGCAGAAGGAACCTTAAAAAACAAAACCAAAACGAAAAACCCAACAAACTTTTACACTCAACACACAATGAAAACATTAAAGAACAAACCCTCTATCCTTTCTGCTGCAGTATCCAAAGTAGCTGTTGCCACCAAAAGAAGCCTTATTTTATCAGTATCTTCTCCTTTTGCAAACGATCTCTACCATAAAACTCTCAGCCCTCTTCTATTTCTAGGTGTCAGGAAGGCAGAAGCAGTCCCTGAAACCAGTTAGAAACATCACCTTTGCAGCTAAAAACTGCCCTGGGATCCTCACGCTGTATCCGTCACATCCTCTGAAGGGGACCTGGGGAGCCGAAGCGGGAGGAAGGCTGCTCCTGCCCCAGTCGCACCCTTCCCTCGCCCATTCTGCCATCAGAGGGCTGACTCCAGATCCCTTCCTCTCCTCTCCCGAGAGCCGCCTGCGTTACGCGCAGCTCAGAGCATCGCTCGGTACCGTTTGCAGGGCCTGAACTGTTCAACACCCAGGTAACAGCAATAACAAAGAGAGTGGAAGCCTTAACGGAGGTAAATTAAAATAGAAGTTGAGAAAGCACCCATTCCTGCTCCATAATCCAGCAAGGCCTCCAACAAGACACAGAAACAGCTCTTAATGCCCCCAATATTTTGAATGGGGAAAACTGTGACAAAAATAGCATCTTTTACCTCTTGGCATGCTACATTTAAAAGGAAAGCTGTAGGGTTTTTTTTTGTTCCCCCATCTTTTTTTGAATTTTAAAATGCAGAAGACTCACTGGGCACCATCAGTAGTAAAAAACCCCCGAGGCTCCGTCTGACACCTCTCCAACCCATGTTCTCCTGGACCCAGTGGTGGAGAACTTCGGTGAGGGGACCTGACCACCACAACCCACAGAGCCGCGGGCAGCGGTGCACCAGCAGCCTCCCTCCCCGCTCCCACCACCCTCGCCAGCTGAAGGTGGCACCGCACGAATTCGGCAGCAGACGAGAACTTTGCTCCCGAACATCCTGCTGGCCAGTTCCTTCCTACTTAGGTGGCACCTAAACCTCGGAAGGTCCAAACCCTCTGTAAAGGTCTGCGAGGCACCCAGCTCCTCCTGCATGGGCCAAAGAGGGCAGCAAGGAGGGGGCTGGTTCGCGCGTGTTCTTCGCTTTCTGTAATAAACCACACTGGGCATTTCTCGTTTGGCCTCAGCAATTCAGTAGACTGCCACTGCACTGTCCTGCTTTTGCACACCAGAAGAGGTCCAGCCGCGCTTTTGACAGAGGACGGAGCTCAGCAGACAGCTCTGTCGCCCTGAAGACCAGTGACAGGGACATGGCATAATCCATGATCTCCAGAGGATGGCCAGCGCTTCTTGCAGAATCTCATCAAAAGCATCTCGCTAATAATCATTGCTACTTCATGGGCTTCGCACCCAGAAGCGAGAAGGGGCTGAGAAAAAGATGGCTGAAGGAAGAAAAACCAGAGTCCCGACATCCAGCTCCCACCTGAAGTAACCAGACAGTTTCAGAGCCCAGCAGCCACTCAGACCGAAGGGAAGGAAATCTCAACTCCAACGGAAGAGTACCTATCACTTCAGAGACACAAAGCAATGCCACTCAGAGAAGCATCAACGGAGAAGTGGTTGGTTGGACGTTTCCAATCGCATTGCCAACAGCGAGAAGACCTTGCAGGGGTCTTCTGGCAAGCAGGTCTACAGCCCTGGGCACATCTGGGAGGCTTCAAGCAAAGAGAAGCCAGTTGTGCCACCCCTGCTGCTAGCCTGACCTCAGGCAGCCAGCGCTGGGCAGAGCAGAGCTCAACCCTCCTCCATAGCAAACTTCAAGCAATCCCCTGGGCACTTCCAGAGCTTGGCTCAGTTGCTCAAACGTCTGCAGTTCCAGGTGAAACTGCTGCAAGCCCGCCATGAAGGAAGCTTTTCACGCAGGTCTGCTCTGGCACCAGACCCACCACCTGGGGAATTTCCAGGATCGCATGCAAACCTCCAAGACTTCCATGCTGCTCAAAATAAAGAGGAAACAGTGGAGAGGCTGGTTAAAATAAGGCAACCAAGGAAAAAATCTGTGGCAGCTCCTTCAGACAGATGCCACTATTGGCCAAGTAACTGGTTTCTGAAATAGCAGAGGGGCTCGAGGTGTTGACTGCCCTCCCGGGGCCGGGCATCCCACGCCAGCACGCAGCACATGTCCCGCTCCACGCACAACACAGTGTGGCAAGCAAAGGGCACAGGCTGGCAGCAGCACCTGGTGGACCATCTCCTCTCCCCTCTGCGAGCCATGCCGTATCACCACAGAACTCATCCTGCTGGTTCTCCTCCAGCAACAGCCTGGCGTGAGGCAGCGCACACTTCTCTTCCACCGTCCTTACTCCTTGGCCAATAACGCAACCCAACCGCTGGCACGCTCCCCCTCGCCGCCTCTCCCTCTGGCTGCGCTGCAGAACCAACGTGATGCCTACAGGAGCTCATCCTGAGGAACAGGATGGAGTTCAAAACCTACACTTGCCCACACCTTCGTACGTAGCTCTGCTTAGACTTGGACTCTCGAAGACTACAAACCCTGGCTGACGCAACCAGGCCTCCTCCCCGCCAGTGCTCCGTGCTCCAGAAAGCAGCAAAAACAGGAAGGATGAAAAGATGTTACAAAACGAAGACCAACCAGCCCCATTTCTCCAGCAGCAGAGCACAGGTCTCCAGTACAACCCACCCACCAGGAGGTGCCAAGCCGCTCTGGGTGACCCCTCTGCTCCCCGGCTGCCCACAGCGTGGCAGGAATCCCCCTCCCCATCCCATAAGCAGGGCTGGCAGTCATCACACACACTACCCCAGTGAAAAACTTGGCTCAGACAAGGAGATTTCACCTCTCCCCTCCTCCTCCACCCTACCAAAGGTCAACCAAAGCAGGACTGGCAATGACCCTGCAGAACAAGGCCTGCGACCAGCGCAAGCGGCAACGGCAGCGAGGAGGCAGAGGACCAGGACCCTGCTGCGCCGTGCGGAAGCACAGTCGCTCGCGTGATGCACAGGTACCACGCGACGCTCAGCCCGGCTGCGTTCAGACCTGCCACCTTACTACAAACACATCACCCCAAGCTGCCTCCCTCCTCTCCAAGGCGCCAGAACAAAATCCCCCCGGCACGTGCAAAGCATTGGGAAAACAAGGCAGGCCTACAGCATGAATTACTTCATCTGTGACGTCGACAGAGGAGGAGAGGACATCCTTCTCTAAGGTCTCCAGTGCAATCAGGGCCCTAGGACTGCAGCCCAGGGTAGGAAGGTATTTGTGTACCAGAAAGCAGTGGGAACAAAGTGTAACAGCTTGAGAGTTATCTGGAAGCCGGGCGGGGGAGAGGGGAGGAACTGAGAAAGTAACAAAGAACAAAATCTAAGGATGTAACAACGCTCTGGGAATTTAAGACACGTTATGATTTTTCATAATTAACCCCCACTCACAGTCTCCGCATGTGAACTATGTATTATCCCATTTCATACTCCAGCTGAGGCAAACATTTGGTGGCTTGCCCAAAGTCAGCGTCAGAGCTAAAACGGATCTTTTGACTTCCAAACAAGCTCACAGTGTTAAGCTGCTTTTAACTGTCTCTACGGAAGATGAAAAACAGCAAGAAGAAAGGAATTGGGGAAGGAAGTATGTAAGACTAAAAGGGACAAAATTAACAGGAGAAAATTAAAGAGGAGAAATCTAGGCTCTGACATCGAAGGAGCTTTCGAGGAGTAAACACCCGGGTGCTGCAGACCCGTCTCCCAGAGGGAAGGCCGGAGCTCCCGTCCCTCAAAGACGGAGGTTAAAGCGCTGACTGCGGCACCCTGGGGGACGCAGCGAGCCCTGCCAGCCCCGGTGGGACCCACTGGGCGCCCTCGCCTCCGTCGGCCGGGCTCAACACCGCCCGGGGCACCGGCCATCCCCTCGTCCCCAACACCACCGGGGATGGCCCCAGCACCGCAGACGCCGGCTCAGCCCCAGCGGGCCGCCGCTGCCCCGCTCCTCCGCGTAGCTGCCTGTAAATCAGGCCGGCTCCCGGTCCGCGGCGTGCGTTGTGCCGGGGGGGCCGGGGCACCCCGCGTTAGACACCAACAAAGCAGAAGGTTAATTTGAAACTCAGAGCCCCGCTGCTGCGCGCTCCTCTCTCCCTCGCCCTCCCTCCTCGCTCTCCTTTCTGTGCAAAGCCTGACATCTACAGTTCTGTCTGGCACAGTCAGGGGCTGCCGATGGGAACGGCGCGCAAGGACAGCGGGGACGCGGCGGCCGGCCGCGCTCGGCTCCTCCGGGCAGCCCACGGCCGCTCGGCAGGGCTTCGCTAGCTGGCCAGGCCGGCAGGCACGAAGCAACCTCAGCCGGGCCAGGGGACAAGCGCCGGGAGCGAAGACCACCCCGGCAATGCTGCCCGGCGGTACGGCTCCTCCGAAGCGCCGGCGGCCAGCGCACGGCACTCGAGCTCATCCGAAACCAGCTCCCGCCGCCGCACGTTGACATCTAACGCTGTCAAACAGAGCGAAGCTAAGAACTGCGGCCTCGTGGCATCACCTCCGCGGCCGTGCTGTGGGAACTTACTGCACCCCAGCACTTCAGGGGCAGCCCTTCCGCTCTGCTTCCGGAGGTGTCCGAGGGTCTGCGCGCCAGCTTCTGCAACACAAGAGGTACAGGTGAAACGCACAAGCTGGGGTGCGCAGCCTGAATCCAGAACATCTTCACGCCGCAGGAGCGGCTCTGGTTAGCCGATTCTGCAACTCTCAAACGCGTGCCTAAGACACCAAGTAGCTCTGGGCTTCGTGCACACCCCCTGCTCGGTCTTCTCAACTAACCTCCAGGCCCACTAGCACATTTTCCCATTACAGGGTAGCTCATCAAAAATACCTGGGTGAGGAATCCCCAGGTTCTGCATCATCCCAAACGATGTGCACCTGACTGCCACTCTCAGCCCAAACAACATGCACCTGACTGCAATTCAGCTGGCTGTGCCTCTGCACCCCCCTCGCCTCCCCCTTCTTCGCTCAACTCTATTACAACAACAAGAAGGAAAGACCAAAAACCTCCAAGCCCGTCACCAGACGTCACAGACGTTCAGGAAACCCAGCAACCCACCCTGGCAGGATCAAGCACATCATCGCGATGTTACTATCAACATTTAAGTACGTGCTCTGAATTCTGCGGCGAGCATCAGTCTGTTTGCGCAAGGCAGTCGGTGGCAGCGTGGCAGGAGGAGGGTTAAAACTCCTGCTACCGAACCAAGCCAACCAGCCATTTTGGAGCTAGGCTACCACCAGCCAGGGAAGCCCGGCTGCGAGTCCCAAGCAAACGCGAGGCGGGACGCGAAGCATTTCGCTGCCGCTGCCGGGGACCCGAGGGGTAGGGAGCAGCTCCCAGAGCATGTCTGCTCCCATCCTCCCCGAGGAGGGACCGACTCTCCAGCAGGCACGCTTAGGCCATCAAAATAAACATTTACTAAGAGCTAACGTGTTACAGGCCCTGCAGGCTCCACTTTCCCAGATACCGGGGCGGGGGGAGGATGGGAGAAAACCTTTTACCAGAACTGCCACGCACATCGTCTGCTCCAGCAACACCGCCGAGTGAAGGAACCCATGCGGCTCAGCCCTCACCAGGTTTCAGACCCGAAAGCCCGGGCACTACAGGGCCAGCACCCTCCTGCTCCCCAGCAACATGCACCACTCAATTGAAAACACTGGGAAATGTTTGTTTTCCGGGGCCGGGGGAAAAAAAAATATTGCTGCTCTGCTTTGCCTTTTATTAGCAAGAGGCATGTTTGGCACTTGTGACATAATGAAATTACAATCAACAGCTAAGTGTCTTTCTCCCAGCAGCAAACTCAAGGGCAAAGCAGGGTGGCTGCAGCCTGCCAGCAGCAGGGCTCCCCAGCACCCAGACCGTCCCACCACCCTTCCACCTCGCCGGCCGGCCAGGCTCAGCCCCACGCTGCCGGGACCCCGGGACCCTCCTCGGCAGCTCCTGGGATGCGCCGGGAGCCACCCATCAGCGGCGGCCTGCACCGCTGCTGGCACAGGTCTCCCTTCCCGACACCCCGAACCGAAAAATAATTTCAGATGGGAATGAACTTTAAACTGTATTTACAGTCTGCCTCTGGAAACACACAGAGCGCACACCTGGTGCAGAATACCACCGCTCTCCAGCCGACGTTGCTGTGGAGATGAACACCCACCTCCCGCACCGACAGATGGACGCGTCTGTCCGGCAGAGCCAACGAGGAAGCGCTGGAAAGCGCTGGCTCCTCGCCGGTGCGGCGGGACCCGAGCAAGACCTGCATCTACGGAGGCGAGGAGAAACACGGATGCAAAGCAGGCTGGCGCAGCCCGCTCCCCCACCAGTGGCTATGGGACAGGAGCATACTGGGGCTTCCAGGTCCAGTGGGATCCCTGACCCGGCAGCGAGGGAAGCCCGACTCATCCACCCTGTTGGTTTTTTTGTTGAGGTTTGTTTTTTTTTTTTTTTTTTAAAAAACTAGCTGGAATTTATCTATTTCTCCAATCCCTGCCTACACACAAACCCAACCTCGGGAGCAAACAAAAATGCATGAATCGTGCAGATCAGAGACAAAGCAGGAGGCGGGAAGGGCGGCCCTGCTCCCTCCTGCCCTCACCTCACCCCACGGCGCGAGGCAGTTATATTTAGGTACCGCCACGGTCTGCGGTGCCGCGGCCCCCCTCGGGCACGGCGCAGAATGCAGATTTTCCAGACAACAGACCACAACAGCTCCGTCAAAACCATTAGAGGCTGCGGCGCCCAGGCCTGCGCACAGATGTTTTGATTCCCACTCTCCTGCCACGACAGCCCTCGACAGCCCCGTCGCTGCCGCACCGCCACGCGCTGGACACCCGGCCCGAATTTCGGCTGGCCGAGGGAGAGAGGGAGGGAGGGAGCAGGGAAGGGCAGCCCCGCTCCCCACGTGAGGAGTTCCTCTCTCCAGTCTCCCCTCGCCTCCCCCCGGGGACGCTGAGGCCAGCCTCCCCCAGCGGCTCCCCGAGGCGTGCGGGGGGACGCCCCACCGTGAGAAAACAGAAGCGGTGCAGAGGGGGGCGCAGCCCCCACGGGCACCCCGCTCCAGCCCCGGGAGCTTCTCCCAGGCCGAAGCCCCCACGGTCGGTCGATGGCGAGAGAGAGCAGGACGGGCGCAGCCCCACGAGCGGCCCAGGGGTCCCGCACGTGGCCGGTCCGGGGGGAGCAGGCAGGACCCGGCTTTGTTCACGGCCCACCTCTCCCGCCGGCCGGACGCGCCCGCCGGCACGCGGCCCCCGAAGCCACACAAAGGCCGAACCTCGGCCGCGCTCCGGCGAGGGGAAGCGGGGAGCCGTGAAACGCTCGGCCTTTTCCCAGCCCGTCCCTCCTGAACCGCACCAATCTCTCCAGCGCAAACACACCTCCAGCTCCGGCGCCGCGGCAGGGCCGGTGCGCCCACCACCACCAGCACCTACGAGAAGATGGTTGCTGAAAAGTCTCCCACCGCAGACGAGCAAGTCTGACACCGGCAGGGGAGACGCTCAGGCGAGGGAGCCGAGCCCCAGCAGAACACAGCGTGTGAATAAAGTTGATGTAAAAGCCCGCTAGTCATTTTTCAGCTTCTCCGTGTGACATTTTTTTTTTTATTATTGTTATTACTATTATTATTTTGGAAAGCGGAAGGAAGCGTTAACAGGGAGGCTAACGCAGCCAGCCGTACGTCCATCAGTTTGGGATTTAGCGATCCCCACTGAAGCCGTTCAGCTGCCGGCCAGGCCCAAAGTAAATCTGTTCCTCCGCACTGCTCCCGGCCTCCGGCACGACACCGACGGGAACCGGGGCGGGGGGTCAAAACAGGGAGATGAAAGAGGGACACGCGCCTCCGCTTTTGTCAAAGCGGCCGCCGCCGGGCCCTGGTTTGACAGCAGCCACGACAAGGCCGAGCGAAGGTGCCAGGCGTGCGGGGCCGCCCGCGCCGCCTCCGCCCGCCCGAGCGGCACCTTGGCTCGGTCCTGCGGGAACAAAAGGCGGCGGCAGGGCGGGAGGGAGGGCACGGGGGCTCCCGCAGCCGAGGGCCAGCGCCGCTGCGAGCGGCACCGCTGCCGCGCGGGAGAGGGGCCGGAGCGAACTTCCTGCTGCCCACTCCTCCCAAAATGACCGCGCTCAAAGAGAGAAGGAGGGGGATGGAAATAAATAAATACAAACACGGCAAAGCAACCTCCGCGTCCAGACGCGGAGTTTCTCTCCCCTCTAATACGCCTCGCCTTGGCTTTTGTCTCTGGCCGAAGGCGGCCTGCGGAGCGGGACCCGGGCGGGAGGGCGGCTCGGGAAGCCGGGTCCCCGCACCGAGGCCGAGGCCGGCGGAGGAGGGAAGCCCTCGGCCGGGAGGCAGAGCGGCAGCCCCAGGCCCAGCCACGGGGCCGGCTCGGCACGGCGGCGGCGGGGAGCCCGGCACGGCCCAGCTGCCGCCCGCGGGGGCTGCAGGGGGTCGGGGCCCGGGACGCCCCGCTCCACGGCTGCCCCGCTCCACGGCTGCCCCGCTCCACGGCCTCCACCGGTGCCGCAGCCGAAAAGCCACGCTCCGTCTTGCGCTTAATGCCGGACCAGACAGTGCTCCCTAATGAGGGAGCATTACAATCAGCTTGTAATGCTGAATTTTTAATGCTGCCGAGGGCTCTGTTACATAATAAAGGGGGAAGCGGGAGCAGAGCGCGGCTGGCGGGGCGGCCCGCTCCCCCCCGGCCCCGGTGCAGGTGGCGGCCCCGGCCCACCGGCCGCCCCTCGCGCCCCCTGACCCGCCGCTTACCGCCAGCGCCGCGGGACAGGTCGCGCAGAACACCCATCGGAGCTCCTGCCCCGCCGGGAGGGCTGCACAAACTTTCCTCAAGCGCGTGGAGGGGTGATGCCAAAACGCTCGCTCTCCTCTCCGCCAGAGCTCGGCCGGGAAATGATTTAAAAGCAAAGTTCACGAGCATGTTAACTGCATGCTCTCGTATGTTCCCGCACATACGGTCTGCGCTGCTCCTCTCAGTAATACCCTAAGACTGTAAATCTATAACCACTGCAATGATTTAGTGATTAAAAACATGATAACATATTGTGTAACTGCAAACCACAGAATCCCTGCCAACTCTCCTCCAAGATACAGGAACAAAAATACAGAAAATGTGTTGCTCGCAGCGGTCTTCCTAAACTCAACGGAAAGATTTTAATAATAATAATAATAATGAAAAAAGCCCTAGACATCAGAAAAAAGGCTGGATACAATGCGAGGCTGGAAAAAAAATTTAAAAGACAGAGTTTTAAATACGATTCTTGCTCTAACAAATTACAATCTAAACATGCCTCTCTTTTTTCTCTTTTTAAGTTTGTCGTAACTGGAATAACTGGTCTTGTGTGATGTCTTGCATATTCAAAGTGCTTTGTAATAGGATACGGAGACCAAACCTTATTTGCCTAAACTCAATGGGTTTTATTTTTTCCCCTCTCCCCCCCCCCCATTTCTTTTCCTTTTATTTTCCCTCCTCCCACCCCCTTCTCCCCTAACGGGGGGGGGGGGGTGGGGGGGTGGGGGGAGGCAAAAGGAAGAGAGGGCTTTAAGCTGTAAAGAAAATACCTGAAAGGGGAGGCTGCAATTTGTAATACAGTGAGGAAAGCCAAATATTATATATATATTTTTAAAGGCAGCTGTGGGAGTTTTGGCCTCTAAGCAGCCAACTTGACCCCATTCTCTCTATTCTCTTATTTCCCCCGTTGCAGGATTCCTGCACCTTCAGTCGGATTCGAACTCAATGTGACCCTAAGGAGGGAGTCACCGAGCCTCCAGAAAATTGCTCCATATTAAACAGGAGCGAGAAGAGGAGAAAGACAGACAGACGGCTGAGGAAGGGACGCGTATATATTACATATCCGCACAAAGTACAGGACATACCCGAGAGCAGCTTCAAGCACAGCTTGAAAGAGAAACAGACCTTTCTCGGAATCCAAAAAATATTTTTTTTTTTTTTTTAAAAAGAGCGGGGGGAGGGAGTTTAACAATTTCAAAAAAAAAAAAACCACCACACAAAACCAACCCCCCCCCCCCAAAAAAAAACCCCAACAAGCCCCGCAGCCCGAATGATAAATAATTCACACCGAGAAACCCGCGTGTGCGTGCCACATACATACGCGTATACACACAGACATCGAGCCCTACGCGTCCCCCACGCAACCACACACTCTCCTCCGGAGGGTTAGTTTCAGGAGAGCGTGAATCGCCTTCCCTCCGAGGGCGAGGAGCACAGTTTATTCAGAGGAATCGATAGGAAAGAGCATTTGCAAATATTTAGATAAGCGCCGTGCGATTCAGCATTAAGTAATTAAAAACTGAAACTGAGAAGGGGGGGATCGGCCTACAGTGGCGTTCGCCGCCTTCACCTCTCCCATCCCCCTAGCCGCATTCTTCCCAAAACTGAGCCTGCCCGCGGAAAACAAAAATCGTAATTACTCTCGCTCGCAAGGCCGCTGCGGGGCAACCCCCCCCCCCGGCGCGGGGCCCGGGCGGGCGGCGGGGCCGGGCCGGGCCGGGCCGCCCGGGGCCGGGGCAGTTTTCGGCACTTCCTTCGCCCCTTTGTTTTCCAGCGCGTCGCCGGCGCGGAGCGCCCGCGGGGCAGCCGCGGGGGCCCGCCCGAGCAGCCTCTCGCCGAGCGGCGTCCCGGCGGGCGCCGGCTGCGCGGAGCCCACGCGCGACCGCCGCTCCCCGCGGGGCCGGGGCCGGGGCCGGGCCCCCGCCGCCCCGCCGATCGATGCCCGCGCCCCGCCGCGCACAAAGCCGGGCAGCGCCGCGCCGCTCCGCGCCCGCTCCGCGCCCCGCGGCCATGGCCGGCCGGCGGGCGGGGCGGGGGGGGGGGGGGGCGCTCCGCGGGCGCGCAGCGGCCCCCGCGGCGCCGGCACCTGCGCGTCCCCGCCGACGGCGGCGGGGCTCCGGGACGGCGAGCGGCACAAAGTTTGCTGGGGGATCCGGGGCGGTGGGTGGGAGCGGGCGGGAGGGGGGGCCGGACCAGCCCCATGCAAAGCAGCCCGGGCGCCCCGAGCAGGAGGAGCCCGAGCGGGGGGACAGGGCAGAAAAGTTGCCACTTACGCGGTCGCTGCTCCGGCGGCGGCGGCGGCGCTTTTAATCCCGGGCGGCGGCGCGGGGGCTACAGATCCCATGCAGGCTGCGGCGGCTGCGGCGGCAGGAGCGCGCTCCGCGGAGGGGCCCGGGGCAGCAGCAGCGGGAGCCGGGGGCAGCAGCCGGAGCCGAGCGGGAGCCGCCGCCGCCGCCGCCGCTGCCCAGCAGCAGCATCGTTGTCGGGGAGTTTGCAGCCCCCCGGAGAGAGGGGGCCGCGGGCGGCGGCAGCAGCAGCAGCGGCGGCGGCGGTCGGGTCGGGGCGGAGCGGCGCGGAGCGGAGCGGCGCGGAGCGGGCGGCGGGGCTGGCGGTCGCCGGAGCAGGAAGCGCCCGGACTCAGATCTGATGATTGGGAAGAAAAAAAACTCTTTGGATCTTTATTCTGCTAATTAGTTTCCTGCAAAAAATGGCTGATTAGTGCAGTGCGCATGTGCCTCATTACCCAGGCACGACGGGAAGGGCTAATTAGCCACCTTCTGGATCAATAAGATTCAGCCCAGGCGGCGGGGGAGGGAGCGAGCGAGCAGGAGCGGGCGGGGGGAGCGCGGCGGCGGCGGCGGCGCCGCACCGAAACTTGGGGCAAGCGGCCGGCCCCCAGCCCGCGGCGGGGGGGGGCCCCGCTCCGCGCCCTGCCGCGCAGCGCCGCGCCGGGGAGGGGGCGCGCAGGCCGGGCTGGGCGGGCGGCTCCGCTCCGCTCCGCACCGCTCCGCGGCGGCGGCGGGGCGCTCCGCGGGGCCACCTGCCCCCGCGCCCCGGGCGGGGCCGCGCCGCCCCGCGCAGGGCAGGGCAGGGCGAGGACGACCCCCGCGCCGCCGCCGCCGCCGCCGAAGTTTCCCCGGGAGGAGCCGGGAAAGTTGCGGCCGGCAGCGAGCGCAACTTTGTGCCCGCGCCGCCCCGGCGGCGGCCCCGGCCCCGGCGCGGGGCTGGGCCGCGGGCGCGGAGCGCGGCGGAGCGGCCCCGCAGCATCCCCGCGGCGCGGTGCGGCGCGGCCCGGCCCGCGCTCCCTTTCAAACTTTGCGGCCGCCTTTCCGAGCGGGACAGCGGATCAATACGGCCGCGTCCAGCCTGGCTGGGAGCCGGGCTACAGGTTTCACCAGCCATCGCTGGCAACAGCTTTGTCATTTTCTAAAAATAAGAAGCTAAAAGTTATTGTAGAAGAAGGGGCTTTTTTTGTCCCCTGCACAATATGCCTTTTGTGAGTTTAATGCCATTCTGGGGCTCTCTATAGCCCCGGACAATGGGGAACTCCAGGAGGCGGCTGTGCCTCTGCCTTTTTTCTTTCTTGCTTTCTCTTTTCTCCCCCCACCCCCTCCTCTTTTTTCCCCCTTTTTTTTCTTTTTTTAGGAAAGGATGCAACATTCCTCCAGTCCCAACAGAACCTCTGGTTTGATTAAATAAATATTTCTCTAGCCTTACGGTAACATTTTTCACTTTCTCTTCGGGTCCATCTGCGATTATTATTTAAAATTTTTATTTCCAGCAGCTTTTCCCTCCCCATTCCAGCCCTAGCGAAAAATGTAGATGATCGCTGGGAACGGGGGATTTGAATTTTAGGAGGAGGTGAACCAGTAAAGAACCTCTATCCAGGCTTCAGGAATATGTTTTCTTCATCTTTCTCTAAGAGACTATTTTATTACTGGCAGAAATGCAGCTGAATTAAATCATCTCTCTTGAAAATCTAAAGAAGCTTTTCAAATTGCCTTTTTTCTTTTTTTTCTTTTTTTTTCTTTTTTTAAATTTTTTAATAGTAACCCAAATAATTAACTTCCCCGTTTGTTTCATAGCATTGAACAAGGAATGCAGTTGCGGTCAGTTTTTCCATTTGGGAGAACCTTAATGTAGATGTATTTTGTACTGAAAGGTAATAAACTGCATGTTTGTTAGTAAGTATTTTTAATGAAATGTATCAAGCTTTCCATATTTCTTAATGTGGGGGTGGTAATTTTGAAATTTTGGCAAGTCCCTTTAAGTGGGATGGGGGGATGAAAGAAGAGGACAGATTATTAGAAATTTGAAGGAAGGCTGTACTAGTTGATACATTACTGGAAGTGTCTTGCATTTGGAAGATATTCACAGGTTTTAAGAATCGAGGTTTAATACGTACCATAGTTATTTGAATATTATAAATGCAGCACTGATGTGTACTGTTATAATGCGCATGCTGTGTATGAGTTCTTACGGTTTGTTAAATGGGTAGACTCCAGTACGTTGCCAGTTTGCCTTTAAAAGCTGCCCTTAAAAATCTGTTAGTCCCTGCTCAAAATATGTTTGTCTAGCTTTATGGAAGAATAATTGTTAACATTACTTGCCCTTCAAAAAAAAAAAACAACCCCCAAAAACCAACCCCCAACCAAAAAAAAGAAAAAGGAAAAAAAAAAAAAACCAAACCCCAAACCAACAAGCCCTGGGGCAAGCAAAATTTTTCAGGGCTGCTTGGTGCGCTATCTGTAAAGGTGCATGTAATTTGTAACTGTTGTTCTTGCTGAATATGAAACAAACGTGTTTTGATGATGCAGTTGAGGCCAGAATAAAGTAACCCTTGTCTTTTAGTACTTGGTATAACTTAGAAGAAGTGCATATTTTCACCAGAGGCTGCAGATCCGGTGGACGGGTCTGAGAATGGGTGCTGCCTATGTACACACTTTTTGCAGAGCAAAGGAAAAGTAAACATGTGGAGAAGGTGGCAAGCAAATCTAATAACTCTGTCGATACTTCAGAAATAGGCACCTTCGCAGGAACATGTGCAAATGCAGTCTGGTAGCCATGTACGTTTTCTTTGCATTTGCATTGCGAATTCTAGTTTTGTGTTGCTGTCCTCTAATTTCCCATGACAACATATGGATTCCATAAATGCAAACATGCTGAAGTGCATCTGTCTGGGTAGTTAACACAAACCAAACATCCCCCTTTTCGGCGATTCTCCTGCTCCTCTGGCCGTGCTGCGCTGTGCCCTCCTGCGACAGCCTCTCGCTGCTCCTGCATTCTTCTCCTTTCATGCTCCCGGGGTGATCCTGAGTGCCCCGAAAGGGAGGAGGGCAGCGGGCGCCGGGGTCACAGGCGCCCAGACCGCAGCCGTGCCCAGGAGCGGAGGGGTTAAGCGGGGAGAGGGGAGCCTGCCCTGTGGCCCCCCAGCCTCCTGGGAGCTGGGTCCAGCCTGAGCAGGCTCTGCGCTGGGGTCAAGTCCTAGGACATCTTCCCTCCCCTCCTGGCAAGGGCAGGAGATGAGGCTGGGAAGGGAAACGGCCAGATTGAGCGGGTGGCAGAGATTTGCCCCTCATCCTGAAGGCAGCCGTCCAGAGGCTGGGGAATGGAAGAGTTCTCATTTTCACCAGGGTGCAAAAAGAGGTGGCGAGGGGTGTGGGTGTGCGTGAAAAGAAGGGAATGAACAAGTGATGACTGTGGGACCAGACAGATAAACCACTGTGCAAATACCAGAATAAATCTAAGGAATTAAGGAATAATTTGTACAGTAATCGTTAGGTACGATTACACGTACGTGCACGCGTTTCTCCTCTCGAAAATTTACTTCCCTTAAGATTTCTTTGTTCTAGGCAAAAAGACAAGCCAGTTGCTAAAATATAAGAAGGGACTACCCTTGCTTTAATTAGAAATCTTGATACAGCCTCATCTGTAACACTACGGATACCTCTTGTTTCTATATATGTCTCTCTACACATGCATAGATAGGATTTTTGGTTCAAATAGCTTTTAATGTGCTTAGCAGAAAGAAGCTCTCAGTATCAGATCTGCAGGGAAAATAAGACTGATTTTTCCCATAGGAAACTTTGTTAAAGATGCAGTTGAATTATTAGATTAACCCTGTTTTTTTGTCTTGCAGCATATCTCATATATTTGCGCATAGAATCTTACAGTTTCATTTATGTGTTATTTAGAACAGATGGAACTAATACCAGCACTTTAAAGGAAAGTTATTATTTGTAAAAATGCGTACAGATTAAGAGGAACAACTTTGAAGCAAAATGTTTTTCTGAGGCAGCGCATATGGCTTTCTGGATATAACTTTCAGAAAAGATGGTCATTATCTTTGACATGTAAAATAGGGGTAAGCGGCTTCAGTTCCCTGGGTTCCGCAAGGAGACCAAGTCCTCCCCTAGAAATACGACTTGGCTGCTGAGCGGCTTAGGAGCAGCTCTGTCCTGAGGCAGGAGTGGGCCAGATTTGCATAGGGCTGTGGTGAAAGCAGTTGACTACGGTGAATTTTTAGGGAGCCACAACCATATCGTGTTGCTCAGGCACCAGCCTGGCTGCACGCTGCCTCCCTCCACCTGGCGCTGGGGGGGAACTGGGCTAAAGCTTTGAGGTGGAAGAGGCCGACTGGACATGAGGGACTAATGTATGGCTATAGCAAGAAAAAAGTTGCAGGGTATCTTTTTAAATTCAGGCGTTAAAAATTGGGGGGGGGGGGGAAGCCTGGTTAGAAAAAAATGTCCATAATATCATCCTCTTACGTAGCTTTGTGCTTCTTGGAAATATGTCTGAAGAATTAGAACAAAGCGTAGAAGGCCAGAGTCCTTGAAGGAGCTCCAAATGATAAAGTCTGCCATTCATTTTAAACACAGCATGCATTGTGAAAACACAGGTCAATTTGAAGGCATTTGTCAGATTTCCAGTTCCCTCTACTCCTTTGCAATGGAAATTTGCAATCAAATCCCTGTACTAGAGTTGGGATGTCTGGCTTTATCAGTTTTTATTACTTAATACTCAAGCATTGTCCAGGTGAGCTATCTTTTCATGTAGAAAGTTTGTTTGCATGAAGTTGCATACAAGAAGGGGGGAAGGCTGACATGAATTAGGCTGGAGCAGATGCATTTATTTAGGGGTTTGGGAAGGGGGGAGAGGGCAGACGATCAGCAGTGCCTGATTGCAAAGGGCTGTCTAAGCTGCAGAAGAGATCTGATACCATTTAAAGACGCCCAGCAAGAGGCATGGAAAGGGATATTCCAACAGCAGCGCGTTCATTGTTGGGATGCAGAAATGCAGCAGGGCTTAGAAGGAGAGGGCTGGAGAGACGCACTGCTGAGCAATTCTAGCCAGATAACGTGAATTTCTTCTGGAGGCACGTACGTGTTTGATGGGCAGGGGGCTGCCTCCCTTACTGCTGGGAGAGAGATGTGTGGGTATGCTAGAGGGGGCATATGTATTGCATAGAAGAAATACGTACTGTAGAATTGGGGGCAGATTTGGGCTGGGGGGGGGCATAGTCAGAGGAATGTTTGTTCTCTTTTTTTGTCTTCAATATATTTCTGGTTTTTTACCCGATTATTAAAAGAAATCTGTCCATCCATTTTGTAATCACTGGACTTACTATAGCCACTGGGAGTGATGGGACGTCAGTGGGCTATTCCAGCTATCGCCAAACCTCTGGCTAGGTTGCTGTAGACAGGCTGACTAAATACCCCTTAAGTCAACTAGCAGATTTTTAATGTGAATTTGCTTTTTTTGCAGGCCTTAAAACAAGATGAGTAGATGTGTTTGCGATGGAAATAAACACTTGGAATACATCTATATGTTTCTTGGCTTTTTTTGGAGAAATGAAGAAAAAAGTCTTGGCATTTAATTAGGACTCACTAACCTGATAAATATTGAACATCATTTCTTTGTGAGCGGTTCTGTGTGCTCAGAGTACTCTATGGATGTATTCCACAATTGCACTTGTTTAATGCCTATATCACCTCATGCCTATTGTATTTATGTTGTCATCAATGTCAGATTTTAATTAAACAATTAAATCACTGTCACAGTAATTTCCCTAGAAAACTATTTTAAATGAAAAATCCCACAATAAATGTTTGGGAACCGTCTTAAAAGGAAAAAAAGAGGGAAGTAAGTTACAAAATAAAATTACAGCTCCCACAGAATTAGAAGGAAAAAAACCTGTTTTCAGCGCTGAGAAGAATTCTGGTTTACAGGGTAGTTTCCGCAAAATTCAGAGTATGTCAATACAGTGACTAAAACAACCTGGCTTGTCTTGGGGCTAGTCTGGCTTTCAAGCTGAGCCAGCGGCAGAGGGACCCTGGCCCAGGGCTGGTGCAGTCCTGTGGTCATCCCCCACTGTGGGCCAGGAACAAGTGACAGCATTGCAAATCTTTCATCTTTCAGCGCAAGTCAGGTACCAAACGCTCCTTGGAAAGTAGTCCATCCGCCTTCTTCCCTTCCGAATTATTTTAGAATTAAGACGGAGATTTGCGGAAAAGCCTGCATCGAATTATTCAGTAAGTTAAGCACCAATACCAGCTGTACTTACTATATAGTAACCACGTACTCCAAACCTAAGTTGTAAGCAGTGAGAAATCTGATCTGACATAGCATCTTTGCTACAGTTCATCAAATCGTTCATCTTTACCTCCTTATAAATATATGCTCTTATTCCTCTAAAACCTGTACTTCTTTGCATGGAAAAATCACAAACACAAGATGCAAAATTCATCAGACAAGGTATCTGAAAGAATCATGCTCTCAAACGTACATTCACAGTATTACCTGTATTTAACATAAGCACATTTGACATTTGCAGCACAGCCTCCGTTGTGAGGCATGCTTATTGAAATTCGGATTCCAGCCTGTGATTTCAGTCGGCGATGTACCCTGCAGCTAACCCCGACCCTCCCCTATTAGCCGCCGTAGCCGCTTTGATTTGTGCCCTGGGAGGGCTGGGACAGGGAGCCCAGCACTGGGGAGCCGCAGCGATGGCTGGGGGGGCTCCGCTGCTCCCCTTGCGCCCCAGCAGGCACCCAGCCCAGCCCTGCGCCCGACTGGGGGCCAGGGGACGGGGGGCACAGCCAGGGACGGGGGGTGCCTCCCACCCCAGCGCTCAGCCCCGGGCGGGAATCCCGGGCAGTATTTCTTTTAGCTCCGTGCTGCATTTTTATTGGAATGCAGCTTTGCAGATTGGGTTATGCCTGGGATGCGTGTGGTTTCTATCAGCCCTGAAGTGTTTTACAGCTGGAGATGATTTGGGGGGGCACATCTAGCCTGTCCATTTGCAGCCAGGTCTGATGTTTGTCTGCTGCTGTCTCTCTAATTTTTTTCTATGTTGCCTCCATCAAAAGGTGAGATTAGCACTGGGGGTGGGGGGGGGGGTGATGACGACAACGACAACACCAGGCCCATCCCTCCCTCCTCCTCATTTTAGTTTGCTTCTTGCAAAAGCAATTCGCCAGCAGATCCTCCTCCTTCCCGCGGCCAAAACAAGCCGTCAAGAACAGCAGAGATACCTGGTGCCGGCTGCTCCTGAGCTGGGCAGCCCGAGGCCCTGGGCACGGAGGCCGGCCGCAGGTGGCTGCTGGGGGGGGACCCCTGCCCCAGCCAGCTGGGGCCACTTGTGAGTCTGGGGCCCAAAATCTTTAACCGAAATTCAGCCAGCAAACACTAGCCTGGCAAAGCACTCGCTTTCTCAGGCCGTAGCTGCAGCTGAGCCCGCACCGGCCATCTCAGCAGCTGCCAGGACGGGGCAGACCCTCCCTCGCGCCCGTCCGGGGCCGTCCTGGCTTTGCCAAGTGAGGCACTGCCACTAGAAGTAACTTTGCTGAGCATATGCAGACAGAAATACATATTTTTATACTCGGTGAAGGAAAGGGGAAAACTGATGAGGTTGCACAGAACCCTCCTCCAGGCAGGAGAGGCTATGCTGGGGGAAAGTATTGCTCATAATGACACTTAAGCCCAGACACTTGAATGCTAAAGGTTAAACTTACATTCTTCAAGAAAGGGCTCCTTGCCAGCTTGAACTGTGTTGTGTGTTCACTATTGCCTCCTCCTCCTCTTCATCCACTCTCAATCCACTTCTGGTATTTGTTGAAATAACTGAGGTTGTGGGGTGGGTTTTTTTTTTTTCCTCCCCTAATGTATGTTCTCTGTGCCAGTCCTCAGCCTTATGTCTGTCACAGGGTTAAAAAAAAAAATAAAAAAAAAATCAGTCTAATGCCAGTACAAAAGTGAAGATTTTTTTTTCTCAGCTACAAACTACTATAGCTTCAATCCAGAAAAGACCAGCCTAAGCACATTTTCTGTCCTCCAGTGACATACAGTCCACAGAACACCATCCTCCAATTCCTGTCCTTAGCTGAATAACCAGAAAGTATATTCTGACAATAAGGCTAAAAAGTTACTATGGAATTAAAACACAAATTGAAAGGCTGATATAAATACAGTAAACAACAGGGTGGAGAAATAACTTTTGGAGACAATCATCACCAGGGCTGGAGATGAAACTGGTGGCAATGCTTTGAAGCATTCAAGCCAAGGAAGGACAAACAGGAAAATGCCCACCCAGGAGGAGCACTTTAAGATGAATTTCAGCATAATACAAAGAAACAGACGTGCTGTTTGGATGCTGCATTTAGATCTTAATGATCAAAGAGCACCTTCTCCATATACTTTCATACTTCTCCCCAGAGATATTTCCCATTAAAAAAAGAATGGAAAGAACATTATGGTTGTGCACGCCTTCTAAAGCAGCCCCTTTTACACAGTATCACATAGGCTTTCCGTGGAGAATCAGTCTTAGGTGAAAGAAGGAAACAAGGATCCCTACATCTCAGCAGCAGTAGGTAGAGGAGACCCAGAGTGGAAGGCTGGATCAAACGCTTCGAGGAGGAGCATGGAAAAGAGCCAGAGTGAGCTGCAGAAGTCAAACGCAATTTTTATTTGGGTTCAGAGATGATAAAAGGCTAGTGATGTTCATTTTTCCTACTTCCTGCAGCAAGGGAACGGAGGGTTGCAGTGCTCCGCATCCCTTTAAACAACAGCTCGCTGCAGTGTATTTCTTGGCACAGCCCTAATTGTATCTTCTGGTCCCAGTGGAAGTTCACACTTTTTAATATCTCTTATTGCTTCTGCAACTGCTGCCACTAGTCAGCAATCACAAACAGGAAGCCGTGACTCAGCAGAGCCGTAACCTGCAGGCTGACAGTGGCCAGAGGAGAAGGAAGGTCCTGCAAAACACCCGCGAAGGGCCAGAGACGGCCAGGCACCACTGCGGGCTGCGTCGTGGGACTGGTGTACGGTCTGACCTGTGAAGGTATCTGGAGACTCGGTTGCTAATTCAGCACTTCAGCTTATACAGAAACCCGGGAGATAAAGGCCCTGGTGTTGCTCCAGGCCCGAGTGCCGTAGGAGAGGTTTCCCAAAGTTGGTCCCCAAAGCACGGGGCCATCACAGCAGGGCAAGAGAGGACAGGGACACCTGGACCAGCCCTGGGTTCGGTTGCCTATCCGTACTCCAAAAAGCAGATTTTTTTTCCCCCCCCCCCCCCTCCCTGTTAGAGAGAGGCATGGCAGAGGAGGCAGCCGGCGACCCCTCGGCCGAGAGGTGCCAGCACGACCCCGTTTTCACACCAGCGGTGCCCAGGGCTTGGCTGCACCACGTCTCACGTAGCACGGGGAGCAGATGATCTATTCCAAGCCTGGTTTCGTCTGTTTTCTAACTGTATTTAGCAGCGAGTTTACTCCAGACTGAGCCTGCGTGAGTAAGTGTGTATGTAAGGGTTGAGGATTGGCTGCGGCAGGCAGAGGGTTTGCTGAAAGGCTTGTTAAGGAAGCACTACTGACCATGCAATCCAATTACATAATGCTTCAAAAAATAACCGTGCTGGGAGTCGTGTCTGGGCAGCGCGTTTCGGCAACAGAAAGAGGTATCAAATGTCTGTCTTCCAACCCAAAGGCTGATAGTATATTTGTGCCACAATCTGACACTGCGCCTCAGCCGTAAACTGCTCTAAAGAGGAAACTTGCTTCCACGGGAAATGTCTGCTGTTCCCTTTCAAGGCAGTGCTGCACCCTGCAGACCAACGTTATTTGAGTCCTTGTAAAATTACCACTAATCTCTGCACTCAGGATGCCTTGCATTTTATGGGTACTTGCTATGACGGCAGCTTTGTTTTCTGGTGCTAAAGGAAAGTGCTGAGCAGGGAGAAGCAGGCACCTGGCCATCAGCAGCGGCTGCGAGGGCGTTTTCCCCAGCTTTCTATCCTTGCAGTTTCTCTCTGCCGCTCCACACAGGACAGACATACGGATGATGCACAGTATCATACTACCAATCACGCCTGGAAAATGCCTGAAAAACTTACCCTGTCCTGCCTGGAAAAGACACAGTCCCTGTCCCAGGCAGGAGCCTGCATGGTGCTGCGCGTTTCTTCTGCCGAGATCAATGACGAGGGAGGGGACTGGAGGGCCAGGCTCCCAGCCGCAGCAGGCGGCTCAGTCCACGCATTATGTTTGGGATGACTGGGGATTTAGAAAACCCCGTCTCCAAGCAGCGCAGGTAGTTTTTATCGTAGCTACTAATTTAACTGCTAGGCTGCTCTGAAAGGCGTCACAGAAAAGGCACATTTCTAGTGAATGAGGAAAGAGCAAACTAAGAATATTCTTGGCACGTTGCGGAGCTTTCTGTACCTGAACTTGTGTTGTTCAGTTGCTGGGAACGCTTCACGCGACGCAAGCCAGCTTCTACGCGTCCAGCGAACGCCTGGATTTTAACCTGTTCCCAGCCCAGGGAGCAGCAGAGCCCCCCCCGCTGCGCCAGCCTGGCCGGCAGCTGGGGGCCCCTCCGCTGGAGAGGACCCTCGACGCCTCCTGCCCGGGGCTCTCACCAGCCTCACCTGGGCTCTTCCAGCAAGGGAGGGGATGGAGCGGGTCTGCTGCGACCACCGCCCGGAAAATCAACAAACTCGACCTCCTTTGGTCTGCCAGCACTGTCTTCCAGAGCGGGCACCGCGCTTTAAAGCCGTGACACGGGAGAGACGTGGGTTTGCTTTACTCCTCTGCGTTCGCCGCCTCCGCTCCCGGCGCCCCGCTGAAGGCAGGGCAAGCCGCCCGCGAGGACAGCAGCGGGGAGGAAAGGGTGAAGGCAGAGCTCCTCCAGCCCGGCTGCACGCTCCATCCGCTGCCTTCCTCCCATCTATTTCTAGACTGTTTACCTGGCAAGCGCACATGACCGATCCAGAAGGAAACGCTGACATCACCCGCCGCCGTGCCCCGTCCCCGCTGCCTGCCACGCTCGGCCCCTCTCCCCCGCCGCCCTCGTCCCCCTGGCCGGCCGGCCCACGCCTGCTGAGCCTCTCCCGCGCGCCGCGGGGCTGCCGCCGGCGCTGTGGTGCTGCTGCTGCTGCTTCCTCAGGCGGCTCAGAGACATCTTGTCCCGTCCACCGCAACAACGCGGCCTGGCACGCCGCTTCCCTCCACGCTCCGGGGCGTGACGGCAGCCGCCGCGCCGGCCGGGACGCAGCCCGCACTCGACCCTGTGCCGACGGCCGGCAACCGCGCTGCCGACGGCGGGCGAAGCACGTGTCTTTTAACGCCAGCGTACCACCCGTCTGGCGCCACGGGCTTAAGCCTACGGTTGCTTTTGCTTCCCGGCCCCCTTTACATCCACGACGCGAGCCCTCTCGGCCCGCGCCAGCGGTTGAACTTCGCCGCCGTAGACCGGCCGCCTCCCCACCCACCTCGCTGCCACGTCGCGTCTGCGTGCCGGAGAGCGGAGCCGGGCAAACCGCGCTGCCGGTTCCTTGCCTCCTTCGCTCGCCTCCCCAGGGCCGCTCGGTGTGGGGAGTCCGGCCGGCTGCATCAGCCTCTGCTGGCCGGCCTGGGGGAGCCGGCAGCCCCCGGGACCGCTTGGGCCGCAGCCGGCGGCGCAGGTGCTCGCCCCTCCGGGGGTTATTTATCCCGGGAAGCCCGCAGCGGAGCTCCGGACTCGAGCTGCTCTGTGGAAGCTTTCTTGGTGCGTTTGGGCAGGGAGCCAAAGTATGCAGTTTAAAGGAAATGTTTAATAAAGACACAGGAGCCTCGAACTGTTTATTTTTCCTCGCAGAAAGGTGGAGAGACGATGTCGCTGGAAACTGGCTGCTGGGCCAGGCGCGGGCCGGCGGGCCGGAGGCCGAGCCGGGGCGCGGGCTGCGGCGGCCACGGGGCTGAGCACGGCCCCTCGCCTCTCCCTCCCCTGACAGCTCCGGCCCGCGGGGTCATAAACCGTGGGGGGAAAAGGCAGCCTATTAGTAACTCTATTAAGTCTCCATTAGTTAGGTGTGAACTCATTACCCTAATATACTTGGAGGTAGGATTCCACTTGCAGGACATTAGCGCTGTAATAAGCACGTTTACCACCGGAGCTGGATGGAGCCTGGGAGAGGAGCCCCTCCACGCCCGGCGCGGGCCGGCACCCTGCGCAGCACGACGGCGGGCAGGCCGTCCTCGCCCGCGCTCGCCCCGGGGCAGCCGCGCTCCTCCCGCACGGGGGTGCCGTCCCCAGCTGCCCTGTGAGCAGTCCACGAAACCCTCCTCGAGACCCTCTCCTCCTGCCGTAGTGACGGGAGCCGCTGAAAAACTCCGCTCGTCTGTTCATCCGACGAGTGGCTGTCCACAGGGAGGAACGTGGGCTGGACGTGGCCACGCGTGTGCGGGACGGGAGAAACGGGTGACCGCGGGGATCACGGGACGGACGGTGGACGGCAAAAGCTGTCGGGATCTCAGGGCGCGTCACCCAGAAGAAAAGGATGACCCGGGCGCAAGCAAGCCGCAGGCCAGCCGCTCGCCGGTTTGCTGCTTGCGCTGCTCTCCCGCCATTGCCTCACTTGGCGTTTTTGACATATTTGCACTTTGCGACGGGAACTGTCTTCCATTGTCCACGGAGCTGCGCGCGCCGTGAGGAAGTCACAGCGAACTAAATAATGAGCTTATGGGAAATCGATTAATTAATAACAGATAGGATGCAGGAGCAGGGCTTCAGCTGGGTTTGCCAAGTTAGCACGATAAAAATATGATCATCTGTAGAAATCTGTGTATTTCTTGACGCCTTTCAGTCATCTTTAACGTGCCAGTGTGAGCTGCCTGGGCAAGGGCTGAGAAGCTCCAGCGCGTTGTAGGCCTGCTGTCCTCGGGGCTTCTGGGTGCCCTGCGTGTCCTAGCGTCGTCTGAATCAAAATATTGGTGAACAACGCTCTTGCTGTATTTTAAATGTAAAAGATTTTGTGTTTGAGAGAAGGAAGTTGCAACCAAAATGAAGAGGATACAGAAGCACAGAATGTCGCCTTTCAGAGACAGCAAAAAAGGAACCTGAAGTGTACGGCCATTAAACGAAGCCCTCCCTTGCCCTCTGCCAAAGCCCCGCTCAAACAGGTACTGTTTGCGCTGCCAAAGACAAAGACTCTGCGCCATCTCCTCTGTATCCTTAGTCATACTTAGAGGCTGCCCAAAAGCACAGTCCACGCAGAACTCTCCCCAAAACTAATTCTGAAGCCCATTTGTTGCTAAATAAGGCTAAACTGTACACGATCCCTGAAAAAAACTGTCCAAGAGCACATAAGTATGATTTTTAAAATTATTTCAGGAGGAAGCATGATCTTGTTTCTAAGATCCTTGGCCAGAAAGAGTATGAAATTAATGGTATTAAGTGCCTAAAAATACTCTTGAGGATCTGGGACTTGGAACAAGGGCCTGGCTTCTATTCCTAGCTCTGCCACAGACTTGCTGTCTGCCCTGAAGGACCAGGCAGGGCAGTACACAGGGTACACCAGAAGTGCCCAAAACCGAAGGCATATGGGGGTGGACTTCAAAACTCACTCCTCCACTTTTTGTCCTGTTTTCCTGGCCTATAGAATGGGAATAATACTAATTTGGCGTGAGGGAGCAGAGCACGTAAGGTGTGGTGTTGGTGTAAATTCTCCTGAAGTTTCCAGACACACAGATGACGGTTGCATGGAGTACTACGAAACCATATCCATTTACAGTGCACCACTGTTCACGCTCACTTGCCCTTTTCTTCCTTTTCTGTTTCCATGGAATTCACTCTTACAATTCAAAACATCAGCAGGTCCAGACAATTAAGATTAAAAAATAAGATAACTGCTAGAAAAGTGCTTTCTCCCTCCTACCAAATGCAGCACCTCCTTGCACTGGCCTCCTGATAACTGGCAACTTTTCTAATGTAAGGATGTTAAAGTCCAACGCCCTGCAAAAGTCAGTATTAAATGTATATTTTTATCCCACTGAACAGGAGAGACAGGCATCCTTAAAATGCAACACTTGCTTTTAGCCCTGAAAAATCCTGAGACATTCACCTTTTCACGTGTTGTATTTTATCTAGGAAAATGACTTCATCATTTAAAGATGATTTTATGGGTCTTTCTCACCCTGTTTTACTGCTATCCTGTTAACTAAGGTACCTGTTTCTATGTGAAATGCAATACAAAAATGGATTAAAAAAATTTTGAAAGTTTCTAAAATTTGAACAACTTACTAGTTGTAGCATGCACAATGATAAAATAAAAGCCCATCAGCAAAACCTGAGCTGAACTTCCCGGTGGCTTTTCTACTTACGAAAAAAGGGACAATCCCTGTAATTCCCTATGTGTCTCAGCCATGAAATAACTTTTGGCACAGTAATTTAAACTGTTAAACAGAAGATTCAACATAGCACACTTCAGTGATAAATGGGAAAGTTTATGCCCCAGAGTTGCTCTTAAGACAGCATGGGCCAATGAGATGGGACAAAATCCTGCAGAATGAGTTCTGTATAGATCCCAGACCCTGCCAGGTTTTTTCATCAGTAACGATACTCCAAGAGAAATAAAAAGACAGGCAGTGAAAACCTTTGCTCACTCCGCAAAAGGGAAAGAAAGATACTGACGTTTCCATGTGTGACTCTGTCTGATGAAATGAAGTATTCAAATGACTTCTGTTTACATAGTATTTTGAGAAATAATGCTAATTTGCAGAATTGGCATCTGGGGTACAAGTATATATACCCTGGGAGAGCACTTACAGAGCTTTTGTGAAGCTAAGTAATAAACGCTTTGTCTTCACCACACTATTTATGGGTTGCTTGGGGGCATCCTGCTCTCTTTCTGCCCCTACCTGGGCATAAAATTATTGCAGAACTAGGTTTTAATAAGACCAACAGTAAATCTGAATGACCACACATGCACAGCTATTCCTGCTCCCCTGATCTCCAGCATTAATTATAAAGTGGAACTGTTTATACAGTACATACCACTTTCCTGACTTCTTTCTTGTTTATGTCTAAACCTTTATGGACATAAAACTTTGGAATTTGCTTTTGGAATAAAACTGCAGTTGAAGTGCAATAACTGTGTTAGAAAACAACTTTGTAATTGCTCCCCCGGTTCTGTGGTCACGGCAGGTTTGCATCTGCACTGGAACCCTCTCCCGTTTGAGCATGTTGTTTCAGGTCATCTCCTTGCTGTCCCATCTGGATGGCTCATTAGAAACTCCAGCTCTAGATGGCTCAGAGCAAATGCTCCAGTTTTCCCCCCTGAGTCCTCTTCTTTCCTCTCTACTCTCCACCATGCCTCGGCCCACTACGAGCGTCCCCGCACCCCGGTCAGGGGGGATTTGCAGCGCTCCCTTATATCTCTGCTGCCAGGCTGTGATTCAGGTTGTCACTCCTTCTTTCACTGTGTGTTGAAATGGCACCCTCTTTGCTCCTCCAGATAAAACACTTGCCTGTGCCCTCAGACACCCCCCCTCACTAAGAACTTTCCTGAAACAGAAATTTTTATTCTACTCTAAGTTATTACAAAACCAAGTCTTCCATCTGATGGCATACACTTGTGGATACCAAAGTAAAGTAACTCCTGCTCCGCAAGCACTAAATTATTCCTCGTCGCACTGGCCTGACTACTTGTTTCGTCAGGCTGTCACACTATAAATTAATACGTTGGCTGTTCGGGGCTGAGAACTCTTTTTTCTATTTGTTCAGTAAAACAGACACTGTACACCCTGGGCACCATATAAAAATAATAAATTATTGTAGTACACAGGCAAGGTATTATTCTTGTCTTTCCTTCCCTTCATTCTATCCCCTCCATCCTTTGCCTTTCCTCTGATCAATTCATCTTCCATTTACTTTCTATTTCTGTCTGCAGGTTTTACTCTAATACATATTGCTCCGATATTCCAACCATGCCACCTGCTCCAGAAGTACAAGTACAGAGGCTTTACTAATGTGAAGAGGCGGGAATCAGCAAAAACTCAAGGGGAGGAGAAGAAATAATTACTGTAAGAAAATTAAGAAAAAGGAATTGAGCTTCTACCTGATGTTGTCTCTTATGGTGACTTGAACGCCTTCTAATTTCTGCCAGACTCTTTCTTTACTCTTCACATCCAACACAGAAATGTGGAGACTTGATAGCCAGTGGAATCAAATGGGCTTCTTTATGTAGATGGGTTGGGGTGTATTAGTGTTTGACTCAATCTCTCTTGTAGTTTAAAATGTCTTTTAATTCTGGTGGGCCGTGTTGGGATGGGAATGAATAAACTCTCTCTTCATTTTAGTGTCCAGCTAGTGGAAGCTGCACAGGCTGTATGTTAAGTCTGTCCAAATTCCTTTCCTCTTTGGCAAGGTTATCCTACCTAGAAAAAGAAGAATTAAAAATAAGACTGTGTTTGGCTTCTTACGACTTCGGTTCTTCCCCCATGTTTGTACATTCCACTTTCCAGGGCACACTTCTGACCTGAGTTTTAACACATAGGCCCCCAAAAGCACCCCCATAATAATAGTGAATAATGACTTATGGCAATACTTAGTGCATATTTTTAAAGTATCATGTAATCTTAACTAATAAAAAAATTAACAGAATTTACTGTTTGTTCTTTTAAAAAAATAAATAATCAAAGAAGTAAAAATTAAATATTTATTGAAAAACTAAATATTGTAGCCTTGTGCAGTTATTGGCAGGAGATGCTGTGCAAATAAAACCACCACGAGCTGTTGCTTCCTACATATCTGAGTGCTGGCCTGCAGGATGCCCTGCAGTTCCAGACCTCTCCCTAGGAAAGTTCCTCTTCTTCTGGTACATTAATTGCTCGGGTACTTGTTGGGCCCTCACCTTTCTTCCTTTTCTTCTCATGGTAAGGTCTGTGATGTAACCAGGATGCAAGTCTAATGAGAATTTACAAATATCAATCAAGTGCTTTGGCAGGAGAACTGGACCGAAGGACTCAGGAGAAAACAAGATGTGTTTTCCTCGTACTCCTGAACTCTCTGCAACGTTCAGTATGGTCTGTGCAGCAGGTAGCACCTTTTTGGGCTCTGGGGATCAGCTTGGTTGTTACCAAGGAGGACATCACCAGACCCAGGCGTTATTCCACATGGCCGTGCATTAGTGATGGGCAGTGCTAGCAGATGGCAAAGTTCAAGCCAGGCTAATTAAACATACTGAGCTAATAACCTTCCATTTTGGGACTGGAATAATTCATAATTTAATGTATTGCTGCTGAGACATTAACCTTTCAACAACTGGCATGGTGCCCACAGCAGCCTGAGTGCTGACCATCTTTCAGGAAAATGAGTATTATTGTTAAAACAGGTATAAATCATTCATGGCTTCAGCTTTTGTGTCAAACTGTACATGAAAATAAGTAGTAGGCTGGGTAATTTATTTACCTTTTGGTGGTTATTCTTATGATTTCATGATCATATTCTGTGATTCATAAACATTGGCCAAATGCCATTTTGTTCTCATTTTACCTTTTCAATATTGCAGTGGTTATTCTGATTTTCATCTTTAACAAGTTCAAGACTGGTGCAGAATTGCTTGATCCAGGCACAAATATAATCTCATTTTGAGGAGGAAAAACTTATTTTAAGCTAATTACACAGTATTCAACACAATTATTGAGACTACCAGCTTGTTATGTTTTTGTATTTTGCTAAAATAAATGTTTCTTGGTAAACTGGTGTATAAACACACAGATTCAAAGATTTAAAAAAAAAAAAAGCATATAGTATATACAACTATATGAATAGTTTCTGGTTGAAAATGACATGGGATACTAGAAAGAGAAGACTGTAAAAAGTTGGCAATTTCTCAACAGTCCTGCAAAGCAAGAAGTCTAACTCCAAACACCTGGTTACTGGGATGATATTACAGACCCAGGAGACCCATACATTGACTTTTGGGATGCTGCTGGCCAATCACATCATATTTTGTATCCCAACTACCTCTGCATTGAATTTTCTTTTCCAGTGAAAAGAGAATCAGAGCTAACGGGTCACCAGACACCCACACCACAAAGCTTGCCTGTTGGTACACTAGTGTTAAATGCGTTTCATAAAGCTCCATCAATTCCAGCTCTTGCTAGTATGATCAATGAGGAGGAACTGCTGAGATAAACTTAGTACGGACTCATTGTCTGCACCCTATGTAGCAAAAGTTTTCAGACATTCTGGACTAAAAGACTACTGTCAGTTCTCAATATTTATCACATACTGGCACATATGCAATCAAATGCTATCTGGAAACATTACAAAGCTAAAATAAATTGAAAGCCAAAGTGAATGAGAATAATGTCCTAAACTCTGTATTTCAGGTGCAGATTGACCACAAATCGGGATGAAAAGAGTGCAAGTGAGACCGACTCACTTTTAGATAGTGATACCTCTGAAGAGGTTCCAAATGTACAGCCTGTTCCAGCCACCATCACTAGACAGACCCACTGGAAACAAATCCAGTCTAATTTATGCAGCAAACTTCGTCATAGTGCACAAATACAGCATAGGGAAGATCAGATACAGAAGAACACAACTGTTTATCGCATATACTGATTACATCGATATTTCAACACCCCTCCATCCATCTCTGGGAAATTATAATTTACCTCTTGAAGGTATGAAAGAGCAACCTGAAAGCTAAGACTCACAACAGCATTCACCTGCCCTCAGATATCAAATATAGTACTGAATTGGGAGAAAAAGTTTACTTCCCTTCGTTCTTCATAACCTTAATTGGAGGAGTCAGTACTTAGCACTTTTTGAAAGGAAACTTTCTGAAAATATCCAGGCTGGGGATGATTTTCAGAAAAACACACTTCCAAGAGATGCTTCATCAACTTTCTGTTTTTTTGGTTTGTTTTTGGTGGTTTGGAGGGGAGGGTTTCCTAGCTAAAATTTATCTCATTTGCAGTGCCATATAACCACCACCAAAATCTCACTGTAACAACCTACATTATGCCTGACAGTAACATCTAGACAGCAGGTTCAAGTCATACTTAGGGAAATCTTATGGTACACGCAAACTGGAACTTCCCACTGGATGGGTAACAGCAAGTGAAGGCTCCTCACTGTATAAAATGAAGTGAGTCTCCTCTCTCTGCCCTCAAACCCCTTTGATTTTCTCATAGATGTAACAATTTCCCACCTTTAATCAGATTGGCAGCTCAGTCCGTGATTCCCTCTGCTTTTGTCATGCCATAATCTGTGCACGGTGCGGGTGCAGCAGGCAGCAAACGTGCGCTTGGGACTGGGGTTAGAGCTGTGCTGCAAAATTCACAACACTAGTCCTAGGGCAAAGAGCGCAGGCCTTTTGTGAATCCATGGCTGCAGAATTTGCATTTTATTGTATTACTGTTCAGAAATTTCAGCTTGAGTAAAAAATAATAATACCACCTCTTTTTTGTGGTATTCTTCACAGCTACAGATACAACCTTGATTACATCAGCGGTGCAAAAACTCATGTCTGCTGGTGTCTGCAAAGGCCCTGGAAGAATAACTTTAAAATGAGTGTGTTATGCCTCTCAGTCCAACTCCCACACTGGTCTCTGACCACTAAAGTTGGCATTTTCCTGCCAGTTCTCCTTCAGAATTAGCTAGGAGGAAGCTCACATGTTAGTAAACGGTTTAATAAATATCACTTCCTATCTCTTCTAATCAAATGGTGAACAAAGATGGCCAACACTCAATTAAAAGAGGAAATTGTATTTCTGTCTTTGAAGACACATTAAAGAAGAGTCTAAAAAAAATCCTAAGTGGATGCTGAAGAACTAATCCATTTGCAAAATTCCTATTTTTGAAGCCATAAACTAAGAAATCAGCAAGAAGCTATTTGCAAGCATGTCTGTCCACATTTAGTCCTCAAGATAATGCCAAGACCAGGACATTTAGGAGGCATAAGAGAGTAAGGAAGCAACATCAGCATGCTGTTTTAGGCTTCTCCTCAGTATTTTACATGGTCAGTCCCAGGGCCATGTGAACAGTGCCAGAACAACTGAAACATAAAGCGTTTGAACCTACTTACAGGGACAGCACTCAGAACCCTCCCAGAACAGGAATTATTTGAGAAGTTAAGGTTCCTGTGGGTACCTTCTTCATACTGGAAACATACAGTGTTAGCCCCCAAACCATCTATTTTTATATTGATAATGATATAGTAGACAACCTCTCACTCCTACTGCCTCTATTACCTGTGGCCCTGGACCGAGCTCGTGCACCCACACTATGGGTTTTGAGAAGTGTTGTTGAACCAGCTGCACCCAGATCAAAACCCCAGCAGCTCTGTTTTGCACGGACAGTATAGTGTCCCTGCATTTCACTCCCTCTGCTGGCTCCATTTTATACATCAAATGAAGTTTTTCAAGACCTTACATTTGTTCAAGGCTGGGATATCTGAAAGTTCACCTTGCTCTTCAGGCTCCTGGGTCTGCTCAGCTCTCCCCTCCTTGGAGGCACCAGAGCTGGCAGGGACAGAGCCCTCCTGGCTCCTGCACCAGCCCACGGCATCCCAGGCTCAGTACAGGACCGTGGAGGCACCCCCAGCACCCCCAGTTGCAAGTCTGAGTGGGAAGTGTGCAGCTCTGGTCTAGGTTTGGCGCTCCCACCTCCAAAAGAGAGCAGGACCTCGCCTTGAAAGCTCCGTAACTGTTGGCTGCAACAGCCTTGTGTACCTACACTGACTTCAGTCATAGCCAAGTGGCATGACGAGCCATCCACATGATGCCAGTGCCTGTTGGCTTTATGTACCCTCCAGAGAAAACTAGAGTATATTAAAGTGTCTCCCCTGGACGCTGCTCTACAGTGTGCTCCCGGCGCTTTCTCCCATTTCCACTTGATATGGATCATTCCTGTTAGCATGACACTCACTTCAGTGAAGGGAAATGCCTGCTCTCTCTCCTAGGAACAATTAAGCGGGACTTCTGCTTCATCCTTACAGCCATACCTCTCCTGGTTCTTGCTGTTTACTCAGTATTATTTTCACTTCTGCATTGACAACTACACAAGAGGAGAAATACTAGCTTTGAGTTGGTCAGAAGAGGCAGTGATGGAAGACAACGCTGTCCCTGTCAGCAGAGCAGCAGACATTGCCACTGCCAACTTCTTCAGCTGTTTCTCCTAGCCAGCCAGGATCAGTTTCATCCTGTTTGGATTAATCCTCGGCCAAGCAGGGACAGGTCGGGGGGACACGCAATGGAGATGCATGCCGTAGGCTTGCTGAGGACGCTCACTGCAGCAGGCTTAGTTACCCCTAGACCCACGTTCACTGGAAAGGGAGGACTTGCAATAGCCAATAACGTGAAAAAAATCATGCACTTCATACTCATCTCACAAAGCACCAACTACCACTACACAGAGGTCAGTCTGCTCATCCTGCTGTGACCTGGAAACCCAGTAAGGCTGCTGAAGAGTCAAGAAATTCAAAATGTACAACTGATCTTACAGGTGCATGAGAAACTTTCTCTTCTTGGCTTCTTGTATTGCAGTATTACTTGCTTTTTCTCTAGTTTCTGTTGAAAAGGAAATGTGCAACTATCACAGTTCTCTACATACAATCACGTTCTGCCAGCGGAAATGGCTTTCAAATATGGTTATTTGGGAAAAAGAAAAAAAAAAAAAGAAAAAAACCCCCTTTAACTCTGTAACATTTTTTAGAAACACACCTCTTAAGTTTCAAATAACACCAAAGTTAGCAATCTGTGGGTGCATGTTAGGGTTGCCATGGCTCTGCATAAAGACCTGCAAAGTCAAGTGCTTTCTCCATACTCTCAGGCAGGCAGTAAGGAATATTAGCCCTCTTGGCCAATATTCACTGATGCAGCCATGCTACGCAGACGTATTCTTATGCAGTTTTTTGCTTTCCAGTAGCCATGTGACTTTCTATGGCAAGAATTACTCAATCTGCAGTTCCTGTCTGAAGTGTCCCATCCAAAGTATTCAAAACAAGTTTCAAGCAAACCACACATCTCAGGCTTCTGCATTTAGGCAGATATTATTGTTATTTTACAAGTGGGAAAACTGAAGTAATTTTTTTTTTTTTTAAGGGGGGAGATGCTGCAAGTGTGCAGGCACCAAACATCCTCGATGATTGTCTAAAGCTAGGAAGAAGCATTGAAAAAAATCAGATATGATAGAGGGTATATATTTGGGCATGAATCCCCCCAAACCATTAATGCTTTTTGCCAGGTGCACATTCACCCTGCCACAGAAACTAATTTTATACCTCACTGTTCAAATTCAAATACCCATCTGCAGTTATTTTAGATTTCAGATTTTCAGTATTTCTTCCTCAGTAACACAGCAGGCTGCATAACCCAAACCAAAGCAAAAGTTGCTTTCTACACTGTGGTTATAAGGGAGTTAAAGTTCAGGTTTCTAATTGCTCTCCTGAGGCCTTATTACTTGTTGATTAGGTCCTTTTGGGAATGGCATCAAACCTATAATAATAAACACTCACTCCACTGGAAAGTTTGTAGCTGCCATAGCAGCCCTGCGGCCCTTCTGCCTCTGTAACCGGCACAAGTATAAACCAACCAGAAAAGGTGTTCGTAACTTCTCCGAGAGGCTTTCCAGGCTGGACGTGTCTGATCTACAGGCTTTTTAGCAGTCGGGTTAAGAATTGCATCTTCACCCTTGGAAAGGTGCTTGCTTCTGTGTGTGCTCTGCTCCTCTCTCTAAGTCTACAAATCAAAGCTGCTAAGTGGGGTCTGGTTCAGGAGCGTGTTTGTGGAGTGAGCGTCTCTGTGCAAAGACGTCTGTTCGGATTCCTTCAAAACGGTTGCTAGTTTCCTAAATGCTGGCAGTTTGGGGGACAGCAGCAAGTATAGGGGAAGTAAGGTTGCCAGCATACTGCTGTTTGCCGGCCAGTTTTGCGGAGATTCCTCCTATTGATGTTCGTAGCGCTTTACCTCCGTGTTACGTTATGGCATCTAAACAGGACAGATGGCCCAAAGGTGCTATCCTGAAGCCTGTGTGCTTAATGCTTCAGCAAAATAATCTGATGTATCAGGATGCCGAATGTTTGCTGGTATTGATAGAGCTTCTAGGCTATACCCCTTCGCGTGGTGAGCCTCCTCCCGCGGGTGCCCCGTGGCTCCCAGCCAGCCCCACGGGAGCCGCGGGCCGGTGCCTGGTGCTGGCCCGGGGCTGGCTCTGCTGGAGGCCGGGGATGCTGCATCCCGCCGGAGCACATCAGGCTCGTGGGGACACAGCTCCCGGACGCCAAACTGCAAGAGCAGAGGGTCTGCCGGTAAGACGCTGTGATGAGACAGTCACGAGATGCCTACTGCCCAACTGGTCATCCCATCCCCGCTTCTAAACAGCCCTCATGTTCTTCATTTTCAAAACCACCACGTTCTCCTAACTAGAATAGTTTGAGGTATAATTTTCAGTCTAGGTCCTTTGAAAATATTTGGATAGCATCGTTTTTACAGGCTGGATCTCAGAAGGGATGGGGATGGGGAAAATAGCATGGTCTCATATAATCTTGGGCAGGAGAGAAGTTGCTTGAGTCTCTGCGAGTCTCTGAAGAAGGGCACTGGGTCTCCTTGAAACCCCTCCATAATGAATTAGCCTGAAGTAAAAGTAGGTGTTTATCTCAAGCCGTTGCCTCAAATAGCCAGCTACCTGTTGGAAGAAGGATCTGATCGATGCAAACTAAGGCAGCCATGCGTGAGCTGTTACACAGTGGTTAGTATTGATCAGGGCTAACGGCTGCCGATAGGAATGTGGAGCGGACTGACAGCCGGAGAAGAGGGAAGGAGGAAACGGCCTTCGCTGGTGGCAGACGTAGAGAGGAAAGCCGATAAAAAGTCAATTCCACTTAACTGAATGGCTGCTAACTAAATATTTTTGGGGCCAGAGCCTTCCCAGATAGCAGCTGGAGCGTCTCTGCTCCGGAACTGAGACATCAAGCGAACGTGGCATCGACGGCTGAGATAAGAGACGCTCGTGACGGCTGGTGGAGCAGGAGAGCCTGACAAGCCTGCACGTCAGCCCTGCACGTCGGCCCCGCACGCCCGCCCTGCGGTGGTGCCTGCCGCCACCACCGCCACCAGTTCTGCTGATGGGAAACGGGAGCGACGCGTGGTGACTAGAGGGCTCGTGGAGCAAACATGGCCAGTATTTAAACACCTACTTCACGGAGAGAAAGCAATGATTTGATTTCAGCCCCTCTCACCTGAGATCCCGCCAAGGACCAGTGCAAGAGTTACTTGCTTGGCATGGGGAAGCAGCACGGATTTTCCAGCCCCAGCCTCTGCCAGCTAGAGACACTGCTCATGCCAGTATGGGACCAGCGACTGCTACAGAGCCTGTTTCAAGTCTTGAATGCACGGAAAGTTCTAAGAACTACGGCTCACCAAAAGTAGTTTCAAAAAGTTGGCGAGATGCTGTGTGGACTTGTTTGAGTGGCAGTGCTACTTCTGCCTGAAACTGCCAGCTGACGTCGTTGTGTTCATGCTCCCCTTTACCAGTCCAGACCAGAGGTGTGTCTGCATTGGGAAGCACTTCAGAATTCAAAATACATACATAATGGTTCTCTAAATGATGCACCACGTTATGAAATCTTCCTGTATGAAAGGTGCTTAGAAGCACGGTGGCATTGCCCCATGTCGGGAAGAGACCGAGGAGCTCTCCTGTAACTGTCTGCTTCCTCCTCAGCACATCAGGACAGCTTTTGGTTGTCTTCCCCCGAATTGCTCGCATTAGTGCTGCTTTGGGGTTACACTGTACAGTCATGCACTGTAAGACAACGCAAAGCAATCAAGAATTGCTTTTCCCAGGCCCAATACTCCGTATTTAGACTATGTTTCAGGACAACTTTTAGTGGACTGGATCAGTGCTTAAGGCACCTAATATAAAGTAATTCTCCAACAGTTTGATTAATAGCGTCATAGTCATAGCTTCAGTTCAGGTTCAACCTTTTTAACGTTTTATTATTTTACAGAGTAATAAATCAGGACAGCAGGAAAAGACAGATGTAGGAATGTCCCTGTCTACCCATCTGTTCATGAAGACAATGGGTCACAGGATAATGGCTTCCAGGGTTGGGGCAGCTGATATTAGAAAATCTACTGGAGAGGAGTTTGTAACAGAGCCAGCGACGCCCCGAGAAAGGAAGAGGAAGCTGGAAGCCGGTTAGTATGTCCCACAGAGCTGGAGTACTGACGAGGGAAGGAACAGGTCGGGGCTCCCAGGGAGCTAACCAGGACAAGATCTCTCCTTGTAGACTGCAAGAGGAAAGGCAGCCGTGTGACACTGCCAACCATCCTGGAGTAAAGTGGGATGCTGCCCTTTCTCACGGAGCAAATGGGTCCATTCCTGTGCTTTCAGCACCAGCGGTGGCCTAATCAAGCTCCCCACCTAAGTCCTTAATGAGCTCAGTATTACAGTGATGGAATACAGCTCCGATATCATCATGGGAGACTACAACTTAAAGAAAGAAAAACCAAGTCATGTAGGTCCAGCGCAGACTTCAAAGAGGAGAAAGCAGAAGCTTTTGCAGTTCAGTTTGCGGAAAATATTGTAGATGGTACAGATGGAAGAAAGTACAGAGATGTTTTTATGAGATTAAAAGAATAAGAGAAATAAGCGTAGAGGTTCGATCTCTGATGAAGCTGATGGAGAGACTACGGGAACATGAATTTAAACAGGAAGGGGAAGGACCGGAGGTGGTGAACTTGAAGCTTGACTTGTTAGGAAGGAGGGATGGAGAAAGAACAAGGGATCTGAAGGGATAAAACAGCCAAATCAAATACTAAGAACGGCTGTTATGGCAGTGTATTTTATATGGACTGAAACGTGTGGGACAACAAAAAGAAGTGGCTGTGGTAATCAGAGCAAGAGATGACGGAGCCTTGGAAAAGTGGTTTTATTATTTGAACAGAGAATGATCAAATCATTCAGAAATTGTGAAGGGTAAGGGAAAAACTGGAGTTCTGGTTTGGTCATATTAAGTTAAAAACCTCATGGAAAAGTAACAAAAATCTAATGAATGTACTTGGCTTCTCAGATCAACTGGTTTGTTATGTGCAATGCAAATTTAGGGATAGCACATATAGATGCAAATAAATTCATGTGTAATGTAGTGAGAACAAGTCAGCCTAATGTTTGAAATTTTTGCCCTATATTCATAGCTTGCTTCTTATATTGCAGAGCAAAGCAAGTTTTATATAGAACAAACATTTCACTGTTTTCCATCTTACTTTAACAGGATTTAATTTTACTTTTACATTTTAATTAGTTCTGTGAAGGGGCCTGGCAGCCCTAATGCATAGGCATTACAACTTACAAATTATTTGTCATTATAACTTAAAGACCGTTAAAAGAGGTGTAAGTTAAAAATCAGGGACCTGATTATCAAAATATTGTCAGCAGCTGGACTCTTCATATGAATGTATTTGTATTTGTGTATGTTGATATTTTTGGTATTTATAAAACAAAGCTACTGTCCTCATTTCTATTACTGGCTGACTTAAACTATTAAAGGTATTTGGTTTTCATGCAGCTTTTGCAAGCTCAACTGCCTGGGCCACAAGCATTAACAGTGCACATTTACATTCAGAAATCCTACAATTTTTATATACATGCTTTTTAAAGATAATGCTTTGAAACCTTACACTTACTTTTATACTAATTTAAATAAAAGTGAAATGTGAGATTTAGGCCATTTTCTGACGGTGAACCTTTAATTACATAGCGAAGGCACCGGCACAGCTAGAAAACTGTCTTCAGTGTGCGCATACCACTTGCTGGACAATCAGTAAGATGATTTAGTGAAGAAATCAGTTCTATGTTTCAGTATGTTTTTCTGCTAAATACTATACAATTCAAAACTGGATTGAAATCCACATGTTAAGGCTCAGCCTATTTTATTCTGCTTTCTTACCAGGCTGCATCCCTATACTGTGTTATATTGTTATGTTTTAAAGCTGACACAGTACAGGAAAAACTAATGAAATCTATTAGACTTACAGTACAAAAGAGGAGAGATTTCTAAGAAATACAGCACAAAAAAGCACAGATTAAAAAAATGGAAGCAGCAGAGAACAGCAACTATGTGCCACAAAAAGATAAATACAAAAAGCTCAGCTCTCTCTTATAAGACACCCACAGTCCCCATCTGTCATCTCAACCCTTCCTCTCCCAACTGTTCTTAAATTAAATGAATGCTTCTAATGGGAGATTTTCTCATGAAAGCTTATGAGAATTCATCCAAAGACAAATTAAAACAATGCAGTGTAATCATGCAATTCACCTCTCTAACAGGTTGCCTGGCTTCAATGTTCACATTTACAAAAGAAAAAAAGCACCAATAAGACACCCAAATAAAGAAGAAAAAACTAAAGAGCAAACGTTTCATTGACTGAAGCCGATATTGATGCAGGTTGCTCTCTGCAACCATTCTTACAGTCGTATAGCGGAGACTAAAGGTTATTTTAGTCTGTATAAGAAACTACTGTACACATCTGATTTAATGATTTTGTTCTTTGTAGGCCTTGCAGTTTGAACATGTCCAAAGGGATCAGCAATGCTAAAACAATATATTATTTTTTTCTTCATGTAAATAAAACTAGCTTGGGCTACTGAGTCTAAAGTGTTTTCAAAATCTATTTTCCTACTTATCACTTATCATTTTAGTTGCTTTTAGCATCCTATCTAGCATCCTGTTCATATCTGGACAGGAATAACATGTCCTATTTTCACTTTTGTTTCCGGTCAGCTTAATTTTGGGGTTGTTGTTCATTAACATAATTTGTCAGTGTTTGGGTCGAATGCATTTAATTTCTATGACTTGTAGCCTAGACAGACGGATTAGCAAAACTGTAAAGAAATATTTCTCTTAAAACCAGGTCTAAAGGACGACACTTGAAAAGGAAACAGATCTTAAATTCGGACACAATCATCTGTCAGTGCCTCCTTAATAACAGGTCTTAGTTTCCTCTGTATTTCACCATTTTGCTCTTTGAATTCACAGCAGGCAGTCTGATACCGAATGGGTTGTTTTCTTAGCTAATAGTCCCACTAAATTTAGATCTAGCAGCACAAAGGGACTTAAAAGGAGACAAGCCACCCCTGCCACCCCAGAGACGTTCCCAGCACCAGGGACAGGTCAAGGCTGGCAGCACCTTGGCCGACGGACGCGCGGTTGGGGCGTTGCTCCTCGGTGGCCGTCGGGTCCACGGCCGTCGCCGCGAGCAGGTCCTCAGCCAGGGCAGCACTCAGGAGCGTCCTCACCGGCCGGGGAGGGCAGGAACAACCGGAGGGCCGCAAACGGCTGCCGCAGCGCTGGTTGGGTAAATCAAGGGCTCCGTCTTCAGTCACCCCTGGTCTAGACCTCTGTTTTGCCGCTGCGGCCGCTTCCTTTCCTTTCTCTGGGTCTCAGGACCTGATTGCAGTGCTCGCTCAAATGACAGTCCCCTTGGATTTCCTTCTCTGTTTGCTTTAATCTCCCTTGCTCCCTCCTTGTTCTCTCACTCTCTTTGCATGATTTCTGCACTCACCCTCTTCATTACCAAAGTCACTCAGAATGTTCGAGTTCACAGCAAAAGGTAACTGAAATCTTCCTCAGATTCCCCAGTCTCTGTTATTTTCTGCATGTGCTCTTTCACAGTTTCTTTAACTGAAGTCCCTCACTGTTGTACTTAACCACCGTGAGTGACAGAAATCCAATGCTGACCACTTCATTATCTGCCGACCTTGTCCCCCTGGCCTCCTGCCCCTCCATCTCTCTTGGGCAGTTTGCCCTACGTCGCGAGTCCTTGTTAAAGGTCAGGACCCCAAACCATCAGAATTGGTCGTGTTGTTTTACTGTATCACCAGAGAAATCAGGCCTGTCGGATCTCATTAAAGCCCTATTTATGGGTGGAACGCCACTCCTGGAGCAGGATGAGCTGCTACCTTTGAAACGCAATCTTCACCAGATCCGATCAGCATCGCACAGGGATTATATTCCAGCAGTCAATCTCTCATAATCGCTCCCACCCTTATTGGCATGGCTACTGCTGTCCCTGCATGAGAAAGGAAATCCTCTTAAACAAATACTCTCCGTGGGAGTAAGACTCCACTTCCCCATGAAGAGGCACAGGATCAGGCCTCTCGGAGGACAGGTGACCACCCAGGCTCGTGCGGAAGAGCCGGATCAATAAGCCCAGCGCATTGCGTTGTTATTCGTGTGGCAGCTAACCATGGAGACACTTCATACTTAATATAGTGCAAATGATGGAAAAGTGTTAACTGATCCTCTCAGCACGCCTTTGAAACGAGCAGGGAACTGTCACCACCGCGCTGGAGCGGGGAAGTGACGTGACTTCCTGAGTATGACATCGCAAACCAGCAGCAGCCCTGGAAGTATAATTATTCCCAGCCTTATAAGAACTTCTTTAAATCATGACTCTTACTAGCTTCTTCTCTGACATGGCTGTTAAAATGGAGAGAACTTTTCCCATTAGGATTACACCACAGTTTTGAGACACAGTCAGGGTAATGCTGGCATTGCACTAAGGAATTTCCAAAGAATGTTGTTAGGTGAGTCAGACGGTAAATAACATTATGCTTCACATGTCTATTGAGTGTTTTAAAGAAAGTTTCAGTGCGGCTATGTGTTGAATTGATAATTTCCCCAGTGCACAATGCAGAAAATGATGCAAACCCATTACATGAATTCTAAAGACAATGAGAAATCTCAGCTGCCTAAATGAGAATAAGTCAAAAGTAAACACAGAGACTAACAAAAACCATAGGAATAACACAGAACCAAATCACATCCAGAAAGAAGCAAAATGATCTCTGTACAACATGACAGGATGGGGGGAGGCAGCATATTAAATTCACAAAATGTAGATGTTTCACTTAAATGAGAGATTTGTAATGGTTGCCTGTTCTGCCCCAGGAGCTCCAAGTTGTGCACTACAGGGTCACACATCACGATTCTTCTACAATGCATTTACAATGTTCTCGCATTCTTTGCCTGGAACATTCCACCTTGCTAGCTGATGTTCCTCCTGCTCAGGAACGGTTAGAGGAGTTCAGCTGATGTGCAAAGGAGGATGCTGTTACTGTTAAACCCAACAGAACACAGATGAAAAGGGAGTGATCATTTGAGGAAAGAGGGGCTAAGCCCCTCTGGATTGAGGAAACATAAGGGCAACCAAGCCTGGAGGCAAGGTTTGGATGAGTTTTTACACCACCTTGGGGTTTTTGTTGTTAAACTTAATGCCTAGAAAGAGGATGAACTTAGATGTTGTACAGTGAGAGGATTATCTTTGTGTAGCAGACTGGGAAAGGCATGGCTTGCATGCAGTCCAAGGCAGAATTTAAAAAAATCCTTCTTCAAAAAACCATAAAAAGAGGAAAAACCAAGAAATCCTCAACTAGATGGAAAAAAGAGAAGATGTTAAGAAGCCTAACAGACAGCCCTAAAACCAAAGCATGAAGACTCAATATAATTTATTAGAGTGGCAAGAGAAGGCAGTAACTGCACAGGAACAGCAAAGTTATCCACAAGGAGATATACCAGGAGCTCAAAAACCTGAGAACATGGTCCAGATTACAAGAGAACACTATGCCTACTCTGCCCAATTCTGAGCCAGGCAGGTGCCTTTGCATTTTTAAGAGAATGTGTAAAAGAGGGACATGACATATATGAGAGGTGCAATAGCAAATAGCCTTAACTAAGACAAGCATACGTTTTACTCCAGATTCTTAGGCAGGTTCTAGGAACTGAGAGAATGATCTTACCACATGTGTGAAAAAGCCAGAAGATCTGCTTTCTGGATACGTCACTAATTCTGGTATTTTTGCATCCATTTGGGTCAGCAGGGTCATAAAATGTGACCTTTCCATTTTGCAAAGTTTCTTCCAAGTCATTCTCCTAAGAGCTTCTTTAATCTGTTCTTAACCAGAAACAGTGGGGCTACCTCAGTTGGCCTCCTTTTAAATTTTCATGCACATTTACAGACACTTACTGAAAAGGGGTATGATTTTCAATAGGAAAAGAAGAGCTAAATTAGGCTAAAGCATATTTTAATTTAATTCAATACAATTTTTGCTAATATTGAAAATATCCATACATTATATCTGACATTGTTTAACATTTCAGCATTTGCTTAATTAGCAATGCCTTATGAGAACAAGCTACTTCTGATGCTGGTGAGCATGTTTCCTTCGGAGGCTACAGAAGAGGTATCTCTACCCCAGGAGAAGCACAACACAGGCTGTTCACCGCAGCTCCCTTTCTCCGTGTGGCTGCAGTGAATTTGCTGCTTGACTGCAGCACTGAAACTGTCTGTCAAGTCCAAAGCAGAGAGTTTGAAAGGCAAACATGATCTGTGATCAATATCCTAACAAATCCAAAGGAAGCCCCAGCTCCCAAAGGGTTAATCCAGAGAAGAAAAGGCATCCGCATGTTTAGTGAGCTAATGTGTTTATTGACAGGGAGGCCTGTAAGTCCTCGACAGGGAAAAGCTTAGATAAGTGACTGGAAGTTCAAGTCAGACAACCTGGTTTGGGTGGAACGTGGTTATGTTTTCCGGCTGATTTACTTTTTGGACTCCTGGGGGTGTCATCCCTGGGGGTGTCCTCCCACAGGGGTCTGCACCCGCCTGGAGCGGAGCAGAGCCCACCCTGGAGCAGGGATGTTCCCGGGACAGGGAGCGCCTGGGCTGGCCGGCACCGACACGGCACAGGCACCTAGTCCCAGCGAAAAGATGGTGGGCTAGCATCCATCCAGCGCATACCAGCGCCTTTCAGCGTGTTCTGATAGAGTCTGATACTGGAGTACGTTGTAACCCTCCATCAGAATTCTGCACTGGAAACCCAGACACTGATTTCTAGAGGGGCGTTCTGTAACACAACCGATTCCCTGCCGAGCGCGCATCTCCGGTCTGCGCCTCCGCATTACTACCTGGAGCTAACTCTCCGCTTGCGTGCCAGCGCGTCCGCTGCTGCCATCGGTGCAGCTGCCCGCGGGGCGGGTGGACGCCCCTGCCCAGGTCTGCGCCGAGGAACTGCGCCGGACCACCTTAATTCCCCACGTCCACCCGCCGGTGGCTGCGCGGTCAATGCCAGGGTCAGGGGTCGGGTGTCCGCTTGCTAATAGAGTGTAAGCCAACATTGTCCTCAAATTGCTGGAGTAAAGAGACAATGCCCACCTCCCGCTGATGGCCGTACCCCGGGGAGTGGGTATCGGCTTTATTGGAAAACTGCCAGCCTGGGAGGTGATGGAAGCGGCTGATAGCAGCGACAGACGGTTTCATTGCCGCTGGAGAGCCGGCCGGCTGGTCGGAAAGCCTCTCAAAGGCAGCTCATTGACCGACCCCACGGAGCTGCGCATCGACGGCCGGGTTTTTCCTCCCTTGATGAATCTCCCCAGCTCTGCGCGGCTCAGCCCCGTTCGCCAGCCAGGAGCCTGCTGGTTCGGGCCCAGCTCTGGGCTGGCCTTTCCAGCCTGATCCAAAACTCCCGGTGACCAGCGCAGGAGCTCCCACAATGGCATTCACCTCCCCGCCACCCGACGGGCAGACCCTCCGCACCGGCACGAGCATCCTGCCGTCAGACCGAGTGCGAGGGAGCCGTGGGTTACCTACGGTGCCTTCTGCCATGGCACGATTTGAAATTACTTTAAAAAAACAAGAGAAATTACAAAACTAGGAGGTGAGAGACACTACCAGAATTCAGGATAACGGTAACATCGGAATTTTGATAAATGTACAGTTTTTGATCTGTCCCAGGCCGTACTATGCATCTAATTCAAGACATGACTGAAAGGAAGAGTCGGCAGATTTCCCTGCACTTTTGATGACAAACTACTACGATTGCAGGTACCATAGCTACTACTACAAAGATGTAATGATGGTATATTCATTACGGATTTCTAAGACCGGCCGTATCGGGAAAGTATTGTAACTGAACTAGATATATCACATTTCTACACTAGTTAAGAGATTGTAAGAAGATAAATTAAATTAATGGTCCATCTAGCCAATATCCTGTCATCAACAGTGACCAGTAACAGAGCCCTGTAGGCAGAGTATGAAATGAGTGAGCGGACAGTGATGCTTCCCCAGAAGCCACCAACAACTTGTGATTAAAGGACTTTCTGAACTACAAGTTGTGTTCCACTTTTTAGTAGTCCTCAATGGATTTTGTCTCCCATAAAGCTGTTCAGTTGCTTTTTGAACCCACATACTGCCAGCATCTATAGCCTTGCTACAGAAGAGCTGTGCAGTGTAATTTTGTCTTGGGTGAAGAAATGGCTGCATTTCTTGGTCTGCTTGTTTTTAACTTTCTGACTGCAATTTTCATTTGATGGCCCCTCATTCTTGTACCAGGACAGACAGTGGACAGTATTCCCAATTTACCTTGTCCATTAAATTAGAATTTAATGATGGTCACTGCATCATGTGCCAGTTGTCTCTTCCAGACTGGTGGTACCTAGCCTGCTTCATACCCTTGCTCCATCCAGAAGCTGTTCCCTGCTTCGATCACCTTTCTTGCATTTTTCTGATCTTTTTCCCATTCTCTTATACCTTTTTTGAGACAGGAGCAGGATTACACAGCTTATTTAAGAGGCAGGCATATAAGGGATGTATACAGTGGCACAATGTTTTTTATGTTTTTTTCCCTACTTCTTTTCTAATAATTCCTTACATTGTTTCATCCTTTGATTACTACTATGCACCAAAATGATATTTACAAAGAACTATTTATTGTAGCCTCAAGATCTTTCACCTGACTGGTGATAGTTAGCTCCACACTATACGTTGCCTCATCCTGTCTTGTCATTTTTTGAGAGGGGATTCCAGACTTCACGGCTACTATGGCATTATATCTTCAATAATTTGCACGTTTTAATTTTAGTTTGGAAATACTATGTTGTATTGCACTGTCAGAAGCCCTTGCAGTTCTGCTCCTGTACGCAGAGATTATCAAGAGATGCCAGTGTCCCAAGTGCCTATTCAAGAAACAAACAAATACCCTGGAAAATTGTTCCCTATGGGCCTGGCAATCTGGTTTAGAATAGACATGAGGAGGCATGTAAGGAGCAGCACCACCGCAGCCTCAGAGAGGAGAATGGGCAAAATACATACTGGCACCGCTACTGATGAAAGGTGTAAATTGGAAATACCTGCATCTGAGAACTATTTTCTGAAATATATTAATCTTTTAGTAACTTTGTGTTAGTGCCCGTTCCTAAAGACACTTGGGATGTCTGCGGACAGAAGAGAAGTCGGATCACGTAAGATGCTCAGAATAAACTGAGATAGTAATGACATCTGATTGCTTATTACTGGCAGTATCCATAAGCCTTATGGCCCACATAAGAGAGGGCTCGCAGCACGCCCAAGCGCTGCACGGTGGGTTTCCAGAGAGTCGCCGTCCGGGGTGGTCAGGATGATGGTGGCTCCAGGCAGACCCCTCGGGACAGCCGCCACCGCGTTGAATCAGCACCGATTCCAGTGAAAATACGGACACCACATCAATATACGACCGTTTTAAACAGGTCTTGCACAAATCAAGGCTGAACTGACAGGCGGGCAGGCTTCTAGCCGGGACCCCAACCACAGGCTGAACATGCCTCTTTCATCTTGGGAGAGAGGGGAGTGGGAGAAGGCAGATGCCCGGTTGGCACAAGGACTCCCAGATGTACCGTGCCCACCCACCGGTAAACGAGGTTCTCGACGACTAAAGGTTTCCAACAGTCAGAGCTGGTCCTGTTACAGCTTTCCAAGAGCCGTGCTGGACACGAGAAACCTGTAACCAGTTCTGTGGTGGAGGTCACCAGTCTATGAACGAGGCTCTGGGGGTGTCCGCCAGCGCGGGGGACAGGGGCTGCGGTCCCATGCTGCCCACCACACTACACGGAGCCCGGAGAAGAATTTCCCTTCTGCAAAACCCCAGACTGAGAATAGGGTGGAGGTGCAGTCTGAGCAGTGAGATCTGCAGACAGACTTACTGAGCAATAGGAGTGAGTTTAGTTTTGAGACTTAGTAGCTCAAGATCCAGATTCTTCATACTGCTCATGGGTCGAGATGTTTGATTGACCTGACTATCAAAGGAGACGCCATGGTCGGTTCGTGCTGCTCAGGCTTCTCCTTGCCTCGATTTGCATATTCAAGGATCGCCACCGATGCCTGGCTGTCAGAGATGGTGACAGTTGTGGGGGTTTTTTAGCTTTATCAAGGGGGATTATTTTTAACCCAAATTATTTTGCATTGTAAATGTTTAAATCCACATCAAATCCAGATTAATGCATAAAATAGTCCAAGAGGGTATTTACTGGAAAAAAAAATAACAATAAATCAAATTATTATGGCTAGCTCCCATCTGAAGTGTTTTAAAAAGGGGAAAATCTGAGATTTTGGCTAAAATATCACTTCAAGGAGAAGATTCAAATAAACCTCTCTGCAAAACGGCTGAAGTTTACATACAAACTGGAACCCTTAGTACTTTTTCACAACATGACTGGAATTAATAATGCAGATAAATCCTAAATAAATCAGGATTAGTGTTAACTACGTCTTGAGGTTTAATACGCTCTACGAAAATGAAAGGGGGCCAGCGGGGGAGGAAGGAGCTTTGCCTTAAACCTTGCCCGCAAGCGAGCAGAGCAGTGCCCGGGGAGGAGGGCAGGGGCGTGGGGCACTCGGGAGCCCCGAGGACCAGCCGAGCAGGGCAATCAAAGCGCCTCTAATCGCTGCTGCTCCGGGGATGTGTTCAAAGGATCTTGTCTGGCCACAGGCTGCCTAAGGTCACAAGTGAAATGCAGTTGTGGGGCAGGGGGAGGGGTGTCTCGGATTTTTGGACAGCCCGGCTGTTTGGATCTGTTTTCAGGAGGTCAGCCGGATTGCAGTATTTTACCGTCTTATCAGCAAAAAGATTAAATTTCCCTTCGCGGTTAAAGAGCTCAGCCCCACTCTGAAGGAAAATATAAATAAAACTGCCAACACAATCGCCCTAAGTAAAAACTGCCGCAGTGTGCCGGCGCTCGCTGCAAAGCCCGGGGAGTCACTTCCCGGTGACCTCTGCACCGCCGTCCCCGCCGGCCGCTCTGGTGGGATGTCACCGGCGTCCTCCTCCTCCTCTGCGGTGTTTAACGCACCCCTCCGGGTCCCCAGAGAAGGAGTAAAGCTGTGAGTGAGCACAGACTGAGGGAGGGATGGTTGGGTTTGTTGCCTGCAAAGGCACACGTCGCTCCCACCGGTGTCCCCGCTGCTCTCCGGGGCTATTGCACATGCAAGCGAGGACCGTCCCCGTCCTCTCCTCCTCCTTGTGCTGGGCGAAGCCAGGGCTGATGAGACACTCTTACTCTCTGATATGAAAGCAGGTTTAAAAATTTTTTTTGTTTTCATTTTTTTCACAGCCACAGAGGGGTAGAAAAATGTTTCTTGTGTTGACTTCGTTACCTGGAAATTCACTCTGTCCCTCTCCATTCTTGCTCTCTTCTTGCACATCTGTGTAAGGACACCGTTTGCTCTGTGCCACCCTGCCTTTCTTAGGTGTGAGACTGGGCTGAAAAGTCTCAGCAAGTTGTGGCGTTTTAAGAAATCTCATCTCCCATCTGTTTCCTGTTCCTTTTTTCAGCACTTCCCCAGTGCTCCCACCAGCTCTAAGGCTCAGAAGAAACGAGGGCCAGATTCTCATCTGCCTTGTGCCACAGCTAATTCCCGACACCTGTGCAAAATGGCGACAAATCCATCAGAATAATCACATGTTACACACTGCTTCTGCCATCCCTGGTCACTGCGCACAGATGTGTATGGCCAGCATATAAACCAAAGGAGTCCTTATGGAGCTGGGGTCAGAGCCACAAACGTGCTTCCAGGGTGACCATTTGGAAAGAAACTTAGAAATGTGAAGTTTGTGTGTGATTTTTTTTACCTTCTGAGTAATCTTTTGCACATGATAACACAAGGATGAGTTTAAGTGCTGCTTCCTTCCTGCTGCTGGCAGCGAGTGTGTCGAATGTGTGAGATCGTTGTGCTAATTTCTGAACAGGTATGAATCTACCCGGCTCTGAGTAAAGATTTGTTCATTTTCAAATGACAATTTTGATGGTATGGCGAGGATCTATGCAAAGAAATAAACAAATGTGCCAGCAAAACCCCTGTACCTAATGATGCTCACAAATCTGAAAAATATCCCAACTCTTTCCATAAAGCACTCAGTTTGCTAAGCTTTAATCATGACTTGTTTTGGATTTTATGTGAAATATTTACATATGCTTAAACATTGGCCAGTAAGCAAACAGAGTAGGTTTTCAATAATTTTTAAATATTTAAAAGCTGGAAATCATCCTATTTTATATTATATATAGCAAAGTGCCAGTAGTTAGTAGTTCTTTTGCTAATGTTAGCTGTTAGGGTTCTTAAACACAAGATCTACTGTGAGAATGGACATGTGTCTCCAGTCTCTTCAAGAACAAGCCTGCGGATCTGCATTCAGAGCTACAGATCTGACATGATCCTGGCCAGGCTGGTGACACCTCCCGGCAAGTCCCAGTGTGCGAGTCAGCACGTTTACCTCTGTGGCATTGGAAACTTTTTAAAACGTTAAAGAAAATAAAAAACAAGTCTGCCTTTTCTTTAAGGGAAACTTAAGCATAGGTCTAGGAAGATAAAGATGAGATGCACAAGTGTAAGAAATCCTAAGATATCTTTGATTACTTTAACTCTTGCAGAGTTAATGCTGATGTTTGACAAGAAATAAGAGCATTGCATTCACCTACAGGTTCTCTGGTCCCAGGAACAGCCACCCATAGTGAGCATGAGGCCACGCACAACCTTCGTATGACCTTCAGATCGGTTCAAATGAAACAAACCATGAGGGTGCTCTCCAGCAGCTGGAGAACCTGTTGTGGCCCCGAGGCAGGACAAGCACTTTGCAGGGCTCACAACGGCTCGGGACGCTCATTCGTGCAGGTACGTGGTACCACCGCGTAATGCGGAGAACCCCTGCTGCCACATCATACCAACCCACCCTGCATCCCAAAGTCCCTTCTTTTGGCTGACATCGATATTCAAGCAAACACATGCAGGCACCATCGTGTGTCAGACCAAACCAACCAACTTGTCCATTGCCCAATTCCAAGAAAGTAAGTGTCAGAGCTGTGGGACCTGGGGCAGGGCTCCAGCACCGCTGACTTCTGACTGAGACAGACCGGTCCTGCCCCAGCCCCCTTCCCCGGGCTCTCTGCCTTTTCTTATGGAACAGGAGAGCTGAGCTGCCGTGCCCAGCCTGGGGAACCGGTGCCGGGTTTAGCTGCAGCCAGCAAATCCTCTGCAGAGTTTCAGAGACCTTTTCTAGACTGGCTTTGCTAGTTGCAGAAAAATGTTTCTGGAGGTTTTCCCAGGATTCTCAACGTAAATGTTCAGAAACCATGGGATATTAATAGAGAATAGAAGCTATTTTATTTATACTGTGATGTTTAAATGTTTAGGGTTTGCTTTCAGCCATTACCAGTACCAGAAAAAGGAAAAAAAAAAGGGGGAGGGCATCTGGGAGGTCATTGAGAAATGGATGTAACGTGTGCTACATCCACTGCCGTGCCGTGGCCGTGTAGTATTAGACCCTCATCCTAGCGGGCAAACCTAGAGTGAATTATATGCACTAGGTGCCTAAGTACAAATGTTAAGCCTGGTTATATTCCTGAAAAAAACACATAGTACTATTCACATGTGTTTGAAAGGAGTAAATTTCCCAACCCTAAAGACACCTCTGTGGAATAGGGGCTGGAACAAATAACCTGAAAACTTTCTGTGAAAACTGGCCAACGTTTAAGAACAATTTACTTGGTGCCCCCAAAGCTGCAAATTTTTATTCACAAGGAAGTTTATACATCTTTGCTAAAAGAGGATATGAAAGCAGTTATAAAAAAACAGGAATCAAAGTATAACAAATTAAACAAGGAAACATCTGTGACAGTATAAGCCAAAGCTAATATATGTGAACAGCTTGTAAGAAAAGTCAGATGTATCAAGCACTACGAACAAAATGCTCACAAACAATAAAACAGATTTTTGAAGTTCACCTTTGATACAATAAATTCTAATAATTGATTATTATGTGCAATAATTAACTGCTACTAAACAGAGAGGGTAAAAATGTCAATAACTGTGGAATAAAACACTCCTGGTGTACACTTGTAATCAAACTAGTTGATGCAAATATATAATCAAAGCCATATAATAGTAAAGGTGTAGGTTAAATAGAATCTGTTAAATATAAAGATTTTTAAATTATCAAGACTGAACACTTATATCTAACAATTTTAAAGGAATCATTTGGAAACTCTTCAAAGGCTTCTGCTAATCCTTCATATGTCTTCAAGAAATGGGAAAGTCTCCAGAAGACTTGGGAGGAAGTTGGGTTGCAGGTCTTTTAAAAGTACACGGGATTGAGCTATATATGTAATAAAAGGTCAACACTTGACATGTGTCAGCAAAGAGATGAAGGATGGAAATATGTTTAACACTAACATTATTGCACTGGAAGTTTGTTTTTGCTTTTTTTTTTTCCTCAGCAATGTTCATTGTGAAGACTCTTAGATCACCAAATCTAACTTAAAACAATGTTGTAAACCTGTATCAAGCCCTGATTCTCCAAAGGATGTCTATCAGAAAAGCTCCCAGATCTCCATTCAGAAATGGAGGTCCCAACACTTTATGTGACAGTCTTCGTCCACAACACATGAAGAAGTGGAGGCCTGACAAAAAATGTCCAGGAAGGCAAGACAAAGAGGAATGGCTTACTTGGATATTAAAGCAATTGCATAGGAAGAGCCCTGTTCATTACGTCAGGGCTCAGCAGATTAGAAAATGATAATACTCGTCAAAATATTTTGATTTGTAGGGAATGATAATGCTCATTCAAACAAACAAGTAACAACATCGATACTGACCACTGCAAGGTGGAGGAGGTAAACTTGTGGAGAAGACTGCTGGGGGCGACCAAAGAGGGGAAGACGAACAACGAGGTTTGCTGGCAGCTGAACTGAAAGACTTTGGAGGAACTGGGGGTACGTATTGAATCTAGCTTAAAAACGAGAAAACCAAAATTTGCTGACAGAGTCAACTAGCACTCGCTGTCTGATATTATGAGCTGATTTAACGAGAAGCTAACGGATCTGAGAAAAGGACTGTGAAACCCCAGCAGGAAGAAAGAGGGAACACCATGTAACCATGTACCATGCCAGTTAAAACCCAAAATAAAATTTGTGACAGTGACTCGACACGTAAATTACGTATGTGAAACAAGTCTCTATACTGTATAGCAAGTCTTGACAAAGTATCTAAAGAAATGTATATTCTGGGAACCACTAATGATGAGGGCTGTAAGTCACACTGACATGAACAGTAATTTGTAAAGCAGTAAGTCAGTGAGGTTTGAGGATCTGATACTGGAAAATGCTTCTTACAGCATATCAAAAGAATTTTTTTTTAATTTTTTTTTTTTAGGTACAAATAATAATGGAGGCCTAATTGTAGTTAAGGGGAAGCTAGGCAACAAGGATCATAATTCAGTTAGATTTTTAAATAGTACAAAAATTAACCCTAATAAATGAAGAGTAATTATGCTCAATTTCAGCAAAGCAAATAAGGAATGAGAGAAACATTGGCCAGAATTGAGTATAATGAAGCAATAAAAGAAAAGTTTTCAAAGCAAAATGACAATGGACCTATTTCAGCAACATGATTAATTTTGATGTTCATGGGATTTATGTGTATGCTTAATGTCTTTCCTGAATGGATATAGATTTTTAATGCAGGTCTATGTGCTTCAATGAATTGGGGCATCTGTCTTACACTGGATAATTATGAAATTAAACAGAAAAATAAACAGAGAAGGCAAGAGAATCTGATTTGTCCAAGGCAAGAAAACAGACAGACTACAATAAACAATAAAATTTTAAAATTAAAATTTTACGCAGAACATGTTAAGATGAAATGTTTTAATTTACATAAAGAAAAAAGATAAATAAGGATTTCTGAAAGCTCTTAATGCAAAGTTCACTAATAGATCAGTTAGGCATTAAAATTACATCTGATTTTTGTTTGACTTTTCATAAGGAATGGTGGGGACAATTTCTTTTCTTTGGCAGAAAAGAAATATGAATAATAAAGGGAACCACGATCACACTTTTATAAGAAAATTGCTTTCTTATTGGAAGTTTTGACTTTTCTGAAGAGAAAGGTATATGAAAAAAACCAACCTTCTGCTCTCTCTTTTGGGATGCAGACCCCAAATTTTATTGCAGGATAGGCTCCCCCTCTACCCCGCCATGCAAAAACTTACAGAGATTAGCCATAACGCACTCCCCTCACCAGTCCCCCCAATGCCAGGACATATAACCAAACTGGTCTTCCAAAACTGTAGTGGTTCTCTTCACTTGGGAATAAGAACTTTTCCTAAATCCCGGGATAACTCTTCTGCTGTTACTGCAGACTTGCCCCTTGCAAAGACCCTGAATTTAAGTCACATTTGTGTTTGTTTCTGTTGTTGCTGTCACAGACATCGGTGGAGGTGGACTTCCTGGGGAAGGTGTCACGTCAAACCATCCTTCGTAATGGCCACCAGTGAATCTACCACGTATGAATTGAGTTTACTTGGGTGCAGGACTAGAGCTTGCCAAAATCTTTGCTACAGGTTACGTGTGCAGGTACAGGATCGACTTCAAATACCTGCCTGCCTGTTCAACTGGCATAAACTGATGCTATTTCTTCCTTAAATCACTAATGCAATTTTGGTGAGAATACTTTTCTTTGCTGCAAAGAATGATATCAAACCACACAAAATTATGACCTGTTTGTTATGCTGTGTTAGCAAATCTAAAAACTTGTTTTCTGTGATACAAGGGTATTCAGCTCTTGAAGCCACTGTGTCCCGAACCAGCAAACAACATTGCTCTGGTTCTCGCGACAGCACCACGCTCAGCACCTCACAGGCAGCAGGACATGCTCGTGCCTGCAGACTGGCACTCGGTGCCAGAACTCAGTTTGGGAATTTGGCTTTTATGAGTCATCTTCGCAATTTGTTCTTTTGTTGCACATCATGTCAAAACGTTTGACTTTTTTTTTTTTAAAGATTCTAACTTTGTAGATGAATGTTAGGGTGCTTTTTGGAGAACGGGAAAGAATATGTGTTTGCATAGTTGCCTTTGCAAACCTCAGGAGGTTTATTATGCCTGTACTGATATAACTAGTGACCGCTCAACCCCTTCACCTGTCAAGCTGGCTTCCTGACATCTCCCTTAGGAGATGAACACTGTTTTATGACGGTCTACGAGCCTTCCTAGGTGTCACACCTTTTGGGAGAGTCCTTGTAATAGACAAGAACTGCCCATTTCCTGGGAGCACTTAGTCAAGTCTCTAAGACCATGGTAATGCACACTTTTGTCTAAAGGCCATACAGAAGACATGGTTGGATAGCAATTGGTCTTAGTTCTCTTCCAAATACTTTGGAAATGAGATGTCATATTGGAAAAAGGTATTGTTTTTAGAAAAATTAAAATAAATTACATTTCAATAAAATTTCGGATTTCTGTATGTCTATATTGAACTCGATCTTCCTTAGTTGTTCCCTGAGGATTCTGCAGCCTAGCATTGCTCTGTTTATATACAGTCTCTAAAAAGCAACCCTGTTTATACCAATCAATTTGTGGTGAAAAAAAAAAATCACAGAAAACTGAGTGAGCTCATTTTCCCAATCTGATATGATTAAAACTTTCTGCATGTAGAAAAATAAGCTATATTTGAGGTTGCTGCTTCATTTGACTGAGCAGCCATTGCTGAATGTTTCAGAAGTACATGCCAGAGGGACTGACAGCCGTTTTAAGTCAAAGGAATCTGTTCTGAAGACATTTAACTCATAGAATGAGTTATGTTCTTTGCCACCAGAAGTAGTTCAAGTAGTAAGTACCTCTAGACACTTACATTTCCAGATTTGTTCCATTTTTTTTTGCCCTATAGAAGTGACATTTCATTGGGTGTCCACAGAACAAGTAGCTACAGAAGATAACCCTTTTGTACTATACAGAAGATGCATTAATCCTGTGATTTTTTTACTGCTTGGCAGACTTCTCCAGCTTTTCCATCTCTTATTTTCCTATTTTCTAGTCAGTATATACATCAGGCTGTGTTTTTAAGTTAAAAAAAAACCAAACCAACCAACCAAAATTCAGCTATGCATGTATCAGTACATCAGAGAATGATAATAGTGTTATGAAGATCAGTACAATCTTCTGGCTCACCTTTCTCTTTACATCTAGTCCATTTGAAAGATCACTGACAGAAGCAATTTCTTGCAAAGCACACTGTTAAAACCAGTGTAATAGAGTCTTCCCTGCACCTCTTCCTATGGGTCTTTCAGCTCTCAACCAACTAATGAATCCTCTTTCCTCTCTCTTTTTTCTCCTCTGGAAAGAACTGCTTTTCTTACTTACGTTCCCCCCGCTCAGGATCTGCAATAGGGCAATAGATTTCCATGTCAGAAGAGATAACTGAAGATTTAAGCACAGTTGCTCATGGTGAGGGGTCCCCGAGCGGGGGCTGACAAAAACCCGATCTGGAGCTGGAGGCAGTACAGCTACTTACCTCCGCTGGGTCTAAACCCGTTTGGGACTGTCGGCCCTCATGAAACCGGGACCTCCCCTGCGCTACACAGAGTTACCTCACACCAAAATGCATCGCGTGCTACAGAGACACGTCTCATGAGAGCTAGCTTGGCCGCCCCATGTGCACAAATGCCGTCGTTCTGTTCATTCCTGCACCAAGCTCATCCTCTCCGTCAGAGCTGCAGTGTGTCTTTTGAAAAGATATCATCCAATCTTCAAGTAGAAAAGCTAAGTGACATAGATTCCTTCATCTCCCTAAATAACTTGTCCGAACAGTCTACTAGTTTCATTGGATTAAATACCTAGATTAAGCTTCTCCAGTTTTTCACTGCAAAGTACATTTTCCAGACCACCAATCCTTGTTGTAGCTCCTCTCTAAACTCTGCAGTTTTCTTTCTGAGATATATGCACCAAAACTAAACTCACTGATCAGAGCTGGATCCCTGGCAGTAGCCTCACAAGTGGTGTAATACACTTTGTGATGCCCATTTGGTACGCGGCCAAGAACCTCGTTAGCTCTTACAGACCATTACTACAACACTCATGTTCAGTTATCTAGCATGAGCCTAAGTCCCTTTCTAAGACACAGTAGTTTTAGCCGCTAGATAACAATGACTGTCTGAAAATCAAGTCCCTTTGCAGATTTTCAAGCTGGACACCCAAAATTATGAATAACTTTGGTCTACTGACCAAAAGGGTGGTTTCTAGACAAAGAGGGGTAAGATGTTCTACCAGATGGCAGAATGCAGGAACTGAAATGAGAGATAGCAAAGCTGCTGGAAATATAGAGAATTAGGAAAAGAAATAAATATTCAATAAATGAATACACAAATAGTAACTGACTCTAGAGCCAACTTTCATAGGAGAGGAGGGACATGTTAAAGAATGTGGAAGGTTAATGTTTTCCTATGGTGTATACAATAATAATAATAATAATTATTATTATTATTGCAAAAATCATTGCAAAACATAACTTACAAGTGAATGACAAAGTGCACAACAAAGTTAAAAGTAACACTGAAAGGCACAGTATTCTTACTAGGGTTTGATAATTAAAAAAAAAGTGGTCAATCTCAGAAAAACTTCACTGATAATTCAGTAATAATCTAATAATCTATCCAATATATGCTGTCTCTAACACTTCTATTCTAAAAATCATACCTATGTATGTATACATATATATACGTATATTTCATAGGGAGTACACAAAGAAAGCCAGGATAATGCTTGGTGTTAACTTTTTTCTAAAGTGGTTAAATGAATGCTGATGTCCTTGGCACTAGCTGATTAACCTGTCCATTTTTAATGAAAGAGACAACACCGAATAACAAAATAAAGAGTAAAGAATTATCTCCCCCCCCCCCCCCCCATCATTTGGCTGCATTCTCCATATGGCCAGAAAGAAAAGCCATCTCCCATTTGCCCACCAAACCACATATTTAATCCATGTGCTTATGTCAAACTTAATTACAGCACATTTGGCATAAAATAACAATCCACATCCTTGGAGAGGGGAACTTAAGTAGTTAATATGTGTGATTGAATGAAAGTGCTTTGCTGAATGTTTATGAGAAACCCAAGACGAGCGAAATGTGGTGATATTTTAACTGTTGAAACACCAGCTGTCCTGTCCTACGCGGGAGCCCCACCGTCCCCCCACGGCACCTGCCCAGCTGCCCCGTGCTCTGACCGGAGCCTCGCACCAAGAGAAGTGCTCTGGTACACAAACCTGGCCAAGCCTCGCCCAACGACCTCCTGCCCAACCACCTCACCCTCCTCTTAGCAATAAAGTCACGTTATTACAAAAGAGGGATTTGGTACCTGCTTGCACCCCTATTTAATGCCCCACAGGTTTAGACGACACGAATGAGGGTGGTGAGGCACTGGAACAGGTTTTCCAGAGAGGCTGTGGGTGCCCCATCCCTGGAAGTGTTCAAGGCCAGGTTGGACGGGGCTTTGAGCAACCTGGTCTAGTGGAAGGTGTTGGAACTAGGTGATCTTTAAGGTCCCTTCCAACCCAAACCGTTCTATGATTCTATTAAACTTTGCCACAAGAAGCTGAGGATTTCCTTACAACTGAGGCAGTGGAGATGCTCTGCTGTGGGTTGCAGTGGAGAGCAAGCAGTTTTTCTGACCAGGAGATGGTTGGCACAACCCCAGACATCCACTGGAAAGCTCTTGCCCCAGAGCAGGGAAGAGGCTGTCCCGCCATCAGCCACCAGACTTCTTCAGGTTGCGTTGCAACTGCTGCGTCTCCAAAAGGCACGACACAGAAATCTGTGCTCTGGGTTTTAAGACCAGCAGTGACCTTGCAATCTGACATCCCATAGGGCAAATGAGAATTTCACAGATAGTCTTGCACTGAGCTTCAAAGCGGTGTAAAGCTGAGCCTTTTTTCTTACAGAGGAACAAAGCGTAATTTAAAGGCTCCAAATAATGTTGTCTTTTTCTTTTTTCCCCACTTCAATGTCCAGTGAGTGGTTTTCCTTCACAACAGGCGCTGGTCAACTGTTGTTGCCTATGACTATACATGGAAACAAAGATGGCATTACCGGAGAGGAGCTCTGGCTCCTGGTACCTGCATGCCCTGTTACAGTGCACTTCCCTGCAGGTTTTTGTCAAATGGTCCTCTAATAACCCGCTTACAAAAGTTGCTCTGAGATATAATATGAGTCTTCCTGCTCTTTTGTCTCATTGTATGCCTTAAAAATATCTAGGTACTACTTTCTTCTTTTCACGCCAGTTTGAAGAAACCACAGATCTCCAAAATGGAAATTTCCTCCATCTGTATTCCCCAGAGTCTCTAAAGAAGCGTGCCCAAAACCTGACAAGTGAGTCTGGATTTATGTTCAGGCACAGATTTACTAGGGGGAGATAAGGACAGAATAAGGAAGATGTAGAGATGCTTCAAGTCCTATATGGGAATCAGTTGGCATAGCACAAAGGCAAATTTGAGGATGAAAAGCCCAACTTCGAACTGCAAAGATGTGCCTATGATCTCTGGCTCACAACATCCCTACACCACAGACCACAGCGCAGCGACACCAGGGAGTACCATTTTCCCCAAGAGCACCCAGTGCTGGATACTGCTGAGAGCAGAGGCTGGGCCAGGGTGTCCTCTTGGCCAACCCTGCACAGCTGTTCTCGAAAATTTATGTCCTTGACCGTTCCATTTACATGGAAATGTCTGCTAACACTGGATATTAGATTAGCATCTGTGCTCCTGATATGAATATATTTTATTTATTTACATAACTCCTTAGGTGCGCACAATGTTCTGCGGGCAGGTGGGAAAGACAACGCTTTGCCTTGGGGAACGTCTCATCTAAAGTAACTATAACCCAGCCGCGGTGGGAGCCGGGAACAGGTAAGGGAACAGCAAGACAGACCTGCCGGCGGGAGGCGCAGGTCGCGGGTGCTGCGGGCGGCCCCTGAAAGGAGGCCAGCACCCTCGGGGACACCCTGGCAGGCGGAGGCGAGTCCTCGGGCGAGAGGCCGGCGGGCCGGGGAGGCACGGAGCGCAGGGCACGGCAGCCGGCGAGACCACGGCAGCGGCGTCCGCTGGGCAGCGGCGTCCGCTGGCCAGCGGCCCGAGACGGTCCTGAGCCGGGAGGCCGGGACCGGAGGAGACGCCGCCTGGGACGGAGACGGGCGCAGCCGGGTTCGGACCCCGTCCCGTCCTCGCCGACCGGCCGCGGGTGGGCAGAGGAGCCCGCCCGCGGAGCGAGCGCGGATCCCCGCCGCGCGGTGAGCCGCGGGGCGCGGGACAAGGCGGGTGCTGGCTCCCTGGCCGGTGGCCCTGGGGACCGGGAGATGGAGCCAGCAGAGACTCAGAGCGTGCTTCAGAAAGGAATCAAAATTCATAGCGCCGGCCTGGAACGCCGGCCACGTTGGAGGAGTTCGGATGGATAGCCTGAGAAACGGGGGCCGTGCAATAACGGCATGAAAGGATGGAGCCAGGGTCTTTGTGGGGGTGCAGAGTGGAGAGGTGAGCAGCAGCGGGCAGAAGTCTGAACAAGGAAAATTCTGAGCAGATAATCAAAAAAATGTTTCACGAAAGCAGTCAAAAAGTGGAAGAGGTGTCCAGAGAGGTTGCAGAGATTTTTAATGCCTGACTGGAGAAGCCCCTCAGCAACTCGATTTCTGTTGGCCCTGCTTTCAGTGGGGGTTTGGACAAGGTGACCTCCAAACGTCCCTTCTCACCTAAATTACACCACGATAACCAGGAAGGCTAGAAATGTGGAGGTCACTGCAGTCAGCACCTGAGATCACAGAACGCAGAGTAAAGTTTCCGTATAAGAAATGGTTTCTGTAGATAGTGCAGGGAAAGAATAAAAAGTGTTCAGCAATGACCTTGATACAAGGAGCAGGAACAAAGAGGAAACAGCTGAATGTGGCAAGGAGGTTATGAGCCCTGGTAATGGCCTGCTCCTGCTCTCATACAATGAGAATGGAAAATCTCCTATTAACTTCAGTGACACTGGACCAGGCTCTAAAAGAGCAGACACTAAAGTGGATGACAGTATCAGAAAAGAGAGGAGGAAAGAAGGAAAAATTTAAGTTCACTTTCATCATGCTGAGTATGAGTTAACTGCTGAAATTCTATTGTTCCCTATTTCAAAAATGAAAATAAATAGTTTGTAACAAATACGGCGGAGTGACTGCTGCTGGAGTTAATTGGCTCTGTATCTTTAAAAAGATGGCATGACTTTCTTGTTGCCAGAGATTAATTCCTGATGATTTATCGGAGTTAGTGTGAGTCCTTCACCCTGCCCTGGTTATAAGAAAGGTGACAATAGCCTAAGAACTGTCAGATCAGGTGCAAAATCCTAAGGAATGCACGCTATACAACAACTCAACCTGAGCACCGTGCGTTGGATTTTACATCACCATTGTTACATTTCCTCTGCTAGTAAAAAATAAGATTAGTCCGCACACTAACTGAGAGTATATTACATATATATATATATATAGCACATATATGGAGGACAGAGTGGTTATGGAGCCTTTGATAGGTAAATCTATATAATACAACCATGTATTTCTGTGTCTTATAAAAAAGCACAATGCTGTTGAAGAAGTTGCAGAGTTTCTAAAAACCCATGGTTTTAGCTAGGGTGGCTAAAACACTGCCCAGACTAAAACATAAATTGTATTTTTCGGCATGGGGAAGGTTATAAGAAGAAAATACCAAGATTCATCAAAAGCCCTTTGGAGCAAAGCCATTTTGTAGCCTGGGGTTATTGCTCGCTGCTACCACTTGTTCTGTTTGTTGCGGTGTTTTCGGTTATTTATGCCTCATGAAGAAGCAGTGGCCTTTTCTTTTTGATCCACGGGACACGGTCCCCCGTGCCAATACAAAGATGAACGGCAAAATTCCACATGTCAAGATAGAGTAGCGACCGAGTCCTCCAAAGCCAATAGCAGCTATTATCCTCCAGCACTGTCCTATGCACCAGTACCAGCGATACTTTAAGGAGGGGGGTATTCAGGCACAGCCTAAACTCAAGCCTAGGTTTGATCCAAGTCCCGCAAAAAGCCTGTGGCTGACCTGGGGATGGAACCCTGGGCTGCGGGCTCCCAGGCCAGCACTATGCCCTGCAGAGCGCACTCCCTATGCTTATGCACAATTATTATTGATTGCAGATAGAAACCGAACGGTCCTGGCATCTCCCGGCCCCCGTTCAGTGACGTTCAGGCATCGGCCAAGTGTGGTGCCCTCTTCCCCTTGGGGCTGGAGCGAGTTCCCCTTCCCACGTCTGCCGGAGAGCCCTGTCTGCTCGGAGGGACCCAGGATTCCAGGCAGAGCTTTCCCATGCCACCGTCCCTCAGAATAGCTCTGCCGTCCGTATTTTTAGCAAGGCTCTAATGGGCCAATATGTTTGATTTTCCACTGTTTCCACCCTAGCTCAAATCCCGCTCCTCGGCAGTCTCACTGCATTTCTGCTGGCACGTCTAGCCAGTGGTGGCAGGGATGGGGGACGCAGGGCGGAGGAGCCTTGGAGATGGTAGCTCTGGCAGCAAGAGCTGCTTTGCATACTTGGAGTTGTACAAAGCTGATTTTCTGAGAGAAAGACGGAGAAAGGGGTTTCTGTAAGTAGCGGAGACAATGAGAACAAGGCAGGCACTATGCCAAGCACGGGATGGCTGCCAAAACACATATCATTAGCTTGGACCAGCTATAAGCAAGGAAATGAGAAACATATGTTGGAGAGCAAGGTTAGGAGCGAGGGACTATGGGTCAGTGACAGTCGTCCGAAAACTTTTCCCTTGTTCTTCAGCTGTGGCCCGATGGTGTCAGATGTCATTCTGACAGCCTTCATTTCTCATGACGGCCAGGCTTATTTTGGCCTGGTTGTTTTTTGTTGTGTTTTTTTTTCCCTCCCCTAATGGGAGTTACTGAGAGGAAGAAGAGAACAGACAAGAAAGCCTTTGCCATTTTTTTTTCCACAGTTATGGGAAAATAACCTTGTTTTCTGTGATGTTCTCTGAAATCCTCAGCCTTTATAAAATAACGGTGTCTCAGGACTGGGATTCTGCCTGGCCGTGGTGAAAAGAAAAGGGTGGGTAGTGTATTCCTAAGTAGTTCTTGCTGTTCTTTCTTATATATAATTAGATGCACCTCATTACCTCAAACTAAAGGCCTTTTGTACTTCTTCAGGGCTGTGTTTCCTGAAAGCCACGGCATGCCATGGCTTGCAGCATCCAATCTTATTTTATCACATTAACAGTGTATTTTTAACATTTTTACCCTTTATCCAAGCTGTTTGCAGATTATTTCATTTTTCTCCAAAGACTACACCCGGATGATATGTTACTCACTGACATTTAATGCAGTGTTTGAAGTTCCCGCTCCCTTTCCCAGCACCATTATGTCTCTCCTTCCTTTGATAGAGGTTTCACTAGATAGCACCTCAAAGATCATTGCTACTTCCCTCCCAAGGCTGAAATATTCCCAGATAGAGAAGAGCTTAATAGGGATCTTAGACAGCATCCCAAGAGACTTTTGTTTGACTACTGTTCTGCAGCAGAATACATCTGAACTTGATGGGTCCCTCCACTTCGTCAGCACAGTGCTGAGGGATGAGCACCTTGTAAAATCTCAGATAGCCTCAGGTCTGAAATGCAGAAGAGCTTCATTTTGCTTTTGGGCTTGGAAATGTGTGTGGAGCAGAAAGAAATGTGAGGATGCAAGGAGAAAGATCAGATATAAAAAGCCAACCACCATTCCTCGTGGAAGACGCTTGCACCAATGGAGGATGCAAGATAACAGGTGGAAACGGCAGTATTCGACCTCCACCGCAGCACGGAGAGCAGCGTCGAGCAATATGTACTGGGTAAAACAGGGGCGTGTGGTCTCCTTGTCAGCCTGTGCGTACCTGCCGCCAGCCAGGCAAGCAGCCAGTACGGTATAAATTGAGGACATCTGGCTTGAGCGCACATGCTTTTCTTTTAAATTTGGATTCCTTGTCCTGGAAAATGCGTGCTCTCCTGCTCCTGCAAGCCTATCAAAGATGTGTAACAGGTGCCAAAACAGCAAGGGCAATAATGTGTGAAAACTTTTGCTAGTTAGGTGGACATATTACGTGTGACCCACATGGCACAGAGTCTAGAGCTGCTTAGACCTCAGAGATTGTTTGTTACAAGCTTTCAGGCACTGGGTGGTTGGTTTTTGTTTTGTTTTATTTCGGTTTGGTTTTGCTTTTTAAAGTCCAAAGACTAACTACCATTTTTTTTAAAGAAAGGTTCTTTTGTACAAAAATTTTCCACAATGGCTTTCACTTATAGATGAAGAACATAGACTAAACTTGAGATGGTCATGTATTACGTTTACTTTATTCTATTTCATTTGTTTGCTTGCTTATACATGTCGAAGCTTTTCCTTCATCATTTCCTTTTGCATTCATCTCATGTAATGCAACTCTTGCTCTTTGCTTACAAGATATTCATTTTGATTCAGAGTAAAAATCTTCATCCTTAATCTGCCAAAAGGTTGTCAGCCATGGTTTGCATACTATAGCAGCAGAAAATGGTAAAACCACTAAATATAAACTTCTATATCTATATCTACACATTTGTCTGCACAGGGGCCTCTGAGTTTATGCTGGAGAACTGCTTCAGTGTTAACTTAGAAGAACAACAAATTGAATCAACCACACAGCACCTGGATTTTCTGTGAAGGTTTCCTACTCAAATTACAGATGCGAAAGGCTCCGTTTTGTTTAAGAGAAAAACCATGACCTAAGTGGTTTGACGGTGTGGACTGGCTGTTGGCAGCCTGGTGTCTACTCTCCCGTTCTGCTGTGCTGGCAGTAGCGTGATGTTCTCTGTGTCCCTTGTTGAGGATGCGATTGCTCTAGTGCAATGCATGGTGTGTTCCTTCACAGGACATCGTTGGCACGATGTGAGTAAGAATATGCAGAGGACTGGTTTTACAGTGTCTTCTACAGCATTGCCTGTGGTTTGTCTGATAGGAAACCATCTGCTCATCTCTTGCCTTACACCTCGGTTACTCTTGCTCTCTGAACCCTGAAGAGCTTTATTCTCTTTGGAACTGAAATGATTTAACTGTAGTGTTTGGTCTTGAGCAGGCATGTCTTGGTAAAAAATGGTGTCTACTGCACACGAACTCAACACAGAGATCTCATTCTGGACTAAGGTTTAAGAAGCCACAGTAAAACAAAAATGGTTTTACAATATACTTCCCTTTAAATGGTATGACTATGAAAGTAGTTTGAAAAGAAAAAGAAATACCTCTTGTAAACATGCACAGTAGAAAAAAACCCTTCATATAATGACTGGGGAATAAGCAACTTGAAGAGAAGACATTGGAGAGTCAAAACTTATAAGTGTTAAATTGCAAATTGCTCCCAGTATGACTTATTAGTTGGATGGCATAAAACCTCAGATCTAAAAGCTTCATCAGGTTAGCTCAGTGACAGACAGCGCCGCGCTGCTCTCTGGACACTGTGAAATAGAAAAGTCCTGAGAAAAGCACAATGTAATATATCATGCCTAAAAGTTTGCAAGAAGTAATTTCATTCTAATAACTCTAATGACTTTTCATCAGTTTCCACGCCCTAAAGCCTGCTCCGAGAGCCCGTCCACCCTGCCTGTGGAGAGCCTGCCCACAGCCGGGCAGACCCCTGCAAGGTTCCTGGGGGAGAATCAAGTTTTGAGAGAAATAGGTGAGGTCCAAGATCAGGTTTGAAAGGAAAAGGCAGATGAAGCAAAGGTCATACATGGCCTGACTGCAGGTAGAGACCAAGGTCAGATGAGAAATGATGAGGACAGAGCTAGCTGAGGAGGAAGACAGGCTCAGGCTGGGGATGGTGATTACTGCACTTAACTCATCACCTGTGCTGGCCCAGCCAGGGAAGAGAGATGACAGACGTGTCATTTCTAAGCACTTTAACTCACCAACTTTGAGGAAGGGACTGGCACAGCATACAGGTGCTGACACTCGCTTCTCTCAGGCAGCAAGTTAAAATGCTTGGAAATAATATTCCTTTTTCCCCATTTCTGGAGCCCGGGCCAGGCAGAAGCAGCGACAGCAACAGTCCTTACAAACACCACAGCATCCTCCCCCATAAATCTCTGCTCTGAAAAACATCTGCAATATAATTTTTGAAGGATTTGATATTTTAACATCCTGTCTGTGAGTCTGATATCTTTGATTTTTAAAATACCATTAGAAAGGCTTGCTGGCAAATTTTTTTTTTTTTTTTACTAAATTGGAGGAAGACATGCTGACTGTCAATTTTCAAATACCGCCTGCTTTTCACACAGCCTTGACTTGTAATGTTAGATGATCTAAGATGAAATGCAATGTTTAAATAGAAATCTCTAAGCCACAGTACTTCAGCTCAGAGTGCCCAACCAACTTCACCAGCACAGACCCCAGTAACTTCCAATCATCACGGCCCAAGAGACAGTAATTGCTTACTTATAATTACATGCAATGCTCCTGGTTGTTTGGAGTTTTTTCAGAAATAAGATATAAAGAAGAGAATACCCAAAAGCAATATATACCATAAAACCTGAAGTGATACCCAAGTTTATTGAGAAGATGTGTATCCTTGATTTCAGCAGATATGTTCAACCAACAGGGAATTTGGCTTAAGAGTCCAGGTTCTTCACAAAAGAAAAATAAACAATACTTTAACTCTACCACATTTTCAGGAATCGTTGGGAAAGAAGATATAAACCTCTAAGTTAACGATAAGTTAAATTCAAAGTTGATGACACATACTAGCTCAAAGACACTGCTGAGTTCTGGTGGATTGTTCAATGTGGAGCATATTTCAGCTCATGTTTTATCCCCTCCAGGAATGTACTTTGTGGTAAGTATTGGGTATTTTCAAAAGCTTAATTTTCTTCTCTAAACTTAAAACCACATTAATGTGTTTAATTCAGATCTACAAAGCAGCAGGTCACACAGATCCAATAATGGATTTGCCAACAATTTTGAACAGGAAATTAGGGGGTTCTAGATAACATTAATTATGTTTAAAGGCGATGACTTCAGCATAACTTCTTCCCAAACTCATAACCGCTACTAAGATGTAATTCCATTTTCTCTGCTGCTAAGGCTAGCTTAAGAAGGCCCAGCCATTTCCATGCACCCCTTTATTTTTGGAGATGGAAGGGAAGGCTTTGTTTGGCTGGGATTTTTTAAACGCTGGTCATCTCACTTGTGGTTTACAATGCGGCTGCAGAAACAGTTGTATCAGCACAGCTGCAGAGATGGCAAACCACAGCCTGGGAAGGGGAACTGCAAGTATGGGCAGGGTGTCTGGAAGCGGCAGTGCCGCACTTCAGCCTCGATGTGTGATGCCCGTTCCACAGGGAAGCGATAAGTTGTACAGGCTACGGGTATCCGGACACGGCTCGATGGCCGTTGTTTTCTTAAACAGAGCTTCCTCAGAGATTCAAGAGAGATTCATCAGCCGCTGGTCACCTGCTCCCAAGTAGGAGGTTGGTGAAAAGGTCTTTTCTCCCACCACTTTAGAGACTCCGTCCCTCGTGCGTGGGAGCTTGCCGACCTGTCACCCTGCTCGCACAAAGAGCCACAAAGGGCCAGCGAGTGAACCAGGCTGAGAAAATCAAATGGAAACCAGCCAGGGAAGGGAGGCACGAAATCCAAAGAACCCTTATCTTCATTTGACTGCCTGAATTATGATGATGTTAATGCAAGACAATATCTCAAAACAGATGCTGCTTGATTAAAATTATAGACTCCAGGTAGAAAACATCTGAGCAGAACCGAGAATGTGGACTAAGGAGACTAAGTGAAACTGCAGCGTTAATTACTGTTTCAATTGCATATTTCAGCTTTTACTCTGCTCTGAGTAAGGTTTACAAAGAATTCAAGCAGCTTCAGCAAGCGTAGATGGATGCACGAGGACTTTCACCTTTCTTTGGACTCATTACAAGACAGAGAGGCACTGTCCACAGAGCTAGAACCATTCAAATCAGACCTCAGTTCCTTTTCACCTGTATTTCATGCTTTTCACTATATGGTCACATGTAGTTATTTCTCAAATTAATATGGATGTGTGCAGTAATATTTCATGTATCTCATGCTTATTTATATTTCTTTAATTAGCTTCCCCCAGGCAGAGCTAGGATGCATTTGAGGTGATACTAAAGATGTTTTACTTAGTGTTTGCTATCAGCAGATAAAGTTTCTTGCTATTGTCCATATTGGACGACGTATAACTACAGAAAGATACAGCAGGCTATTAGTGTTTGCATTTGCATTGAGCAGAAACTCAACTAGACAAGTCCTTGAGCAACTTGATGTATTTGCAATTGCTTTGAGCAGGGGCTTGGCCCAGATGATCGCCAGAAGTCTCTTCCAGCCTAAATTATTCTATGATTCCCTGATTTTATTTTCTGCTTTTACACCATATGCTCCCTTAGCAAAACAAAACAACTTATCTAAAATGCCTGTGTCATAGCATGTAGTCAGGTGATATTATTTAACACAAACCTATGGCATAAAAATCACTATAAAGCTGCACTATATGCATGTGTGTGTCTGCATGCACATATATACATACCTCAGTACCTAGCAATAGACAGATCGTATACAAATACAATCCCTGTATCTTCAGGGGTTTTTATCAGGTAATAAACTAGCATACATTAAAAAAATATAAAATGTCAGATTGAAAATCAAGCTGATTGAATATTAAACAAAATATCTGATGCAGGTCCTGTAACCACTTAAAGACTGGAAAAACAGGAAGGTGTAAATAGACCAAGAAAAAAAAAAAAAAATATATATATAAAAAGATATAATATTTGCATTTGGATTTAGCTTGAAAACAGAAGCAGCCAAGGTGCAGTAAATTTTTTCCATATCCCTGTAAAGTGTCTCTGAAAACTTCAGGCTGATGTCAGCATTCCTTTTCATTTTGTCTTTTTCAAAGGATTTAACAGGTATTTTTCCTACTGTGCTGAGCTACTACCCAGGCTGTGTCAAGGAGCCTGTCTGCTTCCATCCGCCTCTGAGGCTGCTGATGGTTCTGGTCACATGCCATACACTGTCTCTAGTTATAAAAAAACACCAAGGCTTTTCAAAAGGAAGTTATGCTCAAGTCTGTAGAAGTGACTGTTCCTACACCCATCTGAGCTTCATCTGAATTGTTTCCAGTGTGTGCATTTGCCTTTGGATAAAAACACAGTTTTGAAGCAGATACGTTCACTGCAAGTTCATAAGAGGAGACATAAACGAAAGGCCAGCCTGATCATTTCTTCCTGACTGGGGATCCAGCTTTACTCTGGAATACCACAGCCTAAAGCTTTGTAAAATTTTATTCTTGTAGAGCACGAACAAGAATAAAGAGGTGTCAGGGAAGAGGTGCCCTGCAACAACGGGCATCTTACGCAGAAGGCTACAACAGCGCTAAATTAGCTGTTCATGGCAAGGAATAGTGCAGAAGGGTGCACCTTTTCCTGTGAGAGGCCCAAGAATAGAAACTCCCCCAAGACAAAGTGTTTTACATTGGCAAGATGGGATTTTTTTCATTGGGAGATTGGTTTTAATTTAACAGAGATACCAGTGTGAGCTGGGGAGGATTAATAGCTTTGTACAGAAGGATATGTACACACTGCCATGAAACAGCACGATCTGATGGGATGTCACAGGCTCGTCAGGAGAGAGAGAGCTCAGACCGGTGCTTATGATCCTGCCATTGACCTGCCATGTGGCCTTGGGCAAGCTCTGCCCCACTCATGTCCCTCCTGCCATTTCTTCCCTTTGTGCCTAACACATGCACATAAATTGTAGGGGCCGGATGCAAAAAAAGTGTTTAAACCCTGAGCTTTGGGAGAGGAATTCATGAGGCCAAGTTACTTGACCGAGTCTCAAATGCAGTGAACGGGAAAGGATCCCCAAGCAGGCTGAGCCAGGAGATGCCAAACCAGCCCTTCGCAGCACTGGGGGCAGGTACGCCCGGCACCCTGCATCCGACGCGGGCACGGAGCTCTGGCTGTGGGCCCGGGCTTGGTGCTCCTGCGGAGCTGGAATGCGGGGCTCAAAACTGTGTGTTCCATTTAGGCTTCCCCTCGGGGACAGACGATGAGCCGTCTCTGACACGAAAGGGGAGGAGGGTCGCAATGATGCTCGCCCTAACAGCCTGGTGGTCAGAGCGCTGCAACAGGAGTTCAATCTTCTCTCCTGCCTGAGGTCCCTCAAAAACTTATCACTTCTGCACCGTGCGTGGGCAGGGAGCATCCCTGGAGGTGGCAGATATGAGTTTGAATCCCATGGGGATGGGGGTGTAATTCCAGCCAGTCTCCCGCTGGGCACGCACGTGGAGCACTCTCCCCTCTCTCATTCGGGGCGGCAGCACAGTCCTGCGCAGAGCTCCCCCGGCTTCCAGGGGCTCGCTGGAGGACACTGCCTTTGCCTGGCTCAGTATCTCGTGCCTGCGCTGCTGGGAGGCAGACGCAACGAGGACCGTCGGTGCTACCGCACGGTCATGCTGGCAGTCGCTCGCTTTTTAGGAGTCTCCCCAACACCAGCAAGAGTGCAACCGACTGCACGTGGGAACACTGCAGCAACGGCACCTTTCACAGAAACACCCCTTGCCTTGTGAATTCTCTGGTGTGTTGATACAAAACAACCAGATTACATTAGAAATCTAGTCTCTGGCTCTGAGCATCCTCAAGTATCTGGCACCGCCAAAAATCTGCCTTAAGACCACTGGCTTTAATCAAATACTGTTGATCTGCATACGCTGCTCCGCCAGTTCGTGATTAGCAATCATACGACCCTGAAAGCACCTCTGAAAGCACCACGGCTCACCCATTTCAACAATGCCATGTGTAGTTCAACCAATCTATTCAGATTTTTACTTTTGGTATTGCCATTTAAGTCAGGTTCATGACTACTAGAAGATGCAAATGACAGACAGGGACTGTAAATCAATACTTGAAAATCACTGCAACAAGCTATGAAGCCAGAAGGATGGAGGTTTGACCGCCCAGAGCTGAAACAGTTCTGATCCTACTGCTGTACATAGTAGATGCAAAAATAAAATCCAAGAGCAATCTTAAACTATTATGTACCAAAAATACGTGTGCTCCACTGACTATGGGGGCCACCTCTGTCACCAGTTTAAATGTTTATACTCTTGAATCAGGAGAAGGGACTAAGGAAAGCAACAGTAATAGATTAAAGAGAGAGTAATTTCTTAAGTACTAACATTAGCAGAAAATATTAGCCCAAGTCCTGGAGCTACCTAACTGATAAGAAGCACAGCTGAAGAAAGGCTATAAATAATTTTGATTATTTCAGGGCAATTTAGAGTATATTTACAGACTGACGATGATCTCGAGGGCTCATTTTGGCAGGCAAGAATCAGATATATATCCAGGACAGGAGAAGGTGGGCACAAAGTCTGCTATGCTGGCCTCTGCATGATCTAGGTATTCCCTAACTGAGCAGGAATCACCTAGCAGCTGGCTGCAGTATGGGTTGTAAATATCTATGTAGAAGAAGACTAGCAAGACAAAGAATGTGATCCAAATATGCTAGACTTGGGGGAAAAAAAGTATTTTCTGGGCTGACCAACCATGGTTCTTTGTGAATAAATCAATTTGGAGATCACTGTATTTAATTTGAATGTAACCAAATGCTTTAAAATGCCAAAAATTAATATAACATCTGCATCTTGCAGAATAAAATATTGCATTAAAAATATTTACGTTTCATAACTCCCTTTTCATTTGGCTACAGACATTTTTTGTTTGCTGTTCCAGCTTAAAAACTGAGAATGCACTGATTTTGTTTAGGACTAAGATGACAGATACTCATCAAGCATATTGCATTTTTGCTTTAAATCTGCTGGACAATGTCATAAGGCCCTCGGGTATTAAGAAACTTGCAAGTTCTTTAAAAGTTTGAATGCATGATCTAAATTATTTTGATACATCTATGAACTAAGCTTGTTTCCCTTTGCATTTGTTTCTCCAATATACTAATAATGTAGAGAAAATATAGGTCAGTATACTCCTTTCTTGATAGGCTCTCAAAATAGTTTTAATCTTTTGTTAGGATAGAGGTATTAATGGAACAAACATCATAATTGATTAATACAGGTACTAACCTTCTCCAGTCAGAGGGTTATATATACTGGGCTATATTTGGGTAGCTGCTGAGGAACTGTATTGATTAGACACCATGAGCAGAGGCGTTGCTTCCAGAGAAGCGTGAAGGTAGTCAATCTATATAAATGTCAGCCTGCGAAGCTGGAGAAGTCGGCATAAAAGGCCACCCTAAACATGCCACGTTTAACTTTGGGAGCACAGGCTTCACTCTGTCAAAAGCTCGTGGCTTTGACCTAAGAGCGTCCAGGTGGGAAACACAGTGCAGATGGCACTGGCAGTGCGCTAAGGCTAAAAAACCCCAAGAACTGCAGCTAAGAAAAAACCGAGATATTGCCAGAAGGCCTTAGTTCAGTATTATCTTAGCAAGAGTTTATACAAATGGAGTTGGTTATGAATTGTACTGGACATTCCTCCTCAAGATAAATAGGGCTCAGAACACTTTGGGTCTGTGTTATCACTTTCTATTCTGCTGGGAAATTTAGCAACTAGAAACCCCGGAACCTATCACTTGGCAAAGAAACAACTTTAAAGTTAGTAGTTGAGCCTTTCCAGGTAAAATGAAAGGTCTGAGGAAAACAAAATGACAGAGGAGGACACGGACATGCAATCACTTTCCTCATACGGGAGGTTAGCCTTCAAGGCTTGATCTCCCTGATTCTCTGGGCTGACGTCACGGCTGCTGAAGCTCGGTTTTCTAAAACAGATGGTGCACCGAGTACCATTTCACAGACTGAAGCGATGGCATGTCAGCCCCCTGAGAGCAGGACCCAGGGACGTGATGGCGCTGGCGCGTGGGCAGGAAAGTGCGTCTCACTCCCTTCCCCACTGCGACTGTAGGAGATCGGGATACTAGATGGAGAAATCTGGTTATGGTCAAAATTAAATCCAATTTAGGATTTTAAAAGTGAAGTAACTAGTAGGTTTACAAACTGTTCACAAAACAGTTATAAGTAGTAGGATCTTAATTTTTAGTTTTATTCAATAGTTTTATAGAAAGTTAGACAGTGCAGTATCAGGCCCTACAGGAAAAACCACCTTGGTAGTTTATTCTTGTAGGCAAGCTGTAGTAGAAGTTATTATTTTGAAAAATAACTACTACTCTCTGGAAAAATTGATAATTTTAAGATTTTTGATAACTTAGTTCCTCCAAGGAAAACTGTGTCTTGATATTTATACAAAAGGATTATTAAAAAGAGAGGGGACAAGGAAGAACATGCTGTATTATTTCAATACCAGGCAGAGAGAATAAATGCAGTTGTTGCAGATACAACGCTCAGACTAAAATGGGCTGGTTCTGGTAAGTGCATCAAACTCTGGAAACACCTGGTCAGATATTTGGGCAGTGGCTGAGTAGGCTACAACTGAAAGAGGCAACAACCTGAAGTACTGTGGCATTTCATGCCAGCAGACACAAATGTAAGTTTAAAATTTGAAATTTTTTTTTTCCTTTACTTTAAATAGCAGTATCACTTCGGGCATTCAGATGCTTCATACAGACTACCTCTGCTGCCACTGTGACAGTGCTTTTTATATCTGTGATTCTGCAATACCAGGAAAAGCACAGCCAGTGGTTACAAGGAAAACTACCTCTGAGAAGTAACGAATACTTCGTAGTTCCCTTTATTGGGCTTTAAACTGATAAATGGAAAAGCCGAACCCAAGTGAAATGTAACCTTTCTGTACTACCACCAAAGAAACTGCCATAGCCCAGAGACCACAATTCGATGACGTTTGGTACTTTGCTAGGTTATAATAAGGAATTAAATTAAGATAATTTATTTTGCCTCTCCTTCAGGCTGTCCCACAAGTAACTACAAAACTGTGTAGAAAGGTGCATTAAAACTTAAGACTGTTTTACAGAAACTGATGTTCCTCCTTGCCTAACAGCATAATCCATTCTCAAATTTAAAACACAAATGTCTTCCATGGCTTTGAAAACAATCATGTCCTTCATAAGGAAAACAACTACATAGCCAAGAAATCTTAATGGAATATCTTTATGAAGAGAACATACTAATAAAAGACATATCTTCTATAGAAAGAGTATCTTTGTGGGTAGATGAGATTATTTGGATGAAACACTGAACCCAGTATGAAGAATAAATATTGTAAGTTTTATCTCAAAATTTATCAAATTTATAAGGGCATGGAAATTTTATAAAAAAAATCATTACTAGCACAGTAATTTTTTATGAAGTAGGTATTTAATTTGTGTTCAGAGGTCATCACACTTCAAAAATATTTTCATCTAAATGCTTTGTTTCCATCCTGCCAGATTAAGTCTGAGAATTCAGACCAAGTTGGTAACTCCAGAGAATGTATAGATACTTTTGAAAGTGGAAACTATTTCATGCTTATAAGTAATTCTGTGGGAGTGAATGTATTTGCAGCTTCCAGGCCAGGCAGGATGACCTTTCCAGAACTTGTAAAATCAAATCAAATAAAAATAGATTCAGACTTTCTTAAAATGAAACTGCTTGAAAAAGAAGCCTACGAACTGAAACACTGGAAGAAAACAGAACATGCACTAGCAAATATACTTAAAAATGAAATTTTAAACTTTGAATGACAGTATTTGTGTCTCTGTCCCTCTCCTTCTCTCTCATTCACTGCCATTTCTGTATCATTCTTATCAGAGCTCTGTCAGCCCCTAAACTGACATTTTCCCATCCTGATCATTCCCAGGATAGAGAAGAAGGAATTTTTTTTTACTTGGCTGATGCAAACAGCAGATCATCCTACAGAGAAACGTCAAGGACAGTTCGGAGTCCTAATCCCTGACCTGCCTGCCCTTGCCTAACCAGCTATTGACATTGAACTTAAAAAGCTGCAATGCTGAGATGAGATAATGAATTCTGTTTGCTTTTAGTGTGCAAGAGGAAGAGGGTGAGACAGGGGAGGAGGAAGGGCTCTGGATGTAAAGGCTCTGTTACGGTGCCCGTCTAACTTAAATCTCCCAATATCTGAAACTTGCTTAAGCAAAATCACTGGAGAAATAACCACTGGTGTTCCCCCGGAGCACAGTGGGTGGGAAGGACCATAGTGGCTAAAAGAGCGCAGTGAACTGCCGGCGCTGTGAGGTACCTACCGGGAGAGCCCAGCCTGGCCAGCTCCCAAGAAGCCGGGCATCACACTCAGTGTGCGCAGACTCCTCCTGCTCAGTCCAGACTTCTTCCTTGGCGTTTTTAATGGCTCTGCTTCTTGCTTTTATCTTACAGCGTAGAAATGCCCGGTTATGCTCACGTTAACCAAACAGGCCAAGTTACCCCGGCTCAGTGGGTTCCCGAGCGGCCGTCAGTGAGCTCACTGTGACTGCACGCTGACGTACGCTCGCGGCCCCGGGTCGCCCCTGCATCCCGCAGAGACCAGCTCGGCGTCTCGCTCCCGGCCATCGCCGGCCTCCCACCCGGCTGCAGAAGTGTCCCCAGCTCAGGTCCTGAGCACCTGCTTACGGAGACAGGTCCCCCTTCAGAGTCACTATTATTGCTCCACCGACACGTCTGGGGAAGATGGGAATTACTCGTCTGGCCATCGACCAAGACTCCGAAGTCTCCTCTGTTTCTTTCTAGGATCAAGTGCTGTGTCCTGTAGCTCTGAATCACGTGCCTTATCCCTTTTTATTTTTAAGCAATTATTTGTTGGTTTGGGAAAATTTAGGAGCGGGTACTTATCATACTTGAAATTCATGAGTAGCTCATCTTCACGGATGCTTCTGCCCTAACATCGCTTACTCCCAAAAAACTCCATTATAGTCTAGAGTGGAAAATGATTAATTTTTGCTATCATGATCCCAGGAACATTCAACTTTGAATGCCTGCCATCGACATTTTTAGAATGTTGAGTCAGAAAACCTGTAAATCCTAATGTAAGTCACAAGACTTACTATTTTTAAATAGCATTTGCTGCTTGTTCTTATGTTGTATATTGATATTTTTACTAAGTTTTCAATTAAGGACTCATTAATCACACCCTGAGGATGATGAATCCTGCTTCTGGAAGGTTAGGTATTTTGTTATTTTGTATTTTTTAACACTAAATATTCACAATTAATATGGTAGTAACTCTAAGATGCTGAGGGAAAACAACACAATTACTGCTCCTGTTATCAGAAATATGAACAAAAATATATTTCTAAATCGGTGTTAAAATTCTGAGAATGCCATGAAGATACAGCTCCTCTAGATATTGCTAGAGCTAAGCACAGAGAAAAAGAATACCAGTTCTGGGGTGACTCATTAAGTAGAGTGAACAGTTGCACCAAATTATGTAGCCTTGTGTGAATTTGTTTACTTCTAAGGCACACAGGATATGCATTAGGAAAAACATACTAAACTCCGCTATTTCTTCCTGCATATTTAAGTAATTTTGATAAATAGATATTACTGGAATGGACAAGGAAATCGGACAAAAAATATGGGAGTTGGAGAAATCAGATTGCTTTTGGCTGTACTTCTAGAAGGATTAGTTTACCAGTTTTCAAAAATTATTACCACTGTCAACTATTTATACTGAAAATTTTTAGCTACTTCTACTAATTACTACCATAGGAAAGCCAGATTTTGTCTTGCCTTACTCTGAGACACTGTAATACAAAGTCAGCAACTGTGTATGAAATGCCAGCTCCTGCAAAGTCAATAGGACTTGACTACAAGTTAAAATCAATCCTAAAAGTTTAAATTCTTGCATTCTACTAACTATATCTATGTAGGACTACTGATCAGCTAAGCATTAACCTCCCTGTAGCAGAGGGATTAACTACAAAGGGTTATCTACTAGTCTACAAATGCATAAACCATATGAAACTTGACACAAATTTTGAGACGGAGCATTTCATCAGTTCTGCAGCTGACCCTCCTCAATGAGGAGAATTCAAAGTCAAGCTGACAAGTGGGTTTGAAATGGTTATTTGTCAATTTTCTTCACTCATTGATATGTCTACCCATTCTTTGCAAAACACAGCAAAACAAAACAAAACAAAACAAAAATCCAGCTGCTGAAACAGAGCTCTCTTCCCAGACATGCTAAACAACATAATTCATGGTAAGAAGGGAGGAAAATGAACATCCTCACATGGATATTTCATCAAGATTCTGGAGAGCTTCATAAAGCAGCCTCTTTTAGAAACCATAAAATGAAACAAGACATATTTCTGGGGTTGTCAGCAGGTAGATCCACTGGTTTTGTGGTAAGTAATCTCTTTGGGAGGAAGTCTTTGCTCTGATGTCAGTGTTGGATGTTCTGTGGCTCCCCGCAGCCGCACCAGTGCAGGTCTGTTCACTGGAAGAGGAGGCGGTGATGATATTGCTTCTAACAACCAGACTGAAGTATAGCCTGAGGCTATCTTCCAAAGCCCCCTCCAAACAGCCTCTAATTAATTTTAATCCTGCCACTCCAATGAGTCCCAAGAGTGCAGCAACCAAAACAAAAAAAACCTTCATCAAGTCATTCAGAAAAGCTTTGACGGCATTGCTTCAAGATTTTAGGGCTCCAAGCAGAAAGCGCTATAGAAAGCTTTTAAATGTGATTTTCCTTCAGTTTCTTTATTTTCTGTCCTCAAAACAGTAAAAAGCCTATTTCTGATGAGCAGTATACTTCCCATTCCTCTCCAGGCCCCCCAAGTTCACTCTACAAGGTGGGTGGCAGGTCTCAGGGAAGCCCACCATGGTCATCTGGGGAAATGGCTCTCCATAGCCGGGGCTGAGCACGGCAGACCCGTCCCCCTTTACGTTCTCCTGCAGCCCTCAATCGCCAGGCAGAAAGGCTATTTGCAAAAGTGGAAACAAGCAAAATACAACCAACCAGTATTCTGACACCGAACACCCAAAATCGCAACCTGAATCTCCACTGCCATCGTTGGCTTTAACACCAGTGAACCATCTGCACGTGGCAGGAAGAACTGCTCTCTAAGCTCACAAAATGGGCTGCTGATATTGTCCTATTCTTTAGTATGAAAGTAGAAACACTCATTCTATTTTTGTCTAGCAGGAGTGTTGATATAATTGCTCACACAGCCGGGTGAATATGAAATTTTGGGAGTGCTCTCAAATTTAGTAGTAAAAACACTCTACGTGGTACACTTCTCTGCATTTACCTTTCCACTAAATTTTATGCAATTTGATTTTGCTGGAAGAAACACTCATAGAAAACAAATTTCTAAATTGCTATTGAAGATCTCCCAAACTGAATTTTAGATTTGCATGTGCGTAAGAATATTAGTAATGGAAAATGTTTATAAATAGAACGGAGCTGTTCATGAAAAGGGAAGCTGAGGGAGACAAGTACTAGCAATTACACTGTGATTTGAATAGGTGGTGAGTATTTCCTTGTGAATCGCCTTTGCAAAATATGTATTCCTCTGTTGGTTTATTTGATTTTAGATGCTTCATGGAAGGAATTAAGTTTTAGGGGCTTCTTGGGAAAAGAACTTTGTTTGCTTGAGGATGTTTGTGTGAGGAGACAGAAACACTTAAAACAGTCTGTTAATGACATATCAGAGAAAGGAACATGAAAGAGGACTGGAGTAGAAATGCAGACGCGCGCACACACACACATACAACATCAAATAGGTTATAAATTGGAGGCCACATAGTATTTTTTCCCCACATTTCCAGAGTTTTGATTCAGTATATAGAACAGACATACATATTTTTTCCACATCGCTCAATGCATGGCCCCCCTTTATTTACTTTATACAATTCAAATGCTGCCCTGACGTCCAAGTTATTAAATTCCTTGTAAGCTTTTCCTCAAATCCCTTGCGATACAAGGTGCTATTATTACCTCTATTTTACTGACTGCGGAGCTGAGATCTACAGTGATTAAAGGAAATGTATCTTCTAACTGTGGATGCCTAATTAAGAGAGGTCTGCAAACTGTTTTCTCAGAGCACTTCTTATGTGTCCAAAATGGTCTTCAGTAGCAGTTGTGAGTACAAATTCAGACCCCTGCATCTCAAATGAACCATGAAGAAATTGAAGAATACCCAATTAGTAACAGTCTGTGAAAAGTTAGGTTGAAGTGAATTAACTAGCATCACAAAGGAAAAAAGGTGGCAAAGGAAGGGAAAACAATCAGTTTTCCAAGGCAGCATTCAACCATCTTAACCATCAAATAATCCTTTCTTCTCCTTTTCTTAGGCTGATTCGCTACTTCCAACTTCTGGAGCAGACAAAGGAGGGGTCCTGCAGCCAGCACCGTCCTCCAGCACCCCCCGGTCCTTCCTCCTCCTCTCTTGCTGGCCCCAGCAGGGGTCACTCGGAGCCCAGGAACGACAGACTGCCCAGCCGTCTCGGACCCGCCATGGGCGACCTATGGATCATGCTAACATCGCCATGATGTGTCACCACGCAGCGCCAACGGTAGTTGCTACTTTTATTATCCCCCCGCTCCCGATATTAACTTTGCGCCCAGCGTGCGCCGCGCCGTGCGGCCAGCCTGGCTTCGGTCAGCACCATCCACCTCCACCTCCAGCTGGAGGCAGGTGGTGCCGACTCAGCCTCCTCCTGCTTTCATCAGCCTCCGCTCCTGGAAAAAGGTGGTGCGACCCGCGCCGTCTCGCTGTCGCAATACAGGGACGGTCAGAGTCTAGGTAGGGATGACCTTACCCCCTCCCCTTCGCGAGTGATGAGCCTCTCTCTCCCTGCCAAAGTGCCAGACGAGGACAGACCCTACGCGCTGTTGCGGAATCCATGTTGTATTGAAATGAGAGGCTCCTCCTTCTCGCTGGGAAAGAAGGAGAAGTGCCAAACCCAGCGTTATTCTGTAGCTTCCACCATGGGGCAAAGATGCCAAACAGGAAACACCAAACCCATGGAACTTCTCAAGAGCATCATGCATCTCTAGGGCAAATGCCGAAGCGTGGTACAGCATGCGACAGCTCGGAGCTGAAACGGAGCGACAATGTCAACATCTGGCTGAAGTGTGCCCACAGTGAATGGAGCCTCCTGGGCATCTGTTCAGACCTAACCCCATCCTCCTGAACACATGAGAAATGCAGGATTTGGAGCCTTCTTTAAAGGTTACTATGTGGGAAGATGTTCGCCAAAACTGCAGAAGATAAATACCCGATGCAAAATCCACCCTCTGCCAAATGTAAAGTTTGAAATCTGGGCTGGATATTTCTGGAAAAAACGTTGGTACAATTCCTTAACATAAACAAAACAATGTATCCCTAACTAATTTTTTTATAAAGGAATCAACGACTTGATTGGTGGGGGGAAAAAAGAAAGCCTGCGGCAGACATGGAGAATTGCCAGTCCAGGTGGTTTATGCCTGACAAAGGTAGAAGCAGCTGAAAATATCACTTCATCATGGGAAGCATAACTACCAAGGGTTTGTGCTGGGAAACGCTAGCACAGAACGTCTCAGAATATGTACACAGGACAGGGATACTGGCCAGAGCTCACCAGATTTCGCAGTGGCAGCAGACAACTTGTCAGGGCGATGCTAAATGCAGTGAAGCTCTGTGTCCCTACGTGGCGTCCCCAGCCCGGAGGGCAGGAAAGGCTGTTCAGAGTCTCCTGGAAACAAGGGGGTGTCCACACCTCATGCTGTGTCTGACAGCATGGAAAGGCTAAAAAGCTGTACTATGTCACTAGCTTATAAATATTTCCTCCGAGTCTTTCTAATGAATGCGCTGTGCAATATTCTAGATTTACACCAATAGGATGCTTGTGTGTAAAGAAATGCTCTCTGCTTCCAAGGTCTACATATTCTACTCCATCAAATTCCTTGAGATCTTTTTAGTATTTACATGCTACCTCCTTGCAAACAATCCTGTAGTATCTGGAACGCTCCAAAGTGTCTGTGCCAAATACAGTGATTCATTGCACTGCTTTAGTAATGGGCAAGAAAAGAGGCTTTTGAGTTCTGTAACCCATAACAACTTTGAAAAGAACAAAGGACCCTCTCCAAAGTCACTGAAGTTAATAGAGCTCTTTTCACTAAAGCCTAACCTGAGTTTGTTGAACGACTAAATATAAGCTCCCCTGCCATCTCACTCAAGATATTCTCTAGCTGTGGCGATAGTGGCTGTTCATTTTCTGCATACCACCGTAATGAAACAAAATCATGGAAGGTTAAACAAAGACACTGATGGTCTATAGAGGTGATTGGAACCAATGAAATGGAACTAGTATCCTCTGAACTGCCTGCTCTCCCCAACACAGCCAGCAGCACCCGGTCTTCCAGAAGGATTTTTCAATCCTGTGTCTGCTTAAACAGTAAGCATTAATCTATATCAAACAGATCATTCATGCACATTAAGGAAACCATTTTCTCTCCTCCTTTTCCAAGGACCACATTTCTCTGTCCACCTCTGACAGAGGTCTCCCCTAGAAGACAACACAGAACCCACCTTTCCAGGCAGCACGCAGAAAACCACAGACAAAAGCATCAAGAGAAAACCGGAGAAGGACCATCACTTGAACCTGGCTTTTAGGTCTCTTGGGACCAAACAGCAGCTCACTCTCTTTTAAACCCATTTCTTTTTACAGGCAGATATACAGAAAGGATAATAGGTTGATTAGCCATAAAAGGCTGAAGTGTGGATCTCTCCCTTAACACAAGAATGCAGGCCGGCTTATCTTTCAGAAGACACATTTAATTTAGTGGTATTTCAGTCACTCAGTTTGTTTAAATACATTTTAACTATCTTACATATCCACGTGGAAAAACCTCATCAACTCTAAGGATTCATTCCAGAGAATCTCGTAGTTTATGGATTTAAATGAAAGACTCTCACGGCAACACCCTGCTTGTGAAAATTTGTTTCAGTTCAATGTTTTTCTTCTCCTTTTGGAGCCAACTACTCTTTTTGAACCTGATTTTCTAAGGACCTAACTGGGAAACGAGACTGCCTGCCTGGCAGTTCCCACCTCCCTCCCAGTTCGGCCAGTTTCAGCTGAAATGAAAGAACAGTAAAAGTCTCAAAGACATTTTGTGTTACTACAGATGTTGAGAAATTGCTTGCTGCTTGGGGGAAACGGTGTTCCCACGGAGAGAAAGCCCAGCTGTTGCACAGCCCATGCGGCCACAGCTGGCAGAGCAGCCAGCACAGGTCTTGACTGCATTAGCCACAACACATTGTCCCTTGCACAGCCAAAATGCCAGAGAGATGGAAAGAGCTGGGATGCCATGGGATAGACAGAGGGAGTATAGGGCATGGCCTTCATGGAAAACTAAGCCTTGTGGATTTGCCTGCCTACAGAGCAATTCGTTTTACAGTAGAATATTGTATTTTAGAAATTACAGAAATACAATAAGAAGGACCTGCTGATACAAACACCGAAGACAAAATTCAAGTGTGTCATAAAACCTTTGATCAGTTTCTTTTAGCATATTGTGAAAGCATTACGAAGCGCTGGTTTACCATGGCAAATGTTCTCCTGGTGTTCCCCTGCTTTCCAGTATGAGATAACCAACTCAGGATGGGTAGATGCGAGGATTACTGGGCATTAGAAAGAGGCTTAAATGACGCTCGACGTGAGCTGACGTTAGTCCATAGCACGCAAAGGCAGAAAAGCCATACCCACTGCTTCATTAGAAAAGTGAATGCCTGCCCAGATCCCCACCACAGCATCCACTGCACGCTAATGGAAAGGGAGGGGGACTCGGAATTCAGGAGGAAGCGCACCCGCACCTCTACACTGCTCTTTTGTATTTCAATTTTCTTTGGCCAGTGGGGATGATTTTATAGCATCACAGCAGAACATTATCTTTTATACTTTGACAAAATGAAACCGAGTCCTTGGGATTTTTTCACCCATTGCTCTCTTGGCTACTTCACTGCAGTACTATTTCATTACTTATTGATTTTTCAACATGCTGTCTGCATCGCTGTAATTTACACAAGTTCTGATAGCCCTCAGCGATTCTTAACACCTCAGGGTGAGATCATGGAGTTCACTTGAGATACCAAAGGTAGGCAACAAGTTCTTCAGAAAAGACGACAAATTGACAAACTTGATAGTCAAGGAGGAAATTTGAGCAGCTGGAGGCGTATCATACCCTAAATTATCAAGATATTTTTCTTAGCCAAATTGAATTAGAGCAAATTTGTACCCCAGAAATTACTCTCACATACAGCTAATAAGGGACTGCAAAGTGTATGGCTAAAACCCAAGAAATTAATAATGCATGTCCCTTACATGGCAGTTGAACTAATAATGCTATTTTTGTTGTAACTGGAGATAACCACTGGTCTACAGATAGGCTTGTTATTAGAGAATGCAGCTTCATCATGAACAAGGACAGTGAACTACAAAGAGCTTCTCTTGCACTGAGGGAAGCAACTGTTTCTTCTTCAAGCACTTTTCCACATTTCTGCCATTTTGAATAACTCAGAGGCAATCACTTGTGGCAAGGGCACTGTTCACCTTGACCAGAAAAGACGGACGAACCTGATGTCTCTGATATGATGCGATGTTGTAAGAGCGTGTGTGCCCATCTCCATTCTGCTGCCTCGGAGCTCCAGAACAGGGATGCTTCTGCAGGAAACCGGTCACTGCTTAGCGAAATGAGCTCTAATCTTATCAGAGGGTCTGATCCTACTGGTATCATGCACACAGATAGCACTTCAAATCACTTTAGGAAATCTGAGTCAATACTGACTGGCCTTTCCTTCTTTCCAAGTAAACTACAAAATGCTTGAGACATTTTTTAAATGCCTATTCCTCTACAGTAGGAATAACGTTACTATGAGCAATCTTGACTTTTCAGCTTGGTTTCCCTCTTACTGAACTATAATTTAGGAAAAAAATATACGGAGGTCTGAGATGACTTTTTGGTAAAGGCCTAAAGGTCTCATGAACCCTGTGTTACAGACTAATGTATCTACACATGCAGAAAGTCTTTTACCCCATAGGCAAACAGGAGACTGAAAGGACAGATGGCGAAGTAAACCTAACAGCTAGCAGCTACTATCAATTCTCTTGATACATCAAAATCCCAAGAAAAGTGAGTTTCATTACAAGCAAAAAATGTACACAAGGCTTACAGAATTCATCTAATGAAGGATTAGAAGATCTTGTGAGAACCTTTGTGAGTGGATATTTAGGATATTTATCACCAGCTGTACTGTAAAGAACAGATAAAAGTGATACAAAATAAAGCATGTAAGGACCTTCAATGGGGTTAACTGATGAGCTGGAAGTATAAATCTTTGTTATGGTAGCATATGTACATATGGCAGAAACACTTTATGGTATGTGATAGTAAAATCCAAAACTCTGAAGACAATTTCTCTCCAAGTTGTCTAGCTAGTGAGCATCTTCCATGTAAAGCGTAATCAAGTATGATTCAGGTGGATGGGGCATCCTTCTGAAAGATACTGTCTGGACAAAGTGGTAAGTGCCTTGTGGGATGGATGAAAGTGCTCATAGACTGCCAGTTCAGGTGGTTTGCCAGAACTGCCTGTAAGGGGGGAGACCCTAGAATGATTTTGTAGCACATGCATCAGGATGCCTGTCCAATGTTCATAAAATCCTGGAAAACAGGACTGGGATGCCCCTCTAGAGGCCGTCTGGCCCCTTTCCCTGTACCAGGATCTAAACCAACAATCCTCTTGGTGCTATATATGCCTGACCAATGCCTTTCAGTCCTAGTATTTTTATGTGCAGGTGGATTTCCCAATAATCTCACTGACTTTCAGTTTGGAGTTGCTGTAAGAGAGCTCTATTTATAGGAGTACAGCTGTATTTGAAATAGCAGATAAAACCCCACATCACCCTGCACACCTTTAACAGACCTTCCACAAGCTTAAAGATAAAGGGATTTCTTCCACAATCAGGTTGTCATAAAAGTCTGAGGCTCTTACTGCAGCGTGTGTATGAGGGTTTGGCTGATTCATGACATGGCTGTATCTCTTTGGGGCAGAGACTGCATTGCTATTCTGTGTTTGCATTTTGTCTTGGAGTTCCTAAGTGTCCTTAGGTACTGTGAGGGTGTAAGTCAGTAGAATAATAACCCTGTGCTGTGGTGCAGTCTGGGACTTGCCCTATGAATTCCAGCCTCCAAGAGGATGTTAACACCAACTTAAAAAACAATATTAAAAATTAACTGAGGCATACAGTATTAAAAAGCTTAGATAGCTGATTAAAGGGGCATTTATTTTCCTTGGAAAATATCCCTAATAAGATACCGGTATAGTTAGATTTTATTCTTTCTTGCGCTAGCTCTCATGACAGCAGGCATTATGATGTCATGAAGTGGCAGAAATCTGCGTTAATAGCAAGATCTTCAGACACTTCTTGAGAATTTCAGAGATACTTTTGTCAGAAAAGACATCCTGAATACTGAAAGCTGCAAATCATCCTACCCATCTGGCAGGAGGCAAGAGAGGCCATGGGGGCTCTGAGCTGTGGCCACAGCAGGCGCGGTGGAGCTGGGGGTCCCTCCTCAGCAGGGCAGGGGGTGCCAACTGCACGTAGCCAACTCTTGCAGAAGACCTCCTTGTTTCAGAAGGTCTTACAGAGAACGGGACGCTGAAGAAGACCATCTGTATGACTTTGTACACTGATTAAAATGACTCTTTGGGTTTCTCCTGTTCTTATCCTAGCTCTTCTGAGCTCCATGTGATTCTGCATTTGTGCATCCCCCCGCTACAACCAAGCCCTAGACAGCCACCAGCCTCGCACAGCCCCCAGCCTCGCACAGCCACCAGCCTCCGGCTCTCCGTGGCATTGTGCCGGGGTGGTGGTCACAGCTGTACGTTCTAACTTTTATACCTTACTCCTCAAATTGGAACCAGGGAATACTTACTGGACACAAAAATGGATTTGTTACAAAGCTGGATAAACGGTATCTAAGGAGTGCCACCACCACCACCACAACCTGGGGAGATAACGCCATCGACGATACAGAGTTCCTCCTAAGGACAAAGATAAAGAAATAGCAAAACTGTTGCTGTACAGCAAAGGGCGCTCAGCTTTCCACACCACGCATTGCTCCTCCAAGTCTCCTGTCCTGCCTTTAGCCATGCTGCTTTCACAGGGGTGAGGGGGGGTCCAGTATCCCCACCAAAAGAACCAGATCCAGGCCAGAGTTAAGCTGGGAAAGACTGTGGATGAATCGGCTTTACTGCATGAAAATGAGTGAAGGAGAAAAGAGACAAAGCCAACACCAGAGCAAAGAGGATCTGAAAATGTCCTAACAATTGTTTATAAAACTCTGTGAACATAATGAAAAGCCTGTGAAATTCAGCCCAAACACTGCACAGAACCCCTGCTGCTTCTTTTCAGCTGAGAAGCCCCGCATTGGTCTCATTTTTTGATAGTACTTTATTTAATATAAAATGCTAAGTTTTCAATAAAAGGCCTTTATTTACATAATACTAATATTTTTTTGGACACTCTAGCAAGCTGCCACCATGAGCTGGGCTCTTTTAAATGAACCATTAAATGATATCCGCGCAGGTCCAGCTGGGCTGACAGCTCAGCCTCTCAGCACCCCACATCGGGACCCACGAAACCAGCCAGACCTGTGATGTCCATCAGGCCTTACCGGGGTAACAGGAGGCTTTCTGGTTTAAGACACTTGCAGTGATTAGAGTACAAATATTTCAGTTTTCTGGAAATCAGATTAAAAAAATATGCTTCAATCCAATTTGGATTTTTCAAAATACTGAAATTCTGCATGAAGCAGAAATCCCACATTTCTAGAAGCTGTACTTATTATGACCATTTAGAGTAATTTATTGAATAACTCTGGAAATCAAATCGCACATAATAACTTTTATATCAAGAATATCAGTGTTTCATAAAACTCAGGTCATATCTTCAGAAGAGATTTAATTTTGATGTAAATATTTTAAGTGATAAATAATCTGTTTCTTTACAATTTGTCCCAGTGCTTAACTAGCCAACTTGTTACAAATCTACACTGTATCTCTCTTATTAATTTACAAACTTCAACTTTCAGCTATTGGGAGTTTGATGCATCTTTCTCTGCTTGGTTAAAAGGTCTCTGATATACACACTCCTCTTTATACACTAGCTGTAAAACTTTTAAAAACTCTCATTATTTGACTGCAAGCGTCCCTGAATTTCTCCTCAGAAACCAAAACCAAAACAAATGAAAAAAAAGGGCAAAAGGGGAAAAAAAATCAGTGCATAAGGAGCTGGTCTCTTTTTTGTGTCAAGGAGAATGAACCAAAAAAAAGACAATTAATTTGGAGTATAATTCTTAAATATCAACTATTTGCTTCTTCAATGATGGAAATAGATCCCAGCCAGCTCTCTGACACTCTTGCAGAGGTAAGATGGGGATGAGTGGTCTGGCACCTGGGGACTGTCTCTGAAGCTCCAGTGTGCTTCTTGCAAACTCTACAGATGTCTGTTAACTAAGGGGTTCAAGCATGATCACAATAAAAAGCAATCTGAATCCAGGGTGAATAAAGAGAGATGGCTTCTTCGTTCTGTTTTTCTTTGGGAAACCTGACTGTTAAATTAAAGATGGAAAAACCTTTTCTAAGTAATGCCAAAGCTGTGGAGTTAAATACAGAATTTAGAAACTCTGGCACCAGAAGGCTCTCAAGTTCCTCCAGTGGCCAGACTGGCCTTGCTTTGCATGTGGATTTCTGGTTTTATTTATTTTTTATTGTTTTTAATCAAACTAATACCTTAAGCTATTGCTTTTAAGAATTGTCAAGTATTTACATAACACTGTATCTGCAAATGAGGCCAAGTTATTAATGCTATTAATATTTACTGACCCACAACAATATATTTTGTTCTGTAACTTTAAAGGAAAACATGAATGACCTTATCAGAACCTTAACTGCATCACTTCCTGACTTTGCTTTTTTGTAATTCCCACACTACATTAAATGCTTTTTCTGTTTCACAGACATGCACTTGTGCACACATACATGCATGCACACTCATACTTATTTACAATTTTGATTGCATGAAACTGTTTATCAGCGTTGTGTGAATAATGCCAGGAAAAGATACTCTTCAAAAAATCAATACGTTGAAAGTGCTGTTTTAGGGTTGCAGTAGTTGTTGGTTGTGTTTCTGAGTTATTCCTATTGACCTGAGTTCAAAAACAAGGTATTGATTTATAAAGTACCTTCAGTAAATAAATGCACATTCTTTCTGCTAACCCTAATAACCTGTAGCATACAGAGCAGGGTTTCAGCTCAGCTCAGGAAAGCGCTGCACAGTGTGTCAAGAGTTTTCCAAAAGCTGGCAGACTTTTTTGACAGAAAGGGTAATGGAGATAACATTACAAAAGCAACGCGACTGACTGCGCTGCGAGCAGAAATTAAAAGAGAGGGGAAGAAATAAGAGGGTGATGACTCTTTTTTTAAAGGAAGTCCTGCAAATTATTAGGTTTGTTGTGTATTTGCAAGTGATATACAGGAAAAACTTGGCTAGTTTTATCTGATGGTGTGCACAGAGAACTGTCTCCACTTGTGAACAGTTAGGATGTATTATTAACTTTCATGATAAATGCATCCTTCTCTGCCTGAAGGATAAAGTCCGTACTAATTTGTAGATATGGGTTTTAATTAAAAAACCAAAACATCCATCAGGTTTTAGAATAATGCTGCTACATCTACATCGGCAACAGTTCATAGGCGTGATCGCCTCAGGAGCGAATGGCACCCTGCAGCTTGACCACACCACTACGAAACCCGGCACCGCGGCCGGGCTGTCAGCATTACCGCAGTGAACCACATCCAGCGGGTGACTGCTGCTTCGGCGCAAACACCTTGGCATTAAATCCATGCATTTAGGGACTTGCGTTAGGCTTTTAAAGTCTGCTTCAGCCGCTCTCTCTTTAACTTGGGGTTGCCATCACAAGTACGTCTGTCACCAACACTGTGCTATTTTATCAGGTGCCAAACTTTAGAGAGAAAAATATCCCATATTTTCTCCTTAACTTACAATGCCACATGAAACCAGTCTTATGGGAAATAAGACAAACAGAAATGTTAACAAAAAAAATCCGAAGAAAAAGCATATGTAAAAAATATTCATGCAAGGTCCATGCTTTAAGTCTCTCACAATATTTACTGTCCACAGGGTCAAAACAAAAATCCAGCTTGCTCAGTACAAGAATCTGGTTACACTGTGATTATAAATTTCTATTACACCTGTACTCGTGTGGTGAAATGCCTTTGCTCCTCAGAAGTCTTCAGTTTGGGTACCATCTCACTTGGGCATCCCAGGGGATGGCCAGCAGAAGACTGCAAGGAAGACAGACCCAAATTGGCAAATCTGAGAGGAGACTTGGAAAGGTAGTCTTTATCCAAAGTATGCATTCTGATTTAAAAGAAAATATTTCTGCCATCGCTATTTTCCAGATCAAGCATTCATCCTGAGAGGGTCTTTTCTTCTAACAGTAAGACCGAAAATAAGGTGGGATGCCTCCACAAGACCAAATTTCCATTGCCAGAAAACTGACAACGTGACAAACATGAAGAAGATGGTTATAAAAATAAGAGAAACGGAATTATCAACAAAGCTCTGCTCTCACTCTTTTTCAAAGGATAGTTTCTATTTAGCTCCTCCATAGCACCTTTCATCTTATTTCCCACTGCAGACTTAAAGGAATTCGTTCAACAAGGCAAGTAGTAAGGACACAGTCAAACATTTTGCTCTGGCACTCCTGCCTTGCTGTTACTTAGAAATCAAGTTGTTTAGAAAGTACAAAAATTCATCTGAATTTTCATACATTCAGAAATATTATAACACCCACATATTGTCCTCATTTTTATTGCTATGGAGTGATCTTGTCAACAACCAACGGTCTCTTTATTGCCAGTCTTTATCTCTCGGTAGCATGACGCGCACCCGTACCCGGTGCACAGTCCCAAACCGGGGCTCAGCACAGCTGTAAAATCCACTGGAAATTTTCCAGTGCAGCATTTTTTCATGAGATTTGTTAGCCATGAAATGCTCCGTGGGAATGTGTTAGCGTAAGCCCATCTTGTGAGGAGTCCCAGCAGGTTTTTGACAGACACCTGCCTACCCTCTCCACCCTCGCACAGCCTCCGTCCAGCCCTGCGACGCCTCGGCAGCTCCCACCCGAAACTCAGGGTCCCACCAGCACGCCACGCTCGCTATTCGGTGCTCCGGTATGGTGCAGTCCGCTAACACTGACTTTGTCGACTGTGTCTCATCCTTTCCTAAAGCCATCAGACAACTACCAAGACGAAAGAAGACGGCTGTGCTGTTAAGTAAGCACATCTCGGCAAGATGTCCTACACCCTGTATAAACCATAAATATTTCAGGTGCTGGTGTTGTTTATGAGAATCTATCAATTTAGCTCATTATGAAAGGAAAGATAAATACATCCAAAATTAATGAAATTTTTTAGACAATAAAATTTTTAGAAGTACTGCATGTTCATTTTAATAGTTTATGAATTTGAAGTGGCCGGTCTATCCTCATTTTTACTATCGTAAACCATTCGGATGACAAACGTTACATGTATTTCCATAACACTGTTATGACTTAAGTTCATTTCACAGTTTTGTTTCATACTCCTCAAACCTTGTATTTCAAAATTTATAGTCTTGCTACAAAGGTCACATACGAACAAGTATAAGTCCTCTAAGATCTGTTATTCAGAAACACTAAGCTGATGTTAGTTTAATTGATTCTGTGGAAGCAGCGATGCTTGTAACTCCTGAGAATAAGGGCTTTTCACAAACTGGCAAACTTTCCAGTGGGTAAAATAAATATTGTTACATCCTTATGTTAGAGGGTATATGAACAGCACGCAGTTATATCAATGCACCTCTTTAATGATGCAGTCTAGTTTAAATACTGTGTCCTAAAGATCAAAACGGTCACGCTTTGTGGAGCACAAGCCACAAACAAAAGCCAATATCATGTCCCAGCTGCTTCCTTTCTTGGGTGCAAGCTGCATTTAGTGCAGGGCCCAAAGTAAAGCCCAAAGATTGCAACAGCCTGGATGGCTACAGGAGCCTGGGGTGACCCAAGCTGTGCCATCGAGCAGCCAAGCAAGCCTGTCCGCCAGCCCAGGGTCCCTGGGGGTCCCCGGGGGTCCCCGTCCGCCTCCCCTCCACCCCAGGCCATGCACCGCAGGCGCTGCCGCGATCCTGCGGAGCATCGGACACGCCTGCCACGGCATCTCGGAGCTTCACCTGTACGCTTTCCAGGACAGATGTAACAAAACACATTTTTTGCCCCTTTTCCCCAACAGGATTATAGAAAGGCAAACAAAGAAATTTTGAGTTCTTCAAGGAACGGCCCCTTGAACTTCTGTGTGTGACTGGGAGATTTAAGACCACTTTCCACTTTTCCCTAAGTGAGTCTCGGAGCAAAACTATTCTCATCCTATTTCTGCAGAGCTCTGGAGAAGATGCAACAGTTCGGTTTTGAGGATTGTTTCACTTCGAGACAGCAAAGATTTAGCTGCAGGACTGCTTGTGAACTGGGGCGCTGACATCTCCCTGTGCCAGGAGGCAATCCGAGCCCGGCCAGAAACGCGGGCTTCGAAAGCTCAGTTGATTCTGCAGATTAAGGATGTGAAACTAATTACGCGAGCCTCATAAAGCGTCACAGAGCAAATCATAATCCAACCAGGGCCAATGACAGCAGATACACGATGGAAGGAAGATCAACAGCTTGTCAGAAACCTCCTGAACGCCCCACGCCTTCCTCCCGTTCCCGGCCCTGTTTCCCCCCCCTTGCTCTGCGGGATGGGTTTCTGCTCCCCACCTCCCGGCCAGGCAGATGCGAACCCAAATTCCGCAGCTGCACCGCAGGCGAGCCCTAAACTGGAACCAGATGGGCGGCGGCGGGCAGCGCCGTCGCGGCCGGGGCCCAGCGCCTGCCAGCCATCGCTCCCGTGCCCGGAGGGGCTCTGCTCCACACGTCCCAGTGGTGCCGGGGACTGGGACTGGGACGCTCCCTGCACCCTCCTTCCACACGCTCCCAGCTCAAGAGCTGCCCCGCGGGAGGAAGAAAACAGCGCTGTTTTCCCCGGTAGGTTTTCGATGAGTTTTGCTGATAATAACGTTACGGTTTTCCCTGCGCTGGCAGTCGGATGAGAGAAGCCTGCAGCCTTCGGAGGGATCGATCCGATCGATCCCAGAGGCTCCATGTCATTTCCAGGGGATTTGCTAAAGAAGCTACTTATGTCCCTTTTTCATTTTCACCAACTCATTACCAGCTGCTGCTGCTCCCTGCATTTCAGCAGCACCTGCAGGAACGAAACCATCCGCTCCCGCCCGCCTGATGCTGATTTAGATACCTCTTCCACAATTAAACACCGCCGATCGGAGCTGAAGGCGAAAGGCGGGTGATGCCAGCGCGCAAGGTTCATTACCCACCTCTGCCCTCCGCGCAGGCACACACAGACACTCTTTTTTCTTTTTTTTTTTTTTTAAAGGGCAGCCCAGCAGCAGACTAAGCAACTGATCCCCTGGCTTAACTTTTAAATTAAGACCATTGTAAATTTGGGAACTTGAGAAGAGATGGAGAGGACACCCATAATCCTTTGCAAATGTCAAGTGGCTCTCGATATTGGTTACTTTTCAAAGGTAGCTAGGCTACAGCGTGCTGCAGTAATGAAAAAGCCCTGCCAGGCCCACTCCATAGGGCTTCAGTCAATATACATAATATTATTGGGCTTTGAAAGGATTAAAGATTGTTTCTTTTGCTTCCTTGTAATATGGTGATCTCTTGCGCGTAAAACTCCGAACGTGCCTCCTTCTTCAGGGGAGGATGCTGGAGACCGCGGGATGCCCCACCGCCGCTCCCTCCAGCGCGGCCGTGCCTGTCCCAGCGGTACGTGGCACCCTCGGCACGCCGCCCCAAACAGCCGGCAGAGCTCCCCCAGGGTTTACTCGGACCATTCAGCCATTACTGCTGACAAAGGCATTTCACCCTTCTTCCAGGCCGAGAGATGGAAGGGGAACCGAGAATTTTTAAAAATAAAAGTTGAACAACACTGAAAGCCTCCAGTTACCAACAGGACCCGAGGGTGGACTGGAAAGTGTTGAAGTATCTGGAAAAATACCATTTTTCTCTACATAATACTCAAAAAAGTTCATAGATCTGTGTTTTGACTGCAAGAACTCAGTTCCTCACAAACACCCATTAAGTATGAGAAATCTTAACAATTAGCACTTATTTGAATCTCCTGGGGCTACTCTGAGCCATCATGGCAGCTTTGTCAGAGAAGGCAGCGCAGGATGACACCCCAAAGCAACGTGACTCTTAACGTTAGACCTGCTCTTTGAGTTTGGTGTTTCTGAAAGCATCATCTCCTGCAAAAGGCACACGCAAACCTTGATTTAAGCGGTCTCGGACAGAGGACCTCACAGCTGAATTACTGTCAAAACCTTATTTTTTATCTTTTCACATTTGTATTTTCTTGTTCTGATATTTAATTAATATTATTTCATTGAATATGGTGAATTTTTCTTCTCAACAACCTTGTATATATTATTATGGCAGGATTCCCTCTGACTCTCCTTTTTACAAAGCCAAATGTGAAAACTGATGGTAAGCTGCTGCTCTCAGTTATATCCAAGAGAAATGAAGAACCTGAGATTCCCGTGTAGGAGAGAGCAGGGTTTGGCATTCCGGAGGTCAGTATTGCCCAGTGCTCCCTGCACTCCCTCTGGTCTGGAGTGAAGCTCCCGTGATTTAATGGCAAAGACGGGAGCTTCCAGCACCTGAGCTGGTACATTTTATTAGATGTGGACTGACCCCTTGCCACTGAATCTTTACTGGAGTCATTAATTCTGAAAAAAGTAGTTGAAAAAAGTACTGGTTTTCTCTTACTATTCTTATGATACTATGATCTTCAACAAATGAGGCAGAGACCAGAACCTGCAAACCCAAGCAGGTGAAGAAGCAATACCTTAAGCTCAGACGATTGAAACATGGCCAGGAGAAAGTCTGATTTACTTTGGAAGCAGAAATGAGAAGATATGCAGTACCATGCCACTGTAACGCAAGGCAACAGAGACGTCCTGGCATGGTAAAATGCACAGCAAGGTCTTATGCTCGCTGTTTCTGACTGTACTTATCCCAGCGGGATTCCACGGGCAGTTTCACACCGAAAATTACCCAGGTGAGTAACTTTCCAGTTCAGCAGAAGACAGGAAAAAGGGGAAGAGGAACCAAAGGAAATGTCAGAAGTTTTTTAACACAGTACGTTAAAAAGCTAAATCTCAGGAAAATTTTTAACTGAAACGCTAACGAAAGTGCTTCTGCATGTTTCAAGCCATTAATCCTAACTAAGGCTTCCCCACTTTAAGGGCTGATCTAATGCCCATTGAATTAAAAGAAAAACCATGTAGCTACGCCACTGAATAAAGCCTTTGATTTCAGATTTATTTTCCAAAAGAAAAATGTTCTATATTAAACCAGCAATAAATAATACAGAGCATTTACGGACTAGATTACATGTTATTTCAGGTGCTGAAAATAGTTTTTCTGAGGTCGGGTGGGATAACCAGATGAGTGACTTCCCACTGAAGTCCCGCTGCTGGGGCTGGATGCTGCCCTGACCCACTGACGCCGAGCTCCGGCCAGCTCTGACACAGCCAATTTAGTTGGTTTTGCAGGTTTTGGATGAGTCCTGAGTTAGGTGACACTCTGGCCACTTGTTTACGAAAATGTAATGACCATAAATGTCCAATTTAAGAAGGATTTTGGTAATTCTGCCATGTCAACAGAGTTAAAGTTATGCTCCAAAAAATTTGCAGTTTTGCTTTATTATAATGCAAATTTCTTTTAGAAGTTTTGAATAAAAGAATTAGTAAGATATGAGGATCCAAAACCTGAGACAGCATTTACCTTAATTTTCCAGGGCAACATGTATCCAAAATGGAATAACCAAAAGGTTCCAAACGTCTCTGGTTTGCCTGATGCTTGTGGGGATGGGCACAAAGACAGCGATGACAGAACAGTTTAGCAGCTGATATCCTTTATGAGATACCTAGAGATACCATAAACTTGCCTAACATCTTGTAAGTATTTTATAAATGTCACAAAAATCCCACTCAGACTTCAAAGGGTCTGTAAAACTCTACTATACAGCTCTACTGCAGAAATCTGCAGGTGAGGAATCACACATGAAATGAGGGGAGAAAGAAGAAAGAGAACCAAGAGAGCAGAACGAGACCAATCCAGAGACTGGCGACATGGACATTACACCAAGATAACGGGGAAAAAAGGGAATAAGGACTGAAAAGGTATCTGTATAATGACCAGGAGATTCTTTCTCAAATGAACTCTCTTTATAGGTATCTCACTGTCACTTTCTTCTTCTTTGATCACAGAAATCTCAGACTTGCATAGCACTTCTTGTCTGGCAACTTAGTGAAATGAGACCTAACCCCGCATTGCCTGCAGGTATTACACCTACCTCTACTGGTAAAAGGTTCTTAGACGTGTTTTTAAAGACTACAGCACAAATAGCCCAAATCTATTAGAACAAGCGAACTAAAAAAAATAAAACCAGAAGATTCTAGACTGACAGTGTGATAAAATTAGAGGTTAAATACCTAACAATTGTCCCTGTATCACTTTGGGGATTTTGTTTTCCTTTTAATGGTAATTTTAATTTGAATTTTCAGGCCAACAGTTGTATTTCTTGAGAAATCTATACCATTCTCCTAGCAGTTTCCTTTAAATAACTGATGGATCTTCACAGTCTAAATTCCAATTTAAAAGATTTGTCTGTAAGAAAATCCCAATCTCAATAAAAGGTAATGCAGCTGAATCTCTTCAAGCCAGACTGACGGCAATAAAGAAGCAGTGAGTTTCTATTAGCTAGAATAAGTTAACAGATTCCTAGTAATCCTTCCGATTACCACTAAACACCTGAATATAGATGCCACATTGTAAGTGAAGATGGATTTTTAATTTCTGGAAAAGTAAGATCCCACGCACACCTTGTGCTGGGAAGGCGATGAAGGAGGGAGTGGTGTGTGTTAGACCTTTGCCAATAAAAGGTTTCACATTGCAGAAGTCCATGGGACGCTGCAGAATGGTAAAGTCATTCATCACATGTATTTAAAGTTGAATTTGCTGATATTTTATGGTATTGGATTTTATTTCTATTAACATTTTATGCTGAAATTACAGAATGATTCGTGAGTACTGAATTTTTGATTGCTTTTATACTTGCTGGGACACTATTAACGTTGATTTACGTTAATAGCACTGTAAGAAGATATTAACAATGAAATTTCCAAAAGCACTTAGCATCCCATAATTGGAGTTAAATGACAAAAAAAATGAGGGGATAATAAAGTATAGAGAGAGACAGAATTTTTGACAATACTCCCTCTAAACTGTATTTTTCAGGAAGAATTCATGCAGGACAATTTTATAAAAGAATAGTCACCCATCAAGAAAGAGAACACTTTCTGTACTGACTAAGCAACGTGATGGCAAATTGAGATGTAGGTCAAGCACCACCTCTCTCAGGCGCTGGAGACAAACTGAGGATCTCAAGGGAACGATATGGATTTTACATCTTCACACCAGATGGGTGCCGACAACTCCAGGTCTGTAGAGCACTTTTCTGGACTGAAATCCAGGAAACAGCAGTCAGAGGCTGATACAGAAATGACATTAAACAGGACAGAAATTAGCCAAGTTTCATCTTTTGAGGCTAAGAGAATGAAGTTTCTCAAGAGAAGGATATAAAACGAATGCGACACAAGTGCAGTACACAGAGACGTGGGGCCGGGAGCAGAAGTGAGGTGCGCTTGTCTCTGATCCAACGCTCGCATCTGCCTGTTCTCCTTGCGCGGCAGCCGCACCACAAATCATACCCATTATAGGGCGAGACACTCTGCACGTGGATAGAGTTGAATAGACCTATACCAAGCTACACCACTACCAGCTCTAGCCTAGAAAAGTCACTGTACGGCAATTTAAAAGAGCTGTTCCCCACAAAAAAAATACTCCATGCATGAAGGCAGTGACAAAACCTCACAGCACGTGTCTACCTTCAACACCTTGGCCCCTTCTGACTTACTGATTCTTGGCAGTTGCTGGACAGCATCATGTTCTACCCATGGAAGTCCTCAGCAAGTTTAGGAACTAGCTCTAGACAACTAAGGGACCCGACGGAGTAGAAACAGGATGAATGTTTTCAATTTCACTGCATAAAATCTCTCCTAAAATCGAGACGTTTCTATGCTTCATTTCAAACATGTGCATATCTCACGACATGCAGTAAACATCCTGAAAAATAACAAAATGGCGTGGTAAAAGCTGCTCTCTGACCCAGCCAGGTTGTTTTCACATTTTTATGCCAGGGCTGTGCAGAAGACTGTGTCCTTGCTTGAGGGCGGGCTGCCCGCATGGCAGCCAAGGGGGTGCTGCAGAAAGCGTCTCACTCGACAAAAGGTGCAAGAGGTGAAACGAGCCCAAACAGAGAATGCTCGTTCCACAGAACACTTAACAATAGTCTTTGATCTCAAATCAGGCTAAAACAAATTTAGGGTTTTTTTAAAGAGAATTTCCACAAATTCTACTTTGCTATCACTCATATATTGTTTTTAAACCTTCTCTTTCCATTAAAAAAGCATCAAAGTGCTTTTTGTTAAAAAGTGCTGCAATGCACTTCACTGTTTTCAACACATGCAGTTAAATTGCTCATTTAGTCAGTCAAAGAACATATAGGGCAATGTGACAAATTGTATGAAAACTTGGAACAAAAAAGTAAACTTGAAACAAAAATCTTAAAATAGACAACATAAAGAAACAAACACAACACTTGATTTGCTTCAAGTAGATTTGTAAAAAAATGCAAAAAGTGTTTGTATAGATGTGTTTTATCAGTTTTGTTTAAATGACGTTTCTGTGGGGATAAGAAGAAAGAAGATATGCCAAAACATTTTCAGTCAGTCTTAATCCAGAAAATAACTATGACAATATTAGGCTGGAAGAAGGTCATTTTGTCCTTTTATTCTGACCAGGAAGGAAGACCATGTCAGAGTTTTGTTAAAAAGAAATGATACCAGCGTCATTTTATGGTCCACTAAAATATGGAAGAAAGTCATATTAGAAGTCAAATCACACAGTAATGAATGAAAAGTCTTGGCTGTACTTAGGAAAATAAACAGGTAGCAATAGCAATTTTACCGTAGTGATGACACATCAGGTGTGTGATTCAAAAATGACAAAAGCCAAAGAAATCTGCAATAGGACCAAATCCAGCTCTGTCTGAGATCTACAGACTTACTGATTTTAAGGTCAGAGGGAATGCTGTGATCTCACAATCCAATGATTTCATCCCCAAATTTAGATGTGAAGCTGCTGTTACAGCTTTTAAAATATGAAAATATATATAAAGAAAAGCATAAATATTAATGTAAAGGCTTCAGCTGAACGGGAATCTGCGAGATCAGTTGGTAAGTGGGCTAATTACCTATCTCTTACCAACACACAACTTCTCTCCAGTCTGAATTTGTCTAGCTGCAGGTTACAGCCATCGGCACAGGGAGATCCAGCTGGGGAACAAGTTCTTTTGTCTGACCACAAACAATAAATGCAAGATTTGTTATTATACAAAAGTAAAAAGAATTTTTGTTTTGAAAGATTAGACAACATTTCGTTTCAATGGAAGAACAACTGTTTCATAGTCAGAGCTGTATTTTGGCTGCAGCTACGTTCACCTAGTCAAAACCAAACAAACAAAAACCCAAACCAAAACCCTTTTATCAGCAGGAACCACATTTGCTTACACAGAAGATCTGTCAGCAGACCAGAGTAAATAGATCAAATGGAGCTGACATGCTACTAAATTTAATATGCATCCTCATGTCTTTAAAATTCCTATCTACCCATGCATTCAAAAGGTAGTTTCGTGGCCTTCGTAAGTAATTATATTTCAATAACAGGCAAGAGTATAAACGCATGGAAACTTAACAACAAACACACTGACTGATACATAAATTAAAAACTGATTGATGGATAGATAACTTAGATGAATCATTAAATTGGCATATGATTGGGAAAAAACAACAGATCAAATACTTGTGCGGTGTCCCAGCTCAGCAGACGGTGATGGATAGGTACCCACATTAACAGCTAAGCAGACGTAACAAATGGGTAAGTGCCTGGACACCGGGGTAAGGAGCTGACACACAAACGCACAGCCAGGTGCCAGTGCCGGTGAAACGAATGGATAGGCACCGGAGCGTGAAGGAGAAATACAGAACCGGATAATGGTACGCTGGTGTATGACGACAAACTGTCCCTCATCCCGTCACTCTCCTGGATGTTCTCCCACAGCCTGTTTCCAACCTGCTCTTGCACCGCTGGAGAAAATACCACCTCTGGTGGGGCTGACGCTACAGCCTGAGGGGACCAACACCGAGAATGCTGCCCCGGGAGAGCAGGGCTGATACTGGGGCACCAGAAAATGACTATTTCCGGAGCACGAGTATCAGAAAAAGGTGGATTGCATGTGGAGGAGCTTCTGGGAACAGCAGAGAGGACGCAGCCGTGTCCCCGAGAGCAAGCATTGATCTCTGCAACGCCGAATCCTCCTGACGGTCCAGCGCCTTGCTCGCCTCTCGAAGCTCTGCCACTGGCTAGCGCCTGCAACTTCTCAAGTGGAAAAATGTAATTTTATTATGGCTCTTCTAGCTTCACTTTCAGCATCTGCAGTGCAGCAGAGCATACAAAGAGAGGTTATGAAGAGTTTCTCATTACGGCCATGGGCGTAGGATTCATAACATCCTCCGGCCAACCTCCGTTTGCCTCCCTCCGTTAACAAAGCGTACGCGTGGTCCACCTGCCTCCCCGGCCCCTCGCCGCGCCGCCCACAGGTGCCCCAGCCCTGGGCCACCCAGCGCATCACCCCCTCATCCTTCAGGGACGGGAAACTCCTTCTGCTTCGCCTTCTCTAAATTCTTATTTCATGGGCACCTTCGGTTGCAAACCCGCTCTTGGAGGCCCAGAGCTGTAATTAATCCATGTCACAGGAAAGATGTAGTGTCGGTAGAATTTATGACTGGCTCTGAGCCGCCGTGATGAGCAGGGGCACCTCAGCCCCTTGTGATATAAATGCCTCTGCTAATTGGATTGCAGGAGCTAATCAGAAGCTGGAGAGAGAATGAACGCGCTCAGCCTCCCCGCTGCTGGCGCGGGCTGATAAAGCCAGCAGCTGCGCTCGGGGAGGAGGCGCAGGAATCGCATCCCCGCGCGCAGCCTCGCCCGAGATGGCTATCGCGGGGTGCCCGCGGCTGCCGCCGCGCGGGGTGGCCGCGCGGGCAGAGGTAGGGAGGACCGCGGTCGGCCGAGGACGGTTCCGCCGCCGACCGCGGGCAGACACGCGCAGCGGTGCACGGAGGGGGCGCGCAGGCGCAGGTGGGCCCGTGAGCGGTGGGAGCTGGCGAAAAGCTCGCGCGGCCCTGGCAGGCCGGCTCTGGCCAGAAGCCATGAGCATCCTGACCGGGTGCTCTGGCAGGCAGCACCACGGGCAGCCTTGGGCCGGGCCGCCTGGCTTTGCCGTTGTAGCAGACACCGCACGGCCCTCCGGCAGTCCTTAGGGTCTCCATTGCTGACCTCAAGCGTTAGAAAGGGGGCTGAGCGCTCAATGATCCCGATACCATGTCTCTTGATACCTTTGGTACATGCCTTTCCCCAGAAAGACGGAAAACCAGAGGGACGAAGGTGAAAGGAACGCGACAGGGACGCTCCTGCAGTAGGAGTAGGGTTGGCTACGCCAGGAGCAAACTGGGCAAGTGTCACCTGCTGCGTGCACCACACACCGCGTGGGCCATCAGACGGTGGGCAGGCAAGCGGGAGATGGCTCCCGAGGATGGGGTCAGGATAGTCTTGCGATGGCTCCGACTCCAACCTTTACAGCAGCTTCAAGCTCCGTGGTCATTCCCGCCTCCCGGCCAGGGTGGACCTGCTCACGGGGAGGTGGGAAGAGCCCTGGCCGGAAAGGTCTGACCTGACTCTGCACCCGCACGTGCACAAACCAGGCGTGTGCAGGTCCCCACTGGAGAACGGGGGGTTTTTTGCAATCCAAGGCTCTTCCACATTCAAACAGCTTTCCTGTCTTCTCCAAGTCCTTCTTATTGCCCTTTATTTTGCTCTCCGCCTCCCTTTCTTGCAAATACATCGGTTCAAAAGTAAATCCTGAAAATGATGACTAAACCCACCAATCCCTCCTTACAGAAATAGTTTTCCACCTTCTTAAATCTTTTTGGAGGCGCATGGGAAAATAACCCTTGTATTTATGCAAATTTAAAAGTGGCGTGTGATGATGGAAACAAAACAGTGCTGGACTGCAGCCAAGGCATGGCACCGACGGGGCCTCTCAGCTGCTCGCCTCCCGATTCTTCGGGGGAAGCAGCTGTAGAGAAATGAAAATACAGAAGCCCCCGCGCACACCCGCCGCCGCCCGCGCACGCATTCCAGCACCCGTCACCTCGGAGGCGGCAGGACGCGGGCTCTGGCCAGGCACTGCCTGCAGCCGCTGCCCGAAGCACCCTGTCGTCCCCCACAAGCCTCCCTGTCCCGCTGTTCCCGATTCCCCTTTCAGGAATTTACAAACATTTTCCGCAGATCAATATCTGTATTGATTATTCATTGTGAGCGAGTCGTGTGTCTTTGGTGATCCAACCTGGCAGAGTGAGCAGCCAAAGGCTGCTGCAGTTACGGGGGGGAAAAAAAAAAGAAAAAAAAAATCCACAGAAGGCGAGAGGGACCCAGATCTTGCTGGGTTTGCCACTGCCAGCAACGGAGACGGATGGAGAGGAAGGAAGGAAGAAAACGGGAATGGCATGAAAAGGAATGAAGAGACGAGGGAGCTGAGGAGAGAAAGCGAGAGCAGGAAAAACAAAGTCACCGCTGGAGAACTGGTGCCGGGGCACGCCGGCAGCCTGGAGAGATTCCCAGCCTCGCGCTCGCCGTTCTGCACACAGATGCGGTGGACTTATTGCTCCGGGAGCGAAAAGTGACTCACGGTTTTGGTATCTGCTACGTAAGAGCTTTGGGGGGATTCCTTGGCTGGCTGACAGAAAGGGAAGAAAGCAGCAGCAGTGAGGTAAAACGCGATCCCTTCCTCCTGCCTTCCTGGGAATACGCGTCGCCCGGGCTGGCTGGAGCAGCTCGCTGCTCGCTTATGATATGCAAAAGGAGAATAATTAAAAGCGCCAGCATCACTTGCAAAGTGAGTAAACACAAAGCCTTTCAAAACATGCTCTTCAGCTAATGAGAAGCTGTAATTTCTTATACTTAAAGGCAAAAAAGACACTGATGAGACTCAGTGGAGTGTGTGTGCATGCGCGCCTGCGTGTGTGTGCATGTGTTTGTAGATATGAGAGAATCAGTTAATTGTTGATGATGTTTAGAAAAGGGATTATGAGAAAAGACACTGAAATGATGACAGGGAACATCTTGGATCAGAGCCAAAGAAATAAAATAATCAAGGACAATCAAGCCTGCAGCTCCGGAGAAAGCGCCGACTGTTCTGCCGGGGACTTGGAAGGAATTTCCCCGCGCTGCCGAGCTGCAGCTGGAATACGTGCTTGGCACCAGGAGGGAGAACTGCAAGGAGCAGTTTGCTTGGAGCATGAAACAACAGAAGAGAGAACTATGGAGCTGTGCTATAATTCAGAGGTTAAACAGCTTTGTCTGCTTATGTGTCAGATGGAGACTCGTTTTTTGCCCACATCTGACCTGCTCTCTGAAAATGCAACTTCTGAAATCCTCTGAATACAAGCAGAAGCTGACAATTCTCCATACGCCTCTCCAGAACTGCTGTGACGTTATGAAAACAAAGAAAAGGGAGCTTGAGGAATTAAGCTCTCCTGTGGCTGCAGGACCTGATGGACCTGACCATGGGAACTGGCTCTGGAATCAATTCTTCCTCAATTCTGGAAATCGGAAACGCCTTACTCCGGGTGGGGGGTTGCAGCTCGCTGCCTCCAAACACACAGGAAAGGTGACAGTCATCGGGAATACCAAGAGCAAGCTTTCCTTCCCACCTGGGCATCTGATTGCTGTCCTGAACGAATGGATTTTAATAAATGTTGGCTTTCTCTTGGGCTGAGGTTGGGTGGGGAGAGAGGATAGAGGGAAATTTAAACCATCTTGCGACTGCTATGTTGTAAGTGATCTACAAAAATGCCATCTCTTTGTTTTGGATGTTAAACTCCGTCTTACTTCATTGTTGCTGAATTTTGGCACGTTACACTCTGGGCTTCTCCAGCAGCAGAAACACATGGTCTATTAAAGTGGGAATCTTTGGGGACGCGGAGGCAGAGAAACAAGCCAATCATACATGGCTTTTCCACATTTCTCGTTTTTCAGCATTTGCAGAAAGCTTTTCGGATGGTATGTATGTGTGTGTGCGCCAGGGAGGGCGGGAGGGGGAGAGGGGGTGCGCGAGAGGGGGAGCGAGCGCATGGCAGGAGCAGGCACGATGTTGGGGTATGTCTGTCATGGACGCAGCGCGCGGTCCGTGCTGCCAGGCAGACACCCCTTCCCCTGCGCCGGGGCTCTGCCGAGCCTGCTCAGACCTGAGCTGAATGTTAAACGCAGAGGACTAGATTAGCATACTAACCAAGTCGTGTCAACCCCCGGCAATCAGCAAATGGCCATCTCCTCGCTACAGCCGGTGCGGCAGAGCCTGCCAGACGCTTAACCGTGTCCTTTGTCAGGTCACTTTTTATGTTTGTGTTTAGCTTTTGTTTTCCAATCAGACCCTAGAAATTCATTAACAAGAATGAAAGGCAGAGATGCAAAAACCCATAATGAAAACAAATGATCTATTGAAACGGTGCTCAGGCTGAAAGGAGGGGTCTCTCAGCGCTGGGACCAGAGGAGAAGAAAATCCTGCAGCCTGGAAAATGCCTGGACACATGCATGTCCTTTCCTGTGCCAAGGCTCCAAGGAGACGGTTGCTACAAAGCCAGTGGTCTGCGTAAGGATGTTGTAGCATTGTCTTTACGGAGCCTCAAAGAAATGCCAGCAACCGGCCAAAAAGAGAAGTCGTCATTGTTCCTGCCCTGGCTGCTGCTAATATCGTAATTACTGCTGCTGCTACTAGACGGGCTTTAATGAGAAAAAAAGTTTCTGTGCCTGTAAACGTGAACTTTTCAAATGATTTGCGTTCATTCACGTCATTCCTCCTGTTCTGAAACAGCAGCAGCGGTCCTGCAGCTGAAGAGCGAGGGCAGCCCCCGAAGGGAGGGCACGCCGTCCGCGCGCGCTGCAGGTGACACCGGGGACCAGGCGCTGCCTCCACGCCCCGCAGCTCCAGCACGCAGCCGGGCCAGCTGCAGGGATGCTAGACCTGGTGCGGCAGGCGGTTCAGATGTCTTCGTCTCCTGTGCTATTTCTTAAACGAATTATTTCACGAATGTTAATGTCCCCTAAACTGTCATGTGGTTGTGGAGAATAAAAAGATTTAATCCAAGCACGGCCTTTTTATCAGGATCTATCAAATAAGGGAAAACTTGAAACAATCTGTGGTGTATGATTTTGATTTTTAAATGTTGTGTGGGGGCTTTAAATATCAGAGAGGCATAGCTCACATATTTGTCAGGCTGATATCCTGGATTTTTAGGCAAATACGAACGTGGAGAGGAGGAGTACGTGATCAGCCCCAAAGCCCCCCGTGCAGTCTGAGTGTGCAAGTCTGGGAGGTCAAACCCGGGGACGGAGCCTGCCTGCACAGCCCGGGGGTCTGCGCCTGCTGCTCACGTCCAAGGGCAGGAGCCTGAATGCAGCAGCATCCCTGAATGTGTGTCACTGTCACAGGATTTTTCTGAGCTCTGAGAGTCTGCGTAATTTAAACTTCTGGGAAGCAGGAATGTTAGCAGGGGAAAAGGAAAATGTGTTTCAGCCCCCGTTGTCATTTTGTCCTTCACTCTTAACTGCAGGCTGGGTGATAGGGGCAAAGGCTCTTGGGTTCCGCGTGTCTCTAGTGAGGTATCTCCACTAATTCCAGCTGATTTACTCCAGCTGAGAACCTATAGCTTAAATGTTTTAAAGATAGATAACTTAAAAGATTTTATCTGTTGAAAAAATTGGAAGAAAATCTCTCATGCATTTCAACACCTGCCATACGTCCACATCTTCCAGTAAGGAAAACAACAAGCAAATTGGCTAATGTTTACAGAAACCTCTCTAATTTATACATGGTAAGGACATGCTGGATAATCTTACTCAGTATAGTTTAATCTACCTTCACAATTCGATAAACAACCTGAAACCATTAAGAATCTTCCAAATTTATCGTAGACTACAACCAGTCCTTACCATTAAACTTTAAATTGTAAACACTGCAAATAGTGGTGAAATGTTTGCTGCTTGCTAGGGATTCCTACTGACCACAGTTGGGCTATTTATGATGTGGGACCAGAGGGTTTTGGAGCCACTGAAATAAAACCATATTTTCACAGTAGCTTCTGAAAGAGCCTTGTGCCAGTCAAAAAAAAAAAAAAAAAAAAAGAGAAAAAAGTATTTTGGGAAATCACACGAGAACTGTCTATCATATATGCCAGCATATCACCCAGGTAATGAACTACAAATACATTCCCACTGCTTTTTCAGTCTTGAAATAAAATAGAGGAAAGTTACTAAAAATATGTTACATTCTTATGCTAGAAGATCAAGACATACTGAAACTGAGAACAAACCTGGAAAAATCTTAGCAAATAGAAAGGCTACAGCTTTGGGGGGGGAATCTCTTAGTTGAGATGTTCATCAGTAATTAAGGATGTTTCTCACCTCCTCAATGAACAGAACAGACTTTAGGCAGTACCTGCCAACCCCAGAAACAAACAAGGATTTTCCAGCCTTTTCTTTGCTGTCAGTAAAACCTGCAATTCAGAGCGTGTGCTCCACTGCCTGACTGCAAAATAAGCCCGTCTCCCCGAAGGAGAAAGCTGCAGTGCAAATGTTATTTGCCCTCTGATATGGAAGCACGAATGTCTCTGGATGTAGCAGCTCCCATGGCCACAAACCAAACCAGTCCCATGGCCACAAACCAAACCAGCCCGGCAGAGGCGAACCCGGCTGCCAACCAGCCCCTGTCCTCCCTCCGGACGGGGGGACGCTGCGTGCCCTGGGATTTTCCCTGGGTGCGTCCACACCAAGTGCTTTAAGTGCAGCTGGGCCGGTGCCACGGCAGCAAGACAGAGGATTTAGAGTGCAGGATCTGATAGGAACTTCAGTGGGCTGATGTAGTGCCCTACAAAACAAGAATATTCCTACCAAGCTTCTCCTCTGACCTGGAACCTTTGAAGGCAGGCTCTGTTACTCCTTGTTTGTTCCAGCAGGTGTTAAAAAGAAATCCCAGTGATATGAAAGAATGTGACTTGCCAGCTTCAGAAAATGAGAGTTCTGGGTGTTATTAACAAATGCCCCTTGTACTCTGAAATACAGTGTTGGTCATACGTTCTCCGCTTTCTTCGCACTTACTGAAGAGCAATTAGCCAATAAACAGGTTATTATAATAATATCCTATAATAAAATCTACGACAACTATAGCAGCAATATGAACAATGGCATTTTCCTCACCACGCGAGGTTGAAATCAAAGCCTTCAGTTTAATAACCAAGTCTATTCTAGATCCAAAGGGAAAACTAAGATTAGCATGGAGAAGAACGTTCCTTTTTACAAGAGAAGGTAACGGAGCTGTATTCTACTGACACTGCTCGGTCTTCACAGAACTAAAATTGTTGATTTTCCTTCCTGCAGCTGGTTAAAGATTTGGGTCTCTTCTGGAGGCAAGTGAGCCTCACGGTATCTTGCCCTTCGGTAAAATAAAATTGTACCAGCTGTACAATTTTTAAAAGTTACAATTCTGCTAAACAAATGTCAGTTTTCACATGGACGTTTAGAAGTACTATTTTCCTCTTAAGGCTTTCTCCTTGCCAAACTTTAGTCTAACTGTTCAGTGCTTATGTAGCTTAGAAATATTTCTTAGTAACAGAAATTTGTACTCCTGCATCGTTATCCTGAAATACATCACAGTTTTGCTTAAACTGAAAACCCATCTCAGGAGGAAAATCACTGCTTGAAAATGAAAGTTTCTAACAATTAAGAGAAAGCTAAAAAACAGTGGATACAGTGAAAATGGATATGTACCCTGGATTCTAGCAACTATACAACTTCTACACGTTTGTCCTACAAATAAATTAAATATAATAATATTGTGATTATCAGTAAAACCATGGCCACAGCTACCCGCTTGCTTAGTGCTGTTTGTGCATACCTAGCTACTATAAACTAAACAGGCTTCTATCTTATTTCCACTTGTGTGAAGTATTTCCCTACTAATCCCGTACGGCTTGCTTTTCGCCATGTGCACTTGTCTCTTCAACAGAGTTAAACCTGCAGTTTAAATTAACTAAGATGCTCAAGCCAACCATCCACAAAGTTAACCGATACGTTCACTGGCCACCTTTATATTGTTTCACCCATATACCAGTGTCTGTTTGGTTTGGGTTTGTTTCACTTTCTCACAGTCCCATCTTCCCACTCTATGGCCAAGCTGATGAAGTTGTGAGGTTGGGGGATTTCCTGAGCATACTGCTACTTTTTCTGCCACAGTCTTTAATGAAAACAGTAAACAGATTGGTCCCAAAATGGATTCCATTTGTAGATGTTGGATGTCTTTAAAGAATACTTACAATTTACATTAAAACAAAATTAGTCAAGACATAATAGCATGGGAAAAGTCACAATCAACCGCACGTGTTATCTCTCCAAAACATTTCAAAATTTCTCCATTTCAGCCTCCTTTATCTTCCTTTCTCTTCCACCTCTCTTACCTTTCCCATCTTTCCCTCTCATTCTCAGACCAAAGTCAAGAATATTGACCTCAGGGAGGGTGGGATTTCAGTGTTAATATTCCTCACCCAAATCTTTGGATTCAGTCTACAACATCTGAAGAACATCATGCATCCCTCCCCCCCAAAGTATACCAAGGCCTGAAAAGTTTCCTGACTAAATGGGAAAAAGTAGATGCTTTCCTCAGGATCCCCTGAGATATTAAGAGCACAAAGAGAATGAATGTCTTCGCCCATCACAGAATTTCCCAAGGTTTCCATTTAATTTATGTCTGATGATTCTCAAGAAATTGAAGTGTGCACTCACGTTGTAAACAAAATACTTCAGATAAAAACATATGAAGAAAGCAAGAGAGAAAGCTTCCTTAAAGGATAAAAAAAACCTTAAAAGCAAATACAGGAAAAAATCTAACTCCAAACTTACACTTCTCATTTTTTCATCTAGATAGAGGATACTGATGAGTATTTTTTGAAGTCTACCATTAATCTTTCTATTGCTATCGATATTACACAAGGTTAGTTTGATATTACAGAGTATCCCAGATATTATGAATGACTTTATAATGGCTCAAGATATACAGATATATTAAAACTAGGTACTTTACAGAGACTCAGTGAATTCTGGTTACATAAAAATTAATTCTGAATGAAATTACTACATCTGGACAACAGTTACTTTTTCAGTGCCAAATCTAATGGTGGAGAGACTAGTAGGAAGAGAGGGGATATTTTTTCCCGCATTCAGGAAGATGTTTTTTTCTGCCAGCACATCATTTACCATAGTTTTGGGAAACTGAATATCCAACAATTGAAACAGACCATCCGAATATGATTTACTTTCAACAATTCACATACAAAATGAAACAGGCCAGGAGTCTCGTTATTTTCTCTTCGTTCCTTATCCCCATTTGACTATGACAGAAATTCAAGGGACAGTTTTCCTGCTAAGAAGATTAAGCCAAGGGCACTAATCATTTGGCCTGTTCTTTAATGACAGAAACTAACAGTTAGGGTCAACATAAATAATTAAATAACAGAGCCCTGATGGTTCCTCAACAGCCCACAAAGAACTATAGCCTGACAAGGTATTAGCTTGCAGACATCTGGAGGAAAAAAAAAAAAATCTATGGATTGTCTTGTTCAAAAAACACCTTTTCATTCATCTTACTGCACTGAAAATAAGATGAGCCAACATTACTGACCAGCAAGCCAGGTGCTAAGAAATACTTCATGCAGACAGCATTTATAAAAAACCATAGAGCCATTAGAAGAAAGAGCAAGCAAACACTGCTGTTCACCAGAAAGGCAGAGGGTAAGTGACACAAAGAACTCTCAAATCTCTGCCCAAGAACAGCATGGTTGTATTACATGTAATCACATCTCTTTTAATCCATGTTATTTACATTACACATCCCGGGAGGGCTACCAACACAAAAATCACTTCTACAAGGCTTAAGAAAATTAGGTCATAGAAGATCTCCCTACCTCAGGATGGAAATGCGGAGCTGATGTCACAAGATTCAGTGCCAACGAGTGGAACAGGGGAGATGGTTCCTATTCAGACCAGAAGTTGTTGGTACAAACTCTCCAGATCAATGCCTGCAAATGAAAGAACATGAAGTATATAAAGAATCCTGAAGAATTTGGAATAATGCAGCAAAAAAACCCAGAAGTTTGTTTACAGCATGGAGTTGTTAATATTTTTTATCTGTGTTCAGCTCCAACTCAGTCAACATTCCCAACAATTCTACTTCTCCTGCAACTGAAAGCTGACCTGTAGCATCTTTATATAACAGGTACATTTTTGCATTCAACAAAACAGACAGCTGCACTTTCCAGTGCACTTTCCAGCTTCCTGGCTTAATATAGAAAAGACTGTATCACCGACATTTAGATGGCCTTGCCAATGGAAAACCTACAAGTTTATCTGTACCATAGACTCTGACTCGTCCATTAGCAAAGATGGAAGTTCTGTGGTCTTATTTTTCTGTTTTAACCACTGCAGCTCAGTACTGTTTCTCACGTAACAAGCAGGGGAGTAGATGTATAAGGAAGGAAAACAAACACAATGAAGAGTTAGGAGAAACAGTTGGATTCATGAGAAGCCTTCTGCTTCCCAAAGAAAAGCACCACCTTCCATGCACAGCTTGGCATCCAAATGGATGTGTGATGCAACCGATGTCAGGAGGTCTCCAGGATGGGAACTCTTCCATTCCGGTGGTGGTTCTTGTTACAGTCACACCTCTGCAGCTGTCAGGAATTTACGAATAGGAATTACAGAAGCCTAGTGAAATACTGTTTGCCTCTCCCCAATTCGTTACTCTGTCTACGTTCTACACTTGAATGCATTTTACCATTTTCTTTCTTGGCAAGAGTCTTGTCTGACTACTTGAATACCAGCCTCGGTCTTGGATTGAATCTGACAGGGAGAAAAAGCACACAGAACTCTCGCATGGGCCTGGGAGAGAAATCCTGGCCGGCTGATGGTTATATCATTACGGGGTCGCTCTGCAGCCAAGACTGCAACCTGCCAGTCTGCAAATCCAGGTCACGGGCAGAGATAATGATGCCTCCTTCTCACCCTGACTTAGGGAGCTTTAGCCTGAAAGTGAGTGGTGCACAACACAACTGTGGGACACGAACGTGTGTGAGACACAACAGGTGAAAGGCTAAAATGGCATGGATTCAAAGCTTGAAACATAAACAACAGAAAAAGGAAGCTATTTGAAATAAAAAAGATACCTTCAGAAAAATGGAAGTTGTTTCCAAACAATGAAAATAGAAAAGGACATAAATCTAGCAAGCTAAATGCAAAACCATGATAAGGCAAGCCAAAACAGGTCCGAAAGAACAATTGTTAAGAGTTATGAGAGCTAATAAAAACTTTTTGAACACAAAAGCAGGAAACCTGTCAGTCACCTAGCTCAGCTGATAGATGATCAAGGCATAAAGGGAGGAATTAAGAAAGATAAGGACACAGCAGCAAAATTAAATTAATTCTTTGCACTGATGTTCACTATGGAGGAGGTCAGGAAGGTTCATATGCCAGAGCAACAAATCGCCAGAGGCAGACAGTACTCCCTCAAGAGTTTTAAAAGAGCTCAAATATGAAATAGCTGAACTTTCTTTCTTCCTTTGTGTCAGAGGATCGGAAGGTGACAAATCTTTAAAACAGGCTTTAGGAGCGATCATGGGAATTAGAGACCAGAATGTCACATTTCCACAACAGGCAAAATGGTAGAAAACTGTCGGACCGATCTGAATTAGCAGAGATGAGTAAACACGGTGCCTTGGGGAGGAGTCTCAAAGCCAAGAGCAGAGTTTATACATATAGATCTGAGTTGTCTGATGGAGGAAACAGCCCTGCTAATACGGGAGATTTGGTCTGATATAGTGGAATTAGATTTTCCAAAAGCTTTTCTAGAACATCCCTCACTAAAGGTTCTTAAGGAAACTAAACTGTCATGGAGTAAGGAGGATTAATCTTCCTGTGAATTCCCAATAAAAAAGATAGGGAAAAAAGCGTACAAACACAACGTTAGCAAGGGATGGGAGCAGAAATTCTGCGCTGCTTCAGTATACTCATAAATAACCTGGAAAGAGGAGATAGTAAAGTGACACACAGATAATGACGTTAACACGCAGAGTTTTTCAGCAAAGTCAAGTTTAAAACTAACTGAGAAGAGTTCCTGAAAAACCACACGGAGTTCAGTGACTAGGAGATAAGATGCAAGTGCATGTCCCTGGCTGAAGTGGATCCTCGTTTTAACCAGGCATTTTAAATCTGCCTTTTTTTAAAGACAGATACTTCCTTGCTTTAGTAAATGGGTTGGCTAGGGGAACAACTTGATACCAGTGCCATTTGGACTACTGGGAGAGGAAAAGCTAAGTCTCAAGTCTGCTTTTTCTTTTCTTCACATGGAATAGCATCCTGCATCCTTGGGGAATCCTTAGAGGAAGAGCAGAGAAACAGAAAGCTAAAGCTTCTCATTTTGGCCATATAACAGGATTAATTACTTGGACTTTGGCAGGTATTTTGAGGATAGATTCCCCCAGCCTCTGCAGCGGTACTGGAGCTGAGACAACAGTTCTATTGCTGCTACCAGGTTTGTTACAGGAGAATACATGACCCTACCCGCTCACAGATTAGACGAAGGAAGAAATTTTTTTTTTTTTTCTTTTTTCTTGAAGGCTCTGCCATGGATGGGAGAAATCCCTCTCGGCTTTGGGAAAATGGGGAGCAAACACCTCCCACCTTGGGGAATCATCCCCAAACCCGATCGCGAGGTGGAGGACATCCCTTTTGCCGTTCTGGGCTAGACTCCGACGGGAAAGGGTTGCTGAAGTCGCTCTCCCCCTGCCCGGGAGCGCACCTGTGAATGGCACTGGGCGCGGAGGCCGGCGTGGCTCGCTGCCCCGCTCCCGGTGCCAGCCCGGGGGGCAGAGGCCACGTCCCCTGGCCCTGCCGCGGGGGGCGAGGGGAGGTGGAGGCTGCGGCTCCTCCAGCACCCAGGCTCTGCGGGAGACGTGCTCGCGGCTGAACTTCTGGGGCTCCCGCTCGCCTCCCGCAGCCGGCGGGGCGGGGTGGGGGCAGAAGGAGAGGAACGGCTCTGCCCCAGATTATCTGGTTCCAGAAAGGGGGCTCCGGTGGCGAGGAGGCTCGTCCCTCTGCCCGGCCTCGTCCGTTCCTCTCCGGGCGCTCGGGATTGACACGGGAATCCCTTTTGCCCGGCTGCGACTGACAGGGAGCTTTCTCCTTCAGCAGCTGCCTCGATTTTACAGCAGCTGAGTTACTCTACGGCAAATAAAGAGCATCCGACAATGCCTACACTAAATTAAACCGGAGACCTCCTCGCCGGCACAGAAACAAAGCGCGTGGCGAGGAGCCGGGGCGCGGGGGCGAGGGGGAGCGGCCGGGCGGTTGCCCAGACGCCTGCCCACCCGGGGCAGCAATGCGGGCAGCACCCTTCCCTGCCTTTGTGCGGGGCTGCGGGGCACCGCGCTGAAAGGCGCGCGCGCTCGTTTTGTCCCGCCGCGTGCCCACATACTGAGGCTGCTTGTTTTCGTGTGATCGCAATTAGCACCGTGCTAAATTCCTCGTGCCCCGCGCTAATTCAGGAGGATGGGTATGTCACACCCGGCCAAGAATTACAGCCGGCCGCCGCCGAGACGGGTGCATGCCTACCCTTTCATTAAGCTTTTGTTTCAAAAGAGAGGGCTCGAGGACTCTCCTTTTTTGTCAGAAATACCCGTGGAAGCGCTGGAGGGTGCAGAGGCCGCGCGGTTTGGCCTAAAGGATGCCTGTGCGTGTGAATGAGCAGCGAGGCGAGGGATTGGTGCCGCGCTCCCTGATCCGCCATGGCTAACCGGCAAATTTAGAAAAATCCACTATCTCCAAGCGCTGGGAACCCAGAGCTGCATCAGTGCTGCAAAGCTGGCGCAGGGCGCTGCGCACGCGCTGCAGGAACGGAGCAGGGAGCGCATCCCCTCCCGCCCCACACCGTAAACGAGTCGCAGGGTTACGAGCCAGGACGAAGCACCCAAGTGATCGCTGTACCGACCGTCCCTCCCCGCTTCGCGTCTCTGGACGGCTACAATCAAACCGAATATTCTCGGGGCAGGGCTGTGCCCAGATTGCACTTGTCTGACCACATGCATTGTCCTTCCGAAAACCTGAGATGAAAACGGAGAAAAAATAATTGGTTCCATTAATACCCTGTGTCCCATGGACTCTGCAATCCAGCAGCCACTCCTGTACACAGGCAGCTCCCAGTGGAACCATCTTCTCCCCGTGTAAAGGAGCAGCCGCTGGAGGGAGGGAGGGTCCCCCAGCGACCCGCTCGCCCCCGTGCCCTGGGTCTGCAGGGGCTGCGTGTCCCCCTGCAGACCCAGCCACGCTGGGTGAGGAACACACGCTCCTTGCCTTCTTCTTTTCTTCAGCTGTCATTTGAACATCGCTCTCGTACGAGCCGGGGATGCCACCATGAAGGCCAAAACACCATCCACAAATTCCGTCTGTTAAGCCGGTGACGTTCCTAACGTTTTTGGGTGGTGATTCCCATGTGCTTGGTGATGGCCGGCATCTGACACAGACTCAGCAGTTTGGCTTTTGAAGGACACTTAGCTCTCCTAAAACTGGCCTGTCTGTAGTATCCAACACCATTGTAACCTGTACAGACAGGCTATTGTAAAACCTCAGTAATTCACGCTGATTACATGGAGAATGTTGTGAATTACTGAATTTCTCAGGTTAGCAGTACCAGAGCAAACTGTTCAAAAACACAGAATAATGCTTCGCAAAATGCAGTTTGACTTATTTTCTTAATTGTAGGTTGATTCCTATTCACAAATTATGAACTATATTATGTAGTTGGCAAAATAACAATAAAACTTTAGCAATCCCAGAGGGATTTTTGTTTTGTTTTGTTTTTTACACTCCATCGCTTATGTAGGTAGGCATACACATGACTGGACCCGTGTCCCCACGTAACCGACACACAGACATAGAAGTGCCATCGATTTCAGTGCACAGCCTCGCTCCACGCAGCAAATGAAGTCATTTTATCGAGTGCTGGGATTGCTTTGTGAGGAACTGTGGAAGAGACACAGATCCTCCGTGTAAAGGCTGAGGCACACCAGGACCCAGCCAGGTACAAGTACGCTGCTCTGCTTGCTGGAGTCCTCTCCCAAATGGCGCTCTCTGATCGGGGGGACTCCTCTGGGTCGCATCCTGCTCTGCTTCCTGACAGCACTCTGATGGCTTGGAAAGAGGACGGACCGACAGACAGCGACTGACTGCCGAAGGGAAAGAGATGCTGTTGCACCTCAGGGAGGAAAGCCGCCAGTACAACACTGCAGCAGGATATCTCATTATTAAGTTTTAAATCCTGGTTTTTATCCCTTAGTGTGCATAGCTAATGGGGCCTGAGCTATAGAGAGCAGGCTGGGTGTGCATTCAACTTCCAGAACTGGGCATTTGATTTGTAATTGTTTTTCAATGATTGTATCTTTTTCCGTGTTATTGCTTTACATGGCTAGGTTTTGTACAATATTGAAGATCAATAAAAATGCATGAAAAAATGTTTTCCCACCCTCCTTAAAAGTTAAATAATCTTGTTAGGATTCCAGCACCACTGTTTTAAATCAGTTAGCCTATGTTTTCCTTCCCGCGCTCTAGGACAGCTGTGGGTTATCTGCACGAGCCCCGGCTGCAAGAACCGGTGCTGGGGTTTGGTTGAGGGTGACCAGCAGGTGCTGCCAGAAAAGCCCGTGTCCCCAGTCCAACAAAGCACGTAGCTGCCTGCTTTAGGGCACTGCTACTTCAAGCAAGTCCAAGGTAATATAACCTCTATTGCCACAGACTCTATGGCTTACAAGGAGGAGCGCAGACCAAGGAGGAAAAGTGACTTTTCCCCAGTTATTCGGGAAGCCCATGGCAGGAGGAGCCGGTGCTCCTTGCCAGGATAACGCGTCTCACGGGGCTCTGATGTCCTTCTGCACAGCTTGTCAGTACCAAAGAAAGCAAGCACGCTCACAGACTTACAGAGTGTCACCAGCATTGCTTTTTTTTTGTTTCCTTACATGTTGTCCTGGTTTCAGCTGGGATAGTTAATTTTCTTTCTAGTAGCTGGTATAGTGCTATGTTTTGGGTTCAGTATGAGAAGAATGTTGATAACACTGATGTTTTCAGTTGTTGCTAAATAGTGTTTATACCAAGTCAAAGATTTTTCAGCTTCTCATGCCCAGCCAGCAAGAAGGCTGGAGGGGCACAAGGAGTTGGGAGGGGACACAGCCAGGACAGCTGACCCAAACTGGCCAGAGGGGTATTCCATACCAGATGACATCATGCCCAGTATATAAACTGGGGGGAGATGGCCTGGGTGGATCACTGCTCAGGAACTAACCGGGCATTGGTCGGTGAGTGGTGAGCAATTACATTGTGCATCACTTGTTTTGTATATTCCAATTCTTATTGTCATTTTATTATTGTTACTATTATCCTTATTAGTTTTTTCCTTTCTGTTCTAATAAACTGTTCTTATCTCAACCCATGAGTTTTACTTTTTTTTTTTCCCCACCCCAATTCTCTCCCCCATCCCACTGCAGGCAGGGGAAAAGTGAGCGAGCGGCTGCATGGAGCTTAGTTACCAGCTGGGGTTAAACCACGACACATATACAACAAACCCAAGTAGAATAAAAGTAGAAAAAAAACCCACAACAACCTCTTTACTCTCAACTCCAGATTAGGATTGGGATATAGATGCTACATGAGGTAATGAGCATGATGAGATGAGAACAGGGGAGCTACTTAAAGAGATTAAGGGATTCACTGCAGTGTAATTGAAAGGACCAATAGCCTCATTGTGGCCATTAATAGCTAAAGGAAAAGGAGCCCAATCTTGCTGCAGCATTAAGCAGCGAAACCAGCCAGAGGTAACAGTGTCCAGAGAATGGTACAACTGGACAAAAGGCAGGAAACTCACAGTTACACGCAACACCCCAGCACTGGGTCACACTGACCCACGTGAGCCTTTGTACAACCCCATCAGATTTGGATACAGAGAGATTAAATGACTGCTTAGTTCTGGTTTGATGACTGATCAAAAAAACTGGAGCCTGAAAGAAGTTTCATATTAAATGGAAACATTTATATTCCTGAAACAAACCTAAAAAATATGGTTGGTTGATAAGAATATTTTGTTTGATGCAAGCAAAATCTTTAATTTCAGGCTGTGGGGTTTCTGTTTTAAAAGTTCTGTTTTGAAGGAGAACCTTTTTAAACAAAACAGAGACAACATTTTCATTTTTCTAGTTTTTCTAAAATACCTTTGCTTTTGTTCAACCTTCTGTCAATTTAATGTTGCTTTGCAAACTTTAAAATATTTTTCAGAAAACAAATTATTCCCTTGTATGGCCTGGGTCACTGCGTGAGACTTTGTACCCACAGTTATGCAGGGAGAGGTGATCTGCTTTCCACGCGCTTTTTGTGGAGAACTTTCCCTTCACGTTAAGTTGTGGCAATAGAAGTATAGCTGGCCGTTAGCATCTTATTTACAAATATGATGCATATCCAAATTCACAACACTCACGTGAGGAAAAACTAAACCTTAGCATACACGACGCGCACACACAGCGTCGTACCCCGCTGCGATGGGATTTTGACGGTGGGGCACTGCCCTGCCCAGCCCTCGGTGCCCCCACGAGGAGGGACCCCCTTCCCTCAGACCCCATCTCTCTGGCTGCCTGGAAGGAGCTTTCCGCAGATGGGTGTTAGATCACCGCGGATTTATAACGTTGCACACGTTTTGCCAAAGCCCCGTCTGGTATAAACACACACACGTCTCTTAAAGTTAACATCATTTTGTCACGTTAGCCTGCTGATAGATCTGGCTCCACAGTTTTGAATTCTTCAGGAATTAAAGCCTTACATAAACATATCATTTAACTTTATTACAGTATAATAATGATTTTTAAATAACTTTGTAATATGTTCTATAATCTTTTTTTAAAGTGCATATTACTGTACTGTCACAGTTTCATTCACTCTGTAACAGCCCAGTCAAAGCAACAGATACGAAGGTAAACACAACTGAAAAGGTACAGAGTGCTAAGTGGCCCCTTTCCCAGGTTTATAAGTTGCTTTTCCAAACTGCCAGCTGCTCTGTAGACAAGCCATACTAATTGTCGGACAATTTGTGTATTCTTAAACTAAAATATTTTTCAGTTAAAGCAATGCATAAATTATTTATTCATTTGTATTTGCATTTAAATAGTTGAAAAATGTCCAAATTAACTGCTTTGAAAATTGTTCCAAAATTTCCCCCTAGGCTGTGACCTTGTGGCCAAGTTTAATCTCAAAGCAAACTGAAAGAAGGGTTTATAACTAAAACGTCAAATGGCTCTGAATGTGCTTTGCTTCAGAGAATCAACTTACTCTGTTGCAAACTCAGCTAAGTGTTCAGTTTGAGGCCTAAAGCTTCAAACATGGGTTTTCCACCAAGTTGCCCAAATCTAGTGTTGACAACTCAAGGTTTTGTTGGAGAGGTTTCGTCTCATGGTACTTGTGGCTTCCTTAAAGCCCCTGCTTGCAGGCTCACCTAATAACGTAAGAAGCTCAGCCTTCAGTTTAAAAAGCATTTCTAATGCTCACAGTTGTGAAAAGCAGAGTGTGTTAGAAACCAGAATACAAATGAAAATAGAAACTACATTAGTTTTAATAATCTATACATAATTGTGTCAAATCTGAGACTTAGGGAGCCCAACTCCTGGCCATGACAGCTTTATTATTTCACATCACCTCTGACCCTACAACCACTTCTGCACCCAAAGCCAGAGTGTGGCACCTCAAAGCACCAGGCTGATGCCCCAGCCTGACCACTGAACTCAAAAGCCAAACATCATTTCGTTATGGTTCCTATGGTAAGTTCCTTCATGGAAATGGCTCTTCCTTCTTCCTTTGTCATAAATCCAGTTCCTGCAAACGTGCAGAAGATCGATTCATTACACTTTCCCTCGCAAGGAGAACTGCTGAGAAGGAAGGGGGGAAGCACAGGCACCACTCTAAGATCTCAGCCAGGAGAAAAATGTCAGGAACCAGCAAGGAAGGTGGTTTCCTGACATGTGTCCTGATACCAGTCTTCCCAACATGCCCTCAAGATGAGGGCGAGCTCCTGTGCTCATGACTATGTTCCTTTCAGGAACAGAATGAAGAAAACAGATATATATATAAAAGAGAACTCTTAAGTGTACAGAAGAGGACAAAAGTCAGAAGACTTCAGCTGTCACACCTTCAGTGGAATAGACACATAACTAAAGAAGTAGCCAAGAGGTTTGTTTTATTCGACATTTATTTAATAGTAAAATTCAGTCTGTCGAAGTCAAGAAAGCAGGATGTACTTGGGTTTGGGGTCCCTAATAGAGTAACCAACTTGACACTTCACCTGTGAGCATCTGCTCTTTGAGTGGCTCTTGAAGTCTGCAGACTTCCAAGATGGGGAATACCTCTGGATTTTGGCCCCACATTAGTCTGAACTCTAGAACGGGTTCATGGCATGCTATGAAAAATCTCACATGTCCTTGCTGGACCTCTGGGCAGGGATGTCAGCCCACCAAGCCCTGAGTGCGTATCTGGCTGTGCAGACTCCTTGCGTCCGCCTGTGTCGCACCGTTTCGGGTGGTGGGTTCAGCACAGGAGAAGGAGCTGTCGCTGCCGGGGGCTGTGCTGTCACTGCGCTGGAATACACGAACCACCTCACATTGCACATTACAATAGATCAGTAAATGTGTTGCTGAAACAGGGGTGAAAAGGAGCTGTCATGCTGTGCACAGTATAATTGCTATTTCTTTTATATGATTATAAGAGTGTGTGATTCTTTAATAAAACCTTAGAGAAAAGATCCCAAGTCCTCCCCCTCCCCAAATACTCACATGTCAATTTATATAAAACAAAACCAATTTACTAACAAATGCAAAAATATTAAAACAGAGACCTAAAAAGCACATTAGGCATTTCAGCTACCTGTAAATAAGTACCAGTTTAAAAACTGAAGACAGAAAAAAGTATTAAATGCCAATCAGAAATACATGAACTGACTGGTAATTTCTCTGGCACAGAAGCTTGGCAGGAAGAAAGCAAGCAGAAGTACTGGACAATCCCAACGGATGGCACTTGGGGACAGCATTAAAAGACTATCAAAGCCTCCACTGCTACTTGAGCTCCTTCTCATTGCAAGGTCTCTGGGTCAGAGCCCTCCGCAAACTAAAATCTCCATTCCAATCTCTTCCCCTGGCTTAGGGGCAGTGCATGCTGGAAACACAGAAAATAAAAAGATTTTGTCAAGGAATGAGTCAGAGTTGGGACAGAGGGTGGGGTGGCAGAGGGGAGCAGCACTCTGCAATGAGAAGCCCTTAAACTCCTCCCAGAGGAAGCCTGCAGCACATGCATATCTGAAGATAAGGTTACCTCACCTTCCCCCTCGCTCCTTCCCAGAGCAGCGCTAAACTAACGAACACTGGCTACCTGCCTAACTGCTTTTCCCTCCTTCCCTCTGAAGCCATTTATTGGTCTCATTGTAAGATTCTCCAATTCTTGTGTTTCTTCCACCCATGGCTTCAGCTCCCCGCACAGCCGTGTGAATTGGCTGACGGACCGTCTGTGTCCTTACATCAACAGCAGCAGCAGCAGGGGTATCGCGGTACAAAAGCAGGCACCAAGAGCCAAGATTATGTCTTCGGTATCTCGCCGGCTCATGCAGTGCGTATATATCTTCTGTAAATAACCCTCAGTTTTCACATGGATTATTTAGACTTTCTGATGAAACTGCAGAAATGTCAATGCGGCGCCTGAGCGCCCAATCAGGCAGCGGCTCCCTGACCCCTGCCCTCCTCCTCTCCAGCATGACTGCTATTATCTTCAAGGGGAAAAACCCTCCTTGTCTCTCGTTATACCTTTTTTATGATCTAGGATTCTGTTAATAATGACTCCATGTTACATAAAACAGATACATTAATGTCACCGAGTCCCAAAAGTACTGAATCAAGCTGACTCCTTCAGAAAGGAAAAAAGTAATAGATATAAGCAAGGGAAAGCCTTAATAAGAGCGAGATCCTAAGGACAGGAAGAGCTCCACCAGATCGCTTTCTCCTTCCTATTTGAAATGGGGTATTTAAAGGGCCATGCGGCTAGAGAAGATCAGAGTCGTGGCAAGATGACTGTGAACACGCCATCAAAGCGAGCAAATCAAACATGTGATTTTAGGTGGTGCTGCAAAGGCATGCTCAGCCTGTTACACTTGTGTGCTCCGGTCCCAGTTGCTAATGGGGAAAGGAGATGGAGAGGCTAGGCAGCCCAGCAACCTGGCACTCACCTTTCATCTCCGGAATAAAAATGCTGGCTTAGACCAACAGCTTTGGAGAAATAAGTTGCCTGAACCGGAGGAAAAAGTAGACAACCCATTTGACCTATGCATAAGGCTGGGGCTATTTTTATTCCTCTACAGCTGGAGCAGATGTTACAATTAAAAGCAACACCCAGTGACTGTTAGTGCTTGACAAATATTAAAATAGAACAAAATCTTTAATCAGAGGTATGAAGATATTTAGTGGCAAAACTATTAGTACCTGAAAGCTTCAGAAAAGAAAACCCAGAATAGTCTGGCCAAGCCATCTGCTATAGAATATAATGCAGAAGAGTACTGTGATCAGAAAGAAACATTGGCAGTGCTCACACAGATACATGGTACACATCTGGGTGTCAAAAACCCTGTGAATTACATCCAGGGGACATGAAAATGGATTAACAAATTTGTAAGTAGTCACAAGTAGTTAAAGGAAAGAAAAATTACATTAAAAACTAAGTCATGTTTGCTGAATCTTGTTTGGCTGAGCATCGGGGGTTTTTCCACCAGCTATAGCCATAGCAGATATTTTGATTCCCACCTTGATGAATCTGGGAAAGGGTAAACTCTTAAGGCCGAGGTAAGGCGCATAAACAGATGCAGCATCTTTTATAGAGTGGCACCCACTAACACGTAAGGCTGAATTTGGCCCAGTGAAAGTGTGAGGAGAAAATGAGGGGCCCTATGGAGCCCTGGCTTGGTGCTCCAGAAAGGTGAAATCAGGGCAGGAAAATAACATTAACCATGATGAGTGCAACTTCCAGAACAACTCAGGAGTTACCTCGTGTTCCTATGTAACAAACAGGGGAAAATCTAAATTAATGGTAAAGGTCCGAGCGACAGACTTTTGTTTCCTTCTTTCACCTGGCCTGCTGAGCCTGGAGACCACAGCATGCTGCTCTCTTTGGAGACGAGGAAGAAGTTCCTATATACAACAGGCTATATATGTAGTGGGTGAGCTGGTAACCAAGTAAAGCCAGTAACACACAAAACATGAGACTGTTGAGTGAGAGAAAGGAAAAAAGGGAAAATGAGAGAGTAGAAGGTTACTCCTTAGGAAACCTTCTTTGGGCTCCATCAATACATCAACTTCTACCGGTCTGTACTGTAACAGAAAATACCTCTCACAACAGACAGAGCTTGTGGAACAGCCCTGTACCAGGGCTCAAGTGTCATTTAGACTCATCTGTACAAACAAATCCAAATTCAACTCCCCTGACAGAGATCCCCCAGAGTATTAGATCTATTAAAATTTGTATTTTGCAATTACTTCAGTTTACTTTGCTTCTTTTCTAGGTTTTATGCTAAATTACATGGATGGGGGATCAAGCTTCACTTAAAAAAAAAATCTATTTTTTCTGGGTTGTGCCACTGTTAGAACAAATTTTAAATCATGTGATACAATCATCATCATTTTGATTGATAGGCTCACTTTAGACCAGCCTGTGTGTGTTTAATAGAGCAAAATCTGACTTAATCTACTAATTTCTAATTTAACATAAATAAAGTACATGACACATTAGCCATTTTTCTTAATTCACTACTGTAAGATGCTCAAACAGTGATGAGGTTTGTGTTTACACAGCATACCATAATACAGTGGCTACCACCAATTCCTTCCATTTCTTTGGGTGAAAAAGTTAACATCTCTGTGTCTCTGTTCCTAATTCATAAAACGGACATACCAATTTTGATCTCAGAAGTGGCAGGAGGATTAATTTGTGAACAACCGAAAGTATAATGTAAGTGCTAGGTGCAATTATTTTAAGTGCTAAATACCTCACGACGATGGCAGATAGGAGTAAGACAGCAATGAGACTGCAATTCTGGGGTTTTTTTTCATTATTGTATAGACAATGCTAGCCCTCAAAGTATGCCAGGCATTTTCCAGATCAGAAGAAAACGTGAGCCCTACTCTGAGAGTGCCTAATCTAAAAAGTCAAAGATGAAAAGAGGGAAAGGAACTCAGGATACAAAGGAATCTATGTAGTGACAGGTCCCAGCCTGTTATTTTAATTAAAAATATGCTAAATCCTTCTTTTTGCCTCTTTCAGCCCTCTCATCCAGGCTCTAAGCTTCAATTCCAGTGTCCGCATAACCCTGCCTAATCATCCAAGGCTCCCCCCACATAAAGGAGCTCTTTGGAGCCCGGGTCAGTACAGGAATGGGGTACGCAGCAGAGTGCGGCAGCAGGTGGGATGACAGACCCCAAAGACTGGAAATCCAACAGATCCAGCCCAAACGTGTTTCCAGAGAGCCATGTATGTCCTACCAACAGGGGCCCTTGAATTCAGAGGCTTCTTGCAACTTACAGGGGGTAAATTGAAGAAAAAGCCCACAACACCGGGTCCCCCTTCACCTGCACCTGCATACGTGTGTCGCTTGAGAAATGCATCCACTGCACTACACACAGTCTCCTTTCTCAGAGGACCCTGGCGTGTCCTCAGAAGGACCATCAAATCCTCTGAGCCAAATACCTAAAAATTATACTTTTGCAATTATTAGAGAGCGAGCCGGCAGTGTCGTGCTAGTTTAAATCTTCCAAGAGTTTTACCAAGGATTAGAGATCCCACCTGCCCCCTTCCCGACGCCTTCTAGTCCTTCCCGTCGGCTTGCCCCCAAACCCGAGGCAAACGACGCCCGGTGCAGCTGACTGCTCCGCTCCCCCACTGCCCCCGGAGCCCAATGGATATTCCTTCAGATGTCTAACAAGCGTTGAACACAACTGAGGTTTAGAGAGAGACAGAAATCAATACCGCAGCTTCCACTAGTCACGCTGAGGGATTAGCCGTCCCAAGGAAAAGCACAGACGGTTGAATAGGAGAATCATGACTCCGAATAACGCAAGAGGTTTATGAAGCTGGAAAGCAGCCTTTGGCCTTGATAACCTCCAGCTGGCCTGGAAGACAAGCAGGCGGTGGAAACACACGCTCATAGCATCCTCCCCTTCGGCATCAGCGGGGGCAGGAGCCGGCCCCAGCGCACCCACTGCGGCACGCTGGGGAGGCACTGCAAGGCAGCAGGCAGGGGACCGCCCGGGTCCGCGCCGTCACGCTGGGCACGGCACGGCCATCGGTGTTTTCCAGACCTCCGCTGCAGCTGGGCGACGTGTTTCAGCTCTGGAGCTTGAAGGGGAGCGACCCCGACAGCAACAAATGCCAGGAAAGGCAGGTGGCGTGGGTGAGATGCAAAGGCAAGCGCTGAACCCTTTAACTGTGAACCAGGTCCATCACAGTGTGAAAGGAGAGGTAGAAGACATGGAAAACTGCTCGGTTCATACCGTAGCCAAAGGAGGCCCCACAAACCTCTAATAACAAGAGACGGGATCCTGTGTCACTGCTAACAAGTACCTCTGTCTTAAGAAATCCAAATCCTCTTTGATCTGGGAACCCTGCAAGACCCATCTATTTTTGATGGGCAGAGGCAGAGTTAAGACAAGCACTCAAATAGCAAAGTCATTTTTAGCTTAAGCTAACATCATATAATTTTCTGTGGTTTTATGAGTTGAGGACTTGTTGCTCCCTATTGCTCTCGCTTTTATTGTTTGGTTGCTGTGTTAGGACTCCAAAAGCTGCAGACGTGAGTTTTTCTTTGTCTTTAAATTGCCACAGGTGAGAAAACAGGGACTACAGAGAAGAGGAAGGGGGAAGCAATGTTCAGAAGGCATTCAAGGTTTAATGAGGCACCGGTAACATATTTGCATAGTTTGAGAGAGGTCTTTAATGACCTCTGAAGGTTCCAACATTTCTGAAGTTTACAGCGCAGCATAAGGTTTCTGGGAACACCGAATGAATAAATGCTCTCAAACTCGCTCCTAGAGCCCACACAATCACAGAGTCGCAGTTTGTTTCACTGCCCAGGAAGCATCATTGATTGTCCGTGGGACTTGCAATGTCATTCTGTGAAAGCAGATGAGTTCTTTACAATCCAGATTTCACCCACAGTGAGAGAAAGAGCAATAAGACAACAGAGGTGTAGGAGAGCAGATGAAGTTCAAGTAATATGCAGAAAAATGCCTCAAGGTAATTTTCAGTCACAAGCCTCTATAAAGGACTATTTCTTTTTTTATTTAGCTTTCTGTTTTTTTTTCAAGTGAATTAACACAGGGGGGAAAATGGTGTCAGTACTTCTCAATATAGGAGCTGAACAGTTACAGCACAATAGAAGATTAGCAAGATGCCCTCTTATACATATCTTCCTGAAAATAAGCCCCATTCATGACCTGAACACTTCTATTATTTCATTTCCCCCAACTAGTCGCATTCATCTCTCCTGATGTCCAACAACTGAACCTAAAGATGATGTGGAACCACATACTGCCAAAGATGCTCACACAGCTTCCCTCTGCATTTCAGAATGCTCACTGGTCCACTAATACTACAATTTATTTACCATAACTGAAGTTCAAATCCATGACCTAGAGCAGGTCTGTACCCTGTTGCCTGGTCATGTAGGACTGTCAGAGAACAAGCTCTGAACTTCAGCCCAAAGCTTCAGAGCTGCTTCAGACTTGCTCCATTTTCAGAAAATCTAGTAATTTTGAATGTGCTAACCAAGTATTTGCAGAAAAGGACGTAACAATAGGCGTGGTGGAAGCAGATGAGGCACATGCCGGCCATGCCTGTGACTGCAAACGTGATCCATGAACGAGGAGCTTGCCTGCGGTAGTGGTCAGATTTGTACAGCCAAGCACACGTGAATAGCGTATGTCCAGGGAGGCCGATTCACAGGAACCTGCTCTTTTGCCCCAGAATCTGTGGCAGAACCTGTGCTATCATCCCACCCTTACCCTGTAGGCCTTTTGCTTTTAGGCTGGCTAGCGGGGTGGCACGGCGGGGCCGCGGTGTTTCAACCTGGCCACTGGCGAGCCCGTTAGCCCAGGGCTGCGAGCGGGACAGCTTCTCCCTTCCCCGCCGTGGACAAAGCGAGGTCAGATCGGTGTGGCTCGGCTGTGGCGCATTGCTGCGGGCTGAGATCAGCCTCCAGCACAGGGAGCGCATCGCTCCCTTGCGAGACCATCAATCTGTCCCCATCCCCACCCCCACCGCTCCTTCTCCCGCATTAACCTAAAATATGAGCGCATGTGCTCGCCCCCAGTGCTTCTGCTCCCAGAAACCACCCTGTCCCCTCCCTCCAGCGCTCCTTATCTAAGGCAGCGTGTCACTGCAATTTTATGGTCAACATTACAGGCTCAAGCCCTCCTTTGAGCCAATCGCCCCGCGCCGCATCCGTTAGGAGAGCAGCCAGGCTTCCCGCGAGGAGCTGCCTCCTGCGCTGCGCTGCCTGACCCCCTCCGCCGGCAGCCGCCATAAATCTGCCGTACCTGATGGGAGATGGGCTTTTTAGGATCTCTCAGGGTGCTTTGAGGTAGCACTTCTATGAACTCCGTGCCACAATAAATAATGCTACCTGCAATATGTCTTTGGGAACGTGTCAGCAGCGGCTGTCCTGCCATGAATTTTTATTCTTTTGCCGTCTGGAAGATAGATTCCAGATACAGCATTTCCCCGCACTTAGTGTCAAATCTCTTTACCCCTTTGCCCCGGCAGAATGACAGGGACCACAAATAAAATAAAATAATAAAAAAGAAGCATAGGAAAAATGGCCTGAGAGCAGAGGGAAAGCACTAAACTCACCTCTCTCTGCAGCTGAGCAGCTTCAGAGATGACAGCAGTGACTACAGGCAGGGGCAATTTGGAATAGGAAGAAGGTAATTTTTGTGCACTGCTGATAAGAACTTCTGCAGGAGGATTCCACAGAAAGGAGCATAAAGATAAAATTGCCATAAAGAGCATAATGCATGTAGAACTGGAAGACACAGGAACGTGGGCATGCGTGCCATCCCAAACTGCTGTGCCACAGATGAGGAAATGTAGTACTGACCCCAATAAAGAAAGAGGGTTTTTTTAATGAAAAAACCTTTCTTACTATAGAGAAAAAGGTCGTACAGAAAGACTAATGAAGTGGTCTAAATATTTGCAAATCTTGCACTGCAGATCTGATATCAGGGCTAGAGTGCAAAAGAAAGAATGCTGTAACAATTACCAACAGGAATCCCATGAAAAAAAGAAATTGCAATTGGCATGAAAATCTTGTAATGTTCATTTGGATTGCTGAAAAATAGCGTGCAGTGCACCCCAGGGGTCAGTAGTGGGGCCAGTGGTGTTTAAGAGCTTCATTAACGAGCTGGACATGCACAGACGGAGCACACCTTCAGCAAGTCTCTGGAGATGATACAAAAGCGGGAGGAGCAGTTGACACACGAGAGGGTTGTGCTGCCATACAGAGGGACCTCAAAGGGGCTAACAGGAATCTTGAAATTCAACAAAGGGAAAAGCTCAGTCCTGCACCTGGGGAGGAGCAACCCCAGGCACCAGCACACGCCGGGGGGTGACCTGCAAGAAGGACCTGGGCTTCCCAGAGGACATCTGGATGACCATGAGCCAGCCATGGGCCCTCATGGCAAAGGCAGCCAGCAGCATCCCGGGCTGCATTGGGAGGAACATTGCCAGCCGGTGGAGGGAGTTGATCCTTCCCCTCTACTCAGCACTGGTGAGGCCACATCTGGAGTACTGGGTCCAGTTCTGGGCTCCCCAGTGCAAGACAGCTATGGACTTACTGGCTGGATGAGGCAATCTCCAGAGGTGCCTTCCAACCTCAGTGATCCTGTGACTCTGTGACCTGTTTGAGGAATCCAGGCTTTACTTTCTGGTTACCACATATATACAATGGAGTAAATTACCCTTAGGACTCCAAAATACTTAAAAAAAACACAGGCAGGTAAAATATTATTAGTTGTAGAATTCAATTTGGATTATGAGACGTATCTGCTCAAACAGCAGTATAACAGCTGGAAAAACTCTATAAAAATATAAACAGTTCCAACTAGACAGGAGTTCACAGTGCACATTTTTTTTCCTCTCAGTTTCCCTCTTCTAGCTCAGTGCCTTATATAAAACCATAATAATGACTCTTTTCCACTTCTGAATACTGTCTGGGCTGCAGTGCAATCTTATCTTAATTTGAAGACATTATTTTACTTTCTTCCTTTACTCTGATGAAATTACCGAGTTTCACATCCCTTACATCTAAAAGATATTAGGACAAGCACTCCAGTATCTTCACATTAATATGCACATGCCAGTTATAACATAAAGTATGTTAAAGACCTCACTGTTCTACCATTAAGTCACCGTTGTCCAGTCTTCAAGTGAAGTCAGAATATATTGATGCCATATGAAATGTCCCCTTCAGCATATGTGCTTCCCCATTCACATAAAAAATGATGACACTGTAGTTAGAATACAGCTACCCGGTTGCCTTAACATCTGTCCTCTTCCTATTTCCACCTTTGAAATTGAACTTTAAACACTGGAATTGAAACTTTGTTAAATATATATCACTGAGCAATAGTCGTACAAAACAAGCCACCCAAAGATGTTGAGCAACTGCTTTTGCCACACAGCAGAGTTAAAGTGGAGGAGATTTACAAGGTCATTGACAAATGCAAGTATTGATTGAGTATTAAAGTGTCTTGTGATTAATACAGCCTTCGAAGTAATTAGTGCAGAAGATCTCTTATATCTCACCATGTTTAAATAATGTATCTGTGAACATGCAGGCCCCCTGTCAATCACTCTGGCTGAGGCCAAACATCATATCACCTGATAACTCATTTGGAAACTGGGCTTCCTGCCTGCTGAATATCTTTCAAAAACAGCAACTCTTCCCTAATTGCCTGGGGTGACCTATATTTAGAGCTTTGCAGTTCACTGGGGGGGGGGGGGGGGTAGAGAGGGAGAAGAGAGCTAGAAAAAATGCTAAAGCATGCTATTTGTACAATGGTAATAAAAACCCAGGAGAAATATCAGAGGCACTGAACAGAACTGGCTGAGGGACCCATAGCAGGAACACGCAAAAAGCATTTGCTCAACCCAGGTACTACTGCTATTCCCATATCTGATGTAGCCATACAACTCTCTTCCATTCACACTTAGGTAAGAGTGTAGATTTTTTCATACGGTAGTCGATGTTAAAACTGGGAATTATGGAGTTGCAATTTGTTTTTTTATTCAAAGAAATATGTAACTCAAGATGGACACAATTTCTCCCAGGTCTCCTAAATTTTCACTGGGGAAAGAGGTGTTCAGCTAAAACTTTTCAAGCTCTATCTGCATCTGGCTCACTAACAGATCCCAGAAATCTATGATTAGAATGTCTATCATTAGAATAATAGAAAACAGGTCTGGAAAGGACCTCAGAAAGTCACTAAATTGATCTTTCTACCCACAGGCAGAATCAATTACACCTAAGCATCCTAGTATCCTGGCATCCTAGATTGAAAGGATGGGTCATGTTAATCTAATAGCAAACTGGTTGTAAGCTCTTGATCAATTTGCAGTCATCTGCATCCTCACTTATTTTCCTACTCCCTGGGACTTGGGAGCAACAGGCTCATAGCAAAGTCTAACTAGTCTTGAGGTACAGGAGTGCAGGAATAAGAACAGCTTAAATTCTAAAAGAAAAAATATGCTCCAAACCCAGAAAAATCTTCAGGACAAAGTAGATAATGGAAAAAAAAGAGGGTGGAAAAAGTATCTGCAGTGTGTAGGAGGTACAGAAGCATCAAGGGAAGGAGGGCAAAGACAAGGAATATGCACAATCAAACTCAAAAAACCTTATGTTTTGGAAACATTATTGTTCATTTATTTCCCTTTTTTTCCCCCAGCTATTTAAGGAATATTTTCTTTTTCATTATTATATAGTGGAGCATAATACCTAGATAAAAAATATACACAAGAATATGCTGAGAGGAGGACTGTAAAAAGAACTAAAAAAGTCGCTCTGCTCTTCCACATGTGCTCAGTGACATTACAAAACCACTGTATAGGGAAGCTCACATTCCTCTTATCAAAGACTCAGGCTCCATGTGGGGCTCTACATTCTGTATTTAAAAAGCCTCTTTGAGCCCCTCTTGGTTAGTCCTTGAAGCAGCTTCTGCAGAGGGAAAAACCTCAGCTGATGCCAAGGACTCTCAGGGTAGGGCTGGCAGTCTTAGTAGCCCTGTCTCAGCTCTTGGTCCCCACCAGAATGGCCTATATCTAATGTGAAATGAGGAGACCATCATCTACGGGAAGATCAGGCTGTCAGCAGTTACTAGAACTATGCGTGAGTCTTTCTGGAGCAAGCCAGTGTTTATCGGTCACCTAGATCTAGGAGGTAAATGTTCTGCAATAAGTGCCACTTCAGCAAAATAAGCAGCTTTACACCTTCTGGGTGCTTTTTGGAGTCCATGAAGCACCAGGCACTCATCTAATGTCTTCTTAATCTCTTTCCTACCATTTTTTTTAAAACAATTGTAATCACAGGGTTTCTCTGAAGCACACTTAGAGATTGTTAAACATTTACTGCTTATTGGGTAAATAAGGCTCTGGGAAACGGTTTCCTTCAAACTCGTTCATTTCTGAACTGCTATTTGATTCCAGTTTAGAAAAAGCGAAGAGCTGAACTGCAACACCACTATCCGTCTCAATCTCTCTTACACTTTCCTCTAACGGAGGCGAAGGACTGGCCTAAACCGTACAAATATTCTGGTATTCTGCAAACGTTGCACTCTCGCTTACTGGGCAGCGTCAGGTGGGCGCACAGATGCCGGCCAGAGCATTCCTGGTCCAGAGGAGAGTTGGGACCTCACCATCAATGTACTTCTGGAGAAGAGACAGCCCTTGCTTTCCACTGCCCAGTTTAACTTTCAGAGGTTAAAATATGCAACATCCAGAAGTTAATCACTCTCATACATAATCAAATCAGAGCAATTCCTAAACTAATTTAGAGGGGGTAAAAAGAAGGAAAAATCCTTCTTCCTGGAAGACAGTGAAAGAAATCCAAACCTGAGACTTGTGGCTTTTTCTTCAGACAAAGCACTAGAAATAGTCTCCTGCCTTTAGTGTTAATCTCACTCTCTTTTTTTTCTTGCACCTGCTAATGTTCCATAACTCATAAGTCCCTCTTTCTTCCCCTCTTACAAGTTTATTTATTATGACTATTTTACCAGCTATTGGTTCAACACACTCCACTCAAATATTCATCATTTAGTTCTCTGGGTAAATCGTATTTAATCAGCACAGGAGAGAAAATAGCATAATTATAGATGCCGGATACCATTACACTCAGAAGAAATTAAACCTTGTCTTAAGCTGTCCGGTGGTGCCTCTGATGAAAACAAGCAGGCTGCATTGCTGGGGGGTTACCGAGAGGTTAGTGGCCATACAGGGCCAAAGGTACCTTCTAGGATCTCTGAACCCAAGGAATAGGGAGTGGTGCGGACGCACAGACGGAGAAAGAGAGAAGCTACTATGGATGAACAGAGAACACCAGAATTTGTCACAACGAAGCTAGTAAACGCATCTTTCTTTTTTTTTTTTTTAGAATATGCTAAGCCCAACTGCTACGTTAATTATAGTGCAGAAAAACAAGGTTGCTACGCGGAGATGTGGTGGTTGTAAATAAATCCTGTCCACAAAAATCCTCTCTGAAGAATAAGGACAAAGATAATGCAAGTTTCATCTCTGGCCTTAGAATGAGGCTTGCTTTAGCAGACAGTGAATTGTTCAGAGTAGGAGCTGGGCTTCCTTGGCTGGCTGGTCTGCTAGCAGCGCAGCACTGAGCTTTACCGGTCTGCAAATAAATGGTTCAACACCAAAACGGAGGGAAGAGAGGACATCCACACAAATTACCAACCCAGAGATAGTGCCTATCCTACTTTGTGCCAATTATAGTACGTCTGTGCAATGGGGTTTTTTTAAGGTAAATAATTCTATTTTAGTAATACTAACGGACAAATTCTTTACTGATCGATAAAGTCCAAAAAGTTATTACAGTAACAAAGATGTAAATAGATTTTTAAAGTTGCTCAGAGGAAGAGGTGGGACAGTCTTCTCCAGTTGGCACTTAAAACTTGGCATTACCCTAGTATAAAGTGTCACAGTTTACCCAGGTTATGGCATAAAGTGCTATAGGAGACATTTCACCTGAAGACGCTTCTTATTTATCACTTGACATCTGTGCTCAGAAACAACTACCCAGGTTCAGATAGAACAATGGCCAGAAAGGCTGAGTGTTGTATTTTATTTATTATTTATTTTTTGCTAATAATACATCTGAGGTTTAGATAAGTAACTAAGAGGAAGGAGAGCTCCTTCTAGTCCATCCTGCTGCCGACAATTAAGAAACCTCAAAGTAATTTTTGAAAATGTCAGCGTCTCATTTAGCAAACGGATAAATAATGAATGAAGCATAATCACTGTCCTGTGCTGGTGGTACAGCTTCGCGGTGTCATTAGTAAACTAACGGTATAATATCTTCGTGTCACAGTTTAATTATATCTTGTAATTAGTTTCAGCAATGGATTGCACAGAGTCAGGCCCCCTGAGCTAAACAAAAGGTAATAGAACTTTCAGAGTCCTCGCATAAATCAATTATGAAAGTGTCCTGTGTTATTTGAGGCTTGTTTGCTGTAATTTTATGCACAAAGAAGAAATGATCCCTGCTGCCTATGGAGGGCGATTCACCTTACCAATTGCCTGCCTAAATGAGTCCGAGTACTACAGGAGCGTGAGCCCATCCTGCACTGTACGTCTGTCGATGCACGCTCATCGAAAGAGGGCTGGTAAGCACGGCTGCTGAGAGAGTGAGCAGTGGGAGCCAGGTATAAAAAATGTACCTTGCCTGGTTGTGAACACCACAAATACAGGAGCATTACGTGCAGACACGGTAAGACGGTACTATGACTTTTCTGTTGTTATTGCTGATGTGTTACAGGCTAGTACTGAAGTTTGGCATTTTACAGGTATTATTCATGTAATCTTCTGCGTCCAAAGCTGCATGTTGTTGCACTTCTGTTTGCTATCCCAAGAGGACCACACCACCATCCAAACACCCCCCACACCTTCCTTCTCCCTCTTCTTTATCCACAGGGTGAAAAAATGCCCCCGTGCGAGACATCTGATCTCTAGTTTGCATTAGCAGATCAAGACAAGCCACCGGCACCGGTTCCTGGCCCAGTGGCTGTCTTCCTTGTACAAACGTGCTTGGGTTAGTTCTTTCTCCTGCTTCATTTCTGATATTGCGCATTTGCTGCCACAGGAATGAATCAAGCAGAAGAGGGCCATATTGGAAACAGATCCGTACAGGCTGAAGGGTCCATTGAGGTTATGCAATTGTAATTGCAGCAGATCAGAATCTCTGCTGCCATCCTGCAGGCTGCTACTTAAGCTCCGGAAATTCTACAGAAGACGCTCTTTTCTTAAGAGCTCTTTATACCGCACCAGGAGTGCATGCATATATAAACTGTGGATATAAAAACCCGTACCTGTAAAGTGGCTGTGAGTGATCTCCACTACCCCAGCCTATAACTTCTCACATAGTTTCAGGGAAAAAAAGAGTTGCATTACTGGAATTGAATGCATAAAATAATGTTTCACAGTTCAGCCTTAATAGCTGTATTTTATTTGCATATTTTTTCCACAGTCTTCTTAAGAGTACTACGTGTTCTGTTACCATTCCTCTACCGACTGATGCACACGCATGGCTCTCGCTGCTCTGGTGTCTGAGTGCCTGAATCATTTGTCTTTTCATGTTCCTCCTCTGCCCCCACTGCTTGGTGTTGGAAGCTGCCTATGTTACGTGGGATGGAGGAGGAGGAAAAAAAATAAAAAATAAAACCAAACCTCTCAGTGTGTCTAATTTTGGCCTACCGAGATCTCCAAAAGCAAAAAAGGCTCAAAGCAGAAGCAAAGGGCTGTCCGCAGGTCACCCAATCCGAGTCTGAGTGTCTGGGATCCCTACTGTGGGCAGCAGAGGAGAAGTGTGGAGAAGAGTCTGAAAGGTGCCAAGACATGTAATCGTCTCAGTTCTGATCAAGCTGCAAAACACACTGGGGTCCTGGTTCAAAGCCCTCATCAAGACTGCCTTGAAAGTGAATCTAGTGGCATGCTGGCCTTTCTGTTTATACAACAACTTACAGGTTTAAATGAAAAGCTGCTTGATAAAGCAGCCTGAATCCTCCTATTGTGAGCCCTTCAGCAAATTTAACAAAAGAAAAAGCACTGACTAGAAAAAAAGGGGAAAAAAAAGTCCACTCCTCGGAGCGGTGCTGCAATCCGGCTGGTTGCCATGGCGACATGATGACTTGTTCACATGGCAACATACCTTAGGTCCACTATTAAAATGATGAGAGTAAACTGGGTTGCACTAAGTATAGTATCCTGTCTGCTGTACCAGCCTTCCTCTGCAGCAGGAGCTGGGACTGACACTGGTGGATGGGAGGAAGGGAGAGGAGAACAAAGCAGTTTTGGGGGGCACTGGGAAAAGAAGGGGGATAAATGGAGTTCTAGATCTGTATCTGAGATGAATGACAGCTACACAGATGATAAATTAAATTTCGCTTTGATATAAAATCTGCCTCTATAAGCTAAAGGATGTTTTCCATATGTCAGTAACATGCTCCAGAGGGCACTGAACTTCTTTAGGAAGTGACCGCTAGCAAGCACTGGCAAAAAATAAGGGGCGGAAGCGGGGGGGAAATCACTGGAGAGCCTATCAACACAAAACTAATTGTGTTAAAAATAAAACTTCAGAAATAGCCACTACAGCGGTGAAATGCAATCATGTAGTTTGTCATTTACATTAAAATCCTAAACAACTAGCAAGTGGTAAATTGTGCAACAACTATTTAGTCAGAATGAATACCCAAGATTGCAAAAAATACATCCTCATTGCAGTGTTATTGGTGTGTTTTCTGCAATTCTTTTAATTTTAACAGATTTAAACACCTCCTCCTGATAGCACAGAAAATTGTGATACTGCTGGGGAACTCATCATCCAGTTGTCCCTCGTTTAGATGAAGGACAGGATGAATCTCCTTGGTTTATGAAGCATGTACATTATACAACAGACATGAGAAGTCCCCTAAAATATAAAACATGAGAAAAAATACCTTTACTACGGATTCTATTTTAATTTTGCCTGCTTCCTTTTATTACTTTCTGTAGAAGGCAGCAGTAGCCTGGTATCTTTCTTGCTCACCAACTTTAGCACAAACTTTTAGCTTAAAACCATATTTAGATAATGTAGTGATTTGGAGTACCAGCAATTCAAAGACACTAAGTGCAATCTACTAATGTTTACTTTTATCACGGAACAGTTAAACAAAACCGACAATGGCACGAAGCCCGTAATATGCAGAAGCATTCATTTTTCCTGTTCTTGTCACAGCTACAGTCCCAGCATGTCACCCTTCCTTGTCTGCAACTCTTTTCTGTCTTCCCAAGATCTCTAAAATTTGCAGATGATTTCTGGGCAGCGCCTGCGTCCCCTGCTCTCAAGCGCTGCCTGCAGCACGTATGTGATACCAGGCTCTGCCCTCACGGAACGAGGATGGCAATAAGGCTTACGACAGCCTTACTGCTGTGCTGGTCACTGCTTCATAGATGGCTTCGGAGGCCATCCTGCAAGCTCCTAGCACGCGGGGTATGAAGGCCCCACAATTTTAGCAGATGTCACAGCAGAGGATTCCTTTCATCTCTATTACTGATGAAACAATAGCTTTGTCCCACTCCTCGAAACACAGCGAACGATAACTGCCTCATAAGGACGGTAAACTGTACGTGATAAAAAAAGAAAAGAAACCTGGTGTCTATCAAGCTATCATGACAGCTGCACTCATGTTTCCTCCTGAGGACCAAAATAACTACAAAGTGCATGAAATCATTAAGCACATGAAAATCCCAGAGGTAGGCTTGGGCTAAACCTCATGATTTCCCAACCAAAAGGCATCAAAGAACAATCCCTCATAGTTCATTTGCTGTTTCCCTTTGCTCTGCACATACCTGTATCAGTGAAGTTTGCCTTTGCTTGGTAAGCACAAAGCATTAACTCTGAGGACTCTATTTCTTCATGGAGAGAAATTTCCCTGCCCGTCCTTCTGGGCCGTATAGCAAAGGTAAACGGTCACGGGGCAGAGAGGCGGGAGAGAGGATGGCAGCAGCTGGAAAGCCCAAGCTGGAACAAAAGGCTTTGCTAGCACACCTGTACCTCTGCACAGCCACATCTGCACATTCACAGTTTGTAGGAGCTTTTCCAAACTACAAAGGGGATCTGTCATTTTAAGGTAAAGTAAATACCGTATTTTGCATGAGTCAATATGACAGTCCTTGCAGGAACACAGGTGATAAGGTGCTGATGTGGTAGGAGTCTGGGAATCTAACTTCATATAGTGGAGATGAAGTCCCATTTTTATTCACAACACTATTTCGTCAGTAAACTAAATGGTTCAAATGAACTTAGAATTTTTCAGCACGATGCAATGCTTTAATCAGACCTGCAATTTGATGTCCAGTACAGAAAGTTGTGGAGCAGAAATTAAGGCTACATCTGACCAGAAAAATCTAAAAGCAAAGAATAGACTTCATATTTCCATTTTCTAAAGACCGAGAACTAACTGTAGAAAACATACCCATAGTATTTTTTTCAACTGGTGTAATTCATAGACTTGCAAAGTAGGCACAGAAAGTCTTTTGCAATGCTTTTCTTCTCTCATCTTCTCCTGCTCCACCCCTGGCATATTCAGAGATGACTTGCTACTTTCCACTTCCCAGTGGTTCAGCAAACACCTAGCTAATCCCTCCTTTAAAATAGTTGGTTCTACAAATTGCAATGATCTTATTATTGAAAAAAAAAAATCCCTATAAAGAGCAGAGAAATGGAATCAAGTTCACCGATTCCTAAACTTTCAATGATAAATCTAATTTTAGAAATAAGATTTATCTGAAGGATAAATCAGGAAGGAATTTCAGCCACTTGTAAGAATTTCATTAATGGAAAAGGAACCTGAAGGTTGACCAGCGAGACAACAGGTGTTTAAACAATTCCTTCTACCTATGCTCTCACGTCGACTTTATTTTCAAGTTTCACTCAATGATGGAGTTGTTTCTTAGCTCCTTGTGTGCTTAGCCATTTAATTAAAGCAATCCATATTGAATTCATGTCCAGATGCCTTGACCAGCAGAGCCAGATCCTCATTGGCATGCCAGCTGCTCAAAGAAGAGCACAGCCCTTTGCATACTAATCAGAGGAGAAGGCAGTGATTCATCAGCCTACGATACTGCTTCAGCATCTACAAGCACTTATGACATGTAATTGCTGGTGCATAAGCAAGCCAGGCCACATTAAAAAGCCTACAGATAGTCAGAGATAAAAATTAATGACTTTTGCTTTGTGTAATCCTGCGTGCATTGGGGAGGGGGGAGGGGAGACTGGGATTAATGGACAAATGTAAGTAGGCACAAAGGAACAAAGAGTTTCTTGGCCTTGTTTACATATTGAACAATAATAATAAAAGAAAAGTGACAAGTTATGGGAAAGGCAAGTGTGAATTTTCGGCACGAGTGAGTTGGAAGACTGCTTGCAGTTCATTACGGATGCAGAATTTCCATACTCATTATTCCGAAACAAACCTCCTTAGAAGGCCCTTCTGGGACCAATGGCAGCAGTTTTTATTATTCATCTTTTGCTAGTATTGAGGATGTCATTATAAGAGCTGCACAGAGCTCTTGCTGCATGGCATGCAGGAAGAGAGGAGTATAACTATCTTGGGAGGAATAGCTTATTTTTCATGAGGCCGGAGTAACCAAAGAATCAGGGTCATAGTGGGCCACAGTTGTAAAATCAAGAAAGGGGGAGGTAAATCAAGGACAGCAGACAAAGACATTATGTTATGCACCCACGACAGCAGCTTCTGTAGATCAAGTTCTCATCAAAATATTCACACGTCAACATTGTTGTTTGAATCTCCCTCTTTCTGCCACAAATCCCCTTTCTTCCCCAATGATGGATACACCCTCCTTGAAACAGTTTTGAAGAAAAATGCAACTTTTCTATTTTTATTTTTTCTTTACCATTTTCTTTCTCTTCTGCTTTCTGAAGCGTTGGTGAGATGCATCTATAAAGGAGAACAGTGAAACTGAAGTTACTTGAGCCATCTTCTACTCAGAGGTAACAAAAGGAAGGGACAAAAATAATCCACGTGTGATAGTATACATAATCGGAAACTTAGTCTCACCTAACGTCTACCTCCAGCACACCAGGCACAATAACCTACTTCAGCAGCTTCCAGGGGTAGAGGTCTATTGATTTCAGCAGAAATCTGCCCATGTACAATAGCAGAGATCTGGTAGCAGACTTTCCTTCTGTCATGAAAATTGCCAATTATGCGTACAGCTGCATGTTCTCCAGCACAGAGGCCGATACCTCTAGTTTCATTTCTAAAGGTAAATGCTAGCTCCATTTTGGACTCAGATTTCAGTCCACTTCAACCACTACACTCATCCAAGAAAGGCAATTTATTACCTGTTGAATGGAAGTTTCTACTCTGTAGCTGGGAAGAGTTATTTTAGGAACTATTGATTTATCCTAATTGCATCTATCTTAGTACTATGAAAAACTGCCATTGCCATGACAATAGTGTTTAAAAAAAAAAAAAAAAGACTATTCTCTAGGCAAGCATGTTGTTCATTTTAATACAGTAGACAACAAACCTTTCCTACAGAGGTCAAATATGATCACTGCATGACTCAGAGGTAACACTACAAACCTGGAACTTGGTTTAGCATCTAACCCAGACACCACACAACTGCCTCTTGGCACCTTCAGGTTCTGGAAACCACACTCTTTAGGATGCACTTTCAGCTGAACGACATGAGAAATACCCAGTTGTGGCAGCAAAAGACACTTGGCACTGATGCCAAGAGCAACCACAATGCCGTGCAGGAGTGACAGTATCTGACAGCACTCTTTCAGAAAGCCTTTCTCCCCGTAAGTTCTTTGCCTCAGAGAAGACAAGACGGTTCCAGAGATTCACACACACCAGGGAGGAGAGCAAAGCTCTTAGCTTTTCCTTTTCCTGGTGGCTGCCCGTTACACGACTGACACGGCCATACCGATCCACCGCAGACACGTGCTGGAATCTGCAGGTGAACGGCAGGCTAGGTGTTATACAGATACGGTCCTTTATGCAGCATAAATTAATTCACATCCAATTTGATCCCATCTCCTAACTGGTAACATTTGTAAAGAAAGTCTGGAGGACTACTTAGCCTTCCCATCCTTTCACAGCCCTGAAGAATAGAGGGTAAAGTGCTGGGACTCACGAAAACAGAAAATCATTGATATCGGCAGGCAGCTGAGCAGAAACTCAGAGCTACCAGTTGTGTTTAAGGTCTGCTGCTGTGTTACAACCTTTCATTCTGCAAACCTTGCTCTTTATTTATCAGTTACAACAGTTAATTTCATATGTTTTGCAGAAATATTTACTGAGGGTAGGTGAGGGAAGCAGAAGCTGCAGCTGCATCCGCAGTCACCATACGATTTATTTACAACTGGGGCTTTGTGGTGCAGCTAGATAAAAGAGGATTAAATTACGCTTTGTAGATTAAGAGTCTGAACACTATAAAACTCATAAGCCTTTGTATGCTAAGCAAGAACTTTGACTCCCATAGGAGCTTGCAACAGAGATTCTGCATACACATAGAAGACTTGAACTTTTTTGATATTTCAGTGTATCTTTCACAGAGATATGATCAACCTGTTTTGGAAACATTTTATCAGCACAAAAAAGTTAAACTGAATCGTGATGTCCAGTACATTTTCATCTCAGTTCCTCCACTCAGCCATTCAAATAGACTTTCCTATTCTAATGGTACTATCACCAGTTACACATTATCTGTATATCCATTCCACTGCTCCCTTCCCACTACAAGAATACCGTCCCAGATCTCTGCTTACCAGGAAAACGTACTAGTACACCACCACCACCCCCGCCTTTTCCTGCCCCCTCTCTTCTCCTCCTTCCCTTGTCTTCTCATACATAATTTACAAAATGCACGCAAAAAAATTCTTCTTTCAAGATAACTTTTTCTTATATTTAGATAGTATTCTGCTTAAAAGAAGGACAAGCAGCACTGTTTGGAGATAAAGAAAGCAAAAGAAGCTTTGAGTCTGTACAAGACCATAACAAAAATCTACGTATGGATCAGCTACAAAGCAGAAAGATGTGTGTGCGTGTGTGTATTGTCAGCTAAGAGGGAGCTTGGGAATCTCTCCAAGGATTCAATCAAATTATTTCTTCCTCAACCTTATTTTCCACTTTTCCCTCCACACTTTTAGGAGAAAATCAAGGGAACATTTCAGTTTGATGTACATATACAACTATCTTCTGCAACGGAAGACGGAACAAGCCAATAACCTGTTTCACACGGACATGTTTGAGGCTAGCCACTGTAATAGTCCACCAACAGCTGTTCCTGGATTTAAAAATACAAAATGAAAGTTTCCTATGTAAAACCGTTCAAGAAAGCTGGGATTGTCTTTAAACGTTACGGGTTGGACGTTTTAAGATAAGTCTTCCATTATCATCACTGATGGAAAAGGCAAAGTGGGTTTAGAGCAAGTATTAGCAATCTCTGATACTCAAGATAATGGCGAAGAAACTCGCTCAGTTGTGTCTAATTCACCTGCAAGGCTGGTTGCTGACACGGCTAGCCTGCTTCTAGGGGTGGATCAAGCCCTGACGTCTGTGCGCGGCGCTACTCGGCGAGGAGCAGAGGGCTCCACAAGGCCCAGCTCAAACCCGCAAAAGGACCGGCCTCACCTTTCCTACCCAGCACCCGCAACCCCCCGATCGCCAGCCCGCGCCTGGCAGCCAGCCCTGCGGGTTTGCGAGGCTCGCGGCACGACAGGTCCGCCGACGGCACGACAGGTCCGCCGACGGCACGACAGGTCCGCCTGCTCCGGACCCTCACCCGGAGGTGGCACGAACGCAGCCCCTGACGCCGGGGCCTCTCCCTCACCCCCAACTCAGCGCCGGGGCTTAACCAGCCTCGCACCTGGTCAGGCAGACCCTATTTCGCTGAAATACGGCGGGTTCCATACATTTCGCCACGTAATCAGATAGGAAGCGACTGTTGCTGGAGAAGTGCTGGGAGAAATGGCTCCCCAGTATAAGCCAGCTCCAGCTAAGCAAGGAAGCTCTAGGGGTGGTATTAGATGTTAACTGTCCAGGAATAGCTAAGAAGGGCATGTTAAACAGTAATCTCTAGGTAACTGTCTCAGACAGACAGAAAGAGGGGGGGGGGGGAAACCTGAAGTAGCTATCTTTAAAGAGAACAAGCAGATCTGAGTAATCCAATTTAGGGGAGATAAGAGTCTGCTGGTAGCACTGTCCTTTAACTGGACAAACGCCTTCGTTCAAGTGTCAACCCCAATCCTGGGGAGGTCAGCGTACGGGGCCTGCAGCCTAATGTACTCCTGAATTGGCTGAGTGGATTTCCGAACAAACACGCTGGCCCAACAGAATTGATTTTCAGCAGGCCGTATGGGTCCCTAACGTAATTATCCTGCAGTGAGTCAGTTCACAGCAGCCCCTGCATTTAAAAGCTGCTGGTCAGCCGAGAGGAGAGGTTACCGCCGGTGCCTCAGCCTCTCCGCCAAGTACAGCTTCGCTTTTAATTGTTTAAACAGCAGTGGAATTTCTTTTGCTCTTTCTCAACAGAGAATCATTATATCCCTGTTTAAAGAGGTCTGGAGGGACCTCAGAAGAAACTTTCCCTCCAAGCTTTGTGTGCTAATGAAAAAAATCAAGTCATAGCTTTCTAATAGGCGAATTCAATTTATAACAAGCAAATACAATCATCTCGACACTAGCACTACACCACAATAAAACTTCCCCGGCTTTTGCTGCGCAAAGGCTCCAGTGAAACGCAGCCCGGTGCCAGGCCACTTGGCCCCATCACCCACAGGTCACCCCCTCCAGCAGCCACAGCTTGGCGGCCACCCTGCTCCGACCATCCCCCAAAACACTGCTCCAGCCTCGGCAGGTCCCCGGCTCCTCAGGGCAGAGGGGGAGAGGGTGTACAGGTCACTGCTCTCAACCGCACGGGTCTCAAGAGCGGCATGGCACGGCTCGGCACGGCACGCTGCCTGGCTCGGGCGGCGTTATGGCACGGCTGAGAGCTGGCTGTGCTTCCTACCCAACAGAGAACTCATTTCCAGGCACTTTAATACACAGGTTAATTCCTTAATGAATTTCCCATAGCGCCTTTCTTGGAACTGCTGACACGAATCAAGCCACATGTAGGGAACCATTTGATACAGAAGAGCCAAATTTCTCCATGATATCAGATTTGTATGCCAACCAGATAGAGCAAGATCGGTTTTACAGTGTTTCCTCTAATTTGTGTTTTTCTCGGTGAAGGTTTGGACTAACTGAAAGCCAGGAGGCAACCCCAGAAGGTCTGTAGTTCTGAGATACGTACAAAAAAAAGTCCATGCCCTAATACTAGGCCTTCTCCTACAGACCTTGCCGATAATAATGATGTGAAGCAGCACTGAATACTCTAACGAGATTCCCCCCTTCCCTGTTTCATCACAGCAGTGTCAGTTCTTTATAGAAGCGGCTGTATCACCCTCAGACAAAAAGCACAGCACCCGCTATGCTTGTTTTAGATGTCACTGCATCTCTTGCAGCACTGCCTAGCTGAGTTTTGTCCCAACTACCTAAAAGTTTCCCACAGCAGGGAAACCGGCAGCACCGTGGGCCAATTCACAGCAATTGTGACCATGAGGATGCATTTGTAGTACAAGCACTCATCTAGGCACATGTAAAAATGATGAACTTACTTTATAGCGGCCACTAAACAGAAGTTATGTGCACAGGACTTTCCAGTGTTGCTGACCTCCTGCCCTGGCAATGCAGTGCTCCATACGCTGCTGGATGGTGACGGAAGAACTGCCACACTGGGTCCGGCTGAAAGCCAGGGTCCTCTCTCCAGCCATGGCCAGAAAACACAGGAACACGAGCAGTGCAGCGTGACACAGCAGGCAGCTGCTCAGGGACTTCCCCGGCTAGATATTTCATTTGGGTTACTGTGTTCAATACCCACCAATGAACCTCTTCTCCCTGAATTTGTCTAATCTATTTTGAACTCATTTATTCTTTTGTCCTGCCCAATATCCTGTGCAATAAATTCCATACGTTAATTATGTGCTCTGAGAATAGGTACTGACTTTTCTTGGTTTTAAACTTTCCCCATTTAGTGAATACCCCTTACTTCTTGTAATTATTCCCTAATCATTTTTCCTGTGCCACTCACAATTTACATGCTGCTACTGCACTTCTCCATCACGTTTATTATCACAAATGATTAATTCTAGCCTTTTTAGTCCCTCTGCTTGCGGAAGGTGCCCCGTATCTGTAAACAGTCTAACTATCTGATCGACTCAGTTCCCCATTTTGACATTTTCAAGCAAGGCCTAGCATCCCGATTATCCTTCCAAGGCTGCAATGCTTATTAATACAGAACACTCCTCACACCCCCGCTGAAGAGTGCCAAAAAAATGCTATACACCCTCAGCTTTTCACAAAACCCCTATTTCGTCCATGGTGCTAAAAATTTCTTGGCAAACTAAAGCTCCACCTAGACAAAGCTGTCTGATTGATTTCATATTGAGAGAATTAGTGCAGATGCAAGCTGCTTCAGAGCTCACCAGCCCAAAGTTGCAACTGAGCAGACAGTAATCATTCCTAGACGGAGCATCTACCTGAATAATGGATTCACTGCAATACGATTTTGTGCTGGGTACATCTACGTTTCCTCCAGTCAGTCAGATGCTGCTTTAACTGTACTCTGCTCTCCCTGCTGCAGTTGCAGAAAGCCATCTGTCAGATTCTCAGCCTTATTTCCCTTTTCCTGTCTTTCCCCAAAGTAGGAGCAAATGGGGCCAGATTCCAGCTGTATTTTTCATCCTCCAATTAGCAGGCTCCAATTCATCACTCTGAGTATCTCCTGGCATCAGTGCTGAGATTCCCTCCTCACGCCTGGTAAATCGGTCTTCATTTAAAACCCTCTCTCTTAGCCCTAAATGGAAATCAATTCTGCAAGTTTAGCAAATAGTTAATTACTCCACAAAGAGGATTGATTGGCCTTTGATCACCAGAAAGCTCTGTAGTGCTATTAGTCTCTTTCATCTGTGATTAAACCACAGAGAAAAAGAAACAAAAACTAAATTAGGCTTCTCCTGTTATCCTACAAATATTTAATGACGGGATAATCTCCTAAAGGTGTGATCAGGGGATATACATTCCGCCAGGAAACGTCTCCAGCTCAACCTTGAACCCAAATTCTCTCCCTGCAAAGAGCCTGGCAACGAACTTTACAGAGGAACGGAGCTGAGCTCAAAGGGACGCTTTGTAGTACACACTCTTCTTGGCCTTTTCTTCTTTCCTCTTCTTATGTACGTTTTAATGCAGATAAAGATTTTCCCAACGGACTCCTGACATGAATAATAATAATAATAAAGGCTTTCTTTAAATTCAGTTTTGGCTCTGCTGACTTTCTCAGCAGGACAAGACTGTGTCCCGTTGATTTGCAGAATTGTACAGAGCTGTTTCCCCAAATGATGGGATCCTCCCACTTCAGACAAATTTCAAATATCGCAGTCTCCTACTGCTAACCCACTCTAAAATTCAGTCCCAAAGTAAAGCATAAAGCTCTCTACACAGCCACCTATCCGCACTGCAGCAGAAGCCACGACAGCAAGGTCAGAGGATGGAGAGCAAGGAACGAGTTGCATTTCTCACGTTCCGGGCAAATTTAAGGTCTAGGAATCTTCCTTTCGTGACATTAATGCAAACCTCATTAGAGGGTGGCTGGCAGATCCCAAGTGGCTAGCACAGTCTGTGTGTGCTCCTCGCCATTACTCACTACGGCAGCAGCCACGGTAGCAGTTATCACATGCGTTACAAGCCTCTCCAGAGGTCTCGGCAGCCAGGGCTAGGGCCCACGCTGTTAGGCGCTTTATCAAAACACAGTCAGGAATTGCTCCTTCCCCAACACCACCAGAATTTTAGGAGAACTGTGGAAACACAGCTGCTCTTCTCGAGCAAATTTTTGTCAGCTGCAAACAATGCTATTCCCAGCATATGCTCCCAGATGCAGCGAGGAAAGTCGAATCTGGCACCAGGCAAGGAGAGCTGCCTAAATTTCTGCAGCCTTTGCCTCTCTGGCTGGAGAGGATAATGACCACGGCAGTTGGCCACCGGCCAGCTGGGGAAGCAAGTCCCTCACAAGTCGGTGACACAATACCAGTACAGCTGATGGGTGTGAATAGCTGAATTGAAATGATCATTTCTGCCATCGAGCATGGGAAGCAGAGACTCTCTTCTGCAGGTCCATAGGAAAGAAAAGTATACAGACATATATCCAGGAGAAGGTTAGATTTCAGAAGGCGTATCTTGCCAGGTAAAAGGTGACCTGATCAGATACAAGACTGGGAAGCAAGGAAGGGAGCTGGTAAGGCTGAACTTCAAGAAGTTTCACAACTTGGTATGAAAACTGAGGAAGTTATCATAACTTTTTTTAGCACTAAAATGTCATAATATTCTTCATGCAAGAGAAAAGAGGAGCCTCCTGACATGTTTTCAACTCTCGAATGGCAAGGAGTCCTTGAGGGGCCGTGCCACGCATCAGGCAACAGCAGGCGTTAATTAGCCTAGATTTTCTATTGAATTGTTTTGTGTGTGTGTGCGTGTGTGCGCGCACGCGTGTGTTTTTCTTTCCCTGGGTGTCTCATTTGCAGAATGTTCAATCATCCCCTCCCTCTTTCTGATTCTGCAGTCGTGTGTACTTCTGTGCGACTGTCGAGTCTTGACACCTGTCAAACAGTGCCACAGTAAATTGGACGTGTCAGCCCCAGTGTGCTGGTGCCAAGGTGTGAATTAGATAGAGTCTCTCACTGCTGTTCTTCTGACCTCTTTACTCCATTACTAGGACATCCTGAGACACACCAAGCCTCAGGGTATCAAAAAACAAAACACAACAAAAAGAAACCCACAAACCCATTGCAACTGTAGCCAGGTGCTTAAAGATTTAAAACACCACTTTCTTCTTTATATGAAGGGAAGAATTTAAATAAACAGAATTTGTAAACATGCTGATTGCATTTGCAAAACGGCTAGAAAATGGGCTTTGCATTTTTGTTCCGTGCCATACCAGGAGGCTCTAGGAGGCCAGAAAGAAAAGGGAAAGTGAGTGAGTAGTTAGTGGAGCTTTCAGATGAAAAGACGCCTAAGTCATTCCGCACAAAGAAAAATATTTGTTTATATTGTGCCCATCACTGTAGATGTGGTTACCAGAAAACTCTGCTCAAACAAAAACCCCCCAAACAATGCATATGACTGAAATCACCCCAATTCCAGTTCCTTACCTTGCACGGAGGTTGGGGAGTTTGTTTTGTTTTTTAAAACAACAGCTCCCAGAACAAAAGGCTGATTTGTGCAGCAGGCAGTTCTGGGGACCACCTATTGCACAGGGCTGTAGACACATATGGTGCTGCACAATAACAAATAAGAACAACAATAAAGAAAGCTGCACCCACTTTGCTCAGTACGGTGTTCTCAAAGTTACACAGTAAGAAGCAATTATCCCAAAGTGGCAATTTTATTTGAAAATAACATTTAAATTAAAATGGGCATTTCAGGGCCTCCTGCTGAAGAGTGACATGGGCTGTTCAGGGGCCCACTGTCACTTTGTCAGCTGTCACATGCTGCCTTCTGCTAAATGGGCGCAGTTTGCCTTTACCCTTTATCCAGACTCTTAAAAATGCTGCACGCATTTTATGAAGACCAACTAAGTGGGATTGCATCTCTGACAGCTGTTCCAGCTTGGATTCTGTGAAAGTGCTTTGCATACATCTATCTTTTCTGCTAACAATTTGGATAGATAACAAAAGCTGAGAGGAGAGGGGTGAGTGGGCTGGGGACAGGGATGGAACAAAGAGCTTTCGCACCCCAGTCACCTGTTAGCACCCAGCCCAGGGTAACACCAAGTAAAGTGGATGTTTCACGAGAGGTCAGCTCGGTGGCTTCAGTTAAATGAATTTTAGGTCTCCTTGCAGTAGGTGGGTGTACCTCTTGCAAAACCCCACCGCAGTCAAGCGTCCTCGTAGAGCTGGGGGGAAGAAGAGATGCTATTCTGGTCTCAGGCACCAAGAACTATTGACCATCAGTACAAAGCTGACCACGTGAGAGGGATGCAGGACTCCACTGGATTCCTTTACATTTGGTAAATTCTGAGCTGCTCCTCAGAATCTATTTTCCTTATTCTCTCCCCTCCTCTTCTTAACAAACACATTTGATTATTAAAAATTGCCATCTAATAAAACCTGTCCTTCAATCAATACATAGCCATGCTGAAACTTTAATGCTCTTAAGTTACCAGTTTAACAGCTCTCACAACAACCTCCTCTTGAGTTCAGTGTTCCCCATAACCTAAAATACATTTTAAGTTTCAGATATTCACCAGTGCTCCTATGCACATAGACATATATTCTTCAATATAGGCAGACCCACATTTTCTCTAGTCTTCCTTTTGATGCTGATACACCTGTAGAAAATCTTTTGCCTGCCCTTCACTTCCCTTACCAGGTTCACCTCCAGGTGGACTTTGGCTTTCCTAACCCTATACTTGCAGGCTTGGATAGTATCTCTGTAATCCTCCTGGGTCTCCTGTCTAGGAGGAGGCGATCCCTAAAACTAACATAGCTCTCCTGAACCCCCCTTCTCTCCAGGACCATATCCCACAGGATAAGGAAAAAATGTTCTGATGAAACTGGCAACTCCTATTGGCAAGGCAGAAGCGAGGCATAAATTCAATGTCTGAATTGATTTGCAAGAATCACTAGATACATATGCTGAGGACTTTGTAATTATAAAGAGTGAAATTGCTAAGTATTTGAATATATAAATATTTTTAAAATAAAACCTTGTTCATAAAAAAATCCCAACAGATCAAATAGCTGAATGCTTTGACAAGAAGACTACAATATGATGTATACAGTTACTATCACTCATTATTTGATTTCAACAGTGCTGGCGAACAACAGAATCAGGGTCCCTTTGTGCTAGCAAAGCACCATCTGCAAAAAACCTGAAAACAAACATACCAAAATGAAATGAAAGACCAAGTGCATATAAGAGAAGCACTCCTTTTCATAGGGATTAGCAGAAGCCTTGGGGTAGCTACCTGTCCCTATGCCTTTCCAAGTGGTAGTAGTCCATTTTCTGCACCTCCTACACAATGTAGCTGAAGCAACTGGTGGTCACCAAAACTTTTTTTTCCTTGGAGGCTCAAGAAGATGAAGGGTTTCCCACTAAGAAGGCCAGTGTCTTGGGTCAAAAGTCTTCCTGCTCCATTAGTCTCTCTGCACCTTGATTCCCTTCCGCAATATGAATGTATTTTCATGCTAGATTACATTACAAAGATTTTCAGAGCTGTAAGATTTTCCCATCTATGGTAATGAGGACCACTTCAATACTTAGAGTAGAGATGGAACACGTGCAGGAGATCTACTGATGGGAAGTAAATTCTAATTTCTTCCTGCTTTTGTTGCAGATTAAAGTCAAGAAATGTCTGCAGTTTGCTCCATTCTGTGTTGTGAGATCTCACATAATCACTGACAATAGTTTAAGGTATTATCTGATCTATGAAAGTACATGTATTTAAAAAGAGGTAAAAGTCTTAAACCCAACATATTAAACATGAAAGGGGTGTCTGGTTTACTTGTTCAAAGTAAGGGATTTGCTCCCAGGAGTGACACATCTATTACTAATTAAACAATTAATTTATTATGCAGCACTTGCAGAAAACAACATATTTGAAGTCTGAAAACGTCTGCTAAAGAATGGAAAATAATTTGGATACAAATAATTATCTTCAGGATTTTTCTTTACACTGGAATATGCTTAACACAATTCAAATGTTGTTTTCCCAGAGCTAAATAATAGTCACTGTGTCACTGGTAATGCATAGGCAAAGCAGAGAAATAACAGGTAGTCGTTTTTCCTAAATATGCCTGTTTCTGAGTCATTTTGGAGCATGTGTAGAAAGAGAGACGGACAGATGTTTATCTACAGCTTTAGCCTGTTAGTCTGCAGGATCAGCCTTAACGTAAGAGATTCTCTATCAGAAAGTCATACAACAAACTGTCTCTTGGGTCCCCGAGATCTTTGTACTGGGCGGGAAGGTGAGCTTCTCCTCCCTTTCCCAGTGACCAAACATCAAGAGTGAAATCCTAGGCACATTAAAGTTAGAAGAGGAATTTTCAGAATTTTAACCAAATGTTGCAGAGAAGAGCTTATTGTATTGAATACAATGGTTATTTCTATATACAATCAATAGCTCCACTGAGAGCTAGAAGTCCAATTATTTCCTCAAAATATTAAGTGCAACATTGTTGAGTTTCATCTTCTGAGGTAGATGATGCAACCGGCATATGCCTCATGCACAGCACAGTCCTTGGTATCTCCCCATTCCACAGTCCTCAGTAGCTCCCTGTTCAGCTTCAGCACCGAGGAAAGCTTGTCTGTTGTGGTTTTCTCTGCCAAGGAATTTGGTCAGTTTTTCTTTTCTCCATGATCCAAAATTCCTTTCAAGAAAACCCACTGCACATCATACATATATACATGCATATATATATACATAAAACCCACATATATATGTGTGTTATTGAACAGGAGGAAATGGCTATTCTCAACCGCAAATAGAAACTGTTACCTCTGTGTTGAGGATTCAAAGGTCTATGCTTCTATCTAAAGGCATAATTCAAACTGGCATCCAGTATCTTGTCTATCACATCAAGAACTCCACTTAGCTAGAGCAGAGGCCCTAATCTGCCCTGCAAAAGTCTCTTTCGCTACCAGCTTTCTCAAATATTTTAACACTGAAGTCCCTATCTCAGACATCATCTTTTACTCCAGCTTTTCTCTGTCATCATATTCAGATTTTTGTCTACATTTGGCTTTCTTTCTCCATAACATCTCTAAAAATCTTTTACTAAACATCTTCATTGCTAAAATACTTGTCTAGACACCCACTGTTTGTCACATACAATGGAAACATCCTTTCCCTAGTCTTAACATCTTCATATTCCTCTGAGAGCTGGGACAAAGATAATCTCCCCAGTTTATCACTGTGACATTGCAACCGTCTACAGGTGCTTCCTTTTTTAGTGCATACATAATATATTTATCTCCCTCCTTTATAGCTTCTTATGATCTGTTCTCTTCTACTTCTCTTTCGGTATCTAGAGGCTAATTCCGCCTTTGTACTTTCCTTTCTATCAGGCTCCATTACAATTTTTTTAAAGTGTCTTCAAGTTTTCTCCTGTGCTGCTTTTATAATTGGGCCTTCTCTAATAATTCATAAAATGAACACGCTATTTTAAAATTGTTTATTAAAGCTCTCCTTTTCCACGTTGGCTGCAGTTATGCTGATTGTGTATGGAGACCACTGTTATCATGCCATCTGATATCACCACAATTTTTGTGTGTATCACCTCTTGATTTCTGGAACACTTATCACTGACTCTACAAGAAAACGCCTTAGGCAGAGATTGGTTTTATCCCATTTGTATGGCACCAAGTGCAAAGAAGAGTCCTACTCAGGGGCAGGGATCCAACTGCCGGAGCAGAAAGGAACGAATTATTAATGAAAACAGCCATACAGCTCCCTTGCCCTTGGCCGCTTCTGATCAGCTGCCCTGCCGCGCCGTGCTCTGGGTTTCTGAGTCCACGAGCGCAGTCGCAGGTGGTAGCCCTGGGACTGACTGGAGCAGACTTCATCCCAGCCTTCCCTTGGCACACAAGACGGGATCGGGTGGCTTCCCCGACTCAAGCCAACGCTTCAGGGCTCCCTGGTCTCCAAGAGCTCCGCTCAGCCACGGGCACTCGGAATAATGTGTCCAGAGAGCACAAAACAAAGGTAGAGAAGAAGAACTTTCATCACAGTCCCTTTACTCTTTAAATGAGAGAAAGTTGCAGATCTTTGGGGAACAAAAAGTCCTGGAATACTTTGCTTTACTCCTCAGTCTCACCTCCTCCATCTGCCACTGCAGGGTCTGCTGTCAGCTCTGCTGGCCACCTCTCCTGGGGCAGCTGGTCGGGGCAATGGACACACTCCTGTCTCCAAAACAACTTTCCCCCTGAACTACAGCCTCTGTTCCTCCTGCAGCACACCTAGACTGAGAAACAGCAAATCCACGAGGGCTGGAGAGGGCACCAACAGGAGAAGTCAGATAGCCAAGCACGTTCATCAGGAAAACCATCAGTGCAACAGAATCCACGTTAACGTCCGAGATGTGCAGCACCAGACAACAGAAATACTGACACAAACTGGAGTTCTCCTTTTGACCCAGTAGCATCCCATCCCATCTCAAATATTACTTACACAGGAAATTAAGCTGTGTGAGGTTTAACAAGCAAACATGACAGCTCTCAGGAGCTTATGGCACTGCAACACATCTTGCAAGAAACGAGACTAGAGAAGGAAAATATGATCTAGCAATAAAATTAACTCTTAATTCCTCACATTTCTTCCAGCTTCTGAAGATTTAGTATATGTTTTATGAGAAATCAAACTCAGGGTATGACAATGGCCAAAAGCAGCAGGCTTAAAAATAAACACGTTGCAGCTTATTGAGCACATCAGAGCTCATTGAAGATGTAGGACAAAGGATGGTAAAAATACCACGCAGAACGTAGTGAAAACATGAAGGAAGTGAAGTAATATGTAAATAAATCTCAGCAACTGAGAGAAGGGGATGAAACATGGGTAGAAACAGAGCTACATAAAACCACAGAGGTGTTCATAGGGCACGCAAGTCCAATGAGCGCATTCATGAGGAACAAAACATAACTGTCAAGTGATTTGAGGAGGGAAGCAAAATGGACAGAATGCCGCAAGATTAAGATATATTTAGGAGAAGGAAGGAGAACAACAAAACTTTTTTTCCCCGAAGGTATTTACCCTATTAATAACTTGATAGCAGTAGCATATTGTTGACGGTTTGATCCTAGACAGCTCTGCACAGAACAGCATCAGCAGAGCTCTGCCTGTGGATGCTTGGGCACACAATTATGCCAGAAGTCCAGGCATGCTTGAAATCTGGAAACTATTGTGGCACAGCGGACCCTGAGAAGGGACGGGATGTGTGGGCACTCACCTGGTTTCATACATAGGCTTCATACGTACTGCAAAGCTGCTTTATTGCAGCTGTATCACAGGAGGTAGCTTCAGTACTTTTGAATGTGATTAGAAAAAAGATTGGAAAATGGGATCCTCATGTTCATTATGAGAAAAGTAGTGCTTGAAATAAAGTCCCAAATATGTTTTGTAGCTGCCTTAGATATAACCATTATTAGCAGCCTTAAGAGGTGCAAGAAATTTCTATAACTGAAAATGTAACAAAGGAACAGAGTACTTGGGGAGAACAGTAGAAAAATCAAGCCCTTTTTTTTTTTTAATATATTTTAAAGGTATACATTTCTTGCGATTTAAATTTACCACCAAACCTCCCAGCTTCTCCCCCAGTGTACCAATTCAGAGCTACTTAGAGGGAAAAAAAGAAGAGAAAAAGGAAAATCATTAAACAACCCCCCAAAAAGAGGGCTCAATGAGGTCTCATTTCGTCGTAATGAGCTCCAATTTAACATGATCATTATTTCTGACATTAAAGGCCTGTGAATAGTGTCACATGCCCAGAAGCTATTTTTTTTTACCCTCTAATGCCAGAAATAACAAGCTGCAGTTAAGGGACAGTGAATCAGGGTCTGTAAAATTACATTAAAATAGGAATTTCACTACTGATAGAATGACTCTTATCTAGGCAGCCCGTTCTGAAGGAGGTTTCTGAAGCATATGGTTATTGGATATTGGGCTGGTACCTGCCATACCTTGCACAGCAATAGACTGCTTCTGCAAAAAGAAGAAAAACAGCAGAAGTCCTCCTGCCTTGGTGCAGAGCTGCCTTGAAGTGTCACAATGTGCATGCAGAAGAACAGCCATATTAGGTTAGACCAGAGGCCAATCTAGCTCAGAAACCTTAGGAAAATAATTGTAAGAACAAAAGAAAAACCAGGTAATCCCTTCTTTTGCCAATAAGCATCTAGTTCCCAGCAACCTGAAGGTTGTGGATTCCTGATCTGCAGTGAATACTTTATCAGGCATTGAATTTATCAGGACAAAACAATTCCAATCCAAAAGATTGAAAGAGCTCCCAGATTCCTGAGTTTGTTGACATTCATTGTAGATTTTAAATTTCTACCATATCATCGTTGAAACGGGTAACGAGAACATGAAGGAGCAACAGAGATGTGGCCGTCCTATGGCTATATAAGATGGTGTGAAAATATTTCTGTATTGCTCTGTCTTTCTTCCCTGATAGTTCCTAATGTTTTCAGCAATTTGTTCCTTGAACTTTTTTTTTTTTTTTTTGGCTTGTGTTATTATGAAATTACATTTAATTGTCAGAACTTATGCTTTTTCCTTTTCTTTAAACATAACTCATATTTTCATCTCTTTTTTTTCCCAAAAAACTTTTTTTGGGAATCTAATATATACTATCACTCAATCACTTCACACCCACAAGCTCATCAATTTCTTTATAGTGCAATAGGTTTGTGATAATTAACTTCCATTTACAAAAGCTGTGCTGATTCTTCTCCATCATATCAAACTTATTTGTGTGTCTGCAAATTCCGCTTGTGATATCTCTGTTTTTCCACAACAGAAATAAAGTTTACTGCTCTGAAATTCCTTACATCGCCCTAGAGCCTTTTTAAAGAACTGTAATCGCAATCAATTCCTCCAGTGCCGGGCCAATTTAAACTACAGGTTACACAATACAGTAATTTGGCTATTTTGAATTTTAGTTCATTAACTCTTGGCACCTTGTCCTGACAATTTGTTGCAGCTGTTTTTATTGATTTGTTTTAAAACCTTCTCTCGACATTTTAATTTGAGACAGTTTTTCATACCTATTCCCACTAAAAATAAAAGCTTCTAATGTGGTAACCTCTCAAAGCTCTTCCGCAACACACACCAGCGCAGAGATCATAGTTAGCTTCTCTGCTATCGCTTTATTTTTGATACTGCTCATTTCATAATTCAGTCTTCAGTCATCTAGCAGGCCTTCAGACTTCCTGGCAACCTTTCTAATGCTGATGTACTTGAGCAAGTATTTAGTATTACCTTCGATGTTTTCAGCAATTTGTTCTTCACACGTGTTGTTTTGGAATGGACATGACAACACTTGTGTTATTATGATTTTATGTTTAATTGTCAAAGCTTATGTTTTTTCCCTTTTTCCCTGTTCTTTAAATACGACTCTCACTTTTGTGGTTTGTTGGTTTGGGTTTTTTTAACAATTTCCTTTACTCTGATATTGTGTGTTTGAATTGCCACCATTCCACTTAAAACATTTTAACCTTCTGGATGTTTTATTTTCTAAAACAAAAGACAAGTCCCCCCCTTATTTTCATGTAGTTCTCTTTTCAAAAGTTAGACTTTACTGCAGTCAGTGTTTCAGGGCTTTTTTCTTACAAATGCTGTGCAAGAGTTACCACCTGTACTATGTCCTCTGCACTACAAGAAAATAAAAATAATCAGAAATGCTCTCTCCTTTCGTGGGGTTCTCTCTAAGATGTTGTGTCAAATGAAAGCCATTTAGAGTATCTAAAAAATTCAGTCTCTGCAATAGTCTGTTTCACAGCTTTTACATATGCAGTCATCTCCTTCACATCATAGGTCTAGAACTTGACTACTGCGAGTTTGGCATAAATTGCTACCTGCAGGGACTCATTTTAACTGTACTTACTGATAGTTACATTTTTACCTTAATTAATTCTACTATTACTTCATCTATGTATAGCTTTACTCTTTATCAGCATGCCTTACTCCATCATTGCTACTTAATTTATACCCTTGGAAAAAAACCCATGTGTTTACTGATTTTCTTCCTCCTATCCAGTTTCTGAGATCTGTTCTGACAATGATTTGAAGGCAATATTGCAGAACGCTTGCCTCCATGTTTAGGTGTCCAGCATTCATGTAATTATTTTCTTACTTTTAAAAGGAGTTGGGAAAGATTCTGCAGAGTAAGTCCCATCTCCCTGGAGCCCTTTTAAATCCGAGCTATACGGGGTGAAAAATGAAGGCTCTCTTGGCTGTTGGTCTTCTTGAGGGTAACGCCACCACCCGCCAAGAGTCAATTCCAGCAGCACAAGCTTAACCTTCACCCACCGGCGCTGGGAGCTCCTGGGTGAATCAATAAGGTCCTCGCAGAGAAGCCCTACGGTCAGCGGTGGAAGTGAGGGATGAACCAGCGTGGTAGTCCAAAAGAATCTTTTCTCAGAGGAACGGACACAGTCTCAGAAAACACAGGTTGCCTAAGTGTAGGAGTAATCTCCTTCTAAAGGGGGTGAGAGGCCTCTGGCTGGAGCGCAGCCCCGGGGAGCGAGGGGATGAGAAACGCCAGCGCCAGAGGAGCACTTCAACCGCATGCTACGAGGTCAGGGTTGGAAGAGCAATTCTCTCAAACATTCCATACCTTGACAAAACACTGCAAATTTTAGAGCCCTTGCTTTTAGCTTTTTGTTTTAAGAAGGTCTGCTACAAGTAACCTCCCACTTTCTGCCATCTAATGCTTTCCAAGCTGATTTCATAGACTCCGAAACGCATTTTCATAAAGGTGCCAAAGGGTTGATTAGTTGATCTAGGTGTATGGACAAGCTGTAATGCACTGAGGTGGTCAGCGTGATATACAGGGAAGCTCACCTACAGATGCACTTTGGAAAGATTTGAACAATTTTACTTCCTTATATCAAATATACATGATGCCGAATTTCCACACACAAAGTATAGATCCAAACATTAGGGCATGGTTCCAGAACTGGACGAAGACTCCAGCTGATCACAGCTGTCATCTCACACTCCATGTGAAATATTTACTGTTACAAGAAGACGCTTTTTTTTCAAGACAACAAACACACATTTGCATCCTCAGAAAACATACTTGCTTGCATGCGCCACAAATAAAACAGCTGTGTTCAGTGGTATTAATTTCATTTTATGATCTCTGGTACATGGAGACCTTGCTTATTTAAACTGGAGATAAACAGATTATTTGGGGGGGTACTTTTGTTTAAGACACATGCAGGAAAGGTGACCTCCAACTGAAACAAAGAAATTCTCAAATTAATGAATGACCCCAGCTCTCTTTCATGCGCTTTTGTAAGAGGACACACACACAAGCACATGCATGCAGATACTGATTTTTTGTGTGCAAGTCAATACCAGGTCTGGATATGAAGGTGCATGCTTAATTGTGAATATGTAATTCGGCATGTGCAAGACAGAGACAGGGTGAGAAGACGCAGAAAGAAATGCAGGTTGATGCGCGCCTGTGAAACTTGGGGTAAGTGCAAGGCTGAAGGAGCTTTCAGGGAAAAAGGACCCAATTTGTATCTTCGTCGATAATTGGTTTGTTTGTGTGGAGCGAGCAGGCGGCTCAGGCGGAAAAGGCGGCGGAAGAAAGTGATGGAGTGAAACAGCAAGGGCTGCGATTCCCTGCCTGATGAGTTGGAGAGAAATTGTTAGTAACTGAGGTAGGTCCCAGAGGGGTTCATTAAGTGACTGGCCCTTCACAGTACCCTGCCACATCTGACCTGGAAACATTAACATGAGGCCAGCGTTACAACACGCAAGCGTGAGTGTGTGTGGGAAGCAAAGAGCACATGCCAGCGAGCAAGCATGCGCCTGCACGCGTGTGAACGCGTGTAAGAGCCGAAGTCCTGTGACACACTACACGTCCTGTCCTGCGTGTGAAAATACCCCCCTTCCGCTCGCAGGGGGCTGCACTCCGAGCGTTTGTTGGCAAACCTGTCCCTGATGCTGCGGGAGAAACCGTTCCGGCCCTTACAACACTGCACAGCTGAGACAGAACTGGGACAGGACGTTAAACCATAGAAGGACAACGTCAGAGCCCCAACGTAAAGGACGATGATGACTGAAGAGAACAGGCAACAGAAAACTACCTTCTGCAAGAGGTAAGGAATATTTACCAGGAAACTAGGTGACCGCTGGGACCAAGACAGACTGGTAAAGGAGGAGTAGGGAAAACCAAAAGAACGAAAGAAGGGAAGCTTAGTGAAATGCCCCTTATTTTTGTCACTTAAAATCTGTATATTTAAAAAATATCTAGCAGTCTTCAATCTTGAGCTATACCTGGAATACAGAGTTTAGAAATATAGCTAAAAAGTGTCATATCATCCATCTAACAGAGTTATCCAGAAGAAACAAATGTTCAAGTCTGCATCAATGATCTGAGTTTGTAGCAAACGGCATTTGTACTGGCCAGTGGGAGAAGTGACAGTGGGAAGAGCATCAGGGGAATACAACATACCTGCCTCAATCACAGGTCACGTTCTACATGAGAGGGGAACAAAGAGACATCCCCAGAGCACTCAGTTTAACCTGTATTAACGAGATGATTCCTACAAATAAGACCAAGTCACCTCTCCAAAACTACGTTCACATCCTCCTTATGCATATGACTATCTCAGTCCTTCTAAAATCCAAGTCTTTTCACATCCTTCATCTGCCTCCACTGGAATATAATGACGGGATTTTAAGCATTACCATTCAATCAAAAAGTATTTTAAATGGCTTAGCAGAAACTTAAAAGACAAAAGTAGAAAAAAAAAACCAGCTAAAGATACTCAAAGGCTTACTGGCTATAGGAAAATATACTGGCAAGTTAGAAGCAAAGTGTTCCAGGGAAAAGATGAAGCAAAAAGATATGGAATATAGTTTAAAAGCTGCAGAGCAGAATTCTCTCACATTAAAAGTTACAAGACTGTCTAGGAGGGACAGCACTGGCACTCAGATATTCAGCAACCAGACTTCTGAAAGCCGAAGGGGTGAGAATGTAGGAGCTAAACAAATTATATAAAGAGGGAAGGGAAGCAGTGACTTTCATGTTATGAAACAGCAGAACAGTCAACGACATTAAAAAGTGAACTGAAATCAAGCACAAAAATTCCATGAAGGAAACGTACCTGTACTTCTCCAATGGTACTTATCAGGATATAGTCAATTATTCATAGCCAGGCCAAAGAAAACATGGGGGTCTAAATGTAGGCAGGTTGAGTACGCAGTCCCAAAGTTTTGAGAACTTGTGAACAAGTATGTAGATAAAAGCATTTACCTTTGCCTTGCTGTAGCTTTTGCAAATTTTCTCTTCAGGACATGATCCATGGCTCCCTCTGCATTTGCACAACGAACAACATGGTCCTCTGCACCTGGCAAGTCCTACAGGCACTATAGGGTCTGCTGCCAGCTGCAAACATTGTTTGAGGACAACTTAGCTGGAGAACCCTACACTATTTTATTGTTTGTTTATTGGTTCACAACATCACATTCCTATGGGAAGATTTTGACTCCAGCAGGGTCTTTCAAATGTGTTTTGCGTTTTTTTCAGGAATTAAAAACAACCAAAAAAACAGTACCCGTACATTAGGTTTTTCCACAAGCCCATGGATAAATGGCCCCAACCTGCACAAACTGAAATCAATACAAGTGACATTCACACTCCTCAGTTCGCAGACATGTCTGTAAATACAGAGGTCCTGGCAACAACACACCTTGTAACTCTTATTTTGTTTGTGGGAGCAAAAAATTCCCATGGGGCAGAACCATCTATTCCGGTCACAGTCTAATGGTCTTCTAATTTAAGCATGTGCCAGGTCTAATAATATTTTCCTGAATTAACTTGCTTTTACACTGAAAAAAAAAAAATCAAAAAGAAGTAAACTTCGCTTCAGGAAAATGCTTCTAACAAACAGCTTTTATTGTTTATGTATGACCTCTCTTCATCTACTCAGAGCTAAGCTTTCTGTACGCATTGTCAATGAACTGCTCTATACCAGCAGACAATTTACTAAAAGATACAGATCAGGAGAAGTAGGACTTGGTAATCATGTATTAGTATTTTTTAAAATAAAAACTGACTCCAAGTTTTTTAGTCAATTAAACGCATCCGGCACATCATGTATGTGATGTAATGACAGCTCAAGACTAGAAATGCTTTTGATGCATTATTAACCATAAAAAAGGCATTAAATACCAAGCTTGAATGCCATAGGGATGCATATTTCAATAGAAATTATTTTTCAATATATGCTTAAAGTTTATTTTGGTAAACAGATGACTGTGGGCTGTCACAGATGGAGACAGATTTATGTTTAGTTGGAGTCTTTTTGAAATGAAGGGAAATAGCTGGACTTGTTGAACACACGAAAGGAACATAATTCTTTCTCCCAGCTAAGAGAAGGTTGAGCAGTAGCTTCAAAGCTGCCCCAGTTTGGAATACTAATTTCAGGGTGACAGTTGGGAATAACACCAAATAAATAAAATTTTAAAAAATTTAAAAAAAAAGAAAGAAAAAAGTCTCCAAGCAGTAAGCAATGGTAGAGAAACATGAAATTTCACTACCTGATCTAAAGGTGTTATAGCCATGCATTCATTTTCTGAATTTGCAAACACAAGCCAGGCCAGAGTTCAAAAGTACAGCCAGCAAAACTAATCCTGTTGCTCAAACATCCAATAATCACTGGCAGAAACTTGGAGTCTTTCATCCAGCATTGTACTACCAATATTATAACGACCTATCACCACGTATTAAAAAAACCCAAATGAAACTAAAACCAACCACCCTTCCACCCCTCACACCCCCAAAAAAGACAACCTAGAGAGGAAGCCTGGCAGTAAATATCTGCTCTTGGTTCATGTGGATTCTTGACTCTGATTTGCAGAATCAGAGCAGGTAAAGAAAGAAGAACCTGAGGAAGGAAACCCATGCTGTCCCTCTACTGCTGTGCATCACTTGTTCCTCATTGTCCAGTATGCTTTTCAGATCAAACATCCAGGCTGAAGGATTTGATATCTTCTATTTCAGGAGAATTCTAAAATGTCAGTATATTGGTGTTAGAAATTTCTTGCTGATATTCAAATTACTTCACCTGCTTCCCTGTATATATAAATATATATATTAACATCACCTATTTTAGTTTGGTACTGGGGTTCAGTCCTGTGAACACTATACCCAACGCCTATTGATGTTGCGGGGATGTTATGAAAGTGAGGTTTGCAGGGTCAACCCCTTTATGTTTAGATCTTCAAACATCTGTAGACTGTTATCAAGCCTTCTTGTACTCATCTCTCTGCCAAGCTACACATATTTAGCTCTTTTAATCTTTTCTCATAAATCAATCCCCTCAGCCCCTTAATCCTTTTTGTTGCTCTTCTCTAATCTCCTTCTGGTTTGTCAATATCTTTCAGTCCTGTGGTGTCCAGAATGGAACTCCGCACTCCAAGGTGCTGCTGCACCGTGCGGGCATGGGGAGCCTGACGCTCCTAGCCCTGCGGTGGGAGGATGCTCCAAACCACTTGGTTGGGCTGGTATCTCACATAGCAAACTACAAGCATGGGATTCCCACGCTGCAATCTGCTGCCTGGCTCCACGGGAGCCTCAGCGATTCCCCGTTCCAGACAGCAAGTTCTGCTTCTGCATACTCTACACCTCTTCTTGAGCTGTACTACCACCTGAAGACGCATCCTTCCATCTAGCACGGCGACTGCCAGCAAGCGATGCCACCTGCCTGCTCCTTTTATACTTTTCTACTGCACACCGCTTCTGATTCACACAAAACAAGCTTCAAAGACTAAATCATCTAAATAGCTTTAACTTTTACCCTACCTTTACCTCACTCTGCCTTCTCCTATTGCTCTCAGCTAGATTCAAAATAAACAAAAGAAATATTTTACCATTTCAGTACCGACTCTACACTCAACGGAACGGTATCAGAGAAGCTTCCAGAACAAACTCTTCCACTGTGAAGCAGTTTTCTCCTTAATGACACACTGACTCCATGTGCCCTGTAGCAATAGCAGAAATGGCTGTATTTCTCACCGCACCCTGAGAAGGGTGCCTCGACTTTCATTTCTCACCTGTGGAAGTGGCAGAATACGGGCAGCCACTCCTAAACGCTGATCTTTAATGCAAAACGTGACTATGTATTTAGGTGCAAAGCGCACCTGATCTGTCCCACAACAGAGTCAAGGCTGCGCTGCCCCGCAGCACGCGTCCCTGGTGCAGCCGGGTGCTCTGCCGGACACCAATCTCCGCAGGTGCAAACCACTGAGAATCATAAACCAGCATTAGATCCATGAGAAAAAGAGCCCCATATAAATGCTAATAATTATTTTAGGCCTGCAAGGCCTTTTCCCATTGTACAGACATGGTGAGATGGCAGCTCTGATCTGAGAGGTGTGTAAACTGTCGGATGTTTTCCCTACACGCTCACACACACCCACCCCTTTTTTGATCAGAAATACCGCTTCACCATTTCACTACCAAAGAATGTTGCAAAAAAAGAAATATACAGGTTAAGTTGCCTTTAATCTTTAATTCATATACAAGAACATATTGCACATGGTAAAGCATAAAGGAAGATCCAAAGTCAGCGGGTTATGCAGACTCTGCCAGACCTTCACTTTCAAAGAGACACAGCCTGGGGAATTACACAAATGGCCTTCCATTGCCCTCTTAGTTTCTTTTTATGGCAAAATGCTTTGCTTTTATCAATTTCTCCCCCTTCTATGAGTCCCAGAGGCTTAGGCAAAACAAAAGGCAGATGCGCAAAATGCACCCTTCTCCTCTGAATGGAGTGGGAGACTCACTCCGCAGGAAAGCAACGGACGGATGGAAAATGGTCTCTCTAAAAGTAAAAGCCAGTAAGCGCGGACAATCTTTCTGCCTGGGTGAAGGAATTTGGCCTCGGCCAAAAAAAAAAAAAAAAAGAAAAAAAAGAAAAAGAAAAATAGGAAAAAAGGGCGGGGGGGGGCACACGACTGCTCTTTTCAAGCCCCCGTAGGCATTGCTGCATTAAACTGTGTCAGGCTGGAACAGACAGAGGAGGAACATGAGTCTATTGTTGGAGATAACCATCAAAAATAGAAGCCAAGAGAAAATGATCCTGCAGCAGGATTCTTACAGAGAGAGGACACTAAACCAAGCGCCAGCTTCAGCTGGGGGAAACAGTACGTTTACAGCGGGGTTCAAACCAGGTCCAACGAGGGATGGGGAGTAACCTCATCGGCACTCTGCGAATAACGGCAGCAGAAGCAACGATCCCGACCGCAGGCGTGTAAATAAAGGCAGGAGCCAGAGCCCTGCAGCAGACCCAGCCGGGCAGGGCAGGGCCCTGCGCCACGCTCAGCATCCCGGGAAGCGGGAAGGAGACAGCGGGACAAACCCATACTGACCACATTCCCTATCCTGGAGTAAGGACTGTCTCGGATGTAGGAACGGCTGCCCAGCGTACAGCTGTCATGATGGACTGAGCAACCCAGCAGGATGCTGCGAGGAGGTGATTCAAAAGCCTTGGCAAAACAACTTTCCTTCTGAAAACAGAATTTTTCTGTTTGAGAGATCTTACAAAAACTGCATTTTGGGGAAAAATGCACCAAAAAAAGAGGTTTCAATATAGAAACAAAACTTTCAACACTTTCTAGAGCAAGTATTTCAGTTTTAAATGTCAAAATTACACTTCCCTTTAACTCCTTTCAGTAGAAAACATTACAATCTAAATTGAATATATTAACTTTCTTCCAACGCAGGAAGATTTTCTTTATCGTGAAATAACATTTGTTTTGTGCCAATCTGAAACAAAGACAAATTTTTAACAGCCATTTTCACCTGATTAATTCTAGTGCTAAATATCCATGCTCCAACTAAACTTAAAGATTCTTGCACTGTTTTTAAAAATTGAGACCAAGCTGAATGTTGGGGGTGAGGGGGTGAGGCAGGGGAGTGCAAATCCTTTGGCTGTATTTATTGCACATTTCTAGTTTGGTTTTTTGGGTTTTTTTTATTATTTTATTTAGATTTGAAGAAAACACTGCAACTGCTTTTAGACTGAAAATTGAAGGATTGAAAATAGGTAGGATTTTCATACCTAAAATATTTCTTTCAAAATAAAATGGCTACATTCTGCCAGTGCTGACTAGCAGAGGTTAGCCACTTGGCTTTCTTCAAAACTATGCTGGATTACTTCTCAGAACAGCAGCAACCAAGGACAGAGAAAGCACACAAGTGAGATTAGCCAGCAACTCAGTCTGAAAACTCAATTTTTGTTCACTGAACCATGTTTTAGACAGTACACTAACTTATACTTTCTTAGTACTGAAAAAAAAAAAAATCCAGAAATTACTTAATTACCAAACAAAAGCACCAAACAAAATCAAAGCAATGACAACAACTCACACCAGCAGCAAATCCAGAATCTGGGGAGCACGTGCTGTGCGGGCCCTGGTCCCGGGGACATGCCCCCAGCTGTTGGTTCGTGCTTTTTAAACCCTGGTATTCCATATACTGTAATTATTCTGGTGAAAATTTCAGTGGTATCATTAATTCCAGAGTATTTCTGTGGAAGCCTCAACACAGATTATCAAACAGGCCCTGTGTTGCACTCTACATTAGGAGTGTTTTTCTCCATGAGCAACTGGGTGGTGAAAAAACAGCAGAAAAATGGCTGTTGTGGGTCAGACCAGGGGCCAGCGGAGCCCCCCGCCTTGTCAGCTGACAAATAAGTTGTTATTTTCCCCCACATATTTTCCTCTCTTTGTTACGCAGCTTTCACAACACTCTGCTTCAGAGCATAAGGAAAATTTGGCTGTGAAAATCGAGGGCTCCGAATCCTGCCGCTGTAAACGGAAAGCCCCGTTTGCTCAGCAACCTCCAGACGAGGCCACGGTGAGCTCTGAGCTCCCGCACAAACGGACTGCGCCCGGCGGCGCGACCCGAGGCACGCCGACACCGTCACGTCCATCTGAGCAGAAAGAAGGGACCGGTGCGGGCTGCGGGGCCGGTGCCACCTCCGAGGTGCGACACAGCCCAGGTGCCCGGGCTGGATGGGAGCATCGCCCTCAGCGGCCCGTTAGCAGAGGACACAATTAAACTCTTTATAAGCATTTGCTGCCCCAATTGCAGCGCGCGATGTCAGTGAAGTGGGAAAAGGGACAGCTACTGTTAGACCAATTTCATGGGAACTTGTTTTAGAGTCAAACAAAATTCAACTGTTGCAAAATGAAATTAAGTAAGATTTTAGGAATGCCCATTTTCGTTTTCAGATTGCTACATTCTCTTACTCATATAATTTTTGACAGCAGAGAATGAAAAATCTGTAATTGCCAGACAAAGACATACAAACCGATTAAGAAACAACCAAAATTTTCCTGCCTGCCACCTTTCAATCCTAACATGTCGCTGAGTCACACACAACGACCTGAATGAAGATTAAATCTGTAATAATTTACTCAAAATCAGATGCTTGCACAGTATGACTGAAGTACTACCTACATGCTAATTCAGCTTGAAACAACTAAAACCACAGTGTTAGCTCATGGTTAACAACTAACATGTTGAGTTTTCTGCAAGGAGGAATGTTTAAACACTGGATTAAATTTGCACACAAAACCTGAAAGCCTCGTCAGTAGAAGTTCATATACAACGCATCAATCTATTGTGTAGACTCAGTCTAAATTGGAAATCTTCTCAGTTGCCATTAATCATCATGTTAGATTGTCACTCCTTGAAAGCCTTCTTTTACCAATACACGATGCTTGCAATCCTGGAGTAACAAGCCCAGCTATCATCTACGAGAAGGCTGCCTAAAGCAAGGAGAAGCACTTGGCATCCTCGCTGCAAGCTACTTCATATGAAGTAATTTGCTTAACTGTGGGAAAAGTCTATTTTAAATTTTGGTTTCTGCTTTTTACAAACATAACCCATGGTTGTAGGTCAGCACATAATCTTCCCATTAAAATCTATTTATACTCTGGACTTAGTCTACAAGTTACATTGGTGAGATGTACATATGGAGTAATTCATCACACTTCTGGTCTAATACTTATCATTCAGGGCCCAGTACAGGAAAGCAGCTGAACAAATGTTTAAGCACGTGCTGAACTTTGCACATATACTAAAGTCTTCTTGATCAGTCCAAAGGTAAGCATATACTTAAGTGCCTTCTCAAACACAAATGTTTTCCTGAGCTGGTCCTGCTTTACAAAGAGCTCCTGAGCCTGCTGGCACTCCTGTGCACGGGGGAATTCCACCCAAGTCTGGGACACAACATGAGCAATGTAACGTAACGCCTGGGCGTGAGTGCTGGCGGAACAGGGCCTTGACTGAATTGCCAAAGGCACCCGAGAATTAATGGTAACTCAGGACAAGTACCACTCTTTTTGGATTTTCAGTCCCATGGTATGACTGTCAGGCTGTACTCCTACCATTTCCTTCAAATAACTTAGAAAAACAAGCAAATACAAAAGTGGGATTTCTAACAAGCCACGTCTAGAAAATAGGCGTAGGAAAAACCCCCACCAAACCAACATGCCAAAACCCAAATCTTGCCCCCGCCTTTAGGTGGCAAACATCGCCAGGATAAGGAACAGGCAGAAAACGCCACAGCCTCCAGCAGCTCTCCTCGGGCATTACCCGGTCACGGCACGCTCCGTCCGCTCCCACTGGGCACGCAGCAAACACATCCCTGCGCAGCGTCTGCCTGTGCTCACCACGCTTACCACCACCCATGCTCAGTACTTAATTTTTGTTGGTTTGGGACAACAGAAGGTAACTTAAGCCACAAATAAAAGCCCAGAATTTATCACAGCTAGTGGAACATTTTGCTCAGCTCCACTGTCTTTCTACATTGCCGTTTTGCTTATAAGCATCGTTCTGACACAAACTCGTCATAGTAAACTGTTAAGAACAAGCCAGCACATATGCATACCATTAATTTAGCTAATGAAACAGTAATGTAAACATTTTTCATTAAAGAAAAGCATCTGTGGTAACAGTGTAAGACTGAACAAAGCAGAGAACTGCTCCTACACAGAACACAAAGGCAGAACACTAATGATTCTGGAAAGTATCACTCTCGTTACCACACCATGACCTGTTCCTAAAGTCAGTTTTGTATAGAAAATTGGTATTTTGACATGCTTTATTTTAAAAGAGTTTTTAAACTGCTACTTATATTTCCAAACCTAAGATATTGACAGTTTTCATATGTACATATGATTAATAAAATGTAAGACGCTGCCTCTATCTTTAAAAGTTTACATTTCTGAAAGCCTGGAGAACAGCTAGTTTAAATGGCGTATGCATTCTGTATAACACTTCTTTGCAAATGTTCTCTCTTTCACTGTGATACCCATTAAAAAGTGTAAAACGTTCCATGCTAATAAGAATCAACAGGGAAAAAACATTCTAAGCACAAGAGCTTAAATAAATTATCATCTTTGTAACTCTGCCATAAATCCCCCAGTTGGGATATGATGATTTAGTGCTTGCTGCTCTGGCACAAATCCAAATGCCTTGGGTTTCTTAATGGATAAAATATTGCCTTTTCACCTTTCTGACCTTACTTCAACTTCAGTCTGAGGTGACATGAGTCTTCTGGTCTCTGCTCAGTCCTTGATGGACAGTAGCAGACAAAATGCAAGAGTGTTTTTTTACATTACTGCAGCCTTTGAGTGCAGGGGGATGGCTGGGCACGAGAAGCAAGATGCCTCCTGCCGGCATCTGGTCCCCGATGGAAGAATGCTTGCATGCATTTTCTCATCTGGTGAGCTAGACTTCAGCTCCCAGAACAGGCAAATAGAAAAGATGCAAACAAATCCCCTGTGATCTATAAGGAGAATACCCTAAATCCAGAATGAAGAAAAATAAAAAATCCCCCCCAAAAACACCACCACAAAACCCAAACAGGAAGGGTCACATATGAGCTAGTGCTTGTTTTTACTTGTTGGAAAGAAGCATCTGCTACTCACTTCAGAGAGAACAGTCCTTCTATCCATGGTGGACACTTACACAGGTTATTCTTATTCAAAATATAAACATTTGCTTTATTCATTCAGGGTTAATGCCACGGGGGAAGAGAAAAAGGAATGAAGGAGCAGGGGAGGAGAAGCTCCCAGGACCAAGCCTGCAGTGCTTCAGCTAACGAACCAGATCAGCATCACCTTTTCGGTCCCACTTCTGTGGCAGAATCCTCAACACCACCTCAGGACCTGGACTTTCTTTTTTGGTGGCACAGAGTTTCCTCCAGTCATTAAATATTGAGAGATGTGTTTTCTAGGATAACGCTTCCCTGCAAAAGTTTACCAAGTTGCTTTTCAGGGATACTGCTCCAGATACATAAAAGGCTTGTCTGCCCCACACACTGCTTTTTCTTCAACATTTTAAATACCGCCTGGCTTTTCAAAAGGTGATTTCAAGGCCATTTAATTGAGGAAGTCAATTCCTCAGCTAAACCATTTTTATTAGAACATTTAAGGAGTAAATCCTGTAGCGCTTACATTTATCTGGTTTATCTAGCTTCCAGGGACCCAGGGAAATCTCATTTTAGGGGTTTGGTTGACTTCTCTCCTAGCTAAAATGACAAGTTGCAACGTCTTTACAAACCGTACGACTAACTTGAGACCCCTTTTACCAGGTGTCATTCAGTTTCTACTTTCCAACAGAATCAGGAACTGCAAATTAAGTAAACCTTCTACATTTCTCCTGAGCATAACATTAGGTACCTACTGCACAGCCTCTGGATGAAAATGGACAGCAAGTACCAGCTGGCTGTTGCTGTGGTGCCCATCAGTCCTGGGCAACCTGTTTTGGGGGGTAAGAACAAGCACGTGACAAATCATAAAACTCTGCCTGCAATCTGGCTGCTTCAGTTAATCATATTTCAGCCTCTGCTCGAATATGCACGTCAGGGGAGGTCACTGCTCACCTCTTCATGTGACTAAGGTACATAAACTTGCTTTGAACACTTACGTTTTGAATACATGTTTAGAAAAGCAAGTTGTTAGAAGCTTATGGGTATATAACATACCAAAAAGATCGTTGAGGTATAAATATTCTGAATAAAATCTGTTTTACACCAAGACAGAGAATTAGCATAATATCTTCCAGGCTCAGCACCGCAGTCCTGAACAGACAAAATCCCTATCAACATCGAAGCGCAGGGCTGCCAAGCCAGTTACCAAGGGAGTATGAACACAACTATTAGGAGAGATTTCTTTGTGTTATCACCTTCTGTCCATCGTAACTCCACCTGCAAATAACCTGTCCTTGCTCGCATCTCCCTTACTCTCTTAATTCTGGTTAAGCTGTTGAGCTACAACCAAACACGGTGCCGGAATAACGTACAATCGTGCGCATATTTGCGGCACTGGTCAACGTGACCACACGGAGGTTTTGCTCGCCCTCGGTCTGCCTGCAGCACCTTCTCCAAGGGGCTGCATGGTGCCCTGCAGAGACTTCGAACTTCCCAGTGGGAAGATGGAAGCACCGCTCTCCTCTGGTCTTGGCTTTGCCGACACGACCCAACAGGCGCTGGCAGCAGCCGACATGCGCCAGGAGACAATCGACCCCAAGGCCATGCTGAGAGGTGCGACGAAGGTTGTTCATTAGAACACAAAAGCACCTAAATTGGGGGTCGGAAGGGCTGGTCACACTAAGGGGGGGAAAGACTGCCATGGCTGGAGGTGCGGAGCTGGGCAGGGAGGCTGAGGGACACCGCTGGTGCTTCGTCCATCCCGTGGGGACGGGCTTTGTCTCCCGCGGCCGACGGACGCCCGCTGCCTCTGCCCGCCGCCCCCCCGCCACTGACCTGGGGTCGGAGGTACACATGCTGGCCTTGAACTCTCCGTCTGGCTCTCTGCTGTCTCCCTGCCATATTAATTACCATTCCCCTCTGCCAGGGCCAGAAAACAACCTTCACTGCATTAGTGCTAATTAAGAAGAGTGAGCTTCCTATTCTGGCTGCTTAAATCACACTCCTCTACTCATTCAGAACAGAAAGGAGTGCTGACAATCTTATTAAAAGCAGAAGGAAACACCTTGGTTGTGCTTCGAGCTGGCGAACGAGGCCAGGAAGCTTCTGTCCTTCTGCAGGGACAGCAAAGCTGCAAGTGTCAGTGGAGGAACAGAAGGGGAGGGTGAGAAAAACGACACGTTTCCTAGGACTTGGAGATCTGTGTCTCAGGGAGAGGTGGGAAGAGCATCCCCTTTGAAAACATTTCTATTCGAAAGCAGAACACCTGAAATGAGCATATTGAAAACACAGCCCTGTCTGCAGAGCAGCAGTGTAACTCTCCATTAAAATGTGGACCTGGAGCAGCCCCAGAGGATGGCTTTTCCAGGGATGACACTATTTGGAAAATATCAATTCTGATTCTCTGATTCTCTCAGTATCAGAGCAAGATTTTGATTTGCTTGAGTCATGTAAACAGGTCATAAAGTCAATAACAAGGTTCCATCACTTCCCACTGAGCTGCAGCTTGTGAAAGAAAGTCTTCCTTATAGACATTGTGCGATTACCCCACTCATGCCCCTTAACATATATAAACTCATTTGTGCATTTTTCAGTCTAACACATAAAGACTGTTTCCTCTTTTTAAAAGTGATCTTCTTGGTTAATGTGCTTGCCAATTTTAATTAGAGTGCAATAACAGAAAGGATTAAATTATAACGGGGGGATCATGAAGATAAGAGTCCAATAGTGCAGATAAATTGATTTTTAATATATTAAAAATCATTCTTCAGAATATCATTAGCTATCCATTTAGATACATAAGATCCAATGGAACACAAGAATTCTTCTAAACCATCCAGGCTTGAGGGCTGGAAACTATCATGACTTCATACAGCCAGGATGAGAGAGAAGTTTCATTCAGTCCTCTTGAAAGAGCTACTGAGTCCTGTACTGCCTCTCTCCCAAAAAGTTCTTGACCAACCAAAATTCCCAAGACTTAGTTTTCTTTTACTGTCAGAAAATACAGAGAGATCCAGCAGAATACGTCTTATTCTTCTCTAGTGGCTTGTCCATAAAGCAGGTGATCATTAACTACCTCTATCATGTATTCTGTTAGTGCAGGCAGAAGCAGTTTAGGCTGTGAAGTGAAAGGTTCCCACTCTGTCTGTTAGAGTACATATGATGAAATTCCTGGATTTGTTTGTTTGTTTATGTTTCTAAAAAGCTAGGAAAATCCACAGAGAAAAATATTTATTAAAAGAACAGCATTCATATTGTAAAGCAGGGAAAAAAAAGTTTCCTTGTTGCATATGCATTAAGATACCATCTCTTATTATCTCATGACAATTTTTTCCATAGGACCCAAATCCTACTCGTTGCACAGGACAGACTACGCGCGAGCTGTTGCAGCTGCTGTTGCCCCTTCACGCAAGGACACAAACAGCAGTGGAGCTGTGCCTGCAGACCCTGCAGCTCCAGCCTGTGTTGCCAGCAGCCCTGAAAAGCAGACCTGGAGAGCAGACCGTGACATCCACACTGACTTACTTTGCAAGGAACAACAGTTTCTGCAAGACATGTGATTGTCCCTACTTCGAGTACACATTACATGTGACTGGAGAAGACCTAGAGAGTGATCAGGAGTTTAGGCTCTCCGAGTTCAGCACTATGCGAGCCCTCAGCATCTGCTTTATAGTCCTCTGGGAATGGTAGATGTGTGTTAATCACACGCTATTATTTTAATTTTTATTGCTGAACAACTTTCAGAATCAATAGAAGGCAATGTCCTGCTCTGAGAAGGATGCAGGTTAAGAGACAAGAGCAAACGCTCCAAAGCAGTGGAAAGCCCAAGATGCACAAAGCCAGACTGGTTCCGCCCAGAGCACGCACTGGGAGCCAGCGCCCAGTACTAGACGAGGCTGATTCTCCTTGCACCAGAGGGCTAAATCACATTAAGTCATCCACAGAAGCATTAAATAGTTTCCTGACATTTCATTTCTATGTAAGCAGTTAAAGCTGTTGCCATAGGAACACTAACAAATATAGTGATGTGTCTAATTGTGAATAAAATGGACTGGGAAAAAAGAAAGAAGATGGCCTACGCTATCGAAAAAGTTCAGACTCTGCGCTGTGCTGCTTCTCCAAGTCCCGAGACCTGGAAACACCCGCAGCCCGCGGCGGAGCAGGCTCTGGACACGTCCTGGCGCGAGGGCAGCTCCCGCAGCAGCGGCCCTTTGCCGACGCAGCGCCGGACCCGGGACAACTCTGGCCCAGGAGAGCGGCGCCCGCCCGGGCTGGCAGCCGTCCTGGCGCGGTTCTGCCAACGGACTCTGCGGACAGAAAAAGACCTTGGGAAAGAGCAGCCGCGTTTTAATCCCGATGGCTCGGGCCCTCCTTCCCCTTATTCCCCCAGCTTTATAAAAATAGAAAGAACACATGTTCCCATTAGTCACTTGCTAGAGGGAAGCTGTGGGGTACGTGCTGACAGTCTGAACGCTGAGATCTAATTTGAATACTATTTGCATATTCCAGGTAGACAAAGTGCAACTGTATTAAAAACGCGTGCGTGCGAGGATGTACAAAGTGAGACAGCAGTCTGATGACATTTACCAGAAATCAAGCCTTTTTCCCAGCATGTTTCCTTACACACTCGCTAGGGCCCCTCACGGCTACTAATGCCCAGCCTGGCTAGTTTCAGGGAGGCTCTTAATTAAACTTCCGCTTGCCAAGAACAGTTTGTATTTGCAGGAGTGAGGACACAGCCGTCCTCATGGGAACATTAGACAGAGGGTTCTTCCCTCTGGATAATACCATTTGCTAGCCCCAGCAAGCAGGAGACATTTCAAGGTAATCCGAATGCAATAAATGTCTTTCATTGCTGTTGACTAAGCTGAAATTCTGCACGTTATTTTCAGGCATTCAGTTAGGACTAATGAGTGTCTAAAGCTTATCGTAGGTCTGAATGCGAGCCATCCCTCCTCACTGACATCCTCTTGATCTTTAAAAGCTCAGTGATCTTTGGCTTGAGCGTAACCCCTGGGGGTTCAGAGGTTAAGTTTTGGGGATGCAATCAGTGTCTGAGCAAGGCAGGACAGAACTGTACTGAGGTTATGTCAAGGCACTGCAGGGGGAGGAAGAAAGCCCTGACTTATATAGGTGTCTGTGTTATTTATGCACCAATTCACACGACAGGGAAGATATCGCCTCAAGAGCAGGACATCTCACCAGTGCTTCACCAAACCTTTGCAACTCTATCACGAAAAATGGTCAATAGATATCAACTATCTATATGCAAGAAAATAGCGCATGTACTGCATTTCTGTCTACCTGTTGGTCCACTATGAATTTTCAACACAAGAAAACAAAAAATGCATCATATAATCAGCATATCAACACTGTTGCATACATGGGGCAAAAATAACAATCTAGCTATTATTCTCCCCATATAGGTCATGAAACATAGGGGAAAGAGGCTTTTCATCTTACATTCCTAAGTAAAGTGCTCAGAACATGATTTTTTTTTTCCCCTTTAAATATCTATTCATTTACAGTTATTTAATAGACAGTACTATGGCTAGATTAGACTATAATCTATACATAAAGGTATGGAATCTAGAAACAAAACACAGTCAGTTGCTAGCATTTTATCAAAATTTATCTAAAAATGGATACAATTTGAAAGAAAAGGTCTGGAACTTTAACTTGTCTAGTCAGTCTGGGAGAAGATTATAACTCAGCATTAATTCCTACAGATTGGCTCAAAAATACCCATGTCGGTTTGTAATACTTTATCAGTTCCTAAAGAATAGCCATTATCTGTAACATTAGGCCATACGCTTTTGCAATATAAGCATGCAGAATCTTGTATTTAATTCCTATTCACCTATGTGCAACTCTTCTATTCCACTCTATTTAAACCAATCTCTGTCCACCAGCAAGATACCCAAGTGCTTTCTAGATGTTCATTAAGTAGTGTGACTTGCAGGTGCCTTGTGTAGTTTCTGCCTTCTTCTCCTTCCCGAGTAGGACGCTGTTTATAGATTGTTGTTTGGTGAGGATTGCGGGGGGGGGGGGGAGGGGGGGCATGTTAGAAATTTATTATGTGCTACCTCTGTGTATGTTACTGCAGTAGTGATGAGGCGAACGCGTGCCGTGCCTTCCTGTTGGGGTGAAACTTGGCGAGGCATGGCATGGTTGAACTGCACAGGACAAATCCTTCTTCCTCTGAAACTAAGCAGGTCGTGCATCCCAGAGCATATTAAAAACTTTTGCAACCTTCCCAGAAACGTTTTAGCTACTGTTGCTGAAACTATACCCTGGACCATATGGTATAAGTACACTGATGCAGATGGATACATTCATCTGAATGGAAAAGCTCGTGGCCTGGCAATACCTATTTAGAATTACCTTTCAAAGGATGTTTTTAGTAGAATTTGTAAAAACCTGTGTTTCTGCAAGTCACAGCAACTAACACGTGATGGCTTTGGCTTTAATTTATTATTTTTTTTTAATAAGTGATTTGCCAACCACAATAAAGAAACAGACTGAAAAGGATGCAAACAGTCATACAAAAAGCAACTAGCACATAGGAAGCAAAACGGTTGCAAAGATCCATCAAGCAATCAGAAAAGTAAATCTTTGTCATTCTGTAACAGACCTTAGTGCTCCGAGATAAAGCCTTTGAACTTCTGGTTTGGAATTATAGCATCATCAGCCAGAGATCAATTTATTACTGAGGAACAGGGGTAGGGATATTTGCATTGGAAAAAAAGCTGATTAATTGTAACAAAGGTAGGAACATTGGATACTACTAAGTTATTAAGAAAGCATAATGGGCTAGATGGACATTTGACCTCATAGGGTTTGAGCCTTCTCCTATTCTCCCAGTAAGTAGGAGCTTCCTCCCTTTGTGGCTTTGTTCTACATCCATCCTCAAAGATAATATCTGACATTTTTCCCACCCTAAGGATTTTTTTCCTGTATGAGTTTCATTGAACACCATTCTTCCACTCCTGTTCAGTGACCCACTGGGAGCTCTGAGGAGGCCCAATGCAGAAGTTCAGGCAGACTGTGTTTTCAGTGTACTGATTACAATATATATAAAATAATATTTTGTACAAGTTCAGAGGGAATAATTAAACATTGCTCTCAGCTCTTGGCGGTGACTTTTACAACACTGTGTAATGAGTTATCACATTTTGACCTTTACATCTAACTCACCTTCTGCGATTTGCTGAAAAAACTTTGAACACCATATAAGCAAAAATAACACAGAGTACTAGAAGATAGGCGTGGGTTACACTGTCAGGTACTGCAGATAAATGAACGCAAACATTAGGTATCCATACAGGAAGCAACGGAACTACTTCCTAGTGTTGGATTTAATAGCAAATTACCAAAGAGACACTACACATTACTACAATCTGCACATCAAACCAGGCAGAAAGCAACCTGCAATTATACAATTAGATTGATACACAAGCTTCCCGCTAGTGTTTATTTCTGCTGCCAATCATGCTGCTTACTGGAAAACAAGGGCTCTCAGCATCCACCGTGCCTCACACTTTTTCTCCTCTGTGCTTTTCCATTTTGAGGGGCTTTACTGATCACGTCTCATTCTTTTAACATGCTGATGAATCTGTCTTTAAGATTACACCTTGCCCAGGTACCTTTCAGCTGTACTGAAATCCATCTTTATGCGTGGTGCATAATGTACCCCAGCAGCAGCTAGCTGCATGGAACACGAGAATAGGAAAGAAGAGACAAATAAATGTTTATTATTAGCTGATGAAGGCAGCTGATTGAAACCTAACAAAACCCTTGATTTCAAATGAAAATTATTAAATGAAAATGATTTAACTGTGCTGTGCCCTGAGAAAAACCATGAAAGGTGAATGCAACTAGGAGAAGTCTTTGTATTTGAACTTGGTCTCCTCATAATATAGTGCCTCTGAATGACTAAATGTTGAGCACACCTCAGATACTTCAAATAAGTCTACTAGCTCAGGTTCAATGCATGTGTGATCTCTCAGGTCCCTGTGATAATTTATTTTTCCCACCCTATCTTTAACCACACCTGTTCAAACGGTTATACTTTCTGTGTCTCTTGAGCATCATTCACTCACACGTACCTATTATAGCCTAAATGCTGCGAGCTGTATGCCTTTTTGTAAAGTAAATCTGTGCACCAAATTGATTAGATAAGTCTGTACAGCAGATGCTATTTATACAGTATAGCTAGTCAGCAGAGCTCACATACACAAACATACATTGATCTGCCTGGGTACAGAGTAATCTCACAGAGTCATTGTATCACATTGCATCTGCATGAGAAAAAAGTTTCTCATATCCATGCAGCCTATCGGAACAGGGGCATGGAAGCAAACAGGGGTCTGCACCCAGTCGCGAGAACACCATTTCAGATGGTGCAGGCTGGGGATGCAGAACCTCACAACAAACCTGGACGCGCACCATCTGCCCCGGGTGCCGGCAGCAAGGTACTGGACTAACTGGATATCGTGGCTGTCAGTTACATCAGTCAGAAATGCACGTACTACAGTGATAGTTTTACATATTTTGTGCAAAAAATCTTCCTGATAATAATTCTTTTTTTCACAGATTATTTTGTTTAGATTTCTGGATTTCATTTAGCCTTCCTATCAAACCTTACCACAAAAGAGAGTCCTTCATTTCCCAATAAACGTTGAGAGATTTCTCTCAAAAACTTTTGCAGTGTTCAGCAGCTCAAATCTCAGTGACTCATGCACACATTTTCTGGAGCCCACATTTCATGCTGGTGGTGAATGATTCAGATATGTGGAGGCACGATAGCTTAGAGACATGGAGCGGCATCTGCAAGAACTCGTGTGGCATTGCCCTGGCAGCACAGGCTGTGAGCACTGAAGGGACAAATCAAAGCATAAGTTACAAAGTCTGTAACTCAGCTACTTGCTCAGGTAGCAGATGCCATGGCTGCGAGATTCAGTTTGCCCCGATTCGCTCCTTCCCATCTCATGGGATCAGCTTTCTAACTCTTCCCTCTCAACCATTTTAATCCCGAAGGTTCTCTCGCTGTGCTATGGGCTCACCAGCTCCTGCATACACTCGCAGATTAGCAGACCTACTATTAGCAAATTGGAAATTTCTTCTGCTCCCTTTCCTCTGAGGAAGGCACACTTTTACACAGGAACTGGTCCTCCTTTCATGCATGTGTCTGGATTCCCATTTTTTACCATCTTTTATGAGAATTAAAACATTTTAAGTTGTCACACAGTACTATAACTTTTGGAAAGCATATTCATGGATTTCAATGAAACGGTTAAAAAGACAATGCAAGTCCCCAGATTCCCTTATTTAGAAGGCCTAGTCCATGTAAGAAAAGCCAAGTATCTGCTCACAACAATGCACAACTACAGCATTCCTATCAATGGCAAAATCAGAGTTCAAATAACACAAGTGCAGCCAAATTCAGAAAGCATTGAGATACCCAGTACTCATCTACAGGGTTTATGGATCAACTTGGGGGGGGGGTGGGTGGTGTTTATTTCATTGAGATGACAAATAAAATGTTTGACTTACATCACAGAAAAATTGTACAAAGTTATCAAAATAGAGGATCTTGGCACCAATGAGTAGTTGTTTCAGGAAAGATCACTTGGCACACAGAATTATTCAGCTTTATGCTCTGATCTGAGCAGATTTGTTACCTAACAGCTAGGAAGTCCTTAGTCTATAAACCACTTAGGAGTGGCAAATAGGCAATCTTCCTCTAAAGAATAAAAGCCTTCTATAAACTTGTGTGAGAAGAAACCAATTCTTTGCTGCTGATACCTATTTTTGAGCTGTGCCACACAAGGCACTTCGGATTTTTCCTTTGGATTTGAGCTCAAGAGCTTTTCTCCAAAGTAAGGAGAACAGTAGGAATGAACGATGCCACCATTTCAGTATCAAAAAATTGTCTAGCTGTCATTGTACAAGGGTTTAAGAAAAAGTCAAATTCAAAACCAATCTAACAGGCGACGCTTTACAGCATTTTAGAGTCAAGATGGTAATTTGCAACGACACCTAACTTACTGACTCAGGAAACACTTCAATAAACAGAATAGGATGAGAGCAATATCGAGTCTCTAAACTTGGAGCGCCTGCACAGTAAACGTTCACTTTTCTCTCTTGCTTTCCCAGAAACTCCACAAAGTTATAGGTAAAATGTAAAACACATTATTTTTCACTATGTGGACCTTTTACCTGAAACACCACAATAAAACTATTCAAACAAGATTTTTCTTTTTTTTTTGGCATCACTGGTGAGACAGAGAGTCCTAACGCTCTCTCAGGACTATCACCAGAATGATCCCTAGAGAGCACATTAAGCATTTCTTGCGTTCTGCATCTTGGCAGGAATTATTTCACAATGTGACGCAACATTTGGATTTACAAAGGAAGGTACATTATATACCAGTTTGGTATTAAAACAAAACCTTTTTCCTCAGGGGTCAGGAGGCCAGCAAGACCTCCACCTAAATTTTCAAAGTACATGGGGATTCAGCTGTGCCTTTTGCTTGTCAAAATAAATACAGGACTAAAACTGAAGGCAGCGCCCTGGAAATGCACGTACCACTACAATAATTCAAACACCAGGTCGCACAGTGGACAGGCTGCCAGGGTACCGCCACCAGCACGACCGGCGTCCATCCTTCCCAGGGTCCTGAGCAGGACCTGCACAGCTTCACGCTTCGAATCACAGCTCCTGCGTTTCAAACCCTTCAAATGGTATTGCATTTTCTCACTGGGCAAAGAAAATTTTCTGTATTTAAGAGACATTTAGTAGGCTGCAAACAAATGGATCAAATTGTGCTCTTCCATTTTTAACATAATCTAAGCAGAAAGCACTTACCATCAGTGCACAAAGAGCTCAGCCATGCTGGAGAAGAACAGCACAGCAGTAAGAGCAAAGGTAGAAAATGGAGGATGCAGATTATAAAATTCAGTCACATTTTAAAATTTTCTGCTACAATAATTCACTTTATGTAGAATTAATGTGGCTGATTGAACGTTTGTGCTGTAATTTACTTATAATTAACATTTTATGGTGAACAGATTTCACCATCTCCTTCATGCTGTGAACTCCAAGCCATAGGTCAAAAATAGAGATGAAACAGATAAGCACAAAATATTCTCACTGAAATATTAATGAGATTTTAATTTACTACTTTAAAAATACATCTTTCATCAATGCCTGTATATCAAATCATTATTTTAATTTTTTTACATTGTATTAAAAATATAATGAACTTTCCTAACTGGTTGAAAGACCCTGAAATATCTATTGTGAAGAGACAGCTCAGGGGAACAAAAAGGTCCAAACATTCACAGCTATCAAAAATCTTACATGGTGATTGGAAGAGAGTCAGCTTAAACCGAACATAATACCTTTACCATTAACCAACTAGAACTGTGGGTCTCTAGTCTCACAAACCCTGTGGTCCAGCAAAGGGATGCAATTCTTCCCGCTAAGATCTTATTTAAAAGCATAACATTAGTCTCTAAAAAAATTCCACTGCCACAAACTTAATGTGTTTCAACAGATGTTGTTGCATTCGCTGTTGAGATAGAATACATACAAGGTGTTGCTTTGATCAGGCATTCTTATCTTTTAAGCCAGTTCTGGCTAAATTTGAAACCCTCCAGAACAAGGCTCTGCAGTTAAGAAAGACACCATGAGTCAGAGGAAAAATACGCTTCTTCATGGTCTAGGAAGAAAGTCAGAAGAAAACTTGTATAAAATCTCAAATCCACTCACAATGTGTATTTAAAGCTGTCTTTCCTATTACCTAAAGATGACAGACCACATCTGAATAAATTATCAAGTCATCTGCAATTCATACAGTTTCCTATATTCCAATGCGCTATCAAACAGGCAACTGAGGACATTCCCGGAATGGTCTGGTGACAGAGAATGAAGATATGGGATGACAATGAAAAAGTCAGCAGAAAATCATAAGTCAATGGAACTATTTTATGCTCTTTACTTCCTAGCCTGCACCAGTCCATTCAAAAGGCTCATTAGAATTTCAAATGAAAAGCTGAATAATACAAGCATTATAAATCTGTTACAAACAAACCTAAAATGCATCAAGAAAAATACACATGGAATTTTCCTTCTTAAATTGCACTGCTTTTTCCTACAGGTTTGTTTGCTGGGAATCAGCAGCTATTTGTTTTTAGGGTAAGGCTGTATTTTCTTTTCTTTTTTAATTTACGTTACTTATTTAAATTGAAGGCCAGTGCCTGCCGGTCTCCTTGGTCCTACAGCTTGAAGAATGGAATCCAGACACCTTTTAGGTTGCTCTATGCAGCCATAGGCTTTTTCTTTTTTTCTTTAAAGACATTACAAGTTGGGGGGGGAAGTTATTTACCTGTAGGAGAAATCTCAAGAGAAGTCAGAGCCTGAGCATCCCACCACAGAATGATTCCTAATAGGAAGTTAAATTCTTATCTGCAGAAGGTAAGACCTCTTGGTAGAATAGCAACAGTAGGGTGATTTCTGATGGGTCCTGATACTTCCACCCCTCCTGTGACATGGTGGCAGCACGTGGGTCTCTTTCCAAAGTTGTTCTGTCAGACTAGGGGACTTGTTCGTACAAATATCTCTGCTGATGATTAGAACTATACTATACTTTAGAAGTCCTTTAAAAAGAAAATAAACCCTTAATGTTTCCTTTGCAGTAAAACAATTCAGACCATTTTTAGTAATAACAGAACCAAAAAAAGTAACATACAAACTACCACCAAAATCGGAGTGGGGTGAATGTATTGTTTCTGAGAATAGCAAGAAAAAACCCAAAGTTACAAGAAAATGCATAGCACTATATTAATGGATAAGACTTACATTGCATTTTTGCTGGTTTTTTTAGCATTTTCTATTGCCAGAATGAAGAAAAACCACCAAAGCAACAAACCAAACCCCAAACAACATGGCAGGAAAAGAACACCAAAACACAGACACTGAATACTGAACCAGGGATTCCAAAATAAAACATTACAGCACATCACCCACAGAAATCCCAGTAAAACTTCTGGACTTCTCAGACCCTGCCAGACAACAGGACCACGTACGTTAACCAGAACACTACGTTATGCTTTGGGAAGCCGAAGTGGTGGCAGGAAGAGGACCAGATGACCATCAGGTTGACATGGCCCAACAGCACGGAGCTGCTCTGTACGCTGGCCCGGTGTACTACAAGGGCGACAGGGAGCGTCAGGGATAGTGCAGGACAACACAGCTGCCTTTAGGCTGGAGAAAGAGCTGCCGAAGCAGACAAAGTCAATCAGTTGCTTAAAAAAATAAAATGAAAAAATTGCAACGTGGTAGAGGTCTTCATCCCTTTGATCTCTTACCTAGTGCTGATATGCCACTGAAGCTATATGGACTCATCTTTAAATGAAGTATTAATGATGAGAAACTATTCTGACAGATGTTATCTCTGTACTTTCTCATTCCCAGGACCTCTGTTACCATTTTCTAACACATAAGATTTTTTTCCAGAACATCAACTAGGCTTCTACTCAAACGCTGGGCTAAACCTTGAGAGATTGGCTTCTGCAGGCATCTGCTTGAAGAAAATCTTAATGCAAAATCTAAATGAGAACCTTAAATTCTAACCACCGAATCCCCAAAACATCATTTACTAAGCACCAAGTTCACCTGGAAGAGATGTTAATTATGACTGAAACCCTGGGGCTCCCCGATAAAAAGGGCTAGCCAAAGCATACGCTGAGAAATTCAGACCCAGTATATGATGCAACAACATCGCCTGTTCGGCTAGCACGTATCGTCCTCTGATGGGGTATACAGGATTCCTGCTTTCGGCTCAGCTGGGGAGCGGGGGAAGACATCCTATATGTATTAAAACAGCTTTCTGCATCTTAAGGAAACAGAAATGAAATAAATATACAAATAAACAAACACTTCAAAGATAACAATGAAATCTCACCAGTTGCAGCACATGTCCGCTCAGTCTCTTTTTTTTTCCTAAGTGCCTTTCCTTAGTACAAGCCATCAAATATCATTGTGAATTAATAATAATTTTTTTAGCAGCATTGAAGAATTAAAGCAAGAGAGAAAGGGAAGGCATGCAAGAGAGAAAAGGAGGGAGAGAAAGAGAGAGGTTAAACTCAAAGGCAGAGAGAGCGAAATGGACCAGATTATACAAAATTAAAAAGCAAATACGCGCAGACAATTTGTGCCGAGTGATTGCAAGCAATTACAGTCCGGCTTTTCTGGAGGGAAAATTGGGGGGGGGGGGAAGGTTATTTCAGCTTAAAAGGAGACTTTATTCATTCCTGATCAGCTTCTCCTACTATTCTCTCTTTTATTCTTGGATATCAATTTAAAAAAAAATCACCCTTCAGATGTTACATGTCTAACCCTGGGAATCCCACCCCTGGGCAGAGAGGGAGGATTTCAGCTTCCAATCGGCTCTTTCTATAGCCCTGAAAAAGCAATTTGCTCATAAAGGATAAAAAAAAAAAGGGGGGGGGGGGAGAGAAAGAAAGAAAAGGAGGGCAAAAAAGGAAAACCACAACAAGGGCATGCGTTTCTCTTGGAGGAGAGCTTCAATTTTACTGTAATTGTCTGAGGAAGAGCTGCTTTGATCTGCAGAATTATTATTATGCTTCAAATGCCTGCCTGCTAATGTCACAGCTGTGCTTTGGCATGAGCACACCGAGGGGGACCAGAGGCTAACCTGGGCCTTGCCCTGGCCACGGGTCACTCTCCCTCCTCTCTTTGTGTCTCTGAACTTTATTTCAGGAGCACCTAAGGCGAGCACCCAGCACCGCGGCTCTGCTGCCCGGGGACAGGGGCTCTGCACTCTCGTGGAGCGGCTGCACGGCTCGTGCTCAACCCCCTTGGCTTGGGAGAGAGAGATTAAAATGCTGAGATTGCCTCCCTGTAAGGATCACGAAAGAGGGTTTAAAGCAATACATTTTCTTGCTTTTTGGTCTCGCTCAATCACCAGCTGAAGCAATGTGAAGAAGGCTTTAAGGCCTTTATTATACTTCTTGTCTTACATCGCTACCTGTTATTGTTGTGAAATGCCTTTTTTTTTTTTAAATTACAACTACATAATCTACAGTGTTTGAAATGCATCTCCCTCCCCTGCACCCCAAAGTTCGACAAATTTTGCTGGTAGCAGATAGGAATAACCATCCTCGGAGCACACATCAGCTGGGGTGGGAGGCCACGCCACGTGGGCGTCCCAGCAGAAACCCAGGAGGCACAGAAGCGTGGGGGGGCAAAAAGAATCCTGGGATTTTCTGTTCTGCAGCAAGATACAGACCCGCATTACGAGGAATACCACCTCCTTCACATTCATTGGGGAAGTACAGGGAAGCTCGAGTTCTTCCAAATAAAATTTTAATGCCGTTCCCTGAAAATTAAAGAAGTCCCACTAACACAGCAGGAGCATTTGCCACTGTGGACCCCCTTACTACTGGGGACCTGCAGTTTGAAGTTTTTTGACTTTGTAAAGTCCAAATTGTTCCACAAAACACAGAGAAGCTCAACTGCTTTCCTGTTTTCTTGATCTTATGCACCATCTCTGTACTTGTATGAAAATACATTCCATGAATACAGGTAGTCTATGGATTTGGGGGTTGGTTTTTTCCATTTTTATAAATCAGAGTTGAGAGTGACTAAGATATTCTGCACATCAGGACAATGGCATTTTTTTTCCCAGTTCTTTCATGACTGGGGCCAGAACCTTAATAGCATACCATACTGGTATCTGTTTCTTGTCAGCTACCTATATTCAGATAAAAACTTTTAGAAAATACATCTATTTAAGAATATTCTCAGAAATTATTATTTCCAATTATTTGAAAATAACCATATTTAATGATGAAGTTTTTCAAATTCCTCATTATGCAAAGCCCTCTTCTAAAGTCCATATTTGACTACCACTGCGTTGGGGAGGTCAGCTTCGAATACCGAGACTGATTTGGAGAAGCACCAAGCACCTCTAACTGAGCCAGCCCAGGGGAGTACAGGACCTCTGACAGACCGACACAACACAACGCAGGTTGGACACTGAAAAGTGAAGCAAAGACAGATGCAGCTTTCAAACCTGGGCTGCACCCATTCAGCTATACAAGATTCTTGAAGGACATAGAAGCCAGTAACATCAAAAATACCTTTTCACACATCCGAGAGCCAGCTATTTAAAGTTCAACTCCTTATGAACTATGCAGTCTAAAAGCAAGGTCAGTACCCCAGAAATTTAGGGTTTTCTCTCATCAACTAATGTATAGCTCTTCTTTCCAAAACTGCTGACACCTCACGGGATGTTTTCTATGCCACCCATCAAGTCCTGAGTACCACTTATTGTCATCAGAGGGGTTTGGTGTGCAGGTGGTCATGCTGTGGAGAACGCATGCTTTGCACCTTCATCCTTCTCTATCCAGTTTACTTCAAATGTCCCAAACCTCTGCTCTGCAAAGAGCTGGCATTTGTGTTTGAAGGAGGAATAAATTTTTTTTAATCAAATAGAGGAGTTTTTCTTCAAATGTAAAATTTCTTATCAACAAAGCACAATTTTGAGGTGTAGCATAAAACAGCATTCAGTCACTGGTGATGAGATATTGGTGACCAAGTATTTTTGCAACTGACTAAAAACAGAATAAGAATTTTGAGATTTTACAGCTTTCCAATGAGTAAAGCACTCTATGCTTAGGAAGTTTTCAAGATACGTATGATTTTAAATTCTTACCATTATTATATACAAAAATAATACTTCGGGTAAGTAAAGGTTCCTAAAATTGTATTTGCACAATTTTTCTCTGCTTGTATAGACTCAGAGTCCTGGTAACTGGCAGTCTGCCTTCACATGAAGAAGTCTATGAAAAATGGTAAAAATAATTTCTTAAAAAGTCTCCAACATCTTTCTGAAATAGTTTGCCTGTAAAATATGTAGCATGCACAAAATACACTGAGATGTGGTGTGACACAAACAATTTATTAGCATTACTCTGGGATGAGCCGCATAAGTCATGCAGGGCTTCACTACTCGTAAGTATTGCCGTCATCTCAAACTCATCAATAACACCTTTACTCTATTGCATCCTAGCATGAACTGTGTATCTATCTAAACTATAAACATATACAATTTTTCAGTCAAAAGAGTAATAGGCAAATAGCTGGATTTCACTCATTTTGTGTTCTCCAGGTAGTAAAATAGACGCATATTTAATGTACATACCAAAAAGTGCAGTGCCAATAAGTAGAGAGAGTCATATTTCCGAGTTAGTTTATAGACGGCTATATTTTACGGCTGTACTGCTAAAACCATATATGCATGCATATAAATATAGATAAATATCTGTAAAGTCAGTATCTACACACATGAAATAGAGGACTGGATAAATGCAAGACAAAGTACGTGATAAAAATAATCCTAATTTCTATATACAATTATGAACTCTTGACTAAAATTACTACTTAGAAGTGAGATCTTGAGGTTATATAGTGTCCTCTCATACTGATCCTAGAGGTTGCTATTGGAGCTATTGCTCTTTTGCTTTATAATTTTGCTAATTGGTCATTAAGAAGTCTATAATTCTAATTCTGCCTTTGCTGGCAACACACTGTGGGTCAGCAAGTAAATTAATCTACCTCTACACCTCAGTTTCTCCAACTGCAATACAGGGAAACACATATCCATCACTAGGTCCTGTAGGAGTTAATCTGTTAATGTTTGTATCAATCAAGTTGTCAAGTGCTATTTAAGTGCTTATTATTACTCATACAATAATTCTCTGCTTCAGGGCTCCGTAGGTTTGTAAATGCCTCTTTCATCACATACGTGAAGTTCTTTTGGGGCAAGCGAGATGCCCTGGATTATGGGCTGACCAAACACATCTCTTCGTAGGTGGCTTCAGAACACCGAGTGCTCCAGAGCAAGGCAGACCACGCACTCCCCACGTTTTGCTCCCGTGCTGCAGAACACTGTCGGGTTTCTTTCACCACAACGCTTTTGTCAGCTGCGCTCTGCACTGGATCAGGGAACCGATGTATTTTGAAGATATGTTTGTATCTTATGCCCAAGTACCGCTACACGCATAACCTTGCGTGAGCATCTTTCTCATGAGGCAAGTGTTAGGCAGGGGTCTTCTCCTCCCATCAGTCTGTTCTTCCTCCTGCACGTGCCCTCCTTTTTGACCTGGAAATTGTTAGGCACAAACTCGGAGCAGACGTTGTGTTTATCCAGAACATCATTTGCTCCGACTGTTCTGGAGAGAATCTGTTTATTCAGGACGTCTGGCTCTGAAACATCTTGGTGAGAGGTCCAACTCTGCGACACACGTGCTCTACCCACCTTCTGCATCTGGGCAGGAGGACTGACAAACCTTTAGCGTGCATCTACGATACCCTCAGAAGCCCAATGATTGCCCTCTCAGGCACACTGTGGCACCAGAACATGTAACACAGTCAAACATTTTCTGGAACCCTCACTCGGAGTCTGCAGAGTCATGTTGCGCACATGACATCAGCCTGAAGCTTGCAGAGTCCTGCGGTTATTCCACATAAAGTCGTACAGCTGCCCTACATAGCTACAAGAGCTTTTAGATTTCTCCTCAACTTATGGTCATGTCGTACCGCTGTCATTAGAGGACGCCAATATAAATCAGTATGTCAACTCTTACACAATGAGCTGGTGCTCTCTATCTGTACAACTCTTGTCTATACAAAAGGCGCGCAGCATTCGAGGCACGTGTTAGCTGGGATTCCTGGAGCCTGCATGCACTGGGAGCTCCTTTAGAAAATATAGTAGCTACTCGTCTAGTCTTCTCACAAAATGAATTCTCTCTACTGGCACCAGTGAAGCTAAATACAACTTATAAAATATTGAGCAGATCTTCATAAGGAATGCAACTAAAAAAAGTGACACTTTAATTATTATCTTTATGCTCCAGAAATATCCCATCAATATGAGGAGCAGATAATTCACAATACTGTTTCAACCACGCTGCAGAATCAGGAGATACTGGTGCTTCATCTATACCAGGCGTGCAAACGTTAGCGCTATCTATCTACGTACGTAGCCTGTAGTTATTTATCCATTGTTTATGCATGCACTTATTTATGAATTTATTTAATTTATAAACGTTTATATTGCAGAGCATGAGATGATAAATTCAGAAGAAAAATACTGACTCATAGAGTATGACCCTCCTGCCTGTTTAGCCGAGAGCTCCCTCCCTTGTACGGGTGGCACGACCTGGACCTTCCTGCCAGCAGTCGGTGGGTAACAGCTGTCCAAAGACTCGAGACTTTGGGAAGAGAAGAGTTTTAAGCAAACCTGTTCTTCCATGTGATTTTCTCCACAGTGGTCTTGAGCAAACCTGTTCTTCCAACCTCTAGAGATTAGTTTAATGAGTCTTTTGCCCACAATTGATCCTTGGGAAATCAGTGAGATTCTGTGGCTGCTATTATGTCAGCAAATTATGTAACTTCCAAATTATTTTTCTATTTTCAAAATAAGCTGTGCTATGTGCAAAATTGCAAATCATTCAGTAAATCACATAAAAAATAAATAAGTGTCTCTGCATAATTACTTGTTAAATAGCTCATTTTCCCACTGTTCCAGCATTGACAGTCAGCTGCCTAAACTCAAAGTCCATCAGTTTCAAAGCAAGACATTTAGCAGGATTTTTTTTTTTTTTTTTTTACCCTGGAGTTCTCTTCCTCCTTACCCTTGAGCCTGTTTTCCCCATAAGATCTTAAGTAAAACTCTATTTTTCCTTTAAATGTATATATTTTTATGTTTTCTCAATGCACCAAGCATGACAGAGGCAAATGGCATTAATTAAACACATGGCTGGACCTGCTAGCTATATATATTACTGACATTTCACTCTCTTACTATCTTCAAGTACCTCTTGCTATGTGCTACACGGGTAAAATACCAGAACAAATTATACAGTATATTCTGCTGGGTCCAAATCTACGACTGGGCAAGTCAGTACAGAAAGTAGTGTGGTAAGCAGCTCTAGAACGTCAGTGATTCATTGACAGGCATCTGTTAACGAAGCAGCAGAGAGGCTGTTTCGTCCTTTGCGTTATACTCCACTTTCCAAAGACTCCTGCCATTTGTAGGATGGTTTCTGTGTCAAAAGACACAACTTGGGGAGCAGTCCTCCAGTTAAAACCATGCAGAGGTTGCCCGTGCTGCCTTCAGCCAGGGACAAGGAGGGTGGGCGCTGCAGGGACGGACGCAGCCTGGCGAGCGGCACGCGTGCGGGTCCTCCTCCGGAGCGTGGCAGCGCACACCAAGCCACGGATGAGCAAACTGCACTGTCACTTATTTTCCTCATCTTTCCTTGAGACTAAGTACACATTTTACATAGCATCCTGACTGTATTTGAAATCAACATTTGTAATAATTTTGATCTCTTTCATCCTCTTGAATAGTCTAGACCGGAACTACCCCTTGGTTTCAGTCTGAGATTTCTGCCCCCAACTTACTAAAATTGAGTTATTTCTTCTCTGCTAGAAGCTCTGCCAGCTCAGTGTCTGTTCTTCGCTTTCAAGGGTATTTTATTTATTTTCTTCACTTTTAGCTATTGAAATCGGCAAGAACAAATTTCTATAATGAGCCTTAATAACAGTTTCTCCCATAAAGTTACCTATTTATCTCCTATTGTAGTGGTTTAGAAAGCACGAAAATGATGGAAAAATATAGGTGTAGTGATAAATCTCTGGGACTGACAGTGAATAATTTAAACTAGTCTCTATCCATAGGGGTAATGCTTGGAACCCACCCACTCTGTGTGAACCTTTCCCAGTCACTCAGACTCCTCCTTTCATAATACTCACAGTAGTATCCTCTCCACACAGACAAATAAAACCCTGTTTATCTAAACCTTTTAATCCAAATCTGTTCTATCTCTCAGCCTGTATCACTTACCCAATAGCTACCACCTTTATCTGAATGTTTTTGATGTCCTGGATCATTCTGGATAAGCTGAGCTGCTGAGGGAGCACACACATGACACATGCTGCCAGCCACATTTCAGAAAAGCTCACTTACCCCACAGGAAAAAGGTTTTAAAGTTATCAGCAGCAAAGCTTTTTCTGTTGGTATTTCCCTCATAAACATTACTTAAGCAAATTAGAGACAGCAGAAGAGCAGACTAGGGTGGGGTTTTTCCCTAACCAGCAGGAACAACACTATTTTGAGAGCTACCCTTAATTCTACACGCTGCGCTATCAACAGTACTCCCCCTTCCCCTCCGATGCAAACACAAAATGGGATACAACACTTCACTTCAAGCATAGCAAGACTCACCCTTAAAGCGAGCTCCTTGGGCAACAGCTCGAGATCGATTTTGTGTTTTGTACAGCACCAGGTACACTCTCAACACCAGCAAAAGCGATGTCAGCATTTTGTTCTTAATTATTTATCCATTTTTAATGGCGGTAAGAAACAAATATCACAAGTGCTTCCTTTGCTCAGAAAACCCTGATGCAGAAAAGGATGAAAACCACCCTTTATTTCCCCCTGGTTCTTTATTTACAGAACCATCTGTGTGCAGTTGCAGAGTCCAGTTGAGCCCTGTCTATATCCCTGTTTCCCTCCAGCACTAATTAGTAATGCAATCCCACAAAGAGTGAAGTTGCCCGAAACCTCCCCTCACTCACAATGATTTATGTTCAATTTGTACAAATGGAGAAAATGAGATTTCAAATTTCAATGCCATTTCTGCAATGAGGTGATTAAAAGAGAGAGAGGTATTGCGTTCTACTGTATAGAATATTGATCCCAGTGCTATTTTCCTTAGCAATAACCATTAGCTCAGTATTATTTGCAAACCTCTAATGTGAACCTGGAGATGTAATTTACATTTGTGCTTTACTTATTTGCTTTAACAAAACAACACAAAAGCTTTGGGTCTTTCAATCTATCCTTATTGTCAATAAAATTAGCAGTTCATAAAAAAATTAATGTATATGCAAAACCATCACTTCCTTGTAAACTACACAGAGACTGTAAACGTTGCTCAGAACAAAAGGGAGATAAACTATTAAAAGGCTCTGGCCATTTAACAAATTGAATACCAAACGAATTAAGATGGAGTTCCCTTTTGTCCCCTTCTTTAATTTCTGGGCCCCTGGGAGCCCGCAAAAGTTTCAGAAGTATCGGGAGGTTTCCCCCAAGGAGCGCGGTGTTGACAGGGGGTGTCTGATGGGAACATAATGGGCACGGGGAAGCACATGCTTCTGCTCACAACCGGTGCCGCGGCTGTTGCCATCGCAGGAGTCGCCCGCTGCAGCCTGTACAGCAGACAGCACAAAGCGCACACGCGTGCACGGGCACACACGTGCACGGGCACACACGTCCTGCATGCAAATGCTGCTGGGGAGGAAGCCAAGAAAGAAAAAACAAGAAGAAAGAGCGTAATCGCGGAATAAAGGAGGACGGCGCTCATGCCGCTCGGGCGGCCGTTTGTCAGCCCCCAACCCTTGAATAAGACAAGGCAGTTCTTCCCGTCGTGCTGCTGCTCCCTGCAAAAACATCAGCTGCTTCTGCTGCCTGGCAGAGTTTAGAAGATGAGAACAAGGAAAGAAGAGGGAGAAAGGGGGGGGAAAGAAAAAGCTAATGACCCATAATTGCCATGATAGTGGAAGAGGGCCCAGGCAGCTGTTTTACATTCCCGGTATGTATAGTATGCAAATATCTACAAAGGGCCGACACAGTTTCTCTATTGTGGATCCTGAGGGTAACCAAATTAGCCTTTGGCAACCATGGTAATTGGGAGGTGCTGTTCCCATTAGGAGTCCTGCAAATTATGAAGAAAAATGGACCAAAGGCTTTGTCACAAATAATAATACCGAGAAGAAAAGAGCAGGCGGCCGTCTTTGCTTTGCTTTTCTTTCTTTTTTTTATTTCTACATTGTGTTGTTAATATCTTTCTGTTTAGTAATAAGAAAACAGTCCTCGGTGCCCTGCTGGACCCTCCTGGGCTTTCCATAGCAATATTAAGTTCTGGGGAATACTAAATATGGGACAGCAACATCAGTTGCAAATTCCCCAAGCAGAAGCCTCACAACCAGACACCGTATGCAGTTAGACAATGCTGCCTCTGCTCTATACTGTTTTTAGCTGCATGAATCAGAATTAGGAAGAAAAAAAAAAAAGAAAAAAACTTAGCTAGTACTCTTATTTGCATAGGACAAAATAGGACACAGAGCGCCAGCTAAGTTTTTTCTCCCTAACTTTGATTCACGCAGCTAAATACAGATTTGTTCTATGAATCATCCAACTTTGCTGCACAAGAGGCTACATTTTCCACTAATGATGTGAATTTGTCTTTCACTCTTCCCACCTTCTTTGATCATCCCATATTTCTCAATTCCAGCACGCAGAATCCCGTTTGATTGTTATGATCTACTAAAAAATTCACAACTGCCAACTTTTTGAGTGGAGCTCTCAGCTGTGACACCGTAAGTCAATGCCAAAAACATTAAATGCTTTTGTCTTAACTCCCCCTAAGAACAGAGCTTGCCATCTCCAGGAACTCTCCTGGCTGAGATCATGGGTGAGCTTGCAACACCTAGTGACATAGCAATGAGATCAGACCTACGTGTGCTGTCAGTCAGGTTCAGGTACCTCCCCAGCCACTGTCCTGGGAGCATCCCTGCAAAACCCAAGTTTTTTGACAAGAACCACACTGGCAATGAAAATTGGGAAATGTTCTCATTTGCTTTTGTATTTCTTCCTGTAAACTTTGTGAGTGCATCTCCTGAACAAGACCAAAAAAACCAAACAACAACAAATCTTTCTTGGGTTCTTTTTGGTTCAGTACAAAAATTAAAGCAAGGTGCCATCACAAGGGCTGAACAGTGCAACCTACAAAAGCTTATTACAATTGCTTCCCAAATGCTTATTTTAGGTGAGACTCTTGTTTTAAATTTTATCTAGCTTTTTGCTAATATCATGATTTAGGAAAGGACAGAAATTACAGAGACAAAGAATGAATCAAATTTCTGATTTACAATCCAGGGACAGAATAAACAGAAGCAGAGACAGAAAAAAAAAATTAAAGTATTTTACTACAATGGAAAAAATTTAGAAGGAAAAACAGATGAAGTAGGATGGCTGGCAAAGGAAGCCCTCCATGGTTTAGCAGGCCTTTTATAGATTGACCAAAGCAATGAATGAATTACTCTTGTTCCTAGATACTGATTCAAAGGACAAAACTAAACAAAGCACAAAGGTAAGCAAACAACACTATTTTCAAGATTTATTTGAATTTTAGAAAATGGTATTTATCAGTGGAGAAGTTCACACTGTACAATGCACACACACATGATGACCACAAAGGTAGGCAATGGGACGGACCCCTATCAGGCCTTAAGGATCTGACTTGAGGCTGTGAAGTGCCTCTGTCTGCCGTAAAAGTGAACATTTCCCAGAATTAAACTTTTTTTTAATGTTTGTAAATATAAATCTGAGTCAAGGCATGCACCTTTTCAAATAAAAGGAAGAGCTGAGAATACCCCCCCTCTTAAATAATAGTCTAATTTTTATATACACAGAAGAGTCTCTGTGGCCCAGGAAAAAATCCAACTCTCATAACGCCCAAGCTTATCTCCTAACCCACCTTTATGCAAAATGCTACTACTTCAGCAACAGAGGTCGAAGGGCTCCCTACCCATGGCCTGGTTTTAAAGCACTCTCCTAGGAGAAGGGACGAAGGTGCGGCAGTGCCAGGCAGGAAGGAACGTCTCCTGGGGGGGCTCCAGCCTGCAGAGAGAGGGTATTGCCCCCAACACCTCTGTTCCCAGCTTTGGGTAAAAGAGGCAACATCTGTGCTGGAGACACGCGGGATCTTTTGGAACGCAAATAGGGAACATGCACGTTGAGGACCCTGACCTGGCTTTTTGTGAGACAGATACTAATTTACTTGGCACTAGCACAATTAATACACTTTTAATACCAAAAGCAATAGTTTAGGCACCTTAAGAATTTTCTGGCAGAAAATTAAGTGCCTAAGGAATTAACTGGCAATTTTAAAGACACATTTGAGATGAACTATTTCTGTATAAATCTTACTTTAAGAATCCTTAATTTCTTTATGTGCATGCAAACTGCCTTGATGAAGCTTCCACAGTCCCAATCTCCACACTGTCCATTTGGGGCAGCTGTTCGGAGGTGTGCCCCCAGTACTGCCCGTCCACCCAAATTTCCTCCCGTGGAAACCGGGATGCAAAGCGGGGCTTAGCGGGACCTGAGCTGATTCTGCTGCTGCGGTGAAGTCGTGATGCACACCTGGAACTGGGGAACTGAAGTTCTCCCAATTCAGTAAGGCGGAAGAAAGCTTTATGGCTGCAACCTTGATTCCAATAAAAAGCAATACTTAAGGACTTAGTATTTGTACAGAAAGCCGTCTAATACCATGCCAACGTGACACACATAAACTTTCCAAATCATAGAAGAATATCTCCTAGAACGGGAAGTTTAAAAACCCACCACAGGAAAAGTTCCTATTATGTTGGTACTAATCAATGTAAAAGATTTTTCTCTTGGTGGGGGACACCTTGTTCTCAGTAACATACCTAGTCCAATTTTTTTACCCAACTGCTCAGCTGTGTAAACAGTCACTTTAAAGTGACTGCAAATGCCAGGAGAGCATCCAGGCCTTTTAATATAATTAAGATTCAGAACAACAACTCCAGGAATCTATAGTCATTGTGATGGCTGTAAAACCTGAATCGGTAAGTTTTAAAAAAACAAAAAAAAAAACCACCAAAAAAACCCCAAAACAAAACAACAAAACATTATAAACCAAGTCTCACAAAGAACAGTCCTGTTTTAATTTTTCATGCTCAGACTAACTCTCCATCTTAAAACCACTATAGCAAAAGTCTTAACCCCAGATCTTTATTTTTTCATGGTTTCCCCTCAGGGCCTCTTTAAATAGCCGGCAGAAGAGTCACTTCCCCGTCGGTGCAGTTGGCACGCCTGCAAGTGTACTTAAAGTTTGCGTCTGATCAAGTTATGTGTATTGGATCTGAAACCAGTTAGTCAATTCTTTCAGGTCCCTAAGTGGCGATTTGTGGTAATGTCTACATCAATACTAACAGAGCGGTTTGCTAGCTGGTTTACGTAAAGCAAATGTCTGAAGGATGGAGGGGCTGCCTCCAAGGGTTCTCTCAGTTAATGGAGATGTGGCTGGAAAAAGAAACACGCGGATACAAAAGAAGTGCTGCTTTTAAAAGGACTATCCTTCACCAAAACACACAGCCCAGAGGAGATGATGGGCGGGCATCGCCCAGGCACACATGCCCTATTCCCAGCTGTTCTCTGGACAGGCTTCTGCCACGGAGCCTTCAGATCTCTGCTGTCCAGCCTGACTTGGCTCCCTCAGTCTTAGCACCAATAAGATACAACTCTGCTGCATTTGGTTTGGGGTTTTTTGGTGGTGGTTGTTTTTTTCTTTTCTTTTAAGCAACAATTCTGGTCCATCCCTCCTGCATTTTCTTACTCCTTGGGCTCCAAACGGTGGATACAGGCCACAAATTAGAAAAAGCAAAAGGTCAAGACAACAAAACAAAACAACCAACAAAGTGACCAAAAAACTCCACACTAAGGTAAAGTGTAACTAAAAATTAGAATAAGGTTAAAAAAAGGTTATCTAGAACAAAATCATGATTAATGAAAAAAGCAGCAAGTTGCTACTGTTAAATGAAAGCTGCTGGTTCAAACTACAAATAATGGAGGACAACAATAAGCAATAAATAATATTGGATTAAGCTTTTCCTCTCCAATAACAGCTTTTCTTTCCTTAATATTTTTCTTTTTAGTCCCAAATAGAACACAAACTCTTCAGAGCAAGAATTATCTTTGTAAAGTGCACAGCAAAATGGGCTGATCTCAGTAAGGCCTTGGAGGGCCACCGAATTGCAAACAAACATGTTATAAGCATGTTGTATTCAGTATAGAACTTCTTTAAACATGTAATTTCTCTGTAAAATCCCATGCATGCCTATTGCACTATGGAGAAAATACGACCCAGCTCGTGTCATATACCACATGTCCTCCTCACACGTGGTTTTTCTGTTTTCTTTCTAAGATGAAACACCTTTGAACAAAGACGATGCATTCCTCTATACAGAGCTCTTGGGTTTTTAGGATTGTTACAGAATTGGCAGCTTACAGAAATAAAATAATCTAGAGAAAAAAAATTGGCTTGTGTTCCCTGGGACAAAAGCAGCCAGGTTAGTTCTTACTGGGGCTGGACGGTGCTGGACAGCCGTACACCCGTCAGGCTGGCCAACTCCGTTTCCTTCCCCTTACAGCCCACCCCACCCCTGTCACAACCTGCACGGGCTGTAGCTGTCACCCTGGGCGAAGTCAGTAGGAATTTTGGTCAGTGGCTTAACTGTTAGTCCTCACTCCTCCGCCACCCTCCAAGAACCAGAATACATGAATACACGAATATACCTGTTCTCTGAAGATTTGTGAATGAACGGGATATTTAGCTTCTGCTATACAGCAAACAGAAGGTACGTAGTAAAGCGGTCGTGTGAAAGCCCAGCTCCTGCAGCCAGTGCCCGCAGGCATGATGCCTCTTGTCCCTGGACAGGACCTCTCACCAGCCTCTTCCCCTCGGGTGGCAGAACGGCCGAGCCCTTGTGGTGGGTATTCTTCAGAAAACAATGCAGTTAATTCCCATCACGCAAGTGTGAAAACTGCCAAAGGTTAAATGAACCAGAATACAAGAGGCATCTACACTGATGTGGTATTCAGAAATGTGTCACCTTCTAGGAAAGGATCCTGAACAGCAGGGGGGCAAACAGAGGCAGAAGGTATTCACAAGTAAAGATGCAATTTGTAATTGATTAAACATTTTTTGAATACTGTATCTCTAAGTATGCTGCGAGAATGTTTTCTTTCATAGATTTGTCATCATTCGTTAATTGGTTTTTTCGTAATTATTCATCACCATCTCTGCAAGCATTTAGAATAAAACTTTTGGAAACTTTCCAAATATGATGCTACATGTTAGCTGATTTGCAGACCATCAGGCAGCGAGCACACATCACCGATTTATGCAACTCCCACAGCCTATAAGTGTTAAGGTACAGCACTGCACTCAAACGTCAGACAAGCTGGAACAAGAGGCCTACACTCACAGCACACTAACCAGAAAATAAAAGCACCATTCCTCTAGACATGTCATCCCGTTGTTGCTGACCTTATTAGCTGGTATAGCTGGCTACTTGTTGCTGCCCACAGAGGAGAGCGTAGCATGAATGCCCAAACTCTACTAACTCAGACCCTTCTAAGCATCTTTCTGAGCCCTCCTTTAGGTAGAAAGTACAAAAATGAGGGAACGGACCACAGATTGCACTGTATCTTAAAGACCTAAAGTTAACCAATATGATCGAGTAATTCGCTGTACCAAATTCATGATGAGGAATTAATTAAATTTATATGCAGATTGTGAACACACGTACACGTGTACACTGTGCCTGTGGGAAAGCAGCAACATCAAAACCTCTACCTGGCTGGGAATGGGATCCCAACAGAATAAAGGATCTATACAGTCAGATGGAAGCTGGAGGGAGGTGAGACCATCCCTGGTTTGTCATTGTCAGCTCCACAAACGGCACGTGTGTGTAGTGATGAAGTGATACCCCAGTGGAACACACAGCTGAGGAGCATGTGTTAGAGGGGAGCAATCCATGTGTGAGATGTATGTAGAAGCGTAAGCAAACAGGAGAGGAATCACAAGGTAAACACACACGGGCAATGCACAGGAGCACGTGTTACAGCATGTAGTCTGTTAGTTTGATTTAGGACCAGAATCCCCCCCTGTAAAAGTACATCCCAGAACTGGAATGACAACGTTCATAGAAGTGGAGGTGTCACTTCTGCGCCATTTGCCTCTAGCAGAGCCAAGAATTTCAGAGATCGTCAGTGATTTTGGAGATTATGCTATTATCTGGGATTATTATCCCAAATTTGCTAGGGTCATAGAGAGGGAGCTTCCCTTGGCACAGCCTTTTCTGGGGAAGATCTGTTGCATCCTGACCTTATCTGCAATGGTAAAATGTCCACAAAGGGTGACTCAGCTTCTGTCCCCGATGCTGTGCAGGGAAAAGATAGACTCCATGGACTTGCTCTCTGCCCTTGGGCAACGTCGCTGCTTCTGTGCTGTGCTTCAAACAGAGTAAAAGTCCACTACTTCCACACCAGCTATGCGCTGATTTACACTTTGTTAAGTCATTTAAATATACTGCCTGAAGTGTAAAATCTGTGAACTATCAGCAAACTTCAACTTTGCAAAAATTGTTGCTATTTATTATAATAAAACGTTATACGTATACCAAGAGACGGCTTTGATAGAACAGATGCTATCTCAGACAAAAACTGTACAAAGAAAAAGAGCAGAGCACAAACCCTGTGGGCCAGCGCTTCCCCAGATACGTAATTCCCAGCACTGCCATCCAAGGGCACCCACCCCTTTGGAAGGTGGCGCGCGCAGGTGGCTGGAGCACACAAATCCCTCCTCTGCTCCAGCACTGCAACAAGCTCAGGTACGGCAAGTTTTCAAGCTGCTGCCGGTAATGAAGATGCTTTTTCAGACCCTTATTCATACCATCTAAGATTTAATGTTTTCAAATGAACAATAAAAAGCAGCAGAAAATAGCCCAAACTTGAGTTGCCCAACTGCAGCAAAGAAAACATTTCCAAATCTATCAAATCTCTGCAACTTCAGTTCTTCCACAGAAGGCAAAGAGGGTTTTAGCAGTGTTGTTCGAAGGATTTTCAAACTACAATTTCATTTTCTCTTAGTAACAGAGATCCTGCCCAATGATTGCAGGCAGAAGAATAAGTTATTTTGTAGGGAAAAGGAAGGCTAGAACAATTATTTATTCAAATAGTTTTCCTTCAGTAGGAAGACAGATTTTTTTGTTGTTTATAATTTGAATTTTTAATTTTAAAGCTTCAGTATATTTATCCTAAGAACATCATAAACACCACCTTCCAGTAAGTTTTTGCTGTTGCTTTCAAACTTCACCAGGACTAGCACTGACACCCAGCCCCACACCCACCTCACAAGCGTACACGAGAAAAAGTCTCTTCCATGAACAGTATACTGACCTTGTTTCTTTTAAAACTCCCATTGATTTCAGTGGGAGAGCAAGTCAGACTTAATGAGACTAGACTATAAGGAAGGATCATAGAAGAGGAAGGGGAGAGAAGGAAAAAGATGTTTATTCAAGAGAAGGTAGTGAGAGTATTTGTTTATGGTAAATACATTTTTAAAACTATCAGTACTTTTTGCAGGCATTGTAACATGTAGTATGCATTATGTTTGTTATTGCTTTTGGGGTTTGCTTTTATTTTTATATTCATTTGTGTTGTTCTTTTTAGATCAAATAGCAAATGATTGGCAGGAATCCTGTAAATCTGAAAGAATGCTCATTTATTTCCCACATTTTTCTCCTATACTTTCAGAGATTAGTGCATGTAATATTTTAATGCTATGGCATAAATATGCATGGAGTGAGAGCTCTTCTATTTATACACTTGTAGTGTATGTGATGGTGATATCCATGTGATTAGATACAAGGACATGTGGTAAAATGCATTTAATGTGCAAGCTTGGTTAGGGCGGAGGGCTGGCAGAACGAGCTTCACACCAGTGAGATTTAACAGTCAGGTGTCTGTCACAGTGGCTGAGAGCTGAAGTTTTGACCAGGAAAGAGAGAAAGTCTGTATTACCAACAAATGTGGTATTTTCTCTCTGTTACTAATGTCCCTGAGAAATAACATTAAGATTGAGGACTTTTTAGTATCGAAAAATATTAATTTGTTTTAGAGATATTTTAAAATAAAAAATTTCAAATTTTAATTTTTTTATCTGAATTGAATTTATGGCAGTTATGTAGTAGATTTATGGGACAAAAAGCTAATTTATAAAACACTTTAAATATATATTAAAAGAAGAAAAATCATTGAACTATAATATTCAAAATGCGTGAAATCAAATCTAAAGACCCATCTCAAGAATTACCTTCATGAAGACTATGCAGACATCTGTATTTCTGCTAATGACACATACGCAGTTTAAAAAAAAGACAAAAGCTGGAAGCAAAAGTGGGATATATGGGATATTCTGGAACAAAGGAAATAGAGATGTCGTTACTGCAAAAATTAATATATATTTATTCAATCAAGCCTAGAGTCCATCCTTATAAAATATTGAACTAACGTAAAGGCTCTCTGGGTCCAAGAAAACCCTGCTGCCTCTCCCTGCCCGAAGGGGTGAGCCGCGCAGCAGATCCTCACCAGCGCTGGAGTCAAACAGATCTCCGGGACATGCAGCCACATAATGGAAGAGCTCTTTCATTCCTGAACCAAAAGAAACATCTGCAAATACCACGCTCCAAGTGCACGGCTCGGGAACGCTTCCTAAGTTTTCTGGTTTGAGTTCTTGAAAAATGTGTGTAGTCTCAGGTACAGACAAATGCAATTTTTTCTATTTGCTCATGACCGCAATCCAAATGCACGCATTTGTCGATATAAGCGCTCAAACCCGTGTTAACGTGCCTAGCCGCTCTGATTGCCCATGGTACGCCGGGAGCAGTCCCCGAGAGCCCGATTTCCCCGCTCCCCAGGGGATGCCAGTCTTACAGGTGCTGCACACCATCCTGCCTCCCCATTCCCTCTTGCAGAAGGATATATCGGTTTTCCTAATTCAGGCCTTCTATCCATTCAAAAACACGGGCAGGATTTATTTCAAGAGAGGAAATAACTGAAGATTATCCTGAAGAGGAACAATAAAACATGCCACACACAAAAGTTAAAGGAAAGGTGCTACCCAACAAAATAGTTTAGTACTTTAGACAAGCACGAAAGAGGACTGATTAATTCCTTTTTTTTTAATGTATAAAAAAATTGATTCAGGCAACTGCATCAATTTGGGCCATTTCTTAGTGAAATTCTTGGGTTTTGCTACTGACAGGTTTACATCTGTTTACAGCAGTGTGCTTTTACCACAGTCACGATACTGTGCTTAAAGAAAAGTGATGGGCATGCTTCAGAAAGGGGAAGGAATTTAATGTCCTCATAGTAATTATTGCCTGGGACCAAATATTTTGACAAATCAGTGGCTCAGATCTGGGCTGATGGGATGAATTTCAGTTCCTTCAAAATTTTAGCCCTTCCAGCCATCACTCAACACCTGGGCAGGAATCAAGTCAAAACAACACATCTGACATGCTTTGACAAACAGTAGCGAGCAAGATCAGAGTAAATTGCTGAGACCTTGATGGCCTCTCTCTGTCCTTCTGCCTGAAGAAACTGTGTTGGAGGCAATGAACAAATGCACAAGCTCATTTCCATGGATTGGGGAAAGGAAAAATTCACTCATTTACCCATTCTGTGGTCAAAATCATTCTGTATCCTGAATAGCTCATTAGAAAAGAGGGGGGAAAAAAGGCATAAGTATTCTTTAATTAAATTCAGGGATGGGTTAAAATGTAAACTGACAAACAAACAAACAAAAAAAAAAAAGGAAGAATTTGGTTATGGAGATTTCAAGGGTCTCTTCCTCCTGATGTCCTTTCCACCTCTGCAATAATGACTCCGTAATCCCCAATAACGTTCCTCTCTTTTCACTAGAGATGTGACACTGGGGCAGCTGGGAAGAGGAAAGCACCAGCCTGACCTGCACCAGGTTAGTCCCACTAGTGACAGGACAATTCAAAAAAGTCTTTGAGCAAGCAAATGCTCTTTTTTTTAATGGTATGACCAAGCCTGTCTGGTAGCATGTATACAGGTCACCTCCTTCCCCAAAACAACCCAAAAGTGAAGGTGTTCATTGTGAAAAAAGGCAGCTACGATTTAAAAAATAAAATAATTTTTTAAAAAATCAAGCTGAAAGCACAAAATGAAATATCTAAACAGGGGAACTGGGCCAAACAAAGACAAAGCAATTCACTTAACCCACCTGGAGAGCAAAACAGGCCATCCAGCCCCGCTGGCCAATCGCCTGGGCTTTGCGGCGGGAGGAAAATCCGCTCGGGCGCATGTGGCTGGAGAGCATCTCGCGGCCACGCCAAGCGCTCCGAGTCTTCCCACGTCCCCGTCACACGGTGGAGATTGGCTGCTGGAGCGCAGTGGGGAGGGGGGACGAGCTAGGAGGTGGTGGGGGATCTGGCTGGCTGGGGAGGGTGGCTCTGAATTTGTTTGTGGTTGGTTTTTTTTTTTTTTTAAGCTACATACATTGAATGAAAAAAATAAAACCCCTCCGTTTATTCCTTTTGGGTCATATGAGGGAGCCACCGTCAAAGATAATATGTGAAGCAAGAGAACGAGAGGGAGAAAGAGAGGGAGGGAGGGGAGGGAAGGAGGGAGGAAGGGAGAGAGAAGCAAAAGGCTTTCTATTATTCGGGACACTGGTGATGCACATTGAGGCAGTTGGAAGATTAAATTAAGTATTATATCTGCTGACCCCATTGCCATGGTTACCGGACAGCGGAAAATATTAATCAAGCCAAGCCTTTTCAGCTGAACATACCAGAAAAAAATGCTAAATATAAATATATATGTACATATTTGCTGCTCTGCCATGCTAATGTGGAGTGCCAGCAACCAAACCACCTGATATCATCAAGATAAACAAATTTAAAATATCCTTGCCGCACGAGAAGGCTGACGTCACCGTGGTGAGGGCAGCATGGGGAACGGGGGCTGCAGTGTGCTCGCTCTCCCTCCAGCCGATTAAAAAAGGAATTTGAATAAGGAATGGTAACGTCTTGCTGGGTGCCTGAGCTGAGGGGTATTTAGGGCTCTCTTCCCGTAAGGAACTAAAGCGCCACCTCCCAGCAAGGGCAGCACCATCCAAAGGAAGGCAAAAGGGATCGGAAACCCTGCAAGGGCGACTCAGATGAGATGCCAGTCTGTCGTTCGGTACGAGTCCCAGCGACGCCGGCCCGTGAGCCGGCTCTCCCGCGCGGAGCAGACCTCGCCGCGGAGCTGCGACGCCATGTCCAGAGCGTGCACCTCCCGCGGGAAATTAAAGCAATTCCCCCCAACTTCGCCTTCGAACTCAAATTAGTGCTCAGAGGAAACCTAGCTGAAGTCCTGGTCTGTACATCAGGAAGTATTCATTGTTTGTAAATTCTGTATAGGTGACCTGCAGGTCTTTGCCTTCCTGTGAGCATGCTACAGACCCTGTTTGCTGGGTACGTACACAACATACTCGCGCTAAAAGACAATATTCAGGTATCTAAGGCGATAGAGAACAAACGTTGCTGAGCTGGAAAGAGAATACGACCATATTATTACAGACTTTATCATCATGCGTAATAGACACCCACGTAAGCCTGCATCTGCAGCCCTCGTCCACCCCTGGCACCCGGGCCTCACCTGGGACGGGTCTGAGACAGGAGATTTGCAAGGAACCTCTTAAGCTTTTGGAAAGGGAAAAATGCAACCAAAACAAAAACATGTCAATAATAATTGTAATGCTAATATTAAACTTCTATCTTTTTTTAACTCTAAGCTTAAACCCAGAAATGAGAATAACACCACAAATTAATTTGTCCCTTTCTGGGCAGTAAATCATTGGCATAACTAAAAAGGAACTCTAAACCCCTCATTCTCTGCTTTAACCATATATTAAAAAGGAGATGTCCATACGAAGAGAGTATTTTTCTCCCAGTCAACATGTCTGCTTTTGCTTTGTTGCCTGTTTTTGTCTCTATTTCACAGCTAAGTTCTATGCAGCTGCTGCTGACTTGTGTAATTTTCCCAAAAGTATTCAAAATATACAGAATACTGAGATGACAACTGCACATCCTTTGCCGTGACCCATCCACATATTGAGGTGGTAGAGAAGAGATATTGGAACAAATTGAAAGATAAAGGAATAATAAGTCACTAGACCCAATGAAAAAGACAAGCATTTTAAAGGAATTTGAGATGGAAGCAGTTAGTACATTAAAAAATGTGCTTTATAACATTTATAACTGCTTACAGAGCAGTATATGTGGCATCTAGTAGATCAGCTCAAATGACAATTAAACTCAAATGATGAAACATTTTGGTAAGTTTGATGCAGCAGTACAAATCAGCTGCTTAACAGGAAAAATGTGCATCTTGAATCTACCAATGTTTTTGGGTATGTCAACAATTAAAAAAAAAAAAAAAAAAGCTGGTCTGACAAGAGTACTGTTTAACAAGCAACCGTTACAGCCTCGTTTGTCCCCCCCAGTATTATATGTTAAAAAAAAAATAAAAAAAAATTCCATAAAGTAAACAGAACGCACGCAGCTGAAACTGAGAAAACCGCTTACAGTGACGTGACCCGCCATTTGGAGGACGGGGAAGCCCTGCCTCCAGCGCAGGGCAGAGACGGGCACAAAGAAACCCACGTTTCTGCAGCAGCACGCACGAGGAATTCTGGACAGAAATACAAATGCTCATTGCAGTCGCCCCAGTTCGCACCAAGAAACGCACTGCGAGTTTCCTGAGACCTGTACAGCGTTCAGCACAGGCGCGAGCAGACGCCAGAGCGCAAGGGCCAGGGCGAGCCCAGCGGCGAGCCCAAGCCCCTCTCCCATGTGCGTACGCTCAAGCGATCCCACGCAGCCACGCTTCACATACAGACGCACGCAGCCAGACATAAGCTCATGCTAGCGTTCTCAAAATACAGCAGATTGAGATCACGAATACAAATATGCATATAAAATATTTTATAGATTATACAAAACAAATGTTCTGGTTCATTTACAGTTCTGTAAAAACAGAGCCAAATTTACTGAAGGCATAAACAAGCACATCTATTTCATTTTTAAAATGTTAATGAAGAATGAGATTGTTATTTGTTCTTGGTCTATTTTGTGATTTTAGCCAATAGTTCTAGTGATAATTATCAACTGTTTATATTTAGATAAAAGCAGTCCATATGGCAACAGCAGAACAATCTGATGTTTAGATCCTCAGCTACATGTTTTCTATAAATAATATGATTGAATAACTGTAACAAATTATTTCATCAGTCTAAAAGCAGATACCAATATATAACAACTAAGAAAGCCATTTACTCATTATCTGCAAATAATAAATACCTTCCCAAGTACATTTAACACTTAGGAAAATACAAAAATATAAAATACAGATATTAACCCATGAATGTTTACATGACCATATCTTAAAATTTACTTCTTAATTTCCCATGAACACACACAGAGTATCAGATGGGTTCTTACGATAATTAAAGGACCTGCCTAATTTTGCACACATAAAGCCTTACTGTTACTTGATATGTTTGTATTCGAACCTTGCCCAAATATTACCCCTATTCAAACTGTCCTACCAATTTTGCAGATTCCAACCCTATCGATTCTTGACTTAGGCACCCTCCTCAGTTCCGAAAATATTTTCAACAATCAAACTAATGTCATTCCCAACATTACAGCAACATTGCACCACGCAGAGAGAAAGGCTGCAGCAAAGCCTTCCTGGGATTTTTGGTCTCGGTACCCTTAATCAGGATTTCCAGGTTGCACAGCCCTCCTCCTCCTCACACAAAGGAACAACCCCAAAACCAAGCCGGGATGGGCGGCAGCGTGGGCAGCCACCCCTTCCTGGCGGGGAAAATGATTGCGGCACAATGGCCAGCACGGACAGCTTAGGGCAGCTGTGTCATATAAATTGTCAGCAATGACCATAAGCACTCAGAGAAACAATTTAATTCCTCACTCCCGCCATCATGGGCTGATATATTCTTTCAAGGTCATTACCCAAGGCTAGGAGGGTCGCATGATTAACGAGTGACATGTCCAATGAGGGCGGCTGTGCCTGAGCAGGCCTTATATTAATTAGACAGAAGCGCTGAAAAATAAACGGTACCCAGCAAGGAGGGGCCAAACTCAAACCTCGACGGCTGCTGCACCTCCCCAAACCCCGAAAATCACCATCTCACTCCTTCCCCTTAATAGTAAGCTGCCACTTCACTACAGAAATTCGCAAGTAGGATACACAAAAGTTGCTTCGTTCCTGGTTTAAATGACTTGGGCTCTTGCCCCAAGTTTCCCTTGAGTCTTTGTTTTATCCTTTTCTTCCTCCTTGCCATAATTCATTGACTTATACCACATGGAAGCACAAGAGACTACTATTCACAATTAACTGTGCATCTCAAGAGCAAATTAAAAAAAAAAAAAAATAGTCCCAAGGCTTACAGGTTTGTCCAGGCACTTAGAGAGACCTAGAGCAAACAGTAGAACATACGCTGGCCCATCACTGAAACCTTTAGCAATGTAATCCCCCCCCCCCCAAATCCTTCATAACAGTTTTGCAGGTTGAATGTTTTTCTAAAAGCTAAAACACACTCTTCTGTCCTAGGTGACAGCCAGGCATTCCTGACCATGTCTCTTGCCTCTCCACATAGGAAAAAAAAATTAAAATCCCATTGATGAAACTCAGTTGATTTTCAGATACTTTCATCAGTCAGAGAGGAGACTCCTTGTGATCAGCCAGCAGAATGGACTATCGCCTTTAAATAGCAAAGACAACCAAAAAAAGCCCCAAACCCTGAAACTAGGGCGGCTGCTGCTAACAATGCTAGAGATGAGATTCAGTTATCACAAAACACTTGTTCAGGTCATCAGCAGATGAAATCCACCCATCTCTCTTCGTCATTGCCTCTCTAAAGGGGTACAGAGTGAATAATCACGTATTGTGATTCTAGCAAAGGCTGAAAGTGTCAATATGCATTTTTAGAGCATTCTGAATGGTGAATACATGTGCAAATGTGAGTTTGAGGCACAGTAACCAGATACAAATAAGAATCCCTTCAAAAACTCAGTTCAATTATTTTTTCTGCATCCATGTTGTTCAGCGTTAATAGCGACCTTCAGGTGAATACACCTTAGCGTAGCTCTCACCAGCTCAGCTAGAATAACCCAAAAGCTTTCTTCTATCCCACGACTTAGCGCCAGCGGCAGAGCGTTGTACGCAGCACCCTGCATCTTTCGTTGTGGCCAGCAAACGGACGGGGTGGCTCAGAGGAAGCTGCAGAGGTGGTTTAAGTCCTGCCTGAACACATACCTCGAGCCCAGGTCAGCTGTGCCTTTCAGGAGTCCTCCTGGAAAGGGTCAGAGGAGTCCAGGAGCAACTGCTAATTACACTAGCTATCATAGCCCTTCGTTAGGTAGTACGCTGCTGTCAACCAGTGGGTGTGCAAGAACCCTCCCCAATACCAAACGCCGGGTAACTCGCTATGCAGCATGCCTCTGCCAGCTAAACACCACTGGAAGGAACCTCTTGGCATGTGGTTTCCAGGTATGTCACACATAGGACTGTGTGGTTGGGGACCACCACAGAGTGCCAGAGCAGACAGGAGTGGGAAGCACTCCTTCTCAGCCCAACCAAGCCATCGCCAAAACATGCAGGGAAGTCTGAGCACCCCAGGCCATTCAGGTTTGGGTTTTTTTTGTTTGTTTGGTTTGGTTTTTTGAGTAAAACACCAACTGGCCCCGGAGAGATTCTAGATCTTCTCCACCTGCCTGTGCTACCAGGCTCTTTTTGAATGCCATCTCTCCCTTAGCTCTGTTGTTGGATGCTTAGGTCCCCTGCCAGTTGCAAGTACCAAAGTGCAGGTGAGCCCCCACCCCGTGTGGCTTAGGCTCTAGTGAAGGAGCATGCCATCCAGAATTCCAGAAGAATGCACTATAGTACTATGCAACCTCACTTCTTGATACTTGTATGTTTTCTATAATAAAGAAAATAAAACTATTTTGAACATCTATCACACTTCTCTCAGGTTTTTAGACATTCCATAAAGACAGACAAATATTATGCTGTGTTGTAGAAAGAGAAATAGCCAACTAAAGATTAACTGACTTGCAAGGATAAGCAAATAACAAACAATGCTACAACAATAAATTAAGGCTACGCAGCTAACCAGCTATACAAACCTTATATTTAAGAAATAAAGGCCCCTCTGACGGCTGCAGCTGTGACCTAACTGCTCTACCATGATGCCCCTCCGAGGAAACGCTGTAAATAGTACAGCTACCCACACAGCCTGCAATCCTCCCAATACCGTTTCTTCAGTTACCCGCCACATTTTATAATCCTGCTTATTCTCAGAGCAAACTAGATGAATTTCTGCCATTTTGCTTCCCTGGTGGTGTGTCCTGCCAGCTCCTTTCCCATCTACCATTTCACAGGGTTTCATTGCTCCCCAACCATGCACTTGTTCTTTTGCACGTTTACAGTGCTCCTGCCTCTGCCTCTCTTGTTTGTGAGCAATAACTGGGCTCCCGAGGACCTGCAAGAAGGTCAGACTTTCTAAAGCAGTAATCCACCCTCTGATTAATGCACCCATGACACACAACACTGTACACACTGGTCTCAATTGGGAATATCAAGCCTGCTGTGCCATGCTGAACTGATTTGATGCTATTAAACCAAGAGAGATGCACTGTCAGCAAAGATGCAGCTCAGGACTATCTATATTTATTATTTGGAGAAAGTGTCTTTGGACACCACCTCGGTCTTAGATTTCCCCACAAAAACCTGGAAATCAGTCTGCTCTCTTGAGGCTACAGCACTTAAACTATGCTTGGTTTATCTGTTCAAACAGAAAGAGGGACAACTGCTTGATTTGCAGCGTATTCAGGTGCTGCTAACAGGTCTGTCTGATATTTATGAGTCAGTATGAAAGTACTTTAAACGAAGACAATGTACTGAGGATCTGCCTGAGCAAGAAGGACCTAGTTTTCCAAGAGTCTCAGCACTCACAGCTTCAAATGACCTAAATTAAGTCACCTCAACAGTTTTGCAAAATTACATTCAAGTGTTCTTGATATTCAACTGTTTGTTCAGCCCACGATATTGTGATGCCTTCCAACTGCTCAGGTGCAGTAGTAGAAACCACAACATCCTCCTGTATTTACCTTACAATGTTTACTAGACATCATCATCTTCTCAGTTACAGCCAAATTTTTGGTGATGCAAACCACTCATCTACCTTACAGCAGAGCTTGGGACCACAGACAGTATGCGGCTGAAGCAGACCACATGCTATGAGGAGCTCAAAAGTATCTGTCACCCACCTACACACTCCAGACTGGAGCGGCTGCCCCACATACACATCGGATAAGATCTTCACCCAGCAAATTACTCACACCATTCCTGAGGCAGAGGCACCTTTCTAGCTCCATGCATTGTGCCGGCAGGTTCTTGTAGCCAAGCTGGAAGCTCTGCGTGGTGTGGGAGAACGGCCAGCCCTCACAGCTACAGGCACAGGTGAGGGTACTCTGAACTAATCACTGGGAGCTAACAATCCTTATTAACCCTCTGTAATTTGACTTGCTTTTTTTTTCAGAACCCCCATTTTCTACTTTCAATACCTTCTGACAAAAAGTAATTATAAAGAAGAGTAAAAGTTAAACCTGAGCAGCAGCTTTTTTAGGGTATCACTGGCACAATTACACTCACTAGCTTTCCTTTATTCTCACTACACAGACTAAAAAGAACAGCAGAAAAAAAGCAAAGCTCTTTGCCCTAGCTGCAAACTTTTTGTCCATCACCTGCTTCTTATAATCTACCATCAAGCGTTCCAAGACAATTTTAAAATTCCCCCGGAATGTCTGTTGGACAATTAAACAGAAAAGCACCAAAACCTAGAAGACGGATTTAGCCAAACAGCCAAATACTAGTGGCTGGGACATTAGCCATTAGAATTAGACTGGGAAATAATTTCTTTTTTAATCCAAACCAAAGTTTCAACTTATTTTCTAGCAACATAATTCAGACTGATCTTCTTCTTCCATTTGAAAAAAACATTAACAAGAAATTTTAAAATTTAGCACAAAAGGAAGGTTTGTCAGAAGTGAGGAGTAGGTTGCAACAGCCCTAGTAGCATGTCCTCACCAACAAAGAATTCTGTGCCATCATTACACTTCTCTTCACTGATACTTCTAGGCTGCTTGCAGGCTAGAGGGAGTACTTTCCAGGTTGCCTCATCACAATACTTGTGCTGTGAATCCATACGCAACACAGCATGATTACATCAGCATCTGCAAACAGGCTACACATTCAAAAGCAGGCAGATGGACAGGTGTATAATTTTAGGAAGACACAATACTTTAGAGGATGTGGGAGGGTGAACAGGAGCTCAGTTCTTAGGGCACCTCCAAAACAAGAGGAACAGAGATGAAAAACAGCCAATATTATTGTAAGAGAATATCACTGAGACAGCATATACCAGGAGAGATAAACATACATACATACATAAGCACGTACGCAGGAGCTGAGGGGGCGGAGGAAATACGTCCAAAGAACTAAACAGGAGTACTTATGGCAAGCCTGTGTAACAGTAATGAAGTGTGTACCCATCTTCAGAAATGTGTATGTTGTCACCACCTGTAACTCAGTATGCAAGGACAGGTCTCAGTTAAAAGGTCCGTTTTAACCATAAATAATTACTACTATACAGTGATAATTAAATAAAACATATAACCTATCATGCATGATAATTATATAGACTATGTACCAAGGATAAATAATAACTATCAATAAACCCATTTTATTACAAAAATAAAAAACGAGAACATTTCCCACTCCCCCCCCCTTCTTCCACTCCTGCGGCCTCCGGCTCTACACCGCTGTTCATTACCTAAGGCAAACGCTCTCTCTCTTTCCCTCTCTGTTTCTTTAAAACTCTAAACCACAAGGCAGCACGCGAGCAACGCCATAGGTCACGATATCAAAAGCAGGAGCTTTTACAGGTGTCCTCAATAACACAGGCAATAAAAGGCGGCAGGAGCAGAAGCAGAATCACTGACCTTGTTTGATGCCACACAGCAAAGGCAGGCACAGGCACTGCCATGAGGAGCAAGATGCACCACATAAACAGGCTGGGCTTTTCTGCTTTCTTATGCTAAATCTTTTGAAAGTCACTTCAGCAGTTAATACATGCAAAAAAATGATGTGGCTAGTAATGATGTGAAACTTGGCCAAGCGAGACACTTCTTCGTGACGCCGATGATCGCCAAACCCCGCTCCTGAGCCGTATTCCTCCGTGAAAGCAGAGCACGTGCTGCACAAAGGGCGCACAAACGCCAACCCTTCACCACGGAACCCAGACAGCTCCGGCTGGTGGCCTGGGCACAGGTGACTGTATCTGCAGGGCGGCAGCTCCAGCATGCGCGTACACCTCCCGTGCAACAGCTGCCTCGCGCAGAGGTGTGGGCAGGCCCACACGCACGCACACGTGCGCGCACATGAGCATGCACACACGCACGGACACTCTCCACATGGCACACACAAACAACGGCCAAAATACACATTACCCACCGGGCAGGGCAGCCTTTACTGATTTAACGGGTAACCGTGACTCTGGCACGCTCTGGCCCTTCACGATGGTGTTTTTCTCTTCCCCGAGAGTGACCACTAGGAGTTTTCCTCTAAAAATTCTTGGTATTTCATTTAAATAATTTTGGTTCACCCAGAAACATGAGAACTTTTCCATCATCTCATTCTCCAGTCCTGTATCTCTATGGTTAATGTCCCTGTGAAAATGTGTATCATGTATGAATGCTACATTAGCCCTAAACCCTTTTTATGATATGGGGGTTTATGACTTTGAGCTGGTAATACTATTTGATACTTCTCTATTCTGAAATTACTGCATTTTTGGTCCTTCCTAGGAAGACTCTTCACGTCCACAAATTGCACCGCCTTGGAAATCTAGTGGGAAGAATTGGGGTTAAATCCCACTCATTTTAGGTAGGGGTGTGTGTATGAATAATGAAGGGGTAGAAAAAAGACTTCTGTTGCAGGGATCGGTCTCACACAGCTGGACCTCTGGTAACCACGGGACAGGCGTCCTTTTACTTATGGCAGACTGTTGGGGGAAGTCTGGATGACTCCTCTTGCCTCTTGTTCGTTCTCCTAATCAAAGACTTTCATCATTCCTTTATTTTCTGGGACAATTTCTATCATCCTCAGAGAGGCCACATTTCCAAGGATACTTAATTTTTCCCTCTCTGCCACCCGATCCTTAACTAAGGCTTCAAGGCAAGTTCCTCTGTGTTAGCACTGCCTCTGTCCTGCTGAAACATTGCTGTCAGATCTAGTCCTATTCCTTTAGAATTTCCCTCCTCAAACACTGAGATCAGCTTGGATCTAGAACGAGTTATGGTGCAGGCAGAGCAATTTGCACTATTTTAAAGACCTACATATATTAAGTAATGTGTGCACTACGTGTGGGTGCACATACATGATCCACAGATGCGATGCAGAGACCACATGCTTTCTGTACAGTCCCAACACACACTCCAAACAGGCAGAGCTCACCCACACATGGAACAATTCCACGCACACACACACGATATTTCTGTATCTGAATGCATCAGAATTGGCTTGGATTAATTTATCAGGCACCTGTATACTGAAGATCTGCAGATGCATTCTCTGCAAAGCTCTGCAAGCAAAGGTGGGACAGCAGTTTGAATGGTGGCTTTTCAGCATCATCAGCATCACAAGCAATATTCTCTGGCGTGACACAAAGCAAAGGCCAACATGAATTAGAGATGCCAGAAAAGAAAGATCCCTCCCCTCCCGTTCCAGTCGTTCCCTCCCAGTAACATCCAGTTCCTGTACATTTAGGAAGGGTGGAAATATCACAGGGCACTGCCAGGTAGGCAGTTCACATGAAAATCTGACTCTCATGCTATTTTTAATGTGTCCCCCGTGTATTAGAGGACTATTTACGTTACATTTATTTAAGTGCGTGTGAGTTTATGTGTTAATGCCTGCTCACATACAGGATAAAAATACACAGCACAGTTAGTCAAATACATGTAAATACAGACAGAATCCTATTTATTTGGCAGACCACACAAAGGCTAAGAAATGAAAAATGCACTCACGCCCTCTGACACCCTGGCCGAGTGTGTGCACGAGAGCTCTCGTGGTAGGGACTGAAGACTGGCTTCTGGCTCCCTCTCTCTCCCTCTCCCTTTTCTGTTAAGAAGATACTTTGAGCGCAGGGATTGCTCACAATCTGGCTGTGTGATCCACATGCAGGACTTGTAATATGCCTGCTATTTCCCTCTCTCTCCCTCTCCCCCCCCATCAAACCTCCCCCCACCCCATCCCTCTTGTTCTCATGTTCAGTGGTTATTTTAGCTTAATGTGGTGACATCACAGCTCTCTGAGTGAGATAAAGCCCTCGCCGTGAATACAGAATACAGCTCCACTGATCACTTCCAAATGATGGGATTTAGCGAGGTCTGATATTTAGTGCTCATCCCTATAGCAGAAGACGCTGTGTTCTGGTGCAGCTCAGTGCAGGTTTCACTGTAGTTTGCACAGCCCTGCTGCAGCATGTGGGTGACGGCATAGTGTCTTACTCTGTAAATTGGGAGTGAGACCTGGGAGAGACACTTTTAATAAGTTCACTCATTTTCGAATAGCAGACGAGAACGGCTAGACACCTGTCTGTTGCCATCACTTGGATTTGGTAGGGTTTGTATGCAAAGACTGGAAGGAGACTGTTCTTAGCTGAGGAGAGAGCTGGAGAGCTGGAAGACATCTCATTTTTCAGCATCATAGAGTAGCCAAAATCCCGCTTTGTATTAAAATGAAAATCTCTGTGAATTTTTAAAGTTGCCCAAGAACCCCTCTATAACTTTTATCTGTAATTCCTCCACCCTTTTATATCAGATTTGCAATAGCCTCAACAGTTTTCACGATTTTGTTCTGCGTTCTTCTAAAATGGGAAACAAAGAAATAGCACATCGTATTATAAAAACTTAACAGCGGACCAGATAAGAAATGCAGGAGGAGAATAATGCAGTCAAATAAGCTTTCCATTATTAACAACTGTGCCCTGAGGTCTACGGGCATAGTCCCAAAACCTAAATTATCTTAAATCATGAGGTTACCAATAAAGACAGCTTGGGACAGCAGAAGGGGTCTGTGATTTCAAGGGGTTTGTAGACCACATATATATGATTAACATTTCTGTGCTAAGGTTTATTACTTCATTATAATATTTTCCATCATAAATGAATAGGTAAAACACCTGGCTATTAAATATAGACCTATCCCTCAGGATGATCAGATTATCACTTGAATTTAAAATCTTTCTGAATTTTTAATAATGCATAACAAATAAGATTATTTATGCACTTTCTTCGCTCTGCTTGCAGGGCCCACGATTACGTATAGCCTCCGCTCCTGAAATGCAAGCTCGGTACGCAGGCTGCTCCCCCTCTCCGCTCGCTCTCCTCCCGGCTCTGCCCGAGATCCCCGCGTTTTCGCGAGGAGGGGACGAGGGACTCGTCTCGGCAGCCCAGCCCCGCGGCGGGCACCGCCAGGCCCCGGCCGCTCCGTTCCGGAGCGCGGGGTAATTAGCACCACGCGGGAGTCATCAGCCACGGCGGCGCAGAGGAAGCAGCTGAGGAATCAGGGGCTGCCTGATGGGAAAGTCAAGTGGAGGCCTGGCTGTCTGAAACCTCTTCAATAGATCCGTAGTCTGGACTTGAACCCTGCCCTCTCACCTCGGGGTCCCATATTTCTTCCCCCCGCTCCCCCCTCCCGCGTCTCCGGCGGCGGCGAAGGGCCGCGAGTGACCCCCGGCCACCGCCAGCGAGGGGCTGGGGGGGGAAGCCGTGAGGGAGAGGCGAGCCGGGGGGGAGAAGGGTCCCCGACTTCCTCCCAGGTAATTAAAGGGACTGTTTTCAAGGTTGCATGGGCAAAAGACAATTCGGCCTAATGAAGCATCGATCGGCCGGCACTGGGGTAGACAGGAGCTGACATTCACTCAGAGGTACCTCCAGCCGATGTAAAACACTGCACCGGGAATCATCCTCACTGTTCGTCATTGCCCGTGACCTGCCTCGGGAAAGACGGAGCTCGCTTTAAATGGATATTCGTTCCGTAATGACGCAAACTTGCGTGCTGGGCGGTATAAAATTATTAATTAGAGGCACAAATTATTTTTGTGGTGGGGGGGGTTTTGTTTGTTTTTTCTTTCTTGGGATAAACGTTCTTCGTCGCTCACATTATAACCCCGCCAATCAGCGCTGACGGTGCTGAATGCATGAGGTCAGTTATGGAGATGCAGGAAATTACTGGGGATTGGCAGGGACGTTTTTGTCAATTTGTAAGCAAAACCCTGTGTTATTGCCAGGTTTTCATCTTTTCATCACTGTCAGCCTGTGCCGGCACTAGATACCTAAAAGCAAAATCATCTCAGAGGCTGCTGGAAAATTAACGGGGGAAGATTAAAAATATATTTAAAATATTTTCGTGTAAAACAGAAATAGGAAACAGGTACTTACATAAAAAAAATTAAGCCAATTAAGCCCCCTGGAAGTGCTGACACATAAAGCTCGCCACTCACCCTAACCAGGCATCTGCTCCCTCGCTCGGAAGCCGAGCAGCTCGACAGCATCGCGCTCCCTGGGCTCCCAAACCTGCCCTCGCCTCACCCAGCCCCTTTCTTCTGTCCCAAATGTTTGCATTTGTAGGACGTCTGAATGGTAATAAAAGGGCCAGGAAATGATAGTTGTGCCAAGTAAATTGGGGTGAATGCTGGGGGAGGGGAGCGCGGATCGATTGTGAAACAACTTGTGCATTATCTGGGAAGGATTTGCTCACGGTCCTGCGCTGCTCCGTGTTACAAGAGGCCCCGCACTCAACAATAGCGTGTCCCCTCGGAGCAGGAAACACAAAGGGAATTTGCTCTGATTCAATCCACACAGTGAGGCCCCTCTGGGGCTAAAGAGGGTCACTTTTACCCTGGCTAAAAATAAAGAAAAAAGATTCCCCCCCCCCCGCAACTAACACACACACACACACGCATGCACGCACACACACGATCTAGTTGGAAAAAGCAGCCCGCCTCCACTTGACGAGATGCTTAAAAATCACGAGCCTTCTCTCTCATTTTTTCCATTCAGACTTTAGAATTTATCAGAATTTACTTGCAGAAAAATTTAAATAAGTAGAATGTGATCAAAGAACGCCAAAACGGCCTCTTCCTTTTATTCCATTTACTTGTATAACAAGTGCCTTTACTAGGGGACTGCTGCAACATTGGCCCCTAATAACAAAGGAGGTGACAGTTGGGGCACAGAACTGTAAACTGAATTTTAAAAGACACACGAGAGCCTAGATATCAGGGTTCTGCTGTAGTCAAATATATTTGTTTTCTAATACTTTGCCTTTTTTGTTCAAAACAGCAGTTAGCGTTCTCCTTCTAATCCCAAATTCTTTCATCGAGAACAGGTCAGTAAAGAAAAGCAGTAATTGTGTGCAACACCTGCTGAAATTAAAAAAAAAAAAAAAAAAAGTTTTTCCTAAAAATCGCTAAAATGTAGCTCAGCAGATTCTATCTGCATTAATTTGGCTGAACAACAAGATATTGCTGGGGACAAACTCTGAATAAAGCGGTCCCGAGTTCCCAGAATTGGCACAGCTCAGCCTAAACAATGGCTGCTTCCTATTCACCTTAACCCAGCTTTTCAAAAGAACATCCCCAGAAACACAAAGCATCAGCGGGAAATGGCAATTTTATGAATCCTAATCAATCAAAGGGCTTATTAACTCAATGTGAAGCCAGATTAAAATCTTTAATTATAAATCGTGCTAAAAGGAAAAACAAAATGTACTTATGGTACATTGAAAATTCCGGATATTAACATAGTTGCCATTATCTCTCTCAATATTAAATTTCCCCTCCCTGCCCTGCAACATGCTCACCTTTTTCTGTTCCTAAAGAACAGAACTGTAGAGCAAACTCATTTTTCTCCTTCCCAGGCTTATTAAAATGTATTCTTTCTCCCCGCACACTCGGGTTTGCAGGGGAGCGGGGCTGGGGGGGGCGCGGGAAGCCCCATTCCAGCCGTGCAGGCGGCGGCGAGGGGGAGCGGTTGTTTATTAAGTGGGCCAAGTCGGAGTTACAGATTATTTTTTTTGGGCCACAATCAAATGTGAAGCATTTCTGCTAATGAAAACGGCATGCATGTCTGTGCAAGCGCGGGTGATTGGCAGGGCTGCAGATTGCTAGCCACAGGAAGGGCCCTTGCTGCAAGCGCCGGTGTGAGCGGGGCTATGGGTGCTTTTTTATCAGGCAGACATTTGGGAAATGACCACGGCAAATGTAATCACAGTTGGACGGGCGGGTGGGGGCGGGGGCGAGGGAGAGCAGAGAATGAGATTCGCATGTTTTATTTATTTGTTCAAAGTCACGGTCATCCCATTGTGCGTCCCTCTCCGTGCCTGTCATCTCCGGCCCCTCCAGCCCACCCCCTGCCCCAGCCCCATTGTCAGCACCCGAGGCAGGGCGCAGCTCGGGTTTATCATAAAACACACCTAACTTCTCCAAAGCACGGCGTTTGGCCGGAAAAGGGCTTATTTTCTGTTTGGAATCTTAGCGTTGTCAAAACAGGCTCTAACTATGTTGTTAAGAGAGACGTTTCCTGCGCAATCGCTGCGCTGCCTCTTTAGCAGGTTACTTGCCACACGTCCCTGGCCTCATGCGCCTTCCCCTCCGTGGTATACTGGGTTTGCATCTGAAATCGAAGATCTTTTTCTTTTGCACAAAATGAATTTTTCAAAGGAGAGTGAAATTTCCCCTGGAAAAAGAGACTACAGGACACGCTCAGGCTGTGATTCTAGGTCACTTCGGTTTTTTTATACAGAATTCCTATTTTCCTTGCTACTCCTTTTCTCTTAATGCATTGCTTCCCTGGGATTTATTTCTTCAGCACTCCCAAAACGAAGAGCACCTTTTCTGACTTGGGATTTTTCAGATTTGCTGTTAGTTTTGCAACCACAACTGAAACCCTGAAACATGTTTCCCTTCTGTAAAACTTAAGGAAAACACAGCTGGCTAATCTGAAATGTAGATTTAATTTAAAAAAAAAAAAAGGAACTTATTTTTGTATTTTACAAACGGCTGGTTGGCTCCAAAACACTTGCAAAAGCCAATTTCACACCTTAGAGAAGGGAATCACCTTCTCTGCTCTCTAATTGCTGCCTGACAGTTCTGCACTCTGTCCTGAATTTCCACTGCCGTCCACAGACACCAGAGATTCCCTGCCCGGCTATTTTCAAACCCGCTCTGGAACAGGCAGGGGCCATGCCTGCATGTGCTCATCGAGGTCCTCGCGTTCCTCGGGCAGGGTAAATAATTTGTAATACTGCTTTTCAAAATACGAACACCACCTGTCTGTAAATCGTGCCCAGCAACACATTAATGGAAGAGCTTGGGAACACGGACAAGACAATTTTAAAAATATAATCCATCTGGTACCGAATCTTTCTGTGCTGAATATGCATTTCTCAGATTTTGGGCTTTTTTCCCCACAAATACACCCTTGCACATACACTTTGCATATCTGTTCTTGAACTGAATACTTATGCTATATACTATATAGACAGAATACAGAGTACCAGATTATTTTTTGCAGATAAATGCTACATATACTTCTTGGCTGAAAACACTAACGCACAAACATTTATAGAACTCCTTTAAGACCTTAAATGCCGCGTAACAGCGATATTCCTTTGAAGATGATCATTAGACCTCATAAACAGGATACTGGAGGCACAGATCTTGTCCTCTTCAGCTCTTGCGACTGCCTTTCAGTAAATTCAGAAAAGATCCTTTGTGCCTAACTCGGTTTTCATTTCATTGCTTTTAAATTTGTTCAGCTTGACTTTTGACACTTTAGAGGCTTAGCCTTTTTTAAGTACAATAATATAATAAATATTTGTGTTGCCAAAGAAAAACTGAATCTGTTGTTAGTGTTATATAAAGCAGGATCTCTTTTTCATTCGTTTGTTATAAATAATTCACACAACTATGTGCATTTTATAAACATAATATTTAGGAAACTGATACTATCAAACATTTTCAAGACAACACTCAGAAATATATACATATGCACAAAGTGTTTACTACAGTGTATTTGAACTGTAAACAAAAAAATTGTTAATGAAAGCAGAAAAATAAAGATATTTTACGTAAATAATTATGTTAATACAAAGTGTTTTCAGACTTATTTATACAAATTAGTCATCTGAATGACAAAAAGCTTTGACAAACTACAAACACCTATCAAAAATCATATTATTTGGCTCATTTTCCCTTGCAATTTCCATCTTTAGCTTGCCTTGGAAAAAGAAGACAGATTCAGAATCTCCCCTGCTATCTGCAATACAGTAGGAACGAGCCTAGTCAAATGCATTTTTCTTAACTTAGATGTTGAAAAGTGTTTTCGTGGTTTTTTCCATAAAATATTTGAAGAAATTGGAGTTTTTAAAAGTTTAAAAATAAACCAAAACAAATCTATTTTAATCCAAAATTATTTTCCCTAAAATATTTGTGTGCAGCAAGTTTGGTTCAATTAGAGGGGGGAAAAAAAAAAAATCTTATTTTCAAGTAACAATATAATGTGCAGAAAATACCTTCTTATTTTCCAACAGAGAACACTTTGAAATCATTCAGCAAAGAAACGATATATTTAAGGTGAATATGAAAAACACTGTGCAGGAATGACCTAAAGCTCCGCATCTGCATTTTGTGTACTTTTCGCTATCGATCTAATTTTAGGATGTTAAGTATTCCTATTTAGTTACTGCTACTGAAATGACATCTTCTTGCATTGTTAAGAAATTACGGTTTGGAAAAACTTTACCTTATTTATAAATCCAAACCACAAAATTTCAAACAAACTAGTTTTACTATTTTAAACGCCCTTTTAAACGTTTGGGACTTCCTTGCTGTTCAGCTTCGCAGTCCCGCAGCGACTGTACGAATTCCATTATTCCCAAGAACAACAAAACCCCATTTATATTAACAGATGCTTCTACACGCGGTAGCGTGGCCGGAGATAAAAAGGCGCCGCGGCGTCAGTAGTTCCCAATCATTTAATCTGGATTAATCTCGCTCTGCGCTTGCCCCATAAACCTGACTCTTGGGGAGCGCGGTGGGCGAGGAGCGGCGTCCTCGGGCTCTCCAGGTGCCCAATTAGACGCGTCTCCGGACCCTGGTTTTCAGCCTCAGTCTCTCTGTTGGGGCAAACCCATTTATCTTTCTCGCTCCCCGGGCGGGAGGGGCTGGGGGGGCCCCCGCTTCGCCTGTTGTCAGCGGGCATCGATCAGCCCCTCCCGGCCGGTGGCGGCGGTGAGGGCAGCTCCCCCAGGAGCCCTTCGGGGCTGGGCCACGTCAGGGGAGGCTCTATTGAGTCATGATCCGAATGACTGCTCATTGAGGGAAACGGGTATTGGCGTCCCCATCAGCCGGAGACACCCTGGGTAACGCTTAAACAAGTCCACTCTGTTAATGTCAGGCCACCGGGGACACGTTTAGCCTCTCTGCTGACCATTAGGCCCTTTGATGGAGTGGACAATAAACTTGACGGGACAGGCCGGACACTGCTCTCGAGCGCGCCTGCGCTGACGGCGCGCCGCTGACGGCGCGCCGCGGCCTGCCCGCGGCCTGCCCATGGCCTGCCTGCGGCCTGCCCGCGGCCTGCCCATGGCCTGCCCGCGCGGGCAGCGCGCCTCAGGGCTGGGGCCGGCATCTCCGGCATCTCGGACCTACCACGGGCGACCACGGGAAACCAGGGCCACCCCAGCCGCCATCAGGGGAAGAAGGTTCTCCTAAAACTACCTCGGCCGCGGAGCCAAACCCCGGACAGGGAAGGGAAATTCTGTCGTTTTCAGGTTTTGCTTTAACTTTTTTCTCCCAAGCGTCTTTTCTACTGGCTGGACGTTTTGGAAGCTGTTTCTTAACCGCCTTCTATGAGAGAAAATTTGTTATCACTCTAGAAATAAGGGAATTTACGTAATGAACTACACTCTGGTTACAGCACCCTGAAGGCAGCTTCTACGAGCGGTTTATTTCGTGCCACCTTCCTAAAAAAGAAAATAATCAAAATGGGAAAATAGTAATATCAACCGCCCTTCTCCATCCAGAGAACAATTCTTGGGGGAAAAAATCAAGTTTCAAAGTATCGATTCTGTATTCATCCATCAAAAATAAAAAATTAATAGGGAATTCGATCTTAGCTGTTTTCAGAGAAAGGGTTGATAATTGCATTTATAGTATTTAAAGAAATGGTATTTACATTTTTTGGTACGTATGAGCTTACTAGTATTTACTTACTTAAGTTTCTGCCAGTAAAAAGGGCCCTGGGTTTGACAGAGCAAATTTTCCAGCATTTGGAAGCTTTTATACCAATTTTAACACCTTATCTCTTTTCCTCTAGAGAATTAACTGATATTGCATTAAACCAGAAAATTATATAGAATTTTAAACAGTCCGCACAACTGGAAAACTGACAGGTCATTAAAAAGCTCTACTGGAAAGAAACTTCATCCTAAAAATTTAGGGGTTTATAAATAATATACAAGAATACATATATTTACACATATACGTATGCTCATATACACAGCAATTTTACAATAGCTAAAAAATTTGCCTAAAATTAATTTAAAATAAAACCTATCTTTTAGTATTAAGTACTTTACCAATAAAAAACATCAAAACCACTGAGATTTTCTTACAAACTAATAGTCAACAAAAAGCAACACAGCTAAAGAATATGTAAGTATAATCCAGATTATTCAGATATGATTTCTATTTTCAGTCAGACCTTAAAAGCTTTTAACAAAAGAAACATTCTTTTTGTCACTAATGCATATTCTAATCCGTATAACTTGCTCAAATTTAAAGATATTTTTTAAAAGCCATTTAAAAAGACACAACAGTTTTGTGACACATCTCTGACTAACTTAGATAATGTTGCATTCATATGAATCCGAAAACAAAAGGATTTTTTCCTGCCACCCATGTGATGGTATTTGCTAAATGATTTCTGCGTTTATTCAGACTGAGCCTGTCTCACACCTACAATCTGAAAGCCACCCTCTTAGGAACACAGGTGACAATATGTCTGGATTATTATTTTTTTAATTTTTCATTGTGATTAAAATAATATATAAAATTAAGGAGAATGCCAACTATTATTTTTCCCTGTAGGACCTGTTACTTTAAGATAATACAAATTGTCCAGTATTCTCCATGAGGGCATGCTCTCAGGGCACGAGGGCACACAGACTCTAGATAAGTAATAATTTAGTATATCAGAAGGTGAAAAGAAAACGCAGAGTAAAAAAAAAAAAAAAAAAGTCCTATTTTTGCAGAAAGCTTTCTCCACCAATTAAATCTAACGGCTCTTGTTTATCCTGGCTGGAATGCTGTGTTTTTCCCTGGGCCTGCAGATGCAGAATCCCAGTGTCAAAGGGGAGCCAGCATCATTGCTTGGAGCCTCACCTATAGCTCCTCTTTGTGTTCCGCTTCTCTCACATCTTTTCTCTCTGCATTTCCATTTCAAGCAACTGCACAAGGATAGCTCACGGATCAATTTCTACATCGTATATTTAGTAATACAAAGTATGTATATTTTATATAAATATTTTCATTTAGGAGGAGCAGAACACAGCCTTTCTAAATGAGAAACGCAAAAGCTCCTCAATACCTGACTCACAGCCAGTCACCTTACCCTCTGGTTCACAAAGTTTCCCCAAAGCTTTTGTGAAAATTTCTGACCATGCATTATTCACATAGTTCATTGATGCCTTCATAAAGTAGTTCTTGACCTGCCAGTCATCTGTGGGCACCGAAAGGTGTCACAGCACACAAAATTATTGCTTTCTGGACAGCTTGTAACACTGAGCAGGGCCCTGTTCTTCCACCTGGTCCAATATTGCAGATAACTGCCCTGTGCAGTCTCACTGAACTTAAGGAGCACCTATTAGCAGAGGCGTCTGGAAAAACTGCAGACAAAAGTCTGAACCCAGTACTGATTGCCAGCCATTAACTGTATGAAAGAATTTTGTGTAATTAGGAAAACGTCTGGGGCAGAATCGTCCCCTTTGTGGGCACACGTGGATTACCCAGACATTGAAGTCATTGGAAAAGCGCTTGTGTTCCTGTTGCCCACCCAGCACACAGCACAACGGGGCCCTGGTTTCGGAGCAGAGTCCTTACCTGCTGTGTAACCCAAACTGCAATATTTACACGGTTTCAGAGCTTAGTGACCACAGATATCTGCCTCAAAGCGTCTGAAACACTGCAGAGTCAAAATCCAATTTTGTATTTGAATAAACAGTAGCCCTAAATGATCTCCATTATACCTATCACAAAATGATGAAGATAAAATTTGCAAATTTAACTTGACATAACTGAACTTTCAGCTTTGAATCTACACAGAAATTATATTACAACAATCATTTAGTTCTCCCTGTAATAGTCAGTTTATATATTGTAAAATTTCTACAGCCTTGGAAAAAGAGATACTGTGAAAAAAGCAGGAATTAAAAAAATCTCTAACCACTTCATTTAGGAGGAGTACAAAGGAAAAAATTTTTTAAATACATAAAATCCTGAAAGTTGCATCAACATGGTCACTACTTTTATGCATATTATGCATATTCCAGAGGAAAACCCGTCCTTGCACACTGCAAAGCTACCTCTCATGTCCAGAAGCAGGACTCGTAAGAAATAAACCTTAAAGGATAAAACTTTTGATGATAGCTAAGGGGCAAAACCTCCCAACCTCCCACCACTCCACTCAGATCCAGAGAGAAGCTCCCAGCACAGCAAAGTTCAGCACTCGTACAAGGTGCTCTGACCAGTTCTGCTCCATGCACCAGTCCCACATATTTATCGCCTGTACATTGCATCTTGTGTGAATCTCACTATGATTCTGTACTAGAACTGGAATTTCTGTAAGCTGCTAATGCCTCAAAGTATTCTTTTTTTTCCTCTTTCCTATCTTTTCATATGGTGTCTAAAATCTTATATAACCACTCCATTGTTTTTCACTGCAAATTTCCTTAAACATTCTAAACTTGCTTGTTTCTTTTTCATTTTATCTTTTGCAAATCACCTGCATGGTCATCTGTTATCATTTTTGCCAGACACTTTCATGCTAACCAGCAAGGTCATTGCAAAACCTGTATTGATTTTCTTCCTAAATATCCAACTGTACAAATACATATTTTACCAACGGTTCTGAAGTCGTCCCTGAGAGCTAATGTAAACACAAACCAATACAGCTGCGAAAGCCTTTGCAACATGGAGTCATAAATGGACTTCTACAGATTCCTGTTGGAAAAAACATGGCTGGTTAACCCTTTTTTTCACTGAGGAAGTCAGTTTTGCAATGAAGCAGCCATGGCTTTGAACTGGGCACCAACCACTCTCATACTTGGGGTAACAGACTGGCCACCCAGCAGAGTGGTCACCACAGCCCGAGCAGCCGTATGACGTTATCTTACAAGCATGTTCAAATACAGTAGATTTTGCTTGGTTGATTGAGTTTAGCATTCAAATATACCTTCCACTACTTCAACCCAGAGATATTCAATATCCTTACTTTGAAATATATCAAATGTATATTTTCCAAACTTATCAACCAAAGCTAGAATCTTTTAGCAATCAAGATAAATATCTGTAATCTCCCCTCCATTGATAGGGAGCTCGGTGGGGCTCAGAGCCTGGCCCGATCTCTCTTATATTCACCACAGAGTTTAAATGCCAGACCTGGAGCTCACCAGAAGAATGCCCTGCTAGGTCAATAATTTCATGTTGTTAATCCCCCCCCCCCCCCCGAAGAATGACAGAGTCCTTTTTGCAGCTGAATAAGGACCATCTCTCTTCCTAACCATGAGCAACAGAGATTCTCAGGTAAAACCAGATTTTCTTTTTTCTTAGCTTGGTCACCATCTAGGTACTCAAACATTTAAATCGGGATTACTAGAAAAACAAACAAACAGTGTGGATGGCTAGAAAAAGTGATTCGGTGTGGGACTGTGCTTCAGACATACAGTTATAAGAAACCAACTTTGAATCATTGTACCAGACGCAGTCCCAGAGAAAAATGTATGCAGGCAACAGGGAGTTAAGTAAATAAATTTTTTCTTTTCTTTGTCGATGTGTTTAGTTCTCTTCCTGCCAAGACTCATTTCACTCTGCTATCTTGTGAGAGACACATATGGTGCAGTGAAATTGCCATCCAAGAAAGCATGTCCCAGCCTGTTGAGACATCATCAAATAAGATTAAAGCAAAGTAAAAATAAAAAGATAGAACGATTTTTTTTTCTTTTTCTTGTACAGAGAACATCTGATGAAAGTCACTGAGGTACTTGAATGCTTCTAAAGGTTTTGCAACCATTTCTTTACTTTGCCTGGTTAAGAAAAAGGCAAAAATAACAAGCCAATATCTCCTTTTTCTTCTTCAAGTTAGTGAAAAAATGTGTTTCATAATAAATCTGATGTATATGAATAAAATACAATATCGCCTTCTGTGGAAACAGCACTTAAATGCACAAAAATACCATTGACTTTCTGCGCTGGTTGCCTCTCCACCAGCATCTCTGACTTCGGCATGCAGAAAATCTTTTGGGGCCAGGACAAAATAATTAGTCTACTAATCTAGTCCACAAAAAGGTCCAAGTTACCTCCCAAACAGCATATTTGGGTGTCTCTCTGGCTAACAACTGCTACACCAAAAATGAAAATTCATCGCCTGAGAAATACAGAAGTCCAAGCTACAGTATTTAAATAACTGTGAAACTGTTGCCTGTTCTCCTTACCCACAGAAAGGCCTCGGGATGCTGGGTAGGATGAAGACGACTACAGGTTCTTTCCCTACAAGGTCTTTTCAGTTTCCACATTTTCAAATTAAAAAAAAAGGACTGGGTAAAGAAATCCCAGCTGACCGCCCCTTGCTCTTGCACATGGTACTTAGGACAAGATGTAGGACTGGAGTGGAACTGCCAGGATGGTTTACGCTGTTTTATCAACAGGAATTGCTGAGAAGCAACTTGCCAGCTACTCTTTACTGCTTTGAAATCAGGCTCTAGAAATATTTCAGAATTATTGTACACCAGGAAAGCACCAGCGATTACAACACATACTGTACGTTCTATACTTTAAGTAAATAAACAGAAGTCTGCTCAAGGCCAAAAAGAAATCACAAGGGATAGGAGGAAGCCAAAATCAAATTAGCATTGTTGATCATGATAGAAGTTGAGGGGGAGCTTCTTAACCATACAAAATAATCTGCAAAATGGGGTTCAACTTCAGAAACAGGAATATATTTGTGTATTTCTTTGCTAACCTCTCCAGTTAGAGACTGCATTTCCAGATCTTGTTTCCAATGCATAGCCTTAACTGGACTGCAGAAAAGCAACAATGCATCAGTAGCAGAGATTATCCCTGGCCTTAATAAGCTGTTGTTGGCTTTCATAACAACTGCAGCCTAGGACGAGTCACACCGAGCTCAAAGACAATCTTACCAATAGCCGGGAGCAAGGATTATAGAAACAAGAATCCAAGGGGGGGGTGGGAGGGAGCAAAAATCCCAAGAAACAGGGGCTAATGTAAAATCGTTTACATATTAACCTTCTTCCTTTCTGACAGTGGTCAAGTTCTGATTCAAAATACAAATTATCTCCAATTACTTCAAAAGAGGCAGTCACAGAGCTGTCACTTAACCTTCACCATCTGTTTGGCTCAAAAGAAAGCTGTACAGCCTGCCACTTTGACCTCATCTTTCTCTTTCCACACTGGACAGACACCAAAAGAAGAGAAGATGGCTTATTGTTCTCCAGAGAAAACCTCAGCCCTTGGGGAGCTGGGGGGCTGAGGGTGCTGGGAGGGGAGGGCAGAGCTTCAGGAGGTGACTTAATTTAACTCTTCGAGGGGAGGGGGGATTTGTTTTGGGAGGATGAGTTTGCAAACCTTCCTCTCTCCTTCTGTCAGCCGTCTGCAGAGATGAGGTTTGTTTAAAAGTGGAGCCTCTCTGCAAAAAGCAGTTGCTGGCTAAACAACAGGGGCGGGTGAAAAAAGCAGAAGCTGATTCACAATGGATTCTGGCTTAGAGATTTTTGTAAATGTACTAGCCAGATGTACACAGAAAAACATCAGCTATTTAAGATGTCAAAGGGAAAATAAATCGTAGAAATAAAATAGCTTTCTAGGAAAGACAGTAGCACAAAGTGATTGGGAAAAAAACCAACCACAAACAAACAAAAAGCCCAACCAAATAAAAAACCCCAAACAAACCAACCAACCGAAAACCCAAACACCAGAACACAAGAAGCTGCATGCTCTGGCAAAGCACAACTTAAAAGTTACAAATAGGACCTCACTGTAAGATAAATCAGAGTTCACCACTACTTTCAGTTGTACAGATTAGACCAAGGCTTGTCCCAAACTGCTCATTAACTGTCGCATATTCCAGCCTTTCTCGTGGCTCCAGGGGAAGGCAGGGAGTTTATGGCTCAACTTCACCCTCGAGAAGTGGCAGCAGTGAAGGACCAAGTACCAATCCCCGCCAGCCGCCAGCGGAGGACAAGCAGGGTGTCAGGGAATCAGGGCTCAGAAGCACAACCTACAAGTGCAGAGGTGTTGGGAATAAAAAAAATCTGTTCGAGAAAAGAGATTCCAGAGGGGCTGGAGGGCATGGTAATAGGGTGCAAATTTTTGAATGCCTCATGGTTTATGGGCAGTTTCTAATGCTTCTGCCGAGAAACATTACAGCATTTCCATTGGCTCTGATCTTTATTTTTAGTTTTATTACCCACTGCATAACAGGTTTCTTCAAGAGAGAAAGAAAGAAAGCAGATCCCTCTGTAAACAGGAGTGACTCCAACTCCTGAACGTTTCACGTAGCCCTGCTTTAGCATGAGGATAATTTCATATGTGAAAGCAGCTCCAAAACCAAACATCTCTGTAGCCGCATACACTACATGACACTTTTGGCATCATTTGGCATGGGGAGGCAAACCCCTTTTCTTGTCACACAGTATTTAATCCAAGAAATGCACACCGCTGGATGACAAGAGCTGCAAACTTTCCATTTCCATAGCAGATGGGAACAAGTCAATTAGATACACAGAGCTACAGTACTGCTAACAGCAGCATACAGTACTGAGCATTTTGTTTGGTGGGAGAAAGGAAAGGCTGCTGCAAAAGGTGCTGAATCAAATAACGATCTCAAGCAAATAGCCCTTTACTTCCTAGAATCCAAATTCCTTTGCTACCTTTTTTAAAAACTCAAACAGAATATTGAACTCAATTTGCAGTTCAGAGGGGGCAAAAAACCTCCCTGCGCTCCTGCACTGGAATAGCCTGACAACAGCTGCAGCCACGCTGAAATGTTTAATTTTACTTAAAACATTCTCTCAGGCCTATGTATTATTTGAAGTATAATGTACAGAATTATCTAATGAATTCCCAAATCAAATACTCTTATTTTGCTGCAGGCCATTTCCCAAGAACAAACTAAAGGCACACAGGCTTCTTTCTGTGTCTGACTGTTGAATTTAAACAGATGTCCAGTGGACATCAGCTTCTTTCAGACTGCCTCTCCCATTCACTCTTCTGTATCTCTGGCCAGTGCAAACCCCCTTAAATTAAAAACAAACAGAGAATCAAGATAACAAAAAATATGGCAAGACTACCAGGCACAAAAAGGTCTGTCGTGAATTCTGGCTGTCCCCCTCGCTGCGGTAAGGGATGTGGTGACAGTGAGAAAGTGGCCTAGGAACAGCATCTGGCTCTGATTAGGTAACAAGCTGTAGCATCTGCAAACTTGTCAGTTCTCAGCCCACAACAAAGTCCAGCCAGCAGATCTGTGTTTAAAATGGGAACTAGCTGTTACATTTTATAAGACAAACATTATCTGTTCCCGTTGCAGGGTGCCTTTTTATTAAAAGCCGGCTATAAGAGAAGAAATTAAATGTGCTTGTTACGTTTTACTTTTCATCTCAAGGAAAAAAACCATTCCGTTTCGAGTTTGTCTGTCAGAAACCTTTTTTGCTTGTCTTTCCTCTGTGGAAGGGGCTGTAAGATAACAGTAGTGATTTCATAGCCCACAGTAAGCAGTCACTATGAACCTTGGGTGCTCTTAGAACATTTCTCTACTTTTTTCTCTAAACAAGAAAAATAAAATAAAACCTCCATGCAGCAAGTCCATGAGCAGTGAGAAACCCAACCTGTGGCTATACTCCCCTGGGACACACAATGGGGTACACAGCACCCTGCCCGGGGTGGGTCGGACACCTCCCTTCTCCGCAGCACGTCCAGGCTGGTGTCCGAGCCGGCCGGTGCCGCAGCACCCACCTGCTGCCAGGCAGCGAGTCTTCCGTTCGAGCGCTCAACATTCAAATTAAAACTCACTCATCTCCAAGTTTTTACCTATGTACTTGACAGGTGTATTTGACTAAGAAAGCTTCCATATTTCACTATTTTTTTTCTTCCTTTTTTTCCTTGGTATGTTGGAGTTGGTCTTTTTCTCTGCTCTCTGTATTACTGAATGACAGCTACAGTCCTCAATGCCTCTTCCATAACCTGAAATGGATTTATGCTTCTCTTTTGAAAAATGGAAAGAGAATACTCTGTGTGCCCCATATAAGACCAAAGTTCAACATAACTGAGGAAGAACTGAAGAATCATTAAACCTGAAAAGTTAAATTTCTGTCCAACCTCACAGTTATTTTTGAACATCTAAAGGAAACCACCTATGAGCATCTCCATAAAATATGTTCCTGTAAAACTAAGCATTACTCAAATCAGTAGTAGAGACTTAGATAGCATATATCCGTCTATGTGGTTTGGGGAACCCGTCAAAAATTCATATAATTTAAAAATTTCTCAGTCTGAGCAGTTTGCTTCTAAAAATACTTACCTTGGTGCCCTAGTCTGTCTGGGGATCAACCTGCATAAACTTCAAACATGGCTTCAAGTCTGGTGGTACTTAGCACAGCAAGCAGAAAAATACATGACTGGTAGAAATGGAAAAAAAACCCCAAAACAAAAAACCCCATCACAGGCCCATCACAAAATCTGAACAGAATGAGAAAACACTATTTTTCCAAAACCCAGGATACTGCAGAACTCCAAAATAAGGACTTTAGGGGGAAAAAATGTAGCGTTACAAGAACTCGGGCGAGGGGGTTCTGGTTGGCTCTTTTTTTTTTTTTTTTTTTATAAACCTTGCTAAGAAATCTGGCCTATTTATTAGTTGTGAAATACAAACCACGTTATCAACAATCTTAAGGAAATGGATTGATGTTAAGTGATACTTCAGAATCCGCCCCGTAGCAAAGCTACTGCACCATTACAGAAAGATAAGCAGAAAATCCTTCCTGTAAATAAAGAAGACCTCCCTGATATTCTATAAACCATCCAGCTGATTTTTAAAAGCCAGTGACATAACTTATGGGTCTGGAACATTTCTGCTCTACAGCAGCATGCAGCACCTCCTATAAAATGAGACTTATTTAAAAAGAACAATTCCTAATTAAGATAATTATCCCGAAATGTTGTTGCCTAAGCGGCAACTCGTACTCTTTTTATTAATAACACAAGTGAATCTCCAGATTGCGCGAGTCGGGATGGATGCCACGCGCTGCCACGGGAAAAGCTGTTTGCCAAGATAAGCCTTTTCTGAATTTAATAAATCAAGCCGAGCAGAGACCCACTTGTGACCACAAGAGATCCATTTCCATTTGGGCAGGACAAACCGCGGGGAACGCGTTTTCTCGCAGGAACCGAGCTTCTGGGGCACCCGGGAAGAACGAACGGCGACAGCGAGCCCCCCGAGGAGGCTGCGGTGGCCGGATGACGGCGTCGCCGCCTGCGCGCACCGAGCACGGCGACTCGCCGGCCCCGAGCGGCGACACCGGCAGCGCGGCGGGACCGGCCCTCGCCCTCGCCCCCGGCTCCGCTCCCGCGGCACGACGCGCCGCCCACGCCCGCCGCGGCCGGGGAAGCCGAGGCAGCGCCCAGCCGCCCCACGCCCGCAGGAGGCGCCGCCCGCGGACCGCGCACCCCGGTCCCGCTCCCGGCCCCGGAGCGGCAGCGCGGAGCGGAGCGCCCCGTCCCTACGGCTCCGCCCGAGAGCAGCCGCGAACGGCCCCTCGGAGACGGGGGCGGGCAGCGCGGAAAGAACACAAACAAACAAAAAACCCACCCCAAAACCAAACGCCGCTTTGCAACAGTCAATAAAATCCCTTACTTGCAAAATTAGGAATTGTTTTCTTCTTCCCCAAAATTATACGTGGTAGAAAAAGTAATTTATTTTTTTTTTTGAGCAATTCTTGCTGCTGTGTGATCACTGTTTGAAATGAAGGCGTGATGAGAACCAGAACGGACTGAAGAAAAAACACTAGGAAATGAATCTGATGAGCGAGCTAAGGCCGCACTTGAGAAGCGCTGCCGCTTTGGGACGTTATCCTGTATCGCTTCCACCCACATCAGGGCTCGCTCTTGCCACACAGAGGCCTTTTCGCTCCCCAGAAAGTTGTAAGGAATCTTACAGGTTTGTAGTTGTTGTCTTTCTGATCTCAGAGCTTTTAAAATGCTGGCAATCTTTAGGTCACCCAGTACCGTGTCACACTAAGCTGTACCCCACTGCCGACCATCCACTTTCGTACGCTTCTCATGGTGACTTCTGTAATGACACAGGAGACCAATGGGTCAATCTCAGTTATTTAATTTTGTTACCCACATTGTTTCTGCTACCACGCTTCTCTGTTCAAAACTCGCTCTCAAATGCCGAAGTTCCCTCAATGTTACAGCTTTTTTACAAACTGCCGTGATTGCCATTATAAAACAGATAGAGCCAGCATTCCCCTAAAACCATTTTAAGTCCTCAACAAAAGGCCATGCATTTTAAAAGCAACATGGTTTGTCCATTATTATGATTTATTATTATTTGCATTACAGTAGTACCCAGAGGCCCCTACCAGGGCTCCTTTGTGCTGGGCATTGTACAGAATTACGCAGCAACACACTGATCTAAAAAACTTAAATTCAGCCTAAAAGGTTCCAGACCCTTCCATTCTCTCTAGGTATTTCCTCACTCAATGTGTTCATCATTTTATCATTCTAAGGGGCATTTCCCAAACTCTAGTAATTTTTTTCCCAGTAATACAGATTTAGAAGTTTCCCAGCACCTTTACTTCCACTTCCAGGTACAACCCTATGATTAACATAGCAACAGGCTCCGAGGTCAACTGTGCAAAACCTACAGCCGGGTTTTAAAATGTCCTTTGGATCCAAGGACATGCAAGGTAATTATAAGCAGCAAGATGATATTAACTGGACTGCACCAAACAAAACAACCCAGCAAAGGCGACTTGATTTTATGTGAGTCTCTGAAAAAGAAAGCCCAAAGCAGCTGCTCTAAATGAGAAAAAATATTCAGAAATACAGTAAACAAGAAAAGCAATATGGCTATGGATGCACAATGTTAGTATGGAAACAAAGGAAAGGTGTAGAGGTTGCATATATCACCCTTGAAAGCAAGAGTGAAAATAGCCTCTCCTATCTCTAAAAGCAGCTGGGGATGATTCGCAGTAGATTTTTCTGTAATAAAATTCCCCTACGTTTCTTTACTTGGAAAACTCAGTTTATAGGTCAGTTAACAAGTATTAAAACCACAAGAGAACATGAAACGCACCACCTTTTCCTTTTGATCCTTTTCCCTTTTGGATGAAAGTTTTGAAGTTTGGAATATAAAATCCCTGAATTTTTGTTATGTTTTATGCCTCCATGAAGGCATTAAACCAAAAGTTTGTGGGCTGAAGAAATATCCCTTAACTAGTAGGGAATTAAAGCAAGCTGTCCTGCGCCAGGACACCTGTTAGCCAGGTGTGCTGCCGCTCCAGCTCCCCAAATGGAACACCTCATTTACAAAACAAATCTGTCTAGAAAATTACCTGCCCCTCTTGATTGCTGCAAATGGTTTTCATCAACCTGCACTGAACTGTACTCTGTTCTCCCCAAATTTACAGCATCGGGTATAAGAGTCATTGTAGGAGGAAAAGGAATAGAAGCAATGTTTAAAAGCCATTAAATAAATAGAGGGTCCCCATTGAGAATGGTCAGTGCCTTGGGTGTCCATTCGTTAAGGTAGCTTCCCGCTGAGCACACTACATAACCCACCACCAAGCACAGAATTGGCTTGGCTTAAAGGTTTTAAAGGCCCTGTTCTCTTGCAGGATGCTTCGGTTTTGAAATCTATCAAAGGAATCTCAAAACAAATTACATGGTAAATTATTATCTCTGTTCTGGCCTCCTCTCTACACCCCACTGTTCAGCATGAATGACGATGGGAGAGCCGCTTGTGAAAGCCTGCAAGATAAGCAGATTACAGAATGTCAGGTGCCTCGGGCTACTCTAAATTTCACAGCCAAACTTCGCTGGCCGAATCAGTTCATCTCACTAATATGGGTCACAGGCTATTTCAATTAATGCACCTCTAATGACTAACATTTGTTCCTTAATGTGAAAGGAATAAATACAGAGATACACAAAGCAGCAATATAAAGCAAAATGCTCTCCCCTTGCCTCTCATCAGTATCACTGCATTTAGTTTCTCTAACCAACTAACAGAGATGGGGAAAATAGGCTTGCAAGGAATATAGAATTTCTTTCAGAAAGAAACCTTTTATGTAGCTTTCCTATCATTACCAACGCATTTCTGGCAGCTTTCAGTGTCCTCTAGATCCCAGTGTACTGAATAACAAGACCTGATATGAAAATAGAATGCAGAAAACAAATTAGCATTTTGAAAATAAAAAGCATGGCTTTTAATCCTATTAAGATCATGGCTTTTTTTTTTTTTAAGTTCTCTGAAAGATATACTGATGTTTCCATTAACATAAATGCTGAAATCAGCATTTCCTTTGAAAGAAGTTGTTAATATTTGGAAATGGTAGGATTTCCAATCCTAGATTTGATTGTTATTCTATGCTACCCTGCAAGTGCCAAGGTCATGGGGAGATTCACCTGCACACTGAGCTAAATGAATGCACTCGGCCACAATACATGTATAATTTAACATTCTCCTCTCAAGTACCACCATGCATTCCTAAAAATATTTTATTACAATAACAAATTGGTTTCAAAATCATGCATTATGTATTCTGAAATTAGGTCTGCCAATGAAACCTGTATATACAAACATACAAGCAAGCATGCAGGACAGCGTGAACACAGAAATTATAGGTTCTAGAAGGGCTGAAAGGAACAATTAATTCTTCCTGTAACTCCAAAAAGTCCTTTTTTATTACTTTAATCTGCACAGTTAAAAAGAACAAAACAATCAATTGCTGTGAAATGTATTTAGAAATCAAATAGCATGCCTTTTTCTAGATGTCTTCATAGAGAGAAAATGTTTAACTGCTAAGTGCACAGTATATTAAAATATACATTGGGGAGTTCATTTCTCAAGGGTAGGGTTGGGGAAAATAATACGAAGCTTCTCAAATATTTAAAAGAGTATTAGTTACATTTCAAAACTTTACCATTATAACATTTTAAATGCTTTTTTTCTTCAGATCAAGCTCCTCCAAATATTTAAGATGAATTTATCAAAAAATTCCTGCTAAGTTCTTGATAAATAAAACTAGTCCTTTGCCATTTCTTTTTTAGTTAGCCAGAGTTAAAAATTTCATAATATTGCTGAATTTTCAGTAGCAAACGCTGTACCGTTAATGCACTTTCATGATAGATGGTTGTTTCTGATTTGCAAGTTTCATTTTAAGTTAAATATACATTGATAAAGCATCCTTTTACAGCCCAAATATTCTTTTTTCTCATGCAAAATAAGCATGTTTCTTGGTCAACTGACATTTTGTTAAAATGGACTTGAGGTAGCTATTTATGAATAATTAAGATTAAAATGTTTCTGTGATTCCCTCAATGCTTTTTTATTTTAAAACATTTATATCATGTCAAAATGGACTTACTCTTCCAAAGGTAACTTTCCATTAAAATAATGGAGAAAATGACATTTCTAATTTTGATAATAGCCCTGAGTTCTTAACTAAAGTCAAAGCCTTCTGCTGCAGAAGCATGACATTTTTGAGGGTTGATACCATTATGTGAATTCTTTGTAATGGTGTTAAAATACCTGATTTGAAGTATTTACAACATGACAAATAAGATAAACTAAATTTCCATTTTAAAACAGCAGCCCTGACTAAACCTGTATTTTGGACTGTGTGTTTCACTCTGTTAAAACTATTTGCTTTTCTGTTATTCATGGTAAGAAAGAGAGTCTGGCAGGTATTACTATTAATTAGACTTCGATCAATTTTAAACCTTAGGAAATGTTCTCAAAAACAGCTTGCAAATGTATGTTCAGACTGGACATTTGTTAGATCATTTTTATTCCAAGAAGCAAAAATGCAAAATATTCTGAAAGACTGTGTTTTTGCAACAGGAAATCCAGATTAGACTGAAGACTTTACATTTCTAAGAGATTTTAATTCAGTAAATATTGCATAAAATTAGAACCTTTACACTCTCCTTTTTGAATACAAGTGCAAACATTGCACTCAGAAACTGTTTCTCTGTAATTTCGTTTAGATGTTCTGATATGACTAGACATACAGCTTTTTCAGTAGCAAAATCATGAGAAATAATTATCTCTAATCTAATCAGTAGTATCTGAAAATGGTAAATGTTAGCAGCTTAATTTGTGATTTCTTAAAAAGCCTTTTGTATCACTGTTTAGACTGACACATTGAAGCTTTGCTTTTAAAGCAATAATTAAGAAATTGTTGACAGAAATTAAATGTCACTGACTATTTTAAACAATTGTAAGTGTTCTTCCCCCTTTCTTTCCTGCAGTTGAGCCTGACAAAAAGGGAAATCTAAACTACCATTAGAGAGGGGAACACGAGTTTCCAGAGTGGTTTTTTTCAGTAAAGAGATGTGATTCATATAAGTAATAAGCAAACCCCATGCTATGGATTTTTAAATGCCCTGGCTTGTAATCCAGAGGTTAAATGATTAAACCCATTCCTGCACTTTTCAGTTTAGCTGCAGATATGTTTCCCTGAATTTAGCTGTGGGCAATTTTAAGCTGAATAGGAACTGCTCTTTTATTTGTTATTAAAGTCCATTGCTATCTTTCAAAACTGTTTGTTACACATATCTGAACACATACATGTATTAAGAAAATACATTGAAATAAAGACAAGATTATAAAAACTGGATAAAAATCACTCAGTGTTCATTTTTGCATGGCAATTTACTTAACGAAAATTATAAATGGCAACACATTACATCATTAAATACAACCATTATCTTTCTTACACAAATTCAAGTACAAAACAAAACTATTTTCCAACCACTGCATGTAATCTTTAAAAAAAAGGACCTTCAAAGGCAGAGGCTGGGGGTGCCTGAGCTCAGGGTGACAAGATGAACACAGGCAAATGCTGCCTGATGAGATGCAGCCAAGTGGTCAGTGACGGTGAGTGTGTCTCAGCCAGGAGCAGAAGCTCTGGATTTGGAGGAGCCCTTTCAAATGACACTTACGTAGGAATATATCTACATGGGAAGTTTGGAAAGCACGTCGGAGAGAACAGATACAGTAAAGCTTTCCTTCTTGATCGCTAATTATTCCTCATGAAAAAGCCAGGGGTGTCTGGACAGGAATATCAGGATAGTGTGCTGTTGCACTGCTCACTGTGACTGTTTTGTTGTTTTGAATTGAGGAATTTAGGTTAAAAGACAGCAGATACCGTAGCGGCTTGCAGACCCTCTGCACAGCCTTCTGGCTGGCAAGAAAAAGATCTGAAAGCTAAAATGGAAGAAGGTTTCTACATATTCTTCCCATTCAGGATACTGCAACTGGCTGGTGAGCTGCATGACACTGAAAAAACATGCAGTCTCCTAACAGCATTAAAGGCAGGGGAAGAAAATACAAATCAAAAGCACACTGGTGTTCTTCAGTACAGTTTTGTTTTTTTTCACAAAATAACTCCACCCGATATGATTTAATGCTGTAAACACAAAGAGCGTGTGTTGAGCCCTAAGTTGAGGGAGCTGGCAGTGGGGGGGAGGCGGGGTGCGGGGGCTGGCCGGGGGGCAGCGTCCCCCTTGCTTTGTGTCCTGGGGTGAAACCGGGCCGAGGGGTCCGGCACGTACGTGGGAACCTGCTTTTCTTGTGAACATTACTTTTGGGGTTGGATACATTCCTCGGTTTCTCCTTCAAACTAGCTTTCTGTTAAATGCAGATATATTATTAATTAATTATTCCTTTGGGGTGTTGGAAGTAAACTGACCAATATTTGTGACTTTAATGGAAAAGTTACAAACCCTGAGAACTTCATTTTACCATCGTTATTAGAAACTCAGTCCCCTGGCAGAGAGTCTCCAAGCTGGCTTATTTCACATCACCAGCTTATATGACAAAGCGTTTCCTTAAGCTATGGTAAAATCCATGACTGCATTTTTCTGCTACACGATGTCACGGGGCGGAGAGTGAAACCTGCGCTTACTGCATTCAGGAAGCCAAATCCACTTCAAACCCCTGAAACAAACCTACCATAACACACCCACAAATAAGCTGCTGGTCATTTTCAGGACAGGACTGTTCACAAAACAACATACAGCCAGCAGCACAAGCACCTTGCACGCACGTACACGCTCCCTCGTGAAAACACCCAGATTTGACCAAAAGGAAATCAGATGAAGATCCCCACCAAGGAGGAAGAGCCAATATATAACCGAGACCGTTCGTGTAGGGTTTCAGCCTTCGCCATGGACCGTGCCCACAAGACGGTCTGGCAACGACGCACCTTCAGCCCGCAGAGGCCTGATCGGCGGGCTCTGCGCCGTGGTGGCGGCCGTGCCGCACGGCCGGCGTGTCCCGCTGTGCGCTCCGGCCACCACCGGCACGCTCCTGGCCGTGCCCACGGCACAGGGGGAAGCCGAGGGGAAGGCTGCACAGGCTGTGACGGTTAGGATGGTAGCTCATCTGACAGTTTAAGGAAAACTTCTCTTGGTAGCAGTTGCCTCCCAAGCTGAATCGAGACTAAGAATAACTTAGGTTTGGGGATTTTAAGAGTAGTAGGAAGGTACAATTCTATCGACAAGGCTAACTGCCCCAAGTACGTTACCAGGAATAATATTAAGTAGTACTGTCATAGGCAGAGCTCTAAAATAAAATGAAAAAAGCAAATCTGTTCATTTGATAGCAATCTATTTTTTGTAGCAGCATGTGAAAATAAATTTTAAAAGATTTAAAGCATGTTCTCAAGAAATAAGACACACTGACATAAGTGTGACAATTTGCTACCTGAAGAAGTTGTAGGAAGATGGTGTCCATAAAAAGGCTTCACCCTATGCTCAAAACACAGTTGGTTTTAATTTCCTTGACATTAATTTACTTGAAAAGTAAATCATACATTTTCCTTCTCCCTCTAATTTCTGCCTTACCTTCCCCTCTCCCACTAAAAACCAATCTTTTAAGACTTAGCAGATCATCTGTACTTTAATTTTTATTCAGTTATCTGATTTTTTTAAAAGTTTTCCTTCCAAATGCTCTTCCAGCAAGCAAAACAGGAGATTTATTATTTGTTTACTAACAGTAATGAGCAAGCAGAAACATTTCTTGCAATACAACATTTCTACACAAAGTTTACACAATGACATTTAGGAAAGACTAAACCTAGAAGCAGATGGAGTCCCTTGCAGTCAAACTGAAGGAGGTGCAGAAATTATCTGTCACTTGATACATTTTTTATCTGCTTATCATCTCTAGAAACTTCTTTCTCAGGATAGAGTTGAGGAAAGTTTGCTTCCCTCTTTTCATTTCAGAATCACTAGCTCTTGTGTTTGATGTGTTTTGGGTGAAATGTCAGGCAATTATGGTGATGTACTTGCTTTTATATTACCCTCTCCCTTCCCTTGACGGCTTTTAAAAACACACGTATCCCCTCTCGCCTCCCCTGCCCTTGTGTGAGCAGGAGATCACCCCTGGCCCAGGTGAAGGGAGGGCAGCCACAGCCATATCTTGTGCTCCCAAAGAGACTCTGTGGCTATAGTAAATCCAAAGCGCAGTAATTCTGAAAATGATCACATGCATTTTAAATAGCAATTTAGACTGATTCTGCTATACATCCCTCAGTAGGGCCCACACCAAATTACTTTCATTTTGCTGTTTCTATGTTTATTGGGACTGATTCATTACACAGCACAGAGTCTACAGGAAGAAGACATTTTTCAGCATAACAGGTTTACAGTAAAATTAGATTATAGTTTTATAAAGCCCTAGGATAAACCCCCCATATATCCCATATGTGCAGAAAGGGACATATTGTCCACAGTGTCCTCCTTCATAAGGAATAGCTACTCCTTGGATTTCCCCCTTCTTAAACAGTATAGTCAAAGAGCTTTTTTTCTGCCAAACTATTGGCATGTGATTGCCACTACATCTTCCTTTATCCTCTTTAGTGTATTTATTTAGTCCCCAGAGGTCCTTTCCTCTTCTAAAAAGGAAGGCCGAAGAGACTCGATAGATGTTATTGCTATTGTCCAGGAGAATCTATGGGCTAGCAGACAGATCTCCATCTGTGATCTCCATCATCTCTGATCCTGGAACCCAGACACCCCATTTCCTGTGGCCAAGATGCAGGACAGCATAGCCGGACGAGAAGGAAAGCACAAATCTAGCCTGAAAAGAATATTTTTAGATTGAATGAAATACACCACCCACAAAGACAGAGAGAGCAAGACCTTGGGAAACCAGGGGACTTCTTTCTTTCTTTCTCTGTTTTAAAGAAAAACACTGTTTTCTCTTGGCGTTGTTAAAAAACAATTCCCATTTAAGCAGTGACAGGCAGGACTCTGTAATCTGTACATACAATTTAATCCTTTACAGAATCAGCAGAACCCACATCAATCAAGCCTTCATCAACTTGTAAAAACAATATTTTGATTCAATCAGATTCAAAGCCCCGAAATTCCCAACTAATTAATGCAGGGTCACTCAGAGGCTGTGAAGCAATGGCTAGCAGAGTGGTCAAATATTTACCCCTCAACACAGTAGACATTAGGACAACCAAAGGACCTGAAGAGTGGGCAAGAATAGATAATGCGACTCTCACTGCAGCAGGTTTCATTCACTAGAAGTATTTGGATAAAGAATTATTACAAAGGAGAGAAAAAAAAGAAACTGAAGCCTCTGCCGTAAGCAGCATTCTCACATCCTGCTCAAGGGCTGTTAAATGGTCAGTGACCCAGGCAACATCCTTCTCATTTTTTGGTTTTTAACATGCATGTCTCCAGACAGTTGAGTTGTTTTGGTTATAGTCCTTCCTTATAACATTCACAATAAATTACATTATAAGAACATAGACGGCAAAAAAATTACTGAAGAGTCCAAACCACTCAGACCTTCTGGCCTGCTTTGTATTCCTAGAAATGAGTCTTGAATTCAGCTTTTTCCTTTAAATATTCTTAAAATATAACCCTAGCATTCAGTATATTCTATGCACGGAGGAAATTTTCACAGCGTGGAGGGGTTGCCTATGTGTACTGCAGGCATGCGTCTGCTGAGCCTGATGTCTCAAGGTGATTCTTTGGAGCTCATTTGATGCAGCTTTAAACTCTGCCTTGTGAGAAAATATTTTTTTGTATGTTCTACTCCAAAGCTAAAATCTCATTGATTCTTTTAAAATGCAGTCATTAAACAGTCACAACGTGTTAATGCATAATATATATAATCATATATATATATGCATACATGGGGCCTATATGCAGCTGAGTGCATTCTTTGACCTCGTGCGTATCTGTAAAGACACACAGTATACACCTACTGTGTGCGTATGTGTGAGTGTGTGTGTGTGACAGAAGTGGAAAGACTGTATGTCAGAGAAAAATAAGAATACATCTGGAGTGCTAGTCTCCATGACACCTGATCACTAAAAAAACCCCAGATTTTTCTTGAGAGAGATATTTTTGCATTTCTTGGCAGAGGGGGATTCTGGAAGTGCTGTACCCACTCACACCCATTTAGCCTTTGCTAATGGCAGCTTCACTGAAACTACTTTCTGTCCTAGACCATATCATGCCTCTCCAAGACACAACTACTCCAAAAACATACAAGGAAATGACTTGCTGCAAAAAAACAACGGAGCAGTTTTCACTTTTCCTTTCAAGATTCCTTTTGGGTTATTGTGCTTTTTTCACATTTATACATTTTTGCATTTGCACTCTAGAGCTACACAAGGGACAGAAATGGAATATATTTTGCATTACGTTGATATGACATTTGCTTCTGTGTTCAATTTCATCATATTGTGAGATGCACTCTGGATAAACAGACTTTAGCTTAACAATTATGCAATTAACATGTGCTCTGCCTTCCACAAGAAAGTTTTCAAAAAGTTTAAGAGCAACCATTTGATAATTCACAATTTTTACATTACCTATATTTTGAGACAGCTTGAGAAGGAATTCTACACCCAGGGGAATTTTTAAAAAAGCTGTTTTGAAGAACCCATGCTGATGGTATTTCACTGGAACAACAGTCAGTGCCCGGTTACACCAAAATATATTTTAGAAGGATGCCCTCTCCCAGACTACTATAACAGCAGCAGTAGTAATAATAGTGATAATTAAGAAAGAGATCCAGATAATGCCACCCCCAAAAAATATATTTCAAAAAATCATCACTAGTCTTTTCCTAATATTACTCTCATCTGCACAGGAAAGACCAGACAAATAACCCGGGGTGAAAGGAGTAGTTCTCTGTTTTCAGATGTATGTCTTACAATGGAGAGACAAAAATTATCACGCCTACTTAAAATTGTAGGTGTAAAAACCTGGATTAAAGCATCTCCTCTTTAACTTACATTATTACTACTACTCAACATCATAAAACAACACATGAAATCCTATTTGCTTTCCCAGACTACTGTGATTTCCTTGCATTTTGCACTTCACAAACCTCCAGCAAAGAAGTTGGCTTGGTTCATTTTCAGACAGTTTCCCATTCTGACTCCAAGTGCTAGTACAGTCCTGAAGTGTGTGGGATCCTAAAATTATTCAAACCTTAAAAATTGCAACCACATATGTCATTTTTGCACTGGCTTGACCTTTTCAGCAGACAAGTCATTCTGACACATAAAAGGAAAAAGAAAGAGAGCCACCTGCTTCATACTAGGAACTGGGGCTGCGTGTGCTCTGTTGGAATTGCTAAAAGAATGTATAAATGAACTCACTGCTACAAAACTGCAGTATTTCCAGTTTCCCTCTATACTCCAGTTACTACAGACTGAGAAATTCTGGGATCAAAGTAGTATCCCTTTTATTTTTAAGGGAGAACAAATACACTGTGGAATACCTCCTATTCCCAGCAGTTAACACCAACTGATATTTTCAGGCTGAAGGGCCACTCTGCCGGCCTTAAGGCAGGGTACAGCTTCTATTCCCTGTCCTGCTTTACAGGGTACGTGGCTGACATGAATTTTCAGAGGAGATGCCACAACTCTAAATTCAGTTGTTGATAGGCAAGCATGAGATGAACGTTCTTTCCATATATCCATCTTTATAATTTACATTCTATAGGTTTCCATTCAGTCAGGCATTTGAACAGGAAAATTATAAAGTATTTTCAAAATCTCTATGCCATTGAGGAAAGGTGAGAAACTAACCAAAACCATCTGAAAAATTTCCATAGAACAGTAGAGATCTTTCTTTCTTCTCTTTTAATTTGCCAGATTGCATCTGGTAAAGGAAAAAGCACTGGTCAACATTATAAATCCACTCCCATGTTACTGACTCATTTTTATTTGGACAAAGAACAGATAAACATCCTGATGCACAGAAATCCTGATGTAGGAATAGAAAAACAAATTATTTCATCTGCTGGTATCCACAACATGCACCCACCTACAGAACTGTTCAAGTCACTGGAAAAGCTCTGGACACAATGCATTACCATGCACAGGGTTACTTTGAAACAGCTTATAAAACGTCTGGAATATTGTATATATTTTTCTTTTATCATTCTTCTTTTTGGATTTCACTTACATTCCCTTTTGCTATCAAAATGAGGGTGATAAATTGAAGACGAAAAAGCGCACGTTTCTCCATGACTTTTAAAAAGCACTTGAATAAATATTATCCATGTAGCCAAGTGTGTCCTGCATTTGACTAGGTGCAAAGCAGTAGGGATGCCACTGCAAAGAAAACACGTGCCCTGCAGCTCTTAGCACCAGTGCAGTCAATATGCTAAACAGTGATTTATATTAGTGAATTTTCACGTTCAAATTAATAGCTCTTTTTGAAACCATTACTGTTTCAGTTTCACCTTAAATATTAATCTAGCATCTAATCCATAATTGTTTGTAAATATGCACATTTGGGGAATTATTCTTAGATACATCCAAAGATCTTTCCTTCCCTTGGTAGCGTTCCTTCAGTAATTCTGCGAACCAACCTGAACTGCTCCACAAGGTAGTGCAGTGGGATGAGGCTATTTTTAAGCTTTAAGTACAACAGAAAGACAAACTTTAACAATAAATCATGGATAAATGTACTAAGTGCCCTGGATATTAACAGAAATATTACCTCACAAACAGAAGTTCTCTCTGCTAACACTTTTGCCACTAGTATTTCAACGTAATAAGTAACAGAAATTAAGGAAGTCTTAAACTTCTGCTGGTAAAATATATTCCCAGGAGAAAAAGCTTTTTACATGATATTTCAATGCAAAGTATTCCGCTAATATCAAACTCTCCCCATTTTTTCTTTCCCAGAGAGTCTCCCAAAGAACAGGACAACAATACAGTACCAGAAAAATCTCTCATCATGATGTCTCTGAACTGTATCAGCTCCTGATCTTTCCTGCACCATTGTACAACAGCCCATGTCCCATCTCAGCCACCAGAACTGTCACCCTGCTTTAGATCTCTCCAGTTACTCTGTTTTCTCCCCCTGGATCCTGCAGGTCACCAAATCTGTCACCCTGCCTTGCATTCGGACACAAAGACATTACACTGACACACTTCCCCTAGTCAGAAGATGTGTCACCTTGCACTTTTACCTATGGTCAATACTTCTATCACCTTGCCTTTTGCCGCTGCTACCAGAGTTGTCACCTTGCCCTCTAAGCTTGTCCTTGTACATCTCCACACAGCTTATGTCTCCACTCATTGTGTCTCTCACTTCATCCTGCCTCTACAATCAGCATTTCACTTCATCTTTACTCCCAGTGACATCCATCATAGCTTTGGTATCAGAAATTCTTCTGAAAATTAATTTTTGTCTCACTGTCTAAAAGAACTGACTTCTTTTTTTTTTTCCCCCACCAGAATTAAGGAGCTTAAATAGAACAGCAAGATAGGCACATGCCAAGACCAAGTAACTGTCATTGCTATATGGGCTAGCTCATTTTTCTCATTATGATCCTCACTATATATCTAAAACTAGACTGTAAGCTCTCTGAAGTAGAGCTTGGCTTTTCTATATGCTCCAGTAAAACAAATTACATAATAAAAATAACTGATATTTGAAATGTAATTGGTCACTAGAATTTGCAAAACAGTAAGATAAAACCAGAACAGCTCTGTAAATCAGTAGGTGATGAATTGGCCCAGAGTAAAATAAACTGAGCAGTCCCTGTCAGCATGTCACACAAAACGTATATTTGCAGTTCAGAGGCACTCTGCCTGCTTAGTAGAATTTGCAGATTTCCGATTCTAATCTCCAAAAGCAAAAGACTCCACATAGAACAACAGATGGATTATCAGCACAGGGTGTCTAGGAAGTGCTTACACCCCTGCTCGGAGGTTAACATTTGATTTCTCTATTGTATGGTCATCTTTGACTGAAAGAATCAATAAACAAAATTAATTCCTAGTTCTCAACATTACCTTTTCAGCTGCAGCTACAAAAAATAATTTGTTGTTCAAAGCAAATAAGAAACAATCTAAATACTACTACTGCCATGATTAAATTTGAAAACAAAATCAAATAAATGCAGTAAAATACCCCCCCCCCCCCCCCCCAAAAAAAAACCCTCGTGAAAATTAGCCTTTCCTCTACTGCAATGACCTCTTCATTAAATATAAGGTTTAAAGATTTCATAGTGTACCACATGTCTGTGACACCTTTGGTCACAAGACGCTGATGATTCCATAACCTAAAGGACTGGATTGAAATGGCTCTAACTTAGGCCTTCAGGATGTAAGCCAGTCAGCAGGGATACACCGTCCCTTTTTTTTGTCCCTTCCATCCAAGAGCAGTCAGGTTTTACAACCCAAGCACAGTGCTGAATACAGGAATATGAGAAGAGAGTATGGCCTGACTCGTAACTCGCCTCTTTCACACCGATTCATCACCCACTTCAGTGGTCCCTGAATGTGGTCTTTTGGTCACTGTTAGTCCATGTGGTCAAAAAATTGTTTCAGCATTGAGAAGTACAACGTTTTTAATTAAATGCATGGTGATAGTGCTTACAGTGGTCTGTGAAAAATACTGAAGGACAACCATGGTCTAGAGAGTTCAACCCCCCGTCCCATATTGCGCGGGGCAGCAGCCCAGGCAGAGAACGAAGTCTCTACCAGGTAAGACAAACACATAACTTGCCAGAGTGACCATCAGCCAGACCCCCAGCACCCACCACCCCCATAGCTGTTACAAAGCCCTGTGCTTATCAGATTAAGAAATTAAAATATTCAGGCTATTTCTACCTATCTTTTGGAGGCTCACTAAGAAGATACAAATTCCATTCGATGCTGGGAATGGGAGCCAAGAGACGTCGGCTGAAATGCTGGTTAGCTCTCTGGCTACAGCTACATCCAGCTACAGCTGGACAACAAACTTCTTTCTGTGTCTTGATTCCCCAATAAATAAACTTGGATTTTGTAATACTTAACTCCCCCCACAAAGCACTCTAAGACCTAGAGGTGAAGATTATTATGAAGAATTATATTAAACAGTAGTTAAAAGCAGTTTAAAATCTTGCTTCCAAGTGTTCTCTTTTCCTCATTTTTTTCATGGTATTGGGCAAATTACTTAACCTGTTTCTTGCTGCCTTCTGCATCTGTTCTTAGTAATGATGATAAAAGTCTATATCTAGATTTAGATGTTTATGAAGAAATTTCACAGCTTCCTTGTAAAATGTTTTAAAAAGGGCAAAGGGTCACTACTTTCAGTGATCATTTAGAGTGGCTTTTTAGTTTCTGAACCATTTGATTTTTACTCTTGGCCTACTGAAATGAAGTGATTTTGCTGTGTCTGCCCAGAGCTAGTTCAGTGGAATCTCATGGCATTGCCTGGGATTCTGTTTATAGGATGCTAAATGATGGTGTCACAGGTCAAGGCTCTTGAACATACTGATGACGCTTAAATTCAGAGATAGTTATTTATCAGATGGTTATTTGAAGCTTTAATTAATGCATGGGCAGTTTTACCATGGAATCCAACTTTGCTTCTTGGATGTAACTGGATCAAACCCATTTGTGTAGTAATGGCAGTAGCATCAAAAACATTCGCTATTCTAATGTATGGTATACAGAAAAACAGTGTTCCAGATTTGTAACTGGAGTTCTTCCTTGGAATGTGTTATTTTGGACATCTCCATTGTATACCAATATACACATTGTTGTTGCACTCAAAGAGAGGCTTCAAACTATTTGGTCACTCTTTACATTTGTCCAAGTTCTCCTTCAGCTTCTCTTTCCTGCTTTTCAATACAGGCTTTGAACAAACATATACAGAACTGTTCTCAGGCCATTTTTTAGAGAGATCAGCAAAACCCTTTACACTGGTTATTCTAACACAAATTAAAGCTAAGCAACAAATGCAACCAAACCATTTTTTGTCCTCATTCAACCCCAATCCCCCTTTGTTCTTTATGAATAGAAACAAGCAGAAAGTATTTTATTGTGCTCTAGAAATCTCTACCAAACTATACCAAAGAAGGCAAAAGGACAGATCACTAGTATCAACTTCTATCCAGCTCAAGACCATCAGAAGATGGTTGAGAGCAGCATGAAAACGAGATGCAGACTTGCACTGACTCTCAGCCTGAAGGCACACAGCAGGCACATAGCAAATCCTAGCTTGCAAGTTTTTTCCAGAACTTTAAGCAATATAGGTTACTGTGTGCTGGAACTGCTCTCTGTGAAGACAGACATAAAGGAAGCTGCAGTGAAGAAATCAACACTTCACACTGCTTTCAGCAGCATTAAAGTGCAGCCCATGGTCTTCCATGCAGCTGGAAAGAAACCATTCTCTCTGCAGCTCATCTATTAGTACAAAGTGAGTGAGAAATCTATAAAGGATTAAGACAAAACGTGTTAAACAAAACATCTCCTTCAACAGTCAAGGATTACATATCTCAGCATTTTGTAGCAGTCTTAGGAAGTACAGATTTATATAGTGGGGAGGGGAAGAAATGGAAGGAGGATGCAACATTAAGGTGGCTTTAGCCACAGCAGCACTGTGAATGGTATCGTGTGGTTCCCATCACGCCTTCCTTACTTTTTGCTCAGGTCCGCTGCCAACCGTACTGACTGTATCTTAAACGATTTTTGTTCCTATTCTTTGTTTCAAGTATCTATGTCTATATCCAAAATGGAGGAAAGTAAGTATTTTCTCCAGTAAGCTGTCAACCCAACTACCATACCGAGACCCAAAACTCTAATCCTATCTACATTACTGTCTACTGTGCAAAGAAAAGCGAGCCCATTTCTGAGATGCTTATTTACCTAATAGACTATAAAAGGTATCGAGGGAGTCATTCCATTCAATTGGGTCAATCTTATGTATGTAAATATGTATTTAAATTTGGTAAATATGTACAGTATTTAGAGTATGTGGAGAATGATTCTTCTGTGGAATGGGGCACCTCTTTCAAAAAGGTTTACACTACTCCAGGTAAATTAAACTCCTTTACACACCAATAATGAAAGCTGAAATCTGCTGGAAAAGAGATGCCCTCTTTTGTTAACTGATGTGAGTAAACATTGCTGAGCTTTGCAGCATTCTAATTGCAGTTATTAATTAAACGTATTTCAATAAGATTAACTTAGTAGATTTGATATAATATCTAATTTTAAGGGTAGAAATAAACATTCAGTTTCACATGGGAAATGATTCATTCATGAAAACAATTCCATTATTTAAGGACTATATATGTATGTTTGCCCACATGCATGAACCCCAACGATAGAAAAAAGCATTACATACATGTGCATGTGTTTCTCTTCCCTGCCCTTAAAATGCAAAAATTTCCTAAAAATAAAATTCTTGGTAACGTTTTTCTGTTCATCCACAGGAAAAAACAAAATCTTGGTACCGTCAGCCTTCTAGCTGGAATACCTCATAGGAGAATAAATCTGTTCATACTAAATTACTATTCCCACTGCTCTACAACCCTGAATTTATCGTGCAACTATGCTAAGTAGACCTTTGTTAAAGAAATAGTTTTATTAAAGAGTTCTCCAAGTAAGAACATCAGACTGCTTGATACATACTTGTTAGAACTCTTAACAGAACAGTTCTGAAATAAATATATTTTTTGAGGTACTTATGTCAGTACTCATTTTTGTAGGAGAAGCTCCTCCACCATCCAATGGCTTATTAAGGAATAATGGAGGGTGGGAGGAGGGTACACACAGGAAATCACCATATTTCAAGGCTTAGAGTGAAGAGGTTTTCAGCCATGGCAAAAGCTCTGGAGGTTTCATTTAACAGAAAATTCCTCTCCAGTCCAAGTTCACACCTCACATAGTCAGTATCAAAGCGGTATGCAATGAGAAACACATTAGACTACACTTATTTCTATTACACCCCAAACAGCAAGTCTAAATAATTCTGGATTTCTACAACTTGAAGGGAAAAAAACCCCAACTCAGTTACTAAAGTCTTAAAGTGTGTGGCATTGGGCCTCTTAGGGGCATCAGCTTTCCTTGGATGAATGACATGATATGCATAAGAAAATACAAAAACTTTCGATCACCCTAATACTTGAAGTTACTTCAGTGGGATGTAAGCCAGGGAGGAAGGGAAAACAGTTTGGCTCTTGGCTCAACTTTCCTTAGTGAAAATACAAAAAAGATAGAAAATAAAATTGAGGCTTAGACACAAATCAGTGACAATCAGAAAGGCAAGAACTCGGACCGGTGCTCTGTGCCCTGCAATGCCTGTGCAGGCACCGTTCAGTGCACGCGAGAACAGGAGCTGCTCACCCGGGCAGAGGCTGACGGCAGCCGAAACAGGGGCTTCTGCAGCCAGGCCAGTCCCGCTGCTCAGAGCGGCATCCCAAATTGTGTGTTACCCTAGCTGGAGCAAAGCTTCTGCATGCTGTTTATGAGGATCCATTTATTTTATTTACATGTTCAAAAATTTGATATAATTTCATAATTTGTAATTGTAAAAGAGAAAGCAGTATGCCAGAAATGGCTACCTTTCTCAGAATTTCCGGATACACAGTATTTCAGATACAGGGTATTTATATATATATGTATATTATATATACACAGTGTGTATATATGCATAGTCATGCATTGATGAAAGGAGGTAGTTAAAAACATGTAAAAATCAAATAGCATGTTTACATTTTATTAAATGTAAACAGTGCTGATACATTTCTAAATATAGTCATTGAAATATCTTCACCTCTGTCTTCCAATAGGCTTGTGAAAACTAAGTACCAGTATAAACTGGATTTCCATGTGCCCGAAACAAACAACTATACTCAGCATCCCTGTTAATATTCAAGCAACTTACAGCTGATGTAAGGAAACATACGGAAGGTGAGATAGTCCATATGAATTATAGAATTGACCTAACAACTGAAACTGTCCAAAAGTATGAATAATTTTCTTATCGTTACCTTTTTTGCCTTAATATAACAATGCAAAACATACTAACCATAGCAAAGCCTGGAAAGGGTTGCAGAACTTTTTCCTAGGTACTTGTGCTAATTGTGACTTTCTCCAAAGCAAAGTGAGAAACAGCTTAGGAGAAACCCATTCTCTATCTGATGTCTACTGTGGTGGATTCAAGAGGTTCAGATGATACATGGAGAAGCAGCTGAACTTCCCTGTAATGCATATTGGGTCTTTTCCCCTCTGAGCTGATTATTCTTGACAAGTGAGGGTCTGCAAGAACCAATGTATTGAAGTATATTTGGGTCTAGGTCCAGCTCTCATAACTGGACCCCATGTTTACTCAGCTTGTGTAAGCAATACTGCTAATTCCTTTCATAGGACTGTGCTATGTCAGTGTGGAGAGAATGTGGGTCGCCTAATATTAGTATCATAATAAAATCAGCTTTTGCAATCAGTCCCGACACCTTCAGCTGACTGCTGTTTTCCATTAAAATCTTCTCTTAGATCAAGTTATACAATGAAATTCAGCTTTCTGCTGCCTCCATTTTCAACAGATTATAATGAACAACATCTTACGTTTGCATAATACCTTTAGTAGTGTGTCAGAAAAGAATAAAGTACTCTTTCTAACAAAAGCCTGGTTAGAGTAGAAGACACAGAGAAATCAAGCAAAAAAAAAATCTTACGAACTAGTATTGAATTTCAACATTCTACTTGCTTATCATATAGTATAAATAATTCACACTTGAAAATCTTATTTTCAGAAATGTTTACTGACACAGCAAAAATCCATGTGAGAGGTTACTGACATGGTATGTAAATGCACACCTAAAAAGAGTAGAGTGATCACCAAAATGATGAGAAAAGAATTAATCTGAGGAGAATATCTGCTAAGAAAATACATTGTCCTGAATAAACTAGCTGGTAATTAACAGCTCAGGTACCGAAGTCTCCTTCATTTCAGATCTGTCCAATGGTAGATGTGCTCCAAAATACCAGCTTGTGGTATAGACTTCTACTACTTCAGTCTTTAGTCGAGTTTATATTTTGATTTGAAAGATACGAAGAGAAAATTACTAGGAAAAATCTACCAGGATAGGGAAACAAAATTTTGTTCAGGTGTTTTTACTTTATTCTGTTAAAATGAGCTTTGTGGGTTTGAAAATGTTAAATAATCCAACATACTGGAGGAGCACTGAATAGAGCGGGCAGAGGCAGGGCCGTCGGTGCTGGGTGCCGGGAACACCACTCCAGCAGGGATGGCCATGAGGGCGGCTGGGGCTGGGAACTGGAGAAGCTGCTGCAGTGGGGTCTGCACACAGAGACGTGTGAGGCCCACAGCTGGAAATACTAACAGCAGCAGCGGCAATGCGCATTTGTCACCTGCATTAACCAGCTCATTCTTTCACGAAACAAAAAATTCCCCAGTTAAAGATCTGAAAATACTCATTTCTGTAACTGTCCTTGGGAAAAAGAAACCTCACAACAAGAAAAGTAAAAAAAAAAATTAAATTACATTAAATCCGTTCTGTTTAATTTTGCATGCTGAAATGGCTGTTCTAGTGCGCAAATGTTAAAAACTACCCCTCTGAAATGGAGTGGCACTATCTCACAGCTCGCTCTCAACCATACACCCAAAAGAGGGACTTTTGCTGGAATACTTGGCCAAAATGGAAAGACAAGTAATCAGAGGACACGAGGAGGCTGCGATGGCAGGGGGGTGGCAGTGGGGTGGGGTGTTAAGTTGTGCTAGAAGAACACAGGCGACCGTAAAATCCAAAGGACCGTACCTACGGTGCGGCACAGGAACAGAGAGACGCCCGAGCCCCAGCCGAACCAGCGCCCCAGCAGACATCCTCGGGTCTCCCTCCTGCCTTCACTCACCACAGCCACTTACCTATTTTTAGAAACCGTTACACCTCTTAGAGTGAAAAAAGCTCCGAGTGAAAAGGTTTGTTACTTAATACAAAAAACGGCTCAGGGAAAGGCATAAAAGCTACACGAAATTTTAAATGCAATTATCTTAGATTAGAATATTTGGCTTGAAAGATCTGGAGGGTATTGTTTTTGATAAGACAGAGCCACTTGACAAGGCCTGTCACCACTCCAGGTCTCTCTGTTGTCAACTAAAGATGAAAGGACATCACAAAGAATTAACTTCAGCTTTTAAACATTTTGAAAATGTCAAAGAGGTCATAGCTGATCTATTTCCTTATACAGCATATTCACTTGATGAAATTTGTGGTAACAATGTGTTTTTACTTTTCATTCAAATTGGTCTAAAATCCTGGTAATTGATCACAGACTAATGAGAGCTGACACAGGACCGGTGCGATTGGCTGAGCTTTGTATCAATCACAGCTGCTGCCGGTCCACGCTGTGCATATTAGACTTTCTAATGGCACTAATTGGTGACTACAGAAAAAACCTGCTAAATCTCCTAGTGTAGTTTCCAGAACCATTTATTTGGTTTCCAGTTACACTAAAGCCAATTTAAGCCCTTTTATAACTAACACCTTCCTACATATAGGACCTATTGTTCATGCCTTCTCACAAGCCGTCTAAATAGTCCTTAAAATATTCAGTGAGATGACTCTAAATTAAAAATGGGTCCAATCTGTGAAACAGCAGAAGTAAAAGTAGAAGCTAAATATTTGTATTGACCTTTTAGAAGCATTAGCCAAGTCAGTAAAATATCTTAAAGGCATCTTATTATGCATATAGCAGCTAAATTTTTAAATCTCATTTAAAATAACATGTGACCACATTTGCTAGAAAGTGATTTTATATTTCCAGAACATATTAGCATCTCTAAATATGAAAGTTATCAGTTAAAACAAGTTGAAATGCTGTTGTATCATGCTAATTCTTCCCCCACCCCTTCCATATGATTTGGAGAGAAAGGTCAAGTCTGCTGTCACTTCCCTCTAACTGATGCTCAGAGACCGTGTGCACTGAGCATGATACATTTAAAAGAAACCAAGCAATCGGCCATTTTCTGCATCAACTGTATTAATCATAAACCCTCCATCTTGAGCTAAAACAAGAGATTAGGTGCCCAGGAATAAAGGCAGAAAGTTTTCTCTCTGCTCAAAACCAAAGAATGCTTTTCCATTTTGGACATGTTCCTTACACTGTGCAAAAGGGTAATAATATTAACTGTAATTTATAAGATAGACTCCAAAGGAAACAGGCATTTAGCTACAGATAAAACTGTACAACTGAAACCTGTGTTCATGATAAACAACAGGATGATATATAAAGAAAGAGCAGGTGCAGTGAACACCAATGTAAAGATACGACTGGGAATGCTGCTGCACACCTCAGTTTTTCCTACATGCACGTTTCTTCTATACACGCGCATACATACGTAAGATCACATTTTTATATAAATCTCTTGTTAACCACAACATATGACTTATGTATGCGTGTTATATACACACGCACACAGATGTGTGTGTTTATATACAGCGAGAGAGAGAGAATACCTGAGATGAGAACATAAGGGATGGAAAGTGGCACTAAGCAATCTGAAATATTTTGTATTTCAAGCCATAATGATAAAAACAAGACAGAGACACAGAGGTAAAGTTTAGAACAAGCAAGTGCTAAGCTTTAGAACAAACAGACCTAATTATGCTGTTTGTTCTCCAACCTGAGATAAAAATAATGCTTAATGTATTAACAGGACTGTTCAGCAATACTTCATATATTATATATAAGAACATATAGCTCAAATAGCTTAGGAGAAACAACTATCACCCATGTTTTTCTCATACGTTTAAAATGGAGGGTACATGCAGAAAAACACTGTAATAAAGCTACAGTCTGCATTTGCAATTATATGCTAAAAAAGAAACAATTTACTGTACAATTAATTAAATATATTTCTTTAAAATATTTGGCAAACTGAATAAGGTCACACCTTCTGTACAGGCATGGCTTGCTAAATCTTTATTAAGCTACCAATCATCAGAAGGTAAGACAACTGCAGTACTGGCTGTAGGTTTTCTGAATGAGAAAAGGAACAATTCCCAGCAAGATCTACAGACGTCACCCAAGGTGATTGTTCTAAAGTCTCTCCATTCAAAACTGTCTCACTTGTATTTTAAAATGTTTCACTTATATGAGCCACCGCTACGCCACAGGTAAATTTGATCCCAATTCAATTAGTCGTTAGCATCAGTAGCACTTAAGCATATAATTACACGCAAGTATCATCTCAATGCTTTGCCAAACACAGACATCTGAAGCACACGTTTTATCACTTTGGTCACCCTGTTAACCAACAAGTTCCTTATACAAATTACAAAGTAATCTACCTAACTGTATTTTCATAACGTATTTGTGAGGTACACATTCCCCATTCTCACCCTTATTTAATTGATATGTAAATGCAGATCTAAGAAGTAATCCAATGGAGTCCACAAGGAGCACATGGTAGAGCAGCAGATGGGACAGGTGTGGTATAAGGTTTTCGATGCACCAAAATCAGATTGTGCCAATGCACTGACCCCCTTCAACAACAGTCTGTCCAAAATAAGAGGAACGCATAAACAAAAATCTTTATCTTAAAGATGCTCATATCTATTTTACTGAAAGTTAACATACAAAAGCCTTAATTTGCCAATTTATATGTACTGAGAGCTTAGATCAACGGGCAATGCAACAATCCCTCCCTCCTCAAATGCATTAGTGCTAGAATACATAAACCAAAATAGAAGGTTGAGAGGCTGCCCACCTTTCTTTCTCTCCCTCTCTCTAGACAGGTTTTGTAATAACCAAAGGAAAACTATAACCATCGATGCTTTGATGGTTGTTGCCTGCTTAAAACTTACTTGGACTGTGAAGTTATTCTGCATGTGCATGTAGAAAGGAGATTTTACGAAAAGAAGAGAAACAAGGAGCCATTTTCCAAGGCAGTCTCATTGCGGAGTGAGGAAGTCGTCACAAATCTTATCAGAAACATTTTTAAGTGATCCTTCAACAATTTCCACCACGCTCTCAAAAAAAGACCAAAACTCTTTTAAAACTCGATGCATATTGGAAAAAAACAAGCCTCTGCAAGAAGCAGCAAGGTCCCCTTAGCTTTCTTAGTTTCTTTTGGGGCCAAAATATACTGCGCTGACATTGCAAGCATTTTGGCATAGCAACTTCGAAGAAAGGAGGACGAAAGTCCTTGAAGAATGTAATTTCCTCATCAAATTATATTTAATGGCAATAATATGCATTTTCTGTTTTCAGTCCTAGGATAAAAAGTCAGGCAAAATAATGTAAAGGCATTTCACATACTGCAGGTGAACTCTGAAGCCCCTATTTTCTAATTAAGAGGGTTTGAGGTTAATCAGTTTAAAATTGCATTGATTTATATAATCATTTTGATTCAGTGAGGGATTAAATTGAAATGAATTATGAGGTACATCGTAAGTATATGTTCTATTTTGCTGCTTGTTCAAGATTTGGATATAATACAAGGAAAAGTAACATCCAGTGGAATTCTCATGGATCTACAGCAGTTCCAGGGCCAAACAGGCAAAGCAGAGTCTCTGAAATAATACTTTAAGCATGGAAAGATGTGAAAGAAAAATTTAGTTTATCAACAGTTAATAAACAGAAACTGAAGAAGATTAAGAATTTATATAATTCATGTTAGTATGCTGCTTAATCCTGTTGTATTCATATTGGAACAGAATTACTCTAGCACTACAGCAACAAAGCATGAGATCGCTCCCTAAAGGAATCACGGCACTGTTCCTTGTCCTTGGCTCTTCTCACATTTGCTATTCTTTACTTACATCTCATCAAAACACAAACTGGGATCCAGGTCACTTTTGCAGTTGTACAAGAATGCACATGCACAAAAAAATGGTTAAATTACAAGCTCCTTGGCGCAGAGATTGCGGGCTTTTAGAATATATGGGTGTGCATGCAAATACTTAGCAGAAGTACAGCAGGAGTCCAGTCCCTGACTGTAACCCTTGGTTTTGGGGCTATCAATACAATCAACAGCAGCAGCAAAATACCAGTGGGATAATCTAGCCATTTAAAGTAGAGATTCTCATTCTAATTATGTTTCTACCATCATCTTCCTTCCACAGTGTTGCTATTCAGAGATCCTCCCTTTCTCTTTTTAGAGCACAAGTTATCTTGAGGTAACTAAAGTCCCATTTAAAAGCTGATTTTAATCAACTGCTTTGCTAAACTGAGAGGAATTTGATTAAAGCATTCTAATCTACGTTAGCAACTTTCATAATCAATTTTCACCTCCTCAAGTTTTCTGGACATACCAACTCCCAGAAATTTGATGCTCCAGCACTAGAAATCCCAACTGCTGGAAGCTTGACACAGAATTTATTACTATCAACACGATCCTTTCTTGTTTACAATGTATAACACCCAAAGGGCTATAACAGAATCTGGTCCACAAGGCAGCGAATGATACAGAAATAAACAAAGCCACAGGGCAGATTATTTGCTACTATACAGCACTATTGCTTCACCGGCTTCAATAGAGTTGTTTTTACCAGTTTACTAGCAAAGAATCTCTCCCAGAACAACAATATGATAATGATTGTGTTCGTACAGCTCTGTCCATGTGAATTCTCACATACATTTTGAGGCATTCGTTAATTAGAGATTCTAAAACTTTGAGTTAGCAATGTGGAGTGGCAACATCCCCTTGTGTCCAATAAAATGCAGACACCTCAAATACCAGCGATCAATATTTTAGGGAACAAAATACTGAACTATTCTATAACCAATATTATTTGCTGAAGCACCAAAGTATTCCCCAGAAATCTTTGACCAACACTGAACTAGCAGAACATTGCTTCTTTTCAAGATCTGAGCAGATTACAACATAAGGTGGTACAATGCTGCTAGTACATCAATCATGCCAGAAGATTAAAGCACCAAGCGTCCCTTCCTTAAAATGAAATCCTGCATTCCTGTACTCAACAGGAGGAACTCAGACTGCAAAGGCTTCAGTTTCAAAAAGCAGAATATTTTTTGTGGACTTAAACAAATATTACCGCAGCACAGTGAATCCAGAAACACTCATTTATTTGGAATTAACACTAATTGCATTTGAAGACAAAGACTTTAAAGATTAAAAAAAGGCAGGCAAGTAAACCTCACTCCCAGACATGCTGTGACTGCCCTAAAAGGCCCATATTATTTTCCATATGCCTCATAGTTGTATTTCCTTATGCAACTGTAATAGAGATTTGAAGTCCCATAGTTGACTTTCGCTCTCAGTCTGACTTCTTCTGCCATCTGCTTTTATTTTGGCATGAGACTGGAAAGGATTCTTGAATAGACACAGACACAAATAAAATCTGATAATTTCCCAAAACCAAGATGTACAAGACAATGGATGTTTAAGTCCCTCTTCTTGGGTGTCAGCTCCTGGTGAACACCTTTATGTTGACAAACCAGTATCTCCTTTGAGCATACTGTGCTTATAACTGGGTTTGCTCTCTAAAAAAAAAAAGACAGTAGTCATTAAAATGACTTGTCGGAAAAGCTTATTATATTTTTAAAGTGCAACATATTTTTTTCCCTAATTCAAAACAGCAAATGTTAAACTTAAAGACTCTTCCTAGTGCATGTTAGTGACAGGCAAAGCTCCCAGAGGGGTGACTGCCTTCAAAGACAGGTAAATGAGGGCCCATATAAAACAGCCAAGTATTGATGTTGTAGTAAAATTCAAGAAAAACACATTGGCAGACAAGTAAATTTGTCACTAATAATTTAATGTAATTTCCCTAAAATGGAGGTAATAGGTACTCAGGGAATACACCTCCAGGGTTTACATCAAATGTGCATGTGGAAAATTGTGAAATAATATTTTTTTTAAATGTAGATGCTTTGGCTGACATGTTAGTTTATGATGAAAATCGCTCTCCTGAAATGATAAAGGGGAGGGAAAAATATAAGCTTCCAAACATACACAACTTGTATCTTCTAAAACCATCCCCAAAATGACAACTCAGATACAGAGACTGCTGAACGCCGAGATCATTTGTTTGTGTTTTAGTTTCCCCTTTAAAATGATGGACGGCAATTACCAAATAGTAATGAACCAATCATGTTGCAAACGCTATTTCCTGTGTCATTCTGAGTTATAGAATCTAATATCAAGCTCATTTAAAATATTCCAAAATTGCATATTTTTCTCTGCAGTGAAGTGACAGCTCAAATTGTGTTTAGTTGCAACCATATGACCATGAGCAAATCAAGTATAAAAATTTCATTTTCTCTAAGTGTTAATGCAATATTTTTAGCTCAACTCCTACAATGGTTCACTTTGCACCACACAGGATGGTGCTGGATGCTGCTAAAGTACCATTATCAATTATAATGTGGTTTCTATAAATTTTAAACAATACTTGTACATGACTCATGTAGGTAAGATTAGAGAAAGAAAAAACAGAAAAAATCCCCTCTACTTCTTCAAACAGATAGGGCTACTTTCAGCTATAAATTGAAATTTCACTGTGCAGGCTTAATATGATAAAGGCCTGCATTTTTTTTTCCAGGGCAGTAAGAAAATAGGGAATTACCAAAAAAAAAAAGAAGAAAAGAAAACATAAAAAAGGAAAAACGCAGCTGCCATGAGCTCAGATACGGAACAGAGGAGGAAAGGGAACCCAGAAAAAGAAGTATGAACTGATATGAAAACCAAAACTATAGAATCTCCATCATCTTATATAAAATTGATTAAGATAAACAGTCCACAATAAAGAATGTGTTATCTGCAAATACTACAGTCTGATATCACACTTGCACATGCACATACATTTCACCACTACCAGGGGAAAACCTGATGCAATTTTGCAGCCGGGCACACCGGAGACATCTCTGGCTATAAACGCACCTCAGGTTTTCTTACAAACTTGCTGTTTCTTAACACCAATGTGTCGTACATTCATGCTCTCTGCTCCTATTTTCATGTCTTTGTTGCGTAAGCATACATACTCTGAGACGTTACTCGGTGTATTCATGGAAGAGACAATTATCCATGAAACCTGTCTTGTATTGGTCAATCCATATATAGAATGTTACGCTAAGAGAAGACTGCAAAACACTACACTGTTAATTGCCAAAACCTCAGCATCACTGGGACTGAACAGTATAAACTGGGACACGTGCATCTCCCACTGAATAAAGCACTTGGATGCTGACCGGAGATTTTCAGTAACTTGTTGGAATAGGACTTATTATGTACACTGCACACCTGGCAATTTTTAACCTCAAAGGAGTACAAAAATGCAATGGGCTTAAGAGTTACAAAGTCACCTCTCACTTCTTTGTACTGAAGTTTCTCTGCAGTCTTTCCAAAGGCTTTAAAGAAAGGCTGACTTGAAAAAGCCACCTACATTTTCTCCCCTGTTGCATGGTGAGACCTGAGCGGTTTGTCACACTCTGCTAAGGAATTTTACATTGCACAGGCTGTTTGGGGGAAAGCATGCTGCCCGTAATTAAAAATAACAACATCCTCTGAAACGGACTCAGCTTTTTGTTACTTTATGACTGGGATGATTCACATTCACTGAAAATACAAGGGGGTTTGAAAGATCACACTTCTGAGTAAAAGAGTGGGGAGAAGGCACGGCACTTACATATTCACTTGGTAACGTCCCTGCATTCAGGGAAGGGCAAGACCGTGTCATTCTTAACATTCAGACGTAACCTCTATATAGCTTTTTTCAAAAGTAGATCATGAAATGCTTCACAAAGGACATTAGGATATAAGGTGGTAAAATTATTTGCCCGAGGTGACACGGCTGGCCAACAGCAGAGGCAGAGCCAGAACTTGTATCCCCTCAGTCTACACACAATGCTCTCTACAAGTACATATATCATCTATTATTTTAGCAAACAGTGAAGAAATTTCAAAATTTGCTTTAGTGTTTTTTCTTAGCTGGATCTTCACAAACCTTTTTTTTTTGCTGTTGTTAGCTTATTTCCTTGTTCTGGATCTCAACACTTGGGCTGCATACAGAATTAATATCTAAAGTTACATACAAGCTATTCTAATTGAAGTAAAGTAGTAAATGAGTATTTAACTTCTGAACTTAAGGTTTGATAGAAAATGAAAGAATACCAATTATGACCCCAGCTACTTGCTAATATTTGGATCTTATTTACCTTCCTCTGAAAAACAAATTGATTTGAAACTTTTCCTAACTAAACAGAGCAGTGTTTGAGCCTAAATTTTGGCAAACGCAGAAAAAAGCAATCGAAAAGACAAGGTAGGACATGTCTTAGTGTTTGAAGGGACAGAAAAATTAGGCTGTGAATTGCTTAGACTGTTTTTTTCCACTGAGATTACTATAAAATCAGTGAAGAGGGGTTCAAATTCTGAGTAAAATCTGTGAATATAATCTGAAAGAACAGATTTATAGCCATAGAAAGTTATTTAAAAAAAAAAACAAAACCAACAATTCCCCCCTAAACCCACAAACTGTAGCTTTTTCTCAACATTTAAAAGAACACAAAAAAGGACACAAAGTTATCCCTCCCAAGAGCCATTTACAGTCAGTAAAAATACCATTAGAATGAATAGCAATGGCTATTGCTGTCATTACCAAATATATACAGACAGGTATTTGTTACCTGTATTTTACAGATAGCATACATACCACAAAAGAAAAATGAGTGTCATGTAAAATCAATATATATTTAAATCTTTCTATCCCATCTGCTGTCACTGACTATAATGTTAGTTGTGTGTATCTGTGCATGTGTTTGTAAGTACACAAGGTACAGGGACACCTATACAAACACAACACCCACAAATAAGTAAACATCCAGAAAAATATCTTAAGAGTCTTCTCTTCTCCATTCCTGTCTTTGTACTGTTAAAACAACAACAGGATATAGAAAGATATTAGCAGCACCTTTGGTCAGAGCAGGTAAGCTAGATACCCAGATTCAAGGATTTTTCTTTTTATATGAGAAAATGTCTCTTTAAAATTGCATTACTGGCATTTATGATTCATTCTGCAAATAGTGAGACTTCCACATATAAATCTGAAATTCATTTAAGATATTTTGAGTTTAATAAGAATAAAGGCACCCCATTTTTCAAACCAATAAAGAAAGATGCACCTGCCACAAGCCTGACCACTGAACAGACTGGGAAGATACTAACTCGGTAAAGGTAAAAATCAGAAAAAAATATGAATTGATATAAAAAAAAGATAGCTCATCTATCACTTCTTACTGAAAGATGCACATAATAAGATGCATTTAAAACAATAAAAAAAGCTGTCATTTTTCCTCCTCCAGATTGGGAGAATCTGTGAAAACAGTAATAGAGGAGAGTTTTGTAGACTACAATAGGCAACAAGGTGTGCAGCTGAAGTGTAAATTAGCCCTACCAAGGCTATGTTGGCCAACAACCTTTATCTAGTAAAAAAGTGAAATTTAAGTATTTTGTAAGCTTTCATACAATATTTTAATTAGATTTTTGCAGAAACAGATTAATTAGTTTTAAATCTGACCTGTACTCTTGTGCCTTTCACCTGCTAATTTTCTCTACTGTTCCAGTCTTTCTTTTTAGAAACTACCTTGAGCATATCTCTAAGCACTAACATCCTTCCCAGCACTCGGAATCTCTCTTCTGCCATTCCCCCTGCACCGTTAGGGCCAGGCAAGCATTGTAAAAGTAAGAATAAGTCAGGTCCATTCTTCAAGGACACTGAAAGGGGAACACATCATGGTGATACAACTCCTTAACTACTAAAAGGCAAAGCTATCAAGATAGAAGAAATTATAAGCTATAATTTTAAGTAATCCCTTTGCAAATGATGAGCATTTTACTAATAATACTTTAGAATCTAAATTTCGTCACTTACTCAACAAAACATTGAGGTAATTTAGGTTAATATGAACCTTTGCAGAATATTTAATTTCTGCTTCTGGCTATTCTCTAGTTTTCTATAATATATTGTGTATGAATCCTTTCCAGAAATGAAATTTGTATAATGGCAGCATTGTGATACAAACTGACAACAGCCAGGAAATTGAAAGTTCAGGCTGAGGCTTCATCCTTCATTTACACCACTGTTGAGAAGGGAAAAGCAGAGACACCAAGTTGTAGACAGAGAAGGGTTTAACTTTTAATTTCCTGGATGTTATCATTTTAAATAGGAGCCTTGCTGTTATTTAAATCTATCTGGGGGAGGCAAAGGGGAGGTAAGAAAAAAGGAAATAATATTATTTCTTTGAGCGACAGGAGCTGAATGGTATAAGTCATTTGCTCCAAAAGAAAAGAAAAAAAAAAAAAACCCAAAAACAAGCAAAGCACCCAAGGTACACTAGCTTTCTACAGTTTTGCTGGATGATGTCAGATGATGTCAAACAGCAACTGCAGCCAGTCAGAAATGAAGCTATGCACCAGTTTACTTCTACACGGACATTCATAGCCTTTAAAACTCAGACCCCGGTCTTCCTGTAATCAAGAGTTTGCTAAAAACAGAACCAAGAAGCAGCAGTTATTTGTGAATCCAGCTGAAGTTCCCTGGGGACAAGTACAAACCCAGCTTTGTTGTAACCTAGTGTACATTCTCATGCCAGCTCTGACAACGGACCTGTGTTGCTGGTCTCCCAGCTGAGGTAGTTTTCCTAGTGATCTAAGTTGAACCCCTTCATTCTAGTAGTGTGCCAGACCGCAACGTGAAAATCCACAACTGGATTTTGTCACCAGGTGTAAATTCTTCCTCATCTTGACAGATCTTTTGCAAAGAGATGCGGAAAAAATTCACAAAGAATGTTGCATTACAGTCCAGCAAGTTCTCTACCGTGTACTTTTGAAGCCTAAGGGTAATGACCTGCGTAAGCAGGACAGGTTCTGAAGCTTGTGTAACCACTGCTACTATATCGCTGTGCACCAGTGCTGTGACCCTGTATCAGGTGGCTGAGGACCCAGCGAACAGACCAAATTCCCTGAGCCCTAGTCACACAGCACCAGTCATGACCATCTACAGCCACTCTACGGCTTCACGTCTGTGTCCCAGCACTTGCAAAATTTTGTAAGCCATGAATCAGTGTTTAAAAGTCGTTCTTGTTCATGGTTGGCGTACCACAAAAAGCACAGAAATCATACACTGAACCTAAAGCTTCTGTATATATCTTTCAGATTGCCATAACGTTTTAACCATACTGAGTATGGTATCTGGATTTTGAATCCTGTTCAGACAGGTGATAGCCTGTGATTCTGGAATCAGCACATTTAACATCTCCATTTCAAATTTTTGAGCAATGTAGAAGCTAAATACTGTGAAAACATTACAGATAGCAACTGGACCTTCATAACACTGAAGTCTTGCCATAACCCAGTAGATTCTCCTAAGAAAAATACAGAAATATTGATGTCTGCTTGGTATTTCATCCCCAGCTAAGATACTCCGTGTGTCTAGTAAGATTATACACAAAAAAGTCACTTGATGCCTAGCAACTTACAGTGTTATGGACTGGAACAGAGCTAAAAGCACTCACATGAAAATGCAATTAACAGAAGTTATATTTTAAAACTTTGAACAGTTATTATTCACCAAGCATTTCAATACCTAGGTCTTACATGAGAATGAATTACATTCATTTTCACAAAAAATGTTATGAAAATTGATTCTGAAAAAAGTATAAAAGATTTTAAAGGGAAAATTTTGCATTTGATTACTTCATTTAAAAAGTTAAATAACAAAGGTAGAAAAAAAGGAGAAGAAAGCCCTAACAAAAGGAGAAGAAAGCCCTAACAGTTTTTCATGGACTTCATAGTAACTGCAGCAGATGAAATGGGACTTCAGAAGTGCCAGCACAGGGAGAACAGTTCAGGCATGCCTCTGATTTATTTCCCTCTTCTGCACAAAAGTGCTGACATACATCTTGAAGCGCATTTTGACATATGAATGTATACTAGACCATTTACTCCATAGGTAATTGTACAATTTCCACTGGAAGACAATTCTCGGGTCTTGTTGAAAGAATACTTTTAGAAATGGATGACACCTGAATAATTAATTATTTCTCACCATTCTACCAGTCTCAGATTCAGGAGTTAGTTTCTGTTCCCCTCCGAACACTGCCTGGTATTTTTCAGAGCTCATCTTTGCTATAAAGTTGAATTTCTGGGTCCTAAAGCTTAAATTTCATCTTTCAAAGGCCAAGAACATTTCATGTCCTAAATCATGGGAACATGGAACAGCCTGTAGTTTCTACATTGAATCAACTTTTAGAAATGTCACTGCTTTGTGGTTTCAATGCTGAAGTGACCCAAGATTCATCATGTCTGAAAGTTGCTTATATGAACTTGTCAATAAGGCTCCAATTCCTATTTAATTTCTAATATAGTAATCAATAATATACAATCAGTAAGATAACAAACTATTTAATCAATAATATGTTCAACACCTAAGCTTTTATCTAGATGTTTGTGAATCCTAAATAGGCATCACCTGTGAAGAAGTCTCAGCAATTAATGGGTTTACATGTCATTGCTAATTTACTGGGACCAACTGGGCCATCAGTTAAAACACTATCAGCATGGTGGGTCACTTAATTAATGAAGAGACCTTATTCAGGCATCTTGCCACTGCTCAGATTTCAAGGTGAGAAATCTAATCTTTTCTTCACACTGGTGATATAAAAAGTAGTTACTTAGTGAAGCAGTATTAAACCCTGTAAAATGATGCACTAAACGTATCTTAATGCAGAAGATTGTCAAACCCTAAAAGCAATGACTGGCAAAAGCAAGAGAATCCTATTGAATGGTCTCATGGAAACACAAGAGCGCATAGCTTCACAGCAGAGACACCCCAACAACTTCATCCAATGCACAACTGTTTACTCCCTACATTGAGATCTCACCCCTAAAATTTACACTTGCCAGAAGCACAACAGTGAGAAAACTGTGTTGCTGACAAATATCTAAGTGTCAGGTAGTTAGCACAGGCCAGTACATGTTCAATAAAATGGACAGTGAGAATACTATAATCTTATGGCAATTTAAGCTCTTCAGTGTGGCTCTAAACTTGCCACACTACATTAGCCAAATGAGAAGTTTATCCAGAAGTTTTATATCAAGAAAATTTAGCAAAGAAATTGTCATCCCAGTTTGCCATGTGGTCCTTGATATTGTATTTTATTATTTACCAGCAATGGTCTTATATAAAGATTGACTGTGGAAAGAAATACAGTGTGTTATGTTGGGAAAAAAAAGTAGGTACTCTGGTTACACTATCATGTTTCATCATTACTGGAAAAATTTCACAAGCAGATATAGGAAAAATGTATGTCCTTCCTTCCTTTGCACATACAGAGAAGAGACAGGGACAGAAAGGATGAGAAAAGATAACAAGCAGATATGTAGGAGCATTTGACATAACATATGCTGAGAGCACCGATCACTTTAGGACTACAGTGAATGAAAATCTATTAGCATCCACTTCATAAACCAAAGCTAGGAACAGTTATAACATAACATGCTTACAGAAAGTCCTTTCATCATGCTCTGCAAGAGTTCACTAGCAATCTCCTAAAGAACTAATTGCTGCAGACCGTATTCCAGCCTTTTTTGAACAACTGACTACAGGTGAGATTTAAAATTTCCCTCTGGACCTAGAACAATAACTCACTGAAATACATGAGGCCATTTACCTCTAACTCTGATGGTTAGGACATTTCCCTACTGATAAGTCTAAATCTCTTCTGGGTGAAGAAACATTAACACACACACACCCCCCAAACCACTGAAAAGCAACCATAAAAACCAGGTCTGCAGCCTGCTGGGAAACTATTCTAAACTCTAGGCTGTCTTTAAAAGTTTGGCACTGACATTTTGAAATAGTAAGCCAAGCACTCATGTACAGAGATACAAGCAGAGTTACATTTTATCTAGCATCACTTAGCCTGTAGATACAGGTAAATACCTATGGCCAGGATTTCAGACATACCCTTGACTTCACAGCATGCTGCTGATGGTAAATCACATTATAAGATACCCATCTCTCCTTCCAATGGTGTAGGGAACAGAGATGCTCTGCTTAGGTACATAGAATCAAATCTGGCTGCTTGGCACATAGCAGAAAGATGCCTAAGCCATTCTGTAGGTCACGTAAAAATCCCATGCTACCACTCTCTTCATGAATATAGAAAAAATTGATTCATTTTCATCTACAAGAAAGAAGGTACCATCAAAACCTTCTATGCCTGCTTTCCAAACTACCCTGGTGCTACTAAGTCTTTATGTTACTTTATGCTACTAAGTCTCATGTTAATTTTTGGTGAAAAAAATAACTGAAGTACCACTTGTTGAAAAGTGACATCTATAAGGACAACGTAGAAAGGAAAAAACAGAGTGACCAAGGGCAGAGGCTAAGGATGAGGTGATGGAAGAGTCACTGAGAATGGACCAGCAGCTTATTCCAATCATTGCATTGTGGGTAACACCAACTAATGAGCAGAAGACCCCCAAGACAGGTATTACATATATGGCTCTTAAAGTTGTATTCGCACAGATGTGCGTGATTTGATCTAACTATTGATCTGGAACCCTTTCAGCTTCCGCTGGCTACTTCCACGTGGTATAAGGACATTCGGTATCCACTATGCATTCTTCTTCCTCTTAATGCATCCATGCTTATTCCTGACCAATACTGCCTTTATTCATTCACAGGTCTTGGCTACCCTTCACAATGCAAACTACTTCCTTTTTCTTACTAGACCTGGCTCTGATACCCGTTGTCCTCAGTATGTGTGATATTTTTGACATGTTGGGTTCTGACATGAAACCATGGAAGCTTTGCTGGTGACAGTCTCAAGGTAGTTGTTGCACAAGTACAGAGACCCACCAGTGCTACCTACACCCAGCTCTTACCCATGCTCTACGTGCTTCCAGGAAGCTGACGTTAAGTAACAGTTTCATCACTGTGCTATTATGATCTAAATCCATTAGAAACAGAAGTACAATTTCTGACTGACCAAAATGACAAATATGGGAACAAGAATGCAGGAGCTTATTTCAAATGAAGAATGCATATTAGTCCGCTAACAGAAGGTAACCCCCCCACACACACCCCCGATACATGATGATTTCTACCAAGGTATTTCAAGTAGCATAATCATATTTAGTTTCTGGGTTTGCACTAAGAAACATACTGCAAAAAGTAACTGGCTTCTATATTCAGCCAGAGAGCAAAGACAAACCATAGAGTATGTTCAGAAAACCTCAACATCTGGTTATAGTAATAACCTAATAAAGAGAGAAATTTAACTGACTGATTTCCTTCTGTCATTCCAAACAGCAACAGAAGACAGATGTCATCAAACTTTTTTTAGTCCCTTAATATCCAAGTGATTAACTTAACAGATCAATTTACAATGAGGTTGTTGAAGTGAGAAGCTCTGTGTCCTAGGATGTTCAGTGGAAAAGGGAGGAAGAACATAGGACAGGGGCTTTATAAGTCTCCATTAATGACTTCTGAAACTGGGAAATGACAATCCTATCCTGGCAATCTGCAACAATTTGACACAAAGCTTATAAAGAAACAGGCTGCAGCATTCAGCATCAGCTTGGGATAATTACACGTAAATGGAAAAACAGAAGAAAAATGGAGCCAACCCTATTTCAGCTACACAGAGCAAGACCAGTGACAAGTGTCTTTCAAATGACAAAGCTAAAAAGCACTGGGCTACACCAGACTGCCTAGAGCTTGTACATCAAACACTCATCTACAGAATTCTTTTTTTTAAAATACCATATAAAATGATTTTTAAACACCCTGATCCATAGAAATTATAGCAACAAAATAACCTGTGCAATTTTTGCTTTCAATTCACTAATCATTTCTTCAAGAAACTTTGAGTACTTTTCCCAGTTAGGGAGCAGCTTAACTCTAAAAGGAATAATTGTTTTCTAACATAATAGAAAAGCAGCTAACTGCCAGTATTTTCCTGCTTAACCTCACCAAAGTTTCTTTCTACAGAAGTTATATAAACTGAGATAAGATCTCCAGAAAGATTTGTTAGTAGAATGAGAGACACTACATATTGGTGGAAGAGAAGCAGCAACATCATGAGACGGACTAAGCAAGTAAAATTTTCTGACATTCCTTTGTCTTGAAACAATGAAACCGGAAAAGGTGAATAGTTTCACCGCTGCTAAATGTTGCATCTACACAGTTGTTTTCATCATTTTCTCTGTGGACCCAGGCGGGAGTATAGATTATTACTAGTAAGAGTATGAAAAGCAGTTTAGAAAAAAAGCAAACTTCTTGTCAGTGATCTGAGATTTGCAGTGCTGGGGTTCACAACTCCATTGTAAACTGTTAGAGAATTCACCAACTCAGAAAATTTCTCCAACAATAAGCAAAACTGCTTGTCTAGCTCTTGCCATTACACTGCATTATCTCCTATGCTGTAATTTTAGCAACCTCTTAGCATTTTAGTGATAAAATGCCCAAGTAAAATAGCACTACATTTGGTAGAAGAGGCTATTGACTCCACACTCTGAATGAGATCTTAGAAGACTCCTGAAGTACACGGACATGAGGGAGAAGGTTTCTCCTATCAGGAACAGGAACAATCAAATCAGTACCTTTTTTTTTTTTAAAAAATAAGTCATCCTGTATATTTTTCAGCACCAATTTTACAACAAGCAACTATATATTATTTGCTAAGAGATATACTGTGCACTTATTAGGAAGCACAACTACATTAACATTCCTAGAAATTTGCTCTTTTTTTATTATTTTGGGGCTTCCTATCTGCACTACCCAGTGCTTAACCAGCAGAGCTTTCCATATTTACTGCTTCCATTTTAAAAGACATAAGAAATAAAAGACTGCTATTATAATATTGTCTTCCACGTAATTTTGGACAAAGAAACTCATGTAACAACCTCTGCACCAAGCCCGTATTTCTAGTTTAGCTATTACACTTACAAGGGAAAAAGCCTTAAAAATATCCAGACTTTAAATTCAAGGCATTCGGTGACAGGGGACCCACAAGATCTCTAGCTACACTATTTTAACAGATGACTACACATGCTGCTAAAAATGTACATCTTGTATTTATTTATATTATACACAGATAAGACTCTCTTTTCCTACTTTCCTGTTTTCCTGGATGTTAGCCTTTTTATATTATATAACCATGGATTACATTTGCTCCCTTAGCTAAAGCGTAAGACTGGATTCGTCTGTTCAACTATTAATCTACCCTAATCACTGAGACTTTTTCAGATGCTTTTTTTGATGCTTTCCTGGCTATAGTCCTACACCTCAGTCACAACTTAGGGGTTTTATTTTGTTTATTTATTTAAACAAAGGCAGAACTTCACATTATCCAATATTAAAACATACATTAATGATAAAAGGTAACCTTAAAAATTACTTGGGTTTGTCATTAAAAGGGACCTGCACCCATCATTACTTATACAATATGAATTTTTTTATTATCTGCAAATTTGCACAACTGTTTCGTACCTTTATGATTAATGTGTTAACCCTTACGTGATTCCAACTAGACCATGAATGTGAGTTATGTTTCTTTTTTTCTAGCTAGATGTGTTTTCTATACAATCTGTGAATTTTAGAAACAAATAATTAGTATCAAAATTAAAATTAAGAATTTAGAGTTTATTAAGGAAAGTAGTTCTAATTAGGGAATGATCAAATAAAGAAAAGATCACAAGATAAAATTTTGATCCTATAAAAATCAATGGTAAAACTTCTATTCAGTCCATTACAGTCACAGAATCACCCCAGAATTCATTCACTCCATTTCTTTCAGTTTTATGATGTCAGTAGCAAAGCCTAAAGGACAGTGCTTCTGACCCTAACTCACTGCTCATTCTGATCAGAACCAGCCAGTGTCTATTGTGGAGGCAAAAAAGGCAGGACAGTCACTCTAAGGCTTCGCTAAAATCTGCTCAGATGGTACCCTGAACGTTAAAGTGATTTTCAATTCTTTAAGTATTTCCATTTTTTCATCCATATCAACCAAATAAATTACTTCTCACTTAGGACTCTGCACAAGCCGTGTCTCAAGTGTAAAAGTTCAGTTCTTTCTGCCTGCATCAGTCCTTTAATTTAATTTCTATATTTTAATGAAAAAAAATCCCTCCCCATGTTCATTTTTGGATCAAAGTTTTGCTCCAACATAGGAATATTCTGGTGCACCCAATAAGGGTACGTTTCATCCTCAGATAAAAATGCTAGGACAATGAGCATGAAATATTTCTGATATACTATGAATCTGCAAAAATAGGATCACAAAGGAAATTCTTTTGCAACTGTAAGTTGACAGATACCACCTTTTTTTCTCTCTACAAAAGAACAATGTTATTTTCTCAGATTATCTGTGGGTAAAATAATACCTTTTTATGAAATAGTATAAATTCTCAATATTATTCTTGTACACTTGTTTGCAGTACAGAAAACACAAGAATATGCACATTCTTGATATCGGTCACTGACAAATTCTAAAGAGACCTAACCAGGTTTTCCAGAAATGATAAATATATATGATTTTTTTAATAGGACTCTATGTATGTATGTATATCAAAGAGCACATCCACCTACAAGTGCTCTCTGTATGTATAAAAAAAAAGAACTGCTTAAAAAAAAAAAGGCTGTTTTTTCTTTCTGACAAACGGGCATGAAATAACAGGCTGACATCTGCCTCTGCAGGTCATTCCAGTCAGGCTGCTGCATGTCAGAATTCAAACTGCTCCATCCATCAATGGCAGACCAAAAATTAACGTAGCTTGGAAACTCTGCAGCAAGACAGTAACAGCCCAATTTAAAGTCTGACCTTCGGAGAACGGTGGGGTAAGATGGAAAAATTATTTCATGCCCTGTACCAAAGCCAACACCACAGTTCAGAGGGATTTTCAGTTAATTTTTTTTTATATATAAAGTTCGCTAGTATACAGCTGTTAAACCGTTATGTCAGATAAGAAAACTGTTATAAAGACTCTAAATTTATAAGGCATTATCAATTACACTCACAGAGATGCACTTTCATAGCATTTAGAATTTTCATTTATATGAATTACTGAATTTTTTTTTAAAGCATAATATATTCAAGGTTATAAATAACACTATTTTCTTAGTGATTGACTGGGTAAAAACTACAGTTGATCAACCTGAAAAATGTGATAGAAATAGGCTGCAATTTTTGCCAAATACAGAATTTCTACTCCAATTAAACAAGATAATCTATTAAAAAATACTTTCTCAAAATTCCAATATTAAATTATTTTATAAAAGAGTTGATCAAAGAAGTTATTTAATAGTCAGAGACATACACATTAGCAATGTACACCAGCACAAATTATAGAGGTGAGTTTAGCCTTCTAGACTCTATACCAGCAGATAACAGTGATTAATCTATTTGTTAAATCACCTAACACACTTGTTAATTGCTCAATAAGCTAATTTAAGTAAAAGCTTAGTAGCACACAATTCAAACTTCCATCTCCTGTTGTAAATAGCAGAAATAACACATAGTTTAAAACTTCAAGTAGTTCAATAAAATTGAACTGATTGAAAATAAAATTCAACTAATTCAGTAAAATTGCCAGATTATATTTTAAATGTACATCCAAAACTTGAGAAAGTAACTTATTTTTCCTACTGCTTTCCCTGGAGGTCATCTTAAAAGCTTACAGCGTTTTCTTCCCTTACAAAGTGTTTTTTCTAATGTTCCAAAACATTTTCCACTGTTAAACAGCTATTCAGCTTCGCAACAGAATCAAAGATACTAAGTAATCTGGCAGATGTTATTAAATAATTATAAGAGAATAGATAGCTTCGGTGTAAGTGTTTGCCAAAACAATAACACATGGATATTTACTATTTTGTTTTCATAAAAAGAATAGAAGCATATATGATCATGCTGTACTGGACACCTTTTCAAATACACAAGTCAGCTTTCCCTATCATGTATTTTAAAATTCAATCTAACCAGAGAATTTCACAACAGGCCACTAATTTATACTGTTTCTCAAAAGCATATGGAATTGGATGCTTTGGGCAGCAAAAACATTCCCTTTTTACGTTTTATTGCATGACTTCAGAGCCACTGAAATAGTAAAGTTCCCTCTCACACAACTGATACTACATCTTTTTGAAAATGTGACAACTGTCAGAAAGGAAAACAGAAGAATTAGTTTAGATCTAAATATGCTTTAACGGTAAACTTAAAGCCATCAAAGAATTAATGGAGATAATTTCTTTCATCATGGTACAACAATACAGAGAGGATCAGAAAAATTCCAAGTTCTTGAGAGACAACAACCACACAGATTTTATTTTTTATGAGATAACAAGTTTGGTTGACAGCCATGGGAAAGATAAAAGTTTTATCTTCTTTTTTGATAAAAATGCAAATTAATGAATTTGCGCAATAATCTACCAATAAACCATGGGTAGAATCCATCCAGAACTAGCTGATTGACAAGTCTAAAAAAATATTGGTCTGAGTTATCACCATCTGGGTATATTTGGTTGGGAGCCAATAAGGATCAGCTTTCCAGTGTTTGTGAAGGACTGCTGATAAAACTTGTGCGTGACACAAAAGCTGGGAGAATGGTAAAAGCTGTAAGGAGGCAACCATCATACTCAGCATTGTATGAACTACTACTGTCCTCTAACAGGACCAGTTCAAATATTGCAGATTTTTAAATATTCCAATACAGAATAAATCCATCTAGGAATAAAAAGACAGAGTATTTCAGAATTATAAAGACAAAACAATTCAGAAGATCTCTGTGTAATGTATAGGTAAAAAAACCTAATGTTATTTGCTGGAAAACTGAATAGGAGGGAGATTTCATGTCTGTATATGGTGTTGATGGGACCTATACAAAAATACTGCATGCAATTCTGGTTTCCGGCATCAAAAGCCTATTGAAAAACTGAAGAAAAAAACCTTATACTGAAATAAGCAAGAGCGAAACCACATTTAACTTCTCAAAAAGAAAATACAAAGGTATAAATGTACCTCCACATAAAGCAGTGGACAGTAAAAGGCTCTATCTCATCAAAAAATCCAGAACAAGGACCAACATCCAGAAGCTGAAGCTGAGGAAATTCAGACAAAAGGGTATACATTTTAATGTTTGACTGAATAGTAAGGAAATGACAGATTATTCCTGCCTTGAAATATCAAGACAAGTTGAAACAGCACAATATATACTCTATTTAAACACAAGTTTATAGGCTTAATACAGAATTAACTAGGCTAATTTTAGCTGCATGTGTTATACAGGATGTCAGATTACATGATTTAACACTCCCTTCTGGCCTTAAAATCTATAATCAATGAAATAATCCATTAGTTGCACTTTATAGAGTTTCTTACATGTTCTTGTGAAGTATCTGGGGTAGCCCACTGCCAAAGACAAGATAGCAGACTGCTGTTTCTTCGTTTGATGTACTAGGGAACTGAAATACTTGCACTCTAATTATCACTGAGTGAATGTATTAGGTTGCCAAGTTGAACTATAGTAATTTTATGACCAAATATGCATGTTAGCAAAGTTGTTGCATGCTAAGAAACCTGAAAAGTTCAAGTTATTATAGGCCATCTGATCAGGATAAGCCAATTATTTTCCACATTTTATCTTCCGCTGCTAATTATTGGTTTAAGCTTAAAAAAAAAAAAAAAGAAAAAAATCAGATGTCTCATGCAAGAGTTTTAACAATTACCAGTGACTAGTTAGATCTGAGAAAAACTTTTACTTTAATAAACATGATTGTTTACACTAGTAGTAACCATATGTAGTTCTTTACAGTATCCTAGTATTTTATTCTTCAAATAAAACATGTAATTATTACACACCAGAGAAACTGTGCCATTATCTCATTATATCCATTAAACTAATGGAAATGATTTACTCTTTTTTGTTTTCCACAGAATTAATGCACTTGGTACACATGATGAATTATTTTTAACTAGTCTCAAGACTTCACAGTTTACAATCAGTTTACAGCTTTCTTGCCAATGAATTGGACTTAATGAATTGTAGTTCTTTTAAGGGGGGAAAAAGTCCTTATCTATTAGCATTAATCATTACACTAAATGAAGTTATGTGGAATATCCTCCACTTATTTTGAAGTAATCAAAGCTGCAGTAATTGTCCTTTTAAAGGAAACTCTCAAAACTTTAACTAATCTGTAACTCAGTAGCACTATTCTGAAAAAAATAATCTGTTTTACTTTTGTCTGTTGCACTGTGTTGCAAAAGGGTCATGTGTGAGAAGAGTGTTTAACGGGACAGTAGTAAGAACTTACAAGATTTGCTTTATTTTACTTATAGAGCTGCTTGGACAGTAACAAGGAGTCAACCGGCAAATCCAAACTCCAAATTTTATTCTTATGTGTTTCCAAAGGACAGATGACAGCTGCTTCATAAAAATTTCTCCAATGCTGTCCAATCCTTCAGCAGCCATTAACACCATAGTGCTTGAGACTGCTGAGTGTGTTTTTAGAAATACTATAGGATAACCTGCAGTACCAAGATTTCTGCTTTTGGAGAGTCCCATCTAAAGTAACTGAGAGAAGCAACACTGATTCCTAGACAAAGGAAAGTCATAGATTTGCTATATGATCAACATTTCTTTGATTCAGGGTAAAGTAGGATGTTAACCTATTACACCGATATGGTACATGTAACTGAGTGCAACCTTCAGAAAATGTTATTTCCAGATACAAAGATGAACTGATTTATTTTGAAGGAGAGCAACAGAGCCTTCACCCCCAGCCTTCCCCTACACAGTCTCTCTGCCTTTCATCTTAGACTTGCATTCCACTGTAGGAATGCCACAAGTCAACAGCTTACTGTTGGTCTTCCAGCTGACATACAGTACTAGTACCTTCTTTTAATTTTGTTTAAATGCAGGAATATTCAAAAGTTTCCTGAGCATCCTGACAAATGTTAGGGTTTCAAACATCCTCCCCTCTTTCAAAGGGTTGCTTTGTTTTTTTTTCACTGGCCTCCAGCTTTGTCTTCACTGGACACTCATTTCCCAAATACTGCTGCTTTGTGTTCTTCCTCTCTACTGAGTTCTTTTTACTCTTTGTGGTTTTGTTTCTTGTTCCACATTTGTTTCTCTGTCCCAGTCAAATACCTGTACTATGCAACAAAACTTTGTGATGGCAAATTGAACTGCCTTACATTCTTTGCTTCTCCTATCAGTGGCCATTTTATTATGTGTTCGTTTTGAGAAGTTGGCCGTCAACAAAATTTACTACAAAACAAAGACAACTAGGTGGCATTTGAATAAGCGGTGGTTTAGAAGTTTCTGCCTTTAGGAGAACAAACTGAAGTTGAACAACAAATAATATGCAGAACATGGTATTAATGGTTACCAGGAAGCAGGTCTCTGAACAGCCAAAACATTAATTTACTTTCCCTCTTCCAGTATTCCTTCTCTCTGCATGTGCTACAACTATAACAAAGGCCCTATTTTCTCCTGTTTCCAAAGTTTATATGCTCCTGAACTGTGGAAGGGAGATGCCAGAGATAAAAGAATGGCTGTGAGAAGACAATTGCTATGAGATAACCTCACCCTTCTCCAGTAACTCTCCATGCCTACTCACCACTATTCACAAATGCCTTATCAAGGGCAATTTGCAAATGTAAGCTTCTCTTACAGACATTTACAAACACACTGCATTTATTTATAAAAAACATTTCCAAATGTAATTAACAAATCCACTTCTTATAAATATTATGGTTGCAAATATGTACAAGTGATCCTAAATTCACATGTATGTGAAACACAAAAGGCAGGTGCCTGAAAACAACCTCCAACGCTGCGTGACTCTTTAGTGTGTCTCAACACCTCCACATATACTGAGAGCAGAGAACAATTCTGGATACTACATAAAAGGATTCATATTTGAAAATATGTTGTTTGTTCTATCTGAATTATTTCAACTCTTGCCCATTAAATTATTAATGTAATATCGATGTTCTATTTTTAAGAGCAAGTCCATTCTAGAGCAACAAATGGAAAATTAACCATAGCAGGTAACAATAACAAAATTATTAAATAAAACCCTATATACACTAACCTAAATTTATATTCATCTTCAGTAATAATTATGATTACATACACCATAAGAGTTAGCAGTATTGTCTCCAGAAATGTTTTTCCAAATTTTATTTTTTTTTTTTTTAATTTGAAGCTTGGAAATTGTTGGGGGGAAATGAGGATTAGGGAAGAGAGGCTATTTTCTACTAAATATCAGATAGGAGATTTCCAGCACTGCATTATGGTGAAAAAACAGTGACAGCACAAAAGTACTGCAGAGATGAAAAAGACAGAAAATGTGCAAAGATATAAAGAACAGAAAGAGAAAGATATGATAGTTATCTTTACACAGTTACTCCATTTCTGGGATACAAATTAACATCACAAGTATCTTGTTTTGGATCAGCAGCAGTTTTGTGTCAAAAGGGAAGCGGGGGGAGCAGAATGATCAGATCTTCTTGTTTAGAGTAAAACTGTCAGAACAGTAACATACTGGGTGGAGTTGGGCAAGTTGCATTAACAGGTAGAAATGCACAAAATTCCATTTCTGATACAGAAACTTATGCATGCCTGGAACAGAGTCCCTTTTCTCTCTCTTCTCGCCTATCCCAATCACACATTTATTTCACTTTATAAGAGAGAGGGAATAGCCTACTCTGTTGAATAGGCAAATTATTCTATTACACAGTAACCAGTACAATTCCACTAAAATGGCTCAGAACATGATTTGATTACTACTTGGAAAACATTAGAAGAACAAGAGTATACAATCAGGTTAGGAGAACCAAGACCATTCCAGACTAGTGTTACAAGAGGAAGCCCAGTTTTCCTTAGAATATACGTTTAGGAACTATAACCAACTTCCCAATGGGAGGGGGTTTCAGGACCTACTCCACTGCACCAAATTCTTCCACTGCACTGAGGACAGCATTAGAAAACTGTAGTGATTCCAATCAACCATGTGTACATGCATAGACAACCAAAGATAACAGGAAGTTACATATATTTACTATGTACAGGCACATTTTTTCAGCTGCTACATTTAATACCTGTGTGAAATGGCCGTGTTTGTGCATGGTTGCATGTCTGTTATGAATGTGTATGCATTCCTATTGCGATGGAGCAGCCATGCATGATGCATGTGATGTGCAAACTGGATTTATGCACGTTGAAATATTTCAGTATTTGATTCTTCTTCTTGACAGAGAGCAGGGCTTCCACTGAAAGCTCATTTAATAAAAATAATGCAATGCAAATGAACCTGAATCAGAAAAATTAGATTGATGGAAGTAGCTCGGTCGCTGTAATTACACAAGGTGTATTATTTCCTAAATTCTCTTTGCATTAAATATATACCATACATTTATCAAACATAATTAGCAGTTTAGGTGACAAGGATTTGATTTTTCTCCTGCAATAAAAATCCCTCTACACTGGTATGTACATCTAAAATGTAATATGAACATTTTCTTACTATCATTGTTTACTCCTCTAAGAAAAATTTCATAATATCAAAGAATCAGAGGGGGAATACCATTTGGGACTTACAGAGTAGAAGATAAGGAAGATGGCTAGGTCAGCCTTCTGTGGATTTCATAAGCATAAAATAAAATTAAATCAGTCAAAGCTTTTAAGGTTGTTAGTCAAATAAATCGTATTTGAAAGCAAAATAATTGATGATACCCCAGCACAGCTTTATTTCCCTTATAATCAGCGTTTCATTTTTTCAAATATAGAAATAAATTGATGAACAAACAGCAATAGAAACAGAAGTTACAAAAGAAGCTGTGACAAAGTTGAATGTGGTCAATAGGCATTCTACTAAAAGAAATGGGTTTTCAAAAAAAGACAAAGCATTTTCAGCAAAAATCTTATTTTTATGTAGCACTACCTTTCTTTGCTTTTCTTTGCCTTTTGCTAGTTTCCCTCTGTCTAAACCTAGTTTAAAGAACAGCCTGGAGAATCTATTCTAAACCGCAAAAAAATTAAGGTGATACTACACTGAGCTGAGGCAGAAGACTAATATTAATGCACTACTCTCAGATCTCTACTGATACTTTTCAGGCTGATTTTCTGATTGACAGTCTGTCTTAAATTTGAGTTTCTTGTCTTCAATTTCCATTTCAACTTAATACTATTGCAACATGTTTTCTGTGTGATCCTTGTGTTTTATAATAGAGGCTGCTCCCTTTTTTGGCCAAGATTCTAACAGTCAATACTGTGGGGTACATCTTCAAAAATATTCCAAAGATGAGTTAAACATTTGAGACTTCTTATAAAAGCTGTGTTTGTTTTTAAATCTAGTGAACATTAAGACCAACGTTGTGATAAGTGAAAATGTCCTGTTTATTGTACAATGTGCAAAAGCAGTACCTTAAGAAAGTCCTTTGGAAAAGAGGCAAAATATTTGAAATGGGATGCATGTTCATGTATGTCTATAAATAATATTTACAATAATATTAAATTACTGAACAAACTACACTTTTCAGGACTAATTAAAATATCTAAATGCAGCATATCTCACACCTTCTATGGAACCTCTTTGGCAAGCAGCAGCCAATAAACCCCAGTTTTTTCAGTACACAGAGTTTTTCCTGCTGTAACACTGTCAATTCCTTTCTGCTTCTTTCCCCACTGGCTGTTTTCAGCAGACTCAAGCTGCAAGTGCACCACTGCAAAAACCACTGTTTTACCTTTAAACAAAAAACTACCCATTTCTCTATTAGTGCTTTGCTTTCATTTAATCTCTGCTGTATGCCACAGGGCACCTTCAGTGTTTCTGTTTTATACATTCAAATCTTGATGTTCAAACTTACTTCACTTCCTGAAAATAAACTCAGCTAGAAATGTATTTGTTTGCTTGTTTTAAAAGACATTTCAAAAAGCAAAACATATTAACAAAATAATAGCCAGCTGTAAACTCTGTGCCTGTAAGAAGCTTGAAATTTTGTTAAGTCATTTGTCCAGGAGGGTTTGCATCATGTCCCATTTGACTGAGAAGGGGAGAGCGAAAAGACTGCTTGCTGATTATACATCTAACATACATATATTTACTATATATGCCTCACTGTATATCATTCTTACACAACTGCACTTTGCTTCCCACAAATGCCATCAACCAACAGGACAAGGGCCAGTTTTGTTTATGCTGAATTTTCATCTATGTTTCATGAACACGCAAGTGCTATTTTTCACAATGCTTTATAGAGCAAAACACTGAATACATGAACTACAAAAGCTGCCTGGTTCCACTGGAATGTAACTGCCCAGATCCTCTGCCTTCAGTAAGATTTAAGGGTGTTTCTAGTCTCATAGCAACTAGCCCCAGATAGCTAATATTTACAGGTTGTGATGCAATTTACTAAACACAGGGACATTAAAAGCTGTTAGACATGTTTAAGAAATTTCATTAGCACATACAGACAATTACGAAACTGAAATTCACACTGAAACCAAATGCAATGACATCAGCTTCACTGACCTTCTCACAATGAAATGAGAACATTTCCAACACAGCTTAAGATAATGAAGTTTTTTCTTCTTGCTCTCAATAGCTGAATGTTTCTTTGGGATTTTGGACACATGGGGTTTTTGTTTACGTTTTGGGTGGTGTGGGGTTTTTTTAAATAGTTTCACAGAAAATAACTATATCAAAATAATGGCAGAAAGCACTTTCAGTTTTTCTCTTAAAATCCCCTAGGATCATATGGGGACCTCAAGTCAAAAACCTTCACTTTAGAACAATAAATAAATAAACCCGCTAAAGCCTTCCCAAGGCTGGCCAACTGTAGCATAAGTAATGCAAGAGGCTGAGAGATGCCAGATAAATTTGATTACTATAAAAGATGGGAATATGTTTCTTTCCTCAGAGAATTCACAAAAAGGGGTCAAAAACAAAGCAGCACTGAAAGTGAACAACTTCATTTCGCCAGCAACTCAAGGCGAAAATACAATACAATTTCGCGGGAACATTTTATCACATTGGTGCAGACACCTCCTAATCTTCTATTTCTGAAAAAGGAAAATAGGAAAGATAGAGTCCAAGCAAAATGAGACTCTTCTTTCTTTTCTGGAAAAGTCATTCTGATTAGTATATCAATTCAGTAAAGAGTTCAAGAACTGTTTTCTTCTTCCACCTGCTACCAGTGTCATAGTATCTCTAACACATTTCATTAGAAAAAAAATAAAACTAATCTTACACTTCATGTTATTCTTCCTATTTGTCAGATTATCAAATCATTTATATCGAACACTTTCAGAGAGCATCATTAGGAGAAATGACCTACTGTACTTTCCTTGTTAAAGAAAAACAAAGTCTTGACTCAATGTTAATTGTTACAGGCCTGAGTAATGATTAGATATAGAGATCCCCTGTGCACTATTCTCCAACTAAAAGATAGTCCTGATTTCACATTGCCACATTTTTCCTCTGTAAATAGATGAGCTCTTGCCAGTTGCTATTACAATGGCACTAGTATTTTGCTAACCTCTCTGGAATTACTTTTTCCTTCATGTGTCCTAGGGTTGCACTTGGCTTTTTCACTAACACATCATGTTGGTGGCACAGTCATACAGTTGTCAGCTAACACCCCCTCATCCCTAGCAAATGCTATACTTTCGGCTAACAGCAGAAGCTATTCTTACTAGAATCTATTAGATTTCACCTTATTTTCATTACTTCTTCAAAGTCATCCAGTTCTTCCTATTTAATGTTCCAAACTTTCACTCTATTAACAGCATCTCTCAGCACTGAGTCTTCAGCCCAATTTCAGTAACCCACGTGTGGTTTTTCTAGAAGAGTTACAAGTAAGAAGTATAAAAAAAAGGTTGATCTTTGAGGAACAAGTAACTTCCATCCAGCCTGATAAATTCATTTTCACCACACAAAAACTCTTTTATTTGCACTACACTTCTTACAAACAATCTTCTACTTTTGCAAAAAATATTTTCCATGGTGTCATTGTATCAGTCGCTCTACAGGACTCAAGAAAGGACAAGCCTGCAGCACTTTTTACTAATAATATTTTTTAGTATTAGAGGAAGAAACTAAATGTTTCTGGAACAGTCAATCTTTGGCATGTTCATTTTATTCCTTTTTCCCTGAAGTTTCCTGTCTTTGTCTCCTTCACGTTGCCACAGTATTCTTCTTACATGAAAGAAAATCAGTCTGTAATACAGAACATACAGTTCTACGTGGCAGTCCTTTCAAATTTTTTGGATGGACACTACCATCTCCCTAACTGAAAGCACATTAACCCTTTTAGTACTGAAGTTTCGAACAAGCCTGAGCTATCCTTAAGCCCATCCTAACACTCTGCTAGTTCTTGTCTTTTCGGTTATGAGACTATGGAACCTTTGACTACTTTTTTTCTTTTCGTAACAATGATTTTGTTCTACTTGATTACTATAATTTGTAACTTGTTTCCCATTATGTATTAACTTCCCATTACTCTGTCTTGGCGAAGGGGGGGGGGGGGGTAGAACAGTGTGCATGCAGGGGTTTTTTGGGGGACAGTTTCTTTTGCAAGTAGGTTGACAGCACATTCCTGCAAGTTCTTCCCTTCTGCTTAGAATGCAATTTCCAGATAGCATTTCTACCTTTGACTTGCAACATACTTCCTGATTTTCCAACACTCAAGCTCTTGAATTCATCAGTCCGGATGGTTTCGCCAATAAATATTTTTAATTTCCAAAATTTTGCCATTTTTAAATAAAGCAGAAATTAAATAGCAGACTACTTTTATTCTTCCATTTCATTTAAAACAAATATAAGGATTTGGGGTTTGCCATAAGCAGCTCTGAAGCTCAGCTAAATGACAGTAAGACGAAGCAATCTATTGGCTACCACAGAGAATAAAAACTTTTTCCTTTATAAGCATTGTTTTTTCATGCTAGAAATTTAAGTCACAATTTCTAATGCTATTTCTATTGGGTTTTCAGAGACTAATATCCACACCCAATTTTGGTCAAAACCATTGATTCAGTATTAAATGTTTTGCAGTAACTAAGCAGACCTTTTTTTATGTCAAACAATTTTAGTAAAAAAAAGGTTGATTATCTGTTTTACTCATGCTATTGCTCCTTATTTTATCACAGTCTACTATATAATTGCCCTGCAACTATCACTCTACACCTTATTTCTTTTTTCTGCAGTATATGCATTCTAAAAATCACCCATTTCCAGTAAAGCAAAGTCTAATTAATATTTGTAATAAGACATAAAAAATGTTTTCTACACTAAATCAACATAAAGGCAACACCTTAATTTTCAACTTTGAAGGCCAAAAGACAATTATAATCTGGAATGAAGAACAGTTTCCTCATAAGAACAAACCACATTTTCATATGCTAACAAATACTTGAAACAATAATCAATACTTTAAAAAAGAATTGCCCTCTACAGATTTCAAAACAAGGAGTAAGACCAAGATACAAAGAAATTCAGTAATTTGACCCAAGACAACTTGAAGAAAAGAGAAGAGGAGAACAAAAATGTTCTGTCTGATGCTCTGATTTTTCCCCTGTATAAACATTGCCAGCTTTACTCAGAAGCTGAAAGATGACTACAGCAGCTTACAACCGCCCACCTTGGCTGCTCACTCAAGGGGCTACCTACAGGGGCTCTCGATTCAAGAACTTTTTGAGGTGATGACAAAAGGAGTTTGGGAAAAGGCAGGTGTGAGAAGAGCATTATAAGAATCAAAGAGTTGTAAACTACTGCAACAGAGGAAGAAGGGCAGGAGCTTGAGAGACTGAAGATACCAGGAATACTGAGCAGACCAGCTCTTGCTCCCCCCTGTTACTAAGCTATGTGCAGTGGCCACTTCTCTGTGACTGCTTACTCTGAGATAAGCAAACACTGCAAAGAAGTACTCGCCAAGAATCAGGTGTCAGAAACTGACTGCTGTGTCCCAGCCAAATGGCAGTTACGTGACCACAACCGAGTGTACAGTAACTGCAGTTTGTAAAAGCTGATTCCTGGCAAACAGGTACCCCGACCAGCTACAGCGGTGGTATTCACTAGGAAGCAGGCAGTCGGCAGCTCTGAACAACCCACTCCTGCTGACACGGCGACAACACTACCTAACAGCAGTGGGTTGTTCCACAGTGCCTACAGAAGTTTCTGAACCCGATCCTCAGCAAAGAAGCAGACCTGAACAACACAGATTGCTGGAGAGCGAGAGCACAGGCTTGCACATGCAGGAACTGCAGCAGGGAGTTCAGCTGTGTGTGATGGAAGAGAATGAAATACCAGAAGCGCAGACTGGGATCCTGGTTTGGGAGACCTGGAGAAAGGAGGGCATAAAAAACATTGGTGATATGAGAGTACGATCTAACATCAGTGGATCTAGGTTTTCGTTCATCACTTCATTGAGTTTTCCACTCCTGCTCTGACAGGATAGCGCAGAAGATGGGAAATTCAACTAGGTGTATCAGTCAGGCAGTTCTGAAGTCCCAGATATTGAATGAAGGAAACACTATTGGGAAACTAAGAAAAGGGCAATACTGACTATCATGAAAACACACAAATTAGACGCCAGCTTTAAAAGCCATCTGTACGCTGTCCCCTTCTTATAATCTTTTTTCTTTCTAACCACTTAAAAGGTTGCTTGCATGAGCATAGCAGAACAGCAAAGCTGTAAGAAAGTACACATTTTTAGAGAACAGAAACACAATGTGGAAATACTAAAAAAAATTTAAAATAAACAATGAGGCAAGATTTATGAAAGTGCTTTCAATTTCTTCAGACACTGTTTTCTCCTAAGAAACCTGATAGCACAATATAAAAATTATTTTCCTTCCAGTATTAATTGTTTTCAATATTAATGTAAAAAATCCTGACAACTTGCAATTTAAAAACACAACAAAATTATATGATAAGAGGCTTGGAGACATACATATGCAAAGACTCTATGCAGAAAGGTACTATAACTTGCTTCCTGTGCTTGAGAGATCACTTCTGGTCATCTATAAAACTAAGATGCAAAAATCTTCTAGAGTTAATAATCTTTGTACTTCACTGGCATAATTAGTTGATTTTTTTTTTTTTTTTTACACCAAGGAGTTATTGAAAAAACAGTTGAAATCTGCAGAAGGATGCTCCTGCATAGAACAGTGACTGATGGGCAGCTCTTTGACTGACTAAATGAACAAAGGGCTCCTGTGGATTTTAATAACACTGATCCACTTATGAATCATAAATGATACAGAAACCCTTTTGCATCTTTGAGACTTTCAAGATTTCGTGGGGGGGGTGGGGTGTTTTCATCCAACAAAATATTATTCATCATGGTGTTGGGGGGTTTTTTTGCCTTTAACAACACAACTGCCATTTGATATGTGTTTGACATGGGTGTCCTATCAGAGCCAATTTTTTAGATTTTCTGTCACAGGTAAGCTTTGTGAAAGAGAAAAGTATAGCAGGTTTTTCATACCCTTTCACGGTTATCTGAAATATTGCATAGGAAAAATGAGGACAGACTTAGCAGTAGGGCAGTAAGGCCACTAGAGAAAAGACCCTGAAACTAACTGACACCACTGGATTATAACTTCTCATGGTTTTAAAGAATTTTATTGGATTTTGAAAATTTAGATTAAAAACAGTTAATTAATATATAGTTTCTACTGTAACCATAAGTCTATAACAAAGTGTAAATAGATGTACCTGGGAGGTAAGTTTAACATATATTTTAAAAAGAAGCAGCTGATGTTTTCAGAGGAAAAAGCCTAGGCAGCAAGCCAAGTAACTCCAAGCTTTCTCTTTCAGAATATACAAATACTTTTATCAGCCACAGTGCCCTCTTACCTGGACACATTTTTTACATTGTGTTCTTACACTACATACACATAATTCTGTATATTTTACATGTATGTAGTTACCTATGCACACGTTCTTTAAATAAACTTTCAAAACTACTTTTTCAGGATGAAACAGACGTATCAAACTCAAATGCTAGGAAATACAAATGTTTAACTCATCAGGGTAATGTTACTTTGGATGCTCATATGTATGCTTTAATTGAAATAATCTCATTTTTCCCCACAGGAACCATATGTCATTAAGTGCACGGGAAAAGTTTGGGTGACTAAGACAGAAAACTGGAAAAGAAGGTTGTGTCTCTATCACCGCCCAAGAGTTCCTACTCTGTATCAACCATGCAAATATATGACACACCCCACAAAACTTGAACACCTGATTCCCCATTGGATATCACTCTTACCTCCACTCTAGTTCCTAAACTCACTATACCTCTCAAATAAACTACTTCACTGGACTCCTGGTCTTGAATCCTATCATTCAGCTTTTAAAATTCTCACTTTAGGAAAGTTCAAAGTATTCTCACCACCATCATCATATCCACATCATACTGTAAAGTAATGCTGCTTAGGCTCAAACAAAAACATACAAAACCCTAGAAAACTTCCTTAGGATATTAATTGATGCAGCATCTTAAAAGATTTTTTCTAACAAATTTGTGTTTCTGTGAAAGACGCAAGTCTTTCACATAAAAGCATAAGAGTTTTTTAAAAAATTAAAAGTTGCCATGTCTGAAACACTAACAGAACAAATAGCCTCTTGCAGCTGCAATTTCATAGACAGCAATGGCTGTATTTGCTCTGTGCATCAGACAGGAATTTTTCATTTCATACATCATTTAAAACTTGCTGCAGTGATTCCACAAACCTGTCTATACTATTAGCAAAAAGTGAAGAGAAGCCTTCTTTCTCACCTCCCACCCCTCCAATTCAAGTTATTTTGGCCAAAATTCAACTGTGCAAGTAGACCACCATAGCACTGATGACAGAGAAGCAAAGCATGCTCAGTGCTAGATAATGAAGAAAAAATCTTATATTGTCATAAGTAATATTGCATACTATATTTGAATACATCAAAATAAAACTACACTGTCTACATCATCAGCAAACTTACTGAGGAAACAATATACCGTAGCAAGCAGTCAGCTAATATATGCAGTTGTTTCAGTATTTTTAAACATAGATTTGCATTTATATCGTATTTTCAGAAATTACTCTCCCAGGACAGTATAAGAGTCTGGAACAAAGCTTCTCCCTGAAAAAAATGCATATTCAGGCAGAGATCATGTACATATTCTGTGGCTATTAACACAGGCAGATCACTTACTGCTGCAACTGCCCCAGAAAAAATTGTGATTATCATTATTGCTAAAGTTATTATTGTTGGTATGGTCTTTAAATGCACACAGACCTATGTTCTGAAAATACATAATTCACTAACCTATGTGCCAAAGCCTTAAACTCACACTGTGGCCACAATTCACACACTTTCAGACTGCATTAGACTGAAAGCTGAAAAATGGACAGCTTTTACAAAAAACTCATTTAAATAATACTAAATACTTGCACTTGGAACTCAGCTTGGAAATACAAAGGAAGAAGTTTTCTCACCATATATGAAGGACTTCTGGCCTGGAGTATGTAACACAGGATACTCACTTCCTGGGCATTAATTCAGTAATTCCACTTCTCCTTCAGGATAAATCCAGAAAATAGCTAACACAAACAAATGAAAAACACAAATTTAGTAGGGGTTGGATGTGAACAAGTAGTTTTTTCTTGTCCATTTGACTGAAAAAAAATGCTCCTGTGGGCTTCCTTTCTAATCTAAAAGTAAAGGTATGTTACGAGGGAGGTTGCAATAGCACTAGTTTGGCTCCACAGTACCATATTTTGGTATCGTGCTAATACTGGCATCTCAAATGTTGTGTTGTGATACAATATCAGAATTTGGGGACAACGATAATCTTGTATGCAGACAGCATTAACCTACTGTCACCTCCTACGCCTCCCTGCACAGCCTGGTCCCCCACTTGACCGAATGCACGCCAAGCAGGCCATCCCCCTTCCCGTTCCCCCAGCACCCAGCTACTGCCTGGGGGACGTGGTGGGCAGGCGCCGGCACTGCAGCACAGTCGGAGCCAGCAGCTCTGCTGTCTCCAGCCGCCGCATGGCTGTCTGGCGCAGGAATTCCCCAGGCTGTAGGGTAGAGCCCAGTGACCTGTTCTGCTCAATGGCAGGAGGGTGACATCGCTACAAGGCAATCTGTGACACGGGACAGCAGACCTGGCTGGGGAAGCAGCACCGTGGTCACAGCCAGGCAGGCTAACGGGACGCGAGGGGCTGACTTCAGCCTTGCAGGCTCAAGTTTCCCCTCCTTTCGTATGACCGAAGCCAAACTCAACTCAGATTGGATTATGAACACAAGGTGGGTTTGTGCTCGCCGTAGTTTTGAGTTTACGCTCAAAAGGCACTGCGGGCACGGCCATACAGAGTGCTGGTCTCCAAACATCTTGTGTTCCTGCCCTCATATAAAAGCCAAATCAGCCCAACTTACTTCCGTAATCAATATATCTGCATGGAAAAAACAATGGAAAGCTACCAAACAAACGGACCCCTTCTTTCTACTCCTTAATACTCTGATACAGAGATTGAAAAACATGAACCACATTGTAACAAAAGCTGCAGACCTAAGAACACTTTTGAAGAAAGCACCAGTTGACATTTTCAGAAAGATAAGGCCCAAGAGTCAATCATTATAAACCATATGAAAGAGGCACTAAATATAGATTATATGACTCTCCTCCTGTTGTGTGTCAAAACAATATTTTAGTTTTATTTTTAAATCTGCCAATCAGGGCAAAACTAATCACCAAAAAAAGTGTTTTACCTTTCAAACATCTGTCATATATTAAAATTGCCCGTGTCAAATAGACAGAATAGGGGTACACGGACAGTTTTCACAGATTGCTCAGATTTCTGGGCTCAAAAATTAAAAATATACAGACATTAATAAGAATTGAAATATCCAGTCAGTAAATTTCTTCTCTCTGGAAAAGACTTTGCAGAGGAAAAGAAGCTTCAAGCAGTAAGCAGATACATTATATTTCCTTTTCAAAAAGTTGAGAACAGATTGCAGGGTTTGCAAGATAAGATGGTACCGCAATTTTAAACAGTCCAAACATATCTTGTCATCTCCAAACATTGAACTATATTAGATTACAATCTCAATTAATATCTGACATTATTTCTAACAGTGAAAAGTGACATCATTTGCAACTGACATAATAGCATGCTGCTCCAGAGTGAGGAGCTCTGCGCTGGGCTAGATGCCTAGAATTTCCCTACTCCTCTGACCTTAGCTGTAAAAAACATTGTTATTCTTCTCTGATATCCTGAACCGCAAGCGAGAAAAATATAGCAGGAGAAGGAGGTCACTTATAATGAGAGGCGTTTCCACCAGGCAGATACCAACACAAAAACAGAGCACAGAGCTGCACACAACAGAAAATGAGTCTTAAAATACAAACAAACAAAAACTCAACAGGATAAAGGATCAGAGAAGTCTAAATAGATTAGGCACCCACAGCATAAGTGAAAATCTAATCCCCAAAAGTGGTAGAGGGAAAAGAAGACAGGAAAAAACTTAACTATGGAAGGCAAGACTGGAAAGTCAAGGGGTAGTCTCTATGGAGCTAGATACGAGATCCAGGAAGCAAAGGGAAATGAATCGAGAAAAGTAGAAAATCTAGGATAGTGATTTTGAATAAGATATATCTGGATTAGAAAAACAAATGAATGTGATGGAGGATAAGCACACTGTAGTTCCACTTAGTGGGAACATCTGACTTTAGCGTGGCTTATCACCACCCGCAACAGTACCCAGTGCAACCAATAGTGCCTCAAGCAATGTCACCCTCCAGCTGTGTACCTGAAGAGAAGAATACCTTCAGGAGTGTGAACCACTATTCAATTTTCCACTCATTAATGTGTATTAAAATGAATATTGATCAAGAACATTCCTCCACATCAACAGCTGTATCACTATAATGATGTGGAAAATACCTTAAAAATAATTCCTTAGATATAATAAGGAAAACTACTAGATAATGTCCCATACTATTAACACTCACAGTTAAATACAAAGATACATAACACTGCCCGAAGTTCATTATCTATTTGCTGGCTCTGCAGCAAAAAAAAGTCTTATTGCTACTGAATTGTTCTTTCAAAAGTTTTCAGTAACTGCTAAAATTATATACTCATACACCCTTCTTTTCAGTCAACACCAAAGTATTTCTGTAAGCATTGTGACCCTGAAAAACTTTGATTTTAAGTAAATTAAGGACAAGCTACAATGATATACTTGAATATTCCTATTACTTTTAACACACTGAAACACATGTAAGTTATCAGAATGTGGTAAGTCATATGAATCAAATGCTTCTGAGTTATGAGAATTTTTGTGAGTAGCGTAGTACAGGAACACAAGTAAGGTTATAAAATCTAAGACCATTCAATGACAGCTTGTAGAAAGCTTCCCAAATTACTTGTCCATGTGCAATGAAACAACCAGCCACATGATGAAAGATTTTACTAAACATGAAATAAATACAAATGGTTATCTAGTTACATTTATGCAGCAAGTATGTAAATCTGCTTGTCTACACTCACAGCACAGTTTCTTGAAAATACCAGTCTCAGATACAACCCACTGACATTACAGTATCATTAGCTGAAAACTTAAAGGGAACTTACATGTACTGACTAATACTGCATAATTAAAAAAGATAAGAGTCAGAAAAAAGATATCTACATTTCTGTAGATACCTCTGTTAGAGGCTCCCGAGGTTCTCCTACATCAAAGAGGTAAAGGCTCTACTACCAATGCCATTGTGCTTCACAAAATAAGTACACCCAAAGAACACCACAATATCAACAATTCACACAGCAGTCTGCGAGCCTAGGCTTCCAGGATCCCTGCCTTGCCCTTCTCCCTCCAACACTGCTTCACTGTAGGTATTTAGTATATGGACAGGTGCAAACAAGATTTGGTGTTAACAAATAAGCACTAATAAAACAGCAGACATCTAATGTAATGGTGCATCTACAACAACAATTCTGCAGCTATCTGTATTATTTCTGCCACAGTATTGTCTGTGTAACCTTGAATTGCGAATGCTTACCTGAATGTAGCAAGCAAGCATGTCAATGCAGACCATGCAGTAAAGATCTATAGCTCTAAACTGTTCCACCTTCATTGTGAACTTCTCAACTCACAAATCAATAAAATATTGAGTCATAAACAATGAGCCAGAAATTTTCTTGGGAGAAAAAAAAAAAAACAAGCAACAAAACAAAACACCCAAACTTATTCAGAATTGTGAATCATGGAGCCTACACATTTTCCAACATAAGTTCAGGAAATAAAAATCTCATTAAAGCTTTAGCCAAAATTTCTAATTCATCAAAGGACCATGTTCTGAATACCAATGAATTTCATGAAAAAGAAGCATTTTTTTCTTGTCTGCATGTCTGTAAAATATCTCTTAGGTTACAAAACCAAATCTGATGACACTGAAAAGTCTTTCAGGAACAAAGACAAACGAGTAAAACAACCACCAGATCTCTTTAATTCCATGCAAAAGTGTCAACAGCAAAATCACTGCATCTCTTCCATAGCAGAATATTAAACAGTTCATTAATATCCATTTTCCCTTCTTCTCTTTTCAGGGGCTACTAAAATTGTTTCTGTTTGATTTTACATGAGTGAAACTCCTCCCAAATGAAACAGGTACAAGTATCTTGAAAGAACATTCAAGTGTACATCATTCAAGACCTTGGCAGTCCCTATCTCTGTGAAACAACAATAGCATCCCACTAATAACAATGACTTGCTTAACTATTCATTTTTGTAAATAATGGAACTGAAAATTATCTAGTGATGGATTTACACTTTTACAATGCATCTCAGGGATGAAAATGAATAGGGACGAAGAAATTATGTATATTACAATGGGTGACAAACAGAACTTAAGATTCCAGCTAGCTCCACAGAAGAACACAAGCTAGAAAATGTGGCACTACAATTTTTAGCATTTTACCTTTGTCTAATGCTACTGTGAGACATCCTATATGTATTATTTGTATTATAGTAACACTCAAAGACTCCAATTAAAATCCAAACACCATTATGTTAGGCAGAAATAGTATGAAAATTACAATAGGTGTCATAGCCATTTTAATTCCAAACAACCACAATAAATTACCTATTTCTCAGATATACCTTCCTTTATATTGTAGTTACTCACAGAATTTAACATATTAGTTCTTATATTCAGGGGGAGCATTAAAAGGATTGCCTAGGCAGTCTTTCAGCCTTTTTTTTATTTGAAAACCATATTAATATTTCCAGTGGAGGCACACAGCTCAGAGAGTGAAAGCCTACTGACACAAGGCTTGCTTTCCTTAATCACCTTTCCTGAGAAGCAGCCCATGGAACCACAAGACCCTGTGGACCATCAGCTGAAAAAGCCTGCTCTCCTGAGGTGTAAGACTGCTATTTTACAGAAAATACATGCATTTAGATTTTCTTCTTGTTGCTCCTCCTTTTTAGTGAATTCCTTCTTTTATTTTAGCTTAAGTACTGACATACTAAACATACCAATTTACTCTAGTCTAGGCTATCATTTTACTATTAATATATTTGCACACTGAACAACCTAAGTCTGAGAACTAGGTACAATCTGTTAGAAAGTTATTCTGAGATAGAGATGCATCTTGCATACATGCCTAGCCAGTTGGATAATTCAATACCATTTTGTTTTGACTTAAAGAAGAGGACACCACAAATTAGCATAGATATTGAAAAATAACATTATTTGGAGGCAGGAAACTGACAAAGGTGACAACCTTTCTGGTAACAATGGAAAACATTAAGTTTCTATGCAAAAAGTTAATAAAGATTACTTTGTGTTTAGGTAACAAATGGCAAGTATTTATACTGTGACTATTAGTTCTCTAGTAGGGAGTTTATTATAAACAGTATTTCAAACACAGGACTTTAAGAGACAATGTATAAATATTTTAAATGATAAAATATAGGTGTTGGCTTTTTTTGTACTGTGTCCAGAAAATCTGCACAAACACATCAAATTCTCCACCTAGGGAATTTACTTTATTGTTAAGTTTGCATTTAAAACAAATGTACATGACCTATTTTGGGGCTAATATAACTAAAAGGAATCTATTTGTTGTTTATTATTTATAGAAGATTCACTTCAGATTAGGCCTTTTGCAGATGTGTGTATCTGTGTGGCATCATAAAGCATCTCCAGATATCCCCCAGCACTAAAACAGACGAGAAAATGACAAGTTAGGACGTATCCCAGTACACACAGTATTTTATAAAAGCTAAGATTAAAAGCTGGTTTTTTCCTTTTCAGAAAGGCCACATGAAAGAGCTAGTACCATGGCTAATGCATTGACCTTCTGTGTCTGATAATGACAAGTTCAAGCTCCTAGAGTTGGATAAGATGTGGAACTAAAGTAAGTGCACTCAAGCAACGAGTTCTCCTGCTCTGTTAGAATCCTACTCGCAAAACTAGCCCTATAGAAAGAAGAAAACAGTTTAATTTTTTTATATATAACCAAGGAGTTTTTCTACACCATCAGCAGGTCTCAAACTACTTTCTTCAGAGCCTTCAATCTAAGGCACTGGTGGTTTCTTTTAATAGCAAATTTGAAATTACTTCATGTGAGTAAATGACATCAAATTTATGAAAAACAGAGATATAAAATTGCTGGTTGTGTCTAAAATTTCGTTTTTCTCTTTTAAAGAGGGAAAGACTAAAACATAGTAAAATCGTGTATGTCATATAAGAGATACAACATCTCTTTACAAATCTTGCCTTCCAAACTTCCAGGAAATCAGAAATGCATTTTTATACACCAAGTGGACTTCTTGAAGTTAACTCCTCTGGAAATCTAGCACCTCCCTTTCGTTTTCAAAGGAGGACAGCAAAAGCACATCAAGCATTTCTTCCTATCATCAACTAAGAAAAACCGCAGTTGACCTAAAGCCTTTATTCCTATCAGATAGTCATTAGTTCTGTACAATTTTGCAGGTTGTAGTGTCTGGAGCTCTTCAGGGGCAGAACAAAACTCCTTCACAATGCTGCTGGCATGACTGAGGCACAGAAAAGAAAGCTGCTGCCATCAAACTAGGCACCAACAGCAACAGGTTAGACAGATAAGGTAAATGGAGTTTGACTAAGGAAAGTAACTAATAAAGCTTCTTTTTTTCTGAATTACTAGTGCTAATAACAACACATATTAGGATGCACTACTAATACATACGTATGACTGGTTTAGCACATTTTATATTTTCAAATATTTATATTTCAAATCACACAGAGATATTACCACCTTTACATCTTTAAGTTATATATAAGACAAATAATAAAGGCTAATAAAATGCAAGGAGTCAAGTTGGTGGAAATCAACATGTGCATCATCAGTTTTTAATCACCAGATCACACCCAATGTTTTACACTGAAAGATTCCTGACAGGACAGACTGTGATCACAAAGGGAACAACACTGTTCCGAAAAAGATTCCCTTTTGAATTTGGCTGTTGAAACAGTATTTCTAATTTCCTCCTTCTCACCCCCAATTTGAGCTCATCTCAGAAACAATAATTTATTTAGAAAGAGAAATTAATCTTAAGCATCTCCAAAGCCTTGGTTTATTCCACTCCAGGAAATTTTCATAGATGGAAATTTTTGTTTTTCCTTAGAAAACACAGTGATGTTAAAATGAAAAAACCCACACATTAAAAGAACACTAACATTTCTAAAACAAGAGCTCAAGCTGAAGTTAAGAAATTGCCATAATTAAACTTGTCCAGGAAGACAGATTAAGGTCAAATATGTCTATTAATTTTGGGTATCCACTCTAAGCCACCTTCGACTTGATTTTTTTTTCTGAAGCGCAGCTTTTCATAGCATTTAATACCTCCCTAGAACAGTTTTTACTAGTTCCCATTGCAGCTGTGATTTTTCACCACTTCTGCAGACCAAACACCACACATCAAAGCTGAGCACCCAGACTGCGGAGTGGGCGCAGTTAGCAGCATCTGCACGAGGGTTAAGTGACTTGACCAGCACCACATCAGCAGTTTTCTTGCAGAGGCAGAAAAAAAAAATCCTATTTTTTAAAGAGGCATTTATCTGCTCTACTCACAGAGTCCACACTCCTGTGCGCTATATTAATTTCAGTTTCTACCACTCACATTGCAGGAGCCCTCCGCAGCAGTAAACTCCTTCTTTATAAAACTGAATTACCCCTACGACTTTCTCTGTGAACAGATTGGGTCTAAATACTTTTGACTCTGATATTAATCAAGTTCTCCATGAGGTGACTGGGGACAGGCTGGAGTGTGGGCTCTGCAGCAGCCCCCCCCCCCCCCCCCCAAGTACTCCCACAGCTCCCAAACACCCTCAGAGCCCCAGGGAGCCATTTGCCTCTCCCCCCCACCCCGGGACTGCTCCTCTGCGGCCCTTTGTCCCCCATGCCCACCTAACCTTCCTCCTGGGGGCTCTGAGGGAGCCAGACCAGTCCCCCCAGTCAGAGGAGCATGACGGCGCAGAGACTCACTTGCAAGCAAAGCGCTGCACGTACGTGAGCCTTGAACTAAAGTCATGGCTGGGGGCCACAGGAAAACGGGGCGGGGGGGGGTAGAGCTGGCATCAAAATGGCCTCATTTGGTGGCGTAAGCTAAGGGAGCCAAAATAAAAACGAAAGGGATCAGTCTCTGGCTGAGGCGCCCAGGGCAGGGCACGGTGATAGCCCAGGGCCTGTCAGGGCCCGCGGCCCGCCACAGGGCCGATGGCGGCCGCACCGCAGCTCGCTGAGGGGAGACGGGCGACGCTCAGCCGGCCGCCGGTCACGGCCTCGCCCAGGGGTTTTTACCATGTGGGAAATGGCACTCTGCTGAAAGAAAAGATGCGTTTGCACTTCGTGACGCTTTCTCTTGGGGTTTTGTTACATCCCTCGCTACTTCTAATTATCAAAGAGACTTTCTTTCTAAACAAAGGCTGCTGCTTCTTCATCCAAGAACGATGTGAAGATGCTAAATGAGGTATACGATCGCAGCGCCTTGCCAAACAAAAGGATAAGTCAAACACAGGCACTTGTGATTTCTCCGCTGGATCAAGGACAGGGAAAGGAGTTACAGAGAAGAAAGCCTACATTTCAAACAAATGTTTCCAAAAATCAACACTTACTGCAAGCAAAGTTCAGAAAATTACAGGAAATTCTTTTTTTTCCTGTAAATACACCATTTTTTTTCTTCTTTAAGGTGAAATACCTCTTTTTTTCAAGTATCAGTCTTAACCTCTTCCTTTTCAGGTTAGCTTGGAAAAAGGAAAGAAAAAGCTATCCTAGATTTTATTTTAATTTGACACAATAAACTATTTCCTATGAAAATGCTAGAGCCTGTGATGTAACTTCTTTAACTAGATAAATTCCAAAGTATCTGTCATTTATACAGAAGCCAGAGAATAATTTGTGCTATTAAGGATTTTTTTTCCCCCAAGACATACATTATTTGTTAACATTCCTAAATACTCATTACACACTGAACACACAGTCTTTAAAAAGCTTATTGTTTTCTCATTAAATTTGGATATTTTGGGAAGAATCTGTGGGCTATGTTAAATAAATGCATATTTGGATCATTTTCAAGTTAACATTTAAAATACAGATAGTATCAATCTTTACAAAAGTAGCTACTTCCTATCTCCAGCACTGCTTTCTCTTCAATCCTCTCAGCTTTTCTGTTTCCACCAAACTAATACACTTTTTCCATCGTGTAGTCCATTCTAATACCCGTAGTGAGTTTCTGAATCCTCAGCAACCCTGTTAGAGGGAAGACGAGAGAATTTCGCTAATTCAGTATCTTTCTATTCTTCCCTCTTTAACTTCCAAGGAAATGTTTGCCACGCATCATAATATTTTTCTTTCTGTCCTCCTCTATATGCCCTGCTCTCTGTGACATAACACTTCTTTGGAAGCTATTTGAGTACAAAAAACCTCTGATGTTTAACAATTATAACTTCAGTTTACAAATTAGCATCTGCAGTACAGGAAGCTTAAGCCATGCTAGTTGAACATGGCTACAACAGAATGATTTCAGCTGGGTAACATGGAAAAAAATGCAAATATATTATTTGTCCTTTTAATTTATTGATATTTTCCCATCCAATGGAAGAGGGTTACTTGTATTAATTCCTCTTATCCTTTTATATGGTGGTGTTGGAGAAAGTCACCATGTATTTTCAAGTTCCATACAGCGTATTTTTAAGTTGCATACTCCTTCACATCTTTCTGTGACCTCAATTAGACACAATTTCAATAGTTTTATTTATTTCAGAGGGTGCTTAAGTACATTTACTTTCATCAGGTTCTTATTTGCAGTCTAAGTCACTACAAAAAAATTTAAGTATCAGAAGGCTTGATAGAGTGCCTTAATCTGAGTGTAGTAAAATCCAGGTGGTCATCTTCAAACCCACACACTAAACTTGTCTGTTGACTTTCTGTGACTATACAAAATTCAAGTAATTGCAGAAAAAAAAAAAAAGTATTTTATTATAACTTGGGCCAGTAAATAAGCAATTCATAGGAACAACTGCTGAATTTGCACAGGCAAATTGTGTTTAAAAGGCAATGTCTGAACCTACATTCCGTTCTTAAAGTAATTTTTTATGAAAATTAGTTCTTCCCAACCAGAAAGATGGCTTTAAACCACCTATGAGCTGTTAGCCATCTGTATAAACTAGTTCAACAGAGTTTTACTGCCAGAGGATATCAGGTCAGAGATGGCTTCTGTTGTCAGATCAGTCACTGACTACCTCAATTGCCTTTGGCAAGTCATTTAACCTTTCTGTATTAATGTTTTCCTGCCACTAGAATAGTTCTTCATCATGGTAGGAGGAGTTTAGCCTTTTAATTAATAAAAATAACTATAAAAATGCTCCTCCTTCAATTCCAATGACTGCCTGCTCTACAGAATAACACTAAGAAACTAAAAAACACTCTGCACGTTAGATAGAAATGAACTATTTCTGTATAACTGGGTGCTATTTCAGAGCAGATTTCTACCACACATACTTTAATGACTTCACAAATTAAGAAGAAGAACAAGGCTTACAGTTTTCTTGCAACTCGTGAACAATAACAACAAAAAGAGAAGCAGCGGTCTTTGTCTTGAACTGACAACTTGTATGTTTTAGAATACTTCCGTAAGTTTTAATGAGCTAAATGATTTAAAAATATATATTATGAAAATTCTCTTGATCTCAAACCTTATATGCCATGTTTCAGCCTAAAGCAAACTTTTACTGCCTGCATATAAAGCCCTGGAAAACGGAGTTTATAAGGGAAATACTGACAGAACATTAGCTACACCGTAGCATGCTAACGGGTATTGCTATAATACAGTCTATTCCAGAATCATTTTTCTTTTTATTATTTCATTAAGTTGTATCTCACTAAAGTTCCTCCTAGGATCTCTCTACAGCACCAAATTTTTCATTGAGAAAACTATAAATCATAGGCCTAAATTACAATTTAATTATAAACGCCTTCCCTTCTAATGCTGCCTGGGACCTTTTACCCTCCTACATAATTCTAAAAAATGACCCCTGTCATAATTTCCTTCACTAGAATAATATGCAGAGATCTAATCCTGAATCCTGCTGTCTTATAATTTAATATAAGAGGTAATTATTATTCAAAAGATAATGTTGCAGATATTGAAAATATTCTGAAGTTTAAGTCTAAAAAAACCTTGACTTGGTATGTAAAAGCCTCTTATTTGACTCTTGCAGAAAAGGAAATAAATAAAAAGGTTTTAAGACTTCATGCAAAATGCTAGAAGTATTATTTGTAGCTGGAATTTGTCTACTATAATTTCTATAACCTTTGAACTACAGATAAAACAGATTCACACAAAGAGCAAAACCAGGAAGACACCAGATCATTTATTATTGATTTCTGCTTTTTGCCATAGGTTAGACAGAAAGTTCTAGATTGCTACTATCTAGCTGAAAAAATACATTTTAGGTGACTCCACATTTCTGAATGCAAGGAAGTATACGTAAGCCAAAGTTAAAAGAAACAAAACCAAACCAAAAAACCCCCCACCTTCATAAAACCTTCTTCTTACACCTTAAATTTCATTTTAAATTTATCACACCAAAGACAGTTATGTTTATCCAAAACATTCCTGTAAAGAAGTTAAATAATATTAAAACTTTAAGGAATTAGTACGTTTTTTTCCCTAAGTCAGAAAAGCAAGGAATAACACCATTATGTCAATTCATCTTCCACATGAGACAGTGAATTTAATCTCATACCAAGAACACAGCTATTATTGCCTGTCTCTATTCACTTTACAAAGAAAGACTTTGACCTTAAAGCCTTTTTTTCTAAAACTGGGATTTCATCAATTAAAACCTGTTTTCTTTTTAGTTAACTTACTGTATGCAAGAACATCTGCCAAAAAAGTGAACTGATAGTACAGATGAAGCAAAAGAAGGTTAGGATGAACATAAGGAGACAGAATTAACAAAGCATTTCTGAAGTACAGTAGAATAAAATTCACAGAACAACTGGAATGTTTTTTCTGTTTCAAATTCAGGGAGCATGCCCCATTTTTTCAAGTAAATGAGATATCACATGAGCTTCATTGCTTCTAACCATATACAGCTCCATCAGTAAGAACAAATAAAATACCATAACTGACAGATTCAACATCCTGAAGAGGCAGAGGCCAGTGAGGTTATCAGAAAATGGGGTTCACAAGAGGTAATTATAGCCCATGCTCACCCTTCTTAGGTGAGGCAGAATATCACTATACAGCTCAATAAAAATCAAACTATATAGTGCAGAGGTACCAGTTTACTACCCTCTTTGTTTTTGCTTTGGGAGCAGTTCATTTAAGATGTAATAAATTGAAGTTTTTTTCCTGTCCTTCCATAAATCTAGGGACAGTGCAAATGAGGTGTTCCTCATTATGAACAAAAGAAAAGGGGCTCCCTAGATAGTGACATGAACTGGTAGCATTAAAGCACTCATTAAAAGGAGCCCTGTTCTTTTTGTAATAAGGAATATTACTTAATAACACTTGAAGCATGGTTCACTTCATATTGCTGAAGTGAGCTTTTGGGGGGCAGTGAAGAGGAAAAAAAGGGAAGTCCATAGTACCACAAACATAATAAAAAAAGAGATGGAATTTTGCCTGTAACAAATTAATAATAAGTAAGAAAGTGTCATTGACTGCCTCTGTCTAACCGAATTGCTTCATGCAACAGAGAGATTTAAGGATCTCGGGGGGATTCATGGAAGATGTTAGACTATACTTTTAAATGAACAAACAAAACCAGACCAAATCAGGACAGGTAGACTGAAAAAGATCACCAGTAGATTATTTCCTAACTTAAGGATCCAATAAAACACAAAGCTTACACAATTTTGAAGGATTCCTACTATTAGCAAATCAGAATGTGTTATTGTGATGGGGAATGTACAGCACCAAAAAGGACAGAGCAGAGTGATAATTTTATATTTCCATTTCCAACAAAAATCTCTCCACCACAGGAGTGGTGAATGTTTAGACACTTAGACAATCTGAATTTCACCTCTTTGGGGATTAGTCAGAAGGGAAAATGCAGTTGTAGAATACCTCTGAATATGTCTGTTATTCTCCATGCATGATGGGAAATTATGCACACCAAAAAACTTTGTTAGGAGTACTACATGTAAGATACGAAGTACACCATGAACGAGTAATGGCTCTGCCCTGGTGGTATCCTGTCTCACATGGGTCCAGCCCAGACACTCTTGAAGATGACAAGAAATGTTTTAGTGGTCATCTTGCATCTTCATTCTACTCTGTCATCAAATGCCATTCCGCTTCAGAACCTGCAAGACAACGCCTGAAAGTAAGCATGCTGGCGCTTCTCATTGGAGCCAGTGTTCAGCAGGAAGATTTTGCAGGGCTTTGTGGTTTGAACCACATCAGATCCTCCTGACTGACCTTGGAATTCAACAGGGAAAGAAAACCTCTGGAGAAGAGCTGACGGTCAGAAAGTAATGTGAATATGCAAAAGCAACAATTGGACATCTCTAACCAATAAGCTTTTTTACTTCCTTTCACAGTGCTAGTGAAACCACACACTCATGCCCCTATTCAGAAAGGAGAGCAAGGAGGATTAATCGAACAGGTATTAAAGCTGTTGAGAGTGCTTTTGTTACAAGTCAATCACATAGTCAAAACCTCGATTAACCTGAATAAGAGCTTTGCCTGAGTCGGAAGTGAAAAACCGAGTTTACATGAGTATTACACTTACATTACAGGTATATTATGTTTACTTTAGAAATTATATTTTTAAAGAGCTATTGAAATAAGTAGAAAAAACACAGATAGTGTTTCTGACAAAACGTCTCTTTTTGCTGTTTCTGCTTGACATAGTTGGCCATCAGTGTGTGCATAATGTCCAGGCTGGGGTACCACAACACAGGTAGTATTTAGCAATGACTTCTGAAACTCTGCTTTGTTTTGCTTTTGTTGTTAGCATGTCTGTACAGTAGAGACAATGTCAGTAAAATGCTGCAAAGTGTCTAGACATGAGTTCTTTACAAGGGAAACTTATTTCATGCAAATCAATTTTGTTATTTATGCTTTTGACAATTTCTTCTTTTTCATCAAATCCACTTCATTATTCATTTGTAGTTTTAAACACCTTAAAATAATTTCAGTTCTCAAAGCAGAAGGATGACATAGCGTTTGAAGCCACCATTAGGGCAGTTGGCCAAAAATCTACTAATAGTTAACACATTACATTTTTTGTGGACATCACAAACTTTCCATAAGAAGATCTTGTAGTTGTCCCTACAGAATTTCACTCATTTTTTGCCAAGCCATCACCCCTGCCTGTCAGTTTATTTTGAATTGTACTCCTACCATTGAAGGTACTCAATATCTCAAGTTTTCTGTTGTCTGAAAGCTCAGTAAATGTATTTCCTACTTTGTGATTCAACTCATTAAAGCAAACACTGCAATGACCCAGGGTCAGGGCAGACCCCTGCCAAACCTCATTTTATACCTCCTTCTATTTTGACATTGATAAGTATGCCCTAAATATGATTCTTCAGCCAGTTGTACACCTACACTCATCTAAACCACATTTCCTTAGCTTGCTTATAAATAAAGAAGTCATGTGAGGCAGTGTCAAAAACCTCCCTAAATTCAAGATATACGACATCTATTGCTGCTTCCATGTCTGCACCTGTTACTCTATCGTAGAAGTTGTTGTATTGGTTAGACAATATTTTTTCTGACAAATCTGTGTTTGTTATTCATTTCCTTGTCATCTTCAAAGTGCTTGCAAATAGTTTGATTATTTTTTCCAGAATTTTTGCAGAAACTGGAGTTTAGCTGACTGGTCTATAACTCCTGTCTAAACTCCTGTTTAAACTGAGGACACTAAACTGTCCTCCAATATTTCACCTTCCCTGCACAAGTTTTCAAAACCAGACACTGCTAGTTCTGAGTTTATTTTGGCTCTACATGTTCTTTTAATGAGTTTTGAAAACCACAGTTCTGCAGTAGCTATCTTATACACTTCAACCTCTATTCAGGACTGAGATCTTATCCATTTGGCAATGGCATCAATTATGATAGCTGCTGTCCTACAGACGACCTTTAATAGAGGAGGATACAAAAACATTTGGCTGTCTCAAAATTATCTTTTGCTCTCCACTGAATGGTGATGCTACACTTTTCTTTATTTTCCTATTCCCGCTATTGTTCTTAGTATTGTTATTTTTGCTATTTTGATACATCTTGCTAGCTGCTTCTTATTTCATGATTTGGCCTCTCTGATTTTATCACAACATGCTTCTGCTATATTTTTATACTCTTTCTCAGCAATCTGCAAGGTGGTTTCTTAGACCTTGCATCCATCCTCTGCACTAGGATAGTTTGCACTTTATAAAAAGATTCCATTTATGTAATTATTCAGACTTCAGGTCTGAATAATTCCCAATAATTGTCACATTAGGCGTCTGAGATATTCACTGTCACTGATTATTCTTAGCTTTTAATTGCACACTGAACTCAAAATCTTGCTACCCTTTTGCCTGTGATATCCCAAGTAGCTATGTCTTAGCCTTCTGCGTTCCTTTTACGTACTCATTCTGCAAACACAGTACCATATATTACAGCAAGAATTGAGGTTTTTTTACACCATTAGTACATGGGGAACTAACAATATTTTCATTTTTCTCCTGTCTATACCTGGAGACCATGATGAAAAAGAGGCCAGAATAATCAAGTAAAAGTTTGTATTCTTTGCTGATAGTAGTACTCCTTTATTCATGGGTCCAAGAACATCCATCCTTCCAACTTTGCAAAAATACTTTTGCAGAGGGAACCCAGCCCCAGCACGTTTTCTCTCACATTTAATAGGCCACTTTAAGAGCACGTTTACTTAGTCCTCATCAAACAAGGATAATTGACAGCTTTCCACCCCTAGCATCCCCACTCTGAAAAGGCAGTTTCCCCAGGAGCCGCCTTGTACAGCCTCAAACACTTTATTACTGGTCAATTTGGGTTTCCTGCCCACTGTAAGTGGCAGTGCTGAGGGTCTCTAACTCTCTCTTGTCTCGCTAATCAATATAAGCAGTCACTTCCACAGCATTTCCCTGCTACTCAGCAAGAAGGACGATAGAGAGTGCCATTGGTTGTAAATAACTGCATAGCTTTAGCGTTACATCAGAAGGTAAGTTAAACTTCAGAAATAGAAGGAGGCTTTTATTTTGGACTTTTGGGCTTCTTTTGAGATTTTCTCTATTTTAATTCTTTCCAGTGAGAGCAAAGACATGCAGTTGGTCCGACGCCATTCCTGACAACTGCCTCCTCGGCAGAGAGGCTATCCTGTCCCCCATGTGTGGGGACTAGCAAATGTCCCCCTTAGCAGCGCACGTGGCACTGCGCTCACTGAAGAGAGCAACAGAAAAATTCTATAAAGTGCCAACCACAGCTTTACAGTCACTATATTATGGGTATGAGAAAGTCAGGATTAAACAATTATTGCCTCAAACTCACACAGTAAAATTTGTTTATGAGGTAAATTTTAACAAGAAACAAACAGTTAGTGTTGTTTATAAGCAAACTCAAGCTGTAAAAACCAGGGAATGCTTTGTAAATACCAGTACATGGGCCAGATGAAGTCCTGGAGGGAAGCTCCCCGCTGTTTGCAGCTGGCTCTCACACGCACGCAGAATGTGACCAGCTCCAGCGGCCAGGTGAAATCAAAGCCAGTCGTTTTGCCCAAGGATGGCACAGTGGCAAAACCTTAATTCATTCGTAAAGATATACCTTCCTACAGGTCATCTCTTCCACTGCATGGAATGATCTTGTAACACCCATACGAAAAATGGCCACAATGACTACTAAAGAGATAAATCTATTGTCTAACAGCAAATAATGTCAAAAAGACTATGCTAAACACAATAACGGTGTACAACAGAGTATTTTGATCTAAACGATTGCCAAATTCAATTCAGAGTGGTTTCCTGCTGCCATCTTGTTTAATAGGAAATACCCATATTCTTACTCAGCACTGCAACATACTCTCTCTTTTAATTAAACTAATTCATTAGGTAGAGCCCCAGGAAGGTCCAAGACTTTGCAGTCTCCCTACAGTGCAGCATGATCGCACCATTAAGAGGAATGCCAGCGCAACAACAGGGAGCAGCAACTCAAAGATAATTTCCACTGGCAGGGTCACACAAGATAGAGTATTTACCCATCTGGATTCTCAGGGCTGAATAATCCAGGGATGCTGCAGGTGTCGATTGGGCTCCACTGGCTGAACTATGTCGACTAAGACCAACCCCTGAAAATCCACAGTCAAAGACCGATGTGTATTAGAGGGCCCACGCTGGAACGTCAGGGATGCGGATATAGAGTGAGATGAGTCCATGCCAGCACAGTACCTGCTGTACCTGCGGCTGGCTCTTTGCAGGATAGCCATCTTTTCACCTTTATGATCACCACAGTGTGCATGCTAGTTGAGGAGTATCGATGAATGCTATTACTTTCATTAAAATCCTACATACTATCACTTGGCATACTGTGAGGAAGGAAATATACCTTAGCTGATCCAGCTTTACTGATCCATAACAACAAAGAAATAAAAAAACTGGGGACAAAAAAATGTAACATTATTCTTTTTACTGCACACACACAAAACACCTTTAAAAGTGAATATATGCCTACTGCAAAGTATTGAGGTGAAAAGGGAGGTCTTATCATCCCTGTTCCCCCAGGATCTCTTAGAGTGTGTGTGTTTCTGTGGTGGTTGGCTTGTGGTTTCGTTGTTCACTACAGTTTCCCAGAGCCCTATATTTTACTGAAACATAAGTACAGGCCCACCAATTTGCTGACAAGCTGATCTATTGGCTCTAGGACACTGAGGGGAATTATGCTCCTGCCGCCCTGATGCTCTCCTTTGTTTAGAAAAAGAAGAGAGAAAGAGAGAGAGTGAAAAAAAAATCCTCAATCGTTTAGTACAAGTCATTTTACATGCTGGGATAATGAAGTATAAAAATGCCTTCAAAGGACTGATTTCCTACTTTTAACTCACTACCAGCCGAGCTCTTTGTGAGGCCCTCTGGAACATGCATTCCCAGCCCCACTCAAACAAAAGAGCTGCGAATTCATTAAACTATTTAATTATGCCTTTTTATTTTTCTCCATTAGCAAGCCCTGCCAGTACAAAGTAAATAAAGCCACCATGGTCTTTCCCCAGCAGACACACTGACTGTTTTTATTCTTTATTCAGTTTACAATATAAAGGGCTATTTTTTCCCCCCTCCTCCTATTCTTGGCTAGTTTCCTAATACAAGCCCTACAAACAGAAGCATCCAACTGTACATGCAATGCATGGAAGTAGAGAGCAGCAGCAGCACTCAGCATTGCAAGCACATACCCTAGACAGCTTTCAAAGTACCAGCAGCCAACGGCAGCCAAACAGCACTTTACAGCCAGGCGCGGAAAAGATATTAGCTTTTTTTTTTTTATACTCTAGTAAATTTGCTTTTTACATCTATTTCTTTTCAGAAGGGCTTGTTATTGAGCTTACTGTCCACAAATTCCATTGATCTCAGGCTGTGACTCAATCCATATGCTCACGCTTTGACACCAGCACAGCAAGCAAGCGATACAAATCCTGTTCAGGCTACAAACTTATTGATTTTATAGATTTCCCCCAAAGTTGTGATAATGATATATCATTGTTAAATTTGGTAGAACAAACTGCTTTCCCAATCTGTCAATGCGAGCATGAAAACCAATTCACAGCCTTGTTTAGAAGGCTTTCCCTTCAGAAGAATAACTACTGCTAGCGGAAGCAGATCACCAATACCCAGCCGCTGGCATAGGTTTGATGGATGTTACCTTTCCAGTTGCCCTTTCTTGACCTGTAGCATGCTGGGTTCCCAGACTTGCCTCCTGGTTATGAGAACCACCCTTATTTTTCAGAAGCATTTTTCAAATTCATTATTTAAAACTTGCAGTATATGTAAACCATAATAATAGCTTTTAAACATATTTCCTTTAAATATTTTAGATGCATTAAGACAACATGAAAATTATTGATTTTAGCAAATCATTTTTGCTTGTTCTATTCCTGTGCTCACATAAATGGCAAAGCTATGCTTTTCCCTTCCATGAGAGGGAGACAGAATACTGGTTTAAAGAGGAGTGTCCTCACTTCCTGCTCCATCAGATTCTCAACCTAAAACAGTGGGAACAACGAAACACGCCACTTCGTAACGACTGGCTTCCACTGTGAAACATAACTTGGGCATTTTCCTTATGGCTTCTCACTGCCAAAGCAGAAACCTGATCCGACACTCATCTCCTAACAAGCAAAAGAGGGTCCCATTCCAGAGGTATTAGAAAGAAGAAACTCAAGCTGTTTCTCAGGTTATGAGAACATGACGTAAGAAGTTCATCAGCCCTCGTATGCTTATCATAGGACAAAAAGGCACCCATCAAAAAAATGTCTGCATGGTGCAGAAGATGTACAAAAACTGTAAACAGCTGTTGTGTTTTTAACAAACCATGAAATAGCTCTAACAAAATGGTTTGCTGGAATTACAATGTATGCTTTCATTCACACATTCTCCTCAATCTCTGAAGCAGTTATTAGCACTCCAAAAAAGAGACTTAGAATTCATGAACAAAAAACTTGCCAAAGCAACTGAAACCAATCAAGAGGCAAGAATTACAATGTTAGAAAACAAAATTTAGGAAATCCTTGTGAATAAATAACACCTCTCTTGAACACCTCCTATTTTCCATCATGGCCTTTCTTTCTGTTATTTATCCATCTTCACTCAACATACATCTCATTAGCACTGGAAAAGCAGCCTGACTCATCCGACATTGTGCCACTAGTTCAACATACACTACACAGTGAGAGCTTTACTATGTTCTCCCAAGTCTTGCTATTGATATCTCCCCACAGCTGGCAATACATCCCTAAACATTTAACTGTGTTCCTGGGACAAGAGCTCTGAGACAGATTTTGAAGGGCTGAATGTCTCCCACCAGTGCCTCTCCTTTCAGTTTTGATTTAATTTGAGGTGATAGATGCTGAACTCTTTTATCTAGCATGACTTTTTTTGAACTTGCTCAATGCCCTTTCCAAATATGTCTTTCTGAAAAGTCTTTCTGAACTTCAGGGCACTTCAAATTTGAGTACCTGCCTGCAGTATCTCTTGTCTATCTTCCAACTATGATAAGGAACAACAACTCTAATATACTTCTCATTCATCTATGGTATTTTCACTGTTTTTCTCACTGAAACAGAAATGCCAGGCCAAAAGAAAGGTGACAGAACAGCCCATTGTCAAATTTTTTATCGTCACATTGCTGAGTTGTGCTTCATGCTTCTCTTTCAGTACATAGGCAGAAAGAGGTCTCACAACGTCTTCACAAAAACAAATTGTCCATTTGCTGAACAGAGGAAGTACTATCAATAACATACTAAGCACTCAACTATTTTTTGTTTGAAGAAAGTGAAGACCTTAAAAAGAAAAGTGTTATTACTAATCTCACTTCTGCGATGGGAGAGCTGAGACTTGGTGAAATTGTAGGACTTGCCAAAGACCTCATATGAAACCAGTGATAGGGTAATGCCCAGTAACGAAGATCCTCATTCCCAATGTATATCATCTCCATATCTATTCTGGATAACATGAGCTTGTAGCTTCTTTAAGAAAAGATATTCATAAAGGGAATGTCCTTGTGATGAAAGGTAAATGCACTGCAGGACCTATTATTGGTCAAATGACATATTTCAGAGGAAGTGCAAGCACTTGAAATCAAACCATCTTGCTCACTTATGCTCTTACTTCCTCACCATCCCTTCTGTTCAAGCTCTGCACCTTTGCTGAGTGTCTGTGACTCTCATATTCCCTGTTATTCCTTGTTTACTAGACAAATAATGACTCTACCCCAGTCAGTCTAAACAGTAGTAAAGGTGTCACGTGCTCCTCTACTCAGTTTCTGATTACCTTTTGTACCATTTGATATATGAGTCCACAATAGGAAAAAACTGGGGTTTGTGTTCTGTGGAATTCCCACTCAGGGTAACAGAACGCGTGTGAGGATTAACAGAACCTCATGGTTCTAGATGATTAGAAGGGAGAACTGCTGTCCATCAGAAAAAATTAAATACTCCAGTTTGAATGCATAATCGGAATGTAAAAACATCCAAAGAATATGAGTACTTCCGAAAATTATCTTAATTCCTTCCTTGCCCCCCAAAAGCAATATTCTTGGACAATTCACAGAATCTTAGCCTTCAATTAACACTTCTTGAAAAATAGTCTTTTCTTTCTTGCATCCCACTCCTTCTCACTTTCCTCCCCCCCCCCAAAAAAAAGAGAGACAGAAAAGAAAAGGGAAAAAAACCCCTTCCTGATAATTGCACTGGTCCAAATGTGCAGGGGCTTTCATACAGAATGATGGCTTCCCTTGTCTCCTGCATTTGTTCATCTCCTTTGGGAGGAGCAATTTACAGAAAGCATTATCGATTTTTGCCATAATAGGTACAGAGATGCCTCACTGTCCCTGCTCAGCCAGCTCACTCTCTGCATCACAACTGTCAGGCCAGTTTGTGAAGCCCGTCATTATTTTTTTTCAAGTAAATCCATCACGGGAGTGGGGGAAAAGTGATGAAAATAAAATTATTTTCACCTTGCCATAAAAAAGAATGGCCATGTTCCCTAACAGAAATAAGTGCAAATGCTGTCAACTAAGAGAGCGGAAGGGAAATTCAAAGCAAATAAAAGCGGGCTGGGGGGGGAGGAAGGAAAGGGAGGAGGCAGAGTGAGGAGGCATGGCAGTAGCTAATTTACTTTGAAGACATTCTGGAATTTTCCTGTTAAAGCCGCTATTTACAACTCTTCCAGTTGTTCTCCATGTTCTCATTTTTCTGGAAGCATTGAAATCTATACTTCATACAGGTATTTTCTTTGGCTTTTAGGGTGTTGAGGAGATTGTGGGTTTTGTGATGTAATTATTAAATATTATTGGTCTGTGGGATGAAATCTGCCTTTAAACCTCCCTCTGAATACAGACCACCCACCCACCGCCGAGATTACCAATTGCACTCCACTCCTTTGTGCGCAGAACGGTTTGGGGTTTTTCTCCCACTCCCTGTTCACCAGGGGCAGGCTGAGGCCACTAAACTCATTCTGTCCCTGATCAGCATGTGAATGTTGAGGGATACTTACTTCAAATATTTCTGAAGCTAAAAAAGCCTTTTAGAAATGACATCTAAAAACAAACAATTCCCCCCCTGCCCCTCAATTGCATTACTGACTCTCAGACAAGTCCTTTGGTATTCACCCCTCCTCCTTGATTAGTTTTTGCTGTACCCTTCATGTTGGTCACTTATCTCACATCTTGAAGGTCACAGTCTGTAGTACCCTATTCCAGCAGCCCTGCGTTGTTTTTTATTCCTGAAGACAGCCTTGTTTTGGGCTGAGAAGGTTTAATCCAAGAATTGGCTCTGGATCTAATTCCCAGATCCTCAGTTCATTAGCCATGAAAAGTGATAGCTGCTTAAGATTTTTATGAGACATTGTTCCAAAAGCGGACCACAGAAACTGCACAATTACCCAGCACATTGTACAAAGCCCTGGCTGCCTTTGGCACTGGCACAAGGAGCTTGATAGCAATCAAACAGCTTAATGAAAAGCAGCAAGTTTGCTTTTGGTAAGGAGCAAGGAATCGGTGAAGTTTGTTTCCAAGTGGTGCTTTCTGTAAGGACACTTGTTAGGATAAAATTTAAATCATCGCGGCCCTACTTCAGGAGCGTTGGCACTAAAGGGTACACAACTTGTCTTTTTGACCCTTTCACACAAGCCCTTGCAAACATCCAGCATTTAAAGCTCATCTGGCTTGTCCCTCTGGACTCTCAAGCACATCTAGATATTAATGTTGAAGCTGGCCATTCATTGCAATTAGGCCAGGCAAATAGCGAGAAAACCAGCAAGGCAGCTGTACAGAAATATCAGAGGATTTCTTTCAGTCAGGGTGTAGTGAAACCACAATAACCAGTCCCATGTCCAAGTAATTACAAGGATGTGATGCAGGCCAGCAAAACGTAAGAGGTTTAGAAGTAAAGTGGATACTCTACTGAGTGGTGGATTAAGACTAAACATAGCCAGATCCAGTGCAGCTGAAGTGCTTTCAATAACTCCTGGGCTCCTCCAACTGCCACCAGCCGATGGAAATACCACCTGCCCTCCCCGCAGCGCTCCCTCCTCCCACCGCCGACGCCACACCAGAATGAACTGGGGTGACGGGCTCCCTCCAAGATCAGGTCCCAGGTCTTTAAACCCTGCCTTAATCCACTTCTCGGTCCATCCCGTAGCCGGCTGCATTGTGTCTAGGCACGGCGGCACGTCCTGGAACAAAAGGACGTCCTTGCGCCGAGAGCTCGGTGCAGACTCGCCGCGCCTGGGAGCTCCTGCCCCAGTTGCCCAAGGACGTTCCCAGGGCGTTAAGCAGTTCTCACCACGCTGGGAAACGGAGCGAGCTGCCTCTCACGGAGGAAATCTCCCTGCCCCGAGAGACTGTCCACACAGAGAGCTAACACAGAGCTAGCTAAAATTCTCACCTCAAATTACTCTGCAGCCATTTCCCCATGCAAGTTTTTCAGCAGTCCCCACGCTTGGGAGCAATTGAAGGGCTAGCAGTAGAGCCTTTGCACCGTATTGCTGGTTTGTGTCTTTGGACCCACAGTCATTGCACACAAATCACTTTGTGTTCTGCAAATATTTCTGGTCTGTTCTTCAGATGTATTTATATAAAAAACTGTATATTAAAAAGAAAATTATACATAAAGCAAGTAGCCAGGTCTTTCTATGTATGCATATATTAACATAACACTGCTTATGATAAACAAACAGCACCTTTCATGAGAATGTTTTCAAAGGAAAGAAAATCAGACCTCAGAGACAGCGAAGGGGTAGCAGCAGGCATGGCACAGGCTTGGAGGTGCCGTGCTCTCGTCCCTCAGTCCTCCACCGCCTCTAGATCCCTGCCGCTGACTGACACCCAGCCCACTTCAGCTGGTACATGAGCTGTTTGTAAGCCTGAAGTAGCTATAGAAAATCAAAGACACCCTTGGCTTCTCACCAGAAAGCAAAAAATAAACTTTGTCATATAGATCAAGCATGTCAAGAAATTTTAGCTAGTTTATTAAATGTAGAGAACGGCTATTACTGCAATTCATCTAACACGCTCTGCTGTGCAACCAACAGGCCCAATTTCAATAGCAGGGTAATTCTGTCAATGAATTACCATCCTAAGGGAAAAATTAGTTTAAATTAGTTTAGTTTGTTCTTTTGCTCTAACAAGTACATTCTAGATCGTAATTGTTTTTAAATCTCTTCTCTTTGGTACGTACGCACAAGCGTTGTGTCAGAGCAGGTGGCTACCTTATGTCTCTCTCATTTAGCCAATATTGCACTCCACTTAATTCATACATATGTTCAGACACATGCATACACACCCAGAACAGATGTATGCACAAAAACACACAAACGCATATGTGGCTGCTGTTTTATAGAACAAGTACAGTAAAAGCATTAGGACTGGGAAAATTTGGAAAACAGCCTGCAGAAAAATAACTTTCATTTAACTTTTTAATTTTAAACTATATTAAATTAACCATGATCACAAGAGGAGTATGTGCTGAAACCAGACAAGTTCAAGTGTTTGATGCCCCCATGTTTACATTTTGGAATGAATAGGTTTTCATTTCGTATGTGTTATACATGCGGACCACCCCTCTCCCTTCGAGTCTGAAAAAATGCTGATAACATTGTGTGGCTCCATTCTGAAAAACCACTACAGAAATGGCAACTTCTTACTCAAAGATTCTCTCCCCATGTGTAAACAGGGTCAAGTATGTTGACTTTAGTGACAAAACAGCTCTTAACCAATTTTTAGCGATTCCGTGTCAATACAGATAATAGTAAGTGTGCAGTGTTATGTTACTTCACATCTAATACTGCATAGTTTACTGAGCTCTAATCAGTTTTAACCAGTGTAAACACACCGAAAATAGTATGGGGTCTGTGGAAATCAGCAAGTGCCTGACTAACCTTTACAAGGCTAACAACACTTGAACTGCAGAAAAACAGGAAAAAAGGAGGAAAAGGGAAAAAAACAAAAGGAGGAAAAGGGAAAAACAAAAGGAGGAAAAGGAGTCCAATTCTAAGGACACGCTTATGCGAGAGAATTGACACGGATCTCACCAGAGATGATCTATCTGCACCGACGCAAGCTTCTTCTAGAGATGCACTGAAACTGGTTTGAATCAGTCCAATACAGCTTACTCTATTCTGACAATGCTCACAGGAAAACTGGCTGAAGCGTTTTACGTTAAGTTCTTGCAGTTGTCCGATTAGACCGATTCTTGTAGCCGAAGAAAGTCTCCTACAGCAGATAGCTTGTGCAGCGTGGGGGTGCGCGTCCCAGCACTGCGCAACAAGAGGTCCTGCACCAGCCCCCCCAGCGCAGCCCCCGCACCCCTCGCAGGCAGTGCCTCAGGACTTCTCCCTTTCATTTTCTAAGGCTTAAATTTGCTTTGATCAGACAGTATTTGCTGGGATCACCCACAACCTTTTTTTTTTTTTTTGAAAAAGAGGCAGCAGAATTAGTTTCCTGCATGTCCTTCTGCACTCCTTGGGTTTGTCAGAAACGTGAATCCAACTGTTGGTCAAACCTGTATTTTAACAGCTTCATTTATTTTCATGTTTGTTAAAGTCTGACAACTTCATGCCACAGCTCTCACCAACATTTTAAGCACACTGTTAACATGAAACAGATATCATGAGAAAAGAAGAGAACTGCTCATCTCAGAAGAATTAAATAGAACTGGAAGTGTAATTTAAATGGATATTTAAATGTGCACATAGGGCAAGTGATGCACCCTTCTCTCAGGTAAAAATCCATGTATTGAATTTCCTTGGTTTCAGTGGCCCACAGAGTAAAAGTTGGAGAAAAGAAACATCTTTTTTTTGGGGTGGAATTAAAATAGGAAGGGAGTATATAAGAAAGTGGGTTATTTGTGGAAAAAACACACTCTGGCTTGAACGCTAGGGTAGAAATGAAGTCTGCTGCGCTTTCTTTGTGTTCAGCCTCTGGCTGTCCAGCTGGTAACCAGATCATGTGGAACGCAGGCCTCCGAAAGGTGGAAAAAGATCTGAAATATGAAGCACTGCTGTTTTACTGCTAATTCAATAGGAAAAAAACCCTATAAAATATTAAAGAAAGTATTTAAAAATATATTAAACACAATTTGTACCATAATAGCTTAACCTGACATCAAAATGCAGCTTACAGCTTGTTTGTCCTGAGTTTCATAGTGTGGATAACAGAATAACAGGCAGAATGTTCCATACAGCCTCCAGCGTTTGACAAAATAGGATTTGGGCTTCGTTAAAACAAATTCCAGGTGGAAAATTGGGCATGCTGATAAAAGCAGTGCAGGAAAGAGTGTTAGCTCTGATAGGGTAGGATGGGTATTGAATTCACTCTTAACATTACAAGACTTAATTAAAGAGGTTGACCTGAGGACCCCAAACAGTGACAAGCTAAGATAGCCATTCCTGGTACAATGTGGTGTTACTAAAGTTAATTCTTTTTTATACGACTCAAACTGGAATGTATATGGAATATCCTAATTCAGAGGAGAAGCATGGAGTGCATACTGCATCATGGCTTACAAAGTAAAACAAAGAATATACGTATGCAGATAGTGCATAAACATTAGTGTGTTTGAATATAGACTAGTTATCCCATCCAACGAAGACTAGTTTTTTTTTTATGAATCAGAATGTTTGTATGTAATTTCCTATAATCATAAATATCATCATCTCTCTGATGTCCCTCCTTAATCAGTAGAAGAAGAAACCAAAAGGACAGCGTAAGGGCTTAGGAACACCCTTAGTTCTTGAATCTGTGTGCACGGGGCTCTATGGTTCAGTGCTAACAACTCCCAGCCAGCAGTTATGCTTGCAACCTTCGCATAAATATTATTCTTGAAACAGATAAAGGCTTAAATTAACAGATCTTTTAAAGACAAATTCTTCTCCAATTCATTTTTTGGCCCGAATTTCAGTTACACACACACACTCCGATGCCTGTGTTCAAAGTCAGTACCCACTGTCCCTTACCTGCCTTCCACCCGCTATTGCCTATCGTATATTTCATGTAAACTAACAAGAAGCTGCACAAAGAAAGTCAACCCTAAATTAAAGATGGAACATTCCTTAAGTAAGATTTATGGAGAGGAAGTGACTGGGGGGGAACCACGGATGGGCATCACCGCCAGTGCCTGACCTTAATAACCATTAAAATCCTGTGTTCAAATGCCACCAGGGTTATATCTCCACAGGTTCCTAATTCCCTTCCAAACAGGACGCTTTGCCTTTACTTGCCTATCACTTACCTAGAGACTGGACAGGAGGAGATGGGACCAGAGCCCATCCAGAGCTGCGACTTGGACCCTTTCCCACGCGGACTGACCTACAACTACAGATGAGGTTTCCTGAAAGGCAGGAGATGTTCAGCCGAGAACGTGCAGCTCGCTGCCCCTCATTCCTGCAGACCTCACCCTTGGGCTGCTCTCCACCCACAACAAAATCCCACAAAAAGCGCAGGGCCCACGCACAGCAAAGGAGTGCAGTCACTGCCCTTGCCCTTTTGTTTATTCACCCTTCCCCTTCCAGGTAGGCAGAGAATAAAAAGGTAATCCAGCATTACAGCAGGGTAAAACTAAGTGCTGCAGTTTAGGACACCAGGGAAGGAGCCCTGGGAGCCATTATGCCAGTGGGGCACGTTGTGTTTGTGTTCGGTTCCCACAGGTTGGGGACATGCTGCACATCTTCTGAGGTGTAAAGATAAATGTAATTTTCAAAAGAAACTGCAATGTGTCCCCTTGTCCTTGCCAGTTACCTTCTATATCTCTTAGTTAACTATCTCCATCATGGAGTTGGTCATGCCTCAGGAAATCTTTTTTCACCAAAATAAAGCAAAAATATGCTGAAAACTTTGGAAATCATAGAACTTATAACATCTGCAAAAGTTAAGGTGTAAAAAAAAAAAATAAAAATTCCCCCCTTTGATAGCTTCCTCATTCCCCAAAACAGGCTCCAGTCAAAATCTACAAAAAGAATTTTTGAACAAAAACATAGTAAGCCTAAAAAACATCTGGCCAATCAAATTTACAACAATAGAAAAAGTGTAATAAAAGTTTATTTCTTTTGAAGAATAAAGATGTATTTTTAAAAGCTTTAAACACAACACCGAAATTAAGGTACAATTCTAAACTAAACCTCACTTCAGCTGCAAGACTGAATGGAGACAAGCAGCAAATGAAAGTCAGCTTCTTAACTGTATACTGCCCTCCTCGTTAAAAAGATCCTCTGATAATCCTTGAAAAGACAAACATGAATAAGTCTGTAGGTGAATTTATCACAATTTCTTATCATGTGACTATCCATACTGCTGCATTGAAAGTATCCTGAATTGCCAGCTTCACCCTGATGGGCCACCTTAAAACCCGTGGGTTTGGGGTAGAGCATAAGAATAAGGCATCGTCATATAAGCTTAATAGCATGACCAGATCTCTCCTGTGATCGTTCCGGTATATAAGACAAATACTACCGAAGCTGTATTTCTCTGCTCTCTCTAAATTACTGTAGCAAATAAGAAGGGAACATACAAATGGCTGTGCTGGGTCTGACCAAATGTCCACTTAGTCCTGTGCTCAGCATCCAACAGCCATCAAAAACAGGTACCCAGGGAGGAGTGTAAAAATGGAGCAGGCATATAGCGATACTTCCCTCAAACACCCTCCCAGGCTCCGACAGCTTGTTGCTCGGGGACCTCCCGAGCAGAAGGGGTATGTTTGTGTTTAATATCTCTTGATGGATTTCCTCTTTCCATGTACTTGTCCAGTCTCCCCTTGCACCTATGTAAACTTACAGTATCCATCATATTTGAGGGGCACAGAGGAAACTTTCACCATACTTTCTATACTTCTCCATCTGCAGCATGATTGAACAAGTTGTTGCTTTAAAAGGACAGAGCACGTCTTATTGATGATGACTAATCAATGCTATATCTCTAAGTGCTGACAAATCTCTTAAACCCAGACTCACATTTTCTGTTCAGTGAGAATCACTCATTTGCAGTACCCTTTGTCATTCCCAAAGTTACTGTCTTTTGTGGTCTCACTTTCCAAGGGCTTGTTCTCTGTTTAGTGAATTTTGTGCATAGTTTAACACTTTATGAGTTTTCCAGTGCCTTTCTTCAGGAAGCCCGTGTGATGTCAGCCAGAATTCCCATTTAACTCCACAATTTCCCTTTTTTGCTATTAGAGAAATTATTGGAAACTTGTTTTTTTGAAAAAGCTAGATAAATAGCAAGGAGGCAAGCACTGTCAGTGCCTTCACCTGGGAAAGTAGTAATTCCCAGGAAAAAGAAAAAAGAAAAAGAAATCCAATCTAGTATCTCCACTAATCTGCAGTTGTGCCCTTGGATATGGGTTGGGCTCTCCCTGACATAGGCTTCGCTATTACGATCATGTATATGTATGCTGCTTCTTTACAGAACTTAACAAATGCAGTATCTTTCTTGCCTCTTTTAACTTTCTCTACCTAAGCACTATGTGCTTACACTTATTTACTGTATTTTAAAACTGTGTTTTCTTGTTATATTTTTAAAAATCTGCCTTAGTGTAGCTACACTCAGAGACCCCTTCCCTTCAGCACATGTGCCAGGTAAGGCTCCCTGCTTCATTTGCTCCCATTATGTGAGATCCCCTGATAGCCACTGCTTCATCACACCACTTTAAAAGTGAAATGCTCTTCAGCACTATGTTTTTTTGGCTAAAGAATCCATAGCAATTCATGTATTTGCCTTGCCTAATACTGAATAGAACAAAAGATCTGATTGCATAATCAGAATCCAAGAACAGTTTAAAAAGAAAACAAACCTTGCAATCTGTATCAGTCAACCTCTGTTGGCAAGGGATAGAAGCATTTTTCAGAACTAGAGAGTGACTTCTGTTCCATCTCGAATACTTACTACCCAAGCTTATCATGTTTGATATTGCATGCTTGTTATTATTTCATACTTATATTGTGGCATCATCTTCAAGTTCTGTACCAACAGAAGAAATGACAGCAACTGCCTTAAAGAACTAACAAGTTAAATGTCAAGCTGTAGAAGTGGATAAAATTATTAAGTGGGGCCGGATAGGTGACAGGGGAGAGCATGTACTAACCATAACTGGATATGAACAACTCACAGCTCACTCTTTGCTCTGCCATTACCAGGCTGCAGCCTTTAGTAGGCAGAGATGGGTTTTCAGGAGATGTGAAAGAAGGGAGGGCAGTAGCTTTGGGGACTTTGAGTGCTTTTCTCACTCTTTAGTGACAGTATGGGAGAAAGTGCAAAAATACTCATCAGAAAAGCAAGTAATGGGAGAGGATGAGAATGAGGGCAGGCATCCAAACAAAACCACGATGTAGAAGTAAGCTTTGGCAAAACTCTAAGGGGATTAAAATAAAGACAGAGATTTTGTTGGATGCAGTGGAGCCAACGAAGGGCCTTAAACAGAGCTGTGACGCAGTCAGAGCAGTGAAATCATCTCAGTGAACATATTTGCAGCAGATCTGAGAGGAGCGAGGCCGCTGGAGTAAAGGCTGCAGGAGCAGGGTGATCATTGCCGAGAGAGCCGGGGCTCCAGGAGCAGACAGCAGATCCTGGGTGAGACAAAGTTTACAGCCTTGACACAAATCAAAAGGAGGCTGGCGTATCAAAGTTAAAGCCAGGCTTACGAGACAGAGCCTGTGAGTGTCTTGAGAGCAGAAACAAGAAAATAACAGTAACAGTGCATGAAGCTCAATCTAGTATAAAATTACTACCTCTGCTTTATCAAGAGCATATCACCTCCCCATCTCTTGTGCACTGATCACCTGCCAGTTGCCATTTGACCCCGAGTCTAAATGTACAGAAACTTTCTGCCCATACAAAGTCCTTGATCACTTCGTTATCTGTAGAAACATAGCTATTAACCACACACACTTTAACTAAGGTATCAGATCATATATTTTCCATATAGATTTGGGTCTCCTTTTGTGGCTTGGATGCATACATCTAAGTTTTGGTGCCAAGACTACTCAAAAAATTTTCACTAGCAGCTTAATTTTGAGATGCAACTCCCACTAGAAAAGATGTTAAATTTTGTAGCTTCAGTTCCGTTAGATTTGCAGGAGGTTCAACACCATAAATTTTATAATCCACAGGTTTGGTCTTCTGTTTCTTCTGTCAGTCCTTTCTTCCGCTACTGTCTTACTGCCCGTCCAGGATTTTCTAAACAATTCAGCTGATAGTCTGATAATCCTTCTCTCAAACCTATGTGAAAATGTCTACAGACCCCAAATTTCTCCACAGAACATGCATGACACAGTGTATCAGTCCACTTCTTGTGAAAGTCTGAACTGTCTGCCTTAGGGCATTATAGATTCTCCAAATCTCATCTGAGACAAGTACAAAATATACATCTGGCTTTTCCCTCTTTCAGATTAACCGACTGATACAAAAAGAAGGATTCACAGTGCTGGTCTAACCATCGTAACTGCCATTTCATCTCCTGCTTTTCAAACAGACGGTATGAGGCCAAGATCGGGCTTGTTCCTGTTGCTTGTGTACCTGATGTTCAAACCCCTGACTTCAGAGGGTATAAACTCCTATTTAATGCTACTTTGAAACTGATTCTTTTTCCAGAAATAACAAATATTTTCTGAGACCATGTAGGCAGAGTTACTGGCTGCATTGTGTAACAGAAAGATTGGGGTATGTTACAATTTCCACTCTTGGCTCCCCCAGTGCTCCTCTTTCTCTTGGTCCTGGATGGGCTACATCAGCCGTAAAAAAGGGGCTTCCAAACTCCACAGCCTCCACGGCAGTAGGACAGCTATCGTCACTGTGATATGGCCATCTCAGTCAAAGGAACCATACAAAGCATGACCTGCTGTCTTCAGTTGCTGTTCATTTATATTTAAATCTTTTTCTTCTCATCCAGTGCCAATGACAGTGCATGCCTCATTGCTATCCATGGACAAACAGCTGGTATTTTGCACTACACAGACTTCCTTCTGCATACTCTGCCACAGAACAACTACAAATACGCAGGAAAGTTTGTAAAAACGCTCAGCTTATTCTTCCACAAAGGTAATGGAGTAAGAGGACTCTTCCACAAGGTATTTCACTGTTCTGATGGGAAATGCTGGGGACAGCCATGCAATAAAGAGCAGTGAATGCTGCTGTTACCCCAGAGCCACCAACCTCTGCAGCAGCAAAGCAGAGGAAACAGGCAGGCAAACATACTCCATGGTTACAGATAGTTAAACAATTGCTTCAGAAAGTAACTAGGAAAAAAAAAAAAATGGAGCAACGTGGCCTTCTCAGCCTTTGGTACAACAAGCCAGAAAGAACCTGAAGTTCTCAGAAAAGCCTTGCGGCAGGTCAGGGTGCCACAGGGATCGCGATCCAACTTCACGCTGCAATCCAACCCAAAGAGAGAGCAAGCTTGCCATCAGTACCACCAGATCTTCTGTCTCCTTCAAAAGAAAAGCAAGCCAAACCCACAGCAAAATGCCCCAAATAAGTCCCCAGGGAAGGGGAAGAGCAGGTCTCACACCCGTGAGCCAACCTACCCCTCCACCACCGCAGCCAAGGCAAAATCCACCTCTCGCTAGAGATGTCGCTGTGGACCTACCCAGAGCACCTGGGACATCGCACATCTGTGCGCGAGAGGGAGCGAGGGAAGCAGAATGAATACGCGAAAATTAATGATGTCAGCCTGTCTTCATATATCAAGCTAATTTGAAAGGGCTTTAATTTTCTTAAAGGATAAAAAAAGGTTTCTTTGCTAGATTAAACTTGCAATTGTCATTCATATATTGTTTATAAGGTACTCATCTCCTCACTCTGTATTTTTTTGTTTTTGATTTTGTATACTAGTTAGCAGTGAAGACTTGTCTGCGTGTATCAGAAGGAATAAAGAGAGAAATGTCCTTAACTGTCAGTTTTAATAAGAGGAGTCAACATGCCTCTATTCAGGTTAAATATTGCCCTGTCACATTTCAATAGAGTCAACAGATTTTTTTAAAGAAAAGTCAAAAGCACTGTGTTTGCAAAAAATAATAATAAAAAACCCTACCCCCCACCTCCTTGTCATAGAGTGTCAAAGCCCTTCTTTATTTGGGGGGGCGTGGAGGCAGGACAGAAAATTCTTTTGTAAAATGTGAAAAATTACTACTCATAATTGGCACTGACATGAAAAAGGTTGGGGGTTTTTGTTAGAAAAACAAAGAAAATCTCTAATTTAATAATCACCTGCAAAGTGTTATTGTGATGGGAACAAAAAACACACAATCAAAGTCATCTCTTTTAAGTAACTATAGTGTTTTTAAGCAATCACTGCACTTTACTACAGCTCATACACATAAACTGATGATGTGCAAAGTATAACAAGACACTCCAAATTCCTGAAGTAAAGTTTCTCAAATAACAAGTGACAAGCTACAGAGAAGAAGAGTAAGAAAGAATCTGTCAGGTAAAAAGCAATCACCAAAATGAAGTAAAAGCAGGCGATTCCACAGATTGATACCATACGAAAATTTGCAAAATTTGACTTAATCTACTGGGCAGAGACCTTCATGACCTTCACATGCAAACTCACATAGGGTTCATCCTGCCTAGACGAGACTGGTCTAGTTCTATGGAGAAAGAGGAGATACAAAGCAGACATCTTGTAGAACAAAACACAATTAAAGAGTTCCTAATTTACTTCCAGTGGCAGTGTTCGAAGTCCAAAATAATTATTTGGAATTACTTGTGCTTTACTTTCTTTGTTGAGGAGAAACACTGTTTAGAAGGTAGTTCTTGGTCCATACCACCTCAATTCACAATCACAATGGAATAAGGTTTAATAAATAAGGGAATACAGACCTCAGGAACTCATACACAGTTCCAGAACTGGACAAGAGAATGAGAACAGAACCACTTCTCAGGAGAGTGGTGTGAACCAATTCATAATCCAGCGATTGCGTCTGTCCTTGCGGTCATCCTCAGCCCAGGGGATGCTGAGGGACAGACGGCTGCAGTTTCAAGCAGCCCCTCCGGAGACCCGCTCCACACCTCCCCTCGGAGCCCCTGCTGCAAATGCTGTCCCGAAAAGGACAGCTGTGTGGATGAACTACGAGAGCCTCATAAATCCTCGAGCTAGATGCGAGCCTTCTTTTTCATGGGGCAATCACCAGGGGTGACACTATGTCCTGCATTTGGGGAACATGCGGTATTTCGCAGAAATCCCAACATCTGTAAAACTGGTTTCATGCAAAGTTTCCAAAGCAAAGCTCACACATGGGTCAGCGATGCCAAAAAAGCTCCTCTCAGTTCAGGTAACTCAGATCCCTAAAGTCCAGGTGGTTCCCGAGATTTTGTTTTACAAGCCATCTGCCAGATGCTTACATTTCATTTCACAGACGGTCTAATTTTCATGAAATGGCCCTAAGATTTATTCAGTGAAACCGAATCCTGCTGCGTGTAAAGCCGGGAGAGGCTGAGCGGAAAAGCAGAGCGCCGCTGCTCCGTTCACCTCCCCTGCAAAGGCACACGGGCCGGTAGGACGTGCTCAGGATGGTTTTTCCATCCCGCTCGGAGTACGCTTCCTTCGGTGCCTGCTCCGTTATTTACAAATTCAATAACCAGCGCGCTCCCCGCCGACTCGCGGCTGCGTCCCAGGAGCGCGGGGCACTGGGAAATACCCATTCCGGCCACGAAGATCCAAATACAAAGGGGAAAAATGGATTTGTAAGACTTCTGCAGAAAAAAAGGGATACTAGTAAAAAGTATTCAATTAAAAAAAAAGTAAGAGTAAGCAGGTACTTTGGTAGGGAAAGCAGCGACTCCAGATAAGAGCAGTTCTCAGCTTCTCTGAAGAAGGCACCAACCTTACCACACTTCCTCCGTACCCGGACTTCTCACTTTAAAAGCGGAAATTGATAAATCAATGTCATGCGTGAAGATCATCAATCAAACGCTCTGCCAGACTGTTTAACAATAGAATTGCTTTCTCATGAAAATGACTTTTTTTGGAACTGTCCCTAAACTTATAGAAACACGCACTAGAAAAGAGGAACTGTAATTTTCTGTGAAAACAGTAGTTTACCTGAAAATGGTGCACAGTTCAAATAAAAGCCACCTTCAAGCTAACAGATCTACCTACATACAGACATCACATTAAGTTGGTGTTCCCAATATTCAAAGGGAGTACTTTATTAGAATACTAATTGAAATTACATTTTCTTGCTTTACCGCATGCAATTTGTGAAGAAGTCAAAACCAGAGTGACTTTGTCTTGAAACAGGAAGTTCTTTGCTCCTGCTACTTTCTTGGTAAATATTTATCTTTTTAAATAGCTTGTGGGCTTTAATGACTGCAACAAATTCTTTCACTCTGCCCTGGCTGCAACACTAAAATTGTACTAAAATAGGAGATGAAGCAAACCCTGGAAGGCCCATACTAAAACACACTAAGACATGCTGGAGGTCTGGATCTCTGTTTTGGAATTCAAGAATTGATATTTTCTAGTATCTTGAATTTTTTTTCTCTTGCCCTTTTCCCCCCCTCCCCCCTTTTGCACAGGTTTTTATGACAACAACATCCTCTTTGCCCAAGCAGCTAGGGCCTCAGTAAGGTCCTTCTCTGTGGCAGGGTAAATGCTCGTTAGGTCAATAGTGTGTTCAACCTAATCCTGTTTATTTACAATGTATTCTACTCACTATCAAGCTCTTCCTATAAGATGCTTTCAGCTTTGTATTTTCTGTAAATGAAGTAAATTTGGTAGAAATGGAAACGGTTTCATCCCTCCCACTCATTATCTAACATCTCACAGCAGTGGAGGATGTTTCACATCTGAACGTTTCCCATTCCTGCAGGATGCACTGTCATTACTGAAATTATGACCTGATGTCACAGGAGGTTAATTTTCCTTGACGTTTCACTTTTAAATTTAGCCTTCCATATGCATACTTTTCTGAAGCAGATGTTGCTAGTGTGACTTCATATAAACAGACAACAAATATTTCATAAATTAATCTTTGTAAGACAGGATTCATTAATCTGTAAAAGACTCTAGTTGTATGTTAACCCAAAGGGCATAACACTGAAATTCTGTGATGTCTTCTGACGTACAAAAGTAGTTCCAAATTTGCAGTCATTATCCAAATAAGCCTCTTGATAAGTCAAAAGCAATCATATACTTGGTTTGTGGAAAAAAATGCAAAGAAATTTCACAAAATCCTTATCTTCATAGGTAATACAGATTTAATTGTACAGCTTCATATAAAGTGGTGTTTAATCACACTTCTAGATATTTTTTTGCTCAGTGTAGATAGGTATTATAACGTATCTAGAAAAGCCCACAACGACAACTACAGGACCTAAAAAATATTTAGCACTTTGTTCAGAAAATCTTCCAAAACTACTTCTTTGGCAATTGAAAGAAGACATTGTGCTCACCACTCACAAAGGATATCTCCTGAGTCCTTCCACATTTTATCATGCTTGTTTTTTGGGGGGGTTTTGTGGGGGTTTTTTGTTGGTATTTTTTGTTTGGTTCGGGTTTTGTTTGGTGGGGTTTGGGTTGTTTGGGGGTTTGTTTGTTTGTTTTTTTAACTTATGCAATTTGTACAAGGAACTTTCTGGAGTTTGCATAGACACGAGTTGTTGGGGCTTGGGAGTATTTTTTCAGTACTAAAATGAAAAATGGCAGAAAACACTCCAGAATTTATCTTAATATTTATTAAAACTTATTTGTAGAAGTGCACATTTGAGCATGCCCACAGACTACGTTTACAAGCAAAGGTACATGCATAAGCAATTTCCTAATTTGCATCTGCAGCCATAACATTTTGGCATGCAGGCAAGTACTTCCATTCTTTCTCTAGGTGCCTTTATGAAAGTCCCATGGAAATCTGAACCTGTCTATCTAAGAAACTTCACTGTCTAGCAGAGCTTGGAGCCTTTTTTGTTTCCACGCCAGCATTGTTTTCATTAAGCATAGCCATTTTTCCTCTTTTCTTTTTTTCCTCCCTGCATATATAATATTTTCAACTTTGGAACAGTATATTTGACTCTAGCAGGAATCTAAAATGCTTTAGCAGGAACAAAACTCTTAAGAGATTACTGCCCAGCACACCCTGGATTAAATCTTACAATTAGGAACTCAATTTGCATTCTCAAAGTGAAATTCATTGTTATAACTGCAACTGTAGTTGACACAGTAGAATAAGCTATTGTTGAAGTAATTCCTGCAAAAGGTCATATACCTAAAGCCTTCAATTTTTCTTGACAACCTCTCAGAAATGAACAACACAGTTGCTCCGTGTCCAAATAAGCCGTACTGACCACTCCGCTTTCTTCAGCGTGGGCTATAATCACCCATCACAGACCTTCCTAACCATAAAATACGCTTTAGGTTATTTGAGAGACCTCAACATTCACAATCCTGAGGAGATTTCATTCTTGCCAGCTGAGGACCAGCGTAGAGCCATCCTGCCCGTGTACTGCTGGAGAGCAGCTGGGGGCTGCGGTGGGGAGGGGATGCAGGTGGGCGACAACGGCACTGGGGACGCTGAGGGTGCAGGGGGGGCTGCAGGGGCTGCCGAGCAATGCCGACTGCCAGCCCACACGCACCGCGGAGTTCCCGTCTCTGCACTAGAGCATCATCACGGTTGGACTCAACGATCTTAAAGGTCCTTTCCAACCTAAATGATTCTAGGATCTTCCAGGTGGAAAAAAGAAGAGGTTGCTTGCCCAAACTAGGAATTTTGCCAGGCTGAGTAGATGTTATGACCTACATTTTCTCCTGCGTGGGTTGTCCCTGCTTATATTTAGGAGTTAACCCGTTTGAGGAGTTTTCCTTGCACACATCCCTATATCCCGTCTCTGGAAGGGGTAAGCCATCTGCAGTGAGGATTCCCAACATTGTCTTGTTGTGGATTCATAATAAGACATCCTACCTGCAAAGTGACTATGTGTGTCACTTCATTATACCAACCCTGCTGCTGTTGTTACACACTAATAAACTTTAGGAGTGTAGAGTTACTCAGCTGAACATTATGTTAGTCTTAACATTATCCAGGGGTAGGATTGTCAGATTCATAAATTATTCTCTCATTGAACAGTGAAAGAGAGGGGAACCTCCTAGTTATGATTTTACTATAAATATCTCTCTAGTAGAGAAGATGCAGGCTCAACAGAAATCAGCTTTTAAATTGCTCCTAAGAATTACCTATAATTCTTCCCCCCGCCCTTTTTAATCATACTAAATATGGCCATGTACGAGAGGCAAGTGTGTCGCCCATCCAGCACACGCAATAATTCCTGTCTATTCTGTTGGGCTTTGTGTCACGCAGAAGGCATAATGTCTTATTGATGAGCTGATATTAAGCTATTTTTACAGTGTCAGAACACAGGAACTCCTTTTCAGAGACCTTTTCTATGTAATTTTGTCCAAGAAAAATCTCTGAGAGAGAAAACTAGCTGTGTAACACCATGTCGCTGCAAGTACGTTAGTAAAACACAACAGGTTAACTTTGCACAGAGCATTCAGACTCTGAATTCCTTCAAAAACAAGAAAGCATTGTATGTGCTGGACACTTGTCCTAAATCCTAGCCAAAACTTCTGCCTCAGTAAAAGGCTTATTTTTTTAACATTTGTAAAATGATATATACTGCATTTTACACACATTTTAAACCTACTATCTAAAGATTGCTTGTTTGGTTTTTGCTGATAGGTTAATATAAAATTCACTTTGGTGGCAAACGTGTGATATATTTATGGATATTGTGATTGATACAACTAATCTTTTTATTTAGTATAGTTGCTGAGTATCTTTAGCACTGTTACCATATGAGTAAATAATCATCTCAATATCTTTTGGCCCTGGAACGTAAAAGTATTTTTGTGTAATGAATATTCCCTCCCCCGTCCCCCCAAAAATGTCTGGCTAACCTTATGAATACGGTTATTAGACGAAGATATATTCAGTTGCTATTCTTCGCAGGTGAGACAAGATTTCCTCCAGCACCCTGGATATTTTACACCTCACAAAAGGACAGAATTATTCCGCACCTCTCCTGCGCAGGCCCTGCCGGGGCGTCAGGAACAGCCCCGTGTTTTACGGCGCGCTCCGCTCCCTCCGTAGCGGGTAGGAGGCGGCATTAAAGACCGACTCGTTACAGGTCTAAGACAGGTCACCTGCTCTAACCAGAGTCTCTGTTGAGACTGGACTTTTCATTAATGATCCTGTTGGTTTAAAAATGACTTCCCAGTATCTCACTGGGGAACATACAGGGGAATTTGGTTGCGGTCTATGGACTGTTCTGATCCCTTCCTTCAGTCTGCCCAGAAATCCAAACAAAGCCCAAGACAGCATGCTGGTATTTCTCCTGCACTGTCCTCAACTTGTGTATCTGTCACTCGCCTACTTGCACCTTGGGTTGGCTTTACCATTGAATTAGGAATCTGAAGGATTTATACTCACACTCAGGTCTAGTAAGACCCAACCACTGTCACACACTCACGTGCAAAGCAGAAACTAGAGAAAAGTCTTAAGAACAAAACAAAGTCAGACCTCACTGGTATGAGCCAGTGCATAATACAGTCAAATTCAGGGATGGGGTGGTAGCAGGAGACAGAAAACTCCCTAATGACTTCAGAAAACTCTATAATCCACCCAGGTAATCCAGTTTTAATTATATCAATAAGCAGATAGGGGACCAGACTATTTTTCAGGATAGAATGTAATGTATGAATAATTTTTCATGCTATTTCTATTCTGCTTTTAAAGAACATGTAGAAATTATCAGTGTGAGCAAATCTATGAGGAAAAATTTTAATAATGTAGCATCATCATATAATAAGATTTAATGTTTCTGTTCCCCCAGCAAGAACAGTGGCCAAACGTTCTGTGTTGCTCCATGCAGCAGCACCAAATCACTCAGCCCAGTAAAAAACTAAAGGTGTTTTTCTCCTTAGTTCCTTGCTTGAAAGTAAAAACTTATTCTGAATTGCAAAGTATTTCCCACCAGAGAGAACGCAAACAGTAAAGGAAGAAGAAAGTGCTCCTCATCGGTATAAGCGCATCCAAGAGGTAAGAAAGGATTTGCAGCACAGGTGGGCCTTGCCACACGGGGGAACCCATCAGGCTAAAACGTAGTGGATGACACCGAAGTTTGTGATTGCACAGCAATATAAATAAAAAAGCCTACATTACGTGTAATTAAAGAAGCAAGACAGCAGTAGTCACAGTTCTTAAAGATACTTGTAAAGCCAAATTTTCCTTTTAACAAAATATTAACAGGATAATGGAGAGAAATTCAAATCAAACCCAGCAATGTCCACAAGTCCTCTGCTAACTTTATTGACCATTTTACATCTTATTGCATCCTAGTCGTCATTCTTTGCACCTCTATATAATCTTCATGTCTAAACTATCTGATACAGAGAAACTGCTTTCGTGCAGACCTATGAAGCAGTTGTTTCTCTTTTGCAATTATGTAATAAAGGTGACCAATACAAAGGCTGGAAAAGAATTTCTTGAGACAAAATAAAAGCAGAGAGTGATCTGCAGCGATTGCTGACCTCCGGGTCCCTTATACTCCATGAAGCAATAGGAAATACTGTTCATTTAGTTCTGCACATCTCCCAGAAACTCCAAACATTTTCACACACACTGGTTCCTTGCAAAACAACATACGCAAAACCCGTTAGACATCACTGCAGAAGATACCATTAACCAGCATAAAATAAATCTCGATTCATTCTTGTACCACTCAAACTACGTAGTGCAGAAGCTTCTTCCACCATCCAAATCATACATCCGAAACAGATCAAGCAGTCGTTGCGTATCTCTCGTCTCCGAACCCAGCAGACCCCGTTTCCCAGCATCGCCACCAAGCAGCCGGAGGTTGGGGGTGCAGGCACGGCTTTCGGCAGCCGCCGCACCGCTTGGCTGCTGCTTGTCCCCGTGCTCTGGGTGACACCTCCGCCTTGGGATTTAACAGAACAGGGCAGAGGTAGAACCCCAACGCCTTCGCCGCATCGCCCTGGCTCTCCGGGCTGCCGCCCTTTTGTCCGGAGATGATGGCCAAGATTATTCCAAGCTAGACTATGACTTAGAGGCTAAATCCCTCCTGTGCGTAATTAAACCAGTTAACGCACAACAATGTCCACTGACACGCAGTGGCACCGGGTACCCGCCGGTGGCACGGTCCCCAGCATTTCGGGTCCCCGAAGCCTATCTCCTCTGTGGGGTCTGCAGAGCCCCCTCAGCCAGCACCCGCCGAGAACCGGCCTCGAGAGCCCTTACAATTTTATGAATCCCGGACTGGTACGTTATTTACGAAATAGAACAAATCATGTCACGGGCACCGACTGCATTTCACGATGTTGGGTGTATTTGACTCCCAAAGGCGTCAGTCGTACACCGGCTGCGAGGAGCTGCCGTGGGACCTCCCCGGCCGCTTGTTGCGAAGACAAGGAGCTTGGTGTCCGCGTTGAGAAAAACCACCGGAGACGGAGCAGTCGTCGCTGAATTCAGCAGAGCAGCACGCAAAAAAAAAAAGCAAAAGCTCGTACACGTTCAGCCCGTGCGACGGGACCAAAGGCGGCCGGGGGTGTCGGAGAAGGCTGGGCAGGATGGGACCCCGGCAGGGCACCAGCACCGGCACCAGCTCCGGCTGCGCAGCACCTTCCACCGGGGCCGAGCGCGGCGGCCTCGGGGCATCCCTCGGCCCGGAGCAGGCAGCCTGCAAGGAAACCCACGGCAGCACAATCCCAACACTGATGGTATTTCCCTCTTCTAACTCTCGGAAATGGTTTACATCCCTTCCAAACCAGTTTTAAGCCCATTTTCCCCAGTTAGAAATAAAGCACTTTCTAGAAACAAAAGAAACAACTCTGCCATAGAAGGCTGGGGATTAGTGGAAATTAAAACGCTTTGCAAATTTAGAAGATTTCACCTAATATTCATTTGTAAATCAAAGTTTGCAAAAAAAAAACGTTTTAACAGCACTGAACTACTGTAATATTCCTCATTTGCTGTCTGTCACTTTTGGAACAAAGTATTTATAGCCTCCATTTTAATTTTTTTTTTTTTCCTAGAGCTTCTACTGTATATTTAATATTAAATTTCAAGAAGTGAAAATCTGAACAAAATTTGATAGATGCATAATTTTTTAAAGCATTTGCTTCTGGTATCAAGGTTTTGTTGTAATTTGGAACAAATTCAAATTTTGAAATATAAAAATTCTTAGAAACTATGCCATACAATCCCTTGTATAACTTTACCATTTGCATATGCAAAAAATAAAAATAAAAAAATAAAAAGAGAGAGAAATGGCAATCTGGAAATAAATTCCTATATTTCTTTTCTTTTTTTTTTTCTCGGGATTTTACATATATCTTAAGTTCTATCCCAGGGCTTCAGCCTATAAATGTCTAAACAACAGAGCGCTTAATTCTTCAAAACGTAATTTCCCAGTTGCAAAAAATTACCCCATTTGGATTTAACATGTGTTTCCAGGTATAAACTTCACAGAAGGTTGAAATTAAATACTATCATATTTTTTAAAATCTGAAGAAATCCACAAAATGAAAGCAATTAAAAAACAGATAGTGTAACTAATAGGTTCGAGTTAGGTGTGTAATTATAAATACATTCTAATTAATTTCCTACAGCATCTTGGTTATTATCCATGTTTCACATGAACCCATTTATGTTCATTTGCAAATGAGTAAGGTAAAATAGATGATGCTCTATAAAGTATATTTGTTTTATTGTCTCGTTAACTCTGCCTTACGAAGCAAACGCAGCCCCCTCTCACCAGGCTGCCACTCCACCCGCTCCCATTAGCGCCGAGACACCTGCCAGGGACCCGCGCCGAGGGAGCAGAGGTGCCAATACTCAGTACCAAAATTCACTTTCTCTGCCAAAATGAAAATAAAAAAAACAAACAAAGGACAGCCCAGCTCGCTTTGCCATAGATGTTCCCCTTGTTCTTGCTCTGAGTCTTCCTAAAAATTCAAAGCAAACTTCCTTTGGTGATTCTGCCCCATGTGTCTTTCATTTTAAAAACAATTAGGTGTATAAATATCTCGGCCTCAGAGACTTAAAGCAAGTAAAACTCTACTGAATCCTCAGATATGACATACGCTAAGTAGTAAAGGAAACTTTGCTGCTTCTCCACAGAAGAGAAGCCGTACGGTGCTCTACAGACCATGCAGACTGCAGCGGCGGCACCAGGTGAGGTACCCGACACCTCCATTATATTTAATTCTTCACACTCCTAAGAAAAACACAGATGCAAATCCTCCCACCCATGATCTGCCAAGTGAAAATTAGAAGCAGAATTACCAACTCATTACAGGAGTAAATGTGCCATCAATCTGTGGCCACTGGAAAAAAAAAACAGGCAGAAGGGACATCACCAACAAGTTTGGGGAGTTTTGGAAGCCGGTGGCAGGGTCCCTGCCCCAACTCCCGCAGCATGGCAGGAACCATGGGAACGGACACGGAGCAGCTACCGTATGACTGACCGACCTTGTGGCCTCTCCAAGTTTTAGCAATTATCTCACTTTTATTTATTATACAGGAAATGTAGATTTTTTTTTAAATTTTTTTAAAGCCTCCGTGGATGAGCACACGGTATTTTCATTTATCTTCCCAGGTGATCAAAAAGTAACAGAAGTTATTCACACACTGCACATGGCGAATATATCTTCTAGTGGATTAAACAAATCCCTAAAATTTAGTCACCATTTCTTAGCCGCCACACATTTCAGACAGTTGAGGTAAAGCACGCATTGCTGTCGGCGCGGCAGAGGCACGGCGGCAACCTGCAGGGACCGGCAGGAAAACCGCCCCAAAATGGGATGCCAGCACAGCAGGGCGGCAGCCAGCCCCAGACACAGGGATTTCTTCATCGTCTCTTCAATTAACAATTTTTATAACAGGGCACCTTTACACGCTTCTCCCACTGAGTCGTGCGGGTGTGCGCAGAGACCCGGCTACACACTCACGGAGACATTGCAGCTGATGAAAAATGGCTGAATAAATAAACTTTCAGAGTTTTTTTTGGTTTTGCTATTAGTACTGCATGAAAGCCATTGACAGTTTTATAAAATTACTGCTAACAATCAGAAGGAAAAGTTGTTTTTCTCATTGGTTGCTCAAAAACACCACCTTCTTCCCTCTCCCCGAGGAAAGCTCAGCGCTTCCCAGCACTCTCACGCAGGAAGGAATCTCTCACGCACCGTCTCTTACTCGGGAATTTCTCCACATCCTCTCCAAAATGCGTCAGGCAGAAACACAGCGCTCTAGACATGGGTGCACAAGCTGAGTGGAACATACTGTCAAATCTCCTAACTTTAAATATAATCCCACTGCATATTCACATATGAAAAAAATACTGACATTTTTATTGCAATCTGATGTTTTGATTGAAATCCATGACAGATCTTTTTCTGACTCAGTCTCTTTAAATCTTTACTTCAGATCTGTGCTACTTTTCCATCTGTCTGGGTGCGAGGCTACGTTCCTTTGGGCTGGATATCGCTTTGATACCTGAAGTACATATTTCTAATTTCTCCAGGTTCCAAAAGTTGGCTTCTGTCCCACCAGCGTTCGCTACTTCTGATTTTGAGATTAACCTCAATTAGTCACATTTGATTTTGTACCTTCTACTAGATCCTTAATGAAAATTCTAAATCATTAATTATATGTCTCATACTGATTTTTATAGACTAATTCACTTGGAAGGGACCTACAACGATCACCTAGTCCAACTATAGACAATATGTAATATTGGTATCCTACAGTCTTAATGATAACCATTACCTATTCTCTATCAACTAAAAACATAAAGTACATTTATCCTGTTTTGTTTATTAGCATTGACTTAGCATCCACCACATAACATCTTTACCAGTTAATAAGGACTTTCTTTATAGAGCGCATATAATCCTTTCTTTTTACGTACATCTATTTTAAGGACACATAAGCACGTAGCACCCCAGCGTTATCTCTGTGGGTTAGTAAAGGAAGGGAACGTTCAGCGACATCATTGAAATGCGCTCGTTAACAAGCGGTAGCAATATTAAGATGAGGGGGGTGCCCCACGGACCACACCGGTGGGCTGCCGCGGGGAGAGCGGCAGCTCGTGGACATCGTGGTGCCGGTGACGCTGCTTAAGCTCGTGGTGCCCGGCCATACGGCACGTCCTTCCCTCCGCGGTAGCTGTCAGAAGCCGGAGCACAGCACGCTCCACGTGACTTTAAATTACGGAGCCGCCCAAAGTCCGGTTCCTCTGTCCCAGTCCCCCAGCGCTGAGGATGCGGCGGCTCCCCCAGCACGGGGGTGCAGAGCTGGCTCCCACCCCACGGCAGCGGGCTTAGCCATGGCACAAGCCCCGTGACCCCAAAGGCAGAGCGCGAGCTTCCCTTTGGCTTTCAGCGTGTGGTACCTTCATTTTTATTTTGTCTTATTCCCATGGACTTTTAAAAACGTACCCGGCTGCTGTGAAGAAAACTGCTGCCGAAATTGTTCTTCACCTTATAGATCAAAACCTGAGCCAGCTACTTGACGATCTGTGAACTCATTTATTTTCACCCCTGACACTCAGAACAGGAAAACAAATAAAAATCAGTACTGAACAATTTGTGTAGAATATTAACAATAAAATGAAAGTTTATCATCTATTTACATGTTAGCTTATTCCATTTCCATTACACAATAGGTAACACCGAACGCAGTTATTTCAAAACAATGCTCAGTCCTGCTGTATGTACAGCGTCTCTACTGCTGCTCCCTTTCCCTGGGAGCAGGATAGATTTACCTCAGGATTTACAAACTGATCCCATTTCTCAGCTCAGGAAAATCAGCTCCTCTGCCTCCAAACAAAATAAATAATGGCACTGCAAGCAGCACTACCATTCCTGTGTAACTAGGAGTTTTAAAATAAAAGCACTCAGCTTAAAAAAAGAAAAAAGGGGGGAAAACAAAAAGGAAAATTAAAAATGTAAGCTTTCTTACCAAGGAGACCCTTACCTAGTTCTGGATCTTCAGGGGAAAAAAATAAAAATCTATAAGTACAACTGAGGTTTCTTTATTGCTGTCAAGAGCCAGGAAGGAGGCTTTCTGGACTGGAATATCATCAAGATAAAGAGCACCTTAGAACAAAAGCTTTCTGCAGCAAAGGGCAGTGTTTACTTTTCCAGTTTGAGAGCATGTTGTTTGAGGCAATCTCGCCTTTCACATTAACACTTGTTTGCACCACAGAAAGGTGTTTTTAAGGACACTGAAACCGGGCTGCCTTTTTCTCCACATTATTAGACACTTGGGTACCGCTGGGATAGGCGCCTCACCAACACCCCCGTGAGATAGGATGAGCTGAGACACAGAATAAGAGTAACTCGTCAGTGCTCCGCTCCTGCCCACGCTCTACGCCCGCCCGGTTTCAGGCCGTGCCCAGTCTTTGTCTCTTTTACCAAGATTCAACGAGAACGGCTCTGCCGCGGCCCCAGCTCCACGTGCCACCAGGACGAGGTGCAGCTGGGGCCGTTCCTACCCCGCGCCGGGGACCCTCCGTAGCGATGCTTTAATCCGGACTCACCGGAGACGGCGTCACTGCCTCGGCTACCTGGGTTGACTCCGTGCTAAGCCCCTATTGTGTTCAGGCAGCAGAGGAGAAAAATAGGGATATTAACCTCTAACACTGATGAAAATAATAGCCACAATAAAACAGGGATGAAAACCACGGTGGCAGTAATTATTCTGCTCTAGTTTACCCAGGGGTAAGCGGAGCCCGTAGGAATCTCCAAAGCCCCTTTGGCCGGCGCGTTGTCGCAGGGGTGAGCGGCCCCCGGCCGCGGGAGGGACCCCGCTCCACCGGGCTAACGCCTCCGGCACGGGCGTGCTCCTCTGATCTGTCTGGCAAGAGCCTACTGTGGAAAATATACCGGGCTGTACGTCAAATAACCTAAACCAACTGGCCAAGCGCACTAAATTCTTGCTTTTGTGTCTGGCTCTTAAATTCCTACAGACCTGGCTTAACAGACAAGAGAGGGCCATAAAAGCGAACCTGTGAAACAAAAATAGACCTCGAGGGATTTCTCGTACGCACACAGCAGGGATACCAAAACTACTTTCATTTGTTCATGCTGTATTCCTTGGTGTGCGTATATGTGGGCACGTACAGTGTATCTGCATCAAGCTGATGTATAAGTGTATATAACCAAACATCAAGGCTAAATCGTGCAAGTGCAAGGATGGGTGTCAGTATATGGGCTTTATTGTGTGGAAGAGCAATGATCATTGCTATTTAAAAAGCAACTGTTTCTTCTTCTCCCCCCCCCTTTTTTTTTTGAGATTCTCCATGTCTGTAATTAATTTTTGACATATATAGCACAATTCCCTTCCATGAGTTATCTTAGTTCTTCTCAGGTTTAAATGTCACTCTTCTTTGAAATGTTCTCATTCAAAAATCAAGTTGGATCTAATAAAAAATTCAAAGGTGCATCTAATAATAATGAAATAATAGCAGCAAAAAACATGCACCTGCATTTATGCCGAAGAACAAGGGATATGAGAGACAAAAATGTAGGGAAAAAAGGAATTAGAGGGAAAATCATGATATTGCTGAAGTGCTGCTCTCACACTAAGACCAGGGGGATTGGGATAAGGCTAAAGTTAATTGCATTTCCAGATGACAAACCTCTCACCTCTGAACTGAATGGCTCTTTATAAAAGCTATCAGTAATAAACTGTAAATCTCAGCTATGATTGCAAATAAAGGTCATCCCTTTCATGCTGCCACTTTCCCGGGCCTTATTATATTCCTGTCTGAACCTTTCTTACTTCTTAAGGTGTGCTAGCTGCCCATATAAGCAATCAGTAAGGCTTTTTGATTTTATTTTGAAAGACACAAGGCGATCGGATTTACATTCTGGCACCGCACTGATCCAAAATGGAAAATCACTGAATTCTGACAAGACGACAGAATCCTGCTAGCAGAATTAATCTTCATCTTATATTAATGCAAAGAAAGGCAATCCCTTCCCTCTCCTTCCCTCCACTCCTGAAAATTATATTTTCTTCTTCACCAGTACAGATGGGCATCTCCAATCTTCTTCTATCAAATGTAAAGACATTATTGTGGTAATACTCGGGGGGGCTGCAGCTGGTTAAGTGACCAGGCACCCTGTCCCCATCAGGTCCTTTGCAAATCACTCAAGCCTCCCCGCGACAATGTGCTACGACAGCAGACACCGCTCTGATATCCTGAGCTCGCTGTGGGCAGGAGAAGGTACATGTCCTCCAAAGCCTTTGCCCAAATACTGGTGACCGCTTTTACCAACCACCCGGATTAACGCAGTCCTGCCCGGGTGCCCCAGGCAGCGCTTGGGACTCTCTGTACAAAAATTGTTGGGCATTGGAGAGAGCGCAGCAGGAAAGCAAAGCCTGAACCCACCACCCTGTCCAGCCTTCCTAAGGCTGGTTCAGCGTTTGGGGGTATGGACTGCTAGACCAGGACAAACTGCCAGCATAGCTTCTTGTCTGCTAACAAAGGGCCCGAACAAGAACCAGCCAGGACCAGACGTGCAAGACCCAGCAAGCAAGACGTGCCGGTTTGATAGCAAGCAGCAGCCAGCATTAGGACGGGTGGTCTGTCCTCTGCCTCTCACCCTTACCTCGCAGCGACTGATGGGGAGACCTGCTAGAACTCAGCTCAGCCAGATGTTCTCAGGGTAGTTACCTTACAGGCCCTGCAGGGGACGTGTGGGATGCTGGGACCTGGCTGTCTATTCAGAAAGAAAATTCTCCATCAGAGAAAAAATTTGCATCAGCTCAAATGCTTAGGAGTGATTGTTTCTCTGCAGAATATTTCATATTTGTGAGTGTCAAGATTTTTGACACAAAGAATCCGCCCCTCCAACCTGACACTGTGAGAAAACAGACTGTTCATTACAAAGGCATTAACACAGGTAGTAAAAAGCCTAATGAATTTTGGGGAAATCCATTTTCGTTGCTGTACCATCAAGTCACCAGGCAACAGTTTACTTTTGAGGAAGTCCTCTGCAATGGGTTGGTGCTCACACAAGTCCAAACGCAGGGTGACAACAGAAAGGAGGGAAGGCAGCGCGTGGAATGGTGGAGACTTTTCACAGTACCATGAAGTACACCAGAATGGGAATTCAGGACCCAGTCTAGACACCGTGATTTCAGTCCCCCCAGACCCACGTTCTGGGTGCGTGGGTGCTGTCGGTGGTCCTGCACGACACGGGGTAAGCTTCCACCAAAACACACATGGACAGTCCAGTGGCCCCAAGAGACAACGAAGCCCGTGCTGTTCTTGTCATGCTCGTCCTTCTCAACACGAGCTAGAACAGAACCAAAACTAAACAGCATCTGTCCGATGAAGTATCTAAGGTGTGACCACACTGAAGAGACATTTGCCATGTCTGTCAAGCGAGAAGGGAGGTAGGAGATGGCCAGGGTCACAGCCCAGAGCAGGTTTATTGGCTACCCACCGGCTCGCTGGGATGTGGAATGCCTCTGAACTGCTGTCATCTCTGGTGTGTGGCTGAGAACTTCTACACTCACACCGATCACCAGGGACCAGGCCTGCTGCAACATCTGCAAAAGTTGCAGGAGATTTGTCTTCACCGGATGGGGTGAATTCTCCTTAAAGGCTGTGACTGGCGTGACAGACTTGTTAGTTTAGGAGGCGCAATGAAACACGTAATCTGCAGATTTATAAGGTGATCTGGGACTAGGGGAATCCAGACAAACTTAACTTTACAAAATGTAAACATTTGCAGCATATGCAAACAGGAAATTTAAGGAGAGCAGCAGCCTGATAAGTCTGTTGTACCCTTTAAATGAGGAAAAGAGATAGACTCGAATTGCACAGCCATGGAAGCGACTGGTGTAAGGAACAAATAGACTTGTCTATGGGATGGAATAATTATCTTCCACATCTCCAGGCTCTTGGAAAAATGTGACAATGGCATATCTGAATGAGGCTTCTGACAAGTCCCAGATGCAGCCAGGTTTCTTTTAGTTTAGCTTTTAATTTAAACTGCTCATTTTGAAAGTGATATACTGATAGCTCTAGTTAGAGGCAGGAAGCAAGCACTTTCATACAGCGCTTGAACAATGTCCCTCACTCACAAATTACATTAGCCCCAATATATCATTCCTCCAGCCCTGCGTGATCCTGCCAACACGCCACACTCCTCATCTACTCCGTCCCTGAACTCCAGTCTTGGGAAGACTGTGAGGAGAGACTCGTGGTCAAAGGAGCGCTGCAGTGTACACCAATTTTCTAAGTGCTTTGTTTCCTTAGCCATTTTACTTGCACTTACACATAAACTTAGCAGATAGTTCTACCAGTCTCTGTGAACACCTGTGGAAGCGAGATGACAATGCTGCAGCAGTAATAACACTTCACATGTACAGGCTTCCTTTATCTAGGCTTTTAAAGCGGTTTTACAAAGCTGAGTAAACATCATCATTGTGCCATCCAGGAATAACAAATTGGCCAATGATGAAATTAAGTCCCTGTTTTCAAAATAACAACTGATTTTAGACATCGTACTCCGAACCCAAGACACTTCAAATCTGAAGACTGTCAGAGTATTCCTCGGGTACTTTGCCTAGAGAGAAGCACACTCAAGGACTCACCCCTTGGGCGCGCTCCCTCTGAGCCCACGGGGCCGATGCCTGGCTGAGGTGGCCGAGCGAGTCTCCCCAAGATGCGGCTGTGTCCTGGCTCCGGCGCCATGCTGGCTCAGCGGGTCGCGGTCCTCCTCCCCGCTGCCACCCAGCCAGCTCTCCCCGACGGCTCTGCTTGCTCCAGGTAAGGCTTGTGGGGCTGCAGCGCTCTGAGCATGCCATGTCACGGCACCGTGCCCCAGACCTGTCCCAGGTGAACATCTGGCCCCAGCTGCAGCCCGGGGGGGACGTCACCATCCCACAGCTGGGCAAGCACAGCCAGCTGTTGGTGTATGAGCCGGAGGAGGCAAACCCGTGATGCTGCTGGGGGACTCGGTGCTGTTTATCATTTTCACTTTTTCTTTGATCTTGAAGACAAAGCCCTTGATTTTAATAGAGGATGGTAAGTGAAGAAACCTGAAGTCTTACTGTGTGATACAGAAGGCCTCGTGCAGCTGGAAGCAAATGCCTTCCCCTTATCTCTGCAAACCCAGAGTGCGTTCATCCGCATTTCACCTCCTGTGTCTTCTCACAGCTGGGAAGTCACATCTTGTTCCACACTTCCCCCTCAACCTTCTGTTTAGACACCGAGAAAAATCAAGCAAGCCTTGTGAAAATAATTCCAGGCATTAACTGTCTGTAGCACATGATAATTAACAGCTTTTCTCATGTCGGAACATCCCTACTTTGGGTGTGCTCAGCAGATGTAACCTTGAAAAAGTAATCTGTGTTGTATGGAATGCATTCATTAGTTGTGCTTTCTGTAATGTGTCCGTATCACTGTGTCTGTGTTTGCAGAAGATCTCATTTAGCACTTGTGCAGGTATTTATTTGTTCATCCCCGGGAAACAAGAGGAATATGTTTTGGGTACTTCCATATTGATAAGTACGAAGGATTGTAGTTTCATGGAGTTTTTAGGGGGAACTGGACTGATAGAGGAGGGATCTACTCCCCGCTCATCTTCTGGACGCATCTTTGCACATGCCAATTGACCCTGCCATGTACTCCCGTTTCCTTTTTCCCTTTAACACGGCACGCACTCTGTGCCAAGGGTTGCCTACTGGAAGCATCCATGGGCAGAGGGTCAGGCAGCGATAGCTGAGATCAGGCCTCCAGGCTCTGGGGAGCACTCAGCGCAAGCGTGCAAGGGTTTATTTCTGGTTTGCACTGTACAGACAGAGTTGCCTGAGGTTCTCCTACCGAGGACAACTGAATGAGCACCTGGGCAAACAGGCTTTGAAACCTGACTTTGCAATGAAATGTGACTGTCTCTGTTGTCTCTAAGGCCAAACGCTCTTGACATGGAGGAGAATTAATTTGAGGTCTTACTGTAAGAGCCACAGCCTGAGAGGCTTCTCCCGACAATCCCTGTCTTTCTGTGACTTTTCATCTCGGGGATTAGCATGGCTCCCGGTTAACACATTAGCTGCAGGACCAAGAACAAAGTCTTCTCAGAGCTGGGCTGGTATGGTTTTGTGATCACCACATAGTGCAAAGGGTCTGGGCATAACATAGTTTAGTTCTCAGAGTCACGTCCACAAGTCTCTTAATGAGAAGAACATAACGTTTTACCCTGGACCGCATCAAAGGTTGCTGTACATACGTCAAAGAAAAACCGTCGCACGTGACAAGATTGGGTTTGACTCCAGCAATAGCCTCAGAGAAGGGTCCTGCCTGCCAGGTCCATCTCCCTCCCTCTCCTTAGGAGACCCTCACCTGGATGAGGACCACAGCAGCAGGAGAAGGTCCAGCATGAGCAGCCCACCTAGCCCCGCACTTCCCATGGTGTCGACAAACGAGCCGCAACCCCTACAGCTCAAACAGCCTCACTGGGCAGAAAGGACCGGTGGGATGGGCGGCTCCACGCAGCGGGCAGCCCCTGGGGATGCTCTCCAAGCTGGAGCAGAGCAGATGTTCCTCCCCTGGGGCTCTGCAGGGGACAGCCTCGGGGAGCACCAGGAGCTGGAGAGACGTAGCCTGTCACCTCGCGTCAGTCACCAACGACCAAAGGGCAGCTCTGATAAGACGTGCTGGTTGGACACGTACATCATACACACATGCTCGCAACTGGATTTATGGGAGCGAATGGCTTCACCTTTAAAAATAACTATAGATAGTATACACCAAGCTTGTCAAATTAAACTAATTGCTTGAAATAGAATAAAAATTATATTATATAACATACAGAAGTGACTGAACCTTTTCGATTCATAGGCTCACAAAGAATTATTTTTAAATATCTGCTATAATAAGTATATTTCAAGGCAGCAGCATCCAACTAAAATGCTGAAACGTAATCAGTCAACAGAATATATTTTTTTTTAAGCTTAGAAATACTTCCTTTCTTGAAAATGGACACTAAAGCCCTAGGCAACGTAACCACTGAGGTTTTATTATAAAATACATTTCAAAATAATGGCTGAAAGTCTTAGGAGCACAGAAGATGAAAAAGAAGAAGTAAACAAGCCTTTTTCTACCACTAAATGATAAATTAAAAGCAGTATTTTGCTGTTCTGGCTCATTTTTTAATCGCACTGCATTCACACTACTATGGCTATGGTTGTGTAGGTATTCCCATTAAAAAGCACCTATTACTAAAGGTTTATAATTTTGAAGTAGCCATCATCTGTGCCAGCCAAAACATAGCCAGGTAAAAATCTCATTCCAAATCAAAATTTTCATTAAATTTTGAAAAAAAGCACTACCTGCTTGACATTACAGGCATAGCTGCAAAGAGATATGCCCCTCACACATGCCCTTTAAAAAATTTGAGTAATTTCAGAATGTAGTCTTTTGGGATTTTAAGAATAATAGTGAAGATACTGTATGTACTGTTGTTGCCATCAGATAAAGAGCTAAATCTTAATCCTGCTATGCTGTCTTGCCTCAGTGCAGATTGCGTCTCAACATAACTGTGTAAAAATGCTAGAACAAACAACAAATAGATACTTCCCTGTGAAAAAAGGAGATTTACAGACTATGAAGGGAAATGGTATCAGTTTTATAGTCTCTTGCTCAATAATTTTTTTACTGATTAATATGCAATTTGGGTTTGTTCCTACTGTCAAACCTGTAATACAGAAATATCAATGAAAAACATCTGCAGTTGTTAATCCATTCCTAACTTTTTCTAAACAGACATAATTTTCAGTCTGAGTTTTCTCAGTTTGCCTCCTAAACGTATTTTCAAATGTGGTTCAGATAACGTAGGTAGTATATGATTCCCAGGCTCTGAAGCCAATGGACTTGCTTGCAGAGTTTTTACACGCTTGCTGTATTAGAGAATACATTTTAAAAGCAAAAGAAATCGTATTTCCTCACCTCCAGAAGGGCTGTGCTATGAAAACCTATAGTGACTATGTCTGCTGGAAAGTTAAACGAGGCCAGCTGGTACCTGTGCTCAAATTCCTCTCTCAAAGCAAGGCTCACCAACACTGAAAACAGGAGCGGAGCGGCACTGCGGACAGCCATTTCCAGCCTCCAGCAGTCTGGGGGATGAGAGGACCCGATTCTCCTGCCCATCCCAACCCACCACGTGGCTCCCAGTGAAAACAGTTCTCTATGGTTCATCCTGCTTCCTTGTGGAAACAGTCACACATTCTCGCAGCACCCGTGAGCTACACTGGTAGTGCCACAGTTAGCACGTAATTAAGTTAGAGGGCATTCTTCTTAGCAAAACATATGGTATGGTGCAATAAAAGACACTCGTATCATCACAAGTCTGCCTGGACTAATGTGTTCAAATACTGTTTGAAGCCAACTAATCATAATGAAGATTTCTGATGCATTAACTAATGTTTTAAAACTTCTCTACACTATATTTTGTGTAATTGATGCATAGGGAGTATTTTGTTCTTTTTCACACTACTTGTTCTTATAAGAAATTGCATCTTTAACCAGGGGCCAAATTCACCCCAACCTTACCACAATCACAAAATGCCCTTTCACCCTTACCTCCCCCCAAAGAAATCAGCGATATTAAATCAACAGAATAACGTGAGCTGGAAAAGGAAAAGACAACTGTGGACAAAATAAAAAGGAAAGTTTTATTAATGCTAAATACACTTTCCCTTTTCAGTTTACACTACTGTTCCCATAACTGTTTCCAGATGGTTCAGCCATCATCTGAGCAGCTAGCTGGGAACGAAACGGCAACTTGCTGCCTCTTTTACACCGAGAGGGCAAAATCCTGGGCATAAACATGATTTATGGGTTTGATAAGCTAAAAACAAAGGTAAAGACACATTGAGAAGAGCAGCAACTGAAATTAAAACAGAATTTAAAAAAAAGCTGGCAGCTGAAGAGTTAACCACAACCTTCTTCCTTTTAACACAGCCTTCTGTAGTAGCTAATGAAGGTAATGAAATATGACATGTAGTTTGGCCCTTGACCACAGAGTGCACCTCCCTCCCCTCTGCCTTGCGAACAAAGCCAAAACAGATGTAGCTGCTTCGGTAGGGTTTGGGGTTGACGGCTGTTACACAGAGCAGGTCAGCGGGCGCGTTCCCAGGGCACAGGCTTCTGGCACACCGCAGCGCCGGGGAAGGTCCCGGCTCCGCTCCGGAGGAGACGGGAGTGGACAAGCCAGTGCATGTGCAAACGGAGCCAAAGCCACCCTCCCCATCAGCGGCACCGAGAACTACACCGATTTCCAGCCTCTTCTACAGACCTAATTCCATAAAACCCCATTCCTTCCATTTAAGTAAATATGAATATAGGTTTTATGTGCCCGACTAGTTTATCTACTGATAGTATAAATACAATTTAACAAAAAATCTTACAAAAAAAAGAGAGGACAGGATATTGCTTGGGCAGGGGAGAGGCTTGACATTGAGAATTACTGCCCTTACAGCTCAGGGAAGCGACCCACTGCAAACATGGCAGTCAGTGTTTCATTAGTAGAGAGCCAGAGATGGAAAAAGCTTTCTTAAAATAAACTCTTCTAAAAAAAAGCTTGCAAATTCACAAAATACTACAGAATTTATTAACATTTTAAGTTCTTTCAGAAGTTCCTCGTACATCCCTTGCTATTAGGGCAATGGACTCAACTTTGCTGCACTCTGGTCTGATGTGGCTGCCAGGCTGATAACCTTGAGTAGGTACCATGTGAAAGCATGCGCCAAGAGATACCAGACACTTCACAGTACTCGATTCATCACCTAAACACAGCAAGGCTCTATCATAGCTACTGGTTAGTACTGAATACGTGGATAACGATCCCCGTCGGCATGAGCTCCATCCTTCCCTTGGTTGAGGAAGAGCAGCATCAGGGGATGCTTCAGGATTCTTCAGGTAGAGGTCACCCATCCATCCCCCCCGAAGACCTGGTTGGGTTTGTGGGGACAGAGGGGTGCAGGCAGCCCCAGGCAGCAGAGGAGCTCTAGGGTGGGATTTGTTTCCCCCGCTGGGACATCCAACTCATTGGCAAGTCTGATCTAATCAGCTCGCGCTCCCTTCGCTGTCGCTGGAGAGAGAACGACGTGGCAGAGGGCAGCCGAGGCAGGCCAGACAAATAGCTCTCCGGAGAGGAGCAGGCAGCTCCCTGTCCTGTCCGAGCAGGTCTCTGAAAGGGTTTATGGGTCTCCACCAGCTCTAGAGAGAGCCGTGATGTCTCGCTCCAGCCTCTGCGCCTACCTCTGAGGGCACGCGGATGCCAGCCCCAGTGACATCTGCCTCCTGCCGTGGCCCTCCCTCGCGGGAAGGACCACCGACCCCCCCAGTCGCACAAATTCCCAAAGATCCAAGATCATAAAACTCAAAATTTGGAGTAAGCCTGGAAAACAAAGGAGGTCTCTGGAAACTGTTAAACCTACAGATGCAGGAAACGAGCAAAGAGTGTCCTCCAGCCTCACGGCTTCTGGAAGCCATTTGGCCAAGCCGGTTGAGTGAACCGCCCTCCCGGGGTCCACATGTGCTCCACAGAAACCACTGGCTTTCGTGGCTGCCTTCTGACGACCACGTGTGTTTTTTATGAAAAAAGTTATGTATAAATTGCTAAAGTTGCAAAAAAGCTAGAAAATACTATCATTAAATTTACCTATTCAACCTTAATTTGTCCCTCTGTTGCATATGCATTGTTACACATGCTTGAATTATATGCTAATTTGCTATCATTCTGCAAGAGCCTGACCTCATTTAGTGAGCACAGCAGAGCATGCTATGGGCTGGTGCTGAATAATGAAATTATCTGTTGGTTATAGATGCACAGCCTCATTTAAACCAAATTTGGATATGTAACTTATGTACATGACCTTAACCATAGCAACTTTGTTGCCTGTGTATAAAAAGGGGTTAATGGTGATTTATGTTGGCTTTAAGCCATATGAACAACATGGTATTTCACAACGAACTTTTGAGGGTATTTTCCCAACTTTTTACTAAGTACCAGTGCCCCTCAGTAGACGCAGGATGAATTGAGGAAGAAAGGATGAACTTTGCAGTCAGTGCACTGTTTGGCTGCTGCACAGTAAACAAAGCGCAGAGCTAGAACGGGGAAGGTCAGAGGGAACGCGGGGTGTCACCCGCGCCGTGAGCACCTCTGTCCCTCACACTCAAATCAGCCGCAAGTCCCCCAAAATAAGCACTATGAGCCAGCGTGATTTAAGGCCAGATCAGACACATTCATCTGGGGAGGGTGAGTTGGGGCTGTACACGCACACTCTGGCACTTCCAAAATATTTCAGTTTGTTGCTTGATTTTGCAACCTTAACAACCTACGCGCGTACAAAGCTTTAAACACTTAAATGCGTAAAATGAGGTATCTCTGACTTTGCCAGGTTAAGGGCAGTGACATTTACAGGCTCCCCTAGCCCAGGGACCCAGCAGATGCTGCGAGAGCCCCCGCCAGGGTGCGAGTCAGCATTGCCGAAATCGCCGCGAGTCCTCGCCCGCTGCGAAGCTGCAGCACAATATCTGCTCCCCTCCCCGGGATCAGACCATCAGCGAAGTTCTGCAACAGAAAAGGGGGGGCAGGGCCCCTGGAAATTGATAGCCTGTTTCAAGCGTTATTTATCATTCCCAGCACAGACACTGACATGTGCCTTTTGAAAGGGGATACTGTACCTTTAACCTTGACTCTGAGCACGTTGGTAATTTGGGATGCGAGCCCGGGTTCAAGCGGGGTGACCTTTCGGGGGGAGGGGCGGGACTGCATTTATTTATGAGGCAGTTGGAAATTTTTGACATCACATGCTAGTCCCATTATTCACATGTTACATGACACAAGATTGGCCCTTTTAATGCAACAACATCACATCAAAAAATTTGATTTTCTGCTCTGACAGCAGGCTTGTCCTCTGTAGTTCCCCAAAATGTAATCTGTTCAGGTTAAAGGCCGCAGGAAAGCGATTTAAAAAGCACGTGGCTTTCACCAAATGTGGAAAAACAGGTCCTGGACCAGGAGCAAGAGCAGGGATGCTTCAGGGCTGGAAAGAAATGGTCTTTTAAGTGCAAAAGCACAGTTGTATTCCCGGGGAGGGGAATCCCTCTGCCTGAGCCCGTGGGATGCGGTGCCCGGGGGTACCCACTGCCCGGCCCCAGCCCCGGGGGATCCAGCATCACTCCAACCTGCCCAGGTTTGCCTGCCTGCAGCTGGGCAGAGGCTGTGGGGATGGATCCCAGCTTTCCACATTCTTCCCTCACACTCCTAAAATTTAGGACGTGAAGTGTTCTTCCCCCGATACACAAACACATAACACGTGCAGCTTCCTCAACAGCAGTAAAAGATGTTCTGAGCCTTTGCTGCACAGTAACACAGCGTATATGACTACATTCAGCATAAAATGTTTTTTCCTATGTAAAAAAATACAACACACAAATTATCCATCAGGTTTACCCTACTAATTCTATCTGGAAATAGTAGTGTTTTCTATGCACAAACTTAAAAACTTCTATTCCAGTGCTGTGCTATATATACACCAAAGAAAGATACGATGTTTGCTTGTACAGCCCCAACAGCAGTAAGTGCATTAGCTCAGTAACTACATGCCCACACTATGCAGAAAGCTGGTTCACAGAACTACACTCTCATTTTCATAGAACTTAAAATACCAGCTAATGCACTTAAAGATAATGAAATATATTTCACAATAATGCACCACAAAGCATACATATTAAATTACTCATCAGCTAATTCCACAGAGAGAAGAAAATAGTTTAACTTTTCTAAACATCCTTGGTTGAGGGCAGGCAAAAGAGGAATTTTAAGGACCTTGATTTATATCTGGAAAAGCATTTATAAGACTGCTACAATTTCTTTACAGAAATACCATGTGAGGTTGATGATGAGGCTGATACTAAAATAACATTAAAAGTTTTAAAAAAAAGGGCTAATTTCATCAATATTTTTATCAATTTAAACACAGTGCTTTCTAAATATATTGCCAAGAGCTCATGTAATGAGAGAAACAAAACCCAACATATTAGGAACGAGTAACTTTCTCTTGTGGGTGCAAAGGAAGTTTATTCTATTCTTACAGCAGAATTTTAGGCGTGTTATTTACTCCAAGGGAATCAAATCTATAAAAGCATTTCTACATTCACCACTGTTTAATACAAAAATACTAAATGAAATATAGAAAAACAACCTGTGCTCCACCAGCCCCATTTCCTTTCCACTTGGGTTTTCTCTCCAGTGGGCACCGCAGGACCCGAGCCCTTGCCCAGCCTGCATCAGGCTGGCTGCAGGTGAAGCTGCAGACTGGGAAGTTGCAATTGCAATTGCCCTCCAAGCTGCGAGACACATCACCAGGCCACAGGGAATGCCCACGTGGGCTGGGGAAGCCCAGCCAGGTAGATGCAGGCAGCCAAGACCCCCAGGCTGGGCTTCCCCAGCCTGCACGGGCTTTTCTGGGGAGGCAGGCCATAAATCCAACAAAGAACAAAGTTGCTGTTGTGGCAGAAGGATGAGGGAAATGGCAGCATCTCCAATAGTCATGCCCACATTTCACATCTGGCCCCAAATGTCTTTCCCCGTACGTCAGCTGTGCCTGACTTCGCGCTGCCCCTCACCACCGAGGTGGTCACATCACACTAACACTTTGCTTATGAAGCACCACGAGATCCTCGCTGCAAGTGACATTCCCTTGGCATTATTTATATTTCAGTATCATTACTATTACATTAGAAAGTTATAAACATTCGCACTTCTCACCCTTCACCGGCTATTTATCAAAGAGTTTGCCCTGCCTTTTTTGCAAAGCCACCCCCTCCTTCCACACGCACCCCACCACCCTGCCCCGCCACAGGCGGCAGCGGGACGATGGGCAATCACCAGCCGAATTAGCAGAAGGGGAAGGTGGGTTAGAGCAGCCAGGTTTATGAGCCAAAGCTGAGACACAAACATCTTCAGGAAAACCCTCCTCCAGGAGCAGGAGGAAGAAGATCCTAAGGCAGTATTACGTTTTTACAGATTTATATGGGTTTTGAAGCCAAGTCCCAAGACTGGCAGAACACAGAGGGGGAATTATTTTCTTCTTATTAAAAGAATGAAAAGACCCAACATTGATTTTGTCCTTCATCACCACACAAAAAACCTCCCAACTACCAAGAGGATGACGGTATGGATTATCACAACACCGTAAATCAAAGTGAATGTATTTATTAGGGTGACTCTGTTGTACATGTGTGTGCTGTTTGTTGGCCCATACTGTTATTATTTTAATTTATGGTTTGCTTTTTCAACTCTTTCCTCCCCCTCACAAGACTGGAGCCTGTCCACAAGTTTTACTCACGCCAGTTAAAATCAGCATAATGAAATGTCACGGCCAGATCCCATCGCTCCACAAGGACATCAGGGCAGCGCTGTCTCTGGGACGTGTCCGCAGAGTCCTGCAAAACTTCGCTGCGACAGGCAGCACTGCTGGGGGGGCTTCACTAACAGCGGTGGGTGGGACAGGGGAACGGGGACCCTGACGAAGCCAGCTAACAAAATCAGCGGCACAGGGGAAGGGAGCCTTTCTTAGCTGCTTAACAGGTCTAGCTATAATTAAGTGCAATAATTTTAAGCAATTTGCAAATCCCACCTCATCTCTCATTCTGTTATAATCACGATCTCATTATTAATAAAGCATATTTCTGTAGAGTTGGTGTTACGCCAGGCTGCTGCGATGCGGGAAGAGGGGAGCGAGGAGCTGCACAGAGGAGTTCAGCTCAACTCTCCATCTGCCCCAGCTTAATTTAAACCAGACTTGACAACCTCATCTGTGGCAGCTAATGACAGCACCCACTCACAGGAATTGCCAGGCACAGACATCCAGTTCTAGGTGTGCAAATTCATGACTTGGGTGCTCAGAAGGCATGACATTTCCCCCCAAAATACCCACTCTGGGGTTCTCTATTTGCTCTCTGGTTTTCTTAACTTTTGGGGTTATTCGTTCTAATCCTCTCTTTGAAGCCATGAAGTTTTGGGTGTTTTTTTCTCTTTTAAAGATTCACTGTAGACTCACAGGAGTGGACACAGCAGAGACTGAGCCAGCTTCCAGCTGTATGAGCCATGGCAGCACAGAAGAAGGGCTGGACAGGAAGAAAGACCCTGTCCCTTCCCATTTAAGTGACCTAAAGACTCTGCAACTGTAATATACTAGGCAAATCTGCAATACAAGTCTCATTTAATAATCCAGCTGGGCAGCACATTGTATTAAATGCAAACAAAATATTTTATATAACACCTGTATTTAAGAAGTGCAGTACTACCCTAAACTATGAGAATAACTTGTTGGGGTTGAGTCTGGTGGCCAAGCCATGACCATCTACAACTCCTCCCAGAACCACCACGCACAAGAGACACAGCAGCAGTGTGCCTAGCTAACAGCCTGGCCTTCCACAGGAGAGGAAGGCAAGTGGCACTCTAAGATCATTTATGGTCCTCCTATGATACTACTGTCAGGGGAGCCAAGCACAAGGAAGGTGAACTGTGGGGACCATCACCAGTGACTGAAATGCACCCCAACTTCTTATATTCTTATTTTCTGAAGTTCTGCATTGTGCATCAGCTGTGAACCAGAAAACCATGTATTAGGAGCAGCATTGGTTACCTTTGCACTAAAGCAACACCCTGTTGGTTTGCTGTCCTCTGCTCTTTTTTTTGAGAAGAAAAGGAGATGAACTAGAGAAGAGGAGTTTGCAACCCTGATGTGAGCTAATTTAATCTGAAAAAATCAAATGCCTCTCTGATGAGGGAGAGCCCTTGACACATGGCTAAAACCAAAGGAATGATTCAGCACCTACTTTGGGAGCAGGGAAACACAGTAGTAAAGAAGTGACATTGGAAAAGAGTAATTTTTTAGCTAACATTTGATGTTCTGTGGATGAGCAAGCTATTGTGCTCCCACAGCCACGGCAGCGTGGATCAGCACATTTTCTGGTTGCACATTTTAGAAAACGTGTCTGAGCAGCAGCAGCAAGGCAGACTTGTGGAGGACTCCCGTTCCCCAGGGAGGAGCGCGGGACACCAGCGCCGGATCCAGCCTCTCGCCTCTCTGCGCACTGCAACCGTGCGATGCTTTCCTGGGTGCGAAGTCGGTTCTAGGGAGTGCTGGTTCACTTCATGATGAGCATCCTTCTCCAAAGCCAAACTGAACAGCACCTGCATCTGCTCCTTCCTCCCCACCGTTTCTCGACCCTCGCTCCTCTGTTCCCCCCAATGCACTCCTGCACGTCTGACCTCCGCACCCGCTGGCTTCGGCTCTGCCTCCTCTGCTATTACTGTCCAGCTCCACTCCTGCCTCCCTCTGCCCATTTAAATACTGTTTTCCTTCCCTTCTCCCTCACACCAATCTGGCATCCAAGCTGGGAACAGTAAGATCACAGGGAAGTGTCCAAGCTCTCCGTGCTGATGCCTAGATGAACCACTGCTCCGGCCGCTCTGAGGAAATTACAGGACAACTTCACTCAGCCACTGCCAGCCAGAACAAACCCTTTGAAGGCGGAGGCTGTGGAGGCTCAGCCAGGCTTTAAAATCCAGTTGAGCTTGAGAATTTTCTACAAGATGGCAGGAGACATGACCTGACACCAGATGGGAGAGCCTGGCTATGGGGCAGCACAACCAGGGAGAATCTGAGGACTGGCAAGATGTGACACGCATGGGGAGATGCAGTGTCTATCAGCTTTGGACTGGCAAGATGCAACGCAGCACTACTGTTCAGGAAATGAGCTAAAGAATCCTGAGTGAGACAGCACAATGAGAAACATCTGCTCAGCACAGAGTCCTGCTAAAAATGTCAACAAAATAGTTGATTCTACCAAGGCTGTTACTAAATGTATTGGGAATACTGGCTTCTATAAGGATATAACAGGCCCTTTTTTTAATAGTTGCCTCAGTTTTGGCTACTACGTGGAAAAGGATTTTGCAGCAAGAATCCACAGAAAAGCAATAAAAGCGTACAAAAATGAGTAAAGAAAACTTTTATGTAAGTGGGATTTAAAAGATTAAAAGTACATGTGTGGACAAAAAGAAGCAGTGGGAGCAGGGAAATCAAGAGAACCTATTCATCATCTTTTAATACCAATATAGAGGACACCTAAACAAACTGCTATGCATTTGTCCTTAAAAGGTAAGTGGAAATAACAGCACTGAGTAGAAAAAAATTTTTTGAAAACATACAAGATGCTGTTGGTTTTATTTCAATGACAATATACACTTTAAATAGGCTTTTTATTATTACTAAAACCAAGCAGCTGGATTAGGTGCTAAAGGACTATAACGGACACAAGCCTTCCCACTGGGGAGCACAGTCCTGCAGAGATGGTGGAGAGGCCCACCGAGACGCAATGGGTGACCCCAAGGCAGGCAGGAACGGAACGGGACAGAAGTCAAAGCTGGCAGTGTTACACCCACGTGACTCTTTCTGCAGAAATGATGTTGGTTTGGGACATGCCCACAGCGGAGTTTACATGCTGCTCCCTCGTATGACTTCACCAAACCCATCCCACCTACAACACCACCCATTTCCAGCCCCTTGAGACCCCGTTTCCATAACATCATCTCTGACCAAGCCTCTTTGTCCACTCGGTCCTTCCCCAAGGAGTAATAACCCATTCCCATTCCATCACACCAGTGTTCCCCCTACATTTCCATAATACCACACAGGTACCAGTAATGCCTGTTAATGAGAATTCACAGTTCTCACCTCCTAACACTCAGAGGCAATTAAAGGATCCTTTTTTTTGCTGCCTGGTGCCTCTTAATTCTGGCCTCAACATCTTGGTGTTGTGCTAAAGTACCACCAATCCGTTCTCCCTCTTCATCAAACATATATGAAGCGGGTCAAGGTTATTAGGAGAGGCCAGCTGAGGCGTGTGGAAAGATTAAGCATGTTTTACAGGAGCGCACAGGGAAATACGTGTACCCATGAGAACTGAGTTCTGGAGTTCCTGGCTCTGCCCAGGCTTCAGTCAAACTCTTCTAATTCAGAAGCTGGAAATCACACCAATTTGACTTCAGTGTGTCAGTTCACCTGAGCTGAAAGATTTGCCCCATCCCCAAGCTCCACAGCTACACTGAATGCAAAACTGAATAAAGAGGATCCTATGCATGAATACAAAAAGAGCATCTTTGAGGAAGGGAGAATTTTCTCAAAATAGCAGATTCAAAACAGAACTGAAAGAACAATGCGGAGAAGAAAAATGTGCAGCTTCACTTCTAGTATTACTGAGTTTACTTTGTTGCTGGTTTTGTCTCCCATCGTTTTGATGGTTTTTTTCCTCCAACATGAAGAGAAGAGATCAAAGGTTTGAATGTGTGGAGCTCCTCTGCCTGCTTGGTGGCAGTGCATGCCTCCACCCGCAGCAGGCTCTCTCCTGTAGCTGCTAATCCACTTGGATGCTCAGCAGCAGAGCCTTGAGTTTTCACGGATTTATGCCCTACACTGCACACAGTTCCATCTGTTTCACGGTTATTGTTCTCACTGAGTCTACTTCATCATTTAAATTATTAACAGTAGAATTACACTGACTGAGATCTCCTAGAATAGGCAGCTTTAAAATACAAAAGCTTGTATCGTAACATATTGATACACATTGACTGGAACAGATAAATTGGGAGAAATTTAAATGTAAGGGACATTGCTTCATTTCAGTGCTGGTTGGGGTTTTTTGGCATAAGACTAACAGGAGAAAAAGCTGGAAAAGCTCCTTTAAGATGGTCACCTGCAGATTGTCACTCATGTTCAAGCACCTTCATGTAATCAGTAGCCTGAAGCTGCCCGACTGATGTGCCACACATCAGAGCAGGCAGCATCTTCATCACTCCTTGGACCCACCCCAGCATCAGCTCCATGCTCTGCAGCAGGGCAAGTGCCCAAGAGACCCCAGAGCAGCGTAAGTCTCCCGTGAACCTCAGTGGGACGGAGCCTCTGCAGCCCAGACACAGGTTCTGCCACCAACTACGACAATGTTTGCAGAGTACAGACCTTGTACAACCACATGCAACAAAGATGCTAATTACACACTGGTGTAAATCAAACTCCTGCTGAGAAAAACACAGTGACTCTGGTGGGTGGAGGAGGAAAAGCAGGACAGGAGCATCAAGAAACTTCTGGGTTCTAGTTCATTGATTTCTTCTCTGTCATCTTCTCATTAGGAAGGCAAAATAGTTTCCCACCAGCCTGTAATACCCCTACTGCCATCACTAACTACTCAGAAAAGAGAAATCAAGTGTTATAATTGCGTGAAGTCTCAGTAAGTCACAAAATCCCAAGCAAATTCATCTCTCTCCTTTGACTATATTTTTAAAAATGTAGCACATGAGAAACAGTGATTGTGAAAAGCCACTTATGTTCCAAAAAACCAAAAAAAACCCACCTGCTGTCTGCCACAACCCTTTGGTTACCTCAAGCAGTTTGCCCTGGCCACCAGATACGGCAGTCAGAGGCAACTCCAAACTGATCTCAGACTTAATATTCATTAATAACAGACTAGACCAGTGCCCATGTTCAGACTAGGCATATGGTTTGAATACAGGGAATTTGCTTTTCCCATGCACTGCATTACATATTTATACTGAAATAAAAGCTTTTTTCCCTCCCCACTTCTAGGGTAATTGACAGATGGATCCGATTCAGAAAAAAAGTAATCAATGCATTCAAACAGTTTCTACCCATGCTGCTTTGCCTAGGCTTCAAATATTTTATTACACAAGGTTCTATGTACATTTTTTTAAAATTAGTTGAAGTTCACGCAGCTTTTCATGTGAGATTTTTTTAAAAAACTCTAGCCTTCTGAAGCAACAGTTTCTCTGCAATCAAGTCAAAAATCCAACATAGCTTTCGCCATACTAATAATGAAAGTCTTATGTGCAAAGACAAGGTCCTTTCAAGTAAAAATAAAGTGTATTTTCATTACATCATATATCCAAAACCATAATATTCTGTTGGTCACCCAGGCAGGAGCTACCCAAGTTAAAAGTTGGTTCAAGGCAGGTTTTCATAGCTACCAGGTGCGAGTGATATCTGAGCATTCAAGTTTCATTTCTGAGAGTAATAGTGAAAACAATACTAGAAAAAATAAAATTCTTACTTGCATGGTGGGGAGGAGGAGACAAAATAGAAGTTTTAGGGGGACTCCGCATCAGTATTTGCCAAGATATGCTCTTTCACAAGTACAAGGCACAAGAAATCTCAAGTCACAGCTGCCATCAGCTCCACCACACAAACCTACCAAAGCTTCCTGGAGACACTGACTGCTTGTAAAGCAACACTTCCAACGCTACAGACCACGGGTCCCAGAGACAGGCTGACTAAGAACAGAAAACTTCAGCAAAACCTCTACTGCTGAAATTACTTACGCTGCACAAGGTCATTTCATTAGAGACACATGGAATTAAAGTTATTCTTTGATTCCTACAACCGCAGAGAAGCTTAACCAAGTAACCGTAGGTGGAAACCTCAAACATACCTTGCTCCTATTAGAGCAGCTCCTTCCCTCCGCCATTCCAGTGCCACTGATACTAAGCAGTCTCAGCTGCTCCACCCTTACATATATACACTCCCTCCTACCCATAAGACATCTCTGATAATTGCTTGATGCCCTACTCCTGTGGAGTAATTGGTAATGCAGATCTCATCAACCAGTTGTGCTCCAACACCTGATGCTTGTGTTGTCAGCCAGCAGGCGGGCAGCAGACCTAGGGCTAGGCTACTGTCCTCACCCCTGAAGAACGCCTTTGCTATAAAAGACCTCCTACAAGAAGCAGCAATAAGACTAGAGGAATCCCAATGTCCCAGAAGTGCAAAATCCAAAATGAGCTCCTTTGTGCATTGGGCTCAATCATCACAAGTGCACCAGAGAAACTTAAAGCATGGCTCTTCTTTACTTCCTGAAAAATAGCTAGCTATTCTTGTCTTTACCACTTTTCTCTTTCCTCATCGTTCATAATTAGCCATCTTACATCAATGGCCAACCCTCAGCTCTCAGAAGATCAAGCACAGAGTGGGCTGCTCACTGCGTCACTTGCTGCAGCTGAATAAAGCATTCTTCCTCCTCAAGTCTGTACAAGCCCTAATGACGCTTCCAGTTGGAAATAGCTAGATTTTCTCCTCGGAATAAATCAACCCACAGAAAACTTGCTGCAAAGGATTGATTACAGAATCACAGAACCGAGGTTGAAAGGCTTGTCTGGAGATCATCTAGTCCAACCCCCCTGCTCAAGCAGTGTCACCTAGAGCAGGGGGTCCAGGACCAGCTCCAGCTGAAAATCTCCAAGGATGGAGACTCCACAATCTCTCTGGGCAACCTGTGCCAGTCTGTGACCGCCCTCACAGTGAAAAAGACTTTTCTTTTAAGTGGAACTTCCTGGATTTCAGGTTGTGCCCATTGCCTTGCATCCAAGGGCTCACCAAGACAGAAGGCACGTGTGTAAGCAGACCTTACGGGTTTCATGGGGCGAGCTCTCCCTTACAGGCAGGCATGCTCCTGGGTTTGGTTATATTTACTATTAATTGTGAAGAGCTGAATTTGAACAATTCATTTATGTTAATATTATCTGCTCAGGGGTACAGAAGCTGTTTTGTACATGCTTTTTTTTTATTCAAATGAGCATCACCACACAACTCTTCCCCAAACATGTGGTTATCGTACGGAAAAGGTTCTGGAGATGTTGGTAAGCAGTCACGCAAATGCTGACTGAGCATCCTAGCAGCGTTGTCGTGAGGGCTACGGTGAGCAACAAGAACTCACCATGAAAAATATTTTGAGGCTTATCTGTATATTGTTCTCTTTTCCATCAACTTTTTCCCAACAATACCTATAATCAGAGGGGTGATAATTAGTTCAGACACTCTAATCCAGTTAATGTTCCCTATAGTCCCCACGACTTTGCTGTAAGCTAGAAAGAAAAGCCGTGCATGAGATGCGGAGGGGAAGTCACTCAAATGGACTGCCACGTCCACCTCCCTCCTGCCTTGCGGGGCTCTTCCAGCCAGGAGTAAGCACAGTATCACAACATAAAGCATTAGACATGCTCTGGAAACCCTTTGCCCAGCTGCTCATTAGTACTGCATTAGTCTGTAAACTCAAGCGCAAAATGCCTAGTTCAAGTTGCTCTTTCTTGATGTACTTGAAAGGTCCTGTGAATTTATGGCAGGATAATGCGGAGCACAGCACCTATTTATGAGTTGATCATTTGTACAAAACCCCCCTCAAAGCACCGAAGGTTACCATTCGACCAAGAGCTGCACTTAGCTGCTCAGAGGGCAAGAAAGCCAAGTATATGAAAGTTAAAAGCATTAATAAAAGTGTGACTTATAAATTACTTCATCTTTGTCACCCTTTTTGAAATGGGGTGAGAGAGGCCAGGGTAAATTTATTTTTTAAGTGCTTTCTGAGACCTGCAAGGGTCAGCCCTGAAATGCTGTACTCTATAAATCATTCCATGCGTATCTGATAGATGCGAGTGCATCATAACATTAACAAATATTGATTTGTTTATCATTTGCAACTGTTTATGGCTAAACAGCAGACTTTTTAACATTTTTAGGGAGAAAGAAACTTTAATCTGTGAGAATGCAGAAGAGAAGCTGCCTCGGCTGCAGGAGAAAAGAGCAACCAATGTTATTCTGTCACCCGACTGCCGGCTCGGTGTACATGTTACGGTCATATTATGAAACCAGTTATTTCACAAAATGGCTAAAATTCCCAGGCGTTTCATGAAACAACTTGTATCGCTGCTAAGAACCACAGCGAAACCTTGCATTACGGGTGCTCGGTTGAATCACGGCCAGGAGAAGGCGAAAGCAGAGCCTGCAGCGGGTAACTGGCACACAGATGTAAATGCTGCAGGACCGAACTTTGGTCGGAGAACCGAGGACGGCTGTCCTTCCCCCTCCCGGGGTGGCCTCCACGTCCCGGTGCGGCTGTAGTCTGCCGTGCCACGCGGAGCCCGGCACCGGGGATGGCACCACCGCCCTTCCCGGACGGCCGTGGGGCAGGCACGACCCGGAGCCATCCTCCCCAAACCTGCCCTCCACGATGGGCGGGTGTTACGGACATAGCAGGTCCGCACCACCCACAGCTCTAGCGCCAAGGTAATTACTGGTCCTGTGACATCATCACTCCGTGACATCACACAACCTGGAATTAGACAGGAGGTGGCTGGCAGTTGCATGCATACGTGTACACCCGCATCTCTCCACGTACGTCTCGCTCGGTCAAGAGTGTCCAATAGCCATCTATAGGCACTGCGCGTACCGTTGCCCCGTGGTTTCCATACGTTTTACGAAGTTACCAAAATCAGCCATTTCACAAAATGGCTGAAGGTAGAACTCAATCCGTGGAACATTTTATATAAAAGTCCCTGGAGATGTAGCAAGGAAGCGCATTTTGCAGTACCTCTGGCCTGCTAACACTGATCGGGGCCACCAACACATCTGACCCCAGGTTTCTGGCCAAAATCAGTGACAAGGGAATAAGAGTTAGCCCCTGGAGCCCTCCGGGCTGTCTGGCAGGCACGGAGCATCGTTGGTGTCACTGGCCCACCACCAATCGCCAGAGCCCAGGAACTGATCTTACATCATCGCACCCTGCAAGGTCCCAGACCTGACAAAATGTGGCAACATCAACTGTTCTGTATTTTCCTTAGTTTAATAGTACACAGCAGGTTGTAAATGCAGGGAAGACACCTGCAGCAACAGGAGCTGGTTTGAAAAAACTACAATAAAAATCTCATTAACGTAATGAGGGAGACAAACTCTCTGGCAAATCTCTTCCTGATGCTTTAAATCATTAGATATCAGGGTAAAACTCAAACTTTTTCATTAAGCAACTACAATAAAAACTGGGTTGTTTTCTCTCCCCACCTTCTTTTTTTAAATAGCACAACTCTTTGCTTTTATTTATTTTTGGAACTTGACAGGCTCTATAACCAATTTCTATGCAGAACCACCCACCATTCACACCTCAGAAAGCTAATGAAGTATAATAAAATTGCCCCAGGAGACATGTATATGGAGACATGCACAAACTTTTCAGGAGAATACTAACTGTGATTTCTTCAAGTGGGAAAGTAAAATGATGTAAGATAAATGAAAACAAAATCAAATAAACACTACCCATCAGTAGTGAAACTCATTTTGCAAAGGACAGGCACCTTCTTTCCTGAGCAGCAGTCAGCATCAGCTTCTACTATGGGTTAAAAAAAACTTCTCAGCTTCCCATATGGGGAAAAAGATGAAGAGTAACAATACCAGATCAAATGGTGCCATACCAAACAGTAACCAAGAGCCTGTAACATCCATGGAAATAGAAATAACCAATCATATAAGGGGCATGAATGCAACATCTCTTTTCCTGAGGGTTCCCTGAGTGCTTTTCGGGGCTGCATTCCCACTGATACAGAGATTTTTCTCCTGGCTGAGTATCACACCATACTTTCCATCACAGAATGCTGAAGAGTGGGTCTCTCAAACAGAAGGGTTTGAGAAAAACGTCGTCCTCTCAGAACAACAAACTCTATTAATTTGAAACTCTCGGAGATTTCAGTGTGCACACATCCTCATTCACCAAACCTTTAGGTAGCTCCAAATTAAGTATTTTGTTATTTCCGTGGGAGAAAGTTCTGCTGTATTTGCAGTGGTACCTATTCACAAATAAACACTGGTAAATTTGCTAAATCCAGGTGTTTTAGGAATCTGTTCTTCAAGCTTAGTGGAACTGAGCCCTCAAAACCTAAACAATTCTTGTAGTAAAAGAGCTCAATCAAGACCTTCCGCAACCCAGAGCAAAATCTGGAAATGCAGAAATACCAACAACTCCCCTATCCAGCTGGCATCTCTGGTAAGAGCATCCATGGGCTTCCAAGGAGCAGAATTAAAGCCTGGTTTACATCTGAAGAGCAAAGTTAGATAATATTGTATCTATGGTGGTGAAGTCCTACATCTCCTACGTAATGCCCTACCTGATCCTGAAAAGACTTCATTCTTCTTGGGGAAAACGGCAGCACAAGCCCCAAAATAACCACTGCCGTTTCAGGCAATGAGAGTTTGGCTGCACTGCCTTGCAACTGGCCGTGGGCATCCTCAGGATTTGCACAGGATGATTTACAGGCAGCACATTCAAAACCACGGGGTTCCGGGCTGGAAAGTGATAATGCTAGAATTGGCTTAATATCCCGGAATTACGGCACCATCGCTCGGCATGTGTTTGTTCAGAAAAGCTGCTCCTCACTTAAACCCCTTGCTTCCCAGGAACAATCTGTACCTGCTATAAGCTCAGCACTTTGTCTTAGGCAGCTCCTGCTTGTTTTAAAGCTTCTCCTCCCCAACCCACACGAGACACAGTCGCCATAAAAACCCATTTACCGAATGGCCGCACGTGGAGCAGGCAGCACGAAGCGACGGCTCTGCGTCCGAGCTGAACCCCAGGCAAAGCTGAGATTAGCTTTTTCCTTAGAGGCAAAGGAATTATTAATGGTCCGGCACGTGCTGGTGGTGAAGGGGTCAGGAGCAGGCACCGGCTCCAGCCTGCGCCGGACCTGGGGCTGATGGAGCCATGCTTGGCCGGGCAGGGTTCAGCCCGGCAGCCGCAGCACCGCTGCCGTGCACGGAGTATCTCTCCAGCGCAGGAGAGAAAACTCAGCAAGACCCTCTCTTACCAATTACAGGTCGTCAATATTGACTATCTGAGGGATTTCCATGCTCAGGAAGCAAATTAGAAACTCAATACCTGAACTATTCCTAAATGCAGTTATCAACTTCAGAGTTTTATCTCATAAAACCAATTCAGCTTAGAGTTTAATTCTATTAAATTAGGGCTTAGAAATAAGATTTGCTCTGAGAATGAATGCATCATTAGTTTTAAAATGCAATATAGTGAAACCCAAAATGTGCAGCATTACAGTTTGAAGAATAAATGAGTAGAGATGGCACCCAAATGTACTTCTCCCTAAATATATTTACCAGCCTTGGAAAAATCCATCGGCTCATTAGGACAGCAAGTCTTTTGGTGTGTGGGACGTCCCCCTTCTTTAGGGAATGATAATCCTCTTGTGTCTCTCCTTGGCACAAGTTTTTCCTTTGTTCTTAAAACCTTCTTATTTCAGCAGCTGACAGAGAAAAAAGAATCAGCATCCTCTTTCTTAATAAAAATGCCACAATGAGATCCTGTCGGGCTTGTGCCAGGCATGTCAAAGGAGCAGGGACTAATACAGGAAACCTCAAGAACTCCCCGTTTTGTGCAAGTTACAGTATATGGAAGAGTCACGTAGGGCTGTTTTTTTAAATCAGGCTTCCAATACATGAAAAGCACCCTTCCATGGGGTGCATGTAATCTCTGAATAGGGCCCTTAGTTTCCTGTGGTATTGTATTAAAACTGATGTTTGATACAATAATGCAGGGATAGAATATGCTCAGAAGAGGACAAGGTAGCCCAACGGTGTCTGTCCCCTTGCATTACAAACCGCTGCGTGCTCTTTCATGCTGCACTGGCCAAACTGATGCGAGTCCAAGGCATACCTGCAGTATTAGGATTATATGATTGAAAGTTGGGGGAAATAGAAGGAAAAAGGCAAATGCCACACCAAAGACACTAGAAGTCTCAAACAGAAATAAGATATTCTGGTGATACATGTTTCACCGTCATTTTTTATTCCAGATGTGGTATTTCAGATGGTCCAATGAAAACGGCGCGCTCCTCTTCAGGCCTGGCCACATATTTTGCATTTAAAAAAAGCTTTTTCAAAAGAAAACAATGCTGTCTCCAAACAGTATTGCAGAGTAAGTTAGAAAACTGTGTGGTGCTGCTATACCATCATAAAATAACTGGTAGTCCATTGTCTCTCACACCAAAAGACTAGGTTAAAGCTTTTAAAGATGTACTATAATATGTGTTAATTTGCTATTTTTACTCAAGTAGTCTATAACAGTTTTGTTCTTATTAGAAGTACAAAAATAAAACCAATTCAAATGGTCTAATTATAATTTTTGGTAACAGAAGAGTCATATGGAACAACACAATTGACTCTATATAGCCTAAAATACTTACCAGTAGGTATTTTAATGTTACAATTTGTTTGAAAAGGCATGCAAAGCTGTGAAAGTAAAGAGAAAAGGATGAAATTACGTATGTCCATCTCATTAGTTACACAGCAGCTCTGTGGGGTGTTGCCCACACCATCACCCCCTTTCAATCAGGATCTGATTTTACAATATTAAGCAAAATCTCATGTTCAAAAATTAGGCAGAGAAGTACAATGTGGTCAGATGTTTGTGTTTTGCCATATGATTTTCCTCTTCCTTAATTTTTAAACTATATTTAGATCAAAACAGTCCTTGTAATTTACATGAATAAAAGTCTCAACCTTTCCCTTTCATATTCCATCTTCAAAAGCAGCAAGCAGTCGTCCTGTGTGCCAGGCAATGTACTACAAAACATTTTACAGTTTTGCTCCAATTCATGTTTGCTTTTACTTGGTTTTCATTGAGTAGAATGACTTTATCTGTTCCAAACAGTGAAACAGAGTAATTCAGCTGAGATGCTACAGGGCTGCTGACATTTGGAATACTATTTTCAGTCCTATTTTACATATGCTTTCAAAATTTATCTCATGAAAAATAAAAATCAGTTAGAAGATGGGCTTATCGGTGTCCCTGGCAATGTGGATGACCTACTTTCAGCCATAAAGAACAGGAAAATTGAACGGCTATTGGCAGCAAAGTTAAAGGAAGGAAAGAGTCAACACCAATACCTGTGCAAATGCCCAGGGAAGAAAAATTCAACCCGGAATGGCGCATCGAAGAGAGACGTCGTGTCAACCCAATGCCTCTGCAGCGCTGCATCACCGGCTGGACTGGGGTAATGGCCAAGCGACATTGGGTTCCCCCTCTGTGGTAGACTCCCAGAAAAAATCCTGACTTAATCTTTTTTCCTGACAACTTGTAACATGCAGAAAAACAGCTGGGAAACAAAATGGTTTAATAAGTGTAGCCTAAGAGTGAATACTACCTTACACATCTTTTAACGACGCACTTTACGAAAATCCAGAATGAGAGAAAAGGAACACAACCCCAAAATTTTTCAAAAAAGGAACCAATTCTTTGAAAAGTAAACTCATTAGGATAAATGAAGGCACTACCTAAGAGGAGAGATTAAAGGAAAAAGAAAAAAAAAAACTGCTAAGGTTATTAAAAATGACTATATTTGTGGATAAAGCAACAACTGTAAACTTCTCATTGATACTTTATATTTTGTGTGGCTCTTTCTGCCTATAAACAAATTGTAAAAGATGGCAACAGCTAATTTAAAAAATAAAAAGCGAAGTGTTGCGGCAGAGTCTAAATTGAGTCTGACAGTCAAGGTCACATAACTTTTCACTTTTATTTAAAGACATTGCCTTGATTACTGAAAAATATTGCAAGATATACATACAGAAATCTAGAGCCAGGATAGCCAGCCTTTGAGGACTATACCGATGGCTTCTTGTCCATTGCTTTAAAAGGAACAACAGCAATAATTTTTTAAATTGCCAAATGTTCTGTAATTATCAAATTATAGAAAATTGTCAGAAATCATTGATATAATTTTTTGAATTATGTTTTCAGTGTAAGCAATATGTCCTAACCAGTCCTGTTATGCCTGAATAAATTTAAATTATTTCTGGAAAATTTTAAAAATGTTTGCTGCTTTCGTTCACATAAATGGAAAAGCTTTCATTATACCTTTGATTTATTTTAATTGTATTTATACTGTTCTAGTCCTTTTACTGCAAACTTTGAGAAAAAATGTTAAATCTAGTTCTAAAATTCATTATCTGTAAAGAAAATGAGTTGAGCTTGCAATACATGTTTCTAGCACTGAAGGATCAGACGAAGCGTACAAGATCTCACGTCTAACGCAACCGTTCTCATGGGCCCATTAGAGTCTTTATAGGTGGATCTCACTTATAGCTTTGTTTAAAAGAAAAAAATACAGATTCTGAAGAGAACTGGAGCCTATTTGATGTTCAGCCTCTATTGTCTCCCAGGCAGACCTGAATGAAAGCTTGGAATTAAACAGCCTTTGAATATAGTTTTCATGGTGATCATTGCAAGTGATATAAAATAAAACAACCTGGTTCACACTTCCAGGCTTTCAGAGCCAGCTGCCACATTTCCCCTCATTCATACGCTTTCAGAGTTTATAAAATTATGACACAATTTTGTCACAGAATTTTTATAAATTAAAGGCAAAACCCAGCCATTTTCTTTTCCTTTGTAAAAATCCCTCTCCAGGACCTGCAGCTTTCCTGGTTTCTCCCTCGCTGGAGCGCACAAGCACCTTCAAAGATTCACATCTGCCCTGGTCTTCGAGAAATTACTTCTGAGTCACTAATACACACTTTAACTAGGAAGCAAATAGAAGGTCACCAATATCTTGATCGTACGTAAACGTTACCAGTGAAATAACGGTAACGTCCTCCGCGGAGGACGGCTGCCCGAGGCGGGAGGGGGAACGCTCGGTTCCCCCACGCTACAGATGAGAAACCCAAGGGCGAAGACACAAAAGAGCCTTTTCAAAGACGCAGGTAACCTGAAGCGGACTTAGACCGGTTGGTGATTAAGTAAAGAGCGTTAATTCAGGCTCCCCCACCAGCGCAGCCTCTGGGTCCTCACCATACTGCCTCACCATTGGGTCCATTCAAGGCCGAAACCGTCCCCGTCCGCCGAGTCCCCACGCAGTGCTGCGCAAATCGCTTTGCCCCGCTTACACGAGGGGGAAAACAGTCTGAATCCTAAAGGTACGGGAGGATTAGCCATGGAATGGATGAGAGCTCTGTGGGACAGACGCTAGAGAAGCGCTCGGTATCAGCAGCATCAAAATTATCAATCATCTGCTTCGTATCTCCTGTACGATCTGTCTCTGGAACCCACATTTTATCCTTTCCCATGATTTCTGCAATCCCCTACATACAATTTTCTTGAGATAAAATTCGTACCTTACATAAGTTATGAACGTGGTCTTACTTTTTATAGTTACACCAATATATTAATCTATAACAGAAGTAGTATTATTACCAATAATAATTATTATCCTTATTACTACAAAGTAAATGTAGTTTCAAAGGCACAAGAAGTAAATATCCTGCAAACACTGTAGCTGCACGTCTTCCTCTTTCAAACGGCCGCTGCGTCATTTTTTGAAGTGGTATCCTTTGAGGAGGTACATTTAGCGCTTTTTGTAACTGTATTTAGGTAGCGCTTTCTGGCATTTGAAAAGATTATTTTAAAACAGGATCATGAAAAAAACCACTCAGGTAAAATAACATGTCATGCCAGGCTCATTATACTAAATATATTGCACAGCCTTAGTATTTTAACTCTGCTATTTTTTGTACCAAGGTACATCGACTCATTCCTACTCGGTGGCGTTTCCACGTTAAGCTAAAACTAATTGCGACGAGTTTCAGAGGACAAACCCGTTGTAGATGGGGCAAGCGGCTTCGGCACAGACGCGGGCGCCGGAGACGAAGACGTGGAATCATGGAAGGGGAGGGAAGACGAGTCGCCCGGGCTCGCTGCCCCAGCCCGTCCTGCTGTGCAGAGGGACCCCGGGAGGCAGAAGGGCTCTGGGTCGGAGCCACCGCTCGCTCGGTTGTCCCCGAGCCTCCAGCCGGGCCCTGCCTTTCCAGGCTTTCGGGCAGGGACGTGCCCCATCCCTCCCAGCCAGCACCGCGATTCCCCCGCACCCTCCGCGAGCTCCGCACCGGCTGCGCGCCGGCCGCAGGGCATCGGCACGCCGTCGCCTTGCACGCTCGCCTACTGCGCCTCAGAGGGAACGGCAACAGCTTGCCCTATTCCTGCAGCTCACCTTCATTCCCCGTTAGGCCGGGGAACGCCTAAAATCCCGTGGAAATACAGCAAAAAGTGAGGTGAAGCCACTTCACCCGCTACGGCGACCGGCGTGTTGTTAAATGGCCACCGCTGCACCTCGAACACAAGCCTTTGTATGTACGGTGTGAAACGTGGCACGGGAGGCTACATCCCCAGGGAACGCAGGAAAAAACCGAGCGTGGGAGCAGGCTGGAAACGCGGGAGGCTCCGGAGCGTCCCCCGGGCCGGTGGGCACCGAGCGAGTGACACGGCGGGGCTCGGGGAGCCGCCGCCAACAAAGCACTGCCTGCAGCCAGCCCGCGGAGCCATCAGAGCGGGCTGCTCGCCGCCTTGTTCGGATGAAGGCGAGACGCACAAAGAGGAACGAAAGAGGAAAGGAGTCGAGTTATAAAAAGAAAAGGAGAAACCATAAATTAAAACAGAGAGACAAAAAGCTTTGCTGAAAATTTTTTTTTCCGTGCAAAGCAATAGTGGGAAAAGCATTAAGCGTTACTCTGTTTCTTCATCTAATGACACAGAAAAAAGTCTTTTCTGCAAATAATTCAAGTAAACAATCTCCAGAAAGCATGAACAACAATACCAAATTTCTTGAAATTAGCCAAGCTCACAGAATCAGCAGGCTATTATTGCTGCTTGGAGGCTGCGTCTCCAAAACCGTGGATGAGGCAATTTGGGGGAGTGGGGGCAGGGGGGAGGAGAAAAGGGCAGAAAAACCAGCCCCTTCTTTCTCCATTATCACTTACCTGGGATTTAGTTCACTGCAAATTTTATTTCGGAGGGAAAAAACCCTATGACAAACTCACCTTGGCTAAATATCATTTACTGATTTATAACAAAGATCCGATCCACTTTAACTTGCTAAACACTTTGTCGTTGTTTTAAATGCACCACTTCCAAAGAAGGGAAAAATAAAGGAGAGATTTTTAGGTCAAATGATTAAGGAGAAAAGGGATTTAAACCAAGAATTTTTTAAAGTTCTAATTGTTTGCTTATTGACACCAATTTACATGGAGCCACTTAGTGAATAAAGGTTTTCACAGTACATGGCACTTCTTTATGTCAGTTTTTAGCCATCATGTCACAGCCTGGCTTGAAAAGAAGAAATGCTGAAAACTCGTAGGCCAGAAATGAACAGCCTATTAAGATCTGAAAAGCTGTCATCCCCACTGAAAAGACTTGCGTCAGCCACTGAGGATATATTTTAAACCGCCTGTCCGCAAGAAAACTTTAATAATGCAGCCTTGCTCTAATGTCTTGTGAGAGGAGAGGCAATTTTACTTCTTCTATTAACCCAACGTGATTACAATGGCTTATTTCATGGAATATTAAGTTCAAATTCTGCTCCCTGGGAGGACAATAAAAAAAAGAGTGTGCTTATGACATTGCCCGAAATAGCCACAAGGACCGCAACTCCTTGGTGCTTTTAATGCATCCAAGCAGTAATCCACCTTAATTTGCTAATGGTTAAGTAAATTAGCAACAAAATAATAAAATACGAAAAGGTATCAACACAGGAGTAAAATGCTTTCCTCTAAAAAATATTAAAATAACAAAATGATGTTTTCATAAGGATTGTGGTGGCCTTTCAATCCTCTCCCTTCTCCCCCCCAGCACCCCCCCCCCCCGCCAATTCAGGGGAAAAATAAACTCCTTGTGTCGGACGGGCTTTCGCCATGAGGCAATCATAAGCAAAGCGGTTTGTGCCGAGACCACAGCTGGGACGGCTTTGTGCAAATGGAACCGTTAATAACTGCCTGGGAGCGACAAACACTTTCAAAACTACCTGAACTGTCCCTGGACGGACACCGGGAAAATGGTTTCCCCAAAGAGGCGGGCACCTGGCCGGGGGGTGCGATGCTGCCGGCACCCGGCACCCCCGGCCAGACCCCGCGCCCCGAGCTGGACCAGCCGGTGCCGCCGATGCAGGAGCATCCTCGCTGGATGCATCCCCGCGCCCTGGGACCCAGCGCCCCCGGCCAGGATGCTCCAGGCAGAGGGTGTTTTGAGAGTGGTGGGTTTAACCACCATTTGCAAGTAAATTCAGCAACGTGAAGTCAGGTGGGTCACGTCCACGGGGAACCCCCTGAAAACCAACGCGTGGCCCCGGGCGACTGGTCTGCCGGGGGCCCCTCGGCTCCAGCCGCCCCAGGGAGGACCGGGAGGGATGCTCGTTCCCAGAGGCAGTGGGCAGAAACCTGCCTTCTTCTTTAATACACATATACAGGCCTCACCTTGCACTTAAAAATCAGAACCGGGTCGCCGGCATCAGTAATTCTTGGTGGAGTACAAAACTGAAGCCAGCGAAGAAGGGTGCCCGGCCACCCGCTCTGCCCAGCCGGTCCCAGGCAGCGACTCCTCGACCACATCTCGCTTAATTCCTCCGCACTTGGCACCGGGCGCTGCAACCGAATTACCCATCCTGCCAGGAAAGGAGGGAAATGTGCTCGGTGGCCAACGGCCGCCGGGCGCCTAAAATCCCGGCAGTAAGGGCAGGCAGACGAAAACTATCACAAACAAGTCGCGTTGTTTTCAAACTGACGTAGGATGCAGAGGAAAACTCGCATTACCCGTTCCTCCTTCCCGGCACTGCCTTCCTACAACTTTTTCTTTTTTTTTTTTTCCCCCCCAATGTGGAAAAGGAAATAATTTTTTCATTTAAAAAAATTAATGTATGCAAATAGCCGGTGAAATTATAAATAGCCACCATTAATTTCTTCTACCTAGTTCAACAATGCCAAAGCAAAAAGGCGAACTTAAATAAATACATTTAAAATCGCCTGCTGTGTAATAGTAAAGAGACTCCATAAAACTAGAACAATATTTATTTCTTCTTTTCGTAACAGCTCCCTGTTTTATTAGGCCCGTGTTCCACAGCGATCTGATAAGAAGGAGCGAGGCTAAATGGCAAATGGCAAACATCCCAAATCGCAACCTGATGTATTTCCACAGCCCTGACCTTCAGATAAAAATCGTGCAGAAATCTGCAAACCCACCAAATATGCAGCACCACATGCTTCAAGCATTTTCAGACACAACAGTCGGGGGTGAAAAAAAAAAAAAAAAGAAAAGAAATAAGGGCGTTGCTATTTAAAGCCTTTAGCCTTCCCCTCCCTTAGAATTTAAGGATTATGCTCCTATACGGCACGTACGAGGGTGCATATAGACAGACACCATCAAACCTAAAGGTTTCTCACATCCACAGAGGGTACTGTGGGCTTATAGCTGCCTATCTGTGAACATCAGGGAAACATATTATATATAAGGAATATATCCCACTGCTATATTATATGTATATTTAGGAAAATACTTCAAACAGCAAAAAATTTTGCACTGTGAAATTAGCTAAAATTATGACAACTGTAAGAAAAAAATTATACGGGCAAAATTTGGGTCTGGTGGAAGAATTCTTTGATGTCTGGATTCCAATTTAACCCCGACTGAGTTCTAAGAATCAAATGAACAAAGTATATCATACACCCCAAGTCTGCTTGTCAGTGCTAGTCATCATTTTTATTTTATTCTTTCCAGCCACATGTATTTACAAGACCCTGTTCTGACATTTCCTCCCTCCTCACTGGATACGGCTAGTTGCCAAACACATTTGTGACACAGTCCAACTCTGTATTTATTTATTCATTAAAACACATGCATTAGTATCAATAAATATGTATAACAATATTTTCTTCACATTGCCGTATAGATTCCTTCCACAGTCATGTCTCTAGGTTGGGTGCTGTGTGGTAAACATATAGAAATATGTGCACATCTAATATTTTTTAAATATTTTTAGTCAAAAGACTGTGTCATAAACGTTGCATCTGCACCTATATAAAAATCCACCATGGCTGGGGATAGCAGTACATTTACTAAATAAGACTATAGGTTAAATAATAAAACCCTGCTTAAATACACATTAATATTTTCAGTATTAGTGCACCAAGGTGCTGACTATCGATGGCATGCATTAGGGAACATCACCTTTATTTTATACAGAGGCATCAGCATGAAGTCTCTAGGAACTGTACATATTACAGGCTGAATAAATAGCATAATCCCTATCATTTTTGTGTTTTGCGTATAAAAATCACTTTTCTTCAGGTACTGAACCACTTTATCCTATAAACCTGAACCCAGCTTCAGGATTTTTGAAGCAGTTGTAGAACATTAATAATATATCTAGGTTGTTTAAAGAATATTTCCAAATAACATGAAATATTTAGTCTACCACCACCACCCCCCCGCCGTCCCCACCCTCAACACTACCACCACCATAAAAAGATAAGATTTATCATGAAATGTTTGAGGGGTAATCAGCCATTTTTGGCCAATATATTTTAATATTTATATACCTGACATAGCTGAATATAAATGATACATCATGATTTTCCATAGTGCATGGAATTTATACAATTAACTGAGTGATCCAATGGCTTTAGGGCACACAAGGTGCAAACAATGTTACAGTGGTTTGCTGATGATTGTTATAAATCTTACAAACCATAAAGACATTAAGGTGCATTTTGTTTACACCATTTATTTTCAAATATTATATACACCGATATTATTTATCATTGAAAGAGTTACACTTTCCCAGTGTATTTATTTCATGAGCTACATTTATATAACTATTTAAAAAATACAGCTTGCAAAATACATGTCTGAAATAGGCAGTAAAATTTGATCATTTTCAAGTTATTTCTAAAGATTATGGTTTTTCATTCTAAAATCGAGAAAACAGTTAAACATTACCTATATCTGAAATGCCTAATTTAAAGAAACACTTAGACCAAGAAATCCGCTGTAGGTAGATACACCCTGCACCCCCAGAACCATACATGCGTGCTTTTATCGAAAAGCGCATCCATCCCTCCATCTCCCCTCAGCAGCGCAGGAGGTGCAGCCTGCTCCCCCGCAGCATGCTGCTTCGACACCGTTTCTTACCCACGTTTTAAAAACCCAAACCACGTAGTTTGAAAAGCTTAATCTACAATTTCAGAGAGAAAAACATTTACAAATACGCAGCCCTGGATTTCACAGTATGAATATGTATTTTTCCTGGAAAGAGCTACGTCCTCTGCCTCTCTATTCCTATTACATATAGATGCAGGAGTACTGAGCGTATATACTTACAAATAAAAATTCCCCCAAATGTTCCCGAACGGCTATAATGTCCTAGTATTGTTTCAATTATTTTCATTTGGGTTTGCATGGTTTTTGAAAGGCCGTAGCCCCAGTATGTGAAATTTGAACCACCAACGGTCCTGAGCGAGCCCTGGCAGCGGTGGGGTTGTCCACCCGTTAGCAAAAGGGACCCGAGCGCTGCAGCTGCTTATCAAATCAGTTTTATGTTTCTGAAATGAGTTCCTGCTGCTGAGCCTGAATTCATAGACAGTCAGGGGAAAAAAAAAAAATAGATGGATATAGCCCAAAACAAAACCTCTGAAAACACATCTAGGGTCCTGTCTCTTTGTGCACGTATAGAGACAGATGGGTATATTTGTTTTATACCTATGGAAACACGACATGCCGATTACATGTATGTGTGTGTGTGTATTGTATAGAAAATCCCTGCCAAAAAAAAAACATGTTATAAAGCCCTACGTTCTTGCTGTAGTTTTGTTTGCTTTACCAGAAGTAAATGAGTACTGTCCCTTTTTGCTGCCTTTTTTGCAGCACTGGCAGCCAGGTTTCTTTCTGATATTTTTCCATTCAGGAGGCACACGCATCGCTTGCTGAACGCAATCCCGTTTTTTCTTAAATTTACATTTTTTTCTTCAGCTAAACCAATCGGAGCAATAAAAAAAGCAAGCACAATTTCGCTGTTTACTGTCCTTTTCCAACATGAATATAAGACCAGCCCTGTGAGCTACCCAGAATTTGCTTTTCTTTTTAGTACTTACTGGCCTGCTTAATGGTTTCTTTCTAATGTACATAAAATATAGAAGTAGAGAACAGAAACGTGGAAATGGACAGAATTGTCTGTTGACTTCAGGCATCGGAAGTGTTTTGTTGCAAATTCGAAGGTGCTAAAATCTCATCAATGAGTGGGAAATAGTGCTAAATACAAGCTCTGCTAACTTTATTTTTAATGATGACTTTAAAAAACGGGGATCAGCGAGGTGAATGTAAAAACTGTTAATCTTAAATTTCTACAAACCCAAGTGTCAGGGCAAGCATGTATGGTGCATCAAGCATAACAAGATGAAAACGAGGAGGTGTGGGTGAGGAGGGGGTCCGAGACACTTGCTTTTCTTGAATCCCTCTGAATACATTTCACAATTCATCAGTTTTTGTCTTTCCTGCCACGAGTGAGGACAATCAGACCAGACACCCATTAGATTTTTCATGCAATTTTTTTTTTTCTTGTTCATGACATGTTGGCAGGGAGGATGGCAATTCTGAAATCTTACCAAATGAGAAAAATGTCAGAAACTGAACTGACAGCTAGTGGTTACTATGGTGATAGGTGATATTGAAAAAAAAATAAAATAAGACTCAGTTAATTCAAAAGGAATCAAGTTCAGTATTTTTAAGCCAGTTGATATAGATGAAAACTTAATCCCGATACTGGGATGTTATCTTGTTTTAGCTAAGAGCCAAAGAAACCATTTGCTTGATTAGATAATTAACTAGATACAACCAAATATACAATGAAAATTACAGTTAAACCAAAAATAAAAGAATATTAATAATATGTTTATAAACAAGAAACAGTCATATTAGGAAAAAAAGCAGATTAGGGAACATATTCTGCCTGTACGAGCAATCCAGAATCGTCCTCTCCACAATCACAATTACCTACACGGGTCCAGTTTTCTCCCATCAGTTTTGAGAGAGAAAGAGTAGTTTCGTTCAGTGACAAAGACAAATCAGCTGGAAGGTAAGGAAAGCTGCTGACTGATGTCTTCAATAGAAAGAAGGCTGCGCATGCAAGTTCTGCAGAAACCTGAATATCTCCATATTTGTGTTTATGTATTTTATGGGCTTTTTAAAAATTCTCAGGGGAGCTATTTATGGGGCCAAAATAACGCGAGATCTGGTGTTCGCATGGTACTTCCATCGAGGAATTGAAATACTAAAATGCCATGAGAACATCAGATCTCATGTTATTTCGGCTGCATTAATGGTTCCCTTAGGTATTAACAAAGCCCATGAAAAACAAACACAAATATTTGAGGCAGAAATATAAATGCTGGAATATCCACCGCCCCCCAACAGAAAGCCAGTACACCGCACACAAAAAAACCTGCCTTTCTCTTCTTTGATCGCACATCCTAAAGAAAAAACTGTGTAACTGTGCACACGTAAAATTAATATTATATTGAAATTACTTGGCAACCACCTCTGTCTTTCTGGCAGAAATTTAGTTTGCTCCCTAACGACCCCTGAGGAAGGTTATCTTAATACGGACGCACGTGAGGTTTTAGGGGTACTGCCGCGAAAAACAACTTTTGAACGCAAAGATCGCCAAGACAATTTGAATTTCGAACGCGCTCCCTAGGTGGAAGTGGGAGAAGCGATGGATGGACGCGCGCCTCAACCGCACAAAAGGTAGCCCTCCTATTTCGGGAGTTCGACCCGTTTCTGCGTTTATGGACGCCGCAATCACCGTTCTGCTGGGGAGGAGACCGAAAAGGGAAACGTTAAGAGAAACCCGGGTCCTTCCAGAACTGCGAGTTCGGAGGCAGACGCAGGATCCTTATTTATAACAACCAGTTGGTGTTTAATGAGGGGGGGGGGGGGGAGGGGACGGGCGCGGGGCCCGCGCGCTCCGGCGGGCGACACCGCCACCTGCCGGGGGAGGGGGGGACGGGCGGCGCGCGGAACCGCGCGGGCGTCGAAGGCGGGCGAGGGGCCGGGGGAGGCACCGGGGACACGGGGGGGGGGATAAAAAATAAAGATACAGATCCGCGGTCCCTGACACACCGGCTCACCGTGCGCCGCTCCCCAGCCCCCGCAGCCTCTTACCTCCCCACTCCCCACCCGAAGCCCCCGGCCGCGGCCCAGGGCCGAGGTCCCGCACCCAAACGAGCGACCCCCGGGGTGTCCCGCAGCCAAGCCCGCGGTGTCCTGCGTGGGGCGGGCAGGCCTTCCCGCAGGGCCCCTCGAGGCCTGCCCACGGCCCGCCCCGGCCGCCCGCCCTCGCCCTCCGGCCGCCCGGGGCAGGACGAGGCCAGCCCGAGGGGCGCGTCACCCCCTGAGGCAAGACAGAGAGTGACAAGGGGGGGGGAGAAGACCACCCCCCCGTCGCCATGTTACAGCTGGGGAGAGCACCCTCCCTCACAACCGGCGTCGGGGAGAGCACCCTCCCTCAGAACCGGCGTCGGGGACTCCGCTCGGGCTCGGCGCTGCCCGTCCTCCGCCCGGCCGTGAGGCGGCGGGACCCCCCCCCGGAGCGGGAGTCCGCCCTGCCCCGTTCTGCGGCTCCGGGAGCAGCAGGGGCGGCCCCCGCCGCCTCAGCCCACCTCGGCTTCCCCACCTACCTCCTCCGGGCAGGCGTCCGCTGGGGCTGGGGCCAGGGCAGGGCGACGACAGCCGCTGCGGGAGGAGAGGGGTGCAGGCGAGGGAGGACGCGTGAGGAGCTCCCTACGGTGGGCTCACAGGGCCGGAGGTGGGCTAGGTGGGGCCGGAGGGGGGGGTAGGCTGGGCCAGAGGTGGGCTAGACGGGGCCGGAGGTGGGCTAGACGGGGCTGGAGATGGGCTAGACGGTGCTGGAGGTGGGCTCCCTGGGCTAGAGATGGGCTAGATGGAGCTGGAGGTGGGCTCCCTGGGCTAGAGATGGGCTAGATGGAGCTAGAGGTGGGCTAGGCTGGGCTAGAGATGGGCTAGATGGAGCTGGAGGTGGGCTCCCTGGGCTAGAGATGGGCTAGATGGAGCTGGAGGTGGGCTAGGCTGGGCTAGAGATGGGCTAGATGGAGCTGGAGGTGGGCTAGGCTGGGCTAGAGATGGGACAGATGGAGCTGGAGGTGGGCTCCCTGGGCTAGAGATGGGCTAGATGGAGCTAGAGGTGGGCTAGGCTGGGCTAGAGATGGGCTAGATGGAGCTGGAGGTGGGCTCCCTGGGCTAGAGATGGGCTAGATGGAGCTGGAGGTGGGCTCCCTGGGCTAGAGATGGGCTAGATGGAGCTAGAGGTGGGCTAGGCTGGGCTAGAGATGGGCTAGATGGAGCTGGAGGTGGGCTAGGCTGGGCTAGAGATGGGCTAGATGGAGCTGGAGGTGGGCTAGGCTGGGACGGAGGTGGGCTAGACAGGACTGGAGGTGGGCTAGACAGGGCTGGAGGTGAGCTAGACAGGGCTGGAGGTGAGCTAGACAGGACTGGAGGTGGGCTAGACAGGGCTGGAGGTGGGCTAGACGGGACGGAGGTGGGCTAGACAGGACTGGAGGTGGGCTAGACAGGGCTGGAGGTGGGCTAGACGGGGCTGGAGGTGGGCGAGACGGGGCTGGAGGTGGGCGAGACAGGACTGGAGTTGGGCTTCCTGGGCTGCCCCATCTGCGTCTGCAGCACTGATGGTCCCTTGTCACCAGCACGGCCCAGCAGGTAAAAGCGAGTCAAGCAGCTGCAAGAGGCTTTGCTTTGCAGGGCAGGGGGAGGTGGAAGGCAGCAAGTCAGAGACGGAACAGAAACTGGCTTCTGCTCTCATTATCCCACACGGTATTCTGTGCATTATCCCGGAGCTGGGATGTGGCCCCCATCATACCCAGCACATCCCATACTCAACAGTTACATTTCTTGTGCAGCAAACCTGCTTTCTCCTCAAAAACACACACAAACTTGCTGAGAAGTGATGGCCTGTAAAGATAAATTGCTTCTGAAATAGTTTCAACCTAGATCCACAATGCCAAACTTTCACTGCTTGTTTTAGGGAATGCAGATGCCTACTTGTTCCCATCCCAAACACAGGAACAGAAAATTTGGGAATCTTCACTGTCCTGGATGAGCCCTGCTGTCCTATGACGGCCGCACTACTGGGGTGGCAAAAGCCAAAGGCTCGAAGGTCAGGCAATACTGAGGATGCATTTCTGTCCCTGTAGGTAAGTTCACTGGAGCCAGGTTTTTAACGAGAGTCCTGCTTTTTCAGTGCAAATAGGATTGCTATCAGGATACATTTTCATCCCAGGTCTTTGTAGACAAAACATCTCCCCCATATCAGTGATGGCTCCTACGTTTGATTGCATGTATTACTGCATTAAACTGCTTTGGGGGGAACATCAAAGCAAGTTCTTTATATACTTGCATGAAAAAACCTCTTGTCTAAACAACAGAATTACACTCAAAGTAAAAAATTGCCATTTTAAATGCAATTGCAAAAAAGGCTCTGGGTGATAAGGGAACAATAAGGTAAATAAACCAAACCCAAAAGACACAACAAACCTCATTTCAAGATAAAAACCAGTATAAATAACTGGTTTGGACTGTTTATAATTATAAATGATACTTTCATTATATGTGAAAAACAGAGACTGTTTAAAATTGAAGCCTATAGAAAAAAGTAAGTATTGCGTCCCTGTAAAACTACTTAAAAATCTCTATTATGTATAACTCAAAATATGGTAAATTTGGTGAAATCCTGAACACCAGCAAAGAGGTTTGTCTTCCAACCACCGCACCAGGAAATCTGTAAAATGACCATATGTAAATACACACTGAAATTGAATCTTATTTTTTTAGATACTTCAATAAAAATCAAAAGTGTTTTGGTTTTTTTTTAATGTGGTCTACAGTATCCTTTTTACTGGACATGGAGGTGGAGATCATAGTAGATTGCTAATGTTAACTAATCATAAAAGACAATTAAGAATAACACACTTTATTCTTGTCCCCTTCTTCCTTTTAAAAAATTCGATAATGAATTAAATTGTGATAAAATTTCCACTGGCATGTGGGATTATTGTTTCTTCCTTAATATTTTCAATTGAAAGCCAGATGGTGCCTTTTTGATACAGTACAAAATGCAGCGTAGAATTCTAGAGAAACCAGAGTCACCGCAATCTGTTATTTTTATGTGTACATAGATATACGTATGTACATCTGCACGTATGCGTTATAATGCAAACCACTGGTGACGTCTGGGCGCTGCTCAAGCAAACAGAAAGCCATCCTGCCCCAAAGAGCTGACACGGTGACTTAACCTGAGATAGAATGAAAGGTCAGAGGAAAAGTGGGAGATAATAAGGAAAGAATAAAAACATACTTAGAAACATGTAATCACATAAACTAACAGCACGCATAAAATAATGGTTTCAAATGGTTTTCATATATATGCTTGAAGAAAATGAAAATGCAAACCTCAACTGACCCATCACTGCCTTCCTGACACCTCAGCCCTGGTACCACACCACGGTATGTAATCACGTACCTTTATTTCAACATACACACACACCTTAAATACAGGGGTTTATTTCTGTAATTGAGCCAGACCACACATATTCACTCATTAAGAATAAATCTATATGAACTACCTCCGGCATTTTTAAAGTAACACTGCTTGTGGGGTCTGCTGATATTTCAAAGAAACAAGAAACTATTTTCACATCTCATTCCCATAATGGATGAGCTGCGGAGCAGGGGAACACTCTGGAAACTGTTCAGTTTGTCACATGGACATGGAAATTCCCTGATACTTCCACATTAGCCTTTCAAAGCTGAGCTGTTTTGCTGGTCTGCTTGTATACATTAGGGACTGTGATGGTCACAGAAGGTCTTTTTGTTTTTTAATGGAAAAAAAGCATATGTAAATAATCCCTAATGATCAGGTCAGTGGTCTTGGGCTTAAGCAGGGCTTCAATAGAATTTCAAACACGGAAACCCAGAATTTTGCAGGAGCCTGGTGGCACTCGGTGCCTGTCCTCACCGGAGCTGAGCCGGCCGGCTGGTGAGGACCTTCCGTCGAGAGCCATCTGGTTCCTTCTCTGTTATCTGCAGGTGTCATTAAACAATCTGACCAGAAATGCCACGTTTTGGGGTCCAGTTCTTACGTTGTTTAACCCATTTCAATACATCTGAGTTCAATGAAATTAATCCTGATTTACAGCAGCAAGCAAGGAAAATAACAGTTCTAAGTGGTCGAACCTTTTACCAGCCCCCCGGTGCCAAAGTCTACCAGCTGTTAAGTCTATCAGTTTTGCTCTTTTCAATTTTTTCAGGCACATTCTACCTCCCCTTTCTGCTCAAAATTCAATTGCCCTCAATGGGATTTCTGCGTGAGGCGCACAGCTCGGTCACAGTCGCACCGACCGATCTGCCCCGGGTTTCGGCAGAGGCCAAGACACAGACGCCCTTCCCGGGGAGGACGCCAACGGGGAGGGGGTCTCTGTGCCACGGGCGCTGCGCGGGATTAGCACCTGAGCAAGGTTTGATTTATAACGATTTAACAAATGCAAAGCACAGTTCTTTATCTGTTCTCATGCCGTTTGGTTCCAATAGTCATTGCAAACTGATTTGAGTTATTAGCACTGCCGAGGTTAGCTATGCTCAAAAACCTGCATCGACTCGGCTCCGAAGGGGTTGCTTACATAGGGGTAAGTTAGCCATGGCATCAAGGAGAAAAACAGGGTATTATTTTCACTGTCAAAGATGCTTTGAAAAGTTGTTTAAACAAAGTAAAGTAAAACACCTAACTATGAAAGTTATACAGAAACATGATCACTGAACTTTACATTTAGGAAGAATTAAGCTTTTAAAGAGTTTTTTCCACTGAAAAAAAGCCTTTAATGGTAGTTATCCAGGTGGCCCCTGGATTTATTGTTGGATTTCGCTTTGACTGCTATGGGGTTCCCAAGGGGACTATTACGTCAATAATTTCTAAGGCAACATTTTATTCCAGGTAACTGAAATTCCTTAGAAGATGAGAGCTTCAGCTTGGAGATTCTCGGATCCCATTTGAAATCACTCATACTGACTACAGAAGAATTTTTAAAATAAATTATTGTATAGGCTTCTGCTTTCAGCTATTTATATAATCTATCTATATATATTTATAAACATTCTTTATATAACAATTCAGAACTTAATTCCCCTTGAAGCTATTAAAACTATGTATTTAATTACATTCATAAAGGAGTTGCCTGGGATACAGTTAAAACCTACCACTAATTCAACAGGTATTACACATTAACACACTTTGCAATCCTGAAAAATTAGTAATATGGGCCATACGCTGTTTTCGTTCTGTGCATGGAACTCCCATCAGAGTCAGTCAACAGCCTTTATTTATAAAGTCTGGGGTTTTATGAAGAAGTCTATAATGACTATTTTTGGTCAAGCATAAAAGAAAAAGAAAAGACAGAAAGGTCTTTGAGTTTCCAATGTACAAAGCATATATGGCTAGTAGGAAAAGTAGAGTAGGACTTCTATCTAGACTAAACAAATTTCAGCATAAAATGATAAATGAATCGAAGAACTTACACTCTCAGATCCCAAATTATATTAAGTCACTGATTTTATGAAGCCAGAAAAAGGTCATTGCATGATACTTACAAACTATAGTAAATAACTAAAATTTATGCGGTAGGATGATTTTAATCGTTAGTATTCTTAAAACCTTGAAAATCGATACAATTTGTAACAAATCAGAAAAGTTAAACAGAAAATATAATTGTTCCTTTTAAGACCTATTATGTTTAATACCTGTTGGCCATATTTGTTCCACAGGTCACGTATAAAAATAAATTTACTATATTTCTTGCATTTGATTAACAGAAAGAGCCTAATGATACGTGTCCAAATTCCCCGAACGGTTGTCTCTGCGCTAGTGTCTATATGGGCTTTCTTGCATAAACTGAAAACCATCTGTCATAAACATATAATCGCTTTTAAATCCACCACACCCATTCCTCCTGCTCCCCAAAAAGGATGCATGTCAAGTATGGTCTGCTCCTGAAATATTCCTTGCAAGTTGCTAAGTGGATATAAAAGAACACAGACCTAAAATAATCTGCAAATAACTGTAACACAAGCCCTGAAAAATGCTTTTGGATCTGGCAAGAGGGGGGAGAAACGCATCCGTCGCCCGAGCCAACGCCAAGGCCAAATCTGGGCGAACCATGCGGGAGGACAGCGTTTGTCACTGGTTTATTTTGTAAATGTGAAAGATTATTACAAATCTTATTTAAATCAAGTTTCCTTTTGAATGTTTTCTTATAATTGAACAAGTGTTGAGCTGCACCGGGCTGTCACAGCTGTTACAATACATGAACCACACTTACAGTAACAGCTTTCGTTCCACATTTTTGTGGAGTAGTTTCCATAGCGCTGTGATCAGCGTTTGCATATTTTTATACCACTTGCATATTGAAAATAAACTCTGATGTTTAGCTTGCTTTCTCCAAGTGCATCTGGTACTTAAATTTCCTGAAAAACAAGCAGGCAACTATGATTTAAGAGCAAACAGTCGGGGTGCGACACCTTGTTTTACTTTTTATAAAGTTATTTTTAGCCTTCCTTTCACTTAAAAGTGTAACTTAATAGTATTTGGGATGAGAGGGCTTGGAAATAGGCATTTATCTTAATTGTCATCCCCGAATTAAACGTTAGGACAAACTTTTCCATTCACGACAACATACAATAGAATCAGATCCTCTGCACGTAGCAATACGCTTTGCGTAATTACCTGCGCCTCAATTAAACCTTTCGACCGGACCAGGAGCACGGCGCTCAGCCGTTGGAATGGAAGGGCAGCGCCGGTGCCAGGCACCTGCTCCCCAGCCGGCCCCGGGGGGCTGCGGCAGCGCCCGGGGAGGGGACCCCGGCCCCGGCCCCCGCCGGGCTCTTGGCCCGCGGGCATCCCTCGGCGGTGGCGGGGCAACGAGGTGCAACCTAAGCAGCGGCCGGGCAGAGCACGGGCCCTGCTGCGAAGTTTACCCTTGCTCAAAGAGTCGCTTCGTTATTAGAAAAATAAACACCGGTTTACAAACTTCTGATTTAAAAGAAGTGCGGTTAGCGCGAGCTCTTCTTTCGGAAGCCAAGCAACGTCAGGACGGGGGTGGCTGTGCCTTGCTGCCTTCCCCTCCGAGGCGGCTCTCAATTGCCTGCAAGGGTTTATCGTGCAAAACCGCCCAACGCCCGCTGCCGAACCCCGCTTCCCCACGGCGCCGCTTCTCCCTGCTAAACGCCTTCCGAATTAGCAGATTGAAAATTAGCAAAATGCAGCACTGCTTTTCACTTTAAATTTTAATAAGAAACAGAGACATCTTCTCTCTCTCTCTTTCTTCTGCTGTTCCTCCCTCTCCTCTAAGAACAGAAGGCTGCTGGTGAAAGGAATGAAAATCTGGAAAGAATTTGGGGTGGACTGGCCAACCCCCTTTCATTTCCTTCAGATGTTTACAATCTAGCACCTTTCTGAAGACAAAGATGGGAAAAAAGCTATTTTTTCTTTTGACTGAAGGGTGAGACAGGGGGGTATTAAAAACTGATCAATGTAATTTTTTTCACAGAAGTATTTGCACATCTGTGAAATAATGTAATTTATGAAAAAAATCTTTTTATATGACATTCATGATTATAGCCTGATCTGGAGAATTATTCAAATATAAAATTAAATACTCAAAAACTAGCTGTGCTGTGGATGACTGAGCTTTTACCAGCTGTGCATCACACTTCTATAATTCTATTAAAAGTATATAAGTGAGGCTTTCCAAGTATGTCTGAGTCTCTTTTAAAAGGAATGTTACATTTCTAAATGGCTTTATGATCAGTTGCTTTTTGTTTTTTCTTGATTATCATCCCAGTTGTTGGATATGTTTTATCTGACTGTACAAAAAAAAAAAAAAAAGGGAAGAAAAAGAAGAGGAATGCATACCCATGGAAAGCGCTCTATAAATTATATTGTATTTTATTATCACAGGGCTTAAGGAAAAATTGGCTCTTAAGAAAGGTTAAAAACCTTTAAAGTGAATTCTTCTGTTTGGTTAGAAGTACTTTTGCTTTAATATGATCCATCTGCAATCTGTACCTGGCCTACCCCCCGGGCCCGGGGCGGGCAGTGCTCCAGGGAACGGCGCGATGCCCGGAGGACCAGGGCACGGGGCAGCTCCTGCTGCCCAAAGAGAACAAGTTTCGGTCGCCTGTAACACCGTCTCTATCCTAACTTCCCTCCCAGCCAGACATCACGCTTGCTCTCGATTCGGACAGCGATTCCCGGATTTTTGAACAATTAATCGGGCGGAAGACGAGTGGCCGCGTGCGCTCCCAGGTGTTATTTCACACCCCCGGCGTCACTCCCCGGAGCGGGATCCGGCGGAGAAGGCGCCGGGCGAAGGCAGCCCGCTCGGCTCAGCCGCAGCGGACAGGGCTGCGCGGCCAGACCGGCTCCTTCTCGCAGGCACAGCCTCCGAAGAAAAGTTCAATCCTATTTTCTAAGCTTCAGTGTAACGCTCGGTATGGATCCTCCGCGGCTTTGTTATTATCTACAGGTTACAGAGAGTATAATCTTGAAATTGGGTGTTCCTTCCCATGCCACAAGCCAATATTTTGCCTAAAAGGAAAAATACAATCCTAAACCCCACCTAAATGCCGTGGTATAAACTAGCCATTAAAAGAAGAGCACCAACAAAAGGCCACATTAGTAAAAGACAGGGGCTGCAGTTACAGTTTAGCGAAGAGAGAGGCAAAATAAGGGATAAGATATTGTTTCTGCTGCCTAAGACAGACGGACTTTAATAACACTTAACAGAATGATGCACATTAACGATCTCAGAAAGCACTTCTTATGCCTCATCCATCATGCGGAGGAGAAAATGAAGCCTTCGACAGCATTAGGAATTATTCTAGATCTTGTCAGTAATTCGCAGCTTCTCGGTAGTATCGTAACACAAATTTGTGTGTATGAGACACTGACCATTAATCTAAGGGCTTTTTTTCCCTCGCCGCAGCGTGCTGAGAATGTATCAATTGTTTCATGGAGAAATTTCACAGATGAAACCTTACTAAATAAAACAGGGGAGAGGAAAGAGATATAGACAGAAACATAAACAACTGGAACTCAGAGACAAATTATTATCTTTAAAACAAAAACCACAATAAAATCTCCATATGTGTGTTTTTCTGAACGGGCAACAAGAAGCCTTCTTCACTGAAAATACGCAGAATATGCCGTGATTACAAAGTTATGCTCATACCTACAAACATACTTATATCTAATTTTCAAGGGGGCTTTCCCCCCCCCCCTTTTTTTTTTCCGGAGTATAGGAAAAAAATCCTGATTTCTCCTCCCAAGAGAGTCGTGAATTTTTACAAATAGTAGCAAAAGAAATTTCAATACAAAATGCCACGCGACTAAATAAACAATAGCTTTTGGCAACCTCTTCCTTAAGTTGCAATCTGCTGTTAATCGCATGATAGCTATTTCCACTGGAATCTGTACTACAAAGCAAAAGGTCCATAAATATTTGTACAGCAAACTCCTCAGAAAAAAGCCTCTCTCTGAGTACACTCCAAATTCATTTCTATACATGCAATGTAAAGATGAAAGCTAATGAGTTATATGAAGTTTATGATAAATTAAAAGTGTTCTGCTTCCAACCCTATCCACCAGCAGATGCATGTTTACACAGATATGATCGACCGCTCCACAACAAAACACTTGTCAGACAGAATGAGGCGAATTCGCCTCTGCGTGTGGAGGAGCTGAATTGTCTCAGGGACAAAAAAAAAAAAAAAGATAGAATTTGATCAAATACTAATCAGGCAGCAATAATCAGCCTTGCAGTATCCTAAAACATACACTATTTTATCTCCATTGAAATAATGACATATATCCAAAAAGTCCTCAAAGAAACTTGGGTTTGGGTAATATATTGTGATTGCAGCAGATATGCGGGATTAAAATCAGTCTTGATCTTCAAACAGAATAAGAATGTATAGTTCTGTTTACTGCACATACATTTGTATATAAAAGATATGACAAATATTTTAGGTTATTTAGAAATCCGCATTTCTTTATTTTGAATTTTTACAGACCGAGTACTGGGAAAGTGATTTGACAGTCACAGGTAATGGACGCAAATTACAGACTAAACTCATTAGAAATTATAAACACTCATATAGTCTGTTAAACCCACTGACAAAACCTGAAAATTAGAAATCCAATAACCAAGCATCAATAGGGTCTTTAACGGCTGGACAGATGTTTAAACTGCACGATGCTTGTGTCAGGAGTGAGACGAAACAGTTGAAAATCAAGGTTTGCATTAAATAACAAGGCATTGATGTCAGATCAGATCATTCGTATGAACTGTTTTAATCCGTCTTTTGCCATTAATTTACGTCCTCCTGTTATGGTACAATTTTGTTGCTGTTTCGTTTTGCATAGCATTAAAAAATACAAAATAAGTAAATATGCAGATGAGACAGACTGTTCTCAGACAGGCAGTACAGCCACCCTCAGAACAGGACTGCTAGCCAGTGGGTATCTGCAAAAAAAGCTGGGGCTACCGTTTCAGAACAAAAATGTAGGTAATGCTTTCAAATAAAATATGGTCTGCAAGCTTTAATTTTTGGCTTGTTTAATTAAATCACAGGGGAAAATACTGCAAGAACGGTCACCTCACCAGCAGCAACTAAATAAATCCCAAGGAAGAGGCACTGGGATAGCAAAAGAAAAATTGTTTGCGTTCCCAATGTTCGGTCTGACCTGGAAAGGATAACAAAAGAATCTGGCATGAATATGTATTTTTATAGGGAGTGCTGCTGGTAAACATACCGAATAAAAGAGAGGGGATTATTCTAAAATACTTTCTCCTTAACTCTCAATATGTTTAATAGGATGGTATGAAAAACCATATATAAAGCAAAAGCATATTCGGCCCGCACAAAATTCTTTACAGAGCAGTAAAAAGGCAGCCGGATTTCAGCAAAAGAAAACAAACAAACACCAGAAATCCTGTAAAGCTCCAGTGTCTCCCCGCGAGCCTGCCTGCTCTCCAGCGCCGAGATAAAGACCCAATCTGCTCATCAAACACCTCCGGGCTCGGCCATCTAATAGGAACAAATTGGCAATGACTGCCCAAGCAAGTAACACAGGCCCACTGATTTGTAGATTGATACTGATGCCTAATGATCCCCTTGGGCAGATCAATAGCAACAATCCTCATCCCTGCCTTTCTTCTTTATTGGCACAGAGGAGCGAGGCGCGGGGCAGCCGTGCACGCGCGTGCGCCGTGCTTCAGGTGCACGGGGAGCACGCGGCGCAGGTGCCGGTGGGCGACGGCCGGGGCCCGACGCACCCGGGCTGCCTCCGAAACGGTGGCCGAGACGCCGCCGTCGCGTCGGGCTTGTCCCGAGAGGTACAACGCCGCTCGTGCTTTCCCTTCACGTGGGTACTAACCGCGGCTGGGGGTGCGGCGTCCCTGCTCCCCCCGCACCCCTGCTGCCGGCAGCGCCGGCGGCCAGCGTGCACCTCGGGACGGGCCCGCGTCCGCGGAGAGGGAAAGCTCGGAAACGCAGACACCGAGATGAAAAAAAAACACATTGACGAGTTGGGATTTCTGGGAAGGGAAGGCAAGCGTGGCGTTTCGGTGGCAGGGGAACGAGGGAGGTGGTGACAGTGGGCATTGTTTTGGAAAGCAGGGCACACAGGCGGGTGGGTTCATCCCGCCCGTGGCTGTAATAGGGTTACGCTGCTCTCCTTCTCTTGAGGCTCTCGCCTTTTCCCTCCTCTCCTTTCAGTTGTCTTGTTGTCTCTTAGTGCACTAGAGTATGATCAATCAGGCAATTTCAGCGCAGGATTTTTATTCAGTTAACCGCGAGTCACTTTCATCCGCTTCCTCCAGCCCCACCCCTCGCAAGAATTAGGGATTCTCTATTTATTTATTAATCTAGTGAATACAGTTATCCCATTAGTATATCCATTTAAAGTCCCTGGTAATACCCAAGAAAAACTAATAGAGTTGCCTTGCTTTTTTCTTTTTCTTTTTTCCCCCAGTGAATTAACGTTAAGCGATGTTCTGCAGACTTGCAAGCGGTCACTTCCACATCGGGGTGCTGGCTGGCCTCACCAGCAGCGCTGAACCTCTCCGGCAATTGTCCTCTCTCCCTAGAACAACTGCGTATAAACGTTAAGACTTTATCAGATGTCCCCAAATTATCAGGTTAGGCAAACACAGGGGGAAAAAAATTATCAGAAAGTTTGTGTCTACTGAATATGAAGTATTAATCTTGCCATTAATTTGTACGTGGTGTCACCTGCGACGTCTCCCCCGGCCGGCCCCTTTGCACACACGCCGGGGGTGCTGCCTAAAGCCCGAGCTCGGAGCAGAACAGAGCGCGCAGGCACGATTTTTAAACCCCATTCAGGCTCGCAACCAACCGCCCGAGATCTGCTTTGTTCAGCAGTCACTCCGGTACTTTTATTCTTTATGGCTGTTTTATTAAAATGTGGATAAAGCAAAAGGCAAAGGATAAAATTAAATTTCATTGACTGTAAATTTCTAAAACATCCCTCCAATAAAGGATTTTTCCTTTAATAACAAAAGCGTCTTTCCCATCTTTTCGCCTGTCTCAGCGTATAGTCGCAAGAAGAGCGGGACCGCGTTAAAATCTCTGTAACTCGACCCCCGTATTTCGTAAATCACCGATTTTCTGAGTCCTGCGTGCTGCCTTTTTTCTTAAACACAAAAAAGTTCTCCCGGGGCCGGGGGTGGGGGGATCCGCACCACCGCCCGCTCCCCGGCGCTGACCATTTTAAAATTTAAATTTGGCACTAATGATAAGTATAATCATCGCAATCATCATCAGCACCGCCGCAACGCAAAGATGCATCCTGTTAGCCTCTGACATCAATCAGCCGCGCGGGGAAAGGGAAAAAAAAAAAAAAAAAAAAAAAAGGCAGGAGAGCCCACCCCCCCACCCCCCCCTCCGCGGCCCGCCGGCAGCAGCGCCCGCCCGCAGTTAATTCCCCGCGTTATTATGTCATCCCCGCGCTAATCCCGGCCCTCGCACCTCCGACACTTTCACATGCAAATCGGCCGGGGAAGGCGCGGGGCTGCCCGCGCCCGCCTCGCGCGTAACACCCCCCCCCACCACACCCACCCACCCGCGGCCCCCCACGCAGCCCCCCCCCCCCCCCCCCCACGCGCGGCGCGGCGCGGGCCGGGCGAGCGCTCGGCGGGGAGGGGACGGCGGGAGCCGCACGTGTGACGGCGCAGCCCTGCCAGCTCATTTGCATATTCACATCAGCGCCGCTCCCAGCTGGCTTGAAGCGGCGGAGGAGCGAAGGTGTCCGCCCCGCCCGCCCCCCGCCCTCCCGGCCCGCGCCGGCGGGAACCCGAAAGAGAGGGAGCGGGAGACGGGGGGCGGGGGGGGCACCGGGGAGCTGGGGGGGGGCGCGCTGCCTTACCTCCGCGGCCGGCTCCCGCGCTCCGAGGAATTGCCCCTGGTTCCGCCAGAATTTTTTTGAGAGCCATCCTGCAGGGTTTTTAGTTCTCCCTTTCTCTCTCTTCCTCCTCCTCCTCCTCCTCCTCCTCTCCCCGTGTTGTGACTGGGTTTATGAAAAAAATAAAAAAAAAAAGACAACTCCATGTTAAGCTAGCAGTCAGGGCATGGTGAAGTCTGGGGCTACAGGGGGAGGGAGGAGAGGAGGGGAGGGTCACAGCTTCGTGCCTTACAAAAGGGAACCAAAAGCCAGTATATTTTTTTGAATATCCTACACAAAACGTCGGCGCGCATACACGCGGAACGCAGGCGCGCGCCGGGCGGCGCGCGTGCCGCTAATTAGATTTTCACCAAAAACCGTCAAGGTTCAGCCTATGACGCAAATAAACGCAATGGCATTCCGCGTTAATGTGCGAACTCCAGCCCCAACCTGCCCTCCGGTTCCTCGGTGCGCGCAGACGCCCGAGCGGGGCCAGGGTTTATGGAGCGTGCAGCTCTATTTGCAAGAGCCCCTACGATGGTGGGGTGGCCAGGTTCAGCCTTAACCACACGTTACCCACTCGGGCTGTTTCGCCGCAACCCGGCCGGTACGCTCCGGGTGTCTTTTTTGCACAAATCGATCGCACCGTTCCGTAGCTCCGGTGACAGGGGAGGAAAAAACGTAATCGGAGTTGCGTACCCCCTTGCAAAAATGTCACAGAAGTAGCGTCCCCGTGGTTCGGGACTGGGTCTCCAGGAGCGCAGGCCTATTGTTCTAAAAAGACGCGGCTTTTGTGAGCCGGTGTAGCGCAGACAGGCTGCCAACAGACTGCGTGGGCTCCTCCGAGGGGGAAAATCCCTTGCACCAAACCCACCGGCGCCGTGTGCGTCGCAGCCACTTCTTAACAACCTCGCATTCAATGCTTGCTGAAAATACGTGGCGCGTACATGTGGCGCTTTTTTACAAACGTGTCGTTACCGTGAATGATGAAGGGCTTCGTTGCTTCCCAGTACAAGGTCTCGGATCAGACTGCTGACTGATTGCTGAGTTCCACTGTACACCTCAGAACGTGATTTCAGTGAGAGGATCAGGGGAAAAAAATGTACTTTATTAAACATTTTTTTGCATGCAGAATATTTAGGAAGGGTCAAATTTATTTTTGCAATTGCCAAAAGCAAATTTGCTCCTAAGCTGAGCCGTCGCGAGTCGTGTTTCATCCCAGAGTACATTTTTATGGAGAAGTTATAAACCCCTGAAATATGCGTTGTCTATCAGAAATGCTGGGATGCTCTGTCAAACGTTCGAGCAGCACGGACTGCGCTGCTCGGATGCCGGGGCGACACAAGCAAGCGCAGAAGCAGTGTTTGCGGGTGGGTTTGTACAGTAAATATGTGTGTATTTGGTAGCGGAGGGGCTGCCGCGGTGGCGAGGCAGACAATGGGAGCTGGAGGCGAGGAAGGAGGTAAAGGGGGGTCTGCCCGCGCCCCCCCGGCCAGGTTGCGCGGGGAGCGGAGGAAAGCAGGTCACTCCTTATCAACTGGTTAAGCAAACGCCAAAACAAAGAGTGGTTCTTTATTTTGACGAGCTCTTGGCAGACACGCTTTCTTATAAAAAATAATTTCTCTGCCTTTGTTTCTCTTCTTCTCCTTCAAAGACAGTGGGAAGAGCGGTCTTTTGTATTCACGCCTGCTTTCCAAAGGAAGAAAGGTGATTTTTAAGAATCTGACCACCGCGCACGAGTTACTTGTCCTCCCCCCAAAACAGATTTAAAAAAAAAAGGAAAAAATCTTTGACAAGACTCAAAGGGTCCCTGAAATAAAGAAGAAAGAAAAAACATCCAAAACATTAGACACAGAAACATTATATTTCAATATTATCATATGAATTAAATGTAATCCTTGAAGCGACTAGTCCCAGGGGTCACATATTAGGCCATTTTTTTCTTTTTTTTTTATTTAATAGAGGTCATCCAGGCTGAAAAGCAGAACCCAAATGAAAAGCATCTTCAATGTGGTTATAACATGAGCTGCACGAGGTCAGGCAGTGTCTTGTATGGCCTCATAAAAAATACATAACCAGACAGCCTAATAGTATTTCTTTGCATTCATTTTTGGATGGGAACTGGCGGGTGGGGGAGGGGGCTGATGGAGATAGGGACATATAAAAACCCCACATGTACATTTCCATAATGTGCAGCTTTTCATACATTTCAGTTAAGAAAAAATGAACATTCATTTTAAAAGGTACTTCGGTTAGCTTGCTTCAAAGGAACGATCCTAAATACAATTTCTGTGGCCCCTAAAAACAGAGGGAGGGTTTTAGCATTGCCCATCTCATGCGTGCGCACACACACGCACGCGCGCGCGTTTTATTTCGGACAGTCATGCTACAGTCATGCTTAATTGGGAGTGCAACCATGTTGGGCTTGCTTTCATTAAAAATTTCTAATGCACTTTGTTATTTGTCCATACACAAACACAGCCTGATTAATTTGAATTATTTCTCTTCTGGAAAGAAACACAGATGAACCCCCCCAGTAACGTGGTTTCTGCTTTAATTTGCTCTCGCAGGGGAGGGGTTTACCCACCACACGGGATTTATGCAGGTTGCAAAGATATACTGGGTGGGAGAGAGGGCAAGAGAAAGGCAAGGCATAAAGGGAGGGGGGGGTGTAAATAAAAATAAACAGTGCTAAAAACGCCGGGCAATAAGAGAATCTCTAAATATCATCTCCCTCCCCCCTCTCCCCAAATATAGCCTGGAGACGGGTGACCCTGCTGGGGAGCGGAGCCGCAGAGGTGACCCGATGCTAACCAGCCTGTTAGAACTAATAAGGTGTGCTCCTAAGCCAGGGGCTGACACTGGGGCATTGTGGAAATAACTCTCCTTGTTATTGCCCATCCTCAGCTTGAAATTTACTGCTCCTTTGCATTATTAAAGAGACAGCTTGCGTGCACTATGGGGGAGAGGCGCTGGGCAGGAGAAATAACTGTGCACGCTTTTTTTAATGTTATGTTTGTGCTCTCTGTAGTCTTTACATTAAGATTCGGAGCGTTAAAGCATGCTGGGTTAATAGGTTGTTATTTATTATTTGAACTGTTTTCAAAAATAAAATCTGGTTTAGAAAAATAAAAATTATTTTCTCCCCCATGGCAAATGGTCAGAAAATAGGAAATGAGTGAAACATCTTGGAGAAGGTCAGACTGTGGCCAGTGGCAGGCCTTGTGGGACAAAACCCTTCCCCAAACATTTTCCAGTAGCACTGCTTCTCATTTACATCAGATGTTGAGCAGAGCTTAAAAAAAAACCCCAGCGTGCTGGATAACAGGGATTACAAGATGGAAACAAAAAAGGACCCGCTGCAACGTGGGTCCATCCTCACAAGAGCAGTGTGAAAGGGTGTCAAACTACGGAGCTGTTTTGCATCTCTGGGTTCTCATTAGCTTTACAAGTAGCTGTGGAGAAAGGCAAAACTCAAAGATAGATGTGGGTGGAAAAATCTAGCATTCGTCTCCATCTCAGTTCCCACAAACTCACCTTCCAGTTCCTCCAACAACCCACCCTCCTCCCACACGAGCTGACTTACAGAACAAAATCAGAATAACTGGTGCGGCTCCCTGGGAGCTGGCGTCCCTGCCGAGGGGCAGGCTGCGCGGGCGGCACAGCGACCCCAAGATGTACATTTGCACGTGACAGATCAAATTTTATAGAAAATGAGCTGAGCCGCTCTTTCAGATGATTTTACCATCTCTGAATCGGTTTTTATGGGCAGGCATTTTAAACTCGATTTTTGTAGGGGCTGGAGAGTCCGTATCGCACACACTCGGGTCATGGGGCAGAGCCCTGCAGCCGCTGCTTCCAGGGGAGTACCTACAATAATTAAGGCTCAAGTATTATTAATTTTCTGCAGCAAAGCAGCTGACTGCACATTGGAGACATCACTGGGAGTGGTGATCAATGATAAATAAAATCCTCAAGGTAAATACAGAATACAATTTAGCAGTCCACAGTGGACTGGCAGAACCAAGGGCTGCTTCTGACGGGACTCAGCCAAGGGGGTTGGTTGGTTTCTTGGTGGTTTATTGTCAGGGATTCCATGAAATCGGCTACCGGAGGGATTTGAGAGAATTCTTCATAGAACGTGAGAGCTACAGCAATACTTTAGCTGTCCAAGCCAACTGGTTTTTCCTGCGCATTCAGAGACAACCCATTCTTCTAAAAGGTTAATGTGGTCAGCTGCTGGGAAGACCTGGGATGACAGCAGGAATCGATGCATAGTAATGTGATGAAATACAAGTAACTGTCAACATATACTGAAAGAATGGATCGCATCGGTCCTGCACATTTGGGGACCAAAGAGCAGCTCTGAAAGAAGGTATAATCTGAAATGAGAACAGAACACCTGGAGGGGACAAAGGGCCTCTGGGCATGCGGTGGAGATGGGTTGGGGCGGGGGGGACGCGGCAGCTTCCTTGGCTAGTGCTCTCCGTGGTTTTCACAGGACACGTGCCACGGAGCAGCCTGCGCATCCCATGGCACCTCCACCGGCAGCAGGACCCCAGGCTGAAGTATTTGCCCGCCAGCCCTGGGACGCCGCTGCCGGCACTGCAGGAGCCACGGCCGTGCTTGCTGTGCCACCTCCTCCTCCAGAGGCTGGGTGGCATGCCGTGGATTGAAACGTCGGGGGGACCCGTGGGCAGAGATCAGCTGGATTCGCTCGTGTGACCCAAAGCTTTGAAAGGGGTACATCGAGTGCTGCTTCTCACCGGCAGCATCAAAAACCATCAAGTCACTCAAAGTGCTTCATGTGCACTTAGGACGATCATTCTGAAATCACTGTCCAAACAATGTCTGAACGTGTTTGTAACTTCTGTTTTAAACCACTCTATCCTGATCACAAAACTAGCAAGAGTGAGTGTGGAGCATCACCATACAAAGTAGGTTTAAATACAGAATGTCGCCATACATTTGTGGTAACAAATTACAAACAAAACGCATTGCTTCAGAGCAAAGGGATAACTGTCAGTTAAGACAGGGAAATGAAATCCAGATTTTTGATAGTGCCAAATATAAACAAGGAATTACAATTGATAGCTGGACAAAGAGGCAAACCAGATGCCTCGCTGACCCCTCCCAGTTATTCCCTTTCTGGCATTCTGATTTTGTGAATCATCAAAAGCAGCCAAACTAGTCCTATCAGCATCTGAACTTACAGATATTCATAACTCCTCTGTGCCCAAAGTATAAACTTACTTTTATCAAAATGCTGTTATATGGCTGGACTTGCCTACGAAGTATTTGACCATTTTTGCATATACATATTTTTAAACATATCCCTCCTGTAAGTAATAATAACAGCAACAAATGTGATGCTTCCTATTTTGGTTGGACTATCCGAACATTTCAGGGTAAAATCAAAGGTGTGGAGACTCAGAGGACTGCGTTAAGCAGCTCTTGTGCTCAGCCTTCAGGTGGTAAAGCTTAAGTAACTAGAGTATTAGAACCGTGACAACACTCTACTGGATTTAAAAATACAATTTTCAAAACTGATTGCCAAACTCTGATCTCAATAGCATGCCAATTTTTTTCAGCTCTACCAGCTGATCCCATAAAAAGTATTATTTCTCCTTATAAACCCAGGGAAAGTTAGGCATCCAGAGAAGAGCGGGTTTTGAGGGTTTCTAATCCCCCGCAGCTCTCACAGTAACACTCAACATCCTCTTGAACTGACATCAAAAACACAATTATAAAAACAACAACCAAAATTATTTCTTATGTAACCGGATTGTATCAGTTCCCTATCTCCCACATAAAGCACAGCGGTGTTTGCCCTGCCTCGTGTTTCATTCTGCACCTCTTCTTTAAACTGTTTAAAGGATTCTCTTGCCATTTGGGATTTTCTGGATATCACATTTTATTCATCTAAAATTTGCTTCTCTGGCCTTTCTGGTACCTAACACACTTGAGAGTTGTTGGCTGTGAGGCTGTGTTGTCCATAGAGCTTTTGTACTGGACAGACAGAAGGTGGAGAAGGTGCTGGTTGTCACCTGCCGTTGAATTCTGCTAGGGTTATGAGCGCATGCAGAATAAGCACATTCTCATTTCTCAATATATAATTCCATGGATGTGCCCATCTGCAGATCACAATCAGCGAACGACCACACCAAAACATGAAGTAGTGAGCCCATAACAGAATACCCCATGGTCTTCATCTTCAATGGGCAGCCCCTGATGGACGAGATGGCAGCGTGAGAGCCACAATGAAGACCAGGAAGGGTTTGGGAGCTCCCAGGCTGACTTGTTCACCTCCAGGTGCTGAGTGGCCCAAACAGAAGATGACACCCAGGTGAGGATGGAGGAGGGCGAAGGTTAACAATCTGCCGGGTAGGAAGCCATGTTCCTCCACTCCCATGGAAATAAGGCCTTTCCATAGAGACCAAGAGACCAAGCCAAGGCGTTAAGATTAAATGAACAAAAGACTGAAGATCTGGCAAGGCTGAGAAAGGCAAAGGCTGGAGACGAGCAACCCTCACCTGGGAAACAAGGGCAGGAGGAGAGTACAAGAAAAGCATGAAGCGGCAGCTGCGGTAACACAGCCTTCCAGTCTCGGCAGCTCCAATTTCCATACCTCAGAACTGCTGTACATCCCTACCGCAGGGAGCTAACATGCCTGTAGCTACTCTGCACCTCTATGGTGTTTCTGCTGTAACTCTCTTGTACTGCCCTCTTCCTGTTCTCCAAACATAATAGCAACCAACAAACAGCTAAAACTTCTTAAAAAAAAAAAAGAAAATCCCGTAACTAACATATCCATAACAAATATAAGGGTGCATTGTAAGGCATTCTTTTGGGAATCAGAATATTAGATTGTTTTGTACGGAACAGGACTTATCTGCTAAATTTTCTAAGCAGTATCATTCTCAGTTATTAAAAAACAGCTCACAAAGCTTTTAGCATTCAAAACCTAATACCTAAATATATGAAGCCTCTGCATGTGTCCTATTAAAAGTTATGAAGAGGGTTTGGATTTTTGTTAGTTCTCTGTTTTTAGCGTAGAACTGTTACAGAAGACCAGCGTCCCCATGGCGAAGATGCTGGTCTTGGTCCAACCTCTGGGCATGCCACCAGCTGCCTCCTGAGCTGCGGACGGTTGTTTAATACTTCTGTAGAGCGAGGATGGTAATTCACCTCTCCCACGGCTCATCTGTTGTAGCTATTTAAACTAAAACTCCACAAGATAGGGAGTGAAATTTTAGCTCCTCTCAACACAGGGAGTTTTGGCACACACTTCAATAAACAAAAATTGTAGGTTAAACAAGTTCAGGTGTCTATATAGTGAAACACTGATCTTGCCTGTGGTCTCTCAATACTTTTAGAGTGCTAATAATAAGAATGTGGCAGCATATCCAAGACTACACTGCAGCCACAGAAATGTAAGGTCTTCATTTTCAATCATCTGAATGCTGCCAAAATCATCTATGCAGAAAAATACACACCAGCAGCAGTCCAGATCTGATAATCGTGGAAATGCTACCTCCTCTTCATTTGCAACCAGACGTACTCTATCGTTGTAGAAAACAAAGAGGATGAAAGTAGAGATCACAGCTGGGATTTCAGCCCCACAGAGAATTGAATTAGAAGTGAGAGCTGCAGAGAAGAGGAGTCCAAATGTAGCAGCCCTGGAGGAAAACTGGCACAGAAGTCTGGAAGGTGAAAACTGGGAAAACGGGGTATTGAAGAATCTGCGCAACCTGGTTAGGGAGAATCATCTTGTTTACAGGAGACTCCCACACAAGCAACTTCTGGCAGATCTGTGTAGAAGAGAGAAGTCCTGGAGAAGATGCCAGGTTTCAGCCAAAGGACACATGAGGAAGCCTACGGATCGTTAAATAAATAGCCAAATCGCCACTTGTTACAACTGAGAGTGATATGGTGGAAGACATTTAATTTATCTCAGTGATGAGACTTGCTCCTTCTTAGGCCTTTTCAGGGAAGATTATTTCAGAGTCTAAAAGACTTTGTTGTTAGGGAAAAATGAATTATATTCAAATTTTTGCTAAAGATCATCCTATAAATCTGAGCTGCCATAAGCAGGAAAATCTGGTTTCTGAACATTAAAAAAAAAAAAAAGGAAACTCAAGCCCCATAAATGGTCAGTTGTATGCAGAAAAATGGTACCAATTTTGTTGTTGCTGTTGCTTAAAAACTTTAGAATCATATAGTCAATATTGCAATTTAACAAGAGATGGAGTAAGTGTGCTCATCTTTCAAAATCACTTTAAGATCTAAAATATTCTACATCATCTAGATATTAGTGTTATTCTTCCATTTTCATAAAGGATTTAGGTGTAGTTCTGCACTGTAAATGGTGCAGAGTAATTCTGATTGGACTTCCTTAGCAAGTTGGGGGCTACGTTAATAAAAACGAAGGCATGAACTTAAAACATACAAAGTTGTTACTCCCCAAATGACCTTAATTTGGAATAAGGACATCTTTATTTTATTTAGTTTAGTGGTTCTTAAAGTTAGGACCAAGAGACTGCTACCCAGTAGTGGAATTTCTTTGAGTCACCTTGCATAACCACACAGAACTGACTCATTCATAAATTTTACTGTTTAATGTAATTCTATAGACTACAGTTAAGGAGCCAGTGGTTTAGTTTACAGTATTTTGGAGAAGTTAAACTAACCCAGAAAAGCCAATTATTCCAGATGGAGTGATCCATCAGTAGAACTATACTGGTATAAGAGGTGTAACTTTCCTGTGTAAACAAGTCCTGAACAGCTCAAGTCCTCCTGAAGCTCAATGGCACTTGTGTTCATAAGTCACTTAGATGCTTTTGAAAACACATAGGTCCATTTTATTCTTGCAACTTCTGACATTGTTGAAAGATACAGAGAAATAAAACATTGTAAAAATAACTGGATGACTACTTTTGCGTCCGGGCTGCATTTCAAACCACCCCACAGCTGGTCCCCTCCGGCTCTTTTGCTGCCGCTGAGCCTTGCGCTGCCACCCAGAAGCACCAGGCAAAGCAGGAGCGAACGGCTCTGTAGGAGGTGGCTTAAAAAAACCTGGAATAAGAAATAACTTTTGCTCAGAAGAGTGTCTCGTGGTGTTATGTCCCAAACCAAATATAACCACAATAAAAGTCAACCAAAAAACCCGTTGCTTCCAACTGAAACACCATCGGGGAGGGTAATACCACCAGCCACAAACTGCTCCCATGTTTGTACTCATGTCAGTCAACAACCAGCAAGAATTGCACTATTCAGTATTTGGAGAATGAAACCATGCAATTCAACCTACTTCCTTCTGTCTACAGCTCGCTCCCCCGCCTCCCTACAGCTGTACAGTGACTTGAGATATATCATATAGGGAATAAACATAAAATCTCTCAAAGGGGAATCAAGAAGGGCATTTTAAGAACAGATAGTCAATTAAGCATTATCTGCAACTCTTGTGCTTACATCTTTAAACAAGAAAGCACAAAAAACATTCCCTTTAAACAGCAGCTTACTTGTATAGGTGCTAGCTGACAAGTCTCATGCACTACTAAATAGATGTTCTTACAAACTAGATGATTATTCCTGGAATTGTAAATACAGAAGGGTGTTGGCACCATGTCTTTAAAGAAAAATACAAAATATACACACAGCACATACATTCTACTGCATAGTTTATATTTAAGCTAGAAAGTCATGGCATATGGTGAAGCCAGTTTTTATACAAAGACATGGAAATGTATACAAAGAAAAATATTCTCAAAAATAACGCAAAGCTAGATACACTAAAAAACTCCAATATGTCTAAAAAAGCTTAGTGTACAATTGCATTAAGTAATAATCTTGCAGACCATTTAAAACTCAACTATCCTTTCTAGACGATGGGAGGTAATATCGTAACTTCTTCTGCAAATCCACTTCCATCCCAGAGCTCAATCTTAGCAAGCTGCTTTTACTTTCTGAATAGACTGAAGTAACAAAAGAAAGTTGGCCTTATAAAAAAGATACTCTGTTTAAAAATGATTGTGTAAATAATTAATAAATACATGTATGCAGTTCTTTGGACTTGATATCAAATAAGATTGTGCTTGCTTTCCATATCTTTGATTTTTTTAAATGCCCAGGCAGATGAAGAGCATGCTGGATAAGAATTGCCTATCAATGGCAAATGTTTTATGTTCATTCAATTGAAATAGAATTAGCACAGCTCAGCTGCACTTTGGTGAACTCCTGCTTCCATAAAACTGAGAACTGCAAATAGCTCAAATGGGGTTCCCGGCAATGCATCCCTCTTAACTGTTGACTGCAACGTCTAAATACAGCATCCGTGACTTTGATTTAGAAGTGGTGATCTTGGAGGAAGAACGACTCAACTGGCTCCAGCTAATTATAACCGTAAGTTTAAGAGATGTTTTTCTTTCAGAAGAATCAAAAACCTCAGTTGGTTTTCAGCAAAAGTAAGAATTTTGCCAGGTAAGCTGAACTCATCTCTCACTCAGTCAATCATAAACCCTGTTTGCGATTCTGACTCCACCACCACCACTGTCTTTACTCTCTGCAATGCCCCTGAGAAGGAATTATCCTAAATGTTGGCATTGCTGCACTTTATATGGTCGGCTAGAGTGTCTCTGCAGGAGTCAAATATGGCTGGACTCTCAAATAAGATTTTGAATTAAAATTATTTAATTATTTTAATTAAAATTATCCTCTTCACATTTTTCTACTTCTGCATTTCATTGTTAAATTCAGATTTTAAATTCTATATCTATCTTAGACATAATTAATCTGAATTGGTTTGCTAGATACAATATTTACATTTTAAAATATTATATACCTGTTACTCAAGATTCAAAACACTCCTCCTCTCCACCCAGACTGTCCAAGATACTTCTCATACATATGTTTTAAGGGGCCAGGGAATACGAATGTTACAGCTCCCACTTCACTGAATCTGAACAGAAACAATCCCGAGACTGTAACTCAATTCATTCGTATGCTGTCCGGACGAGGAACGCGCCTACCTCTGGCATCTCAGAAAGAACAAGTATAGCAAACGCACATAGCAACCATAGGTGTTATTTGGAAAGCAGCTGAAGCCCAATTTGCTTTATTGTTTCTCTGCATGCATGGTTAAATTATTAGCATATGTAAGCTGAAATGGTAAACCAGATCTGAGTTTTAGCATCTTTGACAAACATCTTCTCTAATTAATTTGTTGTGGAAAGCAGAAAATATTACCAAGAGCCAAACTTTGCTTCATATTTTAAAGAAAGGCTTGCCATGACTTCATCAGAAGTAATGTAACATAGAAGTTTTTCATCGGCATTTATTTTTTCCATTTTGACAGCCTACAGAAAAGAAGCAAACTCCTGGGTATGCATTGTTTGTTTTTTTCTAATGGTAATAACATACTGTAAGAGTCACTTCGTGCTGAGACCTGCTAGTTATCACCTCTATTTCTTTTATTCTATTAAACAAACCCTGTGATTCAGCAGAAGGCTATTCACATCAGCCAAAAAGATTAACTAATTAACAGTTTCCTTTGCTAGTTTTATACCCTCCTTTTCTACTCTAAATTTGGGATAGGCCATTCGGAAAAGAAAAAAAGTTTTTATTGAAGGCACTGAAAGTAAAGGATATATGGTTTTAGCACCAAATAATTCACATCTGGAAATCTGAAGCCAGGGCTTCAGGAACTTTCACCTTATATTTAACCTGCTTATGCAGATCACAGTTCCAAAGTACGTGTACGTGGTATTTCCTAAAGCTACAAAAAGCATTGAAAACTGATCATAAGAAAGGATTTAGGAGGAAATCAACCAAAACCACAGAAGAAACATATTAAATGACCAAAAAGACAATTGGACAATGAAGAAAGGTGACAACTTTAGCTAAAAGGCGTCTCGGTTTATTAGCAATATAAAGTCAGCAATTGAAATAGAAAACCAAGACGACAAATGGAAACAAGGGCAATAGGTAACAAGTAAAATAAACTAGAAGCTGTGGGCAGCAGAACGTGGGTGAGGAAAAGCTAAAGATAGCAGAAAAATGGTTACAGGGTTGGGGATATACACTTTTCAAAGTGTAATAGAAAACAGAAATCTTAGCCATCCGGTAAGACCACAACGAGATGAGGATGGTGAAGCGGAAAACATAAAGTAGAAAACACAGAAATCTTCACAGTTCTTATTTCAAAAGAGGGATTTTGACAAACTTACCGAAGAAGAACCATGAAGCACTTAGCAGTTTGGTAGTTAACAAGCTGAAGTGAAATTAAGCAATGATTTAGAGCAGGTTCGTTCTCCTAAGCCAACAGCCTCCTGGGACACCAGCACTGCTGACGTCCATCCTTAGCAGGTCTCTGGGCACGTCCAGAAACGAGACCTCATCTCCGTTTCTGCCAGCATTCAAAAGCAGATGCAAGTAACAGTATAGCGAGAAGTCGTTGGTAATAGTATTCAGGTTAAATTAGGAAAGCTAACATGGGATTCAGCTTATTTTAGCAACCGGGAGGGGTATGTGCATACTGGTGCCAGTCGGTTGGTTGTGTGCAAAACAGATGTTCTCCAACACCGGCGGCTGGTGGAGGAGTTGGGAGGGTGTGGAGGGTTAACCCAGGAGCGGCGGCTGGTGGAGGAGCAAAGGCGGGTGGAGGGAGAATTGATCCCACGGTGGAAGAGCAGAGACCCCGCGGCTGCAGGACTGGTGCTGGACCCAGTGTTGGGCAACAGCTTAAGAATCCTGAAGTTAATAGTAATAATTGAAAAACCATCACTGATGATAAACATGACACAGAAATGTGTCCTTTACCTTGGGAAAACAAAGCTGAAGTCAGACAACTCAAATGAGAAACTAAGGACACGTTTCTTACCACAAGGGTGATTTATCTCCGGGAAATGTTAGGGAAGGAGGGGTTGATTCCCCACGTGATATTTTTAACCCCAAATTCAGTGCCTTTCTTGAGCAGAAGCCTCAGACAAACTCTAGTTTTGGACTAGAAAAATCAGTAATTGACAAAAACTCAATGGATAGAGAGGACGTATAGCCCAAGACCCCTCTGGCCTTAAATTCTAGGGGAGGGGGGAAAGAAAACGGAAGAAAGAAAAAGAACAACCCCAAAAATACCATCAGCGCAGCCTCACCAGGTCGAAAACAACTGTTATGCTGACAACACGCTCTCTTGCACTCAGGGTACTTCTTTTCCCTGCGCTTGCTTGGCAATAAAGTACCACTGGATAAAACTACAGGTTCTAGAGTGTTTACCTGCTTTCTGAAGGACAAAGTAAGACTTTTAAAATGTTTGTTTTGAAGCACAATTTACAGTGAGGATTTGGGCTGAAACTGCATCAGTACACTGAAGAGGGGATAAAAGGCCCAGCGGGGAAGAAAGCAATAAAAATATCATTGTAATATCCCTAACTCAATAATCAGCTCTCTCCGTAAGGGACGGGGTTTGGGGAAAGGGAGCACAAAGCACGTTTCCCTAATGCGGGCGCGGGTTGCACGCCAAAACTCGTTAGAAAAATCAGGCAACACAACACGCACAGCTACCTCGCTGCAGGTTTTTTGCCCTGCTTGGAAGACCCAGCTCAGCCCAGACATTATCCCTGCCCGTCTCCCCGCTGGCGCCCGCACAAGTCCCTCCCGGCGGGGCTGGCACCCCGCAGCATCCCGCGGCCGTAGCGCCCAGCACCATCCCCACCGAACCCCGTGCAGCGCCGCAGCGTTGGCGGCCGCGGCACCACTGGCTCCTCGGCTGCCGTGGGGGCTCGGGGTGGGACGGGACGGTACCCTCACCCGGTGAGCACCTGCCACCAGGCAGCTTTTTCATCTCTTGCACCTCTAAAACGCCATGACTGAAAGCGCACAGATTTGAATTCATTTTCATCTTTATCAGCTATGCAAGAAACAGAAAAAAGAGAATAGCTTAGGAGCTTTGTGCTCACAGACATCTTACAGGTGGGGTAAGGACACAGACTATTAATGTATGCTGAAATATCTCTTTTTAAATGAGGAAAAAAAGGCGGGGGGCTTTAAAAACAGATTTTAGTGTCCCAATGAAAGCATGACAGCAACAATTTATAATTTTCTGCTGTCCAGTTCCCTCAATATTTCTCCCTCGCTGTGCATCCCTCCTCTCCCTCTCCCCCCACATCCATCCTCCATTTCCCGATAACTTCTCATCACGCTGGCTCGAGCCTCATATGAAATGGTGGTGTGCGGAGGGAAGAGAGGAAGAAAGGGAGGAAGAAAGGCGCTATGATTGGGAGGGCAGGGGAAAGAGAAAGATTGAGAGAGACAGAGAGAATGTCAAAGCTCAAGTCTGGCATTTGCCTATTTAAATTCAATCATGCAGCCCTCGCAGAGCTGGAAATGGATGGCCTGCGTTATGAATTTCTGATCAGACGGCTGATAGGTTATGAGCGGGGACGTAATCCCATTGAGAAAGCCTTTTTTCCCAAGCAAGGGCAAGCAATAACTGCCCTTCAGAGATGGCTCTTTGCTTTGCCCTTTTTATAATTTTTTCCTTTTCTTTAAAAAAAAAAAAAAAGTCCAAATAAGCATTTTTATGATGATAAATGTGTAATAATGATTCATTCTGCCTGCATCTGAAATGGGATATGCCTTTGCAAAGCAGACATGCGCTCAAAATAAACTGCCATATTTTTTCTTTTTTAAACCTAATTAGAATTCTCTCCTTCTCTCAGCTCATTTTGTACCAACACTAGTGATCTAAAAAGAAAGTGAAAGGAATGAACACATGCATTGAGACCGGTATTTTTAATACCCTGCAGGGTTTTTAACGTTTTATAGTTTGCCTTTTTTAACATGATGTGTTTACATAAAAGGATACAAAAAAAATTTTCTTCAAATGGCAAGAGCTACTGGCATACAGTAGGGGCAAGCCAGAAATTATTTTAAAAGCTGATGTTTTCTTACTTCTGCCCATGTGACATCATTCAGTCTTGCTTCATGTTATAGTGAATTAATCAAAATAGCTGAGGACACTGGAAGATTTACAGCAGCCAGATTCACCAGTGAGGGAAAGCGCATGCAGCAGCATGTTGGTCGTGTATGCCAGCACTGGGGCCTCGAAGAGCACTTTTGCAGTCTTAAAAAGCAGAAAACAGGGAGCTTGCCCTTTAAAGTTCAGGATATATGTGCTGAAACAACACCCGTCCCAGTTTGCGAGGACTGGAAACGGTCACAGGGGAGGAGGACATCATCCCAGAACTGCATTAACAGGGAAGACGCCTGACGTGACTGAAGCTTCTGTAAATAATCAAAAGGGAAAAAATAATGTCTGTAGGCATGGGGGGGAGGGAGAGAAAAGCAGGGAAGCATCTTGGTGTTGGTGCTAAGCAGGAACTTGCTCTTGGAGCTGCACCACTAACGTATTTGAAACAGCAAGGAACATCAGTGACATACTTTGCATACACGAGTACTTTGGAAAAGAAAATATTGGAGACCATGGCTGTCCTCACCAGCAGGTATCATTCATGTAATGGAAACCTAACACTGGGGGAACCCAATTACCAATGTGCGCATATTGTTTAATTGCAACAGAAGCCCAGGAAAAATTTAAAACGTGAAAGCTAAGTCCTTGTCACATCATTTCAGCTCAGCACCCTCTATAAGCTGACTTAGGTTTGCCAGTAGGCTTTCGCTCACTCCACTCTCCTGTCGCTGGTGCCCGAGCAATGCCCGTCCTTGTCCATGAAGAACTCGTAGCCACTACGTTCAAATGCTCCAGGATCTGAGCAGGGGAAGCCTTCGTGTTTCTCACCAGAGAGCTGTCAGCTCGATGTCTGTGCTCAGCAAACAGCTAGAAACCTCCTAAAACCAGTATCAGAGGTGTGCCAGTGAAACGGCTGACTGGGAAAACACCCCTCATACCCGTGGGGGAAGCTGCGCCACGAGAGCAGCAACCACCTTCTGCGTGCAGCTCGTAGCTCATCTTTCTGCAGCTGCACCTCTTCATTTATAGACACACGTTTCAGTGCCAGCAGTATTTTCAAAAAAGATGGTAAAAACATGAGTTACTATTACACCTCTTTTGATACAAGCAATTTGCTGTAATTTGATGACTCCGTGGTGTCCTACATGAATCCATATGAGAAAGAAAGTCCAGTTAGGCGAGAAGATGGCAAAATCCCACGGTTACAAGTTACACGTCCACGGAGGGCACTGTGTCCTTAGGCAAATTGTGACTGCAGAAATGCTGTGCACAACCTTCCCGTTCAGTTCCCGTTTCATTCATATTTTTCCCTGCTAATGTACTCACATATCAGCAAATCACCTTAAGTAAGCAAAGAGATTTTTTAATTGCCAAGTTGTTCCCAAATGAGAGCTTCAGGGCTGATGGCAGTCAGGCTGAAGCAGTTTCAGGCAGGTCTGGGGGAGGCTGATGCACAGTTACCACTGACAGAAAACCCAACACATGGCAGGAAGAACATGAGACAAATAGCATGCCACGTTACTGCATTTCCTCTTTGATTTAAGCTGAAGGTGGCTCTTACCGTAAAACAAAATGTGCCGCCTATTGGTTTGTATGGTGCCACGGGTGCCTTGGAAATAGAGATGGAAACTGAAACCTGGGCTGCGATGTCTATATGGCATTTCTACAAGTTCTTCTAGGTTTGTTGGATTCATTCCCAGATGTGGCTTTTGCTTTTTTAAAGTTGTAATATGCCGGAATACCTCGAGACAAGTGAGCACCTAAGGCTATCAGTGCCTTAAAGGAGATTGTAGTTTGCAGCTGGGGCTCTGTGAAATTCAAGTCCTCAGTTTGTGGAAAGCATGATATGAAAGAGGGTCCCCTGTGAGCATTAATTTAGCAACCACCTCCCATCAGTCAGGAGTTGAAGCCAACTTTATTCTTATAAATGCAACTACTTCAGAATAGCAAGACTACCAAAAAAAGTACAGACTTTTCATATTTTTCCTCATTTTGCTCAAATCGTGGATCATCAGCTAAAAAATGGAGCATTGCAGGGAGCCTCTCAGACACGCTCGGCCAAAGCATCACGTCCTCCCTGCGGTCCTGCTGCACCCCACGTAACACCGCATCTCGCCTGCACCGCCCTGCCGGCAGCCTGCAAGGGACAGCACGGACCCACACAGAAGAGGCTACGACATCTCCTTACACAACAGCCTTTTTTTTTTCCTCTTTTAACATAACAAATTGTGTTAAATTGCCAAAGCTATATGCATGAAGGGAAAACTGGAAAAAAGATATCGAGTGATTTTCTACCCATCTGACAACATCGTAACTGCAGACTTTTCTGAAATTTCACATACACAAAATGAGGGTCCCACGAAACCCCGGCACTGCAAACGGGTGTTTTTCCTGAGGAACACAAAAAGCTGATGAACCAAATGGTATCCTACTCTCACACGCTCCAAATGGTTAATTTTGTTCAGTATCCTCACACTGAAATGGGCAAGAAACCTCGCAGCTGATAATTATGAAATAACGTGGCCACAGGGGAGTTCCCTCCCCATTACCATTGGTTAGGGATTGTCTTATGTCCTGGAGCAGTAGAATTTTGATTATTTAATTGAAATTATATATATTAGCATGGATGTTCTCGTTAGCCATAAAATAAAATATCTAATATTTTCAATCTTGTTGCATCAACATCTCGTGGCAATGAATTCCAAGGGCTAAAAGCACATTATGTGAAAACATCATTGTTTAAATTCGCCACCTTGCAGTGTCACTGCCTGGATTCTTGCATTAGGAAAAAAGAAAATAAAAAGGAAGGGGTGGGAACAAATAACTGTGTATTTGCCTTCTTTATATTTTTTTTATGTCAAATGCAGAATAAAAAATTTGCTTTAACTGAGGTAGAAAAGTATTGTCAATTATCCAGCATATCACATAATTTATTTTCAGTTAAAGTTTATAAAAAACGCCATCTTCCATTACCAGATCTTAAACCCAAGTGTTGATATTCTCCTTTAGTTCACAGGACTGATCAGTTCCCAATGACCAAGTAAAATTCCAGAAAGATTTTGGGTTTTATTATCTGTGTTCTAATCAAATACAGGAGTTCCTAAGCTGGTGATTACAACTGCTGTCACTTGTATTTGCAATATCTGCTTTTCATATTTATTTGGTAAATCAAAAATAGAGGTTAGCTAAAGAAGCAAACCTCCAATAACAAAGCATCTTCTTGCAAAAAGCTTTTAGTGGTTTCTTTAACTTATCGTTAAATTTAAACTCATTTTTCCTAGTTTTCACTTCTGCAGTTAATAACTTTTATATAGCAATCCTATAATTACATTAACAAAAAAGTAAATTTCCCCCATTTCTCACAGCATTACTAGTATTACAGCATTAATGGTATATTAACCAGTAAAACCGCAAATTAAGTCAACTCATCTTCCACTGATAGGGCATGAATTTGTAATTTAGGCGGGTTTGAAGTTTTCAGTGGTTTTTTAACTATTATCAAGCTTCTGCTTTTCCCAGTGTAACAGTAAAACCCACACAGGAGTCATTTTCACATTCTAATCACCATACAGCACTTTTTATTTGCTTCCTGAAATACAGCAAACATGGGAAGTGGGTTCCAGCAGAGAGCGAACCAAGACGTTCGGCTCTGGACACCAGGATGCATCAGAAAGAGGTGGTGACACACCGAGAGACAGTCAATGACCAGAGCCAGTGGAGCACATAGGCTTCTCCAGAAAAGATTTCCAATAAGTGTTTTTGTCCAAGATTGTCCTTCTTAGCCAGTGCACACTCTCGACATTTCGGTCACATCCATCATGTTATCCTCAAGCTCACATGCTGAGGAAGACATCACTGGAAGCACCACCTCCACCAGCAAGGTCAGTCCCAGGCAACCAAGTCAAAGCTATTAGTGCAGAACAGCGTCTATGCACACACCACAACACACCCACACCAACAGCCTCCGTCACACACAGCTACAAAATTAAGTCAATAAACTGCTAACGAAGCGGCAGGGGAAGCATTCGTGAGCATCTGCCTTGGCTCCAGTGCCCCTTGATTCAGCACCCACAGCTGCAGCCCTCGCATCCCTCGCATCCCAAAGTGTGGTGGGATCCTTGCCCAACCTTCAGTGCTTCCGAGCCAAGGAGGAGAGGAGCAACACAAACTCAGGATAAAATGAATGGAATTTCAATAATAACTTTAACAGTCAAAAACGTATCTCTGGAATGTTAGATTTATGCAGTGGGAAGGAACCATCAAAAATGTTCCATTTCAGAAATATAAAGGCTTACTGAGCTAGTGAAGCACAACAGAAACACTCAGTGATAAAGGACATCACAGCCCTTTATAAACTGAACCGGTGGTTTCCCAAATTTAATATGCATGAACAGTGCATGTGAGTCCTCTTAAATCCAAGTACCAAACCCTGCCTGTTTAATAAATCTCACCAGTACTCCACTATTAGACAGGGGATTAAAACTAATCTATCAATCCCAAAACCAAGCACAGAGTGGATTAAAATGCAAAACACATGAGAGTATGAAGATGCTTAATGCTAAATAACAAACATTTCAATCACAGAAATCATTTTTATCTTCTTGTTTATGCTAAGTAGATACTATTAGGCTTAATATCTGTATTAACACAAGTGGGGGAAGAAACAGTTTTAAGGAGACCTAAATACTTGAATGCTACTGTATGGCTTGCAAGCAGAAGCTCTCTTGTTGAAAGTGAGTACACCATGGCGTTTAAAATAATTGTTTACTCTCTGAGGCCAGCTCAATGGTGCTTGACCTTTTTGTATTTTTTTAACCCAAAGCAATGCACCCACAGGGTCTTGAGAAAGACAGAACTTAAACCTGTTATTTGCATAGTAATATCTGAATATCACATTACCCCCAAGTCTGGCTTTGTCACGAATGTTAGTCTCATACCCTGATGTTCAGTGCAGCTTGTCAATGAACTGCGGTTTGGGGTGGGGTTTGTTACTTTTTTTTAAAGAATAAATGAAAAAGAGCTCATCCCACCATGGCATAAATATAATAAGCAAAGATGTGGAGAGAAGTGTGGAACTGTGTTTGCCTGTATGAAACAGGGGAATCACCAAACGTGACTCACACAATGGCTTCCAGTTCACCCAATAATTCACTTTATCATTGTCACTCCAAATTCATAGCAATGGGATGATCCCTCTTTCTGGCGTTGTACGTGAGCAGCATGAAGTTATGCATCTATATCTGCATCTGTCCATCTGCCTTGCAGAGATAAGGATTTGGGAGTGTTGCACCCAGCCGTGGTAGGAGAAGGCACTCTCTGTGTTCCTTCATGACTTTCTGAGTGCTGGGAAATGCCCCATGTTTGCCTGAATTCACCTGAGAGCATCCAAAACCTGCAGAACTCGACCTTATTCCTCGGCATCCAAGCAAAAACTACCCACTGAATCAATGAGTAACTATATGATTTGATATGAAATAATATCCACCAGGGATCTGTCTGAGGTCACCATCACCCTCATTTCACTTGTAGGCATATCAGGTTGTGAACTGATGTCTGCAGATGTGAAAGCTGGTGCATTAACCCAGTGGTATTATCACCAGCAGAATGTATAATGAGGCGAGCGAGAGTGGCTGGTCTGCGTGTGAGGATGGATAATGTCACACAAGTTCAGGCTATCTAGCTGGAGAGGGAAATTTGGTGACAGGGGAAAAAAAAAAAGAAAAGCCAACCCCTGCTCTCACCTCTACAACATTGACTTATCATGATGGTTATTTGTCTGCAGGGTCTTGCTTTTGGTGTGGCAAGAGGCTATGGTGCTATTTCAGCTGGAAAATGCAGTAAAGTTGCACTATTCTTGTTTATCTTTGCATTGGCAGCTAAACATTTTTTCTGAAGTGTCATCATTCACTAGTTACTGAAGTCCTTCCACAGCAGTGTACATCCTTAATGGAAAGCATGAAATAAAGAGAGAAGCATACTATTTTTTCTGAGGGTTGAGACAGTTAAATAACAGATTTATGCTGTCCTAATCTCTTAATTTTAGCAGAAGTCACAAATTCAGGAAAGGAAAAAGGGAAGGGAGCCGCAGTTTGATAGTTTCTACATGAATTGAAAACATCCGTGTTTTATTTCACAATAAAGGAACAAACACAAACAGCAAGCACACCCTCTCAGCTCATCTCTTTGGCAGTTATGTTGCATATCTGACTACAGCTCAATTTTTACCTGCCGTTACCCTCCATACTGGCTGTGTCAGCGTCATCATAACACGAAGCATAAGCATACCATTTATGTGTATCGACAAGCTAAGAGAAAAAAGCATGACCGTCTAATTTCACAAGTGAAGGAATGCACATAAGCAGCTCTTATCCGTCTCCCTCTCCCCTAAGGAAACTGCTGTGCCTCTCACCTGGGCTTGGGTGTTGACTGTACGGGCAAAGGCTGTGCTCAGTGTCCTCCCTGTCCCCCTCCAGATACACCCCAAGCCTTTCCTCTGCCCCTTTCCCCCTGCTTGTGGTCAGTTTTGCTCCCCGGCGACTATTGCTCCCCAAATGCCCAGAGTGGTTCAGTTCTGTTATTTAAAGGCATTTTCATTTTCCCCACTTAATATAACACTCAACACCAAAGATGCTGAGAAGGAGGTGAGAAGTCAGGTTCATTACAAGTAAACAGCTCACGGTTATTAGCAAAAGCTGTACAAAATAAATTAATGACATTATCATCAGTAATTGTGGAAGCACTCATTAACATGCCATTTGGAGAGAGGAAATACCTTTGACCATGGTAAAATACCTGGAAAAAAATTAATCTGTGGCAGCATAGGGCTCAAAGAAGAAACTCGTGGGCAGAAGGAGAGGAAAGAAAAATGGTACAAACACTTTCGAGTGCAGAAACTATTTGAACCTACATAGCAGCTCTGTATCAACTGGAGTTATCTAAAGCTCCATTCAGCTTCTTCCAGACAGTCCCCAGTGGTAAACTGTGCAGTAGCTGTTGTTGTTATTTCCCCTTTTAGCGTCTTTCCTCAGAAGAAAATCCTTGCAGCTGGTGAGTTTAGAATAGAATAGAATGGAATAGAATAGTTCAGTTGGAAGGGACCTACAACGATCACCTGGTCCAAGCTACCAGGTGTAACCTGAATTACCAGAGCAGATATGCCCATGTGCAAGTCAGGTCCAGTACCAAGACTTTAATTTACTTTAAGAGAGAAAAAAAGTCTGTAGCATAAGTACTTGTGCCTGTTAAACAGTCATATACCTCTTTCCGTCTCCAACTTTCACCTTTACACTTCCTATGCACTCGTGTGGTGCCGTACGAGGCCAGGCAGACATTTCACAGCCTTTGCAACCACGTTGTTTGGGGACCAGCTGCACAATCTGTGCATTTTGGGTACCACCGTCATTAAAACACATCGCCGTTCAGAAATTGTCTGTAGTATTCACGTGACCCAGATCAGCCCACCCCGAACTGGGGTTCCTCTGCCCAGCCAGGGCTGCCCCAGAACAAAGGGGGGCGAACGGCCGTTGTTCGGCGGATCAGAGCGTGTGGAAGTGTGGAGAGGTTTATAAGATTAATTCTTATCTCTCCGGGCAGTGGGTCAAGTCAGAACCGCCATTCAAGGAACTCTATGGATAATCTCCCTTTATTACTTTCAATCAAACTAAGTGTCTGCAATCTGCAGTATGGTTACTAATTTATTGAAAGAAATTACTTGTAGAGCTTGATTATATAATAGACGAAATATAAAATAGTCTGGGTAAGCATCCATTAAGTTTTTACATATCTCATTGCATAGCAAAGCTTCTGCATTAGCACCCGACAGCTGTTCAGTGGGTGAAAATTCACAGAAAGAAGTGGACATTATGCTTGTCCACTTCCTAATTAAAATAAGAGAAAAAGAAATGTGATTAGGGTTATATTTGCTATCAAATCTAAAAATTTGCTGTTTGCGAACATTTAACAAATGCGTTTTGTGAGAAATCAAATTTCTAGTGTATTCTGGTTAATAGAATTCTGCTGCAGCCCCTGGACAAAACAATGTAAAGCTGCCTGGATTGTGGAAATCATTCTCCTCCAGTGATGGATAATATAGCATGAGGTTTTGCTTGGTTTGATTAATTTCAGAATATTGCAGAGAAGCTGCATAATCCCTAAGATAGCACAGAAAAGAAGGAAGACATGATGAAGTAGGATAAAAGCGCGTAGTAATGAAGCACAGGCTGTTTCATATATTATAGAAAAGCTCACAAACTCATTTTTTTTGGCAAGTAGCAACCACAATAAGGGGCAACACTGGAATGCACTTTTGCTTATGCAATTATATTATATGATCTGAACAGGGGTATTTTGAAAGCAAAAACCTGCTAAACATTTCCACGGCTATGACTGGAGACAGAACAGAAATAGAAAATGCACGTTTCCTTTTTTCTGTTCACAACGGCCATTATTTATACAAGTATTGAATATGGAAAAGGCTCTGACAAATTTACAGTGGTGTGTGGATGGATGAGGATGACGAATGATGGATGAGGGAGGCAGAGGATTCCCTTATTAAAGCATCAAATCTTTCCCTAAATATCAAACAGACATCTTAGCCTCAATTGCTCGACTCATACCAAAAAATTACGCAAACCAATGAAGTAAAATTTTGCTTCCTGATAAAAACTGGAAATTTATCTTCCATTATACACACTTAATTTCCCCGACATAACTTAGCATTTTTTTATTCTGTGCTTTATACCCCTTTGAAATACTCTTTTAAAAAAAAAAAAAAAGAGAGAGAGAGAAATGTGACAACACCAAAAAAAAAAACAAAAAAGAAGAATTTCAGTACAAATTAGGCAATTGGTGTAATTACAGAATTGCTCTGTTTGGCAACCTTGGGGAATAGTTCCAGTATGACAGTCCACGGCACCCTTTCCCGGTGCCCCCCAAGCAGAGCCGTAGCTGCAGGGGAGCCCCCACTCTCCCACGCGCGGTGGGTGCCGGGCAGGTGGAGCAGCGTGCGGTGCCCGAGCCCTGCAGCCCCGCTAGCGCAGCCGCCCGCGCAGCCGTGGGGACGCAGCCACGCTCGTCCCGGCCCTGAGCACGCTGGCGTGGAGAACATGTGGGGCGGGGCGGGGGGGAATATGCCTTTCCTCTTGAGGTGGTTTTATTTTCTGTATGGGCTTTACTGGGAGTTCAGCTGTTTGCGCTTTTCCCTCTCAAACCCCGTCTTCTCTCGTTTGATGGTTGAATAGAGTCGGAAGAAGCCGCTAATACAAAAACGCGTGTGATGTCACGCGTGGAGGCTGGCGGCTGCGGGCGTTCCTGAGGCGGGAGGCGGCAGCGGCACGGGTCCAGGCTTAAGCACTACCTCAGCAGCCAGAAAACGAGAACAACCGAAAACGCGCAGGGGCAACCGGTTGCCCGTCTTGCAGCCTGATGCCTTTGCGAGTCCCCCCCAGATAGAAACGCTCCCCGTATCGCGCTGCTGGCTGCTCTCAGGACAGAACAGCACAAAACAAAATCCTTGTGGCCAGCTAGATGTCACAGGCCGTGCACAACACCCACGGGACAGCCCTTGCGTCCCACGGCGCACGCGTTTATATGGGCTCCTGGACCGAGCAGGGCTGCGCTGGCATCCCCTGCCCCGGCGAGCAAACGGCTGGCGGCGACTCCAGGGCACCGCGGACCCCCAGCAAAACCCACCTCCCCCCCCTGCCAAGGGCTGAATTTGGCAGAATAAGACAAAGGGCATTGCAGCCCCAGGGCTGATGGGGATGGTTTCGCCATCTTCCTCCCCACAAATTGCTTTCGTGAAGATGGACGCTGGACCCAGCGTTCGCCACTCTCCAGCCCACGCTTGTGTAGCTGGCCCTGTGCAGGATGAAACTCTGCAGGAACTGCTGTGCAAGTTACTGCCGTGGGGTGTTCCTTTATGAAAGGGGCCAAACCGCATAATAGGAATTAATAGTTCTTTGACAGTGTCACTTGATCTGGTATATGATCGGCAATAGAATAAATGCGTATATGGGCAAAGAAGGTAACGAAGCTTCCGTCAGTTTTAAAACCCACCAGATGCTTCTGACCCAAGACAGAGCAAAGATGTCTTGCTCAGTTGTGCCATGAGCACTGAACGTGCAATGACAGAACAAAAACCCAGAAAAACTAAAATTCCTGAAATTCATTGAAAGTATTAAGAGGGAGGAGGCAGGCCAAATTCAGCAATGTGCTAGACAAGAGGTTTGCTAGCTAATAGGCAACTGAAACCCTGTGTTCCATTCCATGATGGAAAATAGTATTTTAAATTCCAGAAAAAAATGTTAAAAGTAATTACTAGTGGGTCTCAGAAAAAGCTTTATTGCTCAGCTTCAGTCCTGTAGATGAATCATTTTAGTTTCAAAATGTTTCATCCAAGGAGGTACAAACGTACACACCAACTATTACAAGTACATCAAAAAATGCCATATGGAATTGCTACTGTGTCAAACAAGGCAAGGAGCCTCCAAGGAAGAAGAGAGCAACCACCAGGACTTATGCCTGTATTCTCTCACCCCACCTTTGAGAGTTTCATAGGCATAGACAAAATTAGAAACGTATCTACATTTAAAACGTATTTCCTACATTGTAAGAAATTACACAGTTTAAAAATAAAGACAAACAAAACTGCTTTGTGTATAGATGGGGATGGTCTGATTCTGATCCTTTGGGTATGTACTCATTCCCCAGCACAAACGCCCACCCTATTTATTAATTTCAACCTATCTCTGTATTGCCTTTCCAACTGCACATAGGAGGCCAAAAAAAAAAGAGCTGCACATGCCGCCGTTGCAATGAAAAGAAGGAAATGCAGTCACGTATATGAAGAGCAATCCTAACCAGGGCTCTCAAAAGTTCTCCAGAGAAATCGGCGCAAACAGTTGACTTCTCTTGTCACCATCACCAATGCCGATGGCCACGTACACCTGGGGCAGCTAAAACTGAGAACAAGATAGGGGAAAAGCATCACCTTAAAGCCTCCCCCCTTTTACAGCTTCAGCCCACGGGTGAGTAGTGACTGCTCTAACCTTCCAGCCATGTTGCTGGTGCCCGCCTGGGAAGCACAGCCACCTGAGCACTGACTGTCCGCAGGGGACAGGGGAGACTGAGGGACCGTCCCCAGTGCCAGGCAGGGAGCCGTGGTCCAGGGCTGGGCAAACTGGGGCACGGGACGGGTGCCCTGAGCACCAAGAGGTACCTGCCTGACGCCGGGAGTGACGGTCCCCACGTCGGGCTGATATGTCCTCCCTGCCCGCCTGGGACTGACCTGGGGCCAGACTTAGCAGTTCTCTTTCTAGACGAATCTTTGCATTTTCTTTGATATCCAAAAATTAGCAGGACTCACTTTAAATGAAGACAGATGACAATAAATACACTTCTGCTGCTTGCTCATCCTCACATACCCGTGTCCGTCACCTGCTGTCAAACCAGGACAGGCTCCCCCTCCCCACGGCAGACATGGGCTCGCTCCAACTGCTTGTGTCAGGACTGGCAGTATGTAGCATTTACAAGTAGTTCAGAGAGACAGGTAGGCATCTCTCTAAATTTAAAGCATCTAAGTAACCCTTCAAATTGTAATGAGCAATTGAGGCACAAAATTCTGTTCTGTGCTACTAACACACACAAAAAAAGAACCAAACCCTAAGGAATTTTCATTACTGAAAATACCTTAATACATGACTTTACTCATGTGAGCAGTTCCTTTGAAGTCAACAAGACGACTCGCACGTGTAACTGTTTGCAGGATCAGACACTTAGTTTATCATTTTTAAGTTCTGCTTCAGCACTGAAGGATGATGAAAGTATCTCAGTGGCACAGATCAGAGCCTGCGTGGCCCACCAAAGAACTAACTTTTTTAGAAGAGACTTAATGAAGAAAGGAGAAGCAACCTGAGTACTGAAGCGAGAAGAAGCTCCCAGGACTGGAGGAAGCGGCAGGGAAGGCACAGAGAGATGTCAGGAGGAGGCGGCAGCTCCGAGCCAGCAGCTGCGGGCAGCAGAGCAGAGCGGTTGGGACCGCGTTGTGCGGAGCAGAGCAGCAAACCCGAGCTTTGCGACAGTGCAAGAGGAAACCAGTGAAGAAACTGGAAGGGTAGAAATGACAGGACTGAGCAACAGGGCAGGCAGGGATGGCAGCTGCTGCATTTTGGCTAGGCTTGAAGGCGAGAAGTAACCAGGATGGGATGCTAGGATCAATAAGGCTGAAATATCTTGGTCAGAAAAACCAATACATTAGGATGCTACGTAATACGGGAAAATAATGTGTAAGACATGTAAATCAACTATTCTCAGCTGTAATGTATAGTAGTGACCATTCTATTTCAAAAATAATATTGTATAACTAGAGGTGATTCAGAGCAAACCATCAGGAATTATTAGGGATATGGAAAATCTCTCATACAACCAGAGATTGAAAGACTTTTTTTAACCTTAACTAGGCAATAAATAAGAGGAGACATAATAACAGCGTATAAGATAATGAATAACCTACAGGGGGTAGATCAGCTGCTTCTGGGCTATCTCATAACACGAGTACCTGGGCATCCTCCATGAAATTAAAAGGTGATGCATTTGAAATCAATAAGGGGAATTTCTTTGACAAATGCAAATTAAACTTGGGAACTCCCTGACACTGAACACGCCAAGCAGAGGAACACAGACCGATGCAAAAATGGAGTAGATATTTATGCTAATATTAAAAAATATGCAGAATTATAGTAGTTAATGGTAACAATTTAAAATAAAGTAAAATAAAAACTACCTCATACAAGTTGTGGTTTAATTCACTTATTATAGGGAATCAAGAGGAAAAAGAGTACATGGGCAGATGGTTGCACATGTCTTACTCAACATTTCTTGTTCCCTTTTCTGAAGCATCTGGTCTGTTAATGCAGGACAGAGTACTGGGTTAGGGGGAGAAGAGGCAGATGCTGTCAGCTCCCCAGTCATGGTTTCCTCTACCAGAGAGCACACACACACCAAAAAAAAAGAAGAAATAAGAAGTCCCATGTCCAAACTCCAGGAAAAGGAGACAACAGCCTATGCCGGTGGGCAACGCCTCGCCCACGCTGGCCGTGGTGCCTATTCCCTGTCGGGAGGCAGGTTTGCTGTTGGAGGAGGGTCACCCGCGGATCCCTGGACAAACCCCAGCGTTGAGACCACCAGCCTCCCCAGCAGCCCTGGTCCACCGGCAAAGCACCTCTCAACACGCGGCTCCCTGTGCCTTCTCCTCACCCCCTGTCTGGCACCCTCCAGGCTGAAGCCTGCAGCTCTGTCACATATTTATTATTCCAAATGCCAATGAGGAGGTAGAAGGGTTATTCTGCACCAACATCCTCGCAGAAATTACTTCAGAGCCTTGCCTTTTTTCCAGATGACAGCTAAGCATTGCACCACACTTCCACCATCAAACCCCTAAAATGCTAAATGTATAATTTATGCACTCCTTTCTCTCTGAAGCCCCATTAGCTCTCCATTAAGTTTCACACGTACACCAACTTTACCTTCAGACCACTAAGCTGTTTGTAGATTTTACTCTTCAAAACGCTCCCATGTTTTCCTCTTAGCTACAGAGCTACACATGCAAACTCCCCAGATGAAAAGCCCGCAGACAGCACAGGTTCTGTGCTTCTGGGCTCAGCATCCCAGGAAATGGAATCCACATGAGAAAACATCCCCTTAACTGCCTTTTTATTAAAGCTTGTCAGAAAGTGTTTTCTCCCTTTTTTGTGTGGAAAAAAAAACCCAGTCCATTTACAAAAATAATTGTTTGGCTCCATTTAATCAAAAATGGGAAAAAAAAAATCTGCTTTCAAAAATTAGTTGTTGTTTTTCATGTTAAAGGTCAAAGATTTTCAATCAAGACAGATATTTAGGTGAAAAATTCCATTTCCTCACAACACCATTTTTAGCTGGGAAAAAAGTGTGAGTGAAGCTTTTTTTCAAACATTTCTTGGTCCTGAGCTTAATTAGCTTTATGTGCTTTCCTCACGTCACCAGTGCGCAGTGCAGGATGCTGCCAAGCTCTCCCATCATCCTACAGGCAACGCCAACATCACCACCGCGGTCACTGCCCGCCAACACGCACATTGGGAAGAGGAATAACGAGCATTAATGGCAACATGAAACTTCTAGAAGCGCCTTCGCATTGGAAGTCATTCATAGTTTCACTCTCCTGGGAAATAGAGACCTCATCTGGGTCTCAGTAAGGGAGATAATTGTATTTTCAAGTTGTCACAGTTGCATATTGCTTCTTGATACCTGCCCATAAGTTTTATGTGCTCCTGTATACCTGCTGCATGCCTGTAAAGATAAAGCAACAGGAAGGAGATAGATGACACATGACTAAACAAAAAAATGATGGACCCTTATTCAAACAACAGCTTGGAGGGGCCAGGGGAATCACCTGTAGGTAGATTTTGATTTGTTTGGTTTTGCTTTTGTTGTGAGTGCTCTCAACCAACAAAATGAACCTCTGCAAAAATAAATATGTAAGAAAAGCTAGATAAGATATAAAACCTACTCCCATCAGTTTCTTGATAGTCTGCAGTTATATTTTTGCATGGAAGTCAATAAAATTCCATGCAGTGTGTGGTTTTTTCTGGTGGATGCAATTTTTACAAAAAAAAAAGTTATAAATAAATTATTAGTTGGGTAAAGCTGCATTTGTTCTTAAAGGAGAAGAGGATCAAAGTAAGGCAGTGTGAGAGAAAAGGTAACAGATACAACTAGATTAGGCTGCAAACACCTTTAACTCTTCTTTTATTACTGCACCTGTTAGATTCATTTTTAATGATTTTTAACCTTATAATTTTATATTTTAAGTCTCTAATAAATCACATTTACCTCCCTTGGGTGATGTGTTTTGATACCTGTTTATTTATTCACTTCAGAATCTGAATGGTTGTGGTAGAAAAATTTTTCCATAATACATTTAACATGGCAGAGTCTAGAGGGAAACGTGCAGTTCTCATAATATTCTGAAAATAAAATATCTCCTCTTTTATTTGTCTTTGAAGCAGCCAGTAGCTGTGGCCGTTTGCCTCCTGCTGCACACCTCACACCGCATCCAAGTGAGCAGGTATTACCCCACTCGCACAGGTGGAAAGTGGCACTACTCCTGCAAAGAGGAGACCTCCCAGACCCAGCCACGTGGGAGAACAGGGCTGTGGGTGCACAAGCCCTATGCAATGCATATAGACTGTGTTAATGATGCATTAAAACATACTTGTAATCCCATTTAAAACATCTAAATTACAATTTATGCAGCAACAGGACAAACCATAACAGTGAGAACAACAACCTGCTACAACATAATGACTGGCAAGTGTCTCCATCACTTCAGGCAGTGACCTGACTGGGTTGGACTTCTAGCCATGGAGAGCACTGGCAGCTGCCAAGAGAGAGGTGGCTCGATTTCACCCATCTCCAGTTTCTAACTTTGTGTCTACAAGGCATGGAGAATTGGGAGAAGCTGGTTGGGACCTGCAATGACCCAGTCTTGCCGCTGATTCAGAAAACACCGCTGCTTCACCCCTGGAGCTTTTGCCGGTGCTCACAGCCTCCACCCAAGGGACCTGCCTAGACCATCCCTTATCTTGTATATCCCAACTGGCCAAAGTAGTAGTGATATAAGGAGTTTAGCAAAGGAATTTCCTCACCAGTCATTTCGTACTTAAAAGGCACTAGAGACTTACAAATACTTGTGAAATAATAAAAGCCCTGAGAGATACCATCGTCACAGCAGATTCCAGCTCTTTGGCAATCTCGACGCTCATGGGTTCCCAGCTGAGCAGGAGCCGGCTCCTTCCCCAGCACCACCTGGACCAGTGCCATCTCCCACATAGGCTCAAACAGCACAAAACCCACCTTTGGTTTAACCTCCCCCTTGTGTCACAGCCTGAGGGAAAACAGATGTCTCGGCCATGTCAGTGTTACTCACAGAAAGGCTGTTGTGCCACAGCAGCCCTGCATCGCGCTTCCATGCCTTCATAGGGATGGTCTCCCAGGAAGGCGCATTCCCCCTTTATTCAACGGGGTAGCATCCCAGAAGATGCCATCATTGCCTTTTCTTGCACAAGGTTAGGTGCATTTGACACGCAGTCTCCAATGAAGTTTACTAGATAAAAATGGAGCTCTTGACTGAATGCAGATAAATGCATTTTATGGTATCAGATAACAATATCCTGTAAAGAAGATGTTGCACATATCTAAAGAATTAAAGAAGAGACTGCTTTGCCTGTGAGCAGCACTGTAACCAGCAGGCAGCCCACCATCTTTTAACATAAGGAGGTGCAAAACCAGTAATCAATGCACAGTCATCTTTTGGGGGGTATTTGCCCAAGGACCAGGTCTACAGAGATTTCTCCTCATGACGGGGAAGATGGACCTAACTGTGGCTAGCCAGGTTGATACTGCTGCACCAAGCAAACTGCAAAATAAACTGTAAAGCGATGAAGTGAGAAGAAAGGGCCAGAAACACCAAGCAACAATGAAAAAGGCTGGAGAAGCCCTGAAGCAGCAAGCAGAAGGGAGCAATTTTAGTTCTGGTTTTAGGTTGTACAGTAATTTTCTTGTCTGCTAATAAACATGTTATGCCACACATGAAGGCCACAGCCACAGGAAAATTATCATTTCAGGATCACGTGCGGGGGAAGGCACGACGGATCAAGCACTGGATGTTTTGCTAAGGAGATACAGGTGAAAGATGTTTGGAGGGGACGGCCAAGGATCGAGACACCCGACCGACGGCGAGCGCGGCTCCGGTGTGCCCAGACCTTCAGCGGACAGATGAGGGAGGAGCTGGCTGGAGGCACCAGCACTGACACAGTAGCAGCTGGCACAAGATAATAGGAGCCCATAGACTCCTGGCCACTAAATTCCACTTCTTTTTTTTTTTCCTTTTTAGAAGTGGCAAGAGATCAGTTGATGCCTCCTAGTCCCTTCCAATCACGTTGTCTGTGATTTCCATGATCTCCTAAAGCTGAGGAGTTTAGTCCTCATTCAGACAGAAAGTCTACAAGACCACAGAGTGAAAATCACGGGCTGATGTCATGTTTAAGGTCTGGGAAAAAAACCTCACGGGCTTAATGGGCTGCCCTAAAAAAAGGAGCACACTTCAACGCAAGCTCTTCAAGACAGCAAAACTCTCGACTGCAGTTACACGTTTTGTTCTGGATATGCTTGGAGAACACAGAAAAGCAATCCATCTCAAGTATTATGGCTTTTCTATAGACAACACATCCAAAAAGGTTTCTAAATGTAGGAAAACAAGTATATAATTACATAATTAAGCAGATGCACTGCGATTTTTCTTTTATGTTACTCTTTATATTTTCAAAAGGCAACAGGACAGAGCTGTGCTAAAAAGCAATAAAGCACGGGTAATTTAATACTAAATTACATCCATATTGAAAAGTTTACATGAAGTTGAGAGCAGACAGAGGTCAGGTTTTCAACAGGACTGTCTTTAATTGTGGCCATCAGTTTTAGCAATCCAGATCTCTGGATCAAAGACAAATATAATGCATTTCCTCAACACTGAATAGTGAAAGCAGACAGTAAGCATGGCACTATCTTGCACCAAAAGGTCATAAAAATGATTATCAGAGGGGGAATATATCTTGCTGTTCAACACACACCTTCACATAACATACTGTATATTTTCAGTATTTACATTTTTCTAGCAGATTTTTCAGCAATTAGGAATGTAAATTAAGAATTTTACTATTAGTTTTCAGATACAAAGGGGTTTCCTTGTCCTCTAATAAATGTGCCATCTTTGTGTAGGTCTTTTTTAATTTTTTCAGTTGCTTTCAATCATACCCTCAGCCCAGTGAAACAATTCCTCCCTCCTTAGGGAAGAGATGTGAGCTGAGACACTGTTTTCTTTCTAAGGCGGGGGGGGGAGAAAAGGGAAAAAAAATAAAATGAGGAGTAAATTATCAGCAAATCAGATAGAAACAACTTTCCTAGATCTGCAGATCCATTGTACAAATGAAGCAATTTCATCTCTGCTTGCTCTGGAGGGGGGGGGGATTTTAAGTGGCCAAGGGGGACTGGAACGGGATGCTAGCAGACGAAGCATCACAACATTTGCATGCATAGACCACTCAAATCTGCACCAGGAGACTACTTGTGAGAATCCATCTTTTTTCACTTAACAAGATACAAAATATAAAACACATTTGCCTCTTATTAAGCCTCTCTTGTAAGTGGTTCCAGGTCCACCATATTTAAAGAGGGGGAGAGGGGAGCCTGGATGCTCTCTTGGGAATTTCACGGGAGTGACTGGAGATGAGGTACAGGCTGGGAGCCTTTATTACTTTTTTTTTTTAACTTTTTTTTTTTTTTTACTTTTTTTTCCCCCCTTCTCTCTAAAAGCACAGAAGGAATAACATTTTAAATCATTAGCATTTACTTTAAGTAGCACTTTCTTTAACTAAGCTTCCCTTCCTGGCCCTCACCCTGTTAGCACTGTACCCCATGCTCACGTGTAGGAGCTGCCCTGATGGAATTGCATTCTGGTTTTTGAATGCAGAAGGTGCTTTTTTAAAACTCTGGCCTCCCAGCTGAGGCAGCTGTGAAAGAAACTGCAATCTTGTTTTTCTTTAAAGTGTACTGAGAATAGGGTTCTTGTGTTTATTAGCACCTAGGCCTGCAAAGCATATAGCCTCTTAAAGTTCCTCTAGTGCTGTTGGAGTGGTTTCTGTTTTGGTTTGAAAACAAAACAACATGACACAAACCCACCACCAATCTCTGTTAAAAACAAGGATTCTTAGCAACCTAAATTCAATTCACAGTCCTGTGTCGCACATTCGGTAGCATTTTCATAATTTCTATGCTTGTTAAATATTAGATGCAACATTAAAACATTGAAGAGAAAAAAAGAGGCTGGTAGCAACTGCTTGAATTTACAACCTGACAAAGAGATAGGTGGAGATGAGTTACGAAAGAAGTCATGGATCCTGCAGGTTCAAGCACGTTACAGAAAATAGTTATGAAATACCCCTTGTTCCGTGTTCAAAAAGTAAGGAAAACCAAGTTGCTCCTTTACCTGGAAATTAGGTGTTAATGAGACCTCTTCAGAAATAAAAAATGTGCAATTTTCACTGCAAAACAGAACATATGTCCTCCCTTTCAATTTGCCCAAAAGAAAACCTGGGGCACAGGTGCTTTGTCTTGAATATCTAGTATTTCTAAGAAAATGGACCACATTTCTGGAACAGACCAAGCATTGTCTTTCATTTCCACATAAAGAAAGAGGCAGAAGAAATTCTTTTATAAAACAGTGAAAGAGATGGAAAATACAGCATCTGTTGGAGGAGAGAAAAAAAACCCAAACATCATCTCTGCTACATTTGGCACCAAAAACTTCTGGATATTTCCAATGCATCTTTCACAAGTCAGACAGTTGCCACATTTCCCCGAAATCTCCTGGAGACACTGATTTGCTAACTAAAGCATATGTCAAACAACCTCTTTTGTGGTGTAATAAGTTCAACAAGACAGTTCACTTCCTTGGAGCAGCTGTGCAGAAGGTTAAATGTTGGACCCAAAGGTAGTTTGTCACAGCTCAGGAGGTGAGAGGTGTCTCTAATCGGATGCACACAGCTCATAGCAGGAGGTGCATCATCACCAGAAGGTCTCCTTTGGGGCAAGGGACCTGGCAGGGCAACCTGGTCGCAGCTGAGCCTGCTCTACAGGGTAGTGGCATCACCCTGGCTCCAGCCACAGAGCAGCGGCTGCGGAGTCGCTGACTCCTACCGCGGCAAGCAGAGATGCACAACATCTATTTGTCACTGGCTACAGCAGGAGGAGACCCAGGCTACGCAGGGATCTCGTCTCACTTCAGAAAACACCTTTACCACATCGCTGCCCAACACTTGGCCACCTTGACCAGCCTGCAGCCGGAGGGACACCCACTTTGGGACTCCTCACCTCTCAAACATGCTTTCCACAACCTCCTGCCGCTACCGATCCTCTTCACCAGTTGTCCCTGGGCTGACACTTTGGGGTAGGATGGGATGAAAGCACAGCTCCGACCTTCCCAGCAGCAGGCAGCTGCTCCTTCACAGGCACCAAGCAGGGCTGAAAAGGTCACTGCTGAAAGGCGGCATGGGCACCTTCTGGTCAGTGAAGGGGACCTCCTCGGTGCTCCCAAGGAAGTGCTGATTTCCTTCCACAGTTACACTAGGTCACAGGAATTAAGAAAGGCGGAGATGATTACTAATACTGGTGGAGTCTTTCACACCCACTTTTTGTAGGGTTTGTGCTCTAAACGTGACAGCAACTTGGATCTCTCCAACCAGCATGTGAGATGAGTTGGGCTTGGATTCATCTGTAAGAAGAGAGATTTTTGGAGGTCCTACAACCTCAAGCTTTAGAGAAGCCACGTGTAAAGCACCATTTCCCTGAAGCACTCCCTGCTCTATGCGTACTGACTGAGGAAAGCAGTAGCAGCGATGGTGTTTTTGTTGACTCTTAACTGAATCTTCAGCTACATTGCTATTTTCTGGAGAAGTACACTCTTGTAGTCTGTTAAATGGGTCTCAGCATTGCAGCAAAGGTTCCCAAACACCGTATGTAATCTCCAATTTTCTCCTTTCAGTATTGTAGTAATATCATTATGTTTTTAACTACGACTTCAAAACTGGGATTGGCTGCAACCGTCCTGAGAAATCAGGTTAAAACAGGTGAAGGTATTAACTAACGGATAAAAGAGCAGACTCCAAACAGCCAGGTTTCCCTCCAACTTTCTCCCATGTGTCATCCTAAAAAGTGCTTCAGAACCTGCTCTTGTGACTTGTTCTGTGCTGGCACTTACACCAGTGTAAGCGGGTTTGAGGCAGGAGGAGGGCTGACCCGGGCGGAAGGTACAGGGCTGAGAATTTAATCCCTTTGTACCTCAGTCACCTAATCCATAAAACAGGGATAATAATGCTCACTAATCTCAGAAGGCTTTAATTGATTATTTGTTAAGATCATCAAGAACTTAGCAGGAAGGCTTTAAAGACCTGCGAAGTCTATTAATTATTTTATCATTATCATTGCTGTAAAATTATATGACTTTCCTCCTTTTTCTTTGTGCCATTTAGATGGGGAAGGTTTTGAGGCAAACTTTCTGTCTTCCTGCTTGATCATGTAGCACGCGACACCCCAAGGCCACAACTCAGCTTAAGTCTTGAGGTATTATTATAATAAATAAGGATAGTTTTAATAGTAAATTCTTCAGACCAAGGATTATGTCTTTCTGTTTATCTCATTGTTATACAGAAAAAAAATAAAAACAATCTGGCAGAATCCAATGCTGTGGCTAATGACGACGAGTGACAAAGTACTGTATTAAAATGAATACAGCAAGGGGAAGGCAATAACATTTCTAATAGGGGAACTTCAGCTGTAGCTTTTCATTGTCAGATCTCAGAGCACTTTGCAGCAGAGCGCAAGCTTTTCTGCATCCACTTTAATGCACAGGTAAGGAGCAATTGTGCAAAGTCAAGTGGCGGAGATCCAACCAAGTCCCCAGGTCAATCTTAATGAGGCATTGCTATAAAAAACTAAGGCTGTTTATCACTGCTAACACAATGACAATTGCATGTTTATTAATGTAATATATATAATCGTATTAAAACCATATGTTTGTCTATACATGGATTCATAGATTTTTTCTTTACATCACTTGACCCAGACTTCAGTGTAACCGCATTGTAATAATTTTCATCCTTTAAGCTCAAAGGCTTGTTAAAGCACTGACCAGGAAAGTTGCCTGTCCGAGTTATAGATAGCCTGAGACAAAGAGTTCACCAGCTTCTCTGGTAACTTCTTCCAGTGGTTAACTACGATCGTTAACATACCTGTGCCATATTCCCCGTTTGAATTTTGGTGATTAGAAGCTGAGCCCACTGCCATTTGCAACAGCTTCTCCATGCAGACACACACACACACACAGAGATAGGGAAGAGTTTCATGTCGACTCAACTTACACACACACACAAAAGGCTGACTTCTCTGAAGTGCTTTAGGCAGCTACTTGTGTTCCAAATGTTTGTATTTTTAGACCCAAAGATTGAGCAAATGTTGCTTCTCACCAAAGCCTACCTAGAGCAGGACTATTCTGATGCTCTAGAGTGAAGATTTTTGCATGATTCTGGCAATATTTGGTCACACCTGAAAGATTAGCTTGTCTAATATCAGTAAGGAAAGATATTTCATGGCTGGTGTATTAGGAGGAAGCATGTTGTGAATTGCTTCAATTCACATTTAATCTTTTCACCTCAGGGATCCAAACTTCTCAGACCAATGGCCAGCATGAGCTCAGACGGCCGAGTGCAATAATGCCGGAGAATCTGTGCACAGCAGGAATGTGCCGTAACCGTTACCTGCAGTTTGCATGTGCATCTACACCACACACGAACGGGGGCGGTTGGTGGAAGATCTCATTTTATTATGGCCTCAGGACACCAAGCTAGAATTGGTCTAACAGGAAGGGGAAAGTTATTCAGCCACAAGCTTTCTCTCAGATGGTTTTCTCTTCAGAAGTTTACTTTACCTCCCAAATTAAATTTTTTGGTAATATTCAATACCTTTTTAAAAAAAAACAACTTAAGTTGTAGCAGTGTGTCCACAGTTATTTATTACCTGCCTTGTGGTCTGAACAAATATGATTTTGTTATTCTATGTTGTCAATAGGAAAAGCACATATGGTTTTGGTTGACAAAATTATGATAAAATTCACTGTATCCTAAAAAATGATTGAAAAGTTTGCAGATGGTTTCGGGGGGGGGGGGGGGGGATTGAATTTCAACAAAAGACGTGCCAAATTTTTTTCTCTTCTTACTGTTCACCCTGTTTCCACATCCCAGCTTTTTTCTTATTAGATACTAGGGTAAAGCAGGTATTCAGCCCAGAAGTCATATGTTTCTCTTTAGCTTTTGGCATTCCATCACACTTTGTCATGTTCACATTATGTTATACCCAAGTTCATTCACAGATAAACATGAAATGACATCATAAGCCTCAAGTCACAAACAGCAAAACACAATCAACAGTAATCTAAAGAGTGTCACATTTGCACCCCAAAAATTTCCTGTTTGAGGACTGTTGGTCTTACTCATATTCTAAGGTTTTCAGTCAACCTAATTTTTTCTTCTTTTTTTTTTTTCTTAAAAACTTAGTTCTGTTCTCAGTTCTTTTACTTCCCAAGGGACAAAAAAGTGGGGAGAGGGCCAGGAACTGCCAGCCCAGATCAGACATTGTCTTACTTGTTGTTTGAATTGATAACCTCCTTTTCCTCAGCACTGTTCACATAGTCAAGATAATCACTTCTGTGGGCTTTGCTGTAGCTGCTCGCTGTGCTTTTTTAAATTCTGAAAAACAAAAGACCCATGCAAGCCCCACTTTTTGTGGTTCATCTCCAAAACATCTTTACAAAGAGATTTCACCTGTCATTTGGTGAAACACATTTTTCTTCTACTTTGTCTTCCTGGGGAAGATATTCATTTACCTTTCTGCTTGTACCTGAAGGCTGCAGTGACTGGTGCCCCGTTAAAATGACAGTTGGGTGGGCTGGCAGATAGGACAGACCCTTGGACGTTGATGAGACCAGGGGGCAGGAAGCTGGAGGCTGGAGCCTCACAGCCTTGTGAGACCACAGGGTTTTTGAATTAACTGCTGCACACTGGGACTGACCTTCATTGCTAAAATAACTCGTGGGGAGTGCCTCTCACCTCCTCATGCTTTCCATTAATTTGGTAACAGACTTCAACTTGTCATAGACGTTTTTCTCTCCATGACACTCATGGTAGTTGACGATCTGCCACATCACCACCTCTAACAGTCGTTCGTACCTTGGTGTACGCATGTGTGTGTAGGTCCACACTCCACATGGTGATCAGCACGGGCTGGGAGAACAGACACCTGGGCAGGAGGTTCTGCTTCCCCAGGAGAGGGTGAAGGGATGACGTCCTCCCCGCATCTGAACAAGAGGCGAGCTCTGAACTCTGTCCCTACTCTTTCATTTTAGCCATGTTAATGATGGATAACACAAAATACCGAGGATTTCTTCAACCTGCCAGAATATTCCCACCTCTGCCAAACCTGTCAGTGGCCTTCGGCAGCTGTCGTCCTGCCTGCCCGGGGATGTCCGTGGAGCAATGAGCCAGCCTGGAGAAGGTGGATAATTGTTGAGGGGAGAACATCTGGAAGGTGTCATTGGAGTGTTAGTAGCTCTCCTTGTCTATGAGCTATGCCCAAACACGTCGATAAGTTTCCCAACATGGAATTCATTTTTTATAACAGGATACATGTGGAAGTTCATGTTTCAGCAGTGGCCAGAAGTGGCTCTTTTCTTCTTCAAAAAGATTTGTGACCTCTTCTCCAGGCTACTGTAATATGATTTATTTGGGTCTCCTTTCACAGAGCACTCACAGGCCACGGTATTACAGAATACAAGAGCACAGGCTTTCAGCTATGAGTTAATGAGAGTTATGCTCCATGACCTGCACCATCTGCCCATTAGCCAGCAAGCATAGCGTAACGCCTGCCACGGCACAGAGCCGCTCTATGCAAGGATCCGTCTGTCCTGCGCCACCAGAACAGGCAGTGTGGGCTGGGCTGGGTAAGGACGGCAAAACTCCACATGCGCAGAGCAAGTGTCAGAGTGCAGGACGCAACGGAGGGACACTTCCCATCCCACGTCCGCACCCAGCAGCAGCAGCCATCTCTGGGCATTTTCTGTGCTCCGTACACATCCTAGATGCGAAGGAGAACAGGACGTGTGCCTGGTATGGATGACCAACCACAGAAAGACAAGAGCAGAACAGTGGCTGCACCTCCTTCCTAGAGCTGCTTTGGTCCTAGCGGAGACAGAAGAGCGCCTGGGGCATGGAGATTTACAGCCAAGCTCAAACACATCTAGAAGCTTTTACATGCATCTCAGAAACATTCAAGGCTCACCCAGCCATACCCATTCAGTCGAAAGGATACCTGTCCTACAGCAGCAATACACCTTCTGTAGGCAATTATTTGATTGCGCAAAGGAAAAATTTTGCAAACTCTTTGCAGTGTGAAACCCTGAACTGAGGCACAAAATGCTCTCCATACCCATGCCTATTTCCAGCAGAGAATGTAGCCTCTTTGAATTTTATCTAAAACTATTTTCTTATTCAAGGTCTCTCCAAGCACTTATTAAAATAATCAGTTTAATGATCACAATGACCCTGGATAAATGCAGCAGCTGGAAGATCTTTAGCAACAACTCAGAAAACTTCCTTGCACAATACCACACATCACATGTATCTCAAAATACCACACCTGTGAAGAGGTACCCTTTACTGAGGCTCTGAGCGGCACCTTTTCAAAGGGACCACGGGAACACTACCTCCAGCTTGGACAGAAAGCAACATGCTTTTATGCCTTGTCTGAACTGCCACCCTCTGTCTGAAGCACTGAGAGGCAGGATCAGCACTCTGCATTAGTACAAACCCTTGATATGATGCTTAAACCTCTAACCCACCAGTTCAGAGGGAAGAATTCTACCCAATAAACCTTCCTGACATGCAATAAAATAACACATTTATTTACTTGCTTGAACCCACCAATGTGCTGTTCATTTCAGTGATTGATAGAATTGGGTTATAATAAGCATACTTTATTATTGAAAAATTTAATTTAAGGTTTAAACATAAAACAAATGGTATTTTCAAATCTATTTTAATGAAGACTATCAAAACCATTCCATTGCCATAAGGGAAAAATTCTGTCTCCATATCTGTTATGTATATATGCATAAAATCTTCAGCCTACAAGTCTAAGTCGCCTGTCCTTCCATCAATCCATCATTCTGAAAATAGAATACAGAAAGCCTTATTTTTTCACTTAATTTTCATTAGATTCTTGAGGGAATTAAAATAACACAATAATGGGCAAATTCTGCCACTACAAATCCAAATGACAGCAATGAATCTACTTACGGGCAGAATTTGGCCAAAACTCTAGCGAGGAGTGCCAAATACAGAGCAGATACCCATAAAAGTATACTTAGAGCTCAAGTATGTCAGGTAGGTAAATAATATACTTTAAATTCATACAGGAATATGAAGGCCTTTAATGTGCCGTAGAAGGTAATGGATTGGCTAGCGGGACAGCAGTGCAGCTCCTGATGTGCACTGTAGCTGTGGGCAAATGACTTTTTCATTGCAGAGCACCAACAAGGCTCTTTGCCTCTTGGGGCAAATCCCATGCTTGGCGCCATTCATTGCAGCTGCACTCCTACCCACGTTTCTGAAGAGGTTTTTCTTGTACAGGGAAATGCAGAACTTCTGGTGTGCCTCCAACAAGGTTTCTGGACATCCAGATGCCCAGCCTTGGAGAAGCCTAGTGATGTGATGTATTGCCTGGTGCTCACGCTGATGGACTTGGCATGTCCACCTTCATCTGGGGCTTCCCTGCATAGGGTTAGCTGGGCAATCCTTGCAAGCACCGTGCCGGAAAGTGCAATCCAGCAACTCACCAGGACGGTGCTGGTCTTCCAGCAGGACTGGGGAGAGTCACCAGGTTGTGTGTATTGGCTCTCCCTTTCTCTGTGCACCTTGTGCCATTCACCTCTGCCCTGTATACACACTCAAAAGGAAGATTTTAGAGGATATACTGAGAAAAGAACTTTATAAAGCTTTTCCCTGGCATTTTTCAGAGACCTCCCCATGGTCAGTGTGGACGTCACCTTTCTCATCTTTAAATTAAAAAATTGCAAAAAGATATCTGTCACGCCAGAAGAAAATCCTGCTCCTGAGTCCCTTTCCCTCACTCCTCTTTCCCCGCAGCTGGCAGAAACGAAAGGCTGCGGGTGGCTGCTGTGGGACAGAGGTTTTAGGGGACAGACTCCCAGCCCCATCCTCTCAGTTGAGTGGTTGGAAGATGCCTCTACTCTGACGGTGGCACCAGGATCACCACCCGATCTGAAAGGCTCATCTGCAGACCCCCAGCTGGTGCCACATCTGGCATTAAGTCCTTGCTGAGAAAAAACAGGCAGAGTGCCATCCGCTCAGCAAAGCACCGTCCCTGGGCAGCCAAACCCCGGGTTGGGTGAAAACATCCGCCCACAGCTGGCTGAGCTGGCCCCATGCTCCTCAAACCCCTTCTCTATTCTTGTCCCATTGCCGTTTATTTGTGGACATAGGCAAAACACTTTTTTAATTTGAATGCATTTAAAAAAATAATTTGTGGCTGCTTGCTTGTTATAATTGAGTGTGTAAGTTAAGCTTTAGCCATGCACTGAAGTTCAGGGGGTAGGAATAATAGAATCACATTAAGGATGCTGGGAATGTTCTCATTCACATTTTCCTTAATTTTTTTTAAATCACCTCAAACCATAGCAGTACATTAAAAGCGCAAGGTGTTGGCTGGATTCTTGTTTGATAATTTTTAAATGATCGTCTATATTCTAATTTGGTTTGCACACAGCCCTGATAAGTCAACAGATTCGTTTCTTCAGTGGGTCAGACCCTTAGTATATTTTGCCTTTTTGCAGAAAAGAAATTTATCTTTTGAAATGACTTATTCTTTCCCTGGATGTTCCTTTGATGCAGGTCTATTGTTTCAGTGTAAAGAAAATGTATTCCTTTAACAGGTTTATGCCTTCAATGGAATTTGTGTAAGTAGGTTCCACTGCACAAACACAAAAAGCCCTAATACATGCAGGCTGGGTCTACATCACGCCGTCAGATGTCAGGTTTGATGACTGATGGTACTTACACAGATTTACACAACAAAAAGTACATTAAAAGGACGTTAAGATTGTGAGTCAATGTCACAAAAGCATGGAAATTCACATTTCAGGATTTAAACATCCAATATTGACATGGAATGCTGAATATTAAAATAGTATCCCATTAGAGTTGAGGTACTGAATAATTTTTAATCTAGACTATTAATTTCCTGAAATTTGTTGTTCTCTCTGCCTCTTAAGGCTTTCACATTTTTAATTAAGTTTTTGTTGTGTATGTGTCCTTGTCTTGTAATTTCTAAGTTGCTCCTGTGTCTAGTATAATTACATAATATATGCAGCATGTATGATAGCTTAATTGGAAATGTTAACCATGATATGTATGGAAATCATAAAAAGCTTCATGCAACTTTGAGAGTAAATGTTTCTACAGATTTACCGACATTTATAAATGGTTGTTTCCAGTATTATTCTCTAATAAAAACAATTATACCTAACACCAGCCCAACTTGGAGTAAAATTATGAATAATAAGAAGAATAATTAGTACTTACAGAATCCTTATCACCACGGGGTTATTGGTTTCAGATGGAAAAACAGATTTAGGGGTTAAGTGACTTGCCAAAGGGCTGACTTCGAGTCAGTGTACAAGGAAAAAAAAACAAAAAAAGCCATGCTTAGAAAACACGCGCCTCGAACCAGGCTCAGGCAACAATATTAAACTCCCTTTCTTTGATCGTTTGACCCCCTCCCCCACGTGTCTGGCATTATTCTTACAAAACCTTTTGGATCCAAACCTTTCAGATGTTGAATTGCTCTTAGGAGATGGTGAGCACTAAAATAAATGGGAATTGAAGGTGCTTAGAAACGTGCACAGCCAGAATGATGTAAAGTTAAAAATAGTAAAGTAAATTGTATTTTGAAATTTTTTTGTAACATTAAAAAAAATTATTCCCAAGTTTACACCTCTTATGCCAGGCCTTTACCCTGGCGTGAATTCTCCTAGGCAGTTTTATAAGCCTTCCGAGTAAAAGTGTGTAGCAAAACCAACGGCGTGCTGTAACTTTAACTAGCAGCCTTACAGCCTCGCTGCAAGAGAAGCAGAAATATGCAAGTTAAACCAGTGGATAAAAAAATCTCCACTGTAATGACTATTTGCTACGCTCTCGAAAGGGGCTGGGACAACTTATGAGGAAAGGAGAGGAGTACCGGGAGGAAGGCAAAGCGCAATGAGATAAAACAGGAACCGCTATTTTGAATACAATTTACGTTGCTAATTCCATTTCTATCTATACAGAAGTGAGGCTCCATCTTACAGCACAGTGCAGCCATTTTAAGTTTACCAAGAACGAACTAAACAGAAAATAGTATTCTTCCTCAAATAAACCATAATATTGGTTCAAATGCTGACAGGAGCTGAGTAATGGCTAATGGCTGATTAAGGCCAATATCAATTAAAAAAGAGAAATTTTCTAAATATCTCAAGACTACTCTGTAATTCCAGGACCAAAGGAATCGCCTCTCTCCAGAAGTGCTCCCACGTTAACATTTTGGTGTTAAATTGGTATTAAAACACACCAGCTATGTATAGGCACATTATTTGCAAAATACAATCATTTATCAGTTTCCATTTTTGCTGAATTTGCTTTCCTGCCTGCAGTGGCTCCACTTTGGATGAGCAAGAGCAACGTCCCCCATTCCCCTCCATAAGCCAGCACCTGGGAGCCTGCCATCCCATCAGGGCACCGAGCAGCAACACCAAACTCGGGCTCCGGCATCTGAGAAGAAATGGGACAGCAGCAGATGAAAGAGAACGAACCACAGAGGAAATACTGTGGTAGTCAACAGCGGAGCGGCAAAGATGGAGACAACATGCAGAAGTATTAAATACACCTTGGCGAGAAATACATATTGAATGTAGCAGATGCCAGAGGCTTGCCCTCTAACACGCAGAAGGACACCCGGACCCAGTCAGACGGGTATTGCCTCCTGCAGCAAAGGACCAGAGGCGCATGGCAAAGGGCATCGCTGGCGCGGAGCCCCTCCAGACATCGGGTCGGGGCTTGCCGTGGAGTTTTTCCAGAGTCTGAGGAAAACCATGTATACTTATTTATCTGCTCCCTGTGTAGATAATGAATGGACAGGTCTGATGCGCTCTGGAAAGAGTATCAGGTTCTGAGAGTGGCAGGGAGTGCGTCAGAGATAAGGTCTGTTCATGAAACAATGGGGTTTTGTGGTGATATTTCATGTCCCTAGATCAAAGTCCACTATTCCTCTTCAGTCACTTCTAAAATGGGGGTTTGAGAATCAAGGGGAAGCCAATTTCTACTGAGGGGGATTGTCTAAGGGGTATCTCAGGTGGTTTAGCCTTTTTGTTCCCCCCAGAAAGCAAAGAGAACATGAGTTACTAAAAGAGTTTTTTTTCTCAGCATAGCCAAAATCCCACATATTTGAAATCTGGACACGAGATAATCCAAAATGTGAAAGAAAAGTGTTGAACAGCCTGTACTCTAACTAGACTGTCACAACACTGTACAACACTGTTTATCTGCAGGGTTCCCAGGAATTGCCTGCCCCGAGCGGCTCTTGGAGCTGAGCCATTTTCTGCTGAAGTGGTTGCGGAGCTTGAAATTTGGGGTTATATTGAGAAATAGGTTTCAGCCTCTGTTCTGACTAAAGACAGCGCTATCAGAATAGTAGCAAGTACTCTTCATTCTGACTTCAGCAAAATATTATTATTAATAACATTAAAAAGCTATGCTTCAGCAGACAAATTGTAATGAAAGAAAACAATTGCAAGCATCTCCTCGCTGGTCCAGCCCTGAGCCCAGGCTCCTTTCCCAACACTGCCTCCATGCACCAGCCAGGCAGAAACCGATTCCTTCTCCCCTGCAAGGTTGAGAAGGGCACTTTATTCCTTCCAGGTGTCCTGCACTGGTTTATTTATGGTCTCACTTTCTTTCTTAGTGCGAGAAATCCTAGCTTTTAGCCAGCTGTAAAGGATTGGCAAGACACATTTGTAAGGAGAAAAAAATTAGCGATGCTTTTTTCTTACCAACCTTTGCCCACCTTATTAGGTGGGGAATTTTCCAGTGTACTTAAATAAGCCCCACAGCAGCCTCGGCATCTGACCCGTGAGCAGCGACGTACGAGAGCACTTGGTGCGTTAGTCCAGAAAACAACTGAAACATGGTCCCATCTGATAAACCCGGGCTCTGGCCTTAGGAAAAACTTCCCATGAGGAATGAAAAGAAAAGGAAGACAGACTGGTGTTTCTATTCTCAAGGGCTTTGGCAAAATCATAGCGACCCCACTGACAAAGCCCAGGAGCCACCACTTCTCTCGCAGTCCCTGCTAAAGTCACCTTCTCCCATTCCAAAGCCGGTGTCATGGTGGCAGGGACGGAGAGGAGATGTCCCCGGCAATGCCCACCCATGCAGCATCAGATCAATCCGAAACGGTGTTCAACAGCTACTGCTCCTGCACCGGAGCCCATTACCCTCTAGCTGGATGCATCTCACTTTTAAAAAACGTAAATGGCACATTCAGAAAGAAACAGTTGTGCATCACTAGTCAGTCCTCTAGCTGTAAATTCATACCCAGAAGCAGGGTGCCATTTTTTTGCTGGAAAAGCAAACTCAGGGCACAGGGAATGTGTTGCAGCAGCTTCATGAAGCCCAGGATCCCTGTGGGACCAAAACCAGGCGAAGTTCAGCAGCATCGGATAGAGCCCACAGGGTCTATCCTCACCACAGAGCTCCTGCCCGGAGCCTGTCCTGCAGCGGACCAGGGTCTCAGTCATCACAAAGGTGACGTGCGAAATGTGCCAAGAGCTCAGTTTTGAAACAGAGAAGCATGAAGCCCCTGGAAAAGTTGTTGCTTGAAAGAAAATTAATCTTGGGTTTATCAAAATGAAGTGTCAGGTACCTTTATGCATATGCTAGAGAGACCCTACCCTGCTTGGTTAATGGCAGGTTATTCCTTTTCTTATGCTGTCAACTATTGTTACTGATTGTTAATAGCATTAATATTTCCATCACTTAATTTATTTTATTAATCCCATTCAGGTTTACCATTACCAGCATATGAACTGTAAATAGCAATAATAATGCCATCAAGGTTAATATCAGTGATGCTGAAGGGTATTATGTAAAACACAGCCTGTGAGCGGCAGCGAGACAGGCGCCTATAAAACCTCGCCTGCGATAGCGGGGGGTGGGTTAAACAAAGGTCTCGCACAGATTTACGGAATTGCGTTATCTTCTGGAAGAGGTGAAGATTTAATACCAAAAGCCTCCTTTAAATTTCCTGTAATGTTCCTTTCTATCCCCTGACTGTAAAAATATAGCCAGAGAACATTCTTAAGGAACGGCATTTTTATCTTAAATTATTAAAAGTCTAATAGTGGTCTCAGTTTTCTTCTAAAAGCAAAGGCAATGGAAACAGACAATTTGTCAACTTTTAAATCACAATATGCAGGTGCTAGGGTGCTTGCAAACGGTGTAAGGAAAAGGCCTGCGTAAGAGAGCACAGGACAAACAAAATTATGGATGCTCCCCTAAAAGCCTGATGCCAAATGCTGGGGTGGGAAGGGGGAGGTGGCCGACCAGGGCGCTCGCACCCACGGTCCTGTGCAGATGGCAGACTCTGCTCACTTGGGGTTTTGCAAATATTTCAGCTGCTGGGGGCACAGCTGCGACCTGGTACCGCCAAGGGGGCTGTGCTGCTGACCGGCCAGCGGGACGAGGACCAGGGGATGAATCATCCTCACCCTGGGCCCGGGAGGGCTGCGTGCGGGACGCATTGCCATGGGGCTGAGTTTTCAAATATCGGCGATGGCTCTGGGGGCCATATGTGGCAGCATCACCTGAGGCACCCAAAAAAGTCCCGCGGAGCAGATGTGGCGGGCGCAGCACTTGGGGGCAGGTCCTGCGGGGGGAACCCAACAAGCGAGACACCCGCAGCACCAGTTGTGCCGGACGCTGAGCCCATCAGCCGCGCCGAGCCCCGCTAGCAGGGTGTGTGGGGGCTTTTCTGGCCACTATTCTCAAGTAAGTCCAGCACGTTGCAACCCCAGGGTAGCTCTGCGCAATCAGGTGTTTGTGCACATACCATGACTGACCGACAAGAGCGACAAGCCCATAGGCAGTAAGCATGCCTGCATTATTTATTCCCTCAGAAATAAAAATAAATCTGCTAGCTAAAGGTTTATCAGCAATTAAAAGGCCAAAATATCTTTACACAAACTATTGTTCTCGCAACTGGAAGTCTCACAGCCCAGTGTGGGGATGCAGGTCCTACACGTTTATCACCATGCCATACCCGTAATGCGGTGCAGGGTACCAGGGCGGGCTGGTGCCCCTTCTCTGCGGGCGAGTCAGTGGGCCAAGGCAGCGACAGGCAGAGGGGAACCACCCAGGGACATCCCTGTTACGGACCCAGCAACCTAAGGAAATACTTGCAAATGCTGCTTTGGAAAAAAGGGGGTAAAAAAGATTCAAGAACGAGAATTTAAATCCTATAGGAATTCCAGGAGAATACAGAAGCCGCTATTAAAGAGGCCACTGAATACAGTAGTTGAGGGAAATCTGGAGAAAGGGCTCTGTTTGCTCCTCTGGGATGGATTTCTGAAGGTAAAGAACACGTTGGCTTCCTGCGCCTGGACAGGGTGATTTAGTATTCACACCACTTTATTTGGGAGGAATTTGTAAAAGAGTCGGAGCTATAAAATACCTTTCTGCTCATTTTTCATGGATGCTGCTGCAGAGGTTGCAGAAGTCTGCCAGGGCAGAGAATGGAAAAGGACGTTTGCCATGGAGGAAGGCTTCGTCCTGCAGTAGGAAGTGGCCCGTCGACACAGACCCTCCTTTCTTTGTTACATCTGCCTTGCCTTCCTCAAAGAATTAAATTAGATATACAAGGGGGAAAGAGAGAGGGAGAGGGGGAGAGAGGGAGAGAGGGAGGGCAAGGGAGGGAGGGAGAGAGAGACGAGAAAAAAGGCTCAGGCAGGAATATATTTCCTATGTCTGGATAAGGGGAAGGATTCGAGGTAATTGCTTGCTTTTCTCATTGTTCTCAGCTGCCAAGCAGAGATTCATAGAGCGTCTGCAAAGATCTCTCTCTTTTTTCTTTTCCTTCTAATTCTTCACACACCCCCCTCCGAACCCCCATCTACCCCAATCCCTATCCCTCCCCTTCCTCCTGCTTATTCCACCCTAGGAAAAAAAAGTAATTTGTCTGTTTTATTTATGATGCAATGAAGGTATGCTGAACGCATCGGGATAACCTGACACTGGTCAAACTATCTGTCAGCAAAGAAGAACTGCCTTCATACTCCAACGAGTGCATAATTTAACCATTTCTCTACCAGAGGGCAACGCGAGACCATCCATTTAAAACAAGAGGGTTTGTCACTGCTCCCTTCACAATAAAACCCAGTTTTGTTGCACCCTGGCAAAAACTAGCATTTGACATGTTTTCAATCAGCCCTTTATCTTCTCATTTTCGCTAGTCATATACAGATTGTCTGCATGTAATAAAACTTCTACTTGGAAAAATATAAAATGATTTGAGATATTCATATGAAAGCCAGGTCCCAAAACAAGATGGAACACACAAATCTGCCAGCTATGAAACCAATTCAGGATGGATTTAGGACCCAGATAGAGCCAGACAATTGGATGCTGAGTATGGGGAAGAAATAGTAATGCCTCAGGTCTGAAAGAAGTACATATAATCCTATCCTCCTGATGCACAGGGAGGCAATGGCTTCAGCTCGGAAAGAAAATGCAACCCATCCAGCGAGCAGGGTAAAAGGGAAATGTGAGGTAAAGGAGGAGAGAGAAAAGGAGAGAGAAAAAAAGAAAATATTAGCAAATAATATTACAAAATATTTGAAATGTGAACAAGAATTTAAAAAAAAAATTAACTGCATAAGGGCTTCTTTTTAATTTAAAAAAACCAAAGCAACCAAACAAAAATAATCTGTGCAAGCCCTGCTGAAATAGGATGGAGCAAACAGGGGAAAGGAATTACTAGTTGCATTCCACCATTTTAAATTAGTCACAATATTTTCCCCTCACTCCTGATACAGCGCAGCGAGAAGCATGCATGACAGCGCGCTGGCAAAGCGTGTTGCCAAAGGAGCCATTTTCCTGCACGGACTTTGCCGGCAGTTCCCACCGTGCCGTGCCCCGCTGGCATCCCCGCCACAGCCGAGGGGACGGGATGCTTTACACCAACTGCAGGCGACTCCCCGCATCCCCCGCAGCTGTGCCGTCAGCTAGGGTAACTCTTGATATGAGATAGAAAAAGACACGCCGAGTTTTAACAGATTTTTGATATCGTCGTAAAAAACAACACGCAGGATTCGGCCCAGAACTGCGAGTTCTCGCAGCGTGAAGCCCTGCCGGGCAAGATTGCCTGAATACGTGGGATCTGAGCACACTGAAAATATTCTGATGTTTAATAAATGACAGAAGAAAGAATAAAATAAATAAAAAGAGATTTTGCAATATAATGCAATGCATGCAACAGGGATCAGGGAAGGAACTCCAGGAAATAAGGGCTTTGACGAATAGCTTCTGCTCGTGATCTTATTTATTTCTGATACACACCAGCACTTGCCTTCACACTGCAAGCAAGCAGGAAAAGATTTTATGAATGGGAATATCTATAGCAAGAGGGAATGTAAAATGGAAGGGAGATAATAGGAAGGGTCGGGTCAAAGCCAAGAGGCGGTCCCCGGGACAGGCGAGTGACAGCCGCCACCGCAGGCCACCCTCGCCGGTCACCCTGGGACGGGGATGCTGGCAGCCCCAGGCGCCACTGTCCAGGGGCCACCCACCTCCTCCAGCCCTCCTCCTGCTGCTGGGCTGCTGGTAGGGATCGGTTTTGGAAGGAGGGGTTGCCAGATTAAAACCGGGTTTTATTCTGCATCACTGGGAAGCCAGCATTTGGAATGGACACGTATTTTTCCTTTGTGAGATTATTTAGGAGTCAGTCGTTACAGCTGTATTGTATACTTACCTATAACTATACCTGTATAAAACACACACTAAAATAAAAACAAATATATTTGGCAAAACACAAAAATAAAGACATATTTTGGATATGGGGAATCCGTTTATAAAAGAAGAGATTCTGTAGTAGATATATCAAAAAAGACACATGATGTTGTTTGTCCTGTCATTCGGGAAATCCCACATCCGCACAAAAATTATGAACATTCGTATGCTTTTCACACAAAAATTGCTCCTTAATAATTAGTATACTTGGGAACAGTCCATTTTACTTTCTTGCCCACCTTTATTTTTTCACTACCAAATGAAAAAATAACATGAAATGACAACAACCAGCCAAGCTCCTTTTAATTCATAACCATTTTAAAATATTAAAATACAAGTCTAGATAAAACCTGCAAGCTTTGATTTTATTGTCAAATCGCAACTGAAATTAAAATTAGTTGAAACAATTTAAATTTCTTAAGAAAAAGCTACAATAAGATTGAAATAGTCTGTGCCTGTTTTTAACTTGAACCAATTTTTTAAGGCTGAGTTACAGACCTGAAAACAGGATGTTAATACCTGAAACAGTTGTGCTAATTTAAATGTAGGAGTCCAAATAACATCATTATAATTCTGAACAGGTTGTTTTATCTCCTCAAATCCAGAGTTAAAACCTACTAAAATAAAATTACAAGAGCCTTTTCAACAGACAAGCCCCTTCAAAAGAAACTGTACAGTTCTGAAACCTGATTTCTGTTACGGATTTTGAAGTGTTCATAATTTGTATTTGTGAAACAAGCTGGATTATTACAGCAGGGGAGATCATATCAGTTTACCGTCTGCCTGAGTTTCCTACAGAAATCTGACAACCCTCCTCCATGAGCCCCTCTTTAAGTAATTGCTCTGCCATTTTGTTGCTGCTTCTTTTTCACCTGACTCAGCCCCAGAGAGCCCAAACTGCACATTTAAAAATAGATTGGAATGTCCCAAAACAAAATTTGCTATTAACATTTCTACCGTCCCTCCTCATCATAAAGGGGAGGCATGTATATGCTGATGTAAGGGAATTTGCTTCAAATCAGTAATATTTTACTTTAATCAGGGACTTAGAGCAAAAGCAAATCATACTTTGTAAAAATAAAATAATTCCCATTCCATTTCAAAATGTTAAGATTTTAAAAGAAAAGTAGAAAATATTTCCAGGGAAAAACAAATTGAAAAGGAAAGAAAGAATAAAACAGGTAGCCAAAAGAAACTTTCAAAATAAATTCACAATTCTCATTAGCAATGTAAAAATTATTTGGATTACAGATTTCTGTAATATCCAGACCTACATTTTTGAGAGCTGGCTTTACAGTCAATGGATATTTTTGTTTACATGCTCCTTCGGCGTAATAAAACCAAATAATAAAATGCAAGTCCTATTAAAACTGAAACGCATCTGCAAGTTTTTTTTCCGCCTTTGATGAGTTACGGGCATAGGAAAGTGCGTGACCATTTTCTACACTGTTTTAAAATAACTATAACCAATTTCTATAATGTATTTTCAATGGGAGCTTGTTAGCAATACAGGATTTTTTTTTCCCACAAACTCCAGAATACTTAATACCTAAACTGTTTTATCATTTGGCTGCTGAGTATTTATTTATCACAGACATGTACTTTAGAGCCTCACACGGAGAGATCCTGATATTTGTCTGGGCTGAGCTCTTTGTAAGTCTATTCCTTTCTCATATATAAGCATGAGAGAAATACAGTTGGAATAAATACTGCCTTTGAAATGCTGTGATAGTTAATACTTCGGTGGCTACAGACTAACAATAATTCGGTGTATTTGCCCCACTCTGTTGTAGGCTTTTCCCTTTTTTGGATGGTGGTTTAATTAAGGCATTTGCCTCTCTCTCATCCCCTATGCTATCAAATTTTAAACTAGCCACGGAGCCTTTCCTTTTTTCACCCTTTCTTATTATTACCATCCGTTACCGCAGCCCACTGGACCCCCGGGCCCCGGTACCCTCCATCCCTCCAGCCTGGCCCTCTCGCTCCCCACGGTTGGGGTTTTTTTTTCCTTCTCCTTAAATCTCAGCTGCTCTTTCAGCTGGCCTCATGCACTACAAGGGAATAATTTGCTTTCATAATTTAAATTTTTTTTATATATACACATCTCATGTTTGGGGGGGGGGATGCTGCTGGGGCTGCAGGCAGCCTGCGCTGCCGGCCGACGGTCCGTGGATGGCGAGTGCCCTCTGCAGGAAAACAAACCCCCAGCCCAGGCAGGGAAAACACCCTCAGAAGTGGGAGAAAACAGAAGCAAATCAACTCCTGCATGATTTTTTTTTTTTTTTTTTTTTTTTTTACTCATTTAATTATTGCACAAGACATCAGTGCTGACAGACGAGGGAGTGCTGCTGGACCCCTGAGCTGAATTTTCCGACCACGTCCAAAGCTGCTTCGGTCCCACCCCACCGCCACGGGTCGTCCCGTTCCGGCTGCGGGGGCGGCCGCATTAAATACAGAAGCAGATAGAAGAAGAATTTTCATTTGCAAGGTAATGTTTTATGGCAGGCTCTGAAATCCCTGCCACGTATTTTAGAGCGCAGACATGCAGGATTCTCCTGCTTCTCCTGCAGCAGAGCTGCGCAGGATGGAATTTTTGTTGTTTTTTCCCAAAAATAAGCTCTCTAGGAAATTCCAAATCAAGTCCTGTTCAGGCACCTGTCCAGAATGACGGCACTCGCTGCATGCCCTGTGCACTGTTCACTCTCCATTTTAAATAGCAAATTCGGATTTAGCTATATATGCATAGCTTGTATGTATATATTGACAAAATCAATGCAAAAGATTGGCCAGGAGAAGGCTATAATGGCAGATTTTAAAAAATTACCAAAACAAAGAGAACGCTTTTAAGCCAGGTCTCTAACCAGGAGCCTGTGAGACCTTTGAAAGCCTGTGCAATATAAGGCATCCTGAATGCCTTTTAATCAAAGGCCCGGTTCCGCGCGGGGACCCAGCTGCCTTGTATATCACAAGCCATGATTCCTTTCCCCAAACGCAGACGTGTGTATTGCGGAAGAGGGTGGGATTAGGAAAAAACCGCTCTCTAAAGGGAAAGCATTTCAAAAGACGTCATGAAATGAGAATTTACTAGTCTTTTCCAAGAGCTAATAATGCCTGTGCAGCACAATAGGCATCGCTCACTGTGCCACAGACAGGACTTGCAGACTCCTTTTTGTGTGTCGTCCCCCCCTTTTTAAGAATATAGCTTATGCAAACCTCACCACAGACTTTTCCTTGAGATTGTATATCAGAGCAGCAGGGGGTCTGATGAAGTGCTCATTTTTTTACATCAGTCTTATAAATTGCTCTCCCCATTAATTGTTTCCATGGAAACAATGCATTTGGCTTGTATGGGGATCCTGAAAAATTTTTAATGGGATTCTTAAAAATGTGCACGAGGTGGGTGGGGGGTAGGTTAGGTGCTCTCAAACACCCTCAAAAAAGATCCAGCATAAGTTCTAACAAAATGTGCAGTTAATTGCTTGTTTCCAAATGTTGCTAGACTGAACCCAGATTAAATCGAGGATCTGAAAACATTATTCAAATGACCAGAGGAAAAAAAAAAAATGAAACAAAAGGGCAAGTACAGATTACGTGACAGCACAGACGAGAATTTTCAAACACCTCCTAGCAAAACACAGCCATGAGACCATGACCAAGTAACAATTCTTTAATGTCACAGCCTTAACTAATAATTTAAGCATGAGCAGTCCTTGATAACCCATCAGATCTTCCAACAAATACTGTGCTCCTTGCAGAATCTCCATACGCTGCTCTGACAGGGACAGCAGTAGCTACACACAGGCTGCACCAGCAATGTGCACAGACATGCACACACCATCTTCCCTTTCTCCACTCTTCATACGCCTGAGAGATTTTTCTTTTAATTTTTTTTTTTTTTTCCCAGCAGGGAAAGTATTTGTATTACAGGGTATGAAACTAGTCCAACATGCAAGCATATTTAATTTGGAAAATGTGTGGCTAAATGCCACTTGTTATGGGATTAGTTAACAGCTGCAAGTCTGCTACTGTGGAAAGAATTTAAAAAAAAAAAAAAAAGAAGAAGAAGAAAAGGATTTAACTGAGAACTGATATGTGCCGTCTCCCAACTTTGTCTGTGTATTTTCAAGTTACATCCAGTTTCTCAGCTCTCTATGGGGTTGTCCTCACTTAACTGTCAGCTGAAGCTATCTACACTTAAATTAACTCCTCTCAAGTTAGTCTGCTATGAGTGAGAGCAGTCAGCACTGTAAAACAGCCCTTGAGCTGCAAGGCGTGTTTAGAGGAGCCAGCTCAGCCCCACGGCATGATTAGCACCAGCAGCAGCTTCAGCCTCGCACCGGCCCTGCCGGGTCAGCCCCCGGTAAAAGCACCCTTTGGCTCCAGCTAAAGACACGCACAAGCGTCGGGTTACTGGCAGCTCTCAAGTTGTACCTCAAGCTAATCACGCAGTGAAGACAGGCTCTAAATTACTTGTTAAAAATACTGTACTCGTCCGGAGTGTCCTATAGTGTCCTCCAACGCTAACTGCTGTTAATGAAGGAGAATATCATCTTTAACACATCAGTCACATAAGGCAAACCCACCAGTCAATTTATTTTTCCTGTCCATATGGCCATGACCTCTTTGCGTGACCGCTAACAGATATTTTCATAAAGATGCCAAGAAGCAGGTTTCTAGGCCACAACTTGCCCCCCCCATCCCAAAGTGTTTCTCATTAGTATCATGTTGCTGTCCTCTTTCCTGCTCAGGAACGGCTTATCTCCTCTTGAGCCTAAGCCCTTCAGTGGCCTAAACTGTTGCTTATTAACTGCAAATCAGGCTCTCAGTACCAGGCTCAAGGAAGGACGTGGCTCCGGAGCGAGCAGCCATGGAGCTGGTCTGGGAGCTGGGAGGAGCAGCCACCTCCCGGGGAAGGAGCCGTTGCAAATCCTCACCTGGGGAGGTGTGAGGATGAGGATGGCTGGAAGGGGAGAAAACATGCTGCCGAGCACAGCGGGAGCTGCTCAGACAGTGTCGCTTTCCATTCTGGCCTCTGGTCTCGCTGCTGCTGAACTTACGGCAAAACAGTCTAAAATGTTTTCATTGGAAAAGCCTTAATGAAAGAGATAAAAGTCTCCGTTTGTCACCCCTTATGACTGGTCTTACCCCAATTACCTTTGTGGAAGACGTATTTTATTGGATCTACTTGTCTTGGGGGCAGGGGGACCTTTTGCCTGGCTCCAGGCACAAGATGCTCAAGAATCCTGGTGACCCATGGCAGGGAGAGGGACGAGGGGGTTGGCATCAAACCCCAGAGCTCAGAGAATTCACCTGCAACAGCGGGGAGTGGGAGAGCAATCCCCCTGTGGCCGCGCAGCTCCTGCTGGGCAAGGGGTCTACAGGAGCCCTTCACTGGAAGCCCTGCCCCAGGGGTGCAGATCGACTCCCAAAAACTGCCTGTGCCTGTAGCTGTCCCAAACCAGTCACCTCTGAGTAGAAGGCAACATTTGCCTGCTTCACCCAAGGCTTTGGAGGGCTTTTCCCAGCCATAGGACCTCTGGAAGTTCAACTCTCCACCTTAGAGCCTCGAAGAGAAACCACGAATGGCACACCAAAGAAAAACTTTAAGAAAGTGCTTTACAGTCTGCCCTTCAAAGCAGAGGAGAGCCTGCACAAGGCCTGAGACACCTGAATCTAACACACTGTGTGCTCCTGGTGGGCATAAAAACTCACAAGTAGGCAGCTCAGCTGGTTTGATGTGATCGCAGGGCTCAGCTCATCCCCTCTCATCGTCGCCGTTCTCCCGTTCCCGTGCTGTCTCTGGACACCCCCAGGAGATACGGTTCGGCTCCGCCAGCTGCTGCCCTGGGCATAGATGGCACCATCGCCCCGGGCATGGCACGGCATGGAGGGAGGAGGAGCTTAGGAAGTTCTGTTTCCTTCGCAGAGGTAAAGTATCACCGTTTATAATTTAGCCTGAAAATATGATTACCTGGGGGGAAACATTTTGGTATGGCTAATAAGTAGGAAAGTGGCAATGCAGTGGTGAATCTGCTCCAGCCAGTCTCTCCAGAACCAGTGCTAACTATATTCTAGCTGATATTTTGTTTTAATCCTGCATTTATTCTCATAATTTATATAATAGAAATGACACACAGATAGTCACATAATATGGCAGGAAAATCTCTCTTTGGCTGTTTCTTTTGGATACTGTAAACTGATTGCTTTTGTCACACGCACACATATGATCACACTGTGCTGACAGACACTCTGCAATTATGCAGACAAAGATGGATGCTACGTGGCATTTTTCTGCTGGAAATGACACCCTGAAAGGGGGAGGAAGGGGGTAATTGGGAGCAAGTTTCTTAAAATCACATTTCTGTTATACCAGTGCCAATTCATTGACCCCAGCCTGAGTCAATGTGCATCTGCATCGGTACAACTGAGACCTGACTCTGTGCAGAAGGAGTGTTTTCCTGGCATCACAGCCAGGTTCCTCTATGGTTGCACCTTGGTCTTGCAGTGGCCGTAGGGGATGCTCATGGAAAGGGAGTGAGAGCAGGACGATGACGTGGGGTGGCCTCCAACGCAACCTCCCCATCCCCGGCAGCTTGTGCCTCTCGGCCTCTGCAGTCAGAAGCTGCGTCTGCATCTTTATGCTTAATGGCCCCTGATGGACTTGTAATATTGGTACTTGGTGTGTGGGTTGTGCTAAGACAAAATACTGGCAGAGTGGCTGGAAAAGACCTTTAAAAGATCTTTAAACAGCACTGGGGATAAAATGTGTATTTGTAGCTTTTAAGTGTATCAACATCTAACTCGCAGTGATGAGTGGCAAACCAGCACGGGAGCTCCTGGTACCTTACAGGCTGTGTAAGCCAAAATTTGCCATTTCATTCAATGAATAAACATACACCCCCCCCCCCCCCCCCCCAAAAAAAAAGTAGGGCATTATAACTCCTTTGAGCAAGCAAGCCTCCGAAAGCTACGTGTGAATTTGCTCAAGCAAATGCTCTGGTCCCTGTGCACCTGTGTACCTCTCCGCATGACAGAGACATGGAGAAGTACGGTCCTAGTCCTGCAAAGAGCGTAAGCACATCTTAACTTTATGCACATCAGCAGCTCCACTGGGACCTGCACGCTGCAGATCCTAAAAGTGGAAAGTAGCATGCAGAAGAAAGCTGTAATTTCCTTAATTTTATCTTAAAAGAGTCCAGACTGGGCAAGTCCTGTTTTTCACAACACTACAGCAAAATTTTCCTTTTCTGATATTCCCTTTTAAAACTGACAAAATGAAAATCATTGTTTCCAAAGCTGAAGGTTTGCAACTTCACTCCCCCCAGGGAGGCTGGTGAAACTTTTTTCCATTTGTCCACATTTAAAACCGGGTCCACTTTAAGAGAAACAAGTGAGAAGTGGGTTTTACCATTTGAGAAATGAAAGGCATTTACCCTCAAGACAGTAAAACAGATCTTTTAAACCTTTCTGATGCAAGAGAGGAAATGGGAAGTTTACAAAAGTAAAGCCCCAGTCCTGCACATACAGACCTGATCTTCCTCGTGTGTATAGTTCACTGAAATCAATACGATTTCTCACGAGCGAAGCCACAGACACACATAAATGTTTCCATATTTGAATCTTATAGCAATACTAAAGTTGCGTTAAAGAAAAAACATTCTTCACAGTAAATTCAAAAGTTTGCACAGTTTAAAAATTATTTATGAATTATACATGTACTAATGTTTTTCATCAGATCATGTTATTTATGCATTTACTTAAAGACAACATCCTCAGAAGCAGCTCAGCCAGCGCTTCCCTGCCCGTACCCGCTTTACAGAGCCTGCAGTGGCAGGAGCCATCGGTCACAACCAGATGCAGCAACACCTCCCTGGCACCACATGCACCGAGGCTGGCGGCTGCAAAAGCACGTTTGCTTGGTGCATACCCAAGCTAGGGAGCTGGGGAACGATGGAGAGGGCAGCCCTGCTCCAGGGAAGCACCCATCACCCCTTCAGCCGCCAGCACCCTTGGGTTTATGGTGAAACCAATTCCTTTTTAACCATCTTGCAATGCTGAGCCTAGTGTCAAGACATTTCTTTACTCAGTATAGTGCTTCAAAGGTCCCTCGATATGGAAAAGCAACAAGTATATACCGAAAGGACAGCAAGCAGTAAAGATCAGCAGGAATTACTAATACATGACAGAGGGATCGCTTCCCCAAAGTCTTCACAGCATAATCTTTTCTCCTACTTTATGAAGCCGCGCAAAGCAAATCCCAACTGCTAACCATAAAAAATGAGAGCTATTTGCTAGAGACCTGATAATGTTTAAAAATATATAGTCAAACATCTTGCTAAGTGAAGGCATGATAAAGTAAAGTCCATCTCTTACACTAACCGTCAAGGTAAAATTAATAATTAATTAGTAAAGCCAGGACATGGAATGATTGCTATCAATATTTTAATACTTCTACTGCTAATTTCATTCTCCCTCCATAATCTGCTTTCTGAAAAAGCAGGAGAGCTACGTGTGCATTTTCAGTGCGGTACTCTGCCTCAGCTGGGGTCAATGCTGGAGAAGAAATATCACCCAGAAGTGTGCCGCAAATGTCATTTCTGCAAGAAACAAAACCCAACATCCATTGCTTGGATTTTATTACGTGCATTCGGCAAGGGCACGCTGCAGCCCTTCACTGCATCTGCTCCAAACCAGGGGCTGCTCTCATGAAGCCGGCAAGCAAAACGAGCAAGCATTCTCTTTTAATGAAGATAAGCAAAATGCAACCGAAAACTTCCCCGAGTATTAGAAGTATTTATTTCCCTGTCCTGCAACTAACTGAGCAAGGAAAACTTTGGCCCATGAGGAAAACTGCTGGGAAAGCTATGAGGGAGGCGGACCCGGGTGGGTGCAGAGGGCAGGCAGGGGCACAGGCAGAAGCAGGCAGGGGTAGAGGCAGAGGCCACTGTTGCCCAGGCAGAGGAGCGGGGAGCAGGCGGGTGGGCGAAGGGAAGGGAGGGAACTGCTGCCCTCGACTACTGGAAAGAAAAGTGTGTCCTGCCTGCTTTATTTACTCTTTATTAGTCTAATGAGGCTGTTTCCTGGGAGTTTAATTACCATAATAGAGACAATTCCTTTCGTAACCCTCTTTACAGCCTGGAAGAGAAAGAGCCTCTGAAAGGGTAAAGCAGAAAACACGAGCCGCCAGCAGAAAAGCGGTGTTTCCAATCAGCCTGAGCAGAGGCACGAAACCTCCGGCACGTGGCCATAAATCTCACCCCGTGGGGTGGGGCCGGCTGCGCGGCGTCGCCCGCATCGGCTGTGGCGTGGCCGGCGGGCGCTGCCATGGGGGGGTCCCAGGCGGGCCCCACCGCCCACCCGCCCTCGCCCACCGCCCTGTGAATCGCGGAGTGGGAAGGCAGCGCTGCAGAAAAGTTAAGAGCACATGATTAATGCTACATAAAATGTGTGGGTTACCAGCCCTTTGAAATCTTACCTCTTCATCATTTTCCATTTACAGTTTACTAATGAAATTAGATATGGTAAAGGGTTTCTTTCTTTCTTTCTTTCTTACTTTTTTTCCCCCTTAAATCGACTGTGCATTTTTTTAGAGTTAAATCAACATATTTTCCATTCCATATTCAGCAAGAAATCAGAAAATTAAATGCTTTGTTTTCTGGTGCTGCTAAGAAATATTTCCACAGTGTTGCCATAATACATACAGCAATTTACTGTATTAGACTTACACGTCTGTTACTCTGTGCACAACAGATAAAACAGATCAGATTAAAACAACTCTTGTTAGCTGGGCTAGTCCATGCTGACATAAAGCTGAAATGCGCACAAACCGGATCAGCTTTCCCTCCTCCCAAGAAGGCATATTTGTGTTAAATGGCAGACAATAACATCGTTCTGCTCCTTACCATGTATATATTATATAAAAAAGTAACAATCCAGTCTTCCAAACATTAGTCAATGCTAGGTTTAAAAGGAAAGCACTGATCAGCAGTCTCCACCACTGACGGCTGGGAGCCCGGGCTGCTCCCGGCTTTGGGGGACTGCGGCGGGCAGCGGGGCTGTAAGGCTGGACCTGGCAATCTGCTTCAACAGAGTTTTGCAGGAACAGACATTTTAGAAAGGTAAAGGCAAAGAGGCAGTGAGGATGAAAAGAACCAGATCTAAGAGAAGAAAATATACAGCCTATGAAAAAAACAACACAGAGCTGTGCTAACCCAACCAGAAGTCTCTGTTAGCCCACTTCATTCGTTCCTGCACAATACGGACAACGTACTGTAAAAGCAATTGCTAAAAAGGGGATCTGCAGCAAAACTCAGAAAAAACTCGTGCCAGAGTCCAAACTCCAAAACAACACAGAATCTTCTACTAATTTTCAAGCCTCAGCACCACCTCAGTAAAGGGGTTTCCCTTGGCTGGTGCACGAACCACCATGGCTGTTACCTGGGTGCTCCCTCCGTCCCTGGGGGACGCACCCGCGTGTCTTTGGTGCTCCTCAGGCACGGAGCAACTTGCCAAGCGCCAGGGAGATGGGCTCAAGCAGAGCCATGCCAGGAGGGGGGGCACCTACGGGGCTGAGAAGGAGCTGAGCACTGGGGAAAAGGGATAACTATTTTATGTTTTGGTGCTCTGGCTCTGCCTCTGCCCTCCTCCCAAGCCAGCACTCCTCTTCATCGCGTCTAGCGCAATGCAGAACCCAGGGGGATGAAATGATAGCTGATGGCCCCGGTGGTGACACTACCCAGAGTGCAATGGAGGCAAACATACATGATGCAATCAACTGCCACTGTTTCTTACTTTGTTTAAAATTGCAACTCTGCTGCTTTTCCTGACCTTCTCCTTCATGACATCCTGGAGTGGGTTTGGCACGTGTCCCCTGCCAGGAACGGTGAACGTGTGGTGCTCGGGAAGCTCGCTGCAGGGGCTGCTGGTGAACATCGCTTCACTTTGAAACAGCAATGACCCCTTCTTTGCTGTTAGCATAGTGCAAACAAAACAGGGTAAGACACCAAGTGATTCAGAAGCCCCGTTTCTCAGGGTAGCACAGCATTGATGAAATAAAGCAGTTAAAACATCACTGCCGAGTTCACAACGTGAATAAGGCCAGGGGACAAGGTTCACGCTGGTGTTACACACGCACAGTGTCCACCACAGCCACAACTCACGCCCTTCCAGGACGGCTCTCCAACACTGCCTGCCTCTGGGACCGGTAGCTGAGCAGTGTGCAGGGACCGTCAGGAGGGAATTCTCTACTTCTCCTCGGATCACACTCTTTTAACAAACAGGATTTTTTGTGTTTGCATAGCTGTTACTATAGCCATAAATTAACACTGTAAAAATGAAGGTGAAATGAAATAATTAAAGACATTTCCCCCGAGGGTCTGATCACAGAGTTGCCACAAGAGCAAAGGGATTTGTGAGCCTTATGCTTCACGAATCCAATGCCGTGTATTTAGATTAATGCTATCTTTTTCTGTGTTGCAGTTTGAAGGTTAGGACTTGGCAGCAAGAAACTGCACTCTCACTAAAATTCATATATGGATATCCCCTTTGAACGCTTCCTGGATGGTTATTTTAAATAACATTGTGTTTATTAGCAGAACAGAGGAAGGACTGTAAAGCAGGAGAACCGAAGAGTTTGATTTCCAGTCAGTGATGAATGGCGGGGGAGGCCAGGTCACCCGGCTGCAACATCAAAGGGGCGACTGAACCAGCCAGCACACTTGAAGTTAGTTAAAATGCCATAACAATTTTCTGAGTTTTTCTTTTTTCTTACATTTAAAGAAATTATATTTCATAGCACTGGCTTCAGCCATTATTTCCAGGTCTCTGATGATACCCAGGACTATAAAAAGGCACTACCTGCTGGCATGCCAAGGAGTATTTGCCACACATTTTAATTGTGATACGATGCGCTCCTACCCTCAGCAAGAACAATGTCTTTAAAGAGCTGGAACAAAGCACCCGCCTCCAACAATGTGCTATTATGCATCCTCACATTGGCCTGCACTTCTTCTAACACTTCAGGATTAAATTGCCAAGTAATTTGCATGGGTCTGGTTCCTTTTGGGCTAAAACTAGCCAGGCTCTTTCAGAGCTTTGCAGGACCAGCCTTGCCCTTGCCCCTCTTTTCTGTCAACAGAGAGTAAGGAACCGGACACTTTTGGGGTATCCCTTGGCAAGAGGGGTGAGTGCTGAAGCTTTGCTGTAGCGCTGGACCAGATACAGGCTGAAGAAATAAAGTCATATACTAAGCGCACTAAGTCATTTACTAAGTGTAAACTTATAGTTAGTAAAGGTAAATACAGTCTCAAACTGACTCATAAGAGCAAGATGTGTATCTTGAATAAACACGTATTCACAAAACTTCAGACCTTCAATCAAGCCTTAGCAAATACAGATAGGAAACAGCAAAACACTTCTGGTAAAACAAACACGCCTGCTGGCAGTCCTGTACTGCGTGCATGCCTCTTGCTGCTTGTTCCTCAATCTCAAAAGTATTTTTCCAATAGGGATTCTCTTTCCTGCAGAAAAGGAACCACGCTTAATGCGTTCATCACTTATTTTTAAATAACCACCTTGCACCAGTGCACGTCCCAGTGGCCTGTTGCCGCCCTCACGCTGGCTGTCAAACACCCGGCTTCCAGCAGACTGCCCCCAGTCCGTTCCTGTGCCAGAACGGGCTCCAGAGCCCACCTTACAGCCCGCCTGGCGTCCCCCCTCGCAGCCCGCTTTCCGTCTCATGGCAGGAGGGCAGCAGGGGGCAACCTCGCCCCGGGAACGCTGCGGGAGCCGCGGCCGGGCCGGGCTGCGCTCCGCCGGGGCCGGGGCCGGGGCCGGGGCCGGGGCCGGGGCCGGGGCCGGGGCCGGGGCCGGGGCCGGGGCCGGGGCCGGGGCCGGGGCCGGGGCCGGGGCCGGGGCCGGGGCCGGGGCCGGGCGCCTCGGGCAGCCACGGCCCGGGCTGCCGGGTCACAGCGGGGGTGGAGGGTCCGCTCCGGGACACGCCGAGATGAAACAAACCGAAATAAATAAAACACACACCCCCACCACCACCCCCGTGCCGGCAAGAGGGAGGCTGTGAAGGCAGATAGACTTACCGGGGGTTTGGTTTTAACTTTGCCTGCAGGCACTTTTGAGCCCAAGTAACTGCGGATCTGGGAATAACAGGTGTTTATTGATTTCCTTGTGGTTGTTGGGGTTTTTTTCAGCCGCAGAGCTGCAGCAGAAAGACATATGTAATCCATATGTAACACTTCAGAAAATGAAAGGCAGCAGAAACACTGAACAGGTGGGCAGAATGGGGGGAACTTTTGACTCTCTCCCCAGTAAATTTTACCTACTTTTCCCACATCATCAATATTAGGAAGAAAGAAAAACGAATTTTTTAAAAACCCGACCTCCCCTAAAATGGCTCTCGGTGTCGACGCAGCATCCACCCAAATCAAACCAGGCCGGAGTTCCCTCCTGACCGTTCCACTTAGGGGCAAGTTTCAAAGTATGGCAGCTACAGCATAGCACCGCTAATTCTCTACGGCTAATGACCTTAAATCGAGGGGGAGACGCTGCTTTGCTGCAAAGTGAACAAAGCCACGGATCACAAGGATAAAGCAGAAAGTCTAGAAAACGCAACCAAGCCGTGGCGTAAAGCTGAGCTGAAGTACATTCCTGCGCGTCAGGCTTTCCTAAATTATCTCCTAGGTAAACAACCTAAAACTGGCCTCTCCGCTCTGACGTACGCCAGCTTGTTTCCATGGGCATTTTGCCTGGGCAAAGAACCCAGGCCTTTGTCCCGGTTTTTTATCCCCTGAATTACATATATTTATTGAGGCTCGTCCAGCCTGACTCGGAGCGAGCGTATTGACCGCAGAGGGGGCTGCCAGCGCACAGCCCTGCCTGCGCCGCGTGAGCCGCCCTTTGCCGTGTCTGCGGTACCTTCACCCCTTCTCCTCCCTCTCTGCAGTGACAACAAATCCGTCTCCACCGCATTAGTCCAGCATTATCTTATCAAACAGAGAGGGGGGGAATAATATTGATCATTTTCTCCGATTTTAAAAAGAGGGTGAGGGGAAAAAAGAAAACAAAAAAACCAAGGGGAAAGCAGACAAAGAGAGGCTAAATCAAACCACAGAGCAACAAAGGAGGAAAAACAGGTGGAAGACGGCAATTGTTTTCTGAACCCCAGCTAAGCGGAGAATTGAAACGAGGGAGGCACCGCGAGAGGACCAGGGGATGAAAGGGAGAGATGGTAAGAAACAGAAGGGCTATATAAGTCTGAAAATGGCTAGAAAGAACAAGGCAGAGAGGAGACAAGAATGGAAACCTCTGATGTTGGCAGGAAATGTTGTGATTCTAAAGATGAAACAACTTGTGGGGAAAGAAATTGGGAAAAAATACCCCTGTGTATTTCCTAGGGTGAACTCGAGCAGCAAATGAACTGCAGAGGAGACAGCTGCCGGACAGTACTGGGCAGGAATGAAATGGCACAGCGTCCTCTGAAGGAGAATTCATTGTTAGAAAATGACATCCTTTCATAATACCGATATTTTTCAAAGCCTGCTCCAGCTGCAGCTGCAGATGTGGCTTAAAAACCCGAGCAGGAGGCCCATTCCCTTATGGCAAGACTATATATTCTATGACCGTAATATTATTGCCACAGAGGGAATAGGAGAGATGGGGCAGGAGAGATACTTAAAACTTCCAAACTCATTCGAGACAAGTAATAAGGACATACAAGGAGTTTAGGAAAAGAAACATGATGGCTTTCTTACTTGTCTATGAAATTATTATAGAAATGTTTATCATGTATATTTTTGCTATCCCCTAGTATGTTGGGGGCTTTAATTCCTCTGGACAGACGCCAGCGTGTTAGGAAAAAAATGCTGGGGAGAGGGAAGGAATACATTTACTAGAAAAAACTGCATTCCTTCCAACCTTTCTGCAGCTTCTTAAAAAAATACAAAAAGCCTCCTTCAAACTGCTCAGTGCCATACCAATTTCCTGTGTAGACCTGAATATTAGTATATGTTTTTCTGTGTCTCCTAAGTTTCCCAAGTTACCTAATGCACGCTCAGCATGAAGCATTTTTAAATGAGTTAGTCTTTATTGAATTATGATTTCCAGCAGTCACTAATAACAAAATTCAAATTGCTCCAGCAGACGAGGATTTTAAGAATGCTGAGAAGAAACTGAGTTTTTAAGAGACTCTAGAAGAGCCACCCACTGCTTGTGTATAGTAACCGTGAGCCTCTTGACGAAATACTTCAAATAGTTAATTAGATTTGCTAAGGAAAAAAAAAAAAAAATCAGTCATTAGGAGTTACCACTCTGGGAGACACTGGATAAAGGCTGTTACTGGCGCACCTACGGCTTTGTCAAAAGTGAAGCTAAAAAAAAATTTTTTTTTAAATAAAGTTTCAGGTTTTCCTCACACTGTCCCTGCAGTCGGCACGATGTAATTAGCAACATATCTAAAGGGGAAAGAGGAACTTTTATTCCATTAGGACTTCTTTTTTACCTCGGGAATTTCTTCAGGCTGCTAAAAAGGCATTTTTCAAGCAAGGAATAATAGGGACGCTCGGAGCCTATCCACAGTGCACAAGGCTGAGAACTGCAGATCACCTGCAAACTGAATTTGTTCTATTTTGTTAACCATTTATTTTGTCTTTACTGGCTGTTCAAAGGGAAGTGTGATAATCCCACTGTTCCTCACTTGCTCAGCAGGGAGTTTAATCTAATAAAGCTATTACAGCAGAATGGATTAAAGCAACGTGAAGCATTAGTAATTTGAGGAGCAGTTAAAGAATGTTAACGCTGAGACTCTGCGCGTATTCTCCTAAAAACATGATCACAGAGATGAAAGCAGAGCTCCTACTCAATATGTCATTTTTCAGGCACAAAATTTAATTCTTTCAGTGTCCTCATCCAGATGTTTATAGCAAGGAGCAAGAGGCTGGCCATTATTTAACGACTGCTGAAACCAGAGGCTGACCAGAACGGGCATGCTTTAACTTAGCCCAATTTTGATTAATCCCTCTGTTACAATAACATCTTTTTTAGAAAGAGAGATATGTGACTGATGTCATCTGATATGGCATATTAGGATGAGATGCAGTATTAAAAGCTGAGGGACTTAATAACGTTCCCGGTCCTTCCCCCCTTGGGTGCAGCAGATGTGGAGCATCTCTGCCAAGAGGACTGAAGACCCACAGCAGCATGGCCGGGTAGGTACGAGATGGAGGGAAGCTCCACGTGGCATGGGGAGGGTTTGGCTCCTACACCATGCCGCGATCCCAAATGCAGACAAACCACAGTGGTTTCGGCAAACGGCCAACCTGAGAGCTTCCCGCACTTGTGCCTGTGCCAAACCTGCCCGTGACAGCCCCAAAGCAAAGACATTAATTAATAACTGACGATTACAAACAGGACTTGGGCTGCATCTCACGAGGATGCAGGAGACTTCACAGCTGCCATGTTCCCGTTACCAAGCCCGGACTGCTGACAGCCACTGCCAGGGGGGACTGCGGCACCAGGTCCAACTGAGACAGAACAAAGTAAATAATGAAGCAGTAATGCACTGCGTACAGATTTTAAGTACATTATACACATATTTTACTGTACTCGGTTTTTAACATGTTGTTCTTACCGTGAAATCAAGCTTTTGGGGGTGGGAATGCAATTAAAACCCCGATTCCATTGCAGATTCCTGGATTCTTTATCGGTATTGTCTCAGCCAGGAAAGTGCTTATCCCACGCTTGGAATTTTGTCAGTAAATAATATACGTCCACGACATCAGAGGCAGGTGTGCTGTGAGTTGCTCCTGTTCTGCAGGGGCATCCCGGCAGGACTCACAGCATGCCCCTGCACTGACTGGGGTCACGCGCCAGCATTGTAAGGAAGGGATACATTTCAAAAGCTCAACAGCACGCAATCACCACAAAGCCTTAAGGCAAATGATACAGAAGACATGGTTTTGTCATAGGCAGGGAAATTCATCACTGTGTTCAGAGATGCTCCTGCTCAGTCCCGATTTCAGAGCTGCTTTGGCTGTCCCAGAAGAGGAAACTTTCTGCGCTCACAGTAATAGGGGTAAGAGCCATAACGGGATCAGTTGTGCACCGGATATGTGGAGTCTTGTGGGGAGAAAATACCTGAACTCCACATCATTTCCAAAGCCCACTGGTATGGTCCCAGCCTGGAACCACCTAACAAACTTAAGTCTGAACTTGAAGAAGAAAAAAAATAGGCATTGAGAGTCAAGAATGCGGTCTTCCTTTACACCTCAATGCTGGCAAGAACAAGTGCACCTCAGACAGAAATCCACATGATCTCACCTCCTTAATCGTAATTAAAAGTGGTGTGCTACCCCAGGATTTAGGTCCCATTCTGTACCTGACTGTTCCCTAAAGGGCAAAGTTTAATGCAATGTGTATTATATATGTATATATGCTTATAATATAGAATTTAACATAGCATAATATGCAGTAGCACTTATAGAGGCACAGATGCTTTTAAATGTCACTGACCACATTCCAGCAAACTTCTTTCGCACCATCCCAGTAACACAGAGAGGTCCGCAGTGTGTCAGGCCACGGCTGTCCCCATGATGAAATGGAGCAGAGCGTGAGGGGAAGGCTCATGGTCAGAGCAGCCTCCAGCAGAGAGTCGTTCCTGCTGCACCCCATGCTGCAGTGTGCATTCACCAGAGGAACACTGTGCCAAAGAGCTTCCACCTATCAAATACCTCTCTTTGCTGTGATAAATACTTTTCTAACTATGGGAAATGTTTTGAACCTCTTCTATCCAACAGTCTGGTAATAGTCTCCTACAGAAAATTAATAGCTGAAATAGAGAAGATGGTAATTATGTTGAAAGCTGGGAAGCAAGAGAGTAAATAAACAAGAGAGCATCCCATCCAGCACAACCGGGTGATGTCAGGCTTGGGAGATGCTGCCCAGAGCCATCCCCAAAGACCTATCATAGGACAGAATCTCACAAACCCGCCCAAGCCACTGGTACTGTCCTGAGGAGCAATCATTGATTCAGTAGATTTGGAAATGCAGACTAATGCATCCAAAATTCCTCTTCTGATCTTCTTCACTACATTTCCTATGGAAAAAAAAAAAAAGCTACATGCTGACATATGCATCGATACATGGCAGCAGGATTATTTCTAGGAAATTCATGGGGAAACTTGGAAACTGGACTTGAAGCATGAAAGTAGCTGGCAGCTTAAATATGAAAAAATCTATTGACTCTACATGATGCAAGTTCTTCCACTTAATTCAGTCACTGGTTAATTTGTTTCTTTGTTTAATATGATAGAAACCCCAGGGATCAAATCATTCATAATAAAATTATATTAGTACTTTATTTTTGTCATTTCTGATTGCTCTGAGCAAGTGTTATTGGATAGTTTGATCGTGGGATACAGAAAGTTACCATTTAATTAATATGAAAGGTGCCTAAATTTTGAATAATATTGAAGAAAAAAGCCTTAGGACGTGGCAGGAGACTCGGATGTATTATTAACTCCTATTGCTTTCTACACTGCATTGGCTGTCAGCTTTTGGGTGCACTTCAAGATGTGAGATTTAATCTATACAACCTGAAGTTGCTCAGAGTGTTATGGTCAGAAATACCCATTTTTCACCAGTTATATTGGCATGATGGAGAAGCTGATGCGTATCGCAGAGGGGAAGCCACATGCGTGGGGGTGCGGGTGGGTGCCAGGCGGCTGCCGCTGCCCCAGCTGCTGCCCCTCTTGGTTCTTGGTTTTAGGGGCCAACCAACTAATAAATCAGATTAGCTCAGGAAGCCATGAAGTTATTATTGACAGGTTGTGAATAACCACCAACCCTGTAGCCACATGTTCACCCAAAAAGCCAAACCTTGGACAATGTAGGGAAAAACATTTTTTCAAGTGAAAGCGGCAAAGTCCAGCTGCTCGACACTGCAAAATTGTCCTGAATCCATTGAAAAGCTGTGTGCTTTGGTCATCCTCTGCTTTAGCAATACAGCCCACTGGTGTCTTGAAGGGCGAGTGCCAATATCCTTTATTGCAGCCCTTATTGTTGCATGCAATGATTTTCTATCAACAGGCACAGCAATACGTTTCTTCATGTTGTCAACTCATCAAGAAGATGTGAAGGTTGTTCAAGAAGCCTCTGTCCCTCTCTGGTGAGCAGCGTGTTGAGAGACCCTCCCAAATGTCCACTGCCCACCGGTTGGGCCACACTCCTCCCCTCCTTTCCCAGCTCTCAGCTGGATTGCCACAACTGTGAAATTACTTTTCATTTTCCTCCAACACAAACCGCTGGTCAGTACATTTTGCTCATCTGCATCAACCAGCTGGGTAAACCCCAGTCACCTCCGGAGGGATGTGGGTGACAGTGTCAGGCACCAGTAATGATGCATTTTAATCAGGCTCTATGGGGTCAGTCAGTAAGCACACGAAAAGCAAACAGTTGGGTTAGTAATCCAATATTTTCAAGATATCTAGCCTGAGATCCACACGCCATAATTAGCAATAAATAAATGGGATAAACACTGAACCAGAGGATGAAAACTAACATAATCATGTTGAATCCAATCAACAGCTTTAAACTATACACACAATGCTGGCTCACCTCTTAATTCAAATGTTGGCAGACAGTCTAAGTTAAACACTTTTTAAGAGAAATGGGAAGATATAAGACTGAAAATGTAAGTATGATAGGTCTGTGATTTAACTGCTGGTTTAAAACTTCATCACTGCTAAACCCAGCCCCTGCACCCCCCTGGGAGCGACCTGAAGACAACCCCTGCCTTCCACCTACAGCCCATCGGCCTTTCAGATGGTGCACAGTCAGCATCTGAACCATTTCCCAACCTGTGAGCTGGACTCACCTCCTGCCTCATCTGCAATAGCAATAAATAACAATAATCATAATGAACTACCATAAGGCAAAAATAAGAGTAATACAGAAATTATCTTGGAAATGTTTAGGGGTTTTGCTTGGTAGCAATTTAATTTCACAGTATAATGAGGTCTTTAATGCAAGTTTATTATTTTAAAAGTTTTTTAAAAGACTAAGAAATAAAAAATCTACATATAAGGTGTCTGATGTATCACAAATTATATACTGCATGTCCAGTATAAAACTTAACAATGTGTTATACAAAAGGCAACAGCAAGCCAAAAGACAGATTTAAGAATATTGCATTAGAATATTCCTTAATGCTGGTGAGAACTTTGACTTAGTCAAGGAATGCCTCTTAGGAAGCCATCCAAAACACAGAAATCAGCCCAGACCATGTGACCGCTGGGCGAGATGGAGAGCAAAGCAGCAAAGGCTGGAAAGAGGTTGGTAGGGAAGCAAGAAGAAAATGAAGCACAAGTTTGCAAAGCCATAGGGCTTCAAAACAGGTCAAGTGCTCCCTCTTCTCCATCACATCAGGCACATGCTGGTCATCTTCATTCACATGGCCCACCACAGCCCACCACTTGCTGCTGCTCCCCAGTGCTTCCTGCCTCATCACCACGCTGAGGAGACCAGGAAGGATAGAGCCTTTCTTGTATCATCCTGCCCATCTTTGAACCACCATGGGGGAAATTTCAGAAATTAAAAGAGCTCTGGGAGCTTGCCGACCAAACGCCCTGTATTAAAGCAGGAACAAGTACAACCTGCTCTATAGAACCCTAAACAAGAGATGTCAAAGCATCCCTAAATCTGTGCCCACCCTTTAGCACTCCAATAGTTAGAAAGCTTTGCATTAGACTCTGGCAAAGTCATCCTTGTCACAGAGTAAGTGTATGCTGTTTAACATGTTCGGTAGAAAAGATAAAAGTTTGAGGGTAATTAGCACAGGAGAGGATAGTGAGGAAAGCAAGGGAATCAGCAACGTGATTGGAAATGAAAATCAATGTTAGTAAGTAGAAGGAAATGTATACTAGAGGCAAAAAAAATAAAGTATGTATAGACTTGACAGTATTCTAGATGAACAGGGTCAAAACAAAACATGTTTTCATAAAGCATGCTGTTGGACTGTCCCAAAGAAAGTCACTGCAGGCACAAACACAAAGAGATTAAAACCAATGAGTTTTCCTAATTAATTATAATAAGTTTAGAAAGGAAATTAAACTTTGTGCCCTAGGGTTTACGTCAATCTTTAACTACTAGAGAGCAAAATAAGATATGCATTCTGGGGAGAGATTATGAAGCACCAGTGTTCTCTGAGGTTCTTGGGTTTTCCTCTAGAAGGTGCAAGGACAGTTGCAGACAGGGATGAGTGTGAACCAGCAAGAAAATTCCCAACTGGGATGGCATGACACTTGTTTTCTGCAGCATCGGCTCTCCACCCATTCACTTCTGCCCACACAGATTCATACCTGACTATAATTAACACATAAGCACAATAAAGACAATGATATCATTGACTAGTGGGTACAACTTGCAATAAAGAATGAGGAAAAACCTGATCTAAAAGCCAGCGCACATGCAGTTTAACAGCAAATGAACAAACCCACTACCCATCCTGCTCCCCGGGAAGTCACGTCCTCTCGTTGCGCATGTAGGACAGGTAGAAGCCTAACAAGCATTTGGGCACAAGACCTCCCACGAATAATAAATCTGTCCCTCCCTTGTGGCAAGGATGGATGCTCCCAGTTATTTATGTATTTGTTGCTTTTGGATGAAATCTTTGCTCGAAAACTGCAACCAGGACTAGTCCTGGCAGAACAAAACAGAGTCTGCTTTACCTCAGCAGAAAGGCACATTATTTTTAAATTCCAGAGTCTCTGATTCAATTTGGGTGCTGGAGTGGCGTCCCCAGCAATGCGGCTCATTCATCTTACACTGTTTATGCTGCTGAGCCTCTTTATGGCTTATGAACCATCCAGCTCCGCTTTGCAGGTTTCATATTGTTATGCAGACTGTCCAAGATTACACTACACATTAGATTAACTTTTGAGGAAGCGATGTCTTTCTAGTCATACCTCTTTAAAAATGAGACTTTATACACACATGTCAAGAAATTCAGAGTTGACATTCCCATAGCAAACTCAGTTTTCTCCCCACAAGAACAGGCCATGACCACTGAACATATTTATAAAGGCATTAGAGCTGGTTATGCTAGCTTCTGTAAAGATTGCATATATACCTGTTTAATATAACAATATTAAGTGCAAATTATTCGGCCTTTGTTGATACGGCCAAAGAGTGTGAGCTGGGATAGGGAGCAGTCCAAGAAGCTTGCACAAGTTTCTCACTGTCATCAATAGCTTTCACTATTTCCAACATGCAAAGGCAGTGTCTACTTTTTAATTGTTGGGAATAACTTAATAAATGTGAAGGTTATGTCTAATCAACTAAATCCTCATTTTCAGGTCTTAAGCAGCTCTCCATTATATCGGCCGACAAAACATAGGATGTTGCCATCCACTAACTTTCCTACCAAATACAGAAAATGCTGTCATTTTTTACCAGTCAGCTCCCTAAAGAGTCATGGATTACAAGTTTAATAGTTTTCATTTCCATATCCAGCTGAAGCATTTTAGAAAAAGCCACCAGTGCTCATTAACCTTCACTGCACAACGGACACAGATGTCTGCTCTTTCCAGACCCTCTTTAACCTTGATCTGCACGTGGAAAGTACTGGAATAGCACCGTGATAAAATGCAGGACAAGCTGGCCCATTTAATATTTGACCTGGGAACAGTTTATCCGGTCCTACCAGTTGATCAAACAGGCACAACACCAATGAAAGCTTCCGTTTGGCTGCAGAATGCTGAGCTCATTTGCCAGCCCAGGGATTCCTGTAGAACTCGGGAGCAAGCCTCCATGCAGCACCCTCATGCCTTCAGCATCAGGTCCTCCAGAGAAAGCCTCAAGAGAGCCCACACCAACCCAGCACTGGATAACTTACCACAGCAAATTTTCTGTCTAGTTTCAAGCAGCTGATAGCTTGGTTATGTTCTGAAGCATGAGATTTTGTATGCCTTGGGATGTTTTTTTAATGTATTTGGGAGCATTTCAGTTATTCCTCTGAACAGCTAGACTTTCTTGTTTTGCTGAAATATTTGACTACAAAGCACTTCAGGGCACTCTCTCCCTCAGTAAAAAGGGAAGGTGAGAAAACAGCCAGGGCTGGTACTCTTCCCCTGGTCCTCCCAGCCCTGCTATTCCCGTGAGACCTCCAGCATCATCCAGAAGAGAGTGGACTCAGCCATGTGCTAATTCTGCACTTAAAGCTTGCTCATTTAATGACTCCATTTCCAGCTTCGTAACCTAGAAGAAAGCATTTCTCTCTGCTAGAATAAACTTCAGGCTTGGCCACAGTTCAGTGTGAACTCCAGTGAGATTTGTGCACTGGTGTCCCAGAAGAAATGCATCTTTATAAAGCACTCCACACCAGCTAATAAGCAAAGCCCCACCAAGCGAGCAGGGACCAAAAGGGAATCTGGAAAGTGATGTGTCCTCCCAGGGTACCAGGGGCAGCCATGAGGTCCCAAAGCAGCAGGTTTTTGGCAAAGAGTGAGAGTCAGAAGAGGCTGGTCACGGCCGTGAATGTCCCCAAGCCGACACACAGCAAAGGAGGGCCTTTTCTAGCATTTTCATCACCCCAATACTAATAGTTCTCTGGCTCTCTTTGGGTCTGGAGTTGGCAAAACAGCTTGACCTTCCAGCTCCAGCTGCAGTAGGAAATTTGACTTTGGACTGTGATCTGTAGGGGTGATTATTCTCAATGCATTACCATGGGAAAGTACCCATTTCACTTAAGAAAAATAGACATTGAGAATAAATCTGTGAAGTATTTTACCCTAACCCAGATACCTTTGCACTCTAACCTGCTCCAGCATTATCTTATGATCCTCCACAGTTAGCAAATGCCTTGATGTTATCTAAATATTTGTTTTACCCACTTTCATCATCTTTTGTAGATTATAAGTATCACTCATTTGGCAAGTCCCCTCTGCAGTCTGAACAAGTGCAAAAACAAAAGCAACCCAGAAGTACCTGTTCAGACAATGAACAGAAATTGATTCTATTTATAAAACTTATTTTTCTCTTTTGTTTTGTAAGATATTCACAAATGATAATATAATTAGCCTCCTTGTAGGTCCACTATGAATAGTTCTTTTCATTAAAGTTAAAATAATTAATGTTTTTAATGCCTGTCAAAGCTTTGGAAGTACAAAATGCTGTAGGCTACAAAGGACAAAAAATAAGGCTACAGTTAAAAACATATATTATAAATGGTCCCTTAAACCCTAGTGTGGTATCCTTTTATCATTCCTTCATTCCAAGGTTAGTAGGTTATTAACCTGTATCCTGAGGGAGAAAGGATGCACATCAATTATATCAATTGAATAGACAAATGAAAATCAAATTAAAAATTTAACACGCACAACCATAATTACAATACACTGCTTCTAAGAGGAATTTCATCTGAGGAATGAAGTGTAGAAATGCTTTCTCAATTTTAACTGCAATTTACAGTAGCAGGAAAAAGTAGCCAGAGATAGGCAACCTAATGAAACCGAAGTCCATACAGGAGATTTCAATGAAGTCTTTACGCCTAGTCCTGAAACACTATTGTGACAAATCCATTGTAATTTAATCAACAGTCCAGTATTTAACACTGTGAGGAGTGCTTTAAAAAGAGAGATTTATTTGTGTTACTTCTAGCCAAAGCCTAGCACAAGCATGGTCAAAGCTGAAGATAAGAGGCTGTGTGACTTTCCTGGCACAGCTGCTGAGGATGCGCTGAGTCCCACTCTCCAGCCTAGCACTGGCACCACCAGTTCACTACTCCTTTGTGTTAGTACGCGCACTACAAAATGCAGTAAACATAACATGCTATCAGTATCTACAATTCCCATGAGGAGAGTAGTGCACTCATTCATTTTACCTGCTATACAGCTAGTTTCAAGATTATCATTAAAATCTGAGTGAGCCAGGAAAACCTATTTTTTGCATAATTTTTAAATTGTACATTTGCGGCCCTTGGGATTTCGTGCCCTATGTCACCTCTACTCCTAACAGAAAAGGGTAAATGTTTAGAGGCATCTATCAGAGAAAAAAATTCTTTTCTAAATCTGCCACCCACTGAGAACTTTTGATTGCAATTTTAGACTAAGATGCAAAAATATTTAGCTCATTTAAGTAATTAAATGTGTTTATACTGTGTAATTATATGTATTAACATTGGCATACTTAAACAATTAAATAAACAATCACAACATTTCTGCTTTTCATGGTATTTACATATCACAACAACCTCTAGCTCCACAAACCTTCCAGCTGCCAAAGTCCTGCTGGAAACACAGGGATGCACGCGGGGTCCCTGGCCATTCAGTAACCACCAAATTAGGTTGTTACCTTCCATTACTGCACGTGAAAACAGAAATGAAAAATGCAATGGCACAGTTAACTCATTTCAGTATCTCCAAGGGATGGCAGGGAAGAGGGAGGAGGCTGGACAAAATAAAATACCTGGGAGAGGACAGGCATGCTTTTAAGATTGCTACAATGATGCAAAAAACTGCATGTATAAGCACATATAAAACAATATAAAAGCAGGCCTTTACCCAAAATACCCATGTCCTAAGACTAACAACAGCTATTTTAAAATGATAAAAGAGCCATTCTGAGGCTGTAGAAAAACTCTTCAGAAGTTGCACCAATAAAATTCTCCAGGCCTCCCACGAAGACTCTGAAGTTCCACACAGCAGTAAAAATCACGTTATTCCTGCAAACACTGCCCAAGACTTCACCTGAGAAGCTGTAAAACAAACTATACAACCAACATGCAAACACAGGACCTCGAGCTCCTCACTGTTCTGGCAAAACACCGAGGAGAGCTCATGGAGGAAAGCTGAAAACAAAAAAGACAACAAAAGTCTTGGGAAATAACTGGGGTGCAGGAACAAAAAGACACTCCGATGAATGCTTCCCATTCCCAAGATAAAATCCTAGATATGGTATTATTTCCTTATATTCTACTTTAACTCTAAGGACACCGTGACATGTGAGACACCATATGCTTGTTTAACTTGCCTCCAAACAAACACCATCACAAGCAGGATGCAGATACTGTCAGTGAAGATAGAAAATACCAGTATCACCCATGGGAAATATGGGCATTTCTGGTGTAAAGAAATACAGAAAGACTAAAATCAGGGCGGCCAAAGCCTTCGCTTTTACCATACAGGCTTGGCCAAGCATCCCCCCCGAGCCTCTGGTGGTCCAAGCCCTCACTGGTGGGCGCAGAGGATGCGCATCTCTTCTTTTCCGTTGCTGCCTGTACTTCTCACACCAGAAACAACTTTCTAGCAATAACTCCCAATTATATCTTAACACCAAAGTTGGGGAAGAAGCAAGAGGCTCCACTTCTCTCTGCAGATTTGCCTGTAACCTCAACACTTCATCATTTGTAAGCTGAGGACAATTACTCAGAAACAAATAGGGAACGAAGGCAGCACTGCAACAGAGCTGTGCCATTTTAATGCTATTTCTGTCTATATAAAATCTTCTGTAATTTGTTTACGACTACCAGATTCAACAATAGCGTGCAAATGCAAACCCATTTATGTTAATGTCCTCTCTCTCTCTTTCTCAGATCAGATTCTGAATAAAAATTAGGTAAATACTCTGTTTGAAAATATATAAGATGAGAACTAGTTGGGGAGGGAGCAAGAGAACCTCCAAATGCACGATCCTATCAACCACATTATTTTTTTTTACTTAATAACTTAAGTGTACTGTTAGTGAAATTACAACCTGCTTGTGACACAATAAATTTACAACAAAATTCATTCCATAAATTATTCAATTCGCTGACTGCAACTACGCTGAGAAATATCACCATGAGCAGATGATTAGCATGTGAAAGGAAAGCCATCTCCAGACTGAAACAATCACTGTCACACCTCCATTTGAAGATGCCTAGTGGAGTTTTGTAAAATTACCATTAAGAATACACATTTAAGGCTTTGTAGTTTCTATAAAAGCGTTAAGTATTTGATTTACATTAGATTCATTTGTTCTTTCTTCAACTGTCTCTTCTTCCTACAAACCATAACTGTTTCAATAAATGCTGGCTCAATCAAGTGTGCATTAAAACAAAAGAATTTAAGTTCAATAAAAGTGATGAATCAGAACTAGAAGCTAACCCTCCTCCTTCCTCCCCTTCCCTTGCCACATGATTGCTACTGCAGGAGAAACGGCCTGATTTGGTAGCCTAGAGGCACAAAATAGTCTTGTTCCACATGGACATACACTCCTGGAGAGACAACCCCGGGCCTGGACCACCAATATGGAGTTGTTGAATCAAATGCCAAGTCCTTCTCGCCGTCATTAAGGAGAGAAGGTTAGTGATGAAGAAACATTTCTATACAACACCTTATCTTCCTTCAGATAAACAGGGGAGCTCCCAATGGACAAAATTTGGCATCTCAGAGTCTAGCCTGAACCAAATTATTTTAGGTATCTACCAAATTAAAATTTTAGCAGAAGTTCAGCAATTAGGTAGGCATTCTTCCGAACTATGGGAGAATGAGACTACTAAACATAACTGATGCTCAAGCATCATCAGCGTCTACCACAAGCATGAGCAAAATCAATGTAAATGCTTTACCAAGCTGCTGAGATGGTTTCTTCAGCTTCTACAGTTATTTTCTGCCCTGAACAGCTATATAGCAGCTATATAGCAGTACAAGAACTGACTACAGCTGTATATCCCATACATCATTGCAATATAATACTAGCAGCAATTCTTTACAGCAGTCCCTTAAAAATATTCCGATAAGGCAAGGAAAAGATTAAAACCTCCCACTGTGCTCTCCTTTTATACTAATTGTTTGAAGAAATCTTTTTATTTCAGGATGCAGAAGTAGCCGCTCTGAAGACATGCATTACCTCCCTGATGAACCACCCACATCCAGCTGCTGCAATGCCCTACTCAGAGAAAACAAGCTGATGGATTAATTTTAAGCACAATTTTCTCAGGTGACCTAGATGAGTTTATCAAAATGCCTCCATACAACAGACCCTTCTGATCCAGGCCCACGAAATGTAAACATCTTATCCATTAGAAGCATTTAAATGGCTCCCAGCATCTTTACATCTTGTTGGATTTCCCAGCTAGAGAAATTTGAGGAGTATATGTAAAGAATTTATTTCCCTGGAAAGGAGGAGGAGGACTTCTTCTTGTTCTGGGAATCAAAATGTTAAATTTTTACAAAATACTTTTAAAAAAAAAAGTCCAACAGCAGTCTCCAAGTGATTCAAGAGTCATGACAAAAATCCACTTTTACAGACATGAGTGTTTCAAAATAAGAGCTACTGTTTTTAAGCCACATAATGACATTAATCTGACTTCTTCCTCACCAACTGTGCAACTTGCATTAAAAAGAAAAAAAAAAAAAGAAAAAAGAAAAAGAAGATTGATCTAGAAGTGGTGACCGGAAGGAAAAAAACAAAAACTTTTTGCTCCTTTACTCAGAAACTTTATTGGCTCTACGTGAGACTGCACTTCTCCATCCATTGACAAATTGCTTTATCTTTTCTTATTCTGAGTTCATTATCAGCACTCAGACATGTTCCCTAACTCCTTCTCAAAGTCTCTCCCATCTGAAAGCAGTAGCTTACATTATTCATAAGGATAATCACAAATATGCATAGAACCGTAGACATGTAATGGAGAGGCTGACTTGTATCCGATCCAAATTCCATGCGCTTCATGGAGCTTATGACTTTCCCATAAATTTTTGCAGCATGGACATACCTTCATTCTTATCCACTCCAACAGTCCCAAAGCAGGGACAACTTTGGAAAAAGTTCTCATGCTCCCCCATAAAGTTTTATTTCTTTTGAAGGAGGGAAATCAAGTAGATATATTATGCCACCTTCTTATGGGTTCTCCAGTTGGATGCATTTGTTTACACATGCCATCTCCTGACTGTGCATATGGAAGGCACAAATTGTGTTCATGCTCTGAAACAGTATTCTGGAAATTAAGTGAACACCTGGGTGTTTTTTAAGGCAGCTTCTTTACCTTTGGTGATCTAGAAAGACTTCTTTCTTGTCTACCTTGCAAGAAGCACACTGAGTCAGCCACAGGCCTGTGGCAATTGCTTTACGAGTCAGAAGGTAGGAGTAAAAGCCCAGTCAGCCTAGAAGAGGAAAAAAATTAAGTATGTCTGTAGCTACAGGAACTGAAATGATGTTTGCATGGGAGAGTATTAAACAAGGACAGATAGGAAAGGTGAGGGATCTTCATGGCAGGGGCTTTCCACTCGTGTTACTGGAAATATCCCAACTCCTCTTGGACAAGATTATTAAATAGCGATAATTAAGTAATAGATTAAGAAAGTGGAGGTATTTCTAAATCCCTCAAATTTAAGACCAAAAAAAGATTCTTTCCATTAAGCTTCAAACCCATCCTGAGCAGATTCGTGTCATCAGATGCAGTCTAATAAGGAAGAAAGAGATGATGCATTCATAGCCACATTAACCAGTAATAACTGTGTAACTTCAGCAGAAGACAGAATCATGGAGACATTAATAAGTGATGAGATCACAAAACATCTGGAGAAATGTGAGCTGATACAAAAAGTAGCCAGCAGAGTCTTATAAAGGGTAAATCTTGTTTGACAAATCTGCTGGATTTTTTTAAAGAGGTAACACAGACTCCAGACAGGAAGAAAACATGGGACATAATCTGTTTGGATTTTAAAAGGTTATTTGACACATCACAGCCCGCAGGCTGGTGTATTGAAGTACAGCAAGTCCAAAAATGCACCAACTTTGAATGGACAAATAAAATTAAGGAAGTTAACAGCCTGGTAGTGTTATCAGCGAAAAACAGAGGGAGCAAAGCGGACCATGTTTTGTTCTGTGCACGTAAGATAAAGAGGCAGACGTCATAACGCAAACAACCAACCAGATGGATCACATTGAACCATTATGTGGAGAACATAAAGTAATATACTGTATAATGGCCATGATATTCATTTTTACTATAAAATGAGGAGTTTTAATATTAGAAGCCTTAGGTATAATGATGCCTTTGGAAGACGCACAACAGAAGAAACTGGGAGAGACTCTAGGAATAACTACAGAACATTTCATGATGGGCAGAAGGCTAACAAGGCAGATGGAGCTGTGCACGACAGGGGAAACTGGCTGAGTCCTACAGAACTGTGCACCGGCCAGTTAGGGAGACTGTACCTGGATTGCTCTGAAATGGGAGCAGCATGCCTGAAATCTTTTGTCTTAAGGACAAAGTGATAAAAGGTTGCTGGCTAACTCCCACAGAAAGGAAATACAAAGGGCTTTTTATATTTTAATAGACCAAAGTTTTACCATTATTTCTTTTTCCCCAAACCTTTAAAATCTACATGGTTCTCTCTCTCAGAATAAAGAGAGATAACAATCTGCCCCAAACCAGGTTCTGACACAGTTGTGGGTAGCGATGTTGTGTGGGCCAAAGTTTTAAGGTTTTTCCTTCCAGGGAAAAAGACCACATAGTGTGATCATCCTTGAGGCTCTGATCCCTCCTACTGCCTGGCAGATAGAATAGCCACCACTCCCATGTGGGCAGACCATAAGCAGATGGACAAGCATCCAAGGGCTGACCCAAGAAATAGTTCAAATTCACGTCCTTCTGAAGTAGTTCCCTGGCACGAAGGGAGATCTCCAAACTCTCCAGAAGCTGCAAGTCAACAGTGAGCTAAGCAATGAATAGCCAGCAGTGAGCAGATGTCCTCTTCAGCAACAGGCTCCACCTTTATCCTGGCAAAACTGATGGGAAATTTCTCTCCCTTGAAACAGAGAAAACAGTCTTACATTGAAGGAATCACAGACAGTGAGGGCTCCAAAGATTTAGATTATCACTAGACTGAAAACCTGGAAAGCAAAATGACCACTCCAGAGTTCCTCTGGCTGTTTATAGCAAAGATGAAGGCAGCAAAAGAAGCATAGAAATAGAAACTAAAACCAGAAAATTAAATAAAGTAAGGAAAAGTCTGGTCCCAAGGGGATGCTGTTGCATCTCTGGCTTGAGTATATGTGATGGTATGAATACTCAGAGCGAAGGTATTCATGGAGTGAAGGCACCCACAGGGCACCTACTCACAAGAAAAATGAAAATGCACATCAGTGCTTTCTGCTCTTCTTCAGTGGCCCTCATTTTTTCTTGATAAACCATTAATGAATGAGATTATTTGTTCAGTGGTATTGCCTCCCCATTTTTCTGTTTGCAGCATAATTCTCTTTTATGCTGTGGAAGTGGACTTGTAGGGAGCTCCAGCAGCCCTTCATGTGTTTACTGTTCTTTTGCACAAAACCAGTTGTCTTATTTCGGTTCAAACACCACTGGCCTTTTTTTCCCCCTCTGGCAGCCAGCAACAACTAAAAACTAATGCAGAATTCATCCTCTGACATAATACATAAAACTTGATCACATTTTCTGCTTCTCAGCTGAAACATATTGATCTGATTACTCTTTGGGATGAAACATGGAAGAAGACAAGTTCCTCATATATAAAAATACATTATTTAATGTAGATGTCCAAACACATATACAGTTATATTACACATGTAGATCAATACATTATTTTTGCAAAGCCTTTGGCCATCGCTGAAGATAAAGAACATATATGAAATTAAGCCCCAATTTACTACATTATGCCAGTTTAATATATCCATTAATAGCACTGATCTTAGTGGAGTCCGACTTTCAGGGAACTAGAGGGAAATAAGGATAACCCAGACAGGAGAGAATCATAGAAAAAAGGGGGGGGAAAAAGGCAGCATGAGAGGAGATGGGTCAGTGACATAAAAGAAGCCTGGCTGCTTGTGCAGGGTTTCTGGTCTTGCCCAGGGTGCCTGTGCTGAGCTCCACCTCAGAAGACACTGCCAGGGGATTTTTTTGAGAAGTTTCTCATAGAACTGAAGCCTCCGCATAGCACGAGATACAGCCGCCGAGGTCGGGAAGGTCTGGCTGGGCATGGGGCAGAGGGACCATGGACAATTAGCAAAAGCAGAAGGATCAGTGAGCATAGGGGAGGGCTAAATGCAGAAGAAAAGATTCACGATGCTTAGAGATCGTGTTTGGTCAGGGGCTGCAGTCAGTACTGCCCACTTCATATAAGCGACGAGGCTCCTGGCTATGGGACGCAGTGTCCACGTGCAGGGATGTACATGGATATGACCCATGCAGCCCACCACTCTGCAGCGAGAGCCTGCAACACACCACATGCGTTCCGGGAGACAAGAATTCAAAGAAAACTTAGTTCAGCATTTTCCAACTTTTGGAATTTCAAACTTAAATAATCTCCTTTTCACCTTTTCTTAAAAAAAAAAAAAATGCATGGAGGATTGTTTTCAAACACAGCCTGCAGTGCAGCAGGCTGCTGAGGCAGCAGCACAGTCCTGAATTACAATTTTTATTTATTATTTTGTTGTGCTCCCTATATTTTTCTTACAGCACAGAGAAGGAAAAAGGCAATTTTCAAAAGTTTATAACTCAACTCTACTGCAATGAAATGTCATTTGGGAGACAGAAAAGCAGGGAAAGAAGGACATTTATGGCAAATCTCCATCGCCGGTGCTTTTTCTTGTCTCTTTACAAATGTCTGCAGAAAACACCAACAGAATTAAGGCTTACAGGAAAAAAAAAAAAAAAAGTCGCAAAAATGCTATAGTGGAATATGTTAAGCAATCCCAGTATTATATATACCTCTCTTTTTAAGTGTTCTTCTAGAAATACACTTGTAACCATGTAAACGTATATTTTGTGAGGGCAGGACGGTGCACCGCGATGGGCTTATGATGGGGAGCACTGGGGAGGGAGGCAAGGCGTTCCCCACTTGTGACTGTGCCAGTACAGCCACACACCACAGCATGCCTTTGTCACAAATTTTACTTATTCGTATGTTTAGTGAGACTTACTGCATTCTTCTACCTATAAAACTTTAACTGCTTTGTGTTTAATTGCCTTAAACCTCAGAAGGAAAAGGGGAAAAAAATATGAAAACAAAGGCCCCAGATTTCTGCTCAGTTGCAGGGGCTCAGCAGAGATTCCCTTTAGCTTTGGTAACATTAACCAGAGTAAAACCAATTACTAGAATGAATTAAAATACATTGCTTCTCCCAAAACTTGTAACTTCAAAGCCAATTTCTATGAGCCTCCCTGAGCAAAAGGAAAGGGCTGAGCCTACTGAAACACAAGGGACATCTCCCTCTTATCAGGTCAGTGGGGCAGGCTACAGTGCCCCGAATGAAGCACTTATGGGGTGAAAACAGGAACAAAAGGAAATGTCATGATGAGCAGGTATTTTGAAGTAAAAACTGTGAATGAAGTTGATTGAATCTTTGTGCTGTTGAAACAAAGCCTGAGCTGTGAGCAGAGAGCAAGGATGCACAAGTCACAGTTTTAAGATATTATAACGAGTTTGCTTGCAGATGGATAAACAGAGAAGCAATATCTGCACCCACAGCTCATCCCCGATGCCTAGCCACCCGAATCTCAAACCTGACTCAGGAGGACTGGGACAGAGAGCAGCTTTACCTAAACACCTTTGAGCATTTCATCACTATTCCTAGAACTAAGCCCAGACTCTCTCCTGATGCTGAGAAGCAATCCCCCAAAAGCTGGAAGTCATCACCAGCCAGGAGCAGACACCGAGCTGGGCAGCGCTGGGTCCAGCCCTACGCCCTTGCCCAGCATCCCACCCCGGTGCCCAGCAGAGCAGCGCAGGGAAAGACGCGGCCAGCTCTGTCAAATGCTTTCAGATTCCCATGTTAGAAACCAGGAACACTTAGAATAAATCCTTACTGGGGCTTTTTCCTGGTGCTCCCTCCAAGGCTGCAAAACTAACGTTAGGAAGGGGTTTGAAGAGCTGACAACAAATTCAGCATTATGCAATGCATGTTTAGAATACATCTAAACCCATTCCTATATCACAGATTCTGGAATTAAGTTGATGGCAATTTCAGCAAACTGGTCCAGAAGTATCATTAGACACAGTGCAAAGTAGGAAGGAATCATATGAAAATAAGAACATGCGTACTGGGATGTGAGGCAGGGAGCTTATTTTCAAGTATTAAATTTTTTCTAACTGCAATATGGAGTCTTAAAAGAATTTCTACATAGGCTTTCTCTGTAAAAAGCACAGTCAGTGAAAAGTTACACTAACTTAAACAAAATTAATAAAGAAATGTTCTGCTTCTTTTTATCATCTTTCTACCTCTCATCATTTATCATGCAAATTAAATTGCAGTAATAGAAAATGTAAAGAAAACAAACTCTGCAGTATATTGAAACCTCTATCCAGCAAGAGATAAGGTTGAATATTAGAGGGAAAGGTGCAGAAAATTAGCTGTCCATACAATAACTGGGAGGGAAACTGTTTTATTTAGCCTGGAGGGATTTTTTGTTGCAAACTGACTAAATTAAAATCCAGACTATTATACCCAGTATCACACCAGAAAACGCCTTTTCCTTGCACTTTTAGATAAATTTTCATTGATCTCATTTTATGCATGATTACATTTTTAATGAGATGTACAATATTTCGAAGCTAATTTTAAATGCCTTCTCTCTCTCCTTCCTCCATTCCCCTTACCTCCTCCCACCATATCCACACTTACTGCTTGTTGGATTAACATTTCTGATAAATTGCTAGACCAGAAAGGAGCATTACCAAGAGGAAATAAATTACTTCCATCTTTTGCAGCTCCAGCATAGTAAAGTAACCTTAAAAATGCCCACTGTCTAATTACGCCACCTTGCAATTCTTTCCAAAAGCAATCATTTTATTTCATGTAATAATTTTCTTTTTTGTCTGTAACCCTGAAAAACATGCAGATTGTCGTAAGAAGTCACCTTCCTCTGCTGGCAGTACTGGCGTAAGAGTCAGCACTCCCTTAAAACTCAAAACTCTAGAAATAAAAAGTTTTATTCGCAAGATTGACTCTTGTGAATAAACTACAAAGCAGGTGAATGTGGGTGAACTGGCCTATTGCCAGAGCATGGTGATCTTGACTTTAAAATATTAGCCAATAATTGATTTTCAGCATGGAAAACTTGGCTTATTCCCAGAAGTTTTAAACTTTATTTTCTTCCTTTGACTATTTTTGGTAAAGTCATACCCTGTAAAACAAAGGGGGAAATTGCAGGGACAAAGCATGAAATAAAAGTTCTGCCTCTAGCCCATCATTAAATACCCAGCATTTTATTTCCCTCTTTGATTTGAGGGCTGCTTTTTTGTGAATAGGGGTTGGTTTGTTCATGTGACAGGCAGAGGTTTGAAGGCATACATTGCAATGCCCAAGTCAGCAAGCAGAAAGAGGCCTCAGAGATGTCGATACCTAGGAGCAATGGTCAGAAAACAAAGAGTAATGAAAGACCTACTGAGGGTATAAACTGCTGTAGGCTGATGATGCAATGCCTTCAAAATGGGTACAAAAGAAAGAGCTTTTGCATATTATATTAACTTCATACACTTAATATCCTGTTCCTACCCTGTGATGTGCCAAACAGCTTTGTTCTTTCTAAATCCCTTCCCTTGGCCACTACCACCCTGACGACCCCTCCAGCTCTGCATAGGCTCAACCCCCGCTGCTCCGCCATCCCTCAGACAGACAGGGCTGTCTTTTTCCCTGCTTTTCTCTGCTTTTTCTCCAATAACTTCATATCTTTTTCAAAGTGTGATGCTCCAACCAGATATTGAAATGTAAGTGAGGCCTTGCAAGCTCTGACCAGTGCAAGGTAGTAACCATACCTTAATATACAAGGTAACACATCCCAGAAGGCTCTGCCACCGAGACACTAACATATACAGCAGCCCACTGTCGAGTCACGATCAATCAGCAGTTACCTCCGTTAATTTTCTGCAGTTCTACTACCTAGCCAGTTTCTCTCCAGTTTGTATTTAGGAAGGGAGAATAAATAAATGAGTAATTATGGAGATTTAAGTGTCTCTCAATTTAATTTCAACTACACAGTTTCCAATCATTTTTCAAACTTTCCGAGATTGTCTTGAATTGCTCTCTTGTCCTCTGCAGGGAGAGCAGCTGCTCTCCTCCATCCCTCTGCCAGCCTCAAGAGCATGTTCACTACTTCATTGTTCACAGATCTGAAATGACCAAACAGCTCCTGTTCAAGGCAAACCCTCCCAACTCTCTCCTTGATTTACCTTCTCAGTTTAAGAACAAACTATTGATAACTACACTTTTGGAAAATTTCATTCTCCTAGCAAATGTGCACCCATCTCACGGGGTGTTAGTCCAGACAATTGTAAGCAAGCCTGCATGGGATCCTGTCGGAGCATTATTGAACATAAAACGCATCACAGGTCCAGCCTCCTGCGGGTCAGCAGCATGGCTGCTCCTGGGAATTGGGTTGACTGGACACAATCTGCGGTTACCAAACCCCTAGTGCCCTTTTGCATTTCTCTTGTGGCTGTGTAGTCCCAACGGCCGTTGTGTGCAGAGGGGCCGAGAGCACCTTTGGCACTGGATCTGCAATAGCAGCTGGTCTGCTGACGAGCAGGAACGGTTCAAGAGGAGGAGAATCAGGGGCTGCGAGATGGGATAGCCCTGAAGTAACGCAGTCGTGGAGAATATGAGAAAACTGGCGAGGATGCCAGGGGAAGGGAAGAGGGCTGAGATGGAGACCGGGCTCTGAAAACCACAGAAATGAAGGAGCAACAGAGGAGTATCAGCTCAAGCTGAAGCATCACGAGAGGGGATTAGGAGTTTAGACTCGGGACAGTGGAAATGAAGCCGAATAAAACGCCCCGCAGACAATTGGAGCAGGAAAGAATCTTAAATGCAAATCCACATTTCACAAAGGATTTATCGTTATCCAGCACCGCTTTGAGAATTAAGTGTTTCCATCAGAAGTCTTGTCCCAGTGCACTAACACGACAGACGGCATGAGCCTTTCCAGATGTGGGAGCGCGGATGGGCTTACGGACCTGCAAAGCAAAATACTTTCCTACTCTCCCCAAACGGATGAATGGGACCTTTACACAACATGTGAAAAATTATCACTACCAAGAAAGCATCATTACAGCTACAGACAACAGGATCCTGAGATCAGAACCAGTCCATGAAAACAGAGAAAAAATTTCTAGAAAGGTAAACGCTTGATAAGAGGGAATATAGATCATGGAGTAAAATCTGACCCTCAGGATGCACCCCCAATTCATGTTAAATTGTAGTTGTGAAGGATGAACAATGTCAGAGGTTTTCATGAATAAATGACAGGTCTTTGTGGTGAAATTAAAGCATGTAAAATTTCCAAAGCTAAACAATAGCAAGGAACCATTATCACAGGTCACTTGACCACAGCTGCTATTAAACAGAAACTTTGTGGAAAAAATGATGATTTCCACAGATACACTTTGAGATGTCCTGCAAATGATAGAGGCAGGGGAAAAGAAAAGGGAGAGAAAGAAGGGGCTGGGTAGAGGAAAAAAACATCCCACATCGACTAAGCAACTATAAATTCACAAAAAGACCAGCTAGAGATCAGGATATTCATGGCTGAGAACCTCTAGCAAGAGAGATGCCTTCTTAATGAAAAATCAAACTAATCACAAAGCAGTAAGAGTAGATCAATATAGCTAACATTTTAAATACAAACCCCTGCATTTTCATGTGGTTTCCACATGTACCAAATGCATCCATGTTTCTCCAAATACATGGTGTGCAGACCATAGACTATTTATATTTGCTCTAGCTGCCTGCATTTCATACATGTCTTTTTAAGCAAACTGTTGTACAAACTAAACACAATTTCCCTGCATTACCTGTGGCATGTGGTCTTGTAAGGAATTTAAGTCACTGACCCGTCTCTAAGGAGGGATAATCTGCAGTGGACTGTCCGTGCATGTTAGCTGCCCACCTACAGCAAACCAGAGTGAAATATAATTTCCATCTGTTTTTCAAAAATACTGAGATTTTTGATGGATATTTGTATTGAGGTAACGCACGTAAGAACGGCACTGTGGGGTTTAACCCTTGATTCATTTGTCCCAGTATCCATTTCTGATGGGGACCAGTAGCGGGTGCCTCAGTTTCTCTGGGCCCAGTTGCATTCAGCAGACACCCGAGTTTTATCCTAATTGTGCGGGTATATCTCAGATGGGGAATGTTTTCAATAGAGTACATTTTCAAAATAATCCCAGACATTTGGCAGGGAAATTGCAAAATCTGCTTGTAGGCTGTATGCAACTTTTAACACACAAAAGCAATTATTGCCTTCATTTAAATGGCTCTCCAAATGGATCCCGTTCGTGTGCTGGCAAGCTGGAGAGCCTGAACTGAGTCTGCATTCAGGAATGTGAACTTCTGGACAGTGCTAGATCATGGGCTCTTACCTGAACTCCCAATCCCAGCTCTGGTGCAAATGAATAGCCCAGGCTGAGCAGAGGGCAGCCCTAGGCTGGGTCAGGCCAAAGGCAGGGACAGGGACAGGGACAAGGACAATATCGCACAGATAAACTCTTTCTTTCAACACAGGCATAACCAACTCCCAACACCCTGTTATTGCTGCTACTGCTTTATTAAAATGCATAAAGCAGCCAGAAGAAAAGATACCAATAAATTCTTCTGTAAAAGCAGAAATGTTTTTTTCTAATGGCTCCCTTAACGCTAATAATCACAGCTCTCTTATGTGTACTTGACTCTGGTTAACCTTTTTCTGGCACTTTTTAACTTCTCCAAGTCAGGTACTAATATGGAACTAATGTGGGGTTTATTTTCCCTATAGGAATAGCAGAAAGAGCACTGCACATTATCGTAATCACGCAAGCTCCTTCCAGAAACTGCAGGACTTTAGATCAAAGCATCCGCATTATGGCACAGGAAAAGAATTTAATAACAATTGTGGGACTAAGCATTTTTTTAATGTTAAGGGGTTTTTATTGAATATTAATCCTATAAAATGCTCCTGAAAGTTGGCAGAAGGAAAACTGATGTCCCAAATAGTTACCGCGGCCTTCCACATTGTAGGGATGCAATTGCAGTGTAATCAGAATTCATCATGCCATTAGCAGAAGGACAACAGGAAAGGAGACACTTTCTCCTGCATCACGCTGCTTGAAACAATAAGAACTGTGAGAACAGAGCTCATAATTGTTAACCTTAGCCAAGCACTTGAAGTTTGCATGTTTTTTTGGTTCATAGCTTGCAATTTCTTTCAATACAACTCATACTCAATATTTGCACTTTCATTTTACCTTCTATTAAAGATTTGCATTACATTTCATCTCTGAGGGGAACAGAGATGCTGGGAACATGTCTGCTGTGAAAATGAACAAGAGGTACCCAGAGTTTTCCCCCCCCTATTTCTAACTGCTGGATACTTTCTTTTCTCTTTTTTTTTTTTTTCCAGGAGGAGGTCACTCCAGCTGCCCGACACGGCTGCATTCGTCCTCCAGCCGCATTAATCCCTGCCCTGCTGAGCTGCTGGAGAAACAGGAATTCATCTGACACCAGCGGGGGAAAGACACAAGGAAAAATTAAGGCAAAAAAAAAAGAATGAATAAATAATTCAGGCAAAGGATGAATACTTGAACAAAGCAGCGCCTGTGCGCAAGGGAGCATCAGGCTGTACTAGAATAGATAAGAGCACCAACTGACAAAGGCGTATGTTATAAAAGCAAAGCCAGTTTACCTGTCTGAGGTGCAGAGACGAGAGCTATCCCCAAGCATCACCTGGACACACACACTCAGTGCCGTGGGCAGGACCTGCTGCCACCAGAACACGGCACGGATAAACCACCACGAAGCCGAGAGGTGCCGAGCGCAGGGCACAGACCCTCTTGCTGGCCCATGTCCGGGAAAACCTCTTACGCTGCCCGAGTTTGGTGCCAGTCAGTTCAGCTGCTACTGAATAGAGAGACGCTCAGCACAACTTCTCCTTTTGCTGTCTAAGTGTCCAGTGGCCCCAGTCACACACTTCAGGATTTGCTGAGTAACTTATGAAACCCGCTCCCGAGGCCCGGGTAAAGGATCCACACCATAGAAAAAGCCCTGTGTTTTAACCTCCATTTCAAATAACCCTTTTCTCTCTTCTTCACAACCTAAACTCTGAACAGGCGGTTTCATTGCACTGCATGTGCCAAAAGAAGGTTAGGAACGTAAAAACCCACTCCTGTAGTGCCTGATGCTGGAGCAGGGCAGCACAGAGCCTCCGCGCCTCACAGATCCTCCACGCACTAGTACAGTGTGTGTTTTAAGACAGACTTGGTGTTAGTTTCTTGCACTGAGATGCCTCTAACTTCTTCTTTACTGGAAAAGGAAACTCTTTCATCAGGTATCACAATACCGTGTTATTTAGTTAACAGTCTGAAATGAAGCAAGTGCAGAAACTACTTTTATCACCGTCTCCATCTAATCAGTTTGGAGTTTGCTGGCACTCAGTGGAGACGTTTTCCCACCTGTTTATCATACAGATACCCAAAAACAATAAATGGGAGAGTGACCAACCAAGTGCAATGCAAAAGATCAGTTGTTCCCCCACAGTCCCACACCAGGATCTGCGCCGTGAACATTATCGTCACCTGCGAGCCGCTGCAGCAATGCCTTCAAGCAGCCCCATCCCTGCTGCTCTAACGCCCAAAAGCAATCTACCTGCCACGAGCATCGAGGCCAGGGCTAAGCAAAAAACAGATTAATACGTTAATATGTATCTTAATGTTTTATCAATGCAGTCTTGCAGGTTTATGAGCATTTGGCTTTATTTTACACCAGACAACTCAATGCTGCCCCAGAGTGCGCTGCCAGATGTGCAGCATTTACTTCTACAACCTCATCGCTTGTGACGGGTCAAGTCAAACAGAAACCTCCTGGGGAGCCAGGACCACTCTCCCACCGCTCCGCATGCACTCCTCTGGGCACCGCTCTCCAAACAGGTTGACTACATTTGTGACCTGTCTGGAAGTTATTTTGGAGATGAGTTGGTGGTGCTGCCCAGCATCTGGGCCTGGGATGCAAAATTATGGTCTAAACATCTTAAAAGACCAAGAGGGTGAATGCTGCAGTAGAGATGCAAGGCATGAACTAGGTATGTGAGGATCCCAAGAGCTGCAAAGGTAGTTTTCATTCATATCCACATACAGATTTCTCAAGATAAAAATCAAGCTTGCACCTATGCAATACCAAAGAATATATGTGCTAACAGGTGCCCTCAGGAATCTCTGCATGTTTGGCCTTTGGGAACAGTGAGAACATCAAACGGTTGTGGACATCTCAGCAACATACAGCATTTCACTGTACTATGTACTCTGCCGTCACCTAACCTTGCTTTAGAACTCCCTAGTAACTGAGTTTTCTCACATCTGAGAGACTTATGCTTAGTCTTAAAGATTTCATTATTGGTTGCTTTTTTCCTACTATTGCCTAAAAATTTCTTTTGTTAAATTCAGCCCCTCACCTTTAGCTTGTAAGATGGGCATCCTGCTGGATAACAGATCTTTCCATCGTTGCTCACAGCCATGGGCATTTTTGTATGCTGATGTGGCTGCTTAGTCACTGCTTAGCCAAGCTGCAAAAATTTACCTCTCTTAATCTCTTCTCATAAGTCAATTCTTCCAGGTCTCCAGTTCTCTTTGTTGCTTTTCTGTGAACTTGTTCCAGTTTGTTAACAGAAGGCACACTGACGTGGTGCCAGAACAGAGCACGATTTCCCAGCTGCAGCCACGGGTCAGTATGAGGGTCACTATTATTTTCCTGCTCTTTACCATGATGGTTTAGTGCAGGCAATCCAAATCTATACTGTTCATTTTTCCTATATGATGCTGCAAACTCCTATCTAACTCACTGTCTGTTGTTACCCTGAAATGTCTCTTAGCATCGCTACCACTCAGGTTCTTTCCCATTGAATATACTTGTGATGGATTAGTACTTTCATAAGCAGGCTGCTATATCATCTGTATTTTTCAAGGCTGAATTTCATTTTTCCCCTTCCTGCTTCTAACTTCTATAAATAACCTGGTATTATACCTGTATAAAACCCCTCACTACTCATCATTCTCGAAAGTTAGTCTGAAGATGTCTACTTCATCTCTCAAGTTATCAGAACTCATTAAAGGAAATGCAGAGAATTAATTCAGGACCAGCCACATGGCTGTAAATAACCCACCACCACAACATTAAACATTTTACCTTTACTACCGTTCTTAGTCTTTAGCCTTCTGTTGAGTTTTCCATGTGGTAGAGCTTCCACCTGTACCACCAGAATTAACTTTTCAAACATGAGTCTGAGAGAAGACAAGGGCTGTTTTACCCAAATCTGCCACAGGAAATCTACCACCTTCCTCACACCCACTCCTGTTCACAGGAAAAAAGCCGGGAGTGACCTTTGAAGAATCCTATTACCTATATTGCTAATGAGTCTGCAATTTTCAGCCTCAAGCACGATTATCGGCTTCTGGACCACCTTCTGAAGATAGTCGGCACTTTTGCCACTGTTGCTGTTGGGAATTGTTTGAAGACTGGGAAGGCACATGCAGGAAACATTACTTTTCTCTTCCTGCCATATCTACTGCAATCACTTAATGATTTCTGTATCGGTCCCATCAAAAATACCGGGGTAGGACTCAGATTAGGTCAAAGCCCTTTACTACATACCCAACATCTATGGGGCTACTTTGAACCTGCCTCTCGGTTTTATCATGCCAGCATCTTTTTCACACTAAAGAGCACTCAAGAAACTTTGAGATGCTGGTGGAAACCTGATCATGTAACAGTCCTCTATTTGTGGCTAAGCTTAGCAGTCTTCATGAAATGACAGCCAGTTTTCAGGAGATACGCACAACCTTGTCTGAGCTATGTCTGTGGGTGTTGTCCGGATCAGAAGGAAGCCAGCACATTTAACCCTCCAATTTCAGGCTGCGGTAATTCTTTCCTATCTTATCCATAAATCATCTGAGCACTTCTCTTTTAAACATTCAAAGAGAAAACTTCAGAACAACCTAAAGGTAGGCATTTTATTGTAGTGAAAGAAAAAGTAATCCAAAAGGAGATTGCCATCTTGACAATCTGTTAAAAAAATCAAACCAAAAAATGCAAGGGAGAACTCTTGCCTGCATACCTGTTTTAATGTACAATACAGACCATCTGAGTTACATAAACAACAAAACCTCAAAAGCTGTCGACATCTGAGTATTTTAAAGTTGCTGTAAGGCAATTTTTTGGCAAGTGGTCATATAATTATTTGTTCTGCAGACTCTGTATCAACTGCAGAAGCAGTGAACACAAGATTGCAGAAGTTTTGCCTGAACATGGAGCAGCAGAAAGTGAATGGTCTTTGTTTCCTAGCAGTCTGTCCCAACTGGGGCTCAACCACAAGAAATCTCTATTTTTCAGAAATAAACTTTAGTCTTATGACAGGTGACTAAAGGAAAAAATGTTGACTATTGCCCTTTTCATAAGACCTTCGGAGATGCCCAATGCCAGGCCACTGAACACCTTGAGGAGAGGATGGGGCTCTTGGACTGGAGAGTCCTGTGAGCAGACCCTGGAGATGAGCAGGGGCAAGCCTCCACGTCTACTTGCCACCATGGACTGTCAGCATCTCCAAACTGCCTTTTGCAGTGAGAGCTCCAGACCAATTTTATCTATGTTACGGGGAGGGAAAAGAAGCAGGAATCTATACAGGTTTAGATGTTTAAGGTGTAGATCACTGACAGAAGGCAGCAGATGTCAAAGTCTGAGCTGGCCAGGCTAAGGATAGCAAGGAGTGTGTTATCAGGACCAAAAGAAAATCCAAGAACTGGTTTATTATTCGATGGAGATGATTATATTATTAATAAGGATACAGACAGGGCAGAACTGGTCAATAAACATTTTGTTAGGAAAGACATGGACAGAATCCTCAAATCAGATGAAGACAATGAACTAGTCTGAGTCTATTTCTAGCTACAGGGAGTATTAAACTATCTAAAATCTGATGGCCTCCGTATGCCTTGTGCTACTAAGTCGTAAAAGAGTTGCCAGGAGAGATCACTAAACTGTGAATATGAACTGAAAAAAGTTAACATACCAGGGAAATTGCAGAACACTGGAAGAGCTTGAAGATTATATCCATACTCACACAGAGCAAGCAAGACTTGTAACTATAGGTTACTTAACCTGACATCAATCCTCAGCAGAAAGTAATGGAAGTCAATATAGAGTTTGATCAATAAAATATTAGAGGATAGGAATAAAATTAACTTGAGTCACAAATGTTTTGTACAGAGTCTTGTTGAGCAAACATTGATTTTTTTTTTTTAATTTTTTTTTTTTTTTTTTTTAGGTTTCATACTGTTGTTTGAATTGAGTGATTCTGAGTCAGAGCCTTTGGGCAAACAGGGCTGCACCACGTAGCAAACCCCTCACAGGGCTTTCCCTGCCCCAGCTCCACAGCAGGTGACTGTCCCCAGTAGAGGGGCAGAGATACAGTCCAGCAGGCAGCACACAGGGGTTATCACGTCCCAATGAGACCCTCACTATCACAGTATGCTACTTCACATTGGTTTGAGGACAACAAGCCCCATCCTTCACTTGAATTGATCTTCTCAAGTAGACCTTGGAGTACCAGGTCACACCATTGATAGAAATGCGTGGCAAAACATAAGAAAATCTGAGTATTATCACACAGTGCTGGCACATGAGTCCATTTTATCATATCAGTTCTTGCAGCCCAAGCGAGATGGCTAACAGCAGTAGGAACACCATCCCCACAAAGAGCATGTGATGGTGGAGACACTCCTTACAGCCACTGCTATCGTATCCACTGCCCCTTGGACCAGAAATGCTTCACAAGCCACCGCATCCAATTCTGCTGAGAAAACAAGAAAGCTAAACAGAACTTTGGCCTTGATCCACTGAAAGCAGGAGATCATCTGTAAGTGTTACAAGGTGTTCCCATCCTATGTTATGGCTGGACTCCAAATTGTGCAGAAGCTGAAATAATGGCTTTTATTAAAGGGGATTGAGGCTGGCCCTTGGCTAGCTTCTGCACAAGCTTCCTGAGGAATAGAGACTTTATGCACGCTCGTAGGAGAGCGGAGCTGATGTATCCAGAGAGTTTAGTTTCCAGTTGCTCAGGTAAACACAACTTCAGGCTAATTTTTATTAGTTAAATAAGTTCTCCATGCGCAAATTTACAACACATGTGACCAACTCAAAATTTTAATTACAAGCAGAGAATGATTAGGCTGCTTATTTAAAAGGAAAGACAGAGCAAGTCTGGTGGCCTTCTGGTAGCACTCCATAACATGACAGAGAGGCCTGGGCTGGCACTCAGCTCTCCAGCAGCCTCGCTTATGGGGCCAGCAGATGAAGTATAATCATCTGCTGGAAGGGCTCCAATACTTGTCTGGCCTTCCAAAGCCATTATTGCCTGGAAAACAGTGAAAGCTGGGAGGAGGCCAAGGTCCATGCAAACACCAAGCGCTGGGTACCACTGCTCACCTTGCCTTTCCCAGAAGGGACAGAAGAGTCAGCAAGGGTTGAGTTTTGAGTATTTTCTTTTTTTAAGAGGCAGAGCATTTTCTGATGCTGCAAGGTCATAAAGTAATTTAAACCATGGCAATTTCATTGCATCCGCTCAAGCATCAGTGGTCTATTTGTAAATTGTTTAAGTGTCATATGCAGACTGCTTTAGGGAAATGCTACGCGCTGTGATGTAGGAAGCAGGGCGGGCTGGGTTTTCTACGAAGTTAACTACAAAACACTGCAGCAAACTGGCCAAATACAGTTACAGTGCAACTGCACACAGTCATGGAGCATGATTAATGACTAAATGCTGAAGTGCAAGAGGGCACTGGGCACACCTCTTACATGGGCCCTAAAGGGGAAGGACTGGGATCTGGCTCCTAAAACATCCAGAGTCAGCCCCACAGATGAGGTGGGAACCTCCCTCCTCCATCTCCAGCACATCCCTGACAAATCCCTTACTCTGTCAGCATCTCTGCAATATCCACCACTTCACCCATCCCCTCTATAACCAGCCCGATGTAGGAGACCCACCCGCAAACATGGGCAAAAACCCTAAGATAATGGGATCCAGCAATTGTAAGATTCAACTTCAAAGACATTAAAAGACATAACATTTTATTTGCCTTCTGCCTTTTAACTTTTGGGACCCACTCAGGTAATGCTTTCAAATTTTTAATTAAAAATAAAAGCAAGGCTGCTTCTGCAGTCATTTCTCTTTGAAGTTGGACATTTAAGTATAGTATCTGTTACCTGAAGACTTTGCTAAAGCTACAAGTTTAGGAAAACTCTGCCCAAAACATATGTCTCAGCAGATCTGGACACTTATTTTGGCTTGATCTAGTTCTATTTTGCCTAAAACTCTTCCTGTACATTTTTTCAGCAATTTAAAAGTAATCTGGAATTCCATGCAGTTTTTCTTTTTACAAGTAAATTTAACGCATGTTTTTCATATCATCATGACAAATTGCCTCCTTTTCAATCCAGTAATAACCACCTCCTCGCTCAACACCTTCTTGCTGTCACTGCAATAGTTAACAGCAGTCCAGATATACCGCTTAAGGAGATAGTTTCATTAACACCTGGGAGAATGGCAGGGCTAGTGGCTCTGCTTTCATAACGCCTTTGCTGCCGGGTGGTGATTCATGCGGGGCGCAGGCGGGCTCTGCACACCTTGACAAAGCCCCTGCAATTCGCATGGTGCCTTCTCCAGGCGAGGCAGCACTCACAGCCAGCCTCACACGTCTGTGAAAGCAAGCACAGCCCTCCAGTCTTCATGTTTCCTCTTAACCACAAAAGCATACTTACATCCTACATTACTCGGTGTAATGGGATCCATCATCAAAATACTCTTTCTACTGGAGGACTGTTATGTTTCATTGCTGAAAGAACGAAAACTTTTGAAGCCTCTCCTTAATTTTCAATGAAAAGCATTTGGTTCCAGGGTGACAGACGAGGCTCTTAAGAGCTGTTACCACCTCGGGTAATTATAAAATGACGGAAGGGAAAAAAAAAAAAAAGAAAAAAAAAAGAGAGCGAGCGCCAGATTAACACTCTGTGTGTTTGTGCAGGGCTACAAAGGCACTTCCACGGGTGCCTGTGCTGAGAGCTCGGTTATAACAGCTTCCATTTGGAAAGAAAATTGAAGGAGGATGGAAGTGAGGAAAGAAGAAATTGCAATTAAAACCCGAAATGAATTCCAAAATAACATATGAATGGGAACACTATAAAATACTTTCAGGGGAGAAAAAAAGTGGCTTTTGTTGCAAACTGAAAACAGCCCAGATTTGAAAGAAGAGTCAAAAAACTGTTGTGCAAGCTTGGGGCTGGCTCATGTCCTAGGAGCTGGAGGAGGTTTGTCCTCTCCCTGGGAAGCAGGTACATCTCAGCAAATCGGAGTTTCATTTTGACACTTCACATAATGTACACTACATTAAGTATAACTGGAAAAAAAATCAAAGCAAGACAAAACAAGGCAAACAGGCTGAGCAAAGTCCTACGAAATGAAACTATTCCAGCAGTAATAATTAGCTCTTCAATATGGTAAAACTGAGTAATGTAACAAACACAGATAGACCATACAAGAAACATACATACTAGAAGCGCAAAAAAGCATTTTGCCTTGGTAAAAGATAAAACGAAGTACTTCTTGGTGACAACAGCTGAACACCAAGGTGGGAATCACACAATGCATGATTAAACAGGGCAAAAATAGGAGACAAGGGGCATCACCAAGGTACAGTAGCCCTTAACCTTTGATACCCTGGCCCCTAAATCTAAATTGAAACACAATAAAATGCAAGATTACTAGCCTATAGGTCCACATAATAAATTCTCCCAAATTTTGCCTATTGCCAGCAAAGCATTTATAGTGCTAGTGGGGAAAAGCTAGCAAAATATCTATTTTGAGTGGCCATGCTCACTGCCAGTCACCAGCATCCACGGACACCAGCTGCATTCACCCATTTCAGACTGGGCCAGCGAGTAAAGGTACTGCTCAACTAGGGGGGGAATAATGGCAAATAAAGGGCGCTTTAATAAAACAGCAGCATTATACAGGACTCTGTCCTCTTTATTTTTTAATAGAAGCCTTTCACGATATGGAACTAATTATCGCCATCTGCCGTCCCCATACTTATATTTCCTCTCTCACAGCTCATTCTTCAAAAACTCAGTAGCTTCCTCCCTTTACATTTGTAAATGCTGTTGACTATGGATAAAATCCATGTTTACTTTGTATTCAGGGCCCATAGGAAAGCTTGTTTTAATCATCAACAGATGTTACATTCTGCTCTGCTGTGCTTGGCACACAACTTCAGAGGGAAATAAAAGAAAAATCTTTATTTTAAATTTAAATTGTAGATTGTTACAGACTAAATAAAATGCCAAATTGTTATTGGAAACAACATGGCCACTGTAATAACTATAACTGACATTTACTTTTTACAATTATAATTTTTTTTCTGGTGCTGTTTAACACAAGATGGTTTCCACATTTCGCAAAGGATTTTTTTCCCCCTTTTCTCTGAAATGATTTGCAATCAAGCCACAGACATTTGTAATTTATTTTTATTTAATACTTTCCTACGAGTTTATGAAATAGTTGGATTATTATGCTATATACAGTAGATAGTTTTTGAATACGTACTCTCCCTCCGGACTCATATTTCAATACACATTATCCCCTTGAACTCATTTATAAACACCCATTATTCCCACAGACCCCACTATAAACATGTAATATCTCTGTGGACTGTTTCAGCCTTATGGTCCTTTTTATCTCTGGCTTCTTTCCTATTTATATTCATCTTTGATGTCTGAACACGCACCCCCCCCCCCCCCCCCCCGCCCCCCCCCCCCAGTTTTTGTGTACCCAGGGGATGCGGGTGCCCTCCTGCGGCGATGGCAGCGGTACCCTGCAGGTACAGCCACAGCTTTGCTCTTACTCATTTTCCAGCTGCTAGAAAAACTGTGCTGGCGACAGAGGCTGGCTTGGGCACCTGCTGCACGTGTGTTGATTGCGGCATCCTGACATTCCCTGCTGATGTGATCGACCATTTCTTTTTTAGCTACTGGTGTGAGCAATAAGAATATGATCTCCAAGCCTCCACTGCCAGGCATTCATCCCACACCCTCTCTTATTAGCTTGGCCCCACGTACAGTTACCAAACCAGTGATAATTTCTCATTTCAATTGTATTTCTACACCACCAAAGAACCTACCTTGTGAAATTATTTGTATGTTTAGTATTGCTCAGAAGTAAAATGGAATAAAATGTTTGAACAGAAAAAAAATAAAAGATTAGGCATGATAACTCTTTGCTGTACCTGACTACTGAGAGTGATTGGGAGTGCTCATTCTTCTCAAGTATTTGTCCAGACTTTGCAAGATGTCGAATATTGGAAGCAGCAAATAGTATTTGTCCACTTTACTCCTACAGTAACAAAATACACAAAACCAAAAATCACCATGTGAGTCTCCAGACCACAACATCCCAGCCTGGATACAGCAGAGGGATGTCTCTGAAGCAAACAAAAGGTAAGGGACATATACTGCCATTTATAATTAAACCTCATACATTTTTATGGGACAAAACCTAAGTAGTTTGAAAGTAAGGGGCATCCCACACAACCAGAGTCAATTTTAAGGGGAGTGCTGCCTTAAATTCCTAGTCTTCAGAAGAGAGACATTTCTCAATTACTGCAGCATCCTCTTCTCTGTCCTTGACAAATGTACTCTTGCTCTGTTCACAGCCTGTCTGGAGTGTTACTGCAAAGATAATTTCCCCATCCATCACCTGGAGCGTGTCACACATCTCCGCAGCCCTCCATTAGCCACCTCTTCTCCCCTACTCAGACACAAGCTCCTTCACTTTCGTGGCTCTTCACAATGTCTCCCCATTTTACTGAACATCTTCCAAGCAGCATGATGGGACTGCCTCCTGCCTCCAGCCAGCGTGGGCTATCCGCTCCTGCTCCCTGCCTGCCAGCTTTCTAAACGCATTTGTGCTTTCTCCCATCCTGCTTTTCAAAACGGAGAATCTACTATTAACACTGGCTGCAAGGGCAACACAGGTGTCTACCAAACCCCAAACCCCTACCCAGAACTAAGCACAGCCGCAGGTACTCGTGCACTTCAGTTCTCATCCATGCATAATCCTGCTCGTGCACAGGTTGAAGATGTTGAATTACCAGCAGTGCAAAAGCAAACCATCAAGCTCACTTTAAAGTCACAAGTCATTTTTGTCTAAAATCACTTAAATGTCTAAAACTCAGACAAATCAACATGAAAGGGCCAGCACTCAGATTTATCCTCTGAATAACACACAGTTTTAACTCCGTTGTGCATCTCTCGCATTGAGGAGCTATCACGAGGGCAGCAGCAACATCCGTCCACTGAACTTCCTTTGGTTTCTATAATCCTTCAAAGGCCATCATATTGTACCCAAAGCTTTCATTAAATCAACAAGAGAGGGAGAGCCTTGCTTTTTGTGCAGTCTCTCAACTCGCCAAGCAATGAAAAGTTATTGTAATCATCCTCATGCTGCCTTGAACCTGCACGTGCACCAGAAAGCTTGCAAGAGAAAGCTTCACTTGCCTACAGTGAAACGAAGGGGTATGTGCTCCCACCATCAGTTCCCTCTTCCATTTGAAATCACGTGCACGTAAAAATGCAAATGCATAACAATGTTGACAAGATTATATTATAATTTTAGACAGTTACATGATTTCACGCCAAAAGACAGTTTAGACGCAAGCTTCTACATCTGTGAGTTTATGCATCAGTGTCCAGGAATTTTTAGAGCAAGTCAAGATGGGAGCAGAAGGAAGCTGTGCTGTACCTGGACTGATACAGTGAATGCCATTGTAGGCTTTGGAAGGATGCAGATGTGGGGTTTTATATCTAAGATAATACATTTATAAAAATACAATGATGCGCACACAATTACTTACAGTCAGATGTTACACACATTTGTGCAAATATTAACCACAAACAAGTTAAAAAAATTCTTCTTAGGAAATTTTGAGATCTAAAAAAGAAATCTCAGGAGGAAATAAATCCTTTTCTTTTAAAAATTGCAAACTACAGCACAATGCAAACCAGCTTGGAAAGCAGCAGACTTCTATTTTACATCACTAGTGAATACTGTTATGAATTAACAGCTCATTAAGAAAAAAAGCTTTACAAACCATGAATCTCAGAAGAAAGTCAGAGAAACTGTCATCTGCAATTTCCAGTGTGTGAATAAATCTAAAAAGATGTCAACGGACAGAGTTCTTACCAAGAGCCAAACAAACAGGTGTCCCCTGGCCTCCTGACCCTCACATCAACAACGCAATAAAACTCTTCCCATTTCGGGACAAAACCATTTGGTACCAGTACATGGAATAATACCTGCTTCTTAAAATACGGAAACGCATATAACAAATGCCTCTTAAAGTCCCAGAAGAAACAGAGACTTGCACTGTGAAGTATTCCCCCTAGGAATCCTGTAAATCATACCGAAATTTTACTTGTCCTGGAACAGGTTTGCAAATCTGTTTGTGGTTTCTCGTACATTTTTTAAAAGGTATCTGGTCAGTTCGTAAATGAAAGAGTCCTTCAAATTCCAATGTAAAGATCTCTGTACGTGTTATTTTAAATAGCCTTAAACTGCAGACAAATTTGCTCTGAAAACTCATTTTTATAGTTTTAAGAAGTTTTTACTCTATTATTTTTATCACATCCAACTGATCTGTAAATTAAAGTATCATTACTTCATCCATTCATTCCTTCCTATCAGATTTGGCCACGCTGTCTCCGCAAAGGCAGTGCTATCACAGCCTTCAGTTATTTTCTGCTCTATGAACTCCAGCGTTTCCCATGTGAAATCTTTGGGTAGCTGAAATCACTATGAGCTTCTCCTGTTTACTTCAATGAGCCTAGTCCCACCTCAGCACGAGGACCAGGCTGGGGCTGAAATGAGGAGCTGAACAGCAGTCCTGGAGGTGGGCTTGAAAGGGGGAGACAAAGGGACAGGGAGAAAGAGACACGTTCAGCACAGCACTAGCAAGAACAAGTTCATATTGCATTTAACATACGCAAACACGCATTCTGCATTAGGCTTTAATTCAACTATTTAAATAAATATGTTCATGTAGGAGGATCTGTGCAGGTTAAACATGGAAGGCACATCAGCAGGCTGCAAATGAGCAGAAACTGGATTCTCATCTGCAGGGGGTCATTTTTTGGGCAGAAGAAAATAAACAGAATATGAAAAGAAAAATATCTGAACAAAATACAAATAGTTAGATCCTCTGTCACAAAAAACACTTAATTACACAGGTTTGTGTGCTTAAAATAAAATCATGTACAAAAGGAAAGGAACTGGAAAGTAAATGGGAAAATCTGAAAGGGGAGAGGAAGTAAATATAAGTAAGGGGAGAGGAAATAAATACAATCAAGCAAAGTGAAGAGAGTATCTGAATAAATTGTTTTCAGAAAAGAGAAAACACCAATGTATACAATAAATGCTACTGCAATTTTTTTGTAGGTATTAAAGAGAATTAGGAGTATTTGTTGGTTTTCAGATTTAACGGAGAAACATTATCACAACATTTGTATGTGTGAGGAGAGGGCAGTGTGGTGTGAAGGTGAGAGCATGCCGTAGCAAGTCCACAGATGTACAGTGATGACTGCCCCACCACTGCAGCTGTGCACAAAGCCCCATCACTACAGCATCTTCTACCGGTCCCCCATCATTTCTCCTCTGACCTCGGGATTTGCACAGCTGGATTAAACCCAGCAACACACACAAGATAACCCCAGTCCTGCATGTCTGACAACTCAGAGTGCCATGAGGGACACAACAGCAACCCCTTTGCTGATCCCATCATCACCAGTCATTCATGGAAACAGAGATCTCTCATTTCACCCAAAATTAACTGCACTAGCAGCATATTGGCCAAGAGGGTTAGTGCCATGTAGATCCCAAATGGAAGCATCTTGTAAAGCCAAAGTATTTTGGCAAGACCTTCTTGAGGAAAACAAGTATGCTGAAGATCAAAAGATGTGACTCATTTCCCCTCATGAATAACAGAAATCATGTTGACTAGCATCACCACCCCTGATGAAGATTTGCATCCTGGTTTCTGAGCATCTGTGAAAATATATCTACTGCAGCAATTTCTCAGCAGGTGAATCTTGTTTACAGGACCAGACTGATGGAGATCTTGTTTGGAAGAGACAAAGCTCTATGGTGTTTATCATCATTACAGAAGTCTGGGCACAATATGTAATCACTTTATGATAAAAATAAATAGGTCAGGTGTTACCCGGTATAAAAATCTCTGCTCATGCAGATGGTCACCCACATTTAATTTCCTTGACTACCTCTCCATCCATCCATCAATTCCTCTGCACTTGAAATGTAAAGTCAATTTGGAAAGCTATTCCAAGATAACCTTCAAAGTCATTTCCAAAAGGTATGCCTCTGATTGAGGATGACAGTCCAGCCACTCTTTGGTGTTAACATCTTTGTGACCATAATTTATTGTATTCACTGTGTTTTGCACCGTATTTCAGCGAGAAGAGTATTTTTTTTAACAGTATGTGTTAGCTTGCAGTTTATTAAAATGAAAACCCTTTATCTCCTTTGTCACTTCTCTCGGTTCCTTACAGTTTATCCCATCATTGCTCTCTATCATTAAACTAATATGACATACATACATAGATATGGTAAATACCAAATAATAAAACAGACAATGCTAATGTTGTGTCATTCACAAAAGGCAACAAAATTAAAGCTGGGATTGTCACTCCAGCCTTGCATAACACCACGTTTGACATGGGGTGCCACAGTCACATAAAGCATGGGAGATTTAAGAGAAGAATGGATAGGGATACACAAAAAGGCAGAAACATCAAGGATTTTTTTTTAAATATGTTTTTCTGACAGCTCATTGCATTATCATTTATTTTCTATACTTTGGATCGTCACTGAAGAAATCCCACATTCAGACAATTCACAGTGATGGGATAAAACGTCATATCAAAAACACTGGATGGTAGGACTGTTGAATTATTCAAGAAACAGGAAATTATTAGAGGCTGTGTTTATTCAGAAACAAAAGTGCCTTGTTAATTCATAGGACTCTAGGTAGTGTGATGATTTGATCTGACACTTTACATAATATAGGCCACCAGAATTTTCTGTATTATTTCCAGTTTAAAGCTCAATAGTTGCACTTGAACTGCAGCTTTTGGAATATCATCCAATCTTGATTTTAAAATATCCACCATAATGGCCATTAAGCTGTTCCAGTGATTAATCACCTTGCCTGATTAACACGTACATTATTTCTAGTCAAATTTTTGTCTACCTTTAATTCAATTCACTAAATCTCATTATACTTTTTTTTCTGCTACTTTTAAGAGCTCTCTATTCTCAAATTTCTTTTGCCTATGTAGGCACTTATTGACCGTGTTCAAGTCACCTCTTAAGTGCCTTTTTGATAACAGAAGAGGCTTGATTTTTTTTTTTTTTTGATCTGTCACCATAAGATAAATTTTCCACTTATTTAATCACCCTCATGGATTTTCACTGCATCTGTTTCAGCGCTGTTCTCCAAGTGTTAGCTCAAGAAATGGACAATATTCCAGAGGTTTTACAGTGGCAAAGAGAGATCGTACAACCCCTAATCCTACACAGCGTTCTCCAGACCCTACATGAAAGGACTGCACGAGCAGATTTCTCTGTAGTCACGCTGAAAGTGACAAACTACTCAGTCAAAGAGAAAGCAGTCTCTGCGACAGAGACGCATCCTAATGTCTCAAAGCAATGATCACACAATTATTTTAAACTTTATTTAAGGTCATGCAAATGACCTTAAACGGAAGCGCATTTCTATTAATTCACAGATCACTAATATGACACATGATAATAGCTTTCAAAACAAGTAGTATTTCTCAAACTGGAAAGGAGCATACTTGCACAATGTCAGATGAAAAGCAGAGTAGCAGCTTATCTAGAATTGTCTCATCCTCTCCTACATTTGCAGGCAGAGAGCAATATCTCTTAGAAAAACAGAAAATGTTGCAGACTGGGTACGCTAGGCATCCTTTATGCATTCAAGGGCTGTTACTCCTTGCACAACATAGAAATACCATGAATTGGCAGGGAATATGCAACTCCCATCTTGCCCCGAGAGGAATGAGGCACTTCATGAAGAGCTGACAGGCACACCTGGCATCCCAGCTCATCATACATCTACAAGCATCCCTCCCAAAAAACCCCCATTGGTTCCTTGTCATTCCCATACCATGCACCCACCATGGCAGGTGACCACATGCTGAGGCCAAGTGGGGTGTTGCTGGTGGCTGCCCCCCACAGTGCTGAGTGGCCAGGGCCACCCCTCTGTGACCATGGGGCGTGATGATGCATGACAGACCCTGGATGCAGAAAAAAGTGTGAAATTACATCTACTGCTGACGTCACATGAAGGCATCTGAGAGTAAAGGGAAATACAATCAAGAACTCTTGAAAGAAAAAAAATTGCCCTTATCCAGGGCTGTTCACATTCTTGTAAACGGTGTTCAGATTATACTATTGTAGTTTACTAAAGGGCGAGATAGCAAATAGGCTTTTTTATGATAGATGGTGGTGACACAAAACTGGTCACCGCTCACTGTGCAACCCTGCCCCACGCCATGACCTCAACCCATTTGATGTTTCAGTACAATGTAATTTTCCAGAACATTAAAACCATCAAGACCGCAAAAACATTGCAAGTTATATTCTACATTTAAAATATTTGAGTTGCTCCAACTGGATCCAAGCAAATTAAAGCTGTAATTAATTTATCTCCTGCATAACCCTATTCCTTGATGAGACCTTTATGTTTCATATTCGAAGCAGAGGAAGAAACAAAAATAGAAATCATAACGGTAAGAAGGAAATTGGTGAACATCTCAGGAACTTTTACTGCAGAAAAAGCATCCTTTGTCTGCTGCTGGGATGTACGCATTTTGCTGCATCAGGCTTTACTAATTTTTTATTTTTTTTTAATAAAGAAAAATGCCTTCCTTTAAATAACATATAAACAACAGGAGCAAGACACAAGTTTTGCTTTGAATGCTGTATCCTTTTCTGCATCTGCACAGGACAGACCGGGGTGACCAGATCAGACCATGGACTCTCGGATGTTTCCCTCAGCTGTGCTAACGAGTTGATTCTGAAGCTGCAAGGAGTCCTCGCAAGCTGTCAGTGTGCAGAAGCACACTGTGAACCTGCCGCACAGAGAAAGAAGCAGCTGCTCTGCTCCTTCCAAGTCCTCCAACACTGAGGACTCTCTCTTTCAAGCACACACACAGTAAAACAGCGCAGGGACTCCATGAAAGTGGGCAGCTGTAGGCATACACACAGACGTCTTATGAATCTACAATCACCAAACTGCTGCTTTTTTGCCCCAAAGGGCAGTCCGTGTGTATGTACCTGCACAGCACCCGAGGCTGTAGGCAGTGTTCCATAATTCCAGCTGCCCACAGACTGACCATGGTCAAAATCTTGTTTCTGCAAGTCCCCATCAGTGGTATCAATAGCACGTGAAGGCACCAGAGGAACTGCAGAGACTCCCAAGATTAACTAAAGAGGAAACTATCAGAATACAAAAAATTTTCAGCGATTATTTTTAATTTTTCAGAAGAGCCGCGTGCTTTTAAAGTGCATTTCAGCAGAAGGCAGCATCCTTTATTTTTATAGACAACTTTGAAATGTATTCTCTTTAAAAATTATACCATTTCTTCACATCTTAATTAATACCAAAACTTAATTTTCTTCCTCAGTAGTGTATTAGAAAGCTGCTATTAATGTAATTTAATTTTTGTAAGGAGCAGCATTTGTTTTCTATTTAAAAAAAAATAGGTGGCTCTGAAATCCTGGCCTGTCAACATCGCTTAAAACACTCCCATTCCATGCCTCTATGTAATAAATTAAATCAGTGTTTTAATTGTGCCCATGCTTTGTGGTTCCTGGCAGTACAAAAAGATCTTCTGTGAATGCACGTCCCAAAAAATCCTACTGAGTGATTAATTACTAGTCTGGAAGATATAAATATGCTTTTCAGTAAAGACAGTATGGACTGCTGGAAGCTTTGGCCTTATATATCTCTGTAGATCTCTTTCACCCAGCAGACATCATCTTAATTCAAACAAGATCCTAGCTTCAATATTTACTGGCAGTACAAAAACCCTTCTCTGCCCATTTGCCCTATTTAATTAATACAAGATACAGATATATATTTGAAATAGAGGAATACAAGATATGTTTATTCATATTTTAGATTTCTCCAAGTTTTCCTCATCCTTAAATAAGCCATCCAACATGGTATCTTAAGTCCTGCATGTTCTGGACAACATAGCCCCTCCAGAATGTTTTTATTAGCATCTGAGTAAAGAACAGCCAAGCTGTTGGTCCCAGCCTTGTGTATTTCCTCCCTGCGACTCTGTGCAGTCACAGCTGGTGCCTTTGCTCTCTCCTTAAACCCTTCTTCTGCTCCAAATCAATTCTGGGAGAACCCAGCGATACTTGCAATCTGTTCCCAGCTTGTTGTACGATAAAAGTTCAAGGAAAGGAGTTTTATTTTCCTTCCAACCAGAACACCATCAAAATTAAAACTGAAGCTATTCCACCTGCATGTCTGGAGCAAGTCAGTGGGGTCCAGTTGGAGCTCCAGCAGGAGTTTCCATCACCTCGGGGGGAACATCTCCCAGCAGGGTGAAGAGCAATGGGCAGGAGATAATTCAGTAGAAGGAAAACTAATCAAAAACAGCAGCAAGTTGAAAGGACCTGGAACCAGCAATGCAATATTGAACTTCTCACAGTCAGGTCACCAACACAAGCCAAAGCAACCTAAGTGGAGATTACTGCTTAATGGCCTGAAAGAGGGGACTGATGGATCATAATCTAGCTCCTTATCATAAGGAACACAATTTATTTCACTACAAGCAAGAACACGACAAAGACCAGCTCCATCCTTACTCTTTGAAAAGGTCTGTCCATAGTCAAGGAACAGACTGAGATATGAAAAGAGAAACGTGTGCCTGTTTTGAGGATAGAAGACTAGAGTTTTGCAATTCTCTGAGCACCAAAATTCACTGAAATCACTGGTGCCATTGTGATTGCTCATTAACAATACACATCTTCCAGCTGACATTTTTCATTTGGACCTTGTGAAAACCACAAATCAAACATACATAAGAAGGTAGCCAACTTCAACTGAGGAAAGGTCTTTAAAAAACAAGAAAGAAAATAAACCTTTGATAAAATAATTGCTTCTACTGTTATTTTTTTTTGCTATTGCTTCAAAAACAATTTCTCTTTCTTTCTTGTTCATCTATCTGGTGTCCTGCTGTTGTGCAGATGAAAGGTCCAGTCTCTTTAAAATTTCATGCAGGGCTCTTTAGAACATCTCAGTTTTAAATGCCCATGGCAAAGACAACAAAATGTAACAGTAAATGGAAAGCAGATGAAAAACCCTGTTTATACGCTTCATAAAGGTAGTGTGTGCGACAGAAGGTATATTTTCACACTCAAGCATAGTGGCAATAACCATTCTTAAAATCACTGAACCACATAACTTATATTCACTGAAGTATTGACCACAACTCAGCATCCCAAAAGCTGTATCTGTAACTTATCAAACCTAGGTGGCATACAATTATATTACCTGGTAAGAAAACTTTTCTTCTCCTTCTACCCTCAAAGTAGAGGTTCTTCCAACATTGCAGTAGCCTGACCTTAACAACAGAGGACACATACTCGTGGCCGCTTTAGGGGGTGTAAAGTAATGACCTTGGTGGAATAAAAGCATGAGTTGTGCAAGATGGATATTCCAGCACAGCCACAGGCATCGACATGGACCACACACATCCTACCACCTACCACCCATCAGGTCGTTCTTGCTCTTTGCAGCACTCATGTGCTTCCCTGCACATTGGGCGAGTAGCCTGTAGAGATGTGCACACATTGACACAGGTCGTCTGGATTTATACATGAACCACTAAGAAGCAGCTGTTTCCAAACTTTCCAAAAAGAGTCTCATTTCCTTTTTCTGGAAATGGAACATATTTGTATTAGAAAGATAAGAGGATTTCACTGACATTTCCTTCAGGTAATTTTGCCACTCATAAATAGCATGGTTTTACCAAATTCAAGACAACGGGGTCTCACAACCTATTTCAAATTTCTACAGCTCGTGAGCCAGCACCATTCAAGTCCAACAAGGTTGTGTGGTTTTGCAGCATCTTTTTGTATCTAGTAAGTAAAGTATTTTACCAGAATGGTCACTGAATTTAAAACTGGAAGCCACAACATCTGTTTCCTATATCTCTGCTATTGCTGCTCTTACTTACAGCATTCACAACTCAGCGCTCTCAAGGATATATTCTTTAGCTCACTGTGGATTTGAAGCACAAGTGTCACATCTGTGGTGCCGAAGCACCTAGGGAGGAACCAGTGGACTCCCTGCCCACAAAGAGTGGGAACATGTATAATTTAAAAAAAAAAAAAAAAAAAAAAAAAAAGTCAGAGGAACCAGTTGCCAAACCTTGAGACACTTCAGGCAGGAAGAAATTTATAGATTATTCTTCAGAGAACCATCCTGATACCTAATCATATTTGCACTCAAGATGTGACAATATGGACTTTGACACAAAACTGGAATGTGGGTAAAATACTGGAGGTATTTGTGTAGGTTCAATAAAAATAGTCTAGCATTTCTGATTATAAAAAAAATGTTGAGCCTATTACATCACAAGTGCAAAGCAGTGAAGACTGTGACAAGAAAGGAACCCCTAAGCCTAACAGAAACAAGCCACAGGTGGGTGAGCAGCACGAGAGGCAAAACATCTCTTCTGAAATAGCACAAGCATTCCTAAGTACAGAGGATTTTTGAAGTGCTGATTATAATATCGGTTATAATACACTACATACCGATGCAACAAAGACAGATGACAGGATTTTCCCCTTTAGGAACAGGGTAGTTTTAGCTGTATAAAGTCATTATGAGTGGAGTTATGTTTTGTACACTAAAAATGAAAAGAACAAACAACTGTATCAAAGTGGGCAAGCCTGAAGGTTTAGACTCTCAGCATCCTGAAACAGAAAATGTTACCCCGCAGGAATTGTTTGCATTAATCAAAATACTCTGGTAGCTAATCCCACATTGATAACAAGGGCTAACCACACAGGGAGGTCAGGTATGTGATTGGGGATGGCACAAAGTAAAGATTCAACCAGGAAACATCTCTGCCATAGCCGAGAGGTCGAGTTTGGAGAGCACTGCACAACATCACCCACAAGAAGAAAAGTCATCCTGTATCCGAACAAGCTGCTGATCAATATGCTCATCCTGGATAACCTCGTGCCAGGGTGGTTTCAAGGAGGCAAATCAAAATCAGCAAACGTTCAACAGAGCAGCCTTGCAGATAAAGGATGGTATCACAGAGTGACACATGAGTGAGTCATGGACTATTCGATAGCCAGAAACGAGTCATGGCTTAATAAATGGGCTTGCTCTGGCCACATCCCTTCGTCATATAGTGCTAATAAAACCAAAAAAACCTAATTGCATCAGCCATGACAGAGGAAACAAAGTCTTTCAGTCAAGACTGAGCTCATGCATCCAGAACAAAACCACCCCAAGTGATTTGCAGCCAATTTTTGTGACATCATCAACAGGAATATGAAGCACAAAACACTTTCTGTATTACCAAATAACTAAGGAGGTGAAGAAGCCCAGAGCCCCAACTGGGAGCAAGTCCATCCCGAGCTCAGCAACGGCACATCAGCTGGCCAAGGCTGTCAGCAGCACCATGACAAGGGTCCTATCAAACACTGAGAACAAGAAACCAAGCGCAGGAGATCCAAGTGGAAAGAGCACAACGGCTGCCCCCCCACAGCACTTCACTAAGCTCTGCTATAAGGGACAGAGCAGGGCAAAAGGGATGAAGAAAATAGTCACGTGGATACTGCACATACTGTGCATTTTATAGAAAATTTTTTTAGCCTGTATTGTCCATCTTACCACTACTTTGTATAGATAGGTATTGCCTGCACTGTAGCAAAGTAAAATAACCCAAAGGACCTGCCACGCCATGGTCTTTCAGTGTGGGAAAGAAGCAGAGGAGTGCAGGAGCAATTTGCTCCTCCACCCAACGCCACGCTGGGGAACAGCCACGTCAGTCCTGCATGGCCCCGAGACCCAGCTCAGGGCAATGGCAATCCCACCACAGGCAATGGGAAGGGGGAAATCCCTGGCTCTGCTCCAGCTGCCCACACACCAGGACCCACAGCCACTGGTGACTATGCCTGCACGCAGCTCTGCTGCCTTTAATTAAGTGTACATCACAGAAAAACTTCCAACTTAGAATTATTCCGGTACTCATCCACAAGTACTTCAGCTTGAAATACCTGTATATTTAAAACTACTGGACTTGTTTTCCACAAAACTGGCTTCTACTTCCTTCCTTCTTCAACAATGATCACATCATCTACTGAATTTGAAATTCCAGCTTCAATGGTTTTGAGTTTTGTGGCTATGCAAAAAAGAGGAATTCAAAAGGGACGTTTTTGCACTAAGATCCAGAAATCCAACAGACTCGGAATTATTTAAAGAAATATTTGAACAGATACCAGGCAAGAAAAATTTCAGCTTTAAAAAACTAAAGCAAGCTATCAGTTACTGAAGCTCTGAAAGGCGTTAAACCAATAATGGTTTTGTATCAACTCCTGAAAGATTATTCATATATTAAAACAAGAAATAATGGACTTTTCTTGGAAAGTCATGTTACTTTAACACACACATAGGCTTCAGAAATGTAAAAGATCTCTTTAGGTCTGTTTTTGTAGAAGGGATTAACTAAAGATCAGTCGCAAGTTTAAATCTTTATTTTGCTCGTGTTGCACTGAGCTTTCAGCGCCACTGCACCTGAACTATTCAGATTCTTTAGTCTGAAACAAACCCTGGGACTGAGGAGGGAAAGGTGGGTGAGCCCCAGCTCCACTTCCCCTCTGCAGCCACAGTCACCCTGCCAACCCCCAGCAAACCCTGGGAAAGAGCCGATGCCTGGGAGAGTGCCAGTGGGAGCAGTTTGCTTCACAGGATTTAATACGCACATGAGTCCTGCAGAACCACTTTTAAGTGTCTCTGTCCCAGCTGGGGTAGACACACATTGCTTTGGGCTTTTAAGGCTGAAAATAACATGGGTGATTTTGCACGATAATCAGACCATTGCAATATTTCCACCCAAATGGCTTTTGTAGGACCATAATGGAAGGTGTAAGTAAAAGGAAATCTCTGTTACTCATCCCAGACTTTAATCAAATGAGAAGGATAAACTGTGTTTCCTTTGAAAAGCATGTATGTGGTACAGAACGCAGTATCATACCAGAAAGGTCTTAATACAAAATGAAAAACTCAATTCTATTTTCTATAAGTAGGGAAGAAGTAACTTGGGGTTATCCTTTTAGCTTATTCATGCATTATGGACTCAATAGCTTAGTCTTAGTTTTTAATACGTTATTATTAATTAGACATGGCATGGCCAGAGGCAGAAAGCAATTAGAAGAAAAAGCAACAGTCCAAATTCAATGCATCCCAGTCCACAGGACTCTGCTCACTGCCCAGCTGGACCTTTGCTGCCTTTGACTGCCCAGGAGACACTTTTGGTCTCTGGGCTCTCGTGCAAGTGATACAGGAGAAACACGCTCATGCCAACAGTACGGGCATGATGGGGAGGTGGGGAGAGCAGTGGGCCAGATCTCCCCATATGAACCACTGACCACCCTTTGCTCCGCAGCCATGGATGGGTTCGTACCTCACCAGCCAGGCAGGCCTCAAGCACCCCAGCCAGAGCTCCCGCTTGCTGCCCGCGCCTGGCTGGCCGTAACGTGCAACCCTGGGCAGTTTTCACCCACTTTTCTACAAATCACATCTGTGGAATGTATCTGATTTTTAACAAAATGTGACTATTTCACATAGTCACAATACAAAATTTTGGCTACTGTGTTTTACCTCATTAGTGGGACATACAGATTACAAGTTCATTTTGTTAAGATTTTCCAAAGATCAAGCATTTACTGATCAGAGCTTGATGCAAAAAAGGCTGAAATACTACTTTAATGTAATTAAGTTTTATTTCCCTAAAAATCACATTTTCTCCTGCAATAGAATTTATTGCGATTGCAATTTTAAATTAAATGCAATTTGAGTTAAATGAAGCCTGTTTATATATAATGCTTAAGTTTATAAGTAACCAGAAGCGTTCGTAAAGGTCATTGTCTGAAGACAGACCCATCCCAAGTAATTCATGTGCTTAATAAAGGTGTTCACATCACCACCACACTCCCCTACAAGCCCTTGGCAGCAGGGTGACTGAGAACACGAGCTGAGCCAGTCCAAGGGCCATCAAGTACTGCCAACAGTCTCTTGGCATTTAATTGTGTTCTTATGAAAAATATCAATCTGAATAAGTACCTCAATGCATTCTGGAAATGCATTTGTAGAAAACTTACTCCTGGCTAAAAAGGACTTGTCTACCAGAATTCACCATATGAAATTGCTCTTCAGCATTCCTATAAGTTGGATTTTAGTATTAAAATAAAACTATAACAATACCAAACCAAACCCTCACCTATTATCTAAAAAAAGTTATGAAAAATGAAATGTGGAAAAATAAGTACAAAATTAGCACAAAAACTGTGGAAAAACTTGGGCCAGAACCTCATTGGCTGTAAAGCCGGTGTCATGTCTGCCCGTAAGGGACCTGTGACAACAGCTGCTGCCTCCATCCTTCCACACCCGCAGTTTTCACCCGCGCATTCAAAACCCCTTTTATAGGTGACAGACAGATCGCCAGTTATCACATCTCCCAAAGCTAACGCATGAGCTGAGATAACCTTTAAACACTTAAACTGAAAAAAATAAAGAACCCAAGCAGGCTTTTCTCTTCCCTGCTCCAGTATAGCTGGGCACGAGCAGCATCCCAGCTGGATGCACGGAGCAAGTCATGCTGAGCCCCAGCAGCAGCCTGTTTTCAGTGCAGGAGCGGGCCCAGCTTTGCAGCCCACCGTTCCCTAGCGCAGAGAGGGGCCATCCCCAGCCTCAGGACATTGTGTTTGTTGCTGGCTCTGGAAGGGGCCATGGTACAGTTAATACGTATGAAAATACCATGATCTCCACCCTGCAACCTTGAGCTGTGCAGCAGTTACGCAGTTCCCAGCCAGACTGTGGCGTTGAGGACCAGGCAGACAAAGCTTTCAGTTTCACAGGCAAAAAAGCCACAAGAATAATTCCGACACACTTTTTCAAGCTCATCCTGAATTATTTGAGCATGAGTTTATAATCCTATATAAAACACATGATGACGTGCTGCTGAGGGAAGCTTTTATCGACACTTCACATAAACCAGTTGAACAGCCGAGGCTTTCCCATGTGCGATGGCTGGGTGTATCCCACCCTGCTTTGGTGAAGCCCTGTGCCTAATCCCCGCCTGTGCCCGCCAGCCGGTACATCCCCCCATGGGCACCGCACGTCCCCCCATGGGCACGGCACAGCACAGCCCAGGCTGTAGCCAGCCGAGCCCCAGCACAGGGCTGGCAGCACAGCAAGGCAGCATACAAACCCACCTGGGCACAATAAAGGAAGCATCCTCGTTAGGCACTCTGTGCAATTAGCTTGAGTCAGTTAAAAGCACATTTTTGCTTGGCCTTTCTACATCTGTGTTTTCCCCAACGTCTTGACTTCCTGGTTGACTGCTCAAATGCTAAAATTCAGCTCTCCTTCCATAAAGTATTTTAATCTAAAAATAATTTGAACCATGTTTATTTTTAAGAACATTTACCCTCCCAAAAATAATGTTTAAAAGAAAGCAACTTTAAACATTAATACAGAGTAAGTAATTGCTGTTGCTTTTGTTGCAGATAAATCACTTTTAATCTAAATTTTTTTCAAAAAAAAGATCAAAAGTAATATTAATCGTGCTGGCCAGGGAGCAAAAAGACATTCCCAGACATTAACTGCTTTCCAAATATGAAAAACATATTAAATATCTCTCTTAAAACAAGATGTTTTCCTCATGTTTCCTTTGGGGGAAATCTTCTGGGTGCATTCCTCCCCAGGCGAGGCTCGGGCATCACCAGCCAGGCTTGGCCAGGGGGAGCACCCGCTCTGCGCCGGTAGCACCTGACACACCAAACCTGTCCGTATTGAGCCATGGGGATGCCCCTCACCACCAGCCTGGGTGCCCAGCAGGCTCCAGCACCGCAACATCCCTGTCCAGGACAGGGCAGGATGATGGTGCTCCGGTGGCACAGACACATGAGGTGCCCGCACCACCCCGCCTCTACCCTGCCCGTCATGGGCCCTGTGCCAATTAACCACGGCGGCAGGCCTGATTTACACATGAATTATGCACTGGGAGTAATCCCGATTTTGCAAATTGATTTTTCTCAAACTTTTATAAGAAAGCACACACACGGAAACTCCCACCCCATCTAGCTGTCGCCATGGCACACGTGGATCAGACACCACAGACAGATTTTGCTTTTATTTAATTATGACCTGTGACTTCTGTTGCAATAGGATCAGAGGCGGGAGGGAGTGAAATGCACTCAGCAGCATAAGGAAATACAATTAGGCTTGCTCCCAAATAAGATATAGTAAAGCTGTTTTTCCTTCAGCCAGGTCCGCCCAGGCTGGCACAGAAGCCCAGCCTGCACATTCAGTCTTCCTCACTCCCCCCGCGCACACATTAAGAGCGGAAAAACATGAGTCAGTGGAAAGGTGCTGCCTCAGGCACACAACTTACAGTAGCAAGGCAGCATTAAATCCACAATTTGAATTTGTTATTAGGACAAAACGAAGGGGGGGAAATGATGCTCAGTGCTGTGTACTGGCCACAAAGACAAGGCCATCAAAAGCATTACTTCTCCTGGAGGTTTTGTTCCTCTTCCCCTCAAAAGACTTCTTAATGATTTAAAGACACATCAAGAAAATACAGGTGGTTTCTTCCAGTACAGGAATTGGGGAATTGCACCACCAGTCAGGCCTCCTCTACCCCAGGGTGAGGCACACCAGGTGTCCTATGGGTGATGCCACCAGCAGCTGGTCCAGCACACAGCCACCTGGTGCCAGAGGTGTTCAATACCTTCAATACCAATACTGTTCCTTATGAGCAGACATGCATAAAACCACACAGCTCCAGCCTGATGTCTACCGACCTGCAGCCTCTCCGCGGCACGGCACCTCTTCAGCAAGGCTGCTTGTATCCCCAGCTCCTGAAAGATGGAGCTCTAACTAAAAGGAAAGGGATGATTTTTTCCCAGCAATAAAGGCTTCTCACCCCACCATCAGTAAGTCCTTCTCCCCACACATTTACCCCACTCCCCCCCCAGCAGCAGGATGGACCCACAGCCAGAGGAAGGCTGCTGAGCAAAAGCCAAATCTACTGTTGGATTTGGTTTATGTATTTATTTTTAACTGAAGCCAGCCACCCTAATTACTTTTAAAGCATGTGAATTCTGGTCACACGAATTAGAGTTTCCTGTCAAAGTAATTTTCCTGAAAGAGCGGTTTCTCTGGAATAAGCTTCTCATCTGCTAATCCACCAGAGCTGCAGCCACCAGCCTTCCCAAAACAAAAGAATACGGTTTTTCTCTCAGATACATGAGGAAGAATTTTATTAGGCTTTAGTGTACATGTATGATTAGAATAACAGAAAGAATAGTTTATTTGTGAGAGAACTGACAAAAACAATACCCAAGTCCTCAGAGGATAGGATAGATGCCTTTTAGCAAGGAGCATTTAAAAAAACAAACACAAAACAAAAAACAACAAAACCCCACATAGGTCCCTCATTTTTTCAATGTAGTTTCTTCTCTCTACCTCACTAGTATCTTTTTTTTTTTTAACAGCAATAGTATTTGAACTTTTACCAACTCCTAATGAATTAGGATTTTGCATGTTTATCGTCCTTCGTAAGAAAAAATTCCCACATACCCCAGTGACAAACAGCACAAAGCACAACACAAAGTGATAAAACTTGTTGGAAAGTTCATAAATACAGATCTCTAAAGTGTTTTAATGTGAAATATATGATAATTCTCTATTTCCCTGCACTTTGTAAAAGAAAATTAAGAGTGAGCATCACAGGATTTGTAAAATAAAGCTATTCAGTTTCTCACATCAGTATGGTAGCATACTGCATGGTCCAGATGTTACAAATCCTATTAAAGCAGGAATTAGCCATCCCTAACTTACCTGCCAGCTCCCAAGTGCAAAGCTCTACACTTTGGCAACCGCTGATGGCACTTAGGTCACCCACAGAAAAACAGGATACAGAGCATGCTTCAGCTGAGAGGTTTCATGGAGTCAGAGGTGGCAGCAAGTCTCCCTATGCATCCTTCACATGTCCCATCTGGGTTTTGACAGGACCGATAAAATCTGTGAGATGTTTGGGATCACAGCAATAAAACCCGACAACGCCTGTCCTTGACTGCGATTAGAGAGCAGAGTCTTGAGGGTACCAGCCAGCTGTGCCCAATCTGTTGGAATGCATGCCCTTTTTTGAATTATAACACCAAAAAAGGAGCCTACATAAATTATTATTGTTTTCTGATTCACTGTTAGATTAACACTCAAACAGAAGACATACAGCCTCAAGTTATTTTCAAAACATTAGAAGAAGAAACAAATATTTAATATATTGATTTAAACTTCTGTTGGGCAAAAGTAGTTTAGACCATACGCTCAGCTTATTGTTTGTAGGTGTGTCTATGCCACTGCCAATACTGACAACAGACCTGTCACATTCAAGACAGCATACACAATTGATACACTAAAAAAAAACAAACAAAAAGAGAAAATATAAATAAGTGAGGCTTCTCCCCAGCCTTTTTCCCTTTCCTATGAAAGAGACAGTTATCCCTGCTCCAGCAGTACTTAGATAGGCACACGCAGAATGCCTACAGGCTACAGTTTTTCATTTTCCTCTTGGCCGACCTACAACTAAGCTGCCAAAATAAACAAACTTACCCTTCCAGTCAGGCTCAAAATGAACCAGCAAACTGAATTTTTATGTCATAAAAGGAAGCAAAAAAATAAGCAGGAACAGTAAAAATGCTTAAAATATCGACACTTTTTTCCAGGAGAAGGGAAAATAAATTTATGAAGACAAGCTATTAAGCGATGATTTCAGATGATAATTACACAGTCCTCAATGCATCCAACGCAGTATCACAATCACAGTCTTCTTTCTAAAGTCAGTGAAGAGAGAAAGTTTGGCCCCATGACATCAGGGAACAAAAAATAGACTTTTTAGGTCAGAAGAGGAAGAAGCACATATTTTGAAAGCTACCTCATCTAAATCACTCTTTGCAGAGCAAAAACTTCATTAAACTACAAGTTTGAGTGACATTTTTGCTGCCCAGTGAAAGCTCCAGAAGCAACCTGGAGACGAATCCGAAGTCTCCCTGCTGACTCAGAGCTGCAGGGATGCCCCAAGGTCACCTGGGCAGCCAAGAGCCAGCTCGGCTTTAAAGAGCTGGTATTGATATTGTCTGGGGACTCTGAGTTTTCTCCATAGGATCCAGACTACTTTCATTTCTAGACCTAATTTGAACTTTAAATGATTAAATATTTCATTGCGCATTAAAGACCTGAAAGATGAACTTTTCTGAAATGCTGAAAACACAAGAAGCAAAATTAAGATAACACAGATCCAGAGACTGGAACAATCACCTCCTGCAATGCCAGTCAGCACATTTCAGTGTTATCTTGGCACAGTTCTGCCTCTGACAGGCCAGTAACCACAAACAAAGCTAATCCTTGAGATACAGCACGGCATTTGCAGGCTCCCCCAGCCAGGACCAATACAGCAGCTCACCACGTCCTGCATGTACAAAGCCACTCAAGATGTTTCACTGAAGCAGTATGTCATGTACTGACTCATGCAAGAGATTTCTCTGACCACTTGGTTCATTAAAAAAAAAAATGTTCATTTTAATTACATTATGCAAACTAGTTGCTCTTCAGAACTGGAGAGGTGCAGTCACCATTAGGTAACACTCACGCTGACCACCCCAGCAGGAATGTATAGCTCATGGAGTGCAATAGCTCCAGTGGTTTTGGCCATGCAACAGGGGGAGAGCACTGAAGATTATTCCAGTATACATCACACCAGCCCAAAATCCCACACCTGATGGGAGACAACTTTCCATTTCTCCTTGCAGCAAAGAAACTTCCTTCCTTCCCTGGGAAACAGAAGATGCAAACCTCACAAAAGGTATTACTTTCTCATGTTCTTAGGATTAATATGTCAATGTAAATATTCATAGGGGAACGCCACAAAGGAAGCCACTGGTATACATTCAAACTGCTCTGTTCTTTTGATCAGTTATAATGTAAATTCCCAAAGACCAGCAGGATAAAACAAAGAAGTTGTACAAGTAACAGGTACCTGTGCACAGGACACCAGACCTGAAGACTGAAATTCTTTAGTTTCACTTCACTGTAAAAAGTGACACTTGTGCTCCCCAAAGTCCTCTCTGGAAAAAAGCATAGAAAATTCATGTATTTCCAGGTTTGTGACCAACCTTGCAGTGCATGGTAAAGTAAGACGAGTGTGAATGTGCACAACTTGCTTTTTTTTCTGCTCATAAGATTCATTTCACTTAAGTTTATAACAGTCCTTTTTTTCAAGATAAAAACATACAGCAGGCTTCTTACAGAAGCTGTAGTTGTGTCCCCATCCTTCAGTGCGTAATTTTTCTTTACATTTGAGCTATAACAGAGCACACATGCTGCTTCATTTATCTCCACTGTTCTCATTAAACTAATTACTCTGTAAAGCACTTCAAGTACTTTAAAATACCAGGATACATTTTCAGGTTAGCTCAATAAGGCCTAGATACGAGGCACATCTGTGGAATAATTCCTGTATCTTGGAATAAGACTGCAAGTCCCAAATATATCTTGGAGCAGTCCAGCACTATTTTAACTTACCAACACCTAAGGCTCCAGGGAAGTTGTACAAGGCTGAGGAAATTCTCCAGCAGCAGATCACACTGAGCACTTTGCATCAAGAAACCGAGGAAAAGGATCAGGACCAGCAGCCAAGGTCTCAGACAGCCCTTCAGAGGACTTCCAGCAACCCTGCCCCTGTTCTTTCCGATGCAACTCAAGTATGTGATCTTTTTTCCCTGGGGCAGGTTTTGTCATGCTGCTTGCTTACAAACATGGCCCTACTGTATTTTTTTAAATTCTCATTATGAACAGGGAAGGACCAATATGAAAACAGCCCTTGCTTTTTCTCTGCACATCATTTTTGCTTACAGTAATTAAAAGAAGTTTCTATTCTTTTTATCTCTGCAGTGGCAACACATACAGAGAAGTAACAACTGGAGCCTGCTTGCCTCACACACCATAAACAGAAACATTCACTAAGCTCTGACTGTAGAGCCCTTATTACTGATGATAATGTATGAGATGGAAAGAAAACAGATCGGTTTTCAGAGGCCAGAGCCTGCAGTTAAGCGAAGAAGGGTAAAAAAAAAAAATTGGAAAAAAAAAAATCAGATTTTAGCTTGTAAACTGCAATTTTACTGGAATCATTGAAAAAGAACAAGGATTCCATGATGTCACTTTTACAGTCAATGTTCTGACTACAACCACACTTTACTGACCTGCCAGTTTGAAGTACTAGTATACCAATTCACCACTTGGCTGCATAAAACAGTGTAAAAATACCAATTTTAAATAAAAAGCCCATTTTGTGATTCACATATATGAAAGTACAAATCCCAAGTACCTGCTGTGTCAAGTAAAATACATAAAGCATTATCAGGTAAACACACTGGAAAAATATGAGTGCCACATAAAGCAGTCTGGAAGAGTAACTTAAAATGACTGATGTGATGCTTGTATTTTATTTTTTTTTTATGTGCTTTCACCCTTCTTCCACTTACTGCACTCATTTCCCTTTTTAAAAAAAATCCCCCTTTATACACTGCCTTCGTTTGACCCTTTCAGAGGATAACATAGCATTAATAAAATAGGCAAATATACAGACCAAACCAGAGCATGATATATATCACACTCAGTTCCTCCTGAAGGACAAGCTTTGACAGGGAATTTGTGTGGATGGAAAAACCAACTTATCAAATTAATTAGAATTTTGTATGTTCTTTTCCTTGTTATTCTCATAGAAAGAAAAAAAAAAAGAATTATTTCTACAATATATATCTTAAGATAAGACCACTGCAGATCCAACAGAGAACCAGAACGGAGTAAATCTCTGGAACACGCATTTCCAGTATTTCACTATTATTCATACACAGTCTTAAAATAGCTAGTAATTTGGACACAAACAAAATGAAGCATTGTCCACAGAGATTTTTGTATCCAATCCTTGAATAAACCTAGCACATAAAATAATAAAGTATTATATGTATTTTATAACAAATGGCAGATTTACAATCAGCTCTGTTAGGTCCTGTAGAAGCCCAGCGCGAGACCCTGCCCTCAATGCCTGCAATGTTAGTGCAGACCCACAACATGCCAGAGGGATGGAGAACACCACCTGAGGCACCAGGCGAGGCAGGCAGCAAGTCTGTGGCTGACCTCAGAACCACCACAAGACTAGACTCCCTTCTTTATAAAATAAAATAACCCAGCTGAAAACTAGTGGGAAGACATGTAAAGCACGCAGCATCATACACCTGAAACACCTGATGGCAGCGTAAGCTTCGGTCATGCAAAGCAGCCTGCACCGATGCACAAGTTCCTCTTGTCTTACCCTAGTTGCAACATGGTCGTTGCATTACTGTGAGACCAAGGCAAGACACTTTTTTTACTGAAAACAGGCTAATTCATATTGGACACTCAGCTCAAGTTTTCAGTGATGACAGTGCAAATCGCTGAGAAGTTACTCCCCCAAAAGCATGGATCTCCATCTCTGTACATGTACAGATCAAGATTTGAATCCCTTTCTGAAAACAGGTGCTGATCAAAGACATGTGGTTGAGCTCTGTGGTGGTACCACGGCCACAGCTAATGGTTTCTGACACACAGGTCAGGCCAGTCTGGGGGCAGCAAGAGGAAGAAAACTCTGATTGTTACGAACAACTAAGTGCTTCCCTGAAGAACAGAATTTCATCCTGCCCCTAGAGAGACATCTACAAATCTAAGCCACTCAGTTAAATCAGACTTGCCAGAGGTAGTTGCTAATTTTATGTTCCACAGATACTGACCTCCAGCCTGCTAATAAGGGGTGTCGTTTGCAATGTGCTGTGTATTTTCAGATACTAAATTAATGGGATTTGTTTTCACACATAGAGTGCTCAACAGCACTAGATGCGTTGAGTCACACAGTCTAGATAATTTTCAATTTAATCTCATGGAGATTCTGACTGAACCCTGCTTCTGACATTTCCATAATTAGAAGTGTTTGACATTACATTTTAACAGCATTCTTTTTATTTAGCATTTTTGTGTGCAATTAATAACCTAGGCTAAAAATAATATTTATGTGTATATACATTGCACTATGAAAACCAAGATATTTTTAATACAGTATTTCATTTGAATACTTTGAGGTCATGTGGAACATCTATCTCTTTATATGGATAACTAGAAGCAAAGAAGAATCCATCATGATAACATGCAAATAAGTATGGTGCATTCATACGAGACCAAACACTGAAGTAATAAAAAGGAAGGAAAACTACACAGCAGGACAGATATTTCCAGCATTAATGTAGCATTTTCACCTGCTGTGCAGACGCAAATTCTGTGTACATGAATTAACACTTGTTCTTATTTGTTTTCTCACCTTCTTTATAGAGCAGAAGCCCTATGTGCATCTTTACTTTCAACTAATATTAAGAAGCATCCATAGCTGCAAAGATTATTTCCATTTCTACCCACATGTGAAAACCATCGTTGTTATGTACAGTTCCCAGGGGAAAAATTTAAAAAGTTATGCCAAAAAATAAGAAATGTCTGTTTGACTCTCAGCCTTTTATCACTAAAATACCTTTTTAAAAAAAAAATTACATCTTCTGAATGCTCGTTCAAATGCTAATAACAAGGTCTAAATCAATTTAATAACATAACTTCTATACTTGCTGGTCGAGCAAAGCTCATGTCATGGTTTAACCCCAGCCAACTAAGCACCATGCAGCAGCTCGCTCATTCCTCCTCGCTCCCAGTGGGATGGGGAGCAGAATTAAAAAAAAAAGTAAAACTTGTGGGTTGAGATAAGAATGATTTAATAACTAAAGTAAAATAAATTATTATAATAATTATAAAATACTAGTAGAAATTAAAAGGAATTTTAAAAAATGGAAAAAAATTATCCAGGGAGCTCCTGGACTTTATGTAGGTGGAGACTGGTCTCCGATTTCTTATCTTAATGTTTTATATTAACATTCTTTTAAGATCAATACTAGCCTGCAAACAGTCCTGTATGTGCAATTGGGTCATGCATTTATTTTCATCATCGTTCCTCTTGCAAGGTTTAACTAGTTTCTAAAATATATTTATATTTTCATGGTAGCCAGATGTGTTTTAATGTCAAAGCAAACACCACAAAAGGAGATGGTTCCGAGAAAAGAATAAATCATTATCTAAACATAACAATGAAAGGCAGAGTATTGCCAAACTCACGCTTATCACAGCAAACCTGTAACAGACGACTGAACAACAGATCAGTCTATGCTGATGATTCATTGCCCTACTCCGCTTAATTAATGCCACTCAGGCAACAGAAGGGACACAAACCCCGTTCCATCTTCTCCACCATGAAGGTCTCCTTGGGAAAGGCATGACAGAAAAACCAGTGTTCTATCCCCAGATGGCAATGGGAAGCCAGAGCTCAGCCAGTTGCACCCTGCACTGGGATGGTCCTACGCAGAGTATCAGAGCTGCAGCTCCATCAGTGACATTTCTTTATGCACTGGGAGTATGGATCTTGGACACAGCTGAGAACCTGCCAACATTCAAGAAAGCTGTAATAGTTCAGCCATACACCTTGTCCTTAAGCAAATTCACTCCCAAGCAGGATTTTAACTATTGTGTTCAGACCAACACCTCTCTTGTATCTCTTTCCTCTTGCTTTGTCTCCACAGTCCAAACTAAAATCATGGTCCCTTTTTTTCACATGTCTGTCCAACCACAAGACTAAAGACAGTTTTACTGAAGCATACCCTTCAATTTTTGCCTTCAGGCATTCCTTGTTTCTCCTGACTCCTCTTCACAAACAGTGACCACCACGTTTAGACTTATAACTTGGCCATTACCCAAGTCTCATCTTTCTATTTCTTCCATCAAATCTAACTTCACACTCTTCCTGCCTGACATTATTAGGACATGACTTTTCCTTTCCATCCAACTAAATGTCTTGATCAAGCCTTTAGCACATAACATCATAACTCCTACAACCTTCTTCTCTACAGCCTTGATAATTGCAATCTTGCTCAAATTCTACCCATTTAAAGAATTGCCTCAAGAATAATTTTCCTGACTTTTTTTTATATGACAAATCCATCTTTGCAGTTCTACCTATTGCTTAACCTCTTTACTATACAAAAAACAAAACTATGCATGTTTATTTTGAAGGTACTTCACTTAAACAGTTACGAGTTTATAAAGGGCCTTGCCTTTATTTTTTGTTCACTGTCGAAACCTTTATCTTCACTCCACTGAAGATGTTTGTCGATTCATTTTGAAGTAGGATATTTTCACCTTCTCCTATAATACAGTTTTTGCACAGAAGCATCACAAATATCAGATATACCTCATTGTGCGTCTTCAGACTGAACCCTCCTCTGGCATAACGCTTGCAATAAATCCACAGTAGACAGGCGAGGTGTGCGCAGTCATCGGTCACAGCCCCGTTAGCACCACCTCCTTCCTGTTCGTTGTCTCTGTCCATCGTGGACTATAAGCTGTTCAGGGGAATAACTTTGTTTTATACCCCAACAGCAGCAGGGTCCTGATCGCTCAGTAGGGTGTTTGCATACCAACATGATACAGACAGTGAAGAGTAACTATTATGAACCACCTACTGTACTTTGAGATGTGCTTCCAGTCAACACCTCGTATGGAAGTTATGTGCTACCTACGACACACAGAAGGCCCAGCCTGGCCTATCATTCTTACAGGTAATTTTTACTGAATTCATGAAAGGCTCCAACACATGGAATTCAATCAGCTATGCTGTATTGTTTTGTATCAGAACATGCATGCATCATACTTCATTCAGCTCAGCAAGTAAAATCAAAGTGTTCTCAAATCTCTGCTATTCTTATGAGAAGCAATGATAGAACAGTTCTGATGGCCTTTGTTCTGCTAATTAGGAGGAAAAAACCTTGGAATAAGTTTTTGCCAGTGACTGCATTAGTGAACACACAGTACAATAATACGGTACAACAAGAAACTTCTGTAACAGATAATTCTGTCTTTCTGCTTTCTTCAGCCTGACACAAAGCTGGAATAATTAGGATGATAAAGTCTAAGCAGCCCTAGTAAATTCAGCTAAATCTGGTATCAACGCAGTTGGGATACTTATTTGCATGTTTAAATTACTCAAGTGACTAATTTTATAATTTCCTTTTCAATTGCTGAATGCCTTACTTTTAAAATTAGTCCCCTGAGAAGCAGAGGCACAGTGCATGGTGCTGTTAAAGCTAAAAACTTGTTATACTTTAGAAGATTATCACAATATTGCATACATTATTTCTTCTTTAATAAAAATTTAATTGTGCATATAATTTGATAATTTAATACCAATAATGTGTTATACAAATCTAGAATGCATTCATTTGTTTTCTTCTTGGAAAAAAGTTACATTCAAGATTTCTCTGAATAAATATTCTCATTATTAGAACTCCCAATTTTGCCATATCTTGCCTGTAGTCTTCCTAAATGGGACAAAACTCATACCCAGTGAAATCATACCCTTTTATTGTTACTCAAATGTCCTTAAATTCAGCCTCCTGTTCATGTTGTGGAAGCTGCAGAACACTAAGACAGGCTACCTCACTTCATTAATGAAGTTCTGATGATGCTCCTTGGGTACATCTTCAACAGAAAGACAAGGAACAACCACAAAAAGCCATGACAAGAATGAACAGCATTTTGTTGTCATTGGAGGCAAAATTCTCCCCTACTCTTTTGTCTGTTGGTGTGCAGTTTTTAGAAGAAAGCCAAATCTCTGGAAACCATTATAAACAGTGATCACAGTAAAACAGGACCCGTTTTCTGCAGAAGCTGACTCATCATGACCTTCCAAAATGTCAGATTCCATACACTATGCCAAAAAGCCACCCTCAACATTATCTGTTTATTTCCTCACACAAGGACAAAAATTCAGCAATAGGAAGCGCTCAACAAATTGCATAGGCAATGGTGATTTGCTTGGTTTACAAAACAGATAAAGGAGAGAGTCCCACTGCTAAGGACACTGCCACTATAATCCTCATTTCTCCGAGGTTTGTACAATACATGGATTTCAGAAAAAAGAAATCTGGCAGGTTGTCGTGGTTTAACCCCAGCCAGCAACTGAGCACCACGCAACCGCTCACTCACTTCTCCCCGCACCCAGTGGGATGGGGGAGAAAATCAGGAAAAGTAGTAAAACTTGTGGGTTGAGATAAGAATGGTTTAATAGAACAGAAAAGAAGAAACTAATTATGATAATGATAACACTAATAAAATGACACCAGTAATAATAAAAGGATTGGAATATACAAATTATGCATGGTGCAATTGCTCACCACCTGCTGATCGACACCCCGTTAGTTCCCAAGCAGTGATCTGCCCCTCCCAGTCAACTCCCCCCAGTTTATGTACTGGGCATGATGTCACCTGGTATGGAATACCCCTGTGGCCAGTTTGGGTCAGCTGTCCCAGCTGTGTCCCCTCCTAACTTCTTGTGCCCCTCCAGCCTTCTTGCTGGCTGGGCATCGGAAGCTGAGAAATCCTTGACTTTAGACTAAACATTACTTAGCAACAACTGAAAACATCAGTGTTATCAACATTCTTCTCATACCTAGCTCAAAAACCATGGCACTATACCAGCTACTAGGAAAACAATTAACTCTATGCCAGCTGAAACCAGGACACAGGTTTTACTAATAACCTGGATCAATCCTTGCATGACTGTGGGTTTCATACATCCACCTCCTGGCATGAATAGGTTTACAATACTGACCTTGTCAATTCAGTGTATCCTTCAATATACACAGATGCTATGTGTAGCTTTTAATAACAGACTGCAAATGGCCACTGAAAACATCTTTAAAAGCACTTGGAAAATCCCATTTTGTTACATCATTGCCAATTATTGTCTCTGGCAAACTAGCCTCTTGACTGGTTTGTTGATGTGCAATCTGGTTTTGCATACCCTGAAGGGAACGGTGATCTCAGGAACCTCCTAATGAAAGTAAAACTCACTCAACAGGATCACAGGAATGACTAAGTTATCTTCCGTAGAAATTACGAGAAAGTATTTTCTAATGTGTTCTACTGACACATTATTTCTTTCCAGTTCTCTAACTTGGCTCTCTGTGGACGTCATCAAAACCTCCAAAGACAACAAGAGAACTGTTAACAGTTCTACACCCTCCCTCTCATATCCCCCATGGCAGCCCTTGAGATTTAACACCCATCTACCTCCCACCAATCCTTCCATATTACCAGTGGTGGTGCTAGCCTCATGGCTGCATGATGCATCCAGAGACCCTAGTCTGAAATCATGGCTTCTCTGCACCGGGAGCAGTTATGCTGCTCAGATAAATTCTGCTCTAGGTAGATAAAACAGCCGAATAGCAATAGGCTGTGTACAAACAAAACGTTAGAGCTAATCTCCCCTAACTCCTGCTTCGCTGTACTCTTGTTTAGTTCCCTCATTCTTTCTTTCATTTTAGTTTTTATACTTCTAGTTTTCCTGGCCAAATATAACAGCAAGGTTTTCAAAAAGCCTGTTTCTGGTAAATTCATTTCTAGTCTGTTCTTCTAGAGCTCAGGAAGGCATTATCTGAACACAGCAGTGACATAAAAGTACAAAAGCCCAGATATTTCTCAGTGCTGACATTCTTCCCTTCAAAAACAAAACAAGAATAACATCTACTCCTTCCCAAAATTCAGCAATTCCTGCGCCCATGTGCCCAACAGCAAGTCATACGAATGTATTTTATCAAAAAGTTTAATCAAGAGTAATTACTTCACTAAAAGAGGAATACCAGATGTATTTTTCCATTGCAAATTAAAAAAAAAATAATCTTCAAGTCCTAATAAATTTCCACCTTCATACGAGTATTAAAACAATTAAAACATATAAATCTCTAACATTAGCCTTCTGTACTCAGAGAGTAAAGGGTTATTTTTCTCACATGAAAACAAACTTTTCATAGAACACAGTTTTCACAGAACTACGCTAACTTCCTCATGCAAAGGTCAATAAAGTACACACAGCAATCTTCTAAAGCTTGCTGCTAAGAAAACTGACTTTTAAATCCAGTAAGCCTATATGCAATCTTAATATAACATACAGATGACCTTACTAAGCTTCTCTACCTTCTATAAATTTAAATTAATTGTATCATTTTATTTAAGTTTCCAACTTGCTGTGGTGTATTAGCATATTAAAATTAACTCTGCAGGCTGTAATCACTTTACCTTAATAAAAACTTACCAAGGCAAATGTGATAAAATTATAGTACCCCCTTGTGGTGTTACCTTCATACCCCAATAGAACATTTCTTAATATTATATTCTAAAAAAAATCTTCTTCTATCAAGCTCAGTGGATAACTAATTAACCTTTTCTAGAATCCAATACGAGCAAAGGGAAATTAAAAGGACTATCACCAGAATCTGAGAATGGATGAGCTAGAATGACATTTTTCCATAAGCAGAGAAAGTAGTCTTTAATAAAACCTTATGCATTTTTACATCAACAAACATAGCATGTAACGCTTTAATATGAAAACAGTGTTTGGGAAATTGTCTCCACGACGCAACACCAGTAAATAATGCTTTCCATTAAAAAAAAAAAAAACACAAAACAACAAACAAAAATACCCACCACCCAAAAAACAATCAGCTTATCAGTTACAAAAGTAATTTAAGAGTTCACCATTCAATGCTTATATCACACCTTGTACAATGTTTTCCCTCGCTAAATGTAAATGACTCCGGCCCTTTGATTCCAGAGGCCCCCGCTGCAGAACTCTTCAGTCTTCCATTCTCTAATATTTATACACATATATACATACATACACACCCCATTCTCCTCTTACCTCAATAGATTCTTATGAAAACAAGAAAACAAACAAAAAGTAACAACAGATTTTCAAAGCAAGACAAAAGTGTGTTTTGTATTCTCTATTCTTTCTGATTCCAAAGAGGTGTGGGATTTCTTGAGATTAAAACATCCATGTCTCCTAAAAGTACTATAGAAGTCTGTCCTATTTAAATATTATCACCTATAAAAAACATACAGACAGCCACACAACCAGTTAGATTTACTTTTAGAAAGCAAAGGCGCTCACACCTGATTGTTCCCAACACTCAGTCAGCACCATTAACAACAACAGCAGGGTAATACCAAAAACATTAAGCATAAAGAAATTCTTTAGATGCCATGTGTTTTGAATTTTTTGTATATTTGTACAAACAAGATGCACTTTTAGAAGACATTATAATGGTAATTAAGGCTTTAAAAAAAATCAAGATGTTATTACCCCATTTTCTTCATGATTGTATGGTAATAGCTTCAACCAGTATTTGACCAGACTGAAGTGAAAAAGCCGGTTTTTATTTACATACACCTACTGGCTTACTAATATATCCAATATTTGAATATTGGTGTTTAATCTAGACATGAGAAACATGGCAAAGGTTATCAAACCACACAGTTGTCTACAGCCTGACACAGGTAAGATGGCACAGAAGTTCTTAAATATCTGAAAAAAGTATTCACTGCATCTGACATGAATTGCTCCTGTTAGCAGTAAATGAGAGTATTCGAGACATGGAGAAGGGGTACGGGTACATTTTCAATAACACACGTGCATTTCAATAACCCCTTCAACAAACCTGACTCGGTCTGTGATCTCAACCCAGAAAGGCAAGCTTTCCAGAAATTATAACACAGAAAAGAAAGGGATGAGCAAGGGAAAGGGAGGAGGATCTCTCTCCCAAAACCCGGATTAGGTTGGCCTTCTCATCAGTCAAGTTGGGCATATGCAGTCAAATTTGGGCTGAGGCGTAGAAGATACACAGACAAGGGAATACTTGAAAGGAGTATCCAAGGGAAGAAGCCAGCAGCAGACACCAAGCTGACCAGGGAGCAAGCAGGGAGATGCCAGGCATGTACCTGCTATGGGTCGCAGTGCCCCTGTGCAGCATCTAGCAGTGCTTAAACACAAGCCTGGTTCCACAATGTTGATTGTAGCTACGGGAGAAATTCATCTTTCTAGAGAAGGTATGGAAAACAAACGTGACGTTCCTATTATGGATGCTTCACATGCACAGCATTGAGAACAGTAAATTTGGTCTATAAAATGCAGACCTAGGCTATACAGGATTTGTAATTGCCTAATATTAAAGCCTGGACATAAAGTAAATTCAAAACTGTTTCCATAACTAACAGGAACTTAAAATGCAGGATTGAAATGCAGTACCAATAAAGCCTTTGTAAATGCAAACCTAAAATATGTGTTTCTCTGAAAGAAAATAGTTGCCATAGGCGTTTATTTTATTTTTTTCCAGGCTTACAGAGAAGTGGTGTATAACCACTTGTCTGCTGAAAGGTGTGGTTTTGCATTATTCTCAAGTTGTGACAAATCAGTTATTGGGACCAGTAGGGAGTAACCATGTCAGTGGCAAAGTATGAAACAGCATTTCTCTCTCTGCCGGTCCCAGCATCTTTCACAGGGACCACTACTCCCACAAAATGAAGCCATTTAAAGCAAATCCGAGCTTCCTCAGGCCAGTGGAATAATTTCAACACTCTTTAAACAAGAATAAACTACATCACTACTACCAACATTTCTAAAACATGCCCACTACAAGAATTTCAAAACACACCTGTATAACTAATTTTGCATTTTCTAAATGAGACAGCTGTAACTGAATGAAAAAGTTATTTTATCTAAACTGTACAACTAAGCAGTAGCAGAACAAACCAGAAACATCAGCTACATCAACCTTACCATGTTAAAGACCCTTCAAGGATAATTTACTGCATTTTTCATACCAACTTGGCCTGGGTGTCACAAGAATCAGAGGAATCCAGGCAGGTTACATTCCTTTCATCTTTAAATATTTGCATTCAAGGGCCCTGGGGACAAGTGAAGTGAGTTGTTCCTATGACCAGCACATACCACTGTCAGAGAGAAAACTTTTGCTGTTGAGCTAGGGCAAGTCTTCAGCTTCTCCACAAGTCCAGTCTTATGACAGACAAGGTGCTTAGAGATGACCACACCAGCTGGACCACAGAGGCTGATGGCACCACAGGTATGGCTTGGCTTTCATGGTACTTCCATAAGATTTTCCTTGTAGGAGAGTCTTCCACTGAGATCAGTTGCCCGAGTGCCTTAGCAGTGGGGCCTTAAACTGGATTTGAAGGGTACCCCAAGACAGAATAAGGAGGGATGTCTTTGGTGGGATTGCATATCATGTTCAGGGCAACAAGTTGTTGACACCATAAGCAAAAAGCTTAGACCCATACTAAATCTGGGTAACTCTTTGGTATCCACGCCAGAAAGTCTCCCCATCAGTGCCCATTTTCTATCAACTGCTGTTTCATTGCTCTAGGAGCCAGCCTAAGTCTATTGCCCTGTAACACCAAGTTTGTAACATGGCTTGTGTAACCTCCACAGGACTAGAGACTGAGGTTTCTGAGAACTGGGCTTTCTGAAAGATTTTCTCCAAGAATTGGCAGTAAGCACTTGGGGTTTTGTCCACAGCTGCGCCTGTAAGGGCAATGAAATGATTTACTCTTCACAACAGTAATTCTGTGCCCTTGCAATGATTATTATGACACTTGATGGACCTTTGTCCTGTCTCCTAAATTCAGTGTCCCAAGGAAACACCTCAGCTCCCAAACTGTACACACAAACCTCAGAGGCATCTCCTTATAGATCCTGAATAGCCTGTACCATTCTGCTGCCCTGACTACAGCCCAATCACACAAGCTTCCTCCAGCAGCAGGAAGACTCAGGTGGGACCGTCTTAGTACCCATGAGTTCAGATGCCCTCCAGAACCTGAAGACAAGGGAACATGGAAGCATCCAAGAGCCTGCTCAATGGCATTCCACAGTTGGAGAACCTTGCTGGGACAGTCTTTTTGAACAATCTTACAGAACAGCCTAGACATGGCTGTTAATTCCCAGGTATTTTAATCCCATCATCTACCAAGTGCAACACATTATCTTCCATCACCATAGAAGTAAGCAAAAAAATTAACCTCTCCTCTCCATGACAAACGAAGCCTTACATAAACAAAATTGCATACATTCCTGATATTTGACTGCAGGTTAAGAATGGAAAAAAGAGAAAGTCTGAAAGAAATATACTTAAGAAGATTTTATTCAGACAAGAGAGGACCTCCTGCTTAACACACACAAGCCATTAAGAATTTTTCAACCAAATCATATGGACCTGTGTGTACAGTACATGTTAATTCATTGTCTTCTTCCTTACAGAAGTAATGATGAAAGTATCCCTGCTTCAGGATGGACTGGTTTAATTCTGCTTCAGCACTCAATTCTGCCTTTCATTTTCCTACTGACTTTCTGAAATTCCATGGAAAGACATTGTTGTTAAACAGCAGTGAGTGTTATTCTCACAGCAGTGTACACTAATAATAATTCAGTGTGGTGTCATGGAAGGCTGTGAGCTCTTAGCTGAATTTATTTGAAAAATAAAGTTTGGTTTTTTTCTCAGAGATCTTTACTTAAGTCAGCATGGAACTCTTGTAAAAGATAACTACCAATAAGTCACAACTACCCAAGGAACAGCCTTTTTATTTTATTTTTTTATTCCTTGCTCACCATGACAACATAATAAACGAGCCCTGAGAGACTAGAAGTGCATAACTATTTAAAATTTTGTATTTTATCTTTCATTGTATGCTTCCAGACATAGCATTCATGATCTATTTTTTAAAACCCTCTTCAGTGTCTCCAAGTGAAATATTCCAATTTTCAACTGCAATATACAATAATCAGAAATACATCTTTAGCTGTGATTCTAGGTAACAGTTTACAAAACTAGTCTTATAGTATTTTTGTGATCCATTAATAATTACTTGCTCCTGTAAAAGAAAAGCAACAAGCCAACAGTTTCAACATCTGCTTTTTCAATTTTTGTTTTGAGTTCTGTTGGATGTCTCTGTATTCTTTCATACATGACTAATAGGAAAGATACAAGACTAATAGGAAACATAACTGCAACTTCACTTACGGTTGGTTTCAGTTAACAGATGTTCTTTAAACTATCCAACATAAAAGCATTCATTTTAGAAAAACTGACCCCAAAACTGCTTCATAAAATAAAGTATTTCAATTTTTTTCCCCTCAAAGCTTTAGGATCGTTCAAGACACTACAGTATAAGAGGCCCCAGGGTTAAAAAACAAAAAAAAACCCAAAACAAACACCACCACCCCCCCCCCCCTTATAACTTCTGACCTTAAATATCAGGAGACTAAAGGTTTTGCAATATAAGTATCAGAAGTAACATACACACCTATACAAAAAGGTGGGCCTCCTAGACTATGTCTTTTCATGCTAAATTTTAAGTGCCAACATAAAATTACAGAAACAGAGATCTGCAAAACCCCTATGCCACAGATGACTGCCATGATAGGTCAACCAAAGCTTTAGTTTTCCATAAGCTAGTACAGGAGTTATGGTGGGGTCTTTTGGCTGTTGCAAAAGCTGCTTCCTTCTGGATAAGTAACTACTACGAGTCAGCCACAAAGAAGATGTTTCTCGAATTTCTCACTAACATGCTTTCACAGGCATATCAACTAGGGTGATAATAGTACGAGTCCTACTTCCAAACTATTTAATGTAGAATACAGTGAATGAAAAATTGTTTGTCCCCCACACACCTTGTACAGTTGAAGAGTTTACCCAAGATCAATAAATAGGTTTGGGAAGACCTATGTTGTTCCACATTTCTTATTCTGACAATACCACTGTATGTTTGCCCTGTTCTAACACTTATCTACAAACCTGGTGCTGACCACAGTCAAAGAAAGCGTAGCAGACCAGATATACCTTTGGTCCTTTTGTTCAGTGTTTTTGTTCATAGAACACCACATTCAAGAGCTATGCGATAGCTTTGCTACAAGTGCAATCTGCTTACAGCATGGCTTTTCTTAAAGGTCTGTCTATAAAAGAAACCGAGAATAAAACCAAAGAAACAGCTATTGTCCGAAATGCCTTCCAAGCTCATCCATCACTGTTTGCATAACATGGGGACAAATGGGTACTGCCGCAGCACTGCTGTAGTTAAACTGGCACCATAGTGTAGTGCTGATTTAAATATGAACAAGGTTTAATGCCTCTGACCTTTTCCAGACTCACTCTTCCATATGTTATGACAGCAGCCCAATTGAAGCCAAAACATCAAGAGCAACTTCGCAGTTTTACATTTACAATTAAAGATTATTATATTAAAAATTATATTGGAAAGTAATTTTGCAAGTCTGTTCTCCTGCTTCTATTTTGAAGGTCCTTGTGCAACAACACTGAACAGCTGAGCATAACTGGACTTCTCGGAACTTTCAGCAGCTGACTGGTGAAAGCAGCACCGCATCTCTTTCCCAGGAAGAGACTGTAGGTGGCAGCATTTTTATATGGAAAAAACAGAATTCACTTTTTTTAATATTCAATTTATAGTCAGATTCTGAGCCACTTGCTCGCATGCAAGGATGTTTACTCTTGGAATCAATTCCTCCCACACAGCTATGTCTGTTAATCAAGTGCCCATACAAGCATCAATATTTTGGCCTAGACAAGAAGCTAAACTGTTCTATCCACTAACATTAAAGAAGAGCATTCAAAAAGTCATTCAAATAGAAGTTTAGAAACAGATGAAGGAACTGAAGCTTGCAAAATAGCACTATACCCTATGAACACGGCTTTTTATTTTAAATAGAGTATTTTTATTACTTCCTAACCAGAATTCTTTCAGCTTTGCAGAGAGGGATATGATTACTTAAAAAAAACCCAAAAAACCAAAAAACCAACAAAAAACCAAACCATCAAACCACACCTCTAGTTTAAAAAGTGCTATTAAAAATTCATACAAGAGTTAGCACTGGAGAAAAGTTAGTGAATAAACCAAAGTTGAAAGCAAGTTTCTTTCAGACAGTCTGTTTTTCCAGATGCATCATCAGCATCTGCATGTTAGCAATTTTTCATTATTTATAAATGTATTACAGGAACACAGCCAAACTACAAGCCAAGAAGTCCAACACACACATTTTTAAAAATAGGGAATGTGTCTTGGTTATAGAACAAAAGAACTCATTTTATCACTTGGCTTTACCGCTTGAGAAAATGGCTCCTGGTGTGCTGAACTCCATGATAAATGTGCCCCCTCTAGATCTTTATTGCCCTTGTAAATCAAAGGACTGACAGCAGTTAATAAGAAAGCTTTTGAGTGGTTTTGAAGTTTTGCTTTGTACAAATAAAATCTCATATTAAAGAATTTGCTAGTCCTCAAGGTGTGGAAAAATGAGTATGACTAGAACCTGTTGTGCTTTCTTTTTTTAACTGTTTGTTTCCACTATTTAAAAAAAAAAAAAATGTTTTGTATAGCAAGGGTACCGGAATAAAATAAGTAAATCACTCTGCATTGAAATATAAAAATTAGAGTCAGTGAGTTATTAAAAAAAAAATTAAAATCTTTCTGGCATTTCTATACCCTGTGATGTCTGGACAGGGCAACAAAATCAGGAGTGTACAATATAAAACACTAAAGATTTTTCCATAATTTTACATTAGATGTTGACAATACTTCTACAAACCATTTTTAACTAAAGAAAGTGATGATTCTACACCCAAAAGTTATCAGTCGAATTCCACTGTTATATTGTTGTAGGGAGGATAGGATTATCTGAGTCACCAGCTAACCCACGGGTATGGACAAAAGTTTTAAAATCCATTGGCAGAAACTACAGCAATATTCACGGATGGCCAAATTATGGTAAGTAGCATGAGTTCTACTTATATATGTACCTTTTGGTCAAGCAACAGTACCCTACAGGGAAACAAAGAGACAAATTACTGCAACACAAATATTTAAAGATCATATCATAAAGTGAAGAGATCAATTTATAATTATACATTTTAAAGTTTGCTTTAGAGATTACAGTCTAGAACAGACACTTGGAAAAAAATGGTTATTTGGAGGTCTTCAGAAGCAAACTGCAGTTTGGATAAGGACACTCTTTATGGCATCATGCATTGAGCATACAGGGTCAGCATTTCACTGAATTACAGTTTAACCAAAACAAATTAGAATTAATGTTGTGGTGGCTTTCTATTTTGCTTCCATGGCTTGCATTATCCTTGTTCAATTCCAGGCAACATCCTTCCTTCTAAAACAGTTTATGGCACACCCTGGCTGAGGAAATCTTAACAGGAAACTACAGTTATTTGGACAAAGCTAAACGTATTTATAGGGAAATAAATATATTTCCTGTTCAAACTGGTAGCACAAAGGTATTATGTGACAAACTATCAACAGGTCTAAAGAAAGCCTAGCTTCTCCTGACTGGATTTTAAATACATTTTAGAAGGCATCTCAGTAAAAATGCATGTTAGTGGACATTGTCTCTTTAACTGTTCAGTTCCCTCCGCCCCAATCTAGGAAAAATAAAGTAGGGTTTTTCTCTAAAAACAACCAGTATTAAAGGAGCACATTAATAAGTGTCATTTAGGATTAGGATCCAAAGTATCAGGCATCAATATTTCCCAGCTGGGCGGATCTTTTGTAGCCAAAGTCCCAAGATGTCACTTACCACTAGCAGACACTGGAAAGCTACAGAGAAAAAGCAAATCAGACTGAAGTGTTACTGCCTTCTGCATGATTTACCCTCCTCCCTACACTCCCAGCCTGCCCTGCCCACAGCCCACCATCTGCTTGCTTATGCAATCTTCCTTCACGCACTCTGCCCTTTGGGTAGGTAGAGGATCCTCTTTATCTGGGCGAGACTCAGTGACATGGATAATCAAACCTTTCTTCCAAGGAGAGGCTACTGACCAGCAAACAGCAGCTCCTTCTCAGACAAGACAGAAAAATACACATCAAGAGCTATACACAAAGCAGGCTGTATGTCTGGATGGTGTAGCCTACCGCACGGCCATCGACGGCTCAGTTTATGGCCTTGATGAACTGAGGTTGTTACTGTGCCATGCTGATATTTTCATTTAAAGCACTGTTACACTTCTAACTCTCATCATTGGAAAGAACACCTAGAAATATAAAGTTAATGTATTCAGTAAATGTATGCCTTCCCTAGTCTGTAGACGATCAGACTCTTCTGTGATTCTACCAACAGAATCACCTCCATTTGTTTTTTCCCCTATTACAAATTTCCATCACTGCCCCTCACCCCCAATATTGACAGATTGAAAGGAGAAGGCAAGAGATAAGGCCACTAAAAGTGTCCCTCAGCTGTGTTATTGTGGTGGTGTAGGCCAGCATTAGTTAAATGAGAAAACAGCTGGCAAGCAGAGACTCCATAAAGCTATGCTTGATGGCTGCCCAGAGAGAGAATGTGTCACCAATCTAATAAGGATCTAGGTCCAAACATGACACGGGACATTTCACAGAAATAAAAACGAAATTTCTGAAGCATATAATTACTTCACAGTTTAAAGACAAATACTACTTCCTGATGAAAGTGAGATTCCTGAAGTAGAAGTGCACTCCCCAAGGCTGGAAAAGAGGTCAGAATGTGACAAAAGATGTAGAAACCACCCAGAATCTGGGTACCAACAGTTTTCTTCCTGCTGCTTCACAGCAGCTGACAGTGGCAGATCTTGGTTTAGAAAAGCCTACAAAGATGTCCTTCTCTGCCACTAGTTAAGTATAACGTTGCACTTGAGAAGACTTTACCACACCTAACAAATCAAAAGGAAAACAATAATGGCAAAAAGTGAATTCAGAATGCAGTTACAGGTGGCACCATTCAAGACAGTGTTCAGTTTCTGCAAACGAACTTTCTTTTAAAATGCAGTCTTAGCTGATACTACATGAATGGGACAGCTAGCTCAAACATAGCATGCATCTACCTCCCCAGACAGCATAATGTTTCTTTGCTGCTGACTTTCCCCTTGAGGTTAACAAGGTCATTATTAAAGGAAGACCAGAGGTTGGTTTAACATTTATAATGATTAATTTGATTTTTAAACTACTTTATGATGATTTATTCTTATTTTTCAATCCAGAAATTATTTGTAAACCTCTGAAAAGCAGTTATGTGTTAAGTTTTGGGTTTTGGCACAGGTGCGTGTGTTTTTATTTTTGTTTGGTTTTAAACAAAATAAAAGTGATGGAACCACTTGTTCCATTTAAAGAACAAAACACAGTTCCCTCCCTCCTCACTTCAGGTCAGTTGCCAGGTGCTGGCATACTGCAGAACCTCTCTAAACTTTGAGTTTCAGCTCAGCAATCAGGAGCCAAATCATATATAAGTATTGATGTTTGCCACTCTACAGTTAAATTACATCAAGCATCAATGCAATCAACTCATTAGCTGTTTTTTATTGAGCACCAACATTCATTACTTACTTTTCAATTCTTTGATTAAGCAACATATTGCCTGTATTCCCAGTCTACATCTACCAGCTGATTAGCTCAATAATACTGATAATCTTCTCAAGTCAAAAGAGCTGGGAAGGGAAGTAACTGAAATCCCTAAGAGCAGACTCAATTTACTTCTTTTGTGTATAACATCAATACACTAAACTACTAGCAATACAATCCAGCAAATGAAACTTCAAATGCGCTAAGTTAGAGAGTAATTTTAACAAAAAGTCACAGCAGGTCATTAAAATGCCCCTTAATTGTCTCTAGATCATACTCTGTTATCCTTCCACAACCTTCCTGGCATGCTGAGATTTTAAATCTCTTCTGACTGATGTAAGAATGAAGAACAGAATTGAAGTGTGATTGTCACATACGGAGTCTGAATGCCAAAGGTCAAAACAGCTTACTGGTATGCTGGCCCACTGCTCCAAATTTTATATCTTTTCTGTCCCTCGGTTATTGCCTGACATGATTTAACAACTGTAATTCCTTATTTAACGATGTCAAAGGTTTTTAGGAAATTGACTGTATTTCACCAACGATATATTTCTTCTTGATTACAGAGTGGTTAAAATGATTTTAAACCAAGACAGCAAAATAAAGCAGTAATAAAATCAATAAAAGGTGCTTAAAACATTCCTTCTATTAGGTAATGGCATTTAAAATATCCGTAGCTTGTAATGGCACTTAGGATATGCCCGAAAATCAATGAGCTAAATTACTTATTGAACTAGTTAATTTGAACATTGAGTTTTATATGTATATTGATAAAACAAGCTACAAGAATACTGGCTGTGTTTGAATTTCACGGTCGGATGTCTCCCTCTGCTGGAAAAAAACTCTAAAAATTCGACCAGAATTTTTTTTTTTTTTTTTAATCAGCAACACTAAGGGATGTAACGCCTAAAAAACTCCACAAGAGGTCTCCAATTCTCGTAGAGTTTGTAAATGAATGCTGCTTTTGCTGAAGACTGCTCAGTGCTAAAAGATGCTAAACAGCAACACAAAACTTTAGATTTCACCCAGAATACCGCCATTTGGTCAGACCTGAGGAACACGCAAAAAACACATAACATGGGAAAAGCATAGAAAATAAGGGATATCATAATGCTTTAAAAACAGTGAGACTATCCTCAAGAATTTTGCCAATACTTTTCATGTTAATATTCTAGATTCAGTAATAACAGCCTCAGGTTCTAGTTTCTTGCTAGAAGTAACGTATAAAAGACAAGCTCTATGTCTACCAGTTCCTACTCTCGGGATGCAAGAACGCTTCTACAAAGACTAGCCTAAGCACTCAGTTCAGAGCCTCTTTCTCCTTTACATCGAGGAAAGCTGTACTTCACAGAGGAAAAACGTTTAAAAAATAAGAGAGGCTGAAGGATGTTGGGTTTGCTTACAAAACAAAACGCATTAGCCTAACACAGTCCCCTCGGAAGAAAGGAAACACTAACGGTAATAAAGATTTCTGCCTATTTGCATAGGCTTTTATCGCCGCAGTACTGGGAACCCTGAAGTTACCCGAAGCTCCGAACGAGAGGCAGGGGGATGGGGTTCTTCCAGCCCGGGCTGCAACAACTCCCGAAGTTGCAGAGGCAGACACAGAAGCGAAGGCAGAGCACACAGCTAAGGTCAGGATACCGCCCTGTATATGCTCTTAGCGCCTTCGCTCTCTGTCAAGATGAGAAGACGGCACCTCTGCATTTTAAATCTGCAGTCTAGCGGTAATAAGATTACGAGATCGTTCTGAGGCCGCTCTCTCATTTTTTGAAAGGTCAGGGTGATTAGGCGACGTTCCCGACAACTGGAAAAAGGCAAATGCCACGCTCATCTTCCAGGAGAGCAGCAGCGGGAGCCGGGAAAGGCTGGCCGGCCCCTGAAACCGCTGTCCCTGGAAGGATTATGGGGCAAACGCTCTCGCAGGCCATTTAGTCAGCAGGCGAACGAGGGACCCGCCGGCAGGCGCCGGCCGCGGCTCGGCGGGGCTGCCCGCCTCCCTCCGACCCTGCCGCCTCAGACCCCCGCTGACAGGAACCAGCCCCGCAGCCGCCCTCCCTCAGGCGGGGCGCGCCGAGGCGCAGCTACGGGGAAGGGAGACCGGGCACCCCCGGAGACCCCCAGGCGAGGTGCCGCTCGCCGGCTGCCCGCCTCCCTGCTCCGCCGTCCCGCCCCTCACCTCCGGGCGGAGCGACCCGACTTCCCCAAGATGGTGCCGCGCCACCGACAGCGGAGACGCACCTTCCCAAGATGGCGGCGGCGCGCCCGTCTCCCGCGACCTCTCCAAGATGGTGTCCTGCTGCCGCCGACCTCTTAAAGATGGCGGCGGTGGCCCCGCCCCGAAGCGGGGCAGGCTGGGAGAGGGGCCGCGCGGCGGGGAGCGGGCCTGGTGCGGGCTGGGCCGGCGGGCGGGCGGTCTGTCGGGCCGGGCTGGCGGCGGAGCGGGGCCGGGCGGGCGCCATGCCGGAGCTGGCGGTGGACCGGGTGGTGGTGCACCCGCTGGTGCTGCTCAGCGTCGTCGATCACTTCAACAGGTGGGGCCGGACGGGCGCGGCGTCCGCGGCGCTGAGTCACGGTCGCGGGCCGGGCCGGGCCGGGCCGGGGCCGTGAGGGGACCCGGGCCCGTGAGGGGAGCCGGGCTGTGAGGGGAGCGGCGCGGCCGGGCCCCGGGACGCGCAGAGCGGGGCGGAGGGGACCCCGCGCCGTGAGGGGAGCGGCGCGGCTGGGCCTGGGCCGGTCGCCGGGGGCCGCGATCCCCGTCTGGAGGCGGGAGCGCGGCCTGCGGGAGCCCCCGGAGCCCCCGGCCCGCCGCCGCCGCCGTTGTTTTCGCCTTCGGAAGGAGAAAAGGCGGAGGTGGGGTGCCGTGAGGGGGCCGTCAGCGCCCGTCCTCGGGCCCGCCGAGGGCTCGGAAACAACGTCCCGCTCCTTAAAACACGAGTGGGGGAGCGGTGGGGGCCGTTCCTGAAGCTGCAGCTGGGTGAGCGGGGGATAAATCATACCCCCGTAAACACCTAGTGTGGTTCGTGCCTCGTTTAACTTAATTGTGCCAATTGACGCGAGGTTTTCATGTCAAAAATAAAAACCAAAATCTCGCAAGGCGAACAAGCCTGCTATTGTGAAAGCGAAATTGCAGATGACACCGAGCAGTCTAAGAGCTTACTCACTTTTTTATAGCCCATTGTCCTGCGGAGAGGCTGCAGCAGTGCTTATTTTGGGTCACGTTCCCCCTCGTTAGCTGCTTTGGACCGCATAGTCCTCTTTCTGCATCGCTGGGTTACATGGTTTGATTCTGAGGACACCAAAACGCCTTTTTCTGGATGTAAATTAACAATCGGTAATAAAATGATCATAACGGCTCTTCTTCCGTTCCAACCTGCATACTGTTTAACTTGCAGAAATTAGGCGAAGTGAGTGGTCCGCTGTTAACCTTCTTTTCTGAAGCAGGCTTTTTGTCATAGGAACTGACAGTCTTTTCCATTTAGAATAGGAAAAGTTGGAAATCAGAAACGCGTCGTTGGTGTGCTGCTGGGCTCGTGGCAGAAAAAAATACTAGATGTGTCCAACAGTTTTGCAGGTGAGTTTGGGTGTCCTACCCTTGTTCAAACCTACTGAATTATTTAATAGATGAATCGCATTTGGGTTTTTTTTAAGCCACCCTGCCAGAGTACAGATTGGTCCCTCCATGTACAAATCAGGCTATATCTAAAAAAAATGCTAACTGCTGTCAGAAATACACCTATTCCAGCCAGTCTTGTGCTGCATCTTCCCTGTAATATTGTGCAATGTGGAATGTTTTGGGAGTGGATGCGAACCTCTTTTAAAATGCTGGTGAATATTTTGCTGCATTGGACTTGCTAACCTCTGCTGAGTGATCAGTGTCTCAACATGTCATACAGAAATCACAGCTCTCAGTGCTGATGTAGCTGTTACCTACTTGTGTAAAGATTTAATGTATAATTTAGCTTTACTTCTTTTCCTCAGATCTTGTCCGATTAAATACTAGTTCTTTCCTTAAGTATGTTAATAGTGTTGACGTAGTTTCTTCTTAAATACTTACATGTGATAGTAAAGGTACTTCTTGAATGCATGGCTTTTGCTGACCCATTTGTGTTAGTTAGATCATTTCCTTCCCCGTGGGGCTACTCTGTGACAAAGCAAAATTATCTAGTTTATATATGGAGTTTCACAGTTTATATGGGGTTCTTCTCCCAGGTGTGGACTTCTTTTTTTTTTTTTTCCAGTTTTTGGAATAACTTTTTTCCATTTGATTTTTTTTTTTAATTGTTTTGACAGCTTTCAACTATGAAGCTTTTACTATACCTTACTTAAAGCGCCTCATGGTGTTCTGGTAGCCTATAAAAGTGCTGATGACGTGTTCTACACTGAAAACTATTTTTTCTTGAAGTAGACTGTTGTTGATCAACAAGCTATAAAGTCTGCTGGGATACTCAGTTTATCATATCAAATGTCTATGCATGCTATTGAGTCACTTTTGTATGTGAGAGGATTTCTCTCTAATGCTTGATGTTGTCCACTGAGGATAACCCTCAGAATGTTTTGCATTTCATTCCTCAGTTTTAAACTGTTAGTAATTATGAGACAGCTTCTACCTGAGATAATTGACCAGCACTGCTGGTTAGGTTGTGCAGCGTAGTGTTGCAGAACAGTTGAAACTGATTAAAATCCACTTGTCTTTAGCAGCCAAAGACAGCCTAAAACACAGTGTCTCTATAAACGTTTTCATTCTGGAAGTTGGATTCTTAAATATTGATATTTTGTTTTATTCCCAGTACCTTTTGATGAGGATGACAAGGATGATACTGTGTGGTTTCTAGACCATGACTATCTGGAGAACATGTATGGAATGTTTAAGAAGGTCAACGGTAAGTTGAGATCTCCTTGCAGTCAGGGGTATGCTCCTAGAAACTTTCAAGACTATGAGGAAGTGAATTCATAGTAAGGTAGAGAGTTAATTGCTCACATAAGAAGCCACTCCATGCTAATTGCTTGCATGGTTTCACTTTCACTGATGGTTTTCTGTGAGTTAATTTGTGCAAGTAGTTTTGTGTTCTTAACACATTAATTTATACCTGGCTAGTTTTCTGAAGTCTCCTGACAGCTTTGTATCTCCACAATAATTCAGATTTCAAAAATGCCATTATTTCTGAAGAATTTCAAAGCTTTCTCCTCTATAACCCATTCTATACCGATGTGCCCTGAAATTAGTTTTTTATGAATCTGAACATTACAAACTCACATTTTGTAAGTAACGATTCTAATTGCTCTTCACCACTTCAAAGAAGTGTCTTTACTGCTCAGTTTGAGATTTTAGAGCTGAATGTTGAGTCATAACTTCAATTCCTATGAATTTTCTTAGCCCTGGGACCAATTTTCATTCTCATGATACAGTTTGCATTTCTGGAATTTTTGCATCTCTAGATGTCAGAGTTTCAGGCTGTCAAATACTGATATCTGCAGAATAAGAAATTATATTCAATAGTCTAGTTTAGTTAAGAACCTAGGAGTAAAGTGATATATGTGATTAGTAAGCTACAATAAGTAAGTACGATTAGTAAGCTGTCTTTGTCACTAGCCACATCATTGTCTTGCCTACTGTAGTTCATTTCCCCCTACTTTACACTCGTCTTCTACACGCATTAGATTTTCACCCTTGATTTGCTAATTCAATCTCTGCCTAAATCTTTCTGCTGTTGTCTTACCATGCGATTCTGATTTAGAATCCTCTCTGGTTTTGCTCAGCTAGAGAAAGAATAGTTGGTTGGTACCACACAGGCCCTAAACTGCACAAGAATGACATCGCCATCAATGAACTGATGAAAAGATACTGTCCTAACTCTGTAAGTGCGGCACTTTTTCAGTTTTGGGGTTTTTTTCCCTCTCTCTTACTAAACGGGGGATCTGGGAATCCTTGGCCCCACCTTTGTTACTGGTGATACAGCATGTTAAAGACCTGGTAGCTGTACAATGATTGAGGAACTCAGATCTGAGTCGTTTGAAGCAGCTATAGAAGTGTTTTCGCAGTGCCTAAAGTTAACACCTCTGAGCAGCTAGCATACATTGCTGCGAAGTGAAGACCTGACTTAGGTATTTTTTTCTAGTCTTTGAACGAAACCTGGTTTTCTGAAATGTTTGCTTTTTCCATAAGGTGTTGGTGATTATCGATGTGAAGCCAAAGGACCTGGGGCTGCCCACAGAAGCTTATATTTCGGTTGAAGAAGTTCACGATGTGAGTACTATTTAACATGTCTTTCTGCCTTTTCCTAGTAAAAGGGTTTCCATTAAAGGATGGCTGTTTGGATTGCCTTATTTTCTGAAGGCTGCATATCCCATGGCACATAGTTGCCTTTTACATATGGGATGTTGCACTCACTAGTGAGGGCCTGTGACTTGCAGCCAAAATCTGCTGAAACCAGAGGTTAAATCCCAGTTGTAATGTGAGCATTTGTAACCAAAGCTTTCATCCACCAATGCCCTTGGAAGAAAAGCTGTGCGTTACTGTTTGACCTAAGGAATTCCACAGCTCCAGCTGTCCCTATGATTTAGATGCTTCTTACCTACTTCTTAGCTGTCCGTGGCAATGAAGAAAGGCACAGATTGGAGCACTTCTAAGGTGTCACTTTTACATGTGAGCCTGTCTGCAGAGGTGTTCTGAGTAATTGCATGCTTATTCACTTGTGCACCTGCCGATGCTGAGTAGGTAGGTCAGGCATAGCAACACATACTAATCACTTGCAGCACCATGCAGACAAACGACATACGGTAGTAAGTCAGCTTTAGCTTTTCATTTGCAATTGTTTGATTTAAATTACATTCTGGGTGTATATAAAAAAGTTTGATCCTTTTGCCTTTCTGAGGCCCTCACTATGGAGAAAAAGCTGCTCCCAGTATTGTAGATCTTATAGCTGTAGGATTTGTTCTTAGTTTTGTGAATTCACAATAGTCCCGGTGGTGCTTTCTATTTACAGATGTATAATGGTCCAGGTAATGGTTTTCAAAACACATGGGTAAAACTTATTCCTAGAAATTTAGCCTGTGAATCTTTTAAACATCTTCCTTAATATCCAGTGTATAAGTTAAAATTTTAATGTGATTGCTGCATATTAGTATTTTTTTTTATCTGGAACTGCATACATGCTTCAAACTGGCTGAGAGCAAATATCAGGATGGCCAAAGGTATCCCAAAATGTAATAAGGTTGTATTGCAAAAGAAATAATTATGATATTTAGTGAGACTCTCTGTTTTACCCACCAGTACCTAGACCAGCAAAATACAGTAATTGAAAATTACACAGAGGGCGAGAAAGAAGAAATTGCTAGCAACTCTGGGCTTGTGACAGTTGGTAACACTAATTAAATCAAGAAAAATCCAACTAGAGCCTTTCCTCTCTTGATTTCTTTTGGACTGTATATAACTATTTTGCTTGTTTCATTAATACAGCCTCTCATACTCTGTCTAAAATTCTGTGGTTTTAAAAGGCATTGTGTTTTACTTACAAACTTCTCCCCTTATCTCTGTACTTCAGTCCCCCGATACTCTGTTTTGCCATAATTTGCCCCATTGCCTCTTCCTGGTCCTGGAAACAGGCATCAGTTAATCTTAACACTGCGACATGGTGCTAGTTGCCCCACTGTTGGCATGTGAGACATCCGTACTGGCTAGTTAGCGTGCCCCTTTGTACCTGCAGTCAGCTCTGTGCTCAGTCTGACCATGTCTCCTGTATCCTTGCACCTCGAAGGATGGCACTCCAACCTCCAAGACATTTGAACATGTGACTAGCGAGATTGGAGCAGAGGAGGCAGAGGAAGTGGGTGTTGAACACTTGCTACGGTAAGCATCTTTAACGTGAAAGCATTCTTACGAGACGTGCATAGCAGCGAACGCGATCCATCTGGCATCTCCCAGTGCCAGCTTCCTGGAGGAAATGCGGATCTCGTTAAACACTCTACTTAAATTCTAGGAGCGTATTCATTTAGCAGTGTTGCTTGGCATATTCACTCATTGCTAGTGAAAAGTGTGACTGCCCACTGATGAGATGATGAAAACTACATATTCATTCTATCAAAGCTGCGGAATATAGCATCGTTTGGAACCGTCTCCAGCTGCTGTGTACCTCACAGCAGGACTGAATGGGAATGTTGCTGATGGATCTGTAGCTCTCCAGTCAGAAAAAAGAGAGCAGTTGCCCTATACAAACCACATTGCCTTTTCACCAGTCTGAAATCCTGTTGTTTATTTCTCTCTATCCCTCTAACTGGTGTTACAGATATTATTCCAAAGAGAACGTATGCGCACCACAGGATACAACAATGATCTATTTTAGATACACTTTGTAACGTACATCGGTTCATTCTCATTCCTTGACTTGAAGCATTCATTTCAGTTGTATTCCAGCTGTGCTTCAGACTGCTTTTCTTTATAAGCTGGAAAGATCTCTTAAGCAAATATGCCCAGCTGTTAATGAGAATGCAAAGTAACATTCCAATGCTGATTCTTTCTGTTGTGGGTGTTTCAGAGATATCAAGGATACAACGGTGGGCACTCTGTCCCAGCGGATCACGAATCAGGTCCATGGCTTGAAGGGACTGAACTCCAAGCTTCTGGACATCAGGAGCTACCTAGAGAAAGTAGCCATGGGCAAACTCCCCATCAATCACCAGATCATCTACCACCTTCAGGATGTCTTCAACCTGTTACCAGACGTCAATCTGCAAGAGTTCGTCAAGGCCTTTTATCTGAAGACCAATGACCAGATGGTGGTGGTTTATCTGGCTTCTCTTATCCGTTCCGTGGTTGCCCTGCACAACCTCATTAACAACAAGATTGCCAACAGGGATGCAGAGAAGAAAGAAGGACAGGAAAAAGAAGAAAGTAAAAAGGAGAGAAAAGATGAGAAGGAGAAAGACAAGGAAAAGAGTGATGTCAAGAAAGAGGAGAAAAAGGAGAAAAAGTAAAATGTGTAGTTTTTTTATTTGTAAATTAAAAATCTTGTAAACTAAATCACTTTGAGGCTGGGTTCTTTTATCTTGTTGAAATGGTCACGGCCCTGCATTTTTCTACTTTGGTATCTGCTTTTTGTGTTCATGGTAATGTGGCTGGATAGATCTTTTCAGACTGGCAGCTGTTGCAATGAGCAGGCAGTTACTGTAGGGCAGGGCTGGTGGTTTGGGTCTCAGCACTGGACAGGGAAAGGGTAAAAGCCAGGAGGAAAATTTTTTTTTTTTTTTTAAGCACACCACTCTTCCTTCCTCCAGTGTGCCTTTAAGGACTTTTTTAGTCCAACAGCTGAGGATTTCTGCCACATACTGTGTTAGCCTTCATTCAAGGTACTTGTCTTACCTGTCACTGAGTTTTCACTACTGTGTGAGACCTGAGTTGTTGGCATCAATTCATTTTTGAGGTGAGGAGGAGGTGCCAAGTTCTGGAAGCACCATGGAGTGACTAGCAAAGAGGCTGTTGCTACTGCTGGCTGTTTTCTTCCAGCTATACCTTGTGCTGGGCTAGTACAATTTTTTTTTTTTTCTTTGCTATCCTTTGTAGCTGGCCAGTGACAAGATTGGGGTTGGCTGTTTTGTTACCTGACATTTTAAAAAAAAAAAAAAAAGTAAAAAACTATACTCCTGGCTCATGTGATGCTCTGCAGGGATGGAAACACAGCGGGGGAGAGAAGCTGGGATCCTGCTCTGGTGATGAGGGGAGGTTGTGTGTGGTGCTACCATGCTGTGAAGAACATCTTCCTTTCCTCCCATAAGCTGTCAGGGCCATTACCATATCAGGCTTGTGGTATGCATATGTATTTGCAGTTTTCTGGACTAATTCATTACAATTAGCTAATTTCATGCAACATAGATATCTGTGTATTTAATCTGCTTCCTATTTGCACGGGCCCTAGGCACCTTGTCCCGTCTGTCATGCAGGTAGCACGTCGCTGCTGTTACAGCTTCCACAGCTCTGTGCCAGCGAAGGAACCAGCTTTGCTGCCCACCTGGGGAGGCACCTGGGCTGTCAGCACTGCACAGACACTGTGCTCTGTCCTTCTGGGCCAAAGGGCAAGATGAACATGTGCTGCAGCATCTCCTAGGAGATGGGGCAGAGGGAGACATGCCTTTCCCAGGCATAAGATGCCACCAGTGCCCCTGTCACCTCCCAGACCAGGGCATGAGCAGCACCCAGGGCTTCAGGTAGGCACAAGCGCTGCATCAGCATGATGGTGCCCACAAAGATTGAAGCATTTCTTCTGCAATTGGGCTGGCACCAGCTGTGCCATGCTTGGCAAGGGTCTCCCACAGCACAGTGCAAGTACAGACTATTAAAAAAGAAAAAAACCAAGAATACCAAACAACAAAACCCAAACCCACACAAAGAACCAACCAGCCAAGGCAGCTGCTGAAAAGCAAAGTCACAGCAAAATTACTGGATGCAGGCTGTCCCCCAGTGATGTGACTAGTGGGTTGGTTTAGTTCCGCTTTTGTTGGATTTTGTTTTACTAAACACCACCAGCCTGTGGCCATTGGCCTCATGCACCTGATTTTGTTCCACCAATACCGCTCTGGTTTCACACAGTGGCACAGGGAGGCAGCTCCTGCTCTGACAAAGCATCCTCGAGACATTTTTAGCCAAACGTGATTATAGGTTGGGTGAAGGCAGGCATTGACCCTCCTGCGCAGTGTGTAAATGGAAAAAAATACATATTACTTATGATCCCGCTAACGAGCTCTGGGCACCCACCACAGCCCTTTGGCCAAGTCCCCGCCAAGATGCCCCAGGCCTTGCACCAGGCTGTCCCCCCGTGCGACACACCGACCAGGGACACAGACCTCGGCAGCTGCTTATTGTTTATTGCACAAGAAGTCGGCATCGCTGAGGCAGGATGGTGCAGTACAAAACTATCTGGTTACCAGTCAAAAGCTATTGCAGTGTCTTGTATCCATAGACTTCCTTTATGTACAGCTATGTATACCAACCCTCGTATGGGTCCGTCTCCCCCGTGCACACCAGGGGCAGGCGGAGCAGGGACAGTAGCGGAGGTGGCATCCAGGCAAGGGGCAGAGGCCTGATCCTGCCCTCCCCTGCAGCTCCAGGAGCTCCTGCCACCAGCCCGGCCAGCAACAGAGGAAACACAGGGAGTTTGGGCCAAATCCACGAACCAAGCAAAGGCCAGATGTACCAGGAACGTGACCGGAGCCCCTGGGGCTGCTGTGCAGCACCAGCTCTGAGCAACACACCACTTAACTATTAAATATACCTGCACAGGGGCCACACGCTTGCAAATCAAAACACGCAACAGACATGGTCGGCCAAGCCCTGTGTCTGGGTGGCCACGGGTCTGGCGCAGGAAGGGGCTGTCCTGGCCCTCGTGCGATGCATCGGCCGCAGCAGCGACCAGGGGTTCCCCGTTACCTTTGCTGGGTGCAGGATAGGGCCCAAATATGACCTGAGAGTTGGTTCAAGAGCCGTTTCCTTTCCCCTCCTCACCTGCATGTATTAAAATGCCACGAAAAGGCAAAAAACACTAGGGGGAAAAATAGCCTGTGCCGAAACCAGATCTCGTTTAACTGTGTCTGCGAGGGGGGACCGGGGAGCCTCAGTGCACCGCGCGCTGCTTGCCAAAGCCCAGGGCTTCGCCCCGTCCCCTCTGCGCCAGCCCGCGCCCCTCACGAGCTGAGCGGAGCCAGGCTTTTGCATCCACCTCCCCGCCACACCTCAAATTTTGTCTGGGGAAGGAAACGCAGACCCGTTTCCCCCAGGGCTGCGTTAGTGCAGATCTCACACGGGAACAAGAGCAACAGCGTCCGCAGCTGCCCGCGCACCATCCCGCAGAGAGGGCTCGGCGCTGGGCTCCGCGGGCGCCGGCAGGCAGGACCTCGCAGCCGGCAGCGCTCCAGGGCCCTCCCCGCTCCGGGAAAGCACCAAAGCTCCGTCACTCCTGTCCAAATCCTTCCGTCTCCTCAATCGCATAAAGCAGCTTCTCCTTCAGCTGTTCATAGCTCTTGTAGGGAGGGAGATCCAGACGGTTGAAGCTGGAGAGACAGCAGAGGCTGTGAATAGTGCCGCGATCCCAATTCTCCTCCCCGCTGCGGGGTCCCCTCTGGCCTCAGCCGTGCACAGAGGCTGTGGCAAGATGCACGGCCAGAACGGGAGTTACATCCCATGGGAATACGGTGGAGGGGATGGAGGGCACCCGGGGCCCCGTGCAGCCCTGCTGAGGCTGCTTGCGGCTGTCCCCACATGCTCCTAACAGGGACAAGGAGAAACGACTTACCATGTATGGCTCCGAGGCAGCCACGTCTCTTTGCCAACTTTATCGATGCAGAATTTCTGGGGCCCGTTGCTGCCTGTTAATTATGAGCACAGCAAATCTCATTACATCACCAGGAGCTGAAAAAGAAAACCCTCCAACACGCCGCTAGCCAGCAGATCGCACCGTCACACGCCCTTATGATCCTACAGACACATCGGGGCATAAATCCATACCAGCAATCGCTGCCTGTTCTGACCCCCTTGCAGAGAGGATGTGCAAAAAACAAGAAAGGAGAAAGCTGAAAAGCCTATTCACAGGTCATGGAGAGATAATAGCATGGCTTCTAAGCAGGATGGTTAAATAGCAAGTGCTAAAACGTTATTTATCCGTAGACCCGCAGGATTGAGCGAGCCCATCCAAGAGTTTTAAAGGACCTGGCTCAGAAAGTCTGTCACTGAGGTCACTTTTTAACAGATTGTGAGTGCTGGAGAGGTTCCAGGAGGCTGGAAAAAAGGCTAATATGCCAGCAAGAATAAACGAGCGGCCTAAGTTAGCTGGTTAGCTTGACACCAATTCCAGGAAAGTAAGGGAAAGGCTGGTACAGGCCCCAAAAAGTAGCAAATTAAACGATGAGAGCAGAATAATGCCACACTGTGGTTTTCTGGAAAAGGGGGTTTGTCGCACAAAAGAATCAAAATTACATCAAAAATCCAATCTCATTCAAAATGGGACTACAAGCTGGACTGACAAAGTGAACTGTGGCGGCACAGTTCATGGCTAAAGAATTTGTCTGGGTATGGCACGCCACCGGATTAAATCACCGTGCTCAGGCGTCACAGCTGCTTCACTGCTCATGTGCTGCGGGCTGCCTTGCACTCTGTGATGGAGACATGGACAGCCAGGTCCCACCTGCCAGCCCCCGCGCACGGCCACTGCCCCCGCTCACCTCCCTGGGACCCCCCACCCAAGCCGAGCGCCTGGGAACACGCACCGATGAGCTCTGCAAACCCTCCGACGGGCAGGCGGCAGGTCCCCGTCACAAACTGCAACAGCCGGATCCTCTTCTCATTGTCCATCTCTTTAACGACCTACGACAAGAACACAGCAGGAGAGTGGGATCCCCATCACCCCCAAGCCCACAGCCCGGACAGGTTTGGACACAATCCGGCGCGGTGCAGCACACCAGGCACGTGGTCCAGCCCTCGCCTCTAGTCCTGCATCCTCGGGGAGGAGCGCATCCCAAGGGCTCTGCGGGGAGCAGCTCTGCCCAGCCTTGCCCTCCTGGACCCCCTTCTCTCCTGGCCAGCACGGAGCAGCTCTGCTAACATCACCCCCTTCCATCGTCCTGCCCAAGAGCAGCAGCTATTGCTAGAAGCATGCTGACCACTAAGTGCTGCCTGCTGTCCTCGCTGGCGGCGCTGGGGCCTCTGCCAGCCGTGGCCACATGCTGCTTGCTGCACATGTGCTCGTGGTTGTATTTCGTTCTTCCTGACAGCCTGCGAGGCTGCCTGCTCCAGGCCAGCCCTGCCTGCCCCAGGCCTCAGGCAGGGGACGATCCCAGGGCTGGGGAGTGAGTCGGAGGTGCTGCCGGCGCTAGGACTGACCTGCCAGAACCACTGGATCTGTTTGCTGTTCTTGGTATAGTGCCGGTAGATGGTATTCTTCTGCCAGTCGTTCATGTCGATCTCCTGCATGCCGCAGAGCATCAGCTGGGAACAGGGGACAGGGGATAGTCAGCAGGGGGATCGAAACAGGACCCTGCACCCGTGCTTTGGAGCACTGACTCCTCCGGTGCTGGGCTTCACAAGGCACAGGCTCCAGCACTGGGCAATAGAGGCGTCTGGGAGGAATTCCTCGCCTCCAAGAAGACATTTTCTTGCTAATGGACCCAATGAGCCACCCTGCAGACCTGACCACCTGGGGAGGGGGTACCCCCGTCAGCAGAGCCGAGGGGCAGAGGGCGCGAGCGGAGCTTGTGCGCTCTGCCGTCACCACGTTCCATTCCCGGGGCAGCCCGCAGCGGGGTGGGAAGCACCAGTATCTCCGCTTCCCCATACCAGCAAAGGCGCCAGCTCACCTCCAGCTCCTTCTCGTCGAAGTACCGCAGCCACTCCAGCGGCACCACCTCGTTGAAGCCATCCAGGAAAGCCTTGGTCTGCTCCTCCACACCCCGCGTGAACCTCCAGTCCGTCAGCAGCCTGGGAAGGCAGACGGTGGTCGGCAGGCAGCCAGCACCGCTGGCCCGGCACGGGGAACCCCCACTGTCCCTCCCGCCAGCGGGGACGGCCCCAGGAACCGCAGGGTTGCGTGGGGAGGGGGAGAGGGGCTCCTGCAAATCACCAGGGCTCCCCTCAGTTCCCATGAGCAGGTTTCTCTCTCCACCTCTGAACCTGAGGACGGCAGACAGCCCTGAGCACAGACCAGCAGCCGTCAGGAGGTCGAGGGGTGCAAACCACGTTCCCTGGCCAGAGCCTACCGTCAGCAGGAGATGGCCCTGGCAGCCCCCAGCCAGCCCAGCGGCGGATGGGCAGGGTGAGCAGCCACGGGACAGGGAGAGAAGTCTCACCCTCTCTCCCCTCTCCTCTTTCCTGAAAGTACTGGCAACTGCCCAGCCAGCAGCAAGCCAGACCGCAGCGGAGCTCGGCCGACCGCGCCAGCCCATACTTGTCACAGGCCACGTAGCCCGGGGAAGCGGCCACGTCCCAAGCCCCACGTTCCCACCCCAGAACTGCCCTGCAGCTGGTGGGGGTAGGCACCAGGCGGGGGCCTCAGGACGGCCACTTACATGATGTACTCCTCCTTGTTCTCCTCCGTCACCCGGATGCTTTCACCACCCTCCTTCAGCTCGTGGGTGGTCACCTTGCCCAGGATCTCCATGTCCTGGATGAAGTACAACTCCAGGCCGCACTCCTCCAGGCTGTTCTCCCTGCGGGAGGACACCGAGATGTGATTTCTGACAGACGCACCCGGCAGCAGCGAGGGGCCGTGGGGAGGAACGCTGCTTCCCCCACGGCAGGACAGGCTCAGGTCAGGAGGCAGCGCGGGGCACTCACTTGGTCCAGACGATGGAGTTGTAAAACTCGGGGTCGATGGATTCCAGGTCCTTCAGTGTGGGCCGCTTGTTTAGCATCCGCTTGTAGAAGGGCAGCGTGAAGCCGGTATCGATGAATTTCCCGTGATACAGAGCCTGCGGCGGGGAGGTGACGCCAGGTCACGGGGGACCCCAGGACAGACCCGCGGGGCGAGACAGTCCTGCCCCACTGGGGCAGCCGCAGGGCAAAAGGGAATCGCTGCCGGGGTCCCAGAGCTGCGGCATTCGCTCCCGGCTGGCAAACGTGGTGGGGAGGAGCGGGCTGCCCCCGACAGCGCTGCCCGGGGGCGGCCCGACCGGTGCGGGTGCGCTCGCAGCCCCTCTCCCCTCCCCACTGCGAATTCCACCGCGTCTCCTTCTCCCCTCACAGCTCTATTAAGAGCACTTGTTTAAACAGAGCTGTGCTGCGGCTTCCCTGAATCCCTGGCTTCCAGGAGCCCCAAGGCAAAGGCAGCCAAAAATAATGCAGACGCTTGTCTAGAACAGCCCAGCGGTGAGTAATAGTCTGGGGTTTTATTGGTATCCTGCAACGCGCAGGGCAGGGCAGGGCAGGACAGAGCAGGGACCTGAGCAGCACGCAGCCACCTCCCGCGCACACCTCGCAGGGCCAGGGGCCGGGGACCCTTCCCCAGGCTCGGGGAGCCCCTGCCAGCCCCACTGCCAGCCCAGGGCTAGGCGACTTGCAGCACGTTGGCCTTGGGGAATGCGAGACAAACGGGAGGAGCCGCTCTGGGGCTTGGGCAGCTGGAAAATCTCACACTGCTGGGGCTAAAAATAGTCCCCGGAGCTGCAGACCCGACAGCACCTGGGGTGGCAGCCAAAGACCTGGAGCCATCCCCACCACACAGCCCCTGGGAAACCAGGTCCCCTCCAGCCCCACGGCCATCCTCTGGATCTAAAATGCATCACCCCGTAGCCTTCCCCACAGCATCCCCTCCACGGACCCACGCCGGAGCGAGACGGGGCTTAAGGAGGGCAACAGTGCCAAGCTGGGGACAGCCATGGGACGCGGAGCTGCCCCTCGCCTCGCTGAGCACCCCCGTCCCCTGCAAGGCCCCTGCTCTGTGGAGGGGAACACGAACGAAGAATCTCGTCTCCCATCACCTCCCCAGGCTCTTACCATGGCGATGAAGCGGCCGATGAAGCGAAAGTACGTGAGGTGGTCGGGGTTGATGGAGGAGGCAGGGTTGATCTGCAGGCAGTAGTTGTTCTTGCCAGCGTACTCGAAGAGGCAGTACATGGGGTTGAGCACCTCGTGGGACAGGAGGAAGAACCACTCCCTGGGGCGAGAGGAAAGGGGATCGGGGTGATGAGCGGCTCAAGGAGCCGGGGTGCCCGGGGGCTGCGCCCCGGCGGAGGGGACAGCCATGCTCCTCCACAGCACACCCCGCACAAACCAGGTGCCCGTCTCCTCAGGGTGCCGGCGCAAGCGTTGGGCCCTGGTGTGACTTGGCGAGGGTGTCCTCCGCCCCAGAGGTGCCGTGTGTGGTTTGTGAAGGGCTTCTGGAGACGCCGGCAAGAAACACCCTGGTTTGCCAGAGGCCCCGCTCAGAGCACCGGGGATCCCGGCAGGCATCACACGGCTCAGTCCCACCCAGGCTGTCGTACACGTACACACACACGCACACACACTGTTGTGCACACACACCCTGAGCCTCCCCGCACAGGCTCCCCGCGGGACCCCCATCCCGAGCCCAAAGCAGCACGGGACGGGTACCGTCCTGGCTTTGCTTCCCCCAGTCGCACAGGGAGACGGGAGTCCTCGGACGCAGAGGCAGCCCCGGCATCCCGTCCGTGGTTCTACCCTGTGGTAGAACAGCATGACGTAACCTACCATAGGGTAAAACCACTGGCAGGACACAGAGAGAGGCGGAGAGCAGGATCCCCTGCACCAGAGCTGGGGGCAGCGGCACCACAAAGGAGGAGCGGGCGAGAGCATGGCAGCACGAATGCCGGGGCGGCAGGCAGGCAGGGGGAAGCGTTAGCCCAGCACCAAGGCAGATGCCCCGAGCGAGCCAGCAGTGGAGCCAGCAGTGGCTCGTGGGGACGCAGGACCCCCCCCTCCAGCCAAGACGCAGCCCACACTCTGGTAACACCATCCTTGGGGCAGGCAGCTGCTGCAACAACTGCATCACCCCACGTCTGCCTCCGCGCACACCGACAGTCCCGGGAAACACCAGAGCCTTTTGGCTGCGAGGGTGGGCTGCAGGGAAAAGAGGCCGCTCAACCCACTGCCCCCACACCCCAGGGGTGGCAGGAGAGCCCCAGCCAGGTCCCCCAGCCTTCTCTGTGCCAGCAACAGGCTGGTGCGATGCTTTCAGGGTGTTCCACCATTCCTAAAACTCACATTGCTTCCCCTTCGAACACCCCTGGGCTCCTCTGCCCAAGCAGGCACTGCAGAAAGGCTAAGGACCCCGAGTGCAGCTGCCGGACAGACTCCCCTGCCTGCACTGCCCGTTAGGGATTCACACTGCAGGCAGGGCACAGCCCTGTCCAGCAGCAGGCATGCGGTCCAGCATGCCAGCACTCACCTAGCGATGCCACCGTAGTCCAGGCCCTCCTCTCCTCGCATGATGATGTACAGGCGACGCCGCAAGTCGTACGGCTTCATGTTCATGATCTGGGGAAAAGCAAGGGGAAGCGTCACCGTGGGCCGGCGCAAGGGCCGCCTCCGCACCTCCCCGGGCTCTGTGGCCCTGGCACCTCCTCACCTGCTGGAAGGAGTCCTCAAAGAGCGTCTGTCGCGAAACGCTGATCTTCACGTGGCTGGGCAACGCGTTTGACTACGAGCAAGGAGAGACACGAGGCTTTGTGCAGGCTGGCACAGCGGCTCTCCTCGCCCACGCCTGCCCATGGGGTCAGGCTGTCCACGCACCCATCCAGCCCTGAGGCTCAGCAGCTCCCGAGCTGCTGGGGACTTCCAGCCGCTCTACTCACGTGGCAGAGGAAGCGGAACTGGTGGTACTTCCAGCGAAAGCTCCGGTCATACGCCCCCGGGGAGCCACCCTGTTTGCTCCTGCAAAAACAGCCCGGGGCTTAGCTCAGCATCCCCGCCTGCCCAGGTGTGAGCTGCCCGGCCCCAGCAGCCTCATCGCCTGCCAGGCAGGAGGAAGATCTCTGGGGCGCAGCCCACCTCTGTCAGAGCCAAATGTGAGGCCCTAAATCCGCTGCTCGGTGTCTTTGCAACAAAGCCGACCCGCTTCCCCACAGGAAGGTGCGAGCTGCGACAGGCAGCTCGAGTCCCAGCTCCCAGCGTTCAGCCCGGCCGCACGGTGAGGACCCCAGCCCAAAAGCGCTTACCCAGACTCGAATCCAGGGCGCGGGTCCTTGAAGGTGGTGGTGCGAGTGTTGTGGTCCACAAAGTAGCGCACGCCCTCGTTCGTGTACTTCATCTCCCAGCCGGGCGGCAGCGGCGGCTCCTGGATCATCCTGCCGACAAGGAAGGGGTCACTGGGCAGGCACCTTGGACATCTCTCATCCTGAACCGCGGCCCTCCAAATTGCTACCCTTGGGGACCACCTTCAATTTGCAGCTGCGTGCCAGGCAAAAGGAAGGATTTATAGTACAGGGTGGGCAAGCATCCGCCTGTGCCCTGAGACAGGAGCCCTGCCTGCGCTGCACGCTTGGTCACAGCCAGGACCAGCAAAAGCTACGGCTTTGCTCTCTGTCTGCAGGAGAGGTGGTCTCGGGGGAGACCTGGGCAGGTCTCTGGAGAGCCGCAACCCTGAGCTCTTGGGAGCCCGAGCAGACCCCTGCGGGAAGGTGACAGGGTGAGAAGAAAACACCTCTTTCTGCCCAGAAAGCCCTGCAGTCTTCCTCATCGCCTGCCCTCAGTCACAGGGATTTCCTCACCTCTACCCTCAGCTCCCACAAGCCGGATAGCTGCCCCGCAATGCCCAATCCCCCCGGCCTCCAGCGCTGCCTGCAGCTCTCAGTGTTTTCACCTCCCCAGCACTGCAGCTTGCAGGACCATCTCGGGGCTCGGTCCCCTGGCATGGCCAGCTCTCAGCACTCAGTAGCCCATGGCACAGACCTTCCGAAACCACAAGCATCCTCCCTGCTCTCCCCGCAGGCTGCCTACCCCTGCGTGCGAGGGTCTTCCCACTGGGTGGTCCGTGTGTTGTGGTTCACGTAATACACTCGCCCATTGTCCTGTCTCTTCTCTAAGAGAAAAGGGAGAGGAAGCGTTAGCTGGAGTGCCCTGGCCAGCGCTGACCCGCAGTCCCGGGAACAGCCCTCCTCTTCCCAGCTCGTGAGAAGTTTGTCGGTTCCCCCGTCCCACCTCCCTGCTGGCGCTGCCCCGGCTCATTTGGAAAAGGCAGTATAAAAAAACCCTACGTTTCTTCTACACGCACAAGCTGGCGCACCTCCAGGGAAGGCCAGCTTTCTCCAGTGCCCCCAGGGCCAGCACACTGGGAGATGCCACAGCCGAGTCGGGCCCTGCCAACGTGCTGCCAGGCTGGCACAAGAGGTGTGCTCGGCCACGCACCTCGCTGGGCAGATGGCACATGCGTCCGCCTCGGACACGCAGCGCTCTGCAAGTGCAGCATCCCTCCAGGCAGATCCTCGGGTGCTTTCCCAAATGCATCCGAACTCCCTGCGTGGCCCTGCTGCTGGTGCAGAGCTCACGCTCCCAGCGTGTGCTGCACACGCGTACACATGTGTGCGCACGCATAGCCCTCCTCCTACCGCACGCAGACATAAAACACCCACGCCACTCACACCAGCACCGCTGCTCGACCCCCGTCTTGTGCTGGCCGCCTCCACACGCTTCCCCGAGTACCCCCTTCCCAACGCACCCTCCCGACACTATTTGCATGCTCCGAACGGCAAGAGCTTCCCAGCTGTGGCTGGGCACCACCATGCCCCGGTCCAAGTGGGGACCCCGCACCCGCTCTCCACCCCGTCAGCCCCCGGGGCACCCGCGCCCACCCCGTGCACCCCGTCTCGTCCCGCCTGCGCGCCCGCCAACGCCGCTCTGCCTCTCGCCAGCCGCCCCCCCGCCGCGTGCTCCCACGCACGCTCGCCGCCTCCCCACCAACACGTGTGCCCCACACGCAACACACCTCCTCCCTCCACGTGCCTGCGTCACTCCCCCCCACGCACGGCCCTGCTCCATGCCGGCCGGGACGCCCTGCACGCACGCTCCCCTGTCACCTCCCGGCCACCGCGGCCCCCCTCGCTCCGTCTCGCTCCTGGACCGCAGGAAGCAGCCCCCACGCTGTGGCTCTGGAAGACCCCGCGTTACGATGACCCGGGACCGCGTCCATCCTGGGGACCCCATCCATCCTGGGGATCGCCACCCCAGGGTGCTCAGCCCCGCGCAGAACCGTGCCTCCCACATGGTCTGCCCCAGTCTGACGCTGGGGATGGGGCCCCTCTCCTCGCTGATGCAGGAGTTGGGCCACCCAGTGCAGCTGCAAAGGCTCCAGCATCGTCCCCATCGAGACCCTGCCCTTGAAGACCCCCTTAGCAGCCTGGGGCCCCTCTGCCCTGCTCCAATCTCCCTGCAGTTTTAACCCCTCTCCTGCCCACCCCGCCTGGCACAGCACAGCCCGTCTGCACCCACGAGCTTCCCAGCCTGCCCTCTCCAGGGATGCTCTCGCCATGGAGGGGGACCTCCCTGCCCTGAGGATGGCACAGGGACCTTTCAAAACGTCCCAGCACACGATGCTTGGGCCATGGGGCCGGGACAGCCAGCCCCGCTCCTGCCAGCTCCCAGCCCCGCTGCGGACTGGGGCAGAGCATCCCGGGAGGCACGCACGGCAGCGGGATGGATCCCTGCTCAGCAGAGGAAGGGTCTGGGGATGAGCGAGGAGTTGGATCCCCAACCTCTCCCCCCGTCCAAAGAACAACCACAAGCACTTCTGCATTCAGCAGCTGAGAGAGACTGGGAACTCCTCCAGGAAAAGGGGAAAAAAAAAAGGAAAAAAAGCTGGATTTCAAATCAGAGATCGTGCTAATCACAGGCAGACTCAGCCCCACATGCAGCAGCGCATGGGGAACGCTGGCTCCCCAGCCACCATTCCCCATTAATGCCAGGGATGGAAGCAAAGGAGCTGCTGACAGCACAGTCCTCCCCATGGGGCGGGCAGGGTCCCGCTCCGGGTGACGGAGGAGCGTCCCCATTGGGGCTGTCCGGCGAGCGCAGCGGCGGGCAGGTGAGATGGCTCAGTACTTACCCCAGCCAGGAGGAAGGGGACCGAGAGGATCATTGTCGGATGGGGCGCCGGACGACTAGAGACAACAGAGAGGGCAAAAACACAAAATAAAAACCAGGGCAGGGACGCCTGGGAAGAGTAGAGTGTGGAGGTGAGCTGTGCAGCCCCCACTCCCACTCGCCTCCCCTTGGCCCGCAGCTCCCAGAGAACTAAAAAAAAAAAAAAAAAAAAAAAAAAAGAAAACAACTTGCACACTCAAGGGGGGTTTAAAAAAAAAAAAAAAAAAAGCACAAACTAAACAGAGGCTGGGGCAGCCAAGGGGGCGGCAGGGGCTGTGCCGCACGGAGGGGAGCGGGACGGCTCGGCGGGGTCCAGATGTGCGCGGCTGCTCGGCTGCCGCCGGCTGTCCCCACCAGATACACCTCCAGCCTCCTCCAAGAACCACACACAAGAGGGGAAAAAATATCGCAGGCCTTTCCAATGAAATCATTCCCACAAGCCCTGTCCACGCCCAGCGCTTCCTGGCGGGCCAGCGGCCCCCTCCTCCCCGGGCAGGGCGCTGGGCGAGGGATGCGCTCGCACTGAGGCCGCATTCATCCCACGCAGACGGGCGGCTCCGCACCCCGCCACCCCCCCAAGCAGGTTGGGGGCCACCGCACAAAGCACCTTTCTTCTTCTTCTTCTTCCTCCCCAGGGTGGGCAGAGCCGATGGCCGTCACCCAGCCTGAACCGTGGGATGCCCCGGGAGAAGGGGAGCGGGCTGGCCGGCCGCCCCTGCGTGCGTGAGCCCCCCCCCAGTCTCCAGCTCCGCTGGAGGTCCCTGGGGATGGAGGCGCAGCCCCGACAGTTGGGGGTTCAGGGGAGGAGGTGGCCTGCGAGTGCTTTTGACGGTTAAATAAGAAACGCGTTGTTACCGAAAAGGCGTTCTCATTGCACCTCCTGAAACCCAGCTGCTGCTGGAGAGGGGCCGGCGTCCCAGCCCTCCGCACTGGGCTGGGGGTCGGACTCGGCCTGGGCTCAGGAAATGCCACCCACGGCCAGACCCGTCCCTCCTGCCCGCGAACAGCCCGCGAACCCCACTCTGAGACAGACACCATCACTCGGGGTGCCCCACGGCAGCCCAGCACCCCGGGGACGTCCGGGGGCAAGTCGGGGACGGGGCTGGCACAGCCCGTGCCTCTCCGAGCTTCGTCTCGTGTACCTGACCCCCATGTGCCAGGACGGGGCACGGGAGGCATTGCCCGGGCAGCGGCCAGTCTGGCACGGCGTGCCTCGGAGTCTCCGCTCCTCCCTGCCCAGACAGGCTGGACAGAGATGCAGTGAGTCATGTCCAGAGGTATCACCTCACTGTGACCTACAGATAACTAATTAAAACTAACAGGGCAGCGACACAAGAGCCTGGGGCAGAGGTCCCCCTCCCGCAGCTCTCCGCAGCCCCCGGGGAACAAGCTGGCTCTTCGCGCCGGCAAGACCCCTTGGTGCAAGGGATGCTGCGTGCAGGGCACAGCCCAGGGAGCCCTGCAGCACCAAGGCACCTGCAGGCAGAGCGGTCCCTGGCTGCACCCCGGCCCCCCCGAGCTGCGGGGCTGCGTGGAGAGGGCTCTGCATCGTCCAGGGCTGCAGTGCTGTCATCACCTCCCCACCGTCCTCTCCCGGCAAGGAGGGCAGGCGGATGCTGGAGACGGGAGGGCAAGGCAAAGCAAAGCAGAAAGCCCCCACGGGGAAGGAGGCAGAGCAGGAGTCATCACCGCTGGCAGCGGGGAGCTCGAAACAAAAAGTACAATCGTTTCATCAGGCTAAATTTGGAGCGCGAGTCCCTCCCTCTGCACTCTGCGGAGCCCAGCCAGGGTGAGTCGCGCAGCACTGGAGCAGCTCCAAGGCTGGCGCTGGCAAAGATGGGAGCGAGCGACAGGCCCGGAGCCCAGTTTGGCCTCCAGTGGAAGCCCCCTCCCGCGTACCCGTCCGCAGCGGTCCTGCGAACGGGGTGCCGAGGAGCACGGGCAGGCAGCGGGCTGCAAAGCTGCGGTGGTCCAGCTCCCACTGCGAGGCTTGGAAGAGGTGGTGGAGAGACGGGCAGGGGGAGGAGAGGGGCAGAGCAGCTTCCCGCACCCCCGGGGAGCGGCCCCAGTTGTGTCTCACGTAGGATGGACTTTGCACAACTGCTCTGCCTGCACCCCCCTCCCAGAGAGCATCCGAGCTCCTTGCTGGAGCACAGAGCTCGCACCAGCGCTAGCAGCGCTGCTGGGACACATCAACCTCCCGGCTTTCTCCGAGAGGAGCTAAACATCGATGAGAAGTTGGTCGCTCTGCTCTGCCCACCTTTGCCCTGCACCTTGCCCCTCCAGACCTCCCTGCCGCCTGGCAAGAGCCGTGTTTTTCACGGCGGCACGGCCTCTGCGAGGCACGGGGCCAGCTGACGGCGGAGAGCACTGGGACATCGCTGCTCCGGGAGGTGGAAACGCTCCAGCCTAGCTCTTTCCCAAGTGCTGCTCGCCCTGCAGCACAACGGCCACCAGCACCGTCCTGGTTATCAGAGGGTGCTCGCCACCACTGGAAGCCAGGTCCCAGCTCCAGCAGCAAAGGTGAAGCCAGGACAAGAGCGGTCTCTGCCCAGGAGCTACTGCTCTGCGGGGCTGTCGAGAGACCATTCCCCGAGCGAGGGAACGCGGCGACTCAGCCCAAGCCAGGAACAAGGGGAGGAAGCAGAAAAAGCAGGAGGAAGCTCGCCAAGCCCAGCAGTGCTCGTTCCCTGTGCTCTCCGGTCCCCTGGCTCTTGCAGCCCCTCACCACCTCACACTTGTACCCTGACCCTGCAGCTACAGCTGCTGACTCCTGCTGCCACCCAGGACCCAACCACGCTGTCCTCAGCCCAGCGGTGACTTGGTGAGGGATGAGCTCAGCCCCCCAAAAGCCTCCCCTCCCGCTACAGACCAGGCTCCCACGGCTTCCTCAGCATATGCCCAGCTCTGACAGCACGCAGCAAGTTCCGCAAGCCTCGTGGGTCAGCAGCCAGGCTCGGCTGATGGGAGCCACGGGAGAAAGCATGGGCCTAGCCACGCTGACACTGAAAGGACACTGGGGACGGACTGCTGAAGGCATGTGCCACCACCCTTCGGGGCTGTGCAAGCTGTTTTATAAAAAGAAAGTTACTCCCATGTGGTTCTCTGCATGCAGCAGAGGAGCCTGTGAGCTCTCCCATCCGAGCACTGCTCTGCTGCACTCGCCGAGACGACAGACCCCATGCAGCCCAGCAAGTGCCTCCCCACACTCCCGTGTCTCCCAGGCCAGCCCAGGTGAGACTGGTGGGAGAGCCAGGTGAGACCCCCCACCACCACCCCTGGCACTCACCTGGTACAGGAATCTTTGGCTGAACTGCTGCATGGCTCCTTGGAGCTGGTTTCGCTGGGACTGCCACTGCTCATAGTTCCTGACGTACTCGGCCGTGGGGCGCTGCCACGTGGTGGTCCGGGTGTTGTGGTCCACGTAGTAATACCTGCCTCGAGGATCCACACGTTTCTCCCACCTGGGAACACCAGAGGAAGATGTCGCTGTGTGTCCTCGGACAGCTCGGCAGGTCCTGCTGGCAGGTGCCTCCAGCTGCCGTGTGGCAGCTCAGTATAAACGCTGGTGTGAAGGCAGCAGAAAGAAACCCTGGAGAGGTCAGGAGGCACAGCAGAAGGCACAGACCACGGTGGTACACACTGGAACCTCCCGTTGCCCTTGTCCGAGGGCTGCCCCCGGCGCCCTGGATGCACAGCAGCAGCTTGAGAATATCCAGCTGCTGCCCCAGAACATGCTGAAAGCCTGACTGAGAGGAGCACGGAGTTGTGAGCCGCTTCCCCAGCTGCCACGCTCCCCTCGTGCTCCCCATGCAGTGGCTCGGCAGAGGATTTGTAGTCAAGTTCTGCCTCTCAGAAACGCAGGTGAGAAGAGCAGCTCATAGTCCTCCAAGGGGGAAAGACCTGAGAGCTGCCTGGGCCCACGGGTCCAGCTATGGAGACCGTGATGTTTCATTTCGCTCTGATGCTACGGGCTGACTTCAGACACTTCTCACAAGAAGCCTCTCACAAGACTAAGATACCCTTTAACACGAGGGCTCCCTTCCCAGCTCCAGCACAACCACCAGTTTCACAGTTGAAGGGGCTCTTTTGGGCAAAGATCCACCAGAAGGAAATACAAAAGACTAGTAAGACTTGAAGCAGCTCCCTGCAAGGGCACATGAAGCCTAGACACTAGCAGAGTTCTCAGCAGGATGCTGTAAGCATTCCTCCAAGAGACCTGACCTCCGACAGAGGCAAGGCACTGGGTTGGAGACCGATGCGGGAGGGAAGGAGAACACCTGGGGTACTCCCAAACCTATCTTTCCAGGTAACAGCCTCCCTCTTTTAACACCAGACAGATTTCAAGCTCTTGCAGGATCAGAAAGCAGTTGCACAGCTTAACTGGAGGTAGTGTGTGCCCACAGAAACCTGGAGGCTCCCGTGGAGGAAAACAGGACGGGTTTGTATTTCATTTTCACACATTACATTGGTGGTTAAAGTACAGTTCAGTCATTCCAGCCTTGAACAAGCTCAGTCTAGAGAACAACAACAGTTTGGCTGTATCGAGTTCTCTGCTTTTAGGAGCACAAAGAGGCGAGAATTCAACAAGCTTCTGGAAAGCATGTGGTCCCCAGGGCTGTGTACAGCCTTTATGACCTGAAGACTGTTTACCCCTGGAAATGAAAGCATGGCCCTCCTCAACATGAGTTTTGCAGAGTGCTTCTTGCAGGTCTCATGGAGCTGAGCTCTTCTTGAGCACAAGCGGACCGCAACATGGCTGAGAACATAAGAGGCCCCTCTGAGAGATTCCAGGGTCCAGCTCTGGGTTTGGGGCACACTGAGCGTGCCTGTTTCTGCTCACCAGGAGCTCAGCCCTCATCCAGAAGTATCTGTTTTTCCAAGCGACATGAGGTCCACCCTCTCCCTTCTCCTGGTCCTCAGGGGGACTTTGCTGGCACCCCGTCCCAAAAGGCCACCCCTCTGCTCTGCCCACAAGTGGTTGCACTGCTGCTCAAGAGTTCAGTGATTTCTGTGGACTGTTTAAAAAAAATAATCCTCTAACAGAGGGTCAAAACGCAGCAGACTGGAAGGCCTTTTCCTCTTTACAAATGCTGAAAAGACCTTTCTCAGGATACAGCATGTGTTTTCAGGCCTGTAAACATTTGGTCATCTCACCCCATTTCTTTTTAGGAATGAAAAGACCTTCCTGCCACCTTCCCCACTTTCATGCGGACTCCCGTGCATCTGCTACAATGAGTTAGTTCAGTATCTGAGATGCCAGCTGCCCCCAGAGCCCCTTACCCTGGAGGAAGAGGTCTCTCCCATGTGGTGGTCTTGTTGTTATGGTCTACATAGTAGACCCTACCATTAGGCAGCTCTCGCTGTTCCCACCTGCAAGAAAAAAAAATAAATTATGATGAAACAGTTGATACTTGCTAGTACAGAGACCAAACCCTGGCTGAGGTGGAGCTACCAAAAAAAACTGTCCCCTGCGATGCCACCCAGAGAGACAGCATCCCACTGCAGGGCTCCACGGGCACCCATCCCCACCGCTCCAGGGCCAGCTGGGGAGAGGACCACCCCTCAGGAGAGGACGTGGAGGAAACCCAAGGCAGACGAGACTGTGCCTGTCCTCTCCTCAAACACAGAGGTGAAGCGAAGGGGCTCAGCTGGAACAAGCAACATGGATCCAGCAGCCTCAGCCCCTGCATCTGCAGGGCAGCAAGAGCCGGAGCGCTGCTACTTGTAGGACCAAGAGACTTCACAGGGACCTTTGCCTATTTGAAATCATGCCCAAACAGCCTCCCTAGGAAAACTGTTTGCATCTGTGCCCAAAGACTCGGACTGCAGCTATGCAGCCAAGCCTCCCCCACAGATCAGCAAGCTGTGCATAATTAATAATCACCTTATTACCAAGAACGTCCAGAGAGCTGCATCTGGTGGATTAGCAAGCCTACCGCCTCGCATTGCTTAGCTACAGTGTTCTAACCTTTATTTAAAACAAAGAACGACAGCAGGTTTACATGGCAATTATTTGGCTTGCTAGATCAAGACTATCGGAGAGGTGCTGCAGCAGTCTGCTTTCTGAAAAGAGGCATAATTTGGAGCATAAATTCCTAATTTCTTCCAGAAATTAGGAGGGTCAGCATAAGATTTCACACAGGGTCAGTTTTATGTCCTGTGAGTTTTTGATGTAGTTTTTGTTTGGTTTCTCTTAATACATCTTTAAAGGGGAGCCTTTGAGTTTGGGCTGGGGCTGAATTTTCTCCTTGGCAGCCCTCCTGCTCACTGCCAACAGATACTGCTTAAAAACATCGCGTGGCCACAAGGCACTCGGTTAGGAGGTGGCCCCTAAGGGGAGCTGGTGTGATAGGGAGGCCTGGCTCTACACAACTACACTGCAAACCATTCTTTGGCTTAATTCATTCATGAAAGTGTATGCCCCGGCAAAGGTAAAAGCTCCGTGGAGCACCGTGCTTTCCTGTCAGCTTTTATTCTGCAACAGAGAGAGGCGAGCCGGCAGCTGCTGACAGATAAAGTGTTCTCCTGCCACGCTTCTGCTCCCACAGGTCCCCCTCCCAATTCAATCTTCAGTCTCAATTAATCACCACAAAAAGCCCTAGGAAGTTAATATACTAGCTTCTGTTGTGACAGCAAGGGAACAAATCTGGGCTTGCAGAAAGCAAGCAGCCCTCGGGAAGGGGATGCTCTAAGCACTAATGCCCCATTGCCCAGGCTCGCACCGTCCCTGCCCACCCTCAAACCTCCCCAGGGGACGATGAAGCCACCAAACGGTGACCTCGGCCACAACCACACACCTGCTGCGGCCACAGGTCGCGTGCATCACAGCCTCGACACCGCTCTCGAAAGAGGTGGGAAGGCAGAAACAGGGAGAGCTCCAGCCGTGTTTCCAAGCTCTGGCAGCATGCCATCAGCTGGGGACCCCAACAGTCCAGCAGCCATACGGGCAGCCTGAAAAAACCCTGCCCTGGGCAGAGGGCAATATTGCACTCCAAGATAAGAGTTTCAGTTCCCTGAAAGCAGGAGGGAAATGTGAATGCCAGGCTCAGGATTTAGCTGAGAGACTGTCTAACCCAAATCAGAGCTTTTGGCTTCGCTCCTATGGGCTTCTCAAAAGCACTGTGAACTTAATGCATCTGCAGAGACCAGGTAACATCAGCAGATGTTGCTACCAGTCAGCAGCGCCGGATCTTTCTCATCCCTAGAACAGATCTAGGGACACCGGTGGTTATCTCTGATGGAAAGAGTCCAAGGCAGGACCTACTGCACCTGCACACCTTTGACAGCAAGAGGCTGCCAAGCGTAACACCGCCAAAGGAGTGACCACGTGAAAGCAGAGCCGGCACTGCCTGGTGCTGCTCTGGCATCAAGAAACCTTTGTCTCTCCAGCCCATGGTCAGCCCTTTTCCTTGGTTACTCCTGGGCAGCGCTGGGTGTCGTCAGAGGGGAAACGCCTCAAGTTTCCTGTTCCCTAATGATGAACTCGGTGCTTCATGAGCATAAAAGCAGCAGGACAGCTAAAAAAAGATTGAAATCTCCAAAGAGATAATCAGCATAGCTGGGATTTCTTGAAGACACAAGCATGTCCACCCCATGAGATGGACAGCAGAAGGTCCCCGGGTATATTCAGGGAGGAGGCAGGGCTGTGGAAGTGCCGCTGGCTGGAGACCTGCCTTCTGCAGGCAGAGTTTTGGGAAGCCCCTTCCTAGACTCGCACTGCAGGTGCTTCGAATTGCCACCAGCAACCAGATACGGACCTGGCACGAGGCTCAGGTGGAGGAACGCTATTCACAGACAAAACTCCAAGGCACAACTCCACTCACGAGACTTTGCAGGAGTCAGCATCCCACGAAAACCCTTTAAGCACCATCTTTCCAAGGTCAGTTGTACATAATGGCCTCCTTTGGATGGATCTAGAGACCGCAGCACTGCTCGCTTACAGCGAGGACAACCCCAGTTACATGTCCCACTCTTTCTGTCCACGCTGACATGCGGTGCTTCAGAGATGAACAGGACCTCAGCCTTGTGCACGCAGAATCAGTGGTGCCAGCAGTCGTTACTGGAGGGGACAGGTCCTCCAGACTCATTAACAACAGGTTCTCAAATCAATATGGCTCTGAGGACTTGGAAGTCCTTTATGACAAGAGGCTCTCAAGCCCCCAGGTACCATTTCTGTGGCTGCAGAGAGCAGAAATCCCACGATGAGGACTCCTCCAGGGCAGAGGGTTTCTGGATCCCTCAGATACTCCTCTGGGTGCCCTCGTGAACTGCAAAGAGCCACACAGGATTGAGCTACTGATTGATGTCCTCCATCCCCGTCTCACACCCTATACAAACAGGCGACGAGCTCACATGCTCCTCAGGTCAGCAGCTCCCTGGTGATCTGAAAAGTAAATTTGCTGAGGGCTGCCTCGCCCTACAAACAGCGAATCACCGCCGTTAAACAGCAAGCTGCGATGAGCTGTTATTATTGCTGACACACAGCAATGGCCTGAGAGACAGGGGCACTGGGGGCAACCCATCCTCGCTCGGACCACCTTGCCCAGCTCTTCACAGGCTTCCCCCGCATCCTGTCTGCTGTCCCACGAGGGACACAGCTCAGGGAGACGCGCGACCACGGGCTCTTCCTCTGGGGACCCTAAGTCCCGCCGGTGTTCCTCCCCCGTGCCTGCTGCCACATCGCCACCAGCGAGGAAGATCAGCGGCTTCGCGAGCGCTAGACGGTGGGAGCTCTCACCCACACGCACCGCTGCTGCAAGCACGCAGCGCGCGACGTGTCGGCCCCCGCTCGCTCCCCTCCGACTGCCCGCAAGGCTTGCGACGGCAGCGGATACAGGGAGCCACGGACGGTGCAAAGTGGCAGCGCTGAGGCAACCCTGCAGTCCAAACAAAACGCCCTCCTTATGTAAGAAACCACAGCCCCATGCCTTCTGCCAGGCAGCATAATGTACCTCTTTGTATGGGCGAGACAGCCCTGTGTATACACACCGCGCTAACGACCATCTGTCCCCCCGCGCAGGATCATCACTGATAGGAACCAGATGCAGGAGCCAGCGGCTCTTGTGCCCTCCCCCCCTTTCGCTATCGGTCCGCTCGGAAACCCCTACGTGAGAACTGGGACCCCACGCCAAAGGCCACGAGTGCTGCGACCGGCTGCTCCTGTGCCACACACGCTCACCGGCTTCTTCGCAAGGAAACGCGCTCTGCCCGAGCCAGGAGGCTGTGAAGGAGGTTCTGGGCACTGTCGGGGCTGGAATTATTCAGAACACCTTCCAGCACCGTCCAGTCCCTAGAACAGACTCCCAGTTGTGTGAGAGATGCCTTTGTGCCTGCCACATCTGGTGCAGATGTTCAGAGACAGCTATCTGAGCAGAATAAATAGCTCTGAATCCCCACATGAACCCAGCCACTCTCGACTCCATCTGCACGCAGCCCGGCACGAGCAGGGAGGCTGGGGCTCGGCACACGCAGCTAGGAAAAGCTGCCACCCCTCCAGAGGCTGCAGGGAAAACGAGCATGAGTGCTCTCCACACTCCCATGGATGAAAGGAGACACTCGGAGGACGAGGCAGGGCTCACGCAGAAAGCGGGACGGACACGACGGCTTTCCAGCTCTTCAGCGCCGGAGCGACTGGCAGCTCTGCAGGAGACGTTGCTCCTGCAAGCGGCAGAGCAAGAGCAATCACGGATGGGCTCCACAGCACACTCTGCGCAGCCAGCCCCGCAGGAGCCGGGCCAGCGAGGGGCTATCCTGCACAGCTTTCTGCGGAGCACGCTGCTGCCAGAGCTCAAGTGGCCTGGTTTTGTCTGCATCCCTTCTGCCTGAGACATCGCTGCCTCCACCAAACCAGCCAGCCGCATCCCCATCTCCCAAGCTGGGCCCCAAACCACTAGTTGAAGCAATAGCTTGGTGTGGTGAGCCAGCCAAAAATCAGCTGCCCTAGATCAGGTCTCAAGAGATCCCCAGAAGCTCATTTATACCACCCCAGGGCCACAGTGTTTTCTGCAATCCCCGTTCAGCAAACCCCTATTAGCCCAGAACCTGGTCTGGCAGCTCTCAGGGCAGAGCTCGCACCGTGGAGACCTCAATGGACTCAATTCTCCGCTCTCCTTCACCTGGGAAGACCTTGATACTTGGTCTCCACCTGACCGAGCAGGTCAGCCGCTACCCAAGCCAGCCCACCATGAGCGCGTAACTTGGACAGCACATGCAAGAGGGTTGCTGCCCTCTTTACCACCTACAGATCCTACGGTCAGGACAGGGAGGGACAGATACACAAGGTGCTAATCAAAGGTGTCTCCAGAGATCCAAATTCCACAAGCTCAGCCTGGACGATGGCTCGCTACCCCTTCGCTGCTCTCCTCCAGCCGTCTCCCAAAGCACAACAGCTTTATCCTCCTCCCCGCGCTGACACGCATGATTTTCTGCTGCGTGAGCACCGCAGGGAGAGGCATGAGGAGGACACGGGCCACCCTTCCACCCGGCTGGACCAGATAAATGCTGCTGTGTCTTAGAAAGCAACGCTTGCAACCTCCCCAAGCCTCCAGAAACTCTAATCATGAGATACCCACGGGCTCCTCTCCACCCTGGGAAAGAAACAACAGCCTGTTTCCACCTCAGGCTGGGGAGAGGTGGGGAAAAGGAGACCTTCAGTCTACCTGGTAGGAGCAGAAAGGGGCATAAGCTCCGGCTGGAATAAAGACCTTTTTCAGAGCACTGGACTTTTCCAGCTGCCTGGAAACAGGAAGCGCCCAGGCCAGAGAACAGAAACCCTCACACACCCCGCATAAAGGCACACTGAGCCGTTAACCCTAATTACCTGTGACTGACACACCAGCGAGGCCCTGACCTTCCAGGCATCGCCTCAGCCAAAGGAAAATAAACAGCTCCCTTCATACGAAACACAAGCCATTTTCAACGCCCTCCCCTCCCCCTTTACCGCTTTGCATTTTCAGTCCAGAGTTAAAGGTGTCTGAAATACAAGGGCAGAACGACGCAGCTGCAGCAGAGAGCGGGGCTGAGCCCAGCGCCTGCCCACCGCCCCCACCGAGAGCCAGCGCGCCCACCGGCACTGCCCAGACAGCCCCGGCTCTCCCCCCAGCCCCTTCCCCACATCCCACGGAGGAGGAGGAGGAGGATGCAGAACACCCGCACCAGGGAGAAGAATGGGCACAGCTACGTGAGGGTCCTGCCCATGTCCCCCCAGCAGTGGCCAGTACCTCCACAGTGTCTCTGGAGTGCATGTTCATGCCCTCCTGCTCGGTGGGAGCTGCCTGGAAATCCACGCTCACTCTCTCACGCGTTTTCTTCTGACTGATCCCTTCCGCAGCCCCATGGGAGCAGAGGACTCTGCTGCTCCCCTGGGCACGGACACCGACAGGCTGCTTGCTGCAGAGATGCGATTCCCTGTTTATTACCCCAGAGACCCACGGCAGATCGGACCCTGGCCCAGAGGAGGAATCCACAACAGTCAAACCCCAGCCAGACGGCTCGGAGGAGGAAGGACAGGCTGTGCCAGGCAGGTTGGGGGGCACAGGGATCCCTGGCAGGCCCCCCCAGGCCCTCTCTGCTCTGCTGACCACCATCCTTTCCACCAACCCCCGGTGCAGCACAGCCCCCCTCCCTCCAACACCCTCTCCTTCCAGCACACAGCACTGCCCCAGTTTGCTCGTGTCCCCCCCCAGCCTGGTCCTTCCACGGCCATGTCTCCCTCCCCAAGGGCCACAGGCACTCCACCGTGCTGGCCTTTCTCAGGGGAACGAACGTCTCGAGCAGAAGGCAGAGCTTACCCGGGGGGCAGAGCATCCAGGGCTAGCACCGCTGCCCGGGCCGGCGGGGCACTGGAGCCGGAGGCTGCCTCCTCTGCCTCTCCGGAGCCGGTCAAGGCAGGAAGGGCAGGAGCGACAGAGCTGTCAGCCACGCTTGATGCCGCTGGGGTTGGTACACTCGCTCCCGCCGCCGGCCTTTCCTCTTCGAGGTCTGCGGCACCCGCTGCGTCTCCATTCACTGGAAAGGCAGAGGACAGAGACGTTAGCATCCAGAAAGGGTAGTGGGGGGGCTGGCTGATCTACCGCACCCGCGCAGACCTGGAAACAGAGCACGTGGTGGGCGGCAGCCGCTACCACCCAAGCACGGGGCTCATGGTGCTCCCAGCCTGCAGCAAAGGCAGCACCTCCTTCACCCGACAGTCAGATCCCTCTGGGAACCACTGCCACTGCCTTCGTCCCAAGACAAAAGCAGAGGGTGCTTCGCGTTTGTGCTTGGTATCTCTTCTGCCACTTGCAAACATGCTGCATGCCTGATGGGAATTCAGGTACTGAGCAGGAGCTCAGAAACTGCTGGTGCAGCATCCCCCCACAGGCAGAGGGAAGCCCAGGCTCAGCAAGTCAGCTGCACTGGTAAGAGCTAAACGTTGCTGGATTCCACTGGACTTTTGGAAAAGGGAAGGGGAAGAGACAGAGCAAAGGAAAATTACAAAGAAAACTGATGAGGAGGAAAAAGCAGACCATAAAAGTGAAAGGGAATTTGTTTGACGAATATTTATTAGATAGCCAAAAAACCCTGAGACTTGGCAGTCCAGCAGAGGATAACTTTTGCTACAAGACGTCCTGGCTTCAGTGGCAAAGCAAAAGCATTAAAAACAAACCAGCAACAAGTAACAAAGAAGTTAGGGATGCAGACAGAGCTCCACAAGTTAGAGCTGAGAAACGTAGAAAACCGTAAGGGAAGTATAACAAGCCCAAGTGTTGCCTACAAGCCCAAGTATTTAGAAGTGTTGTAGGAAAAAAACTCACAACAGTATAAACCCCCACAGACGGGAGACTGAAGAATTACAGACACTCTGTAGAAGAGGCAGACTGCTCGGGACACTTTTGCTTTGCAGCTGGAGGGTAGCAGGACAGCATCCTCTGGCACCAGAGGAATCCTGGCACACAGCATCAGCAACTAAAGGAGCCCCTCAGGCAGCATCTACAGGCGATGAAGATTTCCAGGTCAGCAGGCTCACAGCAACTTCCACCAGAGTCCTGCAAGACTCAGCTGAGGAGGTCTCTGACCGCTACTCATTTCTAGCAAGCCTTGGAAAGGGCGGTTTTAGAAGCTTCAACCACGCTGTGCCAATCTTCAAAGGGAACCTGCAGAATGACCCAGGTAACTGCACTGTGATCGGTTTGATCTCAGTCCTGGACAAAGCAGGGGAAAAGCTGATCCAAAGTTCACCTGATAAGGAAGGGCTCCAGGGGCAACACAGCTAGGGCTAAGCAATGTGGCTGTGGAGGAAACACGCCATGAAATAATCTCCTTTTATTGTCAGATGAAATTACAGCTGTGAGTGACAAATGCAATGGGGATGTTCTTGCAACAGTCTGCTCAAAAAACATGATAATGTCACCAAAATGTACTAAACTGAGGAGGCAGGAGGATGGTTTCTAGAGGCATTCCACAGAACACAAGACAGGGTGTCCAGCACTAATCCCAGACACCCAAAACACTCATCTCCCCATCCTCTAGCATAAAATCATCGCCAACAGGACTTGCGGAAGACACGGAGGTTGATGAGTGGTAAACAGCGACGAGGACAGCACAGTCATAAAGCCACTGGCGAGGCTGGGGCCGGGCCAATAAAACATGTTTTAAACAAATGAAAACCAAGGAGCCAAGTTGTACTCGGGAACAAAAACTCTGTCCGCAGCCTGAGGGAGTGTCCCCCACATAGCGAGGACACTGGGAAGGGCTGGGTGGGCACAGGGAACACCGTGCAGCATTCGCTTCTGGTACGACACTGCACCAAACGGGGCAGAGACGAGCCACGGCCCTGGAGAGGGGAGCACAGACCAGGAGCGACAGCCAAAAGGCAGCATTTCATGTCAGCCTTCTGCTCCCCCATCTCCCTCCCAAAATGGGTTTTGGCAAAATTGAAATTGCATTGCTGCAGGTTTTTTCCAATGAAACGGGGGGGGGGGGGAATAAAATAAAAAAAAAAATCTTCCTTTTGGGTTGAACAAAACATTTCCTTCTACCCAAAACAAAGTACTCTGCTGCTTCTTCCAGGTCTCTGACAAAAGCGTAAGAAAGGACAGCGCTGCCTGCAAAGCAGTGCAGGGGGGCGGGAGATGCTGCACTGCTCAGGTGGCTCCATGAGAGCCAGAGAAGGAAAACAGATAAACCGCTTGTAGCTTTGTAGTCAGGCACTCAGCAGGTCCCGGTCCCTGCTCTACAAGGTATTTATGGCTTTGTGGACAAACCCAAGAAAAGACGAGAGAAACCTTTCTAAAAAATAGGCTCTGGTGTAAGAATCAACCCCCTTTTGAGAGGTGAGTTTGTGCCTTCTCTGGTGCTCAACGTGACAGCTGCTCCTCGCCACTTCAGTGGGCAAAGAGCTCAAAACATTTTCACTGGACACTGATGGGCAAACTCAGCTGAACGCTCCCAGCCCCTGGATGCGGTGTTTTTTGTCAGGGAGACACCAGAGAGGAGCCACAGCAATTATTCACAACAGGCAGAACAGATCCTACCAGTGTGCTCTGCAGAGCTGCCCAACTTATCAAAAGTAAAATCGATAAAAATCAATCAATTCACAGGGAGGAAACTCCCAGGCACTACAAGATCTGTTACCTTAGCAGAAATTCATTTTCTCCCACAAGATGCAGCCCTGAGCTCTGTCCCCCAACCCTCTCGCGAGCGGTGGTTCACCTGCGCCGTTGGCTGTGCCGTTGGCCATGCCGGCGTGCTGCGTGCTCTTGGCCTGCTGCCGGTGCCGGCTCCTGGTGCTGGGACTTTGTTCTCCGCTCCCCGTGTTTTGCCTGGCCGCTCCAGCCGCATGTCGGTGCGTCCTGCAAGGGAAAGAAACACAGGAGGGTGAGACGCACCGCTGGCCTCGCAAAGAAAACCCCGCTCCTGCCTTTTTGCCTCGGTCTCGTGCTGCTTCTCCCCCAGCACGGCCATCGGTCTTCCCCCGGGAACAGCCGGGATGCAGCCACGTGCCTCCGCTCCTCTGGCAGCGCCCTGAACTTCGTGCTGCTTACTCAGACCTGCCAGCCTGCCCACGGGTCCTGGCACCCATCTGCCGGTGGCAGAGTCCCACAGAGGAGTAACCTGGGTGACAGTGACCTTGCCCTTGTTTGCAGGTGCTCACCCCAGCTGCCGAGGGATGGCCCCGGGCGCTCACGGCCAGAAACCCGCTTGCGGCACCAAGCCTTCATGGCCGCTGGCAGTTTTCTCCTTCCACCCCTGCAATAAAGCTCACGGGAGAGATCCCACGCCAGCGCCGGCTCCTGCACTGCGGTGGGAACCCTCACCGGTGCCTCCCGCCTGGCGACAAGCCTTGCGCAAAACCAGGTGAGGAAGGTGCAAGCGTTTGCGACGGCCGCGGCGTCTGGCAAAGGAGGCAACAGCCAGGAAAGATGGGAGCTTAAAGCACAGCACAGGTTGTGACCCACTCAGACATGGCTGCTCCATCTCTTGGGGGGGGTCTTCTCTTTGTGCCAAGCTGGAGCTCGGGGCCACCGGGTCCCCGTGGCCAGGGCAGCCCGAGCTCCATGGGCAGAGCGCCTGCAGCACCCCCCAAGCAAACTCTCCCTCTCCAACCGCCCTGGGCCCCCGAAGCAGCCCGAAGGCATTCAAGAACAGGCTGGGTTTTCACATTGATTAAGAAGCCTGGTTGTTACCACAAGCGGGGAGGAGGACAGGGCAGGGCGGGAGGGGGGATGCCGCCTTCCCACGTCTGGGGGCTGGGGGAGCAGAGGCAGTGCCCAGCCACCTCCACCCAGGATCGCAGCCAGGGGCAAGGACCGCAGAGGGCAAGGACCACAGGGATTAGGAAGCTGGTTTGCCCCAGCCAAGTTCTCCCCTTAAAAGGGCAAAACCCGCAAATTGTCCCCACGTCTCGGGGCTGGGGCTGGGAGGGGACAGCAGCTTGGCAGCGGCAGGACTCGGCATCAGTCATGGCACCCTCACCAGCTCCAGCAAGCCCTCGGTTCCTCCCACTCGCTCCAAAGCCACTCTCCTTGGGGAGCGGCTCACGGCAGCGGGCAGAGGAAAGGCTGGGATCGGGAACAGACATGGGAAAGCCGGAGATGGTTGTTGAAAATAGATCAGATAAGAGCAGCCCGTGAGCAGGAGGTGCCGAGGCCGCTTCGACCAGCCACGGACCCTCCCAGGAGGGCAGCCCCACACGGGGGCTCCTCAGACCTCAAACTCACCCCACAAACCCCAGCTATGGCCAGGACACTGCTGCGTGCTGGGGATTTGCTTTGGCCACCAGCATCAGGGGACTGGGAGCAGCTGCGGAATGGGCTCCTCTTCCCCCGGTCAGGAGGTGAAGGTTGCCCCTTGCTGCCCATCCATGGGGCTCAAGGGGAGCACATCGGTACTAGGTGCCTCCCAAAAGTTGGCTGGGACCCACCTCCCCACAACACAGCCCCCAGCGAGGAGCAGGCAGGTGGCATCACTGGCAGGAGCCAGTCCCACCAGGAACGGCCCCCGAGGCACAGGACGGATCTGGTCCCTGCCCTTCTCAGCACAGATGAGCTCAGAGCTGCCCAGAGAGTTTTTAGAAACCAAAACAGGATGTTTCCAGGCTGCCAGCCGGCCACACAGGGTTACCAGGCCTGAATTAGCCGGCCCTCCGCCCAGCCCAGCCCTCCTACGAGTGCTCCCATCTGGGCATTGTCTTTTAATAGACGCGTGGAAACAAACCCAGCAAGGCCACGTGAGAGCGGTGGGGCTGGGAACGCGCTCCTAAAATAGGAGCGGGGAGAAAACAAGGCAGAGCGCGGATGGGAACAGCCTCTGGTGGCCACGCCGGTGGGACGGAGCGGGGCGTGTGGAGGGCAGCCCACCTCGCAGGTGGCTGAGAAGACCCTTGCTGTCCCCCATCGATTGGGGACCTCGGGCGGCTGCCCCATCGCCCCTCCTGGGCCGGAGGGAGCAGACGATGCCGAAGAGGAAAGTGGCATCAGCCAGGGTGATGTCGACCTTTCAGCTCCCCCCTCTTCTGCCCGGGCAGAGCCCCCACACCACAGTGCCTGACGTGGGCTCCAAGCACAAAACCCAGGAACAGCCGCCTCCTCCCGCCGCGGTGGCCAGAAGGTCCTGGCATGAGATGCCAGCAGAGGTGTCAGCACCAGTCTCGGTTTCACTCCGCGCACCAGATCACAAACTGGGACTGAAGAGGAGGGAGGGCAGAGCGTACAGCCAGGAGCCAGTGCTGGATGCAGGGGGTCAGGGCACGGCCACCGGGAAACACAACCGGGAGAGCTCCAGCACCATATGGGCAAGCAAGGGGCTCGGCTCACAAAACATGGAGCTGAGAAATTCCCCCTGACCCTGCAAAGTGGGGAGGAGGCAGCCACGTCCCCCGGCACCCAGCCCTCACTCCCGCAGTGCCAAGAACCGAGATGGCACCCGTGTACCACCACCGTGGAGCTGGGGCAGGAGGAACACCACCTTGCCCCATGGTAGTGGGAAGAGGTGCCTGGCTCCGAAACCCCAAACCCAGTTCATTCCTGTCACCCGCCCCTTCCAACTGACCCGAGACCCATCTCATGGCTTGTTCTCCAAGGCCCTGAGCAGCCCCCCAGCCCCTCTGCCGTAGCCGGCAGCATTCCCACCGCGCAGCACGGCCTGCCTCTCCCTTGCCCGTGCCAAGGCTGCAACTGGTGATTCCAGCTCCCCCGGCCTTTTGCTGCTGTTGTGTTACTCCAGAAGCCACACGCCTGCGGACATCCCGCAGCCACACATGTGGCTTTGCAGAGCGAGGGGTCTCAGAAGGGAAATACTTCATCTGAGAGACCCGGAGGAGTGTCTCCCACCTGCCCTTAGGGATGCTCATGCCCGTCGCTAGCTGAGCGGTGACTTTTGGACATCACACAAGCAGGGAAAGTGAAGCACGCTGCACTGAAGAAATCACTTGACTTTGCACGAGCTCTTGACGGTTGGCAGCAGTTTCTCACGGCTGTGCCTAGATCCCAATACCCAACGTGGTGCATCAGCCAGAGCCTCTCCATAGGGTGAAGAGCAAACCAGGCTACTTTATTCCCTGCTGTCAGAAGAGGCCCCTTTGGCCACCACAAGACAAACGAGGATTGTGGCAACTCTCTCGGCACCCACAGCATCAGCTCGCAGCCGGGGACCTCTGGGCTCTGTTTTCTCTCCACACAGAGGGCTGTGGAATTTCACACCCCGTCACCAAGATTAGCAGCAAATCCCAAGATGACATTTGTTCAGAAGAAAGAGAAGCCCTGACCAAGCAGTTTCCCTTGAGGGGACAGTGTAGAAATAGCTGAGGAGCAAAGAATGACCCTTTTCTTTCCATCCTGCCTGTGAGCGAGTTTGCCAGCATCCATCACCAAGCCCAGGAAAATAAACACAGCTCTGCGTATAAACAGAGCAAACATCAAACAGCATTCCCATGTGCAAAGGGCCCGCACTCCAGTCCGGAGAAGGCAGCTGCCTCCATGGTGGGTACGTACAGCAACGCTCTACCCCATGTAGCAGTACTACATCAAACTGTGGAGTCATGTGCAGAACAACCCTAAATTCAAGTGAGTGTAGGATGAATTGAACACTAGGCTGGGACTTTTCCCATACCAGAGCAGCCATGGGATTTTTAATGATTGCAAGCACACCTGGAAGGTCTGTGAAGGACCCCGTAGAAGTACTGGCCAGACCTCACCACACTTCTCTCAGATGCTTGCAGGTTGAGAGGACACCAAAAGGAGAAAGTACTTCCAGGCAATCAGAGAGCAGTCAGGAATCAGAAGCAAGCAGTCACCATGTTGAGCCTCCCAAACCAAAACTTCCTTTGCAGGCTTTCTAGCACCTACTGATAGGTGCTAAGCGGCTGCAAAGTCCAGCTCCCATCAGGACACTGAGCAGTCTCTCGCCCCTTAGAAGGCTTTAACACCTGTACAGCAGAAATCAAGAGAAGCAGCCACAGCAAAAGGGCACAAACTGTGTTGAGCAACCTGCTCCCAATTTCCCATCCCACTCCCTCCTCGGGTGGGAGACGAACAAATGATATGGAAGGAGAGGGTCACTTTTTAGAGCCAAAAACATTTCTCCCCTTTGCTCATCTCTTGTATGTGCCCTGCAGATGAAGAAGGAGAAGAAAAGCTCAAGGTGTGGGGCTGGTCGCTAAGAGTGCTCCTAAGCCTGGGGGGCATGCAGAACCTCTTATCGGGCAGGCTGCAGGCACACGTCTAACCAGAACATCTGTATAGGCTGCTGGGCCACTGCCATGCTCTGGAAATATAAATAGGTGTTAAATTCAACTCCATGTTGACAGTGTGACACGTCTCTCAATAACCACAGCTCCAAAAGGAGCAGCACTGAGCCACTCCAGCCCAGCGAGAAGGCAAGGAAGGGCACTGTGCCAGGCACAGGATGGCCTGGTGCCCAAGCATCTCATTTCCTTTGGAAGCAGCTGTTATTTCCCTGCAGCTCTGCTTCTTCTGCTCCCCCTGGACCTTCGGAAGCGTCCTCCTGTGACCATCGCCCAGAAGGGCATTGTGCTTCCCAGCCTGGCTGCGTCTGGCCAGGGCTGTGCTCAAGGCAAGAGCTGGGGTCCCTGTAATCGCCATTTGAAGGGACCCCTGCAGACCAGCCCTTTGCTGGTTTGCCTGGTCACAGCCTGCCCCACATCTCCCCGACAGACCATTCCTTCGGCTGCCACTAGAGCAACTGGTGGAAACTGTCTGGGCCATCACAGACCTGATATTCCTTGAGAAACAAATACTTTTAAGAGGGGCTCAGGTCAGCTGCACCCTGGCTGTATGGTCGCCTCCCAGCTCTGCTGTCCTCCAGGAGGTCTGCCAGCCCACTCCTGCTCCACACCTCCTACGGACTGCTTTGCTGGGACCTCACTGGGAGATCTGGAGTGGGGTCCACTGCACAAGGATGATCTAGACACTTCTCAGCTGCCTCACAGCCACAGCAACCACCCAGTAATGGACTGACAGGTGCTGCCAGCACAGGACCCTTACCTTGGTCTGCTTCCAAAGCAGTTTGTACTGGGAGGCTGGTGTCTGCCCTCTGTGGCTGCAGCCACGCTGCTGGGGTCCCGTCCAGGCAGCTGGGACCCTGAATAGGTGAAGAAAAAGCAGGTGAAGAAAACGACCGAGGCACCTACTAGTTCTACTCTCCTTCCTTCCCTCCCTCCTTCCAGAATGGAGACCCAAAAGCACAACAGCCCCATACGTTACAGAACAGACCCCCCAGCACACAAGGACCCCCTGCCTTTATGCTGAGGTGCTCTCCTCTCCCACTGCTGTGCAATAGCATAGCCCGTCCCCACAGCACCCCGCAGCTCCAAGCGCAGCACTAGGGAAGGTAAACGCAGGACTTTGCAGAACTGGCATCACCAGGAAAGTGGCTGCATTTAGGACTCCCAGATTTCACAGGCTCCGTCTCCCAACGAGGAAGAGAAGGAGCCGAGGGAAAGCAATGCACCAGCCCCTGTCCGGCACAAGCTCTGCTCGGCTCCCCGGCAGCCCCGATGGGTCAGACACCAGTCCGCGTCTCCACACACCCTCTGTCGCAGGGAGCCCTTTTCCGAGCGGTTCACGGAATACAGAAGCCGTTTCCCCAGCCCACACGGGACGGCGAGGGAAGGGGCCAAGCCGCGTGGGCGGCTGGTGGAGGGCCTGGAGAAGAGCCGCAGGCAGGGTGTCAGCCCGTCGACGCTCCCACTCCTGTCCTACCACGCGCTCGCTCCCGCCGGAGCCCATGCGCAAGCCCAGGGTCAGGGCAGGCAGGGGCCGGAGCCTTACCTGGGAGAGGAGGCGGCTGCTGGCACTCGGACGCTTGCTCAGAGGTCCCGGGGGCCGTGCTTTCAGCCCCTCTCCTCTCCCCGCTGCTGCTCACCGCCTCGTGCTCAGAGCCGCCACATGCATGTGGAGACGGGCGGCACTCACCCTCTGTCACGGCACTGCCATTAGGCAAGCTTCCCAGATCAACAGCGGGCCCGTCCAGGAAAATCGTCAGCTCTCCGCCAGAGACAACGCTGCCTTTGTTCTCCGTCTGCAGGTCCAGGGTCAGCTGCCTGTTCTCCACTGTGGGAGACGAGGGGACACGGAGAAAGAGACCAAGCAGTCACCACTCAGGATGCCAGCCGTGATGGAGGATGGCTCCACCACCCCGGCTCTCCCATGGGACAGGACATCAGCCTCCTGGTCCCCTCCAGGCCTCCCTACACCCCCAGAGGACAATGTGCCCACTCCCTCAGGGCCAGCTGTCTCAGCGAACGCCGCCGGCGTTGGCCCCACACCAACACACACCCACCAGCATCACCAGAGGACACCTGGCCAGCCCCACCACCAGCTCCCAAGGAAGACCCTCCTTCACCAGCCACTGCTCGCAAAGCGGGGTCCCTCTACGGGGATGGAGCTGCCCTGGGCTGCAACACAGCCGAGACCACCGTTGCCCACAGATCCAGAAGCTGGGGCTGTAAGGGGGATCGCAGCAGGAAAGCTGAGGGATTCAGATGGTTTGATGCGGCACACAGGGCAAGAAGGGTCCTGCATGAGAGTGACCACCGGCAGGCGCCTGGGACACGAAGCAGGCTGATGGCTACGTGCCCAACGGTGCCTGAAGCTCTGGCCAGCTGCAGAGGAGCAAGCAGCATCTTTCAGAATCTGGGGTATGCTCATGCCCCCTAGAAAACCTGGGTAAGCAGCAAAGGAAAACCCCAGGCACATCCCTCCATCCACATCGCACCGTATCAGCTCCACGGAATGCAACTGGCACAAAAGGTTGCCCCCAAACAGAAACACTCCGCTGCAGCTTCAGACCTCCTTGGCAGAAGCTTCTGGAGCAGGTGGCATGGGCTGGGAGGGTCCTGGAGGCAGCCACCAGCTCCACTCCCCTCCCTCGTGAGCCAGTTTGGCTCCAGCAACTTAGCGAGACTTTGCCAGCCATAGCTCCATGCGCAGCTGGGCACTGCGGCTTCTCCCAGGGATAACGGCCCTGGGAACACCGCTCCAGCAAGGAGCAAGGGGCTGCAGCGGTGGGGAGGGGGAGCTGATGAGCTGCACGGTGCCACATGCACCATCAGCTGCTTCGAGAACTGGCGCCTGCCCTGTTTCACTGACACACGTTGGCAGCCACGGCTCTCTGCCTCCCTGCACCCCAGGACAGACACCCACCACCCTTCCAGCTCCTCCGAGGCCTCTTGACAGCTCTCTAACACACACATGCAGCAGCAAGGGGTGTCCCCGGTGCTGCTGGGAAGCCACCAGTGCCCAGCATGGCTGGAGCAACACACGGTGCGAAGAGGCTGCCTGCGCACCTCCCACAGCCCCCTCCAGCTGTGCGCGCTAAACCACCCGCTGCACAGCCGCATCCCCACGGGCGAGGGGAGAACAAGGCGACCCTCAGTGCCCACGGGCAGGCAGGGCTCTCGCACCACCGCAGCGATGCCTGCTGGAGCCAGCAGGACCGAAACACCCAGCTCTGCCACAGAAGGCCAGAAAAATTTGGCTGCGCCAGCCTGGGACACCAGCCCAGACGCTTCCTGACTCATTTGCTCAAATAATATTTTTATTATACACAGATTGCTCATGACACAATGGCACCATTTTTTAGCAACCTGCTTTGTCCCAGTTTGCTGTGGGGACGGGGTGTGGTACCTGCCAGCAGGAGGATGGGAACGCGCTCCCCACAGACCCCTCGTCCCATCTCTAGCTCCCAGGATGAGACACACTGGTGGGGTCCCAGGGTGTGCAACTGCCACCCAAACAGCACCCACGGCTCCCGGCTGCCAGCCCAGCCCTCGCACAGCACCAGGGGTGAAGGCGCAGAGCCCAAGGTGCCGCTGCGCACCGGTCTGGCCATTGCCAGGACCAGAAGCAGCCGCACACCTCTCGCACCAGCCCAGAGAGCAGCTCCTGTCCTCCTCCCCTGGCCGGAGCTGCTCCTTCCCGCAGGGTGCCTGCCGGCCTCGCGCAACTGGGAAGGGACACAAAGGGGACGGAGAAGGGGGTCCAGCATGAGGCCACACACACCGGCCCATGGCTGGTAGCCATCCGTCCTCCAAGCTGACCAGCGCTGCAAGGGGGATCCCAGTTACAGGGCAGGCAGCCCGGCGCTGGGATTCATGACCCCCTCACCTAAGCCATCTCTGCCCCCCAGGGTGCTTAACCAGGACCCCAAAGCCCAGCGCCACAGGGTCTGCAGAGAAGACAGGGCTGTGGGACAGGCTGCGCTCGTGGGTCTCGTGAAAGAGCCTCAGGTTTTTAGTGCCAAGGAGGCGGGTGTCCCCTCAGTGCCCAGGGTCCAGGCAACACGTTCACGGGAGCACAGCACGGAGGTTGGAGCCCAACTCGTTACCCACCCATCATCAGACAAGGGATTCTGCTAAGCCCAGTCTTGCCCATCTGCCTAAAGGAGTTACTCTCAGTTTGCTTCCAAGGGGAACCAATCTCACAGACAGTTTTAAGAGCCCGAGATAGAAGATGCTACCGAGTGCAGCCAAAAACCAGAACAAATCCAGACCCTGTTTCTCCCCGTCGGCTCCAAGCCATAGGAATCTGCACTTTCTCCGAGCCGTGCGGAAGTCGTGCCCGCACGCTCCGGGGGTCCCCTCCATCCCCCTCCGTGAGCGCCCAGCAGCCGAGTGCGCCGGTCTCCCCGCCGGCGCCGCACAAGCCCTCATTGTGCGGGCGCCCAGCCGAGGGGGCGGCAGCGCAGGAGCAAAGACAAGGTGTCTCCAAGTGGAGGATGTGAACATGAACCTCCCAGCCGGCTTCCTTCTCCCCCTCTCCACCCCCTTCAGCTTTTTTAAAGAAAATAAACACTAGCAGAACCTTCCATTCACTGTCCCGGTCCAGCATGCGGGACGCACAAAGGGACATTGCTGTTGCACCAACAGAGGGTCCCCTGAACGGCGGAGCACAAAGGCTGCCTGTGTCCCGCCAGCAGCCAGAATGTCAGAGGGATTATTATTATTTTGGGAGGGGGTCGGGGGGTGATTTGGTCCTGAATAAGGTCTCAGTTCAGCTACTTCCAGTGCCCCGCACACAGCATCAGAGCTCCCATTTAGCGGAGGTGAGCTGGAATTCCCACCCAGCCCATTAAGCGGATTTACGGTTCCACGAAATGAGGCTGGTAGCAGCCAGCGCGATAACGGCCCCGGGGTTGAGCCTGAGCCCAAGCCCGAGCCCTCTGGGACCTCCAGAAACCACACACGTCTGACGCCCGTGGGCACAAGCACCAGAGAGCTGCCACACAGGAGGGGGCAGCCCTTCTGCCTCTTCCCCAAGTGAGGTGGCTCCATCTTCGCGCACGCAGCCAGGAGGATTTCCAGACAGACAGCTGGACGGTGCTTCCCACCCTCTCAGCTCCCCAAGCCCTCTTCGCACAGTTCCACTGGATGCGAAGGCCGGTTTCCACTCAAACGGCTCCACGCAATCAAAGCCGCATCCACCGTCGCCCCTCGAGAGCAGCCCCCCGCGGAGCAGCCAGGACTGCTGCTTATGCAAAGCAGAAGATAAGCGGATCCCCTGGGCTACCCTGAAAACCACACACTCCAGCCAGCAACCTACTTGCCCCCCATCAACCTGCAGAAGAATCAAATCCCAGAGCCAGAACCCTGCCCTGAAAGCACTAGACAGAAAAGGCACGGCAGCAAATAATCTCAGCGGGGCTGCTTTCAGCCCCAGTGGGAGCACTGAGCCATGCCAGCTTCCCCCCGGGTCTCCAGGCTGTCAGGCAGGCAGCACCACTCCTGGCACCCACCTCCCTGGTGCTTGGCAAGTTAAGACTAGCTTAACCTTTGTGCATACCTGCAGCCGAAGGAATGACTCCGTGCTGTGGCTACAGCCCCTCCGGGAAGAAGCTGGGAGAAAGTTAGACCTTCCGTAGCCATCCCTAAACCAAGGAGGAACCCGAAGTTTAGGGGAAAGGATAACCTTTTCTGTCGCAGGTAAAACGTAAAAGTCTCCCCAGGCAGTGGGAAGCTTTGCCCCTGCTGCTGATCCAGTCTCAGCCACCAGCAGCCTAGAGACGACTCCGTCCCACTCCGTTTATCTGCCAGGTATAACCAGGAGGACCTCAGCCTTCTGCTGCTTTTCTCTGAACCATCGCAGCCCTGGGAGGGAAGACAAGATGGTACAGAAAGCCAAAAATGCCCGCTATCTCTGACCAGGGGCAGCTGCCTGTCTGCATAACAGCCGGCCGGGGCACGGCAGGACCGGAGCCAGCAGACCCTGCCTACTCGCTGGCTTGGGCACAGACAGCAGCCTCCCATCCAAAAAGAGCCTGGAGGTGGCCAGGGCACAGGCACAGTGCTGGTGCTCCCAGGCCCGTCAGCTCTGCGGGACGCTCAGGACGCGACACAAGAAAGGCGACGCCGGGTAGGCACGGTCCAACCCCCGCTGTGACTTACTGGCTTGGACAACCAGTTTTACAGGACTGTTGCCCAGCTGCTACAGGGCCAGCTCACTGAACAGTCACCTCAGCCAGTCTGCAGATTTGCCTTCACGACTCCTCGCTAAGAGCCTTTGCTGCCGGGCCATGCAGCAGAGCTCCTTTAACATCACGTTCATGGCAGGGAGGGGGGACAGCTGCAGCTTTCCAGAGGTTTGGGGGTTTGCCGATGGCTTCTCCTGCAGGGTCCTGCCAGGCTGCAGCTCCAGCAGCTCTGCCTGGGGCGCAGCGGCAGAGAAAGAAAAGGCTCTGCAGGATCTGTAAAACCCTGGCACGTGGTGCCACTCAAGAAACAGGAGCCTGTTGATGTAACTTGCAACCCGAGCAGTGAGCAATAAAAATGAACGTTTTCGGTTGTGAGCTGCAGCCAGGCTCGCTCCAGCGCCTGCACAGATATCCATTGCTCAGCGCACAGGGGGACCAGCAAAAACCAGCAAGGCCCAGTATCGGCTTCCACGCAGACCGTGGCGCAAGGCCGGGTGGGGACGTTCCTCAGACCTCGTGGGAGGAACAGCCGAGGAGCTCCCGGAGCCTGGGAACAAAGAGGTGTCTCTGTGGCAGGCAGCAGCTTGGGGGCCGGGGCGGGGGGCTGTGCCATTGCAAATTAGCTGTTTTACGGGAGCCCTGGGAGCCGCTCAGCTCCGTGGAAGGCTCCAGCTCATTTTCTGTGATTGAGCCCATTCTTACCCACCTCTCCATCTCCCTGGCCAATCCCCTCCAAAAGCAGGAGGGCACTGCCTGCCAGAAGAGAGGCCCTGGAGGCTCCTGCCAAGGCGGTGGGAAGCGCTGCGAGCCCAAAAGCAAGGCTGGACCCGCCTGGAGCAGAAGCTCCTGTCCGACAGCTCAGGCTGTGAGCTCCAGCAGGCTTTCCCAATCTTCCTGGGAGCTCAGGCCTGACCAGGCTCGTCACCGAGCTCTTTTTCCAGGCATCAGAGCCGAGACTCTTCCACCTGAAGTGAGGCATGCTTGGCAGGAGAGCCGACAGAAAGAACGGCGGGAGCTCCAGCGTCTTCCTGGCAGGCAAGAGCCTTGCATGCACTGCCGCGGATGTCACCAGGGGCGAGAACACCACCCCTGCCCAAAAACACCCACCTGCCCAAAAGCAGAGCAACCGGGACAATTCTTCTGCACCAAGTAGAACTACAGGAACACAAACCAAAGGCCGCAGCAACGCTCACATATCAGTAACTTAGCGAAAACCTCACCAAAACCGTAACAAACCCAACTAAGCTAGAAAGCAGGTCTGCTGCCAGGCGGGAGCAGCCTTGGGGAAGGCACACTCCTGCTGAGCGCTTCCCAGAAGGGGGATAGGACAGCCGAGCCCCTCTCAGCAGCAGAGAGCACGTGTGTTTCACTGCCTTCCCCCAGGCAGAAGGTCACGGGCTGCATTAGGGCATTACCAGTCTGACTCGGGACAGCTTGAAGTCCCAAATGCCCTTTGCAGACCTTCGCATGACCCAGCCACTTCCCCAGGCTGGCAGGCAGAGGGAACAGGCTCCCCTCCTCTCCACAGACGAGCAGCCCGCTTGAGGAAGGGGTGTCCCAGGGATGCAGGATCCCACGGGACCTCTGGGGGACTGGCAGCAGTCTCTGGCCCACTCAGAGCAGCAGCAAAGCCCAAAGACCAAGCAGCGAGTCTGCAGAGAAGAGGAGGGAGCAGACACTGGGCTAGACGAGACAGGCAGAAAAGAGCACGATGGCTCGTCCAGGCAGCGCCGGCTGCCCCCAGCCCACAGCAGCACCTTCCCGGCAGGGCAGGGCAGGCTCTGCAGCTTTAAGAGTCCTCCCTCCCAGCCCACGGTGTCAAGGAAAAATCTGACACGTTTTTTCTGGTGGATGTTAACAGACAAGCTAGAACAGCCAGTTGCCTTTTCCATTCATTTTCCACACAGCCCCCTGGGACGCCTGCTAATGAAAGAGCCGATTGTGCCCCTGCAGAGGAGCAGGCAGGTAGGGCGGGAGCAGCAGTGACTCCGGAGCCCGACACAGCATTTGCACACCTCGGGAAGAAAAAAGCTGCAGGGGAGGGTGCCCTGGGGCAGAGACCCCCACCGCAGGCTGTCTGACAGCAACAGCCCAAGCGACAGGCAGCCTGGTCCTGCAACTACCCCGGGGTAGACGTTCAGGTCCTCACGGGCTTTGCGAGACGACGGCGGCGGCGGCAGCACAGCTCCCTGCGTGGCCATCGCTGCCCCGGCAAGACAAGGTGCCACCCAGGGGCACGGCAGCGCGGCGGGGACGCCGCCGCAGTTTCGTGGCCCGAGGTTGGCAGTGCCAGGGGAAGGAGCTCACCCCAGCCCCCAGCATGGGGGAGAGTCTGAACCAGCCCCGTATCCCCCCTCCAGGGCACGGGAGGCCCCTCTCCCCACTCAATACCAAGTCTTGTGTCTCGCAAGCAGTGGAGCTTTGCTTGGAAAAGACAGAGCGAGCCTTTTCCAGCCCTGCGCAGCCCAAGGCCTGAATGGCCGCCTTTATGCGGTGGCTGCTGTCACAAGCCACACGCTGGCGACCGCAAATGGCAGCAAATAGCTGAGGGGTTTGTGTTTCCATGCAGGCTGCAGCACCCTGGCTAACGGAGGTATGGCTAACGGAGGTATGGCTTCCATCACGCCCTGGCCCCCCTGGCCCTGACAGGCGGCCCAGGGCGCACAATGGCACCTTGTTCCCTCCCGGGGTGGGAGACCGTGCAGGAGCCGCCGCGGCCACCGCCTCTCCTCCCCGCCACGCACCTACGGGCAGGCGAGGCGGCAGGGACCCTGCGGGACCCCCCAGCCGCAGCGGAGGCCAAGGGACCCCGGCGGGGTCCAGCTCCTACGTACGTTTCCCGCCACTCTTCAGCAAATTTCCGAGGCTGACGGAGGCGGTGCCCAGCAGCTCGTTCCTCAGGGTATGGCAGCTCCACACCTTCAGGTCCAAGTGGCTCTGAGCCGTGACGTTCCTGCAGAGACCAGAGAAGGAGGCCATCGCTGTGGGAGCCGGCAGTGCCAGCCCTGCCAAAGCCAGGGAGCAGAGGGAGGCAGGCGAGGCTGTGGGGCAATGGGAGACCCTCCTCACAGCATCCTTGTCTGGGGGGCAAAGATCTCCGACATCCGAGCGGCCCCAGCTGACGGCACCGTGGGCTGCACCGGGGGACATGGGGCCAGCCCTAGCACCAGCCCCGCACCAGGGTCACGGAGACTTACAGGATGAGGATCTCGTTCCACAGCAGCTCAGAGCTCCCGATCTGCTTCCCCGTCTTCTTGGTCTCGCTGGGCAGCCCGTCGCCCGCCACCTCCACGTAGCAGTTCATCCGCGACGGGCGGCTGTGCACCTTGGGCTTCACGGACACAACTGGGCAGGGGGGACAGGCATAGGGTCAGGCAGCCGCAGGGGAGACCCTGTCCCCTGCCCTCCCCACACACCCCCCATCCCTGCCAGCTCGGGGTGCCATGACTTGCTGCAGAGTCAAACTGCTTTTGGGAGAGGGGGAGCGGGGAGCGATTCTCCTGATGGCAGCAAGGGTCGGATCCAGGTGCTCCTGTCACCAGTCCCTGACCACTGCCTGTCCCCAGCTTCACCCGCACCTTGGCCCCACACCTGAAGACTGCAGGAGTGTCACGGTCCCCACAGACACCACCCTACCCCAGGGCTTGTGGGAAAGGCGGGGGCAAGGGGGCTCTGTGGGAGCTGCTGGGAAGAGGCACCCACCAGGCAAGGCTCGGCCACCCCCCGGGCTAGTGCTGCCCTGCGCAGGGGCTGCGGGGCAGAGACGGGGACACAGCTCCAGGGGATGCAGCTCCAGGGGACGCAGCTCCAGGCATCGGGAGCCATCTCGCGGCCACGGGAGCACCAACGCTGCCCTGGCAGGGCCACGGAGCCACGTCCCGATCGATGGCAGCCGGGGAGAGAAGGCGGCGCAGCCCAGCCAATGGCCGCTCCGCTTCCCTGGGCGCCCATGGGATGCAGGGCAATGCTGGCCATCCCCAGTCCCTGCTCCCCCCCTGCCCCGAGAAGGTCTCCCAGCCTAGGGTGCAGGCAGAGCGCACACTGGGACCAGAAGCACCCGAAATCCACGTTCCCCGTGGCAGGACTCCCGGCCCTACCTCTGGTGAGACGGCGGGACCCACCTTTCACAGAGAGCTGGGATTTCTCGCAGGGCGGCCCGGTCCTGGCCCTGCTGGAGCTCGCAGCGGCCATGGCATCACCCCTGGCTGGAAGCAGACAGAGAGGAGAGACCTCAGCACCGCTCCCACCACCCAGAGGAAGCCGCGGCTGCACCGGGGTCCCAGGTCAGCCCCTCTGCGCCCAAACGCAGCCCAGCCATTACTGCAAGTGACCCACACGGCAGGGAGACTCAGCAATGGACAGGCACACGCCTGGTAAACACAGGTTCCCCCTCGCTCCTGACAAACCAGCCCTGCACCGCGGGCAATGGCAACGCTGCACCCTAGGGAGAGAAAGCCCCCTTCAACGTCACCGCCACAGCCTGAAGAGATCCAAGCCAAGTGGGGCAGCGCTCAGCCCTCTGGACACCCCATTTGGGCGGCTGCAGGTCACCCTCACCCAAAGGTCGCTGCCAATCACAGCCAGCACGAGGACAGAGCAGCCTCCAAAGCCTTCAGCAGATACGCTGTCTCACGCCCTGCTCTGTGCTGCTGAGCAACGTCGGCTCAGGAGCAGTCTGTGTGGCCACCGCACAAGGGGTCCCTCAGAAAGGACGAGGCAGTGACACCGGCAGAATAGTGGAAGGTCCGGTCACAGTATGGGGAAGCAGCTGCATCCCTCACAGACAGCCCAGGTCTCTTCCTAGCAGCAAAATCCCACAGAAAAATCAGTCCTATCTACTCTAACACACTGTGGAGGGGACAGGGACCACAGCTGCTCTGAACACAGAAAAGGATCACGCTGCAGAGCAGGCTACAAGCCCAGACCTCCACTTCCCACAACTTCCTCGCTCTCCGGCGCCACGTCACTGTCACCGCAGGCACAGCGCTTCCCCCTGCCCCTTCTGCCGCAGCTTTCCCCTGGAGTCACCCACCGGGGAAAAAGGAGCGGGCAGGAAGGACACAAGCTGTAACACCCGGGGACGCTGGCAGAACACGTGGCTGGGCACCTCTGCCGAAACGACTGACCACAAAGTAGGAAGATGAGGTCACGTATCACGCAGAAGCACGAGGTGCTCGGTCTGGGACCGCAGAGTCAGCTATCGACTCACACTGTCCTCCTAAGCCTGCAGGCAGCAGTCCTCCTCTCCACACTTCCCAGGCAGAGAAGCTGGAGAGGATGCGCCCAGTGCGGGTGCCTGCGGTGGGTGTCAAGGTCATGGACCAGAGGGTCCCCGCCTGCACAAGCCCCCGACACAGCAAGGTAGACAGAGGCATCTGCTGCCCACCCTGGGCAGGAGCAAAGAGGAGCCTCAATCCTGTTGCTCGGGGCAGCAGCAAGGGCTTAGACAAGGTCAAACCTGATCCCCCTCCCAAGCCACTAAAGCCAAGAGCCCCCCTCCTACCTGGCCCTGGACCGGAGTGCCTGTCAACCTCTCCCTCCCCGGATCAGGGCAACAGGGGTATGAAAAGGGGAGAAGAGCATCTCCAGCCTCTGCCACTTCCCTCCTCATGCAGGAGTCTCTCTCTCTCTCTTCCCCACCACCCTCTCCCCACCCCCTTGTTAGACCTTACCAAGCACCATCCCAAAGCCAGGTTCCTTTCTAGATCCCCTCACGTGAACTAGGGTCTCTGCTCTCCATCTTCTTCTCCATGCCAGTCCTGTGCGACCTCACCCCCACCAGCATGGCAAATCAACCTGGCACCCCATGCTCAGCCGAGACCTGGCCGGTGCCCCGTACAATCCCCACCTCTACCTGGAAAACCTCGTCTGGTACCAGGCTTGCCGCTGTCTCGGCTCTGTCAGACAGTGGCCGGGGGCTCGCTGACACGTGCCGATCTCCTCCCCCTCACAAGTGGGGGAGAGCTGACTGATGGAGGGAGGTCTTTCACAAGACTAATTGCACTTGCTATTACTACAGTTACTCCTACTCCAATTATGCTGGCCCACAGATCACACTGGCCTTCCCTTAGGATATTGTTATTCCTCGTGTTTGTTGTGACTCCCCAGCTCCGCATCACCACTTATTTCATTAGTGCCATTAAGCAGGCCCACAGATTAAAACAGCCAGGTGCACGTGCCCCTCCTAAGCAGCACCTCCTGCGCCAGCCTGTGACCAGCCCCTGGGCTAGACCAACCAGCAAACTCATCCTTCAGGGCCTTTCTTATGCTGACGTTAGCGACCTGCACCTCAAAGTTATTGTGGTAAGACCCACAGCTCACTCCACCGCAGCGGGGACTCTGGATCCCTGGTCCTCCCTCACAGCCACTGGCGCTGCTTTTGCTCTTCTCCAGCCGTCCCCCACGGTGATGCCAGCCCCACCAGCTCTGCCGCTCTCTGCCAGCTCCGCCAGAGAAGTCCACTTGGGGTTCGTTAATCACTGAGTGTTACCTGTTACAGAGTTGTTTCCACTTCCCAGCCCTCGCTCCGCACACACGTCCCCCCTCGCAGCCCTGCCACTCTCCCCCATTCCCGCTGTACCGCAGCGCTGGGGCGCAGACCAGACCTGTCGTGACGTGCCCGCCCTGCGCTCGCAGGCTCGCCTGAGCATCCCACGACAGAAGAGGACCCCGGGGCCAGACCGGCCGCCAGTTTCCTCACTGCACCCTCCCACATAAGGCAACGACAGAGACCCGTCCACTTGGGCTGCCTCTATCCTTTCCTCTTTTAAATCTTGACTCCTTTTCCCAGTTTCTCTTCTCCTGATTCTACGCCATTTCACTACTGCTTACTTTAACGCCCCTAGCCGCATCAAATCCCTCTCAACTATCAGAAAACCCCTCCGTGCTCAGTGCCAAACCCCAGGCGCAGCTTTCCTCTCCGATCCCCTTCTCTCTCCCCTCCCGCACCCTCCGTCTGCTGCTCGCACCCTTTTGCCCCGTCGGCTTGTGACCGGTGCGGGTCCGGGGCGCTCCCTCACCGACACGCACAGGCGCAGAGCTCTCCCTCTTTCGAAGCTCAAGGCCTGCCCTCCCCTCCCCAGCTTCCCCGGGGGGGGGTCCCGTTACCGACGACCCGGCCTCGCCTCCCGGGGAAGCGGGCAGCCCGGCCGCCTCCCCGCTAACGCAAGGCGGCGGAGCCGGGGCAGCGGTCCCGGGAGCCGGGCACCCACACCCACCGCCGCCACCGGGACCGCACCGCGTCTTGCCCCGCAGCCGGTTCGCCCCGCACAGAACCGGGCCGGGCAGCGACGGCCGCCGGGGAGGGCGAGAGAGGGGACAGAGCGGCACCGCCACGGCCGGGCTCCGCGGGCCGCGACCGTCGCCCCGGGGACACCGCGAAGGGGAGGCGGCAGCCGGGACAGCCCTCCCCGCGGGTCGTCCCGCCACCGCCGCCCCGGGCCGGGCCTCGTCTCGCCGGGCCGGTACCGCCCCGGGGCGGGCAGAGCCCGCGGCCGAGCAGCTCCCGGGACGCCCTGCCCGCCGGACGGGAGCGCCTGGGGAGGGGAAGGGTGAGCCGTCCCGGGAAACCCCGTCCCGTCCCGTCCCGCCGCCCGAGTTACCGGCGACCGCTCCGCTCCCGCTTCCGGCTCCAGCACCCACCGTCATGTGACACACGCACCCCTCCCCTCCCAACTCGTCACCTGACCGCGCCGCCCGGAAGCGGTCACGCGGGGCCGCGGCATCTCCCGGCGTGCCCCGCGCGGACTACATCTCCCAGCGGGCAGCGCGGCGGGCGGGACAACATGGCGCGGGTGGCGCACGTCGTGGCCGACACCGGCGCCTTCCTCAGCGCCGCCCCGCTGCAGGTACCGGCGGGGACGGGACGGGACGGGGGGAACCGGGGGCGGGGGAGCAGCCGGGGGTCCGCTCTGACGGCGCTGCCCGCTAGGACATCGCGCAGAACCTGTACACCGTGCCCGAGGTGCTGGCCGAGATCCGCGACAGGCCGACGCGCCGCCGCCTGGCCGCGCTGCCCTGCCAGCTGCACCTCCGCCGCCCGCGGCCCGACGTCCTGCGCCTCGGTGAGTACCGGAGCGGCCTAGCAGGCCGGACCGGAGCGGGCCCCTGCGCCTCGGGGAGGCCCGGCTCCCTGGGGCCTGGCCTGGCCTGGCCTGGCCCGGCCCGACCCGACCGGCTCCTTTCCCCTTCCGTATCCTTCTCCGCTTCCCTTCCCTCCTCTCCCCGCAGTGACCGACTTCTCCAAGAAGACCGGGGACTACCCCAGCCTCTCGGCCGCCGACCTGCAGGTGCTCGCCCTCACCTGCCAGCTGCAGGCCGAGACGGACGGCCCCGGTGGCCTCCGCTGGGAGCCCCAGGATAAGGTAGGACCCAGCCCCCCAGGATGAGGACCCTGTTCCAGGACGGGGCTCCGCCGACCCCCTGTGCTGCCCCCCCCGCCAGGTACAGCTCAGCTCCACCCCACGGCACCCCGAGGCCCCCCTGCACCTCGCCGGCTTCCACCTGCCCACCAAGGTAAGGGAGAGGGACGCAGCGCTCCAAGGTACGGCGCTGGGGATGGGGAACACAGCCCCGCAGAGCCCACGGGCAGCGGCGGGCAAGGGACCCCCATCCTGCATCCCCCCACAGCACAAGCGCCCAGGGAGAGGCCAGCATCAGCCCAGTCCCGAGAAGAGCACAGTCCCATCCGAGAGTGACGAGTTCAGTTCCTTCCTCTACTGGCGAGCCCCCCTGCCCAGCATCGAGGAGGAGCTGCAGGAGCTGCTGGTGAGACCCAGAGCCTCTTCTCCTCGCTCCCCTAGTTTCTGACCAGAGCAGGGCTTGTCCTGTAGCTGACTGTCTCCTCCACCCCAGAAAGCTCAAGCCATCTCCATTAGCCCAGAGACCGCTGAGGAGTGCCAGAGCTCTGAGGATGGGGCCAGTGCTGAGGAAGAGGAGGACGAGGAGAGTGATGACGAGGGTTGGATAACGCCCAGCAACCTCAAGCAGGTCCAGCAGGACACAGGGCACTGTGACACTACTCCCGTCGGGGTCCAGGTCGGCTGCGTCACTACTGACTTTGCCATGCAGGTGGGTGCTGGCTGCTGCCCTGCATGGGAACCTTCGGGCTGGCAGGGCGGGCTGAGGGCAGATTCTCAAATCACTGAAACCTCCAGGCTGGTTAAACCAGCACACTAAGACAGAGGAGCGCACTGCTGAGTCCCTGGGGCAGGATGAGAACAGCTTTGCGACAGCTCCTTCTGTCTTAAAACCAGCCAGTTCTCTCCGTTGCAGAGGCTTCTGCAAAGCCCGTTGGCATTGCTTCCATCAGCCTCTGTCACTGCCTGCACTGGCAAACTCTGGTTAAAGCTCCTGGCAGCCCCAGCTCACGGCGTCCTGGTTTCTCTCTCCTCGTTGCAGAATGTGCTGCTGCAGATGGGCCTCCATGTGCTGGCAGTGAACGGCATGCTGATCCGCCAGGCCAGGAGCTACATCCTCCGCTGCCACGGCTGCTTCAAGTGAGTGTTTGCGCGCCGAGCAGCGCTGCCCTCGGCACGGGGGTGCGGTGCTTGCTGGATGATCCCGCTTGTGGGCTAAGCCTGTATTCCGTGGCCCAGGAAGCAGTAAACCCTCTCTGCACCTGTCTTGCAGGACCACTTCGGACATGACCAAGGTTTTCTGTCCCCACTGTGGTAACAAGACCCTGAAGAAGGTCGCAGTGAGCGTCAGTGATGACGGGAGCCTCCACATGCATTTCTCCCGCAACCCCAAGGTGCTGAACCCGCGAGGGCTCAGGGTGAGTAGCTGCGTCTCACATGCTGGGCAGCTGCTGCTGGGATGAGGGCCGGGCCTGTGGTCAGTTCTTCATTTGTTCAGTTCTCTAGAGGCCTGCAGTCATCTCGAAGTCTCTTTCAGCAAGTTGCCCCTGAAACGAGTTTAATGACTGCTTTTCTCTTGGCAGTACCCGCTGCCAGCCCCGAAAGGAGGGAAGCACGCCAACAATCCTCACCTGGTGGAAGACCAGCCCTTCCCGCAGCAGCGGCTGTCCCGCAAGGCCAGGCAGAAGACCAACGTCTTTGACCCCGACTACATCGCCGGGGTTTCGCCCTTTGCGGAAAACGACATCTACAGCCGTGCGGCCAATCTGCAAATCCGGGACGCGGCCCTGGGCGCTGGCAGGAGGCGCCTGAACCCCAACGCCGTGACAAAGAAGTTTGTGAGGAGGAGGTGAAGGCTGGGATGGGGTCCCCTGCAGCAGGTGCTGTGAGGGAAGGAGCATCCACCCAGGCGTTGTATGTTGCTGCCAGACGCCTGACGGCTCCGCGAGGGTGAGGCCTCTCCCAGCATCCTTCTGAAGGCAGCCACCCTGGGCAGGAGCCAGGCCTTCCCTTTCACGCCCCTCCAGTGCCTGAAGAGCAGCCGTGACTGGGGGTGATGATCATCAGGTTTGGGGAGGCTCTGACCTGGGATGGCCCGCCAGAACCAGGGGGAGCCGCCTGAGGTAGGGGCTTCCCTGCTCAGCCCCCAGATGCACCCCAGGCAATGGCTGCATTGCTAATAAACACAAAAACCCACGGCCCCATGGCTCAGTCTTGTTCCTCTGGCTGCCTGTGCCAGGCTCGCGGGCTGGGGAGTGCTTTTCTCTGAGCTTCGAGAGGAAGAGGAGGCTGGGGAGGGAGGGTTTTCTCAGGGTGTTTTCTTTTGTCCCATGGCACTAATGAGGCAGGTGGATAATGAGTGCCTGCAGCAGGGCTGGCAGCTCCAGAAGGGCAAAAGGCAGTGGCAGGGGGTTGCGTTTGGCTGCTTCAGCATGGCTATGTCTGACACTGACGGCAGGTGATGCCCAGGGCAGCGGGCGCAGGGCTGATGGGGAAAGCGCTGGGGCAGCAGGAGGGGCAGCACCAGGGAAACGCCTTTCAGATAAATCTAGTTACATCTTTCACAGTAAAGCATTCTGCCCAGCTCCCAGCTCTTGGGGTAAGTGCAGTTTCTTCTTGCCCCTTTTTTTTGTAGTTTTTCAAAATGATGAAATTGCTGATCCTGGCTGGTGGCCCCATGGTCCTGCCAGAGGTCACATCCCCACAGGAGGTCAGCAGGAAGGGGGACACACACCTGAGGCTCAGCAACCCCAGCTCACTTTTAGCATGTTAGCATAAATACACCAAAGATGCAGATAAAGGGGGACTGTGCTAACACGCACAGAAATTCTGCGAGGCAGAGCTCCTGTCATCTTGGCTTAGGACTTCCAGCGTTACCTCCCTCAGGCAGAACAGCCCCCAGACCCACCCCAGGGGATACCTCTGCTTCTCCCCCAGGTCCCTCAGAGACAGAATCCTGCTCCAGGCTGACAAAACAATTTCCTTTAACGCTCTATAACGTGCAGGCTGGGGTTGGGGTAGTACACCCAACGGTTCCTTCGGACTTAACGCTGTAAAGTCAAAAAGAAACATTGCAATGTTTTTTAAAAGTGCAGGCATGACACAGTGCCTTTTCTTACGCAACAGCTCCAGCAGCACACACCACCACAGGCACAACTCGGCACGGGCTCCTGCCTTCCCAGTATTTCCTGACCCTAGCGCCGTACGGTTCCCAGACGGGTTGATTCTGTACTGAAGAACAGCACTTTCTCCTGGCAGACAGAAGATGCCCTTGAAAAAAACACAACAAGACTTTACACTGCAAAATGAAAACTTTCATTGTTTTATTCTTGACTGCAGCTGTTTACAGAAATATAGTTGCGAGTATACAAATGTCCCAATAGAAGCAAAATATTTTTATTTTTTAATATTCAACAAGTTATCACAGGATAGCTAAAAACATAGATGCAAATAAAATATCCCCTCATAGAACAAACTGAAAACACCGGGTATCAGTGCTTTGAAAATCCCAACTACGAAAGCCATATACACAGAAATGCACAAAGGAATATCTGGTGCTACTTTCACATTGCAGGACAGTGGAAGAGGCAGCTCAGCGGTCGACCAGTGCGCTCCAGGAACACATGGCAGAAAGGCAGGTAAGCCACTCAAAGATGCAGCTACTAACAGAGGTAGAAAGCTCTGCTCTGAAGGTTTTTGGAGCTTACTCATTAATAATGAGCTCAAATGTAAATATTTCAAATAACCTCATCTCAAATAGCATCCACAATAAAAAAAGCTTCAGGAATACTGGAATGTGTTCCCAGTTCTGCAACACCCAGGAATGCCACGCTCCCTCCTTTCAAAAGGGAGCTTTTCCCCTCAAGTGCCATTATCCTGACCTCCGGGACGGCCGCACTCATGCGTGAGGACCCACCTGCACAAGGGACACACAGGCCAGACCTTCCCCGGCTCACCAAGGGGCAGTTCCAGGGACTAAAAAGAATTGAAGGCCATTTATGCGATCTGAACACAGGACCCTTTGCTAATCTGAATCCTGGAGCAAATGCAGACAACTGGAATATTGTACAGCGGGCTGCTGCTGGGTGTTGGAGTTTTGGAGTCTGAACCAAGTGCTCGCAGAATGTCTGTGAGTATCCCACAGCAAGCAAGGAAATCCTTGGATTCCCCACTCTTGTCCCAATACACTTGAATGTTGTGAGGCAATTTCATGAACCATAACAGCAAAAATTACAGATCTCTGGAAACAGCAGAGATCAGACCTGCAAACTGACGCCTCAAAGAGAAGAAATGAGGCCATTTGCTTTTGGTTTGGCAGAAGTGCTTCGATGAAGCCTGTACCAGGGCAATAATGTCTATCAATCAACCTCATGCCAAACTGCAGCAGAACACCCCTGATTTGGCATGAAGAGTCATGGTGGACAAAATACATGCTATTGATTTTATGATCTGTATTTCTTTCAGGGGGTTTAATTTCTCACACAATCTGTAAGAAATCAGTACAAGTCACAGCAGGGTTCCTCACAGCTAGAAACCAAGGAGAGCTTTCACCAGCTTTCAAGGAAAGAGCTTTCTAGATATTGACTGTTACAGTAAAACATCAGTCAAAAAACAACAAAAAAAATTAAAGATGCCTGCCTTTATGAGAATAAAGAGAAGAGGAATGACAGATTAAGCTTCACCTTCCCGATCCAAACACAACCCAGCGAAGCAGCAACCGGGATCCTTTGCTATGCAAGAACAATTAATAACCCTCACTGGGAGAGAGCTGCTGGTTGTCAGTCCAGCTCCTCCGGAGTAACACAGCCACCACCATTCCCTATCGGCATGAGCTGCTGGGACACTGAGAATGGAAAAGGTGCCGAAGTCAGGAGTCACTTGAGGAAAGCTGGCAGGGGAGCACACAGAAGCAGACAGCCACTGCTGCGTTTCCTGAGCCCATCCAGTGGGCAGGCTCTCAACCGAGGCTGTCAGGTCTACTGTTTAGCTAACACCACATCTGCAATTATTAATCAAAATATATAAAAATACAAAAGTGTACAGCTGTTTTCAAACCATGGATATTAGTGACGTTCACAAGCCGAGCAAGTTTCTGGAGCAACGTTACCAACAGCGCCACATCTACAGTACGGAAAGGTGTTGATACAACTATTAATGAGTTACTACAAAAACCTTGGTAAATAACCTCAGACTAAGGAAAAGTAGTATTATTTCAGGTTTATAAAAATGTAAATATAACAGTATTCTATGCATGTGTCTACTAATTTTTTATATATAATAGATATACGATTCCTCTATATACATATATATATCCTAGAATATACAGGCATTGCATATTTACATACCTATACAGATTATAAGAAAGGAAAAGCCTCTCCTCCTGTGTAACCCCTCTGAGCCTCATACTCAACTAGAGAATTTTACAAGTACACTTTTACAGGAGTTTATCTGCCACTGCATTCTTCCTTGTATCTAACGAACATTTACCACATTTCCCACAGTGACCCTCTATGCTCGATTCCCAGCCTGCAGTGGGCACAGACGTACCCCTTTGTGGGCTCAGGTGACTACTGTTGTACACCACTGGCATAATTGGTCTGAATATGAACATGAAGTGCTCACAATCTATCCCAAAAGACTACTCCAAATTAAAACAAAAACCACAAACAAACAAAGCAAGCATCTCAGTACTAGTTTCCTTTTGGCTTGTAAAACAACAGAGCTGCCACCAGTCCTCTGGAACACCAAACACACCTATTCCTTGAAAATAAATTTTGCACTAATGAGAAGTCACCAGTGATCAGTATTTCCTCTTCTCACTTTCCACCTACAACTCATAGCTCAGCGCATGCAAAGCAATTCATTCTCCTCATTCTTGCTTCTATCACTCAGATAAATATCCGTAATTCCTTGTACTCCTCTCCTGTATTTACCCTGAAAAAGTAACCCAACCATTTGCCATACAGAGGCATGGGATTCAAAAACTGACAGTGAAACTCTTTTCTAACTCTTAACGAATGTGCACGTGCATGCCTGCACACACACGTACATACCCTTGGGGGAAACTACCTGTAGCTTTTTCAGTCCAGTAACAACTTTTTTGATTTCACTTTTTAATAAGTCATCTTTCCTGCTACTCAAATTGCAATTTAAACTATGTTTTAAGACAAATGCAAGCTTCTGACTTGTTTGGTATTCTTTCTGAAGACTCTGGAAAGGTCATAGGAGTAGAAAATCTGTTCAGACAAGTTTTCTTTTAGAAACGATATCCTAAATCAAAATCACAATAGAAGCTTTTAAAAAAATAATAAAAATTCAACTTATCTAAATCAGGGGAATGTCAACTGATACAGCTGCCCAGGCTCTTAGTATTTCCAGTAAAAAAACCTGCCAAAGTTACAAACACTTAACTGTTCATGCTTTATTCTATCTTAAAACTACATAGGAAGTAACCACCCTGTCAGTAGTTAGAAGTAATTATAAAGTGATTGGTGATTAAACATCCACTTTGAAACAGCAAGGCTGAAATTATTTCTTCAACTATTTTTATGTTAAAATAATAGCAAAGCATTTGGCTTGAATACCTGTTCAAAGATCAGACAGTGAAGAGGCAACTGACAACAAAATGTGGACTTGCTAATTAAGCACAGAGCACCAGTAACTTCCTGCCAGAGGAGATGTTTACCTAATAACTGCGTATTATGTGTTATTCACATGGGGTTTTTTTATATATATATATACACACACACACATAGTGTATAAGCGGACAAGAGAATGTATGCAGAAGTCACAACTGGTGGCTAGCAGGTACGATTCCCTAGATTTTAATCTGCACCAGCAAATCGCTGTTCTGTAAACCACCATGCACTACGGACGCTGTGCAGATAGTGGACCATGGGTGCTTTAGAGGTATATACAGCTGAAGAGTATAGCCCACATCTAACATGAAGGTTTAGCTTTAACAATTCTTTTAAGAGCGAGCTCAAGCAGCAGAAAAAAAACCAAGATACAGAAAACCCATCCCAGCAATGCAGCTCTACAGTTTTTCATTTTTCACCTAGTAATATCTTCTGTACTTAATTGCTGCTTTGTGGATATAATAGTAACTTCTCCTTTATAATAATGTCAGAAACTTGATATTTATAGAGACTACTATCTCAGTATCTTCTAACTTTCTCAACCAAAATGGACTAGATGTGATGCCACCGCCTCATCTCTGTAGGCAAGCACTCCATCTGCTCAGAGCTAACAGGCATGCCAGTGTGAGCATGCAGAGGAGTAAACACAAAGATTTAAAAAAAAAAAAAGCAGAGTAAGCTCCAATTATCAGTATCAACTGCTTAAATTACAAAAGTAAATGTCCAGGACTGATAAAATACAGATGTGGCTCACGCTGTTCTTGGGTCTTTCTGCCATGAAATCCTGCAGCCTGTCTTTAAGCTCTTTATTGGCTTATCAAACCTCTCTTTATCCTCTGTAACAGCTGTTTGCAAGCAGCAGTTCAAGCACTAATCAACCACTGAGCAATCTCTTCATTCATAAGACAAATACTTTTTGTAACCAAATCACATGTTCAAAGTGTTGTACATTTAAACATTGACCTAAAATGAACAAGATAAATTTAACATAAGAAAAGAAAGGTGTTATCCGGAAGTGAAAAATGGGATAGCACAGCCCTTTTTTTTTTTTTGTAACTTTTTTTTTTTCTCTCTTCTCTTCATAAGCGACCTAAAATACACACACAATTCAAACATACCCTCCCCCTGGAGCTGTAGCAGTCTTGGTATGAAGTTCTCTTTTGGACACCCATTGTTAAATGGAGAATTGGTCCCTGGTGACTTGGCACTGACCAACAGCACTTCAACGTAAGGATACACCCCTTCAGAACAACGGAACAAATTGAAGCAGCACACAAGTGAATTTATAATTCCTATTACTTCTGTGTATGAAGGCCCCAGATGACACCCAACAGCTTGTCCTGGGACTGCGATCCTGCAAAAGCCACCAGTTCATTTTCGAATAACTGGCTATCGACTTCCACAACCATCTGGAAGTTGTTTCGGTCCATAATTCTCAGTCTTCTACATAGCCTCATATAGCTTTTAGTCAATGCTGCAAGATTGCTGTTTTCATGTCATGAACCATAACAAGATTTTGTTAATATTTTGTCTTAGCGGGAAAAAGAAAAAAAAAAATCACAGAAAGAAAAAGTATGGTTCAGGGTTAAAGCAGCTCTGGACATTATGAAGCAGGGAATTCTTTTTATCATGATTAAAATTTTAAACATTTTAGCATAATCATAAATTAAGAGTTAAAACACAGAGGCGCTAATAACAAAATATTAAATAGACAATGATAGTGGATAAAAGCTGAATGGCTCATTCTGAATGAAACCCCATTATTTTATATATGCCTAAATGCCTACGGGTTTCCTTACTAGATCGTATTGCTGAGTGACAGACACATCAAAACACGCAGTGAAGCTTCTCATAGCCAGCTGGAACAATAAATTGCCTGATGGAATGGCGAGAGATGAACAAGTTATTTATGTTGCAAAAAGTACTTAAATACTCAATAAAGACATAACAAACCCCACCCCACCCCACTGTTATCAGACGCCACGTTGTGGTAGAACATCAGACAAACTCACAAATTTACCACAAAAATGTGTGGCAAAAAGAATATTTTATATATATGTATATATATAAATTTTTATATTTATGCCAATGTACTCACTCAGTACAAATAGCAAAATAGTATACCATTTCCTAAATACAAAATATAGCTTTCCAAAAAAATGAAACACACATTAGATATAAACCATCCAAAACTTGAACGATTGAAAACTGTATTCAAAATTAAATGACCCAGAGCAGGTCTCTTTCTGAAAAGTTCCCTTCATATCGGCAAGAAGCCTTACTACTGAAAACGTAATTCAATGCCTCTCAATGAGAGAGAGAAAGAGAGAGACAGAAAGAGAAAGTGAACGTTATGACAGACTGACGAACAGGAAAATCCATTAAAACAAACAAAAACTCTACACGGCTCAACTAAGCACACACGTTAAGGGAAAAACACACAGTAAACAGACTAGAGTAACTTAAAAACCATTTACAGACTATTCTTTGTTATTTAAAATAACAAAAATGAAAAATGACATGATACCAACTACACTCTACCAAGGCATAATCGCCATACATGACAGCTGTTGGGCTCTAACTGCAGCAACAGCTTTCTACGTGCAGAAGGAGAAGAAACAAATGTCTGAATGAGGCTGTAGTGAGATATCACAAAACTGGATAGTTGGAGCACCCAAAAAATTCACATGCCTCACAATACAACTGCATGGTCTGGAGTGGGTTGTTTTTACATTCTGTAACATCAGTCAATTATTATTTTTTTTTAAATTGAGACATGACAATCTAGAAACTAGACGTGGGGACTGTTGGTAGAAAAAAGAAAATCACTTCAAAACTGCAGTGAGCTCAATATGCTACAAAGATGCAACAGCTCAGGATGAAGTGAAATTTTCAAGAATGTTTAAAAATGATCTAGTTTGCCCCCTACTTGGACTAAAGTTAAGCTGAAGATTTACATCAGTAACAGCTGGAAAATGACTGGTTATAGGGGATTCCTGCATTTAGAAGGTGGTAGAGAAATTGCTTCCTCTCTCCTTAATCCTTGATTATTTGTCAAAGCTTCTACTGACTAAGCAATTTAATGCCATGGATTCCTAAAAGCTGCTTCTGATCTTTAAAGCCAGTAGGATATTTATGTCTCTCTTAAAAACGCAATATGAAACTGAGGGAGAGAGAAGGAAAACCATGAAGAGAATGAAAGGGAGAAGGCTGGTTTGAGAATGGCTAATGCAGCTTTACAGAGTTCTAACCCATACAGTCAGAGTGAGAGACACAGAGGAGTTCCTTCCTCAGCCAGGCAGAAAGTTCTTTTCAAGTTGACGGTATTTTAGAGGGTAAGATTTTAAAAGTAAAATTTAACTGAAAGTTCCCCTTCATTTCTTCATTTTGTTAGAGCCACCAAACCCTTGCTCTATATACAGTTACATGTAAGAGACATGGAAAACCGTTAATCACATTCTCAGATGGGAAGCACCCACCTCTGGCTATCTACAGCAGCAAGCAATTCTCTGCTCATTACATTGCCACCTACTGCAATTAACAAATCGCAGTATTAGCTCTCCCACTCAACTGTAAAACATGCGATCCCTTCACTTACTGACAGTTATGAGTCATGGCTCATGTCACAGGCATTTGATGTTTCTGCTTCACAAGCTTTTCTAGTCAAAAGAGGGGATGTCAAGAAGGAAGAGGAGGAAAAAAAGTAAACGTGGTAATGTGTATTACCTTCTAACAACAATAACAACTGACCAGATATGCTTTAAATTCAAAGAGCACCCCACTGTTAATGAGGTTCAGGAATCTGGTAACAGTACAATCCCATGCCCTAGTAAAACAAAGCATAGCTTTTCAGCATTATTGGCACTACAAAACCCAAATACTATGGTCACGGCCTTAGGTGCTAGACGCTGCAATTGGCCATGTGTGTGCTCTTGAGAGAAGAGGGCCACTTTTTGACAGAAGCAATCAGTTCCACATGGCCTAATCCAGAGGCGGAAGGTCTGACAGGATCTGGAAAATCATCGCTTTTTTCTTCACAGAATTTCTGCAGGAAAAAACATGCAAGCAAAAAAAATTAGGCATAACTAACAAAAGTAATTCTCTTTACTTCTATGTAGTTCCTTCATCTTGAAAGTGTTCCTCACAAGCAGACATGAAACTATGAGTGACTATCAGAATGCAGCACTCTTTCATAGAGGCAGATTACTGTCCTTCCACTTTTTTTTTTTTTTAAAGTTCATGACTTCATATGCAAAACAGTTCAGATTAGAAAATGAAGTGTATCACTTAAGTGAAACTTATGGGGGATTTAGGACGGCAACACAATTAACTAGAGCCAAGTTACACACTGTGGACAATACTACATTGCAGAGTCGTCCTGGTTCTTGGTACTCATTTGTAGTCAAAGCCTTTCACCTCTCTGAAAAAGGCACCTTCTAAAAGCAGAATGTTTCCTAGTAACAGCTGATCGTTGCAGCTCATTTTTAACAAAGACTCAGCACGTAGCACACTCTCAGTAACTGCCATATTCTACCGAAACTTGTTTTCACATTACATTATTGTAACCCAGGAGGCAACTTCAGAATAGTACAGAATTGAGGTGTTATTTACTCGGTAAGCCTTAAGTTTTTAACTACAGCCATATTTTGTAACGCTTTTATCTGCCAAGCTGTCAAGTGATCTACTCTCCTTCCTAACAAAGTACTATATCGTAACAGCAGATGACAAAACATACAGCAACTGAACAACAAGACCCAGTCTCAACCAACCGTTTCATACAAATTCTGACCTCTAACTGTTTTTAAAAACTCTTTATTCTAGACACTGGTATTATATTCTTAATTCAGCATTACCGGTATTTTGGCTAACCTATTAAAGCTCGGTAATACATTCTGAAGTAAAGACTTACTGAACAGAAGTATGCATGGCAGCAAAGAACCCAGAAACCCAAACACATTACTTACTTGACTAATTAAAATGAGCCAGCCATATTGTTCCCCTGGTTTTGCAATGACACAAGCAGATCATCTATTTTCTCAATATTCTGATTGGTTGCCATAGCTGAAGGTAGCGGAGAAGTCTCAGATATCTGCTGGGAGAGAAGCGTTGGCACTGCTGCTTGTCCTTCGCTCTGTGGCTGACCTGGCTGACTTATAGCCATCAACTCATCCGGCAACGTAGCTGGTCCAGAAGTTAGCAGCTGACCACAGTCTGTTAAGCAGTAAGTGAGGAACAAAGGACCATTTAAATTAGGTTAGTACATGCAGTGAATTAGCCAACTTCTTTACATATATCCACATTGACTATAAACTGTGTAGAAAGTTACATGTGCTTTTGTTCACGTGACCACCTTTGCTCACCAATCCCTCAGGGTAGCAGAGGTTCAAGGTGTACGTATTGAATAGATGGCCTCTGTACTATGACCAAACGCTATTAACATCCCAGAGGACTACACTTAGCTAGAAGAAAAACAAAATGCATAGCATAAGAGAAGTACTGAATATGCCTATCCTTTGTCTGTCTTAATTGCAGATGTGTCTTTCGAAGTTCAGCCAAGGTATCCACTAGCTCCTTCTATAAATCTGTAAATTGTGTCTCACCTCCTAGCATTAGCATTATCTTCAGCTTCATGGAAAGGCTTGGCTGTATATGGCCTGACTGTCAAAGAGTCCACACAGCAAAGCACAGACCAAGTACACAGCTATGGCTTCCCGTCCAGATCTTTTACAAGCTGTTGCAATCATTATCTGCATCTCTTACTTCTGGAGCTTCCCAGGTATCTACAGCTCTTTACAGACAGATGAAAGGATCTACGTCCCAAAGAACTTGTCAGAGAGGCTAGATTCAGAGATGAGATATGGAAAACTGCAGGCTTATAAAGTTAAAGGGGTTTCAAAGGCACTTCAGGAGACACTTTTCTGGACTACACAGCTTCAAAATCTTTGCTTTTCTTCAACAAAGTGTGGAGAAAGCCTCTGCATAAATTGTGGAAACCAAATGCAGCAAGAGAAAGATTACTGGAGCTGTCTTAAGCAGGAATAACCTTTTTTTCCTTTTAACGTGTGCATACATGTATTTTATATATTATTTGTGTGTTGTTAATAATATTATATATATACACACTTATTTCTATATAGATATACACACAATTCTAAGGTGGTTTTGTCACGTGTTTATCTTAAGTGTAAGACAACCAAGAACTATTTAAGCTAAGTTCTCATGCACAATCAGCAACATTCAGAGCAACACAATGAGTATATATATTCTTAATTGTAGTGCTACATTACCTATTCCAGAATTATTTATTTTTTTTAATATCTTAGAATTGAACAAACATTGTCTTGTGGACTCCAATGAGTAGCTCTTCTAAATTGTAAACTCAGAATAGGGCATCTATCACTTACTGTTTTGAATGCCAAACAGGAATATTCCTGATGTTTGCTGAGATGAAGCAGGAGAATTCTGCAGCTGGTTGATAGCACCTCCTGCTGTGTTGTGAAATAAAGAAGCTTGTTGCTGTGGAGGAGAAGCAGTTCCTTGCATTCCTGCCATGCTGTTTTGAGAAGAGTACATAGGAGACTGCTGCAGCTCTTGCTGGCTCATACTATTCTGCAAGGCAGACATGGAAGCTGAAGAGATGAAGAGGGTGACTTGTTGCTCTTGAGAACTTGGTGACCCTTGGACCAACTGAATCTGGGGCGAGTTATGGAAGATGGCTGGCTGCTGTGTTTCAGCCTGGTTGGATCCAGGATTCTGAAGAGAAGACACTGTAGTCTGACTCTGGAATTGCATGGGCTGCTGCTCCTGGTTCATTGATGCCATGTTAGTCTGTGGATGAAAAATAGACTGGCCTTGCTGCTCCTGGTTGGTAACTGGGTTTTGATTTGGATTGAAAATCATGTTTTGCTTTTGAGAAGCAATTGTACTCATTGCATTTTGATTACTGAACATAATGTTCTGCTGTTGTTGCTGCTGCTGCTCTTGAGACGGAGGACTACTCTGAATAGCAACTATTGAATGCTGAGGCTGGAAGATAGCTCCTTGTTGGTTCTGAGGAATTGAACTGGACTGGATGGAGCCTAATGACACTTGAGACTGAAACAAACCTTGCTGAGCAGGCTGAGTCTGGGGCTGTTCTTGGGGAAGCATAGAACTCTGGATATGAGAGATCTGTGTCTGCTGTTGGAAAGAAGTCTGCTGTTCAGTATTTGTTGCTGTCTGAAGAGGAGAGATGGAATTTGGGCTTGTAAAGAATGACATCTGTTCTTCCTGAGTTGCAGGGTTGCTCATTGAACTCTGGGAAAGGAACATGTTGGCAGACTGCTGGTCTTGAGGAACTGAAGAGCTCTGTAATACACCCATGGCGTTCTGCGAGTGGAACATTGGAGGCTGCAGTTGGTCTGAGGAATTAGTACTGGTCTGGTTGTGAACAATGGAATTTGGACTGTGAAAAATAGAGCCTTGTGTTTCCTGTGATATATTCTGAGTATCACCAATAGCATTCTGAGTGTGAAAAAGCTGAGCTTGTGAATGTGGAGACTGCTGCATAAAGCTTCCCGACTGAATAGACATGATTTCTCCGCCTTGCTGGAACAGACCACCTCCTTGTTGTTGAGTTCCACTTGCCTGAACAGTCATCATGTTTTTGGTAGATGAAAAGATATTAACTTGAGATTGACTTTCTCCACTATGCTGCATTTGAACCATGGTCTGAAATACAGTACTTTGCATCTGTTTACTCTGTCCTGAAGCTTCTTCTCCATCTGCAGAATTTGATGCCTGAAACATAGTAGGTCCATTGTTGGAGACCTGCTGCTGAGCAGTAGGAGTAGTCTCACTTCCAGAAACACCAGGAGATGAAGAGAATAATTCACACTGCATTTGCATGTCTTCGCTTGTTGATAACCCACTCATGATGTGAGAAGCCTGCTGGTAAACAGGTGACTGTTGGAGGGCTCCATTCCCTGAAGTTGTTGAAGAGAACAAATCAGACTGCATCTGTGTTGCAGCTTGGCAAATGTTTTGTTGGATTCCTATCACCATTGCTGCAGAAGTCTCCATTGCCTGCTGCTGCTGCTGCTGCTGTTGTTGTTGCTGTTGGTTGGACAATGCATTTTCAGGCTGTGAATGAACATTTTCAGCTCGTCCAGGCAAAAGGTTCTCTGGTCTGGAATGGACAGTTGTGTCTGATGAGGAAAATATCCCAGGATTTACGCTATTTTGTATCTGGCTAACTTGCTGAAAGATATCTGCATTTAGCTGATCTTGAACATCCTCACTGCTGTCTGAACCAGAAAACAAAACAGAAGATAACTGCTGTTGAGCTTCCAATACCTGCTGCACCAAGTCAACATTTCTATTGCTGCCAGTGGCAGTGTTTGTTGGAAAATTTCCAGCTTGCAGTTGCTGTATAGTGTTCTGTAACTGACTCACACCACTTGCTGATGAGAAAATACTTGATGAAATCTGTTGCTGCAATGCCTGTGCTGGTTCTGAGAGCGTAGACTGTTGTTGTTGTGATGCATCGGTTAATTGTGACAAAGTGACTACTGTGCCATCTGATTGCAAGACTTCCCTGGTTTGGGAATCTCTTGTTTGGAACTGTGCAGCTTGCTGCAATAATGCATCACTGTTCTGCAGCGGACCCGGAGTAGAAACTGCTGAAAAGCTACCAGGCTGGGAAATGTCCTGCGTTTGGATAGTAGTTAGTGTCTCTGGATTATACACCTTCGGCTGTATTTGTTGCTGGTTTTCATTTTCAGAAGGTAAATGGGAAGCAGAAGTTGATATGCCAGACATACTGTTTTCCAATGTTTGTTGAGTTGGTCCAACCACATTTGAAGCCTGAAAAGAGCAATACATGTAGCAATTCGTAAGCTTACTCAGGTTATGCTTATAAAATCTCCACCAATCCACTATGTTCAGGGAAGATCAGACATAAGGTTTGATGGCTACGTATCTCTCCATACATAATCAAACAAGTATGCAAATGACTAGCAGTGGAAATGCTACTTCAGGGAAGGAGTCAAGGTAAAATTTAATGAAAACAATACTGGGAAGTGATTGAAAAAATATTCTTACAGTAATTTACTAGTTCTGTGTCACAAGATAAAAAAATTCATCATGGTATCACTAGCCAATCAATCTGTTTGAAGATAAGTTACTTTCAAAGGAAATTATCTATTATTTTAATCATGCTCTGTGATCATATGTTTTGCCCAGACCGACATCAGACATGACTTTTTCCCTTGTGTTACTCTTCTCCACTATTAGACCATGGACTGATGGGTAGATGTAACTATGACTATTAAAAGCTACTATCTGCAGATCACAATCAAACTTACCTTGAAGACAGGGGGAGATCTTTTTTCTGCACTTACTTCCATTGGAGCCACATCTTCATTCTTAATCATACTGCTTGGCATGAGTGGAGTTATCAAGGCACTAGGAAGAATGTTTACCTTCTCCAGGTTACAACCAGTGGCTTTCACTGCTGCAGTCACAAATAAAAATAAAAGGAGGGCAATGGAATGTTAATGTTCACTATACAAAGAGTGGGTTTCTAGTGGTGGCCTGCTTCCTGTTTCACTTTTCAGCCCTACCATTAAGAACTCCCATCCTCATATAAGATGCTAATATGCAGAGAGATCATTGCAAACATTTCAATACTTCAAATAATCCTAGAAAACCTGAAACTTTCAGAGGTTATTTTTAAGACCAGCAGCAATGCCACAGTTTTGTTTTTCTTCCATTTCTTATCTTCCTAGACCAGGACAGCCATCCACCAACTGCTTAAACTACAAACATAAAAGCTTAAGACATCTTTCCACAGATTATCAGATTTTAAATTTTACTGCACTTTTAACTATACAACTTCTCTATTTAATTTTGAAAAAATATCTGTTTTCAGATAACCATGTGAACAGAGTGCTCAAAGCATTCATACTGTACTTTTATCCTGTTAAAGGACTAATCAAGCAAAAACTTGATAAATCTGCATGCCAGATCTGTAGCAAGAGCAAGTTTTTATTTTGCCGTTGCAGTGCCTATTTTTTTTTTAAAGTAGAAAGGTAGCTTCTTAAAATGAATTGCATCTTTTTAGTTTTAATTTTTCCTGATCCACGTAAAAAATATTACATAAGCTGAGATCTTTGCTGTAAATGAAATAAACTTCCTTAATTTCAAATACTGCTGAAATTGAGCTTAAACAAACCAATGGGAAAGCCCATAAAAAGCCAATGGGAAAGCCCGTAAAAACCATAGTTCCCTAAGTACTTATAAGTAAATTAAAGAATTACTCTTCAACATAAAGCAACCGATCCGCATGTTTTTAACAAATTTAAATCTTACAATAACATAGCAGTAAAATTTCTACAAATTTACATCAACAGTATGCCATGTCCTCAGTAACAGTACGGTATGTTTATTCTATGTAAAACCAAAGACAGTCTCCTGAAATGTTGTTTTCTGTCTTCAGCAATAAATTCTCAGCCATCAGTATGGCAACAGTTGTCAATATACCAACCGCCAAATAAGCTCTTTCCTTCCTTCTGTTAACTCACAGGTTTGGGGTGCCTCCAGAAATACAAGCCCCATGACCAGACACGTTAGGCTGTGCTGCTGGCAGGGAATGCAAATTGAATGAGACTATTCTAAAATACGTCTACTCCAGGACAGCAAGTCATACAGTGTATTTAAAGACAGCAGTCAGTGTTTTTCTACACCATAGTCACAATTTACAAGCTTTTCTCTTCTATGTGCTTAATCATGTTGTGTTCATCAGAAACAATTTTTAAAAATTATGTAAGTAATTAAAAAAAATCCTAATTGTATCCAGATTAGATTCTAGCAATGGTATGTTTGTTCACAGTAACATATTTGGTTGGAAGAATGAAAAAAAGAAGCGAGATTAATAATGAAAAAGAAGTTTCAAAAGCAGAGAAACACTGTTGTTTTGGTGCTTTACTATGTTTTTGTAATACACTTAGTTTAGAACTTCTGAATAGTTACCATCTTATCAAGGCATACACACCCTCTTTCCCTTTTCTGCCAAAGATGGAAACTGAAACTATCACTAACCACTTAAAAACAAGGCTCCAGCACTACTTCAGTGTTAGAAGGCAAAGACCTGAACTACATGGTTGTCCATACCCCTCCATCTTCCTCAAGTTTTACAGAACAGCTTAAATTATACATTTGTTGTCTTGAAATGTAACTTGTCATTTAAGTCTGTCAAATCTGCGGTCTCTTAAAATGTTAGAGCTAGGAATCTGTAATGGCATTGGGAAGCCACGTTTTGGTTTCTTTATATACACTGATGTTGTCAGAGAAATTATTTTAAGGAATATTCACAGATACCTGAGACAAAGATTAAAATTGCCTGCGATAGGAAGAAAAAGGCCTTGTAGCTCAATACCTAACTGTACACATCCCTGGCAGCAACAGTTCATTCCATCTGGCCAGGGCTGCTGGAAATGATGCCACTTAAGAAATTATGAATTCTAGGATTTTGCTCCCAGTGAAAGGAAACAGAAAGGAAGTAGCATCCTGCTGGATCCCCACCTGGTCTTTATCATTTCAGAACACTGAGTAAGGATGGGCTGGCACATATGCAGAGACAAAGTACATTAAGCAGACAAAATTGTCTGACCTCTGGTTCATGATCAGCCTAGAGTATAATAGGTACAGGAATGAACCGTCAAAAAAGAGCTGGCTAGCAGAAAACCCACACAAGAAAGTAAATTAAGATTTATTGCATAAATTACATGGAGGAGATGAAGCAACAGAAATAGCACATTGCGTTCTTATGAACAGCAGATGTTCTCCTGAAGCAGTTGGTATCTTCCTTTGGTTAAGCCTCCATACTCAATTAGATGGATGTCAGGCTTGCCCCAATACATTAGTTATTATCTTACTCATCTTTTTAATCTTGCTACTAGAAGTCTTACCAGTCCTTTTATCAGCTTGTTTCACTGCCCTAAATATTTTTGCATATTTCTCCCCCAAATATTCTCTGCAGGTTTAAACTCATCATACCTTGTATTATCATCCCTAACAAGTTGTAAAGTCAGCTTGTAAATATATCCCCTGCCAAGACCAAGCTATTAACTTCAAACATGAGCTTCATGATTTTAACCTGAAGCTATGGATTCCTATCAAACTTGTGATCACATTGTTAATTTGCTTACCTTTCAACCTGCTTTCATCAGAGCAGGCTATGGAAATTTCCATTAACCTTTGTACACTACCATAGTTTCAACAATCAACTAAGAAACATTTCCTTCCTCTACTTTACTTCAATATCAGAAGGATCAATTCACTTCACACTTAAAAACCAGGCAAACCTAAAACTTGCTCCCTTGGAACAAAACAACAAACTTCGCATGGACAGAATGGTCAGGGGGAAAAAAAAAAAAAAAATCACTGAGGGAATTAAGTTGAAATTGCCAGAATTAGCATTCTTAACTAGACCCACTGAAAGCAGTCTTATAAAACCACTGGACAGCTTCCAAAAAATACCAAGTTGGAATGTTTGTGTTTTTCAGTACTCAGTTCTTCCCCACCACTACCTTTATGTGTGTTTTTTTTCTTAAATTAACACTACACGGTTTCTATATCCTTTGTATTAACTGCCATCTTAGGCTTCTTCCTTTTTTCTTCTTCACTTGCAAGCATATTAAATAAAGATTAGACTGCAGGGCCTGACACATGAAAAACAGAAATTTTTTTTAATATTTTTTTTTCAAATTCTTCGTTCTATAGTAGCTCATGTTAAAATATACTGTTATAAAGTAACATATTCAGAATCAGAAAAAAAACCTCGCTGTAAGAATATGGCCAGATTTTATAAGCACAGACTTATCTTCACAGGACGTCTGATTCATTCCTCCAAATTTGGGTAGGAATTTATAGTTAAATTATTAACAACAATGATAAGAATCAATTTAGTACCTTTTATAGCCTCTTCAAAAGAACAATGTTGGGCTGGGCTGGAGATTTCCTTCTTCACATTAACATTCAGAGTACCAGCTGTTGAGACAAAACACACTGAAAACTTCCTTATGTTAAAACAACAAACAAGAAAAAAAAAAAGGCGGGGGGGACGGGACCAAAACAGTTACTTATACCTTAAAGAAATTAAGGTTCTTTGAAACCCAGAGAAACTTTCTGAGTTGTACATAAGCTTTCTGTTTGTGGTTGTGAATGCACCAATGATCACAGTGCCCAAAATACCATTTTCACTTCCAAAAATGTGAGCCAGTCAGCAATTGTACTGTGTATTGTAATATGAATAAATAAAAATACACAATGTGGTTAAATGTCAACATTCCTTAGGATAAAGCCTGGTGCTATTTTTGGTTATATTTAGTGCACTCTATTTAGTATGTCTAGTTTTTTTCCTGCTCGGCTTCATTCTGAACCTTATACTAGAAATGGATGCTACTTTGTAAGAACAGCTGTCTCCATGCAGCTGAAATTTGAACTACTTGTCACGTAAATGAGAAATGCCAAGCCTTTAGATTTTATTATTTAACATAGCAAACCTTGCCAGCAAGAGGACTTTAAAAAGATCCATGTTACTTCAAATTTCTGTTGTTTGGCTAAATACTAAGAAATCAGAAATGAGATGTTTAGCAGGTAAAACTGTCCATTCCTTCCCCCAGTCTTCTATTTTACATACATGTATCTGGAGTGTACGTAAATGGTTGCACATCGTGTGATCTTCCAGCATTGGTCACCACATATATTCCCACAGAAACAGCTGAGGTTATTTGCTGGTCATGATATGGTGGCACTTTCACAATAAGGTGATTCTGCAATACAAAAACAATTTTTAAAATCACATTAGAAACCTTACTTCATTACTATTGACCTTAATTTTATTTACATCCACCAAAACAAAGAAACAGACTGATAAAACACCACAAGAAATAAAGACATTGGGGGAAATGTGATCAAGTTACACTTTGTGAAGTAAACTGATAACTAACTTGTGGTAGAAGAGAGATTTGAATAATCTGCCTATATGATGCTCATTGGCAACTTACAGCTCAAATGGAAGGTGCAGAAAGGAAAGACATATAAAGTCCAGTACTTTAAATATAAGCTTATGCCTAACATGCCTTACTGAATTGCAATCAGTTTGCCATCAAATTCTGCTGGACTCAGACACTTCACTGTTCTGCTGAATCAGGTCTTTGTATTCAGTGTGAACAGATGGAGGATGCAGTTTCATGTTACACTTAAGCAGATTTAACACTGAGCAGACATCAAGAAATAGGACTTCAATCATTCATCAACAGTAATAGTGATGAGTGGTCTGTTTATTCCCCAACTACCTCTCTATCCCACTAGAAGTGAGAAATCATTTCTACCAGTGCATGCATGGAACACAGCCTTCAGAGGTGGGAGCAAGACGATATTTGTCAGACATCACTTACATCTAATAATTTCTCTAATTTCAGTCAAATAGTCCATAAAGACACTTAGTTGCATCAAAAAGAACAAACAAATATTTTGTAAAACATTTCAGAGTGGAACAGAAATTCAGCCAGGTATAAAGACTATGGCATACACACAATCTATTTCCACTCAGTAGTAATCTAATGTGTCCTTAGGAAAGCTACTGGAAAAATCATACTAGGCCTTTTAATTACACTGTATGTAAGGGCGAAGACTTACTCACCAAGTTCATATACTACACTCCTACTGTGGTATCTAAGTTCTCCATTAAAAATGGAACAATTATACTTGTGTAAACCCCAAACAATGATCGTTCGTAGAATCACAGAATGGTTTACGTTGGAAGGGACCTTAAAGACCACCTAGTTCCAACTCCCCTGCCATGGGCAGGGACACCTTGCACTAGACCAGGTTGCTCAAAGCCCCATCCAACCTGGCCTTGAACATTTCCAGGGATGGGGCACTGTCCTGGTTTCGGCTGGGATAGAGTTAATTTTTTTCCAGCAGCTGGTATAGTGTTATGTCTTGGATTCAGTATGAGAAGAATGTTGATAACACACTGATGTTTTCACTTGTTGCTAAGTAGTGTTTATACCAAGTCAAGGATTTTTCAGCTTCTCATGCCCAGCCAGCAAGAAGGCTGGAGTGGCACAAGAAGTTGGTGGGGACATAGCCGGGACAGCTGACCCAAACAGGGCTCAGGGGTATTCCATACCAGGTGACATCAGGCCCAGTAGAGAAACTGGGGGGGAGTTGGCTGGGGGCAGAGGGGGGCAGGATCACTGCTCAGGAACTAACTGGGCATTGGTCAGCGAGTGGTGAGCAATTGCATTGTGCATCACTTGTTTTGTATATTCCAATCCTTTTATTATTATTGTCATTTTATTATTGTTGTTATTATCATTATTAGTTTCTTCCTTTCTGTTCTATTAAACTGTTCTTATCTCAACCCACGAGTTTTACCTTTTTCCTTCTGATTCTCTCCCCCCATCCCACTGGGTGGGGGGAAACCGAGTGAGCAGCTGCATGATGCTTAGTTGCTGGCTGGGGTTAAACCACAACAGGCATACACAACTTCTCTGGGCCAACTGTTCCTGTGCCTCACCACCTTCACAGTGAAGAACTTCTTCCTTACGTCTAATCTAAATCTACCCTCTTTAAGTTTAAAGCCATTACTCCTTGTCCTATCTGATATTCAACCAGACTCACTAAAGAACTTATTTGAAGAAAAGTAATATTATTTCTAGAAATGCCTAGGAAGAGGTAAAGGATTATTCGATTTTTCTTTGGAGACAGATTCAGTCTTTTTTTATTTATTAGAATATAACAACAAATAATAATAACAAATAATACAAAAGTACCTGATGAAATAATTCCATGTCTATTTCAGCTTCTGCCTTCCAAGAATTCTCATCTAAATGAAAGTTAAAAGGCATCATTTATTGCACATCAATATAAAGCAATTTATTTTAGTGCCTTTGATCCTGCTTCTCAGTTTGCTCTCTAGAACTAAACTTTATCAACCAATGTAAACCCAAATATCATGCTCTCTTCAGCACCCAAGCCTTTATTGCTTTCACACTAACCAGAAACATTCTCTTGGAAAATCACTTTTGTTCCCTTTAGAAAGTTCTTGCCAATCAGAAAAACTTCCTCTTCACCCTTCACTGAACAACTGTGCAGACTTTTCTTTAGGATCTCTGGAACTCCTGCTGGTTGAGCTGAAATTGAAAAAACACATAGTTTGAAATCAAGAAAATATCAACAACCAAAATAAAAAGCTTTTACTGACAGGATTATAAAGGAAAGAACAAATTAATTCCTGAGCTTCTTCCTTTACTGTATCATTCATTACAAACTTTTCAGAAGATAACTGTTTCTGTTATTTCCTCACTAAATGTAATGACCTCATAAAAATCACATTTAGTAAATGATCCATAAATAATCTTTCCCCTTTTCTCCTGCATTTATTTAATCTTTAAAATGAAACTTTCAGTGTTTGAGCTAAAGCAAAGTGTTCAAAAAGAGAAGAAAATTTAGTTCTGCAATTTCCTGGCACAGAGTGCGATAGACAAATGCATCAGCCCTTAGATGCAGCTGAAGCACACCTTGAATTTTACCCTTAAGCTCATAAAAACATTTTTCTAATGAAGCTTATTTTGTTCTGCTATACAAAAGGATAGAAGCAGTAATTCCCAGATTACCTGTTTTTTATAGATTTTTTTTTTTTTTAAATGACATAGCTTTCTGGCTTGTGGGAGAACTAACCCAGGGCTTTGAGTAACCTGGTCTAGTGGAAGGTATCCCTGCCCATACCAGGGGGGTTGGAATTAGATGATCTTTAACGTCCCCTCCAACCCAAACCATTCTGATTCTATGACTTTCTAGACCTATATACTTCAGCTAATACAAATCCTTGCAAAAGTCACACCTCTGTAGTTGGGGATTATAGCAATTTATATCCTATAAACTAGCAAAGAGAATGCGGCTTACAGATACACATCCCTGGAAACCTCTGCCTCTCAGCTAGTGATTCAGATGATGATTTATATAACACATATTACAAATTGTCTTTGCTGCAAACTACTTCTATGCTTCTTAAAGCATAAATCAAGTAAGACCATGTGTGTTAAACGAAAATGAGCACCAAAGACAATTTAAATAGACATACATTTTAAAATAATGTATTTTGAGTCTGTCACATTTAATATGTTATAAAATAATTTCAGTTTCTAATACAGGTTTCTCAACCACCTTTTGTAATCACCATAAAATCCTAGTGGCATAAGCTTGTACTTGTGCTTTGTATTTATGTGGCCCAATTTTAGTGTTTAATAACAGTATTCTCTGGGCTTCCGACATAGAACATCATACATATTGTAACACTCCAAATTATTTAATGACCTTTCAGAAAGGATTTTTCTACAACTGTTGCAGCAGGTTCCTAGGCAACCATTACGCAACTACTAAATATGCTCAAGGCACTTGAACTTCTGAAAAGAGTAACTGGATTTAGGTTTGCTAGCAAGTTAACAAAGCCTATTTAAAACATAGGCCTTAAATAAAGAGCCTGCACCTACTTAATGTCTTTCCTATAGCTTCCGGAACATTATTGCAACTTTGACAGCAATATTAGTTATAAAACACAACATAAACAGGCTCTGATGAGTGAAAATTTAAACATTATGAGAAGGTACAGTATACATCTGTAATAAGATGTATGCAGCAAACAAACCAGATGTAATGTGCTGGAGAAGATGATTTACATAAATAACTTAATAAACAACAAAATTTTATGCCATATTGATCAGCCAGCATATGTGTACCAGTGCTATTCAGTTGTTTAAGGTCTACTGACAGTCACCATAACTGCAGAGTAAGTTAAGACAGCAGAACCACAGAATCCTGGAATGCAAGCCTGGAAAGAGCCTCAGGAATTCTCTGAACCTTCACATCATGATCAGTTTTACCCACATCATTCCTCAAAGATACAAGTCTAACCAGAGCATTTTGTTTCTTTGTTTTAGACTTCCAGCAATGGAGATGCTGTAAAATTCCTGGGCAATCTCTTAGCAGCTTACACAATTAGGAAGATTTTCTTATCAACTGACCAAAACCCACCTTGCTAAAAACTAAACCAATTTACTCCTTACTGTATTTTTTTTTTTAGAACTTTATTTATGTAAGGATAACTTTTATTTCCTTCTTTCTTCCTTCCTTTGCTCTAATGTCCCTTCCTTTTTCTAATGTCCCCATCACTCTCATATATTCTGCTTTTTACTCCCTGCCCAGGTCTCAAAACATAGCTACTAATGTTACAGGTATAAATGGATACATTCAACAAACAGAATGAAGACTACAAGGGACCCTCATAAACCAATACTGGAATGGCCTTACCAAAAAGCTAAGCAGGAAGTGCATCAAATACAGCTTTTTTTTAGCTAAATAGCCTATTTTAAAATGGGTCTCTCAAACAACTCAGACTCTCAGCTTCTACTTAAGAGTAGCAAGTTTTGGATTGTTATGTGTTTAAGAAAACACCAGATGATTTCCATTCCCATTTCTGCTCCGATTTAAATAATTTTATCTTTAACCAGTAAGTTAATGATACAAACAAAATGTATACAGAAATAGCTTTCAGAGATTCTACAGAAAATGTTGTTTTCTTAAATCTGAAAATTAATATCAGATACTACAATGCTATACTGACTAGAATGGAGCTACAGAGACAACCATATTTCTAGCAGATGTATTTATGCATTTTCCAACAACATAAATGCAATAAATCTGAGAACTTCACCAGTTTAAAAAACACTGGAAAAAGAAAGATTTAGCAAAAAGTGGCAGGAGAAGGGAAAAGAGGGACGGGAACACCTCAAGCTGACCTTTGTGGAAGAGCACCCCAAATGTCAAGCTATTGCCTAAAGCATAGAACATCGCTGAAGAGAGGAGAGTCCTTCCCTGCATCAACAGTGACACGTCTTTGGTTATCAGCCTTTTCAGGGTTTCTGCAGGGTTCCCGCTCTCTCTAAATCTTGCAGAGGGATTCTATGTGAGAGCAGAATACTGGAAGGAGAGACGGGCTACATGCCACATCTGCCAAATCGCCTGTTGCCTGCAGCACTGGAATGGCATGGTGGTATCTGATGTGGAAACTCACATGTTTCGAATTATCTCCCCTTCCAATCTGTTCTTTCGCAGGCAACAAAGCTGCAGGTTCTGATGAGTTGAATAGGAGCCCTGACACAATAGGTACTGACAGTTTGGGGGGGGGGGGGGGGGGGGGCGGGACGGACACCAAACCCCAAACCCCAGTAATTTTTATACAATGGAAAGAGCACAACACAAGCACCCAGGAGCTTGCATTATCATACTATTTTCCACGCATGGAGAAAAAGCTCTCCTATCTTCTTGTTCGTCAGTATCAGTAATCCCATCAACAGCTGTATTAAACACATTTCCCGATCTTTTCTCTTTGACAGATGAGCAGAATTCCCCGTAACTGGAAGTCACTACTGACTCTATAGGCACAGGCAGCCCCTGATGTACTGCAGCCTCCTCTGATTTCATTTTCCCTGTTGTTCAGTGTAACCTAACCAGTGAATGCAGCCATCTGTGCTCAGTGCTAAACAGAGCATTTAATAAATAGCTACAAAATGCTTCATTCTTGCACTGAACCAGAATAGATTCAGCCTCTGGCCCAACAAACTACCACAACTGTAAAGCACCATGCTTACTAACTTATTAGAAGTTCTTTCTGTCACTGAAAGCTGACAGATAAACATGACAATACAGAAGAGATTAAAACCTGTATCAAAAAGGTCATTTAAGTTCAAAGCAATCATGGCAAAAATTGTGACCTTCTAAAAGGCAAAAATTCGTTTAATAAAAGGTCAGGAAATGTATAACTACTTTTAACTACTGGTCAGTCATTTAACTAGCACCCCACCCGAAATAAAAATCAATCCATGTGATCTTAACCATAGAAATTCTGAAATAATCACAGATTAACACTGGGTTGTTTTTTCCCCCAAGGCATTTTACGGCAATCAGACTAAAATCCAGAGTCCTCTGATAACAACCTTTTATTTTGATACTTACTGCACAAAATTGGGGAAGAAGGTGTCTGAAGAGTCAAAGTTGAGCCATCTTTACGAGTGATGTTAACACGAAATACCAGCCTAGCACGTGTGCTTTTTTTCTTGGAACCAGCAATCCCTATCCTAGCTTCAACATCAGCATTTCTCAGCTTCAGTATTCCCACGCAATCAACCCTAACAACACAAAATAGTTGACAGTTTAATAGTTTAATACGTTCAGCATCTTTCACAATCTTTTGACTAGTTACATAAGCCACAAAGTCAAAACTCTTGAAGTAATTACTGAAATAGTATTAAATTTTTTTTTATTATTTACATGAAATCTCTATATGACCTTTCTCATTATATAGTCCGGTTTTCAATTCAACCCTGCATAATTTGGATGATGAATCATGGGAGGAAGGAATATGAAAGTAGTATGAATAAAACAGAAAATGCAACGTAACAAAGTAATTCTGGTAAGCATTCAATTTATAATCACAGATCTTCATTCTTCCATTCCTAGGGCTAGATCTGGGTTTGTAGGATTATCACTACAAAATATTCTGCATTCACTTAAAGCAGTAGTAGAAGAAAACTTACTGTAGTCATATTATTTTTTATGCTCAGTGGAACTTGGAAGTGATAGATACGTCATACCATAACTGTGGTCCTACGGGAAATGTATACAGGGCCAGGGTGAGAGAGAGATGCAGTGCTAACTTTCAGAAAGACATGCTAGATGCAAAATAATTTCAAGCAAAAAACAAACAAAAACAAAACAAAAACTCAAAAAACAAACAAACAAAAAAACCAAACACAGCCTGATGTGTTAAGAAGTAGGATATTATAATTTTACCAGGATCTTAGGCCCTACATCTAAAAAGCACAGGGACCATCTGATATCTGAGTAGAACAAATTTTTGTGCTGCATGAGGGCCAGTAAGCAACAGCTAGGGAGCAGAGAGGAGACTGTGATTCAGAACTGGCATTACCATCAATAGAGAGGTGCTACAGTATCACTGAAATACTAGGAAGATTTCTTTTGAGACATCAAGATACCTTTTGAGAAAACAGCCTAGGCAAAACTTTTCTTCCTAGATAATTCCAAATTCATCTTTCTGGTATCTCTATACTTATATGGTTTTACATCAACACTTGAGGACAATTATAAAATTACTCTCCAAGAGGCAGTTTCCAAACTCAGCATGGGAATATATTTTATATTAAAAAAATCAAAGTGATTCAGTCTATTAGCAAACTGCATTATCCTGCTTGAGAAGTAGACACTTTAAGTTGAAGAAATGTTTCTTCTCTTGAAACAAGACAAGCTTCTAAGTAGAGTGGCAGCTTTTAACCACCTACCTATTAAAAAAAAAAAAAAAAAAGACCTTCTACTGAAAAGAATACATTGAAAGAGGATCAATTCCCTTTCTATATATTAACATACGCACGAAAAGCTTTTTAGGGAATCACTTATATCTAAAGTTTCTTGTGAGATCCAAACCACATAGGCAGATGAGGCCACTTGCTCAGAAATCTACTGCAGTTAATGACTGCCATCAGAGCACATCCCTTCTCAGCAGCAGCTGTGCACTGCTGACATGCGTCTGTAAACTGTATCCAAAACATTGCCTATACTTGACCAGACAAGCTCTGTAAAGACAGCAAAGCAGGAAGCTTCCGTGACAAAGGACTATCTGGTGGAAATGACAGAAATGGAACCAGCAAAACAAGAGAGGAGAAAAGCCAGAGTTTAGCCTCATAATCAACTCCCAGCCTTTTGGGCCCAAAGGCATCTGAAGGTCCCAATATTCTCCTTCCCTCTTCTGATTAGCAATTCTGTACTTGTTAAAAGACAAGACAACCAGCAGAACCAGTCACCAGTTTATAGTTCATGTAATGCTTGAATATGCACATTATTGATCAAACAGAACATGAAACTAATGTAACAAAGTTAATTGATAAAGTTTAAGGAAGACCTGATTAAGCATTAAGTATAATAAACAAACTGAGAACGTGATTTAAAAGTTTTTCTTATACACGTAGCTTCACTAAGTGCCTGGTGTGTGCCAAGATGTTTGGACTTTTAACTACTAATCAATTCAATTGAAAAAGGCAAATCAGTTTCTGAAAACAAGCTAATAAATGAAAATATATTATAAAAAAAAAAAGCTACTCACGCAAGTGTCATATTGTTGCTTGGGTCCAGTCCGACCTCAATAACAGTAGTCCCCTCTATATCCACTTCTTTACAGGGAGTAGTATTTCTCCCAGTAACTCTGCAGGCCTGGTAGAACCCATGTGGCTTCACTCGACCGGAGTCATTACCCACAAATACCTGCAGCACCACCGGCTCGTTGTGACCTTCCAGCTGAAACACAGCAACACAAATTTAAAATTTCAATTGGCCAGCAATGCCTCTTAATTAAAACAGGAAACATCTTATACAGTTGAATTTGAAGTGAATCTGCTCCCAGTGTTGCTGGAAACAATCCCAAGGGAGGCAGGAAAAAAACCAAAATTTTCATCTAGTTTATAAACAAAATGCTAATATTTTTTATCTTTTGTCATTTGTTCTTCCATTAAAAGACAAGTCAGTCATTTAACACAGGTGAAGAATTTTTTATTTTTTTTTAAACCAGCTTGAATCCTATCTATCTTCACACAGAATTATCCCAACTTCAACTTTCAGATCCCTTATGACCCCTTACTCTCACCCCAACCATAACTACTTCCCCATCTCTTCCCAGGATCCTCCTTCCTCACCAGCATCTACACCCACCAGTCAGCTGAGAAAGAGAATGTTTGCTGTGGATGATTCCAAAATTTATGAGAATTTGTTGTTCAGTATGTGCATGCCGATCAATCAACTAGCATGCTGTGTTTCTAGGATCCCATCTTCACACCAGCCGCAGGGCTTGCAACCTTTGTGAAACCAGATAAAAACTGTCTAACACTTACAAAACCCCTGGATGAGTCAGAACAGGATGAGGGGGAAAGCAAAGGGAGGAATGGTCTGAATGATTGTATGGTCCAACCATGCACACCTAGTTTTCCTTCAGACACCAAAATAAAAATAAAAAATGGCAAGTTGGCATCTCCTACTTAAAGTTTATGAACAGTGTTAGGATTCACTGAAACACTTAATAAATAAAAGCAGGTCAGACATACATTTCACACAATGATTTAGCAGTCCTCCTGCAATCCAGTGTGCAAGCCATAATTATCCCAGAACATGTTAGTGAAAAATGCATTCATTTTTCTAACATCGACATCCCAGCATGAAAGGGTTTGTGTCCTTTTAATACTTTTTTTATTAGCAGAAACCCACTGTGGTGCTACATACTAAAAATACTCTGATGTAAAAGTAAAAGTAGTCCTAAAATTAACCTCAATGTTGTATTACAAAGTAACCTCTGTTACTCTTTTTAGGTAACAGAAGAAAAATACTCCAAGTAAAAAGAAACACTAGATTGCTGCCAAATTCCCAGGCCAGAGATGGAAATTCTTTGCCACAGCATTCTAGGAGGAGATAAAATGAGTATTTTTAATGTTTACATTAAGCCACAATTGTTGCTAGAGGATTTCTGGGTGACAATGTTAGGTTTCATCCTAGGCCTGGAAGCCCAGTCAATACTTGCAGAATACTTGCTCCATGTTTATTAGTAAGGAGATGCAAATGAGAGCAGAATCCTCCAGAGGATCTCTTAAGGGATTCATCCCTGACACACTTAGAAAATTTACTTCTGCGGTTCTTGCCAAGTTTGAAAAAAGAAAAGGAAAAAAAAAAAAAATCAGCAAATACTGATAAAATCATAGTACACTTCTCATGTCAAAAAGGAGCAATTAGCTTACAGTTCTGACTGTCATGGATGGGCAAAGCCAAAAGATTTCTGGAGGTAGCCTACTACAGGCTCCCATGTACGAACCATAGGCTAACAGCTATAGTTCATATCAAAGAGCTCAAAAGCCAAGAGAGCACGAATAAACAAGAGACCATGAAAAGAGCCAACGAGAGGACTTAATTTCACCAGGTGGTCAAAAGGAAGTGGGGCATAAAGGGTACTCTGATATTCTACTATTGAAACTCTTTTACACAGAAAGCTGAACGAACGGTCTTTGTGTCATATCACCAAGGTCTCCTTGGCTAGAAACAGCATCACCACAGCTAAACAGAGTTGCTTTTCTTCCTCAGTGTTTGTGTTAGAAGAAGATATGAAAGATGTGCAAGACCATCATCTCATCATCTGGATGGTAACTGTTCCAGCTTTGCAATACTGTTAGTAAGAAAACATGAAAATCTGCTAGTGATCGCTGGAATACCTCTGCTGACACTTCGCATTCAGGATAATCTTTCTTTTGCCAGACAAGTCACTTGACTAAGGTTTGTTTATACAATTTTAATGTTGCATATTGATTGTAGGCTCTCTAGTTCTAAGTCATCAAGTAAAATGGTGTTCTTTAATGGGCCACAGAACCTGCTTCTCCTCCTCAGTCTGCTTAAGAGTGATGCATCTGAATGGTTGCCTGTCACAGATGCTGCTGGAGAAGAGCAAGCACCAGATCTCTACCGGACTAGCAACATTTTTACACTCTTCTTCCCCATCTTTAAAACACCCCCCAAAAACCCCAAACAGAATAAAAAGCCCTCTTATCCTTTACATATTTTTTCCACTAGCTCAGATTCCCTGAAGATCCACTGGCTCACTTTGTCTGTCCAACCCAGGCAGGCTTTTATATACAGGGTATGAACTAGTTTGCCTACTGGTAAAGCAAGCTCGAACTTCCAGGAATTCAGTAACGTGAGACTCTTTGAAACAGAATTTTCACTGATGGGTGCTTAAGGGTAACTGAGAAAGAAATTAAAAGGAAATTCAGATGAACAAAGGCCCATTAAGAAAATTCACATAAATGAGCACTAAATCGCCATAGCAACAGGACCATATGAATGGATTCTTTTCTTATGAAACTTTACTGGATTTCTACATTACTCAGGAGGACTGAGTGAAGTGTCGGAGATGTTTCTAACATTACTGAACAGGACTTTAAAGATAAGTATACTTCTGGACTCTGTCAGCAGTAGCCAGCACAAATTTTAAGGGCTGTATCATAAACAAACATGTCTTTGTGGACCTGGTAAATTAGTTTGGATTGAGCGCTGCCTTGCTGATTTCTCAAAGTGGCATAACTAAGGAAAAGTATGAAAGGAAATGCCTTTTATCTTTCTTGTTTGTACATTAATAAGTATAGTCGCCTGCTCACTCAACCTGCTGGCCACACTCCTCCCAATATAACAAGGACGGCATTTGCCTTGGCTCCAACGAGTGTGCAATGCTGGGTTGTATTCAATTCAGTGTCCACTCTCGCATTCATACTGTGGTTGCTGCAACTTTTGTGATGCTATTTGATATCAGTTCTTCTGTTTGTCTTCTGTGTAAGTACAACATTACTCCTGGTAAGCCTCTCTACCGTTTGCATTAGGAAACCTTCACAAGCACAGTCATAAAGTTCATCAATTGCTTCCTCCAGGCTATGTAGCATTCCCTGCAAGATGGACAAATGGCTGAAACCTTTCACGATGAGAGGTCTGTGAGCAGGAGACTCCTGTTAGTTACCTATAGAAAGCGCCATCTATTATCTTCTCAGTCATGCAGTCTGTAACAGATACCAACACGTTATCCCAGAGCTTCCTCCCTCCTCTGACCTCAACGGGCCAGTCTCCAATTTCATGCTGGATGTCTGTGCAGTCAGGGAGCTCCTTATGATACATGATGTCCTCTTTCCTTTCTACACAGCTGCTGCACATCCACAACTGCATTCCAGCCACGTACGCTACCTCAAGTCTCTGTGATTCCAGTCAAGTCACAACCCTGTGACTACACAAGGGAAGAAACAAGATCTGTAAATTCACACTCTGGGCATCAGTGTGCAGTCACTGGAGAACAGCCTCTGAATGTTTTCCCTTTTGAGCAGGAATGTGAAAGACCTCTTCGTAGCCGCCTTCTTCATGTTCCTCCTCCATTTGTAGCTCCTCCTTCCCTTCTGTGCTTTGGTCCCCATTCTCTGACGAACTTACAGTAAAGCCCTCCTCACCAAGCTGGCAACAATTTTTCCTCTCTTTGAGCAAGGTTAATTACATCAGTCGTCCTTTTCTCCCCTCCAAATGAAGCAAGACAAACAAAGAAGCTAAATGCTTGCTGGAGACAGCAGCTACGCAACCAGACCCTGGATTCCTGACTGCATCTGCTCCATCCAGATCTTTCCCCTTGATCAGAAGATTGAGGACACCATTCAGTCCTGTGTGCCACTCATCCCTGCCTCAGAGCAAGTGACCATCAACACCTAAACTTTAAGGCATCAAAGTCTATACAGGAAACAGTCTGCATTTGTTAAGTGTGCATACAACTGCTTCCTCTTTTCTCCCCCCCCCTTCTCCAGTTCTACTAATCCACACGAACTTCACTACTGCTAACCATACTGAGCAGGACAACCCATAAAGTACACCTCAGTTAGATCTTTATGACTCTACTTGAAAGACAGACACTGGATATGTGGATTCAGATACTTATTTAAAAAAAAACAACCAAAAACAAAAACCAAAAAGCCAAAAACCCCACCACTTTGAATTTATTTTTTTTTAATGAAACCGAGTTTTATGTCCTTACCAGTAAGCCATAATGATGTCCCACTGTTATCAGCAATCAGTTACAGCATTTCACTATCCTAGTTTTGTATGTTTCAAGTGTCTATTTTCACAGTTTGTATAATTGTAGTCTAACAGGACATGCATCACAGATTATACATCATTGCCTTGGCATAAAGCTTCCTTCCTCCTGTAACTCTGTGATACAAATAAGACTTCCTGTTACCTGCAAGAAGAGGTACAGTACAGTCTCCACAGCAAAGAGACTGCAAAGTCTCTCCCCTTCCCTCTAAAAATAGAGATTCTAAGCCTACTTGAACCGAACCAGTTCCCATTCTACTAAAGTATCCCTTGGAAAAGAGTCCCCATAACACCTAACACTAAACAGCCTACCTTTACAGTTGGAAAGCCTTGCTGTGTACGGTCTTTCACCGAGCCTCGGCTGCCTTCAGTCAGATAACGAGCCCTGTGCTGGGTTTCTGGCTGTACCACTATCTTCAGCTCCTTCCCCTCACTCTTAGTCGGATACTGACCACACAACATTGGGGTCTTCTTCCCTCCAGCTCCTTTCTGGTTCTCTGATGCTCTGGGAAGTCAAAGCAGACCATTAAAAAGATATTATAAGCAGTTCCCCAATAAAAACAAACTAAATCACAGAAAAGCTAAAAAGATAAAGAGTATATATTAATGGATAGAAGATTTAGAGTTGAGAGCAAACTTTGGAATTCTCTTTCTGACAGAGAAGGAAACCTGCAGGATGAAGAGGAACGGTGCTTCCCTGCCTCCTTCATCCACTGAAATAGGAACTGCTTTTCAGAGAGTAAACATAAAGGAAGGGAAAAGCAATTAGCATTAAACTATGTTAACAAACAGAAGAAGGCTCATAACCTGCTCTTTCATAGTCTGTGATACAGCCTGATATTATCTGAATAAGCTGTTTCGCTTCTGTAACAAATATACATATGTACACACACACACTGAATGGATTTAAGGTTAAATGATGCTTCTTTAAATAGGAAAACAGCCTCATGCCTGTCTCCACCTGAACTTGCATAGCCATGCAAACTCAAATACTAATTTCTGTCAAAACAGATTGATAAATTTATGTTAAAACCAAATTAGTTATTGTAAAAAGCTCTGACATAATTGCACCAATTTTAAATCTGCAGTGTATGAAAAAAGATTGTTTCTTTCCAGGTGCATACCTTAAGATGTACTGTATCTTGTGTTCAGTTCCATAATTAAAACCGAAATGAAGAAGCCCTCCAAAGTATAACATCATGTGATGCATTCTGTGATCACTTTAAAGCACAATGGAAAATAACTCTTCATCTTACACAGAGTAGGTTTGTATCTTGAACCTGAATGGAAGTCTAATAAACTCATTTAACACTAGCAAATGTAAACATGCCCTGGCAAATGGTACAGGCAGAAAAAGGGCTTAATGAATTTGTGCCAACATGGTATTCTTTGTTACTACCAAGAAGTAGTTTCTAACAGCTAATGACTCTGAAGAAAGCAGTTTAAAATAACAAGTGTGAATTGCTGAAAAAACAAATCCTGTTTCAGTGTGCAACACACGGAGGTAATTTATCCAGGATTTTTTCTTCTCAGGGAGAAGTGTGCAAGAAATGCTTTTTCTTCAAAACTGTTTACTGAGAGCTTTGCCACTGCATGTGTTTTTCACTGACCTGAAGGCTGAGGTAGCCCGTAGGGCTCTCTTTCCAATTACCAGGTGATTTATACTAACAAACATTATCAGGACCTTTCCTAAAACTCCCACTGTGCAATGAATAAATAGCACGAGGCCACACAGTACGCAAATACTTCCAAGTCATCCCCTAGCCCCTGCACAGCCTGGCCCAGCACTGTTCCTACAGAAGGGCCTTCTCCTGCCCCATGGAAGGTCAGGCATTTTGCCCCGATTCCACCACATATCATACCCCAGGAAGTCGTATTTGCCACACTCTTATTTCTGCTACGCCTTCCAAAACCTTTTCATACCTGTAACAAAGGGTTAAAATGCTGAGCCCTTACGAGGTCTGTGCTTTGTATGAATTTCATTCATGTTTTTCTGTTCGTGAAGGTTACCCACTTCACCATGGACTGCCCAGTGAGCCTCCTGCTCATCCAGCTGAGCCCAGGACGGACGCCCAGTGCGTGTCCCTGTGCAGCCCTGCCCTGCACGCTTGTTTTCAACCCAGTAACAGCAGAGAGGCAGGATCTACATAAAAAACTAGTATAAAAAAACCTGCAAGAGTATCATCTTTCTGCCAAGGAGTCCCGATTACTCTGCCACAGTCTAGTCAAACATACTGTTAAAAAAAATGAAAACGCTATGGAAAAACATACCTTCTTTTAGGAAAATAAAAGGGACAAAATTCTTCCTCAGTGTAGCATATACAAAACCTGTGATAGACTAATTAAACTGTAATTAACATCACTATGCTCTTCACTCCTGTACAAGTTAAGCAAAAACGCTACTCAAACTCAAGCTCATTAGATAATCACTTTCTCTATTCTTCCTGTCAGGACATTACTCCAATGGACTAGTAATTAAAAGGAATACTTTCAGGGAGTATCTTCTTTTCTCACTCGGAATTTTAAATCACACAGCTACTACCTCTTAGCTTCCCACAGGGACCATGAGAAGGAACGCTGGGCAACCTCAGCTACCGCAACCACTGCCAAACTACTCCCAACACTGTCCCTGGGACCCGTGCTTTCTGCACCTCAGTTAGGCACTGGAACGTCATGGGAGAACACTCCGTGCAAAGACACCACATGGGACGCTTCATCTGACCTTGTCACGCTTGGAAGTTCCAGCTCCGCAAATTAATACGGGACACTGAGATATTATTGGATTTTGAAGGGAAGCATTAGAGGCAGCCATCAAAATGGAATTTTCTTTTAACACGCAAAATGCGAAGTTTTAGCAGTGTGATGTTAACACTTTGGCCTCTCCAACATAGCTCTGTTTTCCTGAGAATACTTTACTCTTAAAGCTCAAGGTACCTTAATTGTCAACATACTAGTATTTTATATATTGTCATATTTATGTGAAGAGATGCTGCCTAACAATTATTCTGAAAGCCTTCCCTCTAGAAACCTCAAGTAATCATTACTTTCAATCAGATTAGCTGAACTTGAAAGCAATTGTAAAGCCTTCACCAGAACTTCAGTGGCCTTTATTCTCAAATTATGAGGATATATCATTTACACATCCTTTTAATTTACTTTATTTACAATACTAATATTCATGCACATACAAATAGTGAAATATTTCAAACACACACACACATTTATTTATTTATTAGCTTAACTGTTACCAGACAATGTCTCCTCAAAGCTAGCACTTCTTTTTTAGAAAAGAAATGTAAGTGGCAAAACCCACAATTCTATTAAAACAGATTTCCGGAGTTAAGGTTTGCCCGGTCCTGCACTGCCATCAGGGCTGTTCCCAGTGAAGACCTGAAAGTGGAAGTGAGACCAAGGATGTTCGAAATCTGAGAGTCTTTGCCCTAAATCATCATCAATTCATCCATTTCTAAAAAGGCTTTCAAAAATTCCAACAGTTTCCATAGGAATATATTCTTTTCCTTCTTAGGTTTTGAAGTCAACTGACTAGAAGCCTCTTTTAGGGCAAACGCTATTTCCACTTTACAATTTAGCAAGGGTGCTTTCCTTGCTCTTTTCTTAAAGCCAAAAGCAAATGAACTCCCTTGGCTGAACTCCATCAGGCCGGAAAGGTTTTTTAAAAAAAAGTCACTACAGTGACCTAGATTTGTAACGCTAAATCTCCATATTCTAACTGCAAAACTAAATTTTCTAATATCTTGGCCATTTCTTACCCCTGAGCTTTTATTTAGAAGGACAATTCTGTTATATAAGAGTTTTTCTGCAGTTCAATCTAGTCTGTATATGACACACTAGGAAAAAAAAATATGCTTCTCTCTACCCCCGAGTTCACAGAGTATTGCTGACAGTACCAATGAACATTCACTGGTTAGCCCCTAATATTTTAGGGAATGTTATAGTCTTGTGATGTTTTAGATTGGGAATGTACCTACTGTTCCAGAGTTTAATAAAACTCCCCTTTCTGTCCAGAGATCACATATACAGTCATACAGTTCTTGCCTTTCGATAAAGTTTCTTCCCTTTGTAAGGGAGAGCCTGACCTCCTTTGTGCTCAGTGGAAGCAGTTTCCTAGTTCCAAGCAGCTGCTTTACATATGCTAATTTGCTTCTTTGGCTCTACCATGTACTAATGTTCTACTTTATTATCAATTTCAGCTGGTGAATACAAAAGATGCTGGACAACTGCGGTTGTTGTAAGGAAATACTAGAAGACCCAGAGGTCCAAGGAGACAGGAGTGGTCGGCAGAGCCAACACTCCTGGTACCAGCCCGCTCCACTTTTCCCGGTGCGGTGCCCAGGCTGGCAGGAAGCAGCAGCACACTCTGGAGAGTTTCTCAGAATCACTTTCTCACAGTGAAATTTTAAGTATGGAACTGCAATGACCCTGGGAATACAGACTCCAGGCTCTTTCCCTTTGGAATATGAGAAGTTCATAATCTTTCCCATCAGTCAAATTTTAATATTCACCATCACTGTGATGAACATTAGAACGTACTGCAAGCACATACATAAGAGTAAAAACAAACAAAGTCCACTCCCCCCTCCCCCAAAAAACCCACAATAAAAAAGCCAAATCTATCTACTTGACCATCTTAAAAGTACTAAAGAAGCTACAAGTTAAAAAATAAATTAAAAAAAAAAGTATCCACATACTATTGTAAACTGATGGACTTTTTCCTCTTTAAGCAACTACTGAAATGCATTTAGTGAACAGTGTGAAGTGGGAGAGATGAGAGACCACCACCCAGGCGTGCCCATGTACAGACACACGCATGCACACAACCCAGAAGCACAGAGAGAAACAGGATTAGAGATTTATTTCTGAAAAAATCAAATACAGAAGTGAATTCACAAGGAAAAACAAAATCTGGTTCACCATATCATCTTAACATTGTATAAAAAAGTAAAGCATGTGTTAATTTAAATGATGAGAAATCCTAACAAGGCATTAACTTCTACTCCCATCACTCTCTCTATTTATCAAATAGAGAAAGAGACAAACAGAAGTAGGTAAAGTGTACAGACTGAAATCCTCACATAAAATCCTGCAAAAAAAATTAAGATTTAGGGTGCGTCCAGTCCAATTCTGCCTTTCTTTTTAAATACAGTAACATCTTCATTGCCATTTTATAAATGGAATTGTGCAATCTTTTAGGAATTTCACTTAAACAATAATACAGGTGAGCTCATCAGTGCTGCATCCAATTGTTTCAGGAAAGTTTACCTTTATCTTCTAAATAAAGATTAACAAGTCTAATGAGACCTTATCATGGGCTAGGACACAAAAGGGAAGAGTAGAGAAGGGATTTATGTGAGAACCTGAGTAGAACACTTGACGGGGCATGGGGGGAGTTTTATTAGTTTGGTTTTACATATGGTGATAGAACTTTTTAAAAAACAAAACAAAAAAACAAAACAAAAAAAAAAACAAAAATCAAACAGATACCAACCCATTTCCTGCTTTTGAGTTGCCTTTGCTGTCCGTGCTGAGCTGAGAAAGGACATAGTGAGGCGCTTTGGCACTGTCGGCATCAAATATATCCATGTTGGACTCTTCGCAATCTCGACGTTTGATCCCTGGCCTCTGCTTTGGATTTCGTTTGCGTGATTTACGTGGCACCTCAGTGTTATCATTGTAGGAACTGGTACTCATGTTACTGAAGTTGGAGGGTGAATCCTCCATCCACATACTGCAGCTCTGTTCTGACTCCAATCCACAGCCCTCATCCTGGCAGGACATCCGACTGTTGTCCAGCAAGTCCTCAGGTGGTGGCGAGATGTACAGGACTGTGTGTCTCTTCGGCGTTGACTGCTGCTGCTGGACTGTGTTACTGGTTAACTGCTTTTCACTTACCCCTCGGGTACTTACCCCCACGGCTGAGGAGCAGCTCTCCACTTGCATAGCCTTGCTGTCGGTGACTGAGGTAGAGTAAATGGTAGGACTGGAAGAGGTGGTAAAGGAGCTGCAAGCACCGCCCATGGAGGAAGAGGAAGGAGCTGAAGAAGCATCTGCGGTGTATAATTCAGAAGTAAATACAAGATACACGGTTCTGTGTGTGCTGGCTATAGCAGTCCCATTGAAATAAAGTGATTTATGAACCGATTTATTTCCCCCAACAAATATTTGGAATTTGGTAAGTTTTAGAATGTAAATGCTTAAAGCAATACAGCCTAACCAATACAGTACTTTGGAAATGTCCAAATAAGACTTAGTATGATCCACTGTAATCAACTTTTTTAAAACTTAATGTTAATTCATAAAAATGGCTGCAAGTAAACATAGCTTTCATTGCCTCAGCTGGACTAATTATTTGTGTAGAAGCCATTTCATCTAAAATAATGGAAGCCCCAATGCAAAATGCTTATAATCCATATTCAATGCCAATTAAACCATTTATTGTTGGAAATTTTTATTTTTGAAAAAGACGGGACTGTGCTTAGCCACAAAATATTAAAATAAGTTTCTAACCTATGAAGCAGAGAACTACAGGTCATTTTTAATGCAGACACTCCCTGCTTCAGAGGCAAATCCTGGAATAAAAATATGAGAAAATAAATGAGAAAAAGAGCTGCTGATTATTCCATCATAAATGAGAAATAAAATATAAAATCAACTGAGTTGGTAGGCAAAATGGAACTGGTATCAGTCAGTATGACATAGCTGTTTATTTTGAAGGTTCAAAACAGGGATGAAATACCTGTATTGGTGACATGCTGATACAAGGAGACATGAAATTTCTGTAATTTGACTCTTTCAGTCAATGAGACTGATTTCTCTCAGACTTTATTAGCCGAGTCCCTTATGCATACAGGGACAGCTTGGGACAGGTATCTGAAAAATTCACATTAAGCGGGATATTTTAAACAATGTGATTGTGACTTCTCCGGAGGTGACACAGATCAATCTGTTTTAGAAACATGAGAGGACAGCAAAACGCTTCAAACAAAACCCTGAAGATTTCTGGAGAACACCACAATCATTTCCACTACGGAATTATGGACAAATCAGCTGAAAACATAGGCTAAAACATTTCACAGGAAGCAGTATGGACAAACATAGGTATTTATTTATTTAAATTAGCTGTAGCTCACTGAGGAATAACTAACTGAATTTTATATTCAGATTTAAGCTTCCTAGGGGGGAGATTTCCTGTATTTCTGCACTGCTGACCACAGCTTAGACAATAAACCGGAACCACAAAAATAATCTAATTTGAGAAACAAATTGTACATACATACGTACGTAATTTTACAGTATGTTTGTTCAGCTAGTTACTGGTGTCATAGAGGTAATACCTATTAAGAGGAACATGATGTTTTCCTTTTTGTTGTTTGGAATTTTTTTTAAATCCAAAATATATTAGTTTCTCAGGTCTAAAAGGTTTAGAGATAGTTGAACTGTTTTATCCAGTTTAAGCCATTTAAAAGTAACAGAATAAAGTATGTTCAGCATGACAATACATTTAACTAAAGCAAAACTTAGCAAACCTTCCTATAAATCAGCCTGCTTCTAATTGTCAGGGGTATCAATGACTGATGATGAATTTTTAAACCGTTACTGTTTCTTACAGCTTTTCTGTGCTAAATGAATTTAAAAGTAAACATACACTACTTCAGATTGTAAAATTTAGTGGTCATTACACTTTATCAATAGACTATTCTGCTTTTATCTTCGTCGGAAGTCCCTTCCCCAAACCTCCCAGTAAATCAGGAACAGATGAATGATACCAGTTCCATTTCCCAGTTTGTTCTTTGGCAAATATAGTGGCTGAAATTGGAGAATTCAGTCACTTTGAACTGCATTCCAATTTAAAGGCAAGTTTATCCTTTCTACATCATGCATTAATGCAATGCTTTTTTCAAAAACATTTATAGGATTGGCAAGAACCATTAAATCTAGGTATTAATTTCAGTGACAATATTTAGGAGCTGATTTGCAGCCACTTTGAGTTGAGAAAGATCGTTGCTATTTGGGATGAATACTATGGTTTGTTAAAATAGAATTAGTTTCCATTCATCATTTATACACTCAAAGAAATATGCAGCATGCATACAGCATATATGCTGCATGCAAGTATTTGCAAACAGAATACATGGAGCACACAGCAGTAATGCTGCAGATCTGGATTACTGAACAGCAATATTTCCCCCATTTAAAATGAATTCTTCTTTTAATGGATGAAACTGAGTATCATGCATAGTACAACGCAGTGTATGCACGTCTCTTGTTTGCCTGTGCGTGACAAAGACTTTGACAAATAAATAATTACGTACATTGAACCAGGTAGCAGGGCTCTAGAATTGGAAGACTTCTCCTCCAATAGATTAATACCAAAGATCTATCTTTTTGCAGCAAATTCTAGGAATGTTTTAGAAAGGTCTTTTAAAAGACCTAGAAGAAAAACTTAAAGTGACAATCCATACACAGGTCTGCATTAGAACAGATATGCCAAACACTGATCGTATCCCTGCTTATCAAATGGTTCAATGCATACCCTGTCCAGAAATGCAACAATTGTACTTTTCCTTCACTTTCCTAAGAAAAAATAAATAAATAAATCACTAACCAGAATACTTTTCAGTATAAAGCTAAAAGAGCTGCTAATGGTATCATTATTTTAGGTTGCAGCATTCTGCAATATTTAAGTTGCTATCATTATTGCTATCCAAAACAATTTCTCCTCCAGTTTCTTTTCCTAGAAGTTAAAAAGCATGTATGTGTATGAACATGTGCATATGTTTTTCCTTTATACATTTAAAAAGGAAAGAAACACTGTCCATTATAAATTTGCTATACTTGCCTCCATTTACCAGAGACGCCCCTGTGTAACAGTAAATTTAGATTATCAAAACAATATCAAGCTAAATAGTAATGGCAAGAAAACCTTTCTCTTTAGCCTTACATATTCCCAAATGAATGCCATTACCATCCATAAACATGCAAGTGTTTTAGAGCATGTACAGGCCAGCATCTTCTCCATTATAATAGTTAAAAATATGTAAGAAAGTGTGACAAATATTGCAGCCAATGAAATCAACTGGCTATATTAGAACAATCAAATGCACAAATTTAAAATCTATTTTAGGGGGATAAATTAGTAATTGCTTTAGTAACATTTTAAGTTATGCAAATACTAAGAAACATAGTAAAATTTATGTTTTCTCACAGAGTCTGCAGGCCTTTAGCCAACTCTTCTTCCATTGAACTAATAAACAAACAAGTAGGGTCAATCAAATAAGAATTCACAAAGTTACTATAATGAATAAACCACTGTATGTTTTACATGGCTCCCATTTTGTTTTATCAATTTATTCTAAAGCTTGTGACAACACATTATCTGATACCCAAAGGAGATCTCTTGGTTGAATATGCTGCATTTTGAAATAATAAGTTTATTCTAAAGTTTCAGGAACTCAAACTTGACTGGTATTGCTTTAAAAGGTGAGAGCATTTTGCATTTCCTGGGCTTGAGGAATGACGTTTTCCCCAACATGCAGATAATAAACAAAATATAACCAGTGGACATTCAGTGGGAGGGGTGTACCTGGTTGCTGGTCTGTCAAGTTAGAGTGGAAACATACACACACCTTTCCCAGTTTAAGCATTTTTTTTTTATTTGAGGTTACTTTCTTTAGACACATATTAATGGGAATTGTTACAGGTGGCTCTTTCATTTGCAATTTAACAGTGCTTGCAGTGACAAATATATAGTTTAAATAAGTATGCACATTTTGAAATATAAGACTGAATATATTTTAACACAGCCTCAAAATAAAAATTGCTTTCAGAGCAACAACACTGAATAGAAGCCAAGTGCATATTATGGCAAGTATGCAGCCACAGTATTATAAATGAAACGTGCACCAGCATCACAAGGTGGGGGTTTTTTTTCCTTTTTCTTAATTAAAAAAAATGAAAGAGAAAAGAAAACTATTTCTGCATTAGAGCAACTTTGATCACTGTTGAAACTAAACCTCCTGAATCTATTCATTGCCATCACTGCGACATGTAAGGTAGTTGAAATAAGTAATTCAGAATTTGTTGCCTGTCCTACAAGCTTTTTTTTCCTCTAAGAGAGGCAGAATGGTATCAAACAGTTCAGCATAAGGAAGTCCTGGTTCTCTTTTGGACATCGTAATTTACACATCAGTAACAAGCAATTCTGTAACATGTAAATGAAAGATAGAAAATAACCAAGAACTAACAAACTATGTGGTTAGTGCTGGAGTTCAGAATGCAAATAAAGATAACCAATTACTCTGCACTACTCCTAGGAAGACTAAATTTCAAAGAAATTCCATTTGTTCACGATACCAGTCATTTTTACTTTTACTTCCCAGAAAGTCTAAAAAGGTGCCTACCACTCCCAAACATTTACCTCACTTCCAGGCAGTGAACAGAATTACATTCACAACCAAGAGACTGAATAATTCAGGTTCTTTCTGAAAACAAAAAGCAGCCAAAAAGCAGGCAGTGGAAGAAGGGATGCAACACGCATGTGGCACAAATGCATGCTGCTAAAAATCACAGGCTAATATAATATCAGAGACTAAGGGAACACGCAGCAAAGAGCATCCCCATGAGCAAATCAGTGCAGTCTTTTTCTTTTCAATAACATAAAGCATTGTACAAAGAAAATTTATTACCTCCTGAGTTATCAACTAAGGCAATGACATATATTTCTATATCCTATTATCTCGTGAAGTGAAACAAGGCATTCAGCCTCTAAAAAAAAGTCTGAAAGGCAGGAGAAAGAAAAAAAAAAAATCACTACTTGGCACTGAGGGAGTCTTGTCTTTAGGTAACACTTACGTGGAGCCAATCCTGAAATCCTTGTTCATTCTTTCCAAAGAGATCCTTAAATACAACAAGGATTACCAAGTCCTCAAAAAGAAACAAACAGCATCCTGATGTCTTTTTTTTTTTTTTTTTTTTAATTGCAGCTGAAGTGCTAAGTAAGTCACTTCCCAGACTGGAAAGCTTAAGATTGCAAATGCAAATAAATTGGAGATATTTTTGTTTTCACAGGTTTTTCAGCCACCTGTGCATGAACAGCCAGGACTAGCAGAAGCCATCAGAGAACCCGTCTTTTTCTCAGAACCTAGCCTGCATCCCATGCAATCTCCTATGCTATCTTCAGAATACAATTAATTGTCAAAAATGAAAACTCACTACACAGGGTGAGGTTTAGGTGGTGTATAAGCTTAATATATGAAGTATACCCATTTATTAAATTCGTTAATTTATCTAACATGTCATGTTCTTGGTAAGAGTTTTGTATGTTAATTGATTTATTTGAACCACTGCACACAGAAGAACAATTTCAGTGTAAAACCAGAAGGATACTATGTGCAAAATTTCCAGCATCAACCCTTGTGTTGCCAAAAGGTTTTGAAGGTAAAAAACAGAACTTACAAAGTGGCTGCAAACCTGCTTTCAACACCTCACATGCCAAACCTGGGTTTCTACTTTTCTTCTTCTTGTATTACTGATGTAATGTCAAAAACTTTTCCAAAAAGTTTAGTTTCAAATCAGTATCAATCCACTATTTAGAAATAAAACAAAACAAAAAAAAAAAGAAAGAAAGAAGAGACTTATGAAGAAGTCTGAAAACAAGACCGACCTATACCCTGGGTGAGATTGGATGGGTTAAGTGTCTCTGGCACTATTTGTCTTCACTATTGACAGACATTGTCACACAACCCACCACTCGATGCCTGTCTCTGAATGGCGAAGCTAGAATGCAAGTTAAGTGTATTAATAGAGAAAAAAACTAGCATCCCAGCAAATATAATAAAGCAATCCAATTCACCAGTTATTAAAAACACTCAGATTCAAGATAGGTAGGTTAATTTAATTTACATTAAGCCCAACAGTGTAAATTCCCCTTAAATTCACATGCTGAACCAAGCAGTGTATTATACTTTGGGTAAATACATCAATCAATCTTTTTTTGTTATAAATGACATCTGTTATTAAATTAACACTCAAGTTTAGGTATCTGAGTAGAACTTTTGTTAGTGGCTCGCACACCCCAATTCCACGTATCTTAGATCCTCCCCACTCAGAGCGATAACCAGCTGCGTACAAGCAAGTCAGAACTCTAGCACCCTTAGCTGCTCTCTTCAAGCTCTACCTGTCATCTCCTCAGCTCCCTCCACAGCCCACTACCCTAAAAGAGTGACTGTACAATGATCTAACAGAACAACACTTCCGTTTAAGGAACAGACGCTTTTGTTCTTCAGATACACAGTTGGTTTTTTTCCTAAGAAATCAAGAACTCCTCTTGGCCTTCATGAAGCCTTTGATGCTGCTACTGCAAGGAGGTGCCTGAACAATAGTACAATAAGACTGTTCTCTTTTTGCCCTTCACTGGCTTAGTTTTTCATTATTTGCTAAGGAACAGGGAATTCTCTTGCCACAAAGTAATTCTCAAGCCTTTTTGATGTAAGAATAGGAGCCACTTAATGCAAGAATTTGCCATAAAAAAATCTCTCAGAATGATAAAACAGCTGGTGTTTGAGCAGTTCTGGAAAATATATGAGATTCAGGAAGACTGAAAATAAACTTAATTTAGAAAAAAAAAGAGATGATCTAGAGTACATCTATACAATCCTTTATAGGTAATTATAAGGAAGCTCTGCTCCATGCAGAGGAGCAGGTATGCACTCAATGCACATTCAATCCCACACAACTACAATTTTTAATTGAATTTGCAGAGAACGTGTTGTCTAAAGTTTCCATAAAATGGAAACAGTAAGAGCAATCTTTATCTTTCATGTTTCCCAGCAATGACTTCTCACCAGCAGAGGGTTCTGAATGATGAAGGAACCTCTCCACCACCCCTGAGCCATACCTAATCACAGCCAGCCTCTCCCAGACTAATGCAATTAGCTCCACCATAGCACACACTATTGCCAGAAGTAATAAACTTGTTCACATATAGGCTAGTGCTAACAAGCCAGAGTTGCCAGGGCACTGTATTAATATACAGCACCAGGAAGATGCATTTTTAAAGAGCATTAGGACCTGGTTTAAATTAATTCTGTAAGAAGTACTTGACGCATGACCGAAACAAGCACACTGCAGACAGAAATCCCTGGAAGACATCCTCCTAGGAAATTACAGGAAGGCATTTCCAACTGGGAGGGCGGTTGGAATAGGAAAGGAAAAGCCTACAAAGAAATGGAAGTTTTTACAGGCATTGGAGACCAACTACAAAGAAAAATCTTTTTTTTCTGATAATTTGTTTACAACATGTAGTTATAAGCCCAGGATAATAGAATTAGTAGCAGCACTGATATGCCCTTTGAAATCTCTGGTAATTATTTCTGTATCAACAGGAAAAACTGACTAATGACACCAGGAAGGATGATAAATTGACAAAATATTTTCATTAAAAATAAAAATTAAGAAGCCTGACTCTAGCTATTCAGAAAAAAACAAAACAAAACCAAAACAAGACTCCACACATCTCCATTTTGAGGCTTTATTAGAATCTTTAGCTTGAGAATGATGAAAAAGCCTTATCTTGGCAATAGAAAACATGACCCATACCTGTCAGCACCTGGTCTCTACCCCATAGATGATGCAAGTGTTTTTTTCCAGTTCTCTAGAGTAGCATTTGAGAAGCAAAGCCTTATTTTCATAATTAAAATGACCATAAATGCTTATGGCAAGCATTTCAATAACAACTCTGATCAAAAAAGCCAATTATGCCTGTTTGGGACAAGCAGTCTGTCCCTTTAATTAAAAAAGGAGCACAAAATTGACACAACCACAAAAAGGTAAAGCTTCATCGTTTACCAAATATTTTCCCAGGATACAATCATAGATGTTCAGGAGCCAGAAAAATTCAATGCATCACAGATTAATTGTATCCAAATATGAAGAATGCAAAAAGAGATCAGTAAATACATTTCAGTGGCATAAAATGTTCCCCTTTTGTTACAGCAAGAATACCACTCTATGGAGAATTCAATCTGAGATAAGAACTAGAAACTGTCAGAATGGAAACGATGCAGGAAATACTGTCCTGGGGAGCAATAAAAAAAAAAATATGGAAAGATATATATTTGCTGCTGTGGAAAATGGAAAGCAGCTTAAGAGATCATCAACAAGCTGAAGAAGCTCATTCCAAGATCTGCTACAGAAAGAACAAACAGATGATAAGCAGAGAAGCAAGTTTCTGTAACAGTATTCTTCACTGGGGTTCAGAAGGTTTGAGCATTCCTGTTACTGGAGATGAAAGATGAAAATGCAACACTTGTTTTAAGTACATGGTCACAAATACTCCTGAACCATGCCCAAAAGACAAGAATAAGGTGTTAAACTACCAACTAGAAAGACATCTGTGACAAAGGACTTAAATTAGCAGTGTGAATTTTAAGCATCTGAAGCACTTGTTCAATGTGTCTCGACCAACGTGAAAAAAACTGGTCAACCTTTAAGAACCAACTGAAAAGAATCAAGCATCCCTCCTTGCAACTGGAGCTTAGAAATACTGTGTAGAAGGCATTATTAAAGCTTCAGGCACATTTATTTCATATAAGAAATCTCCAGACACAGCTTACAAAGACATTTCTTAGCATGACACCCTCCATGCATTTCAAGAGTCAAGAAGATGATTCATATTTAATGTGTTTATGGTACTGCACAAGGCAAAATCCTCCTTTTCCTGTCCCCTGAACAAAGACACTTGTAATTCAAATAGCAAGCACAGAGAATAGTTTCTAGTGGTAAAACCAGATCCTTTTCCTCCCTTCTGCTTTCCAGAAGAATAACAGAATTAGAAGCTTGAGATAGCAGCTTAGGTTGTGAACATCACAGCTCAAAATCCTAGAGTTCTATTAAATTATACTTGCCTGTTTGATATTCAGAGAGTGGGTAATACCTCTTTTGTCTGGATTAATGAATGAGATACACATTTATTAACAAATTAATGAAAATCCAATCAGCAACATTCCATTTTAATACTCTTAAAACTGTTCTGTAAATCACAAAACAAATTTCCAAATGGAAGAACTAGAAGTCTGCCCCGCAAGGTCATCACTGCTAAGAACAGCCCATCCTGCTCCTCCAAAAAAACCAGATAAGTTAACTGCAGCAACATATATTTCTCACCTATAATGTGATCTATATGGAAGAAAACCCCACAGCAAAGTGACTGACAGAAAACCCTCAAGTTAAGTTGACTATCAGCCAGATACTACCTTACTCTGTGTTTTGGGAAACAGAGAACTAACTGTGTTAATTACTACAGGAGTAGTAAAAAACTCACACCACTTCAGATCATTCCCTGTAACATAATCCTCTCATTATCAAGAGTAATCATATCTGCAATTGACTTCTACATACAGTGTGCTAGCAGCATTTCAAATTAGCCCTTCCTTTTAAAAACAAGAGTAAATGAGATTACCTACAACACTATGGAGACTGAACTATCATTTTCCAAAAAAGTGAGGTTTTAGAGCAAGTGAAAGCTGACATAAAAATTAAAGAGAGAGAGAGAGAGACTCTTACACAAAACAAGGGAAAGATTTCAGATACAGGAACACCCACTTGAAGTCATCCTTCCTCCTCACGCTATCATCTGTACAGCATCAGCTCCCTGAAAATGTGCCTATAGTCTGCTATTAAGGACTTGATACATGCAAATGAATAGTCAGTCTCGGTCTTTTCAAATATAAATGTAAAATACGTACTTATGTTTTCCTGTATAAGCATATAGACATGCACAAAGCCCAGGCTGATTTTCCTCTTATTTTTTCTGTTAAGAAATCAGAGCCCAGCCCAGCCAGACTTCTCATTACTACACAGGCAAGGTGACAGGGCTTGAAAATGTGGTAGCAACTTTTCAAAGACACTGTAACAATCCTAAAACAAAGAAAATAGTAAAAGGTGATACACCCTTTTATCTAGAAACATGGTACAGCTACAGCAAGAATGCAGCCAAAACACTTGTATCCTATTCTCTTGAGAAAGTGGAGAGACTTGGGTGCAGAAGAAACACGCAGCTAACCTCAGTGAAAAGCAAAAGCACTCCCGCGATTCTGGAAGTCAACTGAGAACACTGGAGAACACTCCCACTCCAAGGTAGCCATGTGCTGAGGGTACCAGCATCAGTTCGGAAGTGCTGCGTTCAAGACAGCTTAGAGGAGGAATCCTAATCAGCCACAGCACAGCAGGAATTTGTGGGAGGGGGGGACTATGACTATAAAACAATCCACTGAGATCCACTGCAAAGAGCAAATTGACCTCTCCCACCTACAACTTTTGTAGACACTGATGTTCCTTCCTCTGTTCCTAAGAGTTTGTCCCCAGCTTTAAAGAGAAAAAAAAAGCCTTGCCTCAGACCTACCAGAAATACCCAAGCACCTGTCCACCCTTGGGTTATAATATATCTCTTACATATATGTATCTTATCTCCCAACATGAGAGGGAGGAGGAGCATGGACTGTTCAGCTTTCTGCTCTGTCTGTCTAGTTTTGGAACACAGCCTATGGACCTGTTTTGCAGGTAAACATTTATCTAGGATGCATATATTTTCTTTCAAGGATGTGGTGGTGGAGTGGAAAAAAACCAAAACCAAACAAAAACCCCACTAAGATGCTACAATAAAACTATCTATGTGACACCATTCATTGGCCAAAATGCTGAGGTTGCACCTTCCCAGACACCTACGGAAGTTAGGCACCCACTCCCCTTAACTGCACCAGCTACATCATTTGGACTGGGAGCTCACCTCTCCTTGCATGTGTACACAGCACAACTCACCGTTGAATGATCCTGATCATCACAATCATGTATTTACAGAAGACCAAGACTCAATTGTTCTTGCCCTCACTCTAGTGGACACTGACATAAGTGATGAAAACAAAACCAGTCTTCGCTCCGTTTGGGTTTTTTTGGTCTGGTTGGTTAGGTTTTTTTAAACACAATATTTAACAACCTGGAGAACAGTAGTTGCTTGTGCTTAATACTTCTGATCCTGATTTTAACAGCACCCAGAAACTTAACTGTCTTATCACAACACTGATGGAAGGTCTCCAAAGCCACAGTTCAGTAAACAATTTAAACCAGCACAAACTGACAGCCATTGAGAGAAGCTAGCTCCACCTTTTCTGAACGCTCCTTCCTCGCCACATTACTCCTTTCCTTGTGCCACCACAAGCATTTCTGCAGACCTGCAGTGAACCCATCAGAGCCAAGTCTAACCTGGAGCAGCAGGTCCTTGACCCAACGCACTCTGCAGCACACACATGAAAAGCTCTTCTTTCAGCAGCGGTATCAGCAAAAAGTCTTTGTGAAACTACGTCATCTCTGACACTCAAAAGCGTTCTTAACTGAATGAGTAAGTCTCGTTTCAGTGTTAACAAAAAAATCTCAACACTATTTTTTGAAGTTTTTCATTCAAGAAAATTGTGCTGCAGTTTAACCCAAACACAGCTAACAGATTCTTAGGTTTTTTTAAAAGGAACTGGACTGGCTGTTAGCAGACACTAAATACCTGGAGGTAACAGACATTTAGTTCCATTCAAGTTTTTTAAGTCTTTTCTGTTAGATACAGAATTAATTAGCAGTTCATGTCTATCTGTGGATTTAGAGTGTAACAGGGTTTGTGGGATTTCTTTTGTTCGCTTGTTTTTAAGACACATGTTTCTACAGGATTTGGTTGCTGCTATGTCTTTGAATCAAACTGATTAAGTATCTTGATTTTAGAAATATACGCCCAAATTATTTTTTGAATAAGTGATATAAAAATATCAAATCCTTCCAATATAATAAATAAAAACATCAAATTCTTTGAATGACCGAAGTTCCACTGTGCACAGTTAAATCCACAGGTTCTCTCAGAAGAGGTCTGGCAAAACATGAATGGTGAGCAGTGCTGTAAAGTTTCTCTGACAAGTCTACAATCACTTCAGTTTCTGATAAAGATTCCTGTACCAGGCAAATCTGGGAAACATTCTCACACAAACATTTAATGCATATGAACTCATAGAGAGAAAAAAGAATAATGCAGCTATCTGAATCCTCACCTTAAATATATACATTTTTCTCAAGCAACAATTTAAGGCCAATTAGGGAAGTGGAACATGACCTTGTAAGAAATATGGGGATCAAATTATGCAAAAAAAAAAAAAAAAACCCCAACACCCAGTGAAGAAAGATGCATCTATCATAAGTGTAATGATCATTTTTTTTTCTTCATAGCACAGATGTTTACTAATGTATACAAGTTACTGACAAGAATTCCAGATGCAAACCAGCACTAAGGCTAACCTCACAAATCAGAACTTTGTCCTTAAATCCTCAGTTTATGTTTAATGAAGATCAATGACAGAGTCTTTAGACTGAAGTCTAAAACACGGCTGGGAGTTAAGATAAAGACAAAGATTAAAAGGTCATGCCTCGTTTTTATATGCTGTCAATTAGAAAAATAACTAATTTAAAATTATCTGTTTATAAAAGTGCCATCCTGACATCTATTACATTCTCATGTATTTGAGAATTTCATAATACATTACAATAGAGAGCTGTGTGTGAATGGGGTTTAAATACTAAGCTTCCTAAGACCTCTTAAAGGAAAACATGACTTTTCTTCTTCCTTACAGTTTGGTAGAAGCTTCATGGCCCAAAATGTAATCTCCCATTTCATTTTTTATCCTAGCTAGAATTCGCTGTTTCAGTCGGTCAGCATTCTGCCTTCGTTCCAAATTGGTATTTATCACCTCTGAAGACAGAGTACATTCTAGGAGTTAACGGGCCTGTGCCGTGTAGTAACAGAATAGCAAAACAGGTAACTTGGTTCTTATGAAGTTATAGATATGAAATACAGCAATCATTAACATAGAACACCTGATAATTTAGATAACCCAGTTTAGTTTAATTTATATTACCTAAATTCTCCTAGAATGAACTCTGTTACTTCTCCACAAGCTCTTTTTTACAGTCAAAACTTTGCCAGCACTGTTCATGTTGGCCAGAACATTACAAACCTTAACAAAGCAACTGAATAAATGAGAATGCTTACCAGCAGCAACTACAGCTGGAGGCGGCGAACCTGCCTCGCCACCACTTGTTTGGCTCATGGATGCTACAGATGTTTCTCTGGAAGGTGGTAACTGCAGCTCCTTTGGGAGAAGGTCATAGACAGATTCTGTTGAACAAAAAGCATTTAATCAAAAATTTATTCATGCTCTGTAAGAGAAAAGAAATAATGTTTTTGCCTAAAAGACACAAATGATAATCCAACCTTTTCAGAACCTTTTGAAAAAGTTACATTAAGTACTTGGAGATCTTAACATCATGGAATAAAGTTATTTCAGAAAACAAACCAACCACGAAAACATTAAGATACACATTCTCAAGACTGAAACAAAAGGACACAAACTTGTCCAAACAAAGAAATAATTCATGAACTTCCACAGAAACTGTACTCATTTAGAATGAAGGGGCTGACAACATGTACACATCACATGAGAAACAAAGACAAACCTGTTCTCAGAATTCAAACTGTGCAACTGACTTCCAAAAGAGCCTAATATAGTACTGTCATCCACAGAACATCCTATAAAGTCTTCCCATGTACTAAGTGCCAATTCTTGTTATGCAAGATCCTTTACTTCCATTTATCTGCAACATTTCTTTTTGCCTCAAACTCTCCTGTAAACTCAAGCAGACGCTCCAGAGAAAGCAGTCTCCGCTAACAGAATGGCCAGTGCCAGTCCATTTTACACGTAAAGCTCTTTAATGTAACTGTGGCAGATCCTGTACAGTAGTAGAACACCTAAGAAAATTTTTTGTGACTTCTCTACTGTGAAGCAGCTGTGGCCACCATACATGGCTCACCTGATGGCTTCAGCAGCCAAGACACAAGAAGTGAAGTCAACATCCTCACATTCAACCTGCTTCTCCACGCTTGCTGACAGTTCCCAGCAGTCACTGCCTACAGTCAGATGGCTACCTCTGCGTTCAGTTAGCAAGAGCTCTCACTGCACCCAACAACTGAGAATGTATCACTGAGTTATTCTGAGATAACAACTCCACTCGGGCATGAGCACACAGCCGTATATGCACCTCTTCCAGGAGATACACCAAAGCTGCATCATTTCAAACACCTGATCTGGAGATATAAGGAACCTAGGTTAAGAGCTATAAGCTGAATCAACAATTCTACACCACAAAACTTTATGAAATTCCTTTATATGTATTATTTAGGTGCCTGAGACAGATATGGAAAACTCAATGTGCATTTTTAAAGTTTTTTTCCCCCCGTGAAGCAACATTTATACTCAATTGATCCTAAGGTAAAATATCTTTGTGCAACAATTCTGTAAAAATTAGGAAACCCTGAGTTATTAACTAAAAAGTTTTAACTGCATTAGGCCCTATAAAAAATGAAGCATACTCAAGACATCTACAGGTATACAACACCTAGCAACATATAATTGTATTTAAAATATAACACATAGCAAATGCTGGCTATGCCACAAACCAGAACAGTTACCATACTGGGTAACAGGGCAAATACTCCCACCACTAACTGGCATAAAAAGAGCCCAAGAAAACTTTAATGCTGTTTACAGGATACTACTTGTCTGTTATGTACAAAATCACAAGCAACTACCAACAACGGCTGGGAACTGGTGGTGAGCTGTAATGTGAGTTAGCTCTGCAGCCCGTCAAACTTCCCATCTGCTGCAAGATTTTTTAAATTTTTTTCAGTTACACCCACTTTTTGGAGAACTAACTTTTCAGTACTGTGACAAATAAACTTTTTTTTTTTTTTAATTTAAGCTGATGATCAAAATATTAGCAACCAGAGGCTGCAATCCAAATCCCAAGCAGAAATCTCTGCAAAGGTTTTCTATAAGAGTTACCCATAATGCTCAGACAACGTCCAAGTAAAATATTTTGAGACAGCTCAAGTTCACTAACCATAAACTCATAGTTTTATTCTTTGGAATAATCAGCAGGGAAAAAAAAAATTACTTATCCTTACTGAAGATCTTAAAAGGTACAAAAGGTAAAGGGAAAAGGCATAGATATTTTTTCATACTTTTGCTCCTGTTTTTACTAGGAGGAACAGCTGCATTAGCATTTCCCTCAAAGATGAGTTCCCTTCTAAAATTAACTTTTTCCTCAGCTATTATGGTCTGATTTCTCACTCTTCTGAACTAGTGATTTTCAACACCATAAAATTGGCTTTCAAAGTAAAATAAATTAGAGCAGTTTAAAATTGGTTATGTAAAGATATGATTACAGTGATGCTTCTCATTTTCTTTCCCCCAAAAAAGGTTAGTTCTTTTTTAGTGATGTCCTGGTTTCAGCTGGGATAGAGTTAATTTTGTTTCCAGTAGTTGGTATAGTGTTATGTTTTGGGTTCAGTATGAGAACTGATAACACACTGATGTTTTCACTTGTTGCTAAGTAGTGCTTATACCAAGTCAAGGATTTTTCAGCTTCTCGTGCCCCGCCGGCAAGAAGGCCAGCGGGGCACAAGAAGTTGGGAGGGGACACAGCCAGGACAGCTGACCCAAACTGGCCACAGAGGTATTCCATACCAGATGACATCATGTCCAGTATATGAACTGGGGGAGTTGGCCTGGGGGGGGCAGATCACTGCTCAGGAACTAACTGAGCATCAGTCAGCAAGGGGTGAGCAATTGCATTGTGCGTCACTTGTTTTGGATATTCCAATCCTTTTATTATTATTGTCATTTTACTATTGTTATTATCATTACTAGTTTCTTCCTTTCTGTCCTTTTAACTGTTCTTACCTCAACCCATGAGTTTTACTTGTTTTTTTTGTTTCTGCCCCAATTCTCTCCCCCATCCTACTGGGTGGGAGGGAAGTAAGTGAGCAGCTGCGTGGTGCTTAGTTGCTGGCTGGGGTTAAACCATGACAAATCATAACATATTACACTTTATTAAGCAGGACTATTGTGTACTTTTTGTGTGTATGAGCACTTACATAGATTAATCATACTCTAAATTTTAGCTTTTATTAAAAAAGGCGAATCATGCCTTTATTTTTTATCTTATAATTTTTACTTAAGTTACAGGTGCATACAGACTTGAATCCAATTAAAAAATTAAAACCCAAACTAAATTGCATTTAAAATTGTTACTAGCCAAATACCATCTCCCTATGCCTGCTGTGCCAATGAGGGGGAAGAAAGGGGGTTATCAAGGCACAGTTCTTCTTAAGAAGCGAAGAGAGAGCAGGAAGTAAAAGGGGGGGCGAACAAATCATCTGAGGAAGGTAAAGGAAGTAGAGAATTTTTTTTATTTTTTTTTTAATTGCATTGAATATACTTCCGCCAGTGAATCACGAGTGCTAAATTCATGGGAAAGAGATGCAACAGGTATTCACTCTTAGAACAGCAGGAGCAAACAGGGCGCTGGAAGATCAACTGTAACCTACTCTGCCTTGGGTAAAAAAATTTAAATATCTACCAGCCAAGTTCTAGCTGGACCATCCACTGAAGAAGAGTAGAGAGGTTGTACATTATCTGGCTTGCAAAAAGGAGCACGTTTGACCTAACAGAATTTAAGACCCTATGCAGTTGTGTTCACAGCTTTAACAACAGGGAAGACAGTGTAAGATCCAGAACTGGGAAACCAAAAAGCTCAGCTACTACTTCATGTTGCCACTGTCAGGCAGTTTCTGCACTGGCACTATAAGGACAATACAATTTATCAACAGGTGTCATTGTAAATTCAGATCTGCTTTAATACATGGAAGCATTAGAGCAAGAACCCTGTTAACGTACTTATACTGACTGCTATTGGGGACTTCCAGTCTCAGTTCTCCTCTTTCTTTCCTAAGCTGTGAATTCAGTCCTCATGTACAAAGCCCAGGGAAGTTATATGAAAGAACGAAACCTATGTGTTTGTACCTTTCTAAAAACAAGCCAGTGTAACTCATGCTCCCAAGCCACTTCACATTCTACCAGCACAGAAACACAGCCAGCGCTGCCTATTTTGCAGACATTTATTTGTCACGCTCCATTCTGAGAAGGCTTCCGTGAACCACAAAATCCCAAGCAGTTTTCAGTGAAAATTTTTACTTATTTCCATGTTGAATGGCTCCCATAAGCTCAGACGCTGGCATAGCTATCAATACATCAAAAAAATCCTCCAAATAAAATGTGGCGTTTGGAAACCACAAGATATGTGTGGGTGTATTTTCTGCTGAACTACAAGTTTTCTTCAAGATGAATATCTCAATTCAAGAGACTGAAGAATGAAAGGTTCAGATTTTGTCCCAACAATGAAAAGCACAAATACCAGCTGAAGAAAAATACAATTACGATGTGAGAAACTACTTCCCTACTTGACATCCCTGTGCCTCTAAGTATTATTGCCCCTGCAGCCAGCAGTTTGTGCAACAGCTCCAGACAGCAATCCCTCATAAATTAGCACCAGCCTTTATTCTGGCTGGCACTGATACTACTACCTGCAGGAGGTTAGTAAAATCCAAGCTCACTTCTGTCAAAAAAACAGCCATAGGCAGATGTTGAGCACTGAAGCAGCTGCTGCACTGTAATTACCAGCCAAGGTATCCATCGCAACCTGTCGTATAGAAAATTATGCCCATTCAGCTTTGTTGACAAAAAGTGATTTTAGTTCAAAGTGCACCCTGCAACAAATTCATCCTACTGAGCCACCTAAGAAATTCACACGCTCCACTGTGCCAGAGCTGGGAAGGCTGCTGCCCCTGGAGGAGTAGTAGCAGTATTTAAAGCTGCTGCAGTCACTTGACAGGCAGCTCTACTTATGCTGAATATTCTTTTACACCTAAGACACTGGAAGTAACTCACCAAGTATTTCTGTTATGCAAAATGTTTATTGATGAGCCCCAAAATGAGGGATCATAACACAGCATGTGTGCGTGCATGTAAGTGGAGAAAACTTTATATTTTTAGGTTTGTGTTGCATATATATACATACACTTTCATTTCTTTCTGTTGTCTCTCAAGAAATCCTCTTTGAGGAGAGAGCTGCTCATCATTATAATTCTGTCATGACTCAGAAGATATTTGGTGCTGATTACAAAGCCTCATTTCCAAAAGCCAAGTTATTAGGTAAGAGTGAGCTTTTCTCTTTGGGTTGGTAGTTGGTTTGGGGGTTTTTTGTTTAACAAATTTATTTTTTAACTCTCAAACATGATGAAGGTTCTGTCAAGTTTGCTGCTTCAAAAGGGATGCTCAGATCCAAAACTCCTACAGCATATTTTTTTCTCAGGGAACACATAATTTTAGCAGTAATCCTAACAAGCACAATTATAATCTTTGTGAATAATTCTAACAATACAATAAAGAGAGGGAGGGAGGGAAAAGCTAGAATTAGAATTGAAGCACATTCCCAAAGATCACAAGACCATGAAGAGCAAATCTTTAATTTCATGCTTCATTGATAAAATACCAAACTACCTGAAACATGGTCTAAAACATGACACCCATTTTTTATCCCAATATGCTTGGCTACCACACCTAAAATTGAAGATGCACCCTACACTAGGAAAAGAAGCTGACATTAGCCTTGACAGCTGTAAATATGAGAAGACAGAGCAAGCTATTAGGAGGGAAGAGAACGCTGCTGAAGAAGTCACAGTGAGGTGCAGCCAAGAGAACACAGATGTGGTGGAAGAGGACAACAAACAGCACCACGAAGGTCCAAAACAGACAGCACAGGCCAGACCACCATCAATGCCTCCTCTGCCTCCCCAGTTCTTCCAGGCCTATCTTCCCCTCTGCTCTCATGGCTCCCCATAACTTCCCTCCCCTCCCAGCAGCGTGAGAAATACCACTTAAGAATGTCCCAAACAGAAGGGAGGGAAAACATGGGAGGTCTGCTGGGTAGCACATAAGGAGGAAAAAGAGATCAAAACCATGGCATTAACACAATACAGGAAAGACATGGACCTGTTGGAATGGGTCCAGAGGAGAGCCACGAAGATGATCAGAGGGCTGGAGCACCTCTCCTGCGAAGACAGGCTGAGAGAGTTGGGGTTGTTCAGCCTGGAGAAGAGAAGGGAGACCTCACAGCGGCCTTCCAGTACTTAAAGGGGGCCTACAGGAAAGATGGGGAGGGACTCTTTATCAGGGAGTGTAGTGATAGGACAAGGGGTAATGGCTTTAAACTGAAAGAGGGTAGATTTAGATTGGGTGTAAGGAAGATGATCTTCACTGTGAGGGTGGTGAGGCACTGGAACAGGTTGCCCAGGGAAGCTGTGGATGCTCCATCCCTGGAAGTGTCCAAGGCCAGGTTGGATGGGGCTTTGAGCAACCTGGTCTAGTGGAAGGTGTCCCTGCCCATGGCAGGGGGTTTGGAATTAGGTGATCTTTAAAGGTCCCACCCAAGCCAAACCATTCTATGATTCTATGAACACATGGCACAAGTTTAAGGTCAAATCCAAACTTTAAGAAAAAAACAAATCCTGGCTTTTCTTCAGAACAGATGTAGCTTCATAGTCTAAAACACTTCTTTAGTGAACTGGATTACTAGGAGCTATCATTTCAACACTTCTCTGAAGAATCCAAAATTGTTTGGGTACCTTTAAGAAAGCTTGCTGCAACAAGCCTGCTCTTCACAAATCAGACTTCAAATGAAACTTTGTGTTTTCACCTAAACACAGGCCAATGTTTATATATGCTGCACTATAAATAGCATTAAAGCAAAAACTGACAAATTCCAGAAAGATTAGAGTTGTTGCAAGGAAACTAATTCTTCCCCAGAGGATACAGTTTTGCTCCATGCCTGATAGCATATTTAAATAGCTAAAGCTCCCTCCCCTATTGATCAGCTCACCTCCATCACCATGTTTTACATGTGTGCATGCACACACAAATACTGAGTATATGAAGTTTTCTGCTACGATTTTACATTTATTCATGTGGAAAACACCCACAAAAAGAAAAGGCTGTTATATAAATGCAGTATTGCATTTGAAGGCAAAAATAAAAATTCAGCATCATTATGTATTTTTGCCTAATCAGCAAGAATAAGTATATAGACAGAATTCCTGGTTTCAGCAGCCACTGTGTTGAATCAAGGAGTCAAGTTTCAGCCAGCTGACAGCACAGTGTCCTGTAACTTATTGCTGATTTCAAATCCCCTTGATGAATATATTAGTTGATCTCAAGTTTCTAGGGGTTTTTTTGCAAGAAGTAGCTCCATTTATACCCAACATCTCCCCTAAACACATATTCTTTGTCCATATAGGAAGAGAGGAATGTACATTTCAGGATTACTGTTATTATGAAATATAAAGAAGATTGAGACACAAACAAAATACTAATGATCAGCCAAGAGTCACACACACTCATTTCCACAAACCTTCACCTGCCCTCTGTCACATGCACTCATGTAATCAGTTATTAGATATCTTATTTATAATAAACTTCTGCATCTTGTATCTTCCCTCAAAATACCTCAACTAGACTAACTAGATGAGCTCAAGCTTTGCAAATTCTACTACTGAAGGACACATAGGGACAGGCAGATTTGCAAAAAGTATTTTAAAAAGTGTCAAATTTCTTCAACTGCTCTTTATCCGATTATCCTACTCCTATAATCTCTCATCTGAGATCAGCTGCTTGTAACTTTGATCTTCCTGCCAGTTATACTGACAGTTCAGAAAATTATATTTCACGTGGCTTTACTGACCAGAACAGCACCAAACATTAGGTCAATGTCCAACACCACAAAATCTTAAATCTGGGGAGGACAAGATTTTGTTAGTGTACTGCTTGACACTGCACAAAACATTCAGAATTGAAATGTTAATGAAAAATAATCAAGTAACATGATACTGGACTTGCTCGTTATTGCAGCACATCAAAAACAGCGCACCCGAGCCAAACAATAGGCATTCCAGTACACTTGGCTATCGGCGCGAACCGAGCCAGCATCGACTCTCAGGTGAAAGGTATTCACCACCACTTTTTTGGAAAAAAAAAAAAAAAAACAGCAAGAGCAGCAACAAATCCTGAAGGAACACAAAAGGATATACAACACTGATAGAAGGGATGCTAGTATAAACTGCTACACACAACCAAAAATCAGTTCATTTTAAATTAAAAGAACTGAACAAAAGCCATCTGTGAAAGGGCTGGATGCATTATGATCAGTCTACACAAAAACATATCCTTGGGTCAACATGTATCTGTATCAGTCCCAGCTGCTGGTGACAGGAGCTCTATCTTTGAAGGAGAGGAAAGGCCACAGAAAGATTTAGGCAAAATAACTCGGAGAAGGTAGGAAACGGTGGGTGAAGCTGATCTGATGATATTACAGTGGAAGTACAAAAGGCTGGTGGCTCGTGATGGCAAACTGAAATTACTAAGTGCTGCTCCTTTTCCTATTTTACTCACTTTACCGTAGGGCACACACACACACACAGTTGCCCCTTAGGCACGTTTTTAGATTTCTACATACAGACTAACCAAGCTAAATTACAGGCATCTGGGCTTACAGCAAAATCTAAGTACTCCAGGCTTCCCCCATCACCACCAACAGAAAATACTATACTGAAATTTGTAAACGATTCTCAACAACACAGTATCAAAGGAGCTTTCAGAAACACACCATGCCTTGTGACCAGCCACATTAGATTCCTCCTTACTAACTAGGAAACTGTGATTGTATTTAAACTTTATTCTTAGAAACATAGCAGTTAAGCTTATGGAAACAAAGGGAACACAACACAACTGATTCCTGTTTGGGAGTGCTAAGACAACTGTAAGGTTCTGTGAGAAGTCACTGCAGCTTTGGACATGTCCCAAAGAAAGCCCCACTTTTTCCAAAGCATGCATATTCTCACCATGGAGAGTACTCTCCGTTGTAACGAAAAAGGAGAATTCTCATTTCAGAATTTCAGCTAACCTCCTACAGTCAGAACAGAAGCCACTTTCAAGTAAAAGGTCACTTGTTAAATAATCCAAGTTTAACCCTGAAACGGAGATAGATGCTGTCACTTCAAGAGGACAGAAGGCAGAAGAGGAAAGAGAAGTAGTTTCCCCAAAATAGCTAATGAAAGTAGTTGTAAATCATCAGTTCAGCTGTAATGGAGCAAACCAGGTACACATGGATCCAGTAGTCCATCACACGCAGCACTTGCAAGACTTTTCTGCAGCTACCAATCTTTAACGAAACTTGAATTACTTTTCGGTTGCATCTATGTAGGAATTTCAGCTATACAGATTAAGAACTGCAATTTCTAGTAATTTAGTGCCTTGTTAACTCGCACTGTGCTAGGACTGGTTCATGATGTTATAAAAGATCTTGTCTGTCCTCAAACTTTTGTGAGGCTTTCTTAGCCTACCAGCAAATTTAATTGAGATCCTTCTGGCTGGTTGACCAAAAAGCTGCTTCTTGTAACTCAGCACTTGGTGACACTGGGAGAACAGAAGATACAGAAACAGCAGAGAATACACGTTTCCAATGTTTAAGAGCAACAGCAGGCTCATCCATGATGAATGCAGGCATCCTCATTTTGCCAGTACCACCAAACACTTAAATGTTATGGAATGCTCTTTAGATATACCAGTGATTTCCTTACGCTTTGCTATGCTGTACCAGAAGCAAAGCCATGCCACCCACAACTTCCATGCATGGAAGCCAAGTTACAAACTTGATGGAGAACTTTGCCCTGACCTACTAGCAAATGAGGCCATAACTAACGTAGACGGAGATGGATATCATCATCTGAAAAGGTCATCTACTCCAGACTGCTACAGGTCCACAGAATCCTGCTACAGAACTAAGAAAGCAATATGCAGTAAAATAGCCATTTCTGCTTTCTAGGCATATAATTGCCCCTCAGCCCCCCCCCCTTTTTTTTTTTTTTAAGTAATCAATGTAAATTCAGTAGAATAACCAGTAAAACTTGTAATAGTGGGGAAATGTTGGCAGGTTATTTGTGACAACACATAGTTAAGAACACAAAAGAGGAACCCAGGAAAGAAGTATTGCTTCTGCCTTTAGCTGAAGCCATTCTTCCACTGCACATAATAGCCTCTAAATCAATGTCTGATCATGATGTGGAAAATCCCTCTTTTTGCTACAGTTTTCCACTTAACAACAAAGATGTCAGACATCACTTAATCTGGCTGCAGCTCCAACTCCTACTTCAATGCCACTTCTCCAGGTTGTTCCCCAAGCCTAGCCTTGAGGAGGTCATTGAAATACAGCCCCGGCTCTCTCCCAGCCCACCCGTCTGTCTCTTCCATCACAGTGATCTGTTCCTGTGACTTTACCCCCTCTAATGCTGAGGGCTTCTTCAGCAGCATCCCTTTTATCCCCACCACTAGACTAAAAGGTAATGACAGCCTTCCCACTCAAAAGGCAATCACACAGGAGAGCACGATCAGTAAACGGGTGATGATGTGAACAGCCAAATTGTTTGCAGTGGAGGCAAAGACAGGGCATTTTCCACTTGCAGCTGGCATTTTTTGCCTTTAAGGGTAGGTACATCCTGGAAATCCCTTACCACTTCTGTGACCTCATGAACAACAGCAAAGTTAATCCTTGTCTTTTAATAAGCTCCCTGCACTGAACGGCTGCCCATTTGATCCCCACTGATACCAGACTCCTCAACATGTTTTAATACCCATACAGATTTGGCTGCTTCTTCCAAAGCCATTTCCTTGCTGCAGCACATGACAGTCACACCAGAGATTAGACAAAACCTTGGTGTACTCTTCTAATCAGCTGGCAGCATCGAAGCAGAAATCTCTTCTAATGATGTACTCTAAGCTGATCAAAAAACCAAGCAAGCAAACAGGCAAAGAGAGTTGTTTGCATGGAACTAAGATTAAAAAACAATTAGAAATACATGAATCTGCAAGTACTCACACATGTGAGGCAGGTGAGAAAACTAAAGTGGAACACACATGCTCAGCAAATTAAAGAAACTCTATAAAGGAAAAAATAATTGTGTCCATATTCCACCACATACCCAGCTAAGCATACAAATTCAGGTGCAGAGTACCCATACACACATGTATAAAGATTCTATGATGCTGATCAGTTCATGTTAAGACACAGTTTTGGGCTAAACCTGTATTACCAAGGTTCCAAATGTCAAGTAAAGCCCTGACTGTCACTCCTCGCTCCAAAAGTAGCTGCATTTTAATAAAACTATATATGCAACTGAGTATCATCCAGAAACTTTTGTGGGTAAGAGATGCTAAAACCAAAATCTGTTCTACACCTGAAAAATCTAGGCCTCCGAATCTGCCAGAAGACCCTGTGGTTTGTTTGTTTAACTTGAAGTTCTGTTCTACTCGGAAGTCCAGTGTCTACAATAAACAATATAGTTTAGTGGTTGAGTCTGTTGTAAGCCACCGATTCTATCACAATACTTAAGTTCACAAAGAGTTTTTAAAGAATGATGGGGGTAATGGAGTGTTACATCAGCTCTAAATACTCAACATCTAATCAAAGCCTTGCTTTGTTGCAAAATGTTAGTGTCATGTGACTCTCATGGATTTTTCTGTATACAAAAGCTTGGGTGTGGGCATACTTTGAAGCCAACTATTTTACCTGTCAGGAAGAACCTGTAAGAGCCAGCTGATGAGCCCTCCAGTTCTCAGCGCTCCCCACAGCTCCCTCCATATATCCACCAAAGACAAACAGGTTCTCCTGCAGATCTCAGGAGAAGAATTTACTGAACAAGTTTGGTTATTACAGCACAGAGAACAGAGGATACATTTCAGAAACCTTAGCCCACCCTCAAGTATAACAGGTATTGGAACCAATACAGAAACTCCACATTCCACGACACAGTGACTGCTCTCGCTTTATCTAGGCTAAACTGGGAGAAGTAACATCAGGACCCATTGGAGTAAATTCTGCAGTGAAAATATAGACAGTGTATTCCTTTTTTGTCTCCGAGTTAGCAAGATGAAACATTACTACAGCTACAATGAGAATACACACATATACCTTCATGCAGATGAAACAGAATTTGCATATAGCCAGTGGTGTATTTTAAGAATTGTTGCTGATAAGGGGGCTGGCACAGTGCATAGGAACAGGGACTGCACAGACGAGAAGCCAAAGCAGGATAACGAGCACTCAGTAAGAAGCTCAACAGAGGAAGCTTTGAGAGTCTGAGAAAGGCAACTAGAAGACAGACAGAGCGCCTAGTGCATAAAAACAGACGAGAAACAGACTGAGGTAGGCACAGGCCAGAAGAATCTGTGACCGCTAAAGTACTTTCTACTCCACTGTGGTGGTTTTGTTGTCATTGGGGTTTTGGGTTTGGGGGTTTTTTTCCTTTCTTTTTTTCTTTAGTTGGTTGGCTTTTTTGAGTACTCCATGGAAGATCCAAACTCTCACTCGCCGAAGTGAGAATCGCGCACAATAACTGCGGACAACGGCAGCTCTGCTTAAGGTACAGCAGAGATTTTATATGATAAAGTTACAAAAAAGACTTGAAAGATGGAAAGAATAGACAACATAAAGAGTAAATCAGCTTTTGTTCTGTATCTGTCCAAAGAGGATTTGATATATTACAGACTATCATATCTTCATATTTCTTAACATCTTGGCAACTTCAGTAGACTTAACATAGGCTTGCTTAGCAGTAGTGAAAAATGAGGCAAACAGCCCTGAAGACAGGTTTAAGTTTCATACGGAGCAAGGGAAGACCCTACTTGAGCATACCTAAGAATAGATAAAACGCAGCGGCTGTTCAAAGAATGCAAAGTGCTTGTTGCATAGCTGTGTGGCAAAAGCCAAAGAGCAAGAAAAAGCCTATACTTAGTGACACTGAGCAAAAGGACACAATACATTACTAATAGTCTTGATGCAGACACCTTAAAACAGTTTACAAAGTTGTTAGTCTGATTACTCCTATTTTTGCAAGTGCAGAAACTGAGCCGTAGGAAGAACATAACTCGCAAGGCCCCCCAGCCAGCCCACCAGCAACAGGACACAATCAAATTTCGTGTACCCAGGCTGCAGTCCAGTGCTCAATCCACTAGGTAACATTTACTAAAACAATGCTTTTATTTCATGTCTTCGAGTACATCTCAGAATAAATGTGATTAAACATAGGACTTGGTTGAAATTGACAGTGTAACCTAAAATACATAAAGACTACTTCATTCTGTTCCTGTACACGTTAACGTATTGGACCACTATTTTTCACACAGCTCTCAAATGAGGGTATGTCAGCAAGACAGTTGGTACGCTTCCCGACACAAATTGTACTGGTGCTTTCATTTCAGTAGCACCTCTGAAATAGAGCACAGTGAAACAAACCATAGGGTACTATTCCCTCCCTCTTTATCTACCACACTGTATTCAGCGTATCTGTAGATGGCAAAGCAGTAAAAGACTGGAAGCAAGTCTTCCCGCCAGCACTCCTGTTATTGTCAATACTGGCAGAACGATATTGCTGCTACAGCAACAGTGGCAGGTTTTCAAAGGAACTGCAGTGTATACAAGGATGTTTTACACAGCCAAACAGAAAATCTTCCTTCCAGTCCCCTCTGGCTTCAGACAAAAGCAGCAAACCCTAAATCAACACGATTCATGAGCACATAGGGAAAGGCAGATGCCACGGTTCTGCCTGCACTAGAAAACTTTATGATTAAAGAGTTTGTGGTGGTGCAGCTCAGCTCTGAAGAATCAGCAGAGGATCTGAGCACTCCATGTTGATGATGTAGCACTGGACACTGTAAAATCCAAATCCTGTCTGCAAATGCTGCTACTCCAACACTGAAATGCACATTATAGTATGTTAGTGGAGAAGAGTTTGCTGGAAAGACAGCCACCTGTATTTTAAGGGCAGATGATCAGTAATATATTAACCACCAAAGTCATTAAAATTTTATCACAACTGTAATATCATTATTTCTTGTACTTAAAAATAAAAATGAAAGCTAAAAGTTGCTTCTTGCATTTTTTTTTAACGGACAAGTGTTAGTACCAAAAATGCTAGTAATAAAAAGGTAATTTTGCAAGCAATTCATAACTGAACAAAAATCAGTTACTGCAGTATCCCACTAAACTTCAGGAAAACTGTTAAACTCAGTATTCAGGATTCTGCACAGCAGGGTAGGGTTGAGAAATTAATCCTTTTAAAGTTGAATTTCAACAACTGACAAAGGCATGTGTTAGCTGAATTCTATTTATGGCATTCATCCAAATATCAAATAAAGCTTTCCTGGCTGTGTTTCAGTCATCCCCATTCACAGCTCAAAGAGTACTTTTATAAATGTAGACAGGCAGTATAAATCCTGTGTCTTGTTTGCATCCAATTTTACACATCTCAGAAAGAGAGAACAACATTATTTAGTAATTGTCACTTCAAGAAATGGACCAGTAATGACTTACTGAAAAGTCTATCCTATGCAGTTGTAAACTCCAGACAAAAACCCAAGAACTCAAAAGATACTGCTAGAATACCACAATGGACAAGGCAGAGCAGCTAAGGACTGACAGAACTGCACGTACATGAACACAACAAGGTACCACCACCCCGCTAAACAGTTAAACCCTTCAGCAACATATTTGAAAGGCTTTACCACATACGATGAGTAGTATTTCAAGATGCACATTTTTCACATAAACATCCCGAAAGGGGAGGGGGGAAAAAAAGAAATTAACAAAAAAACAAAACAAACAAATCAATCCATTCACAATACCTTAAGAATTTAAAAAGAAATAAATCCAATGTTGCCATGTCTTCCAGTGTGCAGGAAACCAAGCTAAGCTTATGTTTGGAAAGAATCCAAACATGATAGGTATGAAAATTCAATTAAGGAATTAAAACAACCTCATTTTGCCATATAACAGTGTTACATACAGTTGTTATAACAATGGCATTTCTTTGTGATTCTATACTAAACTGAATTTTAAGGATAGTTGGGTTTTCTCCCCATCTTCACATTCTGTCACTACAAAGACTTAATTTCTCAAATGCTCAAAGAAACCCAAGTACAGTATGACCAAAGAATAGCTATTTATCAACCACTTTAAAACACTGCTATTGTTTCAAAATCAAAGTTCACCAGAAACACAGAGGTAATCAAGTGCTCCAGCCAGTTATGCTAGTTCTGTAGGTGCAATGCACCATCTGAATTCAGAGACACACAGAAGTCCACCTGACCCTCAATTTACTATTGTCTCAGAACAATGTTTCTCAGCCTTTTCAGGTTTGCAGTTCTTTCTGATGGGGTTATTTTTGCCATCTCTTACATTTGCTGTAGAACAAGAAATGCAACACCAGCAATGAAAAACATATGTGCTTTTTTTCTTTTGAGGCTATACCACAATATTTGACCTTGAAGAATAAAAGCATACAGGTATTCAGACACTTTCAATACATTGCAACCATCTCTCAGATTCAGTATTTTATTATAAACCTGGGTGTAGAGGCTATGTTCAGGAGACTTGACATGTCCTAGTAACTCCTAGAATGATGTCTAGCACCTTGAGCCCACAAACTATCTTCATGCCTCCCTCCCTTTATTCATTTTATTGATACTGACATTAAAAGGCATTTTCTTTTGTCACCCCCAAAACTAAGAAATATTTATGCTTCCTACCATCATTTTGGTTTCTAGTTATAATTCAAGTACTATGTTTGATAATAAACATAATTTTTAAAAACAAACATGAAGTAATGTTTAACAAACAATATTCCTTGGCACAGCTAAAAGAAAGCTCTGCTGAAAGAAAGCCTGACATCTGTAACACAACTTGTAATAAACTGACTAATCAGGTGAAAGAGACTTGTGTGAGAGCAATGGAGCCCAAGACTCTTGTATCTCACCAACTTCTCTCTCTGGTATTGCAAGATACCAGCTTAGGAGGTAAAACCGCATCAATGTTAAAAAAACACTGAAAGTAATGAGAGACAGCCTGGATGCTCACACACATTTCCTACAGTCACAAGGCATCTCGGAGCACGGCACACGAGTCCCAGATTGCCTGCTCAGCTTTTTGTCACATTTAGCACCAACAGCAGCTACTCTGAACACACTCATGCCGGAAATTGGAAAAAAAAGAGGAAAGGGAAAAAGAAGATTATAAATAAAATCCTTTTAGTGAGCCTGAATGACATAGCAGAAGCATGTGTTATGGACAGCTTTTGTTCAAAGCAAGCTTTCATTAAGCACAAGGTGCTACAGTCCCATCCCAGGCTCTACATCTACAAGCCCTTTGTTCTTTCTAACAAGCGGTGCTGCTGATACACACCAAGGCTCCCTTAGACTGCAGATAAAGATAGATGCAACTAATGAGGTGCATCCTCAACCACAGGCAAACCTGTGTGATAAACACTGCACCTGGAAGGAATTCCTCAAGGAAATAAAGATTCAAGTTGTTTGTAAAAACAGGTTTTCAAACTATTAAGCAAGTTCTTCTCCAAATATGTTCACACATGACTCTCAGGAGACAAGCGGGAACCTAAGCCAACCATTTCATGGCAAAATGTGGATAAAAGATTCCTTTCTGTACTACAGAGCTAAAACCCCAATGGAATCAGAGGGAGACAGCAATGAAAGAATCAGTGGTGTAACTGCTCTGGAACTGCCAAGTTATGTAAAACTTAAGGATGGTCATAACAAATCAAACCAAGTATTGATTAGCCCATATCTTTTCTCTGATAGCAGCAAACTATAGGGAAAGGTTTACAAGAACCAGTAAGTTTAAAAGAGTATTTCTATTCTACCACCGTCCAAACTCTGACAATCGGCTACAGACCAACTCCCTAGTTTATGGGCTTCCCTAAATAGATATACCATCTACAAATCTAACAGCTTCTCAAACCATTTATCCTGTCACCACCCAAAACATCTGTCAATTGTTTCTGTAATTAAATGGTGTACAGAAAAAAGAAAAAGAACCAAAAAAACCCAAACTGTCTTTTGTTTTAAATTGCTGCCTGGACATTGCATTAGGTGTCTCTTATCTCTGAAGTCAGGAAAATAATAAATAAGCACGGCCTATTTATCTATGCTATACCATTCATGGCTTTTGTACTCCTCTCCCCTTCATTCAAATCTTCTTCAGTTTTGTACCTACAGTTAAACTGTGCAACACCTTGTATATGCTAAAGCGTGACATTGATTCAAGGAAAGACAATATAACGGAAGATAAGTTCACTGAGGGTTAGAGTTCATGGGGATAATTGGCAAGCATGTAGATAAAGACCGTATCTGGATGGATAAAGTGTACCTGTCAAAAGCTTTTAAGGATTCCAACATCCCTTGTCTAGGACTATCCCACCCCACTCCCCAATAAACTGAGTCATTATAGTCTGCTATGACCAGTTTCTCAAAAGTCATATTGTCCTGTTTTTGACTGGGATAGAGTTAATTTTGTTTCCAGTAGTTGGTATAGTGTTATGTTTTGGGTTCAGTATGAGAAGAATGTTGATAACACACTGATGTTTTCACTTGTTGCTAAGTAGTGTTTATACCAAGTCAAGGATTTTTCAGCTTCTCGTGCCCCGCCGGCAAGAAGGCCAGCGGGGCACAAGAAGTTGGGAGGGGACACAGCCAGGACAGCTGACCCAAACTGGCCACAGAGGTATTCCATACCAGATGACATCATGTCCAGTATATAAACTGGGGGGAGTTGGCCTGGGGGGGGCAGATCACTGCTCAGGAACTAACTGGGCATCAGTCAGCAAGGGGTGAGCAATTGCATTGTGCGTCACTTGTTTTGTATATTCCAATCCTTTTATTATTATTGTCATTTTACTATTGTTATTATCATTACTAGTTTCTTCCTTTCTGTCCTTTTAACTGTTCTTACCTCAACCCAGGAGTTTTACTTCTTTTTTTTTTTTCTGCCCCGATTCTCTCCCCCATCCTACTGGGTGGGAGGGAAGTAAGTGAGCAGCTGCGTGGTGCTTAGTTGCTGGCTGGGGTTAAACCACGACACATATGCTGTTATACTTAAAGATCTCTTCAGCTGATTAAGTTGTCTTTCCTTACTGGACTTCTAAAGGGGGGGGAAAAACCCTTGTACTCAGAGTTTCTTCAACAGGTAACTAGTATCCCACTATAGAAAGTGTTTGTTTTAAATGCTGAGAGTACTTCAGCTGTCTTTCCTCTATGTCTAAAAGCTGAATTCAGTAAAAATAAAGCCTGTAGACTCCTTGGCTCAGATGCAGAAAGGCAGTAATCTTCCTAAATGAATTCTTTTGCTATTGTATTAACGGATTGAAATACCTGCACGGCAAGGAGTACTTAAATTTACTCTAAACAATCTAATCCCTTCCTTGCTACCACACCTCCAAAAGCACCTTTTTTGCTTAACTGGCAGCAAATAACTGAATTACTGAAGCTTAAGCTGAATCCTTTCAGGTCACAAAATAAGAAACCAAATTATTTCCCCATCTGATTAAAGAGCAACTCCATTCCAGGTGTGGTTCAAGTTTCAAGGCAAGGCAGATGGCCCTGTCTAGAATTCAGATGCCCTAAAAAAAAAACAAAGTAAGATTACTCCCAAATGAAATCTGCAGACAGGCTAAGGGCGGGCACTGATCACACTCACACAAATATACTTACAAGAAATGATGGAAGTTCTTTCTCTATCACTAACAAATGCAGAGAGGAGTTTAAAACTGCTAACGTGCTGAGTGTGCCTGGAGTACAGAACTCCAGGAATGTCCAGAAAGTCACTTTCAAAGGAACATGCTCTTGATAAACAAGTGTCACCCCCTTTCTTAAGGGAGTAACATGGCTTTCACACCTTGCAGTAGGTTTTAAACCTGCTAGATATCCTCAGCAAAACTGATAATAGGATACAAAATCTCAGTGTACAGGAAAATAAACTGCTATATTCAAGAGGAAAAACCTGACTTAGTGCCCCAATAAAAATATGACTGTGACACGGCACTAGACATGAGAATTTCTGATGTGGGAACTCACAAACGTCCCAACAATAGTAAAAGCTGTTCAGAACTCACAAATTGACAGGCATTTAGGGCCACGAAGATGAAAGGCCTGGAGCATCTTTCCCCCAAGGAGAAGCTGAGAGAGCTGGGACTATTCAGCTTGGGAAGAGAAGGCTCAGGGGGGTCTTACCCATGTGTAGAAATACCTGATGGGAGTGAATGAGAGGCTCCTCTCAGCAGTGCCCAGTGACAGGACAAAAGGCAACAGGCACCAATTAAAACACATTAAATTCCATCTTAATTATCTTAACCACAAAGGAAGCCAAACACTGGCACAGGTTGCCCAGAGAGGTTGTAGTGTCTCCATCCATGAAGACAGTCAAAACCCAACTGGACATGGTCCCAGGCAAACTGCTCTAGCTGGCGCAGCTTGAGCAGGGGGTTTGGATTAGATGATCTCAAGATGTCCCTGTCAACCTCAGTGATGGTGTGACTGAGAGCTGGCGCTGCCTCCAGAAGTATTCACCCTGTTCCTCTCTTACCCCCTGCACAACTGGGACATCTGATTCTATTCAGAAGTTTAACCTAAATCAGGTTCCTGGGGTCTGGAGCATTTACTTACAAGATACAAGGAAGACTAGCAGGAACTGTAATTATAAGTGCCTCAGTAAGTCTGCTTTAATAGGAATACATATTCCAAGCTAAGCCACCTTTTTTCCCCCCTAAGAAACAAAAACATACTCAAATATTTTAAACCAGGAGACCTCCTAACATTAAACTGAAGAGAGAATAAACTTGAAGTGGAAGACAAGAAATATTTCTTCACCAAGATCGGACTGTGGAATTTCTTGGTGAATCCAAAAACTAACCAAGAGTCAAAATAACTGCATAAGATTCTAGATACTCCTGTTATACCCCAAGTAGTTAAGCATATACACACATACATACAAAGGAACCTCACAGCAAAGGGAGATATACCCAAATTGTTAAACCTGTTGTTAGTGGGACTCGTGTTACTCAAACGTATAGATATGCGGTGCTGCTTGGCACAAGCTCTGCTATGGCCTGCAGAAGGAGCCGCTGCTGCCATCAACATTCTCTGAGGACAAGCACTGAGTGAGGGAAGTGGAATGTAATTTTAATGGAGGCAGATCGTCACTTACAACTCGCATCTTCCTGCCCCACTTTACAAAGCAGCTTGCATGACCACTATCAGTTAATAGTCACATTAGTAGGTCATGTTCCCCTATGCACAAGAAAACAGAAACTGTCATAGGGAACAGAAGCTACTGAACTCTACAGCTTATTATTTTCCAATCACTCTGTAGTGCTACTATCAAAACTTACAGATTCTGCTGCTGAGTGAATCCATTAAAAAAAAAATCAGGTTTCTAGACAATGAGAGACTGAAACAACTGGCTTGTAATATCAGGTTTTCTGAACAGAAGTGGAACTCCAACATTTGAAAACTTTTTATTACTGTCTTTAAATCTCTTTCATTCCTATATGCTTCGTCTCATCTGGGCATTAATAGGAACTGCTATCCAACTTCCTTTTGTTTGCCAAACAGCCTGAACTTCACCACAACTCAAATCTGCTTTTAGTATCAAAACTTTGCATTACTTTGGCATATTGCGTTAGTTTTATAAACTTTGTAAAGTGACCTGAAGTTCTTTCTCATTATTTACAAAGCAACTGCAAAACCTTCCCAACTGCTGGAGGGACAAGTAATCAAGGGGAATTGGAGAATGATTCTTCAAAGCGTATTTACGTAAATAATGCAAACATTCCTCTTAGTCTGGTGCGGTGATATTCACTATACAGATCACTAACAACTACATAAGTTAATAACATAATATAACTGATGTTGAGCATTCCATTTCAAACACTGCTAAAGCACTGCATGCTTTTGGAAATAGCAGTTACTTAAGATTTTACTATGTGCCCATTAGAATCCGCTGTTACACCACTGTTCAAAGTTAGACCTGAGAGTTCGTTTCAGTCAGTTTCTAAAATAATTGCTGTTCTCGCTGATGAGAAAGCCAAAACCTGTCTGAATATTCATTCAATCTCATCAGTTTACTCTTTACATAAACACAGAGAAGATAACAAACATGATAAACTGCAAAGACATGACCACATACCTTACTTCACCTGCACTTTGGCCCTTCATCAATTCCTGCCAGGGTTTAGCAGCGTATCTAAACTTCAGAATGAGTTCAGGCCATTGCCTTTTTGTATGAAAGAAAGCATCACTTCTCCTCCATTTTCTCCAACTCAAAAGAAGTACATTTCCACGTAAAACTAAGTAATCTGTGTCCCGGTGCAAAAAATCAGATCAAGGCTCCAGGCTGACAATGATTTTTAGTCAACAGACCCTAAAAGGTAACTACGCTGTTGAAAACTTACAAAGACCAGATGCTTTACAAGAATTGAAAAATGTTAATCTGCAATCTAGGAAACACATGATAGAAAATTTACTTCTTGACTATACTAAACAACAGTATGCTATAGATTCCACTTATGAGCAGCTACAAAGTTATTTCAAATATGCAGGTCCTGAACTAATTGAAGCACAAGTACTCTTAACTCCTAATATTTTCATATTCTAAAAATTTTCAGATCTCTACTAAAGCAAGTGTCAAAACTGCAGAAAGAACTTTCCAGAACAAAGCAGAAGAGATGCCGAGTGGCATAACCTTTCGTCAACGAAGAATACGATGAATTGAAAAAAGAAAGGTGGGAGGAAAGAAAGTATTGGGGAAAGAGTGTCTTCCTCTAAAGGGTACCCACAATGAGAAATTATCTGCACAATAACTCAAGACAGTATTCCAACCTCTAAGTCCCTGAGAACCCCCCAACATTGCTGGATTAAAAGACAACGTAATAAAATGTACCCATTTGACTTTGCAAGTGGAAGAAGTCTGAACCCAACACATCTGATCACAGGTAACCACACGTTCATGGCCTGCAGGCTTCAACAGCACCCCTCCTCCAGGAGCAAGCCCAGCTGACGAAGCAGCAGAGCCCATTGCCTTGTGAAACGGATCACTGCAACACTTGCCATGCTCATGCCGAGATCTCACTAAATCAAGTCCAATCCAAGCTCCTCATTGCAATACTCAAATCCTTCCACGGGACTGAAATATATTCTCTCCAATTACGTTTTCTTTGAATATCTAAATTTAAATAGGACAAGAGAACTGGGCAATGTATGGAGATTCTCCAATAGAAAAAAATCTACTACTGTCATGGAACTATGTAAAGTATCCAAAACGAGTAAAATAGACAATGAAAAAAATCCAACTAGTCTTAGAACTAAAGAAAAAGCTTACTTAATCCATCTTCATTTCCCCTACTTCTTGATCCATACAACACATTTACACTCAGATACAAACAGGCAGCAAAGGAGAACCTAAGGCAGGAACACGGCCTCACACTCTTCCATCCACACCTGCAGCAGGAGAGGTGCTGCGGTGTCCTGCCCAGCTTCCCAAGCTCCAGAAATGGATTCCCTCACCGATCCCCAAGAAACCAGCCCAGGCAGGAAGCCTGGCTTTCCTGGTCTCGGCACAAGAGCACAGGCACAGTAAATACAACAGAAGGCATGACGTGAGGGGCATTTCTTTCCATGGCTGAGCCAGTTTAGCAGTTCTACCTCATCTGCTACCTCCTCCACCATTTAATCCCAGTCCTCCATACCCCCTTTCTTGTCTTGACGCCACTACTTGTGCAGCTGCAGAGTAAACTAGACTAGGGAGCAGAACAGCGTTAGAAAATCCTATCAAAAGTACAATATACTCATTCTAGATTGATTTCCCAATCCTATTCATCTTGCAGCCACAAAAAACAATTGTGCTGGCACAATTCAGAGAACAGTACATGGGTGAGAACAGACGGCAGGGGAAAAAGGTCTGTTTAAACAGCTCTGTCACTGGAATATTCAAATTACGGTGTGAAAAGCTGTGAATTCAAAATCCTCCTCCCTACCCCCAGCACCACACATAATCATCTTGCAGCAACACATTCCATAGTTTTGTTTTTTAAAGCCAATAAACTGGTAAGATTCAAAGTAGAAATGGACATTTACAAGTCTGACGCAGAATTTAAGGAACTTTGGTAGAATCCCTTTCAGTTGACTTAAGTCAGAATGTCCCAGGGGCAGCTGGAAGAGCTGCAACAGGCGTATGTATGCAGTCCATCCCTCACATAACACCCAGCACTGCTTGTCCAGCATGGCACCTTCTGCGAGCTACAAAAAGAAGTTAAGAATTATTACAAAAAGAAGCTAAGTATTATTTCTATTCCTAAAAACTGCTAGTACTAATTCTAAAGTTCAAAACTAAGAGCAGGCTCTTACTATTTTTATAAAGCATCTGTTCCATCCCTCTTTGATAATTCAGTCACTGTCTTATTGGGGTTATCCCTTGGATCATGGAAAGAAAAAAGTTTTGGTAGGAAAAAAAAAATTCACCAAAAACCACGTGTTGTATCAACAATTATCAATAAACACAAGTAGATTACCATCATTTAACATTTAAGCATGGAGGAAAACTGAGTTTTGACTATATGACATTTTTAGGGCAAAAGAGCTATTTAAGAGACTACTAACATTTTTCTTGCTGCTTCCAAGTTCCAGAAAGTCTCACAGTTTTACAGTTACTGAGCTGAGTAAAGCAAAATCAGGGCGGGGGGATATGAATAAAAAGTTCTAAAGTTCTGATGATACTTGCTGCAGTGCAAAAATGCAACTTTATTAGTACACATACGTTACTTTGTAATTGTTCAAAAGGTATGTATTAGCTAACTTAATCACACATTTAATCAGTTCAGATTTAGTACCTGACATTTGATTAACTGCTTTAATCACAGTTTTTCACCTCTTCCTGTTTACAATGAATAGCTAACTTTACTATATTTGAATGTTGCATACGATATTCAACCACAGAACAACTAGCCTCAAGGTTTTAGGTTTTATGCTCCAGTGATTCTTCTACTACATTACTAATTTGTATGCACATTTGGGTTGTTTTATTTCAAAAAGGACAGTACGTTATGTAAAGGTGGGAATTAAACCTATTACATTCTAAACATTTTCAGCATTCAAAAATGCATGCATTTCCGTATATCTCTATTATCTTCTTATTAGGAGATACCATCCATCTGCAATGGTTACAAAGCATATACCTTTTTTAATATTGATTATACATAAAAAGATGGGGTTTAGTCCTTAGCACAGGTCAGTTCCTCAGGATCTACAGGGATGAGCTTCAGCAACAGGCCTTGGAATCAACACTTTGCTTTCCTCTTGTTTTTAACAGCTATAACCAGTCATATTCCAGAGGCCTGCAACTTAAGTACAGTTTCACTATTATTTTAAGCCAATATAAACTGGCACTGCTGCTGAAAGACATAGTCCCACCCTTCCCCACTGCTAGTTTTCACATGTCCTTTCCTTGAGTCAGCACAAGCCATTCACAAAGACCCACAGCAAACACGACCAGGATACTCACCTAGTTAAAAATCAACATTTCTCTTCCCCTTTTCCTTTTTGTTATTGGGGGGCAGGGTTGAGGAGGAATAAGGGAAAAGCTGAGTTAATTTTAACATGATCAGTTCCCCAATCCAGTTCACTGCATGGCCACGTAAGCATTGGCATGAGCAGAGCAGCAAAGAAAAAGATAGGGGACAAGACTGCTTTAACTCAGCAAGTGGGAATTCATACTGGCTGGAACTGCTCATGAAACCACACCTACAAGAGTAAAAACTGGAAGATAAAGTATTGAGGTACTCAAAGAAAAGTATTTTCTTTCCCAAGCTATGCATAAATGAAAAGAAATAACTCAAATTATCAGATCAAATTTTAAATTAACAACTCTCCCTTTGTCTGCGTTGCCATTTCACCTTAGGTCTGTGTGCTTTTAGAAGTTCTGCTTAACATTTTTAAAGGAATATGAACAACAAAAACCTTAACTGAAATGGCCATGCAAGCCAAAACTTTAACACATAGCGCGGGGACAGACCGATGACATAACTCGGTCTGTCCAGGGAACGGGACAAAATCTACCATAAAAAAATTGCACTAGCGTAAGCTACATCTTGATTCACTGGGTTTTCAAATATAACTTCACTTTGAAGAGCAGGCAAGTACATTTTAATCAGCACACTAATAATCTTCTACTTTAATTTCAATAAACTAAAGTTTGTATGTTAGAAAACCTCAGTTACTCCCAAGACCACCCCAATCTTAACAGCTTCTCTCACCTTTGTGATCTCTGTATTTCCAAAACATCACAGTGATCACGAACGACAAACTTACAAGACCGGTATCATTAAACCGCAGCCATCCCAAAGCACACACAGGAATGCAATTCAGAGGAAAAGTTACTGGCCCCAATTCAATTTGGGAGTCGGATTCCAAACTGCAGGGTAGCTGCATTTCTAAAAGGAGACCAGTTACGAGAAACTACATGCTCCTAACACACCCTCATCACAAATGCATATTTGTGGCTTTCTCACTGTGTTCAGACCTTTCCCTTTATCTCATCAGTTGTATTCATATTCTGATCCAGAGCATTTGTCCACAGGATAAGTTTATCCGTTATCTATCTAGGAAAAAAAAAAAAAAGGCACACTGAAGTGTGTTCTGATTAATCAGATAACCACTAATACCTTTTCCTAAATCCAGCTAAAAACTGTACTAATATACCTCACGGCAAAGAGAAACACTTAATTATTCATTCTGTAAAAGTATATTCATTTGTTCTAAATTTTAATTTAAATTAAATTGCATTTCAACATCTCCTTGATCTTTTATTATGACAAAATATGAAAAGCAAACCTTGCTTTAACCTCTTTATAACCATTCACTGCTTTATACACCTCTATCATATGCCATCTTGTTTAGATCACGAAGCTCGTTATGGCCACTCCTAAGCATCAAACAACCTTCTCTGGACACTTTCTAGCTCTGAACCCACATCAACGCCACCAGAAGAAAAAATACACTCTTGATTAATCAGTGGAAGATCCTCTTCCTACATGAAACAGACACTCAACCATTCCACTAAATATAAAAAATTTTGAGAATTCACAGTAAGATTGGCGAGTTCACAAGTTCTGCTCAGTTAAGTATGAGTCCTTGAAGAGATTTCACAACTTACATGGAACCTTTTTTATTTTAAATGTTTTACCTATTACTTTAACAGTGCGCACTTTTCAAATATCCAGTATGATAAATTATAATTTTGATGGGGTTTTATCACCTGCATTTTTTTTTTTAATTAGAACTGCCCTGTTTCAAAATACTCTTTCCCTTTTATTGCCCTCACTAGGGCTGAAACCAATTGGAATACCTACGTGTTGGATAACAGGAGAGCCTTAAACCCTTGTATTAACATCTTTAAAAAATTTTACAAACTGTTATACACTGGTGATAACTTTAAGATCTCTACAGAACAGCGAGACAATGACTTAGAGCAGTTGGAGAGCTTTAAAGATGTGCTTTGACTCATTAAAGTATTTTTTGTTTAGCTTCACCACTAATGAGACACAACTGAGAGTTAATGAGCATATTACAATTAGTTCCAAAAATTCTAAAAAAGTTTAATCTTTCCTGTAACAATATTAGACTCTGATTAGCTACCTTCACTTCAGGGTAATAAGAGACATTAAAATTTCTTTTGTCATACACCCCCAACAGTGCTCCCCACGCCAGTTGTACCGTGGGCAGATGTGTTCAACAAACTACTGGTAGTGACTTTCAAGTCTTTTAAATAAGAGAAAAGAAGCTAAGAACTCGTGCAGTAGGCAAGATTTGCCCTAACACACATCTCCTTATTACCGTCCACTTGTCAAAACTAAAATTCTGCTATTATGAAAACAGGCGTTCCGTTCGTTTACTTTCAGCATTCCCTGCATTCTCTCTTGGCCTCACTTCCCACGGGCCGATGACGCCGGTTTACACACACACACACCCCCCCAAGACCCCCACCGACGCGGTAAACGCCGGGAGATGGTCTGAACTCCCCGGTACCGGTACCGCAACCTACCACCGTGCTGAAAACCAGCCCTCCGCTGCTCGGGCTTTTTGCCAGTTTCTAACCCAAATCAGAACGTTCACGTCCTCTCCGAGGCCTCTTCTTCCACGGAAACCCTTTTCCGAGAAACTTTAACGAGCAGATTTTGGGATACCTCCAGCCGCCCGTATTCCCCATGCCCCATTACTTCTCGTTCCCAACTCCAGGCCCAGGCATCCGTCGTCGTCCCCCCCCCCGCCCCGGGCTGCGCCGGGCTCCGGCGGGGCTCGGCCCGCATCCCCGCGGATGCGCCGCCGAACGGTGAGGTAAACAGGGCCGCATTCCCGGTACCGGTACCGGCACCGGCAGGGAGAAAGGGAGAGAGGGAGGGATGGAGCCCCGCGGGGCGGGCGCGCAGCCCCCACCGCGACGCCGCTCCCGCGGGGGCCGCCGCCGGGCCCCGAGCGCAGGAACCTGTCGGGACACATTCTTGAGGCCGCCGCGGCCGGGCCAGGAATGCGGCCGGGGGAGCCCGGGCTCAACCCCAGCGCCGACCGCGGGGGGCCCCTCGCTGCGGGGTACCGGCGGCCGAGCATCCAGGTGCGGCCCGCAGGCCGCCGCCGCCAGCACGGCGGGGGACGACGACGACGGGGCCGGGGGGGGGGGGGGCGGACGACGGGACACAACAACGACGAGACGACGGACTTCGGGGCGGGCGAAGCTCCCCGCCGGCTCCAGGAGGAGGCGGGGAAGGGGGGGGGGGGTCGGCCCGGCCGTTAGCGACGGCTAACGGCGCGGGGCTCGGCGGCGGCGGCGCGGCTCTCCCCCCCCCCCCGCCCCGCGGCCCCGCCTCCCCGGCCCGGTGCCACACTCACCCTTGGAGTAGAGGGACTTGGGGGACTCGAGGTCGAGGTCGGCGCTGAGCAGAGAGATGAAGTCCGAGGGCATCGCAGCTCCGCGGCCCGGCAGGGGCGAGGGGAGCGGCGGGAGGAGGGGGGGGCCGGGCCGGGAGGGGGGGGCTGCTACCTCCGCCGCCCCGGGGTGGGGAGGGGAGACACCGGCAGGCGAGAGCGCGGCGCTCCGCACGTCGGGGCCGCGAATCGGACCGGGTCGGGCCAGGCCGGGGGGCTCCGCTCGCCGTCGAGGACCGGGCGCCGCCACCCGCCGCCGCTGACAGGAACCGGCTGCTGCCAACGGAACGCGCCCGACCGCCCCCTCCGTTACCGCTCTGCGCCTGCGCGGGCGCCGGGGGGGGGGGGCCGCACACAAGGAACCCCAGCACCGCCGGCCCGCGCATGCGCCCCGGCGGAGCGGGGGGAGAGGCGCGACGACGGAACAGCCCGCCGGCGGGACGCTACGCGCCTGCGCGAAGAGATCGGCGGCCGCGCTCCCCCGGCCGGCGCCGCCAGAACCGCACCGCGCATGCGGGAGGAGGAGGAGCGCGGCGGGGAGGCGGAGGGCGGAGGGCGGGGGGGCCGCCGGCGGGAAGAGCCGCCGCGGTGGCGGGGGGCGCGGAAGCGTCTAGAACGGGGCGGGGGGGACGGGGACCGGCCCCTCAGGGAGCCCGTGGCGCTGAGGGGAGCGCGGCGGCAGCAGCGGGGGTGGGTGTCTGAACCGGCCATGTCCCAGCCGGGCTGCGGCAACGAGCCCCCGGGCTGTCGTGGGGGAGCGCTCGGCGCTGCCTCGGTGTGGGAAGGGGCGAGGGGGTACGCCCCGCGTCAGGGGCCGGCAGCCATCGCACCTCGGTCCGCTGCAGCCCGCCAGGGGCTGGCCGCCCCGCCGTCGAAACTGACGATGCGGGGAGCCTGTCCGCCAAACGAACTCCGGTTTGTGTTGTCCCAAATAAAGCAGCAGGTGTTTCTAAGCGGAAATGTGGAAAGAGTGTCAACAGTGCTTTTTAATTAAGCGAAACGAAAGTGGCATACACCTTAAGAAAACGAGCACCCCAGATCTGGGTAACTGGGAGAACAGGAGGTGCGGGAGTCTGGGAGCCCCTTTCCCTGGCTAAGAAGGGGGAGGAGGTAAGGCAAGGTGACCCGCACAGATTTAAAACCCCTTTTCCAAGGTGATAAAAATCTGCTTTGGAAATAGGGAAGGGATCGGAAGGTGAGAGGGCTTGCCGTGTGAGTGGATGGAGGTGCCGGCCAAATGCTTAAGCTGTGAAAAATGGGGGAGGAAGGAGCTGTGAACAGCTGACGCATGCCTTCGGCTCGGCAGAGGGTCCGGTTTCCCCACGGGGACTGTGTCACCAAAAGGTTGGCTCCAGTCCCTCCCGCAGCCGGCTCCCGTGCCAGTCCGCTCTCGGATCCCGGTGAAATCGCTCCCCAAAAACACTCGTCCCCTTCCAGAAACTCGCCGCACCCCACCAGCCAGAACAGCGGTGCACAGGAGGGTTTCTGGAGACACCTTCACCACCGTCCACTGCTGGCTGCCCACCGGTCGGTCACCATGGGGCAGCCTCCCCGGTGTCTTCACCAGATGTCCCACCACGCTCCTGGGCTCGCGGCACTGTTGCTTCGGTGCTTCGAGCGCCAGTGTTTCATTCCGCCGTGTAACCCACAAGGCAGGGCGCCGAGACGGTGCCTGTGGAGTCGGCGTGGCGTGGCACGCGCATGGCATCCCCGTTTCACAGCCCTGCGGAAGAATGATGGCAACTGCGCGGTACGCGTTCGGTTTTATTTGAAGTCGGGTATCTCTTTCATCCCAGACGTACTGCTTTAATCCCCCGGAGCTGCGCTGGCTTTTCCTCTCCTCTACCCGACTTCATTGTCATTTGTGGCGTTTTGAGAGGGCACGGTGCTCGAGCCGTGGAGTACGCCTACAGATTTCAGCACTGTCCAAGAGCTCATTTGTATCTAGCCTCTGACATCCTTTTCTGCACTTGTTCGGGTGTGTAAGGCTTCACCCAGCAAGGCTCTCTGCCTTTGCCTTAACGAGTCGCCTTGTCGCCTGCGAAGGCAGCCAGTGTGTGCCCTGCGGAGCGGGGAAACGCGTCCCGCCGTGCAGAGGCCATCACACCGGGGCCGTGCCGGTGACCAGCCCCCTGCCCGAGGTATGCCTCCCTCAAGCGCGGGGGTCTGCAGGGCCCTTCCCTGGGCAGTCACAGCCTGGATGCGACTGCCCTGTTCCCCGGCGAGCACTCGTTATGGCCCAGTGTAATTCTGGTGCTGCTTCAGGGTGCTCAGAAGCGTTCACCAATAGAGTGACAAAAAATACCATACAATTTTTATTAAATGTGTTATTTTTATCATGTCTACAGAGGAGAGCATTTCTGAGGCTGAACCACAGCTAAAGCAAGGTGTTTTTCTTCCTTCACGGTAAGTACGATCATCCCTGGGAACAGTTCTGGCGGCTTGCGTGCTGCCATGCAGAACAAGAGCGGCACTCGTGTTTTGCTCAGAATAGGCTGTCGAGGCCTCCGGGACACATCCCCGGCTGTTTGCTGCTGCCAGCAGAGCTGTGCTTCTGCCTTTCAGAGGTGCCAAGCAAGTTTCTCCACCGCCTGTGCCCGGAGCTTGCGCAGGCCTTTGCCTTCGCTCTCGTAGCTCCTGTGCCAAGTGGAGCGGGCAGAGAGCATCATGTGAGGACATTGTTCATTTGCTTCAAGCCAGGCACGAGTATCCTCCCAAGTTAAAAATCTTCCAGAGAGTTTTGCTGTAATCACTACACTAACATTCAGCCAGCAGGTAACATTTCTTTGTAGCAGCCTGGCTGTTTGCTTTGCAGTTTCTTAAGTTATAGCAATGGCAAGGAGGGGTTACCAAGTTTCAGAGGGCGGTGTGCCGCTGCCAAGTTCCATGTGCCCTACTTTGGCAAAAAAATCCCTCACTGAATGGAGTAGAGGAGCACCCAGATAACAGTCCTTCGGAGACTTGATTCTGGAAATGTTACCAGAGCAAAAAAATCCTCTTGCTAATGGAGCAAAGGGAAGCAACGTGAGGCAGACCTGGAATTACAGCTGAAGGCATTTCACGGACAGTTTTCGTGGCCTACTAGCCGCTGAGAAGCTGTATGTGATTTGAACTGTCCACAGGGGTGAAGAGATGGTACATATATTCTCTGAAAGCGGCTGACACCCTGAGAACCAGCGCAGCTCCCGACTGGCAGCAGCGGGAAGCTGGGGTGGGCAGCACACTGCCTTGGAAAGGGGGAGGGACAGATGTGGGTAAGCTGAGGGTCCTTTGGGGGTCCTTAATGGAAGATCACAGGCACAGTAAGCTTTGTGTATCACCCAGGGCACTCACACGCTGCATTTAACTGTCAACAGTTGCCACCACTTGTTTGTTGTCCTGAAAAGACATGGATTCGTTCCTGCGCACGAGGAATAGGAAATAGCTGTGAACTGCAGGCAGCAAAGCTGCAAGGATCTGTTGAAACAGCAGCATGTGAACGAGCTCTGCCAGGCGACACCAGCACCGCTCCTCTGCACGGTTTGGAAAAGGCACTCTGTCCCCCCTGTGCCGAATCTTGGGCTTTTTCTTTATATGACCAATTAAAGTTAAAAATGAAACCCCAGTTGCTGTCCCCGTGTATTCTTCTGTGCCAACGAGGCATACTTTGTATTGCAGAGGTGGAGGCTGGGCTGCAAGGTGCTCTGATGTGTTTTCCAGCACATCTCCTTGTGTGACCTGACAAATTTAGCTCCTAGCAGCTGAACAGCTGTGCCACCACCACCCCTCGTGAACCACAGAGCAGCGCTGACCGAGTTCAACGTGCCGGGTGCTGCGGCTGAGCCGATTTCATGGTTACTACAGCTATAAGGGAGTATGCACCACCCGCTGCTGCAGCACGAAATGCTTCTCCTGCCGAACCCCGCAGCCCTGTCCTGCCCTGGCCACGTCCTCATGCCATTTGCGCTGGCTCCACTGGTTTTCCAACAGGCTCATGCACAGAAGCCGCTCAGCAAAACATCCAGGTGGATGCCGAAGCCGATGCAGTGGGTGTAGAGGCTGGTGGTGGGGCAGAGGCAGCCCGGTGACGGCCACAGCTGCGTCACGACATCGCTGCAGCGGTGACTGGGAGACTGTCACCGTAACCCGATGTGACTGGAAGATGCGGTGGAAAAAGGTAGTTGTGCCCTGAACCACATACTTCACCCCCTCCCATGCCCGGCACTAGAGCTCCCTCAGGCCCATGGTGAGCGGTGTCGATAAAGTAGTCTGTCTAAAGCAAATACTTTTTTTTTTGGTGAGGTTATTTTGCGGTGGGATCGGTTTCCCAGCTGGAGCCCATTCTGCTCAGCACTCGTGCCAGCACGGGGCAGGTTGTGCCGTGGAGATGTGAGACTTGCCTGGGGCAGCCCACCCACACCCAGCTCAGCTCAGCTCCGCGACTGCAGGACCACAGCCCGCCTGAACTGTTAGCCTGCCTAAGAGCACAAAAATCAACAAAGCAATTTGCCAAACATAGCAAAGCTAAGGGATTGAAATAAGGTAAAACGCCAGCTATAAATCCAAGAAAGAAAGAATTTCAAAGCGCGAGTCTAAAGGCATTATTTAGCTGAACTGCACAGGGGCCTTGTATAGCTGTCAGAGCATGTGGGAGAAAAGAGGAGAGCTGAATACACACAGCACTGTGCAAATTGGCAGGCTCAGATTATACAACCGTGGAATTAAAAGGATTAGCTGATAAATTTACTGAACAACTGGCAATTATTTTTATGGTGGGAAGTTTAGAGAGAGGAAAAAAAAGCTGTGGAGCAGTCGTATTCAGAAGAGCTGAAGGGAAGAGTCCCCCCGCTTTGGCAAACGCATACCTGCCAGCCCTGGGAGGGAAGGTGAATTCATCTGTGCCAAGTGAGGGTTGCCCTGCCTTGCCCGGCGAGGGAGGAATGCCTTTCCCTTGAGAAGAGGGAGAGCTGCTCCTACGCTGGCACTACAAAATCAAACCATTTGGGAAGCATCCAGGGGAAAAAAATGTAAGACTGCGCTATAATCACCTCCTGTCTAAGTAACGAGGGAAACAAAGGCTTTCTGAGAAGGTGCTAGTAACAGGTAGGCTGTGGCAGAGAAGAAAAACGGATCTTACTCCTGAAAGGGGAGTGATGAGAGACAGAGCAATCAGGGATGGAGCAGGTAGGTAGCTCCCCTGCCTTTGAGGGGCAAAGGAATTCATTGCTGGCCAGCAAGAGTGGACAGTGCTGAAATCCCAGATGCTACCGGCACAGCAGCAGCAGCTACGTGTCTGCGAAGCACTCACGCTGCAGCAGGGACAGGTCAACGACTGTTTTAATTGCCTGTACAGTCACAGGTGGCACAAGACCATTCTCCTTACGGTCGAGACCCAAGCTAAATGCCTCTGCCTGACCAAGGCAAGCTGCGTTCATGTCCGGAGGCAGCTTCTGCTGCCCAGTGGTCCTGCAGCCACCGAGGTGTTATCCCGGGCTTCCCGAGGCTGGCGCGCCAGAGCAGGACACGGAGCGGTGGGAATGCCAGTGCCAGGCAGAGCTCCTGAGTGACGGCACGTCCCCAGGACTGACTGCACACCCGAAACCAGGGGAAATGTCTCTGGAACTGGCTAAAGTCACAAGAGCAAACAGCAAGCCACGACTGCCTCTTGCAGCTGTTCCCACGGAAGCTCGCAGTTCCCATCCGGCCGTGTTGGCTTATGGAGGGCTTTTGGCTGTGAAGAGCTTTCTTTGCAGAGTCCTGGGAAGGGCAGAGTTGGTAGAGCACGAACGACAACACAGAATGAGGGTAAAAGTGGAAAAAAAAGGAGTCCTGATCCTCTGAGGAGTGAGGCAGGATCAGCCTGGCTGTTCAATCCCTTCTGTAAACTTCTAAAGGAAGGTCATGATAACAGCTGGAAGGGAGAGAGGCCGGGGATGACATGCTCGGACACAGGTCCCTGGCACTCCCGGGCACTCCGAGCTATCGCTGGAGAGGGGGAGGCAATGGGCAAAGGCCAAATTTGAAGAAAGAATAGATAATCTGCTTTTTGGGAGGAGAGGGCGGTCCCGTACAATTAAACTTTTTAATGACTGAATACGGTTAGTCCAGGGTGCAGCGTGGAGCAGTGCCTAGCAGTGGGACTCAGGGAAGTAACCGCACTGAGACAGGTCAGCAAAACACAAGTGCAAGATTTATTGGAGTCCAGCTGGAGCCATAAACTCCTCCTGTGGACCCCAGCATGTGAAAAAGCCATGTGGAGCGTGCAGCAGAAGTGCTGCCAGGGAAGGTGGGACTCTACCTCCTTGTCTTACAGTTTTGAAATCCAGCTCGAGTTACAAGATATGTTGAAAGGGGCAGAGAAGTAAAAAGATGAGGCGCAGGCAGGTAAATGGGAAGACTTCACAAGCCAGAGTGCAGGAGGATGTTCAGGATGTTGCACATACCGAATATTGACACACTGACCTGGGGTACAGATTTACGTGAAGGCAATAAAAGCTGTCGTGTTAAGCAGAGCTGCTGAGCAATCACCTATCCAGCCTACTGAGCGACGCCACTCCCACACCTTTGACAAACCTTAAGACAAATGGTTATTCTGGGTGGTGAATGATGGGAATACATGAAAAACTAAATTCCAGCTGCTCCTACCCCAGGTGCACCAGTGAAAGGTCTTGCAGCTGCAGCAGGCAGTGGCTGGAGCACATGGCAGGGGACCCTGCGGCACATACGACACTGACAGTGCTGGCCAGGGGATACTGTGAAGAAGCACATTAATTGTGCCGTGCCTCAGATTGCCGGTGGATAGCAGCGGGGAGGACTTACAGGATTTTTTCTACTTATGTTTTTACTTCTTGTGGACATGCCCTTTCCCTGAATCACAGGGGGCTTTTTAGGCTGTCTGGAGAAGCCCAGCACCAAAGAGTTGCTGGTGATGATAGGTCTGGTACCTCTTACCCAGGGAAAGCAAAGCTGCTTACACTTCCCAAGACAGAGAAAATTTTCACATGAACAGGATGAACCTGATAAAGCAAGGCAAGAGAGAGGTTTACCTTTACCAGTAAATCTCATCAGGACCTTAACCTCCAACCTCCCTTGACTTGCCTAACATCTGGGTGAGGTTTAAGCTACAAGAGCAACTACAATGTTTAATCAAATCTTTCTCCCGAGTGTTCTCAGCAGCCCCAGGTCACACACTTCACATCACGCTGGATTGCTGTGCTGTGTTGACAGCAAAAGAAACCCAGCTTGTGTTCCCTGTCTGGGAAAATTAGGGGACAGTGTAGGAGGGATTCCTACCAGTGGCTCATAAGGGTGGCTGAAGATCAGCCGGTGTCTGGCACAGCCCAGCTGTTTGGCACCAAACCCCAGAAGTCAGCGTGGGACTGAGTCCTCCAGCCCCATGGCTGGTGCTGGGCTCTAGGTCGTGATCACAAATAAAACTGGAAGCTGGAGAGGCTTGTATGCTAAAGGAGGTTGTAGATGAATGACCACTGAGCTTGTTGTGCATTTTTTCTTTACTTTTATGATTTTTGACCATTTTGTGCCTTTCGCTTTGGATAAACAGCCAGTTTCAGTGCCAGGTCTAGGCAGGTTTGCAGGGGGATTCTTTAAACAAGCTCTGTAGATCCTTTTCAAATGTCAGTTTAGCTGATGGGCAAAACCTTTAATGTCCCGAAAGGGTGAACTCCCAGCGGTGCCCATGGTGGAAACAGTGAGCAGGATCCGAACTGTGGAAGTTGCACAAACAGTGGAAGTTGAAATAACATGGTAGAGGAAACCTGCGCCCCATTTAGGAGCAGGAGGGATTGCAGCTGCGGGTGGTACACAGCTAACGTGGATTTTTCCAGTCATCACAGCAGAGATTTAGAAGAAGATGGGCTCCACTTGGGATTCTGCCTTTGGAGTCCAGGCTCAGGGAAGTGCTGATCCTCAAAGCCTGAGACGGGGTCCCAGGGCAGGATCCCTGTCCGCGTCTGCTCTTTTTCACGCGTTCTTCCCTGGGACGTGTGCTGGTGGCCGCTGCTCGGCAGGCAGAGGGTAAGCCTCGTCCGGCTCCGGTCAGAGATCTGAATGAACTGAGGAGCAGCATCGTGTGGCCGGGGACACAGCCGAGACGATACCTCAATGAGTCCGTTCTCACTGGCTCGTTTGTGTAATGTGGCAATGCTTCTGCGCACGTCTTGATTTTGCAGTTATAGTATATGGAATAAATGTAACTAAAATACACAAAAATCCTAACCAATTAACTGCCAGACACTGAAACAGGAGAATTCCCATTAAAAGTTGTGTCCTGTGTAATTAAGGTATTTTCTCTTTTTATAATGAAGTTCCTCTCCCTGCATAAGCAGTTGGATAGCAGCAGGTGTGAGGGGGAAGGAGCCTACACCAGGATCATGGGGATAAATTAGCAGGTGCATGCGTAATACTGCTAACCCCATCTGCAATTTCAAAGCCTATGTAGGTGTTTTATTTTCTAACTGTGTTAGAAAGACTGTCAGAAAATAATTAGGCTCTGTCAACAGTTCCCCTGTTCTCAGATAACTGCTTCCTGACTCATTAGAGCTGCTGAGGTTGGCAGGAAACTTGTTTTATAGTAATTTCTGTTAGCGGTGTCCCTGGAGAAGAGACAACACCGAGCATGTGACACCGGAGTTAACTTCATCCTCGTGATGGAGGCATGGGGCGGCTGGGAGCCGTCAGGATTGCTGCACGGCAGTTACTGCTGGCGTGAGACATCAGCACCTCTATATCCCTGTGCTGGAGCCAAGGACAGGACAACTGGGGATCCCAGGCTGCGTGGCTGACGGCTGGGCAAGGTCCGATTTTAAGGACTAGAAGCTGGCATGCATGATCTGCTGGTTTCCTGAATATTTGGCTGGTTCGTAAGGGGTTTAGAAAGAGAAAAGAGAGGGGCCACTTAAAACCCTTAAAGAAATGGGTCTTCCCATTCAATCCCAGGAATAAAGCCACAGCAGCATCCCCATCCTTGCCTCCGGCAGCCGTGATGTGTAAACACAAGTTGGCTGCATCAGGAGGCACCTAGTCTTCTGTGGACCGCTGGCGGCAGGGCAAGCATCCAGCCCAGGCTCCGCTCTGGCTTCGCTGCTGTCTGAGCACGTCCCAGGGCAAGAGTTTGTTCCCTGTAGCTCTCTGTCCTTTATTTTTGCCATCCCACAAGTACTGAGATCATTAGGCAAAACCCAGTATTTGAGTTGTAATACTAAGGCAGCGGTGTCGTCGGTGCTATTAGAGGGTATTTTTAAAGCTGCAGTGTTTACCCTTTTGTGTTTATATTTAATTGTAGGAAGTATCTGTATTGATTTCCACAGCATAACTCAGTAACTTTTTCCCTCTTTAAAAATGTAACTATTCTATATTTAGGTCAGATTTACACCGCATATGAGGTATTTTTACCACCAGAAGAATACTCAATATATTGGGCTTTTCCCTTGTGTTTCATGAAATATTTCTGAAAGGACTTTTCAAAGGCTGTGGTCAGTAGGGTAATAGAAGAGAGTAACACAAAAGGAAGGTTAATGTTAATGAACAGCAACACAAAACGTTGTCTGTACAGGACAGGATCGGAATGCCATTCACTGGTAACGGTATGATCCCTGTGCATTGGAAGTAACATACAACACCATGGCAAAACATCACAAGCTTAAAAACTGGTGAGATTTTCTATGGTAAATTATTGCCCCGATAGTTGGAAACAGCACAGGAGGAAACACAACTGGCACTCACAAGGTGGCTGTAGCTGTTGGTGCGGGGGTTTTGTTAGACAGCCTGGGTAGGACGTGGTGGGCAATGTAACTCCCACACTGATGGAGAATTAGGTATTTCAGAGTCTAAGGCTCTGGGAAACCTTTGTCTGGGATTTTTTGTGTGTGGTTCTGGTCACAAAGGATTAATTCCAGCTGGAGCAGCTGCAGGAGGTGACTACAAGGGAAATCAGAGCCCAGTCCGTAAGTGGAAGACAAATACTCTTTTTTTTTCTTTAATTTATCACAGTGAATGCTGAGGTTCCTCTCCATGAACACCTGGGAGGAAGAGAACGGGTATAAATGAAAGGACAATAACAACACGAGACCTGTATGTATGAACTGGTCCCAGGAACCTGTCTGGGAATTAAGAGAGCTTCTAATCGTCATAGGACAGACAGTGGGACTCTGTCCGGTGGGAGCAAGCCGAAAGGCACAGTGATATATTTAATGCTGGCGTTATACAGTGGGTTATTTGAAAAAGGACTAAGGTCTCAGTTTGCACAGTGCTGTCACCTCTAACACAGCGGCACAGACATGTCACCCGGGTTACTGAGGCTCCCCATCCTTCAACTATAACGATACAGAGCTCATCATGGAGGGAACAAAGCTGGGACAAGCTTGCTTGACTTCTAGCCACCAAGTTACTAATTAATAACACCCCAACGTAAGTTTCTAACGATTTTCCACTTACTGCAGCATCATGCTCTGACGTTCGGCTTCCCTGGGCTGCACTAGCAGGGATGCAGATGTTAGTGAGTGACTTACCACCTGAAACAACAGCAGATGCATGGGTCCCACTTGCAATAAAGGTAATTGTGCTCCGGGATGGGGAGGACCGTGGCATTGCTCCAAGGCCCTTTTTGTCCCTCCGAAAGGGCCACCCCGGTACCCCCCCCGCACCACCTGGTCCTGCTGCGGGGAGCGGAGGCAGCCAGGTCCCCGCCTGCCTGCACTGCAGCTCGTCCAGAGCACTTCGTGCAGAGACATTTCTCTGGGGTTTCAGAGATTCCCTGCTTGTCCCCTGGCAGGGTGGCAGGTCCCTGCCACCACCCTCTTCTCCGAACCTGGCGGGCGTCTGCGATCCCGCTGGGTCTCAGCCCCTACGGAGAATGCGGGAGATTTCTGTTGCACCCAGCTGCACGAACCGGATTGGTGACTCCTCTGCACTGCTTGTCCAAGTTAAATATTTTGGCCCTTCTCTCCGTTGTCCTCACTAAAAATTAACTCCCTACAGAATGGTATCATTGCCAAGAGAACCTTTGTGTCACCAGCCAGCAGCTGGAGAAGAGCCCAGCAGGCCTGCAAAAGCAGCAGCGCCAAAATCCTGCCTCTCCTGGGCGAGCGGGGCCAGGTACCGGAGGCTGGCTCTGCTCAAAGGTGAGCGACAGTACTGTCCTTCCCAGGGACGGGACCTGCAGGTTTTCCTCCTTCCCCAGAGGCAGCAGCCCCATTTCAGCCCTTGCCATGGCCTCCCTGGCGGAGGGGAACCCTCAGAAATTGCATGGCTTTTCTCGGGCGTTGCTGGCTCTGCGCCGTCTGAGCATCCCCACAAAGCTGGACTTCAGCCCGGGCGCTGCGGAGCCCGGCCGGGACACGTCCCGCCGGCTCCTGTGCTGCTGCACCCACGCGGGGAATTTGGCCCCGAGATAACAATCCTGTTCCTGCAAGAAGCCGTGCAGATGCTGCGGACCCGGTGGCCAAGACCCGTCCGGAGGCGCGGAGAGCGGCAGCCTCCTCCCTCTACCAGCATCTTCTTCACCCAGAGCTGTTTCCCCTCCACAGCAGCAGTGCCCGGCTGGCGATGCTGCGCAGGGTGGTGTATCCCAGCAGGAACGCTCCCGAGTCGGGCACGTTTTCTGAATTGCTTTACTGGGAGCACCACAGCTCAACCAGATCATCTAGCAGGAAGGCTGCTCGTGTTCCCAAGCGCGTATCTCCCTGCGGCCAGCATGAAACATTCGTGGAAAAAGAGCAGTGTTTTGGGCAGCAACAGCGATCCTTTCCCCCTCCAAGAACACGAATCGCACTCATGTTTTCTCTCCTCTTTCTCCCTTTCCCAATGCTCCGTTTCAGCTGGAAACAAAGCCAGCCAATGCAGACTGGTTTCCTCTCTGGAGCTCCGGGTATGGCTTGGAAGCCAGAGCAGGATGGTATTTATGCTAAATATGCTTCAAATCAGTAGAGAAGGGGAACAAGATACTGCCAACGATTATACAGAGATACGGGTGAATGGCACATGAAGATGGCACAAAGTAACGGCAGCGGTGGCTTTGGCCCAGACGCCTGGTGCTGCAGCAGCTGCTGACGATGGGGGTGGGAGGACAGAGATGGACCAAGCATGGTTTTTGGGGTGTTTTAAAGTACTTGCTTCTCCAGCTGATGCTTCTTTTGAGAAAGTATCAAAAAATACTTTTTAATGTAAAAATAGTCTTTGAAGGGGCAAAGAAATACAACGCTAATTGGAGATTTACTGATTGGGAGCAATTAAAATGTAAACAATAGCTAGCTTCACTCAAAGTCAAGCTGGGACTGTGCAGACAGACCAACGGGCTGATTGTCGTGTCACCTCCTTCTTTGTCACAGGCGCTGGGGTGACTTTCCTCCCTCTCCCTGAAATAGCTCAGCATTCCCTTCACCAGCAAAGGGCAATGTACAACTGCATACAGAGCCAAGGCTGAGACATGGCACTAACAAGAGGCGCTGGAGCATTTGGACCCCCCTAATTTTTTTCTTGTCTCGGACACCCTGCAAATTCTCCTCGATGCTTGGAGAAGGGAGACTGTGCTCGGTATTGACCCCACAGTACTTGGAAGCAGATTTAAAAGTAGCTCAGGAGTCTTCTCTTTATTTCTGTGGATTTTGGATCCAGTTCCTCTTGATCAAAGATAAATAAAGTTTACAGTGAAATAGTGCTTGCCAAGAAAATAATTCACAACCTTCCTTCATATTGTGAATCAGTTTTTCCTTTCCTACAAGCACACCTAGGATGTCCTGTCCTGTGACCGCAGTATCTACTTCCCAGACCAAGAACAGCCTGAATACCCCAGACCCTCACAAAGGACGCACAGTGGGTTTCATGCAGAATCAAGCACTGGTTACAAAGTGCCCCCTTCCCCACCTGAAACCTCCACTTCCAACTCAGTTAATGGCCTTTTTTCCCTATGTTATTTCAGTTAAAATCCATGATCAAAGCAGACAGTTCCCACTGACTTTTCCTTGCCCTTTATTAAGTCAGCAGGTGCTGAGTCTGCCTTGCTGGTCCTTTGCTCCCTCCTGGGATGATGTGACCAGGTACCGCTTCCCTGAGGCTGCTGCAACTACCATGAGAGCCACAATTAGGCAAATTTTTAAGAGCCAGATTCTGCTGACAGCTGTGGGAGTGGGACATTATATTCTTTTATAAGTATACATGTAAATAAGGGATGTATTTCACGGTCTCCATTTCATCTTTCCATTGAACACAACCCTCCTACACACCCTCCTTGCAGCGAAGAGTCTGTGCTCCCGCGCGCTGCCGGAGTGCAGCTGAGCTCCTGGTGAGACAAGGCGATGCTCTGCTGCCAAAGCTGACACAGAAGGCAAGAGACGGCACTGCTGTCACCGTCACACGCCTTACGGCTTCTTATCTGACAAAACTCGCTTCTATAGCTTCTTTGCCACTTGCTTATTGCAATTCTTAAGAGGTAACTGGAATTTATCAGGATTATGTAGGGAGTCCTCAAAGCTCCCCTGCTGCAGTTACTAAAAGTCCCATTATAATTACACTGCGAAATATTGTACAGAATCAGCAACCGCTGATCCGAGAGCAGACGTTCTCGAAACTGGAAAAGCAAGGCAGCACTTAGCGATGTAAATACATCAGCCAGTCACAGAGATCTTCATTACAAATAAGCAATTGTAGAACAGAAGGAGAATGATTGCATAATGCTTAATAACTGCGAGCTTAATAACGATCCATGTTTAGATCACCATGGACTGAATTCTGTAGAAAACCCCACTCACCCCCAAAAACTCTGAGTGGCTGTGCTTGCGCAGCGCTTAGCCACAAACTGCTGCTTTCCCGACACGTTGCAAGAACAATAGTATTGCTTGGTTACAACGCTCTGCAGATCGTCTTTGGCACATGCTCAGCTTTAACTGATGACAACTAAAAGATTTTTCCTCTACTGACAGGAAGACAAATCCTGCATCTGCCATAGCTCACCATTTTCTTAGCTTTAACTATTGATTAGTTTTAAGCAGAACAATTGTCATCACCAACATTTTCCTGCTCAAACTGCACTACAGAGCAATTTTCAAGAATTCAATTTACCGCTTCAGTTACCTTACACCGACGCAGCACTGTTAATACCAGTTTTCCCCATGTAGACTTCAGCAGAGTGGGAGGATTGTTCTGGGAAACAGCAAGCAGATGCTGAATACTACCCCCTCAGATCATTTTGTCTGATTATAATTCCCATTGAGGTGCAGTAGAGATCCTGTGCCTGAAATACAGGTGATGGGAGCTTGTCAGGGTTGTAAAACATAACAAACACTGGACTTTCAAGCCCCGTAAAACAGGTGGCCACCCAAGCTGGCAGTTGAGCAGCGCCCTTACACAGGGACAGAGTAACTAAACATTTTGCGCCTGTTGGAAGACAGAATCGTGCACTTGCTTGTTGTACACCTTTATTGAAAACAACAAATACACAACCCAGCACATCTCGCTGGGCAGTCTCCGGGTACAAGAAATGGTATTTCATGGGTAGTCCTGCCTCAGAACAGAGCACGGCCCAACCACCCCCAGCCCGCGTCCTCGCCAGGGCAGCAGCCACAGCTCCCAGTTCCGACCTTGGCAGCGCAGAGAGCTCTGCATCTCATTCCCTCTCTATTCCTTCCCTTTATCAGCTAATTTCAGCAAAACCAGGAACACGCTCAGACCTCCTACACATCCTCTGCAAACCATCAACCCAATTAACAGTTACATTCTGCTTTGCCAAGGAATTTGGGTTCGTGGAGAGGCAGAAGAGACCAGCACAGTTCTGCTGGCATTCCCGAGACAGCCATAATACAGTTACATTAACCGTGGCAGCTGTGTCTGTGCTCGTGTTTACAGTTCTTTGCTCAACTCCTTCTCCAAGGCACCTGAAGGAAGCAAAGCACACACGCCCAGCTTTAATTTCATGGAGAGAGCTTTCTCACAGGGCGAAAGCTGAGACGGTGCCTGTACTGTGCAGGGGACCTGGCAACAAACATTTGCTGTGCACGAAGTTCAGCGTAAGGACAAAGATTTGGAATTGTCTTTTTTAATCCTCAAATAAGATGGGTAAACAAGCTTTGTTAATGCCTCCTTTGTTGACTGAGCAGTTTCACACCTGCAGGACCCATCATTCAGCGAGCCAGAAGAAGAAGAAAAGAAGGAATGAGAAGAGGCGGACTGGCCCCCACCACCTCGCTGGAGGAAGCCCCAGGCAGGGGAGCTCAGTGCCAGGAGAGTGCCCAGAGAGCACCGGGAGAGCACTGGGAGAGCACCAGGCTCACGCCAGCCTGCCTCCATCACATACATGCTGTCCTTCAAACCAGCCCCGGCTCTGGTGGACAGAGAGCTGCAGGAAGGATCTGCAGGACGACAGACCAGTAAAACCGATACCTGTGCTGGGCACACTGACACTGTTCTAAGCTTGTAATTAATGGAGAAGTGGGAAGACTTTGCTGTGGCTTCTGTAAATGCATCTCAAGCACCTCGAGATCTTTGAGGGAGCCAGCACGCACGCAGAAAAGGGACAGCTGTTTGGCAGAGGCTACTTGGGTTTCCACAAGGCATTGGACAAGGCTCTTAACAGCTCTCAGAAGCCCTGGAACAAGACCGAAGGTCTCCTCCGGGCAGTTAATCGGTTAAAAGGAAACAGCAGCAACAACAACAACAAGGCTCTGTAACAAATGGAGATTGATGGGCAGTTTTCCCAACGGTAAACAGCAAAGGGACAAGGTCTGATGATGGCAAAAAAGTTATTTAGAGCAGCCAAAATGCAACTGAATGTAGAGAGCGCCAGGAAAATGGTATTTAAAAAAAAAAAGAAAGTATGTCAAAATCCAGGTGAAAGTGAAGCCTATGGAGAAAACAGACACATTTCCACCATCACACCGGGTATTGATACACCAGCCCCGTTCCTTGGGCTAACCCAATGCTCCTGGAATCAAACCAGCTGACCTTGGTAGCGGACCCTACCCTTCCCTGAACTAGCCCGACTCAGGAATATGGTGCTTTAGCCAACACATGCCTTCCGGCTTTAAAACTTCCCATTGACAGAGAATCCACTAGAAGCCTCACTAAAGTGTTTTCATGGTTAATGACTTAGGGATAAATGTGAAAAAGTACCTATTTCCAGTTTGAACTTCTCCAGCTTTAACTAGTGACCTTTTTTAGACCACCATCCTCTAGATCAAAAAGGCCTTTGATAAAGTTTCTATTCCACATGCAAGTACCTCCATGCTACAATTCTGTAACCTTCCCTTTGATAAGCTAGATTGGGCTCAAGTCTCTCACCATAATGTTTTCCAAGCTTTTAATCATTTACATGGCATTTCTCTGGATTTTTAAAAGCCAAAGGCATAGTCATAGCATTCATCCCCTGCAGCGACAGTGACAAACACAGACAAGCCTTCCCCCTAATGCCCGAGAGGAATGCGCTGGACCTTTACCCTGCAGCGTCACATTCTGCCACTTCCCTGGTGTGATGCTGCAGCCCAACATCCAGTGTTCCTGCCCGGTTTGCTTTCCCATACACAACCTTGCATCCATCTTACCAGCAACCCAGCCCGCTCCACGGTGGTGGCTCACCCCCCATGTGAGGCAGCCATCGCCAAGCTTGCTGGTTTCCCAGGGAGCGTCTGTCTCCTTCCAGGTCACTGCTGAGTCTTAAACAAGCATGGATTGCTCTTTGGGGTGAATTTGAAACACATTCACTGACTGACTATTGCCCTTCCACTGTTAAATCCAAACTTTCAGTTTTCAATTTGTCCTTGTGGACTGTTATATTGCCTGATCTAACAAAACCAATATACCTTGCAGCATCAGTTCAAATGGCTTGCAGAAGCCTAAGCAGCACATCAGTGTATTATCAGCAAATCTGGAATATAAAAATGTCATGTTGGACTGATAAGATCTATTTTCCATAAACTTACATTGACTGACCCATTGCTGAGTTTAAGACCTATATTAATATATGACTATATGGCCTGTCACCTTTATCGTTTAAAATGTAGCTAAGTAGAATTTCCCAGTTCTTTCCTACTGGATTTTCCTTGGCTCAGATTTCTACTCTTCTGCTAGGCTCTTGTTAGGACAGAATAAACAGAAACCAGGCCACCAAAGCAGCCAGGGCAGAATGAGGGACAGATGCAGCTTGCAATAGGACATCCAAGAGCCACTTCAGCAATGGTGAACTCTACGTTTCCCTGGCCAGATAATTCACCTTAAGAGACAAAACAATTGATAGCAGTGAAAAAAGTCCTGTGGGAAGACAGACCTCTACGGGGACTTCTGTTGCACCTCTGCCAAACCAGTGCGTGCTGAAACATGAGATGCTGCTGCTGCCAGCAACTGGCCCGTGCCCACTGGAGGAGTAGAGGCAGTAATGCAGCCCGGGCAGTGCTCTCCATTCCCAGTGACTACGCCATTCCTTGGCCTTTGTTTTTAAAAAGGCAGAGTGTAATTCCACATCCAAGGAACTCCTCTACATGACCTTCTGGGGAACATAGTTGTTTCATGGAAGAGAGAAGAAAAACCACAACCAACAGGAGGTTTTCATGAACAGGACCCCTGTATATCATTCCCCTTTTTGCTGCAATTCAAAAAGATGATCAGCTTTGCTGTAACATTTGAATTAGGAGCCAGTGTCAGAACAGTGTTGTACAGCACTGCTGAAGGACACCGGACACCACAACATGAGTTCCCTTTATTTAGCAGATCCCAAAGCCACAGATAAATGTGCTGGAAGAGCTGGAAGGATTCATGCCTCAGTGCATGAAGCATACCTTACATTGTCTCTGAGCCGTTGGAGGCCAACTACATGATACACAAAAACAGGAGAGAAATATCCTCTTCTATTCCAAGACAAAAACAGCATTATGCACAAATCCCAAATGGTTTTCTTTTTCCTTTTCATTTAGGGAGAAAAGAGTGGATTTATGTGGTGTCCCATCCCCCCCCCCCCCCCCCCCATCTGGTGCACATTCACAGTAAGAATGAGTTTTGTTTCCAATACATATGTCAGATCAAGACCTCAGGGAGAAAGAAAAATCTGCATTTCGAGGAGCCACACGTCAGTTCCCATTTCTGGCATTGCCGCACACAGCACAAAAACACCCAAACAAACCAAGATTCAAGGTATAAATTTTTTCACAGAATATACATTTTAAAAGGGACAAGTACAAATATTACAAAATGAACAGAATCACTTTTAAAATACTTATATTTGTTTAACCGTTAAAAACAGACACGTACAGAAAGAGGTAGCAAAGCTAACAATTTCCTGCTGCTCCAATTAGTGTTGCCTGCATGCACTGGGAAAGTTGCTGCGAAACTGAATCTCTGGACATCTTTTCTGGAAAGGACTGTAGACAACTTGCAGTTTATTTCTGACAATGCTATGTGAAGGACTGAGGCAAATCCACAGGCTCACTAGCAGCTGTTTCACGTTGTCTGGCTTAACGAAAAGGCATTGAAAGAAAAAGGTTGTCTGTGGTTTACCTCAGAGAGAGAGAGAACAGGCGCACACATGCGAGGGAGACCACACACAAACTAAGAGAATACCAGGAAGTTGCACTTGCCCTGCCACCACAAGAGGAAAGTACGACAGCTCCGTGGGTCCCAGAGTTAGGATAGAGAGAGCTTGGTATTAGCTTGGTCCCATGGATATCAACATCACTTGACAGACTCAAAGCTAAAAGCAAGGCAGAAAAGGGTTAAGGTAAGGAGAACTCCACATGTTGCATGCATGCACTCTCTCACACCCTCTCTTTCGGGCTTTCTGAGGTCCCAGCAAGGTCAGTTCAAGAGGTTCTCCCATCCAACATGTAATAGCGATACATTAAACCTAAGACCAGTGCTCCGAAGATGGGGATTAGCCATGTTGACCAGAAACTACAGGGAGAAAAAAAACCAAACAGACAAAACAAACAACAAACAAAAAAATACACACAACATAAAACAGAAGAAAGTATCAAGTTAATAATTCATTCAAGATGTTCATCACTTATTACACGTCTGTTTTCATGTAGGGAACTCTTGGGACCTGCCTCCCATCAGCTAACAGACCAGCCAAACGGGCCTTGGCTCACAGGGCTGGGCAGCGATAGCAGTCCCCGTGCTCAGTGTTCTGCCTGGCCCCTGCAAGAGGCCCCTACGCCTGCAAGGGTGGCTTGGTGGCTTATAAAATAGCAGCTGAATTGCTGAAGTTTCCAGCCTGGCACATACAGAAACCAATTTGGGTTTTTTGTTGTTGGTTGTTGGGGTTTTTTTTTCCTTAAATAAGTCAGACTGTAATTTGTGCTATACAAACAGCTGAGTTGACTCAAGGATAGAAATTGCTGCAGCTATCCCACAATAAATCTTCCTCACTTATAAACCAGAGGCCACAGGCTCACCTTCAGCAGCCTCCTTAGCAAAAAAGTTCTGCAGCAGCTACTAAAGACTAGGGCCTTGTTCTGGTTGTAAGGATTTTCAACTAAATGGGGCTGGGCTTGGTAAAGATCCTCCAAAAAAATGCACATCACTGTGGTGCATCACCCCATGGCCTGCAGCAGCCACCCAAATAATCACTGTAGTGCAAAAGGGCTGCGGCCACAGTTGTGTAACATGAACACGTGGGCCAGGGAATTCAAGCTGCAAAACACCAGGATGCCTGTTCTGCCCAGCATGGAGCAGGGGACTTGGTGCCACCAGCTCTGTCTCCACATCCAACAAGGGAGGTGCATGCCCTGGCAGCTAACTTGGTGCGCTGCAGTCTGGCAACTGATTTTGGACCATCTGCTTGCTGGAAGGACAGTGCGGTAATATCCCCAGGTTTTTTTTCCTGCCCATTAGAGTTAATATGCTGTTCTACAAATGGAGAGTCTTAACCCCTCAATTTCTTACTCTTATTTTAAGAAGATACTATACCTTGCTTGGCCTGAGGATGTCATACTTGGATTCTGAAGGAGGAAAGAGGGAGTTAGCAGCGGAAAAAAGGAAACATTAAACGTGCTAATCAGACTACAAAACTGAACATGCAGGAAAAATAACCCTCCCCTCCTCTCCCAAACACCCTCCATCAGAAGCATGAATGTTTCTGGAGATGTTTGCCCTCGCCCTCACCTCCACATTCTTTCCATCAATCCAATCCCTACCACCCAGTCATCAACTTCACACTGGAACTTGCACCCCTCTCAAAAAAAGGGCTTGCTCATTACCTCATAAACCAGTCTGTTCGTTTTGTATGCTATGGATGCTAACTGGCACTCTGATATGGATAGTCTTTTCACTGTGATCTGCTCTCCAAACCCCTGCCCACCTCCCCGTTTGCTCTCCTACCACCCAACCACTGAAGCATACAACCACGATGTTCTCTTCAGCTCTTCCCTTGCATGCAACCTGTTTTCAAACTTTTATACTTCTCCTTTCATAAAACTCCAAGAATTTAAATATTTTTTCCAGTCAGCTGAAATTCTCATTTAGGCTTTCATCAACTCTACAGCCTCTTCCTCGATGGCTGTTGCTGCTCTCCTGTTTAATAATACTTGCCAGCCAAAAATCACCCTTCCTGCCCATCCTAAACATAATTATCTCCATTTCTTGAGAGCCTTAGCGTTTGCTTTTCTGCTGTAATACATTCGGTGGATGCTAAACTGTAGGGTTCGGCGTTCGGAAGATCTCGCGATGTCACGGAAAGTTAGAGGGTTAGTCGCAGCCTTATGATGTGTCTGTAATCCCGCCTACCCTTGTTAGTATAAAAGGAATTGACTGCGCAATAAAAGGCGGAAGTTGGTGCTCACACTGTGTGTGTTATCTGTCTCTTTCCCTGGTCTGGGGTTGATCAGTGATCTACTCGTGGCACCTTGATATGCAGCGAACGCTACACTAAACTTTGACACTTATATGTGGGAAACTACCTCTGAGCTGCATCACAAGAGTATACATGCACAACTTTTTTTTTTTTTTTTTTTTGCAGTTCCCCCTTATTTATTTTTACATTACTGACTTCTATTTCTTGCTGCTATTTTTAAATTATACTTGGGCCTGCTTTTAAAACAGCTGTTGTACACTGGAAAAAGACCTTAGCTGTACATAACTCACTGGACTTTGTCCTCAGAAAACTATTTGAAAAAAAAAATTTAACTCCTATCCAAGGGAGCTACACAGATTACTACTCATGTCTATGGACATTTTAGGCATGTGATTTTGTTTATGAAGCAGAGTTGAACCAAACAATAGATTTTAAGGTGAATATATGAATAATCATGCAGTCCTGTGTTATAACTAAGCATAGGCTTTACCCAGCCTGAGTTACTCTTTCTATGGCTGACTGCAGCAAGCAAACGCTCCCAAGGGCTTCAGTGGCCACTCTCTCTCTGTTGATAGTTTCCTTCTTGATTCCTGCTACTCTGCAAGTGGCCCTGCTTTGAACAACATTTAATGAAAGCTTTGTTGAAGGTAGAGCTGCGCCTGGTCCAAGCCTTCAGGCCAAGCGAGAAGAGAAGCCAGCCGCAAGGCACATGTTTACCTCTCAGATGGGATTCTATTTATTACCATTTCCCTCTCCCCATCCTTTTCAAAGGCATTTTTGCAACACTGTGCCCTGTTCTAATCCAGGAGTACCTGAGTTTTAGCAACACCAATGATTACTAGGGCAGTTAACAGAGAATTCTTGTTTTACGGCCAACACCGCTGTGGCTGTGCCTGTCTCCTGGCTTGAATGTAACAACACTAACAGTTCAGTGGTCAGGACATAGCGAGTAATGCAAAAAAATGGTCTGTGGCTCAAGGTGCGGAAATAACATTGCTGATGTCAGGGGAGAGAGGGCACAAAAACCCACTTCCAATTTCACACTGAGGTGACTACTGAGCTTCAGAACAAAAACAAAGGTATAACTTGCTTGGAAGATTTATTCATTACTGTAGTTTGTGTAAACATAAAGCCACAAGCTCCACGGAGGGGGGGGGGGGGGCGGAAGGAGGAAAAAAAAGGCATGTGACAACTTCTTTGTTCATTTTGTGAGCATAATATCGTTTCCACAGCATTAAATTAAAACAGAAAAGTAAAACACTAACAGCTTACCTTAGAACCTTCTTTTTTACGATCGTGCTGTCAAGGGGAAAAAAAGAAGAAGAAAAAAGATAAGCACTGACTTCAAGAGAAACCTGCAGTCTTTATGAGGGAATTGTTCTGTACACAGTCCTCATCATAGGGGTAATTGCCTGGACTCGGTTTTCAAAGGAGTCGTTCCTTCAACACCCAAAGGCATCGTCTTTGTAGCAGGCAGGAAGCTGGTGTTTGTGCTGTGCCCCTGTGATCTCTCACCCTCCTGAACTCTAAAGGCAAGGGGAAGTTATGGTACCACCAGTTAAGGAGGAAACCGATTAGATTAACTTCTTTAAGTGCCCCTGATTTAATTGTAGTGAGAAATCTGTTCTGAATGGTGGAAAGAGAAGACCAATTTAGTTTTGTTTCCTCAAGAGAAATTCCCTTTTCTCAACAGAAATCCTGGACAACACAGAGGCTGCCTAAAACCCTTAACTACTTACTTATTTCGCAAGATACATCTTGGTGTATGTGTTTAGTGGGTTACACAAAGGAGACTCACACTTTTACACAGTCCCATCCTGTGTCTGAAAGAGGTTGTCACAGCCAACTGGTCCTTACCGGGTGGATCTCCCCTATGTAGTACTGCTTGAGCATTTCCCTGGCATCTGTGGAATGCCCAACGTCTTCAAAGCTCTCTGTGGCATCTCTACCAGCTTGTTCGAGCAAAACCTCTTCTCCACCTGGATGCTGGAAGAGAAGACTTCAGGTGAGCAAAGGGCTAGATGCAAAAACTGTACAAAGAGTGCCAGCAGCCTTCCTTCCAACTGCTTCCATTCATCACGGATGCCTCAAATCAACACCATCAATAAAATCTTCCAAAGATTCAATCGTCCAACCGCTCCTTCAGGAATTTGCAGAGAATGATGTGTGCTGCACAGCCTGGAAAATACCTTGCATAATAAAAATCCTTCCAAAGATGCAAATCCCCAACATACACAGGGAAGCACTGCTTTGTCCCCCACAGCCAAGCTATCCCTTCTGTGATTCTGTAACAGATTTGGGCAAGAAAATAATACAAAAGAAAGGATATCCTCATGTAGCTTTTCATGGGCTTCACTACATAAATCAGACTCCCTCGCTTGCAGAGGAGCCTCTCCTGCACAATTTTCTCAAGAACTTTCCTGAAGCAACTCAACTGCTAGTGATGCACAAGACAACACTGCCTTTACAGACACCAGTGGAGGAAAGGATATTCTACTTCTTCAGATACTACAAAAAATAATAGTATTTGGCTGACAGTCTCTCTCTGCACATAGCTGTGCAATGAGGAATGGAGAAGGACAGAGGAGAAATGCATCCTGTTTTCTAGAGGCGTAAGAAGCTACGACTCTATTGTAGCCCCAACAATACTGAACTTGATCCAGTGTACAACCACTCAACAACCAGGGGAGAGAAAAAAAAAAAGTGTCACGAAAAGTTATACTGTTTGACATTGTATACTGATTTCAGAGATTCAGAAATTACAACAACAAAAGTATCAAATCCACAGGATGCTCCACAATGACACTGGCATTTCTGTTGGTGGCAGACAGTCACAGACAACTGTCAGACCAAGCGGTATGAACTGACAAGAAAAACCCTGGTGCAATTCTGTTTTCCTTGATGGGTTGGGCTCTTCTCTAGCACTGTCAATACCATAATTCCAGGAACAGATGGCAATGGAAAGCACTAACCACAAAGCCAGCGAAGTACAATCTCTTTACAGTGTGAGTGTGAACAAATAGTTCCGTTTAAACTATCAGCTAATCCAGTTAAACTAATAAAGTGGTCAGGCTTCTGAGTGCACACACAGGGCCTAACCCAGTTTTCTAGAGCATCAGGCAACAAGCACTGAACATGCTAGTTGAGAAGATGAGACTTGTTCACTGCTGCCTGAAATGCCTCTAACAGCTACATGCCTGGAACTGGAGAAGAGATGTTGGGCTAAATTTCAGATCAAAGGACTAACACACCTGTTTTTCTCTGTAATATCCTTTTCCTTCCCACAGACACAGAACAGTTGTCATTGCCCCTCTTCCTTCAGCTTGCCTGTTTTTGCTGCCAAAAGTCTAAATATTCCCACTTGGCTATCACACCTCATACCAAACATACTCGGTATGGACACAAAACCAGTCCAGTTGTTTACTCCAGTGAGTTCCTGCAGCCAATTCTGCAATCCTCATATCAGAGCTCTTTATTCTGAATAAATCCTTTTATTGTCCAGGTATGTGACAAAATCAATGTGGAGCTTTCTCAGCAGTCATGAAGGGCAAAGTCTGCAGTCCTAGGACACAGTTTAGTTAGCAGTCAGTTATTAGATTGCCTTAGCTGTAAAACCAAGCGAGGCTCCACTCCGCTCATTCCCTCCGTGCCTGGCTACAGGTCTTGCTGCCATTTCCCCCACACCAACCCTTAAGCTCACTTGATCTCAGAGGGAGTCAGATCAGGGAGTACCCTAGCAGAAAACCCACCCTACAAAAAAAAGAAAAGGAATCAATTATCTGCTGGGGTAGCCGTGAATGAGCTCACTACAGAGTTGGATGCATGTCCCTCTTTACACAAGGCAGTTAACAGGAACACAGGCCACAAGACAGAACAGCAAAACCACCCTTTAGGTTGTTTCTGCGCCCCTTAGATCACACTCTCAGACTTGGCTACAGTGGTAGGATGCTGTCTATTGCCTATGCACATTACTTGGAACAACTGTCCCATTTTCAGCTATTTTATAAGCATACTTGCAAAGATCCACAGAAACTAGGGGATGAAAAGCTGGCCATTTACTCTAAGCCTTCTAGAAGAACTCCTTAGGGATATCTCACCAGAAATCTCATTTCAGATGGAAAAATATCAGAACTGACTTTTAAGAAGACAACTTTGCTTTCCTAATCATCCATGCTAAAAAGGCAGACAAAACCCTGTAGTAACAGGGAACATGCAGTGGATATTGGTTTTCAGTGCCACCCAGTCTTTGCATATACAAGAGACAAGAAGAATTGTAAAGTACAAGAGACAAGAACAGTAAATTTACTCCTCTTTACATCTTTGGGTCTGAAGCCTTTCTATGCACTTGCTAAATCCACAAGTAAGAAAAATAATTATTTATTCATGCACATCTGTCCTTTGCTGTAATCACCAAGCCAAAAGAAAAAACTTGAAAACATTTTGGCATACCATATTTCTGAAAGGACTCCCTAGTCTAGACAACCACAACTGCAGCCAGACAATTCTTACCTTGTCATACCCAAGCAAACGTAAACCCAGACTATTTATACAGGAAGTCATTTACACTCCCACAAAACTTCTCAAAGATACAGCTCCTGCAGGAAGATGTGAAAACTGAAAGTGTTGCAAACACTTTGCAACAAAGAAAAAAAGTACTTCCAGAGGAAACAGTGGCTGATAAATGTCTGTTACTGAAAAGAAACAGACAAAAGCAAACAACAAGAAGACAGGTGGGCCCAAGTGCCAGTCCTCAGAAGTTTTGCTCAACAGCAGTAACAGAACAGGAACCTCCTTGTCACTGGAGCCTTCAGCATACACAATAAATAAAAGTACATGTTGACAGCAACGTTAATAGTCTTGAAGCACCAGTTCTGGAAGGATATGACCAATGCCACTGAGCAAACAGTTTTACAGGGAGAACCCTGTCACTTGGAAGTGAAAGCACAACAGCCATCACCAGTATAAGGCACCCTCCAGAGTCACTGGCCTGGGCAGCGCAGAAGGGAAGCCAGCTTGCTCGTGCCACAGTCAGGAGATTTAGGGGGGAGAGAAAACCCAAGGCTTCCTCGTGCTCTGCAACACTCACAGCTACAGCAGGTGCTCTCACAAGCATCGTTTCAGTGTGACCTTTGAATGAAGTTCTCCAGATTGCAAACTGGGTCCAGAGAAGAACAAAGTAGGGCGTTGTACAACCCCATATTCAGTCCAAGCTCACTTTAAATGTCATTGATGCTCTAAGGTGGCAAGCCAAAGAAAGTTTGCCCTTGATGACTCACTCCCTAATTAGCAGCTCATACAGTCCATCTTCTGTGTTCAGCCAGCAGGGTTGTATTTATTCATGAGACCTCAGAAGATGCTCTATCTGCGTAGCCTTTAGAAGGGACATGGAGCGGGCAAAAAGCAGCAGCAAGTCAGAACCATAGGTAGGCAGTGAAGGCTTCTGAGAGTGCACCACAGAAACTCAGTGCAGAACACGAGAGCCTAGGGTCACCTTTTCACAAAATTCCAAGAGCCTGTCTGCATATGTCTGGCAGGCAACTGCTGTTACAGACCCACTGTAAACTACAAATGAGCTCAGAAGCAATACTAAGCTTTACAACTAATGAGACTGCTGGATCAGGTAAGACACAAGATCATCAGGTTGAGGAGGGATGCAAAAGCTTTCATTCCTAGCCCCCAGTATTAGAGAAATAAGCCAGGAAATGGAAGAGTATTACTATGCAGTAATAATGTGCCAGTACCTACAAGCCAGAAAACAAGGACAAGCAGTCACCTAGACAAATGGTGTTCATCAACCACACATCCTTCAAAGTTTGTTTTAAGATACGGAATAGGTTTCCCCAAAAACATCTCTGCAAAGCTGGAGCAAGTCAGTGTGAGCAAAACCAGATCTCTGACATTCCTCCTTCTCCCTCACAGAGTTCTCGTTTCAGACACACCAGAGTACGCAGGAATTAAACGCAGAAAGACAAAGAAGGGTATTCAATATTGTTTTCTTACTGCTGGTGCAGTAAGGAGGTAAGAATCTAAAAACTTGCTGCCTTTTTGGTATAAGCAACCACTTGATACTTCCCTCCTCTTTACTTTCATCTCAATGACAATGCTCTTAACTACCAGCTCTTCTGAGCACAGACCCTACCTTAGCTATATACTTGCCTGGAAAGAGCGTAACTTCTGTTAGAACCACAGAAATTTTACAGGGAAGCCATTAGTAGCAGAATATTTCCTTCTTTTGAAACATAGTTTGAAGAACATTATACTTGAAACCAACTAAACTGGGTTAGAGATGTCACAACCCAGGCTCACTCCACTTGGAAACCAGTTCAAATACATTCTAGTCACGTTTACCACGGGTATCGGAAGCAGCAGCGCATGCCAAGACACAAAGCTGTGGTGGCTGCTGTGTCCTGTGGACTCAGATAACAGACAAAAGGGTATACTGAAGAAACATGCATCTCCAAACTCTTCTAGTCATGTGTCAAAACGGAGATAAACCATGTCCCTCTATCGTAAGAATGCTTGTGAAAATAAGTCTATTACAGATTGCGCACTGGTTAAAAGCCACAGATTTTAATACCAGTGTGGTGAGGGCATAAGTGTGAGTAGTACCAGACCTCAGAGAGCCTGTCAGGGAGGTACATCTGCCTTCCTCTGCTTCCTCACTCATCATTCACACCTACCTGAGCAGCCAGCCCTTTTTGTTCTAGCCATAGCCTACACTTGCTTTTCTAGACTACTGCAATCAGGAGTAATAACATGTATTCTGGTGGTCCAGTTACCTGGATTTGGGAGAAAATTATACTATCACCATAAGGCTATCTTAGATTTCAAATAATCACACTTCATTTCAGGTACTTACAGGCTTTCTGAAACACAAGAGATTGCAGTCTCTCAGAAACATCTATGAAATTTCAGTTGTTGTCTTTGCACATCTCCTGCATTTTGTTCACATTCTTATAATTCAGTAGAATTTTGCTATGTGATAAATGTCTTGTTACTCCTGTTACACAGTAAATAACAAAATAAATTGGAAGTTTAAACCGATCCATGCTTCAAACAGATTTTGAGTTGGCTAGCTCATGGCTGACCTGCTGTACCTAGTTTGTAGGAATCACGAAGCAAAATTCGACAATCTTTTAGCAGTGAGGCTTCTTTGAGATTACGCAATCACTCCAAGGTAACGCTCCAGTGGAATTCAGCAATCCTGTTCAAATAATCTGTGACCAAAGGCCAGAAAAGGCAACAATTAGACACTGCTTCAGTGGCTACACAGGATCAAGGGGAAATATTACCCACTGAAACCTTGATAGCTGCAGTTACAGCAACTCAGAGCTCTAAAGCAGAACAGTTTATCAGACAACTGTAACTTTTAAACAAGACAAACACTCCTGGTTCCAATCAGCTACACATTGTTCCCCGTCACTTGACTGACTACAGTGGGGTAACAGATATAAAGTGTATTTTTGCCAATGAATTAGGCCTTGATCTATGTTTACAAGTTTCACTATGTCAGCAATGGGTGTACATAGCAGAATGGTGTGTCAGCCATGCTGGCACAGTTAAAACAGTGGCCTTATTCTTCTTCCTTTCCCTAGTCCAAGTAGATCTTTTTCATGTCAGAAAAACACAAACGGGATAAAGGGCTTGGAAAGGGCAACGTGAAATATCATCTCAAGGTGACATTCAGGGGACTGCTAAACCTGGCTTGCTGGGGGGGGGGCGGGGGAGGAAGTGAAGCATTTTTCTGGGCTCATTTATAATACTGAAGGTGTCCCAGGGAACACATCCCAGATGCTTTCTTACACAGAGAATGCTGAGATGAAGACTGTGACCACCATGCAGCATCCATGCTCTGAAACACAGCGTCATTCACACTGGAGTAAGTATCTTGAAAACATTTTTCTAACTCTTAAGTTTGAAAAGTGATAAGCAGCAGCCATAATTGGAAGACCAAGGCAAATGTAAGACAAGGCACGCAGTTTCTGCAAGTATTGTTCCAACCTCCAGCTGGTTTTGGCTCATCCTAAACCCACAGCATTTTGTTATTTAGAAACCAGCAGTGAATTGCTTTTCCATGTTTTTGCCCAGTCTTCTCCTGAATCTACTTAATCTTCTTGCATGAACAACAACTTTTGGCAAGGAGTTCCACTGGTCTGCTCTGTGTTGCGTGAAGGAACACCATTTGTTTGTTTTGAATCTGGCTCCAGCCAGCTTCTTTGATGTCCCCTGGTTCTTGTACTAGACTTTCAGATGCAGGCAAACCTGAAAGATTTCAGAAACTAGTGGAATAACAAACGTTATTCAAAATACAGCCGCCACCCTGCCCATTTCATTTGATCAGCAGAGGTAGCTGGGCCCACAGCTTTGTACTCCACTGCACTCTCTCAGGAATTTGACAGATGCCAGATGACAGGTTTGGCCTAGTGCCAGAGAACGGAAACATTGGAGGAGGCGTGCATGTAGAAGGAGGCAGTCAGCTGCTCAAAAAATCCTTGCTCACCAGCTGGAAAACTCCTGATCTTGTGAACTGACCCTGGAACAGGAATCTGAGTACCTTAACTCTGCTTGTAGCTCCACCATTTAAGAGCTTCCTGAGTTAGAGTCACACTCAATACAACTGTCTTCTTCCCACCCCAACGATAAGCTCTCTACAGTACAGTTTGCATCCTGTTGTAGATGCATGTGACTAACTGTGCAACCGGTTCTTCACCTCAGCCAGACCTGCAGGCTCTCCTGTAAAACAAACAGCTGAGCATCAGCTGATAATTCTTCATGCCACTGCTGCCCTGTGGCACCAAACTGCCATGCTTCCACCAGGCACCATCCCACTGTCCCACATACTTTTCTTTCCAGCGTACTGGGTGCCTAGAGTCTCTCTCAAGTATCAAAGACCCAAGAACAGCAGCTGCTCAGTGAGCAGCTCTTCAGTTCCTGCACCTGACACAGAGGCATCTGTGAACAGTGCCTGAGTACCAACAGTAGACACTGGTGAGCAAAGGAGTGAGCAGCCAGGATCCATTCATGGTCCTGTGAAAGCAAGATTTTTCATTATAAAAGCTATAAACGGTGCGGAACTGGCTAAGGCAAAGGCGAGCTCATGCCGCTGTAGTAAAAGACACTCCTTAACTTGTTCACTGAAATACCTTAGGCGCTCTCTCAAAATAAATGTTGGGGGGGAAGACTCAAAGCGCAAGTCAGATTCAGAAGGGGGCATTACGATGCTGGATCCAATGAACAAAGTAGATCATGTCCAACTTTATAAATAAATACTGAAAGCTACACAGAAAGGCTCTATGTCGAGCTGTCGGGCCACTGTAAAAAAGCTGCCAGGTTATCATTCTCTCCTCCTATCTGATAAGCCTCTAAACCTCACCAAGGTAGCTGTGTCATTATACGTTATGACCACATAGCAGACACGCTTTAATCGTATATGCCTGGAGGAAAATCAGCGTTTAATTTAGACAAGCAAAACCGACAAGCAGCAACATGTGCACTTTCAACGAAGTGCTCTTCTTTTAAAACTGATTCAGACTAACTTTTGTACATTATTAACCTGTAGCTGCTGCAAAGGGTTTGGTGTTATTTTAAGCTGGGATAAAAGCCCTTTGAAATTTTGTTACCATTTCTTCCCACTCTATCTTCAGCTCCAAACACTAGGGATACCGCTCTCAACGTTCTCAAGAACAGAAGTCAAAAGCACCGAGTCTAGAAGCAACTTCTGTCCCCGCATCCAAGAGAACTGGAGATTACGCAGCAGAGACTGTATCGCTTCCCAATCACTCGTGCACGGTCACCTCTGTGAAGGCAGTAACGTGGCAGATGCTCGCCTACTGAATCACCATTACTATTCTCCTTTAAGTTCTGGGGTGACCCTGGAGACATCAACTTTAAACTACTGATCTAGCCCGACGCCGTTTACCCTACATGACCAGAAGTGAGGTAACGTGGCTTAAGGAGAGCTGCACCTCCCATGTAAGGCATGCCTGAACAGATTTCTGAAGAAAACAGAAGTTGACTCCAACGAGTAGAAGCACAACCCCTGCACTCGGCTGGCCTTTGCCACTGCTTTCCCGTTTCTTGCAGGCGTCTCTGAATGGGGGCAGGATCTCCTGTTTCTTGCGGGTGTCTCTGAACGGGGGCAGGAGTTCTCCTGAGTGTATAAACCGGCCAACAGACCAGCGGCCCCCCCACGGGGCCCCTCCTCAAGGCCTGCGGACCCCTCCTTCGGGCACTGCCGGGCCACCGAGACCCCACAGCCTGGGGCCAGGGAGCTGCCTCAGGGACACAGCAGCCCCCCCCGCCCCGGGCCTACTCGCCTCCCCTTCCCCTTGCAGCCCCCCCGACCCGCTCCGGGATCTCAGCCCCCCAGCACACCCCTCCCGCCCCCCCAGTACCCCTCCCTCACCCTCCCCAGACCCTCCCCTTCCCTCACAGCCCCAAACGCCGTCCCCAGGCCCTCCCCGCTCTCCTCCTTCCCTCAGCCCCCCCCGCCGGCCCCCGAGGGGACGGGCCGGGACCCCGCCCCGCCCGGCCTCACCTCCTCCAGGAAGCGGGTGACATCGTAGACGCGGCCGTGGATAACCAGCCAGGCCTCACGGCTGGAGTTCCGCTTCCCCACCTCCTCCAGCGTGAAGACGGGCCCGGCCTCCGCCGCGCAGCCCCCGGTCTCCGTGCGCTCCCCAGGCTCCATGCTGGCTGCCGGCAGCTTCGCGGAATGACAGACTTTGACCCACGGCAGCCGCCGTAGCGATAGCGGACGCCCCCCGCCCCCGATAACTAACGGCCCGCGGCGGCGCCCGGACGAGTCCGCCGACCAATGAGGAACGAGGGGCACCGGCGGTGGGGCGACTGCTGGCGCCGGCTGCAGCCAATGGGAGGGCGCGGTGCCAGGCGACGGCCAATAGGGTGACAGGGCGGGAAGGCGCTGGGCCTCGCCTCGCGTCGCCTCAGGCGGTGCGCTCCGGCCCGGCCCCGGCCTGCGCTTCCCCCGGGGAGAGCGCGGCTGGCGGGCAGCTGGGGCCTCGGCCGCTCTGCCACCCCACCCGGGCCGCCGGCAGAGCGAGGTTCCTGTCAGCAGCCTGCCCGCAGCGGAGCCTGGTGTCCATCCCCGGCCTCCGGTAACTCTCCCCGTCCGGCCTGTTGGGCAGGTGAAGGGAAACCGGGATCGCCTAGGAAGCGCCTGTTCCTGTCAGGGACCGTCCAAGCTCGCCTGACCGCCTGCGGTCGGAGCTGCAGCACCCTTCCCAGAGCCCAGCCGCAGATGTCTGCGACAGGCCGCCTCGGGGTTGTCTCCGGTAGCAAACGCGGTTGGAAGGCGATGCAAGCCTTCCGCAGCGGGTGCGGGGACAGGGAGCCACGGGCGGCGGCTGTTTCGTCAGGAAAGTGCGGGGGATGTGTGCTGGCAAGAATCATTTTTCAGGGTCCCTCAGCTGAACTGCAGCGCTCCTTTGGTAGGCTTTTGATTCCAGTGCCAATCGGAACAGCTTTTTTGCCGCCCTTTTTGCTTCGAGTCTGTCTGTGTGTATATAAAATAGATGGCCATCTCACAGGCCGTTAAACGGAGCCAGGGGAGGTGCAGCACACCTCCAAGTGCTGCGTTTTCATCAGTTTCTACAGGAAAGTGTTCATGTGCAGGTCTGATGTGAGTCACTTGGTAAGTTCTCTCTTCCCTGCCAGCCACATTGAGCAGGTTTAGGGACAGAGAGACTGTTTGGAGGCTCAGGAACCTGAGTAATTTGTAAACCTGATGGTTTTAATTTATGAACTCGCATTTGTGGCTGTGGAATTTATTTTCTTATACTTGCAGTGCAGGTATAACGACGGACAGTGAACTGTTTGTTTTAATGTAACTGCTGAGGAGGCAGAAATGCCCTATGTTGTAAGAAGTGCTAATACTATTACCACCACTGGCTAAAGATTAAAGGTACATGCAAAGAGAATTTGAGCAGGCTAATGTTTGTGCAGTTTGCTGCAGTTGGAGTTTTAAAAGGAGCTCAAGTGAAGCAAGTACCCGTACCTGGCCTGCCACTAAGCTGGGATCTCTGTGGGAATGGGACATACCTAATGGTACAGTCTGGGAGATCTGTCAGCTCAAAGATGTTATCCTAACCATGCTGTCTGTCCACACTGACTTCAGTCCAAAGACAGGTTAGCTCCCTGAAGATCCCAGATTGTATGTCAAACAAATTTTCTAGGTCACTCTCTGGTAAGAAGGAAGGGTATCTTTTATTACTGGAGAGAAAGAAGTCGCTCCAGTGGTGCCTGCCAACCGCAGTGTCTAATCCAATTACTGTTGTAATGCATGGTCTTTGCAAATGGCTGAAATTCTGGGCTGAGACCTGGCATGGCATCTGTTTTTCATGCACTGCCTTATTCTGGCCTTGTTCTACTGGTTTTCTACAAGGAAATGGGGATTGAGGTGCAATCAAAGAAGTAGTAAGGAAATAATGCCACTGTACTAGGTAAAGAATAAAGTGTGGGGAGAGAAGGCATTCGAGTCAGACCAGTCTAATTTGTGTAGGATTCAAATCCATCCTGCTGTCAATGTGTTCTCTGTCTTAGGAAGTAAGCTAAAAATCTGGATATACCACAGCAATAGTTGAATTTTACTGAATGTTTCACATCCTTTGGTACCTGGTGCGCTGGTGACTTTTCCTCTTGTTCCTTAAGAACCTTGGTTCTCGTAGCTGTAGCAAAGAGTGTTTGTCTTTGTAAGTGCATTTACTGCCTTGTGCTTCCCAGCAAGCTTGTAGTCGCTCATCAGAATTCTCTACTCATACTCTGCTGGCACAGCAAACTGGGGTTTCTGCTTCTCAAAAAGCCTGGTAGGTAGTGCAGCGCCTGGTTGCACACACTGCCTTTGCTATATTGCTCTGGTGAATTGTTAGCTTTTGTGTGGCCACCTTCTAAATTAAACTCTATGTTACTTTACGACATTTATTGAGACAGCCGTAAAGCTAGAATATTTCTCTGTCTCTCAGTGTTTTCATCTATCCTAGTTACTTTTTTTTTTTTAACTGAGCCAATGCATGTACACTTGACAGCCTCCTTTAGATATACACTTATTCCCCACTGTTACCCAGTGAAGTCTGCAGTGACTCTTCCGAGCCAAGCGTCAGAACCAGTACTCTGTCTGTACGTGCTTGGGCTATGCAAAGCAGCTGCTAAAGTCACACTGTTCTTGAAGTCCTTGGCCTCCTTTTCCTCTCTTTGTTACAGGCTGGAGGGCGCAGACCTTGCGGCTTCCCCTCCAGCTATTTCATAGCAATAGAGATACTTCATCTGTAAATGCAAATTCAGGTATCTGCTCTGTCTGGGCACGTCCATACATTTAGTTAACCAAATATTGGTATATTGTTAGTCTTAGCCTGTTGTTCTGAAACTTCTTCAGTTACCCAATCAATAGCTCGGTCTCAACATAGCTTAAATATTGAGCTTATTCTTCTTCTTTTGATCCTTTCTGTGTATCTTTTTCCAGTCATTAGGGATGGTTCCTTGATTCTGTGTGTAACCCAAGTATCCTCTCTGACATGGAAGAATTTCTAGCTCCTTGCACTGATGTGACATACAACCTTGCAGTTCCCTTACTGTGTAACGTTACTAAGAGGGAGGCTCCCCCCAGCCAGGCTATGTACTGTAAACTACCATGGGATTTCATCACCATGCACCCCTCTCGCCACAACGTCCTTCTGCCCGGCCTTGACAAGTGCAGTTATGTATCATTTCACACAGAGAGCTGCTGTAAAGATCACTCTGCCCTCTTGCTTTGACCAGGCTACCCATCTCAGCACATTTCTGCTGGCCCCATCCCTTGGTTGCATCAAAAACTATGTCTCTTTTTCTAGATCCTTCCCAGCACGTTCCTGCCTGTCTTGATTTCAATGTGAAGTACTGACCTTTGCCTTGAATTGGTTCACAGCATCAGTTTCTATAACCTACTTGATAAAAATTTTTGAGTGCCTTTGTGCTCTTTTCTGCAGCTCTCATGTGGAGGTTTCTCCGTATATTTTGCAAAGCGATCTCATTATCCTCCTCAACATTTCCCTTTTCCACTATTTTGTTGCTGCCTGTTTTTTATTGCTGTCTACTGCCTTTCTGAGACTACTAGGCACGGTATCTGTTTTGCAATTCTCCATAACATAGTGGCATCAGGCTTTCTAGGCACATTAGCAATACAAATAATGATCATGGTAACAAATGAGCTCTATATTTATTTATTGAGCAACAGCATTCAATCGCTGCTCTTCCTTACCATTATCTAGCCCAAACAGAAGTCAGAAACCTGTTGCGTGTCCATCTAGAGAGCAAGCCCTTTAGAGCAGGTGCTGTTGTCTTCTGTTTGGTGCAGCACTGTGCATGCAGCCAGTGCTCTATGATCGAGAAGAGAAAGGAGAGCATGGTGACCAGGTGCCCCTGGTGATTTTCCTGTTTTCTTTTCCACTGTAACTCATACAGAAAGACAGACACGAGACCGCAGCAACGTGCAGATCTTGTTCCCTGGAATGTTTTCTTTCATCTGTAATCACTTCATCAAAATCCATAAATCAACTAGTTAAGACTAAAAAGCACAAACATGACTGTAATTTGTGCCTTCCTGCCCAGTGTTTCTTTTGGCACGTGAAACACCAAACCTTTTCCTGAAAAAATTAATGATGACACTGGGCAAGGATTCGGTGCAACTGGACAGCGAGGCCACTTGCATTCCAGGTCCACTGCCTGCTTCCATAATCCCTGCTTCCTTTTCATTCATCATAGAAGATTCAGAGAGTAAAACAATGGTTTGTATTTCTGTATTTACTCTGGAAATCAGAATTTCAGGCTTGTTTTCCAGTGCTGGGTGCTGTTAACACATAATTGGCCCATGCAGGCCATGAGACCGTGGGGGAAGGAAGCCTTGATTGAGATGCCAAGGCTGCGGCCCCTGTCACATGTCCTCGCCTGGCTCCAGCAGCATGTAGGGAGATTAGCACCTTCTGAGCTGCCCCGTGGCTCTGCCGTGGTGATTACTGCTCTCTGACATCTGTCAGCGTCACCACGCTATGGCTCCTTCAGCTGCTGCTCTCCAAACTGTCCCAGGAACTGTAGAAACCTCATCAGTCTGGTCTAACTGGGAGCAGTTCCATCTAACAGGGTGGGAAGTGGTCCGCTGAGCAGCGGTCCTCGATCTGAAGGGATGACACCTTCACTGGGGAGATGCTGGTGGGCATGAGGAGGGGGTGATGGCAGTCCCGGACGGGCAAGGACAGGAGGCAGAAGCAGGAGGCTGAGGACGTGGACCTGGTGAGCAGCAACTCTGCTGCTTTTCCTGAGCAAAGCCTGGCTTGGAGCAGGCAGGTGGACCCCAAATGGCTTCGTCCAGGCATCTTGGAGAGAAAGCTTGCTTTGTTTCCTTTGGGAGAGGACTCCAGGGACTCTTTTTTCTGATCTTTGAGCAAAAATATATGAAATTGCTCAAAATCCTAAAACCTGTACTGGGCTGGTGGGACCTGCCAAAGTGGCTGGTGCATCTAGTTGGAGCGGTGTGTACCTTAGGTGCAGAAGCTACTGAGCTTTTCAGAAAACATGGAGTTTTCTAGTCAGGAGAGCAACGGCGATGTTTGAAGGCGGTAAAGGCAACCATCTTACGCTGTTGCTGGGGCTGATTGGCCTCCCCTTGAATCAAGAGGAGAACGGTTAAGTTCAGGAGTCCCAGCCCTGTCACCTGTTGCACCTTGTGACAGAAAAAGAGCAAAACTGTGTTGCTGATGAATATTTCGTACAGAAAAGTATTTTAACCAAACCATGTCGCTCTGTCATCTCCTCTCAGCCCAGGAAACAACCACCGGTATCTCTCTCCGCATCCTTCCCAACATTTAACGGCAGTGACTTGCTGGCGGTATGATGCGGTTGTACCGTGTCCCACTCACACAGCTCCCTTTCTGCGCTTGCTCTCCCCAGGGCAGTCACACTGCCCCGGGTGAACAGCCATCCTTTCTTGCACAGATTATTTTTATCTCCCTTTGTTTGCCAATAAAAAATCCCTCCCAGTTTTACTGTTTTCCATCTGACACATGGATTTTTCTCATGCGTGTTTCCTTCTCCTCTGGCCAGGGGTGGAGGGAAGGGAGTATCCCGGATAACCTAACGCGAGAGGAATTTTCACGTGCTTTTCCACCTCAGGTGAGATAGTCTCCAGAATGGTGTCACTGATGTTCCCTGAGCCAAAGCGACACCACATCCGAGTGAGAGAGATCCTGGAGTGGCAGAGAACCAGCCCGTAATCTGGAGGATCTCCTTGGCCTTTGCCTAAACCAGCCTCCTCAGGGCACCAGTTCTACTTGGCCCTCGTTCACTGGGATCACTGGGATGCCAGGGCTTTGGATTCGTTACACGAAGCCCAAGTAACTGTGGGAAAACCTCTGCCCCAAGATGCTGAAACAGGGACCTCATTTTGGTGTTACAGGTTAGGGGAATGGGATTTGCAGATGGCTGGAGTACAAGGAACGGGTGTCAACAGCATATGAAGATGTCCTGGCTGTTCAAAAGACGAGAATAAAGAGCATAAAATAATAAATTAAAAAAAAACAAATAAAGTACAAAATAACAACTCCTGTCTAATACATGAAGGGTTCAGTCACATCCGCAGATGCCGGTTGTGCTCCAGCCGAGTTAGGTGTTGGTGCTCCCTATCCCCTTCTCGACCACGGCAGCTGGCGAGGCCGTGCAGGTACGCGCTGTGGTTTCCATTGCCATTTCTGTTGTGAACCCTGAGCAGCACGGCCTGGCTCTGCTCCGCCTGTCGGTTCCGAGCATCCGCCTGTGCCGGCAGAGCTGGCGCTGACTCTGTTTTAGGTGCCAGAACAGGTTGAATGGACGCCTCCGGACCGAGGTGAAGCGCTGGGCTCAGGGGATCCCTCACAATTTACCGATGGCGGTTTCCCTGCGGTTTCCACGTTTCTCAGCTGAAGTAAGGTAACCGGCGCTCCTGGAAATGCTGTTTTGGCTGGAACATGAAGCCTGAGGTTGGAAGAGCGTGAGGAAGGCGTCCTTCTTCAGCCCCTTGCTCCGTCTTTACCTTTTGGCAGGCAGAGAATGACCTCTGAAGTCGTAGGACCCTGTACTCGTAGGGCCTCGGGCCGGCGGGGCCTCTTCCCCACGGCAGGAGCCCGCCTCGATGCCCACGATGGGCGGCGGGTGAGGTCCCCAGCCCCGAGGGACCCTGCCTGCAATTAATTCCCCTGCCTGCAATTAATTCCCCTGCCTGCTGGGACCGGCCCTGCAGCGGCCCGCCCGCCCGGCAGGGGGCGCCAGCCCAGACCGGCGCCCGGCGCGGTGCACGCTGGGGGCTGTAGGCGCGGCGGGGCTGGCGCGGTGCACGCCGGGAGCTGTATAAGCGTGTAATACTGCTATCGCATCGGGGGTGGGGGCGTGGCGACGGTTTCGGTTCGATCGTCACTTCCGCCGGGAATTGGCGTCAGTTCCCGGCGGGATGGTAGGGAGGCGGCTGCGGGCTGGCCGGAGGGAGAGGATGGCGGCGCCGGGGGGTGTCCCCGAGGAAACGGTGAACGGTTGGGTCCTGCAGTTCTACTTCCACCAGGCCATGGCGGCCTACCGCTCCGGGCGGAACCGCGACTTCCGCCAGCTCCGTGACGTCATGCAGGGTGGGCTACCGGGGCCGGGGCCGGGCCCGGGGGGGGGGGAGTTGGGCTGGCCGGGTTCCCGGGGAACGGGAACGGGAGCGGGGATAGCCTGCGAGGCCGAGCAGGGTGGCGGTTGGGGAGGGGCAGGCCCCGTTCGGGGGTGAGGGGTGCCGGGGGGAGGCTGGGGGGCCGTGGGCTGGGCTGCGAGGGGGAGCTGGGCCCGGAGCTGGGCCCAGGGGTACCGGGACTGGGCCCTGCGGTACCGGCGTAACCTGCCTCTCGTCCCACAGCGCTGCTTGTGCGGCCCCTGGAGAAGGAGCCCATGGTGGCCCAGATGCTGCGCATGATGCAACTCTTGTCACGGATTGAGGAAGGCGAGAACCTCGGTGGGTCCCCAACGCTCCCAGCAAGGCCCTGGGGAAACCCCAGTCTTGGCTCGAAGCCTGCTCCCCCAGCCGGGGTGTACCCTGTTCTGTGGCTGTGTCTCTGCAGCTCCCAGGATCTGTGTTTCTGCACAGAGCAGAGGTCTGGGCTGAAGCTGTTAAGCTGTAGGAGCTCTCCTAGGAGGGTGAGGGGCTGGAGAGGGTGACTGTTCGTGTCTGCATCGTGCTGCTGTAGCCAAGAGCAATGTGCTTGAACCCAAGCTCCAGGGCTGTCCTGCTATCTGAATGTAGCAGCCTTGTGATTCCTGCTTAGCCTTGTAGCTTCTGAAATGCTCCCCCGGATCAGTTATTTGTAGTCAAGCGGTGTTTCTGTAGCTTTCCATGCCTGGGGGGGATCTTGCAGTTTAGACACTTGGCAATCAGCCTGCCATTCCTTCTCATCTTCATCTTCTGTAGCTGTAGAATTTGCAGTCAAACTGAGTAAATACATAACTAGCTGCCTGTAAGGCATCGCTGTGAACGCCTCCCAAACCAATGGCTGTGAATTCTTGTAGATTGCACCTTCGATAAAGAGGCGGAGCTCACCCCTCTTGAATCAGCGATCAGCATCCTGGAGCTCATTCAGAGAGAATTCTCTGTGGCTGAAAAGACGATGGAAACTGTTGAGAAGATGGTGAAGGAAGCTGTAAGACCTTTTTCTTTTTCAATAAATACTCTGCTCATCTTTTGTCTTAGAAAGATCTTGTGTAAACGACAGTGGGAATTGCCTCACGTATAGAATACCATCGTTAGTACTGACTTGGCTGCAAATGCGTATCTTCAGTGTACGTGCTTCTTCATCAGTTAATGTAGAAGTTGTTTCTCTGTGTAAGTTGGTACTAAGCTGTTACCTGTGTGCCACACTTGATTATGATACATGCTTTTCCAAAGCTGATCTAGAGAGTATGGTCAATTCAATGTCAGCAGAAAAACTGGTATTTGTTTTCTTCTGTAGGCTGTTATTGTCTGCATCAAAAATGGAGAGTTTGATAAAGCTTCAAAAATTGTCAAGAGGCATATAGGGAAGGAGCCCAGAAACCAGGTGATTATGCACCGGAATGAAAGATGGCTGTGTGAGGACTGTGCAATATGTCTTACAGGGTACTGGGGAGCGGGGATATTTGGGGGTGGTCTTGATATGTCTTACAGGGTATTGGGGGGGCACTTGTGACCCATATCGCAGGCATAAACTGTTTCCCTGAGAATCATGCCTCTTAGGAAAACCTGAACAAGAAGAAAGGGTAAGGGTGCTGAAATGGAAAGAGTCCTCCTTGAACAACAGACCCTCAGTGTTACCCATTTGTAAAGCATGTCAATCATTACTTTGGACCTCCCTCTGTTACTCATGTTTCCTCACATATCGTCATGGGTCTTGCAGCCATCAAAATTCATCCTTTGTCTCGAGGCAAACTCAAGTTCACATGTAGAGCATGAGTTCTTAAGAAGGGCTGGTTCTGAAAGCAAAAAGTGTCCCCATTCCTATTCTGTAGGCAGTGTAATGTCTTGGGCACTGGAAGCAAAAAGTCAGAACTGCTGAAACAAGATGGTTCTCCTGTTTCTCTGCCCTTTTCCCAACCTTATGTCAGTGTAAATTAGTTGCACCTGGAGAATGTCAAATGGGAAAGGCCCAATCCTCACCCAGATCCTAGCTCCTGTGGTTGTCATTTATATCCTCATACCTATTCAGAGCATCCTTATCTCTCCTCTAGAAAAAGAGGAACGAGTTGCTGACTGTCATCCGGGAGAAGAATTTCACTCATCCTGTGGTGAAAAACTTCTCTTACAAGAACTTCCAGCAGAGCGTGTTTCAGTTCCTGAAGACCTATGTGGACAATTCGGAGCCACTGCTGCTAACGGTACATGTCTGCCCTGCTTACCTAGCTGCCCGTCCTGTGCTTGCTTCTGCCCCAGCAAGGGACAGCAGGAAAACGACACGAGATGCAGATTGGGGGAGAACAGACACTTTCTTTGCCACAAGGCAATGAAATACAGTAATTTGGCTTCTACGTGCCTTCTGTGCCAGTAATGAATTAGAGCTTAGGCACCTAATTAACGGTGGGTTGAATCCAAAATACTTTAAATTGAATCTGTTCCTAAAAAGTTTATACAGTTGAACACATTTTTCAGTCCCTGTAACAAGTTTTAATTGATAGACATGAACCCTGTACGAGGAAACATCTTTATAATGGTTACGTGCTTTTTCTCTGTCCAAGATAATGAAAAAGACTTTGAATTCAGAACATGCCAAAGTACGAAAACACTCATCGGTGACTCCCGAGTCTGCAAATGGGCCAAAGGGTGAGGCAGCGGCTCCCGAGCCCTCAGGACGGGCAAAGGGCCCAGCAGGAGCCCCAGAGCCTGCAGAAACAGCAGAACACCTGGAGGGAGCTCCCAACCCTGCAGAAAGAGCAGATGACCCCGCAGCAGCTCCTGAGCCTATGGAAGGAACTAGTGACTCTGCAGCAGCTCCAGAGCCTATGGAAGGAGCTACTGACCCAGAAGCAACTCCTGAGCACCTCACAGCAGCAGTTAATATCTTGGAAGATGCTTCAGAGCCTATGGAAGTATCTAAAGAACCAGCAGCAGCAGCTCCAGACCTTCCAGGAGTGTCCTACAGGGACTCGGAAAGGTGGGCAGAGGAATCCGGCGCTGCATTGTGGATGAAGTGTGGCAGCAGTTCTCTTCTGAGGGATAGTTTGCTCTGTCTAGGCAGCTCTTAATCTCCCTGAATGCCAGCCCAAGCAGGTCTGCCCAAGCAAGCCCCAAGGGCTATCAGTGTAACTTCTGTCTGGATCACAGTAAAAATGTTAAGGTGGTTTGGGTTTTTTTTCTGAAGATATGTAGTACTTCTGTAAACTAGGGAGGGAGGGCAGTGGCTGCCAGAAGGTTTGCTCTCGTGGAGCAGCGTTTGGTATCCGTATGGTTCCGCCCTTAGTCAAGAATAGCAGGGCATCCAGTGGCGCATGGAGCGTGGGCACGTTCTTTTGAGACCCGCTCCCCTGGTACGCCGCACCATGTAGAAGGAGGGCGGACCGAAGGGTTGGGAATGCCCTCTTCAGTAGGTTTTATTTGCACCCTAGGGTCAATTGTTGAGGGTCACACTGTAGGGGAAAAGCCTGGTTTCAGTGAAGTGGAGCCACCTTGGTGATATCTTTACAACCTGCTCAGTTCTGTTTATTTTGTAGGCAGCCCTCTGGAACTGTAACCACGTATGGGATTTCTGTTCTGAGAGAAGCTTTCAAGATCTTGTCGGACTCCCAGGATTCTGATGCACTCTTCACCAAACTGGATGAAACAGACTTTTCTTTCCCCAAGCAACTGTCTCCTTCTGTATCCCACAGAACCAAGAGACGGAAGGAAGAGGAGAATCAAGATTCTGAGATCTCAGACCCTCCTGAAATATCCCATAAGGGCAAACGCTTGTTGACCATAAGCAAACTGGTCATGGAGCAAGACAGCCAGTACAGCGAGTCGAGTGACAGCCCAGACTCTTCCCAGGAACCAGTTGTATCTTCTGCTTCCAGACCTGTTCAGAAATTGCATGACCAGCCTGTATCTACTAAGAGCGCCAAGTATGAAGCCTATCTCTTGTGGTATATTCTAATCTGCACCCAATCTTTTGACTTGCAGCTGACATCAGTAGCATGAACAACAAAACCCTTTAATTCAAGATGAGTATATTGATCTTCTGTGTCTGCTAGCATGTGTGGAACTGGGCTCTGTTGTCCTTACACTTTACTGTTTGGTTTATGATGAGGAGAAAATGATGCAGCTTCCACTGGCAGTGAATCAGAGGTACTGCAATTAGTATTGGTAGGTGATTCCAGCATGCATATCGCAGGTAACATGTGTTTCTCTGCACTTTGGTTAGTGATGCTGAAGCTGGAAAGAGTTCACAGGTGCATCTTGTGGAACAGATTAAACTCTCCTTTCCAACTCTTGAGTAATTCAACACTGACCTCGCTTAAGCTCTTTTTTCCTGAAACCTGTGTTGGTTAAGAAACTTCTAGTAGTAGCTATCTGACTGTTTCTTCAGTATGAGTTATCACTTACCTTGCAGCTGAAATGACTGCAATAAGAGGTGGGGTACGTTAGGGTTTTTTCCTTTTTATAAGGATTTCCCACAGAAAATGGCAAAGTAGGCTTACCAGCAGAAGTCTTAAAATTAACACTGATATGAGACTCTTAAGCTAAGAGGTGGTGTAACAAAGCTTCCTGCCATCTGAGTTGCTCTTCTTTTGCTTAGTGAAGTTGCACAGCAGCCAGCAGTAATGATGTTTTGGATCCCCAGGACTGAAACTGGGAGGATTGAGGAAAGCTTGATGTGTTTGAAAGATAACTAGAACACAATTTCCATTAGTTCCTGGCTTAAGAATGTCAAGAATGCAAAGGTTTGGTTTTGAAAGGCGTGCAGTAAAGATCTCAGTGCTCTGTGTATCTTGGCTGCTCTGGAGATGGATTGTCTTTCTCTGAAGCACAGAAGAGTAGCTGCAAGTAGAGGTGTGCATCAATGCAAACAGTGGTGAAATCTCTCAGACACCTTGCTGGTGTGTCTTGCTCAGGGTTAAACTAACTGTCAGAGATGATGCCGAGGACGGATTTCTATCTCCACCGTTGTCCACCTCCTAGAGTCATTTTAGTTAATAAATTTCCTACGCTTTCAAGGACTTGTGAGTGCTGACACTTGATCTCTTTCATTTTTTTCTGGTAGTACATTGCAGCTGACGTTGCTGTCCCAAGGATATGTCTGAGTTTATTTTAAGGGTGCTGGGGAACGTCATGAGGATAGGATGATGTTTTGTGAACTCTCCCAGACCAGCATACTGTGGGCCAAATACGGGTGTGATGCCTTCCTGTCCTGTGCCAGGTGCCTGAAGCGAGGGTTGGTGCTGGATTAGGAAGGAGCCTGGAGTGAGGCTGCTGCCATGCAGCTGCCGCTGGCTTGAGCAGTTCTTGAGTTTTAGCCCTGCCATTGTGCAAGTTGGTCTCCAGTTCACCTGGAAAGTGATTTATTGTCTGTGCTGCTTCTGTGGATGTCTTGTCTTGAAGCCTTTACATGTTAGGACTCATGGTAGCAGTGGTGCTAACGACATCCGTCTGGAAATCTCATTGTGTGCATCTCTGCCAGTAGCTGGTTCTCAAATCTTTAGGTGTAAGAAAGAGGCAACTTCAAGGAAGAATAAGAGAACAGTTATTTTCTTGTAATCATAAATGGCTTCAGTTATATTGGATGTGACAGCCAGGGGTGAACCTTTTGAAGTTCTTTTTTAGCAGACTTAATTTTATCTCACAAGTTTGTGCTTGAGGATTGGAAGCAGGTGACAGCATTGAGGCACTTGATCTCACGGAGAGGCCTCTCTAGCTCGGTTGACCTCAGAAGTGTTAGTAGTGAAACAGTAAGAATTAAATGCTTCTTGGGAAGACTAAAGGCTTCTCCCCTGAGCTCTTGGCCAGTCTGTGCCATACACGAAGGCCTGGGAAGTCCAGCTGTGTGTGTCTGTTTAAGTGCTTAATTGTGTAGTTAATACCCTTGTTTTTGCAAATGCTGGCTACAAAATACAATACTCCACTTGTATTTGAGTATATATTGCACACAGTACTTTCAGATAGGGGCTCCTAAGGATTCATTCCCTCTCAGAGGGGAGTGGAGGAGGTGGCGGCGTGTTTATATATCACTTTATGGGCACATTTCTCTGCACTGTATGCCCATCACAGGCTTGCCTGCTGGGCTCCCAGTGTCCCTGCACCTTCTCCCCCTAAAACATTCTCCCTAGCCAGTAGCCAAAGTAAATGCTTGCCTGCTTTCAGGTCCTTCCAAGGAAGGTGGAACAGCTCATATGGCAAAGAAGAAAAAGACAGTTGGAGTGAGGAGGATGAGCTCTTCTCAGAAGCGGGTAAGAACAGAGCCCCTGTTGCAGGTGTTAACTGATGATAATCCTGGCTTTGAGGCTTATTCACGGCTGTCTTTCTACCTTCTGTGTGACTGAATTTTGAAACCAGAAATCCTAAAAGCCCAAGAAAATGGGTAGCTGTCCAACTCTGAGACATTTGTTCTTTGTACCTCTGAGCTGAAATGCATGCCAAAAACTCCTGTTCAAGTTTCAGACTAATCATGCTTAGCTTACAGGATGTAAATACAGCTCTTTCCCCATTCCCACTTTAGTGCCATGAAATAAAGGTTAAGTCTACCTTTTCAGCCAGATCCATTTTCCAGTCCAGTCCCCTTTGCAGCTAGATACGCAGCTTAGCTGGTGAAAAGGAGTGGACAATGGGTGTCTAATTCCAGCCTCAACATACAGCGTAGCCACATCCTGGATGAATGCCCCTGTTCTTGACGTACTGGCTAGTTTAAAACAAAACAGACCTTATTGGAAAGCTTTCACATAAAGCAATTGGGCTTGAAACAGAAAGGCTGTGCATGCTATAGCTGCAGAAAAGGGAGGGATAAAGGAGTTTGGTTTTATTGTCTTGTCACGGGATGCTCTCATTGTAGGCTGACTGCATAGTTCAGCAGTTAAGCCCAAGGCAGTTTCTCGAGGAGGTCTGCACCTCCTGAGTTATGGTGAAATGTAATCCTCTTGCCTTGTTTTTCAGCATCATTTGCGACGAACAGCCACGATGCTACAGTCTTTGGTTCCAAGAAACAGGTAATGTGGAGCTCTTAAGTCCTTTTGGTAAGGCCTGAAATCAGGACATGTCCGTATAAAAGAGCAAACTGTCAGACAATTTGAAATATATTGGTGAGGATTGCAGCTCAGACCACTTCCTCGGCAGCCTGCAGTTCACTACAGCAGGGCAAGCTGCTGCTGTGCTTTAAATGAAGCACCAGAGGCTGGCTTGGAAAGCGATGCTTCCTGAGGCCGGTGCTTGCAGTACCCAGGCTTGATCCAATTTGTGCAGGTCTTTGCATTCACAGAGCTGGCTGGAGTTTCTCTGTTAAAACAGCCCAGTTTGGTAGTTGGCTAAAGCTGCACGCCTCCCACACACCAAGCACTGGGTATGTGCGTGAAGTCCCTTTTCCTTGATGCATGTGGTTCAGAGCTAGGTTTGCCGAGTTTCCCACGTGCTAGAGAGGTTCAGCATCTTGTTCGGGTGAGGGACATGCAGACGGCAGCTATTACCTGAGAAGAAGTCCCAAGTTTGGTGCTACTAGGAGCTTGTAGGAAGATAGCTGCTACTCTTGTGCTGCTGTACACCATGTAGCACTTTTTTTCCCATAACTGCTTTCTTCAATTATTTCGTGTATGGTCTCCAGTACAAAAATTCAGGGGACCAGCAGACCTGAACTTGCAGATTATTTCTTTTTTAACACTCTACTTGTATGCTATTAGGTAGTGAGTATTTTGTATCTCCGATGTTTGCTCTTCCATCAAAAGGTAATTCCTCTTTGATGTGATCAGTATTGTGCTTTGGGAAGCAGAACTACTCCTGAGCTTGTGCTGGAGCTGGACACTTCTCTTACTTGTAACAGTTAGGAGAGCACATCTACAGTGAACCAATTATTGAGTGTTGTGTGTGCTACCTCTGCCTTTCCTCTATGTTACTAGCATGGATGATAAAGGGAAGCTAACATGCTAGGAAGGAGTTCCAGCACAGTTCCCTGCCAAATGCAACTCCTCCCTGAAACTGCACTCTGTACTCACAGAACAGTGCTTATATGCTCTTTTGTAGAAATGGACAGTACAAGAGAGCGAGTGGATCAAAGAGGGTGTGAAGAAGTTTGGAGAAGGGAGATGGAAGGCCATTTGCCAGAAATACCCCTTCCAGAACCGCACGCCAGTGATGATCAAGGATCGCTGGCGGACCATGAAAAAGCTGGGAATCCTCTAAGGCTGGGAGCCTGGACCACAGGACTTTCCGTGCACAAACCTTCTTACTTTTCTTTCGAAAGATGGACCAGAGAAATGGTAGCAGGGAGGCTGCTGTGCTTGTCCCTGATGTGTGTTGGGACTGGTGTGGTGAGCCCCTCTGCAGCAGATGGAAACCATGTCTGACAAGAACTGAGGAGCCTTGTGTCTTGAGCTGGAGCTGCTGTTTAGGTCTTCTGCAGTTTGCCAGAAGCTGCGCAGCCTGATTGCACACGCTCAGAAACAGCCTGGATGGGGACTTCCTTTTCCACCTGACAACTGCAGCCTTTGTAGAATGAATCCCAACCTGATGGGCTGCTGAAATGACAGTTTTCTCTGCTCAGATGCTGTCAAAGGGCAGGATAATCCCATCAGGGGCTATTTTTATGTGTTTTAATTGTCTACACTGTGAATTGCTTGTTTCATCTGTTTGCACTCAGTCCCCTGTGGGAGAGCAGCAGCACATAGGCCCAGAGCTTCTGGGGAGAAGAAGAGATTTAGGCAAGGCAATCTGCTTAGTTTTTTGGGTTTTTTTTCACACATTTCTTTCTGCTCTGTAAATGGCTAGTCTGCAAGTGGGAATTTCTCCCTCCTATCGTTGAGGCTTTAAAAACATTATTTTTTGTTTCAGTACTTAAAACATCAGTTGTTCCCACATTAAAAGTTCAAGTGCTTACTGATTTTGGTCATGTTTTACTGGCACTTCTCCTTCATGGTAAGGTCCTCCTCCTGTGTGCAATCCCTGCAAGCATATGAGCTCCGAGAGCACCGTGTGTTTCCTCCCTTCAGGTGCCAAAGCTGGAGTCCATGTCTGAGCGGTCTTCTGTAAAATAAAGTTCCTTTCTTGTTGTATTTCAGGAGTTGTAAGTGTGAATGAATACCTCGGGGGCGGAAATGTGGCAGTTTGGGGTGCTGCGTGCTTGCTGCCCTGCTGGGCTATGCATCACCCCAGGATTGCGGGGCTCCCCCTTTGCTGGCCAGGGCTGGGGGTGTTGTGTCAGCAGCTGTTCGGGGTGGAACAGCAATGCCCTGATGGTATGAGGTGCTGCCACATTGGTCTCGGCATGAAGCAGAAGCTTCTGGACTAGACTTCTGTTGAAGGGCACGGGAGGTATGGGGGGGCATTTTCTAAAAGCAGCCTCTCTTGGCTCCATTCCTGCAGAGCCAGGGCTGGGAGAAGTCTCTCTGGAAACACCTGCTTTCCCCTCTGTCCTTCAGCAGCAGCTGCTGCAATGAGCTTCCCTTCTCACCTGGCTGTGGCTGTGCGTTTCCCTCCCCTTCTGCCTGTAAAACTGTCTCCATGGGGTCAGAGCACCCCAGCCTCTGCAGAGGCCCGTTCCAGGGCGAAGAGGCTTGACGTGAGCTGCAAGCTGGAGCAATAATTGCCAGTGTGAGGCAGTGCCCGTTGGTCATGCCGGTGCTGTGCCCAGGTGGGAGATGCATTCGTGCTGCGTGGGTCCAAGCCCACTCTCCTTCTCTGTGCCAGGATCCAGCTGCAGGCTGCGCGGAGAGGGTGTTGCAGCCCAAAGCTTTACTCTGGAAGTTTCTTGGAGTAAAACATTTTTCCTGCTTAATTTGCTTGTTCACAAGATACAGACTGGCAGAGCGCTGGTCAGCGAGAGGAGCAGGGCTGGATGGGGACTGTGGTGCTTCTTTGCAGCAGCCTCAGCCTCTGCAGAAAGGTTCAGCTGGGTGAGCTCTAACATGGATGAGCCAGACCGGCTCCTGCTCTGCACCGAGATCACCTTCAGGAGCAGAGCCCATGCCACGCTCCTCCCGACACCAGCCCCAGCTCTGCCGCGTGCCGCTGCAGAGCGGTTAATAATTACCCCTGCCACCTCGGGTGCCTGCTCCTGCCCTGCCCTGGCCGGAGGAAGCGCTGGAGGTTGGGAAGCAGGATGCTGCTGCTGGCATTCCTGGTGCTGCTGAGCCCCGCCGGCTGCCCTGAGACGAAGCCCCTGAGCGGGTCCAGCCAGGATCCCCTCTTCCGCGGGGCGGATCGCTACGACTTTGCCATCGTCATCCCCGCCGGCACCGTGGAGTGCTTCTGGCAGTTTGCGTACCAAAGCGGCAACTTCTTCTTCAGCTACGAGGTGAGTGTTGCGGGATGCATCCCGGGAAGCTGTTGGCACAATGCAGCTGCTGATGGGCATTGGGGAATGGTGGTGCTGGATCAGTCCTGCACAGCAGCTCTGCAGCCGGTGCCAGCTGCCGCCTCCAAGGGTGCAGCAGGTCTGGTGGTGGGCAATCCTCTGTTGCCTTAGTCCTGTGACCAGGCTTCGGTGCAGAAGGAGACCCACTGCCTCCAGGGCAGAGGCAGTTTCCCTTGCGTGGGGAAGGTCCTCAGTCAAGACAGGGAATGGTTGCAGTTGCTTGGATGCTTCATCTCAGGGACCGTGCTTTTTTAGGCAATTTCCAGCATCAATCCCATTTATTTTTTAAAATACATGTTTTAAAACCATAGAAAGTGGTGCCGAGAGCTCCGGATATGGTCCCCAAGCACCCAGAGCTCGCTCGCAGAGAGTTGTGGGGTGTCCTGGCGCTGCAGGGAGCTCTGCCCTTCGCTGGGCTGGCTGGAGGCTGTTGCACAGCCCTTGGCTCTCCCCTGAGCTGCAGGTGGAAGGCACGCTGAAGGTCTTGGGCACAGCCCTATCTGCCTGTCCCTGTGCTCCCTCCTCTTCCCACAGGGAAAACTAGAGCCCTTTTAGCTCCTGTTTACACTAGGCTGGTTGAAGGAGAGCCAGGGCACGGCCGTGCCCGGCACTGACAGCTTCTCCCCCAGCTCTGCGCTCGGCAGAGCGGTCCCGCAGGAACACGGCACGGCCCTGGGGCTCGGCACAGCTCCATCTCCCAACACTCCAGTGGCCAGCAGCAGCAGCAGTGCCGGCAGCATCCGATCCAGGCGGCAGGGAGCTGGGGTGGGAGACGTGGGGGTCTGTGCAAGCACCTGCAGCACTGTGAGCGGGCATTGGGAACCGTGGGGTTCATTACTCAGGGCTGTGGGTTTTTCTTTTACGTGTAGCTGGCAGCTCACTGGAGGCTGTTCCTGGCCTTGGCTCACAGTGACGAAGGAGGGCAGCTCCAAATGGACCCCTCAATAGACACGGGTCCCCGCTGGGTCCTTGTGCCGCACACGAGTGCTCCTGTGGGCTCCCCTCTGTTTCCTGGGTGCAGAGTCAGGCCCACGAATGCCCCTCGGGTCTTTCCTGCCTCCAGGTCCAGCGGGCGACAGGGATTGCCACCAACAGGGACATCCTGGCCACGGCGAGCGACCCCAACGGCTTCCAGCTTGGCATTTCCCAGCATGTGCGAGGACAGATCAACTTCCTCACGAAGGAGACAGGTCTCCACTGCCGCGGTCCCTGCCCAGCCCACCTGCCAGCTGCAGGCAGGCAGGCACAGCAACTCTGAGCCTGCCCAGCCAGCCAGCGCTTCCCAGAGTGTTGATCAGTCTGATCACACCTCCCTCCCTAATAGGGAGGATGAGGGTCGGGCGCTGGGGACAGGTCTGCCTGGCAGCAGCATTTCTACTCGGGAACAACAATCCCCATTTGTCTCTGCAGGTTTCTACCAGCTGTGCCTGGACAACCAGCACAACCACTTTGGCTTCATGCAGGTCTATCTCAACTTTGGTGTCTACTATGAAGGCTTCAACACAGAAAACAAGCAGCCGCAAGAGAGGAAAGAACTGAACAACACCCTGGAGGCAATCGGGGTGAGTGTCAAGGCAACCACAGGGTGCTCCAACACAGCAGGGATGGGCACATCCTCCCAAGGGAACCGAGAAGGGCGTTTGCCATTGCCTGAGCTGCAGCTTAATTTAATGCTGAGCCCAGTGGGCAGGTCTGAGAACGGCTCTGCCAGCCCCAGGCTCTGCCGCGGCCCCGCTGCCAAGCACCCACCTCTCCCACAGGTCAGCATCCGGAAGCTACAGATCCACATCTTCCACATGTGGCGGTTCTACAACTTCGCCCGGATGCGGAAAGGGGCCGACTCCTTCCTCCTGGAGTCCAACTACAACTATGTCAACTGGTGGTCAATGGCTCAGAGCTGCGTCATTGTCCTCTCTGGGGTGCTGCAGCTCTACTTCTTGAAGCGCCTTTTCAACGTGCAAACCAACAGCAGGCAGAAGTGCTAGCAGTGCCCAGAACTGCGGGCAGGACCGCTGCCTGCAGCGCTCAGTAACCAAGCTGCCTCTCTGCCCCTTCACAGAGTGGGAGAGAAGGGCAGACCCTGCTTTGAGGAGGAGGAAAGAGAGCTCCCCCTGCTCCTGCCTCCAGCTCTAGCCCTGCCTCAGCTGAAACCACTCCGACAGGAGAAAAGCACAACGTGATCGCCTCAGCTTCGTGAGCTGCATCAGTTTGTTACACGCCAACCCACCATTACGGTGTCCCAATGTGCCTTTTCTACCAGACGCCCAATAAAGGAACCCTTGGCACACGCTATGGGGAGTGACTGCAGCCTGCTGCCTGCTGTCCATCCTCTGCAAGCCTGGGCAAAGCAAGTCCTGCCTTTCAGGCAGCTGCCTGCTTGCTCCCTCCCTCCCTCCCTGAAGCTCGGCAGTCAGCCTCTGACAGCTCAGCCCCAGGCTGCGAGCCTCCCCCCGGCCTCATCTGCCAAACTGAACTGAACGCGGCGCTTCTCCCCTCTGGAGTAGCACCCCAGTGTGTTGCGCTGCCCCAGGGAGGCAGAGATCAGCAGCAGGGGTGAGAGCTGCTCACCCCCCCCCCCGAGGCTCCGCACTAGACAACAGCCACTCTGGAAGAAGGAACAGGTTTTATGTGACAGCAGGGACAGGTCTGGCATGGGGGGAGCTCCTCCTCGTGTTGGCAGCAGCCCCCCCTGGGGTTGTGGGGCTACGTGCTGGTGGCTCCCAGCCCCTCTGCCCCACTCGGAGTGGGTTCCTCATGGCTCTCTACGCCGCTACTGCACCAATAATGCAGGACAAAGTCTGTTCTGCCTAGGAACGCTCACATCTTTGGAGTGCTGGAGTTCCCTTAGGTCAGCGTGTCCTCATTCCGCACGTACTCCCCGACGTCAGCCTGGTGGAACACCACGATGGCCATGGGGTCCACTTTCCGGCACTCCTGTGTGGACTTGGCGGCCACTCCAAAGCCCTGGGGGGGGATGAAGGGGAGGAGGTGAGAGAGAGTTTTCCCCCCACCTTGTACCCATACCCCAGCCCCGGAAAGTGCAGGGGCCGTGCCGGCCACTCACCAGCGGGACGTCGGCCATGGAGAACACCACCACGCCCTGGTACTGGGCTGTGTTCTCTGTGATGCGGCCCAGGCCTGACTTCAGGACGTGGTTGCCATAGAGGAAGGACTGCTCCGAGCCGGGCTTCACCCACACCTTGTACTGCAAAAGAAACCCGGAGCAAGTGAAGGGGCTGGCGGGGGGGGGCCTGGCACGGGGCAGGGGGGAGCCGGCTGGGGGTCGGGGCGGGGGACACACACCATGTCCCACCTTGGCATAGGGTGCGAGGAAGTCCAGGGCCGTGACGCTGAGCCGGAATTTTTGCGTCTTGGTGAACTTTCCGAAGCAGGTGCCCAGGGACACCAGGCTGTCCCGGGGGATGCTCGCAGCCACCTTCAGCAGCTTCTCACTGAGAAGAGAGCAGAGCTGGAGTGGCTCCAAGGCCCCGGACCGGGACCGGGACCGGGACCGGGACCGGGACCGGGACCCCCCCCCCGCCCCGCCGCTGTCCTGTCCGCGTCCCCCCAGCCCCGCTCACCTCAGGTAGTAGACACGGTCGCGGTGCAGGCGGAAGCAGTAGGTGCCATCGGGCCGGTCCACCAGCAGCTGGATGTTCTCACCGATGCTGCGGAGACAAGAGCCCGTGAGCCCGGCTCCGGTTCCGGTCCCCTCCTCCCGCAGCCCGCTCGGTCCCCGGTCCCCACTCCCCTCCCGTCCCCGTTCACCGGTCCCTCACTATCGTCCCAGCTTCTCGAAGACCGCCCGCGTCTCCGCCTCCGTCAGCGGCCGCATCGCCCGATGCGCCGCACACGCGGGGACTCGCCGTGAACCGGAAGCGGCGGAACCGGAAGCGGCGCGGCGGACCACCGAGAGGGGAGCGGCCAGAGCGGCGCCATGGCGGCGGCGGCAGAGGAGGCCCGGCTGCTGGCCTGGCTACGCGGCCCGGCGGCGGCGGGGCCCGGAGGTTCCGAGCTCTCCGCCTACGTGGCCGAGCTGGCGGCGCTGGGGCTGGCGGAGCTGGGCCGGGAGCCGGCGCGGCTGGCGGCGGAGAGGGCGCGGGTGGGGGCGGAGACCCGCCGCCTGGCCTTCGAGCACTACCGGGCCTTTATCCGCTCCGCCGAGTGCACCGGCCGCGCCGGCCGCGGCTTCGGCGGCATCGAGAGCCGCCTCGGCAGTCTGCTGGGCCGCCTGCCCGCCCTCCAGGACGCTTGCCGGTGCGGGGACGGGGACCGGGACCGGGATCGGGATTAGCCGGGGCGGGGAAGGCACGGGAGGGAACGGGGAGGACGGCAGAAAGAACCGGGGATGGGGTGAGGCTGAGAGAGGGTCTGAGGGCGCAGGAGCAGCCCCAGGGGCGGGGGAGACCGGTGAGGGCTGGGCTGGTGGGTGGCGAGAGGGGTCCTGGTGCTGGTCCCAGTAAGGATCGGGGCCGGCTGGGACTGGGGGTACAGGCAGCACTGGGAGGGGGCCCTGGACGGCACTGGGGAGAGGGCAGCGTGGGCAGGAGGGGACCCTCGTGCCAATCCCATCCCGATCCTGCAGGAACTTCATGCGCGATGCCGAGGAGATTGCCTGCAGCCGGCGCATGAACAGCCTGACGCTGAACCGGCACACGGAGATCCTGGAGATCCTGGAGATCCCACAGCTCATGGACACCTGCGTCCGCAACGGCTACTACGAGGAGGCGCTGGAGCTCGCTGCCTACGTGCGCCGGCTGGAGAGGAAGCACAGCAGCATCCCTGTGATCCAGGTAGGCCCCGCTCTGCTCCTGCCCCACGGCTGCCCTGCACCTGGCCCCCGCGGCTGAGGCTTCTTTCCCGCCCCAGAGCATCGTGGACGAGGTGCGCCAGTCTGCCCAGCTGATGCTGAACCAGCTCATCCAGCAGCTCCGCACCAACATCCAGCTGCCGGCCTGCCTGCGGGTCATCGGCTACCTGCGGCGCATGGACGTCTTCACAGAGGCCGAGCTGCGCATCAAGTTTCTGCAAGCACGGGACGCCTGGCTGCGCTCCATCCAGGCCTCCATCCCCGACGACGACCCCTACTTCCACATCACCAAGACCATCGAGGCCTGTCGCGTCCACCTCTTCGACATCGTCACCCAGTATCGCGCTATCTTCTCCGATGAGGAGCCGCTCCTGCCCCCCGAGGGGCAGGCCCTCAATGAGGGCGCCATCTTCCATGGCTGGGTGCTGCAGAAGGTCTCCGAGTTCCTGCGGACGCTGGAGCGCGATCTCCGGCGCGGGGTGGGCGGCCGCCTGGACTCGCTGCTGGGGCAGTGCATGTACTTCGGCCTCTCCTTCAGCAGGGTAGGGGCTGATTTCCGCGGGCAGCTGGCCCCCCTCTTCCAGCGCATGGCCGCCGCTGCTTTCGAGAAGGCAGTGGAGGAGGTGGTGGAAAAATTCCGGGAGGAGATGAACTCCTACACGCTCATCTCTGCCCCAGCTGTCCTTGGGGGCAGCGCTGGTGTGCCGGTGCCCGCGGCACAGCCGGGGACGCTGCAGCCGCCCATGGTGCTGCTGGACTTCCCGCCCCTCGCCTGCTTCCTCAACGGCCTCCTCGTCGCCTTCAACGACCTGCGGCTCTGCTGCCCCGTCGCCCTGGCCCAGGACGTCACCACCTGCCTGGAGGACGCGCTCGGTGAGGTAAGGCGCTGGGGGACGGAGCTGTGCCTTGTCCTGGGAGAACGCGGGGACATGCTTGCCCTGCCCCGAGCATTCATAGGATAGAGTCATAGAGTCGTTGAGGTTGGAAAAGACCCTTAAGATCATCGAGTCCAACCACAAACCTAACAGTGCCAAGTCCACCGCTAAACCGTGTCCCTAAGTGCCACATTTACACGTCTTGTAAACACCTCCAGGGATGGTGACTCAACCACTTCCCTGGGCAGTCTATTCCAGTGCTTAATAACCCTTTTGGTGATGAAATTTTTCCTGATACCCATCCAAACCTCCCCTGGTGCAACTTGAGGCCGTTTCCGCTTGCCCTATCGCTTGGGAGAAGAGACCGACCCCCACCTCGCTACAACCTCCTTTCAGGTAGTTGTAGAGAGCGATAAGGTCTCCCCTCAGCCTCCTTTTCTCCAGACTAAACAACCCCAGTTCCCTCAGCCGCTCCTCAAGTTCTCTAGACCCTTCTCCTTGTTCTCCAGGCCCTTCACCAGCTTCGTTGCCCTTTTCCAGACACGCTCCAGCACGTCAGTGTCTTTCTTGTCCCGAAACTGAACACAATATTCGAGGTGTGGCCTCACCAGTGCCGAGTACATGGGGACAATCACTGCCCTAGTCCTGCTGGCCACACAATTTCTGATATAAGCCAGGGTGCTCTTGGCCACCTGGGCACGCTGCCGGCTTACACTCAGAATTAACAACTTTCCGAGGAATTAATGACTTCTTGCTTTTCACCTCAGGTGAACAAAACCATCCTGGCGTTCCACCGAGCGGAAGAGGCGGCTTTCAGTGGGCGGGAGCAGGAGCTCTTTGCCCAGTTCTGTACGGCCTTCCTGGACGACCTGCTGCCTTACCTCAACCGCTGCCTCCAGCTCCTCTTTCCCCCGGCACAAATCGCACAGGCACTGGGTGAGACCCACGGGGATTTGCGTTTCTTGGAGGGGGGGGGAGCCACGTGGCTCTGCCCCCACCTGTGGCTTCCCCCCCCCGCCCCGAGACATACTGGGCCCTGTCACCTCTGTGGGGGTTCCCCGTGGGCCCCCACACGAGCCCCCCCCTCTCTCTCTCTCCCACAGGTGTCCCCCCCACTCAGCTGCAGCGCTTCGGCCGCTTGGGCCGCATCGACGTGGTCGCCCTCAGGGAGCCGTTGGCTTTTCTCCTGCCAGCGTCGGCAGAGGAGGAACCGGCCCAAGAGAACACCCCACGCCCGGAGCGGGAATCGGAAGCCGTGGCCGGGGGGTCCCTGCCTGCGCAGGAGCAGGAGAACCCCCCCACAGGGGGTCTGCTGCCGGACATTCCCGAGGCCACAGGGTAGCGGGGCTGCGGCTGGGCCGGGCTGCGTCACCCCACGACGGGGGTGCGGGGGTCCCCGGTCCCTGCCTGCCTTCCCGCTGCCTGTACCCCTGCCCGCAGCACCTCCTGCGTGCACCCCCCCCCCCCCCCCCAAAAAAAAAACCCACCGCACCCGGGCGCTGCGGTTCCTCCCGCCGCCAGGGGTCGCTCTCCCCTCCGGCCCTACAACACCGCGCCAGCGCTCGGCGGCCACCGTCGCTGCGCGCGCAGGCCGGCCTCCATGGCGGCGCTGGCGGCGGGGCGGCGGTTGGCGGGACGGGCCCGATCGGGAGCCCCGGGCCGGGGGTACGGGGAGGCGGCGGGTTGGGGAGAACGAGAACGTTCGTATTGGCGGGCGCTGCGGAGGAAGGTGCTGGGACCTCCCGTCCCGCCTTTCGCTTCCCCTTGCCAGGTGGGAGCCCCGGTGTTGCGCGCCGCCGCCGCAGCCGTAGCCCCGGAACGGCTGGGCGGACCCGAATTGCGGGAACTGGCGGCGGCGTTGGCGGCCGGGCTGAGGCGGGAGCCGTGCCTGGGGTTAAGCGCCCCGCAGCTGGGCGTGCCGTTGCGGGTCTTCGCCGCCGAGCTCACCCCGGCCCGCTGCCTCCAGTACCCGCCGGCCCTGCGCCGCGCCCAGGGCATCGAGCCCTTCCCGTTCCGCCTGCTCGTCAACCCCGCGCTCCGCGTCCTCGACGCCCGCCTCGTCACCGCTCCCGAGGGCTGCGCCAGCCTCAAGGGCTTCTCCGCCTACGTCCCACGCCACTGGGCCGTCCACGTCTCTGGTACTGACCCCCGCCGGTCCTGACTGTCCCCCGCCCCGGGTGGGACACGTTCCCCCGGACCTCCCCACCGCCCCTGCAACTCTGACCACCACTTTCCTGGTCGGCAGGCGTGGACGAGCGCGGGGAGCCGGTGAGCTGGGAGGCGAAGGGCTGGGCGGCCCGCATCGTCCAGCACGAGATGGACCACCTGGATGGCATCCTCTACGTTGACCGGATGGACAGCCGCACCTTCACCAACGTCAGCTGGATGGAGCTCCTGGACTGAGGCCCGCCGTGCTGGCAGGCAGGTGCCCGGCCACACCGGTTGTCCCAGTACCTCGTCTCGCCGGATTGGAACTGCAGTGACTTCTCCAGTGCGGAGCTGTGGCCCCGCGGGAGGCGGGGGGGCTCTCGCTCGGCTGTACCGCAGGCAATACACACTGTGAGGGCTCAGCGCGGCTCCCGGCTGTTCCTGCCCGCCTTCCGCAACCCCCCCTAGTCCGGCCTGGGCCCTGCCTGGCTGCTCCCCAGGTGTGTGTAGGGGGGGCAGGTATAGCCAGGAGGAGCCCAGCCCTTGCTGCCCCTTGCACCCAAAATTATTTTACGGTTCTAGGACCAAGAGCTGCTGGCAGGGTGGGGAGAGATGGGGGGGGAGAACCCCCTCTCTGGGGCTTCTTTGGTGCCCAGGGTCATGGTGTGGGCAGCTGGGGGGGGGGGTCGAGGTGCTGCAGTGGAGACAGTGGAGGGGAGCAGTGGGGGGCTGGGGGCAGCAGGGCTGAGGCTGGGTCGGGGATGGCACAGGGGGACACAGGGTGCTGGCTGGGGCGGGGGGGGGGCAGCTGCTGGCAGGAGCCTTCAGGGCTTGTCCCATGGCTGCTTCGAGTGCTGCATGCTCAGGGGGTGGGGGGACAAAGCCCAAAACACCCCCCCCACCGCAGGCACAAATCCCTGGCCAGGACGGCTGGAGCATGGGGAGGTCCACACCCCCTCACCCAGGGACAGGCAGCAGCTGCCTGGGCCTCCTGCCCGCACATGGTGGCAGCGGCACAGGCGGAGCCCGAGGCCTTGGCCCTGGGGCAGTGGGTTTGGGGGGGGCCGGGCTGGGTCCCCCAGTGCGGTCAGAGCCTCAGGGAGGGGCCAGGTGCCAGCTGAAGCTTTCAGATTGTTTTTATTTTCATATAAACAAGACAGAACCCAAAGCAGCATTAATTTAAAAAATAAAAAAGAGCAGGAAGAAGAGTGGGGCAGGGCCGGGGGGAGCACCCGGCCACCCAGGCCATGCTCAGACACCGCCCCCCCCCGCAATAGTGTCAGCCCCCCCAGGCCGTGCTCCCCGCGCCCCGCTGGGTGCTGTGGTGCAATGGGGTGAGGAGTGAGCGGAAGATGAACCTGTTTGGCACGGCCGGCGGGGCGGGAGTGGGGGGCGTGCGGCAGGGACCCCCAATCCCCACCCCACCCCTCCGCCGCCCTTAACCTTCCTGTCCAAAGTCCTCCGTGAATTTCTTCACCTTCAGGAGGTCATCAGCGTTCACGGTGGGGCGGGTGGTGGCCAGCGAGCGCAGCATGTCCGACTGCAACAGAGGCAGAGATGGGCAGCTGAGACCAGGCACCGAGGTGGGGGTTGGCACAGGGTAGGGACCCCCCCCGACCCGCGCCATAGCAGTGCCAGCTGGCGCAGGCAGCTCTGTCCATCCCTGTAGCACCCTGGGGTGCTGCCCCGGGCTGGGTGCTGTGCCCCAGTAAAAGTGGGGGCTGGTGTCTCAGCGAGCGAGGAGCTGTATCTGTAGGCGGCCACACCAGAGGAGGGACAGGGAACCGGCAGGGTAGGGGCCACAGCGTTGCTGGGCTGGGGCCAGCCACCACCTGACAGAACGGGTGCCCGGTGCTGTGCCGCAGCGGCCACACTTACCATGCAGACGATGGGCTCCATCAGCTTGTCGCTGGGCACTTCCATCCAGGTCATCTCGGTGGCACCCGGGTCACCAGGCGAGCATGGTGTCAAGAGGTCATCCACAAAGGCGCCAGGGGTGGTACGAGAGGGACCGCGGACCTGCGACAGAGCCAGGCGGCATGGGATGGTGGCCACGGCACCAATGCCAGCCGTGGGGGGCCCACCACCCCAGGAATGGACACCCCTCCAAGGGCTGGGAGCAGCCCACGCTCACCTTCTTGAAGTGGGTGGCCGACTGCACCTTGCGGACAGGCTGCATCAGGGCGTCCCGCACGATGATGCTGATGTCAGCCCCCGAGTAGCCATCCGTTTTCCGGGCCAGCTCCTGGATGTTGGCCTCCGTCAGGCAGTGCGGGGTGTTGCCCAGATGCAGCTTGAACATCTGGGCCCGCGCTGCTTCCTCGGGCAACGGGATGTAGATGCGCTTCTCGAACCTGAAGACAGTGCAGGCAGGCGGGGTGGGGTGAGTCCCACGCTGCCAGACCCCCTGCCAGATCCTGCCGGGGCACAGCCCCGCGGCTCTGGCAGCAGGACTGGGGGGGCAGCCATGTCCTGCTCACCTTCTCCTGATGGCCGAGTCCAGCACCCAGGGGATGTTGGTGGCACCCAGCACCAGGATCCCATCGCTGCTGTTCCCCACACCTGGCCAGGGACACAGCAGGCGGACGGCTCAGAGCAATGCCCAGGGAATGGCAGGACGCAGGCATCCGGCAGCTTCTCCGGCACCTGCCCACCCCGTCCTTCTCCCCGCCCTCTCCCCACACTGGCTTGTCCCGCTGGAAGCCCCACGTACCCTGCATCTGCACCAGGAACTCCGTCTTGATGCGCCGGGCTGCCTCACTCTCGTTCTCATTGCGGGAGCCGCACAGCGAGTCCACCTCGTCGATGAAGATTATGGAAGGCTTGTGCTGCCTTGCCAGCTCAAAGAGGTTCTTCACCAGCCTGCGAACAAAGCAGGGGACAGGGTCCCCGCTCAGGGACCCTCCACAGGACCAACGGCACCCAGAGCCCCTGACTGCCCTGGGGCGAGGAGACCCACGCACCGCCGGCTCCTCCTGCCCCTGCCTGCCCTGGCAACCCTGTGCTGGCACTGAGGCGGCGAGCGCCGTGCCAGGAGAAAGGCCATCCCCTGGGCTGTGGAGCCTCAGGAAGGCCTGTGCTCTCCCCTGGGACACATTATCTGCATTAACGGGGTTCACGAACGCTGGTGGCTCCTCTGCCCTGGCCAGAGCTCTGGCACTGCCAGCCCGGCCAGAGGGGAGGCCGGGAGCCAGCCTGCAGCAGCCATGGATCCCTGCAGCCAGTTTACTTCTCGCTCTCTCCCAGCCACTTCGACATCAGGTCCGAGGATGACACGGAGAAGAAGGTGGAGTTGTTGGCCTCGGTGGCCACGGCCTTGGCCAAGTAGGACTTGCCAGTGCCGGGGGGCCCGAAGAGCAGGATCCCTCGCCAGGGCGTGCGCTTCCCTGCAACAGAGGCCAGCGTCACAGCTCCCCTGTCCTGGAGCAGGCCAGGTCCCCATGGGCCCACGAGGAGATGTGTCCCCGTTGCTCAGGATCACCTTCCAGCAGGTGCTCGCCCCAGCTGCTGCCCTGTGGCACCCTCTCCGTGGGTGAGCGGCAGCCGCGGCATTACCGTGACACTCACCGGTAAACAAGTGCGGGAACTTGATGGGCAGGATCACGGCTTCCTTCAGGGCTTCCTTGGCTCCCTCCAGACCGGCCACGTCACTCCACCGCACGTTGGGCTTCTCCATCATGATGGCACCTGTGAGGAGGCAGCTCTGCTCACGTGCCCCGCAGAGATGGGCACCGTGCTCCCAACATCTGCCAAGAGCCAGGAGAGCCAGACCCCCTGCCCCCCTCCCTCCCCACACCTCCACCCCGCCAACCCCACTGCCCCTCAGCACAAAGGCCAGGCTGGGGGCTACCAAGCCCCAGCAGCGCACCCCTGGGCTGCAGTCCCACCACCTGTCCCCCTCCCCGCAGCCACCCCTCACGACAGCCGCTCGGGAATCCCTCCACCCACCCCGCAGACAGCCACCACAACCGTGCCCGCCACAGCCCCTCACCCATCAGCTGCTCCTGCAGCTTCTTCTTCTCAGGGTTCTCGCCCTCGCTGTCACTGTCGCTCCTGGGGAGAGGGGACACAGGTCAGGAATGGCACCGGGCCCAGTGTGGCAGCAGGGTCCCACCAGCTCTGCTGTCAGGCGGGGGGGGGGGGGTCCCTGACGCCCCCACGCACCCCTTGTTGTCATTCTGGGACTCCTTGACTGGCTTCTTGCCCTGCTTATCCTTGCTGCGCAGGTACTCCTTCAGCTTCTCCGCCCGGTCCAGGTACTGCATGCACTTGGCTCGGATGCTGTCCTTCGCCTTGTCGCTGGGAGCCTCATCTGCAGAGACACCCCCAACACCCCCCCAAGCATCACCCATGGCCCTGCGCCACAGCCAGCAACCCCGCCGCCCCCTCCGGAGCCCCCACCCCACCCCGAGCCCCGCGGGCTGTAACTGGGAAAGCGGGGGGGAACGGGACACCGTCTCACATTTGAGGGCGTGCAAGAAGTACTCCACAGCATGCTGGTACAGCCGCAGGGCCTCCTCGTAGTTCTTGGCCTTGTCTTCCTCGGTGGCTTTGGTGACCAGGTCGATGGCTTTCTGGCGGGGGAGGGCACAGCGCCGTCAGCCGGGGAGTGGCACCGGGGCCAAGAGCAGGATCAGGCCCTTCCCTACCCCCCCCCGCCACCGAGGGGGCCGGGCCGGGCCTGCTCGCAGCGGGGTCCCCTTCCGTAGCGCCCGGCGGGGCGCGGGGCAGGACGAGGCCGCCCCAACGGGGCCTGGCACCGGGACGGAGTGAGGCCTTCCCCCGGCACCGGCACCGCCTGACGCCGTTCCCCGACCCTCACCGCACCGGGGCAGAGTGAGACCCTTCCCCGCAGCCCCCCCCCCGCTCAGGCACCGGGGCAGGGTGAGGCCTTTTCCCGGCCGGCAACCGCACCGGGGCCGGGTGAGGCCTCCCCGGTGCCGCGGAGGAGGCCCCGCCACAGCCCGGCTCGGGGAAAGCGGAAGCCGAGAGACCCGGCTCCGGCAGCCCCGGCCCCGCCGTACCTGCAGGGTGGGCGTTGTCATCTCATCGCCCGGTGTCGCCGCTCCTGGCGCGGCCCGGCCCGACGGCGGCGGCGGCGGCGGCGGCGGCGGCAGCGGCGGCGGGGCCCGCGGGACCGCCCGCCACTGCGGCTGTGCGTGCTGGCGCCCCCTACCGGCACCCGCCGGTAGCCGCGCCGCGGGGCGGGGCCTCGCCGCGTCCCTCAGCCGCGTCAGGGGCGGGGCCTCGCCGCGCCACGCCCCCTCTCAACCGCGCCACGCCCCTCGGGACACACACGGCGCGGGGGGGGGGCGAGGGTGGGCAGACGCGTGTGTCCCCACAGGGACCCCCGCGACCGTGGGCACCCGCACATACACCCACAAGGACACGCGTGTGCGTACACACACCCCCCAACCACCCGAATACGTGTGCACACGCGCGCACACCCACGTCCGCACCCGGACCCGCGCGTGGGCAAACCTACGGACACGGCTGGGGGTACGGGCACCCCCTGTACCCCCCCCCCCGTCCGCGTGCACACGTGTGCACACACACACACAGAGTGTACACAAGTATAGAGTGTACACCTGCATCCACACACACACACATACACCCCGAGTGCCCATGCACAGCCCCCAAATACCTGCGGGTACCTGTGCCCACCGATGACCCCCCCCCCCATCTGCTCCCACTACGAGATGCCCCAGTCCCCCCCACCCAGCGCCCCCACGCCAGGCTCTGTCCAGTACATCCCAGTTTCTCCTGTACTGGGCAGCCCAGTACTGCCCACCCCCTCCCCGACATCTGCTGTACTGGGAATTAAGTGCCCGCCCCCCCCAGGCATTGTAACACCCCCCCCCGTGACACCCACCGCCCCCCCGGACACCCCCAGAGTGAGACTCAGAGACCCCAGAAAAGGCAATCTGATATAAATAGCGATTTACAAAGAATACAAAAATAGAAGGGGCGTGCAGCACCCAGGGCCGGTGCTGGGTGGGCTGGGGGGGGGGGGGGGCAGGACCTGTAGTGCCTGTGTGCAAGCCACAACCCCAGGCCGGGGGCTGGCACCCCCTGGCACCCCACCAGACCCCCCCCCGGCACCCAACCAGCACAGCCCCACGGGAAGCAGAAAAATGTGCAGAGTTTGGCTGAGGGGGTAACAGGGCCTCAGCCAGGAGGGAGGAGCCCGGGGGGGGGGGGTCCCACTCCCACCATGCCCGGGGCTCCCCCCAGCACCCTGGGGTGCAGGAGCTGCCCCCCTCCCGGGGGGAGAGAAAGTACAAAAAGCAAAAGTGCATCAATCTACACGTCCTGCCCCAAACCCACGAGGGGCCTGCGAGCCCCCCCAGCAGTGCGGGGCTGGACCCAGGCAGCAGCTCCCGGGCAGGGGGGCACAGGCTGCAGTGGGGGGGGGGAGCCATGGGGGCAGCCCCGGGGGGCTCCCCAGGCAGCCCCCAGCCCCTCTGCCCCAGGGCAGATTTGTTTTCCAGCTTTGGGAGGTATGGGGGCAGCGGGGGGGGGGGCCGAGGGGCTGTACCCTGCCTGCCCCCCCCAGGGATGAGCACCCCGGGGCTGGGGGCAGCCCCGTCCATCCCCACGAGGGCCCCCAGTAAGACAAGTGTGTGTCCCCCACCCTGAGTGGGGCAAGGGGACCCAGTGCTGCAGCAATGCAGGGGGGGCTTTGTGGCCCAAGCCCTGTCCCATGCAGGGACAATGTGACCCCGTTTGGGGGAAGCCCCAAGGCAGGGAGGGCGCTGGCTCCCCCCAATGAGAGTGGGGGGAACACCGTGGGTCCCCCAACTGGGGGGGAGGGCGTCAGGCTCACCCCACTCCAAGGCACAGGCGGTGAGATCAGTGATGGCTTCAGGCCCCAGGGGGGGTTAAAGCTGGTGTCTGTGCCCCAGCCCCCCCTTGTGCTGGGGTGGGGGGGCCAGGACTGCCAGCACGGAGCAGGAGAGGCTCACCCCCCACCCCGGCACAGCCTTCCTGCCATATCCCCGGTGGCTCTCGGGGCAGCGAGTCCCAGCCCCGGCAAGGCACTGGTGGGGCTGGAGGGGCGAGGGGGGGGCCCCTCCGCTGTCCCCGGCTGGTTTGTGGTGGGGGCCGGGGCCGCCTACGCCAGCAGCCCCATGCGGGTGACTTTGGCCGAGAGGAAGGTGTGCAGGATGAAGACGATGGGCTTGGGGCAGGAGTGCAGGTCCAGCGCCTGGGGGGGGGGGAGATGGAGAGCGGTGTCAGCCCCACCACCGGCACACCAAACCCCCGGGGGGGGCACCGGGGGTCTTGCAGCCAGGGCTGGGGTCTCCCAACCGACGGTACCAGGCAGCCGTGATGCCGCAGGGATGGGGGGGAAGCAGGAGCTACCCCCCTGGAGGAAGACCTCCCAAATCGGGGGGTGAACCCGGCTGCCCCCCTCCTCACCAGCTCCCCCTCGGGGCCCCCGAAGTCCAGGTAGAGGGTCCTGATGCCGTCGTCTGCCGACATCTTCAGCCTCTCGTAGGGGTAGCGGAAGAGGACGCTGCCGCCCGGCTCTTCCCGGCATATGGTGAAGCCGCCCTCGTAGTGGATGGAAAGCTGCACCTCCTGCCCACCCAGCGTGCAGCCTGCGGGCACACACAGGGCTTAGCCCCCCCTGCCTGCCCTGCCATCTGCGAGACCCTCCCCAGAGCGGAGATCCCCACCGGGCAGCCCAGGTCCCGCTGCGCCCTCGCCCTGCCGGCACCCCAGAGCCCCAGGAGGGAAAAGGAGAGCCCTGGGGGTCCCCCCCACCCCGCAGAACTCACCCACGGTCCCCCCCACCCCGCAGAACTCACCCACGGTCACTTCCTTGACCAGCTCGGCGGCAGCGTGGCAGCCCTGGACGAGGACGCGTGTCCAGGAGGAGAGGTCCCGGTGGGTCTCCACGCGGAAGACGTGCATCTCCACACCCTGGCGAGAGCCCGTCCGGGTGGCGAAGGTGAGCTCCGAGCCCATGGAGGGCGAGCGGCGGCCCGAGCCCGAGTGGACCAGCCTGGGGAGGGGGGCAGGAACGGATGGGGAGGGGGTCAGGGGCACGACGGCAGCGCCAGCACTGTGCCAGCACCGCGCCGCTCGTTGCGCTTCGGGGTCTTTCCCCCTGCTCCGGCGAGAGGCAGAGCCAAGGCGCGAGCGGAGGAGCTGGATGCGGCTGAGGGGAGCTGGTCCCTGGAGAATGCAGGCAGAGGGATCCAGCCCCCCGCCTCCAGCCCACCTGGTAGCCACCAGCGGGTAGCTGTGGCAGGGGGAAGCCCAGGCGTCCCTGGTCCAGGGCATGCCGTCGTACAGCAGCAGGTCTTTCTCCGTCACCGCCATGAGGACCGGCCGCCACTGCTGCCGCCCTCCGTCCAGGCGCGCCTGCAAGAGACACGAGGGCACGGTGAGGGGCACCGGGGGCTGCAGGCACCCGCCGCTGCCTGGGCACCCCGCTCCCTGCGCCCACGGCCGGGCCGACCCCAAGCCAGCGGCTCCGCTTTGCCGGGCTCTCGGCAGCGTCCGTGTAAAGCTGTGCAAGGCGCCGTGGCCGGCGGCCATCCTGAGGGGACCCCGCTGCTGGGGCCGAGCTCACCGCGGTGCCCGTGCAGGCTGCGGCTGTCAGGCAGCGAATTCATGGAAAAGCGAAGGGGTGATGAGTGTCTCCAGCCGGGAAATCCAACAGGAGAGGGGACTGAGGGCACGGAAAGCGCTGCCTTCACTGGGGCACAGCCGGCCGGCCAGATGGGGAAAGGGAGAGTGGCAGAGCCCGGTGCCCAGGCAGGCGGCACAGCTCTCCAGCAGCCATGCAGCTGCAACCACAGCCCTATTGGCGCTGCTGACCGCGGGAACGGCACCAGACGGGCATCTTCGGCACAGCCCCGGCCGTGCGTACCTGCTCAGCCAGCCAGGCGATGTGCTTCACCTCCCTGCCGCCGGCCGCGGCACCGCCGGTGCCCAGCGTGGTGTTGAGCTCGGCCAGGACCTGCGGGAGCAGGGCGGTGATGTTGGCGTGCAGGGCCATGAACCAGGAATGCGCCGTCGCCGTGTCCTTGCAGCGCAGGATCAGGGTGTTCCTGCTGTCCGGCGAGTGCAGCTCGATCAGCCTGCGAGGGGACGCGGCGCTGGGTGAGACGGGAGCAGCGGCACCTGGCTGAGTGTGCCCCTGCCCGTGCCCAGCCCAGCAAACTGGCCGCACTGGTTTGGGGCTCTGGCCGTGCCGGGGAGCCACCAGCGCAGTCTGGTGCCAGCTCTGCTGGCAGGCAGAACTGGGGGGATTTGCAGGGCCCTCCTTTTCATAGGCAGGGGAGGCTGCCAAACACCCTGGGAGGTAGGTGGGGGGGCCAGCACAGCCCTTGCCCCAGCCAAACCCACGGCACTTCCCTTTCACAAATCAGCGGGGAAAGCGGGAGGTCATGGTTGCAGCAAGGGGCAGCCCCCAGCCCTGTCCCGGGGGGTCCATGGGGATCAGGGTCCCCATACTGGCTTGGAGGAGGGGGCATGGGTAGCCCCTGCCCTCACCGGTTCTCCAGGTCGGGCATGCTGAGGTTCCTGGCGGCGAAGCACATCTTCAGGGGGATCACCTTGCGGTCGCGGGGGCCCTGGTGCTGGGGGGAGCCTGAGTCCTCGCTGCTGCTCAGGCTGGGCGACTGCGGGGCGGCCCCCTCCCACGGCAGGTCCGACACCAGCGAGGGCTTCTTGATGTAGGGGGTCACCTCCCGCATGAACTTCACTGGGGGGGGAAGCGGGGGGGACAGGTTACAGCTGGGCAGGGGTCCTGCACCCCAGGGATGCTCTGATCAAGGGGGTGTCTTGTCATCCCCCCTGGCACGCATGGGGTCTCGGCCAAGCCTGGGGGGCTGCGGGACCTCTCCCAGCAGCACCAGCATAGCCCACATCCCAGGCAGCTGAACTCACCCCCCCGGCCTCGTGCCGCAGGCAGAGGACAGGCAGTGGGAAAGGGGGTACCCTGCCTTCCCACCCCGGGGAGGGGGCAGCAGCCCTGGAGAGACCTGGGGATGGGGCCACGGCCCAGAGCGTCCCACCCTGCCCCGAGACGGAGGTGTCCCAAGCAGGGGACGGGCGCTGGCGGCTCATCCCCGTTACCGGCAGCAGGCGCGGGCGTAAGGAAAGGGAAGGCGGCGCAGCACAATGGGGCCGGGCAGGAGGTCAGGCTGCAGCCCATCCTGAGCCGCCCCGGCCGCCTCGCTGCGAGGACAACACCGGCCAAGTTTCCAGCGCCGCAGGCGCTGATGGCAGGCTGACCCTGCGCTGCCGCCGGCGCCTGCCAGCAGCCTGCCTCCGCTCCCGGCAGGACGAGGAGGAGGAGGATTTGAAGCCGGGACATCCCGGCTCCACACTCCTCTCCAGGCTGGTCAGGAAGGAAGGAGGCACCGGCTCCAATTCCCCCTGGACTGTCTCTCCCTGAGCACCACCCAGCCCAGCCAAAGCAGAGCCCCGGCAAGGCGCCAGCACCCCGGAGCCCATCCCAGCTCCGGATCAGAAGCCGCGGAGGCCGGTTCATCCAGCCCGCGGTGCTGCCATGGGTTGACCGGCGCCAACGGCTGCGCCAGCTGCCAGGCTCGGGGAAAGCCAACGCCTTCAAGATGTCAGGGAGCGTCAGCCGAGCCGCCTGCCAGAGCGGGGATGAGGCCGTGCGGGACGGCACGCTCGGCCAGGCAGGAAAGCTGCAGCCGGCGCTGGACCCCTGCCTGCCGCGGCCCCCCCTGGACACAGCTCCCCAGCCGGCACGCATGCCGTGAGAGAGCAGCCTGCCTGCGCCAAGCCTCGGCATCCCATCCCCAAAGGAGGAACACGCTGGGAACAGTGACGTCCACGCAGCCTGGGGCAGCGGGGAATTAAAACCAAACAAAAAAAAAAAAAGCAAGTAAACTGTAATCCACTGTGAAAATGAAGCTCCCCGCCGCTCGGTGAAAGTGTCTGCGGAGCTGGCACAATGCCGCAACACAGCCAGGCCAGCCGGCCCACCGGCACTTTGCTGGAGCGGGAACGATGGCGGTGGCGGGGCCCAGGTCCCGCTCTCAGCCGGTCCTGCCGCTGCCGGACCCCGCGGTCCCGTGGTCAGACGCCTGCCGCGGCCCAGGGCTCGCCCACCGCAAATCCCCCCGCGGCGGGGGCTGCAGCCTGCCCACGGCGTGGGCAGGGAGATGCCGGCAGGGATGGGGAGCGGGCAGGCTGGCCCCCCGCCCTCCCGCCGGATTTGCTGAGCCGAGCAGCGTGGCGGGGTGGGGACGTGCTGCCACGAGGCGCTTGTCCTTGCTGCGGGCAGCAAACGAGTTAATATTAGCCTCCCGCCGTGCTGATCCCGGGATTACCGCCGTCCCCGTGCACCCCTAATCCTGCTGCCTGGCCGGGCAGGGCAGGGCAGCGCTGGCGGGGTAGCGGCAGCGGCGGCAGCTCCTGCTGCGGGGCCGCTCGGCAGCTGTTTGCCAGATGTGAGCAGCTGCCTCCAGCGCCGGCCAGGAGCCCAGCACCTTCCAGCCAGCCCCCAGCAGGGCTCCAGCCCACGGTGCCGTGACCCTGTGGTGCCAGTGCCAACCTCCGCCAGGGCACGACCACCACCTCCCCGAAGGCCAGGCTCACCGAGAGCCCCCGAAACTGGGAGGGCAAGAGGCCGAGCCGGGCAGCCGGCAGTGCGGGAGCCCAAGCGTTGTGCTGGGGCGCTGCCAGAGGAGCGTGGGCTTGGCGGGGGTACAGCCACACTGGTGGCTCTCGGCGGCGGCTGGGACCAGCAGGCAGTTGCTGCCAGGCTGCGCCAGCTCGGCCACCACGGGAAGCATGCCCCGGCACCGAGCAGATCCACGGGACCATGTCTGCCAGCGGGGACGGCAGCAGAGATGGCTCCCTGCTTTCGGGGACATGAAGCTGGCACCCAGGCAGCGGCACCTGCCACTACCTTTTCTGCTTCTGGCGAGCCGGCGGCCAGCACACAGCCGCCCCGGCGCAGCCGCTGCCGCCCTGCCTACACGCTCACCGCAAAGGAAACCCAGCCGCCGCCTGCACCCCTCGCCCGACCTGCCGCAGGAAGGCAGCTGCTCCGGCTGCACAGCAATGTCGGGTTAGCGCTGGCTTTACCGGGACTGAGTCCCCATGCACTTCCCCGACAGCATCGGTCCGTCCTCGAGGCCAGAGCCCCCCTCCTACCACCGGCACCCGCACCCGGAGGGAAGACACCAAAGAGGTTTCCCCACGTTTGCACAGGGGTCAGCTCTTGCAACCGGCCTTCCCCTTCACCAGCGCCCGGCCAGCCCATGTGCCCGCCGGCCGGCAGTTCTGCCCGCAGCTCCCCTGCAGAAGCGGAAGGGCTCCCTTCCCCCAGCGCGCCGGAGCATGCCAGAACGTGCCGTGTGCCTGCAGGCACCCCGGGAGGAAGGTGCCTGGCGTGGGTCCCTGAGGCCAAACCCAGCACCCAGGGTGGGGGCTGCCAGCCCCACTGGGGTGCCAGCGCAGGGCTGGTGCTCCCATACTCTGCCACCGGCTCAGGGCCCGGGCGAAGCCCCGGCACGTGCCCGGCAACCCTGCCTGCCAGGGCGGTCGCACCTCCAGGGACTGGCGAGGAGGGACAGGGTGGGACGACGCAGCCAAGGTCTTCCTCAGCTCCTCTCCAGGGCCCGCAGATGCCAGCCAGGAGCCAGATGATTCTGCTGGGCTGTGGGGAAGCCGCAGCCGTTGGATGAGCAGCCCCACGGCACCAATGGGAAGGGAAGGGGCGGCTGCCGCGGCGCCCGTGCCCTTGGCGGAAGCAAGGGACAAACATGCTGCGGGGCCGGAGCTCCGGCAGGACAGGATCAAACGGCAGGGTGGCGCGAGACGGGAGCAAGGGGAAGGACGCGGTGGGGAGACGGTGAATCTGGCGCAGACCCCTGTGGGGACTCTCGCTGCCTCCAACGGTGGCCCTGACCCGTCCGGTGTTTAAACACCGAGCCCAACACCGCAGCTCCGCCTCGGCCCCCACAGCACCCCAGCCGTGGCCGAGCCACACAGAGCCACCCCGTGCCAGGTGCGGCTGCGCCAAGGAGCTCATCTGCCTGCCCTCACACCGGCGCAGTGTGCCGGGAGCAGGCGGGCGAGCAGGAGCACTTGTCACCAGCGTCAGCCCAGCCCAACCAGGCACAGGTGACCAAGCCCCGGCACCTACCGGGCACTGCACCCATGGAGCAGCCCCACGCAACCAGAGAACAGACGGCCTTGCCAGGACACCAGGACTGTGTGTGCGGCACCACGGACCTGCACGGACCATCCTGACCCACGGCACGGGCGGCTCGCGTCCTCCCGGCTGCCCAGGGCGCGGCACCCCACGGCACGAGCCCCGTGCCACGTGCCGCCGGGCCAGGCGGGCCCTGCCCGAGCTTGTTGGGCTGCCGGGAACAGGTCGGGCAGGAGCCGGTGGCTCTGCCAGGCCAGCGCTGATCCAGCTGTGCCGCCGGCACGGAGCCCACGGGGACACGGGCAGACCCCGAACCCACCCCCCAGGGAGCCATGGCCCTCCCTGGGGACTCGGGAGGCACAAGCACCCACCCCGGGGGCTCCATCCCTGAAGACAGGGGACACACTGTCCTGGGGGGACACTGCAGCCAGGGGACCCCAGGTCTGTCCCGGGGAACCCTAGGTCTGTCCCGGGGGGGGGCACAGTCAGCAGAGATAGCCTGTCCTTGTCCCCAGCTGGGAGGGGTCCCCGTCCCACCACAAGCAGGAGCGCCCTGGCCGGGCAGGGGACACCCCTGTCCCTGTCCCCATGCCAGGCGGGGGGCACGCCGGGACCCAGCACCGGGGTTGGGGGGTTGGGGGGGGCGGGCACACACGTACCGTGACCGGGATGGGGGGAGTGGGGTCCCACAACCGGAAAAGGGGCCCAAGGCGGGGGTCCGTGAGCCCGGTGACAGCAGCAGAGGGGGGGGTCGTGGGACCTGGTAATGGGACGGGGGCGGGGGGAGCAGCGGGAGAGGAGGGAGGGAGCAGCAGGGGGCCGGTACCGAGGACGCGGAGGAGGGGTTAGCCGGTACCTTCGAGGATGACCTCCCTGCCGGCTCTCTTCAGCGCCTGGACGGCTTGATCGTGGGTGGCATCCCGGAGATCGACGCCGTTAACGGCGAGGATGGCGTCGCCCAGACGGAGCGCCCCGCTCCGTTCCGCCGCCAGCCCCGGGAAGATACGCGAGATGAGCACCGGCATACGATTCTCCCGACCTCCCTTGATGCTGATACCGAGCCCTCCCGCCTCCGCCTTCACCACCCGCACCCTCCGCACGCAACCGGGCGCCGCCTCCGCGTTGCCGTTAACCACGCCGTTAAGCACCGCCGACTCGCCGCCTCCCGGTTCCGCCGTCAGGCTCAACGCTTCGCCGCTCAGTTCCGCCGCTACCCGCACCCAGCGTTCCCGTAGCAGCAGCTCCAGCAGCCCCGCTTTACAAGCGCGGGTCCACACGGCCATGCCGCTCGCCGCTCGCCGCCGTTCACCGGGAGAAGGGGCGGGGCCTGGAGGAGGGGCGGGAGGGCTGTGGGCGTGGCGCGGCGGCCACACCCCCCGCCCGCATGGCGCGCTGCGGTAGGCTCTGCGCTGCGGGAGAGGCGGGGCCGAGACGCCGCTCCCCTCCCTCCGGCGCGACCAATCGCAGCAGCGGCGGCGGATGCGCCGCCGCTGCTGCGATTGGTCGCGCCGGAGGGAGGGGCGCTGAAGCCCCGCCCCGTGCTTTATTTCCCGCCCCGTGCTTTATTTCCCGCCCCGCTCTCCATTTCCCGGGCTCCGTCTAAAGCCCCGCTTAGCAAAGCCGCGCTCCCCGCTCGCAGCGAGCCGGCAGCTGCTCCTAGAGCCAGAATTTTCCCCCAGAGCCCCTTCCTCGGTTATGGGGAGATGTCTTTTGAGGGTACAGGGCGAGGGGAGTGGGTCCTGTACCTTCACGACCAACCAGCCTGCTTGGTCCTGCTCGGGAGGGTACAAGCATAAACTGGAAATAGGGCACTAGTGTTACTGGAAGGTCTAGAGGAGAAGGTACGTGGCTTTCCAGCTAACAGCTGCCGCAGAGGTGTATGTGCCGAGAGTGGCGGTTTGGCAGAGGGACCCCGCTACACCCCAGTCCCACCAGCATGCAGCTGCAGGCTCTGGTTTGGCGAGCCAGCACCTCTCCCCTGGCATGGAGCAGGGGCAGATGCTGCTCACCCAGCTGGGGATGTTGAATGTGGGTGCTGAGCACCAGCAATCGCCATCTGTCTGTCCATCCAAGGGATGGGAGTGCTACCCCAGGCAGCACCCCAGTGCCTACCGATCCACCCAGTTGCTGGCCGACACTGGGAAAGAGAAGCCAACACCAGGACCCGACACTGCCCAGCAAAGCAGCCACTGAGAGGGCAGGAGATTCAGGGTGCCACCTTGTCCCCACAGCCCCGGGAGGAGGACTGGCATGGGCAGGAGAGAGCCCTACGAGGTGGCCGGGTCCTCATGCTCAGGCCGGTGCCAACCTGACCCGCTGCTGCGAAAGCAGGGAGCCGCGCAGGGCAAGGAGGAGCCCTGAGCCCGCAGCCGTACAGAACAGCGGGGTTTATTCCTACAGCACACTAGGAAAGCAACACACACAGTTTCTGCGGCTAGAGGAGCTTGTTCTGCTCTCAGGTGCCAAATTTCTTCTGTTGGATGGGCAGTGGCAGCTGGGTCTTGATGTCCATGATGGGCCGCTCCACCATCACGAGGCAGTTCTCGTCCAACAGATCCGCGAAGAGCAGGGGCTGTGCAGCAGGGAGGAGGCAGGAGATGAGAGCGTGGTGCTGGCCCCCCTCTGCCTCAGCTTGCTGGACTCAGCCACGCAGAGTGGCCCTGCAGCTGGCTCTGGCTTAGCAGTAACCAGGGGCATTGCTTGGGGGTGTGTGCTGCAGGAGCTGCTGGGCGACCAGAGCCCACGACATCGCAGCAAGCGGCTGCGCCGTGACAGGGACTGAGACCAAGCTCTGCTCCGCCGCTTGGGCACCCGGTGCTGGTATAGAACCAGGAACACCTGGGCACAGGAGCCGGTGGGGCCGCAGGGACCATGGGCACAGGGCACCCCCTGCCCCACCAGCACCCCCTCCTCGACACAGCACACACCCAGCAACACTGTCACCCACCTGGAACTTCTTGCAGATCTTGAAGGCGTGGAGCTGCCGCTGCCTGGCAGTCTCCGGGAGCTGCTTCAGGGTGCTCTGGTTCATCAGGAGGGCACTGTTGTCTGGCAGGGGCTGCAAGGAGAGGGCACGGCACATGTCAGTGCTGCCTGGGACCACCACCACCACCTCGGCACCGTGCACTGCTCCCTCTGCTCCCTGCGGGGCTGGGCAGGGGAGATGTCCTGGGCACAAACCCAGCCCTCCTGACCTGGCATGCGGACTCACCAGGGACTTGTCGAGGACACAGAACATGTAGATGTCGTGGAGCAGGATGTGCGAGGGATTCTTGGGGTTGAAGGTGATGTGGGTGATGGGCGAGTCCCTCTCCAGCCAGACCCTGTGCAGCCCGCAGTTCTGCACCATGCGGCTCCAGGCCGTGTACTGCTTCTCAGGGATGCTGAACTCGAACAGCTGGAGAGGCAGAAGAGAGCAGATGGGACGGCTCGCGAGGTCCAGTCCTCCCTGGCATCACCCCCACATGGGCAGGCTGCGAGCACTGCGTGGGGACAGGCTCCTGCCAGGGACAGCGGGCAGCGAAGGCCAGCCGGGTCCCTATGCGTGCCCAGAGCCGTGGCTCTGCTGCGGAATGTTGCAGCCGGAAAGCCCCGAGGCCAGGGAGAGAGCCGTGGGGAAAGGTCCAGGGTCAAGAGGAGAGCTCCTACCTGCTGGTCCGAGTAGGCAATAACGAGGTTGTTGGTGATGGGGTGGATGGCGAGGGCCGTCACCGCGCAGCTGTATGTGGGCACCGTGCAGTGATGCTGCAAGGCAGGAGGACAGCACGCTGACGGGAGCAACCGGGGCCACCTGTGACCCCCTGCTTCCCACAGACCCACCCCCAGCCCTGCTCCGGGGACACAGTGATGGCTTACGGGGAGGGGACCTACGTGCTGAGCCCACTGACACCCGGCCCCCCAGGGCAGGAGGGCAGTGGGAGTCATTCCTCCAGCACCTGCTCCTACCTTGAAGCATTTCAGGTCATAGATGTGGATTGCCCAGTCCCCACCGACTGCGGCCAGCCAGTGCCCGTCTGCGCTCGACGCCAGCAGGTAAACAGCCTCGGGGGACCCTGCGGAAACACCCTCACCGGCTGTAACGGGTGTTCAGGCCTGCAAGGAGCCCCAGACCCACCTCCAGGGAACATCCAAACCCACATCCCCCCTGCCTATCTGTGCACCCCGCTCCCCCACCTGTGTCAGGCCACGAGGGTGGCACAAACACAGGGCAGAGGCTGTCGGGGAAGAAGGACCCCCACACTCCAGGGCAGGAAAGGGGGCACATGTTCAGCCCTGCACACCCCTCTGCACCCATGGCAGGGAGGGGACACGGAGCCCAAGGACCCCCCAACACCTCCCCAACACCCCCAGCTCCCCACCAGCCCAAACCTGAGGGCGGCCGAAATGTGTGCAGGTGTTTGCAGCCTCCCGGCTCCAGCAGCTGGAGGACATGGACAGAGCCTCGAGCAGAGGCAACGAAGAGGCTGCCAGAGTCGGAGGAGAACTGGAGCTGGTAGGCTGGCAGCAGCAGCTTGGGCACTTTGGGGACCTTGAAGGGGGGAGAAAGCAGTGCTGACAGCCACCGACCGCTGCCACCCTCGCTCCTTGAGAGCAACGCTGGCCATGCCAGCCCCCTGGGACTCCGCAGCCACCCACCACCTCTCCCCGGCAGCGGGGCGGCCCATCGCCCTCCTCACCTTCTTGATGCTGACGCCATCACCCTCATATTGCACTCGGTAGAGGTGGAAGCGGGAGGCTGTGGAGTAGGCAACCCAGCTGCCACAGGGCGAGACACAGCTGCAGTAGATGTGCTCCGGACCCTGGAAAGGCAGAGGGGCCGTGTGTGGCCCATGAGATCCCCCGGCAGCTTGGCACACACAGCTCAGCCGTCAGAGGGAGAGCGGAGGGGCAGGCACCAGGGTGGACCCCCAGCCCCAGTTCAGCCCTACCTTGCTCTTGAGCTGCACGAGGTGCTCAGGCATGCGGCACAAGGGAAGGACCTCGCCATCCTTTCCTGGGACGACAAGAAACCACACGGCACATCAGTGACGGTGGAGAAATGACAGGGGACCTGTCGAGCAGCTGGGGATCCCAAGGGAGCAGCACCCAAGGGAGAGCCCAGACACTTCTCCAACATCCCCCGAAGCTGAATTCCCCAGGGCCTGGCCCAGCTCCGCTGGAAGCACGAGCACAGCCTCGCACCGGCTGGGCAGCCTGTGCCCAGGCACACACCACGATGGGAAACACAGCCCGGCCTGTGGCTGTCATGCCATCGCAGGGCTGTGGGGAGGAAGGAGCCTGAGCTAAATCACCTCTCCGCTGCCCAAACAGCAGGACCGTTCATGCCCGAAATCCTGCAGGCAGCACAGGCTCTGCCACAAGACTAGTACCGGAGAGCTGGGCCTTGCAACTCACCAGTCTCGTCTGTGGAGCCAAGTCTCCAGAGCTCCAGGTGCTGGGAGAACTGGAAGAGGAGCAGCCGGGCTTTCCTGGCACAGGAGACGAGGCGTCGCTGCGTGCAGAAACGAGAAGACTGTCATGAACCCACAGCCTGGCAGAAAGGGCTGGGCCAAAGCCGAAATGCCCTGGGGGGCTGGAGACGCCAGGGCGGGGGAGAGGAAGGACTCGGGTCCCATGGGATGGGAGCCCAGAGATGGAGACCCAGCAGGACCAGCAAGACGGGCTTGCCAACTTCTACCCACTCTGTGGCAGGAGCCTCCAGACGTGCCAGGGCCAGGGAGGGGACCGAGCAGGGCAGGGAGGGGACCCAGCAGGGCAGGGAGGGCCAGCCTTTTCCCGCAGGAAGAGCCAGCCCTGCCAGCCTGCCTTGCCAGGCGTGAGACCCCGCTCAGAGCGGCACTTACGTGGGGGAAGGTGAATTTGCGGAGTGCGGCGTCATAGCCCTTCTTCTGCATCTTCTCCATCAGTGGGCGGATTACCAGCTGGGCATCCAGGCCTGAAAGCCAAGCAGAGGTCAGCTGAACCGGTCCCGGGGGGAGAGACCCAAGCCCTCCTCGTGACCGCAGCCAGTCCTACCCCCGGAGATAAGAGCCGTTGAGCTGTGTGCCACAGCTCGCACGTCGTGGGTGTGATGCTGGAAGGGCTTCGTCCGCACCCAGCGCTTCTCCAGGCTGCCCATTTTCACTGGCAGCAGCTGAAACTGGTAAGTGGCCCCCGTCGAGGTGCCCACAATGATGCTGTCCTCCTTCTGGTGAGAGAAACGGGGACGGGGTTTGCAGGCACAGACCGGGAAGAATGAAAGGGCAGCACCGGGAGGCAGGCAGGGACCGGCAGCTTCTCTTCCAGCCCTGCTCCTGCCAGCCCAAAGGCACCGAGCCAGGCAGCTCCTGCCCGAACACCCCTGGCCCAGCACACAGGAGCCCAGACGGGCCCTGGCTGCCTGGGAGGCACACGGAGGGACTTGCCTACCTCCGACACGGCCAGCGAGAGGACGGCCGAGGTGCTGACGGTGTGGGACTCCATCAGAGTCCCTCGCTGCCAGTCCCAGAACTGAACCCTCCCGAAGGAGTCCGAGGTGATGACAGTGCCGCTGGAGAGGAAGGCGATGCTCCACACGATGCACTCACGCCTCACCTTCAACACGTGGTAGTTCACCATGATCCTCTGGACAGTTTGGCCTGAGAGGCGGGAAGGACGGTTGGGGGTGACAAGGGGATCCCCTCAGAGCATGAGACGTGCCGGTGCTGGCGGTCCTCGGGGCAGGGGACAGGGGACAGGCTGGGCTCACGCCTTGAGCTGTGAGTTACCGGAACAGACGTCGAAGACCCGGAGGAAGTCAATGGAGCCAGCCGCTATGTGAGTGTCTGACGGGTGCCAGGAGAGGCAGAGGATGCGGCCTGTGGGGAAGGAAGCTCCCAGTGTGACCCCAGGGATTCACAGGCACTCGGTCACCGGGAGTGGGACAGCCGGGATGGACAGAGGGGACGGAGGGACGATGCCGCCGCAGTACTGAGCCCTCCTGGACTCACCTTTCCGCCTGTCCAGGTTCCGCTCAAACTGGATCCCCCCAGGCACGACTTGGAAGAGCTTAACTGAGCCGTCCTCACAGCCGATCTGTGGAAGAGTTGGGATCAGCCCCGGTGGGCCAGGCGGACCCTCTCCCTCTGCCACCACCCCAGCCAGGCTGCCCCTGCTCCGGGGATGGGAGAGCCATCCCGGTCCCGGTCCTCAGTTGCACTCACCGCCAGCTGCGTGCCACTGCTGTTAGCCGCCATGCTCCAGATGGGCCCCCCGCAGCCATCGACGGAGCGGGCCACGCACAGCAGGGCCAGGTCATATTCGGTGATTTCCCCGCTGAGGCCGGCTCCGAAAAGCCGGTCTCCCGCCGCCCAGCACAGCGCTTCCACTGACCGGGTCTCGTGCCCGGGGATCACCTGGGGAGGGAAACCCGTTACCCTGCTGCACAGCCCGGTACAGCCCGGTACGGCCAAGTATGGCTCAGTGCGGCTGGGTACAGCCCGGTATGGCTCAGTACGGCCCAGTATGGCCAGGTACGGCCAGGTACAGACTGGTACGGCTCAGTACAGCCTGGTACAGCCAAGTACGGCCAGGCATAGCTCAGTACAGCCAGGTATGGCTCGGTACGGCCAGGTACAGCTAGGTACGGCTCAGTACAGTCAGGTACAGCTAGGTACGGCTCAGTACAGCCAGGTACGGCTTGGTACGGCTCGGTACAGCCAGGTACGGCTCGGTACGGCTCGGTACAGCCAGGTACGGCTCGATACAGCCAGGTACGGCTCGGTACGGCTCAGTTCGGCCAGGTGCAGACCGGTACGGCCCGGCATGGCTCAGTATGGCCCGGTATGGCCAGGTACGGTGCAGTGCGGCCCGGTACAGACCGGTACGGCCAGGTACGGCTCGGTACAACCCGGTACGGCCAGGTACGGCTCGGTAGAGCCCGTCCCGGCCCCCTCACCTTCTCCTGGAAGTAGTTGGCGGCGAAGTTGTAGACCTCGACGGCGCCGTCGGTGCGGGCCAGGGCCAGGCGGCCGCCGCGGGGCTGGCAGGCCAGGCAGCGCACTCCCGCCGGCACCAGGCCGAAGAACCGCACCCGGTGCACCTCGAACTCCCCCATCCCGCCGCACCGGGACCCCCGCACCGGGACCCGCTCCGCCCCACGTGCGCGCGGCGCAGCCGGAACCGGAACCGCCCTCTCCCGGGGCGGAGAGGGAGGGGCGTGGCCGGAAGCGGAAGTAGCGACGCGGCGCCGGCGGGAGATTCGGGTGCTGCCCGGCGAGCGGCTCCGGCCCGACCCGATCCGGGGGTGCGGGATCGGGGCCGGGGAAGGGGGGCGGGGCTCGGAGGAGCGGGTCGGGGGGTCGATCGGGAGTGGAAGGCGGGAGCGGCCCCAGCCCGCAGAGCGGCCCGGCCCGGCCCCGCACCACCGGGGCCGCTGGAGGGCACCAGCGCCCCGCGCAACGGCGGCCCGGGGTGGGGGGCCTGCGAGGCCCGGAGGGGTGGGAGGAGTCTGGGCATGGGGGTCTGTGGGGTCCGGGGGCAGCTGCAGGGCCCGGGATGGGGGGGGGCTGGGCATTGGGGGGGGTACGGGGGAAGGCCCCGGGGGGGCTGGGGACTCCCGCCGCAGCGGGGCCTGCCCCGTGTCCCCCCCGCGCTGACCGTGTCTCTGCCGGTGCTTTGCAGGGCCCGGAGCATGGTGCAGATCGTCATCTCCAGGTGAGGCTACCAGCCTTTTTTGGGGGGGGGTGTTGCTGATCCTGCCCCCGGCTCTATGCCCGCAGCCCCAGGCAGGGTTGGAGCCGTGGGGTGAAGGTGCCTCTCTCACCCGCAGCGGAGGTGCTGGGGGCCTGGCGCAGTGGGTGCTGGTGGAGCTGCAGGGTGAGGTTGAGCCCCGGCAGAGCGGCGAGCTGGCAGGGAGCCTCCTGGGAGACCTGCACTACACCCATGAGGTGAGGCAGCCCACGCCGCCTTACCGGGGGACGGCTCCGGGATCCTGCCCACCCTCACCCTCTGCCTCTCGTTGCTCTCTCTAGGGGATCCCCGTGCTCATCGTGGGCCACCACATCCTCTACGGGAAGGTGGTGCAGCTGGAGAAGCCCTTTGCAGTCCTGGTGAAGCGAGGAGCCGGCGAGCCCAGTCCCACGGGGCCGCACACCTGCTACACCGTCACCGCCCTCATCAAAACCAAGCTCCTCTTCAAAACCCGCCCCAAACCCATCATCACCAATGTGCCCAAGAAAGTGTGAAGACTCGGGCCGGTAACTGTGAGCTCTGCTCTGCTGCCAGGCAGCCCTGGGTGCCGCAGCTGGGGCTCAGGAAGATCCAGGGCCGGGCCTGGCCTCATCCCTGTCCTGTACAAAGGACTCCCAGGGCCACCTCAGGGTGCTGGGTCCTGCATCTGGCTACCCAGAGCCCTTCCCAGGTCACCTGTGCCCCCTGTAACAACTTCATTCCTGCGAGCTGCTGCGCTCCGGGGCACAAACGTGGCTGCTATCCCAGGCGAGATGGGTCCTGGTGGGCAGTGACCTTCCCCCCAAGCCCAGGCAGGGCTGTCTTCCCCACACACTGCCCTTTCTCTGTGCAAGTCTTTATTTTGACAAATCCATCAGGATATAAAAAACAGACTTTTCCAAAATATGAAAAAAAACCTGCAGGTTAAAAAATAAATAGATTTACAAACAATTAGCAATAAGTATGAATACCAAAGAGCTACAAAAGTCTCCTAAAAAACCTCATATTAAATTAAACAAAACAATCTAAAAGCTCAGTTGTAGAAAGGTTTTTAAGCCCTGAAAAAAAGAGGGCCCAGGGGAGACGACCGGGTAAATTTCCCGGGGAGGGGAAAGGTTGGGAACCAGCTCTTCCCCGCCCTCCTCTGCATGCCCAAGCCCAAAACCCAGCGTCTCCCCGCTGTCTAGACAGACGCCAGGAAGGCAGCGGGGTTGGTACAATGGGGCCACAGTGATGCTCTGGCCAAGCCACGGCCCCGGTTTCCCCTGTTTCTGCATGCTGGGGTCCCCCCCTTGGCTCTTTGGCAAAGCTGAAGGGAGCTGCTGCCCTCCCGGGGCAGCCGGACCCCCCCGAAAGGGGCTGGAGGGAGCCACGGGGGGGAGGGGGGGTGTCCCCGTGGGTACGTGCCCGCACATACAACAGCCATGGGGCAGAGGCAGGCAGCACCAGCCAGCGGTGCAGCACCGGACGGAGACGGTGCCCCGTGGGGCCATTTTGCAATAGCACCGTGGACAGGGGACCGTGAAGTCCCCATAGAAAGCACCGAAAGGTGGAAGACCCAGCTGCGGTGGTGGGGTGGGGGGGAGCCTGGCCAGCAGTGCTCCACACAGCATGCCGGGATGCTCGGTACGGCACGGCGGGGACATTGCCGTCAGCCCCCACATGCGCTGAGGCTGTGCCCAGCCCAGTGACGGTCAGCCCCGGCTCGGCCTCTCCCCGGCCAGCAGCCAGGTTTGTACAGAAAAATGAAAATAAGAAAAAACCAAACAAAACAACAACAAAAAAAGCAAGACTTGATCAGAAACGCCGCAGCGGGCGCGCTCAGCGCTGCCCAGCACCCGATGGCTCAGTGCCGGCTGTGCCGGGGCTGGTGGCGGGTGAGGAGGGGACCAGTGGCGGTCGCCCCAGCACGCGGGGCCACCCCGGCGCTTTCTGCGGTCAGACCTCGGCAAAGGCCAGCCCGCACTGCTCCTGCCGCTTGCCACAGCGCCGGGCGACGATGGCCAGGTAGAGGGTGAGCAGGGCCACCCAGTAGCAGGCGTAGAGGATGGCACCCGAGACGAGGAAGGCCACCTCGGTCTCGCTGAAGAGGTCCTGGCTGTAGGCGGTGTAGGCCAGCCCGCCCAGCAGCACCGCCACCCACACCGACACCGGCAGCAACCCCACAAAGTTAACCACGATGGTCCGGCGCCCCGACGTGCCCCAGCCCGACTTGTTGATGGTGGCGATGGCGAACATCTTGGCGGGCAGCAGGCTGGACATGTAGAGGAGGGCATAGAGGGACATGAAGATCATCTCGGCGTTGCCCCGCAGGAAGCAGGCGTAGGTGGCTTTGATGATGCCCACCAGCTGCACCGTCAGCAGGAAGAGGAGGATGTTCCAGATGCGGCCGCGGTAGAAGAGCTGGATCACAGTGGCGATGAGGAAGAAGGGGAAGAAGCCGGTCACCACCGACTCGTAGGTCATCCAGAGGTGATGCTTGTGGAACCACAGGGCGTTGTATAGCCACTCGCGGAAGTAGGACTTGCTCCAGCGGGTCTGCTGGTTGAGCCAGCGCAGGTAGCGGGTGGGTGTCTCCGTCAGGCACTTGGAGCGAGCCGTGTACTTGGTCTGGTAGCCCAGGCTGAGCACGCGGTTGGTGAGGTGCCGGTCATCCCCAAAGCTGCACTTGCTGCCCAGGAAGGTCTGGTGGTACCAGTCCTCGAGGAACTGCTGCAGCAGGGCGTTACGGTACATGCCCAGGGGCCCGCTAATGCATTGCACGCAGCCGAAGTAGGACTGGCAGGCACGCTCCACATTGAAGGCCATCCAGTACCGCACGCTGCTCAGGAAGGAGATCCACGAGTCGTACTTATTCAGGATCTGGGGAGGGGACGGACGTGAGCCCCGGCACCGCCACAATCCCCTCCCTCTGCCCTGGCACCCTCGCCGCCCCAGGGTGCCCTCCCTCATGGCCGGGGTACCTGGACATCGCCGCCAACGCCGCCGACGCGGGGGTCGGCCTCCAGGATGCGGAGCATCTCGGCGGTGCAGGCGGGGTCCAGCACCGTGTCTGAGTCACACACCTGGGGGCAGAGGGAACGTCGAGCCCCGCTCCCGCCGCCCACGCGCGCCCGGCAGACAGCCCAGCCCGCAGCCGGGCAAGCCCGAGCCGCGGCCGGCGAGATGAGGCAGAGCCCCGGAGACCGGCAGGCGGTGGCAGGGAGCGGAGCGCCCTGCGGTGCCCGGCCACCGCTGCCCTGGGCCACCCAGCCCCGCCACATGCACCACAGTGGGACCCGTCCCAGCCGCCACCCCTCACCCACGCGTGGGGGGCCTGGCACCCTGCATGGTGCCACACGGGGTGACACCAGCCTGGGGCACATCCTGCCCTTGACACAGGGGATGCGCCGAGGAGGTGATGTGAAACCCTCTGGCAGGGCTCGACCCCTCGGGCCACCCCGGTGGCACTTCGCCCCTCAACCCCGGTGCCGGTGGCTCGCAGCCAGTGGACGGGGCCGGATCCTGAGCCAGGCAGCCAGGCGCTGCCGCAGGCTCGGCCGCTCCTGCTCCTCCCGCAGCCCCTCTGCCGGGTCACGCAGGCAAGGCGCTCGCTGCCCTCAACCCTCCGCACCCACCCACCCGGCCCGTGCATCCACCTGGATGTAATCCACAGAGTCTCCGAGCGCCCGGAAGGCCGTGTACATCACCTCCCGCTTCCCGCCCCACTTCTGGAGGATGCAGGAGTAGGTGGTGCTGCGCACCAGCGCCTGGACACGGGCCAGGCCTTCCCGCAGCCCGGCCTCCGTCTCCCCCTCGCCCTGCGCGTGGAAGTTGCTCCTCCAGACGTAGCTGCCTGAGTGCTCGGAGCCCATCACGTCGTGGAAGATGTCCAACATGTAGGTGTCGTCGGGGCCGTTCCCGTCCACCACCATCACCACTTTGAGGTCGGGGAAGGCGATGCGCTTGACGGAGCGCAGGCACTTCTTCAGGTAGTCGGGATCCTCCTGGTAAGCGGCGATGCAGAGGGCCACCGAGCGCCCCAGCCGCACCGGCCGCCCCTCGCCCCGCATGCGCCGGTGTTCCAGGAAGGCGAAGAGGCTCTGGATGAAGAGGTGCAGCCCCAGGATGGCCCCGTAGAGCCCAAAGGAGAGGTAGTGCTTCTCCGTGTGGATGAACTGGTAGCCCGTGACGTAGGCGGCCAGGATGCCCCCCAGCACCACCAAGGCAAAGAGGCTGGTCCCGACGACGCGCAGGGCCGTGGAGAGGCTCACTGGCATCTGCGAGGGGGACCGGGCAGGGTCAGTGCAGGGCCGAGAGGACAGCCCGCGGCAGGACCCCACCGCCTGGCTCCCCACAAGGATAAAATGGGGGGATCCCTCTCTGCTGCCCCACGGCCACCCCATCCCTCGCCGGCTGCTGGTTTCAGGGTGACACCTTTCCCAGTGCTTCCGCGGGGCCAGGCGAGGCATGGGGGGTCCAGAGCATCCCACCGTGCGCGGTGCCAGCGCCCACAGCCCAGCTCCGTCCAGCCGAGCGGGAACGCAGCCGCTCCCGGGCGACGGCGGGGCCGGAGGACAGGGAAGGGCACGGGGACGGTGGGGACCCGGCCCCACGCCGTCCCCCGGGGGGAGAGGCCCTGCCCGCGCACGGCCGTCCGGAGCCCCCCGGTCACCCCGACCGCCTGCGGCGGGACACGGACCCCCAACCCCGCGGCGGGATGGGGACCCCGGGGACGGGCAGCTCCCGCCCGGCAGCGGCGGGGACTGCAGAGCGGCACAGGGGGGCACGGCCGTGGGGCGGGGGGGGCGCAGGCAGGGCTGGGCAATGCAAGCAAAGGGGAGGAGGGGGCGGGCAGGGGGGCACGGGCAGGTGAGGGGGTGCAGGCAGGTGAAGGGGAGGGGGTGCCGGAACACGCGAGGGGGTGCGGGCAGGGGGCAGAACCAGCCCCAGGGACCCCCGGGCCAGCGGCAGCGCCTCCCGGGCAGCCCCAGACCCCCCCCCCCTTCCCCAAGTCCGGGCCCCGCAGCTCCCGGCTTCCCACCCCGGGCCCCGCAGCCCCCGGTGCCGGCTCCACGCTGCCGGTGGGGCCGCGGCCGGTCTCGCAGCGCCGCGGGGGCGGGGACGCCCCGAGCCACCGGGACCGGGACCGGGACCGGGACCGGGACCGGGACCGGGACCGGGACTCACCGTGGTGGTGCCGGTGCCGCCGCTCGCCCCGGCCGCCGCCGCTGTGCGCCCGGCCCGGCCCGCGCAGCCCCTTTATACCGCGGCGGGGCCGGCACCGCCCGCAGCCCGCGGGGGGCCCCGCCCGGCACCGGCACCGGCACCGCCGGCACCGCCACCACCCCCGGCACCGGCGCCGGCACCGGCACCGCCCGGCACCGCCCGCAGCCCGCGGGGACCCGCCCGGCACCGGCAGCACCTGGCACCGGCCCCAGCCCCGCACTGCGGGAGCGATGACCGGCACCGGCATCACCCGGCACTGGCGCTGCACCGGCACCGGCATCACCCGGCACTGGCATCACCCGGCACTGGCGCTGCACCGGCATCACCCGGCGCCGGAATCACCTGGCACTGGTGCTGCGCTGGCACCGGCACCGGCATCACCTGGCACCGGAATCACCCGGCACTGGTGCTGCACCGGCTCCGGCATCACCCGGCACTGGCATCGCATGGCATGGTGGCAGCTGTCACGGGCACCGGCACAGCACCGCACCAGGGACCGGCCACAGCTCATCACCCAGAGCAGCACTGGGACACCCGGGGACACCTCAGAGTCCCCCCGTGCCACCCCCCAGGGCCAGTCTGCCTCCCCCATCCCCCAGCCCCACTCTTGGGGCCCCTCTCATGATGCCTACGTGTCACCTCCCCGTGCCACCGTGTCCCCCCATGGCTATGAGCCACCTGGGGATGCCCAGGGCCTGCCCTGCCGTGTCACCTTGTCCCCATGGCTGGTGGGTCCCAGGGCAGGACCAGGGCCACCCAGGGGACAGCAACCCTATGCTGGTCACACACAGTGTCCCTGTGTCGGGCTGATGGCAGGGGCACCCAGCCCCAGGAAGGACCATGCTGAGTCCAGAGGAGCTGCAGCTTCAGCTTTGGGCTCAAATCCAGCACTTTCGGGTTCCTCACCCTGATACGGACCATTGTGTCCTGCTGGGCTGGGAGCCAGGTGCGAGGTGACACTGGGATTAGGCCTGGACCCTCCCAGCTCCAGGAAGGGGATCTCTCTGGCAGGAGCACCCTGGCCAGGTAAGTCCCCCTCAGCCAAAACCCCCAGCACCATGGTGATGCCAGCTGGAAACTCCCCACCGTAGGTGCCGGAGCAGTGCCTGGAGTGGGTGGTGAGGAACTGGTGAGCCCGTGGCTGGCGGGGACGGGGCAGGGATGCGCTGGGACCCTCGGCACTGCCAGTGGGGCTCCCACGTGGCCCGGCTGAGCCCAGCAGCGGTGGGGCGTGGAGGCGCGAAACCCAGCGCGGTCGGGTCAGACCTGATGTGGTCATGCCTCTGCCGCTGCTGCGGTGCTGCTGGGCACATGTGGGGTCCCCATGGCTGCAGGCTCCCGTCTGCGGGAAGCAGGAAGGGGGACAGGGGCAGCATGTCCCCAGCCCGCAGCCCTCCCCATGCCCCTCGGCAGGGACCCAGCCCCTGGGTCACCCCGTGGTTCCTTACCTTTCGTTGTGCCCGCGGCTGCCGGGCACCTCTCCCCGCTGCTGGCCGGCGACTGGCCGCAGGAACGCCGCACAAGGTGGAAACCAAACTCCCTCCTCCTCCGGCACAGCCGCCTCCTTGTTCCCCACAGCAGGACGGCTGGACGGCGCCTGGCCAGCGGCATTAAAAGAGACTTTTCATTCAAAAAACCGTCCTCTGCTGCTCACGGCAGGCCCTGGGGAGGCACAGCCGGTATGGCAGCATCCCGGCGCGTGCCCGCGGCCCGGCACCGGCACCGGTGCAGGCTGACGGCAGCAAGAGCAAGGAGAAGCGCTCGGCCGCTGCCGCTCTCCGGCGAGGACAATGCGCTCCCCACTGCCCGTGCACACCCGGCCAAGCGGCACGGCACGGCACGGCACGATGAGGTGTGGGCCTGGCGCAGGCGGCTTCGCTGGGGGTGGAGACACAGCCCAGCACCCCCAACCTTGCAAGGAAGGGGGGTGCTGGGCCCCTCACACCATCCGGCATGGCATGGGGCAGCCGGCAAACGGGTACCCGGGGCTGTGCATAGCAGGGCTGGGGGCTGCCCAGGGCGAGGGGGGCTCCGGGCTGGGTCCCCAAGGACTCTGGTGGGACCCCACAGCACCCCCACCCCCAGCCCTGCTCTCCCCACCCGGTGGGTACACGGCAGCTCCCGGCACAGGAGCAGGGCCCGCGGTGCTGCAGCACCCATGAGGGCTGCCCTGGCTGGAGGGAGAGGGGTGACCCCAACACTGGGATGTCCCTGAGCACACAGGGACCCCGAGCGGTGGTCCTGGCCAGGCGCCCTGCAGGGTCCCACAGCCACTGGCCGTTTTCCCAGCACACACGGCAGCCCTGGCAGGGAGGGGGCTCCTAGTGCCACAGTGGAAGGGCCCTATCCTCAGACCCCACAGTGAGGGAGACCCCAGGAATGGGCGCAGGGCAGGCAGTGCCACGGCAGGACCTTCCCCAGAGGCACCGTGAAAGGAGATGGGTCCCCACCACAGCCCCACCACACCGGCAGGGCAGGGGCTCAGCAATGCTGGCTCCGTTTCCCTCTGCCCCGCCCGGGAAAATCACTCGGATTTGGCTAAAATCACATTTAGAGCCGGCTCAGCTGTTGCCTCTGGGGATCGTCCCTGTCCCTCGCCCTGGGCTGGCACCCAGAAAGGCTCCCTCCATGCCCGTGGGCACCCAGCAGTGAGTGTGCAAGTGTGCAAGAGCCGCCAGTCAGCTCTTCAGTCCCAGGACCCTCCAGCATCCCCATGGCGTGAGCGTGGTGCTGAGGGAGAGCCAGGCAGGGCCGTGTGGCAGCTGCCTGCCAGATCGCGGGGTGCATGGCAGTCCAGGCTGGGGGGGTGCAGACACCAGAGCCCCCCATCCCTCCCGGCTCCCCATGGGGGCAGCCATGGCACCCCGTGCTGGTTGACCACACTGGACCCCACCGAGGCACCGGCCCCATCAGCTGCTCCCCCAGCCCAGGGCCGGCCCTGGGGGCTGATGCCCACCCTCCCACGGGACTCGTCAGGGCTCACGACGCTTCCGCCATGCCAAGCGCGTGAGGGCGAGCACGGCCCAGCCACGGGCCGGGACGTGGCTACGATGGCACCCAGGGGCTTCGCGCAGCTCCCAGAGACGTCATGGGCGCAGGGCTGAGCATGTCTCTGTTTAATCCCCCGCCCTGTCCCAGCAAGCCCATGCTGCCCTGGCCGCAGGGAGCCTGGGGGCAGCCGCCTGCCCTCCCCAGGCTGCGGTTTCCTCCCCGGCTGGCACCCGCCGGCGGCATCCCAGGGGCACAGCGAACCCTTTCCCTCGGGGAGCCGCTTGGCCCTGATGCCAGAGCAGGAAGAGTTTGTTCTGCGCCCCGCTACGGCAGCACCACAATCTTCTTCTCCAGCGCCTGCGGGGGGAAGAGGACCCTCCTCATCACCGTGTCCAGTTCCTCCAGCGCCAGCTGGGCGTGCAGCACCGTTGCACCATCGGGCTCAGCCACCACCACGTGCTTCAGCAGGCGGTAGAGGTCCCGCAGAACGTCCTGCAGCACCTGGGCAGAGCGGGCAGGAGAACCATCAGCACCCACCGGCATCTCGCCCGCACCTGCAACAACCCGAAACGCAACCCTCGGTGTGCCCCGGCAGGCACGGTGCTGCCCCTTCCACCGACGCTGCCGGTGCCAGGACACGGCAGCACCACCACCACCACCACCACCCTGCCTCAGGCGTGAGCCCCGGCCCTCCTGTGACTCAGTTTCCTCAGAAGCCAGCAGTGCAGCCCAGCACCGCAGCGCATCGCGGCGTCCCTCCGGCTTGGGGGCACAAGGGGAAGCTGAGATCCTCGCCGTGGGGATTCCCATGGGGAACCAGCTGTTTCCTCCATGGGAGCTGAGTCCCAACATGCTCATTGCTGGGAAGCGGGGAGGGAGGCCACGGCCCATGGAAAAAACGGGCATTTCCAAGTCAAATCAGTGACAAAACAACTCCCACGGCTCCTGAGAGCTGGCAGTGCCCTGCGGCACAGCACAGCACTGCCCCACGGCATGGCACTGCCCCATGGCATGGCCAAGCAGCTCAGAGGGATGCCCCCATGAAGTCCCCTCTGCCCCGGGAAGGATCCAGCACTGGGGGGGGGCCCTTTGGTGGGAGAGGCACAAGCTGGCAGTCCCGGTCCCATGGGACTTTCCCTGGAAGCTGCCTGGGAATGAGCCCTGCCGCCCCCGTGGGGCAGAAGCTGTCCCTGAGGAGTGCTGTGCTGGTGCCCAGGGATGCCCAGGAGCCTGGCAGAGGCTGCCCCTGCCCCAGGGACAAGCGGAGAGGTGACCCACCTCGGTGGCCTTCTCGCTGAGTCCCCGCAGCAGCAGTACCACCACGTGCACGGCCGCTCTTCGCACCTCCGCCTTGGGGTCCGTCTTGGCTATGGCCGTCAAGCAGGAGGTGACCTGTGGGGACAGGGCAAGGGGGCTGTCAGGGGACGCAGGGGGACCCGGCAGAGCAGCCGGCCACGGTGGTGGGGACCTCCCTTGGGGGTCTGGGGCTGGAGGATGAGGATGGGAGTCCTGCACCCAGCCTGGGGTAGCCGCGCGTTCCCCTGCCAGCACCCAACCAGGGGGATTGGCTTTTTGCGGGGCACGGGGCACCGAGCAGCCCTCCCTCTCACAGGGGCTGGGTGGCATGCAGATGCCTTGGAAAGCTTTATAAAAAGCGGGCAGAGTCAAAGGAACCTAATTAAACCCCCGGCAGTGACAGCCAGAAGAATTAGCAGAGCTAGCGTGTTCCCGAAATAGCTGCATGTGGTGCATTGGCATTTCATCAGACGCTGCCGGTACCCCACCGATGCTGAGCGGCTGCGAGCGGGGACCGGGGAAGAAGCCTGAGCGCTACATCCCTGATGTTTCCTGACCTCCCTCCTGCTCTGGGAGGCACCGGAGGCCGAAGCTCTGGCTGTCATGGGGGCACAGACCCACCAACTCAAGGGCTGCCGTACCATGATGCCGGCACCTCCCAGCAAGCCCCCCCCCAGCCCTCTGAGAGCCTGAGCCCCTGAGAGTTGGCTCACTCCACCGAGACCACAGCTCTGGTGGCTCTGGCAGCCACATCTCACTGGAAGCCTGCAGCCGGGGTGAGGACCTTGCACTCCCCGCCAGCCATCAGCTGCCTCCTGATAACGGAAAGGGTAACGAGGTCTCATTAAGTGGGGGAGAAGGTGTCTCTGGCAAATACTAACTGTGCCCCCAGGTCTCCTCTGCAGTGTGATTGCCATGGGTGGAGCAGGCACCACTGCCTGTCCTTGGGCTACTGCTTCCCTGCACAAGTGACATCCTTAGCTGATTATAAAGCTTTTAGCCCTAAAAATCAGGGCTAGAATTTCCTGAGTGTTTGCTTCAGGTCCAGTGACTTTTATACTCTGCAATATCAGCAAATATCGCTCATGTCCTTTATGGCAACCCCCAGGCTGTTGTGTCCCCAGCAGCCAGCGCTCAGCAGCCCTGCCATCCGCTAACGAACCACCCTCGTTAACGAGCGATGGCCCCGCGCTCCCCAGGCAGGGACCCAGGGAAGGGGCCGGCAGGGCTGGGATGGAGCCAGTACCTCCTGGACGATGGAGCCCAGCTGAAAGCCGAGGCGCTGGCAGAGCTCGCCCAGGTTGGAGAGGCTGCTGGCCCGCAGCGCGCTGTCGGGGTCCCGTGCACCCTGCAGGAAGGCCTGGACCAGCGGCTCCCGGTACTTGAACACCATGTCCCCTGCAAGAGAGAGCAGAGTGGCACGTCACGGGCAAGGAAAAACCCACAGCCCCTTCCTGCCAAAGACCTGGCTCCATTGGGAGCAGCCGGATCGGGCCCCCCTGCCTTGCAGCACCGCCAAACAGCTGGATGCAACAACTGGAGCATGGCTTGTGCCCAGCGTGAGGACCTGGGCACAGCTCTGGGTGAGGCACAGATGGAGCCTCACCAGGGACCCACGGTGGTGCCAGAGACGAGGATGCCGCGGCGCAGTCCCCTGGCGCGCCGGCAAACCCCAGTGGCACGTACCCCACAGCAAAGACCTTTGTCTGGGGCTGTCCGGCACATCCCACGTCCTCCTGGCTCCTGCAGGGCCGTTCAGAGGTGATCGCAGATACAGCGCAGAGAAACAAAGTGCTAAGCCTAATTTCTCACTTAATTCAGCCGCACAACCCCCCACCCCAATTAGCACACGCAGGCGCCGCGGATGTGTGAGCCGCCTAATTAGAGGTCGGCGCGCGGAGCCCGTGACCGGCATGTACAATCGCCCCGGGCGTGTGGTCCTCCTGTGCGAGCTGGATGGCCGGCGGCCGCGCACCCCACAGCGTGGGCACGGCTCCCACCGGGCAGGGGCTGCTCCGGCCGAGGGCAGCGCGGGGCGGCACTTGCCTGGGAGTAACGGAGGAAAGGAAGCCCTGGCAGGCTCACCGACCCATGAGCTCAGTGGTTTCCTGGCTCTCCTGAGCTCTGGATGTGGGATAATTAGAAAAATAGATACATAGCGAACGAGAGACACAATGGGGCTGTTCAATCTGAGCCAGAGGCACCTGCAAGTAGCAGGCCTCAAGGACGCAGCGAAGGCTAACTGTTGCTACAAAGTTTGATGAAATAAGCACAAAAAGCTAAAGAAGATGGGCCTACGTGACCGAAAGCAGGACACCCGGCAAGACAAAGACAGGAGGAATCATTCGCGTGACCAGAAGACCTTATCCAATCGAACTATTGCTTTAGGCGCGTGGACAGCATATGTTAACCAATCAGTAGATGGCTTGCGCATGGCTATGGTATATAACCAAGTGTTACGCAGCAATTAAACGGAGAAATCGCTTGATCCACAGTATCTGTGTTGGTCCGTTTCTCCCCAGGGCGAGTCCCTGGCGATGCGTCGTTTCTCCTAGATTGTTGCGACCGGAAAGCGCGGCACTGGAAGCTCCTGGGATGTTGGTGTCCTGCAGCCAATGGAGGCAGCGGGATGCCCTGGGATGCCCTTGGGAAGCCCCAGGATGCCAGGACAGGAATAAGCCCTATGGGCAGCGGAGGGAGCCCATCACCCTGCACGCAGGGGCTCGGGGCCGCTGCTGCGAGGTGCTGGGGACTGGCCAGCCCCCTGCACTGCCGGCACGCTGACAGCCTGGCAGCACCATCTGTGTGCAAGGAGGGGAAATATTGCACGTGATGGCCAAGAGCTGGGCAGGAACAGGCAAGGCGGCAGGCAGATGGGTCCTTCTGTAGGACCGTCCCGTCCTAGCTTCACTTTTCCTACATGGCGCTCCCTCTTACTAAAGGACTGCATGCTCGGAGGGGCAGGGATGGCTCCTGTGTGGTACTAGGTGGGAGAGCTCGGGCCAAGGACAGCCAAGGATGCTCGAGAACGCAGCCTGTTCCATGCTTGCACCCCAGGGGTTGGTATTAAAGCAGTCCGAGCAGTGCTGGGTGATCTGAGCATGATGCACCTCCTTCGAAGCCAGCAGCACACCGGCCCTGTGCTGGACAGCCACAGAAAGAGCATGAAGCATTTCCCTTCCTGCAGCAAGCAAGGCACATGCTGCCTGACAGAGAAGGGAAAAGGTCTGCCATGGCACACCCAGAGCAGATTTAATGGGTTTGCAGCTAAAGCTAATTGGGTCAGTGCAAGGTCTCCATGAACCCTTGCGCGGTGCTCGGCCCTGTGTTGCTGGAGGCAGAGGAACGACGCCACATGCTTGGGACGGGGCTGCCGTGTGCTTCCAGCCACACTGCCCACACCGGCTGTTTGCCAGGTGATAGGCACCTGCTGCAAAATGCCCTCCCGGATGGGAAAAAAGCCACTCCAGTGGGATGGCAGGCAGGAACGGGGACAGGGATGGGGCAGAAGGGAAGCACAGCAGTCGTCGGGCAGCAGCAGAAGAGCTCCGAACTGCAGCAGCACTGCTGTACAGAGCAGAGCGTTTCTGGAAGTGCCGGATAAAACCTCACTCTTGAATCCCGAAGCTTTGCAACAAAAACAACTTCATGTGATTTGTTCTATAAATACGCAGGCGAGCCAGGACGCGCCAGAGCTGCTGCCCGCGGCAGAGGCACCATGGGGAGTGGGGAGAGCCACAGTGGAGGCCGTGCCCACCATCCCGCTGCCAGCCGTGCCGTGGGCAGCTGCCGAGGGAAACCCAGTGCGGTGCGGTTGCCGTGCCAGGCAAGGCGAGGGCTGGACGCATGGACGTCGCCCGGGGGACTTCAGAGACCAGGAGGCTCTGCTGCCACTCACACTGCTCGCTGGAGCTCCACGGGGAGATGATGGGATTGCTGGTCCATAGGATGCCCTGTCCCCATCCCGGCAGCAGGGCAGGGGAGCAGCACAACCTGGCCCAGGGACTACTGGCCCCAGTGGGATGCCCCACAGCCGGCAGAGCTTGGGGATGCCACCACGGCCGGGGGACACGCGGGGCTCGGGCAGTCCCGGCTCTGCAGGAGGAGGTCGGCTCTGCCATGGCCGACTGGGGAACAAAGCACCCGGCCGGGGACTGGGGACCGGCTGTCGCCTTCCCTGGCCACGGAGCGCTCCGGCTGCGTGCTCTCACTGTCCTGGCCTCTGCTGGGGAATAAGATGAGGCGCTTTAGGACATGTCCCAACAGTGGCTGCCGGAAAGACCTCATCCAGCTTTTACCCCTCAGCCCTGCGTGTCCGGGCGCTTCCCAGCAGTCTCTGAGCCCAGCGCTGCCGGCCGAGGGGACGGTGGGCTGCTGGCAGGATCTGCTGCCCTGCTCCTGCCCGCTGGCAAACCCTGGCCAGCCACCCTTCGGCTTCCAGACCCCCCTGCAGCGGGGCCGTGGGAGCTGGTTCTCACCTTCGGACAACAAAAAGCCCCCGTGGGCTTTACCCCTTGGACCTGGCAGCATGGCAGAGAGCAGCGAAGGGCCGAGCGGTGCCGTGGCTGCCGGCAGCGGCCGCCACTGCCGGGCTCGTGGACGCAGCTGTGGACTTACCCAGCGCCTGGGTGACACGCATCAGCACCTCGCCCAGCTTCATCCTGGTGATGGCGGCCGCAGTATCTTCCATGCCCTGTGCTGGGGCCCTGTACCGTGCCAGCAGGACGGGCAGGATCTGCTCTGGGTACTCACTGGAGAGCAGGGCAACGCCTGGGGGGGAGAGTGAGAGGAAAGCACAGGTCAGGACCGGGCATGAGGCTGGCACGTACCACTGGCCTTGGCAGAGGAACCGCCGTGGCTATGCCACCCTGGTGCCCTTGGTGCAGCCATCACCCACGGGACCCTGTGCACCGCCCCGGCCCCGCGGCACATCCTGCAGCCCCTCTGCACAAAGTCACAGCACTGGGGCAGCCCAGCACCAGGTCTGGTTGGGTGCCAAGCTGAAAAATAAATAATTTAGCAGTTGGCAGCAGGTGCCCGCTAATTGCCGCTGGTTAATGTTCATCGACTGAGTGTTGACTCGGCATGCCGGCCGTCAGATGCTGCGGGGCTCACCCCAGGCTGGCCCAGTATCGGGGCAGCCAAGTACCGCAGATGATGCTCGGGCACAGTGTCTGGTCACTGTTCTCAGCTCCCGGCTGTTGGGCACACGCTGCTGATGTGTCCTCGGCCCCGCCGGGGCTCCACAAAGCCCCTGGGTTTGCCTGGCCCAGGCTGGGATCCAGAGCCTGAGTTCGCCCTGTGCCTGCTGCATCTCCCTGGGGCTGAAGAAGGGTCAGATCCTGGACATGGGATGGGTGCCGGGCTATGCCACGGGGCTGGCTTCACCATCCCTTTAGAGATGTGGGCTGGTGGCAAGTGCCGGCCAGGGCTCCAGCATCACCGGGCTCCCCAGGCAGCGGGCACCTCTCCAATGGGAAAAGGCAGCTGCTCTCCAGGGAAAGGGCAAACGGCAGAGGCTGCCCCGGCAGTGCCAAGCGGTGAGTCACGGTGAGCCCCAGCTCCCCTGCCCTCCAGGAGCAGCCGCCTTCACCTCCAACCTCATTCCCTGGTTATCAGAGGGCAACCGGTGTGGGTTACCCTCTGCAAGCCTGGGCACGTCTGGCAGAGCAGCAACCTCTCCTCCAGCATCACCTCGCCGGAGCCCGGCTCTGTGATAACCAGCAGTGGCGCAGCAGCCGGCTCCGGTCCCAGCCCCAGCACAGCAGGCTGGCAGGCAAGCCCTGCCGCTGTGGTGGGGAGCCCAACCAGGGCACTGGGGAGCCCGCTTGGCACAGTCGCCAGCACCGCGCATGGCACGGCGCAGGTGCCGCTGCCAGTGCGGCATGGGCTGGGTGAGTCACTGCCGCAAGGAACCGCGTCACGGTTAATCACAGCCGCAGCCGAGCTGCGAAACACGGAGGCAGCTGCACAGGGTGTATTAATCACCTGGGGACGGTTGAAGCCTTTGTGTTTCACCTGCGGGGCAAGGACAAACCCGTCCCACTCAAGACCGTACAGGCAGAGGGAAGCATGGTGATAAGCTCCTTTTCCAGCTGCTGCTGAAGGTTACCTACCCAACGGCAACCGGGGCTCCCAGCGGCGCCGGTATCGCTCTGGGCCATGGGAATGGCACCTTCCTTCCATATAACCCGGCGCACCGCGACCCGCTGCCACACAGGATGCCCGTGTTATCCCAGGTGTGGAGGCATCTGCCTGCAAATCCCAACGGGCAGCCTGGTGCCGTGGCGCTGTGCTGAGCAAGCGCGGACCCAAGGTTTCCCTGGAAGCGGCGTGAGCGGCGGCAGCACTCGGTGCCCCCAGCAGCGGCCCAGCACGGACAGAAGGGTGGCCAGCAGTGAGCAGAGCAGCACGCTGCTCTCCTGCCAGCCCACTGCCTGCACCCTGCCACCCTCCACCTCCTGCCTGCACGGCCAGGACCAGCACCAGGGCTGGATGTGTGCCCACCGCTGCTCTCCCCCCTCAGCAGGGGCAGCAATCTGTGAAGCCATGAGATGCAATGGATCGGGGAACCAACTCAGAACATGCTTCCGTCGTTCCATATCCACATGGCTGGCCGGCACGGGTTGGTAGTTACCGCCATGGCCATGGGCATGGACGTGGCAGAGCCCGAGGGAGCACCAGTGGGTCCCCACGGCCCCAGATCCTCTGCCAGCCTCAGCTGAACAGACCAGCAAACCAAAATGTCAGCCGGGTGCAGGGCTGGTGTGCCAGGGCTGTGCTCACACCATGCTGGAACTGCAGCCCCAGGCTGGCAGCACGGACCTGGCACAGGGACGGTGACTGGCTCCAGGGTGTCCTCTGGCCGGGGGATGCCCTGAGGGTGAACCTGCCCAGGGTGCCCTCGCCTCAGGCTCTGGCTCCACCAAGAAGGTGCTTGTGGTCTGGGCAGATCAGCAGTTCAGTCACAGGGTAAATGAACTAATTACCCACTGAGTAAGCACAACTGGGAGATGAAGCCCACCAACTTCGGGAACATGGTGCAGAACACGCACGCGGTTCCAGGCTCAACCGAACAGCACGAAGATGCGGTCCGGGAGGGAAGATGATGCTGAGTCCCCAGCCTGGCTGCAGCTCTGCCACTCTTTGTTCTCACTGCCCAAAGCACCCCCAGCACAAAACCTTCTCCTACGAAGCATTGGCACTCGCCCCAGCCGGGCATCGCTCACCTTGGATGGCCGAGAGGTAGACGAAGGCATCCTCGTGCTGCACGTTCTCCAGGAACACCTGCGAGGAAGAGGGAGAGCAGTTGGCAGTGGCACCATGGCGGGCTGGCAGCCCTGGTCCCTCTCACCTGGCGCCTTTAGCCAACGGTGATGGCAAAGTTGGAGAGCTCCGGTAATACCAACCCCAGCCTGCCGGCATGTTCAGCCCCAGCTCTGCACCACAGAGCAGGATGGGAACCGCGGCAGGAGCCTGGTACCTGCAGGATTTTCTCCTGAAGTCGAAGTGCCTCTGGATCCCGCTGCGTGATCAGGCTGGAGAGGTGGCGCAGGGCAGCTGCCCGGCTGGGGGGCTGGGGGTCGTAGGCTGATACCAGGAGCTCCTGAAGCCCAGCCAGGGCAGGGCTGTCGGTACACGGGGCTGGAGCGGGACCCATGTCGCCAGCCTCATGGCACATGCTCTGCTCTTCGCTCCTCTCCCTGGGAGCCGAGGGGCTGCTGCGGCCGTGCCGTGGCGGTGTCCGGCCACCCCTCGGGCTTGGGGCTCCGCCAGGGCTCTGCGCTCCCGTTCCCAGCTTCTTTCCCAGCACACCGTCGGCAGCGGCGCCCACTGTCCTGGGAGAGAAGGCTCCATGGGTGCAGATGGCGATGCGCAGGTCCGCAGCCAGCTCCTGGGTGAGGGGCTCGGGGTAGGTGCGGGAAAGCTCCTCCAGCAACGGCACCAGCCGCTTCAGCACGGCAAAGTCACTGGATTGCAGCTGCGGGAGGGAGAGAAGCAGCCCTGGCATCGTTGCAATGGAGTTTCGCTCCCTGGGATGCTCCTGGCAACGGAGTCAGGCAGCCCAGAGACCATTTTGTAGCCCCGTGGCAGTGCCAAGCCGGCTGCCCTCTGTGTCCGTCCCCCCAAACTGGGCTCCAGGCACCATGAACTCCTCGCCAGTGATGCCCCGAGGCCCCAGTGCTGATCCCAGCTGCGGCACCTCTGGCAGGGGAGATGCTGGCAACAGCCGCGACCATGCCAGCCTGGTCCTGAGGTGCCACGGGAGAAGGTGGGAAGGGCAAGAGCCCAAAGGAGAGTGGTGTCCATGTGGGACCTTCATGCTCAGCATGAGGGCTGAGCCAGGGACATCCCTCCACCACCTTGCCAGCGCCATGTGGGATTTGCTTTCGGTCCTGCCTGGAAGAAAGCTCCAGGCAAGGCAGCTGCAAGCTGTCCTGAGGCCACAGGAGTGCCCAAGGGGGGAGAAGTTCCTGCCCTAACCTGGATTTAACTGCTACAGCAAAATCTGGGCTGTAAGTCCTGAAAAGTGATGCTTTAGCAGAGATTTTGGGGAGCTTTTGCATGATTGTGTAAAAAAACCCTTGGCCCTTGACAGTCAAACAGCTTTGCAGCTGCCTCCGAAACCTTTGACATTCAATTTGCCAAGTTAAGTTGCTCCTATTAACACCAGAGCGGAAGCAGGAGCTCGCCTGGGAGGGGGCCCATTAGAGCTGCAAGACTCTGGTTTTAAGTTTTCTCCAACTCAATAATGCTCTTTTCTGAATGTTAGGAATTTCGCAATAAGACACAATAAATTATCTTTTTCCATTAACAGTTGGATTTGCCTTTGGGCAGGTCCGGGGATGAAGCAACCCTGGCAGCTCAGTGATGTAAGTGCAAGCCGGAGTGATTGCAGCGCACTAACGAACGTACGATCGCTCCCCAATGGCAGTTCAGCTCACACCGTATAATGGGGTAACGGAGTGATGTACTGTTTTTATAAAGGATTTTCAAGAATGGTACAGCCCACAGCAGGAAGTTCATTGCGCTCCAGAGATGGAGCCTGTGGACATGTAGGGATGCAGAGGATGCAGTGTTGGTATTTAAAGACGCTGTACGTGACCACACTGCTCTGTCAGTGCCTTCTCAGAAGCAGATTTTGGATTATAAATTAAGTAATCAGGCTCTCAGGGGTGCCCTGCTGGGATCAAACCCTCGGCCAGCACCCTGGAACCACTCTGAGGAAAAATAATATATATGTATGTATATATACAGACACATATACACACTGGGAATGAACAGGGACCCCAAACCAGGGAGCACCCAGACCCCAGAGCACCGGCTGCAGCACCCCTCGGCTGAGCATGGCGGGACTGTGCCCGGTCTCCCCCCTCCCCACGGCCGCCGAGCATCCCAGCTTTGCCCCCTCACCTGGACGGCTCCGCCGAGCATGGCAGCCACGAGCCCCATGGCCATGGTGAGGGTCTGCACCTCCGCCGCCGCGCCGGGGCCCCGCGCCGGGCTGACGCAGGCCCGCTGCAGCGTGGCTGCCACGAACTCCTCCACCTGCCAGCGGAGAGCGCGGGGAAGAGCAGTTAGGAGAGGGGATCCCCAGGGTTCTCCCAGGAGGCTGCCGCTGCCTGCCCCTGCCCGCACCTCGGGGTGCCCTGCCACAGCCACGTGCTCTTTAGTTCTCACTGTCTCTTCTGCATCTATTGGAATTTTCCAAGCCCAAACCTTTCTCTAGCACAATTTCATACGAACCCTTCGGGTTACCCTGTTGCTGCTACCAACCTGACCTTCCCTCTCAGACCCATCCCAGTTGCCTTCCCAGCTCCCTTGCCATCCCCCAGTCCAGGTGAGTGGGGTCAGCAGCACCGGGGAGCCCCGGGGAGCTGGGGGACAACTGGGTTGCTGGTGCAGCCCAGCTGTGGATGCAATGGGGATGCAGGAGGGAGATGGGGCTCCCAAGGCAGCTGCGGGGGGTGCTGGAGCCCTTGAACCGCTGCCCACCCCTCCAGCAGCAGCATGGACAGGCTGAATTCCCAGGGCCGTGGCCCCCAGCCCTGTACTGGGCTGTCTGAACCTGCAGGCGAGGGTTTTGGGAGCCGGACCGGGAGGGCAGCTGAGCCAGACAGCCTGGGCAACCACAGCCACAACCACAGCTGCCCGGCTCCGGCAAGCTCGCGCTCCCCATCTGCCACAGCCTCAGGACAAGGCGATGGTTGAACTGCGGTGGCTGCTCTCAGCAGGAGAAGCCCCTGCAGGGGCTGCAGGAGCAGGGGGAGGCAGCCCAGTACCTTCTCTGGCCCCTGTCCCTGCTCCGCCATGGCTATGGGACGGGAGCTGGGAAGCCAACTGGGATGGGTCTGAGAGGGAAGGTCAGGGTGGTGGCAGCAACGTGGAAGCACGAAGGGTTTGTATGAAATTGTGCTAGAGAAAGGCTTGGGCTTGGAAAATTCAAGTAGATGCAGTGACAGCGAGAGCTAAAGTGTACACGGCTGCAGCAAGGCATTGGGACTGCAGACAGCCGGCACGCAGCACAGCAGTGACGGCCAGACACAGAGTTGAGCGGGGAGTTAGCACGGCTCCAATAAACTTCATTACAACAAAAAAATCACGCCTGCCCGCACTCCCGGCAAGTTCTGGGGAAGAAGACAGCCCCTTCCCTGCCCCAGGCCAGGAACGGACACCATTTACCCACACACATCCAACACTCGAGCCAGGCCATTCACCACGTGTGTCGCTTACTTGTGATTTTCTCACAATACTCCCCCCCCCCCCCAAGCCCGTAACGATCCCGCCTGGCTGGCTGGCACTGTTGCCTTCTCGACACTTGGCACCAAACCCTCTGATACCACAGGCTTCCTGCACATCTAAAGGATCTTGAAATTAGTGAGTTTATTGTCTCTATGCCTTTGCCAGCTGTGCTGGCACCGCATGGCTCGGGGCAAGCTCACTGCACGTCTTGGGGCGAGCTCTGTTGGGAAGGGGCTGGATCAGGGTCATTCCTACATAACAGGCATGTTGCAAAAGAGGAACTATTTTGCTCCTATTTTGGAAAACAAAGTACAAGGGCAACAAGGTATTATTGCACCAAACCCTACATTTCCAGCCTCCAGGGCACAGGCACTGGGTGCAGGCAACGCAATTCCTCAGCAGCAGGAGAGCTGATCGCTGCCAGCTTAGTTAAGCACATCCCTACTGCAGCAAGGAGGGAGGCTGGCTGGGAGGGGCTGCGGAAAAGGCTTAGGTACCTTCTGGGCTGATTAGTCCAGAAAAGAAATGCCATCAAACAGCAAGAAAGTAAAAACAAGTGTCAGAACATCTGCTCTCACAAAACAGTGACACACAAACTGAATGGGTTGAAATTATATTTAATGCAAAAAAATAAGAACTTAATCAATAAATAATCTATCAGTAGATAGCTATTGAGAAAAACAAAAAGTTTAAAAAAAACTCATCTAGAAGGAAAAAAAAAACCCCAAACACCTTAATGTGGAAGGGGAAAAAAGCTTGAAAAAATAAAACACGGAGGCACATTTCTGTCTCATGCAGGAGGAAAGCATCCTTGGCGTAATCAAGGAAATCAAGTCAATCTCATGAAACTTGGTTGGGGGGGGGGGGTGTAAATAAAATAAATTGTGCAACTGAGGGGGTCCACAGCTGCTGCCATTCCTGGGGTCTGGCTTTGGGAAGGCGGATCCTGCTTGCTCCAACCCATTAAGCACAAAGCCACACACTGGAGTGCCCACAGCAAGAACAAACACCCTGGAGGAACCCTGTGCTGCAGAACCTGCTTAAAAACAGCTCTGCAACTGCCTGTCCCAACCCGAGGGAGCCCTCCCTGAAATACAACCCCCAGGTGGAAGCATAATGGTTTTTTTGTCTGGGTTTCTTTTTTTGGTGGTTGTTTCTTTTTATACTAGACTCAGGGCTGGACCCAGAAACCCAGCAAAATCCTTCCCCAAAATCCTTTCTGGCCCAGGGAGCAGAGCCAGTCCTGCGTGGGTGGGTGTGATGGAGAGGCAGGTGAGGACAAAGCAGTGCTGGCTGCCGCACCGCCGCAATGACACCGGCTGGGTCCCCTCTGTCACTGCAGAGCGCACACAAAGACTCCTTTGTCCCAAAGAGAAAAGTGAGGAAACCTGTGTTAGCAGTGACTGCCTCCGCTCAAGCCAGAGTTAACTGGTGTAACCAGGTCACTGAGTTAAAAAAAAAAATTAATAACCCAGGATGAGGAAGTTAAAATAGACTGATGGGGAATACTGTGCTGCCCTTGGAACCCAAAAGCCTTCCTGACCTGGCACAGTGCAGGACAGCCAACCCCTTCAGTGCTGCTGCAGCGTGGGCTCAGGGAGGACAGAAGTGCCATATTTTAACCACCCTTTTTGGTACCAGGTTCAAGGAACACCAGCTGGCCTTTGAAATTATAATATTTAATACATTTTGTGGCTGCCCATTCATGAAGACATGGACAAATGCCAACCATATCAGCACAGTTACGCCAACCCTGATGACCAGACACACCAGCTGGTGCAGGCGTCCCAGCAGCAGAAACCACAGAAACACCACAAATGGCCTATTCAGGGACAAGGGGCAAGCAGGACACAGCAGCAATGCTGTGTTCATCCAGCTGGCAGCCCAGCTACCACAGCTCCCAGAGGTGGCTGCCGAGATGTGCCAGAAAAACCAGGCACCAACACCACGGATAGGCAGCAAGCACTCACCAATAAGGTCTGCCAGGTACAGATGTCTTTAAGCTTTGTTAAACTCGGGAATAAGTTTTGCTCAAAATAAAGATGAGAAGCTGGTAAGTCAGAGTTCCGATTAACACACAGACTACTCTCTTGGCTTTTAATAGACAACCATGGACACAAATACAAAGATGTCTGTTGGGCTGCTCCATCCTGTCTCTGCAGCTGACTCTGTCCTTCCTGCTGGCACTGCAGAGGACGGTGTCTTGTTGAGACACTTGCAACTGAATCAATAAACTGCTTTTCCTGGGGATGCTCTAGCTTTCTCCAGCTCTTTCTTAGCCATTGTCTCCTTAGAGCCCAGCAGCCCAGAGCTCGGTCTGCCACGTGCTCCAGCTGCCGATCCCCCAGGGCTTTGCCATGACCAACCTGAGCAACATCTGTGAACACGGTGTCCGAGACGCTCTCACACAGCGTGGCCACAAGCTGCAGGACCAGTAGCTTCCTCCTCTGCTCGGCATGGTACTGCTCCAGCTCCAGGAGACTCCCGCCAGGCACCGCAGCTGAATTCAAAGCCACCTCGTCCTCCGCAGCCACTTGAGTCAGCGCCTGCCAGGAAGGAACCACGGGACATGGAGAGGCAATGGTTAAATAGAGGCAAATCAGTGCCAGGAACACTGTGGTCACCACGCCAGCGGTCCTGGGCCCAGCAGGTCTATATTACCCAGACCTCCACCCTGCTGCAAAGGGTTCCCGGTTACCTCCTCTCTTCCAGCCTCATCCCTTTCCAGATGCACACACACTTGTCACCAGGCCAAACCCTTGCAAACCTCCATCCCCGTGGATGCCACACAGAGCACCACCGAGCACTCCTCCTAGGACCAGCCATCCTCTGGGCTGTGAGGCGTGCTGGGTCTCTGCTTGCAGCCTTGCTTTTGGCAGTGGTTGCTCACAAAGGCACCCGGACCTCCATCCCCTTTGCAGAGTTTGTGCTGACCCCTCACACAACCAGGACCTTCCACTCAGTACATCAAGGTCTCTGAGAGCTGCCTACAGCTCCTGGGTGTCCCATTTGCGTCACAGCAGCATCCCTACACCTGGGACATTGCAAACCCCGTGTGACTACGGGCTGAAGCTCCACCTGCCAGCAAGGGCACAGAAAGCCCAGCCCAGGCAAGGCCAGGAGGGAACTGCAGGGGCTCTGAGCAGGATCAAAGGGAGCAGGTGCCAGGGCCCCTCCGCTAGAGCCAAGGAAGCAACAGGGATTATTCACAGCCTTAAACACACCATTAAACTTCAGACATACTCCTGTTGTCAAAAGCGTCCAGGGGGAACGAGGGTTAATCCCTTCAGGGACCAGGGCTGCCTCCCTCTCCTACACTCTCCTGCCCAGCACGCAGCAGGACTCCTCCACTGCGTGCTGTATCCCAGCCCAGCGCTCCCGAGGCAGGTAAGGGGATGACCAGTCTCCTTTGCTGTCTGCCACACAGACCACTTGGCCCAGGGAAACCATTTCTGCAGATATGCCACAACCAGAGACTTGCCTGCCCTTACCTTCAGGCAGCGGATGAAGAAGTCTCCGGCTAGACCACTCTTTTGGCAGTGAGACAAGAGCTCCACCAAGTTCTCCACATGGCACTGCTCTGAGGAAACTTTCTGGTAGAGGGCCTCATCTTCATCGCTGAAACAGGTCACTGTGTCACCAACACAAACGTACCCAGACGCCCTCCAGGGCTGGCTTTAAACTACTGCATGGCAAGGTCAAATCTCACTTCTGCCTTCTCTTGGAAACCTTCCTTCACAGCACTACCAGAAAGCAGAAGCCTGGAGGCAGCCGAGCCAAACTATTGCTCAGTTCATTTGGTCTACATGATCACGCGCTCAGCTTATTAATTAACCTGCATTCATTAAAGGAATAACATTAACAGGAACCATGAGCGCAAAACACATGTTTAATCCAGCCATGCTACAAAGAACGGGATTAACACTGGCTAATTCATGCACCGGTCATAGCCATAAAAGGAGGACAGACACAAGCAGAGCCATGGCCATTAGGGAGTAATTTTAAAAGTATAGCCAGTTTAACCAGTGCAGACCCCAGGGCAGACCTTCTTCTAATTCAGGTCAGGAATAGATTGAAATGAAACCAAAACAAGCATATTTGCATGGCATTTTGTTACGGGTGCACACAGCTCCCAGCACACCCACCGCACAGACACTCCTGGGCAGGAGTTGTGTGCTTTGCCTGCTCAATAGCACTGCCTTGGGCTCGTACCTGCCAGCTAACAGCTACCCCTCTTAAAACCAAATGTCACACTGCTGAACAGTCCCAGTTTGCATGGCTGGAGTCTAATGGCTGCAGTTTATTCCCCACATGGCCACGCTCTGCCTCTACTTGTAGAGGCCATCTGCAACAGCAGGAGGGGAGTTCAGTCGCTGGCTCTGCAATGCTGGCATTGCTAGAGTCCTTGCTGCGACGGTGCCTCCTGTGCCCAAAGGATTTCACTCACTCCACGCGGCCACAATCTGCCACGAGACAGCCTGAGGCTGGACGGTGGAATTTGAATTTGGGGAGCATTGGAACTAAAGAAGCACATCCCATTCCCAGACACCCTGCAGGCAGGACTCGGGACTCAGGAAAAGCACAGAGAGAGTACACACTAACACTCAAGAGTGTGCTGCTTTTCAGGGCTGAAAGTCAGAGCTCTGCGCCGTGTACAGGGAACCTGGAGGCTGTGTGGAAGCATTGCCTGCCCGAGCTCGACGCAGACAGCGAACTACCTGGGTGGCTGGGGGGACGAGACTGTGGTGGGACGGCACCGGCAGCCCCACGCTTGCCTGGGCTCCCTCTGCCAGGCATGCTGTGAAAAGCCCTACATGCTGAATGATGCCTGGGGACTGCCCTCCATGCCTGGCACTGCCCCAACAGCACTCACCTGATGGCCTCCTCCACTGCAATGGTGGCACCACCCTCGCTGCCCACACAGAACTGGCACCGCGGGTGGAGGGTGCGCACGCTGCTGTTCAGCCCTGCAAAGCCTTCCAGCACGGCCAGCGACACCTCTCGCTCCGACTTCTCCAAGAACCACAGCAGGATCTCCTGGCATGGGGAGCTGGCAAGGAGAGAGAAAGCAGTGGTCATCTTGCTCTGCCTGCCGCACCCCTCCCTGCACACCAGCACTGCAATGGGACCATGCATCTCGGGGCGAGGGGAAGGAAAAAAAAAAAAGAGTGCTCTGGAGTGACCACAGGCACTCCTTAGGATGCTCTGGCTGATGGCTCCGGCAGCTGAAGGCATTTGTGTCAATTTATAAGGGGATCAGCAGCACATCCTGTCCTTCTGGCATTCCCAGATGGAAGGATTTGGGTCCTTCAAGATTTCAGCCTAGCGAGGAAGGGAGCACTGTCTGAACAGCGTGTCTGTACAAGGACAGCCGCTTCCACGCAGCCTCAGCACGCCGTGCCTGGTGCTTCATGCCAACGTGACAAAGCACAGAGCTGTCAGCTGTGCCAAGGAAGAGGAGGAAGGAGACGGGGAGCACTGTAAGGTGGCGTGGGAACCACTGCCAAGGAAAGATGCGGGTTAATGAGGTGGAGTAGCAGTGCTGTGCTGTGCCAGAGGTCTGGAAACCTGAACACTTCCAGGCAGCTGTGGTTTTAGTTACCCCTGCCAAATTCCTTTGCAAAGAGAGAAGCGAGCAGTGACTCTGTTCACCCAGCAGCAGTGTTAACTTGGCTTGTTCTACAAACTTGCCACAGCACTCACTACTCTTTGAAGTGATTAACGATGTCTTTAATAATAGCAGAGGCCGTGTCTACACAGACCTTTTAGGGAAAGCCTCCAGTACCCACATGCCAGTATCACCAAAGCAAAGTGTAAATCCACCAGGAGTGTATTGACTAGGCTGGCCCAAACTCAGGGCAGCCCAGGGAAAGCCTAGGAGGAGAAAGAAGAGAGGACAGCCAGCACCTGGTCACCACTGTCCCTGCCACCATGACCAACAGATATGGCGCTTGCCATCATACATCAGTCATGGGGGAGCTGGGCAGAGCACGAGGGACAGCTGCAGAGCGGCAGGAAATGCACATTATCAGAAGAGAGTGATCCCAGATAGGAGAAGAATGATCTTGTATTTCCAAGAGCCAGCACTCAAGCTGTTTTATCCAGGTTTTTATCCTGTTTCTAGATCCCTGGTATGCAGATCCCTCCAACATCCAGCCAGGTCCTAGCATCACCGTCTCCATCCACAATCACAATCCCTGCTCCTAGGCAGACACTAAGAGTTAACCTGTGCTTCCAAGGCTCCCACAAGGCACGCTTGCCTCTACACCAAACATTTTGGCTTCAGGGAAGACAAAAACTAGCACAAGAACTGCTTCCTCAGGCACAGGTCTGCCAGTAAGGTTGTGTACCATGCCTATGCCTGCAGTTACTGTCTACTTTGAATGAGAGCTCTTAAGGATGAGAAAATTGGTCTCGGCTTCTGTACGTGCCCACATAGAGCACGTCCTTTGGAGGTGGGCAGAACGGAGAAGATGAAACCCCAGAAGAAGCTGTGCACAATCCTTCCTTACCGTAAGTATGACACATTCTGCTTGGCGAAGGAATAGAGGGAAAAAACCACTCCCAGGACTGACTGTAAGGATCCCAGCAGCAGGCTTGAGCTGTCATTTCCAACCACATACACCTACAGAGAGAAGGGCACAGGGAGAAGAGTCAAACACCTGCATGGAGCAGAGGGAAGGCAAAGGGAAGGACAGAAAGCATGTCTGTGCGCAGAATGGCTGCTGCCAGAGAGGATGGCAGAGGGTTTTCAGCCTCTCTTCCTTTCAATCTGGAGCCTGTTTTCCCTGATTATGCCATATTCTGTGTTAAAAGCAGCCTTCAGCACCATCTTTCTCCTAGCATTTGCTTAACCACAGCAGGGCTCCAAGCTACAGGAACACTGCAGCCAGCTATTCAGGAAGTCTGCTGCTTAGGGGTAAGGTCTTGCGTTACAGAGGGATGCAACAGGCACCTTTGAATTAGCAAATCTTTATGGAAATACTGCACCTAGAGCCAAATCTCAAATACAGAGATCAGTCCCTAGCAGGGCAGCTGGGCTGTCATGCGCTGAGCTGAGCAAGTGGGTTGCAGGGGCTTTGAGGAGGCTGTAGGGCCATGTTCTTCTCCTCCATCTCAAGCAGCACCCTCCTGAATCACTGTCAATGCCCTCCTCCATGAAACCAGCACCCCCTTCCCAGGAAAGCCGCTGTTACCAGCTCACTGCACACAGGTCCCACCTTGCTGCCCACACAGCACAGGAAAAACACTCACAGAAGTCTTACGACATTCTGTTTCCTTTTGAATCCTTTTAAAGGAATTGTCTAAAACTAATAGCCAGGTAGGATGCTTTCAGTCAAAGCCATAATGCTGGGAAAACTCAGTCTAGAAAATGGTTAAATATCAAGCCTTGCCCAGCTGGACTCAGGTTTTACTCAGGGTTGCTGTGTTCAGGTCCTCATTTCAGCAGGCTCTACCACCCTCAATAGCTTTTAGCTTTAAAAAAAAAGAGCCAGGGGCTGGTGGTGGGGTGGGTGGATAAAGTGTTTTCACAAGTTCTCCAAGGGACTTCCAGCTGTGTCAGCTGGTGAACTACCTGCTCAGAAGATGTTGTCCCTTCACACCAGAGCTCTCCCCAGGCCTTCTGACCTCTGCAGCTGGAGAGCAATCTGGAGAGCAATCACCTGCTCCAGGGCTGGAAGTGCCCTGGGGACAGACCAAAGAGCTTTTGCCTCCTCCAGGCAGTGTGACAACCCAGGTAGGAGGGCTAGGAGAGAGATTGTCCTGATAATGTTCTGCCCTGCTGTATTGATGCAAACAGACCTTTTTTCCTGGGCTAATCCCCACGGAGCCATTCCTTCTAACCAGAACCTTTTGTACACAAAGCCTCCCTGATGAAGCCCCAAGGATGGTTTCTCACTCAGCATCAAATGACACTTGCTAGGCAAGAAACCCCTGCAAATCCGCAGGCTGGAGTCTCCGTCACTAATCTGGCTGCTGTCAGGCCTCCAGCACTATGCCATTAAGGAGGGATCCGCCCCAAACTCCCCCAGCACCCGCATTGTGAACGGCAGCCGCAGAGCAGCCCTCCAGACTGGTCTCTGCCTGCCAGCTAGTTACAACAGATCATTACTACGCAAAATACTAAAACAATCACAGCATTTAAGAGCTTAGCCTGCCTAGGGGCATGCCAGTAAGCAAGTCACCAGCTTCTGAAAATTGAATTCCTGGGCTGGAGATGTCCTTCTGGGTTGGAACGTGCAGCAGAATGCTGGGCTGCTGTCAGGGCAGGCAGCAAAGCCTACAGCATGGCACTGGTGATACTGGTGGGAACAGCAGAAAAAGGAGCTATAAGGGAAGGTTTCAGAAGAGAGGCCTCCACAAAATGCCCTGTTCCTTCACAGGGAACACAAGAATGGACCCCACCTCTCCCCCAAATGCCAGAGCCAAGACCTACGCTGCTGAACACCCTGCTTGTCACTCCAAGGGACCCCTTGCAGGAAGGAGCTCCACAGAAGGTGCTAAACCTGCACCGTCCTGCCCACAAGACACTTCCTCTAGCACAGAAGCTGGTCTGTTATTTGCAAAGTCAGAGCGTTTCTCTGATGAGACCCAAGTTTCCTTCCATTTTCCTGAACCCTCCCCATCCCCCAGCACCTGATCAGGGCTGGGAGAGCTGCTGAGCTTCAGCAATCCCTCCTGCTTCTGCAGCCAGGCACACAGACAAGCTCTGAGGCCTCACCACTGCGTCCTGGTACCATCCTGCACCAAGAGCAGCTCCAGAGGAGGTGGCTGGACACCCAGCAGCAGCTGTTGAAGGATTACCCACCTGTGGTTTTAAAATTAACTTCATGCACATGGAAACCCATGTGTCACGGGGTTCAGCTCAGAATGGTCCCTGCAAAACAGGATACTCACTTTTCCTTACTCATCATTATCAATTTACCTGACTTGTCCAATGGGACTAGACAGACTGTAATGCCTTTAGCCCCCGACAGATATCAGCAGGGGAAGATGAACCACTGGGGACACCCCACAGGGACCAGCAGCAGTGTCATCCCCCCCTGGCTGGGACACCTGAGGTGAGGACACAGCCGCTAACAGCATCTCCCCTGTGGCTGAGCTGCTGCCCACCCTCCTTTCCCCGTACTCACATGCTCTCTGCTTCCTAACAGCAGCCACCAGGATAACTGCACCACCTCTCCCACCTCTCCCCACTGCTCTGCGATGCCTCTCAGCTCACCTTCACTCTCTTTTTCACCCTGGTAACAGCTCAGTAGCCTCAGAGCCGCATCAAATCTGCTCACTTCATGGCGCCCACTGCGAATGCCTCGCTGCCAACTGGCTGCACAACCACCGAGCGACAAGCCGGAGACCCTGCCAAGCTGCCCTCACTGCAGGGCTGAGCAGTCCAGCACAGCCGGCCACTTGCCGATACCTCAAGTGCCCTCTTTTCCAGGTCACTCATTCAGAAGCATTTTGGCCCAACTCAAGAGCTGGCTGCTGCCCATCCCTCTGAGAGGGGTTAATGCTGCAGGAGCTGTAGAAAGGCTTCCAGCTCCAGCAGTCTGGCTCAGGCTGCCCTCTGCAGACCTTAGAGGCAGGGAGAGCAGGTTCTTCCTCCCACACAGGTAACACTGGGCTCAGTATGCACTATATTATCCATGCTCTACAGGAAGGAAACTGAGGCATGGAGGCACTAAGAAGAGAGGGACCAGTGACAGAGTGGGAGGAGAACTCAGGCATCCTCTGAAGATTCAGCACCTGCAGGATTCCCTGCAATCCGTCCTTCCCTCTGACCAGCTGCACAACTCTGACACTGGAAGGTGAACAGCATCATCTCAGACCAGGATTGCCAGCCCAAGGCAATGCGTGCCAGGCCAGCGGTACTCCTGACTAGGACCTCCTGCCTACCACACTGCCTGCTCTACTATTGCCTGCTCCACTATTACAGCCCAAGTCCTGAAGCTGCTCTGACAGTACATCCAGACATAACGGTCCTGTAGAAGCTGTGCAATTTAGCAATGCTCAGAGTCTTGCTGCAGGGGAGGAAGAGGATATGAGAACACCATGGAGACTCCTGGCTACCAGCCCACTGCTCAGACTCTTCTTACTCTGACACACCAGAAAGACATTGGGGGGAAAAAACAACGAGCAAGGGCTCACCGCCATCTCGCAAAATGTTTTGCGATGAGAATGCCTGAATGGATTTGGGCAGTGCCTCTGGTATCCAGCATAAGCTGCAGTTCTACCAGGGTAGTGCTGTATACGAGGTTACTCCGTGCAGCTCTCAGCCTTGCCTCGGCATCACGACTGCAGGAGACGCTGGTTTTTGTCACGGTCTAACACACACACTGAATTGCTCAGAAAGTCTCAAACCAGCTTTTTCTTAAAGTAGTTTTCTCACCTACCCTCAGGCCCAAATCAGACATGATACCTTGAGCACATCTTCCACACAGCTGCTGAGCTCTGCCTCTGTCACCAGCACGGTCCCTGCTGATAAATCTTCCACTGCTAGCTCTGAAAACAAAGGGCAGAAATATCAGCACCCCCACATGCCGAGAAGCCTCCAGCAGAACAGCAACCCGTGCATGGCCAGCTCTGGAAACCACTTTGATACTTCTCTTGCTTTCCGTCCATCAGGGCAGCATGGAAACCAATGAGCTCTTGTTAGCTGTGCTAAATATCACTGCAGTGTTGTAAACTCCACAAGGTTACAAGCAAATCAAAGCAGACCACAACTTCTTGATGGATTATTCCCCAGAGAGCTGCTTGGTCAGCATGGGGAACCGATGGCTTCCATCCTGAAGCCCAAAAGGAGACTGGCAGACTGGGAGTTTCCCAAAGAGCACATGACAGAAGCCCCACTACTTAGCTCTCACACTATAGTAATCTGACTCAAGTGCTAGTAAATATGGTGTACCCAGCCACACAGACATGTTCACAACTGACAGAGCTGGGCTTGCACGCTCAGCAGCCCAGCCACCAGCCCGAGAAAATTCTGATGGAAAGACAAAGATCAGCGAGGAGAGAAACCAGACCGTTCTCCGATCTGGGGCTCGGCAGAGACCAGCCAGTACCTGCTGTCTCCGAGCATCGCAGGAGTGGTGCCAACATGGGCTGGAGCAGGTGCTTCTCTGCCAGCTGAGGGTGCTCTTTCGCCATGGTGAGCAGCGTCGTGGTGGCCACTCGCTGGAACTGGCGCGCTGTCAGTTTGTCCTGGATGTGCAGCAAGTCCAGAATCTGGAAAGAAAGTCCATGATAAAGGAATAAAGATCAGCAGCCCCTCAGAAGAGGTGCAGGCCATCTCCTTGCAGTCACCAGTGGAGACTGAGGAGCCTCCTGCATGCTGCTTTATTGGACATTTTCGCACAACGTTCCACATATGGAAGAGCTGGTCTCCTTTCCGTGCGCATGTTAACACAGGATGCATTTCTGGGCTCAAACCAAGAGCCTGCACCACTCCCATAGCCAAAGGCTGGAAGCAAGAGCTTCACAGCAGAGAGCTCCTTATAGCGCAGTGCTGAACAGCTCGTGCGATCAGGCAACATTAACCAGCATTTCAGTCAAATATGGAAAATTCAAGAGTAGGGTGGAAACATGTACCACTGCCAGAGCAGCAGAAAAACATCACATTGTCCTGGCTCAAGCCAGGCCACACTCAAGCAGAAGCGACAGTACCAACGCTCTCCAAGCCAGGAGCTGGCTCCATCTTCCCAGCCAGAGCCAGCATGCTGCAGGGAGGGGAAGAGAGGGACCTACCTGGGGGCATACCAGTCTGTAGTAGTCCTCAAGGGAAAGGCACTGCTGCGGGCAGGAAGCCAGGATCTTTGCAACCGTGTCACATTTTCTCCAGTCCACAGCTGCTGCTTCAGCACCAGTGCCACCTGCTACACCAGCAGAAAGCCAAGATCAGCTCAGACTGACAGCAAACACCAGGGCCATTTTTGGCTGAAGCCAGATGTTTCTGGCCCAAAATTCAATTTCTAGCTTTCATTATTCTCTTTAAACCAAGTTATCTTCCAGGTGACATCTGAATTTAATGACAGAAGGGGAAAAATTATTGCCCAAGACCTTTGATACTGGAAAAAAACTTCTACAAGTAGGTGTATGAGCCAAAAGGTGGAAGAAGGTCATGTTTGGACAGTGCATCAGGTTGGTATTGGCCAGAGGAGGCTTTGGCACTAAAAACTGTGGGATTCAGCTTTTAGAGAGCAACAGTTTCCCTCCCTGGTGAGAAATGGAGAGCAGAGGAGCAAGGCTGCTGAGCCCCGGAGCGGGACGGGTCTCACTCCACCTGCAGCTGCTCACAGCCCAGCACCAAGCACAGCTCCCACCAAACCAGCACCAGTGCAGCTCCTTGGAGTGAACTGCGCTCCATACATGCACAAGGTGCAACCCCACAGAGGCATAAACAGACTAAATGAGTTCGGAGGCCTTCAGTCTGGACCTCAAACATGATGGTGTACACCGAACGAAAGGCATTTGCAGTTGGAAGGCATTCACCGTTTGGGAGTTCAGCACAGTCAGAGGCAAAATCTGCGTGACTGTTACAGAGTCAGCTTGGCCTGACAAAAGCTGTTTCCCATTTCAGTGCTCTGATGGCACTGTCTTTCCTGGGCCTCTCATGGGATGAAACGTCTCAGACACATCATCACAGTCTCTTTTCATCTGCTATTCTGGAAGCCAAGAGCAGCGTCATAGCACCCTACTCACCGCCTGTTCCCTCCATGATGCCCCGAACCACAGCCTGAACCCCGTTGGGTCTCATTAGTCTCTCAGAGAGCAGCTGACCACAAAGGCGCCGCAGCCATGCCGGAGCCCGCACAAGGGCCGGCTTTGTTTCTTCCCCAGGAGAGGGAGGACTCTGAAAGGAAACAAAGGAGCAGGCTAAGGAGCATATTTGCACACTCCTGTGCAAACCCCCACTAACAGGCAAACAGCCTGCACTCTGCCCTGCAGGACTTGAGACCAGATAGGAACACAGGACAGGGAAAGGTTTTAAATAAATCACTTCTTCATCCAGTGGCACAAAGCAAATTAGGGCTTAATGAGAGAGGCCAGCCTTCCCAGGAGCATCCCCTCGTGCAGAGCTTCCCTCCTTTAATTAAAGCCTCTCAGGGTCAGGCAGCAGCTCTGACTGCCTTGTTACCAAAACGATGCACAGGGAGCGCAGGGGACAAGTTGGGTTTGATGCAGGTAAGAGGTCCGCAGCAGTGACCCCTGCCAGGACCCAGCACAGAGTGCTGGGCTGCGGAGGTGGCACTGCGAGCCCGCAGGCTCCCTCGTCGAGCAAAGCAGTCCCCCTGGGACGGCACAAACAGCAGAGCTGTCTGGAGGCTGCGAACCCACAAAGCAAGCGGTTCAAATGGAGGTGCTTGCTCAGACACCCCAAGGAGTGAGGCAGGCCAGCACTGCTGTGCTGGGGAGGACAGAATAGAACAGAATATTTTCAGTTGGAAGGGACCTAACGATTGTCTAGTCCAACTGCCTGACCACTTCAGGGCTGACCAAAAGTTAAAACATGTTATTAAGGGCACTGTGCAAATATCAGCTTGGGATGTCAGCTTGGCTTTTGTTTAACCAGGAGACCCCTGCTTTTCGTGGAAGAACCACAGCACACACTGAGAGGGCTGCCCCGTACAAGCAAGCTCCTCGCACGGACCCTCTGCAGCCCTCGCACGTGGGACAGCCAGCTCGGGAATCGTGCATGATCCCAGACGGAGGGTCAACGTGCAGCACAGAGCTGTGCCTGAGCCAGCGGACCCATGCTGTCCCGCGTGCACGCCAGCAGCTGCTCGCATCCTGACCCTGAACTGTGACATGGCAGGTGGGCACGCGCCCACCCACAGCACCTGCTTGGAGCTGGGATACGGTCCCTTCCCTGGGGACTCTCTAAACACAATGCAAAGGTCTCCCCAGACAGCACCCACTCCCCATCTCCTCCTCCCCACTGCCACCGCGCAGCCTTAGAAACGGCCACGAAGAGCAGCCGGTGCTGAGGCAGCACCGCTTCGTCCCCTCAAGTGGAAAGGGGCAGGTTCTGGAAGAGAAGCTGCTTGGCTTGGCCAGGCACAGCGGATGTAACTGCCAAGCCAAGGCGGCATGTGCCGCGATGAGAGTCCCGGAGTCCGCGCACACCCATGCGTGCACGCCCCTCTACAGCAGGGCCCGAGCTGCCGCCGCGGGAGTGATGCAAGCCCAGCAGCTTCGCCCGCGTGTTCACACGGCACTTGGGGACGGGAGTGCTGCACCAAACTGGTTTTTAAGGTGTAAGAACATTTGCAGGCGAGCAGCAAAGGCACCCTCGGAGCGCGGGAACAAACAGTCCCAGCACCGCCGGCGGTACGCGCCCTGCGCCGGGGACGGCCCCGCCGCTGCTGGGTACCTGCTTGGGCCGGCCTTGCAGGACGAGCAGCTCCCGCACCGCCAGCGGCTGGTAGACGCGGTCCAGGATGTGTCGCAGGGCCTCCCGGCACCGCGCTCGCTCCGCTTCTGAAACACCCTGGAAAAAACAAACCCCGGGGTGGGGACGACAGCCTGGCCACCGGCACTAAGCCCACCAGTCCCGACCGCGTGCCGGTGCCCCTCCAGCCCCTTGCCAGGCTCCCCAGCTCCCAATCTCATCCCTTGCACAGAGATGAACATGCACGGCACGGGAGCCGACGCTGGGCAGGCGGCCCGGTGGAGGCTCAGTGAGCGGGAGCCCAGCACAGCCACGGAGCACATGCGGCCGTGCCGCTGGGCGGGCTCCGGCGAGGCCGGTGACCCCGATGGGTTTTCGGCAGGGCCGGGTGCCCACGCTGGCACCAAACCGCACAGGGGGAGCGGGAGGAGAGGGGACCCACGGACCTCGCTGTGGGCGGCGGGGCCGTGGCCCAGCAGGCAGAGACCAGCGAGGAGGAGGCCGAGGTGTCGGGCGAGGAGCGGGCCGCCCAGCGCGGGGTGCTCGGTCAGCTCGGCCAGGGCTGCGGTGGCGGCGTGGAGCCGGGCCCCGCGGCTGGCCGGCGGCGCCGGTGGCGGCGCGGGGGGCCCCGGGCGCTGCCCCACGCCCGCCGGCAGGTAGGGCACCAGGCCCAGGCCCACGGCGGCCCGCAGCGCCCGCCCCACGGCCCGGCCCTGTCCCACGCTCAGCGTGTCGGCGCTGGGCGGCGGCGCGGCCCCGGGCCCGGCCCCGGCCCCGGGGGCGGCGGGAGCGGCGGCGAGCGCGGTCAGCCGCTCCTTCAGGCACAGCAGCAGCGCCAGCAGCCCGCAGGCGGCGGCCCAGCCCGGGTCGGCCTCGCCCGCCGCCCCGGCGGCCAGCCCGGGGGCCCGGGCCAGGACGGCATCGCGCAGGCCGCGGAGCGCCGCCCAGCCCGGCGCCCTCCGCAGCCGCTCCTCCAGGGCCGCCGAGTTGCTGCGCAGCGTCTCCGGTCGTAGGGCACCTTCTGGGCCGGGCCCGGCTTCGCCGTCCCGCTCACCGGGCCCAGCGGGCTGCTGCCGCCGCCGCAGCAGCAGCTCCAACGCCTCCACCACCCGCTCCAGCTCCGGGCCCGGCTCCGCACCGCCCGCCATCTCGGGGCTGCCGTGAAGGGGAGCAGCGCGGCTCTCCGCCGCCATCTTGGGGAGGTCGGGCGAGGGGGAGGAGCGAGGCTCTCCGCCGCCATTTTTGGGAGGTCGGGGAAGGGGCGGAGCGCGGCTCTCTGTCGCCATCTTGGGGAGGTCGGGCGAGGGGGGGAGCGTGGCTCTCCGCCGCCATCTTGGGGAGGTCGTGGAAAGGGGCGGAGCGACACCGCCCGCCGCCATCTCGGGGGAGCCGCCCGCCCGCCGCCATCTTGGGTGGGGCGGCGCCATCTTGGGGCCTGGGCTGAGAGCGGCAAGCTGCCTGCTCCGGTGGCTGCTCGGGTCTCGTCTTCTTCCCAGGAGGGAGAGCAGGAGATACAGCTGTCCCCTGCCCGGCCAGGCTTGGCCTGACGCCGGAGTGGGAGGCCGGCAATGTAGGCCCTCGTCCCTGCTCCCCACAGGTGTCAGCAGCATCCACGCCTCTGGCAGGTCAGGTATTTCAGGGGAGCTCCCACCCCAAGGCTTGCCCCTGCCCCGAGCACAAGCTCTGGCTGCATCCAGCAAAAGTTAGCATCTTGCATTGAGAAAACAGTTCTGTCTACAAAGGGAGAGCCCAAACACATTTCCATATCGTAATGGGGGTGTAGAGGCAGAGGTGTGCAAGATGGGCATTACCACCTGCTCTTGGGGTCAGTGGCTAGACTTGCCTTTGGAATAAACAGTTTATGTGTGTGTTGCAAAGTACATAAATCAGCAACTTGCCTGCCGAGGACTAACAAGGCAGGATGACTGCAAATCCTTTGCCAGCCTCCTAGGCTGCTGCATGTTTGAAAGCCTTAAAGCACTGTGAGGTACGTTATTCTTTTACGTTTCCTTACTGGGTAGGGCCTCTGAAGGGCAGTCGGAGCAATTACAGGGTTGGATAAACATCAGCGATCTCTCACACTTGCTAACAGCCTCGCCTCTGCTGCATGGCCCACGCAGGTCAGGGTGTTGGGCCAGGCACTGCGCACACAGGGCACAGCCACCATGATAAGGCACAAACTGGATTTTCACATCATATCCTTCTTCTTTCCCTAAGGGCCTGTCCAGGCAGACTCGGCATGAGGCAAAGCCATGACCTGCTGTTAGCTGCCAGCCCTGCCTCCTCACGGCCCCTGGTGCTGAGAAAACATGCGCTGTGGTACGGATCCATCCCTGTTACACAGAGCTGGGCATTTGCCATCTGCCCTTTGGAGGCAGCAGCAGCCACAGCTGCACAGAGGAACGGCTCTCTACAGGGCACGCCAGCCTCTGAGTACGGACACAGGCAGTGAAACCAGCAGAGCTGCACACAGAGAAAAGGGCTTTCAGTTTTCTTAAAAGAATTTATTATTTCAATTTTATATAAAAACCATAGAATCAATTAACACTAGACCATTGCTGGCTTCCCAGAGGGCATCAAAACCCTTTCCCATGATAAAAAATACAAACCATGACAACAGCTAAACACATTGTTCAGAATTTGAGTAAAGCCATTTGATTTCCAAAAGCGCCTTTCATTGACTGCACAATAATTACACCTGGCACGACAGAAGGAAATCATATCATAATTTGGGATAAAGAAAAATAGAGATCTGCCTCTATGTACTCTATCAAATATAATTCCCTCACGTATAGCACGTGATGGCACATCTTTGGTCTGCTTTTATCGATCATCTCGCCCCTCTCCAGCAGAGGCGCATTGCTGGGGCCACCCTGCTTCGCAGGCGCCGGGTTTGTGAGCCGAGCGCGGCGGCAGGTTGGCACTTGTGTCGGAGCTGGGAGCACGAGGTATTTCAGAGAGCGCCAGAGAAACGCTTTTTCCCCCCACGGCAAAGGAAGGGAGGCAGCGGGGCCTGTCCCTGCCGGGGAAGAGGAGCTGATCCTGGCTCGCGCAGCCAGAGCACCTTGGCTCCAGGACGGGGAACGGACCGAAGGGCTCCATGTCCCGCCTGGAGCCGAGGGGGGCCAGGAAACACACAGGGTCCCCAAACCGACCCCCCCAGCCCCAGTGACCCCAAGCTTCCCCTGCACTGAACATGGGGGATGTGAATATCAGGTTGAGGGGGTGTTGGAGTGGGGTTTGGCCACCCCCCCGGGCAAAGACTGACGTGAGTCCAGTTGGGTGAAATGAGGTGAGCTGCCTGCGCTGGGCGGCTGCCGGCCGGACCGGAGCCACAGGAGGATCCTAGTCATCCTCCTCCCCACCGCCGTAGAGGTCTGCCAGCTTCTTGAAGCGGCTGCCCCAGTCGTTGAGGTAGTCGTAGTCCTGGTCGCGGTCGGAGGCAGAGGAGTTGAGGGAGCTGAGCGAGGTGGCCTCCGAGCCGCTGCCCTCGTAGTCGAACACCAGCAGGGAGTCGTAGGGGGGGGCCGTGGGGTCCGTGTCGGCCGCTTTCAGGTTCTGGGGGGGGGTAGCAGAGGGGTCAGTGCCCATTCCTGCTGGGCTGGGGGGCACTCCAATGGTGCCTCCGTGGATGAGGGGCTTCATCCCCCTGGTTCCCCCCCCGAGCACCACATGGGACCAGGGCTCACCTCATCGATGAAGTTTCCGATCTCATCAGGGTTGGCGGGCCGGGGCCGGTACTGGGGGGCAGCCATCAGCGGGGGGGCCACGTCGTTGCGGATCACTTCTGGGCGGGCGTCCAGGCCCCGGTGCAGCTGGCTCAGATCATAGTCCTGCATAGGAATGGAGAAGGGGGGACATGAGGAGACGACACTCGAGGGACAACCACAGGCATTGCCGCGCTGCGACTTGGGGCACCAGGATGTGCAGGGTACTGGGTGACTGCAGGAGGGGACACAGGGGCGAGCAGGTCCGCAGCAGCATGCTGCACCCCAAGCATCCGTTGCGGCTTGGGGAGCAAGACTACCACCCGCCGCAGGGAGGGTGCCGCAGGGATTCCACAGGCAGGGTCCGGTCCGGCACAGTCATCCCACCTGGTCCTCCTCGCCGCCACCTTCCTCGTCATAGTGGTAGACGTTGTCCCGCATGTCGTCCTCGGGCGGGAGCAGCGGCTCCTTCACCACCTTCCTCCGCCTGGCGAAGAGCAGCAGCAGCAGTAGCAGGACTGCGAGCAGAGGGCACTGGTGTCAGGGCGTCAGGGCAAGGGTGGCCCTGTCCCCATCCCGTCCCTGTCCCGTGGTACTCACTCAGCAGCGCCAGGATGGCCCCCAGGATGCTGAGGATGGCGGGGACGCCCAAGCCGCTGGCGATGTACGCTCGCCGCTCGCAGTTTTTGGCCGGCCCTTCGCAGTCGCACACCTGAGCTTTCACCGGCGTCACCTGCGCCTTGCCCTGGCTGTCCGTCAGCCTCAGGAAGATGTTGTACTCCCCCGGCTCCAGCTGCTTCACCAGGCTCAGCACCAGCAGGTCTTGCGCAGCAGAGAGAGGGGTTGGGCTCAGAGACATGTCCCCGCTTCCCCAGTTTAGGGACACCCTTGGCACCGGTGCAGGGCTTTGCCATGTGGCAGTTCCCCAGCCTGGTGCCTATCATGGGGGCCAGCACCAGCTGCGCTTGGGGGGGGCACAGAGAGCCAAGGGGGGGCTGGGATCTGGCCCTCACTCAGCATCTCCCCACCACCCCACGCCAAGGGTGGGTGGCCAAGCCAGACCAGGCAGCACCTTACCTTGTCCGGTCACCTTGACAGTCCAGTTGGCACTGGAGCCGTGCTCCAGCGCTGCCTGGAAGGGGTAGGTGTTGGGGGGCAGGTCCTTGTCGACGATGTTCAGCGTCTGCTCCTCCGGCTGCCGGCTGCAGATGTCGAAGAACCGGGGCTCTGGCATGGGCCCGTTGTCGTTCACGTCCTGGAGGAGGAGGAGCAGCGTCCCCGTGCCGGTGGCATCCGGCGACCCTGTGGGGCCGGAGGTTAGCAAGGCACCTGAGGAGGGGGTCCCGGTCCCGACCCCTGCCCCAGGAGCCCCAGTGGGACACAGGTGGGCGGCAGCAGCCCCTTCCCAAAGGGCAAGGCAGGGCGCTCCTCACCGCTGTCCACAGCCAGGACGATGGCCTTGTAGGTGCTGTTGATGGCGTGCACCGACTCCCGGTCCAGCGGCTGGGCTACTGTGACAAAGCCGTTCTCGGGGTCGATGGCCAGCCACCCTGCGGGGTCACTGCCCATGCGGTACCTGGGGCAAGCGAGGGGTCAGTGGGGGACGGGATGCTCTGCAGAGTGGGGGGGGAAGGGGCACACGGCACAGCGGGCACAGTGCAGCCCCCCCAGGCACCCCAGCACGGCCCCCTGCCACCGACCCTGCCCCACTCACGTGATTTTCTGCCTCTGATCCCTGTCTGGGTCCTGGGCCGTGTAGGAGGTGATCTGGTGCCCCATTGGCAGGTCCTCCATCACCTCCACCCTCTTGACGGGGGGCACGAAGACAGGCGCTTCGTTCATGTCTCCAACCAGCACCAGGACGCTGGCCGTGGAGAGCGGCAGGGGGACGGTGAAGGGGACAGCATTCTCCACCGTTACCAGGAGGTTGTACCGGCTCCTGGTCTCATAATCCAGGCCCTGGAGGAGGGTAGGAGAGAGGAGCCGGGGTAGTGCCAGTGCTGGCGGGGAGGCAGCTGGCAGTGGGGCAGCTGGCAGTGGGGCAGCTGGCACCGGTGGCAGGACCCACCTTGGCAGTTTTCAGAATGCCATCATTGGTTTTGGGGTCGGTGGTGATGCTGAAGTCGCCATTCTGGTCCCCACTCTTGATGCGGTAGACGGCTTGCCAGGCAGGGGAGCCCTGCATGTCCTGGTCTGTCACGTGCAGCCGGGCCACCACCACTCCCACCTCGTTCTCGTTCACCGTCCCCTCGTACTGCAAGAGAGGGGACAGGGACAGTCACCCACATGGTCCCGGGCACCCCCGGGGTGGAGGGGCTCATGCCATGATGGCCCGGGGAGGGCAGTGGCTCGGGGGAGCCGGCTCAGGTACCGCAGTGGGGTCAAAGACAGGAGGGTTGTCGTTGGCATCGGTGACTTCCACGATGGCAGTGGCAGTGTTGGTCAGGCCACTGCCCTCCTGGTCCGCAGCCTGGATGATCAGCGTGTAGTTGGGAGTGGTCTGCAAGACGAAATCACTACTGTTAGGGCAGGGATGGGGTCCAGCGTGTCCCCCTCCTCCGGGAGCATCACCTGCCTGCTCCTCCAGCCTTCTCCAGCCAAGGCGTTCACCGCCGGCACAGATGCTTGCCGACGTCCCCACTGCCCACCCAAAGGGCTGGCACTCCACCCGCTCCCGGGGCTCAGCAGGGCTGGGGGCCCTGCAATGTCCCCAGCACAGATCCCCGATGGGTTTGGGGCTGCAGACACCCCAGAGCAGGGGACGGTGACCCAGGGATCACAAGTGCCCAAACCAGCCAGACACCGGGGCTCTGGCATCCCTGGCTCCCTGCGGCAAGTGCCACCGCGGAGCTGCCACGTGGTCCCCCAGGACACGGCAAGGGCGCCCACCTCCCGGTCCAGCCCTGTGCCGATGACACTGATGACACCCTTCTGCGGGTCGATGGTGAACATCCGTTGCGCGCTCTTGGGCTCCTCACTGAGGATGGAGTAGCCGATGATGCCGTTGTTCACGTTGATCGCATCGTCTGCATCCGTGGCGTTCACGGTCATCACGGATGTGCCTGGGCATGGGGACAAGCAGGGGAGGTTTTACTTGTGGGACAAAACCCACTGGACACCCCAGCACAGCTCCGGCTCAGGGGTCTGCATGAGGCCCCCGGCTCATCACTCCCCCATGCACCTGGTTTCGCGTTTTCCTCGATGTAACCGATGAAGACTTGCTTGGTGAAGATGGGCCGGTTGTCGTTCTGGTCCGTCACGGTGATGATGATCTCCATGGGGTCCTCCACGGGCTGCCCGTTGGCCGCCACCGCGTGGGAGAAGAGCTGCGAGGGGCACCGTCAGCCCACGCGTGGCCCCAGGGACCATCCCCTCCCCATCCCGGCCCCCCACTCACGACGTATTTGTCGATCTGCTCCCGGTCCAGCGGCTTCGTCACCTCCAGCCACCCTGTCTCCCGCTCAATGATGAAGACACCCACGGGGGGGGTGTCCGCCCCCTGCCCTGTGATGCTGTAGAAAACCTTGGTCTCCTTGTCCTTGTTGGATTTGATCTGGTGGTGAGGCGGAGGGGGGGTTAGAGGGGTCCCGGTGCTCCAGGGACCCCCCTGCTGTGTGCCCTGTCCCCACGGGGCCGCATACCTGCACCAGCTTCTTGGGGAAGGGCCCCCGCTCGTTCTCGGGGCAGTTGATGGGGGGGATGACCCAGTCCCTCTTCTGCCGCCGGAGGCCATGGCCGGGCTCGGGGAAGGTCAGCACATCAGGCTGTGTGTGCGTGTCCTGCGGGGAGAGTGGCACGGCTCGGTGCTGGCACCTTTCAAGCCTTCTGCACGCTCTGCCCTGGGGAGAGGGGCTGCAGTGAACCGGGGGAGAGGGGCTGTGCTTTACCTGCTGGTGGTGGTGACGGCGGTGCCACCGCCTGCGCAGGGTCACCCTGGCCGAATGCTTCTTGCCTGAGGCGTCCCAGGCGTGGATGGGGAAGCTGATCTCCCGCTGCCGGAGCTGCAGAGGCCGGGTCGCAGAGACAACACCGTCCCTGCTCACCTTGAAGCGCGTGTCATCCGAGAGGTACGTGGTGTGCCGCTGCTCGCCGCAGTCCACAAAACTCACTGGGGACAGGGAGAGCGAGTGGGCAGGGAGGTCCCGGTGCTGCCCCGGTGGGAGCTGCCGAGGACAGGGCAGGCACCATGGGACGGGCAGGCAGGAGGGTGCAGGACAGCATGACACGGACACACACAGCACGGCCACGGCTCAGATGCACGGGGGGAACGACCATGGGGGTCACAGGCGTGGCAGGGATGCACCACGCACGGTGCCACGTGCCCTGCCGGGATCCTGTCTTGGGCACGGGCAGGGAGTGCAGCATGACGCATGGTGCATCCTTGCCGTGGCTTTGGTGCGGGATTGGGCACGGCACAACCTGCTGTACCATGGGATCTCCACCGGCCCGTGACAACGGGGCAAATGGCACTCAGCACAGCGTGTCTCTGCTGTGCGTGGCACATCCATGTCTATAGCACTGCGTACGGCACATCCCTGCCTTGTGTCACATCCCCATGGCATAGCGTGTCCCCGTGTGCGGCACGTCCCTGCTGCCGTGCCAGCGGGCAGAGGGTGCTGCTGCTCTGGCTGCTTTTCAGATAAAAACAAGGGCAGCACCTGCTCACCTGTGCTGGTACCCAGCCCCCCAGCAGCTGATCCACAGGGCACTGCAGGCTGGTGGATTACATTGACCCAGTGCCTGGGGACCCGTGGGGTCCCCAAGCCCCCGCGTGGCCGGGGACCATAGCCATGTGTCCGCAGCAGGGACATCAACCTGTGCGGCAGGAAGGTGCCAGCCCCGGTGCGCTCGCGGCGCAGGGTGGCAGCCGGGGCACCCAACCTGCCCAGGCACCCTTCGGGACCTCCGACACCTCTGCTGCTGGGGGTCCCCAGGGACAGCAGGCACCCACCGCAGACCGGGGCAGATGGTGTCCTGGCATCACCAGCTTGGCACCCTGCTGGGGCGTGGTACGAGCCGGGACCAGCACGCGGGGGGCCGCGGCCAGCCCAGCGGGAGGCTCCGAAGGGTGCTTCGGCGGTCAACAGGCATCACATGAGCTGGGGCCGCGCTGCCGGGAGCTCCCGAACAAACACCCTTTGTCTGGGAGATGGTTTGTTTGAGCCAGCGGCACCCCGGCTGGAGCCCTTGCCAGCGCAGCCGCCATCGGCCCCGGCGTGACCCGCACTGCGCAGAGCGAGCGTCGGGGCTGCGCTGCGGGAAGGCGACGTGTCCGGGGTGGGAGGCAGAGCCGCACGCCCCGACGCTGGGCACGAGGCCGCTGCTGGGGCTGGGTCCGCCATCCCATGGGGTTACGTCAGGCTGCGAGCAGCCCAGGAATTTGGAGGTGGCGGTGGGATGGAGGTGGGTGGGGAGCGATCACCAAGCTCTGGGCTGGGGGCTGCCACCCCCCTGTTTGCCATGTTGGCCCCCAACCCAGCCCGGGCAGCCGGGCAGGATGCGCCGGCACGATGCCAGCCCAGCTCGGCCCCGCGGCGGGACCCCCGGCAAAGGCTGTGGGCTGGGGGAGCCGGTGAGGCCGGCTGGGCAGGAACGTGCCAGGACAGGTCGGGTGCTGCCGCAGCGGGGGCTGGTGGTGGGGAGAGGCATCCCGGCACCCATGGGCGCAGGCGCAGCGCTTGGCACCCGGTACCTGGCACCACGCCGGATGGGTGCAGCAAGTGGGCAGTTCTCAGCCCCCAGCCCCACACCGAGTGCAATGAGTGCTCGGTGCTCAGCACCCGCTCCCCCCGCTTCCCACCCGGCCATGCACAACCTGTTTTTCCAGCTCCTCCGTTGAAGGAAAGCTGTCCCCAGCCATCCCCAGCCCTCCCCTCCCCGGGGCTGGGAACCAGGGGGCCCTTCCCCTCTCCAGGAGCAATGGGGCAGGAGGCGAGGAGAGCTGGGGGGGGGGGTCCTTTGGGGGGATCCCCCCCTTCCAGGACCCCTGCCACCACCCACAGGGTGCTGGGACTCCCTGCATTACCAGGCTGCCTACTGGGGCAGGGGGATGAGACCAAGCACCAGGATGGGGACCAGGGCAGCCCCCCCAAGCCACCCCACATCCTGCAGTGTCTTGCTGGGGCTGAGCACAGGCTGACTCACGGGCAGAGCCGGGTGCCACCAACCCCGGCTGCCACCACCCTGGCGGTGACCACACCGCGATTGCGCAAACACGGCTCTGCCGGGGCGGAAACCGGCGATGGTGGCGGCGGGGTAACTCGCGTCAGCCCGTGGGCAGCTGGGGTAAAGGTGCTTTGAGTGGCACGTCCCGCCAGCGCACCCGCTGACGTCACCCGAGTTTCGCTGTGACTTCAGACTCTCGAGATTCCCCCACCCAGGGCTCATGGGGGAGCGTCTCAGCCTCCACCATGTCCCGTGGGGCCATGACACCCCAGAGACACCCCCCCACCCCACCAACACCCGCCGAGCAGAACCGTAGGGTCCCGACCCGGTCCTGGGGACGCCATGGCCCCGGTGCAGGTGTTCGCCTCCCCGGCCCAGGCACCACGCGGGGCTTGTCCAGACCTGTTGGAGGGAAAACACCGTGCTCAACTCATCAGCCTAATTACAGGCTGGCTCGTTAGCCCGCCCTCGCCACGGCCTGGCCGCAGGCTTTGGTGCGCTGCATGGCGCGGGGGGTGGCATTGCCGAGCGCCCACCATGCTCATCCACCCGCGGGGCCAGGCACCACCAGGCTGGTACATGGTGAATACGGGCAGCCGTCCCCTTCCCTCCTCCCAGGACACAAAACTGGAAGTGCTGGTGCTGGGATGGGGATTTCCAGCAGGTCCCGGCACTGGAGACACCGAGGCGGCGTGGCTGCCCATGACCCTGCTATCGGGCACAGCCCTAATGGACACAGGCTGCTGCATCCGGGCAGCTTCGTTAATGATCAACCAAAGGTTAACGAACGGGCAATTCCTGAGGTGTGGGGCAGGGTCTGGCTCCTGGCTTGATACCCGCAGCCCAGGCGAAGCCATTCCAGAGCCAGGGAGATTTGGAAGCCCCCAGTGCAGTGCTCAGTACTCTGCACCCCTCAGCCCCGTGCCCACCCCAGCCACCCCCGGCAAACCATGGTGCCGGCACCACCGTCAGCCATTAACCAGCGCAGATGGCGATGGCCCAAGCGCTGCCCTGGGAGCCTGCACCATGGATCAGGGGGGTGCAGATGTGCAGAGCACCCCAAAGCAGCAGCAGGTCCCCGGGCACACCTTTTCCCGGTGCCTCCCCTGCACCCCGAGGGCCGGCAGCACCCGGCTGCCCCGGCCGGGGCTCGGTGCCATGGCAGAGGGAGGCTGCTGGCAACCCGGGTTGGGGCCCAGCCTGGCACAGCCATCATGGCCACACAGGGAAGGCTCAGTGCCAGCACCCGCCACACTGGGACTGGGATTTTGTGCCGGCGTGGTGAGACACCACCGTCCCCACACCAAAAGCCACCCGAGGAGGCGCGCTAGGGGCTCTGCTCTGTGGCCACGAAATGTGGATTTGCCCCCACGAACCCTGGGTGCCGGGACCCCACGGGCGGGCGAAGCGCGGGGCAGGACGGGCGCCTGCGCGGCCCCACACCCCAGCCTGCCGGCCTCAACAGGTCTGCGCCGCCTGAGTCAGCGCCGCCCGCGCCGGCGCACCCCGGGGAGAGGCACCCGCTGCCCCCGCGACCCGACGCCATTCTGCCGCCGTGGGAACACCGGTGCCAGCGCTGCCCCGGACCCTCGGCGTGGTCCCACCGCCGTGCGCGGAGGCTCAGCCACGACTCTGTCCCCATTGCCACCTGCGGCGGTACACGCTGAGCCTGTCCCCACCACGATGGCCTCGTCCCCACCGCCACGGCACTGTCCCCCACGGCCCCGTCCCCGCAGCCACCCACGGAGCCACAGAGAGACCGTCCCCGTTGCCACCCTGGCACCAATCTAGCACCGACCCACGGCTTCGTCCCCCATCGCCACCTCCAGCGCCACGCACCCAGCCCGTCCCCACGGCTCCCCACCTTACCGTGTCCCAGCGCCCGTCCCGCCACCACGCCGTCCGGTGCCACGGCGAAGGCAAAGGTCTCTTTGGCAAAGCCGGGCTGGCACGGTGCTGCCAGCCAGTGACCAGCCTGCCCGGAGAGAGACATCAGTCCCGGGTAGGGTCCCGCCACCCCGGGCAGGGTCCCACGGTCCCGGTCAGGGTCCCACGGTCCCGTCCCTCACCTGGAGGAGGAGGAGGAGGAGGAGGCAGAGCGGGGCCGGGCAGCCCCCCCGCCGCCCCATGGCTAGTTGCCGGTACGGTGCCGGAGGGATCGGGACGCCGCCGCCGCCGCGGAGCCGCAGGTGAGTCCCGGTCCCGGTCCCGATCCCGCCCCGCAGGTGCCCACGGGGGAACCGCCCCGCCCCGCCCCGCCGGGAGGCGGGGCCGCCCCGCCCGCCACCGGCCCCGGTTCCCCGGTACCCGGAGCTCCGTGGGTGCCCGTCCAGGGCGGTGGGAGCGCTGGGGGGGGGTTGTAGGAGCCGGGGGACTCCCGGGACGCACCCACCCCCACGGCCCCCGCGGGTCCCGGCTATGCGGGGGACAAACGTCGCACCCCGGGGGCCCCACGCCAGAAGCGGGGGGGTCCACGCCAACCCCCCCCGGCTGCTGCTGCACCCCCCGTCCCCTCCAGCACCTCTCCCCCCTGTGCCCCCCGGCACGGCCCAGAGAAATCCCCGGGACCCCCTCCCGGGGCCACCGGCCACCCCACGGCTCCCGGGGCTTTGGCGTGGGGCAGAGTCCAGCCGGTGGGGAGCACCCGGTGCTGGGGGTGGCCGCGGGGGGGGAGCGGGCAGCCCTCCCCCCAGCCCCCTGCCCGCATATAGCAGCAAAGCCCTCGGCCCCACTGATTTATTGCCCGGAGCCGTGGGGCTGGGGGCTGCCCCGCCAGGTGTAGGGCGATGGTCACCCCGGGGGGACGGGGTGGCACTCTGGGGGGGGGGGGGCTGCAGGTGGGCAGGGTCTCCGGCTGCCCCGGCACAGAGGGGGGGAATTGTGAGGCCAGGAGTGATTTGGCACCTTGAACGGCCAGTGCCACTGGTGCTGCTCCTGCAGGGTGGGGGGGGTCAGTGCCCTGCCTGTGCCCACCCACACTGCACGCCATGGGGACAAGGACACCCTGGGGGAGCCCTCACTGCCGGGGGGGGGGTGTCCATGGGCAATGCTGCAGCCGTGCCTGCAGGTACCGCGCTGGAGTGGGGAGCAGCTGGGCACTGCTGCGGGCAAGGAGGATGGGGGGGTCTGAGGGGGCCACAGCGGGGCTGGGGTCAACACCAACCCCCGGGGTGGGCAGCAGCTCCCCCAGGACCTCTCCCAGGGCACAAAGCCACACAGAGGCTGGAGCATCTAAAAAAAAAAGAAACCGCATCCTTTATTAAAACTTACACCAGCACCCGCTCACCTCATCCATAGCGTTACACTACCTTTATTTCATACATTAAAAAACAAACAAACAAAAAAAAACCAAGAAAAATACAAGAGGGGAAGGTGAGGGGCTGCCGCCGAGGTGGGGGGGGCACGGCGGAAGGGGGCAGCCCCAAGGCACGGGCAGCGGTAAGGCATGGGGTGGGGAGGGGGGGTCCTAGTCATCCTCCTCCCCACCGCCGTAGAGGTCTGCCAGCTTCTTGAAGCGGCTGCCCCAGTCGTTGAGGTAGTCGTAGTCCTGGTCGCGGTCGGAGGCAGAGGAGTTGAGGGAGCTGAGCGAGGTGGCCTCCGAGCCGCTGCCCTCGTAGTCGAACACCAGCAGGGAGTCGTAGGGGGGGGCCGTGGGGTCCGTGTCAGCCGCTTTCAGGTTCTGGGGGGGGGGGGGGTAGCAGAGGGGTCAGCACCCGTTGTCCCTGGGCTGGGGGGTGTCCCAAGGGTGCCAGCACGGGTAGGGGGGAATGGGGCTCACCTCCTCGATGAAGGTGCCAATGTCATCAGGGTTGGCAGGACGGGGCCGGTACTGGGGGGCCGGCAGGAGGGTGGGAGCCACGTCGTTGCGGAGCAGCACCTCGGGGCGGGCGTCCAGGCCCCGGTGCAGCTGCCGCAGGTCGTAGTCCTGGGGAGCAGGGGGGGACATGATGGAGAGGGGCAAGGTCAGGGTGCCTGCGCTGGCACCAGTCCATCCGTCCCCCGGACCCCTGACAGACCCACCTGGTCCTCCTCCCCGCCGCCCTCCTCCCCATAGTAAAAGACGTTGTCCCGTGTGTCATCCTCAGGCAGCAGCAGTGGCTCCTTCGTCACCTTCCTCCTCCTCACAAAGAGCAGCAGCAGCAGCAGGATGACTGTAGGGGGCATTGGCATCAGTGGGGACATCCCCCCAGCCTCTGCCCCACGGGGGTGGGGTGCAGCCCCACAGCACTGGGACCCCCAGGACCCCCCACTCACGCAGCAAGGCCAGGAGAGCGCCCAGGGCAGCAAGGACGAAGGGCAGGCCAGTGGCGGGCTGGGATCTCTGGGGACAGCTCTGCGCCGGCCCCTCACAGTCACAGACCCGCGCGGTGATGACGGTGAGCTGGGCTTTGCCGGGCCGGTCGAGGAGCCGCAGGTAGACGCTGTAGAGGTCCGGCTCCAGCGGTGCCACCAGTCGCAGGGTGACGGTGTCATCTGCACAAGACCGGTACCGTGGGTGACCCGTGGCAGCATGCACCGGTAACGCCGGCTGCAGCAGAGCCTGCCTCGTGCCGAGCATTGTCCCAAGCCTTACCTTCGTCGCCGACCTCCGCAGCCCAGCTGTCCCCTGAGCCGTGGCTGAGCTCGGCACGGAAGGGGCCGGTGTTGGGGGGCAGGTCCCTGTCGGTGATGGTGAGGACCTGGGGCTGGGGGCTGCGGTTGCAGACGGTGATATCCCGGGGCTCAGCTTCAGGGCCGTGGTCATTGACGTCGAGCAGGGTGAGGAGCAGGGTGCCGGTGCCCGTGGCGGGTGGCGAGCCTGCGGGGAGGAGCCATGCTGGAGGGGGGATCCCCAAAACCAGGACACTCATGGGCACAGGGATGCCCCGAGCCGGGGTGGGGACAGGCAGCCCCCAGCACCGCTCCATGCCAGAGCCGGGATGTGGTTCCTGGTGACAGCAGCACGTGTCCCTCACGCGGGACGGTGGGAACAAGGGCCCCTTTCATGGCCCTCACCATCGTCCACGGCCAGCAGCACGGCAGCGTAGGTGCTGTTCTTGACGAAGGGGGACTCGCGGTCCAGGTGGTCCCGTGCCGTCACGAGGCCGTTCTCAGGGTGCACGGCCAGCCAGCCTGCCGGGTCATGCCCCACCAGGTACCTGGGGGGCAGAGGGCAGCTAGTGCCACAGCAGGGACCCCCCCAGACCCTGACCCCAAAACTCCAGCCCCGCTCACTTGATCCTCTGTTCCTGGGCCTTGTCGGGGTCCTGGGCCGTGCAGGAGGCAAGGGTCTGCCCCGGTGGCACGTCCTCCAGCACCCGGGCGAGCTGCACCGGTGGGTTGAAGACGGGCGCCTCATTGACATCCTCCACATTGACCGTCACCGTGGCGGTGGCCGTCAGCAGCTTCACGGCGAAGGGGGCCTCGTTGGCCACGGCCACGTGGAGCACGAACTGCTTCTTGGCCTCGTAGTCCAGACCCTGGGAGAGGGGAGGGGACGGGCAGCACCCCACTGCGGGCAGTGAGGGGGGGGACACAGAGGGGGACACGCACCTTGGCGGTGCGGAGGACGCCCTCGTTGCTGGCAGGGTCGGTGGCGATGGTGAAGGCACCTCCCTCGTTGCCGCGCAGGATGGAGTAGACGGCTCGCCACGCCGGCGTGCTCGGCTCATCCAGGTCAGTGACGGCCAGCCGGGCCACCTCCCGCCCGGCCTCGTTCTCCGGCACGGCCGCCTCATACTGCGGGTGCGGGGCCACCGTCAGTGCCGCAGCCCAGCGGGCACTGGCCTGGGGGGAGAGAGTCCTGCTGGGGGGGGACCCCACGTTACCGTTTTGGGGTCGAACTCAGGGGCGTTGTCATTGACATCCGCGATCTCAATCACCGCCAGCGCCGTCGTGGTCAGACCCTCGCCGTCCAGGTCGGCCGCCTGCACGGTCAGCGTGTACTCCCGCACGCGCTGCAGCGGACAGACAGACAGATGCGGACCCCATCAGCCCCCCCGCCCGGGACCAGGGCTGCCCGCCCCGCGGTGCCGCAGAGCCCACCTCCCGGTCGAGGCCGCTGGCGATGACGCTGAGGGTGCCGGTGGCCCTGTTGACGGTGAACATGTGGGGATGGGGCTCCCGCGGCTCCTGGCTGAGGATGGAGTAGGCGATGACGCCGTTGTAGGTCTCCACCGCGTCGTCTGCGTCCGTGGCGGTCACCTGCATCACGGAGGTACCTGGGGATGGGGACGTCCCGGTGAGTGGGGTGGGTGGAGGGGACTTGTACCCACATGTCCCACAGGGATGGTCCCAGGGCTCTCCCCAAGCGATGTGGCCAGTGGGAGGCAGAGCTTCCCCACGGCACGGGGTCCTACCCGGCAAAGCGCCCTCCGGCACGGAGCCCCTGAAGACCTCCTGCGTGAACTGGGGCTTGTTGTCGTTCTGGTCCGTCACCGTGACTATGATCTCCATCGGCTCCTCCACCGGTTTGCCGTTCTCGGACACGGCGTGGGAGAAGAGCTGTGAGGTGGAGGGGGTGAGCCGGGGGGCTGGTACAGCATGCCGGCACACCACGGTAAACCCCCGGCAGGGACCTACGTGATACTTGTCGATGCGCTCCCGGTCCAGCGGCTGCGTCACCTTCATCCAGCCCGACTCCTTCTCGATGGTGAAGATACCCTCGGGGGGGGCGTCCGCCCCCTGACCCGTGATGCTGTAGAAGATCTTGGTGTCTCTGTCCCGGTTGGATTTGATCTGGGAGGAGACATGGGGAGGCGGATCAGTACCCGCGCCCCCCCAGCAGCATCACACCCTGCCCCGATGCTGGGGGGATGGCCACTGCCAGCATTGCTCCCACCCTCGATGTGCCCAGCCATGCCCAGCCCCAGCCCCTCGCCCAGACACAAGGGGGATGGACCCCTCCCCGGCACCCACATCTGTGCCCAACCCGACTGACCCCCCACCCCATACCTGAACCAGCTTTTTGGGGAAGGGACCCCTCTCATTTTCGGGAACCTTGATGGGGGGGATCACCCAGTCCCTCTTCCGTCTCCTGGGAGCGGCGCGAGCCCCGGGGGCCTCAGGGAGATCCTGCGGGACGGGGGGGGCATGGTGAGGGTGCAGCTGGTGGCGGGGGGGGGGGTGAGGGACAGGGTTGAGGGGCAGCTGGGCAGCGTTACCTGGGGGGAGCGCCTGCTCCGCACAGGAATCGGGGCAGGGTCTGACCGGCCGGCAGCATCCCGGGGGGGGACAGCAAGCACCCTGCCCACCCCCGGCAGCCATACGGGACCCCCATCCTCCTGCACCCTGACGTCGGGCTCCTCAGTCCCGTCCAGCCCCGCACAGCCTCCGGAGCTTGCTGCGAGAGGGTAGGGGGTGAGGGTGGCTGGGGGCGACCTGTCCCCCAGCCCCCCTGTCCCAGCAGCCCCCAGCCCCAGGACCCTGCACCCCCACCCCAGCCTCCTGAGGCAGATCAGGCAGGGGATGGCAGATTAGGCAGGGGATGCCGGGAGCGGCATGGGAGCGGCACAGGAGCGTGGCGGAGGTTTCGGCTTTGTTTCATAGATGACGGGAAATTCCTGGGCAGGCAGAGCCCTGCCCCAGCCCCCCACCTGGTGTGTCACCCCCCTCAGGGCTCCCAGCCCCCCACGGCCAGGATAAGGGGCACAGCACGGCCCCCACCCCCCACCCAGGACCACGCTGCATCCCCTGCACTGGATATGGCCCAGGCCCCTGCACCCCCGGCCGGGAGGCAGGATTAGGGGATTAGCGGAGCTAAGCCAGCTCCGGAGGCTGAGCGGCCGTGAGAGCCAGGAGGGGACGGGAAGCGGGGCTGGGGGGGTTGCGGGAGCGGGGGGGGAGACATGGAACAGGGCAAGGAGAGCTGTGCCCCACAGCTGCCCCACACCAGGGTGGGAAGGGAGCCCTGGGGCAAGGGTCCCTGTACCTGGAGGGCAGTGCTGAGGGCTCCTCCCAGCCACGATGACTGCGATAAGGATAAGGGACATCGGTGGGGCCTGAAAGGCCCCAGCCACCCTGGCAAGCAGGGCCAGGGTGCGAGGACCCCGGGGGGGGCCCCCAGCACCCACCACGCGAGTCCCCAGCCCCGCTCCCCAGCTATGGCATGCATCGCTGCTCCCCACGGAAGGGCTGGGTGGCACACCGGGGTCTGGATCCACAGCTTCGCTCCAGCCCCGGCTCGGAGAGCCGAACCCCACCATGCCCTCGGGTCCCCCGGTGCAGAGCCCACATGGAACTGTGCCCACTCGGTGCAGCGGTGGAGCCGCACGGCCGATGCCTGGGCCACGTGCTGCTCACGGAGGGGTTTCGCAACGGCGTGGCCGGACCCCAGCCCCTGCCCGCGGTGGGAGCTCAGCAGAGCCCATCTCCGCTCTTGGCAGCCTGGCAGGAGCCACCCGGCTGGCTTGGCCGAAGGAAGCGGGATGCGGCGTCCAAGGCAGGCGGGGGTCAGGGCCACTCCTGGCACAGTGAGAGCACTTACCGCCAAGGAGTGCTTTTAGAGCTCCACAGCCATTAGGCGAGCGCTGGCTCTGGCCACGGTTCCCGAGCAGCCCCGCTCCCTGGGGATGCCGCCGAGCAAACAGGGCGGACAGGCCCAGGCAACATGCGCTGCCCCTGGGCACCGCTGGCACCGGGCAAAGAGCCAGCGGTGGCGAACCCCTGCCCGGCCTCGGGCCAGGTTGGCCAGACTCTGCAGCCCACGGCACCACGTTCCTGCCCACGGCCAGAGAAGGGTGGCCCTGGGGCACCCAGCCCCATCGCCAGCCTGGCGCCGGACACCCACCCTGCAGGGATCCAGCCCTGTCCCGGTGGCTCCCCGCAGGTGCCCCATGGCTGGACCAGAGGCGCCAGCGCTGGCATCAGCCGCCACCGGCCCCGGTGGAGCCAGACGGGGAGACCGGGCATCGCCAGCCCCACGGCCCAGCCCCGCCAGCCCCACGGCCCGGGGTAGGGGGGCACAGCCCTATACCGCAGGAGCCCAGCCAGCCCCACACCCAGGAAAGGGCTCGCCCCATGGCCCAGCCCCACATCCCGGGGACCCCGGCCAGCCCCACACCCTAGGCAGTGCCAGCTCCCCCCGAAAAGCACCGACCCCCGGGGGGGCACAGCCGGCCCCACATCCCACCCCAGGGCCCAGCCCCACGGCTCGGCGACCCCGGCCGGCCAAAGAGCCAGCCCCACAAGCCGGAGGGGGCAGAGCGGGGCCGAGCACAGCAGCGAGGTGAGCCCCCGCCGCCCCCGGGGGCCCGGTCCGCCCGCCCCACCGGCGCCCCGGTCCCGGTCCCGGTCCCGATCCCGATCCCGGTCCCGATCCCGGTCCCGTACGGCCGGTTCCCCCCGCCGCACATCCCGGGGGAGGTGTGTGGGGGGTCCCGGGCGAAGCCGCGCCCCGACGGCGCCGGTTACCTGGTGCCGGGAGCGGCCCCCGGCGCAGCCCCGGGGGGACGCACGGCCGGGCCGGGGGGGCGGCGAGCGCGGCGGCCGTCGGCAGGAACGGGAGGAGGAGGAGGCTGAAGAGGAGCGGGCAGAGCCCGGAGCGCGGCCCCCGCATGGCCCGTTCGCCGCCGCCGTCGTCGCCGCCGCCGTCGTTCCGGTCGCCGCCCGCCCGCCCCGCCCCGCCCCGCCCCGCCCCGTCCGCTGCAACGCGCCGGTCCAGGTGAGGCGGCGGCCGCGCAGGTACCGCCCCGCCCCGCCCGGCCCCGCCCCGGAGAGCGGCCCCCGGTGTCGTCCCGGTGTCGTCCCCCCCCCGCCCGGCACCCCCCGGTTCCTCCGTGCGGCCCCCCCGGTGCCTCCGTCTCCCCGCTGCCGTTCTCCCCGGTGCCTCTGCGCGGTCCCGTAGGCACCGCCCGGGCATCCCGGTATTACCGAGCGCGATCCCGGTACCGCCGTGTGTCCCTCCGTGTGCCTCCGGGCGCCCCCGGTACCTCCCCGATACCTGTGAGCGCTGCGACCCGCCGCCCCCGCGGCTCCCCCCGGCCCCGGTGCCGGCCCCATACCGGGGCTGAGCCTCTCCCGGTGCGACTTGTCCCCCTGCCCGGGGCCGGGCTGCAGCTCTTGGGGACCCCCGAAGACCCCCTCCTCCCCACCACCCGGGGACCCGGCACCCTGCGGCAGGGGCTCTCCCAGCACCCCCGGGCCCACCCTGCCGGGGGCAGGGGATCGGGGTGCTCACCCCCGCCGGGGGGTCTCATCTGGCACCAGCCGCAGCGTTGCCCCCTGCCCAGCAGCCTGCTGGTGCCGGGCATCACCTGGGGGTCTCACCGTGCCGGGTGTGGGGTCTCCGAGGGTCCAATGGAGGGGGCTCAGCTCCCCGGGGGTGGTCTTGGCACCCCACAATGCATTGGGCATCCCCAGTGCTGTGTTTCCCCCTGCCCCCCATCAGGTGCTGCTGGTCAGGCATGCTGGGGGGTCTGGACCCCCCCACACACCTTTGGGTGCATGAGACCCCCAGAGCAAAGCAGGACCCTGAGGTAGGGCCATGTGTGCGCCCTGGCCCCCGCTGGGGTGGGGTGTCCAGTGCCCTGGGGTGCTCCTGGCATCCTGGGTTCCGCTCTGTGTGTGTGTGTGTGTGTCCCCAGTCTGGAGCAGCATCTTGGGGTCCTGGGTTCCGCTGTGTGTCATCCCCCCCTCCGCCCCCCAGCCTGGAGCAGCATCTTGAGCCCCGGGGCCCCGCTTGTGTCCCTCCCGGGCACCCCTCCAGGGCTGGCGGTGGCAGCTGGGCCCTCGCCTGCGCATGCTGACACCCGTGGGCTGGCGCTTGGCTTTTGCCCGGCAGGACTCAGCCAAGGTCACAGCTGGCCGCAGGGAAGGTCCCCAGCGGGTGCCCAGAGAAGCAGCCCCTGCAGCCGGAGCCATGTCACCCTGCACCTTCGCCCTCCTCCTCCTCCTCCTCCTCCTGCAGGTAGGACCGTCCTGATGGGGCCAGAGGCTGCTGCACGTCTGCGGGGTGGGGGTGAGCAGGACAGTCCCCCCAGAGCCCTGGGCAGAGCTCTGCCCCCCCCCCCCCCGTTGAACCTCAGTCCCTCTCTGTCCCACAGGACGCAGCACCCAATGTGCTGACCTTCCCCGAGCCCGGCCATGGCCTCTGGCGGCAGAAGAGGGACTGGGTCATCCCCCCCATCAACTGCCCCGAGAACGAGCGGGGGCCCTTCCCCAAGAAGCTGGTGCAGGTATGCGGCCCCGTGGGGACAGGGCACACAGCAGGGGGGTCCCTGGAGCACCGGGACCCCTCTAACCCCCCCTCCGCCTCACCACCAGATCAAATCCAACAAGGACAAGGAGACCAAGGTTTTCTACAGCATCACAGGGCAGGGGGCAGACACCCCCCCCGTGGGTGTCTTCATCATTGAGCGGGAGACAGGGTGGCTGGAGGTGACGAAGCCGCTGGACCGGGAGCAGATCGACAAATACGTCGTGAGTGGGGGGCCGGGATGGGGAGGGGATGGTCCCTGGGGCCACGCGTGGGCTGACGGTGCCCCTCGCAGCTCTTCTCCCACGCGGTGGCGGCCAACGGGCAGCCCGTGGAGGACCCCATGGAGATCATCATCACCGTGATGGACCAGAACGACAACCGGCCCGTCTTCACCAAGGCAGTTTTCCACGGCACCGTAGCAGAGGGGGCTAAGCCAGGTGAGACCGATGCTACCGAGTAGGAGGCAGGGCTGGGGTGGCAGTGGGGGGGACGGTGGAGATGTCACCGATAACTGCCCGCTCCCAGGCACCTCCGTGCTGCAAGTGCTGGCCACGGACGCAGACGACACAGTGAGCTCCAGCAACGGAGTCGTGGTCTACTCCATCCTGCGCCAGAAGCCAGACCAGCCCCAGCCCCACATGTTTGCCATTAGTGGCAGCACTGGAGTGATCTCCGTGGCTGCGGCGGGGCTGGTGGCACAGGTGAGCCCTGGGCACGGCCCGTCAGCCCCACTGTCACCCCCCATACCCCTCAGCCTGGCTCTCACCCCCCGTTCGGGGGTGACGCAGCCTCTCGCCGCAGGCGGTGCCCGAATACACCCTGGAGATCCAGGCGGCCGACATGGAAGGCTACGGGCTGCAGGCCACGGCCACCGTCCTCATCAAAGTGCAGGTGAGGCGCCAAGCCCACCCCCATGCCCCCACGGCAGGCAGACAGGCAGGCTTACGCCACGGTGAAGCCACTGACTGCTCCTGGCAGCTCCCACATGCTGACACGCTCCAGGTGCTTTCCAGGGAGGGAGGCGAGGCTGGGGTGGCAGCTCCGCCGTGGCTCCTCCTGGCCCGGCGCCCCGACGTCCCGCCGGGCTCTGGTCCACCAACCCCAGGGCCACGGTGGTGCCGGAGCGTGGGTGCCGGCAGGGCTCCCGGGCGCACCTCCCAGTGGGAAGCCACCTGCGCCAGCTCGGCCCAGCTGGGGAGGAGCGCCCGGTCCTGCTGCGGCCCCGTGCCGGGATAGCGGCGGCATCCAGCCTCGCCAGCTCCGTGGGCAGAGGCTGCGGTGCCGGGAAGGGCAGCCGGGGCAGGGGATGGCATTTTGCACGGTGTCACCAGCCGCGGGCCCCAGGCTGAGCGGGACAGAGGAGAGCCAGGTAAGCAGCCAGCCACCCGTGCTCGCCATTGTGCCTCTCCGGCATCCCACTTCAGCTGGCAGCCAAGGCCCGGAACCAGTGCCGGGACGGCAGCGAGAGCTGGTCCCGCTCCAGGGAGAGAGCCTGGCCCTGCCCAGCTGACAGCAGCCCCCGGAGCAGCGGGATACAACCCCCGGGTCATGCTCCCACCCTGCCAAGCACAACCTGGGGGCTCCCAGAGAGGAAGGGGCCCTTGACCCCGCACTTGCTGCCCGTCCCAGGCAGTTATGGAGCACTTGCAGGGTTAACGTCCGCCCGCACGTGACATCGAAGGCGACAGGGACAGGGCTGCCGGGACTGAGCTGCTTCCTCCTTGGGCCGTGGCCAACCATTGCCGCTGCGCCATGGCCCACCGGGACGGGAGGATGAGCGGGGAGCCCGGTGCTGCTGCAGGCATGCAGCCCTCCATCCAGGCAGGAACCTGGCAGGGACCCACGCCGCCGGTGTCAGTGGTGCCCGAGAGGCAGTGCTCCGCTGCGGGCAGGGCTCCGGCACAGCAGCCCCGGCGAAGCTGAGCCCCACGGCATGGGAAGGACGTGGGTGCCCGTGTCTCAGCCCTGGGGTGCAGCAGGGTGCTGGGGAGAGGGGGGCTGTGCTGGGACAGCCCTGGCTGCGTGGCCACCAGCCCGGGGAGGGGGACGACTGCAGGGTGGTAGCACACAGGCAGCCTGGCCAAGGGCCCCTCCGGAGAGGGGCCAGGGGCACCCGGGGACTCAGCTGCGGCACTGCCTGCTGCAGCACGGCAGAGGGGGGAGGCAGACGGTGCTGCTGGGACGCATCCCAGCCCCGCTTACTCCTCTGCCGCAGGCTGAAGGCACGTCCGAGATGGTGAACAGCTCCCTGACCACCCACGTGCTGAACACAGTCACGGGGCTGCCGGCAGCCGGCCTCGTCATCCGCCTGGCCCAGCTGCAGGAACCGGGGCTGCAGTGGACGGAGCTGGCGCAGAGGTAGGAGAGCTGGTGGCAGCGAAATGGGCAGAGGATGCCGGCTGGCTGAAGGCTTCCAGTGGCTAGGGCCAGCCAGCGCGGCAAGGCTTGCTCCTTCCAATTTCAGGTGGACGGATGAGGATGGGCGCTGCCTGCCCCTCCTGGCTCGGGGGCAAGCAAAAGCCGGCACCTACAAGCTGCGCTTTGAGACAGCGGCGTACTGGCAGGGCCAGGGGCACACCAGCTTCTACCCCTTTGTGGAGGTACAGAACGCAGGGAGGAGGGGACCGGGGGGCACGGGAGCTGGCCACGGCCAAAGCCGCAGAGTGATGAGCCCACAGGGGTCTGGGTGCCATGGCCAGGCTTGTGGGAGCTGCCAGCCCTGGCCTCCCTCCTGTGGCACTGCCAGCTCTGCTCTGAGCATCCCTCAGGGGTCCTGCTCCAGCTAGCTGAGCCCCCCACTTTGATCTCCCCCAGGTTGTCTTCACCATCGCTGACCCGGCCCAGAAGCTGCACGTCCCGCTGCTGATCAGCCCCTACTCCTACACCACGTACCGGGGCAGTTAGGGGAAAGGCATGTCCTCCCCCCAGGGATGCAACTACGCCACCAACACCATTAAAGGCTTCAAACAGCACTGTTCGCCTCAAAAAAATCACCTTCCTGGGGCAGTGCACACATGGCTTCTGGAAGGGGAAAGGAGGGGAGCCCCAGGGGCAGTGCAGGCAGGGGGGCCAGCCCAGGAGGCAGAGGGGCAAGGGAGGACCCCGCGCAGGTCCCCGCTTGAGCCCGGTGGGTGGGATGCCGGGAGCCCTCTGGCTGCGCCGTGGTCCCGGGCTGCGCTGGCACTGCTCAGTCAGAGCCAATCCGGTTGGCAGCTGCCCATGGCTGGTGTACCCCTTGGCAGGAGTGGGGAGCTGCTCCGGAGGAAGGGTCCCCCCAGGGAGGAGAGAGAGGGTCCTCCAGGTCCTGCAGAAGGCTCACTGGGGTCTGTTTAATGGTGCGGAGCACCAACGGGTGCACCAGCGGGTCCCTCGGTGCTGGCTGGCGTCAGGTGGGTACGGCAACGAGTCCCGCGGGGCCCTGCCCCAGCGCCTGCCCCAGCACCGGGCTTGCCAGGGGCTTGAAGCCCAGGTTGTCCAGGGGGATACCGAAGGCCGTCAGCTTTGCCTCGAACGTCTGCAGCATATCATTGTGTGCCTGCAAGAGAAACGCCCCATGGTCAGCCCGAAGCCCAGACCCTCCGCACGTGGGCACGGGCTCCCAGCACCCCCTTCCCCGAGGTGAGGGGGACCCCAACATGCCTTCCTTCGCAGGGAAAACAGGGGAAACTGCAGCCTGGGCTGGGTCCTGCCTGGCCCTGGGCACAAAGCAGCTCAGCTGCCCTGCTACGAGTTCCCTTCCCTCTGCTCTGTGCAAGGCCTGGAGCAGAAGGTCCCGTTCCCACTCCCCGCACAGCCACAGCCACCACCCAACAGCCCCCAGCCCTGACCCGGGCAGGGGGGACACACAAGGCAGCCCCAGCCCCTTCCTCACCTTGCAGACTCGGGCCAGCTGGAGCTGCAGGTCTTTGATGGTGGTGTTCTTGGAATTGAGCACATCCTGCAAAGAGAGACGGCGTGTCAGGCAACAGCTGCCCGGCCCCGGGGGCACAGTGGCCGTGCCACAGGCGAGAGCGGCGTGGCAGAGCACACGGAAGAGCTGCTGCGTGGCGGCTGAGCTGGCACCAGAGCCCAGGCTCAAGCAGAGTGGCTTGCAGCACGGCCTGGCAGGCGGCCACCCCCCTGCTCTCTTCCAGCCAGCACTGCCAGGGACAGCCAGCCCCAGGCAGAGGCAAGGGACAGGGACCTCCTGGACTGACAATACGAACGCCAGCACAGTTCTGCCATCATCGTCTGACCCACTGCAAGGCTGGGGGGGGGCCGATGGCAGCACCTGCTCTGGCAGCACCACCCTGCCGTCGCGTCGCGGCACCAGGGGAATTACAGGGAGAGAGGCTCCCTGAGAAGATGCTGGAGGCAGCTGAGCAGAGGAATTCCAGGACCCCAGCAGCTGTGGGAGAGCTTGACGCCGTGACGCCTTCCCAGGAATGTGTTTTCCTTCCTGCTGCTGTGGCACCTACTAGTAGGTGACACATCCACTGCCCCGTCCTACAGCCCCAAAGCCTCGGCTGCTGCTGTGCGCATCCCCAGGGCACCCCAGCAAGAGGGTGTCTGCGAGCTTCACCCCCACCCACCGCAGAAGGGACTTGGAAGAGGATGGGCTGGTGTGGGATAAGCAGGAGGGCACCAGGGTGGTGGCCGAGCCGAGCGTGGAACCCATGTCCCCTGCATCTCAACCCAACCTAAAGCAAGTGCTGCTTCTCCAGTTACGGCTGCGGCAGGCTCCAGGAATGCGGCTCTCTGCGCCGAGGCTTTCTGCGTACTTATTTTTAGCGTGGCAGACCTTGCAGAGCCCCTGGGAACCTGTCTACGCTGCCTCTGCAGACAGGGAGGCCAGGCGAGGTTCACCAGCTGTGACTCCCCACACACAGAGCACCCCGGGTTGCGGACGGACCCTGCACGCAGCCAGCTGCTTGGCAGCACAGAGCGCTGGTGAGCACTGCTCAGCCTGGGGCCGTTCTCCTTGAAAGAGGCCCCACCTGAAGGAGACATCAGTGCCAAATTCCAACACCCACACGCTCAGCTCTCGAGGGAGAGCTGGAGCGCCCTGTGGCACCAAGCGTGGCCCTGGGAGTGCCGGGAATGAGTGACGTGGCAACTACAGCCATGTAGGACAGGGACTTGCACACTCCAAGGTCTGCGTTCACCCCCGAGCAGCCTCTGCCCCCCAAGGCCAGCCTTTGCAGGGCCCCACGTCAGCACACGGTACCTCCAGCTTGTGCGAGACCAAGGAGAGGGCACCCGGGTCGAGGCTGGAGGCTGCAAAGACCTCGCTGAGCTCCACCTCCTTTTTCTCCAGGACGCTGAGGAGTCCTTTCAGCTTGCGCTCCAGGAGCAGGTTCTTGAACCCCGTCTTCTGCTGCACCTCGTTAATGGCTTTGGTGAACTTCTGATAGAGCTCATCCCGTTCTGCCTGCACCTGTTCCCAAAGACAGCACGCCTTCACACCACCCTCAGGACCCCCCGGGGTTGGCAGCAAACAGGTCAGGCAGCTCAGCCCTGCCTGCTCCGGCGAGAGCCCAGCCATTCCCCATGGCACCTGCAGCCCGCGGGGAAGGCAGGTGCTGGAGCGCAGCTTCTTGCCCTCCCTCCCTCCATGGCTGGCACCTCCTCAGCACCTGCACTTCTGCTTCCTCCTCCCCTCCAGGCCCGGGATGCCCCTGACAGCCGAACAGGCTGACGGGCTCGCTGCAGCACTATTTTAGACCTCGGAGAGGGCCCCACAGCACAGGGGGGGTCTTTCCTCTCCTCCTCACAGCTGGCAGGAGTCCCTGGCTCACAGCTAGTTAATAAGTGTCCTAATTAGGACACAGTCTCTCCTCCGCAGCCTATTTCTGAATGCACTGAATATGTTGCTGCCTTAATGATGGATTGTTAACGAGGCCTCAGATCAATGTTCATATTCCTGGGGATTTCTACGAATTGCAAATGAGCTCTTTTCTTGCCTCGATAGATTTATCTGGGTTAGCTGGGGGGGGGGGGAGAAGACGAGTCTGGGAGATCTCAGTCAACAGGACATCCCAAGCCGCCCCAGCACAGCAAGCGGGGGGAGCGACCCCCAAATGCCGGCAGGAGGGAGCGAGCTCCAGCTAGGGGTGGTGCACCACAGCCATCTCTCCCCACAGCTCTGACCCCGAGCCGCTGTTGTGGCCAGTCCCTCGCAGGCTGGGAGGGGACCGCTGGAGCGTGCATGATTGCTTAGCAAAGTACAAGGCCAGGCCTGTCTGCTGACCGTGGGAGAGGCCAAAGCTGTGAGCAGCTTTGTTGGAAGCAGCAGATATCGCACGGCTCTGGATTAGAGCTTCGGAAAGCTCCTGGCTAAGCCCAGCCCAGGCAGCCTCTGCTGAGTCCCTGCACCCGCCCTCTGCAGAACGGACAGCATTTGGAGAGGGAAACAGGGTGCCCAGACCCCCCTGCAGCTCTCACCTTACTGAACCTCTGCTCCAGCACTTCATGTTCCCACTGAAGATCCTTCAGTTCCTTCTGGGTGACTTTCAGACGGGCTTTCGTGTTCTGTGAGCAGGAAGGGACAGTTAAAGAGCAGGGGTTTCTCTGGGAGGTGTGGGGGATGTGTTTTGGCAAGGGAGGAGAGTGACCGGTAAAGAGATATGGATGAGAAAAAACAGGCAACACCCACACCAACTCCCTTCCTTCTCTGCAGCAGGGGTTATTCTGGTTTCTTGCTGCCAGAGACCCTGGAGTCCCACCTGAGATATAAACACCCAGCTAAGCTGAAAGGGACTCAAAGGACTTTGCTCAGCAATCTGGCCGAGCAAAGTGGCAGAGGTCACTGCTGAGCGACTCCCTCCAGGAAAGGGCCAGGGCGACTCAGGAAAGGAGAGGGCTGGCCACTCACCGTCAGGGCCTCCTTGTCCTTATCGTAGTGGGCCAACTTCTTCTGCAGCTCAGATACCTGCTCCTGGGCCTGCTGCAGGGGCTCCTTCAGCTGCTTGTTCTGGAGCAGCACATCCGCCTTCTCCTTTTCCAAGTGATTCTCTCTCTTCTTCATCTCCTCCATCTGCTCCTGTTCTTGGGAACACAAGTGCCAACTCCTGGGGGCTGCCTAGCTCCTCAGAGCTTCCCACACCCTCCAGACACCCTCCTGCCGCTGGCCCAGCAAGACACATCTCCCTGTGCTCAAGGGCTTTGCTCGTGTAACGATGTACAACCCTCAGGAGACCAGCAGCACCCACACCGCCACCTGGGAACTGGCCAGATCTGGGTGAAATCCTCACAGGACTGGTCCCTTGGTGGAACAGTGACAGCCTGCAGGCCAGGCAGGCTGCGGCAGGGGGGCAGGCAGTACCTTCAGCAAGCTGATGAGTGCCAGGTTTTTGAGGGTGATATCGTTGTAGTAGTTCTTGATGTCACTGAAGGCCTTCTCATGGTTCCTCATCAGCTCGCTGATCTGGCTGTTCTTCCTCTCCTCCACCTCGTGGATCTCGGTCTTCCTCCGCAAGTCAAGCTCGTCCCGCAGCACTTGCATCTTCTTGGTGTACTTGGCCTCGATCTCTGGGGGAGCGCACAGGGGGCTGAGTGAGGACCTCCTGGAGACCCTGTGTAATGCACCCCAGCTCCGTTAGCCAGCGCCAGCCTGGTGCATGCCACTGCGGCATTACTGGAGGACAAGATGCTTGTTAGCAGCGTCACTGCAGCTGCCACCAGCATGCGGAGCAGTTACGCTGGGACCATGGAGAGCAGAGCCCAGAAATAGCATCCTTGGAAAGAGGGCATGGAAACGCTCCAAGTCAGCCCGTGAGAACCTGAAACGTCCCCTGAGGAGGACACTGGAGCGAGGACTCTGCAAGGGCTCCTTCAGCCAGCCCACCCCGCAGCCCGGAGAAGCACTGCCAGGCAGCTGTGCTCAGCGGTAGGGCCTGGCAGCAGCGACAGGCGCCCTGCCTCATTCCGTTCATAGGATGCTGGGGGTCTGGCAGCCCCAAAGCACGAAGGAGCAAGAACTGAGGGAAAACCAGCCAGAACTGGGGGAAAACCATCCCCCTTTCTGCTCGAGGCTCTGCCAGGGAGCCTGGCAGTGCAGCAGAGCTCAGAGGCACCTTCCCTGGCACACTGACAAAGGGAGCTCACGCAGGGCCCATGTGCACGTCCTGACCTTTCACTTGTCTCTCAAAGTCATTGCACAGCTGGGTGATCTCCTCCTCTTGTTTCTGTTAGGGAGAAGCTACGTGTTAGAGGCAGACAACCAAATCCTGAGTCAGCCACATCCCGAGGGATTCCCTCCTGCTCCCTGGGAAGGGCTTCTGCCATGGCACCAATCCCATGTTATCCGTGCAAACGGCAGCTCATAGGTTCTCCAGCTGCTCTCCCAGCTCCCTGCTGCACGAGGCGGGGGGGTGTCACTGCCCCAGGAATCCCTTCTCCCCATTCCTGCGCTGACTTTCCAGTGCCTCTAAGTGCATCGGTTATCGGTACCTGCAGGAAACCCCATCCCACCCCATGGAGAGAGCCGGGGAGGCAGGCTCCCACTCACACACTGGGGCTGGGAGGGCTCAGCCAGCAGCCCCACCACCTCCCTCTGCAGCAGAGGCACCTCACACACAGCTCCAGCCCCACCAGGGACATACCAGGCGCATGTTTTTCACCACCACCTCGTTGGCCAGCTCCTGCTCCTTCAGCTCCACTTTCAAGGAGCGCATGTCTTTACGCAGCTCCATCTCCTGGGTCCAGTGATCCTTCTGGGCCCTCTTCATGGACAGGGTGCCCTCCGCCTTCAGCTCAGTGAGATTTTCCTGGTGTTCGTACAACAAGTGCTTCACCTTCTGTTTGTAAACCTAAAGACAAGCCACAGACTGGGTGAGGTGCTTCAGCAGGAGACACATGGAGCTGGGATATTGGCTGAGGCGCTCCTGGCTTGCATCGTGCCCAGTTTCTCCTCCTCTTCCCGCTTCCCTCTCCTCCTCAGAGCTGCCCGAGGCTCACCCAGAGCTTGGGGCTCTCACACCACCTCCCAGCCTTCTCCCCTCCCACCTTGATCTCCACTTGATGCCGCTCCTCTGCCTCCTCCATCTCCCGGTCCTTGTTCCGCAGCTCTGCTCTCTTCTCCTCCAGCTGCCGGCGGGTGATCTCCCAGAAGGTGTGAATTTTGTCACGTTCTAGCTGGAAATAATTGCGCTCTTCCCGTTCCCGGTCCAGCTCCTCCCGGAGACGCACAACATGCTTCTCCAGCTGCAAAGCCGAGAGGAAGAGCCAGGTAGGGGGAAAAGGAGAACTCGGACAGATGCTTTTACAAGACACCCGTGGCAAGTCGTGTCGCAAACCTGGCAGGACACAGTGGCTGTTATTGGGACAGAGAAGTGCAGGAGAGAAGGGGAGGAGCCCTGACAGAACCTATCAGCCTCTGGAAAAGGAGTAACAAAACCTTACCCTACTGTAAGCAGCCTGGGCTCAGATATTCTGTCTCTCAGTGTCTGGTAACACCATTCTCAGGTGCCTAAATACTACTGAATCATAGAATCGTTGAGGTTGGAAAAGACCCTTGAGATCATCGAGTCCAACCGCAAACCTAACACTGCCAAGTCCACCACTAAACCATGTCCCTAAGCACCACATTTACAAGTCTTGTAAATACCTCCAGGGACAGTAACTCAACTGCTTCCTGGGAAGCCTGTTCCAGTGCTTAATAATCCTTTTGGTGATGAAATTTTTCCTAATACCCAATCTAAACCTCCCCTGGCACAACTTCAGGCTGCTTCCTCTTGTCCTATCACTTGGGAGAAGAGACCAACCCCCACCTCACTACGACAACTACCTGAAAGGAGGTTAAGAGCAATACGGTCTCCCCTCAGCCTCCTTTTTCTCCAGAATAAACAACCCCAGTTCCCTCAGCTGCTCCTCACGAGTTCTCTAGACCCTTCTCCTTGTACTCCAGGCCCTTCACCAGCTTTGTTGCTCTCCTTTGGACACGCTCCAGCACCTAGATGTCTTTCTTGTAGCGATGGGCCCAAAACTGAACACAGTATTTGAGGTGTGGCCTCACCAGTGCCAAGTACAGGGGGACAATCGCTCCCCTAGTCCTGCTGGCCACGCTATTTCTGATATAAGCCAGGATGCTGTTGGCCTTCTTGGCCACCTGGGCATATTGCTTGCACTGAGATGTGCAAGATCTTATCCCAGGAGCAAGGTCCCCAGGCAAGGCAAGGTCCTCCACTGTTTGTAAGACACCCAGCAAAACAAGCAGGACTTGGAGCAACCGAGGGGCAGCAGCTGCACCTTCCACCTCTGCCTGCCCTCCCCATGCCTATGGGAGCCTCCCGCCCCAGCAGCGACACGACTGAGAGCGCAGCAGGCTGCAATCACGGAGCTCCAGGCTGAGCCATCACCCAGCTGAGCAGCTGCCGGGGTTACAGAGTCGGGGAGAAAACAGCAAGGGCACAGGGCTGGAGGGCACAGACCAGCAGAAGGGAAGGTGGGATGAAGGGGCTGCTCCTTCCAGGAACAGTGAGAACCCCCACACACAGCCCAGACAGGCGTCAGGCAGCAAAATGAACCCCGGCTGCTTGTCTCTGTCACCTTCTGCCACCTGTTGTCACCAGAGCTGGAGCCAGACGCCAAGCAGGGGTCCTGAGCACTGTTCTTGCAAGCAGCAATGTCCTCCTGCCTGGGGGTGGGCTGGGAGATGGGGGATCTCTCACCTGCTCCTTGCTCATCTCCTGCGGGGAAGAGGCATCCACCACTGCCGGAGCTTTGCTCCCTTTCCCTTTTTTTCCGACTTTCTTTTTGGGTGCCTAAGGAAAGCAAGCAAAAGGCACGAGGTGCGCATGAGGCTCGGGTGCCGGGAGGAAGCTGCGCCGCTCGGAGCTCCCAGGCCACGAAACATACCCGCTCTCATGGCAGGGACAGGATGAGAAGGGTGAGAGGGAGGAAACACCGGCTGATGGAGCCAGGGTCCCCCCAGGAGGAGCCTGGAAGCCTCTGAGACCCCCCCCAGGACACCCGTAGCTCATGCCCGGCCGCTACCGGCTCAGCTCCGCAGCGAAGCCCCCCAGGCACAAGATGCACGTCCTCACGCTAATGCCTCACGAGTGTCACGGCAGTGCTGTGCACGGCGCCAAGGGGCTCCCTCCCTCCCTCCCTCCTTTCCCCTCCCCCCCTCCTTTCCCCTCCCCAAAAGCGGGCCGGGCTGGGCCGGGCCTCCCTCCCCAACAGCCGACCGGGCCGGGCCCCGCCGCCCTCCCTGCCCGCAGTCCCCGGCTCCAGGGGACCCTTCAGCAGCAGGCCCAGAGCCCCCCGCCACCCCCGGGGCTGGGGCTGGGGCCCGGTCCCGGTCTCACCATGGCGGCTGCCGCTGGCGCCGCGGTCTCCAAGCAACAGGCGGGCGGATCTCGCGAGATTTGCGCGGCGGACGGACACGCCCCCTAGCAACGCGGGGCCACGCCCTAGCAACGGCGGCGGGCCCTACTCCGGGCCCGGCGGGGGGAGCCGGACCGGGCCGGGGGGGGGGGGTGTCTCCTCGCTATTCCCGGGCCCGCAACCCCTCTGCACCCCCCGGGATCACCGCTGCGCCCCGTGCCACGGGTCGCCCCGGCATCCCCGGCCTCGGCAGCTGGGGGCCCCCCGCCACCCCGGCTCCCCTCCGCGACCCCGCCGCACGGCCGGGGTCCCCGCTGCACCCCCGGTTCCCCTGGTTCCCCCCCGCCCCGGATCTCCTCTACATCCCGCATCTTCCCCCCCACCCCCAACCCCGGTCCCTTCCGCACCCCCGCGCCGTGCCTCCAGCCCCCCCGAGTCTTTCTCCGCACCCACCGCCCCCCCCCAGCACCGCGCTGTCCCCGGTCCCCCGGGGTAGGCGGGGCCTGTTCCGCAGCCCCGCCCCCAGCCCCGCCCCCGCCGCGGCGGGCAGGAGGGTGCGGGCTGCGGGCTGGCACCGGGCCCGCCCCGCCCAGCACCGGCACCGGCACCGGCACCGGCACCGGGCACCGGCCACCGGGCACCGGCACCGGCCCATGGAGGCTCCGGGAGCGACTGGCACCGTAGGTGAGGGCGGGGGGAGTTGGCGGGGGGGTAGGGGGGGGAGCGGGGAACGGACCGGTACGCCCATCACCGCGGCCCCGGGGCGGGCGGAACCGGGGCGGGCCCCGCGGGGCGGGAGTACGGGGCAGGGGAGGGGTGCCGGGGGTGCACAAGGAGATGTAGGGGGGTGTGCAAGGGGGGTGTGTGCAAGGGGGGTGTGTGCAAGGGGGTGTGTACGGGGATGCGGGGGGGGGTGTGAGCGGGGGGGGTGAATTGGGGGTGCAGGGGGCTCTGGCTGGGGGTGCGGGGGGGTGTGTGCAAGGGGGGGTGCTGGGGGGGTGCGGGAGGGTATGCATGAGGGTGCGGGGGTGCAAGGGGGGGGGCACAGATGCGCATGGGGGGAGCGTGTGTGTGCCCCGGTGGGGGTACGTGAGGGACTGTGCTGGGGGGGGGCCGGCTGCAGGGGTGGGGGTCGGTGGGATGGGGGGGATGGGGGCCGGGGGGGGGGGACACAGCACAGGCAGGGGGTGTCTGTGCAGGCAAGTGTGTGCAGGGGGAGTCTGGGATGGGGGTCTGGGTGTGCAGTGGGGTGCCCAGGGGGTGTGGGGGTACAGTGGGGTGCCCAGGGGGTGTGGGGGTGCACGGTGGGGTGCCCAGGTGACGTGGGGGTGCAGTGGGGTGCCGAGGGGATGTGGGGGGTGCAGTGGGGGGTGTCAGGCCAGGGTACAGAGTGCCTGGGGCACGCTGAGGTGCGGGGGGGTGCCAGGCAGGGAGGTGGGTACTGGGGCACAGACACCCCCGTGCAGGTGTGCCGGTGCTGGTGGAGGAGCGTGGAGGGACGGGGCGCTCAGGGACGGGGTGGTGGCCATGCCGGTGGAGCCGGGGGGGCCCCCGGTATTAGAGGGGGGCTGCGGTGGGGTCCTGCATGGTGACACGGGTGGTAGTGGGGCTCCTGTACATGCCCGTCCCTCCTGTACGTGCCCCGCACACGGCTGTGCCGCAGCCCCTGTCATGGTGGCAGCCCCAGCCGTGCCCTCCCGTGGCACTGAGGGCACCGGGCCCTTCCGAGCCACGCGGGAGGACGGTGCCACCGGCCCGGGTACCAGCCAGGAGTGGGGCCGATGCCGGTGGGGTGGCAAGAGCCGGCTGCTGCCTGGCTCTGCGGTTTGACGTGAGTCAGCAGAGCGGTGTGCGGGGAGGGAGCCCTGATGCCGGCCCCGTTCCCCACCAGGCAGCTGGTGAACCCAGGCCGGAGCGGGGCGGTGTGGCCGGCGGTGTGGCCAGCGGCGTGGCGTGACCATGCAGGCGGAGGCCAGAGGGGATTTCTGCGGCAGGGACCAGCACCCTGGTGGGTGGGGGCTCAGGGAGGGGGTGAGAGCGGGGTCAGGAGGCTGCCGGTGGCAGGGGACAACACGCTCCAGGCGGTGACACCGCCGCGTCACCCACCGGCGCGTGGCGTGGGATGGCAGGAGTGGGCAACCCCCGGGGAGCTCTTCCCAGCATTGGAGCGGGGAGAGGACCCCGTTTCCCAGCCGGAGGGATGTGCCGGCAGTGCGGGGTGCCCGGTCCCACCTTGCGGGGTGAGGACGCGGCAGAGCCGGTGTCGGGGCAGGGGTGTGGGTGTCCCGTGGCTCCGTGTACCAGGAACAGGAACCAACCGCCCCCATAACGTCCCTTTCCCCATCCCGGCTCCTTTGGGTTGGGGGGATTTCTGTCCCCTGCCCCACCATCACCATCCTGGGGGGAAGGAGGAGATACCTGTCCCCGTGCCATCTCGTCCGGCAGCGCGGTGATGGCAGGGCCCGGTGGCATGTGGTGCCGGCTTCGTCCTGCCCCAGCACCGGCCCTGGGTGGGCTGGGGACCCACACACGGTGGTGCCCGGTGCTGCCCTGGGCACACAGGGTCTCCTGCCCACCCTCAGTGCCCGGAGGGGTGCCCAGGCACGGCTGTGCCACAACCACGAGCTGTGCCATGACCACGGTCGGCTCGGCCCCGCCGGCTTTTGCCGGGAGACAAACCGCCCCTTGTCTGGGCTCCGGCACAGGCCGTGCTTTTGTCTCACCGACACAAAGGGGCTGTGCGGGGCAGGGGGTACAGGGCTGCCGGCTGTCGGCACAGGGGCCCGGGGTCCTGGGTAGCTCTGCCCGTTCCCCCGGCCCCCCCCGGGGGTCCCGCTGCTCCCGTCCCCCTCGGCTCGGACACCCCGAGGGGGCTGGCGGGGCACCAGGACGGAGCTGCCATCACCGACGCGGCAGGTGCCGGTATCGCAGAGCTCGGCAAGGAGGTGCTGGCCCCGGAGCACCCGGCGGGGACCCCCACCCACGGGCCGGCCCAGGAGACCCCCGGAGCCCCCGTGGAGGAGCAGGGTGGCATTCCCATCCCCAGCGCCGGCCTGCTGCAGGTCACTGAGCGCAGACGTGAGTGCCGCCCTGCGTGGGCAGCCCTGCCTGTCCCCTGCCTGCCCCTGGGGTCCCCTGCCTGCCCTTAGCATCCCCTGCCTGTCCCCAAGGTCCCTGCCAGCCCCTGCCTGCTCCTGGCATCCCCTGCCTGTCCCTGGCATCCCCTGCCTGTCCCTGAGGTCCCTGCCTGCTCCTGGGGTCCCTGCCTGTCCCCATGGTCCCCTGCCAGCCCTGAGCTGGTCATTGCCCCCGCCGAGCCCCTCATCTCCCCCAGCTCCCTAGGCCCCTGAGTGCCAGACCACCCCCCCACCCCTCCCCAGGGCTCCCCCCGCTGCCTGCAGCCCATCCCCAGGGCCTCGCGCCAGGCAGCAGCCGGGTTCCCCAACACCGCCGGCTGCCCGCAGAGCCCCTGAGCAGCGTCTCCTCGCTGGAGGTGCACTTCGACCTGCTGGACCTGACGGAGCTGACCGACATGTCGGACCAGGAGCTGGCCGAGGTCTTCGCTGACTCGGACGAAGAGAACGCGGCCGGAGAGTCGCCCAGCGGTAAGCGAGCAGGCCTGTTGTCTGGCCGTCCCGGCCGTCCGGCAGGCCTTGAGCCGTCTGTCCCTGTAGGGCTGCAGCCGCAGGCAGTGCCGCGGGCCGGATACCTGCGCTCGCCCTCCTGGACCCGAGCGCGGGAGCAGGGCCGGGAGAAGAAACACCTCAGCGACCCGGAGCTGCCGCCGGGACCCCCGGACGCCTTCCTGCCTGCCGAACGGCCGCGGGAGCCCTAGGGGCTGCACCGGCCCCGAGGGGACACACACGCCGGGATGGCGGGGGGGACAGACACGCACACCGGAGCCCATCCCCATCACCCTGCCAGAGGCGGGGGACACACACACACTGGGGTGCAGGACTGATATTGCAGCGGGGGCAACCGGCCCCGGGCAGAGGTGGCCCCCAGCCCCACGGAGGCAAGCCTGCTGTCCCCCCGGGCCATGGGGAAGGGGGAACCGGTCCCCCCCGCCGGGACTCGGGGCTGCCCGCGGCCCCGGCTGCCAGGACTGGTGACCCGGGTGGGACACACCGTCCGAGCCCAGCCGGAGCGGGGCCGGTACCGGTGCCGGTGCCCACCCGCTTCTCATGTAGCAGTGCTGTGTTCCGGTAAAACCGAGCGAGCCTCCACCGCCCGCCTCTGCCCGTCTCCGTCGCCGCGGGGTGGGAGGCGGGGGGAAGCCCGGGAGGGGCTGCGGGGGGCACCGGTGGGGGGATGGAGACCACCGTCACACCCACAAAACACACCCCCCCTCCCAGGCATGCATGACCGGGACCGGGCAGGGGCGATCCCGGGGGGGGGAATGACAGCCCCTGTCCTGCCACCCCCAAGCGACCGCTTGTCGTCGTGTCCCCCCCCCGCCCCGAACCAAAGCAGGGACACGAGTGGTGGGTTGCGGAAAGAGGCCTCGTTAATGCTACAGAAAACCCGGGGGGGGGGGGCAGTGGCCCTGCGTGGTGCCCAGCCCAGCCCCAGCCCCAGCCCTCCCACAGCCCCCCCCACTTCGGGGGCTCAGCCCCAGGTGCGAGGGGGGAAACTGGGTGTTTTCCCCCAGAATCAGCAGCGTTATCCCGGTAGTGTGTGTGTATGGGGGGGGGGGTTCCCCGGCTCCTGCTTCCCAAAACCCTGCCTGGGCCTTCAGCCACCCGCAGAGGGGGCGAGAGGAGTTTCAGGGCGACTCTTGCGTCAAGTCCCGGTGCACTCGCCTTCCCCGGCAGCACCCGTCGTTCCGGCGTCGTTCCGGCTCAGCCGGCATGCTCGCCCACGCCGCATGGCTGCAGGCAGCAGAGCACCGGACCCCTGCCCTGCCTGCACCCCTGCCCACACCCCTGCCCGCACCGCGGCCCCGAGCGGGCAACATCCCAGGCACTGACGCCACAGGCAGGATTTGGCGCAGGGATGGCGGGAGCCGCTGCCGGTCATTAACCGGGTCCCGGCACCTCCTGCAGGGCTCACTCAGGTCCGGCAGCGACCCCCCCCACCCCACCCCAGGCCCAGGCCCCCCAGCCGTCCCCACAGGCAGAGGGTCCCAGCTGCCTCGCAGAGCTGGGGGCTGCCTGTGTCCATCCCAGGGCCCCGTGGCAGGTTGGGGGGGTGGCCGTGGGGTTGGGCCCCCCCACTTAGGGCTCTGCCTCGGTGCCGGAGTCCTGGAAGAGGGACTGCTTACGGAGGCTCAGCCGGGCGCACTTGGGGCAGGTGGTGGAGTTGTCGTAGTAGCAGTCCCTGCGGGGAGGGGACAGTGCTGGGTCACCCCCCTGCACCAGCCCCAGTGCCACCCGTGTCCGTCCCGTCCGTCCGTCCCCCCGCCACTCTGGTGCCACATTGCCGGGCCCGGCGGGAAGCGTCCATCGCCGGTGCGTGCCGTACCTGTGGAAGACGGCGGAGCAGTCGGTGCAGACCGAAGTGTGGCTGTCGAAGGGGAAGAGCACGTCGCCCTCCTTGCAGAGCTCACAGACGAAGCCTTTCGCCTGGCACCGCTGGGGCAGGAGCAGGCAAAAGGTCCCAATGGTGTCTGGCAGGGACCCTGCCAGCCCCCCCCCCGCCACGGTGCTGGCCCCATGGGAGCTGCGCCGTGGGTCAGGGCTCACCTCGCAGTCCAGCTTGATGTGCTTGGCGAAAAGGGTGTGGATCTCCGTCAGGGAGCAGCTCAGGCGCCCGGCTTCGATATCGATCAGGTCCTGCAGCGAGTACATCTCGTCGTTCTCCACAAAGTGCTGCCGGTCCTGCAGCTACAGGCGGACAGCCCGTCACCGCCGCCCCCCGGTCCCAGCACCCCTGGGGTCTCCCCCCCAGTCCCGGTTCGGCCACTGATGCAGGGCCTGACCTGCAGCAGCAGCCGCGCCTCCATCGCCTCCTTGCAGGTGATGAAGTAGGGCTTCATCAGCAGGATGTCCTGGCGCAGCTTCTGCGGGGGGCACGGGACGGGAATGGGGACAGGACCGAGACAGGGAAAAGGGTGGTGACAGGGACAGGACAGGGATGAGATAGGGACAGCGTGGGAATGGGATGGGATGAGGATGAGGACATGATGGGGACAAGGTCAGGCTGGGTCAAGCTCAGCCCCGTAGCACCCTCTGCCCTGATCCCAACCTCTGCGGGTGCTGCAGGACCCCCATCTCCCTCCCCAGTCACCCCATGCTCCCTCCACCATGCTGCCCATCCTGCTCACCCTGCCGGCCATGCTCACCCGGATCTCCACCAGCTCCTCCACGTAGTTGAAGAGCAGCGGGTTGATCTCCCGCAGCTTCAGCACGGGCCGCGACACCATCAGCGCCAGGTACCGCATGCTGCAGCGTGACACCTGCCCGCCGGCGCCGCCGTCACCCCACGGGCACCGGGCCATCCCCACCGCCACGGCCTCAGGGACCCTCCATACTGCTGCCCTGGGATCCCATCCCCAGGTATGCAGCCCTGGGGACGCGGCCCTTCCCAAGTGACCACTACCCAGGGACACAGCCCCCCAAGTGACCTCCAGCCAGGGACATGGCCCCCCCAAGTGACCTCCAACCAGGGACACGGGCCCCCCAAGTGACCTCCAACCAGGGACACGGGCCCCTAAGTGATCTCCAACCAGGGTCATGGCCCCCAGGGACCCCCAGGACCAGGGACATGGCACCCTAAGTGACCTCCAACCAGGGACACAGCCCCTAGGGACTCCCAGGACCAGGGACACAGCCCCCCACCCGGGACCCTGGGCACCCCCAAGCCCCCACCCCGTGCCAGGGGCACCTTGCGGGGCTCAAAGTCCCAGTTGTGGATGGCGCGGGCGGGCACGACGGCCAGGTCGTTCCAGTGGCAGCTGCTGCAGTAGTAGAGGCCGGTGTAGTCGCACTGCCGGGCCTCGCTGGGCACCCCCCCTGCGGCGGCACACGCGCCGGCACAGGCGTTGGCACACGTACCGGCACCGCGCCACACCCTGCTTGCCCCACGCCACGCACCCCACCACGGGACGCGCGGCAGCACCCAGGGACACAGCGGGGCCCCAGCGTCACCTTCCCATGCGCTGTGCCCCCCCCCGCCCAGTCCCACACAGCCCTGAACCCCCCCCAGTACCCCAGAGCTCCCAGCCCCACACAGCCCCCAGAGCACCAACCCGCAGCTCTCCCCAGCACCACGCAGCCCCCAAAAAAGCCGAGCCCCACACATCCCCCACCCCACAGCCCTCCAGCGCTGGTCCCCAGCCCCACACACATCCCCCCCAGCCCCACGCCGCAGCGGCGCAGCCTTACGGAGGGAGACGGGGGCACGGCACTCGGCGCAGCGGTAGTCCTGGCTGTCCAGCCCGCTCTCGGGGCAGATGCTGAGCTGGTACTCAGCCTGGTGGCTGACCTTGGCCCGCACGCAAGCCTTGCTCACCAGCGGCAGGCACTTGCTGTGGCACCGGTAGTAGCAGCCTGGGATGGGGACGGGCGGCCGTCAGTGCGGGGACATGGTGGGAGGGGGGACAGGGAGGGGGACACGGGGTCCCAGCCCCACCTGTGCAGGTGTACCAGGTCTGGATGAGGCCCCAGATGATGGTGCTGCACTTGTCGCACATCTGCTTCACGCTCTTGCTCTTCTCCTTGTAGAAGCGATGCTCCAGGACCACCCGGATGTTGGGCTCATCCTCGTCGGGGTCCTGCGCGAGGCGGGGGCGGGATGTCAGCGCGCCTCCCCCCCCGCGCCCATAGAGACCCCCACACCCCCGGTCCCGGCCCCACCTTCAGCTCCTGCAGCTTGAGGCGGAGGTGGATGAGCCGCACCACGGCGTCCTTCTGCCGCTCCGAGTGCTCGGGCAGCGCCAGGATCGCCCGCTTGCACTCCTCGATGGCCTGACGCAGCTGCTGCACGTCCGACGCCAGGATCAGGCCCTGCGGCAGTGGGAGGAAGAAGAGGAGGGTGGGCTGGTGGCCCACTACTCCCCCCCCCAAAACCCCAACTCCAGCCCCGTTTTCTGCTCCCCCCCCCTCCAACCCCACTCACCACGGGGCGGGAGAAGTGGTCCTCAGCCAGGCCCAGGTCCAGGGTGCCCTCGGGGTCTCCCGGGGACGGATCTGGCCGCCGGGCTGCAATGGGGGGAGTGCCATGGAGTGGGGGGGTGGCTAGGACCCCTCACCAAACCCCAGCCGTGGGGCAGGGCTATGGGGGGGTTTGGGGGGGGGTTGGGGGGTGTGTGGGGGTTTTTGGGGGGGGGTGGGGGGGTGGGGGTTTTTGGGGGGGGGTCAGCACCCACCTGGGGTGGGGGTCTCCCCGTCGGGGTGCTCCTGCTGCTGCTCGGGGGCCTTGTTGAAGGGGTTGAGGTGGGCCTGGCGGAAGCGGGCCAGCCGCTCGTCGTACGCCATCGCCGCTCGCCCTGCGGGACGCCACCTCAGTCACCCACCGGTACCGGCACCGGCACCGGCACCGGCACCATCCCCCGTGGACAAACCCGTCCCTCCGCCTCCCACACCCACGTCCCCCACCCTGCCCCACTGCCACCACCCGCCTCGGCCCACGCTCACCACATCCTGCCACCCTACGGCCCCCCCCCGTGCAGCCCCCCCCACCCCGTTCTCCTCCCCCCGGTGCAGCCCCCACCGCACGTTTGCTCCCCATCGTGGGGTCCCCGCAGCCCCGACACCCCCCCCCAGCTCCTGCATGGGCCCGGATGGCAGCAGCCCCCCCCCCCCCCCCCTCCATTGTACAGCCCCCCCACTGCCCCGCACCCCTTATTACGGAGACCCCCCCATGCACCCCCTTATTGCGGAGAACCCCCCCCTATGCACTCCCTTATTTCCCAGCCCCCCCCTGCACCCCGCCCGGCGCGGCACCCCCCCGGTGCCGGTGCCGGTCCCCCCGCCCGCCAGGGGGCAGCGCCCCCGCCCCACTCACCGCAACGCCGCGCGCCGCCACCCCCCCCCCTCACCTCTCCCCTCTCCTGCACTGCCGCGCCCCGCCCAGCCGCCCCGCCCCGCCTCGCCCCGCCCTACCTTACCCCGCTGCCGCCCCCTGTCGGTCGGCGGACCGCCCCGCACCGCCCAGCCCCGCACCGCGCCCGGGCATGGCCGCGGCGTCCCGACCCGCGACCCCGGCCCCGCCTGCACGGCCCGGCGGCTCCTCCTGCCCACCGCCCTCTGCCCCCGACAACTCCAGCCCCGCAATCCCTTGTCTGCATAGCCCCCGGCCCCAGAGACCCCAGCCCCATACCTCCCCACCCCTATAGCGCCTTGGCCCCAGAGCCCCCAGACCCATAGGTCCTTGTCCCTGCAGCCCCCAGCCCCATAGTCCCCAGCCCTATAGCACCCTGGCCCCACAGCCCCATAGCTCCCAGCCCCATAGCTCTGGGCCCCAGAGCCCCCAGACCCACAGGTCCTTGCTCCTGCAGCTCCCAGCCCCATAGCTCTGGGCCCCAGAGCCCCCAGACCCACAGGTCCTTGCTCCTGCAGCCCCCATCCCCATATATGGCCCCCATCCCCATAGCGCCTTGTCCCCACAGCCCCCAGCCCTATAGCTCTGCGCCCCAGACCCCCCAACCCCATACCTCCCCACCCCCATAGCCCCCAGCCCCTTGCCCCCAGCTCCATAGCTCCCCATCCCCACGATCCCACAGCCTCCAGCCCCTTCCTTTGCCCGCACAGCACAGCCCCTCTCCCCAGAGGGACCCCCCAGGAGGGAGCAGCAGCCCCAGGGGGGGCTGCAGCCCCATGGCAGCCCAGCGTGGCCCCCCACTCTGGGGTCAGCCCAGCACCCAGGCAGGAGCTGGGGGTCCCCAGAACTGCAGGGGCTCAAGGGCTGTTTGGGCTGGGGGGTGCCCTGGATCCCCCAAAGCCAGACACGTGCCCAGCCCTGGGGCCACAGGGCCGGGGGGAGCACCCAGGGGTCCATGCCCCCACCTCGGTTTGGGGGGGACAAAGGGCCAACACTGTCCTGGCACAGGGAGGGGGCAGCCACCACCCCAGCATGGAGAAGGGGGACAGTGGGGACAAAGGCACAGCCACCCTCCCAGGCACCGCACCCCCAGCCCCGGGGGGTCAGAGCTGTGGGGCACAGGGCAGGGGGGCAAAGGGACAGGAACTATCTGGGAGGGGACCAGGGCTTGGGCACGGCCACCCTGGGCACGTGGGGTCCCCAAGTCCCCTCGTTAATGGGGGTCAAGCCCCCGAGCTGCCCCCAGTAGAAGGTTCATTGTGTCCCGTTCCCTCCCCCCCCCCCCCGCCAAAGAAGCCACAGACAGGTGGTACCTGGACAGCAATAAATTTATTAAGTATTCAAAAAAAATAATAGACACGAACCAGTAAAAAACGAAAAGGGGGGAGGCAGGAGGGAGGGGTGGGGGGGCCGAGCCGGCTCAGGGGGGGATGGGGTCAGGACACACCGAAGGGCCGCATGGGGGGAGCCCGGCCGGGGCCCAGGGTGGGGGGTGCAGCAGCGTGAAGCCGGGGGGGCTGCGGGCATCGGGCGTCGGGCATCACTTGGCACCCTGGGCCTCCGACTCCTCCTCGTCGTCCTCATACATCTCGCCCTCCTCCTCGGCCGTGGCATCCTGGTACTGCTGGTACTCGGACACCAGGTCGTTCATGTTGCTCTCGGCCTCGGTGAACTCCATCTCGTCCATCCCCTCGCCTGTGTACCAGTGGAGGAAGGCCTTGCGGCGGAACATGGCCGTGAACTGCTCTGAGATACGCTTGAAGAGCTCCTGGATGGCTGTGCTGTTGCCAATGAAGGTGGAGGACATCTTCAGCCCCCGGGGAGGGATGTCGCAGACGGCCACCTTGACGTTGTTGGGGATCCACTCCACGAAGTAGGAGCTGTTCTTGCTCTGGATGGCCAACATCTGCTCGTCCACCTCCTTCATGGACATGCGGCCCCGGAAGACGGTGGCCACAGTGAGGTAGCGGCCGTGGCGGGGGTCACAGGCGGCCATCATGTTCTTGGCATCGAACATCTGCTGGGTGAGCTCGGGGACGGTGAGGGCGCGGTACTGCTGGCTGCCGCGGGCCGTCAGCGGGGCAAAGCCCGGCATGAAGAAGTGGAGACGTGGGAAGGGCACCATGTTGACAGCCAGCTTGCGGAGGTCGGCGTTGAGTTGACCAGGGAAGCGGAGGGAGGTGGTGACGCCACTCATGGTGGCCGAGACGAGGTGGTTGAGGTCACCATAGGTGGGGGTGGCCAACTTGAGGGTGCGGAAGCAGATGTCGTAGAGAGCTTCATTATCGATGCAGTAGGTCTCATCTGTGTTCTCCACCAGCTGGTGGATGGAGAGCGTGGCGTTGTAGGGCTCCACCACCGTGTCCGACACCTTGGGGGATGGCACCACGCTGAAAGTGTTCATGATGCGGTCGGGATACTCCTCCCGCACCTTGCTGATGAGGAGGGTGCCCATGCCGGAGCCAGTGCCGCCGCCCAGCGAGTGGGTCAGCTGGAAGCCCTGCAGGCAGTCGCAGTTCTCGCACTCCTTCCGCACCACGTCCAGCACCGAGTCCACCAGTTCGGCCCCCTCCGTGTAGTGCCCCTTGGCCCAGTTATTCCCAGCCCCGCTCTGCCCTGCCAGGGGTGGGGGGGGGGAAAAAAGAGGCACCCGATGGCCGCCGGCACCCCTGCACCCACGCCGGGGATGGGACGGGGCGCTGCCGGCGGCGGCATCGGCAAGATCTGAGACCAGGGCGGGGTGGGAAGCGGAAACGGCAAAGGTTTGGCGGTGTGCCGGCTGTGCCGGGCCCCGCGGCACGGGTGGGGATACACCCGCCGAGAGCCCCGGGGACGGCGACAGCCCGGGAGGGGTCCAGGGATGCGGGTTACGACGTCCCCCTCCCCGAGGACCTACCGAAGATGAAGTTGTCAGGGCGGAAGAGGTGGCCGAAGGCGCCCGAGCGCACACTGTCCATTGTCCCCGGCTCCAGGTCCACCAGGATGGCACGAGGCACGTACTTGTGAGCTGCAAGAGACCCCGTGCCGGGAGGGGACCTGCTGCTCCCCCCCCCCCCCCCGACCCCCAACCCGGGGGTGCCCCACCCCACCCTGCAGGGTCCCACAGGGCTGGGCACACGTGTTGTGTTCCCCCCCCCCCAGAGCACAGAGTCCCTGTGTGGCTAGGGGCACATTTCTCCCCACACACACAGTGGGGGTCCCATGGGGCTAGGTGCACATCTGCAACGCCCCCCCCCCCAAACAAACCATAGGGTCCCACAGGGCTGAGTGCAAGAGTTGTGTGTGTGTCATGTGTGTCCCCCCCAGCACCTCAGGGCCCCATGGAGCTGGGTGCACGTCATGTCTGTCCCCGCCCAGGGCACAAGGTCCCCACGGGGTGGGTGCATGTGTCATGTCCCCCCCCAGAGCACATGGTCCCCACTGGGCGGGTGCACATGCCATGTCCCCCCCCAGAGCACAGGGTCCCCATGGGGTGGGTACACGTGTCATGGCCCCAGCCAAAGCACAGGGTCCCCATGGGGTGGGTACACGTGTCATGGCCCCCCTCCCCCAAGAGCACAGGGTCCCCACGGGGTGGGTGCACATGTCTTCCCCCCCCCAGGGTCCTGTGGGGTGGGTGCATGTACCTGCCTGCCCCGCCCCAGTAGACGCAGGACCTGCCTGCAGCTGGGGAGGGGGGTGGAAAAGGGACAGGGGGGTGTGTCCCCCTGCTCAGGGTGGGGGTGCTGGGGGGGGGGGCTCGCTTACAAGAGGCCTCATTGTAGTAGACACTGATGCGCTCCAGCTGCAGGTCGGAGTCGCCCACGTAGTTGCCGCTGGGGTCGATGCCGTGCTCGTCGCTGATCACCTCCCAGAACTGGGGGCACAGGGCTCAGCGAGGGCGGGGGGGGGACGGACACACGGACACCGGGACCCCCCCTCCCATTCCCAACCCACCACCCGCGGGCAGGGCGGGGCAGGGCGGGGCGGGGCAGGGCGCCCCCTGGCGGCGGGGCGCGGGGCAGGGCGGGCGCTGTCCGCGGTGCTGAAGGGCGGACAAAGGCGGCGGCGGGGGGGGGGGCGGGGCCCTTTGTCCGCCCGGTGCGGCGGGAGGTGGTGGTGGGGGGACGCGGCGGGGAGGAGGAGGAAGAGGAGAAAGGGGGGGTGGGGGGGTGTCGGTGTCTTTGTCCGCCGCTCGTCTCCGCAGCGGCGGGGCGGGGCCGCCGTTACCTTGGCGCCGATCTGGTTGCCGCATTGCCCCGCCTGGATGTGGACGATCTCCCTCATGGTGCTGCAGGGCCGGGCCTTGGGCCGGAACGGAGCGGGAAACGGGAAACAGGGAACGGGAGCAGGAGCAGGAGCAGGAGCGGCACCGGGAGCGCGGGGGGCGGCTCCGCTGCCGCCGCTTCCTTTATAGGCGCCTGGCGCCGCACCGGGCCGGGCGCTGACGTCACCGCCGCCCCGCAGCCAATCGGCGGCCGCCGCCGCAGCGCCGCAACAACCCTGCGGCACCGCCGCCGCCGCCACCGCCCCGGCCCCGCCCCGCCCCGGGCCCCGCCCCTGCCCCGCCCCTGCCCCGCCCCGGGCTCCGCCGGTTCGGGCACCCCCGGCGCCCACGGCGCGGGGGGCGCGGGACGGGGGAGGGGACCCCCTGCACCCACGGCGGGGGGGACCCGCCCGGCACGGCCCGGCACGGCCCGCCGCGCTGCGGGGGCACCCCGGTACCCGCGGGGGTGGACGGACCGGGGACCACCCAGGCACGGCGGGAGCATCCCGGGGCGGCGGGAGGTAGGGGGGTGGGGGGGCAGCACCCCAACTCTCGGCCCGTCATGGCGGGGTGGGGCAGGGACGAGCCCCGGGGGGGGCCGCCCCGGGGGGTCCCGGGCGCCAGGAGCTCCCCCCCTCCCCGCGGCGGGGCCGGGGCGGGCGCCGGCGGGCGCGGCCCGAGAACAAAGGCGGCGGCGAGGAGCCCCTTTGTCCGGGGGGCGGCTCTGGCCGCCCCCCACACACCCCCCCGCGGGGACCGGCCTCCTGCCGCCCCGCGCCCGGGGCTGCTCCAACACCCCGCCGGTCCCTCCCGGTGCCGTCCGTCCCCCCCCCTCCACGCCTCTCCGGCCCCGGGGTCGGTGCAGGCGGCCGCGGCCCTACAACAGCAACCGGGAGCAATCGAGCTTCAAAGAAACGGTGGGGCCGGGAAGGGCCGACCCCCCCCCCCCCCCCCCCCGCCCCGGTGCCCCGGGGCTCCCCCGCGGGCTGCCCGGCAGTGCCAGCCACAGCATCACTGCAAAGAGCCTTTTATTGGGTACCGCGAACCTGTCAGCCCAGATCGGGGTGCCGGAAGGGGATGCCCCATGGCGTGTCCCGTCCCATCCGTCCGTCTGTCTGTCCGTCCGTCCCGCAGCAGGGACGGCCGTGCCGTTACCCATGTCCCGCTGCCTACCAGGAGCAGCGGACCACCTCCCGCAGCGTCCGCCGGAGCTCCTGGCTCCGGAAGGCATAGATGAGGGGGTCGATGACCGAGTTACAGATGATGAGGATGAGGAAGAGGTTGAAGTAGCTGAAGAAGCAGGTGCAGAAGGGGTTGGTGGGACAGGTGACAATGAGGATGAGGTGGAAGAAGAAGGGCCCCCAGCAGATGAAGAAGACGCCCAGGAGGATGGTGAGCGTGATGGCTCCCTTCAGGCTGCTGTCGTGGTAGACGGTGGGCTGCTTCTGCTGCCTGGAGATGCTGCGGAGGTGGTGGCGGGCCAGGGCGAACATGTGGATGTAGAGCACCAGCATGAGGACCAGCATGAAGAGGAAGAAGCCAATGAGGCAGAGGAGGATGGCATTGTTGTGGCAGTAGGTGATGAAGACAGTGCTGGAGACGGTGCTGGTCAGCCAGATGCTGGCCATGGTCACCATGGCCCGTTGCAGCGTCATGATGCTGTGGTAGCGCAGGGCATAGAAGATGGTGATGTAGCGGTCCACGGCGATGACCCCCAGGAAGGAGAGGGAGGACACGACGGAGCTGCAGATGAGCATGTCGATGACGTTGTCCATGTGGCGGATGATGCTGGTGTCGACCACCAGCACGCCGTGCTCCATCAGCAGCATGAAGAGTGTCTCTGCCAGGTTGCTGACGCTCACCAGCATGTCGGAGATGGCCAGGCAGCAGATGAAGTAGTACGTGGGTGAGTGCAGGTTCCTGTTCTTCAGGATGGCAGCCACCACCAGCAGGTTCTCCACCAGGCTCACCAGTCCCAGCGTGAGGAAGAGCTCGCTGGGAATGTTGAGCCCCTGGCACCAGGCGCTGCCGGCCCCGGTGTTGCTCTGGTTGCCCTCGCTGGCATTCCAGGGCTCACGTAGCAGGCGCAGGGGGGCCAGCATCGACATGATCCCCACCTCAGCCACAGGGCCCCCCGCAGTGCCCACACACCCCCTGAGCCCCCGTCCTGTCCCGCCAGTGCTCCCGCAACGCCCAGCGGCGAAGCCAAGGGGATGTGGAGGAATTGGGGATGTGGGCTTCCACCACCCGGGGACGTGCCGGGGATGCCGCGTGCCCGCTGGGACTCCCGGTGTCACGGCTGCCCTCCTCGCCAGCTCTGCCCAGTGTCCCCGCAGCCGTGCGACCGCCGGCCCAGGGTGATGGGGAAGAAAGGGCCCTTTCTCTGCCCCGGCTCCCGCGGCTCCTCCTCCCGAGGAGGGTGGGCACCCGCATGACAGCGGCACCCCGGCAGCCGGGGGAGCCACCACAGAGGCCAGGGTTGCTGGACCCCTGACATGGCCCTAGGGAGCCCGACCGCTTCAGGTCATCATGTGCCCGGGGATCCCACATACCCTGGAAGGGGTCCACGCAACCCCCGGGGCCGTGCACCTTGGGGGGCTGTGTGCCATAGGGGTCCTCTGTGCCCTGGGGCACTGTGCACCTTGGGGTCCCCAAGTGTCCTGGGGTCCTGTGTGTGCTGGGGGGATCCCTGCGCTCTGGGGGACTGTGTGTCTCGGGCGGTCCCATGTGCCCTGCAGGCCTACGTGCCCTGGCGGGTCCACGTGCCCTGGGGGAGGGTCCACAGACACTGGGGTCCCGTGTGCCCTGCGGTGTCCATGCACCTTGGGGACCCTGGTGGGATCCTCCTCACTGCAGGAGCCCAAGCGCCCCTCCCAGTCCCCGTGCATGGGGCCGGGATCCCCATCAGACCCACCAGCCTGGCCTGGCCCCGGGGAAGGTGTTTTGCCATGGGGCGAGCAATGGGTCCAATAGGGATCATCAAAGGCACGATTAAATGTGATGCTGTGCCTGCACCCCGGCAAAGCCTGGCGCCGGAGGGAGCCCGGGCAGGCTGGGGGATGCGGGACCCATCTGACCATCATGTGCCTTTGGTTGGCGTTGATGCCTGGAGCCGCTCAGCTGCCAAAGAGCCATTCACGGCTTCATGAAAAGGCCGATCCCGCGGTTGTTCCCACTGACCGCTTCCGCTCCTTCCCATGGGGTGCCGGGAACCCTTCCCCATGGCACAGAGCACCCCACGGGTCCGGCACAGATGAAAGTGGCTCAGCTGGATGCACTGGGAATGGGGTCCCAGGCTGCCACGGTGCCTTGCTCACACTGAGTGCCAGTACGGCAGGGAGTTACGGCCAACGCGTGCCGCGTCTCTAGCCGAAGCCGGTGCACGCGCAGCCCCAGTGCCAGGTGAGGAGCGGCAAAACACCGCTTACCCCCGGGGAAACACAAGCAGGAGGAATCCGGACCAACAGCCACCGGCTTCCCCCCTTCCCGGCTGCTGCTCGGCTAAAGAGCGCACTGGTACGTGCCATGAATTTTTAGCTTTATCAACAGAGGCTTTGAGAACAGAGCTAGAAAATGCCGAGTCTGCAAATCCAAGCGAAGGGAACGCAAGTCACAGGGGAGCAGACGGGGCTCCCGTGCCACGGGATTTGGATGTGCCGGCGGGGATGGGGACGGGGCTGGCTGGCCGGAGCCCCGGGGGTCTGCAGCGCAGAACCCCGGGGCTCCGGCCAGCCTGCCCCGTCCCCATCCCCGCCAGCCCCCGGAGATCCACGCAGCTCCCCGGGGAATGGACACAGCGAGCGCTGCAGAAGGGGGGGAGGATTTATTCCACGCAGTGCAGCCTGGCTCAGCATTAGAGCCACATATACACCGTTACACAGCAGAAAAAGGAAAAAGCTTTGCGGGCAGCGAGGATGAATTAAGGGTTTGAGTGCAGCTGACCTCATTGCTGGCTCTACAAGGTGAAGGTGGGGAAACAAGGGATGGAAGGAGAAAATAGAGGCAGGGGAGGGGATCCATTCTGCTCCCAGCACGATCAAGCAGCTGCAGCACAAGGAAGAACCGCTCCCCACACACCTACAGTAGCGCAGGGAGAGCTGCGGCAGTGGAGCGGGGACCCCGAGCCCTTCATTGGCAGGCTGGAAGGTCCCACGTCAGGGCCTGAAGTGTTTCGTGGAGGGAAGGAGGCTTCAGGCTGGGGGAAGCACAAAGGGCAACCACAGTTCAGGAGTCGCAGGAGAGGGCAAAAAAAGCCTCCGGCCATTAAACACAAGACCAGGAGAAGAGCAGGCAGGGGGACAAACAGGACAGCAAATGTGCTTGGAGGAGGCCAGAAGGGGACTAAGCTGACTTGGGGCCGAGGGACAGCTGCTGTAGATTAGTCCTGCCTCTTTCAGACAGTCCTCACCCCCTGCCGAGAGATGCGGAAAGGTGCCCACGGTGGCAGCCCCCCCCCTCCCCCCCCAGACAGAGCCCATCCCCACAGCACGAGCGGGCGCCCGGGGTTTGTGTGACTTTATTGGAGTGCGACACAAGTCGGCGGGGGGGTGATTACAGAGGGTTGGGGGGGAGATGCACACTCTCGACTCAGTCCCAGTCCCCGTCGCCTTCGGGATTGTCGTCTCGGGGGGGTTCCTGAAACTGGATGTTCGCCAGCATGTCCCGCATGGCTGCCATGAGCCTGTTCACCCCCTGGTTAAGGTCCTGCCCTGCTCCAGCCTCTTCATCCCCGTCATGCCTGATGTCCCCCTGCAAGAGAGGAGAGCTGGAGGGGCCAGGCAGGGAGCTGCCTGCCTGTCTGCAGCAGGCAGGGAGAGAGACAATGCCGCTTGCCAAAAAGCATCAGGCTGCTCTGCAACCTGACGTTTACACACTGCATATGCCAAGAGCCACTCCCTTTGCAGAAACACTGTGCAGTGGGAACTTCGGCGTACCGACAGCAAAAGTGCGCTCTGATCTGCCCACAGCAGCTGACTGCACATACCTGCAAGTTAAAATTTGGCAACAGCGATCGGAAGAAGAGAGATAAAGTGCTTTCGTTGGATGGATGATTCGTTCTGAAAGACAGAAGTCACACCATGGTTAAGGGGGCAACTTGGTACTCGACCTCTCGCTGGGGCTGAGGCAGCGCAGAGATGCTGGAGAGAACACGGGCCCTCCCGAGCCAGCCCCGAAGCAGGGTACTGGGGGGTTCTTGGAGATTTCTCACACCAGGCAGCCAGCAGCTGGCCAGCCTCTGGGCAAAGCAGCCATTAGAAGCACTAGCAGGTTTGCTCTGAGCTGGGTCAGTGCATAAGAAACATATGGGCGTCACCTCAATGGCCTGTGCGCACCACGGCTGGCTGTGCTTAAACCTGTCTTTACCCCAAACCACCTCAATTAAGAAACAGCCAAAGTTTTTCAGTGGCCTTTGCCTTAATGGTTGTGAACAGCTGCCGTCTCCGACAGTGACCACCAAGGAAAAGCGGCAGGACCAGTCCTGCCTGTACATTCTGCCTGTCGGCGAGCACCGCAAGCCAGGCTGCTCTTCCTCCAAGATGGAGGAGGACATCAGCTCCGAGCACCCACAGGCACCCAGGCCCGGGGGTGAGGGCATGCTGGGAACATGCTGGCTGTGCCAGCGCAGAAACGAGGGGTGGCGAAGGTACCTTTCTGGTCTGGTGTAGGAAACGATGGAGTCCAAAGGAGGCAAGGGGTCAAACCCCATCACAGGCTGCGAGGTCACCTCCTGCGGGGGGTAAGAAGAAAGAAGGGGTGAAGGCTGCGTCACCAGCAGCAGCAAACACTGAGGCAGAGAGATGGTCGGACCAGCTGGACGGCTCTTTGTCTTGGGGAGCGCAGCAGAGCCGGGCACCAGCTGCAGCTTGGCCTGCCCACACACGCACCCCCGTGTGTCGCCCGGGAAGCCATGCATACAGAGAGGACACTTTGAGGTCAGCTGGATGCTTCTTGCTGGTGGCTGGGGTTTAAGGCGTGCCCAGCGTCCGCATGCACGGCATGGATGCAAATCCCATCACACCGCATGCAGCGGCACCGCCTGTGCCCCACCAGGGCCCCTCACCAGAGGCAGAGCTGCCGTGGCCTCCTTCATCTCCGAGAGGATGATGTGCCGGTAGATATTCCTGGGTGCACTCTGGTACCGCATCTTCCTCCTAAAGCAGGGAGGGGGACAGAGGATTGCACCGAGCACACCTCAGCATAGCCAGCTTTCCATTTCTGCTTCTCTAGGTGCATCGTCAGCTTCATCCCTGGCTCTGGGGGGATGCGCCGTATTGGACAGAGCTGGCCTATAGCGAAGCCAAAGTCACTTGGCAGCTGCTGACCTCCGGAGGAAAGAGCAGAACAGCTCAGGGACACTGTACCTAATGCCCCTCTCTTCTGCTTCTCAGAGCTGGAAAGTGTTTCTAAGCACTAACCTGCCCTGTGCAATAAATCCCCGAGCTGTGCAGCCATCCGTGCCCTTCCCAACCAGCAGCAACCCCTCCGCCCTCTCTGGGCGATTTCCAAGGCACAGGCAATGGCCGAGGATGGGGGAAGCCGGCGCAGCACACACTCCCCAGTGAGCAAAAGCCGCAGCTCTTCATTCACGTTTGTGCAAAGCAGGGAAAAGCCTCTGCCTTCCTGGCCCCACAGTGTAACCCCTGGCATCAGCAGCCACCATCAGATCGGCAGACGTGGGGTTCTGAGCAAGCCCCAGCACCGCTGCAGCCCAGGACAGAGCTCCTCTTGTCTGCAGAGCGCTTCGGCCTGCTCTGTCCCCATGTTTCAGCACCCATGCCTGGTACAAGAGCCGCTCACCTCCACCGGCCGCACTCACTTGTGCTCAGACTCCTCCACCAGCGGGTCCCGGGCATCCACCATGCGCAACACCTCATGGACGTTGGTCTCCAGCCACGCCATGACGGCTGGGTCCTTCCACAGGGAGTGAGTCCTTCCCACGTAAAGGGACGTCAGCTGGTTCAAGGCGGGAGGCTGGCTACAGGAGACACTTGTTATTCAGGGCACTCTCCTCCTTCCCGCCTGCAGGTCCCTGTGCGGGCTGGCAAGGGCTCGTCTCTGCACTGTGCTTCAGCGTGAGAACACAAAGAGAGGAATCGCAGGCTCCCTGTTTTGCTATTTCCATCTACCTTCACCAGTTTTTCTGCCTCCATCTATTTTTGGGATAAGCATAACCATGAGATGAAAGTTAATGCTGCCTTGACTGGAGGGGGAGACCACTCACGTGTTTAGGAGGACCACGTGTCAGGGAAATCCAGACTGGTAGGAGACGGCCTGCCCTGAGAGCATGCACACATTGTTCTCTCTTACTACATGTACCAACAAGCTTCAGTATGAACTTCTGACCCATCCACATTAAGGTGAGGCGGGTCTACTAGCATTATCTGGTGGCCATTATGGAAATCCATTATCAAAGCATCTAGCAGCCTACTCAGGAAAACCAAATACTCTCCTCTGCAGCTTTGTAACTCCATTAGCTGCCTGAGCAAGCAAAGGCCCCATTACTGGCAGAATCAATTCCTTCTCTTTACTGAGAACATCTCCAGGGCTTACCTTATCTGAGCATTCAGCCCAAAAAAGGAATGGGACGCGACCCTGGCATCGGGCTGCACACTGCAGTGATCCAACAACAGCATAAGAACTGCAGGAGAAAGTCAGACAGCAACAGCCTGGTGAGGAGCACCACCGGCCACCACTGCCAGGGCTGCAGAGATAGCCTCATTCTGGGGGGCCAGCACCCCACCAGGGTGCTGAACAACCACCCACGCAAGGAGGGTGCAAGGATGCTGCTGGGGGTTATGCTGTGTTTTGATCTCTGTGTGGATGACGGAAACAGATTCAGAGTAAACAAAAACCAAACTTTTTTATCCCCCCAGTGAAATAAGGTGCAATTTTCTACACTTAATGCAGCTGGCCTTTGAACTTGAACAAGGGTTTTATTTCAGTCACCGTGACAAGCAGCAAAAAAGATGGTTTTAGCCAACACAAACTAAACCTCTGTTCAAGAGCTGGTTATTCCTGCCTATAAAGTCACACCCTGCTCTGGGCCCAGAGGGGCTATATATCTCCTTTCATGGACAGCAGCACCAACTGGATGAAAGCAAGGGTGATGGGTGCCCATAGAGAGCACATCTAAAGCAGAGCAGTGCCTCAGAGGGAAAGCCAAGAGAGACTTGCTGTCTCTGGTCTGGGCAACCCTGGGGTGAAATGTTTTCCTGCTCCAAGACTCTGGCTCTCATTCTCTCCCAACTTGCATGCCCGTGACCATCTCTAATGAAGGGGCATCAGCTGCTCCGAGGAGTGTGCGCAGCAGGGAGAACAGTCACTGATCTCTTCCTAACACAGCTCACGGCTGCGGGGGCCCTACCTGGCTCCACTGTTCTTTTGCCAGCCCTGCCATGGCCGGGGGTAGGATGGCTGAATCCCACCGCTGCCACAGCAGACGCAGGTAGAGCTGTGTACCTGCCACTGCCGGTCTGCCCGAGCTCCGTCACCCTCTGAGTCAGGGCTCCCATCTCCCACAGGCAGAGGTGCACGCCATTTGCAACCCACGGGCAAACTGCTGCCTCTGCATTTGATTCCCTGGGATCCAGCCTTCACTCTCACAGATGAAAACAGTGACAAAGCCTGTGGGGACGGACTTACCGGTGGGGAGAGACTTACCGCTTGGGAACATGATCAATGCAAGCTGGATGAGCCGGGCGGCTCTCTCCCGGGCTTGGCTTAGCTCCAGCTCCGAGCGCTCCTCCTGCTGGCTCAGGAAGAAATAGGCCAGCGGCACCGAGAAGGCAAAATTGGGCAGCTGGGACAAATTCCGGTGACTCTGCAGGATCAGAGACAGAGTTACCGAGAAATGATGCTATGCAGAATGATCTCGATGTCACTGGGCTGCACACAGGGTGGGGTTTCTTGCTTGCGGGATTAAGTTACTTTCCAGCTGCTGGCTTGATGCTCCCACAACTGAGTAAGCAATTTTGAGTTCGTACAATTGTTTGCAGGGTACCAGGATTACAAGAACAAACAGCCCAGCCTTTACGGGTCATTCTGATGCTGTTAGGATGCCAGCCTGGCTGTGAGACAGCCCTCAAAGGGCTAACCTGTTTACGAAAACCTCAGGCTCTGTGGCACAGCGTGCCAGTCCCAGGAACCAGCTCTCCCCTCTCTGCCCCTTCTCTGGCCAGGGCTGCATGTTGCCAACTCACCTCCCACTCCTGGAACATACGGGTCAGGAAGGTGTATTCTCTAGCTCGGAGGGACAGAAAATCGATCAGCAGCAGCACGCACAGCGGGTCATTCTCTGGATCAAGGCTTCAGAGGGAGGCGAGCACAAGAGGAGGAAACAAAATCAGTGTCACAAAAGCTGAAGTAGCTGTCCTCATTTCTAAGTCAAACAAGACTTTCCCACTAGCATCCAGAGCGCTTCCGTGACTCAGCAAGCGGAGATAACGGGAACACGATTGTTCCTGCATGGCCGGAGTGATGGTGCAACGCCCTGCCTGGTTCGCATCCCTGCAGAGGGGTGATGGCCCCCATCACCACCCAGGAGAAGGATCAATGGCCACAAACCAAGCAGGCTGAAGCCACCGCTATACATCTGCTCTGCAGTCTCTGGGCTCTGTGGACCAGCCAGGCCCACAGCTCAGCAGTCCAGAGCAAGGGCCACCCTGGTCCCATCAGTTTAAGCCTCCTCCTCAACAATCACCTCTCTCCAAAGCAGCACCACAGGTAAGAGCCTGTGCCCAAAACTAACCTGTGACACCGCATCCGTAAGGAGTGGAAACAAGCCCTCACTGAGCCTGGGAGAAGTAGTACACCTCTGGGGTTTTTGGCCCGCGCCAGTTAGGTTCGGCGCATTGCTGGAAGCGTGTTCCTCCAAGCCTGAGATGCCCTGCCCCATCCCACAGGGAACGGGGTGCAGCCCTTGGCAGGGGCACCTACCTCAGAATCAGCTTGCAGAACTCCAGGGCTGTCCGGGGACAGCCTCTCTTCTCCAGGAACATCAGGTGCTTGAAGAGAGCCAGGAAGAAAGCCCTGTGTGCGGAACAGCAACAGGGTTTAGAAGCCAGATTTGGAGAAAAGCACCTCGTGCCACTCAAGAACAGCCCCAGCTCCTTGCCCCCCGAGCATCAGTGCCGCTGTGCAGCCAGCGGGGTCCAGGGAACCTAGCCTGGTGCAGTACCACAGGGTACCACAGACACCCCATGTTCCCATCTCTTTTTTTTTTTTAATCTCTTTGTGCAGGTATAAGGACAGCAAACCCACGGCCTGCTCTGCAGACTGGGGCCGACAACTCAGGACAAGAGAAACAAGTAAATCCCCAAAGTCTGCATCCTCCCTTGTCCCAGCCCACCCAGCCACGCAGAGATGGGGATGCAGCGTGTGCACAACATGTACGGGGGGAGGACTGATGCCCAGACTGGTGTTACAGATCACAGCATTCAGGTCACAGACAGTAAGAAGCCCATCAGTGAGCAGGTACTGGAAATCTGAGCAACCTCCAGGTACAGCAGTTTGGGAGAGATGACTTGGGTCAGCTGACTGGAAAATTCCCAGAATAAAGTCACCTTTCCCCACAGCTGCAGAGCTGTCACTACATAAAGAGCCGGGCCGGGAGCAGCACGAGCGCTGGGGATGAAGGCCAGGCAAGCAGCACACAAGTGACCAAGCACAGCCATAAACACACAGCTAGTGTTTTTGTGACAAAAATAAGTACCATTTTGGGCTAACGGGTACTAATTGCAGGAGAAGGATATGACAGGGAGGAAGAGTTAACACTCCAATAAGGAATCCCTTGGGAAAGAGGATGCTTTGCAAAGAAAGCTCAGTGCAAGAGCTGCTGGTACCCCAGCACCCATCTCAGGAGCCCTGCTGCTGCTTTGCTGAGGGGCACTGCCACTGACTGCCAAGCAGCAGAGCTTGTTCTGACAGAAAGGGACATTCAAGGTCCCCCTGCCACCACTCGCCAGCATGGATGACGCAGCAGACATTGTGAATCTGGGTCTCTGTGGCCAAAGTAGGCCAGGGCACGCCGCAACAGCTCTCCGGCAGATGCGGGGCAGGCAGGCGTGCCGCCTACCTGTTCTCCGGCCGCCGGTAGTCCAGCCTGCAGGTCCCGCTGGTGAGACTGAAGACAGGGTGGAAGGCGCACTCCAGGCTGTACAGCGCCCGCTCTGCAGACAGCAAGGACAGTGTCAAGACAAGCCACCACCCCAGCACGCCACGCAGCTCAGATTTAGCCCAGAAGACACTGATAATTGAGAGCTCTGGCACCCATGAAATAAGCTTGTTCACACTCTAGCCATGCACAAAACTACTTCAGAGTACGTGATACCCAGGCAAACAAGCCGTGTTCCCGTCTGCAGGCATTAGATCATGCTCTGGTTGTGAAAAGCAACTCTTCTGGAGGTCTGGGATTGAGGCTGGTACAGATGCCTCTGCCACAACTATCTTCACATAGGGAAGCCAAAGATCCTGTCCTCACTTTGCCTCTGGCCCCTTCTGTCATGATGGAGAACACACGTCCCAGTTACCAAACATCACATCTGACACCCGAGACTGTAGCACAGCAGTCTGAGGGGCAGCTATCCTCCAGGATGCCTCCTGCCCCCCACACAGCCTGGGGTGTCCTGAGGATCAGAGCCCAACATGCTGAGCTGCAAGGTGCTGATCAGAGGAAGGCAAGGAAGGCTGGCCCGGAGGGTTAGGCAGGCTCCCCGCAGAGTGGGTATGCTTCCTGGAGCAGCCCCTCACACTGTTGTATCTCATAGCTACTAAATCAGACCCTCCTCCTGCAAGGGATGTCCTACAGGTGGGACCCCACCACAACCAGACAATCCTTCCTTTCATTTTGAAGGTGAACGCTGATGTGCTTTGCTCCAGACAAACAAGTCCGGCTCTATTTAAAAGCCTCCAGCAAAAGTTGCTGGTCTGCAGGATCACATAAGGCCGAGCGCTCATGGCCCCAGAGTCACAGATGGGGAGCCAAACCAACCCTTCTGGTTTGCTGCTTCTCTGTTGAAACGAAACCAAAACTGAACCAAAAGCCTTTGATTACTAATTCACGCCAGGACATCTGCTTCTCACCTCAGCTCTTACCTATGAGATCACGGGCCATCTCCTGATCCTCCTGCATCCTGCACACATCGCTGAGCTGCAGAAGGGAGTCCACGTGGTATGGGTTCATCTGAAGCAGCAGCTACAGAAGAGCATAAGCTTGATTACACGATGGCACAAATCACCGGTTTCTCACGCGCTCTGCCTAGGAGGCAAGCTCTGTAAGCGTGGCAGGGACACAAATGTCCTGACACCCCATGTAAGAGAAAGGAGCTGTTCTTGCCCCTGGGCCTGAAGGTGAAGAAATCCTGTCCCACACCATCGGAGAGCCAATGCTCAGACTGTAGTGCGAGGCTAGGGATGCACCTTACCTGAAAGGCTAAAACTATGGATTAAAAGAACCTAAGAATAGTCACGCTGGGTCAGAGTAGGGGTCCATCTCGCATCGTCTCTAAAAGCAGATGCCTGGGAAAGAGGGCACGAAGCTGGGCACACGTGACTACTCCAGCACACTCTAAGCTGCCAAACTTTAGGGGTTCAGGGACCCCCACTGTCAAAGATGCCATTGGTATTAATGGTGTCTCCTCTCATGAATTTGTTTGCTTACTGACCCAGGTACCATTCCAGCACCCCAGCTCTGCGATACAGAAAGCCATCACTTAACCACACAATGCAAAAAACTTTTAATCCCAGCCTGCCAGCTCCATCCCTGTGTTGGAAGGGACAGCAGAGAGATCTCTCCCCACCCCATACAGGATCTGAGCCCTCGACTGCAGCTTCCCTCAGGCAGCTCCCTCCCAGCGCCATCCCAGCCGACCCAGCTTTTCCAGTGCTGAGGCCATGCCAGGCCTTTGATCATCTTTGCTGTCCTCCTCTGAATCTCTCCCAGCTCCACCATATCCTTTTGAAGGTGAGGGCCCAGAACTGCATGCAATATTCCAGATGCAGGCAGCAGGCATAATTACATTTTTGTTTTATTCTTTACCCCTAAAGAATTCTGAGCATTTGATCAGGCTTTTGCTTCCTCTGAGTACTGAGAGGACATTTTGACACATCTATTACAATTCCAGGATCCAGGTCCTGAATGGTAATGGATTAAAACCATCTTTTTCCAGGCTTCAGAAGTTTAACCACACCTGAAAAACCTCTGCATTCACCAGTTACATTATAAACGGGCTACTTTTTCCAAGTACCTAAAACTCAGTTTCAATATGAAAATACTGAAGCTATTTCAAATCTCCTCATGGTTTAGTTTTGGGATTTTTTTTTTCCCCAAAAAACTGAAAAATACAGCTTCAAAAGCACCAGAAGTTGCACATCTGCAGGATGGTGGCCAGTGTGACCACCTGCAGCACAAAGCCTTTATGCTCTAGGCTGTCCCAGCCCAGGACCTTTGCATCTGTGCCACTTGCCTGACGTTCTACCCCTTCCTTGCTTGCTCTTAAATTCCTTTCTAGTCCTCCTTTTCGGAAAGGATGGAGCACCTAGGGTCATTGTGATGGGAAAAAGTGCTCTTCACGCACTTTACAACTTCACCCGCAAGACCCTTTTAAGCCACTAGCAAGAGCAGAAAAAACATTCACTGAGCAGGACACCCTCCCCCCCAATAATGTTTTTCATGCTGAAACCACAGCAGCAAAGCAGACCTGGGCTCCAGCTATGTTGAGACTGTGGTTATCACAGATAAACTGCTTGAGGGTTTGAAGTACTTCTGGTATCAGCAAACCCATCTGTTAGATTTTACCCTTAATAGAAAAGTGGAAGACTAAACCTGTAGGAATATCTTCAAATGTAGCCAGACCCACTTAACAGAGACAGAGCATAACGACTAGAAAGTACCACGGAAAACCTGTCCTGCTCTGCACAGTGGTGTGAGACCATGTTTGAGCTGTCCTTAGGACGCTGGCTCTCAGGTTGATCACTGCTGCATAGGAATTACCTTGCATCATCTAATGTGAATCCCTCAGTCCAGTCAGCAGGCAGAATTGATGAGCTGGAGAGAGCAGTGGCCATGAGCAGAGGGTGGGAAAGCAGAAGGAAGTAAACTTTATTTAGTAGACAATGGCCTCTTTAAGAAACTTCTCCAGGGAGTGTCTCTGAGCTCATGTGGCCAGGGTTTTCAGAGTAAAAATACCTCATTTATGGTTCAATTTTACTGTTGCTTATCACTACAAACTATAAATGTTACCATACAGTTTAATGAGCTTGGACACACATGAAGAACTTTCAACACAAAGATTGTTTTGCTAAAATACCAAGAAAAGACACATTTTTCATCCATGCAAGAGTTTATAAATACAACAGCTGTTAGTTTAGATTCCCATTTAAAGATCGGTTTATACAATATTTCTCCCTTCCCAGCTGAAGAGCTGAGACAAGGGAGCTTTATCCCTACACTTTCAGCCAAATGGTCAGTTCCTGCAGGCTCCTCTTCCAGATGGCTACCTGGCAAGCTCTCGGGCAGAGCCACCGAGGCTTGGCCACCAGCCACTGGACCTCATTTGCACCAGGGTGGTCACTTATCTTATCCGTAATGTGAAAGCAGAGCTCAGAAAGCAACACTGCCTTGCCCAACACAGAGGGGACACAGGGCTCTACTGCTCAAAATGAGACTGGCAAAAAAAGAGCACTGGGATGCATCAGCCCACCTCCCCTGCTAGGAAAAGGGGCTGCAGGAATCAGAAGGCAACAGCATGGGCAACCCAATTTCACAACATACCACAATGTTGTTGGGGTCCATGGACTCTACAGCATCCAGGAACTTGAACTGCACTTGCTGGTACTCGCGATGGTGCTCGAAGGTGAAGTACTGCACTCCCCTCCTGGTGTCCACCAGCTGCATTGTAATACCTAGAACGTGCATGGGAGATGTGGGTTCCACTGCTGCCAGCCTGCAAGCACAGCAGTAAGAGAAGCTCTTCTGCTTTCTTATCACACAGAAAGCTCATTCACATCACTGGGTCCAAAGCCAGACATGTTTTCAGAAACAACCAGAGAATTTCACTCCTTTCCCTCCTCTCATGAGTCAAAGTCCAAAACCCACCCAAGAAGCCCAGGCAGCTTTCTCTCCCCACAGATATTTTTCATTATCCAGCAATACTGCTGTTAAGAAGGGAAGTACTCATATCTTGCTACCTCCAGGAAGAGGACAAACAAACCCTCAAATGCTAAGATACGATATGACAGAGTTCTCCCTGTTGAGAAAGGAGGTACTTCCATCAGCTGACGAGCAGTTCCCTTTCTCCATCAGCCAGTGCAAAGCCTGTGCCTGGCAGCTGATGAGAGCAGCTCCAGTTTCTGTGCGCTGAGGCTCTAGGAAAGCCAGGCTGGCAGGAGCAGCCGTCCATGCCAATACGGGCACAGGACCGACGTGCCCTGTCAGCTAGCGGCAGCACGGTGCTTCGGGAGGTGGCACCGAAAGCCTCACCTGTTTTGCTGTAGCGCGGCCAGGTGTTCTTGGGACCCGTCAGCCACATGCTGCGGACATACTGGCGCTGCCTTTGCCTTGGCCTAGGGACATAAACACAACAGGTCACGATTTCTCTGTACTAACAGAATGAGGAGGGCTGCAACCAGCCAGAAAAAGGATGATTCAGGGAAAAAGAGACCCAACTTCTCCCCTAGCTGCAGCCCTGCCACACAGAGCTTTTGCCCAGAGCTTTAACGTGTTTGCCTTCAAGACACAACATACCTTTGCTCAGGCTCTGCTTTACTTGAACCATTCCTCTTTGGGTCAGCCAGTGCCTCCAGCATTTCCACTTCAATAGCTTCTCTCCCCTGTTTTTATTCCTGCCAAGTTCTCAGCTGCCTCTTCGCTTCAAACAGCTTCCCAGGTCCAATTAAGAGAGCCCCATATCCCTCTGACTCATCTCTCTTCCCAGCAGTGCCTTCAAATGTCAACTGATCTAGTTTAAGCCATACTCACAAATGCAACCAATTTATTGGTTCAGGGCAGGAGGAATTCAGAAATCAAGGCTACCCTAAGAAAGTCATGTCTCCTCAGTAAGGGACTGCTGCTTCTTCCTCAAGCACTAAATATTCTTCCACAGACTCTCTCAGAGAAGGCTTCTGCTTCCACCATCACTGCTCTGAGCTTATACCATTCTTATGTGTACATTTTTCAACCAGCTCATGAAAGCAAGAACTTTCTGACTAACACTGACCACAGTGCAATGGATAACTGCATAGAGACCTCACACTCAAGAAGCAGTAGGTTCCCTGGGCCCCTGAAATCACATGCATGAGACCCCCTGGAAAGCATTCAGGGTCCACTTTGTAAGACATCAGAGACTTTGGAATAGCAACAAGAGACAAATGCTGGAGAAAGAAAAAAAAAATCTAAGAGTCTGTACTCTACGAATTTGAGTGAAAGGACTTTAGAAGGCTGTTTTAACAATAAATGCGAGGGGAAACTAGCAGAAGAAAAAGCAAATGCTAGCAAAAGCCTGGAGAAGTCTTACTCCCTCCCTCACATATATCACAAAAAAATATTCTCCTGTCCCAACAAGTGACTACTACATAAGTAAGACACCCTGAACCCTGGATTCCCTGCCCAGGTGTGGCACTGGGGACTCAGTAAGCCGTACCAAGGGAAGGACAGACACACCGACTCAGACTTTTAAAGGGTTTAATATGAAATTCTGGACTAACCTCAGTTCACCAAGAACAGTGCGAGCCCCAAAGTATCTCTTCAACTCGTTCTCTGGGTTCAAGTTTCTGAGAAGGTTGAAACGAGAAAGAAAAGCTACTGTCAGTTAAACATAGCCAAAAGTCTCACACTCGAGTCCTCTCCATCAACCTCAAGTGCTCTGTACCTCAAACTGTCTCTGGCCAAGCCCCCGAACTGTCACACGCACCACTGATCGGACACAACACACAGAAAAGAGACTAAAAATAGTCAGAACAGGAGGCATCGAAAGCCCTGTTCAATCAGACACAGGCTTCCTTCGTGCTTTGGATCTGCTCCAAAGCCGGTGCTGAGCTGGGGAATACTTCTGCTGCCCTCTCCAGGGCATCTGGGGCCTTAGTCTGGGATACTCTCAGGACAGCCTCCGCTCAGGAGCGCACGCTCGGGGTACGTGTGCCTGCAAAACACGAGGTAACTGCTGCTGGCAGCCTGCAATTCGGGGCAAGCACCCTAACCACTGCATGGAGGCTGGCAAGGATTAGAATACATTTTTTTAATACAAAGATCTTGTATCAAAGCATGACAATAACTACAGTTTTCTTGATCTAACATTTGGCCCAGAGAAGGGAGGCGTATTTGAGAGGGGTTTCTCTCTGCTGCCCAGTGAGCAGGGCTTGAAGAGAGGGAGTGGGAAGGCTGAGATCCAGCACTGCTAACCCTCACCTGCTCAGAGATTATCCAGCTCTCAAAGGTTTCTTAATAATGTTTACCTGACCAGAGAAGTCACCAAAGTTTAAAACCACCTCTAGGTAAACAAACATTCTGCCTTTACTGCAGTGTCCCTGAACAGGCTACGCTAGCACTGAATGCCCACCAGCCTAGACTCAGTTTTGATGCAGCGTGACTGGAGGTTTCAAAACCGGGACTGGTAAGTTGTCCCAGCTACAAGTTTAAATGTTTTCTCCAAAACCAGAAAGAGCTGCCAGTGTCTGCGCTAGCCCAGGGCTCCGAAATATGCTGGACACAGCAGCTGGCCCATTCCTAACAGGTTTCCCAGTGCAATACAGGCCCAGATGTTACAGATCTCAAGTCTGAGGCAGATTCATTCTCCAGCTCTTGGACATGATTGGCACATAGTCCACTTTGTTGATGGTGACATGTGGGAAACGTTAGACAAGTCTAACTTGCTTTCCTGGTGAAATTAGCTCCTGGCACTGCACAGCACATGCTGTACTGGGGCCTGCTGCTCACAGCACCCGGTCTGAATGCAGCCAGTCACCTGGCCAGGTGAGTTTGATTGCAAAGCTTTAGGCACCAGGGCTCTCAGCAGCTCTGCAGAGATTCTCCTACAGAGTCGCAGAGTATTTTAGGCTGGAAGGCACCTCTGGAGGTTAATCTGGTCCAGATGCCCACTCAAACCAGGCTTGACAGCAGACAGTACCAGTCACCACTCAAAACTGAACACAGCTCCAAGAGCAATGGTTAGAAACAGGGCTGTACACAACCATTACCACAGCCCCTTTCAAGCAAGGTCCTGCATTCATGGCCAGATCACACTGGGAGGCTCCCCAACTCCCTTCCTCAGGGGAACAGATATCCCTGTCATGCCCAAGGCCAAAATCAAGAAGGAAGCAAGCACTACCTGTGCTCTACATAGAGCAGAGGCCTGCTGCCAGCGATTATTCCACTCTGGGTTTGCTGTGATAGCCCATTGGTATCCTCAATCTTCTCCAGCAGGCTGTCGATGTCTTCCAGGTCATTGTCTTCCTTAAGATAGGCACAGGCAAAGACAAGGCAGTTATTAGAGAATGAGTCACCACAGCACACATGTCACCCAGTGGAGATCACATCCAGCTGCCCCCGGGTCTTTCAGCTTGTCTTGACCTGTGTGTGACACTGGTGCCCCTACCACTCTCTTACTGAGGCCTCCCACTCTCCGCTCAGCCCCCTATTCCCTCAGGAATCCCACCCAGAGCCTGCTTTCCCTGCCCAACTGCCTCTGAAAGGGCTAGCTGCTCTTCCCTGCTTGCTCAAGGTATCATAGGGCTGTTGCTCTTCACACCATCATGAGTCTGAACGTGGCAGCTGAATATATCTAGCGTGGGCAAGAGCTGGCAGGCTGTCTGGTCTCTGGTCTGCCCCTTCCTACCCAGCCTTCACTGTGCTTTGTCTGGTTTATTTATACTATAATGCCTATAATATCATAAAATGTTGAGGTGCTGATTTTAATTATAAATATTTAAATAATCAGCCTTTACCATCTACTTTCCATGGAAACACTAAGTTACTGCTGTGACCCTTGTAATAATGTATCACTCGCATGACTTTAACCCAGCTCTAATGTATTGCACTCACTCTCTCCATCTTCTAACAACCCAAAGAATATATCCAGCAGCGCACACTCAACAGTTGTATAACACTTTCATCCTGATTTTCCTCTGTTTTTCCCCACAAATAGCAAGTGATGCATTTCTTATGTGGCCGTTTCACATCCTCCTCATGATGTACGTGGGTGGAACACAAAATTCCATTCATGACACCCAAACAGCCCTGCGAGCTTGCCTTTTCCAGCTAAATATAGCCACTCCGCGTGAAGTGGTTACATGAAGTTTATAATGTGCTTTGCATTTAAATGCTTGAACAAAGGTAGTATTATCTCTAGTGAGCAAATCAAACTGCCTCTTTCTGGGTATGAAGTCTCCCTACAGCTGGCAGTTGTCACCCTATTTCTCATTTTCTCGGACTGGGAGAGGAAACGGGCTCTTTGATCGGGTTCTCTGCCTTAGTAACTCGCTCTGAGCTCACCCAGCTGAATTCCCAGGGAGGCGGCGGCCAGCCGGGCACCTACACCGGAGTCATGGCTCACCCATTCAGCACTTCAGCGTACTGCAGCTCAGGATGTTTAGCAAAGGATCTCCCCCAAGTAAACAGTTAAGACTCTTAAATGTTAGCAAAAAATTAGTTCCCACTTAAACTTTATTTCTGTTGAATTTAAAAGACCAATGACTGTAATCCCTCTAGTCTCCTAGCCTCACTCAAGTAGGTAAAGTATATTCAAGCATACACATTTGTCTCTTATAGTTTATCCACAGAGATACTGCATAAAGTTCTCACTCCAAGCACACCTCCCTAGGGGTAGACAGCTTAGTCAGAGACAATCACTGTCCCCTTGCTCCCTTCACCAATGACGGGACAGAGCAGGTCCTGCGGGAAGAGCACTTGGCAGTGCGTTTGCCGATAATGCATGAGCAGAAGCTCCTATAAGCATTCAACTATCAGATGTCAAACTACAGAGAAGGTGCACCGGGGAGAAGGGAATGTGAACGATGGTTGGCAGTGAGAGCTCTGTATGGCTCTGCAGAGCCAGGAGAGCTACCTAAGTGGGGCAAGGAAATCAGAGTGAAAATGCAAAATTCCTCGCACTGTACCCCCTCCCATGTGAAGCCTCGAAGCAGAGATGAAAGAAGATGCCGCTGTGAGGATTTCAGCCCTAAGCATCTGCAGCAGAGCTGCGCCAGCCCCGGCTGTTTGAAGGACCACAGTCAAAAGCTGCTATTGCCGTTTCATAATTTTAAATGAGTACAATGCAAAAAGGAGCATTTTTGCCTCCAAATCTTTCTGCGACTGCCTCAGAGTTGCTACTTCGTCAAGCCCAATGGAGAAATTAGCACAGTCACTAACTCTGAGCAAATGCAGACATACCAGAGTCTCCCCTGCTGAAGTTTTCTTGGTTTTCCTTTTCTTTTTTTTCTTTCGTGGCTTGTTACTCAACACAGGCTGCAAAGAGAAACGGAACAGCTGTCAGAGCACGCCCACAGAGCGCAGGGATGAAAGCTCCATGGGGAGAAAAGCATTTCCCACAGGGCTCAGCATGCCAGGAGGGCCCTTAAATGAAAGCCATATTCATCCTTTCAACTTTGTCAACGAGTGGAAATTAAGCCACAAGGAGAAAATGAAGTAAAGCACCAATGGTTTACAAAAGTAAGGGTTAAACCTCAGCTGACTTTCACATCAATGACCAAGACTACAAAATCAGGCAAGAAACAGTTTAGATAAGCCAGGTGTGGAAGAAACATTTCAGCCCTCCTTCAGTCTCCAGGATAAAATTTATTTCTGTCTTTCTAGTGAGCATGACAGTTTCATCAGTGTCGTGGTTTAACCCCAGCCAGCATCTAAGCACCATGCAGCTGCTCACTCACTTCCCCCCCGCCCAGTGGGATGGGGGAGAGAATCGGAAGGAAAAAGGTAAAACTCGTGGGTTCATGTAAGAACAGTTTAATAGAACAGAAAGGAAGAAACTAATAATGATAACAATAATAAAATGACAATAATAATAATAAAAGAATTGGAATATACAAAACAAATGATGCACAATGCAATTGCTCACCACTCGCTGATCAATGACCAGTTAGTTCCCAAGCAGTGATCTGCTCCCCAGCCCCAGCCAACTGCCCCCAGTTTCTATACTGGGCCTGATGTCACCTGGTATGGAATATCCCTTTGGCCCATTTGGGTCAGCTGTCCTGGCTGTGTCCCCTCCCAACTTCTTGTGCCCCTCCAGCCTTCTTGCTGGCTGGGCACAAGAAGCTGAAAAATCCTTGACTCTGTATAAACACTACTTAGCAAGAGTGAAAACATCAGTGTATTATCAACATTCTTCTCATACTGAACCCAAAACATAACACTATACCAGCTGCTAGAAAGAAAATTAACTCTATCCCAGCCGAAAGCAGGACAATCGGTCACTGATTTTCACAGAAACCAACACCTGCCCAAAAGCACTACACAACACAGGCTCCTCTCACTGCAGATGCAGCTACTTCAGCTCACGATGCTGTGTGGCATTCCCTAACGGGTCAGACCCACTGCTGTCCATGCTGGCTCTTCCCCAGGGAGTACAGAGCTAAAAAGCACCTTTCCAGGATCTACGCACATAATACAGCAAATAACAGCATTACCAGAATAATCCCACAACTCCTGAGCAGATTTCAGAACCAAAGGAACGTGCAGGCCCAATTTGGCTCTATCAAATGGCGGGGAGACGTCTGCCGAGGGCTCCCACATTTCTACCTGGGAAGTGCTGAGAGAAGCAGCCGGTGCACCCTGCAGTGTTTACGCAGCAAATTCACTGGGTCAGGGCCTGCTGGAGCCACTGCTCACACAGGGACTGACCGAGCAGAGCTCACACCGCACATCCAGAGCATTCCCAAGCCCCTGGGCTGGCTGAGGCCACCAGCACAGCTGGACCATGCACCAACAGTGGTCTTTGCTCCTCTGGCCATACCACCTGGCACCCAAAACCCACAGGCACACACCCCAAATGCTGAGACCCAATGGGTGAGGCCAGAGGGCCAATCCCTCTTCGTTCCCCCCAACCCTCATCTCCAGTGAGATATGGGCTAGACTTGCAATGTCAGATCGTTAATTAAGTGCCCCTTTCCTTAGGTGCTTCTGCAAGGAGACACTTCTGAGCTGATGCAGACTACAGGAGGGATTCTTAACACAAAACAACAAGAAAACACTACAGGGAAGAACAAGTTCGGTGTTTGGTTTCCACTGCTTGGAGTCTTCACAACATCCACACCAAAACAAACGCTTCACTGAGCATTTACCCACCAGCCCAGCCCCACGTACAGTGCAGAGCTCAATTAATTGTGCAGGGAAGGGAGCAGAGAAGCAATCTCCCTTTCAGAACCCCAGCGTGCTTTCCTTCTCGCATGCTCTGCCTGACCTCAGTACTCATGAGGACACAGCACAAGGTCTTCCTCAGGAACCTCCTCACTGTGGCTGTAAAATCTCCCTGGATCCTAGGCACAAATGCAACCCTCAGCACCAAATTGCTTGTTCTCCTCCAGATCTGGAGCCCCAAGCACCTGGATTTAAGTTCCCTGTGTGCAACCCTCTCCTGAGGCTCGCATCCTCAGCCTCTGACAAAATCCAGGTGCAAGGGGAAAAAAACACACTTGTCCATCACCACAAAGCTCCTCAGCGCACACAGAGACAGGGAGATAAGAAATCTTCTCTCTGCACCTCATGTGGTGACCGACATCATCGCCAGATCCCTGCGGTTTAGTTACCGTTTGGTCCGGCTGCTCTGCCTCCTTCCCATCTCCCTGCCCATTGCCTTCAGCCTCTTCAGTTACAGCCCCTTCGTTGTTCCCTCCTGCTGCATCCCGCTCGCTGAGCCGGGCATCCGCTCGCTCCTCTCTGGACAGCGGCTCATCCTCCGACTCCTCGGCAGTGATCTGCGCAAACAGACAGACAAGCTGCAGAAACAGCTGGTGTGGGGCTGCGCACTGCCCTCTCCCACACCCAGGGGACAGAATTCCCTAGGGATCTGATCTGTTCCACTCCCACCTGCAAATACAAGAGAAAAATGTTGCAGAAGCAGCGCAGGGCTCAGCCGCCCAACTGGCTTCTCCAGCAGACGGATGGGGATGACCCCTCATTTCAAGCGTGTCGCCCAGCGGGTGCCTGAACAGCCCTGCACCCACTGACTCGCTCCAGGGGAGCACAGGCCCACGACAACGCAGCCACTGCACAGCATGGCCGGCAGAAAAAGCACGGCCCTATCTGGACTCTGCTCTTCCTCGGGAAGAGCCTCCAAAACCAGCCTTGCCTACACTCACACAGCCAAACCTCAAGGAAGGAGAGGGAACCGCTGGGGCTGGCGAAGGTGCCCAGAAAGGAAGGATGAGGCTCTGTCACCTCAAGGAGCCATCTGTGCCATCAGGGCCTGCCTGACCCCCAACCTCCAGCACTGGGATCTTGAGGGGCCAGGAAGGTAGCAGGAACATTCCTAAAACCGGTTTCACCCACTGTCTGACCACCCTGATACTCAGGCCCAGCTCGGACAACATCCAGACCCAGACCACCCAGGCCCTCCCAGGCCTCCCTCCCGGTTGAGCCCCAGCTGCTGCCCCCTCAAGCCCTCCCTAGACCCCCATCCCACCCCAACTCCCTCCCTTTCCTACCGCCCAGCTGAGTCTCCCCCAGGCTTTCGCAGTCACCCACCATCCCAAACCCCTCAGTCCCACGTCAGTCACTGACCCCAAATCACTCCCTCCTTCCTGCAAACTGTCACCTCAGTCACCCCCACCCTGCCACCGCCCCACGGGTCACCGTCACCCCTCTCGGTCACTGCCACCTAGCCCCCCCCACCCCGTTCCCTCCAGTCACCCCCCATCTCTCCCTCAATCACTGCCCTCAAATGAGCCCCTCACAGTCACTGCCAGCCCTCAGCCAGTCCCCCCAAGTAATTGCCACCCCAGCCGCCCCCTCCCACAGCCGCTGCCCCCCCCCGGCACCACCACCCCACAGGCCCCAACCTCTCCCCCACCACTGTCACCCCTCACCAGCTCGAAGCGGTTGCTGACACCGCTGCGGGCCGACCCACGTTGTCCCCTCCCAGCGGCTACTGGTGGCGGCAACCCCTCCAGACCGCGTTCGGGGCCGGGGTCCAGGCCTAGCTCGCCCAGGCCCGGTTCCTCCTGACCCCGCTGTTCCCCCCTCAGCCGCCGCAGGGCCCGCCGCGACATGGAGCCCGGCGACGCACTGCGCCTGCGCCAGCCGCTCCCCCCGCGCCTGCGCCGTCCCGCCCCTCCGCACTGCGCATGCGCCCGAGTGGCCGACACGCCTGCGCAGATCGCTCACACACCCCCCCCGTCCCGCTGCCGCACTGCGCCTGCGCGGGTCTCACCAACCTTCCCGCTCCACGTGGCCCCTCCCCACCGGGTCTACGCCACGCCCCCTCCCGCCATTGCGCAGCCGCAGTGCGCAGTGGGCGGGACCTGCTTCGCGCCCCGCGTGAAATATGTCTCGGGGGGGGGAGCGTGGGACCGTGCACTTTCCCACGGCTCCTGTGAAGGGTCACGGCGGGGCACAGCCCAGGGACACGGGTGGGAGCCGGGGGACAGGCTGGGGAGAGCCATGGGGGATAGCCTGGGGTGGGCCTGGGGCTGTGGGGGACGGGGGGGGGCATGGGAACGGGGGTGGGAGTGCTCCCACGGGCCCTGTGTGGGGTCACGGGTGGGGCAGGAAGGGTGGCCAGAGTTGGGGGGGGGAATGCACACGATCAACTGGGCCACGGTGGAGTGAAGGGGGTGGTAGGACACCCAGCCCTGACCCCCCGGGGGGGCTGCTCACACCCCCCCAGCACCCTCCAGCCCGGCTCCCCGCCACCCCCCCACTCAGGAACAGCCACACGGCCCCGGGGGCAGCCCAGCGGGTTTATTCACCGGGGTGAGGATGTACAGAGCAGCCATGCCAGCCCGCGGCGCTGGGCACCCCGGCGTGGCCTGGCACCTGCCTGGCGCAGCCAGGGCTTGGCACAGAAGCGGGGCCAGGGGATTTGGGGTGGGGGGGCAAAGGCTGGCAGCTGCGGGCACCCCCGCAGCAGGATCCGTCCCCCCCAGGGGCTGTGCCAGCGTCCCACCGGTGGCGGGGATGGCAGGGACGGCAGGCGCCCCGCTGTGCTGCTAGTCCTTGCCTCCCCCTGGTCCGTAAGATATATAAATATAGAGGCTGTATGTATACATCCTATGTATATATGTACATCCGGGTGGCCGCTAGCGGGGTCTGCGCTGGGGCGGCCGGCACCCTCATGCCAGGCCCCTCACTTGTGCCAGGAGTCGCCGTAGAGGGAACGGGCCTTGATGGCGCGGCGTGGTGCGGCGTTGAGGACGGCCACGCTGCGGCGGCTGGAGCAGATGACGTCAGTGACGAAGCCGGCGCAGTCGCTGCAGACATCGCGCAGGACGGAGCCCTGGGCGTAGATGTGGGGGAACTCCTCTTCCACCCGGCGCCAGCACGTGCCCGGGAGCGAGCTGCGGCACAGGGCACCCTGTCAGCCCCCTGGCCCCAAGAGGAGGAGGAGGAGGGAGGAGGAAGGCTCAGGGCCGCAGGACTCACTGGAAGGTCTCTCTCCTCCGCAGCGGCAGGGCTTTGGCCAGCAGCGAGCCCGGGAGGTTCTCGAAGCCCAGCGCGTAGACAGGGATGTGAGCCAGCTTCTTGGAAGGCATCTTCATCTGCCGGGTGTGTGGGCGTCAGGGTGGGACGGGGACAGGGATGGGGACGGGGCAGGGAGGGGACAGGGACACAGTGGCACCGGCCGGAGCCGGTCCCTTACCTTCAGGCTGCAGGAGCTGCAGACAGACCTGGGGACACAGAGAGAGGCCGGTGAGCAGGGCCACGGCAGGCACCCTCTGGCCACGGTGGGCACCCTCCTGCCACCTTCCCAGCCCTGTGGCACGGCATGGCGCTCACCGCTTGCAGAAGAGGCACGCTGCAGGCCACGAGAAGAGGGGGAACTTGGCCCTGCAGCAGCAGCAGACCTGCGGACAAAGAGGGGTGAGAGCCGGGGGCCGGGCGGGCGGCACTCGGCCCCTCCGGCCCCAGCTCCCACCTTCCCCTTCCGCAGGCTGCTGTACAGCTCCTTGCTCTGCAGGAACTTCTCCATCTCAGCCTTGACCAGCACCCTGCGCACGTTGATCATCTCCTCCACGGTGAGGGCCAGGCTCTCCACAGGGTGGCTGAACTCCTGCTGGCGAAGGGGGACGAAGCATGGCCCAGAGCATCCCTGTGCCATGGGCAGAGCCTCCTGGCATGGGCACACAGCATCCTGGCACAGGCAAAACATCCCCAACACGGGCAGCGCATCCCGGCACAGCCAGGGTATCCCAGTATAGGCAGAGCATCCCTGGCACAGGCAGAACCTCTCGGCACAGGCAGAGCATCCCGGGCAGAGGCAGAGTGTCTCCGGCACAGGCAGAGCCTCCCGGCACGGGCAAAGGGCACACAGCATGGCATGCCTCAAGCCCCACATCCCATGGAGAGGGAGCGGGGAGGCTACAGGGACTCCCTGGCCGCTTCATGCCCTCGTGCCAGGCTGCCATGTGCCCGAGGTCATGCTCACATGGTGCCCCCAGCCCCAGTGTCACCAGCCCGGCCAAGCCCCACCGCCAGCACTCACAAGCCAGAGGTGCTTGGAGCTGGTGCCGGGGGCAGTGCCGGATCCATCCTCTGGCCTCTCCTCCACGGCGCCGAGGGCAGCCCGGGGCGGTGCTGAGCCATCTGGCAGCGGGTGGCAGCTGGCGGGGACAGAGCCTGTGGGGAGGGACAGGGAGGCAGTGGCAAGGCCACGCTGCCCAGTGCTGCTCCTGCCGCAGGGCACGGCACGGCCACCCTGGGGATGGGGGGACGGGGGTGGCATGGGGCTAGGGACCTCCGGCAGGTACCTGAGCGGGGCCGGGGCTCGGGCTGCAGCGGCTCCGGATCCTGGGGCGCAGCCTGGCTGCCCCCGAGCTGGCTCTGCAGCTGTGCCAGGTCCTGCTCAGAGAAGGAGCGGTCCCGCTTCAGCGGCACCTCCGTGCCCGGAGAATCCTCCTCCTGCAAGGCCATGGGCAACGCATCACCCCGGGGACCCCCTCATCCCTCCGGCACCTCCTGTGTCCCCCCGACCTCCACCCTCCCACCCTGCCAGGTCCCTTCTCTTGCCTCAGAGATGTTCATCTCCTCCATCTCGGCCAGGGTGGGCGCCTTGAGCAGGACACGGGGCCGTGGCCGTGCCGGCATGGTGCTTGCCGGCGGCCGGCAGAGCTCAAGGCAGGAGCTGGAGGCCAGGCGGCCGGAGCAGGCGTGGGGGATGCAGGGCAGGGAGCTGTAGCCTGCAGACAGGGACAGGGCTCAGCCCCGGCGTGATGGGGACCTGCCACAGTGCCAGGCACATCGCTGGCAGCCTGGCGTGGCCGGGAGGGGATGCCGGTACCTTTCTGGCTGCGGTACGCCGCCTCCACGGGCCGAAGCTTCCTCTCCTGCCTGATCTCCTCTAGGATCTTCTCATGGAGCGTCCTCTGCTTCTGGGGCAGGGGCCGCAGCCGCCGCTCCGACGCCTGCGGGACGCACGGATGGGACCTCAGGCAGTGGCCGCAGCTCGGGGCTGACCACCCTCAGGGTGCCCACCCAGGTGGGGATGGCATCCATGGGACCCCCCCGAGCCCAGGCTGGGCACTGCCATGCCACGGAGGTGTCCCGGTGCTGGCATTCACCTGCTTCAGTGGGGGTCGGGAGCGGATAAAATCGAGGATGAGCTCATGGGCATCCTTCTTCACTCGGGGGGGGATGTCTCCGTCCACCTGGGAAAGGGCAGAGGGGCCATGGGCAGCATCATTGCCAGGGCCAGCAGTCAGTGGGGCACCACAGCGGGGGGCCGGCATGGGGGCAGCCCAGCTGCGCTCACCATGACCTTGCGGAGTTTGTAGTTGCGGGCGCGGATGTCCTGCATGAGCATCTCGAAGGGGGTGAGCTGGTACTCGGTGGGGAGGGGGTTGAACTGCTTCTCCTGCACCTTCTTCAGCTTCACGCCGTGCCGCAGCTCCCGCATCAGCTGCACCCACAGCCGGGCCTGGGTGGGGGACACGGCGTCAGCCCCCGCACGGCCCCAGCATGGCTCCCGTGCCCGGCCATGCCGCCGTACCCAGTCGGTGTTGCGCAGGTTGCCCAGCTCCGCTGCCGGCCGCTCCTCTGCCTCCTCATCCTCCTTCAGCTTCTGCAGCATCTGCCGTGGTACGAGACGCCGTCACCCTGCCCCGGCACCCAGCGGCACCAGGGGTCCAGCCAGTGCCGTGCCATGGGGCCGCAGCACTGATGTGCACCCCCAAAGCACCCCCATCCCCTCTACGAGCTGTCACCACCGGCACCAGCCCAGGGAAAGTAGGAGCCGGTGGTGCCACGGCACAGCACCGCGGGAGAGGGTATATGTCCCAACGCCGGCACTGGCAGCCCTGGTCAGGGCAAGCAGAGGGGAGCACCGCACTCACCCCAGTGTTTTGGGCCTGTGCGTGGTTTCCCCGGCCGGGCAGTGGTGCCGATGGGCGCCCGCGCTTACCTCCTTGGCATCCCGGATCTTGGCGAGGAAGGCTTTCAGCTCCACGGTCTCGGCGAAGAGCGCCCGGCAGACAGCCTGGTAGTGCGCCTGGGCCTCAGCGGGGTCGGCCAAGCGGGCGGCGCAGCACCGCATGGCTTGGCCAAAGGTGCGCACGGCACGCGGCGGCCCCTCGCCCCCCTCCTCCTCCTCCTCCTGCCCCCCATAGCCCTCGTCAGCTGTGCCGCAGCCACTGTCCTCCGAGTCACTGTTGGTCATCAGGTCGATGAGTTGCTCCAGCCGCGGGCTCAGCTCCCGCTCCTCGTTCTCGTCCAGCCCCCAGTCCAGTGCCCGGTAGATGGCGAAGCCCAATGACTGCACCATCTGTGGGGAGACGGCACCAGCTGGGGCCCGGCCGGACCCCGGCACCGGTGGCACTGGGGGGAGCCCCTCGGCACATGTGGCCGGCCCCGGCTGCCCCCCGACCCCCAGCCGTCGGTGCTGGGTCTCATCCCCCTGCTGCGCCCCAGGACCCCCTCACCGCAAGGCAAGGGGGGCAGGCGGCAGCGGTGCCCACCCAGGGACCCCTGTGCCGGGGTGCGATGGCAGATGGGCCAGGTCACCAGTAAGCTGCAGTGGGACCGGGTGGGCATCTGGCCCCCACATACCTGGGCTTCGGCGGAGGGCGTCAGCAGTGGGGGCAGCTCTGGGGGGAAGGAGGGCAGAGTCACCGCTGGCACCCGCGGCCCCCGCGCTGGGTATCCCCCTCGGCGTCACCTCCTGTCCCGCACCCCAGGGATGCTGCACCCACCCGGCTGTGGGGCACCCAGTGGGGCCATCTTGAGTGGGTCCCATCCCCAGCAGCTCCTACCCCAAGCTGGGACCCCCATCCCCATCCAATTCCATCCTGACCTAGTCTTAGGACACAGATCCACGGGACAACAGGGACCTGTGTGTTGAGCCTCGGCATCGGGCAGTGCCAGCTGCGAGCTGGCGGCGCAGCCTCCGTTGCCCTCCCTGCCCAGCTGAGAACGGCAGGCCTCGCTGGGCATTGCAGTCAATGCCGGCCCTGGGCAACGAGCCCAAACAGGAACCAGCCACTTGGCCCTGCTGCCTCCGTCCGGACCCAGGAGACACATCAGCGGCAGCAGCGTCACCCCTTTACCCCTCGCTGGAGCGAGCTGAGAGCTCTGCACCCGCAGGGAAGTGCTCCCCGCACTCCCCTGGGCTGCGGGCACTGGCAGCATGGGCACTGGCAGCGTGGGCACCAGCAGCATGGGCACTGGCAGTGTGGGCACCAGCAGCGTGGGCACTGGCAGGCAGGGACACAGTGAGGACTCGCAGACCACCCACAAGAGGCAGCCCGGGTGCCTGGTGTGGGCTGCGGTGACAGATTGTGCCAAACAAACGATGCTGCTTTCCACTGCAGAGCCAGCACACACACACACACACAGCACCGTGCCCACACACACACGAGCCCAGGACACACTCATGGGCAGCTCATACCCTCCTGGCAGCCGGACAGCCACAGGACGAGGAGCAGAAGTGGCTTTTGCAGCATCCCCAAGGGCAGTGCCCTGGGGCCCCCAGCTCTGCTTTCCCGATAGCGGCCGAAGAGCCGCTTCCATGGCCCAGGGGAGTGCCAGCCATTAGCTCTCCATTTAGCTGATCGATGTGGCAGCCACAGGGAAGTGCCGGCCATGTGCTGGCTGTGGCTGCGTGGGCCCAGCCCGGGACCTGCCAGGGATGCCAGCCCAAACACCGCATGAGAAAGGCAGCGCAAGCAGTGGAGACGCACAGTCTGGCCCTGCTGTGGTGCCATGCATGAGCTCAAGAGCACCCCTGTGCCCCCAGGCTGTGCCCGGCTCCCACTGCAGTGCCAGCCCTGGGATGCTTTGCCCTGGCTGGGAGAGGACATGGCAGCACATCCCCTGGGATGCCGCCACCGACACCCCAGACCCCGTGCCCGGCTGGAGCCCCCTCTCACCATGGCTCAGCAAACACTGAGCCTGGCTGGTCCCAGCAGCTCCCTCGAGCCACTGGGGCATGGCTGAGGAGGGAGTTCCCATGGGACAGGGAATTGGAGCAGCTCAGGTGGGTGCTGCCAGGTCACCCGGCCCAGATCCGGCCCTGTGCCCAGATGGAGCTGCCGAGCCATGTGCCAGGCCGGTGCTGCCACCTGCAGCGGTGCTGGGAGTCACCCAGAGCCCTTCCAGCTTTGCACTTTGCTGCAAAGGACCCAGATTCATCCCTGGGGAGATGGCTCAGGCTGGCACAAGAGGGACTTGGGAGCAGAAGGTGGCGCGGTGGCACCGGCTCCGGCACAGTGGCCGTGGTGGCTCAGGGAAGGGTGTGGGGCCACTTCCCTGTGCAACCGGCAGAGCTGGTGTGACCACGCCATGCCCAGCTGCCACGGGCACGTGCCGTGCCTGTGCATGGCCCTGCCCTGGGCATGGATCTGCCCCACGCACCCCAGTCCCTGTGGGCTGCCTGCGCCCCATCTCCCCTGGCTCAGCCCCACGCTCGTCCCCCTGCCACTGGGAGCATCCCCTGCCCGGCCACCGGCAGTGAGGACACGCAGTGACACCGCAGCGTCCCTGAGCTGGACAGGCGAGGGCGAGGACAGGCAAGCTGCCCGGGAGGCACCGCAGCGTCCGACAGTGCCGAGCACCGGGCGCCGTCCCCAGGCATGCTGACCTCCCCGTGGGGCAAGGCGGGCGAAGCTGTTTGCCGCGCTCTGTCATTAGGCGCAGGTGCTCCTCACCGTGCCGAGCTGAGCCACCCGAGCCACCCAGCATCGCCGCTGGCAGCCGGCCAAGCCTAATTACAGCCCGTAACTACCACGGCCCTGCCCAGCAGCACCAACCACCCGCAGAGAGGGCACGGCCGTGAGTCCGAAGGTCAGGGACGGTGCTGCCCCAAAACGCCACTTCCAGGGTGCTGGGAGAGGGCGAGGGCCGCGGCCCTGCGGTGGCACACCAGGTTGGGGATGGGGTCCCCTGTGGGGTCCGAGTGTGCAGGTGCGTTCAGGCGTGCGTGGCGGGTGTGCCCGGGTATGTGCCGTGTGTGTGCAGGTGCGCGTCCCCGTGTCTGTCTGTCTGTCCTTGCCATATGTCCTGCCCGCACCAACGGGCTCGGTGTCCTGCAGCCCCACGGTGGGTCCCGGTCCGGTGAGTCCCGCACCCACGGGCACCCTGCACACCCCCACCCCCCGGGTCCAGCTTCACCAGATCACCTGGCCAGGCCCTGCCGGTGCCGGTACCGGTACCACACCAGCCCTGGACCCCCGAGTCACCGGCCCCCCACCTGTGCCGGTACCCGCAGTGCCAGTGCCGGTCCCGGCTGTGCCAGCGCTGGTGCCGACGCCGGTCCCCCTTGCCAGGGCCGGGGTTTGGGGTTCGCCCCCATCCCTGCCGGTGCCAGTGCCGCCTTCTTGTGCCCCCCCGGTGCCGGTGCCGGCCCTCTCGCCAATCCTCCCACTCTCTCCGCTGCCTCACCCCCGCAGCCGGTGTCCCCAGTGCCGCACCCGTCCCCTGCCGCCAGCGCCGGCGACGCCAGCGCCTGCCCGCTCCCCCTTGCCGGTGCCGCTTCCCCTGCCCATCCCCCGCTGCCGGTCCCGGTCCTTCTCCTCCGCTGCCGATCCTTCCCGCCGGGACCGCTGCCGGTGCCCCCCCCCTCCCCGCTGCCTCTATCCCTGATCCCTCCGCGGCCCCGCCGCCGGCCTCCCGGGGCGGGTCGGCGCGGTGCAGCACCCCCTGCCGTTGCCGTTGAATAAGTCCCGGTGCCGGTAAATCCCCTGTACCCCCCCCTTCTTCCCGGTTTCGGCGCCCTCCCCTTCCCCCCCCCAAAAAAAAAACCCAAACAAACTCCGCTGCCGATACCACCCCGCCTCGCTGCGTTCTCTTACCGGGCGGAGGTGCGGGAAGAACGACGCTACCGTCACCGCGGAGACGAATGTCGGCGGTGCGGAGCGGGGGGACGGCGGGGGCGGCGGCGGCGGCGGCGGCGCGGCAGCCCTGGAAGCAGAGGGCCCAGGCCTGCTCCTCGTTCAGCGGCTGCTCGTAACACTTCAGCACCTCCTCCAGGGACAGCTCCCGCGGGGCCCCGCCGCCCGCCCGCGCCATCGCCCCATCCCCGCCGGCCGCCGCCGCCGCCGCCGCCGCCGCCGCCGTACGGGCGGGCGGGGCCCCGGGAGGGGCGGGGTGGGGAGCGGGGGTGAGAGGCGGCGGAGCGGAGCGGAGAGGAGCGGAGCGGAGCGGAGAGGAGAGGCTGGCGGCGGGGGATCGGCACCGCCCCCGCGCCCGCCGCTCGGCCACGCCTTGCGCCACCGCCCGCCCCGCCGGGAGCGCCCACCACCGGGAGGAGACGCGGTGGAGGAGGCGGGAGACCGAAGGGGAACGGAGCGGCTCGGTACGGACCGGACCGGACCGGCTAGGCTGGCGGGGTGCAGGATCGGGGTGAAGGACCGGGTGTCGCCGGGGTGTGGGGTGCAGGGCATGTGACGGGGGGAGACACACACACGCGGTTGTGGCTTCTGCTCCATGAGAGGTGCGGGGTGGCCACGGGCCACGGCTCGGCCCCAGCCCAGAGGTAGGAAGCCCACGGAACCCCCGTGCCACCTGTGGGGCAGGCGGGTGTTGGGACACGATGGCCTCAGGGGCAGAGGGTCACCTGGGGAAACATGGTCACGGCCAGGGGGGGCTCGGCTCAGCTGGTTTGGGGAGCTGGGGGAGGGAAGGGGCCAGGCTGGGGCAATATAACTCCGCGGGAGGGAAGGAGAAGAGCTCTGGATGTTGCAGCATGGTTCGGGCACGGCCAGGAGCAGCAGAAGCCAGCGGAAGGCGCCGGGGTGAGGAGCTGGAGTCTCTAAGGAGACAGTGTCCCATGGGAACACGGGGTGGGGGGGACGACATCCCGCAGCCACCGGGAAAGACTGGCGTGGCACGGTGCCAATAGCGGGGTCATGCCCAGGCACCATCCTTCCAGACCTGTGGGGCAGGCAGGACCATCCTGGCAGAGCAGAAAGGACAGCCGGCTCTCCGTGAAAGGTCAGATAAAGCAAATTAAAGTTCTTGTCATGATGAGCTTCCCATTTCCATGATGGAAGGAGCATAAAACCCCACCTCAGGTCTATTAACTCATAAGCATAAACTGGGGCCAATCCCGGAGCCGTGCTGGCAGGGCTGGGAGAGGGATGGAGCTGGCACACAGGTGCTCGTCTATCCCACACAGCCAAAGAGCTGCCCTGAGGCCAGAGACCTCTGGCAAAGAGTCTGGGACAGTGCCTGCAGCACCATGGGAGAGAAATGCCCTCCAGTGCCTGTCCCAGAGAACCTGAGCAGTATCATCTTTGGGGAAGGAAATGGGAGAACAGAGTTGGACAGCTGGGAAATGCAGCCCTGCACGATGCCCTGGGATTTGGGAAGGGGGAGGATGGACACAGGTGATCCAAACTGTCCGTGCATCTCTGGGATTACTCAAATGCACCATCGCCAGGGCAGGAGCACATTGAAGGGGGTTGGGAGCACAGTACCGGCCTCAGCGCTGGCTGGATCCGCATGTCACGGAATAGCCGCACAGCTCCGGCCCCCTGGAGCAGCTCTTGGCTGCAACACTGACGTCTGAGTCTGGCTTTCCGCACCAACGAGTGAGATTTGAATGCGACATTTACCCTGTAATCAGCAGGCTTTGGAGCCTGCTTGGGAAGTGACTTTAGAGGGAAGAAAGCTGCGCGTGCTGCCCGCCACAGCGGGTCCGTGCCGGGCCAAGCCGGCTGCCGGCTTTCCTGCGCTGCACACACCTGCCAGTGCCTCCGGACACAGCCAGGGCGGCACCGTCGGGGATAGAAGTGGGGAGGACGCGCGGCGTTTGAAGGCGGTGATAACCTAACCTGCAGGATTAATGGGAATACATTTGAATTCTAAAGCACAAAGCCCTCTGCTTTGGGTAAAACTGTAATTAATATGAAATCAAGATGTAATTAAAAGCTACCGTCTTGGAAAAAATCAAACAAAAGCCAAGTGTGTATGTCCATAGGGGAAATATAATTAAAAATGAAAGAAATAGGGGAAAAATAAATGAACAGGTTGGGAAATGGTTGCAGAGCAGTATGGGAGGGTTAGATTTCCCGCCTCCCTGCCACCTTTGGCATCGAAGCAGGACATGCCCCAGCGAGACGGCTGCGGAGCCAGGACGGAGGGCAGAGCCCTTTCCCAGCAGCCTGCAGCAGGGCTGCGTGCTGTGTGCCGTGTTTGTTTGCAGGTAATACATTCACATGGGTTTCATCTGTCATATGCAAAAAATTTCCTTAAAAAGCCACAGGGACCTGAGATGAGTGCACAGAGCACCCGTGGGGTTGGGCGCACCTATCCCAGTTTCCTTAGATGCTGCAATAAACTGGGGACCATGAAAGGAGAGCATTTTACAAGGTAGGTCACTCTTGTTGCATGCTGGCCTCAGATGTGGTCAGGAGTTCGAGGATCTTGCTGGCATCACTGCCTGCTGTGCAGCCCCTGGCTCCAGGCAGCGATGCCGAGCTCTTGGCTGCACCTCCCTGCACCCCCTCAGAGGGTTTCTCATCGGTTTGGCCACCACGGTGATGGTTTCCCCCTGGTTTTTCTTAGGTCAAACCAAAGATGAGTCCCTAACTACCCGGTGTAATGGGCCACTTGCTCCTCCCAGACTTTCTGGTTCCCCAAAACACCCCAGCCAGCCCTGAATCAATCAAGCCCCGGCCCCGAGACTGCCACTTCAGTCTCACTGAGGGCGATGCCAAGCCCCGTCCTGCTGCGTTCACCACTGCTGCCCTACACGCTGGTCTGCAGCATTGCTGTCTGCCAGGAGGTACCAGGCTCCTGGGGCGCAGATGCTGTAAGAGCTCCCCAGCCTCCTCTCTGCATGAATAAACTTCTGGAGCACCCCAGAAACCCAAGCTCCAGGTCAGAGCTGGCCATGCTGGGGCCAGCCATGCCAAGTGATCCCTTTGGAGGAGCACAAGCACGCTGATCCATGCTCCTGATGAAAGCAATGGGGTTGTGAGCATGGTGGCCAGCCCTGTCCTCAACTGCAACTGAGGAGGACCCGGGACATGGATGAGCCCATTCCTGCCAGGCAACCGTGGCTCACGGGTGTGATGCTTGAAGAGATCAGGCCGGATCCTGCAAAGCCGTCTGCCTTGTGGACTCAGTTTTATTGCAAAGGTCTCTGGGGTTTCGCACGCCTCTTGTCCAGGTGGGAGCAGCCAGGCTAAACCTTTCTCTGAACAAGGGGAGCAAGCCCGCAGGCTTTCCTGCCCTTCTCCAGAGCTGCCAGTCCCACATTGCTGCCTCTGGGCCAGACCCTGCTCTTGATGCAGCCGTACCTGGTCCTGCTGCTCAGCACAGCCGGGCTCTGCCAGATCTGTCCTGCTGCGGGAGGAGAGCAAGGCACTACAAAGGGCTCAGGGGCTGGAGAGGCAGAGAGATTGAATCACAGAGCGCTTGTTAAAGCTCCATTTCCTTTCCAGAGTCGTCTTCATTAATATTTTAATTAAAACCAATTCTCTGCACAGACTGCATTAACTTGGTGTACCTCACAGATAATGCATTGAAGGATTAAATATAGCAAGACCAGCTCTTTGCAGGCCAGTAAGCCAGCGAGGCCGCAGAGACCTGCCGGCAGTATTGGCAATAGAGACATTTACTGTTCCATTGCCACCTATGGGCGATGGCGTCCCTGGCCCGCAGCGTGAGACCCCACAGACGTGGGGCTCTGCGACACACGGGACACGGGTACTGGCCTGTCCGCAGGGAGCCAGGGATGCTCGGGGAGGATGAGACAGTGGACATCCTCGGGGAGGATGGGACAGTGGACATCCTGGTGGCCCTGAGTCTCCATGTTCCTGGCACATGTCCCAGTGGCTGGAGCTCAGCTCAGCCCCCGAGGCTGTGCAGTGCTGACCTCAGAGCTCACAGACAGGCAGCTTCCCCTCACCTCCAGCCGAAATTACCCTCCCTGCCCCGTCCCATGCTCTCCTTTTTATCTCTTTGTACCTTGCTAAGTAATTCCTTCTTCCCTGCTTATCTCCAAGATGTTTGGAGGCAGGTCCTTCCCTTCCCTTCCCTTAGTGATGCAAATATTTCATTCTATTGCAGATGACTCCTTCCGGCTTCTTAATCACGTTAATTACTGGCTCTAACCTCAGTCCCGCCTTCCCTCAATTCCTCCAGTAGCGACCCCCATTCTGACTCAGTACTCCCGCTCCCCTCGGAGCCTGTTCCTCCCGGCTGTGCCTTCCCAGGGACAACTCGGAGGTGCTACGTCCCACAGCCCCGCTCCCACCCGTGTCCCCACTCCTTCAGCTGTCACCCGTGTCCTCCGTTCCCCCACGTAGGCCATCCCCACCATCTGCGAAACGAGCCCCTTGCAGGTGTCCCCCCTGTCAGGGAGAGGTTTTGATTTGCTTTGCTGGCTCGGGGCTCCCCCAGCTCCCCAGGCAGCGTCAGAATTGGGGGTTTAAAGCAATTCAGAAATGTGATTTTGGAAAGGGTTTCACTCTCTGTCCCCAAGCCGAGATTCGGTGCTGTGACTTTCCGGCACGGTTGGCAGGCTGGTTGGGGGACCCCATCGCACCGCTAGGGCCAGACCTGGAGCCTCACCTCCCGCGATGCTGCTGGGAAATGTTTTCCCTGGCTCTCGTCAGCGAGCGCTGCTGACTCACTCGCTCCACTGCAATAAAAACATCCCACGGCCAATTCCAGCACGGCCTCTTCAACGTCTGCAAACAGAAGCCAGCCTCCCGACGGTGAACACCCCGGGGTTGTTCACCTGCCCGTACGCCGCCATGCGACTCAAAACGAATTGCCGCCTCCTGCCCTGAACCCTCTGCGGGGCACGCTAACGGCACCTAACCAGCAGTTCACCTAACCAGCAGTTCGTCTCGGGGAAGGATTAGATGAGAGGCAACTGGGGAAAAATCCCTGTGGGAATTCCACACTGCTCCCTCTGAAACCTTTATTGCCCCCAGCAATGCCCAGCTGGTGATTTCTGCCCTTGGGAGTTCCAGCCTCCTCTTGTCCCCTTCCCTGGGTGGTACAAGGGGCACCCAGCACCCTTGCCCCCCAGGGAAGCCCGGCTGGTCTGTGGGGGTCTGTGAGACCCCCCGCCCCAGCCGAGCTGATGCCCCTCAGGGTCTATCAGGGGAAAGCTCCTTCTCCTGGTGGCCATATGGCGGTGAGCCACTCACACACACTGCCGCCAACAGCCTCTGTGGAGTGTGTCCCCCCACGTCCCACCTCAGCCATGCCGCCCCACCACCTGATACAAGAGCTCCCCCCCCCAAATCGACACCGGTCGCCCTCCCCAAGATGGCAGCCACACCACCTCCGCCACTACCAAGATGGCGGTAGGGTAGGCGGGACCACAGCGCGTTTCCAGCCAATGGGCGAAGGTTGCGTCACCCGGCTGGCAGCCAATGGCGGCGCAGGGCGGGCGGGTTTGTTTGGCGGGAAGCGGGCGGGGGCCGCCGTGATGGCGGGCCCGGGCGGGAGGACGTGGAGGGACCTGCTGGGTACGTGCGGGCTGGGTAGGCCGGGGCTCCTCTGAGTGAGCTCTTGGCCTGGCGCTTCCCGCAGGGACAGCGGAGGGAAAGCGAGGGGTGAATGGTCCCTCTCCACCCTCATGTACCCTGCTGCTCCGGCCTGTGTGGTGCTCTGGGCTCCTGGCAGCCCCTCACCTCAGCTCCTCCTCAGCCCTGCTGCTCCTGCTCCTCCCAGGGACCCTCTCCCAAACGCTGGTGGCCTTCCTGTGGCCCTGCTGCAGCTTCTCTTCTGGGGTGGGGGTGTCAGGGCAGCACTTTGTTTGCTTTGGGCCAAGGGCCTTTGGAGGCTGATGGCTGACAGTGGCTGGCAGGTTCTTGGCTGTGCTGGGCTGCTCATGCTGAAGGCCACGGGGCTTTGTCTGCTGAGCTGCCTGGAGCAGACCTGTCAGAAACATCCTGCACTGCTCCTGTCATGCTGCCAGCATGACAACGAGGGTCTGACTGGGGCCACCTTTGCCCCGTCAATGACGTGTACCGTAGCAGCAAAGAGAGGGAGATGTCCCTGGGGGCTGTCAGAGCAAGCTGTGGTTATAAAAGAAATCCCAACTTCTCAGCAGGGAGAGCCAGGAAACGAAAAAGTGCCTTTAGGAGCGGAGCAGAGCTCCAGGAAGCAGCTCTACGCCTTCTGGATCGCCATCAGAACCTGAATGACCTCCTCCTGGAGGTAGGAGTGGGCAGTTTGGGGTGTAGTGGTCAGGCTGGGGATTGTGGGACATGCCAGCTGGAGGTGGGTTCCACCAGGGCCCTTCCTAGGGCAACTGTAGAATGAATGTACTGGGAACACAGTTTTCATGATAAGTGAAAAGAAAAAACAACACTGTGGGAATAAGCTGAACTTTAGAGGTCTGTGTTGCAGAAATGAGATTTTTCCCCCCCCCCCCTTTATTCCTCTGTTTTATTGTTGCAGACTAAAAATTGCTAAGCATGGTTTGGATTTGAGACAAAGGGAAATCCAGCACCTTTTCCTTGGGGTCAGAACTGGCTTCTTGTGAATATGGTGGGGGGGGAAAATCAGGAGAGACTATTGCGTTTTCTCTGAATTACGAACCATTTCTGACTAATGTGACTGTCTTTATGAAAACCTGTGTCATTTGCCTATATAGGCACTTGAGCCAACATTCTGACAGCCATGTTCTACCTTCTCCTCACACACTGGAGAGAGCTTTTGATTTTGTTAACTTGAATAGACTATTCAAATACTTCCCACAGTTCAGCCACAAGGATGTTTCTATACAGAATATTTGTCTTTATAAAAAGAAAAAAGGGGATTTAACTAGAAAAGGATCCAACATTTTGACATGTTTCATCAAATATTTATGTCAGTGTGGCTTCACAGAAGGGACTTGAAAGACAGAAATTTTGTTCCTGGTGCTGCTGCTGATCTGTTGGGTGACTGGGGACAAGTAACTTTGACCTGTATCTTCTTTTCTCTGCATAAAATGAAGATAACTGTACTTAAGCCTCTTATAAAGTACCCTGAAATCTCTGGTTTATCACGACCATGTGAGAGCTTGGTTAATTTCACTTCATTTGCTCCAGCCCCCAAGAATGCCAGGGCTGCTCAGTATACTTTAGAGGGAATAGGTTTGAAATTGTGTGCAATAGACGGCTAAGACTGTTATGTTTTTGTTTGGCTTCCAGGTGGAAGATTCAGTCAAGCCAGGTGGACAGGGTGGTGTAGAGCACCAGGAAGTATCGTCAGAATCATTTATAGGTGAGGGAAAGAGTATCTGTTGGAGACAGATGTGGGAAAGAACTTTTCTTTATGTACTGAATTTCTGCCTGTTAAATGCAATCCCAATTTTACTTTCTTTTCATTGTTCTGGTTTCCCGCTTGGCTACTCATTTCTTACTTGTCCAGTGATGACACTGCTGGCAAGGTCTGATCATTAAATATTTTGATTACTTGAAAATGTTACTGTGAGCCCTACAAGACTAAAATACAAAAATCTGCTTAGCGAGGATACTCCACCTCTGCCCCTGGTTGTTCTGCCCCTGTTTTTTGTACAGTAAAGGAATGATACATGGAAATAAAAATGATTTGCAACAAATAACATCTGTGCTGTAAGGACTTTAAGACTTTGGGCTTCTGTCTTCATAGCCATGTGTTCAAACCCTTTTTTTTTCTCCCGTGCTGACAGCTTTCTGCTTTGTGGTTTGTTTTGGGTTTTTTTGTTTTTTGTTTTTTTTAGTCTCTGTGCTGCAGGAACAGGCCTCAAGATTGGGTGTACCCACAGCAATATTGGCAGCCAAAAATGCTGTTACCAACATCGAGCGGATCTGCCAGGCTTCTGCAAGCCCCTTTCAAGTCCCACTGCTGAACTTGGACCAGAGAGTAAGGGAAAAGGTTTACATTTAGTTTATCAAGAAAACGGTATTGTTAGGTTTGACTTTAAACCCAGTTTATCTGTTCTGATAAAGTCACCCAAACATGTAGGACCTGAGCGGCTGATTATTCATTTATGTGTCCAATATGCTCACAGAAGTATGACGTTCTTCTCCTATACAGGAAAGCGGCTGGTTTTGACAGCTTGGAAACTAATTTTTTTGTCTGTTGCTGAAGTGCAGTGTTAACACAGGTCTCTGAGCAGATCCTGTGTTACAACCTCTGGTGTACCTCAGACTTGGTCTCTTTAAGCCACGATTCCACCTTTATCAATTGTCTCAGTTTGCGGTGTAGCCAGGTGTGGCGATGGCCATCCATACAAAAGCTGTGCCGTGGCTGCTGGCTCAATTCACCTCTGAGGAGCTGTCAGGTGTCACTGCTGTCAGCCTGGCTGCTGTTACTTCAGCCTTAAGATGGAAAAGTTTGGGCATTTCCCATGAATTCTCTCTACTATTCAAGCCTTTAAAAAACAGTAAACAGGGAAAAGTAACACATTGTTTTTCTAAGAATGCATTATTTACAAAGGAAATTATTTCTGCTTAATTTATGGGGTTATTCCAGAAGAGGTTGTCTTGCTTGCTTCAAACGGTCAAAGATTTGCTGGCAAACAATGTGTTCTGTCGCTCGCTCTTCTGTCAAGAAATGTGGAAAATGAAGGTAAGAACTCATGGAGAAATGTTGCTGTGTTACAGACTGTTTAGACTTCACCTGTGTGTTTTCAACCCTCCTCTCCCATGAAGGCCAGGGATAACTTAAATGGACTAGTGAAGTGCTGTGATTGTTCAGTTTCCCTCAGTGTTTTTCTTGCCACTGCTCACCTCTGCTCATGGTCGACTGCAGTCATGAACTCATCTTGAGAATGACTGTGGTCTTTCTGGCCTTTTAAAAGCATGAACTGAATTATAAATGATGGGGTTTTTTTTGTTTGTTTTGTTTATTTTAAAGCAAGTTCACTGGGAGCTTCCTTGCCTCTGTAGCAGGATTTGCTTTTTTGAAAAGGACTTATTAGAGGTTTGGAAGCAGGTGAATTATTAAAATTGTGTGGCCACTTCTGAGAAACTGCCACAAAGGAGAGTTGACAGCATCTTGGTGATCAAGCGTTGGTTTTTAGGGAGTCCAGAGATGTCTAACTCTTTCCATTTGTACTCAGCATGGCTCGTTCTCACTAGGAAGCAGCGAGGAAGAGCATAGTGTCTGGAGTTATAGTACGGGTAATGGGATTAAACTCATCTGAGGTGACACCACAGTTAATAGAAGCTTGGGGGTATCATTTTCTTGTCTATTTAGCTTCGCTGCCTTACTGTTATCCATGAAGTATGCTAATAACTCTCCATCAATTGGCGTGTAGGTTTGCTGTCTGGCCTAAGCAATCCAGATCAATCGACCAGACAGTGCTGAAGCTCCAAGCTGGCTGTGGGGTGGCACGGTCCCAGAAGCCCTTTATGTACTTTGCCAGCAATATTCAGTGCATCTTTGGCATTCTGGTTCTCCGCTCTATTTACCTGGGAATGCATGCAGAAAATAGCTTGAGAGAAATACGATAGTAGATAACAGGTCCCATTGCTTCACAAATGTGTTGTCTTGATTTCATTGGGTGGTTTGTTTTCTTAAGATAAGTGATGCTCTAAGTGGAGTTAAGGGCTTTTGTGAGCGGGATGGTTTTGGTTGCTCCCTGCTCTGGTGGGAAAGAAGGAAGAGGCTGATCTGTCAGGATAAAGAGGCATGCTCTAGTCTCAAATATCTGATCCTGGGCTGAAAATAGAATCCTGTGTGTTTTGTAGGCTGATTAAGATCTCCTCATTCTCGAGTAGACATGGAGATCAAGTGCTGCTGTGTAATTGAGATTGTTACAGTAAAGAATTAGGTTGTCCAAGACAAAGTATGTGGGCGAGTCTAGGGTCATGCTACAAGGCAGCTGCTGGTCGCCGCAGAAAGCTTGCGGGGCTTTGGCTTTTCTCCTGAATGGCTTGTGTGCCCAAGACTCCCAAGCACCTCTTCCTTCACAAGGTGTGAAGATTTTGTTTCTGACTTGGAGCGTTTTTGTATGGAGGCTGGAATGAGCAGAAGTTACTGCTGCACCCTGGAGTCCTGCTTTGCTAGGACAGTGTCATGGTTTAACCCCAGCCAGCAACTAAGCACCACGCAGCTGCTCACTCACTTCCCCCCCACCCAGTGGGATGGGGGAGAGAAACAAACAAACAAAAAGCTAAAACTCGTGGGTTGAGGTAAGAACAGTTTAACAGAACGGAAAGGAAGAAACTAATAATGATAATAATAACAATAATAAAATTACAATAATAATAATAAAAGAATTGAAATATACAAAACAATTGATGCACAATGCAATTGCTCACCACTTGCTGATCAATGACCAGTTAATTCCTGACCAGCGATCTGCCCCCTGGCCAACTCCCCCCGTTTCTATACTGGACATGATGTCACATGGTATGGAATAACCCTTTGGCCTGTTTGGGTCAGCTGTGTCCCCTCCCAACTTCTTGTGCCCCTCCAGCCTTCTTGCTGGCTGGGCACGAGAAGCTGAAAAATCCTTGACTCTGTATAAACACTACTTAGCAAGAGTGAAAACATCAGTGTGTTATCAACATTCTTCTCGTACTGAACCCAAAACATAACACTATACCAGCTGCTGGAAAGAAAATTAACTCTATCCCAGCTGAAACCAGGACACGTAAGACTCTCCAGGACATGCTGTTCCAGGCAGGAGCTGGAAGGGATGTTGCAGGGAGGCATGAATGGTGCAGTTTCATCTGCATGGAAGCAATGCCTGGTGCCAATTTTGCTGATGACGAGCCTGGCGTTCAGCAGCAGGACTGCCCAAGCAGTGTTGTTTTTTCCTCTGTGTCCATCGGCCTCTGCCCATACAGTTTCAGTGTCTCTTTCTGTCATCTCCTATTGGGAAATGGATTTGAGAGCAACAAACTCGCTTCAGAGACTAATAAAGAGTTAACAGGCTAAGTGATAATTCTCTAATCTGTTTCTGGATCTGAATTAACAAGACTTGAAACTTAGTGGTGTTACCTGTTTTCTGGGATATTCAGTGTTCCTTTGAATATGCAGAATCAGCATTATTTCAGGGGGACAAAGATGGATATATTTATCACTTGACCATGAAAATTTAAAATGGTGATCTATCTACAGCCCTAAACCATTCAAAATTTGTGGAAAGGAAAAATCAGATATAATCTTTCCGCATCTGGTATTTCCTATGTTGTCATTTTTTAATTTCAGTAAGTTCTGGATAGTTTGAATAAATGGAATTTAGTTTTTATGTATAGTTTACGTTAGTCAAATGTTAACGTTAACTGCAAAATGCAGACTATGACCTAATTGCGACATCTTGTTAGGACCCTCCAGTGCTGGAAGCTGTGTGGCACCTGCACAGAGGCGACATTGTTGGACTGGGAGAGCTGCTGGAGAGGTGAGCAGAGGTTTATAGGTTTGCAGATGTATTTAATCTCTTAAAGCCTATTGAAATGTAATCGGGGATTAGTCATGAGTATTCTGGACTAAGAATATAGTCAGGTGCTGGCAAGTGATCAGATTAGCAGGATTTAAGAAGTTACCCTGGGTAACTCTGAGCGGTTACTCTGGGTTAAGTAGCACAGTTCAAGATGTGGTGGCTGGCTGTCCGATGGCTGCCGAATTGGCCGCAATGTGAAGCAAAATGGTTCGGTGGGAACCACCACTGCAGACCGTCCTAGGTGATGCTTTATCTAGTGCTTTGTTTCACTGCTGCAGTGGGTGTGGGTAGTTAGCAAGCAGTGTGGGAAAGGACTCAGTCACCCAGCTCCTTGAATTTATCTGGGCGTGCCTCCAGGTCTGCTTTGGAAACTCGTTTAGCCCATAAAAATTAGTGCTGGTCTTGATGAGAAGTCTTGCTTTGCAGAAGCTGTGTGCTTCTGTCTTCCCCAAACCTTAAATTTTGGTGAGATTTGGCAGAGTTAATCTTCAGAGAACAGGGTGGTTCAGCCTGCAGAAGAGAAGGGAGACCTCAGAGCGGCCTTCCAGTACTTAAAGGGGGCCTACAGGAAAGATGGGGAGGGACTCTTTATCAGGGAGTGTAGTGATAGGACAAGGGGTAATGGCTTTAAACTGAAAGAGGGTAGATTTAGATTGGGTGTAAGGAAGATGATCTTCACTGTGAGGGTGGTGAGGCACTGGAACAGGTTGCCCAGGGAAGCTGTGGATGCTCCATCCCTGGAAGTGTCCAAGGCCAGGTTGGATGGGGCTTTGAGCAACCTGGTCTAGTGGAAGGTGTCCCTGCCTGTGGCAGGGGGGTTGGAACTAGGTGATCTTTAATGTCCCTTCCAACCCAAACCATTCTGTGAGGAAATACTTGAACACACAACTTCACATGTATTTTTTCCTTTGGATATGCTTGTTGTAGAAGCTTTTTATAAAGCAAATAAAGCTCTTGCTGTTCCAAATTAAAGAAATGAAATGCCACATATAGGGCAGAGTCCTGCACAGATGGTTCTTTCCTGAGTCCAAGAGGATGGTGGAGCAAAAACTCAAGCCTTAAAAGAAGCAGGAAGGATTGAATTGAACGTGCTTTTGTTTGTTCTCAGCAACCCGGCTGCCCCTGCTGTGGTGGAGTGGCTGTGCAACAGCCTTTGTGGCCTCTGTGAGCAGGTGGAGGAGTCCTCCAGGGATGTGGAGCTCGCTGGGCGCATTCTCTCAGGCAAGGCACTCAACTGGGCACTGGTGGATCGGGGTCCGGCTGCTGGTCTGCACAGCCTGCAGCAGGAGCTGTGCAAGTCAAAAGCTTGGAGGTGTAAGAACAGAGGCCTCACTTTGCATTTTCTTACCTGTTTCAGTCAGGGGAATCTATTTTTATATTTGGTAAATTTAGCAATTTTTTTTCCCTTCAGAGATAATTGTTTTGAATTTGTATATCCCCTTGAGTTACAGTATCACAAGAAAGTGTAGTTGCAAGGTGTATGGGGCCAGGGATGATATATTGAGAGTGTGATGCTCCTGCAAAGTGTCTGAGATATTTTGGACCAGAAATATTTAACAGTTCCATTTCCCCCCTGTCATTTTCTATTATTTATTTTGTGGTTTTGTTTAGAAAAAAATCACTACACCATTTGACTGAGGAGCTGTAGTCAGACCTTTGGACCAGTGCAATTGGTCAGGTACAACCCATATGAGTTCTGCAGTGGTAATAGAGCATAACACCTGTAAATTCTTCAGCCTTTATAATCCTTTAAGGTTCTGTGCTCCTTGCCATCTGTTGTTCTAGGTCCTTTTGCCTGGGTGTAATTTTACTCCAAGAAAATAAATGATTCCTGCTCACTGCTGTGTAGTGAATGAGGCTTTTCAGACACTAGTCCTATTGGGAGACAGATGGCGAGGCGAAAGAGCAAGTGATCTTTATTGAAAGGGAGATGCTGAAACACTAATTCCTTCTTGATTTGCAGACTTTGCAATACTGTTTCTTCAGAATGGCTTTCAGCAAACTTCGGAGCTGGGAAGGAAGTCGGAATTCAAGAATGTCCCCTATGTAAGGACAAAATGAACCTATTTACTAACGGTTGTTTAAAAGAGTAGTTTCATTATACACCTCTGTGCCTCACTGAGTGTAAATAGATCAGAGCTTAGAGCAACAAAGAAGGTGGTGGTGGTCCAGGTGCTGGAGTGGATGCAGAGGAAATGGTGAAACCAGAACAGAGACTTTTTGTATGGAGGATTTCTCCAAGGTGACACATCAAGGACTTTTTAAGCTTCCTTGGTTTCACCTTTTTTCCATTTGAATATGAGGCATGGAGTGCTGGTAAGCATGGGAAATGCTTGCCCTTTGGTCTATTGTATCTGTTCTACAGTAGAGCCTGAGGTAAAAGTTAAGCTTTAAATTAAGAGGGACAAAACTCTTTCTTTGAGTCAATTTACTTTTTCTGCATATAACTATAGCTCTTTTAAACTCTAAATGGTCTTAATTTGTCAATTTTGAACAGATCTGTCATGCCGTCTTGCAAAGAATGTTGACATGTAAGTGTTTTTGTGATTCCTAGCTTTGTGCAGTCACTGCTGTTTGCTAGACACATTCCTTGTTCATTGCTAAATCTCTAAGGGCATTGCTAAATCTCTAAGGAGAAATCCTTTGCCTGGGATGCTTTTCCTTTGTTATGCATAATATTTATGTCACTGATTTTATGTGCCTCTGCTTTCCCCTTCACTCTTGTAAAGTGAGTGTCTTCTACACTGCAGATAATTTCTTGCCTTTTATGCTAGTTCATTTTGATGCTCCCAGCTGCAACATCAGGTAGCTATCTGATCTGATTTTTAACAAGTTTGATTGGAAACAATTGTAGCACAGAGGTTAGGCCTAGATAATTTTTTTCTGCTTAGTAAATTAAATGTTGAGTTTACAAAGTTATGTGCAAGTAGGCTATTTTGCTGGCTCACAGTTTGGATTTGCAGACTGTTTTGTGAAACTTTTTTTTGTTTGTTTTAAATGCTGAGCAAAGACATCTAATGTACATGTGTAGTCTTTAAACAGCCAGTCTTCAAGAACTGTCCCAGGGACAACGTGCCTGTTTTGGCCTGGGCAGTCCTGATGCTGCTGCTGAGAGCCCAAGCGTAGCAGTGCCTGATTTGCATTGCAAATCCCGATGCAGAAAGACTAAACATACAGGAGGGTTTCTTTTTGTCTGATGTCACAGATGATCCTCATGGTAAATTGCTGTATTGGCTCTACAGCAGAGGAAGCGTTCCCTTACACCTCCTCACGTTCCCGACACCAGTGTATTACTATAATCTGTGCGGCTGCTGTTACTTTCCTATCTCCTTAGTGACAGCACTTTACCACTTTTGTTGCTGGCATGTTTCAGGAACATGCTCAGTGCTACTGCAGAGGTTAGAGCTTTTCCTCTGCTGTAAGATGACTGAAACCCAGGACATAACACCAGGACTGCTCCCTCCATTCTGAGTCTCTCATGGGTGCTGCCAGCCTTATCCCTTACCCCACCTCTTGCAGGGAGCATTGTCTTTAGACAGAGATGCCTTACAGACCTTGCAGAGTGGTTCTAAAAGGGGAAAGCTGTAAGAGAAGTGCTTTATTATTTAATATGTATGAGTCCCATCTCAGGTGGCCCTTTAACAGTGTTGGTACTTGAAAAATAACCCTTACAAACACGGGACTAGGGGAATTTTTGCAGTAAGAGAAGCAGGCTGTTGGCAGTCAGACAGGAGTCTGCTAACCTGCTCTTCATTTGACCTTCACGTTTGTGCAGCCTGCACTGCCACTGACTGACTTGCAGTCTGTGTGTCTGAAAATTGCATTAAATGAGTTTTATATGAGGTATTTTTATTAGCGTATACTTTTGGGTCACCTTTGAGGGGTTTCACTTAACTAATCAACTGCTTTGAAGAACATTAGGATTCTTTATGTAAAATAATTCACTATTAATGAAGACCTTCACAGGAGGAGAAGGACAGGCTGAGAGGAGCATAGGAGCACTGTACTTCATAGTACTGATCTTGCTGTGTTGAACTCCTGTGCCCGAGGATAAGTAGAGTTTATCTCCTTTTCTCTATTCTCCCCTACTTAACCTTAAAGTATTCCTCAGCAGGGGAGGAGAGTATTACGTATTAACACTGGACTGCCTCACGAAAGGCATGTGAGGGATGCCTGTTTTGCTGCCCCAGCTCAGTATTAACTGTAGGAGGCTTTTAAAGGTAGGATGGGACAAGAAACAAAAACTGCCGCTGCAGCACGCTGTAAAGCAAAGGGTCTCAGTATGTGGGCTTTTGAGTGGTGTGTAGGCTGATGGTCAAGGCAATGTGCTGTGCAAGCCACCAACCTGTTTGACTTCTCCAGTCATTTGGGGGCAGAACTAGCTTTTGAAGGACTTTCTGCTAAGCAAACATAACATGAAGTCCCACTGCTGTTAGAAATTTGTGGCGCTTACACCAGCGTGGTTTTTGTTTGGCGAGGGCAGTTAAAACCATTCTTTCCAGGGGTTGTTAATTCAAAGCTTGCTTGTGCAAATCCCTGCCTCCAGACAGACTTTTCTCTCATGCAGCTTTGCAGTGTTCACACTTAGAGATGCACTGCACAATTAGGATTGGGTTTGGAAATTGAATACTAATTTATGTGCATTTTTAGATGGCTTAATTATTAGCACATTCTTGGGAACACTTTTAAATTGGTTCAAGGTTAGTGTTAATAGTTTTTGAGTCTGTGTCACTTTTGAAAAAATTTCGTAAGAATTTAATGCTGCTGAATGGCTTCTGCATATTTCCCTAATGGGGTCACCTTCTTAAAGGTGCACAGATTGCTTGTTCCTGTTAGTTCCTGTGTGTTTAGTGTCACAGTTCTTTCCATTTCTCTCATTGTGTTTTTGTGTTGTTATTTTGGGGTACAGGGGTGCTTGATGCTGTTGGTAAAGAGAAGCAGGAAGAGGTTTCCACATTGCAAGCTATGAGGTTCTGGTAAGAAATGCTGTTCCTCCGAATAATGTCAGGAGGAAGTTTTTTTATCCACTGTTACACTTGTAACTGAAATAGGGGGAATGTTGTGGGGCTTTTAAAATTTATTTACACACACACACCACCCCAGATGGGGTGTTTAATATTCTCCTCTTTAATAAAATATGTGCAAATAAAAATGCTTGTAAGAAGATAAGCATCAGGTAGGAAAGGGTGTTCTGGCAGTGTTGGAACCAATCTTGGAGCACTTTCCTGGCATTTGGTTAGTTTCCCTCATCAAGTTTTCTCCCTCTGCTTCTGAGCAGAAACACCTGGAAGCTGCCGTCATGCTCCAATTCCTGCTTCCAAACCGGTTTTGTTTAACTCCTTTGTACATGTCAACATTCACTCCCGTCCTGTGCAGGGATATACATTAGAAAGTTTGTAAATCTAATAGCTACGTAATGTTGAGTAAGCAATGGATTTTTAGAAATACATACGAAAAAGTATGTATCTCTAGCAATTTGATAAGATAGGTGTAGAAGAAAAATTAGTCATTCACCCTAATCAGCACCTGGTTGATCATACTTCCTGTGCATTGTTTCTATTTCCTTGTCATTTGTAGGCTGAATGTGTTCAATGTGTCAGTTTATAAAAGTGCGGTTCATCCGGATTCCTTGCAGCAGTTTTTTAGACACACCCTGACCGAAGTTCTTACCTACAACCCGTTGTTGAGAGGTAGGAACAGGTGGGGAGAAGTGAGTGTCTCCAGGGTGTGTTATTGTGTGTCCGGAGCTCCATCCCACCTGGGGCCTTGCTAAATGGAGACCAGCCTGGGGGACCCAGAGCCAGAGAAGCTGCCTGACTCCCCAGCTCTTTCCCAGGGTCTATATAAGCAGGGTGCCAGATCAGACAAAAACAAACTCATCTGGGGTCTGGGCTTTAGAGGGCTGTAGTTCAGGAGAAAACTTTAGGTGGAAAATCAGTGCCTTCAAACAGAGCTTCAGCCAACAGCTCATGAACAGATATTTGGAGTAACATCTAATAGCAGCCTTTACAGAGGAGACGTGGGGGAGCTCTGGCTGCTGGGAGCAGTCCTGGCCGAAGGAGAAACTGGGTGGGAGAGGTGGTGCTGCAGAGAGTACTTGCAGCTAAGATAGTCTGGCCCCTGTGTGTGTTTGGGTTTATGCAAAAGACAGGGCCTTTCTCTGCTGACTGGCTGTTTCTTTTGGTATATTAGAGATAAAGGCAGGAAGGCTTCTAATCCGTGATTGGTAATTGTGAAGCTTGATGTTTTTAGGAAGAAATATGTTTGGACTACAAAATGTCTGGTAAAATCACTCTGAGTGATGATCTAGAGCTGCTTGCCTGTCGTGTGGGAGAGCTGTGTTGTTGCTGCCTTTCCAGTTCAAAGAGATTATTGAGGAAAAAGATGATTCCTTGCTGATTCTGTGTGCATGCGCTATGTTGGCCTACGAATGTGTGATCACAAGAACAGCTTTGAGATGACAGTGTGGTAGTGAAATGGCACGGTCCTTGTTGCCACAGTCCGTGTTCCAAAGACAAATTGGAGAGAGAGGATTTCAGTGAGCAGTTTTTAATGTATCTGGTTGCCAAAGCCCAAGGGAAGTCTTGTGTGGTTAAATCATGCATTTTGGGTGTATTTTAAAACCTATTGCTAAAGAGTAAACTTTTCTTTTTCTGGGTACAGTGTCTGATGCCATCCATATGCAGAAAGAGTGGAGCTTTACAAGAACTTGTTCACTGCTTACTACCTTGTACCGCAAAGTATGTCTTCCTGGTTTCACAAAGAGAACTTTATGTTGGGTTTATATTCATTGAAATATCTGAAGTGAGATTATTTAGAACTAGTGCATTCCAGCTACAGAATCTGAACCAGCTGCCAGAAATTGTAGGCAGGAGGAAGCATGAAGAAAAAGTACTACAGGGATTTTTGTTTGTGCAAAGCTCTTAATGAGAACAAAGATAACAAATGAAGATGTGAATTTTCACTGTTACAGAATATGACATGACTGCTGAAAGAACTGGAATATTACTGTTTATTTTAGCCAATGCTGGTTCCAAGCCAGGATGATATCTAGCCCTGGAAAGCTGAAGCAAAAGATGCACGCAGGATAGCTTTTTCAGGAGTCTTGCAAAAGACATCTGCATGTTAATCTTGACAGTATATTTCACTTTATGAGTGGCTGTATATCATAGCTAAAATGAATTGCTATTGCTCTTCCAGATGTTCATGGCATTCAGTGCAAAGGAGTTGATCTGCCAGCTGCAGCAAGTCCTGGAGACTCATGAAGTGAACTGGCAGCATGTCCTGTCCTGTGTTTCCACGCTGGTAGTCTGTCAGGCTGAGGCTGAGCAGCCGTTCAAAGGTAAGTAAGTAATGGCAAGCCTGCAAGCTAATGTGTACTTGTTGCTTCTCAGGTACTTTAGAGGGAAACCATGCTGACTGGTGTAGCAGCATAGTCATTCATAGTTGCTGTTTTGAGATTCCTGCACGGAAAAGAACAGCAGAAAATCTGATTTTTCCATTCAGAAATTCCGTGTCAGAGGCGATGCGAATGCCAGGCCTTGTGCCTGACACTTCTTAAACATACTGTACAGCTAAGAGTGGTTATTTGATAATTACCTTCATTATTAATTGGAGTAGTGATTACTGAAGCTTAGTTCTTCTATCTCACTTTTGCTAGCAGACCTTGTTTGTTAGAGTTTCTTGCTGATTATCTCATTGCTGGACTCCCTGCAATTCTTGCAGGTTGAAATCCTAGAGTATTTGACTGTTAAAAGTGCATGAAAAAATATAAATGAGTCCCAAAGGTTCCCCAAGCTGCAATACAAATCCTTCTTTATGTGGCAGATGTTTTATCACAGGTATTTGTCTTCATTTACTGTAGAAAATTACAGCACAGTTGTCAAGAGCAAAGTCTGAGGTTATTGTTTTATGTTTCTAGATCTACTGAGACATCTCCTGATAAAGGCCTTTGAGAATTATGATATGGAAAATATGATCACTGCATTCCTGATAGCTCGTCAGGCTGCTCTAGAGGGCCCTGCTGTGTTCATGCCTTACTCTGAATGGTTTAAGGTAAGTCTAGATGAGGCCTGACTGGTAATCTTTGTTTTAAGTATGAGAAACCTGTGCATAAGGAATGTTCTGCTGCACAGCAAAAGCCTAGTTTCAGACCAGATAGCCAGGAATTAGAGGGGGGTGAGGGGGTGGTGTGTGTGCGGAAAAGAGTAACAAGTGATTGTATTGGTATTAGGAGTGATTTAATATTTATTACTGCCTTTGTGTCTGCAAAGAATATATTTATTTGGCTTTCTTTTGGTTTTCCCTTCTTTCATCTTCTAAGTCCATCTTGTTCTCTAGTTACTTGTCAGGAATGCAGACATGTAATTCCTGTTGTACTCATAATCTTGGATGTACTTCAGTATCTTGATAACCAACACTGTTGTTCTTGCATAAGTTGTAGGTTATTGCAGATGAAGCATTCCTATTTCCTGGATGTTTGCATGCAGCTGTAATTGCTGTGTTTGACCTTATAGATAATTGGTTGTTAGCTTTTAGTTATAAACATGTAGGTATTTTAGGTATGCAAATCTCCACATAATTTAAACCTGTAAATTCCTTTTTATGAGTTTGCAAATCTAAGCTCAGCCTTTGCTGATAGAGTGTTCAGGATGTATCAAAAGGTAAACTGCTGATGTTCTGTATAGTTTCAGACTGGCTTATTTTCATTGAAATGCTCAGATAAAGCTGTGTAGAAACTGGCAGATTTGTGGTTCCCTCATGAATCTCAATCCTTTGGTGCATTTTGGTCTTGCCTTGTTTAACTCCTCTAAGAGTTCTCATGGTAGTGTGTCAGAACAAACTTTGAGCATGACATGGCAGGCTTTCTGGAAACTGGACAAAGAAACTCAAAGAAAACTTCCATAGAGATTTCTATAAACTTTCTCTGGAGCCTATTCTCCAGAAAGACTCTCTTGACAGAAAGCAGGTATCTGTAACAGATGTCTGGGATTTGTGTGCTGAGTTACGGCATTGCTGGGATGGGGATTCTCTCCACACTGAAAGGCTGCATTGTCTTTTTCCCCTGTTTCAGGCTTCCTTTGGGAGCTCTGGTGGTCACCACGGGAGCAGTAAGAAAGCTCTGGTCTTCCTCTTTGAGTTCTTGTCAGAGCTAGTGCCCTTTGAAGCAGCGCCGTACTTGAAGGTCAGAAGATGCTAATAGAGATGGTTTTCTAAAGACTGATACAGAACTGCTCCAAAGTGAACATACTTGTGCCTTTGACTAGGTTCAGCTTATTATTATTGTTATTATAGTAATTGCGTTATATGTCTGACTAGGTTCAGCATATTGTTAATATTGTTATAGTAATTGCATTACTTCTGATACATTATTTAAAACCTTTTCTCCCTGAAATAAGGAAGTAAAAATTCTTTTATTTACTTGACAAGAAGGAGAATTCCTCTCATGGAGTTTAAATTTAAGCACTTCAGGGATTTTGTTTGTTGTTGTTGGGAAAAATTGCATGTCAGTTGCCATGAAAGTGGCTTATCTTAAAACAAGCAATAACATCTCTGGTGGTAAACATAACTGGAATTTTACACTAAACTTCCTGTAAAAATGGCAAATCTTGTGAATTGCACACTTCAGGTCCATATAATGTACCCGCCTTTTGTGCCAACAAAACATCGGTCCATTCTGTTGGAGTACATCACTCTGGCTAAAACCAGACTGGCTGACCTTAAGGTTAGTAAAATTTGTCTCTTTGAGAAGAGTTCTTTCTGGATCTGTCAAAATAATAGCTGTGTTGCGACCATATGCATCTCTCTAACCTCACACAGGTTGCTATAGAAGATATGGGGCTCTATGAAGACTTGTCTTCCACAGATGAATCTGTGCAGGTACTGCTGGTCTGTCTAACAGTTTTCTCATCAGTGATGCCCCTTTTCCTCTGCAAAAGAGCTTAGGTTATCCACCTGTCTGCCATTCCTACCAAGTTTGAGCATGCTGCCAAATCTTCTCCAGCTTTAAGACAGAGGGGTTAGCGGCCATAAATATGCAACCTCTTCCCCAGATTTCATGAAAACTAGACTTACACAGAGGACAAACAAACTGCGATGAGTATTCCGTGATGATGCCGCAGGGGAACTCAGCAATTAGCCAGCCAGCTACTGGCCAAGCAGCACCTACATTAGCCATCCAGTCAGCACCTGCTGTTTGAAGCAGGAAAGTGCTGGTTACCTCTTGCCCATCCTGTACTGTGGAGTATAGAAAATAAATGGAAGATTCTGTGGGGGAGGATTTAAGGGACAAAGGGAGATCTAATGGTGTTGTATGGTGTGGGGATGCAGAGCACAGGTTTGCAGGAACTGGGGCTGCATTAGCTCTGCTGATTGACCAGCATGTTACAATAGTGACACTTCCCTCTATGGCTTTGCTCCCAATGATTTGATCATGTAGGAAAGCATTTTATATGTATTTTGATTCTTTTCAGTACAGCATATCATCTATTTGGTGGTGTTTTCAAAGTGTTCATATTTAAAGGAGATTTGGGGAGGGAATCTACAGTCTGCAGTTTCACACTGTGGTTCATGATAAGTTTTGGGTAACGACAGTAGTTGATAAGGAAGCATTTGGCTCTATTGCTCCTTCCTATATATTGATCACAAGTATGGCAGTCTAGGGGGCCTCATTTATACAGTCAGTTAGCTGGAGTACATGAAATACAGGCTGGTGACAAGGTAGTTGAATGTACTGCGATGAAATCTAGTTCTGTGATGAACTGAAAGTCATAAGTGAAGATTTAATTTAATTTCTTCCAAGTCTGATCTGTTTGTTGAGAAACTGGCCCGGGTTGTTGCAGTCTTAAGCTGTCTTACGGCTCGAACAAGAGAAACCCGGGGTGGCAGTCCCTCTGCCTGGAGTGTAGTAGCATGGGCTGCAAGCAAAGATTATGGGTCTTAATTCCAAATGTACTAACTAAAATAGAATAACAATATACCAAATCCAGAACAGAAAATATACTGTCCCCGTGGGGGACAATTGAATAAACAATGTGATGTTAAGCAGGAGTATCTGCTGGAGTTGCTGTAGGAGGTGCATACAGAACAACATGGACCTTTGGGCTGACCCAGAATAGCTGTTATTTATAACAGCGTTATCGAGGCAGGCTGATGGTTCAGGCTGGTTTCTCCATCCTGCAGTTTTGCTCTGTATCAGGTAGTTCTTGTTATTCAGTTGTGTTTGTTCAGTCACTTCCCTTCACAGCACAGACAACTGTTACTAACCCTGAAAAAATAAGGAGGGAAGATTATCGTTGTCCTTGAGTTCTCACAATATCTTTCTCTAATTGTTACTTGTGTGAGCCAGCCCCAGGGCCAGGCACTTCGTGACGTTGAAAAGGCCCTTCAGATATTTGAAAACACAAGGAAGATCCCAACATCTGTGATAGAAGCCAGGTACCGTGTGCTTCTGACTCTTTTTGTTTTCAGCTATAATAATAATAATAAAAGTCAAGTCCAAATCAAAATAACAAAACAAGAAAAATTGAGAATGTGAGCAAAGGAGGTTTTGGGAAATTCTCCCCATGTTATCTACTTCCTCAGTAGTCATCTAAATAGAGGTTATTTGTGCAGAGAGTAAAAGGCATATTCACACCTGCAAGAGAAGTGCACAATTGTTATAATAAATAAAAAGCAAAATTAAAGAAATGAATAACTATTGGTTAATCTGAACTTGATTTGTCTGTGGTTATTCATGCTACCATGAATATTTCTTATTTGCAGGAGCCAAATTAATTCTTGAGGTAACAAAATGGTACTTTGCAGCTTTGACATTGTTAATATTTTGCTATATTTGTTTTCTGTCTCAGTATTTTCAGGCGACCATATTATACTTCCTGGTTTCTTCCTGCTTTGCTGAGGCCACGTGTGGTTAGTGTTTGGTTTGGGCTTTTTTTTGATCCTCCCATCTAGATGTGTGTTTGTAGACAGGTAATTTGTGCCTAACCTGCCTGTTTTTCTATTGCAGCTCCCTAAAACCCCAGATGCACGCATGGCTTTTATAGATTCTTTAAAGAGGTATTGAGACTTCCCAGTGTTTTTTTTCTGTGCTTCTGGACTTTCTCTTCAGAACATTTGACTTTACATCAGATTATTGGAGGCTTTGACGCCTTGTTTACAAAACCCTGCGTGTTGGCTAACCCTCTTGGCAGGGCTTTGTGGCCAGGCTTGTGGCTTGCAGGTTGTGGATGGGTAGCTTATCTGTATAGGTGAATGTCTTCAGTTCTGTAATTAGTCCTCTAGCCACTGTGAAACCATTATCTAGAAGTAGTCCCATGCAGCCCTCTGACTGCAGGCCAGATATGTTTTTATGCAAACTTTGGAGGATACTGCTGAATATAAAATTTCACCAGGAATACGAGCCCCCCCCGTGAAAAGCTCTCCTCTCTTTGGGAGAGGATATGGGAGAAGTGGAAGATGAAACTTAAATGTCTGTTAATGCTTTGAGTTGCTCTTATGGGACACCAGGATAATGCCTCAGGAGAACGCAGGCCCTCTCAGAACTCATGATTGTCCTGTGTGCATGTTTAAAAGTGCTTTTCTGCACTGCAGGAACAGCTTTATTTTAAATCCACTAATTCCTCTGTAGCCTATCATGAAGAAAAAATATTTGCAACGCTGCCTACAAATGAGGCATTTGGCTCTGCCTTGTCATTCCAGCCTGACTCTAAAAAAGACTGGATTTTTTCTTTTAAATTAAAGTTGTAAGAGGAGCAGCTGAGTTCTAGGAAGCCTCACGTAATATATTTTTAGTATTGAATGCCTGCCCAGCAAGTGTTAGAGGTAAAACTTTTTGGTGTCCATCACGTTAGTGTTTTAGATGTGTGAATACTGCGTGTCATATAACTTACACTCTTATGTGATCTTAGACACGTACTATATATGAAATAGGTATTAATACATGCATTAATGATATACATAATATTGTTTTTGTGTAGTGTGTGTTACACATGTATAATACTTGCTATGAAAGCCTTGGATATAAATTTCTGGCCCTCATGTCAGATGATGATTAAAAAATGCTTCAGATGCTCAGTATGCTTTGGAGCCTCTGTAATTACATTTCATAGCATAGCTGTTGTTTATGCTTATATTTAATAAAGCTGAAGTTTGAATGTGGTTATGCAGTATAATAAATGTCTCTTTTTTCTTTTTTTTTTTTTTAAATTATTATAGCGCTGATAAAATACCCTCAAACTTGTACTCCACATACATGCAAGCCTGTTGTGCTATGAAAGAGAAAATGTTACAAGGTAAAAAAATATGACATTTACTTATGGATCAGTTTGAAGAAAAGTTAATTTTTCCATTGGTGCCCTCCTGAATTGAAAATTTTCAAAAAGTTACCGCTGATTAGGTCTTTAATCTATACGTAAATATGTGTATGTTCTTTATGTCTTATTGAGGTATTAAATAGTTACTCTCGTAATGACTTTCTCTGCCTATCCTGCTTGGGTGGGATTTTTGCAGTCCATGCGTAGCTCTGTGCTGAGGCTGCAAATGATGCCTGAGCTAGCTGATTTAAATCTAGCTCAAATACATCTCCATGAATCAGCGTTTGCAGCTTGAATGCTTCTCAGCTCTGGCTAGCCTGGGGTGTGAACCTGCTGTGTTGATCCCTTGCGTAATGGCACTTGGGCTGCCTGAACTCACCATCATCCTCTTTTAACAATGGATTACTGTGCGTGACTGAGATCTGGGGAAACGGGAGGGGCTAGGGATGGAGCCAGCGGCAAAGGGATCACAGTGCATAGTTTACATGTGTTTGGGTGGGAAGGCCCCACTAATTTCGGGTCCCATCACTGTAGCCACGTTACTGGTGCAGTGTGTGTCAGTGTAATAGATATTTAATGAGCTCTCCTATCTCTTTCAGTAAATGAGTGTTTCAAACGTATCTTCAAACGGGCAACATCCTCACCACAGGTTTATACGACATGAAAAGGTCAGGCTAGCGAGCAGAGATCATTCCCAGAGTGTGGTGGCGATAAGTGTACTCTGTACAGAGACGGATCTGTGATTGACTCCTGCTCAGGGCACTTTGGGCGTCTGAAGCTTTCTGGAGATGCTGTAGCTCGAGAGGCGTGACAAAGCAGTCCTGGGGAACCGCAGATGTGCAGCAGTCTGGCTGCGGAGGTTGTCCTGGCAACCGGCAGGGATGAAGGATCCCTGTGTGCCGGGATCGGCCCGATTCCCAACGGGCAGCCAGGGCTCTGCAGGAGTCCTTGAATTGCCAGTGACCTCTAGTGGCATGTCCTAAGCTGAGCTGTGTCCCCTGTATCCTGATCGGCCTGATCTGCGTCCTAATCCCATCCTCTGCATCCTAATCCATCCCTGGGGCTCTTGCACAGAGGCTGGATTTAGGGCAGGACTGAGTATTGGTCAGCTGTAAGCCTGCCCTGTTCGTTAGTGCTCATTCTTGCACATAAAAGTGACTCAGCAGTCTCCTAACACCTTGTTGCTTTACAGTGTGTTTATAACAAGTATTAATTTAACCTTTGTTATTTACTGCTCTTGTTCATGGTTGAGTTATTTCTGGCCCATGTACAAGATGCTGTTCCTGTCTAACGAACTGTACGGGTGGTTTTTGGGGCTGTGCTGTGGCAGCTTGTTGCTGGTGGCACTCTCTTTCTAGTGGTAAAAGGAATTTCCTTTTATTTCTTCTTTTAAACAAAAAACAGAATAGACTAACATGTAACATCTGGAGATGTTGCATGGTGTTGGGCTTGAGGAGAAGCTGATGAGGTAGTATTCACGCTGTAATGTCTGTCTCTGTGTTTTGAGACTGGTTCCAGTCTTTTGAGGTCAGCAAATGTTTCTGTAAGGGGCAGAGAGCTAAAGTGAGTAGGAAGGGAACTCTGAAAGGAGAATTCTTTTGCCTCTTGTCTTTAAAAACTGAATTCCTTTCTGAAACTAGGCATAAACTCATAAATGATTAATCAAATAGCACATTTTGAATGTAAAAACAAAGCTATATATGTGGCAGATTGACGGTTTGGGGATCTGTTATAGCTTACAGAAAAGTAAATACTGCTTCTACAGAAAATGTGTGCAGAAATTGCTGAATGCATTTTATGAACTGATGTACCGCACAAGGGTGAGGATGATGTGTTGCATTTCTCTCTTACTTGTCTAGATGAATCAAAAGTAGAGACCAGCCATTCCAAAGAGCCTGTTGAGCAGCTGAAGGCTGAACTGGCTGAACTAAGGACACTGATTGTGGACCAGGCTAAATACAAAGGTATGCAGGAAGGCAAGTTATAACTACCCATAATTGACTGTTACAAAAACTGCATTAATAAAATGTGGCTAATGCTAGCCAAAGCAGCAGCAGTACTTGCTGCTGGTACCTTAAGATGGTAATCTTTCAGATCTGTATAATCCTTCCAGCTATGAATATATATATATTTTAATATCTGACGTATTTCCCATGCTTGAGTTCAGAACTTAAGGTCTGCATCTTTGTGATGATCACTTGGTACCACCCTGATCTTTGCCAAGATTGGCAGCCCCATTCCTGGGACTTGCCTGGTGACTTGGGCCCCCTTTTGAAGGCTGTTTCCTTTCTGGTGTGAAAAACTATTCTTGATGTGTGTTGGTAGTAGTACTGGGAAAAAACAATGCTGTCTTCTAAAATGAAGATGATGATCGCTGTGTTCCAGCTAACATTTTTTGCTCATTGAAGCTTTTCATAACATGCTTTGGGCTCTGATCAATTAGAGTATATATTTCACTTCTTCCTCTTATGTGGAGCTGTAAAATCTTTCATGACTTCTGTCCTGGTTCTCCTCCTCTCCTGTTACCTTCCTGCAGATGTGCCAGCACAGATTGCAGTGATTTCTGACAGACTCACAAACATCTTGGGTCACAGCAGTCATGAGAATGAAGCTGCTACTTTGAATTCTCCAATCCAAGTTGATATTTCTGCCCCCAGGCTGGAACCCAGCCATCAGAGTGTGAGTACCATCTGGCTTTGGGTGAGAAACTAGTGGGGTTGAGTAGGTAAAAATGCATCTGGATAGTCCCTGTGAAAGGTTGCTTTGTCTGTGGAGAACAGGAAATACTCTTCTCCTTTTGTCTACTTTGTGCACAGACTATGCATATGTTTTAACCTCCTGGAAGTTGTTGGGTGTCTGGTGGCGAGATCTAGAGATATATTCTATCAGAGCAGTCCTGTGATGAGCTAGGCTTTCTTCACCAGGCTTGTCTAGATATTTGTTGTGTGCTGGGATCATTCCTGGGCTGTTACAGGCTTAACTTTCCATCTCTTCTTAGTGCCAGTGGATCTGTACAACTTGCAGTGAATGTCACTAACCAATTCATTGCCTTGTTTTAATGTTGGGAAACATTATATATATATATATATACACACACACATGCAGCACAAAACTGGATCTAGATATCCAGCCCAACAAGTAGGAATTACCAGTGGGTCTCTTATTCCAGGTTGTTGATCTTCTGCTGACATCGTTCTGCCAAAACCTAATAGCTGCTTCCTATTTTAACCCTCCCGACAGGTAAGATGCAAGTGAAAGAGTGGGGAAATCAAAACTCATTAATACGCTAGAATTCTAACACTTGTCCAGGGGTGAGGAGGGACTTGTGGTTGTTAATACCCACTATACCAGGCTGGCAATTGCAGGCTGCTTTATCCTGAGTATTCTGTAATCTAAGAACTAATGTGCTTTGATGTATATGTGTAAATAAAATATGTTACTCCTCTGTCATTACTGATCCCTTTGGAAAAAGGTGGCATTTGGCTCTGTGACAACATATAAAAACTTTCCACAGATACTACGTGCTCAGGTTGGCGTTTTCAGCTGAATGGTGGGGAATGGAGCAAATTCTTTTTGTCCAGCAATTATTTGCTGGCTGATACTAGAGATCGGGGGAGGAGAATGCTTGTCTTTTGACAGTGAGCACTGATGTGTCTTCGGGGTGTCTTTTTGGCACGTTCAGTGCTTTTGGCGCATTCAGCCTTCATCCCTAATGCCATATCTAGTGTGAAATGAGTGAGGCATAAAGTCTAATGCTGCAGGCACAGGAATAGCAGCATGATACACCTTCTAGCTGCCTCCCATCCCCTCTTCCCCCTGGAAGTGATTCAAGTGACTCAGTTTGATTCTGGCCTGTATGAGGAGGGAGAGGTAGCGCTCCTCTGCCACTGGAAGGACTCTATTAATAGCCATCTCTTTCATGTTGTAACAGAAGTCTGTAAACGTTATTGTTGTCCCTCAAACGGGGTTCGTTTACCTGGTGTGCAAGCCAATAACACAGTCTCGAGGTATTTTCAAATTAATTTCATTGATGCGCATGAATGGGTGCCTGTCTCAAGACAGCACACCTTTGTCTCAAAAATTCCTATATTTATAAACTTAAGAAATACATATTCATTATTATTACCCTTAATGATTGGTTCGTTCTTCTTCGCCTCTCCTGTAGATTAGTGCACAGACTCTGTCTTCCTTCCTTCCTTCATTGTCTTCTTTTGAGTAGGTGGTATCATTTGAGTAGGTGGTCAATGAGTCGGTGGTCACCATCTCCTCCTGTAGGAATTACCTTTTACCTATTTCTTACTCTGTCTTGGCAGTTCCAAGTGGTTCTTCAAAGTTTATTGACCAGACCACAATCCATTCCCTTTTCTGACATAAACATAAAGCCACATTGTCTAATAGTTAGTTCCTAAACCCTAAATCATGTCTAGTTATTGTTTCCCTATTTTAAATATTAACTGATTGGGGCTGTATACAGTACATTAGCAGTTCCCTGGTTATTTCAATCATATTATACATATTAATTGATAACATTATGGCCCACATTTCAGGGGAAAATCGCTTTGTTGGAAAACAGCAATGTACTGACAAGCTGCCTGTAATCCCAGCTGCTGACAGTACTGAACTAGGTGGCTGCCTCTCTGTAGTGCAGCATGCTTTGGCAACCAGAGCGTCTTTCCCTCTCTTTTACACTTCTGCCCTGGAGCAGATCAATCTATATTGAAAACCTGTGCTGGAAAGTAGTTGTGATAAACAAGAGTGTCCCAGGAAATTGTTTCTAAACCCAGCTCCCCATCCAATCTCCTCTGAGGATGTTTATTTCTGTCATCTGGGTGGGAAAGTCCCTCCCTCTGTCCCTTCCTCTGTTTTGCAACAGGACCTTATATTAATTCCTTTTTGCTCTTGCTTTGTTTTTTGATCCCATTTATTGCTCTGCCTCTGTTTACCTTGTGCTCCCTGTCTGAAAAAAAGCTGTCTGTGCCCCAGGCAGCTTCCTCCTTTCCTTATTGTCGTCTCTTACTGAACACCTCTTTGACTATATAGTATCAAGTATTTGAGGCAGAGCACTGGTGGAGTTCATGCCCTCGTAGGGCTCCTCTGTTGAGATAGTCCAAAAGTGACACTTCCTTTGGGCCTATAAATGGAATGATAATTGTCCTGTATTTACAGACAAGTATGGCTCAGGTTCAGTGTGTTTAAGCATTTTTAAATACCTCTTCCTGTATTGGGGGTAAAAAGAAGCAGTAAAATGAGCATGTGTTTTTTACCTTCTGCAGGCAGGGACCATGTCTTTCCTTGTTTGTGAAGATGATGTGTGGACACAGGAATCTTTTACCTGCCCTTCTGGGCAGGCTCTGCCAGCTTATTTATCATCAGGTTAGTTTTCCAACCATGAATCATATGGTTATAGTGTGCTAAAGGCTATCCTACCTCCATTTCCTGAGCTGTGGGGTATGTACCTGTCTGGACCGCACTGTGAAGGGGCTTCATTAATTCTCAGGCTTCCAAAAAAAAAAAAAAAAAAAAAAAAAAGCCACCCTGACAAAAAAAAAAAAATCCTCATTTTGGACAAATAGTATGGGCTTGCTCTTAGGAATGTGAGCTGAACATTTCCCTACAGAAATACTACTGTAGAAGGTTAATGCATTCTGAGATGCTTATTTTAACTTCTGTTAAAATGCAAGTTTATGAACAGAGCCAAAAGAAAATAGTAGAATGCTTAATTCCCAAGCTTTCACATAGAATATTTTACTTGTACACCCCTTTTAAAAATAAAAGTAAGACCCCAAGTCTGGGGTGCAGCAGTGCATGGTTTTCTTTTAGAGAACTGTTGGTTTTATTTTCTTTACACCGTGATATTGAAAAGGTGAAATGAAAAGGCTGATAGGCTACATTAGCTGTCATAGAAGCTAAAAAGCCTTGAGAGGCTCAAATTCTGTGGGCTGAATTTACAGCTAGTTGCTCAAAATTATTGTTTTACAGAAATGTACAAATTTTGCTTCAGGTTGATCAAAGCTAGCGGCACAATTTCAGGGAAACAAGAACATGTTTAATGTAACTGGTGCCTCTCATCTGCTAAATTGATATCACTGCACTGAATTAAGAAATGGGCAGAAGCACTGTTCTGCTACTTGATTAATTCTGAGTTTTTTCTGAGAAAGGTTGTTTTGTTACAAATGAAATGTCTCTCTCTTTGGTTCTTTACTAATGGTTTGGCTTGCAGGGTCCTTCCCTGAATGATGCTCACATTTTAGGACTAGCAGCTTTTGTGATCCACTTAAGTGAATGCAGAGCTTTAATTCCTGAAGTGAAAGCCAGTTGTGGGATTTCTGAGCCTGTTTCTGAAAAGGTCCTTTCCATTTCGGAGTACTGGAACTGCTTGCTAGTGTGCAGGACAGAAGAGTCGTTTGCCTTCTGCATGAGGTGAGATCATGCCTCCACCACGTCCTTGCTTCCCCAGGCGATGGGTTTAGGTTTGCCACTGGAGGGGTGCTGGTAAAGCACCCGTGTTCCTGCGGAGGATTTCCAGAGCATATGTAGGTGTTTGTGCTGCACAGAGGCGCTACACAGAGAAACAGGCTGATGGTGGTCCTGTGTGAAGTAGCATCCTGATGATTGTACTGCCTGCTGGAGGAAGGACTGACTGGATGCTGTCAAGGGTTTTAGTTTAGTCTCTGATTCTGAAATTTGTGCTATTAATGTACTTGGGGTTGGAAGCACATAAATAGAAGTGGTCCCAGAAGCAAATAGGTTTGGGACATGTTGGTTAAAAGCATTTTTAACACTCAGTCTTTGTTTTTACTTTTGACTTTCATGAGTGGGAAAAGATGATTGAACCAACGAGATAATGGAGTTCTTTCTTTTTCTCTATCAGATTTTGCACTGCAGCAGCATCTTACCTTATGTGCAAGTTTCCATCCTATTCTTGTGAAGATTTGTGTGCCTTGCTTCCTCCTAGCCTTGTTAAAAAGGTAAAACGAAAGAAGTTTTGCTATTATTTATGGGGAAGATCAGTCTCAGTTCAATTTCCTGCTGCAGACCCTTGTGCAACTACAACTTGTACAAAGAAAACTATATAAAAATGCATCTTTGTACCCTCCCATCTTACCATTTTGTGTATTTGATTGTTTGGCAGTTTCACACAACCAGAGGTTGCACTGGGCCTTTTTTTGTGGTGGAAATGTGCAGGGGTTTTATGCCTTTGTTTTAGCTGCAGTACATCGTGCCACGGCTGAGCTTGGGAGCTCGGGGAATCCTGTGTGAGGAGGCTAAAACAGACCTAATCTGGAGTTCCCTGTCGTGCCCCTCTCTGAACTACAAAAGAGCCAGCCTCTGTCTATGGAAGCAAGCACGCTTTCAAGAGCTCTTGAAGGAAAAAGCACTCCAGGTATAAATCTTTTCCATGACTTAAGTTCACACTGTGATTCTCATTTTTCAGATCTGCCCTTTGCAATTTCCTTATTGGTGATAAAAAGCTTCTTGTAAAAACTTAATGTCTGAAAAGTTGGTCTGACAGCTGAAGATGGCATGGACGCTAGGTTATGTGCTCAATGTTATCTGTAGATTTTGATGGTGATGATTAGAAGTAGATAACTAGAGGTAAAGCTTTTGTGTCCTGCCTATTGCAAAAGTGGAAAGCCTGACAAGAAATACCATATCAGTAAGAAAATGATCAGGAACTGTAGAGAAAAGGCCTGTCCAGAACCTTAGCTTCCTACTGTGTACTGTATATGAAGTGATGGTGACTCAAATAACTGAAAAAGCTTGCTTTCTTTGGCGCTTTCTCTAAATGTCAATGTTCTCCTGAACCACCTGTGTATCTTGGATTGTTTGGCTCTGCCTTGCTATGAAGCAGGTTAACATCTCAGCTATTCTCTTTATATCATCTTTGCAATGTATCTGATTTGACAGGATTTCTTTTTTTAACCTAGTTCATATAAAACCAGTTTGTCTTTGTGCAGAGAAATTTGTCACGTTACTAGATGACTCCTTGTGCTTGGCTAGCTTGATGTACAAGGCTAAAATACCTTTGCATTATAACCTTTCTTTGATGCTTATAGCAGTCTGTCTGACTATGGTGCTTTGTTCATTTTAGCATTTGTTTCTAATAAAATACGTTCATTCTGGTATCTAGATTTTAAGAAGATGAGCATGTTTGGAAATGTCAAAGGGGTGGGTGTGTGAGAGATGCTTTACAGGCTTGCTTTCAGTAAATTTTTGAATGCCAGTGGGGTTTTAGTTTAGATTTCTTGCAAGGGAAACAGTGCAGGAGAACTTCCTTGGGTTGATGTCTCCTGTTTCATATCTCTTAATCTGCACGGGATTTTGTCTTGGTGTGGGTGAAGGTGGGTTTTATGTTGGGAAGAAGGTGGCTGTTCTGCACAAGTTACTTGCCTTGCTGGTCTTTCCTCTTACCTAAATAGTTGCTTTTCCCAGTTGTCTTTCAGAGAGTGGCTGCTGTTGGAGCTGGAAGTGTACCCTGAAAAAGATATTCTCTCTGCTTCGGAAAGGTAAGTGCAGAGGGCCTCTGTTGAAAAGGGAATAGTTCAAGAGTCTTTCCCACCCAAATTAGGAAAAAGCATTAAAGATCAGGAAGTAAATAAACAAGCTGCTGCAGGACACAAATGCCTGTTGACTACTCTGGTTTGTTCAGAGTTCAAGCAATGCTAGAATGTGTTTTAACTTGAGGAAGTTCACTGAAATAACCTCTGGCCTGCATGTGCAGTCCTTCCAAATAACTTTTCACAAAACCTCCCCATTTCCGGAAGCAAGAGATGGCTGACATCAGGACATGTGGTGTCTGGTGGATGACTACTTTTGTATCTGTACTTATATGGGTGCTTTTGTTTGTCACTGCACTCTACTTGGTGTGGAAACTTCCTTTTACATTAAGGGAAGGGCACCATTAAGATGCTGTGATAGACTTCCTATCTTCTCCTTTTCAATACTGCAGACAGGATTTTCATTATTGGGCCATCTATCAATGGTATCTTCCAGCACCTTCTGCTTCTGGTGGCTGTGACGGAGACCTGGAGAAGGCATGTGGCATTATTATCAATACCATTCTGGATTCCTCGCAAAGGTATTCTGTGTCATGACTTGCATTTCTGCAGAAGCAATGGTTTTGCTAATGACCTTGCAATCTAGGAGCTGTGAGCTTGTGCCTTACATGGAGCTGTGGAAGCGATTCCATTCTCATGGGTCTGGCTGGAAGTGAAAGCTGGGAGGTGGCTCTGCATGACTCACCAGTGTTTGCATAAGAATCTTGCTTTAGGTGACGGAGGTCTGGGGTTGCAGCCACAGATAGTCCCTAGTCTGTCTGTCTTTTTTAAGCTGAATTTGTATTCAGATTTGTTCGGCCACACAAGCATCAGTGCCCCTGAGGAAGTGGCTGAAGCTGGAAAATAAGGAGGAAGGCTTAGAGAAGGGTTGCTGTCTCACCTACAGCTTATTTAAGGAACATTAATGTTAGAGCTTCATGTTCATCTGAAGCCATTTGACTTTATTTGAATTGTGTTATTCTCCTGGGCTAACAGGGTTGGTTACCTGGTGTGTCTCTGAATTTCAGGTTGGACCTGGGTAGCTGTGGCCAGTCGAAGATGTCAGTCAGTCCTGATATTCTCTGCAAGCTACAGGTGATTCCAGACTTTGATGTGTAGCTGTATGTTCAATCCTTGAATTTGACCAGTCAAAGTATTTCCTAATACCTCGGTGTATGTAGGGCTGATGTTTGGTTCTCACATGTGAGCAGAGGCATGGAAATTGAGAGAGATTTTTTTTGTATTGATCTTTCTATTACTTCAGAGAAATATAGAACGTTTGAATGCAAACTAGTGTGTAGCCCTGACAAACACTGTTTTTCCCCCACCTCCCTCTTTAGGAGATGGTGCTAGAGCTGGGGTGTAGGCGAAAGTTGCTTTCTGGCTGCTTGGATGCCCAGAGACACTTCCTGTTTGAGATTCTTCAGGAAAGACTGAAAGACAGAAAACATAGCTCTGCTTTGGGTGAGCAGTTATGGAGGCAGCAGGAGCTGCTGCTGCACAGAAGGTAAACATGGGTCTGAAGGACTGGGAATACCTTGAACAAAACTGCTGTTCAAAGCAATTATGGTGTGTACCTGTGCAGTCGGGTAGCCTCCCCTCTGATTCCACAGCAAATGAAAATGACACTGTATGTCATGGTAACAACTGTGCAAGAGATATTTATTCCCTGGTACCCACATGCATTAACTGTTTCAGTGTGCTATCTTGGGCTGTGAGTTGCCCTTGGCAGTGGACTGAATTTCAAAGACCACATGTCTTCATGGACTCTGTTTACAGGCAGCAACACTCTTAATGCCACCACTTGTGTTAACCATTGTTAAATTACTGTATTTGCTGCTGTGATCTAGGTGTGCATTTCCATTTTTGAGCCATTGATAGGATCTTTGGAAGTGGTGTGTGTATCTCCTTGAAATGCAAGTTCTTTTCTGGGCAACTGGAAAAATTCCTTGTGCAGTTTCTGTCAACGTGTTTGAGATCTCATGTTTGACATACTCTCAAACTCCCCTGAATATCAAAGGCACATGCCCTGAGAGTGAATTCTGATTCTCTTGATGGTAACTGCAGTTTTGGTTTTATTCTTCCTTGCCTAAGGATTCTGGTAGGGCTCCCTGCATCCGCTTTGATCATGACTTGTCGAAAAGGAAAGAAAACCATGTTGGACTGCGAAGACTTTTTTCGTTTTGTAAACTTGGAGCTGGTATGTGTCATTAGCCAAACGATAATTTTTTATTGGTAACTGCTCTAGATAAAGACCTTAAACTTGGGTTTAGGACGGGAGTTAAAATGCAGCCAAACTTGAAACAAACTTAGCTTATATCAGAGTATAGGGAGGTTCAACTCATTATGCTTGAGACTTTCCAGCCCCTGGCTCTGCAGAGGTCCCCTCTGCACTGTCTGCTGTAGGGTGACTCTTGGGTTCATTCATTTGGAATTGTGGTGGCTTTTTACACTATTGAGAGAGAATCCTTGGGAAACAGTGTAGGCAAATCTGGGGTGGAGCCAGTCAGCATGTCAGTGGTTGGAGCTGGGTGTGCACAGTCTGGGGTAAAATCACCAGTGGGTCATGACAGAGTAGCCTGGTAGTGGCTTGGCCAGTTCTCGAGCAGTAGGAGTGTTCTTTCCAGTCATGTTGTTTGTGACAACATATGTCTCTGGTGCACACGCACGTGCAGCAGCCTTGGGGATGCTCTCTCATGTGTGGGTATGTTGTCCTTCTGTGCCACCTGCTTTTTGTTTGCTGATGGTGGGTTGGAGAGAAACCTGCAGTGTTCCTGTGGAGGCCTAGAAGTAAGGGATTGAGCATGAGCTGTTCTCCAGTTTCTCTGTCATGCCAGGGCATTAAACTACTTTGCTGTGTGTAGAGTGAGATCCTGCTCATCCTCCTGTATCACGTACACTAGAGAAACATTGAGAAACATCCCTGCAGCTTCCTGGGGGAAGATCAGTTGACTTCCAGGTCCCTCAGGGTACTGTTTTGTGCTCTGAGGATAGCTATCATTTCTCTTTATTCATCCTGACTGACCTTTTCAAGCCCTCTTGCACTGTCATATTAGGCACAGCCAGAAACCCCCATTCATTCCAAAACTGTTAATCAAAACTGCTTCTGCCATCCACTACATGTGGTAAGCAGGGCCATCTGATTTGCTGGGACTGTAAAGCACTACCTAGTCAGTGGTATTGCTTTATATAGAAATGAAGTTTCTGCAATCTGAACTGATACTCAGGATCTCACAGGGTGATTTTGTGCTATGAGTCCTGTTGTGTCAGACACCCAGAATATTCAAAGAAAATCATAATTCAAAAGGGAAGGAATTAATTTTTTTCCTCTCCTTGTCTTCCCACAGAAGAATGTCTGTTCCAGAGGGTATGCACTCTCCTATGACATCACCGCTCACTTCTTCAGGGTAACTGCTGCTTTTGTCATTCTGCTCCATTGTCTGTGCTAGCCAGAGTAGATGTTTCTTTACCAGGGTATCAGTCTATATGCTATTCTTAGCAATGAGATGTGCTATTTGTACCCTTGTTTTAAGAATTGGTGTAAATTACAAAAAGAAGAGCAGTAACCCAGGAAAATGAAGAGAAGTAGCCGGAGGAAGTAGTGGGAGAGGTTAATTTTAATACAATACAGCAAAGCTGGTGGGGGAAGGAGAAGCTGTTGGGCACACGCTTCTTTTGCTGGGCCATGCTGACCCCTACAGTTATTTTTCATTAGTTTACACATGGCTTAGTGAGGTACTTCAAAGCAGCAGAGACATGTGTGTAGTCATCTTGTAATTTATCCTCTTCCAGGGCCTGCTTAATGCCAGCTTGGACTGTGAAGAATCAGCAGAAGGGGTCAACGATGTTCTAACAGCATGTCAAACCAGATGTCCCATTGTGCTTTTCTCTGCAGCGGTAACTGTTCTTATTTTGTCTGAAGAGTGCTAGATGAAAATTCAGTACCAGTTCAGAGCAATTGTTTTAACCTTCATTTAGTGTAAACTGTGAAGTGTGGGGGTAGTAATTCTTCATGCCTTTGGAAAATTGCGGAGTGTTTTAGTACCCTTGGTATTGCTGGTCCCAGCTCTGGGCATGCAGCCTTGTTTTTGGAGTGTCACTATAGAAGTGGAACAAAGGCTGTTTAAGAGTGAGAAGCTGGGAGACTTGTCTTGGTTTCATTTCAGATGCACTATAGGTCAGGCTGGTTGTTACGTGCTGTCGTGGTTTAACCCCAGCCAGCATGCAGCATGCAGCTGCTCACTTGCTTCCCCCCACCCGGTGGGATGGGGGAGAGAATCGGAAGGAAAAAGGTAAAACTCGTGGGTTGAGGTAAGAACAGTTTAATAGAACAGAAAGGAAGAAACTAATAATAATGATAATAACAATAATAAAATGACAATAATAAAAGAATTGGAATATACAAAACAAGTGATGCACAATGCAATTGCTCACCACTCGCTGACCGATGACCAGTTAGTTCCTGAGCAGTGATCTGCTCCCCACCGCTGGCCAACTCCCCCCAGTTTATATACTGTCCATGACGTCACATGGTATGGAATATTCCCTTGGCCAGTTTAGGTGAGCTGCCCTGGCTGTGTCCCCTCCCAACTTCTTGTGCCCCTCCAGCCTTCTTGCTGGCTGGGCATGAGGAGCTGAAAAATCCTTAACTTGGTATAAACATTACTTAGCAACAAATGAAAACATCAGTGTGTTATCAACATTCTTCTCATACTGAACCCAAAACATAAAACTATACCAGCTGCTGGAAAGAAAATTAACTCTATCCCAGCCAAAACCAGGACACACATGCCAAGCAACCAAATAGTCCATAAAGCACAGATTTTTCTCTCTCCTGTGTGTAACTCTTCATGCACTGCTTTACATGGGGATACATGTTTTTGTTGCATGTGGTAAGCATGTGCATCACCTTTGTGGAACAGCTGAGTTTTGAGCTCCTTTATTATGAGTGGTCCTACTAGAGGAGTTTCAGGGCACCGTGGTATGAATGCAGTCACAAATCACAGTGTGTATGTACAACTTGGACTTTTTCACTAAGGGCAGGGGGGAGGGCAGGGGGAACCCTTCCTCTGAGTACCTGGCTGAGATAGCATGCATACCTGACTGCAAACAACTACTGAGTATGCCACCACTAATGCTGCTGGTTTCCATCTTTCTTCCTAGCTTTGGTGGCCGAGGCTGCAGCCAGTACTTTGCTCTCAGTGGAAGAGACTCTTTGGGGCTCCACTTGCAGAAGAACTGGAAAGACTGAGGGAACGGCAGTCCTCAGCTACCAGGTGTGTATGAGGAACCGAGTGTGGATCTGCAGGCAGGAGAACCCACTCACTGAGGGATCAGTGCCCAGGAGGCCTGCTCTCTGACGCAGGCTGAATTTCAGCAGGCAGTATGAAATGGTAATGTGGACTGAGGCTTGTAGGACAGCTATATACAGATTCCATTGTAGAGTTTTAACTCAAAATGGGTCATTATAATTATTTAGTCTGGCCTTCTGTGTAATATGGGTCAGAGTCTTTCACCATAAGACAAAGAGAATCTTTTTAGAGGAGACTTGGAAGGCAGAATCCTTGTTAGACAAACACTGGAAATAGCCTTTAGCACAGTGTTGAGTCATTTGCTCAAGCTGCTGCACCCTTTGTTCCCTGGATTTAGAGAATCTCTGATCTGAAGCTACTGACTGCTTCTCTGCTGCATGCTTCCTTCTTTACCTGTTGTTACGCTGTCTGTTCAGCGTCCTGCAGCTTTTCTTCAAAAGCTGGGAATTTAGTATAAGAATCTCCTTGCAGGTTATTGAATGTAATAATCACATTAGCCATAGTAGCATATACAGTTAACTACCTGTCCAACCTCTGATAAAAGAGATTTGAGAATGCTGCTGTCTTTTTCTAGACTCTTTTTTTTTTAAACTGTCTCCATGTAGCATCCAACTGCAGGGGAAAAAAAAAAGTGGGTGGTTTTTTTTTTTGTTCCAATCACAAACTTACACAAACTTACTTTGCCCAAGCCCCTGATTTCGTCCTCGTTCACAGCTATAATTTTTTTTTCCATTTATTTTTTTCCTCCAAAACCATGACATGCTGGTTTTGTTTCCTAGCTTCCTTTCTTCAGGAATGGTTTTCCCTCTCTCTGGCCCTCCTTGGATTTCAGCTGCCTTCCTCCATTGTACTATTCAACAGCAGTCACCACATGGACGGGAGAGAAATGCACTGAAGAGGCTGGGGACTGACACAGAGCAGGCAAGATTGGATGCATTTTAAATGTCTGCTGTTCCCTACGCTTGAAAACTGGAAGTAGAATGTCTTTAACTGAGAAATGGTTGTCCTGAGATAGTGCTGTATCCCTGGTAAACGCTGTTGTGAAATCTTGCTGGTGGCTAGTTGATAAAATGTAGCTGTAAATTACCAGTTGCTAAATACTTATCCTAGAGGCAAAGTTGTTCCAAACTTAAACTTTTAACTCAGATACTGGCTCCTCTGTGAAGTCAGAGAGGACTATTAAACAGCTGCTTTAAAAACTGAAGCTAGAGAGAACGCTGCAGAGATTGAGAGCTCAGTTCATGGCATGCCAGGATCACCTCGCCCTCTAACAAAGGAGCAGCCCTTGTGGGTTTTAGCTCAGGCAACTTGGCTGGGCGGTTAAGGAGATGGAAAGTTCGTGAGACAGGAGTGCAGGCATTTTAAGGCTCTGGGAAGATGTGCTGGGAATCCCAGGAACAGATTTCCTGAGGGTTTTCCCAAGTGTGTTTCAGGAAACGCCTCTGCCATTTTGCCATTTTCAGTGCTCTCCATGCACGGGAATTCTCTGAAGTGCTCTGCTGAAGAGGAAGTGGGGGTGCTGCCCAGCAGTTCTGTCTGTTGGTCTTCCAGGGGATAGCTGGGACCAGAGCTCAGCATGGGGAGTGTCCTTGTATTGAGACATTCACGGGTAAATAGTGTTGAACCAGGACCTATGCTTTACTATTTACTCTTAAGTTTTATTGCTCCAGGCAGCAGTTATGGTAGCAGCTCCTCTTGCTACGGGATTGACTCCTCCACTGTTTATACTGGTCTAGAGCCAAAAGCTGCTAGTCAGAAACTGGTGTCACTGACTTGAAGTGAGCATTTAGTACATGTGGAATAACAGCGGCTTTCACCTCAAAAATCTGCCTTGAGATAGGAGGAGGATGCCAGGAAGAGTGAGAACAGTGGGAGGGCTGAGTGTAACTGGGGTCCCAGCAGGACACAGCGGCTGCCGCGTGTTCAGGCCTTAGCTCAGACCCCCATCTACTGCTGCACTATCGGTGGGATCGCACAGATCTTTCTGTGGTGGGGACTTGGTCCCACACACAGGACTGGTGTGAGGTCAAGTGCTGAATCCCTTCAGGTGACAGACAGCATTAAAGGGCAAATCTCTCTCTGTCAGAAGGGGCAGTGTTGTGGGATTATCCACCTTTGGGGGATGAGACACTGTAGTTAAATCCAAGGAACCCAGTTGTTCCACCATGTGCCACTCCTTTTTATTTGATTCATCCACATGCAGCAGTCTGTGCCTCTGGAAAACTGTCAGCTGAAGTGAGAGGTCTCTCGCTGCCATGTTCCCTGCCCTGGCCTGACTGTTGTGCATGTGCAAACAGACGTGCTGTGCACAGAACGTGCTGTCTGGCTCAGCCCTTTCCTTTCTCAGAGATAGGTAAAGAAAGGAGGGTTAGCTCTAGAACTGGATTAGTAGCACAAATAATCAAGTTACTTTAACTTCCCAGGATCACAAAGCCACTGCATCCTTTGATTTTTGTGGTAGGGATCCAGAAAAACGATAACCAGTGTATGTCAGGCCAGGATTACAAAGCACTTTCTGAGATGAGAGGCTACAGAGCATCTGCTGGTGGCATGCTGGCTGTGGACCAACATTAGCTCTGCTCCAGGTTCACACCTCTGGTAGCTCACTCGGTTTTTACCTGTATTTGGGAGAAGTTGTCATCTGTTGTCTGACTTGCTGACTGCAGCGAGCCTTGCTTTGAGAACAGTGAATTCAGTGTGGAATTTACCCTTAGAAGCAATGAACGATGTCAGGCTGCAGTCTGTTGTCTTTAAACATGCTGCTTTCACCTGGAAGGAACAGCAGTGCTTGTAGTTCATCCAGGTCCATCCTGGGAACACACTCAGTGAAATGTTATTTCCTGATTGGAAAGCGCAAGTTCTGAGTCACCACCACAGATATAACTAACAGGCAGTCTCTTTTCCTTGCAGCTTCTTGTTTCTCTGCTGTTCTTCTCACTCATGGATCTCATCTCAGCAAAAATAGCACCAAAGGTAAATTCAGCCCTGAGGGAATTCTCATGACACTAAATGTGTCTGATCAGCTTGGTTTGCTGCCTAAAAATACTTTGTACCAGTACTGTGAAGGCTGGTAGCTTGTTCTGCCAGAAGGAAGGGATCAGCAACATCCCAGACAGAGCCTGCTGAAAGCCCTTCTGCTCCTATCAGATTAAACCTGTATTTTCTTCTAACTGACATTATCTCCCCTTTCTTTCACTACGGTAGCTTTTATTTATCTTCCTGAGTGACTTACTATTTTCAGTTCCCTGTTCAGACTTTACACCTCCCAGGTAGTACAGGAACCTCACCTCTCTCTCTTAGCTTTTGTGTAGCATTTCACATTTGCTAGATGACTTTTTTCCTTGGGCTGGAAACATACATGGTATTGCACAGGAAAGGGGTCCCCAGCAAGGAGGAACATTAGTTTCCATATGATTTAATGCTATTAAATGAAGGAGTAAAGATGACAAGTTTCTTCCAGCAGCTGTCTGCCCCAAGCATCCTGCCGCCTGTGAATGCTTGTTTCTGTCCCTTTGCTGTCTTCTCAGCTTTGAAGTGCAGCCATTTGTGTAGTCACTTAACAGATCGGATTGGGGAGCAGATTCAAGTTAAAAGTAATAATTTGGTCTCGTAGTCTGTCTTTGGGAGAGTCTGGAGGAAGAGTCATTGAGGAAAGAAACATCTTGAGCAAACAGATCTGGGAGGTTATTCCCAGGAAAATGAGTAATGCAAAAAAACCCACTCCCAAGACATGCTGTCACTAGATGGGTTAGAGGGGAAAAAAACTCCTCTGGGGAGCAGGGTGGGGTCGGTGCAGGATGTGCAGTGGCTCTGTGCTCAGTACTGCTGGTGATGAGCCAGTTGCTCATTGATGCCACATCCCCCTCTTTCACAAATCATTCTCAGCTGAGCCCTGTGGTGGCCTGGTTTGGTGATGAAGGCACTGCACTATAGTGCCTGATTGCCCATGGGGAATCTGGACTGCCAGGCGAGGGGAAAGACTTGGGCTAAATTTGTACAGGTTCTTTAATTGAGCACTTCACGTACACAATCTCTTATGAGGGGTTTCTTTCTGCTTTTGATGCAACTAAAGCCTAAAACAAACTAGACCTGTTCTTTCTGACACCCAGGAAGGAGTGGATTTTCAGACATCTCTGGAATGGTCACTGGCGATCTTGCAGTGCCTGGAAGAGAGGGGCATGTCCTGGCCCCTTCTCTTCCATTCAGCAGAGAAAGGTGAGCGAGTCCTGCCTCTACGGGGTGGTAAGGTGAGCTTCAGTGCTCGACAGGCATGCCCCAGCTCTTTGATTAATGAGTGTACCTGTAAGGAACTGATGGGCCTTTGTAAGCAGCCTGAAAAATACTTGCCTGAGTAAAAGCTGACAACATCCTGCTTCTACCCTGCAGTACGGTGACCCAGCTGATGGTCAGGAATGACTGAAACTCACTGTTGTTCCCTCTGGTAGAGAAAGCCTCGGAGGGGGCAGCTTGCTTCTCTCAGTGGTCACTACACCCAAGCATTAGTGTTTATTGTGGGCTGGAAGGAAACTGTGCAGCCCCTGTGCTGCTGTAGAAGTATGCAAGGTGGCGTGAGGACCACTAAAGATGTTGAGTATTTCTCTCTGGCTATTGCAGACCCTAGCAAATATTGCATCCTGCGCAGTGCAGCCTCAAATGGTCACATCCGGCTCTTGCCTGTTGCATTCTACAGGTAACATTGTCCTGGGCTCAGAAGGGAGGTGGTGGTGAGGGTGGATGCGGCTGATGGTTTGCACATACAGCAGCTGGCACAGAGTTAACTGTACTGCTGGCCTGTAGGTGAGCTGAGCTCTTACCTTAGCTGTGCAGGAGAGAATACTTGGTCATAGCAGGATTGCTATTAAGGAGCCCTGTATCTTTTGCTAGAAGTTTCCTTTCAGCTTTGTGCTCCAAACAGGAGTGTCCCTGGCTGCCTTCCTGCTCCTGGCAGCGGGATGGCCCTGCACACAACAGGAGTTGTAAAATGGACAGCAGCAAGAGCACCAGCTGCATTTGCCTTGTGTCTTTCTGTGTTTGAGTCTACTACGGAACTAGTGCTAACCAGACATGGTGTGTGACCTCCTCTAGCCTCACCCCTTGCTTTCACCAAGAGCTGCTCACCAGAGAGCAGACCTTCCTCTACGTGGCACTCGATTTGTACATCCAGCTGCTTCGGCTCTTTGTGGAAAGGAAAGACCTGCTGTGGCAAAGCCCAGACACCACAGAGCATGTGAGTGAAGCTCAGTCTCTCTTTTTTCCTCTTTTAACTGTGAATCCTAGTCTTTATCCCTTCCCCTGCCACTGGCAGCATCCCTCTTGTTCCCACCTTCCTGTACAAGGCAGAGGTAGCTTGTGCAGGTGCCTTTGCAGGCAGGCAGCTTGCTCACACTTCAGGGCTGAGAGAAGCTGCCGGTGCTGCTGCCTTGCTGTCGTCTTACTTGTACAGGACCTCAGGGTGGATGTAGTCACTGATCAAGTGATCTGCTTAACCTGTGAATAGCCCCTAGGTGTGGGGTAGTGGCTCCTGTTTCACTTCTGGAGGCAGGGACCAAGACCTGAAAGTGACACTGTGCTTGGCCTTCATCGGCCATGTCTCTTCTCTGTGTTCTCCAGGGGGATCCCTTGGAGGTGATCTCCACAGCCCGGCAGTTCCTGTTTAGTGTGATCCCACGATGCCCTGCCCCAAGCTTTGGAAACATACAACCGGTATGTTGAGATTTTTCCCTCTTCTCCCAGTGTTTCTGCCTGCATAGCCTTTCTTGGGCACTGATCCTGTACTGGTGCTGCCTGTGTTTCCACAATGCGTTTGGGAGTGGTGGAGGACACCTGCTGCTCAGTCAGTGCTATAGCCACATCCTCCCTCTCCCGGGCTGCATCTTTCTCAGCAACATGAAACACTGCTTTCACGTGGTCTTGCTCCCACTGCTTGCTTCATGCTTGGTCTTGGGGGGAAATATCAAGCACAGTGAAGTGGCAGGTGTTACAGTTTCCCACAAGCACGGCCTTGTCAGCCAGGAGACTGTGTTATTTCTGTGCGAGTCAGCAATAGCCTCCCTCTCCTTTACCTGCACTTTGCTGAGAAGCAGCAAAATGCTCTAGCCTTGCTGTAACTCACTGTGAGGAAGCACAAGCAGGTCTAATACTGGCTGCTTGCCCTCTCTCCAGCTACTGGCCACATGTGAAGAACTTGACCCAGAGCTGGGAGCCACTCTCCTGCACTTCTCAAGGCCTGCTGCAGCCATGGAGCTGGATGAAGAGCTGGTCCTGTTCTGAGCAGAACACCCTGACTACAGAGGAAGGCACAGACAAGGTGCTACCTTTCTCACCAGTGCTGTTTCTTTCAAATTACTTTGTAAATAATTTATTACAAGCATAACCATGAAGCTCTTGTTACAATAAAAAGTAGGTTACAAATTTCAGTTTAGACTTGCTTTGGGAATCTTTTTCTTTTTTTTTTTTTTTTTCCAAAACAAAATGTCTGCTTAAAGTTGCTCCACTGGCCTATGTACCCTTAGAGCCACCTGAGGGCATTTCTGTATGGGCAGCAGCCAACTTTGCTTCTACAACTGTGTGCGTGGGGAAAAGGGGGACCACGAAGGGGTGCTGCCGAACATCCATTCCCCTAGGATTAGACAGACTTAGTACAACACTGCTGAATCAGACGTGAGCATGGAGAATCACAGCATGATAACAAGCTTTTTCTGAGCAAGCTGAAGCTAATTCCACTGAGTTCTTTGGGAGACTAAAATGTAGATTAAAAATCTCCACTCTGCCATATGGTTTCTATAGGGCTGGACTGGGAAAGCTTCCCTGTCCCCCTCAGGTGGGCTCCTGTTGTGCAGTCACTTCTGGCTTTACTGCCTGGCTTTCTGAAGTCCCTGAAGTATTTAGGAGGAGAATGGGCTCTGGCTCCAGTGGCTTGGCTTTGTCCTGAGTCTGGGTCAGAGGGTGCACCATGGACATGTGGACATTAAGGTTATGGGCCTTTTCAAAGCGCTTCCCACACTGGTCGCAGGCAAACTCCAGCTCTGTCTCAGCTTTGTGTTTGGTCATGTGGTACTTGAGCGATGCTCGCTGTCTGCACTGGAAACCACAGATTTCACACCTGCAAGGCAAAGCAGAGGCTCAGCACCAAGCCTGAAACCACAGCTGTGGCATTCGCTCTTTGTCACGCTGAGTAAGCCCATGAGAAGATGACTGCAGCCTCAGAGCACCTCCTACAACTACCTTAGTCATGCAACACAATTCTCCTCCTCAGGCCTGCAGCTCATTGCTGGTAGCTGAGCATTCACCTGCTGAGCTCTGAAGGGCAACAGGAGTAGAAGGAGGCATAAGACTTGCTCAGCAATGGGAAGCTCTGGAGCTGGAGCACGCGTGGATGAACATTTAAAGTGATTCAGCCAGGACACCGCCAGCTACAGGCAGGGTTTGTATCACAAAATTACTCTGTGCTGAGGGCAGTCACTGTGAGAGCTCTGCAGAACTTCACTACCCCTTCTAACCCTTTTCTTAGCTATGAATGGATGGTTGGTGTGCACTTACTGGAGGGGCTTTGCTCCCGAGTGCCGCATCTGATGGACCGAGAGGTGTTTGCGTTGCTTGAAGGTCTGCCCACATTCATCACAGATATAATTACGTACCTCTGCAATGGAAAAAGGGAGAAAGTCATTGATTCTGCTGATTTCTTAGTACATGAAATGCATACACGCAGCTGCCCACACTTACTGGTGAAGTCTGAATTCCTCCCCCTGCCTCGCAGCCCCCACGTGATGGCCTGTTACAGGTTTACAGGCAAGGCAGACCGTTCTTACACCCCGCACAGTCTTGTGCAACAAATCGTTGGATGTCACACCCGTCATCTGCTGGGAGCAAAGCCTGCCAGGACACACCTGTATGAATGAGTTTCACGTGACGCTGCAGGTACCGGTCAATCATGAACACCTTGTTGCAGCCAGGATGAGGACAGGGCCTCTCCCGAACCTCCTCATGATGCTCTTTGATGTGTTTCTGTAAAGAAAGGACAGAGCTTCTAACTGCTGGGCTGCATTTTCCCCAGTGAAAAACTTGGATCCCCCAAAGAAATGAGACCCCCGTCTTGGCAGGCTCATGCATGAGCACTGCTTCACTCTGAAAAACCAGACTTGCATCCAAATCTACCCCTGACAGCAGGGCTTTAACAGGACACAGCAGAGCTTGTTCCAAGGGCTGCTGCTGAGCCAGCGGCAGACTTCCAGAACAGGAGGAGCATGCAGAGCCAGAGCAGCTTCTGGTGCTTTTAGGAGCACAGAAAAGGCCTCAGACTGCTTCGTTTAGTGGCTTGCCACCTCCTGCGGAGCTAGGCAGTGAATTACATCTGTCACAGATCCCTCTCCTCATACGGAAACTGTTCTGTAACACTGAAAGCTAGAGGTTTGAGACAGGAGCAAACCCCGAACTCACCTTCATGCCATCCGCGCCTCTGTAGACAGCCGTGCATCCCTGGTAAGGACACTTGTAAATGGTAGGCAGCTCCTCCCTGCAAAGCAGAGGTCTGCCGTCAGCCAGCGTGCCAAGCGTGGGGTGCTGCCCAGCCGCCGCCTGCTCCTTATTACCTTTCACATTTGATTTTTTTTTTCCAGCCTGGCTTTGGCCCTGGCTTCTTCCTTATTTTAGGCTCTTCTGCCTTCTTTGCTTCTTTGCTGTCGCTTTTCTTGCTAGAAGCCCTTCAAGAAGGAACAAGGAAGAAGGACAGTGGTTTAATATGTGATCTTGGTTTTAGTCCTCCCACCTAATTGTCCCCAAATGTTACACCTGGTCTGACGGCTTAGCCTGATGCTTGACCTGGCAAAGCAGGAGCATGCACGCCATCAAATACACGTGAGCCGAGCTGCAGTAATTAGTGCCAGGCCTGGGGATGAGGGATGTGGCCTGGCTTCAACCGGATGGGGAGCTTGGGGAACAACGGGTGCTGGGGCAGCACTGTGACCTCCAGGTGGGGACGTGGAGGGAACCAAGGCCATAAAGGAAAGCGATCACGTTGGCCCAGCCGAGTCCACCGCAGCACAAATGCAGCGGAGGTGGGCACCAGCCCTTCCGCTCATCCACAGTGAGCTCTGCTAACCACACAGTAAGCCCCTTACTTCTTTTCAGGGTAAGGCTCGAAGGAGTCATCTGAAGATTGCACGTTTCTCTTCTCATTTTCATCGTCGCTCAAGAAGTCCCTGAGAGAGAGAAGATGCCCTTTACCGATGCAGCACCGGGCTGGCACTTCAGCACTAGCGTCTGCAGCAGCAGCACTACGTATTCTTCATTCCCCATGAATCCATCTCCCCCACAGCATGGCAACGGCAGCCGAGGCTCCACGTGTTCTCCTCCCCTGTAATCTCCCCAAGCAAATACAGCACCGGTGAACACAGCAAATAGCAAAATCGGGTCCTTTTAGGACTAGATCTCTGTGAGAATAATTGAACCACTGTCAGGAGAACAAAAAACGGCTGTTACTGAAAAGATCTATTCATTGTTGAGGGATGTTGCTACTGCTTTCTATATGGGGAGAAGTAATTTTGTAAAGCAAGAATGTAATATAATTGTCCAGCACAGGTTAATTAAGCTGCAGGTCATTCTGTATTTTCTCATATGTAGCAGCCACATAGGTTTGGGTTTTTCTTTTTCCTCCTTTTAAGTCCTAAGCCATACAAGAAGCAATTAATTCTGAAGCCAGGAAACAGGCAATAAATTGTTGCAGCACTTTTAACATGACAGCTGACAGCTTTAGCTGACACACTGAAGTAAGTCTGCACTGGGCCATTTGGTGCTTTAGACTCCAAATGACTGGATTTAGCCAAATCTTTGATCATAAAGACTGCTAAGCTGCCAGTGTCCCTCCCACTCCCCATTTAATCGCTCTCCCCATGAGCAAACGGGGCGATTTCTCCAAGTGCCACCCCTCACCTGCGTTCCTGCACTGACCGCTCTTCTAGAGCCCCAGCCCAGAGCAGCCACGAAGGGGAATTGCTCTGAGGCTGAGGGGCTGGAGCGGTGGCACCCGGGACCGAGCAAGCCCCCCACATCCCCTGCACAGTTCCTTCCCCAGAGCAGAGGAGGGGGGGAACCAAAACAGGACCAGGTTTGCTGGAAGCAGCCAACAAACACAGAGAGCGCACGCGTGTGCAAACGCACACATGCCGCTGTGCAAACCGCCCCCTTGCAGCAGAGGCGGCGAGGAGGGGAGTTCAGCGCGTCAGCGGCATAAGCTTCATCACAAGCACTGCAGAGCCACTGCTCTGCACCTCGGACGCCGGTTCCAAGGGGCCTCGAGGGCCAGGTCACTCGTGGAGAAAGAGCTCTCCGAGGTGGGTCATTTCATACTCGCAAAGAAGACATTTAGGCTATTTTAAACCCACTCTTCTCTCACCCCTCAGAAAGGTCACTGAACTCGTCTTTTACCCGCTCATCCGATGTTGCAGACAGAACCTGCTTCCCACTCAACTGTCCTAGGGAATGAAGGAGAACACGGTGCGTTACAAGGAAAAGCAGCAAAAACAAGCCAGCGAAGACAGCTGCTGAGAAGAAACCAACCACTCCAGGTTCACTCAGTGTGGCTCATACCATGTGAAAATACGTGCTCCGTGACAAGTTAATGATTATTTAAACCAAACTCTGTGTCTTGTGTGCTTGGAGACCGCTCTACCTGCACCCCAGGGACAGGAGAACCTTTACCCTGCAGCTCCCACGAGCATCTTTTGGTTTCTCCCATAACACCTGCTCTGTAATCAAAAGACTTGTCCCCAGGCAAGTCCCAGCTGCCATTCCTCTTTACAGCAGCAGACAGCTCCTGTGGCTGAGCTAAACCCAGCCCAACTTCTGTAACTCAAAAGGGGTGTTAATTCCTTTCTTCTGGAAGTGGTGTTTGGGGGAGTTCAATAGTAAACCCACGTTACATTAACTTGGCCCACGAGCAAGCCCACCTGGCAACTTTACTTTGCAGACAGAAGGGGCTCTTGCTGTTCAGCATCACCTGCACCAGAGGAGGGGAAACCTCTCCTTGCCGGAATACGGACAGGGTTTGGATTTGGATTAAGCAGAAAGAAACATCTGGCAAATGTGGTGCTGGAGAACCAGGGACTGTTCTGCACCGCTCAGCAGGCACATATCCCCTGGCAAGAGCAAGGCAGCAGGATCTCACCAGCCAGGTGCAGCCTGCTAATGAATGACCAAGTCTCAGCCCTTCTATCAGAGGGGGAAATAGCACACAGGGTGAGGAGACTGGCTCTTTGTGTGACGTAGCCAGCTGGAGCTCGGTGTTCCCCCTTCCCTTCTGCAAGGCTCAGAGGCAATTCTCTGAGCAACCAGCACTCCCCAGCCAGAGTCTGCGTCCTCCCTGAGGAGCAGCAGTCTCCGAGGAGGGGGCCCAGCCCCACTGTTGCTCCCTGGGCCAGCTCTCCGGCTCTTTGCCCTTCCCCAGAGACCGGGAGGGAGATCAGAAGGCAAATCCCTTACCTGTGGCACTGCTCAGTGGTGACACGGGCTGCGGCAGGGCTTTCTCCTGTAAGGACGCCGTGCTGTCCAGTTGCGAGTGAGATGAATCCCTGTTCTGCGGCGGCTCATTCTCCACGTTCAGTGGCACTGATGTGGTCCCTTTGTTTGTGGGCTGCTGGCAAGGAGTTGTCCTTACTGGAGCATGCTGGGGTTTGGGAGCAGAAACAGCCTCAGCATTGTCTGCCCCTGCCCCGTTGTCAGTCAAGCGCTGCGCCGTGCCCTTGTTCCACTCCCGTTTGACAGACAAGGCGTTGTCGACAAGCACCGTGCTACAGTCCGAATCTGTATCCATGACGTAGTCGTGCCCGTCCCCGCAGCCCCAGACGGCACGGATGATGCCGCAGTATTCGGAGGAGAGCACGCTCTGCAGGCTGGGCACCAATGGGCAGCTCCCGGCGTGTGTGTGCGTCCACGTCACCAGGCTGTGCAGGCATTGGGGGCTGGAGGTGATCAGGTCAACTGTCAGAGGGGAGAGGCAGCATGTGCACAGTCAGTCCCCTGGGCCAGCCAAGGGCACAGCCAGCCATGGGGAGGGACAGCGAGGGACCCGCTCCCCCCTCCAGGGAGGGGACAGGGCTGCAGACCCACTCCTGCACTGCACTTCTGCGTCAGAAGGCGGGTGGGAGACAGCCTAAAGGCACTGCACCCAGATGGACCGGGGTGAGGGCTCTCCCATTGACTGCCAATATCATTAATTTTATAGCTGAAAGTGTATTTCTCATTGCCCCCCAGCATCTGATGGCAGCTGGCCCAGACCCACTCTGCTCTTTGCACCCCCTGCATGAGCCTGAGCCTCTTCAGCTCAGCTCGGGGAGGCTGCTGCCCAGTGAGGATCCTGCCGAGAAGCCAGAGGGGAGAGCTTGTGGCAGAGGGAGGAGGGTTAGGAACCCTAGGAACCCTAACAAGCCAGACCAGGGCACGGTCCCCATGCTGAGGGACGCAGGAACCGCCCTGCCGGGTGGTCGTTCCTCAACACCCGTAAAACCCAGCCCTTTGTTGATGGTATCACAGAAAAAAAAAGGAAAGCAGCTCCAGGAGCAGGCACTCACCCAGACAGGAGGCACCTCCTTCTGTGCCCGGCTGGGCCTGGCCCGCACCATTCCTGCAAAAGCCAGAAAAGCACAGTGGGGTCTTGAGGGTTACAGAGGGACCATGCGCCAACACACAGCAATTTACTACTCCTGATAACTCCCGGGAAGAAAGAATGACAACGTACTTTCCTTTCGACTTTACGTGGCCTGTGGGAGACGCGTTCACCCTCTGGATAAACGTCCTGAGGACACTGCGGCATTTGTAGAACTGGGCATGGCATTTCTTGCAGACGAACTGGGGGAGCGCGGGGTCCTGCCGCACCGCCACGCCGACCAGCCGCTGGAAGTCGGTGAAGAAGACCTGATCCACGCGGCGCTGCTTCTCTGAGTTCTCCCCCATCACAGGCACCTTCCCGAAAGCATTGCGCAGGCTCCTGGAGGAGAACTTCCCATGGCAGAGACGACAATACCCAGTGCTCAAAGCTCTGCCAATTCCTGCTGGAGAAGGATTGAACACAGCCGCTGGGTGCCTGCCGCAAGAGTACGGTGGCCAGCTATGGCCCGAAGGCACTGGCGTGCTGGAAGATGTTCCCCTTCCCTTGATCCAGGCTGCCTCTGAAGCCCTGGCTTCAGCACCAGCACAGAAAAGCCAGACAGGAAGAGAGAGACCTTCCCTTTGACCCCCCGCTGCAGATCAGGACTGCTCTGCAACTGGCTTGACCCTAAAATCAGCCTTTCTCGCCCAATTGCCCCAGCGGAGGAACCTCCTCCCAGCTGTGGCGTTCCCGGGGCTCGCTCACACGCATTTGTGCTTTTGCCAACACTGTTCCTTGGCTTAAGTAGTTCTTCTCCCTCCCCAGTGTTTATCTCTAAAGTATTTATAGCCAGCAGTCATGTCCCTCAGCCGCTGCGAGCCTGAGCCGCCCCAGCTCTTGCAGCCCCTTTGAGATGCGCCATTTCTCAGCCACCCTGACGGTGCCCTGCGGCGGAGCTGGAGATGCGAAGCTCTTGAGGTGGGGAGTAAGGCCAACCCGGAGCAGCGGGGCAGGATGTAAAGCGTCTTTCCCGCTCCCAGTTCACTGACTGCCCGGCTCTCCTGCCCGGCAGCCCCGTGAGCCTGCCCGGCCACCTCCCTCCCCATCCTGTAGCATCTCTGCTCTGCGGAGCACTGCTCCATCCCTCCGCTGCACCCTGACTGCCTGCCGGTGTGAGGAAAACTCCCCAACGTGGCCTCTTCCCAGCCCTGGTGCAACATGGCTGTGCTCTAAACCCTCCGGTCCCCCCACCTGGGGGGGACAGGGAGGGAGCAGGGTCCTGCCTGCGGCCCTCTGCCAGCCATCACCAAAACCACATGAACGGCCTTCAGAGCAATTCGGGGTCGCATTGCACACCGGAGACCGCCGGCGGGGACAACCTACAGAGCCCAGGAAGGGCAGCACGCATTGGGGGAAGCATTTTGGAGGTGCCGTCCCAGAGGCACGTGCAAGCGCTTCCTCCATTTGTCGTTGACACCCAACGTTGAACCGTTTGGCGGTCAAACTTATCTCCTGCCTCCAGCCATGCTGACAGCAAAATGTTCGGCCGTCGGCCGCCTCCAAACCAGGGCCGGATGACGGCAGAGCACCGGAGGACGGAGGGGAGGGTCAGCTCGCCTCATCGTGCTGCCGAAACCTCTCCTTACCTCGCTACGTACCGGGCACTGGGAGCCTCGGCTCTTCAGCACTGAAGACGTGCCACGCAAACAGGCAAATCCCTGCCCTGGCCACCGGGCAGATCCAGCCACCCGATTGTCTGCCGATAGCACGGAGCCCCGGGAAGGCCGGTCTGCTCCCCGGTAGAGGGGAGAAGCCCCTCCGTGCCGGGCCTCACGCCCGCCGCTCCCCCCCCCACCCCACGCAGCGGTTCCGTTCCCCCGGGAGAAACCTCCCGCCCGCGGGAACGACCGACAGCGGCTCCGGCCACTCGGGGGGTCCGGACCGCCGCTCCCCGCCGTGCCCGAGGGCCGCCGGACCCCTGCCTGCCCCAGGGCCGGGCCGGTTACCGGCCGTGACCCCGCTCCCCTCCCGCCCCGGGGCTTCCCGCAACCGGGCGGCGGGGCCGAACCGGGCCTGCCCGCCTCCCCCGCGGGGCTGCGTCCCCGGTTAACCCCCTCCCCGGCCTCCCGCAGAGCCCGCCCCGCCCGGGCCTCACCTGCCTCCGGGGCCCCGCCGAGGGCGGCGGGCCGTGTCCAGGCAGCGGCCGCCGGGGCCCACCCCGCCGGGGGCTGGGGCTGGGGCTCGGGCCGCGCCACCACCGCCGCCGCCGCCGCCTCGGTCCCGCGGGCCGCCGTGCCGGGCCGCCGCCGGGGCTCAGGGGCCGCCACACCGGGGCCGCCCGCGGCCGCCAGGAACCGGCCGCGACGATCGCGCTTCATCTCCGCCGCCGCCGCCGCCGCGGGCCCGGCCCGGCCCGCCCCACCCCACCCCGCCCGACGCAGCGCCCCCTGCCGGCCGGAGGACTTCACCGCCGGTCCGGCTCCGCCGCGTTCCCCCGGCGCCGCCGCCTCGATCGCGTCGTTCCGGGCGGCGGCGGCGGCGGCCGCCGCCATGGCCGCGGCGGGCGGCGAGGGACCCGGAGGACCCGGGGCTGGCCGGGCCCTGCAGACCGCCATGAGGGCGGCGAGCGGCGCCCTGGAGATGGACAGCGCCGGGCGGCCGCGGGTGAGCGCGGAGCGGGGCGGGATGGGACCCCCCCCCAACCCACCCCGGGATTCACCTCCGGCCCTGGGGGCACCGGGAGGGTCGGGGTCCCACCGAGGCCATGGGAGACGCTGCGGGGGCTGGGGGTCCCCGGGACGACCCCCGCCTTGCCCGGGGGTCCCGCGGCTCAGCGCTTCCCCCCCCCCCCAAATCTGTCTGGCAGGAGGCCTACATGGAGTACCTGAAGAGCATCGCCTTCATCGCCCAGGCCCTGCAGGAGGAGGCGGCAGGGACAGGTAGGGCAGGACCCCCCCCTCGACCCCCCCATGCCTGCTCCCCCATCCCCTGCTGCGGTGCTTTCTGCAGGCCCGTGGGAGCAGCAGGCCCGGTGTGCCCCCCCCCCGTGACCCTGCCCGTCCCCACAGACGGAGGTGAGGGGGTGACCCCCGACACCCCGAAGATGCTGAAGCTGGCTGAGCAGTGCCTAGAGAGGGTCAAGTCCATCGCGGCGGCGCTGGGTGAGCTGGGGGTTGTGGGGTCCCTTTTCGGGGAGCTGGGTCCCCACCTGGGTCCCAGGCTGGTATTTGGGGGTGAGGGGAAGGGGGGCCAGCTGACCTGTCCTTCCCTCCCCAGGGAAAGCCCAGGCAAAACCAGCTGCGCAGGAGCGGAGCGGGGGCCCTGCTCCCCTCCCCAGGCATCGCAGGGTCTTCTCGGATGAGGGGGGGAAGCTCTCTCCCTTCTTGCCGCCGGAGATCTTCCAGAAGCTGCAGATCGCCGAGGCGCAGAGCGCACGGAAGTACGTGGGCTCGGACACGGGGGGCTGGCGTCTGCCGGGCTCTGCCGGGGTCCCAAGCCGGGGGGGGCACGGCAGGGAAGGGGGTCTGGGTCGTGTCACCGTGCCCCACAGTGGGGTGCTGAGGGCTGGTTGCCGGCAGGGAGCTCACGCCGCTGGAGGAGGCTTCTCTGCAGAACCAGAAGCTGAAGGCTGCCTACGAGGCACGGGTGGCACGGCTGAACCCCAGCCAGGCCCTGCAGAAGACCTCCCTGGCAAGTGGGGAGCCCCGACGGGTGGGAGGCCGGGGGGGGAGGGCTGCTGCTGGCGGGCTGGGAGGGGAGAGGGTCCCTGGGGGACCCCCTGCTCCATACTGGCCACACTGGTGGCCATGGCCTTTGGGCAGGTGTCCCCAACACGTCTCCTGCTTCACAGACGCTGTCCCTGCAGCGGCAGATGATGGAGAACCTGGTGATCGCCAAGGCCCGGGAGGAGACCGTATCCTTCCCGGTGTGGGGAGAGCTCTGAAGGCCAGCCCCGCGGCCGTACCAGGCTCCAGCAGAGCCCCACGCGCTGCCCAGGCGCCTGTGCCCTGTCCCTGGGCTGCACCGATCCCACACAGGCTTTTGGGATCCCAGTCCTGTCCTGCTCCTGGCTGATTGGGGGGATGGAGGTGGGAGAAGGGCTGATCCCGGCCCCCAGGCTGCTGTGGCCGTGCCAGGGCAGCGGGTTGTGCTGAGGGCAGTGGGCGAGCGGTGCTGGCTGGGTGCCGCAGTGGTGCAGGGACTCTGGAGCCTTAACTCCGCCGTGGCCCAGCTGCAGCGGAAAATGGAGGAGCGGCGGCTGCGGCTGCAGGAGGCTGCCAACAGGTGAGCGGGGATGTCACAGCGGGGATGTCACAGTGGGGACCTCGGTGGCCATGCTGGCCAGTGCCCTCACCCAGCACTGCTGCATCCCCAGGAGATTCTCCAGCAGCGTGGCCCTCACCCCCGAGGAGCAGGAGCAGAGGGCCCTCTATGCCGCCGTCCTCGAGTACGAGCAGGACCACGTGAGTACGCGCCAGAGGCTGCTGCCGTGGGGACAGAGGACTGTGCTGTGGGTGCAGGATGCGTGCTGTCCTTGGGTGCCATGGGGCAAGAGGCCTTGACACCCCTGGGTGCTGCTGGGGCAGGGTGCTGTGCTGTCTCCAGGCTCCATGGTGGGCCCAGTGCCGTGCCATGGAGGCAGGGTGCCGTGCCATCCCCACTGATCGGCCGCTGATGCTCCCCAGGACTGGCCGAGGCAATGGAAGGCCAGGCTGAAGCGGAGCCCGGCGGACCTCTCCCTGGTGTCGGGGCTCTTCTCCTGCCTCCTCAGGTAGCGCCGGGGCGGGCAAGGGCCCTGCTCGAAGCGTGGGGGCTGTGGCCACTTGCCGGTGTCCCCTATCTGCCCCTGGCCCCCCCTGCCCACCCCCTCCCTCTGCTTCCAGCTTCCCCGAGCACCCCATCGCCCAGCTCCTGCGGCAGCTGCAGTGCGCGGTGTACGCCCGCCTCTACCCGGCCGTCAGCCAGGGCACCGCCGATGCCACTCCTGCCTCTCCCACTGGCCTCTCCTTCCTCTCGCTGGATGCCGGGGGCTCGCTGCCCGCTGAGCCGGGGGGCCGCCGGCTCCGAGCCTCCCGCAGCCTCCACTGCATGTTCTCTGTGCCCGAGCACGGCCCGGCCGGGCTGCGGCACAGCCTGTCCAGCACCCCCCTCGCCGACGGCAGCCCCGGCACACCAAAGGTGGAGAGCGGCTGGCCGGGGCCTGTGACAGCCCCCCAGACCCCCCGGGAGAGCTCCTTCGAGGACCTGGAGCGGTTCCTGGCATCGCCCGAGAGCTGGGCCCCCGGGGAGCCCCTAGCTGGCCCCGGGCAGGAGGCGGCACTGCCGGAACAGCTGAAGGGCATCGTGCGGGACATCCACAATGCCATTGGTGAGGGACCGCCGCCGGGGTCGAGGGGCCCGCAGGGGCTCTCTGGGGGAGGAGGGGACCCCCCACACCCCGTTGTTTTAGCCAGGGTGGACTTGGGGTGCAGGGTGGGAAGGATGGGGGGGGTCTCGAGGGCGCCCGCCGAGCGTGCTGCGTAACTCGGCCCTTCCCAGACAGGCTGCTGTCCCTGACGCTGCTGGCCTTCGAGGGGCTCAACACCGCCGCTGGCAAGGACCAGTGTCTGGCCTGCCTGGAGGAAGCCTTCTTCCCCCCACTCTGGGCCCCGCTGCTGGCCCTTTACAGGTACCGTGGCCCCAGGACTGGGCTGGGCCCCCCCTTTGCCCCCCGGCCCCCTCTCTGGCAGCCCCTCGCCTCTCTGCCCGCAGGAGCGTGCACCGGCCCCGCGAGGCGGCCCTGGCCCGGAGCATGGAGCAGCACCGGCACGCCGGCCCCGCCGACATGGGGCTGTCCTCCCGGCTCTTCCCGACGGCCCCCGGCTGCCCAGCGTATGGCTCCGCCGTCAAGGACCTGCGCCTCATCCCGCTGGAGACCTGTCCCCGCAGGAAGCTGGAGTGCATCGGTGCGGGGCCGAGGGGGTCCATGCTGGTGCAGGGGGCGGGTGGGCTGGGAGGGTGTCGGGGTGACCCTCAGCTCCCACTCTGTGCCACAGTGCGAGCCCTGCGCGGCATCTGCGAGTGTGCCGAGGAATACTGCGGCTCCCGGGACAGCCGGACCCCCGCCTCTGCCGCCATGTGAGTATGGGGGCTGTGGGAGGGGGGGACCCGGAGGGCAGCCAGCCCCACGGCCAGGGTGCAGATGTGGGGCTGGGGGCGGTGGGGCTAATGGTTTTCTCTGCTGGTGGAGTGTCGAGGCTGGTGGTTCCCATTGCCAGTGGGGTGGCAGGGCTGCTGGTTCCCGATACCGGTGGGGTGGCGGGGCCAGTGGTTGCCGTTACCGGTGGGGTGGCGGGGCCAGTGGTTGGCGTTGCTGGCGTGGCTGACGGTTCCCGTTGGCGGCAGCGGGGCGGACGACCTGCTACCCATCCTGTCCTACGTGGTGCTGCAGACGGGGCTGCCCCAGCTGCTGTCTGAGTGTGCCGCCCTGGAGGAGTTCATCCACGAGGGGTAGGTGACCGGGGGGGTGCCGGGCCACACCGGCATCCCTGGGGTGGGGGGTACACTGTACCCCCCGTACTGGGGACAGGGCTGCCGGGGCTGGAGGCATGGGGAAGGGAGCTGGGTGGGAGTCGTGGCTCCCGTGGGCACAGGGCTGCGGTGTGGTGGCTGTGGCAGCGCCATGGCTGTGATGGTGTGGTGGCTGTGGCAGTGTCCTGGCCATGACAGTGCTGTGGTGGTGCGGTGGCTGTGGCGGTGCCGTGGCCATAGCGGTGTGGTGTCCCGACCGTGACTGCCATGGCTGTGGTGGTGTGGTGGCTATGGCAGTGGCCCAGCCATGATGATGCTGTGGCCATGGTGGTGTGGTGGCTGTGGCCACGTGGTGGCTGTGGCAGTGTCCTAGCCATGACAGTGCCATGGCGGTGCAGTGGCCGTGTCCATGTTGTGGCCGTGGCCATGTCCCGGCCGTGACAGTGCGGTGGCCGTGTCGGTGCAGGTACCTGATCGGGGAGGAGGGGTACTGCCTGACGTCCCTGCAGAGCGCCCTGTCCTACGTGGAGTCCCTGCAGTGAGGAGGTGGCAGCGGGGGGGGGGGGGGGGGGGGGACGACACGGACAACCCTCTCCCCTCCACCCACGGCCAGGTACTGCTCCCCATCCCTGGGGTGGGATCGGGGGGTCCCGTGGGGCCGGGGCCGGCCAAGCCCCCTGCCCCGGGCCGTGTTGCGGGGGGGGGGGGGTGTCCCCCCATCCACCAGGGGGCGTTGTCGGCGGCGGCTCAGCTCAGCCCGAGAGGGCGGAGCCTCGGGCGGGGCCCCGCCCCTCCGGGTGACGTCGCAGCCCGCGGTGGGCGTGGCGCGGGAAGCGGAAGGCGAGGCCGTGCGGGGAGCGGAACCGGCGACGGGTGCTGAGGCCTTTGGGGAAGGGGGGGGGGCGGGGGGTGTCAGGGGCTGGGGAGCGGGATCGGGGCTTGGGGAGGGGGGGAGGTTCACGCTGCTGCACCCCCAGGATGTGCGCGGGCTCGGCGCTGCGGCAGGAGGAGTTCCACCGGCAGGAGTACCGGCAGGAGTACCGGCGCTGCCTGGAGCGGGAGTTCCGTCAGGGCCGCGCCGGGCCCTGCTCCGACCCCTCCTTCGGGGAGCGGCTGGGGCAGCGGCTGCGGCGGGAGCCGGCGGTGCTGGGGGCCCTGCAGGAGGACGCCCCGGTCCTGCTGGCCCGCGGCTTACGGGACCGGCCCGACCCGGGACCGGCGCTGCGGGGCCTGGCCGGCGCCTTCCAGCTGCTGGAGCTGGCGGCCGTCAACCTCTACCTCTTCCCCTGGCGCAAGGAGTTCGGCACCGTCCAGGTGAGGACCGGGGCAGTGGCGGCACCGGCAGGGGGATGACGGATGTGCCGGCAGGGCGTCTCCAGCTGTACCCCCCCTCCCCGTTCTCCTTACAGACCTTCTCCGGTGCGTACATGCATTTGCTGCGCCCGGCGCTCCCCGAAGACGACTTGGTGCGGAGCTTCGGCCGGTTGGGCTATGAACGGCGTGGCTGGCACTGTCTGGCCGTCACCCGGCCGCTCTCCGAGCCCGAGCTGGTCGCTGCCGCCTGCGGCTTCTTTGCCTGCCGGCTGGAGTGTGAGATCCTGGCAGAGGTGGTGAGGCGGCTGCGGCCGCGCCGGCTGCGCGCCGAAGATCTGCTGGAGGCACGCCGGCTGGCCGGGGACGTGGAGGCCTGCGTGGAGATGCTGCAGCAGCTGGGGACGCAACATGAGGCGGCTGCCAACTGTGGCGACAGCGTGGATCTCTACCAGGAGACACCAGCTGGCCCCGAGGACGCAGGGGGAGAGGACGAAGCCCCCGCAGTGCCATGGAGGGACCCTGGCAGCCCACGGGGTGCTCAAGATGTGCCTGGGAGGAGCTGGGACCACCACAGAGATGGCAAGTGTGGGCAGGAGCCGGTGCCCTCCCTGGGCAACCCCAACCTGGACACCTCCTCCTCTCTCCTCTTCCTGGAGCAGGAGCTCAGCGGGGCTGGCAGCCCACTCTCCACCCTGGCTGCAGGGAGCAGAAGCCCCCAAGTGCCAGGGGAGCCCCAAAATTCACCAACCTCCCCCAGCCAGGAAGCCCCCGAGCTGCCCTGCTACCAGCTGCACTCCTGCTTGCGCCGGGGTGCATTGCCCTCCTACTGCTGCACCACCTGCCAGCAGCTCCATGCCAGCACCTGCGCAGCTGGGCAGGCCTGCCGCACCCACCACCACGGGCAGGAGCTGCGCAGCGAGAGGCAGCAACGGCTCTGGCTGCAACGGACAGAGGTGGACATGCTGCTGGCCGACAGTTCCGCTCCCTGGTCCTAGCACCCCTTGGGGTTCTGCTGCTGGCTGCACCCGTCCCTGCCGTGGCTGGAAGGGGATGGGGACGGCCATCGCTCAGCCTGAGGGACACCGAACTCGCCCTGCTGGGAGGTAGCGGTGCCTGTGCCGTGCTCTGCTTTGCCCCCGGAGCAGTAGGAGCCTGCCAAGGCTCCAGGGGGATGGGTCCCTGCTCCAAACCCAGCGCTCCCGCTGTAAATGGCTTGGTGCATCTCAGTAAAGCACAGCTGCCTCGCACTGTGGTGGTCTCCTCCTGCCCTGTCGGAGTCACGGGAGGGACGACAATGGGGACATGCAGGGGGAGCAGTGGCCCAAGCGTGCCCGCTCCTGGGGAAGGGACGGGGCCTGCAGTGCTACCTGCTGCTACATCACCCTGCGGGAGTAGCTCTTGCCTCCCAGGAGAGCGGGGCCGCGCTCTGTTTAAGGGAGGCAGAGCTTAGGGGCATGCTCAGACCCTGGGGCTGGACATGCAGCACAGGGGAAGCAGAGCAGGGCCACAGCTTCTAGCCCAGCTGGAACCAAGGAACAAAGTGATTCACTCTGCACCACTGCTGCTGGCAGGTGCTTTTATTAACAGCAAAGTTGGGGTTACCCCACACAGCCAGCACTGGCCAAGGACCCCCCTGGGGGCAGGGCTGGCCCCACCAGCACCCCAGCTTCTCCCTGCTGAGCCCCGGGGGGCCCAGGGCCCCATCTCTCCTGCCCCCAGTGCTGCATTCACCCAGCCCCAGCCTGGAGCCTGCCCAGGGCGGGTTGGGTCACATCGGTCCCCTGCCACAGCCAGGCTGTCTCTGTACCAGTGCGGGGAAGGGAATTCAATCCCGGGAAGGGATGGAGCCCACCACGATGCTGTTCCACCAAGGCAAACAGTCCTGGCTGGCGTGCGCCATGCCTCCTACCGCGGGCCAGTGCTCAGGGCTTGCCACGCTTCGCCTGGGTCTCCGTCCCTGTGCTGGCAGCAGCTGCTCGCTTGTTGCGGTGGTGGGGGAAGGTGGGCATGAGCTCCGGCTCGCAGGCTGCAGGGCAAAAACAGGGGTCAGCGGGGCCCAGAGCACCCCAGCCCTGCCCCGTGGAGGGGGGTTTACTCACGGAGGGGTTTCTCCTTGAAGTAGGAGCTCTCCAGGCAGTCTTTCGCTGTCGCCCTGTGGGGATGAGGGGACATGGCAGGCACCCCCCAAAGGCGCTGACCTGCCCACAGCTCTGGGGACAGCCCTGCCACAGGGGCAGCATGACACTGGCAGCCCCATCCACCGGCAGTTTTTCTCCCCTGCTCTGCCCATGCAGAGCTGCTGACAGCTCTTACCGCTTCTTGGGATCGTACATGAAGAGGAAGTTGAGCAGCCGCAGCCCAGCCTCCGAGAGCCAGGGGAACTTGTGCTTGAGGTTGTTGTAGGGCTGCTTCCGCAGGGTGTACTGACTCACCAGGGGCAGCTTGGAGAAACCCTGAGGGGGTTGGAGTGTGAGGCAGAGGCAGGGAGAGCAGGCAGGGCAGGCAGGTAGCAGGGGACCGCTCTCACCGGCCATATGTTTTCATTGGGCGTCCCCAGGAGCTGCACAATGAGGTCGATCTGGTGGATCTCAGAGGTGCCCGGCAGCAGCGGCTTGTGGGCCAGCAGCTCAGCAAGGATGCAGCCCACAGCCCTGCAGAGCAAAGGACATACAGGGCAGAAGAAGCCCGTCCACTGACCACCCCCCTGCCGCGGCTTTGCAGCCCCCCTCCCAGGCCCCTGCCTGGCCAGCCTCAGCCCCCTCCTGCTCTCCCCTTACCACATGTCGATGCTGGTGGTCTGGGTTGTCATCCCCAACAGCAGCTCGGGTGCTCGGTACCTGTGCAGGGGACAGCACTGTCTCAAGGGGACCATGGCAGAGCCAGCGCTAAGGAAGCCCCCACCGCACTACAAGGACTCACCCGCATCACCCTGAGCCAGCGCAGCTCAGCCCCGGGCGCTGGCCACTCACCAGAGCGTGACGACTTTGGGGGTCATCGGCTTTGGCGGCATCCCATAGGTGCGTGCCAATCCAAAATCAGCTGCAACAGAGACTCGAGATCAAGAGAGAGACAAGCTCCTCGCTCCAACTGTGTCACGGAGCGGAGGGAGAGCTGTGGGCACATCCATGGCAGAAGCCAAACTGGCAGCTGCCAGGGGCTCACCTATCTTCACGCAGCCTTTGTCAGTCATGAGCAGGTTGGACACCTTCAGATCCCTGTCAGGAAACAGAGAGCAGCTGGTCAGCACTGTCCTTCAGGCACAGCTTCCCCCATACCCATGCTTCCCCAGGGCTCACAGGCAGCTACAAAGCCCCAGGGCTGAGCCATCATGAGGAGAAGCGAATCTCATCATTCAGTGGCCTCCTTGCCCCACCAGTACTCCCACACAGAGCCACAGATTTGCCCACAGCTACTCTACACCGTGCTCCTTGCTCACAGGACACAGGTGTGGAAGGTGAAAAATCACACCACAGTTCAAGGATCAGCCAGCTCCCTCCCATCAGCCCCTTCTCCCCACATCCCCTTTCCCCCCCACCCCATGTCCATCCCATTGCTCCCACCTGTGGATAATGTAGTTCTCATGAAGGTACTGCAGGCCCTTGAGAACTTGCAGGATGATGCACTTCACCTGGAGATAGAGGACAGGAGCAACACCCCCTGTAAGAGCAGCTCCAGCCAGGCAAGCCCCCAGGGGTTAAACCCACTCAGGTGCCCTGTGGTCTGCCACATCTGTCACTGCTCTGCAGTGTGTTGGTCCCCACGTCCTCCCAGAGCAGCTAATAGGCTGTCTAGGGGTACATTTTCTCCCCACTGTTTCACCACCAGTTTGCTCCAGCCCAAAACCCAGCCTAGAAAGTCCCTGGAGCATTCTGTGAGAGCCAGCAAAGCCCAGGCTCCCCACATGGCCCAGGAATCCCAGCTCACCTAGTGCTCCCCAGCCCTGCTGAAGCCCAGCACAAGGTCCAGGGAGTCCACACCAGTGCCCACTGTGTTTTGGCTGGAATGGCAGCACCCTCTCAGGCCCAACCTTTACCTGAGCCTCTGAAAAAGGCGTCTGCATGTTCTCAAGAAGGCTGGCTAAGTCCTGCTCACAGTAGCCCATCACCAGGAAAATACTGTCATAGATAAGACATAGTCAGGAGCCTCCCCCGGGACACCTCTCCTGTGTCCCAGCACTCACAGCACAGGTCTGTGCTGTGAGAGGCAGCTCAGGGCACCGAGAAGGGTCTGAAAGGCAGAGAGGGCAGGATGAAGAGGGGAACCTCACCTCTCCAGATGGTTCCCTACAACCACCTCCTTCAGCTCCACGATGTTGGGGTGCCGAAGCTGCAGGAGCAGCGTGATCTCCCGCAGGCTGCTGATGGGCATTCCTGCAGAGAGCAACAGCTGAGCTGCGCGACTGCCTCGAGCAGCAGCCAGGGATGCTCCTGCCCGCCCAAGGAGCTGCCCCTACTACAGCTCACCCACTCCTCCATTACCATCTTTCTCATTGTCCATCCGCACCTTCTTCAATGCCACGGTCTCATCCGTCAGGGTGTCCCGGGCCCGGTCTGGAAAAGCAGCACAGGCCGCGTGCTCAGCGCCAAAAGACAAACACTGGTTCTATCGTGAGCAAGCAGGACCCCTGTACTGATGAGCCTCCTCTCAGCCTTGGTTCCCCTGACAGCACCCCCCAGCTCCAGCCCAATATGCTCCCACTGTCAGGATGTGGGCAGATAGCTGCAGCCCACCCAGGAACTGGCTCTACCCCAGGCCCGGAGAGAGCAGCCAGCACCGCACTTACACACTATGCCATAGGTGCCCTCTCCAATCCGATTCAGCTTCTCGAATTCCTTCACACTCCGGCATCTTCCCAGCTGGAACAACAGAGCCACATCACAGGTGAGAGTGCTCTCTGGGGCAGCCCTCGGAGGTTGCTCACCAACCTTCCCAGGGAAGCAGGACCTCACTGACAGCCCAAGGCCTGAAGCTGCTACACCCTTACCTCTCACCAGGCAGACCACGGTGCTGCTCTGGTGCTCACAGAGCAAACCAGCATTTCAGAAACACCGCAGGCACACCAGCTCAGCCAGTGGCTGGGACAGAGTCGGCTTCTCTGCCCCCTCCTGCCTCCAGCCCTGTGCCAGCACGCCCTCCCTGTCACCTCCCCCCTCCCACTAAGCCCCCACTGAGGACCCCCCTGTCCCCCTCACAAGCTGCTCCCAGCCAGATGTGCAGGCACCGCAGGCTGTCCAGCTCCCTTCCCAGCCCACCCCAGCAAGGGGGGGGGGGAACCTGCGTGGCTACGGGCCCAGGACAACCGACCACCCACCCCCCCCAGCAGGCCCCAGGCCCACCCACAACCCAGGGGCCTGCAGGCCTCTAGGACCCTCTCCGCCTCCCTCTCCACCCAGACACCTCCAGCAGGGCTGGGACCCCGCTCCGCTCGCTCACCCACACGGCCCCAACCCCTCACCCGGTCGGCCGCCGGCACCTCGAAGAAGCCCTCGCCCCGCAGCCGCCGCAACCGCAGCGGCTCCAGCTCCCCCTCAGCAGAACCCCCCTCCGCCATAACCGGCCCCGCGCATGCGTCGTGACACCACGCACTCGCCCCGCCCGCTACGCATGCGCCGTATCACCTCCTCCCCGCAGACCCCCGCCTCCCTCCTCAGCACTGCCCCCTAGCAACGGTTGCTAGACACGGTTCGGGCCCTATAGCAAGCGCCCTGGGAGGGTTTTATACCTGTATGGCCCCGCCCCCCCGTGACCCCGCCCCCTCTTCGCTCCCGCCCCCTCTTCGCTCCCGCCCCGCCCACGTGACCTCGCCGCCCGGCGGCGCTCTCGCGAGTACTCGGCGCGCGCACCCCGGAAGCGGGCGGTGGCAGAACCCGGAAGCGGCGGTGGGGCAGGATGGACGGTAAGGGCGGGCGGACGGTAAACGGGCTTCTGGCACGTCGTGTTGGTTTTTTTTTTGGGGGGTGGAGCTTGTTCTGCTGGGCGGGGGCACCTGGGGGCCTGCCCCGGCCCCGGTTCCCCCCCGGCCTCCGGTCCCGGCCCCGGCGTTGTCCCCGGTGCGCCATCCCTGAGGTTGTGCTCTCCTTCCCTTCCAGACACGCTCTTCCAGCTGAAGGTGAGGATAGCGGCGGGGTCCTCCGTCTCCCGTCACGTATCGCCGTTCCGGTGGCCGGTCCCGGAGGACCGGTGACGGTCACCACCTCTCCGGGAGGTGCCCGGGGAACGTTCCGCTCGCTGACTCACACCTCGCCGGGGCTTTTTCTCCCTGCGGCTCCGTAATAGAAAGAAGCTCTGACCTGCAGAGATCCGCCTTCCAGGAGGCGCAGGGGTGCCTCGGGAGCCCCGCCGATACCGGCGGCTGCGGGAAGAGGGAGCCTTTTAGCCGGGTTTGTCCTCCGGGGCCGCCGTTCCCGGGCTATTCCCGGCGCTTCGTTTCTCGGAAGCGCTGAAAATTGACTTCCCGGTTTACCGTATGCTCTGGGGGTCCTTGGAGGGGGGGGGGGGGTCCATCTCCCCCGGCCGGTATTGCTGGGTGTGGGGGGCGGCTGGGGCTCTGCTCGCCCCACGTTCCCGGTTCTGTTGCTGCCGTATCCTGGTGCTAACCCGTTGTTTTCTCTGCAGTTCACAGCGAAGCAGCTGGAGAAGCTCGCCAAAAAAGCCGAGAAAGACTCCAAGGCCGAGCAAGCCAAAGTCAAAAAGGTGGGCGGGAGCTCGCCCTGCGTGTGCGGAGGTGCTGGGACAGCTTGGCTCTGCCAGCCCTCAGCACTTGCCTCCCGTAAAGGGACTGGGGTAAAGGGCAGGTTTCCCCTCGCCTCAGGCCTCGCTGCGTCCGTCAGCTTGGCCTCCCAAGTCTTTTGAGTCCCACCCTCGGCTCTTGGATCTGCCGGATGGATGTGGTGCGCCCCTGCGATGCTGAGAGGGATTTCGTTCCCGTTCAAGGGCGTGCTCAGCGTTTTGAGGGTCACAGGAGAGGCGCTTCCTGCTGGAAACCTGTCAGGCAGAAACAGATTGCGCTTGTTTATAAATCTGTAGTGGATTCTCTGTGCAAGTGGTTGCCCTTTGCCCTTCCAGGCCCTTCAGCAGAAAAACGTGGAGTGCGCTCGTGTCTACGCAGAGAATGCTATCCGTAAGAAGAACGAGGGGCTTAACTGGCTCCGCATGTCTTCCCGGGTGGATGCGGTGGCCTCCAAGGTCCAGACAGCAGTGACGATGAAGGGGGTAAGAGCCTCAGCGTGGGCATGTGGCTTTGAGACGGGTCTGTGCCCCGCAGAGAGCGAACATTGGCTCTTCCCCTCTCGCTGCCTTGAACCACCTTGGACTTTCCTGTCCCCGAAAAAGATCCCACTAAACCTCATAGTTAGCTCAGACCCTCTCAGTCAGGTTCAGCCTCTGAAGAGCCCATCTGGGACAGCCTCACTGCCTCGTCAGGGGCTCGGATTAAATCCTTAATTGGTGGCTGCACAGAGGGAGAGGCTCGTGCCTGGAGCCTCTTGCCTCGTGGCCTGTGTGAGGGTGGTGGGCTGGGACCCGTCCCGCCAGGAGGGCTGCCTGAGGTCTTCAGTGACTGTACGTGGCTGGAGAAGGCTGCAGTCAGGCAGAGCCCGTCCTGCCTCATAGCACTGCTGTGGGCATCAGGAATACTGGCTTCTCTCTCATTGACCTGGGTTTTACTCTCAGCAGTGATGTACTTTGCTTTTGGGGAGCGGCTGTGCAGCAATCTCCTCTTGCAGGTGACGAAAAACATGGCCCAGGTAACTAAGGCTTTGGACAAGGCTCTGAGCTCCATGGACCTGCAGAAGGTGTCTGCGGTGATGGATAAATTTGAGCAGCAGGTTCAGAATTTGGACGTTCATACGTCGGTAAGTGCCAGTGGCCTTGGAGGGGTCCGGGACGGTGGGCTTCTCTGTGAACTGTAACACGCTGCCTCCTGGGAGAGAGCCAGGTCCCAGCTGTAAATCGGGCTTCCGCAGCAGTGCTCTGTTCCCCTCGGGGACTCCAGCCTCCGGTGTGGGAAACCCCCCGAGCTGTTCACACAGCTCTGTCCTCTGCGTTTGAGGGATATGAGAGACGTTGGGGAAGACGTGTCTCTGCTGCCTGACGGGGAAGGAGTTTGCCGTGCAAAGAGGCGAGCGTGGCAGACGGGGAGAAGAGGGAGGGTGGCTGTCCCCGTGTCATAGCTAGCCATTACTCAGAGGGGGTCTTTGGCAGAACCAGACCTTGCTGCCCTCCGCTGTAGCCCTGCGGTCAGGTTTGAGGCTGTTGTGGCTGAGGGGGCTGGTGGCAATGTGGGATCTGCAGCCGGTTCTTTGGGAGAAGAAACCGGGCTGGACCGGGCTGGGCCGAGCGGCTTTGCCTGCAGGGTAGGGTGACAGGTTGTCTCTGTCGCAGGTCATGGAGGACTCCATGAGCTCCGCTACCACGTTGACCACGCCGCAGGAGCAGGTGGACAGCCTCATCGTCCAGATCGCAGAGGAGAACGGCCTGGAGATTATGGACCAGCTCAACCAGCTCCCCGAGGGGGCTTCAGCAGTGGGGGAGAGCTCGGTCCGCAGCCAGGAAGACCAGCTGTCGCGGAGGTTTGTTTTCTCCTGGGTCCTTTGCCTTGTGTTTGAATCCTTCCCAGGGATCCCTCACCACTATGAAGGGAATGAGTTAGCCTGTCACGGCAGGCTAAGTGGGTGCTGAGCCCCCTCTCTCATGCTCAGGCAAGCCAAAGCCCAGCAGTCCCCTTGGTACCCTGCGCAGGCAGGCCAGGTGGCTGTTCGGGGCTGTGGGACCACTTTGGGCCTGAGGATGGGGGTGGCTTCTGGCACTCAGCAGCGAGCTCTTGTCGATGAGATGCAGAACAGTTTCCCCCTGCTCTGTGTTCGCCCTCACGCAGCTGCTGTTGCTCTGGGAATGCTTGGCGCTGACCTTCAAACAGCTCCGGGAACAGGCTGTCTCCCTGGAACTGCCCCAGGAGAAGCTGATGGGTTTCCTCTCCCTGGTCCCTCCCTGCTGTTCCCCATGCAGCCACCACCGGGATCCATCTGGGGACAGCCCCCAGGCTGCGGTGTGCTGCTCTGGGAGCTGGGGACAGCCCTGGGAGAGGGTTCAGGCGGGCTGCAGGGGCGAGGCACCCAGAAGAGAAGCCAGAAGCCCCTTCTCTGCAGTACCCCACCTGCGTTGCTGACAGATGCTCCCAAGTTAACCCCAGGCAGCTGTGGCCGTGTGCTCCAGGGCGGGATTTCTTGCACCTCTGCCCCAGGAGGGAGGTTTCTCGGCAGAGACGTTCCTTGCACACGGCTGGCTGAAGGGTCCTTCTGAGTCACGGCTGTTTCCTGCTGCTCTCACGTCAGTTCCCTCTTGTGCTCTCCCTTCCAGGTTGGCTGCCTTGCGGAATTAAGGTCTCCTGTCGCCCCTGCGGACTGCTGTCCCGCACTGGTGGTGTGGCATGTGGGGTGGAGGGGCCCGGGACTCCTTCCCCACCTCCGCTACGTCCTTGCTCTGACCCAGCGGCCAGGCGGAGTTGGCTGTCCCCTCCTCCAGCAGCACGTCCCCAGCCCTGCCTGCCTGCATTTAGACTCTTCTTTTAGGGTGTGACGGTGACGACTTTTCCCAGAGCAGGCAGTGGTCCTGGCAGGGGCTTTCTGAGCAGAGACGGCCTCTTTCTGGGCTTGAGGAACACTTTGCTGGTTCTGATTTTAGGGTTTGTTTCATTTGAGAATCGCTGCTGGTTTCTGGCAGCGTCTCACGATGCAACGTCCCACTCCTGATTTAACATGAAAGGAATCCTTCTGGAGGCGGGTTGCGGTGTCTTTTGGGGTGCTGCTTGCCTGACTCTCCTCTGTGTGTAGCACAGTTCTGTTACCTGTTTTAGACTGGGTCTCCTAGCTGCGGGCTGTGTTTTCCTCAGGGCCCGCATCAAGGAGCTGTTTACAAGGAGCAGGGAGATCCCCACAGGCAGCGGTTTGGGAAGGGCTGTTTTCCCGGCTGTGGTGTTTCTGGGAAGGTTAGTGCCTTGCAGGAAGGGGAGGTTACGCTGTGGCATCTCTTCCCTCACAGTGACCTTCCCTAGCTGTAGCTGGGAGTCCTCCTTGCAGACTTCACCTTGCTGATCGCTAGCTCCTTGTCCTGCCTGGCCAAACCTCCCTGGAGCACTGTACCACAAAGTGACCTTTGAAACGCTCGTCCTGCCCTGCGCAAGCCCATGTGTGTGTGTGTATAAATCCACGTGTTCCCCATCTCCAGCTGCTGTGGTCTGGAAATGGTTATGCAGGCCCTGACCTCCCATGTGGATCAGTCCCTGCCTCTTGTCCAGCAGCTGGGAGCGGATTGCAGTGGCTTCCACTCCCAGGCTCGCAGCTGTGGTGGCCACAGCCTTGTCCCCAGATGTCCCCCAGCTGGATGGGTGTGACAGTAAATGCTAAACCATCCTGAGAGCGTGTCTCCCTGCACTGGCTGTGGCTTGTCCCCTGGATATCTGCTGCCGGTTTCCTTTCCGCTGTCCCCACCTTGCCATATCTGCTCCGTGCTGCTGCTCGCAGAGCGTGTAACCTGGCTGGATGAGAGGGGGCTGCTTCCTGCGTCCCCTCTCCTCTTGCTGCTCGCGGGGAAACGCGGCTGCTCAGCGTTCGGAGCCTTCCCCTGGGGCTGAAGTCTTCTGTGCCCCTTGTCCTCTGCGACTCCCAGGCACCACCGAGGTGCTGGATTGATGGGAAGCTTGCCGGGAAGGAAATGTTAGTTTCCTTTGGCTCTCACGAGGAGGAACTTTAACCACAGGCTGTAAATGAGGGCCATGCAGCTGCCAGGTCTGGCGATGCTGAGCTGTGCTTCATGTAGCCAGGAGCGGGCAGCTGGTCCCGCTGCAGCGGGGCAGCTCTGATTCATCGCTTTTCAAGGGAATTCTAAGGCAGGCATGCACAGCTGCTGCTTTGGGCTGTGCTGAGAGGGCGGAAGGGAAGCGTGGGGGAGAGCGGGAGGCAGCTCCTACCCACTCCCAGCACTGGCTGATGTTTCCAGGCTGCTGCGCACCACCCAGGGCACCCAGCCTGTCTGTGTGGACGTGGGGCAGGACTTGCTGCGGGCCAGGGGCCATCTCCACAGCACTTGCAACGCAAACACTTTTCATTGTTTTCATTATTTCTTCTGAGTTCAGTGGCCTTGGCAGCGTGTGTCTAGTGACCGACAGAGCCTTCTTCCCCGATGCGTGCAGCCGTGGGGGTGCGGGGTGGTGGCTGAGGAGGAGGAGGAGGTGGCTTTGGGCTATGAAGTCATTTGTGCATGTTGGAGCGTTGGATCTTGTGCCACTTCACCATGGGCTGGGCAGAAAGCAGAATCCCCCCTGGAGACTTGTGCACACACCCTGGAGTGGGTGCCATGCATGGGTGCCACCGATGGGGCTGGGGGGTACCCTGGGAGCCCCTGCCCCTGGAAATGCTCCTTTTTTCAATGTGATGTTTCTCTGTGGTTTCATTTGTGTGTTTTTTAAAGCTTGTCTCATTTGCCTTTTCTTTTTCTTCTTCTCAAACCCCTGTTGATTACCTTCTGCTATTTTAAATAAACAATCCCTGAACATCCATTGTGGTGTGTCTGGGGGCTCTGAGGCGAAGAGGGGGTCCGTGGTCCCCTCTGCCTGTGGCACAGCGTGATGGCCGTGCCCCGTCCCCTGCCTGGGACAGAGGACCTGGTGCTGAGGGGCTGCCTTGGATGGGGCTGAGGTGAGGAGGAGGAAGGGGTCTTGCTCCCGCAGCCTCCCTGCCTCCTCTTGCCCACTCTCTTGCTCTCCGCGCTGGGGTCACCATCTCTGGGGGTGCCGGAGGGGAAGGGGTCCTGACGAGTCCCCTGTGCCACCCCTGCAGGGACCAGATCCCTTCGTGTAGCCAAGCTGGGGGGGAAACAGGGCTGAGCAGGTGCTGTCATGGCCCCGGCGCAGCTGACACCAGCTCGCCGGCTTGAGTCGAGCTCCTTTTCCCCAGCGTGGTTTTCAGGCTGCCAGGCTCCCTGTGCTCTTCTCCACACTGTACCCTGGCCCTTGTGGGGAGAAGGCTGGGCTCCCCGAGGGGGAGATCCCTGGCTCGTAACCCCATGGAAGGAGCCCTGGTGCTTTCCACCCCAGTCCTGCCCTTGGCACCCACCAACAGCAGCTTCACCACCGGGGAAGGTGGCTGTGGCCCGCTGTGGTTGCCATCCTGGTGGGGACCGGGCACATCCCTTCCCCGTGCCGGGCTGGCAGACAGGACCCTGTGCCTTCGCCAATTTGCGAATGCCACAGGAAGATGGCTCTCCTTCTCCTGCCTGTTTTCCCGGTGCCCAAAGCCGCCTCCGCTCCAAAGACAGGCTGTTCCCAAATGTGAGAGGAAATTGCTAAGAAGATAATTGAGTAGCCAATTAATTAGCTAATGATTAATGTAAGCATCCTGCGGAGGCAGGCCTACAGCCACCCTGGCCGTGTGTTGCAGCGATGTGTCACTCCCGGTGCGGTGACAGCTTCCCAGTGCCCTGGGCTGGGTGCCCACCAGTCCCCTACGCCTCTGCTCTGCCGGAGCCAGGGGCACGCAGCCGCAGTGGCCGGCAGGGTGCCGGCGTGGCCAGTGACGTGCCGGGGTGGCTCATCGCCTTCAGCCAAGAGCAGGGCAACGGGGCTGGGGCTGGCAGTCCTCGCAGGGTCCCGGCACGGACACGTGCTGCCGGCGGTGCTGGAAGCACGGCTTTATTTTGCTCGCGGGGCTGGCGTGCAGGCGGGGAGGGGTGGGAGGGTTGGGCCCAGCCCGGCTGCCAGCGGGCCAGCTGCCGGTATCCTGCCGGGCACGGTGCTGGGGCTGCGGTGGGAGCCGATGCCGGGTGTTAGGAGAGCAGAGAGTGGAGCAGGGCCAGCGCCAGCGCCAGGGCTCCCGGCGGGAGCCAGGCTGTGCCGGCACCATTGGTGTACCCGTAGCGGGTCCTGCACGTCCCCTCCAGCTCCTCGAAGGCGATGGGCTTCTCGTGGGCAGCCGTCCCTTGCAGGGTCCTCTTCACCTGCGATGGGGGACGGGGTGGGCTCCCGCAGCGAGGGGCAGTCCCCGTGCCCCACACAGCCTCCTGTCACGTCGCACGTCCCCGTGCCCCCCTTCATCCCCTGCCCTGCGTGCCCCTGTGCTACCCCATGTCCCCGTACATCCCCAAGTGCCATACGTCCCGATGTCCCGCTTGTCTCTGCCGTTCCCGTGCCCCGTACCTCCCCGTGCCCTGCTCACCTCCTCCACCTTCCTGAAGACCCGGAGCAGGTTTTCAGCCAGGGCCGCCCTCACCTCTGCCTCCGTCCAGTTCCTTGCCAGCAGCTCGGCCACCAGCGCGGGGTACGTGGAGACGTCCTCCAGGCCGGTGGGGAGCCTGCGCCAACCCGCAGCTCGCAGCCGTGCCGGGGGCAGCCGAGACCGGCGGCACCCACCTATGGCACCCCCAGCCGCCTGTGCAGGGCACGGGCGAGACCCCCACCGCCACGGCAAGTCCCCACAGCTGGGGACGTGCTGTCCGGTCCCATCAGCGTGCCTGTCACCCTCTTTACCTTGTGACGCCGTCGTAGTCCCCGCCGAAGCCGACGGACTGGGCACCGGCCACTTTCTTCACGTGGTCCATATGGTCTGCGGGTACGGAGGGGCTGGGGTGAGTGGGGCGGTGGGGGGACACTGCCACCCCCCCACCCACCCGGGCATCCGCCTCACCTGCGACGTCGGCCAGCGTGGCCATGTCACTGCACGTCACGTACTCGTTGTAGAAGTTGATCATCACCAGGCTGCCCGTGGAGGCCTGGGGGAAAGGTGGCCCTGAGTCTTGCGGCCCCCTCCCCGCCACCGCCGGCCCACCCCTCCCTGTCCGTGGCCGTGCCCCGGCGCTCACCACCATCCTTAGCACGTCATCGGGCACGTTGCGGCGGTGCGGGCAGAGGCTGTAGGCGGACGAGTGGCTGAAGATGACGGGGGCTTTGGAGAGGCTGAGCACAACCTTCATCGTCTCCACCGAGACGTGGGCCAGGTCCACGATCATGCCCAGGCGGTTCATCTCCTCCAGCACTGTCTGCGGGGACAGGGACGGGGATGGGAACAGAGCTGGGGCCAGTGAGGGGTGCACGAGGGGCCGTGGCAGACCTGCATGGAGGGGGGACACACTGTGCACCCGCTGCTTGGCTTAATAAGCCAGCATGGGGCTGGTGGGTGCCAGCCCCACGTCCGTCCGTCCCCAGCTGCTGCTCCCAGGCACGGCTGCCGACGCTGTCCCCACTCACCTTCCCGAAGGGCGAGAGGCCGTGGTGCAGGGGCGGCTCGTCCCCGGTGTCCACCAGCCAGTTGTCAGCCCTGCGGAACGGGGGAGAGCATCAGGGCGGACCCCCAGCCACATGCCCCTGCTCGGCCACACGACCTGTGTCCCCCCCCCCGCTGATGCTGCCCCTGTCACCCCATCCCTGTCCCCCACCGGGGGCTGCTACCAAGGGGTGTTGCAGCTGTGGGTGAGGGTCATGTAGCGGACGCCCAGACGGTAGAAGGTGCGCAGGACGCCCAGGCTGCTGTCGATGGAGTGGCCGCCCTCCACCCCGATGAGACTGGCCACCTTCTTGCTCTGGAAAGCCTGCTGGATGCCTGCGGGAGGGTGGGGGACATCAGCTGGGGTAGGCACCGGGGCACCCGCATCCCCCGGGGCACTGGCATCCCGTCCCCGTGCCCGCTCACCGGCGCTGTCGACGACGCAGGCGAAGGTCTCGGGGTAGAGCTCACACATGCGGTGCACTACGTCGATCTGCTCCAGCGTGCGCTTCACCGTGTCCTTGTTCTGCGTGTCGCAGGGTACGTACACCGACCAGAACTGCCCGTGACGGCACTCGGTGAGCACCGGGAGCCCGGCCCTGTGCCTGCTGCCGCCTGCCCTGGTACCCCTGCCCACCCCGGTGCCCTCCCTGGTGCCCCTGCCCATCCTGGTGCCCCCCGGTGCCCCTGACCGCCTCGCCATCCCACCTGCCCGCCCACGTGCCCTCTGTGCAGTTTGGGGATGTTGGTGTGGGTGCCGTTCAGCAGCATGAGGTTGGCTTCTGGCAGCCCCAGCTGGTTGTTGAACTTCTTGAGGAGCTGCCAGGGCAGGTCGTTGTGCCTGGGCAGGGGAAGGAGCAGGAGTGAGGGGCTGTCTGGTCGCCTCTCCTTCCGTCTGTCCAGCCAGCCTGCCCATCTCCCTGTCTGCCCACCCATTCCCCACTCATCTGGCCAGCATTCCATCCATCCATCCACCCACCCACCGGTCCATCTGCCCACCCATCTGTGCCCTCTGCCAAAAGCCACCCAAGCGGCTCCATCCGGGAGCTGGGGACAGGTCACTCCCAGGGGACAACCCCACATGGGACCCCCTTTTGCCGGCCAGCAGGGAGCCGGAGGGAGGCTGGGGACCCTTCTGTGCACCCTTCCACCCACCATCCCCACTCAGCGCTCACACCCGGGGGAGCCAGCCTGGCATCCCTATGACAGGGACATCACCGTCACCACTGCGGGGATGTAGGAACATCATGGCCACATGGTGTCCCGCACCCAGCGGTATCGCTGGGGAAGTGCTGGGAGCCAGACACACGGGCGGGCTCCCACTTCTCCCCTCCTCTGTCACCGGTCCCCACATCCTCTGGCTCTCCCTGCTCCGCGCCCCTTTCCACTGCCACGGCACAGGGCTGGTGCCACGGGGGACGCCCGCGGAGGACCCAAGCCCCCTGAGGATCCCGGCACAAGACTGGGAACATCCCTTAGGACACAACCCCGTGGACCCGTTTGCCCCAAGTAGGGACTTCCCCTGGGGCAAACTCGCCCCCGGCTTCCCGGCACCCTGCCCGCTCCCGGCTGGGCTGCACCACTGGGGATCCCCTCGGCCGCACAGCCCCGGGGGGCCTGGCACGGGGATCCCCCCCAGCAAGGAGAGGGCTGTCCCCAGTGGGGTTTTCTGGCCAGGGTTTTTTCTCAGGGTGCCGAGAGCCACAGCCCTGCCGCAGCAGCCAGCCAGGCAGGCACGACGGCGGTGGCAGGCACGACGGCGGTGCCATGCAACCTTTGCTCACCCATCAATGACTGGCGTGGTCGTCATGATGCGCTCGGCCTCTTCCCGGTGATGCTGCCCGGTGCAGGGCAGGAGCAGGCACAGCACCAGCGCCAGCGCCAGCACGCTGCCGCCCGGCATCTTCACCCACTCGGTGCCGCTGAGGGACGAGCCGGGGCGACCTGCCGCCGCCGCCGCCGTGAGCCTTCTGAGCACACGCACCGGGACAGCTGCCCCGGCTCACCGTCCGTCCCCTCCCGTCGTAAATAAATAACCAGGAGCCGCAGCCGTAACCCCACCCTGCGTGCCCTGTGCCCTGGCCGTGGTGGTGCCCGGGTACCGGGACGGCATGGCGGCGGCCTCCCCCAGCCCGGCCCCGGGTGGCAGGGCTGCACTGGGGCCTCTCCGCATAGCTGCGGTGACAGTCCCAGCCCCTCTAATGCAGCCCAGATTTTTTTTTGCTGGGAAAGCGCCGGTCCCATCCCCGCTTTGGCCTCCCCAGCGCTGGCACCCGCCGGCACCCCCGGCCAAGCGCTGGCACCCGCCGGCACCCCTGGCTGGATGCTGGCATCGCCGGCATCCCCGCTGCCGATGGCCAGGGCCCAGCACCCCTGTCCCTCACTCACCCCGGTCCTGGGATGCTCGGGCAGCTGCTGCCTGCAACGCCTGGGAAATGTTTTCCGGCTTGCGTGCCGACGGCGGGGCTGGGACGGGCTCCGGCCACCCCAGAGCCACCCCCTGACATGGCGTCGGGCGCTGGGGAGTGGCCGAGTGCCAGTGCACCCTGTGGCTTTGTGGCGAAGCCGTCTCGCCGTGGAAGAAGGGCTGGGGGGCAGCAGCCGGAGCGGCGCGACCCCGGCGTGGGATTGCTGACGGTGCCGCATGGGTGCCGGGTTCCCCCCGCCCCTGTCCCGCGGTCCTGATGCAGCATCGTGTGTGGGGAAACTGAGGCACCCGCTGGTCCTGTGGCCCAGCGCCCACGGTGCGGGGGGACCCCAGCTGGCTCCTGCGCAGGGGCCGGCGGTGGCCGCGGTGTCGTGAGCGGCAAGAAGCATCGTGAGGCTGCTGGGAATGGCACAGAGCCACGTGCAGAGAGCCAGCCCTGCTCCTCGTCCCAGGGTGTGCTGGGATGTGAATCCCTTCCTCCGGCACAGTGCCGGCTGTGGGGAGCCCAGCTGTGGGGCACGCGGGCTGGCACCCCCAGGGTCACCACGGGCTGCCGTGGCCGGCGAGGGTCCCAGCACCCTTCCCACCACTAGGCAAGCGGGGTGCCCCTGCCCGCCCCCCCGGCTCTCCTGGCTGTGGCAGTGGGTCTGGCTGTGCGGGACCCCCGTCCCATCCCGTCCTGTCCCACGGGTGTCCCCAGCCCGGGGCTATCCCGCAGCCCCCCTGCCCCGCAGCAGCGCTCTCCCGGCGATGGCCCCAGCAGGAATGTGCCAGGGGGGCCCAGCCTCCCGCCCGCCGGGACGCCTTCCTCTTTTGCAGCTATTTAAGACCGGTCGCCAGCGCGTCCCTCGCAGTGGCCGGGCCATGGATCGGATGGAGGTGACCGAGACCTTTGCCGGCATCTCCCTGCCCGGCCACCTCCACACCCAGGAGTCCCTCGGCTTCGCCGTCACCTTCCCCTTCCGTCCCACCGACGTGGTCATCGCCACCTACCCCAAATCAGGTGAGGGTCGGTGGGGCGAGGGGGCAGGTGGGGGGGGGGGCGAGGAGGGTGCTGGCCAGGGTTGGGGGACGGGGAAGGGACTGGGGGGCAGGGGGTGTCGGTGGGACCGGGGACCCCCAGGCTGGAGGGGTGGGGGGGCACGGGCAGGCTCTACCACGCGGCCCTTGGCTTGCCGGCAGGACCGGGAGCTGCCTGCGTGGCTGGGAGGGGGTTGGACTCGGGGCCAGCTCTTTCCCGCGCAGGGTCCCCCCCCCGGCCCCCGCAGCCCGGTGGCCACCGGCCCCTCTGGGCACAGCGCAGGGGACCCCCGGCCCCAGCCATCGGCTCCCACCCCCCCAGAAGCCCGGCACTGTGGGTGGGGGGCAGCTGCCCCCACACCCTCCCCAGCCCCATCCTGTCCCCAACCCCGGACTGGTGTGACTGACTGGTGGGGGCTCTGGGGGTCCCAGACGGCACTGCCAGGCCAGCTGCTGCCCCGTGCCATGCTCTGCAGTGCCAATCCACGCCACGCCATGCTGAGCTGTGCCGATCTGTGCCGCGCCACCCTGTGCCGTACGATGGCACGCTGTGCTGCGCTGTGCCCTGCTGTGCTGTGCCACGCTGTGCCATGGGGTACTGTGCCATGCGGTGCTGAGCTACGCCATGCCATACAGCGCTGCGTTGTACCACGCCATGCCATGCTCTGCCCTTCTGTGCTGAGAAACACCATGCCATGGCAAGCTGTGCCATGCCGTGCCACGCCATGCCATGGTGTGCCACGGTGAGCCGTGCTGTGCCGTTCCACGCTTTGCCATTCCACGCTGTGCCACGCCATGCCATGGTGCGCCGTGGTGAGCCATGCCATGCCATTCCACGCTTTGCCCTGCCACACTTTGCCATGCCATGCCGTGCCGTGCCATGCCGTGCCACGTGGTGCCCGGCGCAGGGCTGGCGCTGCCCTGACGCCCGCTTCCCCAGGCACCACCTGGATGCAGGAGATCCTGACGCTGCTGTTCAGCCGCGGGGACGTCCTGCCGGCCAAAACCATCCCCAACTGGGAGCGGGCACCGTGGCTGGAGCAGATCTACTTCAGGGAGGCATTGCAGGATACGGCCGCCCGCCGGCTCATCACCACCCACCTGCCTGCCCGCGTCCTGGCCCCTGCCCTGCAGCAGAGCAAGGCCAAGGTGAGGGCGGGGGGGGGCCGGGATGGTCTGGGGGTTCCCCACAGGGGTATCTTGTGCCCATGGGGCTTCCCGCAGCCAGGGTGATTGCCGGGGGCTTTCTGAGCGGGGCAGAGCGGAATTCCCCCCCCGGCCGTGGGGCTGATGCCACCCCCCCCCCCCCAGGTGATCTACGTGGCTAGGAACCCCAAGGATGTCGCTGTCTCCTTCTACCACTTCCACCGCCTGGCCAAGTTCCTGCCTGACCCCGGCTCCTTCGACACCTTCCTCACACGGTTCCTCGAGGGCACAGGTAAGGGCTGGGGGGGTCCCTGGGCTCCCGGGACTCGGCCACGGGGCCCCTCCGTCACCCCCCCATGTCCCCCCCCCAGTGCACTACGGCTCCTGGTTTGACCACGTCAAGGGCTGGCTGGCCCAGCGGCAGCTCCTGGACATCTTCTACGTCACCTACGAGGAGCTCCACCAGGTGAGCGCCGGTGCGTGTCCCCGTCCCCGTCCCCACCGGCTGCCCCGGGGCTGACCGTCCCCTCCGGCGCAGGACCTGCGCGGCACGGCGCAGCGGCTCAGCGCCTTCCTGGGCTGCCCGCTGGGACCGGAGACGCTGGGAGCCCTGGAGCAGCACTGCAGCTTCGCCACCATGCGGGACAACGCCATGGTCAACTACTCCCTCATTCCCACCGAGATCATGGACCACAGCCAGGGATGCTTCATGAGGAAAGGTGATGGGGGGGACACGGGGTGCGGGGGGATGCGGGGGGGGTGCTGGCCCCGGCTGCAGCCTCCCTGTCACCCCGTCCCCTCCGTCCCGCAGGCGTGGTGGGGGATTGGCGCGACCACTTCTCCCCCCTGCAAAACGCCCTCTTCAACCGCCTCTACCAGGAGGAGATGGGCGACTTGGAGCTGCCCGCGCGCTGGCCCATGGCTTGAGGGTCCGAGGAGCCGGGGGGGCCGGTGGCACTCGGCTCTGCCATTGCACAATGCAACTGACCCCCCCCCCCGCCTGCCGAGCCCCACTGCGGGGGGGGCACCCTGCATGGGGTGCAACTTTTACACCCCTGTGCATCACCCCGGGGGTTGGGGCTGCAGTGGGGCTGGGGTTTGGGGGGACACACATGCCGGCTGCATGACAATCCCCCCGCCCCAGGGGACAAGGGGACTTTTCCGGTAACACATTGCAGGCATCCTCATGGCCTTCCTTCCCCTGGGGTGGGGGCACATGGCCGTGACCCCCCTTTCCGCCCAGCCCGCCCTGCAGAAATAAATATTTATTGCTGTTTGCAGCCAGGCAGCGTGTTCTCACGGGCGTGGGACGGGAAGCGGCGTGCTGACGGCGCCAGCGGTGGGAAACACTCGGCATTATCGGGGGCCGGATCGGGGTGGGGACCCATTCCCGGGGACCTTATCTGTGTTTGGGGGCAATGGCCGGGTGGGCAGCACAGGAGGCCGTGGCGGGCTGCCAGGCCCCGCGGCGGGGTCACGGCACAGCTGCACGGTGCCGGTGTTTGCCAGCGGAGCTCGCGCCACAGCGCTGGCTCCTTCAGCAGCACCCAGGGCTGCCAGGCCCCTGCCGTCCTCCCAGGGCCCCCCCATCCCTACCCCACTGCATCGTCTGCAACGCCCTCCAGATACCCTCTGTCCCCCGCCCCCCGATGCCCCCTGCACCCCAATGCCCCCCGCCCTGACCCGGTGCACCCCTCATGATGCTTTGGGGGGTGCTGCGGTGCCCTGACCAGCCTGGCTGGATGCCCCCCCATGCCCATCTCCCCTCCTGGGGTGTTTGCACCCAGGGGCTTGCCCCACCCTGGCCCCCCCCCCCCAGCATCCTGGGGTGCCCCAGGCGAGCAGCACCCCCAGCCCCTGTCCTGCCACTCTCCGAAGAATTGCTGCATCAAGCCGCTTGGGAAGCACAGGCACCACCAATAATTAACCGCTGGCTTAATTAACCGGCCTCCACCAGGACAGTGTGGCACAGTGCCGGGGTGTGGTGGGGGAGAGGGCTCAGCCCTGGCACGAACAGCACCCCTCAACAGCGCCCAACCGAGCCCTGCCGCCACTCCCTGGCCCTGCTGCACCGCCGGCGGGTGCAGCCTGGCTGGGTGACACCAGGACCCCCCAGCCCCGTGGGGTCCCCCTGCACCCACCGGTGGGGCACCCACCCAGCCAGCCCCACAGATGGGGGTGCTGGGGCAGACCCCTGCCCGCGCCGAGGGCCGGCTGCCGCCGCAGCCTCGTCAGGCGCCGGGTTTCTATGGCGACGTCTATTATCCTGCTTTATAGCAGATGAATCAGGAGCTATAAATACGCGGGTTGATCGGGGTGGTGCGGGCAGCGCGCTCTGCCTGCATGCAGGAGTGCCGGCAGCGGGCAGCGCCAGAAGGTCGCGGCGGTTCAGCGTGGCCATCCCAGTGGACGGGTGAGTGGCTGCCCGGACCGGGACAGGCTGGCACCCCTGTGCTGGCACCCAGGGTGATGGCGGCATCCCTGGTCCCGCAGCCCGGCTTGGTGGCACCCGCCTGGCAGGGTCTTGGGTGGCCCTTGCCCCGTGACGGCTGCCCCGGGCCCCAGTTTCAGTCCCTGTGGTGGCTTTGGGTGACACCCCGCTCCGGTGGACATCACTGCCCCAGGAGCATCTGCCGGCACCGGGACGGCAACACACAGCGGGTGAAGGACACGCGGCACACTGTCACACAGCGCACGGCAGTAGACAGCTGGCACCCGGTGAACAGCACCCGGCGTTTGGTGCAGCAAGTAGCGCGCAGTGCTTGGCGCGCTGCGCACGGCAGCGGTGTGGCACAGCGCCCGGCGTGCAGTACACGGCACATGGCACAGCATGGCACATGGCACAGTGCATGGCATGCAGCATATACCACATAGCACACAGCACGTGGCACATGGTGCATGGCATACGGTACACAGCACACGGCACAGTACATAGCATATGGCACACGGTATGTGGCACATGGTACACGGCACAGTACATAGTACACGGCACACAGTATGTGGCACATGGTATGTGGCACATAGCACACAGTATGTGCCACATGGCACACAGCACACGGCACAGTGTACAGCATGCAGCACACAGCACATGGCACAGCGTGTGGCATGCAGCGCGTGGCACGCAACCCACAGCACATGGTATAGCACCTGGCACATGGTACATGGCACACGGCATGTGGCACGTGGCAGAGGCAATGTGCCGGGCAGGGGCAGGAGGCGGGTGCCAGCGCTGCCTCCACTCCCGCTCCCGTGGCCTGGATTTTGGGGCCGCAGCAGCCGGCAGCGGCACAGCAGGGCAGTCGGCTGCTCCGGCACAACTTGAAAGCAGTGGCTGCTCAAAAGTACCGCAGCTTCAAAGCGCCGGCGCTCCCCTGCACGCTGCCAGTCACGAATCCCCTTAAATATAGGGGCAGCTGGAGCGGCCAGCGGCAGTGCCCGTGCGGGCAGCCGGGGCTGGGGGACACGTTCGGCTCTCGCTTGCTGCCGGCCAGGGCTGGGCAGTGTGGTGGCATGGTGAGGGGCACGAGGGGGGCCGGGCAGCACCCTGAGAGCTGCCTGTCCCTCTGCCCGCGCCCCACTGAGCACCCAGCAGGGAGGTTTGGTGTTGGCGCCCAGAGAGCACGCGGCACGGGGCTGGTTGCTTTATTGGGGGGTGTCCCCCCCGCACGCTGGGGAGGGGGTTTCGTCATGCAGCCTCCAAACAACGTCACAGCGACAGAAAAGCGGGGACCGAGGGGACCACGGGGACAGCACGGATGGAGTGGGAATGGGCCACAGGGCACGGACCACTGGGACCAGGCAATGCCCGCTGGGGACCCCCAGTACCCTGGGCAGCGCAGGGAGGGGGTGCCCTGCACTGGAGCACCGGGACTGTCCCCGTATCGCGCTGCCAGCTCCCGGTGCCCCCCCCCGCCCGGCAAGGAGGGGTCTGCGGCAGGGTTGGGACCCGTCAGGGACCCCATCCGTCCCCACGCCACGCTGCGTGGAGCGGGGGGGGGGCTCTCACTGGGGCGAGCTGAGGTTGGAGTCGGGGGTGTCAGGCTGGGGGCAGCGGGGGGGGAAGGCCTTGTAGCTGTAGTACTCCACCACCTGCTTGGGCACCTCCGCCAGCACGCACTTCGCCAGGGCCGTCGGTGACGCCTGCGGGACGGGGGACACCGGGGGGGACGGGTGAGTCAGGACACGGTGGTACCCGCCTGCCCCGGTGTGAGCAGCAGCACCCACGGGGGCACCGGCATGCCGTGCCGCGATGCTCGGTCCTGCCGTGGGGACGGGAGGACCGCCGATACCCCACTCACGTTCTTGAACTCCCGGAAAGGGACGAACTGGACTATGTCACGGAGGACGGGCTCGCCCTTGGGGGACCGCAGGATGCCGTCGTCCCCATCCAGGATCTGCATGTCGGTGAAGTCGGCGTTGCCCACCCCCACGATGATGATGGACATGGGCAGGTAGGAGGCACGGACGATGGCCTCCCGCGTGTCCGCCATGTCTGTCACCACTCCGTCCGTCAGGATCAGCAGGATGAAGTATTGCTGGGGGGGGGGAGACGGATGCTTTGGGGGGGGGCTGCCTGGCCCCACTGCTGGCCCCAAGCGGGGGGAGCCGGACAAGGGCTCCGCTCTGATGGGGGAGCAGCCACAAGTGGCATGAGCGTGCCGGGTCTCAGCCCAGCCTGTAGCCCACCGGCCAGGGGCAGCGGGTACCTACCGAAGCCTCCTTCGTCCGCTCCTCGTTTGCTGCCACACGAGCCACCTTGGAGATGATGGGGGCCACGTTGGTGGGGCCATAGAGCTGGATTTTGGGCAGGCAGCTCTGGTAGGACTCCACGACGCCCTGGATGCCTGGGGGGGATGTGAGAGGTGAGGGGTGGGCAGCACCAGGCTCTGGCACAGTGGGGGGCTGTGGGACCAGCCTCCCCAGCCCCATCGGAGCTGGACTCACCCTCGCACTCATCATTGTCAGGGTTGAAGTTGATGGCGAAGTCGTGGGAGACCTGGAGGGCGAGAGGGGAGGGGGCAGCCGGTGCTCACCCACCCGCCACAGCCCCCGGCACGTGCCGAGCCCCACAGGAGCCACGGCCAAGGGTGGCTGGAGGGATGAGGGTATCCCTGGCGTCCCATGGGGCCCCGGTGCCCTGACCACCCCCTTACCTCGTACTTGGGGGGGATCCTCGCACCAAAGCCCAGAGCTGAGAATTTCTTATCGCTGCAAGGGAAGAGGCATAAGGAGCCCCGGCACCGGCACTGCCAGCACCAGGGTGCCCATCACTGGGGTGTCCTGGCCCTGGGGTGGCCATCACTGACCTGTCATAGTCCTGGCAGATCTCACCCACTGCAACCAGTGCCTTGAGGTACTCGTTGGGCTGGTAGGGGTTGATGTAGTGCAGGGAGCAGCTGTTTCGGGGGTCCCCGTTGGAGGCCGTGAAGTCAATGGCCACCTGGCGGGGGGGAGCAGCGGTGAGGGTCCCCCCATGGTGAGCAGGGCCACCAGCACGTCCCTGCTCGGATCGGGTGGCTGTGCCGGCCCCATGGCACAGCTGAGGCTCGGGGCAGCCGGGATGCAAAACCTGCAGCCCCTGGCCCTGGGGACGGGCACTTGGCCCGGTGTCGGAGCCCCTGCCCAGCTGCTGGCGCTTCGGGGTGGGGGTACGCCGCTCACCGTGAAGTGGATCTGGCAGCCGCCCATGATATAGTCCAGGAAGGAGTAGACCCTGTGGATCTTCCAGAGGGACCCGCATCAGCCGGTCCTGCCCCACGCCACCCTACAGCAGCCAGGCATGGCACGGCACGGCACGGCACAGCACGGCACGGGGGTGCTCACCTTCAGGTCCAGCAGCACCACGACCCCCGAGTTCTTGTAGTTGCGCTTCTTGATTTTGTACTTGGGGTTCATGCAGTCCCACTGCACCTGTGGCACGCAGCACCCACGCTGCCTGCAGCCCCCCAGCCCCAGGGATGCGGCCCCGTGCGCCGGTACCCCCCCGGCACCCCGCAGCACCCCAGCCCCATGGCTCTGCAGCACTGTGACCCCACAACCCCATAACCCTGCAGCCCCACAGCCCCATAACACTCCAGCCCCCATGGCTCTATGACCCTGCAGCCCCCCAACCCCGCTGCCCCACAGCCCCAGGTTGCAGCCGCCTTCCCCGCTCCCGGCCAGACCACGGATTCCAGCCAGCCCAGGACCAATTTCCCCAGAGGAGCCCAGACCCACCATCCCTTCCCCAAAGAGGGGGACAGCGAGGGGAGAATGGCCCCAAAACCAGAGGAGGAGCTGGGAGGTGCCTCCTGGAATGGGATCTGCTGGCAGCACGGAGGGGTGACCCCACAGGCTGTCCCCGCGTCCCCACGCCCACCTTGTTCTCCCCCATCGCCTTCTGCATCTCCTCGAAGGTGGTGAAGAACTCCCCGATGAAGTCGTGTTTGCCCCGCGAGTCGTAGTCCCACACCACGCACTGCGGTGGGGGACGGCTCAGCCCCGGCTGGGCAGCACCTGGCGGGGGGGGAGGGGGGCACACACCCACGGCCCCCCAAAACTGCACCCAGCCCCAGCACCGTCCCTGGTGGCTTGGGGTCCCCGGCTTGCCGCTCATGTGGGGCTGCGGGGAAGCCAGGAGACACGTGCCCCCCCGGGGCAGGGGTGGGGGTCCCCATTGCCCTTCCTCACCCTCAGCTTCCTCTTCTCCTCGCAGCTGCAGAGCGAGTTGAGGGAGACCTTGAAGGGCTCCCAGATGGGGCTCAGGTTGTTCTTCACCACCTGCGGGGGTCGAGGGGGGCTCAGCGGGGCTGAGCAGCCGCCAGGGCGGCCACGGGCCGGCCGAGGGACGGATCCTGCCCGGGGCCTCACCTCGGTGCGGTATACCAGCTGCTCGCTGCGATCGTCGTCGATGCGGTAGATCTCCAGGAAGGGATCCGACTTGCTGAAGAGATCCTGGAGATGGAAGGATGGGGCAGAGCACTATCCACCCTGCCCGCCCTGCCTGCACGGCTCCCCTTGCCCGCAGGACCCGGCTCACCTTGTCATCCAACTTCTTGGCCCGGAAGGCGAGCTCCACGTAGCCGTTGTTCCCCGAGATCTCCTCCGAGATGACCTGCCAGGACAGGCGGCTGTGGGGTGCTCAGCACCCGGTACAGCTTTGTCCCCATGCCCTCCCTGCCAGCAGGGACTCTGAGCCCTCCTCACCCCCAAGAGCCTGGGGACAGCTGAATGACAGCTAGGACATGAGGAGGGTCATTGGGGACCCCCCCCATGTCCCCCAGCTCAATGCCCCCCACCCCAGCTCAGTGCCACTGATGTGCCCCAACTTGGTGCCACCCTGGGGTCCTAGCTCGGTGCCACTCCTGGTGCAGGTTCGGCTGCTCACCGTGATGGTGGACTTGCCGGCGAATTTCCCGTACTTGAGGAACAGCGGCTTCGTCACCCGCTTCTGCGCCACGATCTGCAAAAGCCGAGGGGTCGGGGAGGGGATGTCGCCGGTGGGTGTCCCTGGCGCGAGGGGCAGGGGCTCACCTGCCCCACGGTACACTCCATGCCCCCCAGGAAATCATCATCGTGCGTGCCCACGCCGGCGTGCCCGTGGCTGTCGTACACTTCGAACCGCAGCTTCTGCACCTCCTCGAAGTAGTAATCCACCGTGAAGATCTTGGCGAAGACGGGGTTGAGGTTGCTCTTGATGATCTCGCTGCGGTCCACCTGCACGGCGGGAGCTCGGCTTGGGGGGGGACAGCGGGGCCAGAGCCCAGCTCAGGGCTGGATCTGGGACCAGTGGAGCTGCCTAGGACCTCGGAATGCCGGAGCTCACCTGGAGCCGGACACGGGGATGCAGGAACCCAGGGGCAGAGGGATGTGGGGATGCAGGATGGGAAATGCCGGGCAGCTGCCAGGAAGGACCAGCCCTGCGCAAGCGTTTACCTGCCCGTGCTGGTTCCCAGGCGAACGGCATTTGGAGGCACTGGCTCGGGCAGGGTCGCGTGCCCCCGAGGGCACACGCACGTCCCAGGGGCGCTGCTCCCTCCGGAGCTCGGGGCAAACCCCGTGGTCAGTTCGAGGGGATGCTCTGACTCGGGACTATGGTTTGCCATGGCTCTGCCCAAGCAGGAGCAATGGGCTAGTGCCCAGGATGAGCCCCTGTGCTCCCCACCCCAGGCTGGCCAAGGGCAAGGGCCACTGGCCACCGTGGCCCTGGCAGGTGGGTGGGTGCTAGGGGTCTCCCGGCCGCGCCGGCAGCGGGTGCCGAGCGGCTTTCCAGGAGCCTCCCCCACACCCCGGCCCTGCCAGCGTTGACTCAACAGGACGCATCCTGGCCAGGGCACTCTGCCAGCCCGCCGGCCCCTGCCCACCGCCTGCCTGGTCCAGCAGCATCTGCCGAGCCCGCACCGCTGCGGCGGTGGCAGGGCCACCCCATGCAGCACTGTGTCTCCTGCGTGGGCACTGCCAGCCCCACAGCCCCATCACCGGGGCGCCGGGTCTCGGTCATCTCAGCCCCTCCAGTGCCAGCCCCTGCCGGCGTGTTGGGCTGTTTTGGCTCTCGGACCCAGCGGGCAGTGGCTGAGCCGGCTTCAGCCACCGTCTCGGCTGGGCTGGGGGACATGTTCTGGCAGGGACATGGAGGGGACAGCTCACAGAGTCCCACCAAAAGGTGGCCCAGGAGGGGCCCTCTTGGATCTGGCCTTTGCATGGCACGGCACAGCATGGCATGGCACACAGAGTGTGGGGTGGCACAGCAGGGTACAACTGGCTTGGCCCGGCACAGTCTGGGAGCCGCAGCTGGCACAGGGCCCCTCGCTGCCCGCCCTGGCTCCAGCTCTGGCTCCAGCGAGCAGAGTCAATTACACGCAGAGGGATTTAGCGCTAAATCTGCTGGCTGAGCAGCGGTGATTAGTGAGCGCGGAGCTGCCGGCACCAGCCCAGAGCTAAGCCATGGGGGAGCGATGGGAAGGAGCTGTGCCAGCCCCAGTGCCGGTCCCAGTGCCGGTCCCAGTGCCGGCCGCGGCTCGTGTGGGCACCACGGCCCCATAGCACGGCACAGCGAGGGGCACGCGGTCGCAGTGCCGGCCCTGACCCTCTCTGAGCTGGCTGTCCCGAGCAGGATGAGACCAGCCCGCAAGCCCTAATCCCCCCCCAGGGGTGGCCAAGGTGTCCCTTGCCCCTGGCCTGGGGCAGCGGAGCCGCGCTGGAGCCACGCACCGTGGGCGCCCTGTTCCCCGGCTTTACCGGAGCCCCCGAGGACTCGCTCTAACCAAGGTGTCTGCACCGTCCCCACACGCTGCCAAGGGTCCCACAGCACCCTGCCCTGCTCCACGAGCCTTGCGCTCTGTACCCTACACCTCGTGCCCTGCTCCCTGCACCGTGAGCTCTGCACCTTGCGTCCAGCATCCTCTGTGCGCACCCTGCACCCTACTCTGCACCATCTCCTGCACCTTACACCCTGCTCTGCACCCTGCGCAGCAGCTCCTACCCTATTTCCAGCCCCACAGGTGTTGCAGCCACCCTGGGGCTGTCCCTGCTCCTGTCGCTATCACAGAGACACAAACTCTGCGCCCAGCACCCTGCGCCCAGCCCCGCCACGACCCCGATGACAGCCGGCCCTTGCTGCGGTGGGTGCCGGCGGTGCCCCCCACCCTCCTACCTCCATCCACTGGCCCTGGGACTGCATCAGCAGCAGGACGCAGGGGTCCGACTTGTTGAGCGTGTCGCGGTCCAGGAGGTGCTTACAGCTCACCCGCAGCTCCACCTTGGAGAGGACGGCCAGCGGAGCCTGGGGGGACGGCTCGGGGGTCTCACCCATGGTGGCCGTGGCGCGGTGGGTGGCCGGGCGTGATGGGGGGCAGGCGGCCCCGTGGGAGAAAGGCATGTGGGGGGAGCGGGGCGGCGAGGGCAGCCGCTGCCTTCGTTAGGGAGCCGGGCAGGCGCCCGTCATGCCCAGGGCACGTCGCCCCGCAGTGCCAGGCGTGGGACCAGAGACCAGGTCTGTGGGGTCGGGCAGGTCCCCAGTGGCAGCGGGTGTTGGTGGAGACCGGGGTGGGATGATCTGGTGGATGGAGGGGACCACAGGGACCCCCTGCGAGATGGGGTGGCCGGTTCCAGTCCCAATGGCTCTGCAGGGCCCTGCAAGGCGTCAAAGCACAGCGGGGTGAGCCGGAGCTGGGACACCCCTCGTGACGCTGCCCGTGTACCCCCAAGTGCCACCCAGCCCCACGGGTGCTGCTGTGCCCGCGTTCACCCACCAGCCCCCTGGGCCGACCAGGGGTCCCGTGGGGCTGTGTCCACCTCTGCCCCCCCCCTCCCCACCCAGGGGCAGGATGCATCCCATGGGGAAGGGGTACCCGAGTGAGGCCGGGATGCTGTGCAGGAGCGGGGGCTGCGCAGGCAGCCCTGGGCCCCCACCCCGGGGTGCCCTTCCTGGCACTGGGGAGAAGAAAATCTCCTCCTGCCCCTGCAGGCAGCACACCCCCCGTCTGGGCAGGGCTCGCTGGCAAGGGCAGCGGGGACGCCAGGTCCTTGTCCGTGCCGCTGGGTGATGCTGGCAGTGCTGGCCATATCCCGCTGCCCCAGGCAGGACTGGTGGCACCCCAGGGTGACCCCCCCATGCTGGGGACGGGGACCACCCTCCACCCAGAGGCTGGTGATGCTCAGCCAGGTGATGCTGCAGTGATGGGTCATCAAGGGGGTCCGCCAGCCCCAGCCTGGGGCTTGTCCCCCCCACCCAAAACCCCGGGGGTTGCCTGGCTCGGGCTGAGCAGCACTCCTGCCCGCACCTCAGCGTGCCCAGCCCGGCCAAAGTTTCTCGGCAAAGTCACGCGTAGCCCCGGTCCTCCCCGGCACAAGGCTCTGGTGCCCCAGCTCCATCGGGCATCATCCTCTTCCCCGGGATCGATGGGCACCCCTTGGCATCCCCCAGCGGAGGGGGCACCGGCTCCCACCCTGCCCAGTCAACCCCCTCACCTGGGTGCCGGTGGCCTGGGCTCCGCACACGGCTGGGCCGAAGGCTTGGGTCGGTGTGCCAGCTGAAACCGGTGTGCCAGCCGGAGCCGGTGTGCCAGCCGGAGCTGCCGCCGCTGCCACCTCCACACAACTGACTCAAGCTGCAGTTCGGGAACGGAGCCCTAAGAGGGAGACGACAAGCTCCGTTAACTGCCTCACTGCCGGTACCGGAGCAGAGCCCGTCCGTGGGCACTGGGGCTGAGTGGGGTTCCCGGGGTCCCCGGCACCGCTGGCAGTGCCAGGGCAAGTGCTCCCGCTCCCGGTGAGCCGCCTGTGGCACAGCCCTGGCTCCCAGCACCCCACGGCCCCCCGCCCTCCCCAGCCGCTCCCTGTGGGGTACCCTAGGCCTGTCCCGCTTGCAGTCCCCGCCACGTTCTCAGCCAACACCCCACCACAAGGACGGGGTGCCCCAAAACTGCCGTCTGTCCTCCCCACACGCTGGAGCACCCGGACCCACGCTCCATGCGCCCAGAACCCCGGGCGCCCCATCCGCCGGCTGGGGGGCTGCCCTGGCACCCCCCACCCACGCACGTCACCCCAGCACTGCGGTGCTGTCAGCTCAGCTTTATGAAAGATGATGTAATCAGCCCATATTTGGAGGGATTAAAATGCAGATAGGGCTAATGAGCAGGAGGGCACTGCAGGGCCCTGGGCTTTGGGAGCTAATCCTCAGCCTGCGTGGCAGAAATAGGCCACCCTCCTTCCCCGCTCCTCCTGCAGCCCCACGGCACAGCCCCGTGGGGCAGGAGGCAGCCGACCCATGGGGGGGGGGACGCAGGATCTGACCGCAGGCTCGGGCAGTGGGGCTGGGAAGGATGAGCTAGTAGCCTGCCGTGGCACGGGCAGCCCCACACCGGACAGCTCTTGCCCCCAGCGTTTAAGCAACTTCAGGTTCATCCATCTGTGCCGGGGCTCCCACTGGCCCCTGTGCCGGAGTGCTCAATTGTATCTGATCCCCAAGTTTCTGTCAACCTGCTAACGAAAACAAACGATTCAATTATCCCAGCAGGGGCATTTCGCAGCATGGCCAGGCTGCAGAACAGCCCCAGAACTGCTTAGCCAGCGAAGGGACTGGGTGAGTGCTCCCCAGAGCAGGACAGACCCCACCAACGCTGCCCCGTGACCCATCGCATCTGACCCCACATCAGCCCCCCACCCTGGGGCAGGCAGAGCCCAGGACCCCCCAACACAGCCACCAGGATGGGCCAGAGCCCCCAGACCCTTCCCCACGGAGGAGCCAGGCTCCTCTCCAATGCCACCAAGGTATTTCCTTAAAGAAATCACCTCGCTCCCCCCATGCCCCTCCAAAATCAGGGAGGAGGATCCCACACACAGACAGTGCAGGGCACAGCCCCAGTAAGCGCTGTGGGCCCCCAGGTGAGGCTCACGGGGCAAAGAGCCCATGGGTGACACCCACCACACCACCCCACCTTCTAATAGCAGAGCTCTGCCTGCCTGACACTGCACCACAGGCAGAGGGGTGGAAATCATTAAATCTGCAACACTGGCAGAGCAGACAGGTAAGTGGGAAGCAGACAAAGCTTGTCAGGGAGGGGGTATCCCAAAAAACCCTTGACTGGCAGCTTCAACCAGCCCAGAGACAGTGAGACAGGGTCAGGCTCTAGCACAGGAGGGAGCCCAGGCTGCCTCCCTGAAGGGAGCTGCGCAAGGCCAACGTGTTTGTTTCACTCGCTTTCAGGGAAGTTTGGAGTCTCTAACCACAGCAAACGACATCCGAACAGTAACTCCCCCCGACCGCATCCCTCCACGCACAGCGGCCCACAATCTGCACCAGCACACGTGCCGTACACACACTGCAGCCGAGCGGGCGGGCGCAGGCAACAGGGCAGCTCAGTTCTGTACATTTGCCCTAAAAAGACAGCACACTCCTATTTCTATATTTTTTTTTTATTGACAGTTCTAGGGAGAACAGTTCATTTCTTCTTCTCCACATCCTGCTCTGCCGCTTCTTTGGCGCGTTTCGCACGAATCCCAAAGAGACGGGCGTTGGCCCGGGCCATGCGCAGGCTGGCAAAGGCCTTGAAGTTCTTCTCGTCTTCTGAGATAACGCGGGCCTTCTCCCGTTTGAAAACCTAGTGGGAGAGAGCGCCAGACAGTCAGACCGCACATCAGAGGCTCCCAGAGAAGACTGTATTTAAGGCTTAACACAATTAACCTCGCTACATTTTTACCACTAGCTCCAGGACGCTGTTAAGAATAGAGCATTTATGCCATCTACAGGCTCTGCCCTTATCATCACTCCACCAGGCACCTCATTTCAACTGGTTCCTAATTCGCCAGTGCACGTCAGCACAAGACCAGAACATACCAGGAAAAAAAAAAAGCGCAACGTGAAAGCCGAGTCAGGTTTGTGGCGTGCTGTCCACGGCACCTTTCGGAAGCAGCAAGGGTTGAGGCAAATGGTGACGATGCAACCTGCCCAGGCTGTTGTGCTGCCAGCACACATCCCTCACCCCAACACGTCCCAAATTCCACAGGGCTACAAGCTCCCTCAAAGGTACAAGTGGATCACCAACCCTTGAGCCCACCTGGAGGACACAGCGCTGAACACAAACACACATGGCAGATGGTTCATGTGTGCCTTCAGAGGAATCGTGTGATTTGGAGGGGTTATCGTGCAGGTTCCCCTGTGGCCTTCTCTGGAGAGCATATGGAGCTCTGCTTCTCTCATGGGCCATTCAGGGTAGAAGTGGAACACCTACATATGATTATTCCCAAGCAACAGCCCCTGACACCAGTGCCTGGAGCTCTCCTCTGCACCCACAAACACAGCTCATCATGCAAGGCCTCCCTCAGTTGATAAGAAGTTTAGCAGAGCTCCAAGTAATTAGTTCTTTACAGTCCACTCTGCAATGCTGAGGAACCAAAAAACAGATGTTGGCAAAAGACAAGGACAAGCTTGGCCTGTTCCTGTTTTTTTTTTTTTTGATCCAGGATGGGAAGTGCCTGGAGGCAGCAACCCTTAGCTGTAGAACAGCGAGAAAAAAATCCTCTCCGGGAAGTTTAAGTCTCAATCATGTCACACAGAGAACGCGATTTAGTTACACTTACATTCTTGATTGGCATAACTGGTCCAGTCAGCTGAGTCGCCATCTTGAGTTCCTCAGCCTGCATAACAAGAGGACAAAAAAACCCATTATTAAAAACCCCAGTATTTAAAACATCTGAGGTTAGTACCTCGGTTAAAAACATGCCCTGTACGCAGGTACTCAGCTTAAACACGTTGTTAACAATTCCATCCAGAGATTTAAGGCCAATTGGTAACGAATTCAGCATTTCAGCCGTGCAGCTATAGGAGTACTTGGCACAGACATGCCGCATCAACAACCCGCGTTTTGCCTGGCTATCGATCAGCCCGGATCTGGCCAGAGGAGCAGCGGCCTTTCAGGAGTTCTGCCAGCTAGAAAAACGTTGACGTCTACTGTGCCATTTTTAGTTTGATACCCAGCATATTCCTCAGCAATTCCTTCTAAGGGTAACTCCAGCTTCTTCTAAGAGTATGGCATCACACAAAAATTATTTATTTTAGATAGTTGATTTCAAGTAAACAAATCTGAAACAGTATTTCAGACACAAGTAGCTGTACCTACTGGTACAGAAGCTCGAGACCCTTCCTCCCCTGTTCTGAAAAGCAACCCAAGCACAGTGGGCTCCACTACGGTTAAGTGGCTCAGAGACGACAGATGCTCCAGAAGACTGAGGATAGCTTGAGCACGCCACCTCGTTTCATGGCTTGCACTGCCCCATGGGAAGCATGTATCTACCAGAGGCAGAGCCAAGGAAAGCCAGCTATACTCTGGATCTTGCTTGAGATTTTAATGAAAAGCATTTTTGTATGTCAACAGCAGCAACCTTCTTGAGACTGCCTTATGCACAGTTTTCACTGAACTGCTCCACTGAAGAGTTTGTCCTCGCCTTCCTCACCCTTTCCACACAGCTGTCACCACAGCAGAACACAATTCCAGATGGACTTTTCAGCCATTCTGACAATTTAGCTTCGTAAACTAAAATTCAACTGGTTGGTCAGCGACCAAAGCTCCAGCAAACAGACCACCCAAGGAGCTCAGCCCCAAACCTGAGCTGCGCCCCTTTGCACAGCAGTCCCTAGGCCAAAAATCTCCCCAAAGCATTATTGTAACCCAAGAGATCCCTGTGGAAATTGACTCGTATCAGGCCTGGCCTTGCGCTGGGCTCAGTCATCCCTACAGACATGCACAGGAAACATGCTGTCCCTGAAAGAAGGGCTGCTCCCCCCCTGGGGGTTTACATTATGAAAAGTGTTCAAGAGCAACGCCTGACTGCACGCCACAGCACCAGGATGGACCAACGACCAAACCTCTAAAAACATGACCAGAAACAGACCCCGTGAAGTGTTTCTAGCAGCCAAGTACTTACAGAGCTGTCTCCCTTCTTAGGCATAGCCGGCTTCCTTGGGAAGAGGATAAGTTTGGAGCGGTACTCCTTCAGCCTCTGCACGTTGGCTTGCAGGGACTCGGTAGACTTGTTACGTCGCCGGGGATCCACAGAGATTCCAATAGTCCGGGCAAACTTTTTGTTAATGCCAGCGAGCTGAAGAGAGAGTGGACAGTGTCAGCATCTGACAACTCCCAATGCCACCACACTACTGCTGGTAGCCGCTCGGGTCATCAGCCAGACAAGGGTTTGAGCGCAGCCGTCACAGGCTACAGAGTCTGGAGAAAGGTTTAGCATCTGACCAAACAGCCATCAGCAGTGTGAGGGTCTGGCAAGAGGGACTGATGCAGGCAAAGGGCATCCTGGTGTCTGTATTTTAATGCTTAAAATATTCCACAGACTTTACAGTAATTTTTGCAGATGGATCTCCTCAGGAGAGCAAAGTGCAACCCCTGAGTAATTATGAGGGGGACATTTAAACTCTTGATACACATAAGACAAAATTGTTCGAAGTCTGCAAGCGGATAACTCTGGTTCACTGAATACTAGAAGCTCCATTAAAGAAGTACTTTTTTGTAACCATCTTAAATGAGAAATAACCTCATTTTCTGTTTAAAAACAAACATCTGCGTACCATTTTGTATTCCAACATTACCCAAAAATTAAAGAAAAATGAAGTAATGAAGCATCTGGCATCTGAAAGAACAATTTTACTGCTTCAATGCACTAATTTCACTGTTATAAATGTTTTAATTAGATACTAAACAACGCACAAGAGATGGCTTTGGATGCCGGCTGCCAGCAAGCACTGATGTTTATTCCTGCCCACTGTGTGGAGATAGGCCGGTGAGGGTTCCTGCAGACCACCACAATCTAACTTTTAACAGCTCATCAGCTCTGCATGCCTGGGAAGGTCACCGAGAACAGTTTCCTGAAGCAACGAAGGGCACTGAACACTTCCCACAGACTTCTAAGTGTTCCTAAACCAGCTTGTAGCTATTGCATGAGAAGCAGGCATAGCTACTCTACAAGGCTATGCTGAACAGTTCCCTTCCCTAGCACAACATTCCCTACTTCTCTAAAAATAAGTTGAGGGTGGCTTACTTGGTCCACAACACGAACAGGTTCACATTGGCTCAAATTTTTAGGATTAGCAGAAACATGTCTCAAAAAGAAATGAAATAATTTAATGAAGAAACTATTAGTTTTTTTCCCCACCCACCCCCAAAAGAAGCTTAGGACACTCAATTAAGGCTCTTCCAGAACCCAATTTTAATGGAATTTTGTTTAAGTGACAGTCTGACCAGACAAATGGGTGTTTACTTTTCAAAGCAACTTTTTACTCTGACATACGCTACTGCACTCCCACGCCACAGCTAAAGAAAAGGCAAGAGCAGCGCTTTCTACGCTTCTGTAGAGCCAGCAACACCAGAAGTCTCCCCTGGCTGAGCCAGCATCAGCCAATGCTGACACCTTGGCAATTCACTTGCGCATTGCCTATATGCAGATGAACAGGACAAGACAACCGGGCTCAGACTCGAAGTTAGTTTTATTGGGTTGAGATCAGTGCTCCGTACTTACTTTAAGCTCTTCTAGGCTGAAGCCTCTGCCAGCACGAACTTTTTTGTGGTATCTGATAGTAGGGCACCTCACTATAGGCCGGATGGGCCCAGCCACGGGCCGGGGAGCGATGCGACGAGCCTTCGCCTGGCGGGCCTTCCTCCTGGAAGGTTGAAGGGGAGAGCGATGAGGAACACTGCATTTCTGCCAGATGTGCCACTCCTACACTGCCAGGCGACCTCCCTTGCAGGGCAACATCTGCAGCGTGGGGATCTCTCAGAAGCAAACACAACACTGCCCTAGCAGCTCAGACAGGCTGATGCCTGCTTCTACAGAACAGCCGCAGTCATCAGATACAGAAGGGTTCGAGGGAATCATCAATGAGGTACAGCGATTCCGGAGATTTCTCATCACTTGACTGCAGCTAGAACGGCCTGACCCTGACCAGAGACCCCACACCCCGCTGCTATCCCAGAGCCTTTAACAAGGTTAGGAGAACTACTTAATACAAAGACACAGTACTTCAGTTTCCTAAACAGCCCGATACAAGACGAGAGATACCTTCCCCCCCACTACATGAGCGAAAGCAGCAGGAGCGGGCCGGGGGAAGCCGGGCCGCGGGCACTCACCTGCGGATCTTGCGGGCGGGCTGGTTGAACCATGTGGCCACTCGCCGCTGCCAGTCCTTGTGGAAGTGGGGCTTCAGGATCATGCCATTGCGGCTGGGCGCCATGGCTGCCGGGGCCTGCGGACACGGGCAGGGCTAAAGGCGGCCGCCGGCCCCGCCGGGGTAGCGGGGCCGCGGGGCATCCCCCGGCGACCACGCCAGAGACCCTTCCCCGGTCCCCGTGCCACCCAGGACGGGCCCAGAACGCTCCCAAGCCCGCCGGGCCAGGCCCATGTCCATGCCCAGGCCGGGAGCCTGTCAGCGCCCCCCTCCGGGCCCGGGCGCAGCCCTCCACGCAACCCGCAGCCCCGCGCAGGTATCCGAGCGGCCCCGGGGCACAGCCCGGTCCGAAACACAGTCCCCGGCGGGCGGATGGCGGCGGATGGAGCCCCCCCGGCCGCGGCAGCGCCCCGACTCACCTCCCGCCACTGCAAATGGCCGACCGGAAAAGGAAGCGGAGGCGCCCGAGAGCGCCGGAAGTGCGGCACCGGCGACCAATGGGCAGCGCCGCGGGAACGGCCCAATGGGAACGACGGCGGCGGAAGAGCCTGGCGGCAGCTTCACCGCGCCCCTAGTAAAGATGGCGGCAGCTTAAAGGGGCCGCGCACACCGAGGCGAAGGGAGCCCCGGGGCCAACATGCCCGGTGCGATGGGAACGGACACGGGGCAGGGGGTTACGCCGTCCCCAAGGGCTCCCGCAGGACCGCGGGGGACCCTGTTCCCTTCCACACCGCACAAGCAGGGAGACCCAGCTCTGCCATGGGGCCCCCCAGCAGGGCTCTGCCACCCTTCCCAGTTTGGGGAGAGCAGCAGCATCTCCTGCATGGCAGGAGAGCGGTCAGGGGACCACCACCCACCTTGGCAGAGCCCACATCCTCCAGTGGATCCTGCCGGCTGGACCGCACGGCCATGCTGGAAGCCACCCAGGCCCCTGCACTGTCCCACCAGCACAGCACCCCTACGGGCATCCCCCTCAGCTCCGCAGAACCAAATCCTCCCGGCAAAGGGTTGATTCAGGCAGCTTAGAACGCAGCCACGACTTTAAAACAAACAAACAAAAATTATAAAAGAATATCTGCTGCTGGAAAAGTGAATTCAAAGAATTGACCTTGTGAAGAAACAAACAGGTTTGGAAGAAAAAAAAAAATCCAGGCAGTAGCATCCCAAATGTAGAAAACCACTTCTGCCCCTGAAAGCAAGGGAAATCGTCCCCACCACGGGGATGACAACCAGCCCTCGAGGGAGGGCTCGAGGCTCCGTGTACGTAGGTGTATCGGTGCTGGGACAGGGGAGAGGATGCCTTGCAGAACCATCCTCCCCCCATCATCAGGAGAAAGGAGAGGCTCTCGGCTCCAGCCTGACTCGGTGAGCAGCAGCCTGGGGATTGTGACTGAGGCCTGGGAGGTGATGGGCTTGGGGTGGGGTCTTTCAAGTCACAGACAATCCTCACAGAATAACTCAAGTCACTAACCTTTCCTAAAGGATTAATCCAGCCAGAGCACACCAGGCACCAACAATCATTTTAATGCTTTCCCTGCTGAATGGCAGACAACCATGTCATCACAGCTTGTTCTGCAAGAGCCACGAGGAAGGAGCCAGAGGAACTGCCGGCTTTTTACCGAGGCTTCCCAACAGACACACCTGCTTTTGCTCAAGTTCCTGAGAGCTCCTCTCCAGCTCTGAACCAGCAGTGCCGCCAAACAATCTTCCAACATGTAACTCGGAGCCACTCTCCGCAACGCTAGTTTCTAACATCACACAGCAGGGTTATGTTGGTTTCTGCACACAGGTTTTCCTCAACCTCTGCTTGCGAGAAACTTGCTATAAAAACTGAATGTAAGTTATTGGACAGGGAGAAGAAAGCCCTTTTCCTGTACAACTCGATAGCTACAATAAGCTTTATATGTGCCAAAACGCATATCTGCATCTTGACATATTCTACAGACACAGCAGCATATTATGAACAGTTTATTCTAGTGAAGTCTGTTTTTCCGTTTCTATTTTATGTTCAGCAGCAGAGATCACCAAAGGTTACAGCAGAGTTGCACAAGAACTGGAGCACCTCAGCGGGCTCAGAGTCTTGCAGAGGTTTCACTACACTGACCATTCTGGCACGGAAGGGGACAGCCCTGCACTCCTGCCATGTCAAACAGCACAGCGAGAGGTGTCTGACAAGGACTCCACACGATTGTTCACCGTTAAGAATGTGTACACTGCTCCCGTGTACAAGAAATCTTTCCAGCGGATTAGACTTACCCAGCTCCTCATCACTACTACCCTGCTGAGAATCAATTTCAAAATGCTAAGGAGTTCTTCCTCCTGCAGGAAAAAACTCATTAAAAGAGCCAATGTAGCCATCCCTTAATTTTCAGATAACAGCAGCACAGAGATTTCCTGCTCGGTATCTTTGATTCTGGAGCTGAAAAAGGAAAGGGTCTGTGTCCAAAAGAAGCCTCTGGAGTCCTCCTGTTCCACATCAGGAGTGGGCTTCATACTGGTCTCAGGCGTGGTTCCTCCTCCTCCTCATGGTTTGGTGGCTGCTGGGGCATTTCTTCATCTCTTGTGTCTTGCTTGTCTCTCTCCGCTTGAAGCCAGCTCTGAGGAGCTATCATTTTCTTTGGCCCATAGGGTGGAGGCCCAATCAAAGCTTCAATGTCATCATAATTTATCACTTCTTTCTCCAGGAGGGCATTAGACAGCTAGAAAGAGTAAATAAGGCATAATGAGGCACAAGGGTTCGACAACAGCCTCTCTGAACTGATGTGAACTCTCCCTGACAGCTCAACTCAGATCTCAACATCTGGACACAGCACATGCTGCAGCTCACGAGGAGCAGACCCCTGGCTACCACCCCACAGATGGGGTGACCCGAAAGCCTGCTGGAGCCAGTACAAAGTTCTCCAGGCTGCCGGCACCTTTCACAAGAGCGTTTTTGGCCAGGAATACACAGCATGACTGGAGGCAATAAAGCAAGCTCTAGGGAATGATTCGGCGACTCAGAACTCCAGAAACAATTAGAGAAGTGCCCTTCCTACCACTGTCACTGCACCTGTGGCCCTGCCTGTCTTAAGATGCCAAAGTAGCAGCAAATGAGACCACAGACTGACCTGCAACCCTCCCCTGTATGCACAGGGACAACAAAGAGCGCTCAGTTCCTGAAGACACAGGCTAAAGGTCATCAGAAGTTCCTCTCCAGAAAAGTTGAATTCCCTGGCCCCTCTGCCAGCAGAAGGGCCACACTTGAGCAGCAGGTGGCTGTCAAACACAGAACTGCTCAATTCTGCTGACAAGATGCAGCACACACTGCCCTGGCAACTGAAACATTTACCCTGTAGACACTTTGGCTTAACTTAAAAGTTTTCCTGTGATGAGCCTCTAGCAAAGATCTGACTGCTGTTAAATGAAAGGATCAGAACAGAGGAGGCCTGCAGAGAGGAGACCCCCTAACAACACCTGCCTTCAGAGCACTCCCAGGGCCCTGTCCCGGGGACAGGGCTGTGATATGGCCAACAGCAGGGTGTCCGAGCAAGCAAGCCCTGGCTACCTCACTACGTGAAGCAGGCCTGCAGTTGCATAGCTGAAAGGGTTTTCGTTGTTGTTTGTTTAAAAAGAAGGGATTGTTTTATTTGTAAAACATGCAACGCTAAGTTGACTCCTGGTCATTTTGGATGTTACAGACCAGACTTCCGAAGGAAAGATCAAGTAGATATGCAGGGTGCTGCAACCCAAGCGTGGCTCAGCCCAGAGCGATTGGTACAGAGCTCCTGGCAGAGAGGTGGGGACACGCCAGGGTGACTGGCTATGGGACTGTCAGGACACAAAGGGGAGTAGGCAAAGCTCTACCTCTGCAACAAGGACTCCTTGGTATATCAGGTATCAGGGAGCTGGCAGGTGAAAACAGCCTGGAGTCACCAGAAAGCGTGACCCAGCATTAGTCAAGCCAAGGTGACGGGTCCCATATTCTTTCACCAAAGCCAGAAATTGTCCACCTGATTCCTGTACGTCTACAGGACCCGGAAGGATGAGCTCTTTCTGCCTTTGCAGGCTTCACAAAAACAGTCACTGTCTTCTCTCCAGGAAATTATACTGCCAAGAGGCTAGCAGAGAAGTGCAGGTGAGGGAAACAAATTCTAGCTTTGATCACTTCCACAGAGCGCTCCTACTCCTCTACCCTGCAAATACCAGCTGGTGTCAGGGGGCAGACCACTCACTGCTGGAAAAGGCACACAGTCCTCCCTGTGCCTGCTCCTAATCTGGGGGATACGCAGTAAAGAGTCACTTGCTCACAAACATGAGCCCCAGCACTCCCACTACAAGACTTTCTAGGACCACAGAGACACTGCAACAGCCAAACTACAGAGCACAGAAGTGGCAAGGCAAAAATGACCAGTTTGAAGAAAAACCCAAAAACCAAGCAAAAACCCCACACAACTCCAACTTACTGTTTGCAGCTTGTCCCGGTTCTCCAATAAGAGTTTTTCTGTGCGCCTGTAAGCCTGAGCCACCAGAACTTTTGCTTCCTAGAAGACAGTAACAAGAAGAGAGATTTGAAGCATAGGTGGCAACAAACACAACACGTGGATAAACAAGGAGAGCACTGAGGGATGGAAATCTGCAGACTGAGCCAGGCAGAAAGTGGTTCCCATCAACAGAAAATACAGATAAACCGTTTGAAAAAAAGCCAAAGTAGCACTCATGATAAAGAACAGTAAACGCCTGCACGAGCACAATTCTTCAGTTGAGTCCCAGCTGATGGGAAATGCAGTCTAATTAAGGAGGCTGTCTGGCAGAAAAAGATGCAGCTCAGCACAAATCCCAGGGAAGCACAACCATAGCACTTCTGAACCAGAGTTTTTTTCGTTTCCAGCTATTTGATTTTTCAACTAAGGCAATGTTTTTTGCAGCAATGAAGCCCAATTTCCTGTCAAAACAGGCTAACATTTTTCAGTCAGTCTGAACCATCATTTTGGTTAGATAGCCTCTCTGATGTAGGAAGTAGAGACATTCAAATTATGCAACTGAGACTTTAAGACACAGGTTTCTTGTAATCTAAGCATTCCATAGCCATGCTTAAGATATACATGGGACTCCTGAAGGCCTGGAGAGACTTCATGCAACAGAATTTTCCCTGGCTGGGTATTTGCCCACAGTTCCACAACCCCCCAGTCTCCCCAAATTATTGCTTCTTCCTCCGCAAAGCATTTCTCCCTCTTCCCAAACATCACATTTGCACCTCCCATCTCCCAGAAGCTCACCAGGGTCTTGGCCACACTGGAACCAGGACTGCAGCTTTCACAGTCAGTTCTATGCATTGTAGTGTATTTCACAGCCACTTGCTGCATCTTCAGGCAGCACAGGGACACTGGGCTGAACTCAGAGCTGTATGTGATTTTGCCTATTCTTAATGCCTCACTGCATAGTCCTAATATATTGTAATAGAATAGCTAAGTGTTCACTTGTTGAAATTTACTACTTAACAGCTAACAGAAAAATACAAATTGTTTGGGTGCAAGTTACATGCATTTTTTCACTGAACTGCAGAAAGTAAATAACAAACCAGAATGTGTAACCAGGGGTGGCCTTACGTGATCCATCATTTGCTGAAGTCCCTGGCTGAAAGGGCGTCGACCAATTCCAGCTGCAGTCTCCAGGTCTGGGAAGGAGAGCTGCCCGATGCTGGGCACCATCCCATACTGCTTCACCATGGAGTAGGCTATCTTGGTCACCTTCTTCAAGTCATCCTGTGCTCCTGGGCAAGAGAGACAGACGCAATGCTTGCCAGCTCCAAGCTGAGTGTAAGGGGAACACATCCTGCACAAACATGCCTTCCACTAGTCGAGAGACCAGAGGACCCACATAGGCCCATGGATGTGAACACTCCACCTGCTGATGGACCTTTCTACTCGTACTGCACAACCCATGCACAACAGTGAGTGTATCTACTGGTAAGCTAGTTCACGTGGAGTGCTTACCTGCCACTACCTGCTGTTATCCTATTTGGATATAACTAGTTGGAAACATGGCACAGAAAGGTCTAGGGCCTCCCAGGAGCCAAGAGTCTCACCAAGTTATTGCATCTGTGGCCTCAGCCTTTGGGACAAGTCTAAGACAACACAGTGGCAACCAATGAGACACCTGCATGCTCACAAATGCAAGCCCAAGATCAAAACATGCAATTCAACATTTCTCCTTCCCAGCGTGGGAAACTTCTGTCTTTGCTGCTCAGATCAGCCTTGGACAGAGCGAGTGCAGAAGTTCAGGCTCTCTTAGCACAATCTCTGCCTGCCTGTGCCAGGGTCTGGCTCCTTACCTGTAGTGACTTTGTTAAAGGTGATGGCCTCAGACACTCTCCCCCCCAGTGCCATACACATCCTCTCCAGCAGCTGTTCCTTGGTGAAGAGGTACTGCTCTCTTGGAAGGATCTGAGCGAATCCAAGAGCTGCATTTGTTCGAGGGGCTATGGAAACCTGCAATACAGAGCAGCTCCCTCAGTTCAGAGAACAAAAGAGCTCCCAACTACAACAGCAGAGGGAAAAGAGGAAGAGGCCTGCATTCCCAAAGAAATTTGTCAAAAGCTTTGGGGCAGGCTGACCTACAGAGACACAGCCAAGGACTGCAGTATGTCACCATTCCTGTACTGAAGGCTCTGCCTTCACAGCTGCAGAGACGTTCTGCCACTTTCTGCTCAAGAAATTAAAAGGAAATTGTCCTTAACAGCCAGTCAGTGAAATCCTGATATTTAGTATTTGCTTTGGAGAGTAAAAGCCAAACAGAGTTCACTTTACTGTGTTCCAGAATCACTGAGACTACCTGGAGAAAGATAGGATGTCTTCAGAAAAATAGAGCCATTTCCCCCTCACCCATTAAATGAAAGTAATTAACAACAGTTCAGCTTATACAATAGGTCATTCAGAGTGAATTTGCTGCTGGTGGTGAGCCAAAGAGCTGTCGCCCTTGTCATTTCACTCCCCACCTCCCCACAGTGTCAAGACTTTTCAAGAAGATGCGCATGGGAGAGAACGCACCCCGGGGTGCCAAAGAGAGGCCTTTCCCTACAGAGAAGGGCTTCAGGCAGACAAACTCCCAAGCATACCAATCTGAAAAACACATCTCTTTCCATTAGTATCAGAGCAGTTCCCGCAATGGTAGCTTCGCTGGCTGCAACACACTGGCAAGCCATGGCAGGGAAAGAGATCATATACGTGTTAAGAAATATTAGTTGATCAGCTTAAGTAAGTTGTAAATAGAATGAGTCGCTTAGACTTGTAATGTTGTGTGATTTAGTATGCTGTTCACTTCCATAGCATGAGTAGCTAGATTTGCTGAAGCCTGAGGCTGCAAGCTGTAAACTTTCACCTAGATTTGCTGAACTTGTATCTATTCAAGCAAACAAAGCCTTCAGAGCCAGCACAAACCAGAAGATAAGGAGGGTACAGCCATCAACAGCAGCTGCAACTCAACAAGATAACAGCTTGTCTATAGACAGTGAAGGAATCCAATAAGGAGGCAGAAGGTGTCAGAAGATCTCAGGCCAGAATCACTATTGGACCAAAGGGTGCATGAAAGGCGTGTGGAGATCGCATGAGGGGCGGATGCATAGTCTGTGAGAGTATAATTGCCCAAGGATTTCTTTGTTCGGGGTCCCTCCCTGGAGGCACCCAGCTTGAGCTGATCCTGCTGCTGTACCACTCTATTAAATTATTTATTTTTAAGAGATTCGATGCCTGAGACTGCTTCAGGAAACCTAGGGTTTGAACTGCGGAGCGACGAACACCATACGCCCGGACCAAACTGCGCTTCTTTAACATATGCTGCATGCACACATGGAGCAGCACTTTGCATCCAGAGGAGGTGCATGAACTGAGCAGCAGCATCAGTAGGCTCAGTTGCTCCAAACAGCTTTATAGTTGGCTTTTAACTGCAAGGCTTCTCCTATAGCTCATTTATCAGCTTTGCACCATCACTATCATCAATGGAGCCTAATGATGGATTTCTCCACAGCATATTTTAGGGACGCAGTTTAGTGGTGGACTTGGCAGTGTTAGGTTAATTGTTAGACTCTATGATCTTAGAGGTCCTTTCCAACCTAAGTGATTCTATGATTCTAGATTTGCCATTTATTTTGCTGCAGTATTCACAGCTCCAAGCTCATGGAAGCCAGAGTAACACAGCAGAATTCGACACAAGTACTACACGGAATCAATGCATCTTGGACAGGGGAACCCCAGAGGACTCTCTTCCCAGCCGGTGACAGGCTTCATTACGCAAGAGCTGGTAGCGGAGTTACCTTCATCACAGCCTCGGTGTGCTCCAGCAGCCAGCCAACCAACGCGTGACCCGATTCGTGAAACGCCACAACCCTCCTCTCTTCTGGTGACAAGATCTTACTTCTTTTCGCAGTGCCTATAGGAACACAGACAAGGATTTGGTAAGATAGCTGGCAACAGGTGTAACCAGTAGGGCATAATCTTGTACAACTAAGCGCACAAGCTAGCACAGCCTGTGGCTGAACAGTCAGCAAGCTTCATATTGCACTGTCTAGGGAGAGGCAGTAAAAAGCCCTTCAATTCCATGCTGTGGAAGGTGCTCTCTGTCCCTGCAGTGGAAAGCAATCCATGCTTGGATTGCTTGAAAACACTGGCAGAAACTTCCCACCCCCTCTCCTCCTCACAACAGACTTAAACATTAGACAAATAATTTAACATTTGATTAGATCACAGCTCTACAAGGCACACCTCTGTTCTGTTCCCAGCTCTGCCAAAGACACGTTACACTGTATCTCTGCCCAGGGACAGATCTGCAACAAGTCAGCCTACCATTTGGAAAAATACCCAACAAACCAAAACCCCAAACAGAGACTAGTTAGAATATCATACTGATTTTGCTGTATGGCCCTTCAGTCCCTTAGGCAGAACATAAGAGAAGCAAAATGTTGCATTATATGTAAGAGGGGTCCCAGTTGAGATTCTTGTGTATTAAGAGTGTTCAAATCAGCAAAAGACCAACAGTATATATGAAAAGCTTTCTCCAGACCCTGGAAACGTGTCTCATTACACATGGCATGCTCCGTATGAGCTTATTCCCAGGCTCCTGAGAACCACCAAATTAAGCCATAACTCACACTTAGTACTTCCTCCAAAAAGGTGATTTTTGAAAGTGTCTATTTTCCAACCCAGTAGTCCATAACGCAGAATAAGTCCAATTAGAATTTTAAAGAAAGCTGAATGGAAGTAAAACTTCTAGCATGTAGAAAATATGTTAACTACAGAATACACTGCATATCAAGCACTCATTATAGCTCTGCATGTTGAATGCAAAAAGGTACCAGTACTTTAAAGCCCATGTCTCCGCACAGTGCCCGGAGCTGTAGGGGGTAGAGCAGGCAGAGTCAAGAGCAGCATTACACCAAGCTTGCTTGATGTCTTGGAAAACAACATTCTACTAACATTAATTTTTAAACAAAGTCAAGAGCTTTATTAAACAGGAATAATAAAAAGGAAACAGCAAAATTAGTGTGGCAGATCTTGTAAAATTATTGCTCAGGGACCCTGGAAACCACTGTGCCCTGCAAGGCATGGTGGTGATGGAATAGCAGATTAATTGCAACAGCCTTAATTTTCATCAGTCAGTCCCTTACCCTGCTGCCTTCAGCAGTGCACGTGCATGTGCCTGTATGTCTCTTTCCACAGAAAGACATATATATATACACACTATATATACACACACACACTTAAAAACATTCTGGAAGCATTCCTCTCTCAGCCCACCAAACAGGGAGGGACTGTACTCTTCACCATAGCACACTGTGCCTACAAAGATTATTTCTTTTCCTACAAAAAGTAATCTCCAGGCAGGAAAGTTCTCTGAAGGCCAGTACTTATCACATTTATGAGACAAACAACCCAGGAAACAACTCTAGTGCATCTTTGCTGGCCTTACACAGTATACACAAACCCCACCAAGAAAAGAGACTCCACTACATCTTCTATAGACAACCCCTAAAAGCCTCTGCACTCAGCAGGTTTCCTCCCTCACTCCCAGGAGACCTGACTTACTGACTGCTTTCTGTTCCCAAACTAAAAACACAATGGGGACTACCACAGAGAGAAGTTCTTACTCCTCCCTTACAGCAACACAAAGCTTTAAGGCTGACAGGGCCTCTGGACTTGCAAAGTTCTCTTTTGATTCCACACCACTCTTATTAAAACCAGAACCTTATAATGGAAAGCACAGTAATATCTTCTTTCTTTCAAGAAAAGCTTTTACAGCAACTGAAATGCCCTCTGGATTGTGAAACCCAGAAGCGTTCCTATTACATGGCAAGGGTACATTTAATATATGGGCCTGGAGGGTTGTTTGGGGTCTTCTAGTGTTAGTCTGCAAAAAATAGCCAGGTCCTGCTAATACAAAAGAATCCTATGAAGCAACAAAAAGACATTATGGCCTCCTACATGCCACAGAGCCTTAGTGAAGCAAGTCAGCTTGTCAGCAGTGAAACTGCTGAAGCCCATGCCCTGCAATGCCCCACCACATTAATCCCAGATATCCTTTCTGCTACACGTCCCCTGTGGCCTTACTTGCTTTTTGCCTTCTCTTCCAAGCCTGGGGAACTAAGGCAAGGGTGGAATTCAGAAAGAACAGCCAAGTGAATCCCTACAAGTTTGGTGCTTTTTTTCTCCTGCAGATGGGAAAGTAAAGCACATATTTGCTCCGGCTGATGAAGACTTCTGCGTGACAACTGGAGTCATCTCACTGTCCACTCCTGGGAGCTGCTGAGTATAGTTTGGGCTTTGTGCAAGCATGGCTGGCCACAGCTACCCAAAGCACTCCACTTGTTTTTAAGAGGCAGGTGAAACTGTCCAGAATTTTCTCAAAAAAAAAAAAATCTCTTAAATGAGGAATTGTTTAGGCATTTTCTGATAAAGCAAACACTCAGTACTAAATTCCAGGATCAGGAAATAACTGACACAGTACAAACATCCTGTTCCACATGCTCTACTAAGAAAAGCACAGAATGTAGTCTGTTTGCCCAGGCTCACCCCCCGGTAATGACACTGCAGCCTGGAAGCAGTTAAGTGTCTGATTATGAAAACCACAGCTTGGCTACAGGGCAGTTCAGACTGAAACCCACCAGATTCAAATCCCTCAGGTGAAGTCAAGAGTTCTGGGAACTCTTTTTCCCCTCCCTATAATATACTGCTGCAGGGTAATCTCCAGAGGTTCCTCTGCTGGCAATCGCACAAGCGACAGGGAAAGACCAACAGGATGTTCTCAGAGGGAGAACAGTACTCCACTGTCTTTCAGTTTATTCTGCCAATTCATCAAAGCCTGGGCTTTGAGGCCAAAAAGAAAAATCCCTAATTCCTTGCTGTTGAGGATGCATAGCCTATTTGCTATTCATGTTTATGTAGCAGGTGTCCAGAGCAGCAAGAAAACCCCAGAAACACTTCCACTTTCTTTTTTTTTTTTAAAACAAACAAAAACCTTTTTAAACTAAAAAAGCCGTACAGATTTGAATTCCCCTCTCTACTGTTTTGCTACTGGCCATCTTCCCTGAGCTACAGGTTCAGGCTACCTGCAGATTCAGGAAGAGAGTTTCATCTGGGGTCTTGTTAGGAGAACTTTCCATTGACTATAGCATCTAAGACCTTCAGGACAGCTCTACAGGACAGAGCAGTTAGGACCCATCTGGCTTCCTTAAAGGTAACCCACTCCCTTGAGCCTTCTCTCAAGAAGCATAGTACAGACCAGTAAGACAACAACAGAAATAGCTGGATCGCTTACCTGCAATGACTCTTTCCACAGCATACTCGAAGTTGGAAGTATCGATGGATTTGTGACCTTCTCTAGCGGCATGAAGAGCAGCTTCATTACATATGTTTGCGATGTCAGCTCCTGTAGACAAGAGTTTACAAGAATTACATTGGATGTATTATGTGATGGAGATTTCAGATGACAGAAATAGCAAGAACAAATCTGGCAAAGGACCTAAGGAAGTCAAATAGCCTGCACTTTTTTGTTCCTTGGGAACAGAGAGCAAACCTAGTCCACGGTGTTTATGTTGGATTTGAACAATACAACTGCCTTGGCAACGAATGCTGTGTTGCCACACAGAGGACAGAGTTCAGCAATCAATTAACAGGCAACAGGGGAGTGGCATGGGCAGTTGGGTTGGCACGGGCTGCGGCACTGTTCCTGCAGCAACCACACAACCTCTGTGCAGAAGAGAAAGAACATCTGTTCTGAGTTTGTGCGTGGGGGTGATGGTGGCGGGGGGCTGCTGAAAGAAGTCACGAAGAGGCAGTGTGCTGGGGCCTGTTAGAGGGGAAACCCAGAAAGGATATTCCAGGAACTCCACATAAGCAGGAACTCTGGAGCCCCTTGCTCAGCACTGTTTCAAACTCCCAGGGACCTATGCTGGCAAAAGGCTCAATGCAGGAGCCAGGCAGAGTGGTCCAATTTCTACTCTGACCGACAAAGTAATTGCTATTCATTCCTCCTATCGCTTTCCTGGTAACATATATCAACTTAAGAGTCTTTCCTCTGAAGTGCAACATCTCATCCTCAACAACAGCTTGGACAGGAGCATAAGCAGTGGTTCCTCCCCTTAGGAATTAGGAACCCAGGCATTATAAAAGTGCATTTTCCCTACCCCCACACCCTGCTAGTTCCAGAAGTTTCAGAATATTGAAAATAGCCATGAACAATTGCTCATCAGAGCTCACCAGGGAGCTGGTTAGGTTCCCACTATTTCCATAGAGATGGAGAAGGCTTGAAGAAAAAAGCCTTTTAGACCAAAATACCCTGTTAAAACCAAGCAACCAAGAAGCTCCAGCTTGAACTGCAGAACTAGCGTAGAAGCAGGCAGAGCAGCCCCACAAGGACACAGCATGTCATACCGCTGAAGCCCGGAGTCAGTTCAGCAAGGTGCTGTGAGTAGAAGCTGGCATCTTGGATCAGTTTGAGACCCTTCAGGTGCTGCTCAAAGATCTCTCTTCTCTCCTGTGAAGAATACAGAACACCTGAGCCCAGCAAGCCTTCACAACGTGGCAGCTTCAGTGCCATCCATCCTAGGGAGCTGGGGAGGAGCAGACCTCTGGCAGCGGGGACGGTGACATTGCCACCAGAGGGCAGGGCTGTCTTACAGCGTTTTAGTGCTACAGGAGCCTTGATAAACACCCAGCTCAAATTCAGAACAGATGTATGAAGGTTTACCATGAGTCACTGCTTTCTCTCTCGGGGTCACTCTCCCCTCCTAACTTTCACTCCGATCTGTCTTAACTTTTCTCTTACCATAAAAGCACTCGCAGGAAGGAGCTCCGACTGCCTCTACCTGCTCCCTCGCACACCGCAAACTGAAAACCCCAACTACTAGCTACTTAGCCTGTGACCGTTTCCCAGACAAAGGTGGGGGTGAGGTGACAGCTGGCAAGTAGCCAAGGCATGACTCATTCAGCTGGTCCAGGAGATCCTGATTAAAACAACAGGCTCCATTGCCAGGGTTTTTCCCCTTACTCCTTCAGGGCAGCTGCAGAGTTCATGCTTCCGGTGCCAGATTCTACCAGGCATTTAAGGTATTTTAACTGAAAACTCTGAGGACAACAGTAAAGCACAGATGGGAGAAGAAGAGCCTGTGCTGGCAGAGCAGACATATCTTTACTGCAGCTGAGCCTATTCCCAGAACTCTGCTACAAATGTCAACACAGCAGACATAGAAGACTCCTAGTAAATGGATTTTAAAAGCATTCAGAAGGAGAAAGTCACTTAACAGGCTGCCTAAAGGAAAATGAGGAGCCTTACAAGGATAGTGAGGACAATAAACCTACAGAACAAATGGTGCTCAAGGCACATGACAATTTAAGCTCTCACACAAGTCAATTTGCCAATTAGGTGGTTCCCAATTTCCTGGAGCGAAGACACAAACATAGTTCTGCATCTGCATGGCAAAGAGAACCTCACAGAAGAATTCACTGCCAAAGCTCCTACCAGAGCAGAGACACTTAAAAACGGTGAGTTGTCATTCTGAGCAACTGCATTAGCATGTCAAATCCTTCCTTTAGAGCACGTAAATAAGAATGAAGGCAAACAGAAGCTTACCATCTTTATATTCTCCAAGCTCAGCCTTTGCCAGGCCAATGAATCACCAGCAAGGACTGCGACACCTTAGTCATTAGTGTTATGGTAAGGACAGGGCAGTAGGTGGAACATACCTGGAGTGTTGGAAGGTCAATAAAAATGTGCCTGTCGAGCCTCCCAGGTCTCATCAAAGCATTATCCAAGACATCAGCACGGTTGGTGGAAGCCAGCACTATGACATGATCTGTGGTCCCCATTCCTGTAGAAAAACAAGCAAAAACAAAAGTGAAGGTTTTCACCATTGCAGATACTGCATTGCAAGCATACAAAGGGATGGGGCAGGGCAGGATGCAGGGAACGTCTTACACAGCTTTATCACAAAGCCAGAGGGTGTTTACAGCATTCTTTGGGGCAGCTGAGGCTGAGAAAGTGTCCTCTTCAACTAGGAGCACAAGACAGGAAAGAACCTCCCAAGTGACCCAGGCCAGTCTCTGGTCATCACAGATACTCTGAAATTCCTTTTTCATTTACTTAATTTTGCCTTAAAACTCTTTCCCCTCCCCCTTCCTTTTGCCATATTTGGAAATTGTTCCAACTAGAAATCAGAACAGAATCTCTCTATTCTGATTAATTAGGAGATGCCTCTCACCCCCAGGCTTAAGCTAATTCCTGCTCCTTTAGCTCCAAAGGTACAAACAAAGTTTGCTAGCTGAATCAGTCTTTCCTTCCCAAATATTCCTGTGGAAAGCCCTTTCAATTTTCCTTTACTTTTAGCCTTCAGTCAGACAGGCCACCAGGATCACCAGGGAAGGGTCAGGCTTTCTTCTGACCAGCTCAGGTTAATGCAGAAAGACAGGACATAGCCTTGCCACCCAGCAAGGGGCATGTTACAGCATGATTCGATCTTTGTCTTCTCACTCATCTTTTATCACTCAGAAGGCACCCAGGCATACTGCAGACCAGTGCAAAGACCAGCCCTGCAGAACTTACACCACAGACATGCAGGCAGACACAAAACGCAACCAAACAGCTTTGCAGTGATGATTAGCGTACAGTAGCTCAAGCCACAGTCAGAGAAGGTTTTGTCTCCAGGTCTTAAAGATGAAAGGAGCATCAGGATTTACAGGCTGCGCGAGAGCAGCCTGCAGTATGGAGGCAAAGGCAGACAGGTCTTCCTGGGGAAGCCGGAGCACTAGCAGCTGGAGGAGGACAGAAAGGGGCAGGCGGTTGTGCTGCTTGGGTGGGGAGCCAGAGATCATGTTGAATCACTGAACCACACTGCTTATTTATTACATTCCACCAGGTGCCCACAGGCCCCTGGGTATGAGTCACCTGCTTACAGCAGATTCAACAGCCCTGGCATACAGCAGCCTTCCCAGGGAAAGGACGCCTTAGTCCCATGTGCTTCCTTCGCTGCCAAGTCACACGCTGCAGAGAGGCAGCTTTATGCACGTAAGCTGGGTGAGTTTCAGCTCTCTCCAGCTCCACCAGAAGAGCTGCCAAATGTGTCAGCGTACAAGAGCTCAGCAGAGAGATTAAGGTTACAGGTAAGTCAGAGGACTGGCTCTGTCAGCTTGCGCTATAGCAAACCTCAGTTCTTCCTCCCCGCAGGATGCTGTCTAAATAAGCTCCTGGAAAGGATGAAGCCGGCCATTCTTCAGGCATGTATTACACTGCACTTTGGAGTGTGATAAATAAGCAGAGACTGGCAGGCATTTGGGGGATAGCGAGCTTCGTTCACACGGCAGGATTAGATGGTACAGTACATTATCTGCTTTGCAGCTGGGAAGACTCTCTTAAAATAGGTCTGACTATTAGAACAAATATAAAAAACCAGAACCACTGAGAGCATCCTCCTCACATCAGCTTCTGCCCCACTTGCTCTCAAGCCTGTACCCTAGCGGCGCAAAACACTGCTCCAAGAAATCTACCACTGTAGCTGCCGATTCATATTACTATTCCTAATGCAACATCCCCTGGCATGTCACAGGCTTGGACTTCCACAGGCAAAGACCAGTCACAGGAACAGCCTACAAAAACACCACCTCAATCATAACAACAGATGAAAATGGCTCTGAAAATTTAGCCTAAAGAGAGCCTTCATATGTACAATGTTTACAAAGGAAGCCACTTCAAAAAGGAAAGGAGAAAAGGGTCCACTTGAACTGGCAAGTGCTCTGCTCCCCACCGACACAGCACACTACTTTGATGGGCATCTCATCTGCATTATTACACTGTGTAATTCTCTGGCCATTTGTTCAAAAGCCTTTTGGACATCATCTGTGAACAGTATCACTGAAACAGGGCCACCTCATGAGGGAAGCCTCGGGGTCAGAAATGTGCATACAGCACAGATCAGGGGAGAGGTCTTCTCTGAGGACTTCAGGTGAAGAGCTGCTACCAAGAGGTTGTGGATGCCCCATCCCTGGCAGTGTTCAAGGCCACATTGGATGGGGCTTTGAGCAACCTAGTCTAATGGAAGGTGTCCCTGCCCATGGCAGGGGGGGTTGGAACTAGGTGATCTTTAATGTCTCTTCCAACCCAAACCATTCTATGATTCTATGAAAAGATGTCCTGCATTTTCATTCACAGAACACGGATCAGCCCAGGACTGTCAAGCTCCTCTCAAATGCATTCAGAACAGAGAAGATATGTGGGTCACATTCCTCTTCCGCTTGTTTGCAGTTTGTGAGGGAAGATTCACTATTCAAACCAGGCACCTGTTTTGACAAAGACTGGAGTACATGTGTCACTCTGGTTTTAAAAACAGCTTTTGTACATACAGGCTCCTTCCAGTCCCTCCCCTTCTCCCACCAGACTCCTGGTGCTTCCAGAACACGAAGCAAGCTGTCAGAGTGAAGGAAACCAAGGTCGCTTGTACGAAGAGCACTACAATTACTCTAAAATCTGCGTACCAGAATTACTGAGTATCAAACTGCACATTCATCCCATACAGCTTAGCATAATGGCTTTTTTCTTGGTGTCCTCATCCTTCCTCCAGCCTGCAGAGCAGGTTCCATATAGCTCTGACCCTCCTTTTCTTCCTCTACGTTACCTCTGAGTAATCTCATTTGAGCACACAAATTCAACAATCCCTGCTGATGACTCACAGATCTACTTTTGTGCACGATTTTTTTTTCAAATTAATAGCTAACTCGGTTCAGTGGTGTTGCCTTGCAGAACTTCAACCATCAATTTAAGCTAAAGACAGCTAAAACAGCTCTCAACCTTCCATTTCAAGGCTTCCTCATTACAAACACACACCACTCCTCCGCTTGTGCTTGGGTAGAACTGTTAACCTCCTAGAAAACCTTATTCACTATCATCCTGAAAACTATTTTGCCATGATGCACATAGCACTTCAGTGTTCATTTAGGCAACATGCTCAGTTAGATAACATTTCAGTAACATGTGCCAAGATCGCTGCTGATGAGTACAAGCCAATAGAAAGTCCACGTTTCTTGTACTAGCCTGACAGTCCTTGCCAGCTGTCTCCCATTTGACACTGTAAACTCCTTGGGCTATTTTTTTAGTGTGTTTGATAAAGCACTTAGCAAAACGAGGGGAGGGACTTAGTACATGATCTGTACAAGATGAGACAATATAAATTTAAAAATAAACTAGGCAGCACACAGCAAACAAAGGACTATTAAAGTACATACTGATAATATTTACCTTCTAAACTCACTTTCCAATAGAGTTGTACCCTAATTTCTGAATTGAGACTCACCAAGAAAACACCCTAGAAACCATGCCTAATTTCTACAAATTAGAGGAAATCAGACATTTTCATTTTTAGTATAGACACGTGGATTGTACTGACTACATATTCCTGAACAGACAGATGGGCCTCCATTTAATTCAGTGTTAACCTGTTGCCAGGTCACCCTACAACTTTCAAGAGGAAAAAACCCTCATCCAAGCCAGGATTGCTGCTCTGTATGTTACTACTGGCCTTGTCTGTGAAGACCATCTACTATACAGATACAGCTATAAACAGTTATATTCACTCCAAGTATATTTACGTGCTTGGCCAAGTTGCCTAAGATAGTGCACATGCGAGGTCCCAGGGAACTGTATACATATATTTAAGGTGATTTCTGGTATCTACATAGCATTGTGTGTTTCAAGCATGTTCCTCTGACAACCAGATTTCTGTCTGGTTGTTTAGGACCTATTTAGAGCTCATTCCTCTCCTTGAAAAAACTCCACAGCACCTGTGCTGAAGCAGAGAGAGGCCTAGAGGGTCTCTGTACAGCAGGACCACTCTACCCTGTCTGTAACATGCTGTGCTCCTGCTTACAATTTCTCCTCGTTCTGCAACAAGGGCAGAGATCCAGAATTATAGATCATCTTGTGTGCAGTACAGAGGAACATCTACCCTCTGCTGAAGGCTTTTTTACAAGTCCCAGCTTCTCTCCTTGAAAAGGGAGGGTTGACTCCAGAGCAATCTCCAGAAGACAGCCTTGCTGCTCAACTGTAGGATGTGCTCTACTTCAGCAGGGCTGCAGCCCCATTTCACTGCAAACATTCAGTAAAAAAGTAAGCAGTTTTAATCCCTTTAACAAGGTCTGGAGAAAGGGGGCTGCTTTTAGTGCAAGGCAGCTTTTAATTTTTCAAATGAAGAGTGTGATGAGACAACAAGTGTCGTGGTTACAGTCAAGGGAAAAGGTGGCTCTGTCCCGCAAAACAGCAGACTGATACAAACACTCTCTGATGGGCAGGTAGTTAGTTATTCCTTACACTGCTCTGCAACAATAAGATTTAACAACAGAAACTTTTCAAGTTGGGTCAGTTGCTGCAGGCTCTGACAGAGTTATGACTAAGAATAGCCAAAGGATCATTCTTTTTGGCACTTGTGCGAAAGTGTCTGAGAAAAGGGCTGATTCCAGATACAGTACAGCCAGAAACCATCCAGAAGTGTGGCATCAAACCAGGTCTTGTTTGCAAAGCTTATCTCTCTCAGTTTAGACAGAGATCCTGTAGTCAGGCAGACAACATGAGAATAAGTCAAAGGATGGGAGAATAGATATATTATGTTGCTTATGTCCTTCTGGGACAACTAAACTTTAAACCTTAACAGGCTTTAAACCACTACCCGTCTTAGACAGAATACAGCAAGTATCCAACAACATTTAATGGCCAGCTGGACCTAAATGTTACCCTCTACAGACAGCAGTGCCCTTGCTGCCAATTCATTTTCTTTTGGTTCCCCAGTACTGTAAATAATTCTTCTCCAATTGCCAGTGGGAAAATATACTCCCAAATTGAAGCCATTTACTACAGTAAGAGTCTTTGGGGTTGCTGCCCTCTGCCAGCCACGATCTCTAATGCACATTTTCTGTTGATTTTATTAGCAGGTGGATGCTCACGTGGCTGTTGGTGCAAATTCACTCTGGATGTGACACTACACTTTCTCCCGACTCAGGGTCTTCAGTAGAGTCACAAAACCAACTGGCTCCAGGGTTTTAAAATTTACTAGATTTGGCCCCAAACCCTTAAAAACCTATATAAATGTCTAGATTTCAAGAGGGTTATCTCCACAACTTAGTCACAGCACATACTCAAGAGATCTGTCCTGAGCCCAATTACTTCCTTAGGCATCATCAACTGTGGAGTAGTCCTGCCTTACTAAGGGACAGATGAAGAGTGATATCCTACAGTGCCTTTAGAAACAGGGACTAATGATGGGGTACATGGGTTCAGTCTGGTGCTTGAGGAGATTCCTAAGGGTTCTTCAGGAAAGCCTGGTTCAGCATGAAGCAAGTACTGGGCACACAGCTTCCACAAACCCTGTGCTGAACAGAGCAGCTGCTGCTGCTTTTCCTCTGTACTCAGTGCAGCAGCTGGGAAAGGGGAGAAAGAACAGAGAAGGGACCCGCTTCAACTGAGTGATACAATAAGCTCTGAAACCACAGCAAGGCCAGCCAAGGCCACACTGGTGTCCACATAGGAAAAAAACATCCTGACTTTCAGGGCCGCAGCCCCTTCACTAAGCAGCAGTGCAAAACAGTTATCACTTGTCATACAGACAGTCTTTTTGCAAGGACATGACCAAGCTGTAGTTCTGGGCTTAGTCCTGAACAGGCTGTGAAGTGCAAGCTAGCCTTGTCCCAGGGAAGAGGGGAATGACATTTGTTTCAATGCAATGGTAATTACTTCAGCAAGAAGAGAATGCTAAAGAGGCATGGCAAGTTCAAGCAGGAAAGAGATGTACAGGCCAACAGCTTGGATCTCTAAGGTGATAAGGGCCCAACCGCTGAGAGGCAGAGAGAAGTACTGACCATCCATTTCCACCAGCAGCTGGTTTAAGGTCTGCTCCTCCTCAGCATTGGCAAAACCAGATATATTGGTCGAGCGCTTCTTGCCCACAGCATCAATTTCATCGATGTACACAATGCAAGGTGCGCGAGCCTGGGCTTCTCTGAACAGGCTCCGAACTCGGGCAGCTCCAAGACCTACAGGGGAAGGGAAAAAGAAATAAGCCTCATCGCTAAAACTGTTAGTACAGCAGAGAACAGGATTACTGGCCCCCAATGGGACACCCGACACCAGGCAAACCCTCAGTATATGACAGTCCCTCTGTCAACACTGCTGGCACGAAGAAATAGCCACAGAACTCACATGCTTAAGTCTTTGGTACCGCTCCTCTTGGAGCGTGCTGGCTTTTAACTAAGCTCCCAAAACTGCAGGAATTCCTACAGCTACTGTAAGAGCAGCTCTGCTCCCAGCTCCTAACATGAACTCCTGTTCCTTCCACAGGTCAGAAGCTGAAATATTCAGCATGTTCCTGCACACTGATCCTTGTCAGGTCTTACGGGATCTAGGAGGAAGGAAGAAAAGGAGGAAGATGGAAATCCCAAGGCACAAAGAGGCCATACTTTCTCCATCAGCAGGGAGCAGCAGAAAATCCATCAACATTCTCATATAAGAAAGGAAGCCTCAGTCAGTGGCTTTAATAATAGGTACAGGGAAGTCGGAGATAATGCTTTCAGGTGAAGAACCATGGCTGCACACTGTCAGAAAGAAACAACTAGCAATTCAGAGGGCATACATTTTAGGTCCTACATAATTAAGTACTCTCTACCACTGAAAACCTTTTATTTTTTTGTTAGAAATATTCAACTCATCCTCCCCACGCAAAGACCGGCTAAAACTCTGTCCTTTGCAAGAGGCCCAGCCAGCATCCTCCAACTCCACAACAGACCTAGTAACCTCCTCACCTTTCCTCCCGAAAAGCTTACCTCCTATCACCTCCACAAACTCAGAGCCTGCCATGGCCAAAAACGGCACTTGTGCTTCCGTAGCCACAGCCTTTGCCAGCAATGTCTTGCCACAGCCTGGTGGTCCCAGTAACAAGGCACCCTTGGGCACTTTAGCCCCAAGCTGAAGGTAGCGATCAGGACTCTGCAAGAACAACACAACTCTGTCAGATCCACAGCTCACATGAAGCATCTGCACAAGAATACGGCCTCCCAGAATTTCCTGATCCTGTTTTCAGCCTGAGCAACTCTGAGCTGCTAATGGGAGCAGCAACATCTGCATTCCTGTTACAGAATTGGAAATACAGAGATTGAGTCATACTGATAACAGCATAAAAAACTTCAGATTATTTAAAGAGGCTGCTCAGTACCATGAAGGATGATGAGAAGAATATACCCTCCTCCCCAGGTCAGTGATCTATCCCTGAAGACGGGTAGCAAGCACTTATTTTGTTCCACTTTTATATACCTTTAAATAGTCCACAAATTCTTTGACTTCCATTTTCGCTTCATGCATTCCCGCTACATCCTTGAAGCCAATCCCTTTTCCAGATTTCCCATCCACAATGGTGAAACGAGCCATTTTCAACTGGTTCTGTAGAAGGTAGATCAAGTACTGAATACATGCTCTGACTTTGGACAAGGCAACAGTCTGGAAAGGCTGTTTGCTATACTTTGGGAGACAGCACAGCAGGTATAAGCTACCCCTAACAAAACACTAAAATGCCTACCAATGCATTGGTGTTTTACTAACTTTTGCTTTGGAAACACTTTACAGCCAGATTGCTGACTCAAACTTCATTTATCCACATGCTGTGGGAAAGAGACAGAATAAACCTGCAGTAATAGTCCCAACACAATCCAGCTCAAACTCCATGTAGATCAGGCAGGGATACTTATTAAAAACATGCAGAATGCCCAAAACCTTATTTGGGATCTTCTCGCTGATTTCTAAATGCTCTGATCCTTAATACACGTGGGATAGATACAGTTTTGAGGAGTATGTATTGATGGTAAATAATTGTCAGTGGTAAATAATTACCAATACCATCTTGTAAGTGCATATAAACAGACACTTTGCACCATTGTCCGATGCTGCCACTAGTTTCTACTGCAACACAGCCCAGGATAGAACTATAGGTTCTCAAATTCAACAGACACCACATTTCAGTCTCCTGGTATGTGTTAAGCCACAGTGACAGTCAAAACAAGAATTTAGTTAAACGCCCTACTTGTAACTGCTCATTATGTTCTACTGAATACAGCTACTCGGGAATTTTTTTTTTCTTTGAGAAGAAAGTTTATAGCTTCTCAGGCCTCAGAAACACCAGCTTATCCAAATGAAGAGTTAAACATGCAGCGCCTAGCTGTCCCCACTTATGCAAGGACAGAACCTAGTCCTCAAGGCTCTCAACACTTCTTTAAAATATTCTTCTCCTCTGCGCAGCTGCACTCCTTTGTGTGAAGAGAATCCCAAAGCCAGAAGAGAAATGCAGAGGAGACCAAGTGGGAAATCTAACAAGGGACTGAACACACCATATTTGAATCCCCAAAACCCTGTGGTCAATGGCAGTGCACCCTGGGCCGATTTCTGCAGAGGTTCATCAGCTGATCAAGGCAAGCGTGGAAGAGATTTGACTAATGTTGCAAGTGAGGCATGTGGCATGAGTGGAACAGGCCAGCACATAATGAAATCCAGAATCTGAACATATTTTGTAAATTGAGAACTCATTTTGCAGAAAGCAGCAATTCCTCTTCTGGCTGTATGGGAGGCATATTGGCAGGACCCAGTGAAAAACACCATCTGCAGCTGCAACTCATTAACAAGCTTTGAAAATAGCAGAGCAAACTGGACTGCAAATTCACTGAGCTCAGCCCTTCCTACCATTGGGGAAAGAAAGGGCCTCAGCTAAGGCTGGTTACTGTACAATCTAGTCAGATGATCAGGACAGGAAAAGATGCAAGATGTGTCAAGACTGGAGAGTCCTTGGCACCAGTTAATTCTCATTCTGCATTGACTTTGCTGGGGAAAGAGGAGATTAGGCCAGCAGAAGACAAGACTACTCACAGGCTGCAAAACAACATCAAGATCCAGGATACTTACAAAGGCATTGAATCCTCCTACCCGGCTTGCAACCCTAATAAGGCGGAAGATGCTCCACAACATGGACACAGCCACAAGTGTCACTATCAGGGAAATGACATCACTAAAAGGACAAAAGCAAGACGGGTACAAATTGAAGTGTTCAGCCACAACTTGGTAAATCTTACTCAACATAGCTATTTTCAGTATTTTAAAGGTCCTGACATATAGGCTGCAAGTGCAGCAATGAGCAGACATGACTAAGAAACCAGAACCTTCACAGGTTTTTATTTATATATATATATAAAGAAATATATATAAAAATAAAAACCCCAAACCCCCAACAATTACATAACCTAAAAAGTTAAACAGAGGACACTGGCAAATACTGCTCACAGCTGTGGAAGAAATTCGACCTCACCATCCCCTTCAGAGGCATTTCTACTTACAAAACAAACAGGACCTTCAGGCAGTCAAATCACTCCCAGAGCAAAATCCAGTGGGGTGTGCAGTCCATTCAAAGGGAGCTCACTGCAGAAGACCTGCATCCGGCAACACTAGGAAGATTCTAACTTCCTTAATCCTGGCAGAAATCCCAGTGGGCATCTCCTATTAAGAGGCTGCTCTACCTAGTCTGGTTAGCCCTCCCTGGTCAAGTCACTCAGAAGTCCTTTATATCAGAAGGAAGTGCTATGGCAACCAATATAATCAATTTTCTGGATTCTTTGCAATACCAATTGCATTAGGAGGGAGATGAGGAGCAGAGATCACACTGCAGGTCTAATATAGTTACAAGACAAACACGCTGAGGACAAATATCCTGTGAGCTCTAAACAAAGGACGCTTTCAATAGGAGGAGAAATGATCGTATGTCAGATGACAGGTTGAGATTTGTGGGACCCTGTTCTGCTTCACATGTCTGTGAAATCATCTGGTCTCGCCACACTTCTGTGTCTTATCTTTAAACTAGGAATGCGTGTTCAATCTCTCACAGAGGCATGATTTACCAAAGCAAGGGGACCAGCATGTGCTATATACCCAGCTGCATTTGTTTCTTCTCAGTGAGAGATCCTAGGCAACACTAGAAACTGAAAGTCACCTTCAGTTTGTTAACTACGCAGACAGGATTAATTCCAAAACACATGAAGTGCCCACATCTCAGAGTAAACTGAATCCAAGCTTCAAGTGCTCTGCACCTCACAGGTTCAAACTCCAGACTGAGACTCTGAATTCTCCAGACATTCATCAAGTCTCCTGAGAGACTTCAGACTCTGTAATATCTCTTAAAAAAAATAATCTCTTTTCAGGGGCAGGAGAAGCAGCTTGTGTTGGTGGCTGACTAACTGTTCAGTCTACTCTTCCTGTTAAACACAAGTCTGAAAAAATTGGCAAGTTTTGAATTTCAACTAAAGGTCTCATACTGCATGATCAATTAAAAAAGTTTACCTTCATATAAACCGTGTATTAAAAATGTGCAAATGTTGTTCAGAGGACAAGCAACTACACAAAATCCAGTCCAGGTATCCATTCATATATGAACATGACATTTGTTTCACATTTTGGTTAGGTGCCTGGGAAGAAGAATTACACACACTGGCCATCCCTACCTCCAGGGGGAAAGCCACTGTGCTCCAAACCCCCTGAGCTACTAAAAGCAAATGATGCGCTCTGCATGGCGTACAAGTAGGTGACCAGGCCATCTTGGCAGATAACCATAGCAGCATGATGCTATCTGTTGTCAGGAATCAGGATTTCTTTACTTAGCACACCGGACTTCCACACTACAACTCTCTGTTAGTACTTCAGAATAAGCAATTAGTCGAGAGCTCTCCAAACGCTGGGAGTCTCTCCCCACACTTATGGAAAGCATCTTTCTACAGCAATGTAACAGCCATCAGTTATGGAGCTGGACTTGTTCAATAGCCCAGTGAGCCAGCTTCACAGGTCTGTTTTGTACTCTGGACCCCATAAATCCTGTTTTGGAAAAACAAGCTACTGGTCTTAACAGAAGGGCAAATAAGCCACCTCAGCAGCAAATGACCACAAAACACTAGTGCATCATATGAAAGCACAGAATAAAGCCTAGCCAACACTCTATAGTCTTTTGACAGATCTTCCCCCTTCTCATTCATTATTACTTATTTCAGAATTAAAAGCTTTGAGCATTTTTATTTTTTTTTTTTTTTTTTTTTAACCAAAGGATCTTGGTTTTGGGTAACAGAAGAGGGCTGTAAGTTTAACAGAAGTACTCCTCTCATTGAGATTTTGTACACCAGCATCAAAGCTGCTCCGCTCAGTATGTGGCTCACAGCTGGAGTGAGCACCAGCGCAGGCCGTCCTCTGATCTACAGCTGCTGGAGATGCAGGCCAAAACTAGGTGTTTATTTTTACAGACTGAACCACCACCACAGGCCTTCCTTGAAGCATTTTAACGAGGGAAGGCTTACTGCACCACCAGCATTCTCCACAGACCAGGGTGTAACATCACTTGTTGAGTTAGGATTTCTGTCACACTCTGCACTTGAGTAATTGACTGTAAGGACAAAAAATGCTCAGCTATGCAAGAACACAGACTTTTCTCAGACTTGCTGACACTGACCGAAAACATTTTGGTCTGCTGCATGCTGCAGTTCCAGAGACCTTCTTGGGACCCTCGCTTTTGAAAACATTGAGGTACATCTACATCATTCCGATTTCTGTAAGATAGGGTAAGTGCTCCAAAACTGAGACCACTTTTTTGTTCTATATTTATATAATAACATCTAGTTGAAAGTGACTTTCCTCTCCAAGTGAGGGATGTTGCCACTAATATAAGATCAACAGTAAACACAAATTTATATCATACTTTCCATAGAAGCCAGGATGCTTGTAGGAAACAGGGATTCTCTCTCTCTCATCAATATTCAGCTCATCCTCCACAGCTCTCAGCTTCTCTTCAAATTTGTCAATGTTTGCCACCCGCATTGTGTATAACAGGGTAACGTTCTGGGGACATGCAATCAAAAGCAGCATGTAAGTATTGTAGTGTAAGGATACAGCAATGAGCAGAAGTGCACAACATGGACAGGTCAGATAAAAGTTAGCCTTATGTTACACCCTTTGATACTGCATCAATGAACTCATGAGCAGGTAACTGACACTAGGGCTCCAAACGAACTGAGGAACACCTCTAGTCTTTTCAGCACCTTATGAAAGCATAAAAGTCAAGAATTAAGTCTCAGCTCTCTAGAAACAAGGAGGTGCAACAACTCTGTAGGCAAGCTGAGCCTATAACTTATGAACCCAGTTATACTGACACCTTAGGCTCAGAGAAAATTTTGTTCTATATATGGAAAACTACATCACTGGGAAGAAGGTGTCTTGTGCTCCACTTGGACTTCTTGGACCTTGTTTCTATATCTTTGTCAGAAATTAATTTAATCCAGCAGTTTGCAAATGTATTGTAAGTCACCAAACAAAATGGGATGTATCCAAGAACAGTATTTTAATCTCTCAAGCCAGTTTGTAATGATTCTTAGTGGCAGCTCCTTGAAGTAAGCATGTGATCAAACTTTGCTTTGTTTCCATTTTGGAAGATTTAGGAAGGAAGTCTGATGGAGTTTGACAAAACACTTAAAACTAAAATTCAAACAGGAGAAAAATTTTGAAACAAGATCTAGTAATAAGAGTTTACAATCTTCTAGACACCTTCTCACATATCAGACTGAGCCAGTAGAAAAAACTATTGAATATTCCCAGCTTTTTAGATATACGTTAAGACTTTCTTTCAGGCCATTATTAATTATTTTTACAACTAAAAATTTTAGTTTCCAGGTTGATATGAGTAACAAAGTCGCCTGAATTTCAAATACAAGAAAGGGAAAAGTTAACAAAGAGCAAGTTTACCAGCTAGAGTTTTACCAAACATATATATTCAGTAATTCAATTCTTTTCAACAGTATAATCTAAGGTCATTCATTCCAATTTTAGAAAGTCACTCACAACTTGTCCATGAGGAGTTCCTCCTGGGTGCAGATAAATTTCCACAATATCACTCTCTGGCACCACTTCGATTCTCTGGACCTCCCCCTTTGCCAGCATCTCATTCACAAAGTAATTCCAGGAAATGTTGGTCCCTTCTCTGTTCTCGCTGACCGTGAATCGAAACATCAGCACTATGAAAGTTATGATAAGGAGTGCCCGTAAGCGTTCAAGATGCATCTGATTTTCCCTTTTCCTGCGTTTCTCATCCTCTTTAGAAAAAAAGATATCAGAGAAAAAAAAAAGATACGAGCATGTTATTGTGGAGCTTTCTGACCCAAAGAAGGGCCGATTAAATGACAGATTAACACAACAGTACCTTTTGGGCATTTTTTTGTTGCATGTTTGGTTTCTCCTAAAGGACTAGACTCAGAAGCAGCACCTAACATGCATTGCACGGGCAGTTTTCTGGCTTGGCTCACAAAGGAGGTTGTGTGACTTACCTAAGGTTATGCGAGTGAGTCAGTTTTTTGGATTGCATTACTTTCCCAGACCTTTCTGGCTTCTAGACTGTCAGACCACAGGGCCCCAGCTGTACACATGAAATAGCACCAGGTCAAAAGCCTGGTTATGAAAGAGCAAGCATTCAGATGTAAACCTAACAGTTGCATGGAAGGAGGCAAATTTTGCATCCTGCTAGCAAAAAATCTGCTTGCATCACATTGCTGTGGCTATATTCAGCTGTTCCCCAATATCCCAAAAGCCATGCAGTGAGGCACTGTGTACACAGAGAAGATGCTGGAGGGTCACCTCTTTCACTTTAATTGTTGCTTCAGCAAGAGGAAGAACTGAAGCATCAGTAAGCCAAAGCAAGCCCCTCGCTTCCAGAAGTTATTGATTGCGTACAAAGACAGACAGCAATCTCAGACATACTTTGAAGAGCTCTGATCAGCATTTCCTGTTTTAAGGCAGTCTAATCCTGGTCCGGGAGACTTCAGGTGGTCACAGTCCACTAGCCCCTTTACGATCCCACCAAATGTCATCCTATTCTAAAGTGACAGACTATCTCACTTGCCTGGCCTAATATGGATATAGGCCAAATAAAGCCACTGGACCCTTGTTGCTAAAAATCAGACTCATTAATGACTATAGCCCACTTCTTATGTAACATGCTTCTACACTGCCTCGGCCTCAGGCTGTTGCTAACATATCCATCGGAAAATATTAGGAGTCATAGTGTCATTGGTAAATCACATAGCACAGTATTATAAGAGGTAATTGCTTCCCGGTGAGCTCTTGATCTGCTGGCATGCTGTATCACAAGACCAACAACATTTCTACTACCTAAGAAAAATCTGCATTTGAAGTAAATCTGAAATAGCACAGGAGACACAATATGCAGCCTACCTATGCATATAAATAACTGCAAATCAATCTCATTGCTTAACAAAATTTGCTCCCATGCTATACAACTAACCTCACGTTTAAAAAGGCTTGCTAACTTGTCCACATTAAGGCTCTGTATAAAAGAGAAATTCCCATGCTAGATGTGCTTTCCCCCATCTTTACTGTACTAGCGACATACTGAAGTGATGACATGAGAAAAAAGAATGGTTTACTTCAAGTATTTGCCACCATACCTTTTTTTCAGACTCACAACATTTTTTGCACTGCATAGGCAAATTTAAAATTCCGTGGTCTGCAAAGGACTGCCACAGTACAGTTCAATGTCAACTGCTAGCCAGTGTTTGAGTTGTTAAGATGACAACAAATATCTCCTCCTCTTGCCAGCTTTATGTGGACGTTTTCAATATATAATTTAGCACTTATTCTTGATATACAATTTAACATCAACAGCAACATGGCATACATAAATACTATTCTACACCCAGAAATAAATTAATTCTGCGCCACTGGACTGCTAGTGCATCTGCCTGCTGCAGCCCAGATTCGATTTATTTGCAAATTCATAACAAATGTTCTGACACTAGCATTTATCACTAGCCACCAATTAGACCCTACACATACTGCAACAAAACCAAGGGACAAACATATGACCCAGTCAGATGCTAAAAAAAGTACTCTGTCCTTCAGATACACAGCATCATTTTTCACTCGTTTCCTAGCTCTGCTCCACATTTAACAGGAAAGGCTTGCTCCTAAATAGAAACAATGCAGCTTTTCAGATAAGGTCATAATTTCAAAAGACAGTGACAAGCTCAGACACTGCGACCAGCCCATCCACTTTGTTCTTCGATGCCATCTCCTCACTTCCGTGTTATCTGCTAAATCCAGCTTTATTAGAACAAAGCAATTCATCACTAAGCTGCAGGATGACATCCACTATAGTCTTATTAAAGAAAATTAAAATACAGTACGATAGAGGCCTTAGTCTGGGCAATATCCTGAAAAGCTGACCAAGTTGCAAATAAAAAGATTCTCTATAGAAAAGAAACTACTCTAGAAAAGTGAGTAACAACAGCAAGAAAGTCCATCTATCGCTATGGAAATTCCTGAGAGATGTCAGAGTCAACTATTGCTAAAGCATTTTGAAATTTAATACAGAAAAGTGAGGATGCTTATAATATGTTCTAAAGCACACATAACTGAGGATACGATCACAAGATCACCACAGGGTAAAAGCTAGCCATTAGATACCTTGACACAAACAACTTCTCCAGTTTCTAGGAATTAGACTTGTCTAGGACCTTTAACCTACGGCTGAATAATTTCAGGAAAAAAGACCATTTCTAGAAAGCTAGAAGGCAACGCAAAGCTTTCCTCTACTCTGCATTCAATTAAGGACAAAAATCAATCTATTTCTAAGCTTATGTAAAGTGTGACTATCTTTACAGTACAACATTCATACTGCACCATAAACTACCCCACAATATTCAGTAAATGAGAACCAGTAACTGGATGTGACACTTGCAAGCAACAGCTGTGGGAATACTTCCAGCTTTTTAGTCTCAAAAAGCCTCCATGAAGCAATGATTTGCCATTAACCCCAAATCTGAACTCTCCGATTAAAATCTTGCAAGGGCTGCAGTGACAGTTTGAAGAGTTCTTTTTAATAATTACTGCAGAGACAAGTATTCCCCTGGAGACATGGGCTAGCATTCCACCTCCCAAAGTCAAGCTATCCATTAATCACAGGAGAAAAGAGTCCACTGAACATGGCATGTTACTGTTTACTAATTTTAACAGCTACAATACTTCAAGGCGCTATGCTCAGTCACCCTGTGTGGTCTTGCAAACACTAAGGGTCCCAACCTCTAAGCTCTGACTTCCTTAACGAGGACTCCACGATACCTGCACTCACATCCCATTGAAGACTTCAACCCAGTTAAATGGATCAAACAGGCAAAGCCACTGCTCTCACCTTAAAGAGACTGCAATGACACAAGTCAGGCTAAAAGTCAGCAGCAGCTGACTGCTTTAGCTTCAATAGTTTGTTAGTCCAAGAGGATTTGACCATTATGTTTAAGCACAACAAAGGAAAAGCCAAGCTATTACGTTATTTGATGATACCTAGGTAAAAGTTTATCAAATAATTTATAAAATTATATTACAAACTGTGTGACTTAAGCATGATGCTAAGTGCCTTCCGACTCACAGTACAAAGATCTGGAGCCCTTCATCTACAGGTTTATCCCCCAATCAAAGGTCCAGGAAACAAGCAGCACAGCGGACATCCATAAACTCACTCAAGACACCACCAGCCTCTGCAAGCATCAACTAATGTCATAAAATGAAGAAAATGCTCAGGTCTGTTATGCCTCTGCAAGCATTACTGACAACACAGAAGAATGAGACCTTCACCTGGGCCCACTTCTGACACCTTTCTTAAACCGCCCCACCAGGCCAGTGGGTACAGGACATGCCATCAGCTGTGGGACTTCACAGCTAAAAATCTACACCACAGAGTCTGAAAACATGCCGTACCCACAGCCTAGAAAATCTCTGCACATACTTCAGTTCTTGGGAGGCATGTACTCACAAACAAGCAAAGAATTTTCTTTACAGAAGTGGAAGAGTCAAATTACACTTTTTAAATGGAATGCAGCTGTTGTCAATCTACAAATAGCAGAAAGTTGACAACAATACCAAGACTTGAAGGGACACCCACAAATCTGCTCCTATTTGAAAAATGTTTGATGAAAGCCTACTGGTAGAAGATAACAGTGGCTCCTACAAGGATCAGAGCACTGTCTGTCAGAAGTTACACAAGGTTTTTGTCTAGTGCACTAAAGTTACTCCCCTGCACCCCCACCCCACATTAGTGTCATTAAATTCCTCACCCTCTTAACCTTAAGGTACAGACAGGGCACTCCTCTACTTCTCAGCATAATCCAGCACACCACATAGATCCCTAGGTTCCAGAACACATTTAGCGAGATAAAACTAATTTTCAAAAAGTCCTCTATCACGGGATGCCTGGGGCTTAGGCAGTGTAAGAATACAAAAAAAACAGTATCTAGGAAGACTGATTTAAAAAAAAAAATTCTGAGCAAGTGCCATTAGTTACACAGCTAAGAACTCTTTAAGCAATCTATTTTTAACTTTGAGCTCTGTGCATCACTAGAAGTAGAGACACATCTACAGGGAAGGTAAATGAAATATAAGAAAAAAAACAGAACTCAGCTTCAAGAAATTTAGTTAATACAAGTTTATAAAGTCAAAATGCTCTATAACAAAACCTCCAACCCAAAACTCAGTTAATACTACTGTTCCCCTTTGTAAAGCAGCCAAACTAAGACAAACATCAATGAAGTTATTTGCATAGGATGCAAAGCAGCACAGAAAGAGAATCAGTTTCATCATCTGTCTTAAATCTTAGTATTCCATCATCTAAGCCAAAATATACCCTTTCAAACTTGTTCTTTGCTATAGGCTTGTAGAGGTGGTAAGTTACAGGTACAGGTTTACAATACCCGGAGACAGAAGCATTAAGGTGGATCTTCCATGCTGTCTACCCTTACCCCTCACAGGCATACAGTTTGTTTCATTAAATATCTTTTTGGCACATACATACCCTCATCCTCCTGTGGAGATTTCTTTTTGAATCCTCCATTCTTCTGGTTATTCCCCTGAGAGCTTGAAGTAGTAAACCAGTAAGTGCTACCTGCAGGCAAGCAGAATGAGGTAGTTACTACCAGAAGACCTCAGGAGAGAGTGAGAGAGGTGTACTGAGGATGGCAGAAATATATGCGAGCTCCAAATGCAAGAAGAGCTAAGCTCCACATCCACCCAAGTGCACAGCTTGCTTCGTGTGCAAAGGAAACGGGACAGCCTCACCAGAGGGAGTAATGGGAAGGACGGACTCCTTCAGTTTCCTTATATAATATATATTTTTTGACAATCCAATCAAAATATGGCTTTGTTTAGAAATCACGTTAATGTGGCAAAGAAAATAATTTGGAGAAAATTCTTCAGTCTTGAAACATGCACACATTTCCTGAGGCATAAGGCCATAGTTAACACTGGCACAGTCAGTTGAGAACAGCCTCACACAAGGAATTGTAAATGCTTATGGAAAGAAATGCATGTGCTGGAGTTAAATGCAGGTTTCTCAGTAAATGCTGTTAGGGTACTCTAGTAAAAGCCAAGAAAGTAAGGCTACAAACAGTAAGACTCACAGCTGCTGCTACAAAACAATAAGCGAAGACTTCTTCACCAGGAAAATGCAAAAAGTTCAGAAGGAAAACTGCCTCAAGGACAGCAGCTTCCATTTCCCATGGTCTTTCGTGAAGGCTCCAGAAAGAAGAGTAAGCCCAGAAACTGCATTGCTTGTCCCCTGCTAGTTCTACTACAGGATTCACTGCCATTTGAAAGATTATGCATGTATTTTTATTTTAACTTAAAAAAACCCCAAACACCTCTCAAAGGTAAAGCAGTCCAAGCTCACCAGACCCACATGGGCCAGAATAGCCATGACCAGTTTTGTTCAAATCTCAAAGGCATCAGCAAACTCATCTTCCCAACTTGAAGAGGGTAACAAGAACAATTGCCTTTGTTTTACGTTTCTGTGCTTTTGCTCTACGCATTCAGACAACATTTTCTAACATACACTTTTAACTTGTTCCAATGTAACGCTTTCAGCAAGGTCATACGATGTGACTTCTGACAAAGGTGAATGACATTTTTGTCTTAGGCTTTGCTAATGAGGCAGAGAAAGATTCTCTACTCTGAAGTCTGCAGTTTTTAAATTAGCTTTTAGGGCTAATGACTCAAGCGCTTACTTAATCACGCTGAGCTCCTTGTGGAAAGGTGCCATTGTTCATGTCTGTCACCAAACAAAAGCCTAGAACCCCTGCAAAACACACGCAGCTCCCAAAGCCAAAAATAGAACAGCTTTATTTCCGTTTCAGGAATGTAGGAAAAGTCAATACTCTTACTAAATAAGACCTCTTCCCCTCCTCCACCTGTACACTGGCTCTTCAGGACTCACCTAAGAGATTCCAAAGCCTTACTGGATCTCGAATTATGTGTTGTTTCACCAGGACTCCACTGAGACTTTGATGTGGAGGTGAAAGTGTTTGTGACAGAAGGCTCTGAGGAAGAAGATAAAGAAAAAAAAGATAGCTATTGGAAGAGTACTGTGACTGCTTAACCTTCCTCTATGCTGTGAGACTAAGATTTCTAAACATGAAAAAAAATTGGGGTAAGTTGCAGGACCAGCAGCTGGGACACCTGAATATTATTCCTGGTTATGCTGTGGACTTGCCATGTGACTTTGTAGATGTTTATAACCCAGTTTAAAGAAAGCACGTGTATAAATAGAAATGTATACTCAAACATTTGAACATTTTATCTTTTTCCTCCTTGTACCTCTGTTCTTCATTCTAAAGATATGTTGGAAGTCAGTTCTTAAAATGTAAAGATACCCTCCCACAAAAGGAAATCTTAAGGATTACTACTTTGTAACCCTGCTGCACAGCAGTAAGGCCAACACAGCTATTTCCTGGTAATCCTGCAGCTGACATTCAGTTTAAAGGCAACTTCACCACATTTGAACTAACATTTACTAATACTCTCACTGAACACAAGTCTTGCCCCTTCTCCGATGTGCGATTCCCCGTCTCACCACCCCAGTACTGCACAGGCACAAACGTTTGTGCCGCAAACCAGACAGGGACACAGACTAGGCTGAAATCCCTCACCCTTTTTTCCGGGTTTGCTGGGCAGCAACACAAGTGCTTGTGCTGGCTGGAGAGGGTAACCTCTTGGGATCGATACTTTCTAGAACAGAACAGCTTAGACTAGTTTAAACTGACCACAGAAAAACCTGGCATGATTCACAAAGCAGTCCCACAATTGTTCTTCCTCCATAGCCTACTTGGACTGCCAGTGCTTCTTCACTGCACTGAAGAAACCACAGAACAGTCTTAAATCACACTGGAGACCTAGCTGAAACAAGAACCTTGCCTTCTGCATTAAGGGTTGTGTTGGGGAGCCCTGCAATATCAGCAGCACTGCAAAATGGGGAAAATCACATCTGTGGCGCACACCAATGCGGTGGGCGCCTCTGTCACAAGAGATACAAAGAGCCAGCGCGAATAAAGTTAGGGAACAACATTTTCTTGCTTATGACAGCCTAAGTGTTCTCCTTCGCCCAAGTTCCCGTTATGTAGCACTGAAACGACGGACCTTTGGGATGCTTTAACCCGAGCGCTCTTCTGAGGAAAGGCCTCTCTCGAAGCAAGAGGCCATTTAAACACGAAGCCCTGAGGGCTGACCCAGCTCCCCTCCCTTCGCCTTCTCCGGTGCAGCCTGGGGGGCCGGGCGCCCCGCCGGGCCGGCCTCTCCCCGGGGGACGCGGCCGGCCCCCCTCGCCGCTCCCTGCCGGTGGCCGAGCACGGGGGAGGCGAGGCTCCGCCCCGGGGCCGGCCCACCCCGCTCCGCGGGCCCCGCCGCCGCGTTACCTGCAGGCCGCGTCCCGCGCCGAGGGGACCGCCGCCGGGCCGCGGGCGAGCCCGGGCCCAGGCCGGGTCGGGCGGCGGAGCAGGCCGCCGCCAGCAGCCGCGGCGGCCCCGGAGCAGCAGCAGCCGCAGCAGCGCCATGACCCGCCGGCCGTCCCGCTCCGAGGGGCGGTGGCGGCAGCTAACGAGCGGCGAGGGACCGCCGAGGAGAGAACCGCGCCAGCGGGCCGCTACGCTCGCCGCCGCGCCGGGAGCCGGAGGCCTCAGCGGGGACGGAAGTGCTCGGTGAAGACCGAGTGGCCATCTTGGAAACGGGCCGACAGCGGCGGGCCTGCCATGCCTCAAGATGGCGGCCGCAACCGTCGGCGGCGGGGCGGGGCCGAGGGCGGCCGTTGGCCCCGCCCCCAGCTGCAGCCGCGCGGGGGCTGCCGGGCCGGCCCGCGCCGTTACCGCGGCAACGGGGAATCCCGCCGCTCGGCGCCCGCCGGCCCCTCTCCTGAGGTCCGGCCCGGCCCGGCCCCGCCGCCGGCCTCGGCCAAGCCCCGGCCCAGCCAGGGGCCCCGCAGCCCGGCCTCTGGCAGGCCCAGGGCCCGCCCAGCCAAGATCCCCGCGGCCCGGCCTCCGGCACGCACGTCCCTCGGCTCTGCCTTGGCCAGGGCCCAGCCCAGCCCGGCCAGGATCCTGCGGCCTGGCCTTGGCCAGGCCCTCCCACAGCCCAACCCGGCCGCCCCCCCAAGGCAGGCAGCCCTCTGCAGACCAGCCCCAGGCGAAGGTCTGCTTGGCCAAGGCCCCTGGAGCAGACAGACGGTTCCCACAACCCAGACGGGCTCCCACAACTGGGCCTTGTCCAGATCCCGCAGTGCAGGCAGTTCCCCCTACCCAGCCATGGGCAGGTCCCCCAAACAGATTTAGGCAGGAGGAGAAGAAACGCCTGGGAGGAGCAAGCAGGTTCCGGCAGGCACGGGAGAGAGGCTGTGGCCACCCCCATCGCTGTGGAGGCATGGCTGGCAGGGAGACCTGGCACTAGGGAAGCAGGCGGTGCAGAGTCTGGTGGTGTGAGTACACAACTAGCCCCGCTCCGGGATGTTTATAATTCTTAACGTCATGTCCCACATAATTGTAATGTCTGGGAAAAGAAGAGAGAAACAAACTCTGCAATCTTAGATTCGACAGAGAGCAAAGAGACCAGCTCCCTCCCTTTGCAGCTGTTGCTGAGGAAGACTCCCCTTCTGATAGCTCAAGGTATGAATTAGCTCTGACAGAAAACAGCATTTAGTACCTGCAGCTGAGCTTGATGGATTAACAAGTATGCTCAGAAATAAAATGAGTGAACAAATATACATACATTTATATGTTTGCTCTGTCAGGCAGGTTAGCTGGCTCCTGTGATCTGTCTTCTGTGGAAAAGCTGTTACAATGTGTTTGACAACTCACAGTAGCCAAGCTACAGCCGACTGATAGTCTGCATTTAAAATTGTTCTGTTGGTGCAAGTGTGGGGTTCTAATAGTGGTGGAAACCCCGCCTCAAGCATAACACCAGAGTGTGTCAAGGTTATGAGTAGCATTAAGTTCCCTATGTACAGATATCACAAAGGTCATTGTATTTTAAGTCCCTGGTCCTAAATCTTGTGTAATCTCTTCCTATTTTGCACTAGTTGTGCACAGCAGCGTGGGAGGGCTCCATGTCCTCTGCTGGGTATTTCTTTGGGGCAGGAAGGCATTTCAGAGCATACATCACCTCCCTCCTGCCACAGTTACACCCTTCTTCCTCTACTGAAATGAATATTCTGCTCACCCGGCCTGCAGCTCTGATCTCTCCTGCCCGCTTCCTTTAATGTGCCTTCAGGAAGTCATGTTTCTTTCTCCTCTCCTGTCTTGCTAACCAGGATGGTTTCTGCAGCTTTTTCTCCCTCCTTCCTGTCCGTGTTTCTCCCCTCAGGTGGCTCCAGGACAACTTTTAGGTATCATCGCTGTTGTTAGTTCTCCTAACTTACCTGTCCTAAAGTATCTTGGGCATTCTTGAATGGGAGGTTGCAGGGCTACATAAAATAATAATAAATAATTATCTCCCTTCCCAGCAGGTCTGAATTAGCATCCTCTTTCTAGAAGAGTCTCTTAGGATGTTAATTGTCATCTGCCCCCTGGGATGTGTCTAAGTAAACCTTCTACCAGCAAGGTCTATTAGCATGTTAATGTCCCCCTCACTCCTGGAAGTCTCTTTGTATCACTGGCTTAATCGTTAAACAGCTTAATTTACAGACACAAAATTAAACTGGTTGCAATTAATCCATATTGGCTGGTCATAGCTTGCAGTGTCACAGTGGGGATGTGACAGCGAGCTGCGGAGACACCAGCAGCTCCTCTACCCCACAGATTCCACTCGGCATGGCCAGCCAGGCCAAGCTGCCCAGGGAGATGCTGTGTAGCCCACATTGCTACTCACCTCCGCTCCATGCTGGCCATGTGGGCTCTTCTCTTGGCATGCTCACTGTCTGTAAAGAGAGGGTCATCTGCACCTACTGTGCCTGGAGAAGAATCTCTGTCCCTTGTCCTGGCCAAGACGGGAGGCTGCGAAACCCAAGGCTGGCCCTTTCGAGGCTGCAAGGAGCCCAGTTCTGACACAGACACACACAAAGGTAGAGGTGAGATGGGTGCTGCAGAGCTGTGGTGACCCTAAGTGACTAGGCTGGGGAAGGACAGCAGAAAAAGCTCCGGCTCAGCATGAACACGGCTCTGTTCCGTGCCAGCCCATGGATGACATCCTGCTTGGCCGGGTGGCTGCCACAGAGCCGAATGTCACGTCTTCACCCACCCTGCAGAGGGATCCATGGCAGGGGGTTATTTACACTCCAGCTGTATTTGGAGGAGAAAACTGGAATGCTGACTGATGGGGGAGGCTCCCACAGGATACAGCAACCACGGCAAAGTGTGCCAGGAACCAGGGGCCTGTGGGGTCCCTCAGTGACCCCAACCACTGTAGGGTACCAGAACCATGCACATCCCTACCTCTGCTTCACTCAGGGCACGTCAGACCATGCTTCCATCCATTTTCTGATTAGGCCTGATCTATTTTTAAAGAGTTGCATCATTTAAATAGAATTACAGCCCGATTAGAAGTGAAGCGGTGCAGTTTGCTTAGACAGGACTTTACCGACTTCTGTCAGGCTGACCTGAGAGTGAGCCAAATGGGTTTCATTATGCCTGCCTTACAGCTTCGCTCCAACTTCAGTGAAGACAAACTTGCACCCATTTAACGACGGAGGGCAATGAAAGCTGAGTGGGTCCAAACTCCAGCACAGAAGACCACCCAGCTGAGTCTGGGTGGGCTCACTGACTGAAACAAGCAGCATTTCAGGTCTGTAGGGCAGCTGGGCTCTCGCTGCGATGCTCCCAGCCAGAAGATGTAAGCCTCGATGTGACAAAACCGTACTGAACTATGAGGACTAGTTATTTACAGACGCACCACGTAGCTGGAGTTGATGTGATTCCTATTCCTCCTTTCACGCTGTGCCTCAAAGGCAACCGGATGATGAAGCACCAGGAAGGAGGGCTGGGGGTCCTTGCCTTGCTGGTGCCAACACAAAGTGACGCCAGAAAGGAGAGTCAAGAGGTTTTGCCCTACATGCAGCCAGCAACCGCCATGGCTGCACTGCGACTTTTGCGTGGGTGGCTCAGGCTGCGGTGCGTACGCGGAAGCGAGTGCTGTCCTCTCTGTGTGTGCGAGAGATGACCTTGGGAAAGGTGGCCTCAGTCACTGCCCTTGGACTGGCAATATGCTCCTTTGGGAGTAAGCCAATATTCTGAGAAGACAGATATAACCTGATCCAGGCTTGGCCTCGCTGGGATGTGCTCCAGCCATGACATCACTCAGTAATGCCACGTGTATTTACTCCTGGGGAAAGGTGCTGGATTGGAGTCTGAAATCCCTGGTTTATCTCCTGAGCAGGTTAGGAACAGGAAAGCAGCATTAGCAGCCCCATCTTGTATTTTTCAGGACAAGAGAAATCAGTTTCCACAGCCAACACAGCCGTCAGCTCTGCTGTGTCTGAGAACTTGCATCTTCTGTTTTCATGCTCCCTGTAAGACAGGCTTGCCACCCTTGCTTTTGCCCCCTGAGTCTCAGGAAGCTCCTTGCAGGGTGCCACCAGTCCCCCCCAGCTTCGCTCAGACTCATTTCAACACGGCACTCTGCAAACTGAGTGAATGGATACCTAGAGTCAGGTGGCCACCGCACCACGAACAGACTTCACATCAATAATGAATCAAAGGATTAAATGTAGAGCCGAAGCTGCTAGAAGGTAAATTCAGACTTCTATTTAAAAGTTGAAAAATTGCTGTTAGCCACCCAGCAGTGCAAGCCAGGACTTCTCTGTGGCAGGACAAAAATGCACAGCTTGGCGCTGGCTAGGAGGCCCCAGAGCGTTCCAGCACCCTTCAGCAGTGTGCATCTCTGTCACGTACCAGATTTTTTTTTTTTTTCAGATGACTTCTTTGCAGATGACAAGTCAAGGTCAAGGGATAGATGATCCCCTTCAGCATAGCAAGGCCAAGTATCGAGGAAAGCCTTAGGCTCAGGAACAAAGGACATGCTTAAAAGTCCACACGTCTGTCCCTCAAGCACAGTGAAACTCCTCACCAGGGAAAGGTCTGTTCAGCAGATAGTCTTTTTATATGAGCCAGTCCAAAACCATCACACCTATTCCTCCAGGAACAGCTTGGGATCACTGCAAGTTCCAGTGCTTCCTGCTGCCGTTGCCAGACCCACTTCCCGACCTGCTCCTGTGCAGAGGGCAGCATGGCACTTTTAAACTGGTCCTCCCAGGGGGCAAGGAGGGCACCCCAGCCCCACAGTGAGGCAGCTGATGGGCTTAAAGCATAACTGGGACACAGTGCTGGGGTACAAACTTTTATCTTTGAGTCACCTCTAAAGACAGGGGAGTTTAACTTTAAGATAGGTAGGTGACAGATGGCTATAGGCAGGGGATCACAGGGAATCAGCCATACAGCAGCAGCGGCTGAACCGTCTGCCAGTCACAGCTTACGAATCGCTAGAAAAGCAAAGTAAATGCAGGCAAGAAGGAGCAACGCTCTGACAGAGTGACATGGGTACCTCTCAGCTTAGCTTGCAGGGGTAGAGCGGGAAGAAGGAAATAGCTTGTTTGCGACTCAAAGGCCATGAATGAGCAGATTGCTCCACGGGAGTGCGCTCCCTGGAGAGCTGCTGAAGCGTGCAGAGCTCAGGAGAAGCCCAGGAATCCATCTGCGTAGGGGAGGTGGCTGAAGTCATCTCCAAACCCCGCAGACTGGGGGAGGTCAGTAAGCTCCGGGCAAGCAACTGTCATTCCACACCCCTGAAATCCGTAAGCAGACTAGGAACCTAAAGCCTGTCATTAGGAATCATAAAAACAATAATTAGAACAGGACGGTCACGAGTTCACGCCTAGAACATCAATATGAGGCATTTACCCAGCAGCAGGGGACCACTACCATTGGAAAGTATCCTTCTCTTAGGGATGCAGGAGGTCTAAAGCTCTGTGGACTTACTGTTCACATAGGCTTAAGGTCCTGCAGGGAACCATGTAAATAAACTTACTATCCACAAGAGCAGCTCAAAGCTTTCAGGGGTCAAAAAATACTGCTGCCTGTGCAAGCCAAGGGCATGGTGTAGCACAGGAGCTAAATCAGCTCGTGGTTTGCCAGCTCTGCCTGTCCTGGGCCCCAGTGTGCAGTCCTGGTGCTTTACTGGGAGTCAGCTGATTACACAGTGGGCTGCATCAAGGAGTTAAGCCCTCAGAAAAATGCTGATTTTGGTACGAGTGAGCTGTTGCATTAGTTTAGCATTATTATTTAATCGCATCTCATAGAGCTGTGAGCAACCACCTCATTGTAAAGCAGGTGAAAGCCCAGTTTTTTATTTCTTAATGGTATCACAGGCAGAAGGGCTTGTTTTAAGTTGGAGTTGTCCTTTAACAACAATAAAAACCAAAACCAAGGATGGCTTGAAAGTAGTTTTATTTAAGAAAAACAAGATTGTGTGCAGAGTTAGGGAGGTTGCTGCTGCAGTACCAAGAGCATCAGCTGTACTCCTTGCTGGCTTTCCAAATGGCTGCCTTGTTTGCCAAAACCATCTCTTTTCAAAATGTTAATAGATGACATTAATTAAAACATGAGCCAGGCTTAAAGTAAAGGTCTTCTAATCAAAGTTCTTCTAAAGTTTCATTCTCCTGGCCTCTGATGTTGGCACTTGACTGGTGGCAGAGGATTTACCCTGATGTGTGACTGTAGTAGTCATAAATCACACATTGTCTAATCTATTAAAAATAGATTCCCATCTTTACATCCTGATAGGAGCTGAATCAGCAGAGAACTGCACCCACATTAACACAGACCAGGTATTTTTGACCTTATGGTTGACATAATGGTTCCTTCCATCACGAGACAGTTGCTATAGAGCTGCAAGGCAGCTCAGCTAAAGTAGTGCAATGAACATCGTTCCCCCATAGGTTGCAAAAGCAGGTGAGCAGCTGACACAGATGCCAGCTCCAGAGTTCAACAGGGAAAGAGTAACAGAGCAAGGACCAAAGGGTCACAGAGCTCTTTTCCCCAAAGTCAGTGTCCTTTTAGTTTGCTGTGACAGACAGAAGTAGGCCTGAAAGCACATTCCCCAAGTGGCCTAATTTCTCTGCCCTCGTGCAATGTTCTCTTTCCTCCTCAGCACCAGAATATTTGTTTTATTTTAGGATTTGAGAGCTCACAACCTTTAGTGAAGGATAAAGGTACTCAACAATTAATGATAGTTTATTGTTTTCTTTTCCTCTTAAGTATTGCAATTAAGTTGTGAGGAGCAAAAGCCATCCCAGGGTAACAAAACCAAGCAGGTTAAACATCCTCATCACAGGAGTCTCACCCAGAAAAACAGCAGAACAACCCCCAGCTGAAATCATCTCCCCCGCCCCCACTCCCACCATTAGCTTTCTTTCACCAAGTGCTTTTAATGTCCCTCCCTGAAATAGGTTGATAGTCCACGCTATTGTGTTCAAATAGAAAAAGGTCAGGATGACACAGAAAGGATTTAACTTCCTCCCCAGCACTGGATCCGTGACCTGGATGACATTCAAGGCTGACAAGGAAGCAGGTACAGCCAACTATAATTAGGAAATGAAAAAACATTTCCCCTCTCATCTGCTCACTCAGAGGCACCAGAAGGGCAAACATATATCTGCAGTGTTTTCAGTGAAGTATGACGAGAGGCTTAATGGAAGGGAGGACAAAAAAAAACCCCCAACAACCTTTCTTTTGACTGGTTTAGTATGTCTTATGGAGGAGAAAGATGGGTAGAGATAAAAAGACTAAGCCTAAGTAGAACACAGGACCAGCTTAACAGGCTCAGAATAAATCTCTCTCATGCTGTTATTTAACAGTGAAGTTGGACACGTGCTCCTGAGCCGCTCCTTCATCACTACTGAGCCCAGCAAAGAGATTTTTCTTCCTGGGGGACTACTGGCATCCTCAGCACATGAGAACAATCCTTAAGGCTGCCAAATGTGCGACTCCAAGTGGAATTGCAAATGCCAAAAAAGCAATCACAGTTACAGGCCGCACTCCTGGAAGAAGGGGGGGTGTGTTAAAAAACCCAGAACAATTACTGATGAGGTCACCAGTAGAGCTGCTGGCTCAAGGGTTCCCCATCCTCAGCAACCAAAACAAACTGCAGTGACGCAGCTGTGCAGGCAGCTGCCACCCACACCAGGGCACCTGAGCCACCCGGTCTGGGCAGGGAGCTGCGCACATGTCCCCACTTTGTACTTGCTGTGAAGATCTGCTCTGTAAACAGGATTCTTCCCCGGGGGATCCCACAGGTTTTGGTTTACCTTGATGACACGAAGGGGCTCTGGCACTAGATGTGTGGTATGAAATAGACACACAACAAGCATTCCTATTCTGCAGAAGGTTTGTACTGAGCTCAGGCATGGGGAACTGTGTTTGAGTAACAGGATGGACTGGCACTTTTGGAGTTACCTTGGTGCTGGAGAGCACAAATGTAACACAGCGACTGTCAGGAGGAGATCCTGCAGCCTTGCCAGGGCTCGAGGCACCCAGGGAGGAGGACAGGCAGCAGCAGCACTGTCTTGAGTACAGGAACCAAGCCTCACGCGGCTGCTCGCCTGGGCAGCACACTTAAGCACGCCTGCACTTACTTCTGCCGCTTCCATAAGCCCAGCAGGACAAAGGCAGGAGGCTCATCCAGCAAGAACGACCATCCTTGTTCAGAGAGCCAAGGTTTTGACTGTTTAGAAGAGACCCTATAAATAAAACCAGCACAAAAGCCTCTTGTATTATGCAATCAGCACTTGAATGGATCATAGAAAAAGAAACAACCCAATAAACCAAAACCCAGGCACAACCAACACAGCCCGGTCAGGAGCAAGTGAGCCCTCCCAGGGCCAAGAGGGAGCACGGCCCATTTTGATGTGCCAGGGAGATCGCTGCGGCCTGGCGGAGAAGCCATGCTTGGCAGCCTTTCCCTAGGGATGGCAGGAGAGCTGAGCTAGCCCCCGCACCGCAGCTGGCCCCCGGCACCCCCAGCTCCAACCAGGGCATTTGGCGGGGGGATACACCAATCTAGAACTTCACCTGCGTGATCCCTCCTTCTTCATCTGCTGCAGCAGCTGTACAGGAACAACGCTTTACATAAATAACTTCCAAGAGAAGTTCCTCGTTAACATGGCCTCTCCTGAAAGCAAAACCAAACCTTTGGCACCCAGAACGTTTAACGAGAATCTCAGGAAGGAGTTCAGCCCCAAAACACAAAGCGGTTTGCAGCGCAGTGTCTCTTCCGAGCGCGGTGCCCGGCCAGCGCGGACGCAGCGGGCGAAGATGGGATGAAAACGGAGAATTAATGCCCGGTGTCTCCGGAGGAGGAAGTACAATAACGTGTGACCCCCCCGCCGGCAGCGGGAACAAACGCCCACCCAGCACCCACCAAGGTGGCGTTTTGCCCCTCAGCACCTCACTGCGCCAACACCCGGGACACCGAACCCCCCCCCCCCCCACTCCCTCCGCCATCACGGAGAACCGGGGGCGGGGAGGAGGTGCTCGTTCGCGGTGTCTGGCGCAAAGACGGGGCAGCCCTCGCAGCGGGTGAGCACAACCGCTCCATCCCTCTACCCGCCAGGCAGAGCGGCGGTTCAACGCGCCCCGCACGTACCTCCGGGGGCCGAGGGGACCGGGACCGCTCCGCCCCGGTGCTCGGTGCTACAAGCGCAGGCCCCGCCCCGGAAACGCCACCGGGTTCACGGCCTCCGGAGAACCCGCCAATAAACCGCCGCGCCGCCGGGATACGCCGGCCAATGGCAACCGCCTCCCCTCTCGGCCCCGCCTCCCCGCTCCCGTCAGCCCTCGCGCGCGGCGAGGGAGGGGAAAACGCGTCTCCGCAGCACCACCCCCCCCTTCCTCCCCGCCTCTCCCCTGACCGGCGGCGGCGCGCTGACGTCACGGCGGCGCGTACCCCTCGCTCCAACCAATGGGGCGAGCCGACGCGGCGGGCCAATGAACGGCAACGTCTCAGCGGTGGCCGATCGATCGGGCGGGCGGGCGGGCGGTAGCGCTGCGAGCCGAAGGCCGAGGCCGAGCGCGGCGGGGCCATGGAGCGCGCGGCCGGGAGGCGCCGCCGCCACTGCCCGCGCCCCCTCCGCTAGTCCCGCTCCGCCGCCCCCCCCTCCGCCGCGCGACCACCACCACCACCGCCGCCAGCAGCAGCCCCTTCCCCCCCTTCCCCTTCCTCCCTCCCTCCCTCTCCCCCCCGCCGCCTCCTCTATGCGGCGGAGCCGCAGGCCTCGCTCCCCCGCGAGGCTGCCTTCGGCCCGCTGAGCCCGGAGCGCCGGTAAGGGGCGGGGGGGTGTGTGTGTGTGAGGGTAGAGAGGGGCTGAGAGAGGGGGTACCGGGAGTGGAGGGGGGGTGTGTGCGGGGGGAGAGGGCAGTACGGGGTCGGGCTGAGGGGAGAAAGCGACTTACCGGGGTTGAGAAGAGGATGTACGGGTTTTTTTTTGGGGGGGGGGGGCTGTTGGGGAGGAGGAGAGGGGAGAACCGTGTGTGGGGGGTCTCTGGAAGGGGAGAGGTGGTGGGGGCAGGGGGTGGAGGGGGCTGGCTGAGGTGAGGAGGGTTTGGAGGGGGAGCTGCAGAGAGAGCTCTGGGGGTGGTGAATATTTAGGGGTGCGGGGGCTTGTGGGGCGCACTGCGGGGTGGGAGGAATGCAGGGGTCTGGGTCGAGGCCGTGGAGTGGGTCGCCACCCCCCCCCCGTTTTTTTTTTTTTGGGGGGGGTGCACACGGCAGCGTGCAGAGGTGCGGCGGGGGAGGCGGGAGGGGAGCACGCATTTTGGGGTGAGCGCTGCGCTGGGAGGAACAATACCAAAAGTTGTCTGAAATGGTAATTTCCGTTTCCCATTTCATCATCCCCGGGTAGGCGTTAGCCCTGCGTGTGTGTGCGCAGAGGATGGAGCTGAACCGAGCTGCTGCCAGCCAGCCTGGCTGATCCGCGCTTATTTATTTATTTTCTAGTTTAATCTTTAAATTGGTTGGTATTTTTCTCCTCGGAGAAGCCTTTGTGTGCCGTGGAGGGGCTGCTCGACACCTTTGCCCCTTAGCAAAGGGGGGGGGGGAAGAGGAAGGGAAAAAAAAAAAAGAATCCCAACCCAAAACAGCTGCACTTCTGCAGTCCAGAATTAACCTCCCCCAGTCCGGTAGATTGATTGCATGTTTAGAAAGGCAAATCGCCGCTCTTCCCCCACCCCTTGCCTCGAAAGGAGCCGGGATGAGCTGAGCCCTTGATGCCCTCTGCCCTTTCCCAGAGGGAGCAGCTGTCCTGCGAGGGGGGTGTGCGTGCGGGTTGAAAATCGGCCTCTTCATTGAGGCACAAGAGTCGGTGTGTGTATGGATTGGCTTCTACTCTTAAGCTTGGAGATCTGTTTTGATATCCAGTTGCAGGAAAGGGTTCCTCCCCCCTCCTGGTTTTGTACACAAAGTACTCTCTTACCACTGGGGACATGGCCCTATAGGCAGAGAACACATTCCAGGCAGCTCTTGAAGCAAAATTCCCTCCTGAGATGGCTTCTGAAATTGGGTATAGAACATTTATTATTTTTTTTTTTTTCCCTGTATAGGCAAAGAAAGCTGAAAACTTCTTGTGAATGTAATGCTTTGTCGTGGCTGTGTGCTTTACTGAAACGCTGAAATTTGTCTAAATTTAATGAACTTGGAGTTAAATGTATTTTTCCTTTTTTTTCTGGTTTGTTCAGAAAATGGAACGTTTTTATATAATCATTCCAATTATTTCCTTTTTCTGGGGGACGAAAACACTCCATGGAGTCATGGAGAGGGAAAAGGAGATTAACTCTCTCATGTTTCCAAGTGGCATCGGTACATTCTTTTGTGTGTGCTCTACCAGGAACTAAACATTGGGCTTGATTAACTTAAAAAGTTGGTGTTTTTACAAAATGGATTTACTGGCAGATTAAAGGTGTGTATTGGAGCACTTTTAAATGTTTGCGGTGGCGTGCGGTAGAAGGGTTTAAAATGCGATGTGGAGCGAGACCTACATTGACTTCTCTGTCTCTGCAGGGAAACTCTTAGGCACCTCGTTTCGTTATGCCTGCGAAACGTTGCCCTGAAGCTGTGTGACCTGTTTTCTTTCCGTGGGAAGCGCTCTGGTGGTGGAAAGATCTCGCTCTGAGGGGTGGTCTGTGCCTGCGTGGGTGCGTGGTCGAGCTGCTCCTAAAGCACAGTTACCCTCGCAGCCTTTGTGCATCTGTCCCCAAAGCAGAGCCTTGTCTGCGATACCGTGTCTGTCCTGGCATCTGCTCTTGCTTAGGTGTATCTGGGGCTTGTGGAGCTCAGCTTTTCTTTTATGCAGAGATGCTCCAGGTCTCTTTGGTTCTAGGAGAGCTTGTCAGTCCTAAAGGAGGTAGCGCAGGAAGGTATAAAACTTGCTGGGGCACATCTTGTCTGTGTCCTCCCTGGAAAAGGGCGGTCTGGGCTTCAGTGGAGTTTGCTGTGAACCTGTATTGTTAGGCTAGCTGGGGCTTGCATCACCTCCAGACTTGTCTGAGTAAGCGGTAAGGGTTTGGTTTGCGAAATTCACAGCAGGCTGAGTTGCCCATACAGCGAGCAACACATTGGAGTTTGGAGCACATAGGAGCCCTTCAGTTTCTGCCCTCCAACTTGATCAGTTTCCAACTTGTTTCTGTTCTAAATAGTGATTATAGGAGTCCTGGTCATGTAAGCATTAGCTGCTTTGACAGGCTGGAAACTGGAGATGTTACGTTTAGTGTTTCACAATTGGTTTTACTGTTAAGTTCTGCTTCTGCTTTTACAAATGAACTCTTGTCTATACCTCCATTTCGTAAAAAAAGTGGCTTGGGGTGAATTGATTTTTTTCATGTGCTGCTTTTTGTTTTCATGATGTTGCAATAGCGTTTTCTCAGACTTAAACATACAGATTGTCCAATATGACTGTTGGTTTTGGATGGGGGAAGAAAACACAAAAAAACCAAAACCAAAAAACTCTCCAGAAAAGCGCTGGGCTTCATTTCTTCTTTCGTGTGTGGTGGACAACCTCTTAAGATTATTTTATTTTCTACTTATGTTTTAATTGACTAACTCCCCAAAAGTGCTGCTAAATAAAACGAAGTGTATTGCAGTGTCGTGCAGCGTTCTTCTGCTGTTCAGTAGAGCAGACAAATGTATTTCTCTGGGGTCAGTGAAGACTAGTCGTGTTAATCAATGCTGTACCAGCAGTGTTCCCTTTTCAGTAAACCAGATGGACTACTTACAACTGGTGGTGATTATTTTAACTGTGTAATTGTAACATGGCTGCATGATGACAGTGTTTCCTGCAGATACTTCAAAGGAAGGTTCCTGACAAGTATATCTTTACAGCGTTTAATCTGTACTCTTTGTCTTTATGTTGTGGCTTTTGGACATGTGTTTGAAGTACTAAGATTTTTTTACCTCCTGCTTTTCTAGACATTAAAAGAAGGCCATACTCTGTAATAGTGAAGTGCCTCAAGTATGGGAACAAAACCAGGATTTTGGGGGCTCCCACAGTGGCGTATTGGTTTCAGTTAGCTTCAGAATCATGCAGTGATGAAGGCAAAAACTAGGAAGAGCTTTAAGTTACTGTGAGGAAATGGCAGTGTGTTTTTTGAAATTGTGCTTGAATCTTCTATAAGCTTGCATGTGGCTTTGTTTTGGGGAAAATATGTTCTGTGGTGACTTGAGTCTTAACTGGGATGGTCTAATTACTTGGTGAAGAAATCCTTCTCCGAGGGAAGGAAATGCCCAGGACTGGAGCTGGTTAATTACATTTTGTAAAATTACCCAGTGACGGCTTTCTTACGAGGTTAGCCCCTCTTCCTCCCTCTGTGCGGAGTACCTGAATTTCAGGCTTGACAGTCTGCCTTATGGATTGAAATTCTTCTTTGGTATTAAGATTTAATGGTACTAGGTACATAGCAAGCAGTGACAGGTACTACTGCTTTTCAGTACAGCAAAGCAAATAATACTTGGAAATATTTACATGGTGGTTGTTTTTCTAATCGTATTTCCTTGATGAGGCTCTAGTAAAGGTGGCTTGTCTGCTATCTCCATCACGAGTGAGAATTGTACGTATTTCAGTTGTAAAAGGCTGTGGAGAGAAACTGGTGTCTCCATAGCAAAGATTTTAGTGTTTCGTGATAAACTTGCATATATTTTTACCCCATCTAATTTAAAACAGTCTGCACGACACTTTACAGGAATGATTTGTATGCAGCTTTTAAATATTTTCTTTTTGCTGCAAGAGAGATTAGCGGCACAGAGCTGCTTTTTCTGAGGGTGCAGAGCACTGGGATTCTCAGCCAAGTGTTATGTAATTTGTATGCCACTGATGCACGGTCATAAAAAAATACTCGCATAAATGTTGAAGGAAAGCTTGTGTAGTCAATTATTTGAAATCACAAGCATCCTGAACGGTATGGGTTTGTGCAGCTAAAGCCTTAATAAAGTATGCTGGGGCAAAATGCTGTCTTTGGTATCCTGCTGTGAAGGGGGGTAGGAAGCTGTCAGTGCCCGTGGTCTGAGGGCTGATTTTGAGTGTATTCGACTGTACCTGGAATTCTCAAGCGTTCCCGTGTGAGAACTGGTGTTTTCTGGTGTATTTTCTCATGCAACTGTTGGGTATTTAAAAACCTTAATTTGTCTGAGTCTGGGTGGTGGTGCTAGCTTCATCTGTGGCTAGTTATAGGTGATGCCAATTTGTAGTCCTTTACAAGTGTATAAAAAAAATAAAAAGAAACTTAAATGCTAATAGCAGTGAAAAATCTGTTCAGCGTGTAGCGTGTGTGAAGAAAGCAGGCACACACGTTGGTCTGTGTAGTCTCCGTCAGCTGAGCTGAGGGCTTTTAAAAATCTGTTCTAATTTTTATGCTGTATGTGGAATGGCTAATCCCATAAAAGCCTTGCACCTTTTGACAGATGAAACGCTGCTGTTCTTAACTTATTTGAGCAAAATATTTTTATAGATGGTATTAGCTCTGTGGCTCCAAGGGTAATGCAGTCCTTACACGAGAAAGATCTTGCTTTGATCTGACAGCTTTCAAGATCCATTTCCAATCACTGAGTTCCATTAACTCTGTTTATAATGGTGCCCTCAGACTTTTTTCTGTTTATGTGACTCTTTAAGGTGTTAACATTTCTGCGTATATGAGTTCTCTTTTAATAAACTGAAGGAGTAATTGGGGTCGGGAAAGGAAATAATCCTGGTAGAAGGTGCAGTTAATTATATCAGGTATTTTGGGCTCTAGAATTCTTCCTCTTGGTTCTTTAATGTTTTCCCCAAACTGTAGGATGTAGAGAAACTATCCAGTCACCACCAAAATAGGGTGGTGTCTGTACAGTTAATTTTGGCAGCATGAAACCAGTGCAACTGTAGGCTTGCTGGCCATGAGGGTCGTGGAGGAGAGGAGGGGAGGCTTCCCCGGCGAGCAGCCCCTTCCCTCTTCTGCGTTGTCGCAGGCTTTGGCACGATCTACGTGGTCTGGCATCCATCGAGCGCGGTGCGGGAGCCCCATAGCTCAGCAGCACCCCGTGCAGTAGCTCGAGTGGACGATGGGTGCTGGTCATCGGTGGGAACAGCCTCCCCTCTCCCTCCGTGCCTGCTCTTTTCGGGGCACCGCCGGCGTCTTGCCAGATCTCGCGTATGAGAAACTGTACTGAGTTTTCCTGCCCCTTTCAGTTTTGGTAGTGAAAAGGCGTGAGCTCCTAAAGAGGACTTCTGAAACCTGTGTCTCGTCTGGTTAATTTTCATTTTCTTAAGTTCATCATGAGAATAAGTTGTTCTACTCGTTGCAGTGTAGCTGCTGTGAACAGAGGCGAAATTGAAATCTGCGAAGGCCAAGGAATTGGGAGACGCTAGCCCAAAGTAAACAAAAAGCATGCAGTAGTCCTTAGTGTTGTGGGGTAGCAATGATGGAGAGTGAATTAGCTGTTGTAGCCAGAAGAAAGTGATGTTTTTTTCTAGGTCAGGGTTGAAGGCACTGTCAGGGTGGTGATGTGAAGCATATATTACTGTCTGCATTGTCCCTGCCATATGGATGTGTGCAGTACTGCCCTTGGCATTCATGCATTGAATTATTTATCCTCTGAAAATCTGTAGGCAGCCTTTCTTCCCGTCTCCAAGAAAACGAAACTTATCCGATGAGTATTTTTAAAGTAACTTCCACTGTAAATTATTGCAGTGGCAGGAGCAAGCTATTGATTGTATATTGCGTTTGAATTAGTAAACCAGAGGTTACAACATTTGGTATTTCGTGGAAACATTGAAATATTAATTCTGCTGTTAGGTGCAAGAGTGTTCATGCTGGTGCTGGGTTCATATGTGACTAAAATGCATGCCTGTTACTTCTTTAGCAACAAAATTTACAGACTTTGAAAATCGAATGGTTAGAAAACTTTTTAGTATGTGTAAAAGCAGCTTTGTCTCAGCTTTGTACTGAGGGAACTGATGTTTTTCTCACTTAGGAACAGCGAGAAAGCACCTGCTTTTCTCTTGCATTGTATTGGATTTGCTCTGAGAAAAATGTTAAGGTGGTTCTTGTTTGAGTGGTAGGCTTCAGGTCCTCAGCTGAGGACATCAGCGTCTGGGGGGGTTCACGGTGGGGTGGTTAAATGGCTGTGGGTAATCAGGGGAGGGAGAGGAAGCAAACACGGAAGGAAGCTGGCTCTATTTTTTTTTTTAAGAGACTGGCAGCTTTGCAGTATAGAAAAGGTCTAAAATAATTTACCTTTAGAGCAGCATAAAGCTGCTAAAATTGTATCACAGGCATGGCAAAGAAGGGAGATGTTCCCCTCTAAAAAATTCACCACAATCCAGAGGCAGCCTGTCCCTGAGGGCTTGACAGCTTGTGCAGCAAGAGGCTGAAGAGCTAGGTTTTGAAAGTACTGTGCTGCTCTGAATATCTCGATATGAAATGAAAGTGTGTGTAATAAGGAACTCCTAAAAAAACCCCAAAACATTAAATAGCTTTAAAGGAAAATAAGGTCAACGGAAACTTCATTATTAAGTATAAAATGCTTAACTGCAGTTCATGGTGTGTCTTCATTTTAAATAAAGCACATATGAAAGTGCTCCCCCTCCCCCTGAGCACAGAGCATTATCAGCTTATCTGGGCAGGAGTTCAGAGCCATAAAAACTATATCCTGCTTACACCTTCCAGCCTATCCTATGACCTGCTCTGTGTAAACAAGTTGTACCAGGAGCTCCAAATTACTAGTAAGTAGCTGGGTTTTCTGCAGGCTGGTTAGGTCCAGGAGGAGCCAAGATAGATTTCCAAGAAGTTCTCTGTTGGGAATGGTCTCCTGATAGCTGCCTTCTACAGGGAGGAGGTAACAGATCTGATATCCTGCTGACTGGAGCAGTGACCATATCCTGAGAAAAGCAGTAATCTTTTGGGTAGACTTTACACTTTCAGTCTGGTGTTTTCCATGTTATGCAGTATGATGGCTGTTGCAGATTGTGAAATGTCAGTGTTGTCGTAACAACACACACCGCTTGCTGCACCGACTGTTGTTCTGCTGTTGCGTCAGGTCTTGGATGGACCGAATATGTAAGCCTATTTATAAAGTACTGCTATAGTTATATCTTTAGATAGATGGATGAGATTAGCTGTGCCAATGCAGGGAAGAGATATAGGTAGATGCGTGGAAGGGTGTGTGTGTGTGTGTGGAAACAAACATCCTGCTCATGGTTGTGCTATGGTTGTTTAAATACCACTGGGTGAGCTGGTGTTCTAGTTACAGGGTTTGGCTGCTTCCCATAGCTAGCTGTCTCCTTGGTTTCATCTTGCAGCTAGGCACGGGCAGATACATTTATCTGAACTAGATTGTAGGTCTGTAATGAGCAACCCTGGGTATTTTTGTGTGTCAAACTTTACCTTTCTGAGCAGTCCAAGAGTCGAATGCACTAGCCAGGTTTCAAGGCGAAAAAGCCTGTTCTCCTTGAACGTTGACCTTTTTATTCCAACTTGTGTGGTTTCTTGTCCTACCAGCTCAGAAAGAACATGTGAGAATATGCTAGTTTTGACAATCAGGATAGCTGATAACTGCTGTGTCTTTTCTAGTTTCCTTCCTTGCTGTAGCCTGTCTCTTGGCACGCGTTGGGGTACCACGCAATGACTGTCCTGGTCTCTGATCTGTTTGATGCTCTCCATTTTGCCAGCAGCCCAGAAGGCTTCTGGCTTTCTGACCAGGATCTGAGGTGCCCTGTGTTACTTGGAGCTGCTCTCTGTTGTGGGTGACGGTGGCAAATTAAATTGCCTTCCCCTGTGAACAGCAGTGGTACTGGGGTGTTAAACTTGTTCTGTGGTGAGAGCTGAATTGCCTTTGAGTTAGCCTGCATCCAGGGGAGATCAGATGAGAAGTCAACTTTGTGGCTTTTTCCTGGTGTGCTGAGTAGTGCTCCTTAGTTAGAAAGCTACAGGTTGTAGTCTTAAAACGCTGACTTTACTTCTGCAGTCTGTTCTGTCTGCTAGCTTCCCCTACTTCACCCACCATAATATTTCTTCTCCCTTCTGTCTGTCCCTCCCCCTTCCCGGGAGCCTCATCTGATGGAGGTTCTGTTCGACTCTCTGCTCTCGCCTTGGTCCTCCTCATCCAGGATTCTTGTCTCTAATTTTAGCCTGTCTGCCTTTTGATGTTCCCTCCCGTCTGTTCCTGCCTTTCTCGTTATCTCTGAGATCATCCTGCATCTTCATCTCCTTCTCCAGATCTGGGCCTTGTTTTTGCATGGTGGGAGGAAAGCACTTGAAAACGGAGTGAAGCTGCAGTAGCGTTGGGAAGTGAAGGATCTGAGGGCATGGAGACTTCTGCCAGGGATGAGAATTTGGGGTGCTGGCAGCTTGGGTCTGCTGTTGTATGCCTGTTGTGCTTACCACTAATGGCTCATTACCTCTTCTGCATCACTGTCACCGCTTACGGTCTCTGGTTAGATCAGCTCTTTGAATCTTTGTCGTAAGGATCCGTCCTGTGTTTGAATGGTGGGGCTCTTTTCCATGACATTACCAGCAATAGTTGTAAGCAGAATTTACTCTTTATGGGGCAGTGCAGGTAATTGAAATCCACAAGAATCCTTCTGATGGTCTCTTCAGAGCTGTTATCTTGTCCATCTGGTGCTAATTCACTTGATGCAGCTTGCAATAGAGAAGGGTGCATGGGAGGTCTGCTGGCAGTGTTGCATGCTTAGTATTGCCTAGCAGCCTGGCTTTCCCTTGAACCTCCTGTCGTTTGCTAGGGCGTGAAAGCTGCAAACTGCATGGTTTTCTCTAGAATTTTGCTTCATGTTAGCATACATTTGCTTTCATTAACAGAGAAAAACACTTTTCTAATGCGGGTGCCTTTTGACACAGTAAGCCAGTTCTCCTCAAAAGGATGTGGTGCACATCAGCAGAAAGCAGGGTACCCGACCCGATAGCTCTGGCATTTGGATAGGTAGCGTGGCCTGGTGGGATTCATCTGCTTGAAGACTAGTGAGGATGGTGTGTGTACGCATAATCTGATTTGTGCACAGAATACAGATACTTGCTGTTGCAGACACGCAGCTTGTGGTTTTAGAAGTTCTCTTGTGAAAACAAGATTGAACCCCTCTACCACTGCAGCAAGGATCTTCAGTAGAAACCCAGTCCTAGCAATTGGTGAAGGTTTTAAAAGGCACCTAGCAACTGCTACTGTAGTTCAATTTGCAGATTTTTATTTTATATTTTTTTTAGTCTAAGGTTTGTAGCTGCTTTCTTTGCGTTTTGTGGAGATAGTCTACATGTTGCTGTAGAGAGAAAGGTGGAGGGAGTTGTGGATCAGTGACTAAATTAGTTGAAATGATAATGGTAATGCTACTGTGGGCTCTGCAGCAAACGATCCTCAGGGAAAGTGGAGCATGACTGGAATATATTTGGTGGTATGTGAATTTGGTGTTTGTGGTAACCTGAGCTCACCTGTAAAGAGTTTTGTTACCTAGATACTTTCTGACCTAACTTGCTTTTGTCAACAGTTGCACCAAATGATTAACGAATGATGCTTTCCATGAGTGTGGTTATGTAAAATGTTAATACGCTGCATTTTTTCAGATCAGCTTTATAACATGCGCAGGGCTTTAAGTCGAACTTCAAAGAAGATAGTTTGCTTTATGGTTGAACCTATGAGCAGTTTTATGTGCAGGGTGGAGTGAACTTGTGGAGAATATTGCAGTTTTCCCACTGTCATAAAAAGTTATGATCATTATGATTCAAGTATTGTTCTGTAGGTGGAGGCAAGAGACAGATGCAGAGGTCAGTGGGAGCGTGTACGGAGTAAGTTCAGATGTGCCAGCGCAGTGAATGCCGTCTTCTGTGTTCCCAGCTCACTGAAACGGGTTCAAAAAGTGCCTTGTGCTCTTTCTGGGTCTTCCTAAGAAACCTGCACCTGTGTTACTCGCGGAACAGGCAGACCATTTCCATGGGAAAGGAACTTGGCAGGGGGAACCGTGAAACGCGGCTGAGAGGGGTGCTTTTTTCCAAGGCAGTATTTTAAACCGTTCTTAAAACGTGGCGCTTCAGAGTGGAAAAGAGACTGTAAGTCAGTTTATAACCTACTTTCTTTCTTTGGGCTTTTCTTTGGGGTACGAGCCAAGTGAGTTAAAATAAATAAGTGGCTGCCTCTTGAACGAGCCTCATTCCAATTAACTTCACTCATGCTTCAGAAGATACTTAAAAACTGTGATATATTCCCTAAAAAACGGACTGTTTAGGCTAAGTGATCATGGTGGGAGAGTAGGATAACCTTCTAAAGCCTTAATTATGGGCTTTTCTAAAAGTACCTGAAAATGGGTTCTCGTTGACCTGTGCTGCTTTTAAACCATGGTGAGGTATAAGACTCTCCTAGCTGTAGTCAATGCTGCAAATTCTGAGCTATAAAACACTTTTCAGTTTTCAGTAAGTTATAGCTGATTAAAATAAGTCACTATTCCAGTTTCAGTCAGATCTCTATAAATATTCTGAGTGACTTAGCCTCTCGTTTAAAACATTTTCTCCTGGGATGAGGGAGGTATAAATGTGCTCTTTGTTTGCAGCCAGGAAGATTAAAGGATCACAACATTCAAAAACGTATGTGTTAGATCTTCTGAAAAACTGTTTCTTAAAGAATGCGTACTATATCTAAATGTGCAAACACCTTTGTTACGGTGGGTTTTTTTCCATTCTATTAGCTTGAAGAATTTTATTCTGAATACATTAAAACTTGAAAAAAAACCCAACAAACTAGGATCTTTATCTTTGGATGATCCATTAGCTGTTATAGACTGCCTTTTATTTATTTTTGTAAACACATGTGTGAATGTAAACATTTTATCCAGAATGGCCTTGCAAATGTTCCTGCATTAACATATATTGTCATGGAGAATAATTTTCACTTAACTGTAATTTGCTTTATATTTTCCTCCCTGGTTGCCATAGAAACGCAGTCCGATGTGGCAGTGACTACTCACAGGAGCTAGGTTATGCATTGCCTTTATAATGGACCTCTGTTAATCATGCTGCAGTTTTCACTGAAGGAACCATGATTATTTGCAGGAGGCACTTTATTTACATAAACTGTAAGATGCCTGTGGTACCTCAGCTTAATATTCAGAGTTATCAAGGGTGCTTTTCTGTTCTGCAGAAGTTTTGTTGTAAGAACTGTCTATGTATTATGATGATTGTGCAATTGATATATATTTACTTAAATTTAATGTCAGTTAGACTTCATTTTCAATTTTCATTTCATTTGCTGTAATAGCCTAACTAGTAACACTCCTTCCTACGGTTCGGCTTAAGATCTTAAATGTTCAAAACACAGCAATGACACATTTGTTATCCTTATATGTGCATAAAAAGTTGACTTGCTTTTCATAATAATGTGTCTCTGTCTTTATGGTGGTGGTTGCAGCCAGGCAAACACCTTCTCTTCCACCCCAAGCCTGGCATCCAACAACAGTGAGCTTTGTCTAACAGAGTGATACCAAAGCACTTAATCATGCTTCCAGGAAGAAAAAGTTTCCTTTTGGCTAAGAGCAGGTAGAAAGGGGGTGAAGATGGATTTTAGTCATATTTGTTGCCCGTCTGTGGATTTGGGGTCTATTTTGCACCTCTCGGTTTTGGCAGTCTCGTCCATGTCTGCCTCATGCCGCGGCTGCTGCTCTTCTGAACTGTGCCCGTGTTTCCCTTTGATTTACTTCCACTCAGGAACCCCCAGGCTCAGAAAATGCAGATGCAAGCGTTACGTTATATATGTCCACTGCAGCTGGCGGTAGGAAGCTGATTTTGCAGCTGAAGATAGTGGGGCCATCCCAAGGCAGAGGTGATTTAGGGCCTTAGATATCACCTCTGTGTTACAGTACATGCCATAGCATGGTGGTGGGCTTTTCCCTCATCTGAAGGGGGCTGGGGGCTGTAGTGGATCTTGTGAGCATGTAGAGTGGGTGCTTTCTTTTCTTTACTGTGACTTCAAGGGTAAAGTATAACATGATCTCCAGGAGTATCTATGCTCAGATGCCTGGCGCTTTAGGATGTGCTGAGAAAATAGAAGGATGCTGATCTCTGTCCATGGCTTGTTGAAACCTTGGAAGGACCTGCCTTCCAGCTACTGAGATAAGAGTCATGGTGGCATCGGTTCAAACTGAACTTGTCAATTAGCAAATGATTCATTTTTGCTTAATGGGATGAGCTAAAGGAAGCAAAATCAGCCACATGGGATTCTCTTTTGTCTGTGTACTTTCATGGCAGAAACCTTAAATTGTAACTTAGAGATGTGAATTTCACTTGCCTCCTGAACCAGACTCCTCAAAATTAATTTTTAGTTTGGTTTTAGATCTTGAAAGAAAATTTATATGTTGGCCCTTTCTTTCCTGCTCTTCGTGGTTAGATGCCAATTGTCGGTTACATAAGTCCGGATTACTCCAGCACGTCGATGCTTTCAGATGCATATGGTCTCACAGTTATTTCTTGGTACTTTACAGAAAGAATTGAGTAACATTTTGTTCTGTAATGCAGTATTAAGAAACCAAGCATTTTTTTCCTGTAATGGCATATAAACAAGTAGTGATAACATCCTATTTAAAGTGCCTGGAGGAGGTAGGGCTACGGAGGGGAGGCAGGGCTGAATCAAGCTTTATTTTTCTTATACCTACACACCATATTTTAGTACAGTTTTGCTTGCCTTCCATGAAAGCTGTGAGTTGTTATAAATGAACTATTTTTTGAGGTGTATAAGCACAGTGTGGTGTGTGTGCTGTGGGTAAGGAGTAGCCTTGTTAATAGATGTTACTCACCTCTGTTCCCCTTTGTGTATTTCTGTGTCTTTCACTGCATGATGTTGGTGCTCTTTTGCTGTTTACAAGAGGCAGGTGTGATTCATAGTCAAAGGCCAATCTAATTTTAATAAAAGTCTGAAAAATGGCTTGGCTGTAGTCAGGGCTTTTGGGTCTCGTGTAGACTTTTTGCATTTTTCCCCTTTTTTTTCCCTACCTGTTGTCACGTAAATGCTTAGAATGACCATCAGTTTTTGTTCTTCAGTGACACGCTTGGGATACTTAAATGTACCTCCTCAAAGAGGGGAGGTAATACGTTCTGACAATGCCAGCATCTCTAAGATATCAGATGGGACAGTCAGACTTGCTGGCAGTTTATGAAATAATGAACACTTACTCTCTGTAATTCACAGGTTTATCTGAATTTTATTCTATTTTTGCTTAACTTCAGCTACCTGAAAATTAAGTGTTCCACACCAAATACTTGATAATTTGGAAGTATTTTATTTGAGAGTTAAGTATTAAAATATGTAATAGCGTAAGAAAGTATTAGGAAGCAATTTTCTGAGCTAGTGTTGAGTGGATATTTCCAATATCATAGGAACAGTCTAATATGGGAATGAAGGTAGAGGTGTATGATGGCTGTTTAGCCCGTGGCTCAAGTCCAGGGGATGTCATTATATTGATAGAGCATAGCTGGGCAGTCTGCTTAACTTGTTTAAAATGAACAACCAACCAAAAAACCCACATGACCCTGTAGTCTGTATACAAATGGGTGTGTATGATGGCTAACTTGGAGACAGCTTACGTTTTTTGACTTCTTCCCAGGTCTGAGGCAGCTATCTCAGCAAACCTTTGAGGTGTTTTTTTCCAAAGGTGCAGTCCTGAAGGGCTGCTGGATGAATCGCAATGTGAGCACAGTTGTAGGTATAAACTAATGCATGTGGTGACTACATTACCTTTTGTGGACTCATTGAGTAGACTCCTTTACCTGATAATTGGGTTAAACATTCATCTGTTAGCATGAGAAGAGCAGAGTGGCTTCAGTGGCAGGGAGAGTATTTGACTCTTTTGAAAGCTTCTCTTTGAGAATATCTTAAGGTTCACTTATTTGCACTTGGGTTTGGTCTGACAGCTAATACGTTACCTTATCAGAAGTCATGAAAAAGTGTTAATTGCAAATAAAAATTATAAAGCCAAACTGTTGTTCTGCTACCTCCTTTTCTTGGACACTTGGGTTGGCTTTGGGCCACTTTGTATTCCATGTCGTGCCTTGAAGACAGCATTGAATTTAGCTCCATTAATTGTGCTAGAGATTTGGAAGGGAAGAGTGCTTTCTAACACAGCCTGGACATGGTGCTGTTACCAAGAAAATGGTGGAAATTGGGATGAGATGTGGGACGGTGGAGAGTTCAGAGGAGCTGCCTTGTGTGCAGTCGTGGGAAGAGGGATTTCTTCAGGGAGTGGGCAAATTGTTTCCTTCTGCTCTGAACAGCCTCTTAATGAACTGCCCTCTCCAGGGTGTAGAGAGATTAACCTCCCACTGCTAACTTCAACCTGGGAGACTTCCACCATACTGCTGCCTTCAAATGTTTGTATCTAAAAATACATTCATGCTGCTGCACAATGGACTCCAGGCATGTTAATCTTTTCCTTTTAAGAAGGAGACTTGCGTTACTGGATGAACTACTGCGTGAATCGTATTTTTGCTGTGCAGTATTACCATTTTTCTTCTTCCAACAGAAAAATGTGGTGGAAATAATTGTTCTAGTTGGAATTCCCTCTCTGACAACAATAGCAGAAATGGGGTGGGGTTGTTTGAAAATGTTTAATGATGAAAAGTTTTGGAGGAGCAAGCTCTCCCAAGCTGCACAGGCTTCACCATGTGATTCCTCTTTACTGTTTAGTCTTCTGCAGAAATGGCAGTGTTCTTGCAACTGGCTGTTTGAATAGTTTTGACCACTTCTGTCGCGTCTGAGCACAACTGTTTAAGAATGCTGTATCTGTATCGGATCTTGTTTGCTCTACTATGTTCTCTCATTCAGCTGTGTTCATTTGATTGTAATTTAGCACTTCTTTTTCTTCGGATGAGGAAGCATGAAAGCCTACCAGGCTAACACCTATAAGCAGTACTTCGAGTTATTGCTACCTCTGTGTGTAATGATTCATCTTGGAGGCAGGCAGCTTGCTGCCCTCAATACCTCATTGTAGTTCCAGACAAATTCAGATGTTGTGCTTCAGCATTTCTGGCTTATGAAGTCTCAGTGGTGATGCTTCTGTTCATTGTAAGGCTTTGTTTCTAGGTAACTTTGGAGAATATTTGATGGTAGCAGTAGCACGAGGGCTAGTTTAGACACAGTGTGGATAGCTGTAGGTGAGTTTACTGCCTTGTGTTGAACAACTTGGTAGCTGATGTTCTTGCAGCGAGTTATAACTTGAATTCTTGCTGTTTGTGCCACTGGGGAAGCTGCAGTGGGGCGTTTGAGGCCTGGGATATAAAATGACTTGCAGCAAACGTTGTGTAAGTATGTGTAGCTTTGGTCTCGGCGCTTACTGTTCTCTGTGTGTTCCTAAGAGAATTGCAGTTTTTACCTCTCAAGCTATTTAAGACTCAGAATATATCTTTTTCATTTCATGTTTGGCTTACCTAGGCTCATTTTCATACAGGAGCTCACCTGCTGCATGTGCTAGACTTTTATCTGCTACACCTGCACGTGTTTTCCCAAGACTTGCTGTTGATGCTAATCAGCAACAGGGCTCAGTCACAAGCCGCTTAGACAACCTAAACCATTTGTAAGGAAACTTTCTTGAAAATATGGATGGCATTAGAGGGACTCAGGCTTAAAATTAGAAACTGTTTATGATGCACAGTTGTAGTTGTTTACCTTGAAACCATAATTATCTTATTTCCTGAGTTAAAACCGTCATGTCAGCTTGCTGAAGCAAGATTTGATGACAAAGGAATTGTTTTTAGCCACCAGCAGAGCAAAGAACACTTCAAATGTGTGTCTAAATATGATTTTATAACCTAAAGTATAGCACACTCAGGATTTTAAATTGGCTGTGGAAGTTGCGTGGGCTTATGGGTAGGCCATTTGGCCGGGGATCAAGGGACTGGGTTTAATCCGAACTCTCTGTCCTTTTGTCCTCTGAGCGTTTTCCTTGCCACCCTCTGTGCTGTTTATTTGGACGACGATGTGTTTGAAGGAAGGGATATGCCCTTTCACTAGGTGTTTGTAGATTTTTCTCGGGGTGTGGTTTCATGGCACGGCCGGAGCTGGTTCATGGCTGCTGCTGGGGGGGTGTGTGTGTGTGTGTGAGGGTCACCCACCCTCCCTGGCCAGCGCTGCCTCTTCCCAGAGCTGATTCTGCCCCTTCTGAGGTGGGAGACCAGTAGGCAGAGGTAGACGAGGAGGTTTTCTGCTGGGCTGGCATGTTAAGCTGATTGACGGACAAGCTCCAGAAGTGGCCCAAGGGAGAAGCAGGGGATCCAGCATCTCCTGTTACTTCACCCGCAGCCCTCCAGCCCCCCCCGAGGAGCTGGGGTACCACTAACGTACACAGACAGACATTTGACTTCCTCATTCTGTTATTTAGTAATGCTCTCTGGTGAGTGTCTTGGCTGAGGTGGCCTGTGCCCTCCTCTTACCATGTTCCAGACCTGCTGTCTGTAGCTAGGTGAGACTGCAGCAGCCTGCTGCTTCATCGCTGTTACCTGGTGCTGCGTGGAGAATGGAAAATGGGAGGGGAGCAACTTCTTTAATGATGGCAACTGTTACTTAAACCTGTTCAGGGCTTATAATGGGGGGGGGGCAAATAATCAGTGGAAGCTGTAGGTGCTTTCAATTTATGTGGCAGTTTTAAAGCATCTCTTTTTGTTCTGACCTTAACTTGCCAGGACCTAGACAATAGGGGAGAGATGCTGTGAGTAAATCAAGGAGGCGCTTCCTTTACCATTTCTCCTTGCTATGTAATTTGAGGTGATTGTAAGGCACTCATAACTCTGGAAACTGAAGACTTGGGCACATTTTAACAATTGCATTTTTCACATTGCTTTCTGAGGACCTCCTGGGTCATCAAGCCAGGTCTGCTGCTATGGCAGGTAACAGCGTTGTCAGCTAATCCTGGTGATGACTGTATGTATCTGGTTGTGAGCCTTTGAGTGAGACCTGCATATTCTTAAGGAAAGAACCTGCATCTGAGTTGTTGAAGTGTCTGGTTGTAATGTTTGTGTGACTACACAGAATTTTCTTGGCTGAGGAGGTTGTATACTACTGCTTGGAGCAGTTGATCATGCACTCTTTGGCTAAGTTTGCTCTGCTTTTTTCTTGTTTGAGAGGGACTATGTGTATGTTCTTGAAGGCTGAACGGTGATGTCTTTGACTCCTCCTTGGCTGATTAGTGCGTTTTAAAAAGGGATGCTTGCATCCTTTTCACAAATCAGCTTTCAGAAAGGAAATAGTTCAGTTATTAATAGTAACCTGTATCCAATTTGCCACCGAATTGCATGGTTGCAAATATCTGAGACTGTAAAGGTGACAAGTGTGTCTGTCATTTTTTTTTTTGTTCTGAAGAATGGTCTGTGTTTTCTCAATGTGTCAAAATTGAGCATGGAGTAAGAAATTGCACACTCATATTTTTAAATAAAGTGGTGCTCTTCATAGCCTAGTAGCATCGTTCCCCTTCCTTCCTTTCCTTAAAAGAACTTACAAAGGGAATTTGAGTGGAATGGATGAGTAAAGGGCTCTCAGTAAAGTTACAGGGAAGGTGTTCAGTGTGATGACGGGAAGTATGTCTTTGTCCCACTTCAGACTTGTATTTAGGAGGAATGAAAAGGAGAAGGTACCTGAAATATGACAGCAGCTGTGATCTAACTTTAAATTACTGGTTTAATTCCAGGGAACATGCTTCTTGTCTTCATTGGGTTGTTGAAGACCAGCATCTTGGAGCTTAATTAGGACAAGTTGAAGATTCAAGATTTTTTAGCTTGGCTTCATTCTGTTCAGTATGGTGAGGTTTTTTGAGTTCTCAAAGATGGCAGTACTTTTATCTATCTTCAGAATTCACCTTTGAGTGTCCCTTTTGATGGTGTATCAGCATATTCTTTATCATGCATCTTTTAGATCTCAGATGGTAGAAATTCCCCTAGGTCACTGGGGGTTATTTTTGTTTTTAAGTGCAGGTGGTAAGTCTCTAGGATGGCTGTGAGAAATGGAAGCTAGAAAACTGGCAGCTCAGTCTTTTGCCAGATGAATCTGTAGCTTTTGAATATACACTTAAGTTTTCTAGTACTTGATTAATTTCTTTTAGTTTTCCCATAAACCTTTCTAATTGTCAATTTCTGGGAATATTACAGCTCATGCTGTTGACTCCAGTAGTACTAGTTTTCCTTTATTACTTCTTGTTGCTGTGCCCAAGAAGAGCATTTGTTGTCTTTGCCTCCTACCTTTTACTTGAACTTACTGTGTGGTGGTTTCTGTATTGACCTGAAAGTCTTTTCCTGGATAATGCTTTCTAAAATGTTTGATTTTCTGCTATATGATGCCCTTCATTTTACATGTCTACAGGTATGCTGCTGTACTTGAGCTTTTAAAAAAGTGTTCTTTATACTGTCTTTGTATTAATTGGATTGGAAATTTACTGCTTTTCAGATGGGGCTCAGCAAATGCTTAGGATACGGAGGTTACGGATACGGAGGTTACAATTTCTTCTCATATCAAGTGAACTAAAAATAATCATGGAACAGTTCTGCTTTGAAAATCCACAGCATTGTGTGTCTTGTTTCTTCCAAATGGCTTAGGAATTAACAGCTTTCTATACACTAACGTAAACAGCTTGAGGGTTCTGTACATCTTCTTGTTGAATTTTATGGCTGGATAGCTAACCAGTTCAGGTTATTTGAAAGCAGATATGATGCTGTTGTTCTATGCTGGTTTTCTCGGAAACACATTGCCACGTGCTTAATGTGTATATTTGTTTTTGCTGTGTACCAGTAATAACAACATGTTCTTCCAAAGCAAGACAGTGGATCTTTGCTTTGCATGTGCAGATCATCTAATAAAAAATTGAGCCTGATGATGCATCTTTTTGCTTTTTGGAAGAGATTCAGCCAGGCTGGAAAGACCCAGCAGTCTTAGGTAATCACATTTCATATTGGAGCTCTAAAAAAGAAAAATGGTAAGGGTCTGGAGGATTATTTGGAAGCATTGGGGCTGACAAGCAAGGATGCCTGTAGCTCCCTGGGCTGCGGGCTGCTGAAGTGACAGCGGACAACCATTTTTGGGTGCCTAACAATTTTTTTTATTTCCATCTGTGACAGAGATGGCTACTTGATGTAAGTTAATGTTGTTGTAAAGCAAGTGTTGCTAGTATAGTTAAGACTTCTTTACCCATTTGCTGATAAAATTGCATAATTTTTAAGGTATTAACATTTTTTAAAACTAGGGGAGGTTTGTTGTTGTTGGTTTTTTTTTTTTTAACTTAAATAGACTAAATCATAGCGTGGAAAACAGTGTGTCCTCTAGACTGGCCAACAGTCTTGTCTCTGCTTGCTAGTACAGAAGGGCAAGCTGTAGCCTTGAGCTTCAGTCCAAGGTTGGTTAAGGAAATTGCAGAAGCTGTATTTTGACTTAATACTTTCCACTCGGCAGAGAAGCCACAGAAGGTGGTAAGGGTGAAAGAGGAGAGATGAGGGAACATGCTTGTGTATTTCCAGAACTCTTAATTGTGCACACAGAATTGAAAAATCTGGTTCAGTGGAAACTGTTCAGGCTTGCTTTGCTCTTCTGCCGCTTCATGCCAAGAAAAAAACGAGTGAGTTCAGTGATTTAAGCTTTCAGGTTGAGCTGGGAGCTGGGACTCTTCTGACAGCCCCAGTTTTTTTACCCTGCCAAGTACCTTTCAGGCTGCTTTCAGGGATCTTTCCAGGAGAAATGATAGGTAATTTTAAAGGTTAGCAATTTAGAGATATTCATGAGGGTAGAGAACTTTACATGTCTGATATGAAGAAACCAGATAAACCAATAATAAAGATGGCATGTCCAGTAATTTCAGAGTTTATTGCTCAGCTGCCTGTTGTGTGTTTGCAGGGGTTAAACCCAGTGAAACATTAGGGTTCTGCTGATAATTTTTTAGTTTAATGCAATTCGAGCATAAAACTAGTTAAACATTTTTATTCTATCTTTTGACCTACTGAAATGAACTATATAATTTTTATTTGAACTTCTCAAGTATCATTTCTGTAAAAGGAGATATAGAACTGTACCGTACACAAGCATCGTTTCCCATTCTCCTTGCAAGCCTGATGTTTGGAGTGTTTATAAAGTAGGCAACAATAGTGTGCACTAATTACTCAGGGTCAGCCAAGAATATTGGTGATGGAAGCTGAGTCCTATTGTTACATCAGTGTGTAAATACTGTAACTAGTGTCATTTAATGAACTGAAAAAAGCACAAATCTGGAGGAATACCTGAAACACATTGAAACCAGTCACTTGACATCACAGATCCTGGATTCTTTTCGTTCACTGGAGGTCTCTAAACAGCTTAGTCATTCCAGTTTCTTGTGGATTTTGTTGTCCATGTCAGACTTTCAATTAAAGCACTTAAAGGACAGTTTGGTTCCACAGGAACCACATCTTTCCTTTCCTTCATGCTTGTTTTGGTGGGATAAATTGAGCCTTAGGCTCTTCAGCCCACATATAAGTATCTTGATCTGTGTTTTTGAGGACAGTATCAGGTTATTTTGTATTTTTATGAAGTGGCAAGGATGACAGGAGCTTTAAAAAATGTGGATCTCAGCATACATATTATCTCCAGGGCAAAATAAAGGAACTTTGAGACCAAGAATATATTACCTACTTACTTTCTGAAAACTATCAAATTAAATTTTACTTGATGCTATAGTTTTGTCACAATCAAACATACTGAAAGTTTTTTTTTCTTTTTTTTTAAGCACTAGTGGAATTCTCTCTGCACTTTGGTTTTTCACTTCAGTAATTGGTACTGTATAAGTATGGTCGGCTATCATGATTGCTGCAGTAATATTTGCTTCTTTGTAAATTTTAGTGAAAGGCAGTTTCTGTAGTTCGCACCACTGCTGGAAATTTCTCCTTAAAGTGTAGGAGCAGCTGCAGGCGTGAGCGAGTGTGACTGGTCCCACTGAACATAAGTTTGCTCAGCATGCGTGTATTTGGAGATGGTTGGTCTGTAAGCTACTGATAGGATGCAGGGCATTTCAGTTAAAGGTGTGTTATTTATCTCTAATTCCTGTGCGTTTCTTGGAAACAACTTGTTTCCCCCTCCCCTTCAGATCTCCAGTGCAACATGTCTCCTTTTTCTTCCTCTTTCTAGATAGTCCTGAGCTGCGTAGAGTGGTCTGGGTGTGCTTTTCCAGTCTCTTAAGTGAAACTGCCACAAATCTGATGATCTTTATTAGTTGTATGTCCCCTTGAGGCCAGAGGAAAGCTTTCACTGCTGTGGTGGGCAGGACTGTCCTTGGCTTTCAAGGGGGTGTGAGCAAAACCTACAGAAAGGAGTGGAGGCAGTAATTTCTGTACTGTTTCTTTATATGTGGCCCTTCGATTTCTTCCCTGAACTCCAGCACTTGTCATTTGGATTCTTAACTGACTTGGGTGCTGTAACCAGGCAGGGATAGAATCCCTGTTGTTGCAGAAGGTACTTACAAATATTCCTGGAAGACATGTAATTGATAATAAGTACATGAGGTTTGTAGTGTTGTCTGTTTATGGGATTTCCCCCCCCCATTTTCACAGATTCTGGAATTGTAATGTGATTTTACAGTTTCTGAGAATGAGTCTTTTTCATCATTTTGGCAGGGTGAAGGATCAGTGTCTGTATACAGGGTGCTGTGTAAAGGTGTGCAGGCAGTCTTGCCGAGTTGTTCTGAGTATGCCTATGGAGTGCATTGGAAAACATTTCTAGATTTCCCCTCCCTCCGAATTTGTTGTACTCTTACCTCCTTGAATTCTGCATCTGAGGTAATGGAGCTTATCTGAAAGCGTAAGCTCATTGGTGTCTTGTGTGTTCCCCAGTGTATATTTTTACTGAAGCCCTCAGAGAGATGCCTCATTGAAATTCTGTCTCTTCCTGAAATTATTTCGAGGGAAGCAGATGAGTCCTGTGGAAAAAGGCTGTCCTACTCCCTAGAGGTTTTTTCTGTTCAGGAGTTGATCTAAACCAGAATCTAAATCTCATACTGATACCCTGTTATGCTGCTTAGTTCCGGATCACCATAAAATCTGAATTGGTGCAAGTCTGTCTTTAAATCAAAATACAACTTTTTGCTTCAAAGAACCACTAATAAGAAAAAATATACTTGCTTGTGGGGAGGTTGGCCTCTTGATTGCTTGAAGTGAGACTTCAGCGGATGGCTTCTTTCCTATGCCCTGTAAAATGGAGATTTAAGTAGAACCCTTTCTGCATTCAGTTGATCAAATTTAGAAGTATCTGGATGTATAAAATTGTTGCATCTTGAACACATTTTTCATAGAGACCTTTCTAAGTGACTCTGCATCTGTACAGAACCGGTCCAGTTTTATTATTTCATGGCTGACATCAGTCTATGAAGCCACCTCCTGCCTCACTACTGGAACCAGTTAGTGTTCCCCTGCCACATCTCAACTGCCTGCCCTAGCTGCTTTGATGTAAATAGTCTATAGTTAAACTCAATGCAAATATACTGTTTTTTCCAGGTCACATCTTGTGATTGTAAAGCATTTTCCATCTTCAAATACAGATTTCTGTAAAGTTACAAGATAGCCTTTGATTAAAGAAGTTTGAATTACTTAATTCCTGATTTTTTTTTCAATGAATGCTAGCAAAAGTATGCTTTAAATCTGAAGTTTACTGATCTGTGTGGGAGTGCAGCAGGAGGAATCAATAAGTAATCAGTGGGGAACTGCTGAGGACTGTGTGTTAAAGAACAGAAGTTAGTGGGAGAACTTAGAGGTTGAAACACTTTTTTTTTTTTTTTAATGGAACTGTGTGCTTACCCAGAGTTTCCAAATTGCTTCATGTTAATATAAAATAAAGCATCACAGGTCTTGAAAGACTTGAGCCTGCTTTAAACCAGAATCTGGTCACCTTGAACACATAATTATTTGGTATTTATACTACCATTTCAATGCAAAGGAAAAATGAATGTCTGCCATTTTGCATTGCAAAATGGTTTCTGTGTAGCTGCAGCTAGCTTGGCATGCATCTGAGTGTTGTCCAATGGTCAGCATTGTAAGTTCATAGAAGGGAAAACAAGGATAGTAATGTTAGTTTGTGAAGTGATACATTTTCATCAGACAAAAGCTAAGAAAATTGGATGGATAAATGTGTCTAATATTATAATTTTAGGCTTTTGGAAGTGAAGTTAGTTTTAAATTGAAATCTTGGATTCTGCACAACAGGCACATTGTGCAAGTGACCCAAATACATATTACCAGTCCGGTTTTGCCCATGATCTGTGCATTGGACATCTTCTGCTGAAGTATTTGCTGCACTTCGTGAGTAATTTGATAACCATTTCATAAGAAAATGGTACACCGTTTGTTGTGACAGTTACTTGGCTCATATGTGTCCACTATTTTAGTGTTACAATACTTAATGTATATTTTATGAGCGAGCTAAGTAATGAATAAAATTGCTATATGTAGGCCAGGAAGTAGGTATAAATAGGTCTATAAAATTGTATATCAGTATGTTATGGGACAGGATTTCTGTAGACTTTTATGATAATTTTGTTCAGAATTGGTCATAGTCACTATTGTCAGCAAGTAGCACTACTGACTTTCCAGATAATGTAATTGGAAGTTCAGCTTTTTTTTCCCCCAGTTAATCTTTTATCTCTGTTTAAGTGGATAGCTCTAATTAGAGTTGTGACTTTTATTGTGGAGGAGAAGAGTACAAAAGGGGTAAGGGAATCATGCTGCAAAAGATGCTGTGCAAGTATGGTCATCGTACTCCATAGGACTGCAGTTCCCGATCAGGGGATCCTTTAGTGCCCCAGGACTCACTTGCCTTGGAAAAAAACATGAGGTAGCTGTATGTCTTTATCTCCCTTGCTCTTCTGAAAGAAAAAGGTCAGAAAACTTTCATTTGTTTCCCTTTCATTCATCTGGAAACCTTTACCTGCTGCAGGACTTCCTTTCGAGTCAGGACCATGCACCCTTACATGTTCCTTTGGGGTTTTTGGTTTTATGTTGGCCTGCTCCTTTTCACTGTGGTTCCTGAGACTTTCCTTATCTTAGTTGGTAGCAGCTCTACCCTGGACACAGCTGTGTTGCTTATCTGGACATCTTCCCTTTGACTTTTCATCAGGGACTGGAAGTTTCTCAAAACAAACAAGGCTTTCCCAGGGTTCCCAATCTCCTCCACTGTGTATCTGTCCCAGGTAGCCTCAGGGTCTTTCCTGGATGGTTCTTTGAAGACCATCCCATTGGAAGGCAGGTGTCCAAATCCAGCTAAATCAGAGAAGCGGTTTGTAAGGTGGTGAGCAGCAATAAAGTATAAAATTGAACTGCATGTCATGAGCTCTACATAGGCCAGTCTTGTTGACTGCTAAGTTGTGAAAACATTACAGGAAACTAAATCTGTTGCTGTTGGAAGAAGCATTGCACTCTGGAACATGGTACAAGGGACCTGAGCCTTGAAGTTGTGGAGGCAGAATTTGGGAGAATAATAATGGATTAAAACAAAGTAGTGGTTGGCTGCCCCAAAGGACCTCCACAGTAGAAGCATCAGTGTGAGAGGTTTTAGAAAAAGAACACAAGAAGCAGAGTGTAATTAGGAGGAGGAAGACCAGTATGTGAAGGTTCTAGGAGTTAAGGTGGTCTGCATGAGTTGGGGAACCTTTAGCACTTCATAAGGGGCAACTGGAAATGGAGCAAGCAAATAAAAGTAGGAGCTTTGCTGAAAAGAACACATCTTGTACTTTTTAGTTCCCCACTTGTAACTATGTATGTGAGGTTTTGAGTATAAAATTGTTTTTTAGAACTTTTCCTTTTAGAAGAAATCCAAATTTTCCATTGTCAGCTGGAACAGGGGTTGGTCATTGTGTTCCTCGGTGTGGTTTAGAGAGTCTAGAGATCAGATGGGACATGGGATTTTGAGTGGGGAGTTCAGCAATGAGCAGCACGTGGAGTTGGCAATTAACCCTTTAACCTGTTTGTGCAGACCAGAATACCTTCAGTTGGACTGGGGAAGGCCCAGTGCCTGTGCTTCAGGTTACTGCTGCTCGCCCGGCACGGCTGAGCTTTAGCAGCTGTAGTCTGCAGTACACCATCAGCTTATTTCTTTTTACAAAGTTCCTTTATTGAGCCGCTTCTCTGTGGAAGTGTAGCAGAAGCTCAGCTATTGCTATTACGTGTCTAACGCATGTTTTGAAAAAACTTTGCGGTTTTGCTTAGAGCATATGTTGACTCTTTCCATATTTACAGGTCCCTTAAAGGTGGAAGTAAGAACCTGCTAATGCTGAGCAGATATCAGGAGGTGTTGTGGTTCATCATGAACATAAAAAATCTGGGATAAGACAGTGTTTGACACGTGGCTCTGCCCAAGCTCTCTGGTCTTGCATGTTGCAAACTCTCAAACCTGCTTATTAGTAGTTCAGGCTTGCCCATGCTCATAGGACTTGCACGGGCTCCTACCGAGCTGTGCTGTCCGAAACTTGTCCCCTCTGCAGTTGGGGAGCAGGCCAGATCACCTGCAAAACGATAGTGACTTCAGTGGAGATCTCCCCTGGAACAGACTGGTTTGCTCTGGCTGGGGGAGAAATTTATTTCGGAGCAAATGTGCTCGTCAGGCGTGCAGGCAGAGCTGGGTGAGTCACGAGATAGGCTGGGTTTAGTTGCAGCCCTCAGGCTTGTCGGGCAAGTCGGGTTTCTGCCAGTGCTGACACGACAGTCACCTGCGACTGCTCAGCACCACGCAGCTGGGTGTTCCTCTGTCCTGAGAAGTGGTGAACAGTTCAGGTACTGGGTTTTGGGCTCAGGATCGTCTGCCAACCCTTTCATGTACCAGTTTAGTTGCCCAGTTAATGAATGTAATTTGCCTTTGCCTTGGGTGCTGAGAGCTCCTGCTGGTTCCTGCCCGGCGTTGGAAATTTCACTTTGGGAATCTGTACCTGGAAAAATATCCTTGAAAGGTGCAGCGAGAGCTGTTTGAAAAATAAAGAAAAAGTTAGAGCTTTGTAATAAATTAACTGCTATTCAGAGCAAGGATCCAAAGGTATTCTTAAAAAGAAAGTGCTTGTGTCACACGTAATTTGACGTAAGTTGTTCAAGAGAGTGAATTACGGGCACAGTGCACCTGGTAGCAAGCTGTGGGCAGTTCACTCTTTCCCTGTGTAGGCTGTTGGTTCATGAGTTGCTTACAGTTGGGGCGGGGGGGGGGGGCAGGCACATACCTTTTTTTGTAAATAAAATTACTGTAAAACCACACAGATGGTTACAGAAACAGTGAGACAAGTAATTTTTTTCTTAATCTATTATCAGAAGGTTATGGAACTTGGTCAATGCTTTGCTAAGCTTTCCACAATTTCTTTTATTCCTCTGTTTGTGTAGACTTGTTATCAGAAAGTTTATTTCTGGATCAGGCAAGGATTTGTATTTAGTAGCCTTCATGTACTCAAATAGAGCATACTCATTGTAAATAAAATTAAACTCTGTGTTATAATTTTTTAATGAACTAATTCCTGTGTTTTTCAGATTACACAGCGTTTTTGGGACACACCTCTGTTGGATTTTAATATATGTCCTGCTAACAACAGCTTTCAACTATGGAATCGGTAAATATTTGCTTCTGTCCAAATTTTCTGTTTTATTACCTAACAAGTGATTGTGTCCGTGCTGATGTGTTTGATTGTTTTGGGTTTGGTTGTGGTTTGGTTTTGTTGTGGGTTTTTTTTGTTTTGTTTTGTTTTTTTAATTTTTCTTTATTTTCTGAAATTTGAAGGTAAAAATTGCAAACTTCCATGAAATAACTTAAAGGTACTAACCAAGAATATCTTAGGAAATGTCTTTAGTTCTAAGATGCCCTTTCACTTTCGTATTGTTTCAAATGTAGCAAGTTTTTCCCTGACTTGAGTGAAAGCAAAAGTTAACTTTCCTGTGGGGGCAGTTCCAGCATTGGTTTGTCTAGCAGACTGTGTAGCTTGTTGGTTCTGTAGACTGCTGAGTGTTAAATAGTCTTCTACCTCTAGTCTATTACGGTCCTCTTTCTTTGTCTTCACTTTCAAAATGTCTTTAAAAAAACCCCACAACACAAAGTCTATTAAAAAGTGCCAGTTTTACAATGTTATGTCTCCTTGTGATTAGTGTAATTGAAACAGATGGCACCTATGTTTCATTTTGGGCAGAGAAACCTCCCAATATGCTGAGACTACAGTTTGATTCAGTGTTAGGATTCAACTTTTTGGTAGCGTTAGCAGATGCAGAAATAATAGGCTATCTTAGAGTGGAATTTAGGGGGGCGGGGGGGGAGAGATTTTTCCCTCGGTATTTTGAGAGAGGATGAGGGAGGTCGGTGCTGTCTTCTGGAAAGCAAAATTATATAGATGTAGCTGGTAGGAAGGAGTTGTTCTTGCTGGTTTTTTTTCCGCAGTACTGGCAGTTTGGTGTGTTGCAAGCTGAATAAAAGCCGTTGTTCACTGCTCTCCGTGAGCTCGGCTTTGCAGTGTGTGTCATGGCAGCGTTACGGAGGGGAAGCTCAGCGGTGCAGAGTTCAAGGTCATCCTCAGCATGCCCAGAAATGCTGTGGAGAGGGCTCTCAATGGATAACTTGGTGTGTTGCTTCTGCTGTGGGGCTTTGGGTACTTGGCTGACCTCTTGGTTTATGCTGCAATGGGATTATTGTTGTTGAAGTTGTCATTATGATAAAGGCCATTATTGAAGGAGAGTTACTATATGTAGAAATACAGGTCTGCTCTATCAGGTGGCTTTGCAAGCTGGTAGGTTTCCTTTGTCCTGGATTTTGAGGGGAAAAAAAAATAAAACCTTTGTATTTAGTTTGTCCATAATAATTCCAAGGTATTCAGAGGGAGGCAAGACGTTATTTTGGTTTCCCTTGGTGAATATTAATAGCAGTAGAAGGCTTTCACAGTGAAACAAAACAGACTAGGCATCAGTAACTCTCCCCTGCTGCAGCTAAGTAATTAAAGTGTATCAAGTGTGAGACCTTTTGCTGTAGTATGCAGTAACTCTTTCCTTAATGGGCGCTCTGCAGTTCCCTGAAAAACTGAGCTGAATCCTAACATCAATTATAAAACAGATTGTTTACTACCTATTAGGTTTCAGAGTTCAGTTCGAAGATTTTTCATTCTGAGTTTTGAAGTAAATGGTGTTTTGCTTTTTTGAATGCAAACAATACTTTTAAAAACAGGATAGTATTCATTACAGGACCTTTCACTTAAATGAAAACTTACTGAACATTCAAATGTATTTGCATAGTATACTTGCCCACTGGGCAAAATGACTTGCTTCCTGACAGATTATAGAGCATTATGGCAAACTGCATCTGTCCAGGGCCTTTTGGCTACATCACCTGCCTTTTGGCCACTAATATCTTTTAGGATTATTACTGAGAGCTTAAATTATGCACTGCATCACTATGGTAGCTGCCCTTTAGAAAAGTTTGCCACATTAGGCTTTTCTCTGTCTTTAGCCCTTTTCTCTCTGAATGTTTTGTATTTTGTTTATATAAAGCCATGCTATGTTGATTATGGGTCTAGCTGAAACTGTGGATGGAAAAACTTGACAGATGAAGGTTGAGGATGTGTGATGTGAAAAAACATTCACACTGCGTATAAAGAAATAATTACTATGAAGTCAGATGTTTCTTTGACTTCTGAAACAAACAAACAAAAAAGAGTGATTTTGCTTTGTGGGTTTTGTGAGCCTTGGGAGATGATAGTTAAGTGACCATTTCCAGTAAAATAAGTTTTTATCCACTGCTCTGCAAAGACAGACTACTGCATTACTTAAAAAGCATATTGGTTTGGGGTCTAATAGCTCCGTTCCTAGGCTACTGCAGTATGGAGATGTTGGGGAGAAGAGAACAAGGGGAGAAGATCAGAATCCTCCAGTGTTGGCTGAAAAAATTACCCAAATCTGGCATGTTCTGAAACTGTAGAGGTGAATTCTTAGGCTTTGTGCTGGTGGGGAGGCTACAGCATACACAGTCACCACAGTTTATCATGCAGCTACCAGCCAGTGCACTGATGTGCAGTTTATGCCATCCTCTGAGTAGCCCAAGGATTGAACAGAATTAATGTCTGGCCCAAGCTTGAGTAAAAACCTCTCATCCTAAAAGTCAGTCATTCTAAAAGCAAGTCATTGTTGTCTTTAACTCCTCATGCTGTGCATGGGTAAAACCATGGGGTGCCTTGGTGCTTGTGTGCCAAACTAGCAGAGTGATGATGTGCTACTTTCTGTCTTGCCTGAGGAGAAGGTGGTCTTTCGTGAAAGTGCTCAGCTTTTGTCACTTGTCCATTTGTGACCACGAGAATGAGGTTGCCTTTGCTGTAAGTGAGAACGCACTGGGGCACAAACCAAGTTGTTTCAGTTTTTTTGTTTTTTTTTTTCTCCCCTGGCCAAGCCAGTTGTGCATGTGACTTGCTATAAGGGATGCTGCCTGGGTTCCCTGTTGAAAGAGGCTGAGGAGCGTGATCTTCAGGACCAGGCTTACCTTTGTAGTAAGATCCTGCAGTATTTGCTCTATTCTGATAATGCTGTTCCACATTTCATAGCTTGGCTAACGCAAATAAAGCTTTGGTGCTGGAAAGGGACTTGGAGGGTGTCCACTGTGCTGTTCCCCTTTGGTTGCAAACCTGATGCAGGGTGTTTCTGTACCTGGGAGGTGGCTTGTTCCACATGTGCCAACACCACTGTTTGTGATGGTGTGCTGTTAACCTGATCACCAAGATATTCTGCATTTAAATAAAATATAAATATTTAGAGGTTTATGTGGATTGTTTGTGGCACAGTCTGCTGACCCAGAAGTAGTTGCATTGGTGCAGCTTCTGGAGGACCAGAAATGCTGTGGTACGTTGTGGGGAGGGAGCAGAGGGCCTGTTCCACCGCAGGAAGTGTTAGGAAAGTCTGAGATTTCTCCATTTCAGTAGATGACTCCTTTATTGCGAAATGCAGGAGTTGCTACAAACATTGCTACCCTCAGTTCTCCAAAAAGGACATGGTTTTTTTTGTGTTCCGTTGTTTTGTTTTGGTTTTTTTTTTCCCCAGCTTGCCATAGTAATAACAGCAAAGGTCCTGTCGAAATGGGTGGAGAAACAGGGAGTTCAGTCAACTGTGTGAGATGCTGGCTTCACATAGCCTCAACGACTGCAACACGGCAGCTCTCACGCTGCAATGAGTAGGACAGGTATTTTCTCACTGAACTGTTTTGAACAATTTTCTCGAAACAAGCCAGGTTCAACATGGTAGCTTCTTTTCGCTTGTTGACAGCGAGAAACGGCTGCATCATGCTGGGCTTGTTCTGGGGTTCAGTGACTTGATGGTCCCCGGAGCTGGCAGCTGGTATGATTCGTGCTTTCCCGACATCTTCATTAGGGAAGCAGAGGGGTCAAGGCTTTCTCCGAGCAGCAGAGATTGCAGCGGCTTTTGATGGTGGTTTTGGCAGTGGTATTTTACGGAGTTCATAATGAATATGTAGGTGTAAGATTAAAAGAATGAATAAGGTAGCGCTGCTAAACAGAATTGCTTTTCAGAGCTGCAGCCGTGCCTTGTTCTGACCTCCCGAGAAGGATACAATTGTATAGCTGAGGTCCGTAGTGGAAAAGCAATTACAATACATGCTTCCAGGATTGAATTGTCCTCTGAAAGTCAGATGCTGCAATAATGGTAGTGTTGTTTAGGTGGAATGCGGTGTTACTTAACTGCTTGGTATTTTTCTATTAATGTTCTTAAACGTGTTCATATACAGTTTTCAATTTTTACTGCTTTGGGGGAAATAGACTTAGTATTCCACAAAGAAGATATTTCTTTGCATAGAAGTATTCTGAGTTTTTGGGCTTTTTTTCCATGTGTTTCAATTCTTATCCCTTGCAAATTAGAGGGGTTGGAAGATAACATGATAGAAGCAGCACAGTGTATGTTTTTTCTTTAGCATGTTGGTCACAGCCGACCTGAGTAGTGAGGCTTTCCCTGTGGTCCTGGGGTATGGTATGGAAACGTTGGCTTTTGGTGTGAGAAGCTGATGTGTTATGAAGCAGGGCCTGGAGCGGGGAGGGGAAGCCATGTGCAAGTGGAATTAACAGTCTCATGTAACAGTAAAGAAGTGGAGCTGTGCGGCTTGTGGGTTTGACTGACTTCTGCTGTGGTCCTCACTCCACCCCTGAAATGGTGGAGGCCTCTCTCTCAGGAAAAATTCAGATTTTGGAAGTGCCATAAACCAGCTGGGTGGCTTTTCAGGTATGGGTTTGCCTGGAGTGTTTCAAACGAGGCACTCTGGGTTTGTGCTGGTGCATGGCTCAGCCTGGGAAAGGCTGCAGCCAGTGTGGATGGGAGATGGGTTGTTAGAGAGCATTTCCTACCCAGTGCTCTTCTGGCACGGTGCTCGTATGCTGTCGTACCTACGTGTATGTGAGGTGGGTTTCCACGGCCCTTAGGAGCTGTAAGCTTCTGTTTGTCCATTTTGTGCTCTGCAATGGACAGCACTGAAGTTATACAATCTAAATTTAATTTTTAAAGCCCTATCTTCACTATCAGCAGAGGTTAAGCAGAGGCGGTTTTATTGTGAGCCTAGACTTCTTTGCGAGTCAAATGGGGCTTGAGTTTTTGGACACAAAACACTGCTGATACCTGCAGAAGAGAGCTTTAAAATCCTTCCCCCGTCCCAGTGAAAAAGCTGAATTCTCAAATATAATCTCAGCATAAGCATTTGATTTGAGTGTTTGAATTGCTGCTTTTACAGTTCGTTGTATTTTATCAGAATTTGTTAAATTGCCAATGTTATTCACATGCCACTTTTGGCAGATGCCACCTACATGCCCTCAATTTGAATGTACCTTTTAGGAGAAGTGTAGGTAGGGAGGCTCCTTTCTTGCATGTCAGATGTTAGAGAGTGGAGCACTTACATTAATTCACTTTCACTAACCTTTCCACTGCTAAAAAGCTAACCTGGCCCATGTGCACAATACAGCACCTTTAATGAACAGATCTGAGCTAAGCAGAAGCTTCTTTGAAAAATGTCTTGCTTGACTTGTTCTTTGGGTGTAATTCAGAGCTGTGTGTTCACCATGGCATGGAAGGGAGTTCTTGGTAAGAGCAGTCTGCTACCAGATAGAACTCTTGTCCTTCCTCTGGTGTTCTGATTACAACTAAACAAAGCCATGGCAACAGTTACCTAAAAAGAAGGGAAATAGTTGGTTTTTTTTTTTTTTTTCCCCAGCTCTACTTGTTTTTGAATAATTTTGTTCTCAGAAGGGGCTACATTATGACTGCAAAAATCCTCATTTTAAAAAAAAGTATACTTTTGAGTTAGGATTTAGTAGATTTATATCAGTGAATGTACTCTACACTTAAAAATCACAGTTGTGTTTAGGAACAAGTGGTTAAAACAAGCTTGTAACGTAGACGGTGCACAGGATCATAATTTCCAGTAACTGGCAGAGTGTGTTATTTCACGGGGGAAGATTCCTATGAGACATACCGCCTGGGTGACACATGGAGACAAGGTTTCGGGAAGGGAATGTGTAGGTTATTTGGCATGTAAGGGGCCAGTTACCGCTTCCATTGTTGTGCAACGGCGTTCCTGGGTGCGACCTCTTCTGAAAGTAAAAGTGTTTTCAGGCAGGTTCTGGTGTGGTGAGCGAGGTGCAGTGTTTGGAGTGATGGTTTTATTTATTTATGAGTGTTTTGTGTAGCACCAAAGTGTATTTATTCTTGAAAGGGACTGAAGTGACGGTCTCCACCCTGAGGAAGTGACACTCTGGGTGCGAGATGACAGGCTTTGGAGTGGAATGGCAGGATTACACAAAATATGGCTGAAATCGCTTGTTTTCAGAAGATATCCATCATGCTATGATTAAGTGCAGATGATGCATTTGGCAGCAAGAGGTGTGCAATCTGTTCCTACCCTAAGGAGCTTGCAGACCAAAGGCCTGCTGATAAGACCAGACTCACCATTGTACTTCTTGAAAGAATAATGGTTTAGGATGGTCTTGTTCCTTTGTCTTTTGCTCTTTTAAATAATCATATAGATAATTGTGAGCCTGGTGATTTTGACGTTCAAACCCCTGAGTTCTTTAAGGGGGAGGAAGTAGTTTTTTGTGTTTAGGGGAATGCGTTTCTGTTGCATGAATACTGAGGGAGATGCGTGTGTCAGTGACTTGGGCATTTGTAGTGGAGCTACAGGTGGGACAGTCGGTGTCCGACAGGTACAGGTCAGCTGCCTGACACCCCCCAAGGTGGGAGTCGTTGCTTGGTGGTGTCAAGTGGCAGAAAACCCGGAGTGTGAATTTTATGGAAAACTTGCATGATAGGTGGTTTGGCTGAACCACCAAAGTGTCTAACAGTGTAACAGCCAGGTGCAGCCTCTTTCTTTAATAGGTACATGTGAAAGGGGGGCATTGTTATTATTGCAAGCAAATGCAGAATTGATGGATATGCTTTATTGATATTATTTGGGAGGGGACTTCTGATAAAAATGGGAGAAGCTTCTGAAAAGTAAGTCTTAAATGTCAAGTGTGAAGATGGAGACTAGGCGTTATCATTATTTCTGTTCCCTTGGTTAAATCCTTGGCAGAGCTTTAATTTTAGAAGAACAGGACAACAAGGGCTGAGATTTGCAGGCTCAGTCTAATTCATTACTGGCTTAATTAGATGCTTGAGAACTCAGGTATTCTGACAGTTTTGGCAATGATGCATGTTATCCCTGTTTTATAGTAGTTTGCTGGACTTCTCCAGAAATTCAAAGATAACTTCACTGAATCATATTTAACAAGTTAATGTTTTAATTAGTATTTTGATCTTGAGCTTCCAATTGCTGTAGAAGTACAGGAGCTGGGAGAAGGGATTTCTTGGGTGTTTTGCAGAAACTTGCATCTTCTTGCGGACATTTGAGTGAGTGAGGGGTGCAGGCTGTCGTCTGTGCTTACCGTGGCAGAAGCTTCAAGGGGCTTGAATTCTCGGAACCTCTCTCTGTGCCTGGTCATTTTGGGAAGCTGGCACGCCTGGCTGTTCTGTCCTCAGAAGTGGCTTTGGTTTGGTAGGCAAATACTGAAAGCTCTGCTTTTACTCAGAACTGTTTTAATCTGCATTGCCTGCCTTCACCACTGCCCAGGCTCACCCCAGGTGCGGGCAGATGGCTGCAGGCAACCACGTTGGGGCATTTTGGGAAGTCACAGCCCTTTGGTGAGGGCTGTGGCCGAATGCAGCAGTGAGTAAAGCAGATTCCTGAAGCACTGTGGGACTGGCTAAAACTCTCCCTTTCCCCTCGAGAGCAGCGGTCTCAGCTGTAATGTTTTTAACTCTTGAATTTGGACCAGTCTTAGAAGCTCACCTTTGGGGGTGGTAGCTTGTTAAGTTGTCAATACTATTGCCTGTAACCATCTGTTCCTACCACTAAGTAGCTGCAAAAATCAGTAATTCATTCTTTATTTTTTCTGAGGAGCTTGGGTGTAAATCTTCTCCCTTGTTATTTTTATTGGCTCCCTCATTATAAAAGGCAAGCATCTCCACAGTGCTGGAAAGGCAGAACGACATTCTTTCTTTAATCTTTCATCTAAATTTATTCAAAATTTAAATTCAAATAGTTACCAATATTAGGGGTTACTTTTGAGCACAGTAGCTATTCCTGGTGAAGTCAGTGCGTGGGTCTCCCTTATCAAACAGGAATGTGCTTGTGTAACTTCCACCTTTCTGGGTTAACCACTCCAAAGAGGAAAGGAGATGGTAGGCATGTGTACAATTTATTTTAGGAAATCGCCACTGTAAATGGATGCTGTGTTTGCTTTTGCAAGTAAAACTTGCCATGGATTCTTGGGGGTTTTATTTATTTAATTTTGCCCTAGTGAATTAATAATCCAAGTGGGCTGACTTTGGTAGAGCTAATGTTAAGTTGCTGGTGGTGGTAGTTAAGGTCACTGAGAGAGAGGTGGTCTGGAGGCAGCTCTGGTGGTTGTTGTGTGGGAGTCGTGGGAACATGGAAAACAGCATCGATTGTAGGACAGACAGACAGACTACTGCGTATTGTACCCCAAGTTATCCGGGGCTGGGATTTCACTCCTACATTTAAACTGCAGAATCTAAATGGGTTGACATCAAATAATGGTGTTAGTGTTTTGGGAGATGAGATCCCAGTTAGTGGGGTTGTCTTCAGTGCTGTCACATGGAGGGTAGTGATGACACGTTTTTAATACAGAAGGACTTTGCAGCCTGAGGCCGGATGTTCTTCAGAGTTTTTATTCTCTTCCTTACTGTGTCACTGGAGTTCAGTTTTCCAAATGTTTATTTTGGTGGTTATCTAAACTACAGAGTGTATGCCTGAGGGTTCTGTCGAGGTGATGTCCAGTTTTCCCAGCTTTATACCACCTGCATGCTTGCCACTGGTGTCAAAAGTTGGGTTTTGTCTGATCTAAAAGAACAACTGTTGGATTTTGATGGCATTTCAGTGCAATGTGTGTGTCTGGACTCATGATACAATAATGTAAATATACATTATTATCTTGCAGTAGTATACAAGCAGCAGAGACCAGCTCTGTTCTCGGGTCAGGCGCATGCTACTGCCTTTTGTATCTCGGTGGGCTTTGTTGGAAATACCTGAGCACTGTGCATGGCTGGGGATGGCTGGGAGCAGTGCTTGGGTGAGAGCAGGTCCTGTGCCTCACTGTTACGGCAGGAGAACAACCCTCACATGATGAAGAAATGGGGAAGGTCTTGGAGGACTTAGTCCTTGCTGTAATTAATGGTCTGGAGGATTTGCAAGATGGGAGTAGTCTCTAAGGCTTGAGAAGGAAGCCCAGAATGGTGCATCTGTTGTTCCTGGCGGCTGTAGTTGCCATAAAGAAGGACCTGGCACGCCATTATCACTTCCTCTCGTACCCTTAGAAAATTTTAATACTTCCAGACTTCAGAGGATTTTCGGAAAAGCTGTTAGTCTAAAAGTTGTCCTGCACCTTGCAGGGAGGCTTGGACTCTGTGGGGCAGAGCTCAGGTGTTTTTTTAAGAGTACATTATCTGTGACTTCTCTTGGCTTCAGATGATAATATTTAACCTTAATTCTGAATTTCTTGGGAGCCTTGACACTCAGTTTGTTTCCAAGTTTGGTGAAAGGCAGGATAGCAGTGTGAGGACTGGATGTGTTTATAGTACTTGGGCACCTTGAGCTTCTCCCCAAGGCTGACTCGCAGTCCGGCGTAGCTGAGCTCGAGCGGTTGGCCAGACGCCGACAGCAAACTAACGGGGGGGGGGGGAATACACGGAGGAACTGCAAAAATGAGAGGAGCTTGTCAGTCAGATGGATGTGGGTAGGCATGGCAGGAGGAGTTCTTTGATTTTGGTCATTTTTGTTATTTTATATAATTTTTCAGCTGTTTAAACTGATGGTATAAGGATTCAAAGGTCAACGTTGAACAGCTCTGGTTATTCTCTGTTCGACCTAGACTTATTGCTGGTGTCGTATAAGAAATATACTTCCTTTTTATGTTCGCAGTCAGAAGAAAATTATTTTGTTGTCTTCAGTAGTTTTTACCTCATTCTTGTAGTCTTGCCAATATCCTGTATTTGTGTTTTGCAGGAAGCCTTTCAACGTTTTCTTAATTGGAATTAACTGTTGTAATAGAAAGGCACATTTTGGTTGAAGATAATGTAGGAAATAAATATTCACAGAAATTTATTTTAAGTTAGTGGAAAAGCATTCATTGGAGAGCTTTGTTTTGGAACTTTAACTTCTGAGAGGTTTAATGAAAGCTTGCTTTGCTCTTGGGTAATAGTAAAGGAATAAACCAAGTCTACTGCTCCTGAGTTATCTTGAGCAACTAACCTCAGAGACTGATAGTAAGTCTATTTGTTATTGTATTGTAAGTGATGTTAATTAACGTAATGGCACAAATTTAATGCTATGCAAAAGTTATATGAAGTCAAAATCAAATGACAACAGGTAGTAAATAATTTGACAAAATAAAAACATGAAAACAAATTATGAAAAAAAGCGCCATGTATTCTTTTCCTGTCTACAGTTAGGACTGCATCTGGATGTAGCAGCTGGCCAGTCCTGAATTCTTTTTTCCTCTAGTTTTTAATGATGCTTTCACAACAGTCTAAAAGGAGATCTCTGTCTAAATGAACTGGTAGCAGGGACATAGCAGTTCCTCTGGGCTTTGCATTCAGTGAGGTTATCACACAGCTAAATTTTCCTTTCTCTTCCCCTGCAGTTTCTTGGTTATTTAGTGCTTTAAAGTAAGGACTACCTGAATATATGAATTATATACTTGAATGTTTGGTTAAAGATACAGAAACTTTCCTCATTCCCTTGACCTCAATCTTGCTGAAGGTAGGAAAGCGTTTAAAATACCTATAGCTCTGGGTATACATATGCAGCTGTATGTGTACATGCATAGGTTTTTAAATGTCCCCTATTTCAAGGTCATCCACAATTAAAGTTGAAGTGCATATTAGATTTCCTGTAGCAAGATACCTGTTATTGGGGCTAATTCCCATGGTCTGAAAGGGTGCAGGATGGGGACCAAAGGGGAGGTTTTCATCCGTGTCACGTGTGGTGCTTTGTACCTGCCTGGATGAAAAGAATGCGGATTGACAGTCTCTCTTCCCACAGTAGTCTTCAGAGCTGTTTAATCTATTTTTTTTCATACTTGCGAAACGGCACCAAGCTTTGAGACACTCCTGTGTAAGCTTAGGTGATGATGAGCAAGAGGATTAATTAGATCTTCAAGACAGATAACTAGAGCAATGAGTTGTGCATAATAGTAGCTTGGAATTCCAGTGACGTGGTTGCAAAGTGCTGTGCAACATGCATGCTTTGGCTGAAGCGTAATTATTTCTCAGCGTTGCATGCCCAAATGCCTCTGGGCACTGTAGCAAAATTTAGTAAGCAAATTATGTGAACAAAAAAGCTCAACTTTGATGGTTTTGCACACCACAATAGTTGTCAGTGATGTGATTAACTGCCGGTTTGATCACCTATTGGTGGTGTCTTCCTAGTACTTCAAGCTGACAGTCTGCAATTTGGATACCTCCAAGAGGCTGCTGTAGACTTACTGGTTTGTAATGCTAAATTAAGAGGCGGTGGGTGAAGGATTCAAATTAGATTGCAAGTATAGGGATTTCCATACTACTAACATAGAAATGGTATACTTGTGACCAGGGATGCAGGCAAGTCTAGCTTCTTTCAGAATGCCGTGCTGCCACTAATACTTCTGCCCCAGAGAAGGTGCTGGCTTTAAGGTTAAGTGTCACTTTAAAGTGAATGCTTTTGTTAGTGAAACTTCAGTTAAAAAAAAAAAAAAGTCTTCCTCATGCAGAGTTTTCCTTTGCTCACAGAAATAGTTTCTATATTCATATTTAATTTACAGTAGCTCGGAGGAATGAAGAAAGTACTGGACTTTTTTTTTTTTGTGTAGTCCTTATTAAATTTCTTTGGAACGACTCTCGGATATAAACAAGGAGGACAGAGTGTACTGGGCAAAGTAGTGAGACATTTTTTGTTAAAACCGTAAGTGTTCATGGCTTTAACATTTGAAGGTAAAAACTGGTGAAGTCCATCAGATACCTTAGAGTAGTTCTGGTTACCACTTGCACTTTTCCAGTTCCTTTTCTGCTGTGATTCTTTGTAGGTTTACTTCTTGATACAGATTTAGATTTTTTTTATTTTTTTTATTTTATTACTGAAAACCTTGCATTTCTGATGATGACAGTAAAGAGCTGTGGTCTGTAGCTTAGGAGAAAGTTTGGTCAAAATTCAAGACGTGGTCTTGGAGAGGCTTCAATTAAAAGGTGTTGAAAGAGGGCTGTATTTTGCAGTTTTGCAAAGTTGGAATTTTTTTCCCCGTTAAAACCTTGGGGATCCCTGGGAAAGGAGGTTGATCCTGGCTTTTTCTGCTGGGTGAGTATGAATTTAAAACTTCACCCCCCTGCTTTGACCTAGTTATGAAACCCTTGCCTGTAAAAGTATTAATTTGTGGACTCTAAGCCATTTTAGGAATGGAGTTGCAGAGTAGTGTATGTTTTCTGTAGAGCCACCTTGAGTTTAGACATTAAAGGATGGTGATAAATCTGATAAACTTAGTAGAATATTTATTCCAGTGTGCTATAAACCTTCTTCATTACTCTGGAATTAATCAATGACTTTGACTTCTTTTTTTCCCCTGCTCAGCCATACTTTCACAAGGTATAATTAAAAAAAAAAAAAAAAGCTATAGTTTTCCTTTTTGTTCAACTCTGCTGTTGTTGAACTATGTGTGGTTTGGACTTCAGCCCTCCAGAATATTGGCAGAAGTTCTTGTCTGGAAAGAAATGGTAACTCTTTTGGGGTTGAAAAGTGGGGAAGGAAAGATCGCTGTAGAAGAGGTGATTTAAAGCAGAATAAGTCAATATGCATATATATATATTTTTATATATATATATCAACATACACTAAGGTTTGTGTCATTTTTATATACAATGTTACTCATTTTTGGTTTTGTCAGGTTTGCTTATGTTTAGCTTATTGTAGCCAATCCTATTTTCAAACACTTCATATGAAGTTTAAGGCACTAGCTAAAATTGCAGTAATTGAAATCACTGAAATTTAAATACTACATTTGAATTCAGCTAAAATGATACAAGAGTGACCTTAAACTATCTTTTTAATATGAACTGCTTTTCTTTTTCCTTCTGAGGGCATAGCAGAAGACTACACCCGTCCCTCTCAAGCTGCTCGTGTCCTCTCTTGGGGTCATAGGCTTAAGCCAGCAATCCGTGTGCCAGGCTATTCTCAGGTGAAGTCTTTGCTGTGGAAATACCGATTAGAGGAGGAAAGGGCACAGTCAGGCCTGGCTTCCTTAGCTGTGTAGTGTGTGGGTGGCGGGGAGCAGCTCTTCTGAAATAGGGAAACCTTACCAGCTTTGTATGTTTGAGCTCTGAACTGTTGTCGGCTTGCTGTATCTCTGGTCCTGGGGCATTAATGCATGCTTCTTAATTCATGTTCATTTATGGGAAATAGTTGAACAGCCAGGCATATAGTGATACTCATCCTGTCTAGCTTACAGCCCCAGTACCTGCCAGTGCAGGCCAGGCTCTGCTCGGGGGGATGTTGTGTTGTGTTTGCAGGCTGGCGAGCGCGTTGGTGGTCTGTTAGTGCCAGCCTGAAAAATGCTGTGAAGGTGCAAATAGCCTTGTGCAGCAACACAAGATGTTCTGTGGCACCACTCTAGGTGACTGTGCTGGTACTTCTGCTTTTGTTTCAGAACCAAGCAAGCTTAAGGAAATATATACATGCGTATATACAAACTGAAAGGGGAAATATCCACTTCTCTCAGCTGAGAGAGTTATCATCTTCTCTTTTTCCTGGACACGTTAAGAATACTTCTCCAGTGGCAGCACTGATGCTTTTGTACTGGCATGATTACTGCCTGGCCAATACCAGAGGTCAGGATTAATTCATAAACCTTACAGGTTGGGCTTCCCTCATTCCCAAGCAGAAACATGGACAGCAGCTTTCCCAGCTACTCATCTCAAAAGAATTAACTTCTTGTGGAAATCTCTATTCAAATGCTGGATCAAGCTTAGAGTTACTCTTAGTCTAACAATGTTAACTCCTGTGTAGTTTATTTTTATTCTTTTATTCAGCTTTGTTTTGCTGTGTGGATGATGTAACTGCTCTGGCTGGAGGGACAGCTGTGTTGCTGTGTACGTATGGTGCCCGCGGACAAGCCAGCGTTCCTGGCTGCTCCTGGGAAGCAGCAGAGCCGGAGCTCGGCTCCTCTGGGCTGCGGTGCAGGAGGCAAGGCCACAGCACCTGAGTCTGGGGGCTTTCCTGGGGTCCGCGTGTGAAGCTTGGCTTGGATTTGCAGGAGAAGGGTCTTAGCTGGGATTCCTTTTTTAATGGTGCATTCTGAGGATTTGTACCCTTCGAAGAAAGCAGATGTGAAACCGATGTGAAGTGTGAGATGAGTCGATTTCTGCGTCACACTTAAAATGAAAAAATGGGAAGAGTCAGTACTTGGTTTCACTATAGGGGCATAATGCTAATAACTCTAGTTTAGAGCTGGTTTAACAATTTCTCTGACAAGTTGGAGATACAGATGTCACTGTGGGTTTACGTTTAGTAGCCCCCTTTGTACCTTTGTGATTTTAGGCGGCTGATGAAGCAACGTAGTATTGAAGTACTTGAACAAAGAATGTATCTGGAAGTGGCTAGTGGTCATTCTGGCAGATACTTAAGACCAAAGCTGCTATTGTTTTTCTCTTAGTTAAACAACAGTCAAGCTCATGCTGTGGCTTTTTTCTTTTGAATTGCAGTATAATGTTAGCTTTTATATATCCCCTGGGCCCACACTCGGGTGTGTGGTGGGCCAGCACACAGATGCATTGTTTGGGGTCCTGCATTCCAGGGAGATCAAATGCTCCGTGCACCACATCAGCTGCACATCTGCAACTGCTAAATCCTTCGCAGTCCTTCCGGATCCAGGTGCCATGCAATTACTAGGTTAAAGGCATCAAGAGCTGCTGCTTCTAGGTCCTTTCTGTTTAATTCTGCCTGCTTTGATTCACTACAGCTGGTGAAACAGTTAGACTTGGTTCAGGCATGTGTGGAAGAGAGCTCATTTCATGCTTGGAATTGTAATTATGTTCTTTTCTTTCAAGCTGCCAGCAGTAAGAGATGTCTTCCAGTGTGTATTATCTAAATAAGCAGTAGTGTTTAAATGTTTTCTTATTTCATTTTAAGAATGTGGCAAAATAAATTGTGCTTACTCTTCTAGTTTTCGTTCTGGAGCAATTAATTCCCCATAGCTCTCTCCCGTGATTCAGGCATGCTTGTTGTCTCTGTGAAGCTGCAATGTTACGCTGCTTTTAAATAGCTGTGCGAAGGAGAGTGTTGTGTAAGCGTAATGGCACTGCCCTGACTTGCCCAGTTGGCACTGGTGTCTCCTCTTGTGCGCTCTGACTGCGGTCGCTATTTGGTGTCGACAATCTATTCCACCCCAGTAATTTTTTATACTTATAACAGTAGCTGCTTAGTTTTAGTGAATTTTAATCTGTTTAATATACGTGAGCTAGAGACAAAAGTACAGTGCAAACACCAGTTCTCTCTTTAAAATAGCCTTTTCTGCATCTGAATTTTCCACGATGAATGGATCGGTTTCAGTGTGTCAGTTAACAGCGGGCACTGCACTGATGCTCCAGGTTTACTTCTGGAGGCTGCAGGTGTGAGATTTCAGGCATGTTGGTTTCCATGTGGCACTCCTGGTACTCTTGGCTGGATTTGGGGAGGAAGGAGCCTGACAAGAATGCAGTTGATTTTAACTCATGCTCGTGGGTGTATCTGCAGCCTGGATCTGAGTACCCTTGTAGTTAGTACCTATTACCTCTCTTTTCTCTCAACTTTATTTTTAATGTAGTGCCAGCTGCACAGGTCAGATCCTTTCCTTCCCTTCCCTTGGAGGATAAATACTGTTCCTTGAGAGCCTGTCTTTCAGCGGCCTGATCTTTGGGAGGAATATGTTTTCTCACAGACAGCTCCGCTTCTCTTCCCCTGATGGCTGAGAGTCCTGTTGACTTGGAGTGGTAGCTGACATATAACATGCAGGGTAGTTCTCCAGTGGGGAATTGGAAGGCTGCTGTGGGCTCATGGATGTGCCGTCCTGCCTTAGGTAGGGAATGTGCTTCTCCGCGTATCATCCCAGCAAACAGTTCTTCCCTGGTCTTCTGGAGGGGTCCCTGCATGTGCTGTGACCCAGGCGAGTTTCTTTGTGCTCTGGTCCTGGGCTTTTGACTTCCTCACAAAGATAAACAGGGGGTTTTATATGCAGGCAGCTGTTGCAGCTTTTTTCTGATTTTTGGGTGTCTGGAGTCAGCACTCTCATCTGCTTTCCCTCGTCTCTGGAGTCTGTCTGCTCATCTTGTGGTCTCAAGATGAGAGTGCCTGATAGCCATTTCAGTGTCTCCGTGATTGACTGGAAGTCACAGTGGATAAATCTTTTATGATTGGAAACCACTTAAGCCACGAGGTGGCTGATGATCACTGGTTATTAGTGGAGAGGCTCTACCAAACAATCAGAGAAAATTGAGTGGCAGGGCATATAATTTATGACTTCATCCCAGCACTGTGGGGGTAAGGCAGTGAGAATCGAAACAGTGAAAGAATTATATTTGACAGATATTTTAAAGAATGACTCCAGTTAGTGTCATTTATTGCTGGAATGTGTGGACAGATCCCGAGTCAAAGCCCTCTTAGGGGCAGTGCCAAAACCAGATATGAAAGAGTGTGCAAGAAAATGAGAACGCGGTATGTGGCCAAGGGCTTGAATTTTCTGACAATGGGCACAAAGAATGTTCTAAGTTTTTTTTCAGGCATTTTCCTTTGATTATAAAGTTTACGGATCCTACTTAGTGTTTGTGGAAACCCCTGCCTGAAGGGGATTTGTTGGAGCTTGTAAATTGAGCGGTATCTCTGCTGCATTAAGGGCATTATCAATGTACATAGACCAGTTAGAGAAACTTCTGGAACATTTTAGAAATTAATTTTCTTGCATTAATGACTGCTTGTAAAAAATACCTCTAGGATATCTTAATTTTTGCCTAGCAATGATATATGATGCATAGGAGAAATCTGTTGCCCTTTGTTGGAATGCACATTAAAAATACCTGGGCAAAAGTCTCTCTGCAGTTATATCTTCCTCCGCATGCATGTGACAGATAACTACTGTTAACTCCAAAAGAGGAAAAATTCTAGAAAAACATTCTTTCTTAAGATGTTTTGTAGTGGTAATGCCTCTGAAAGTATTAATCTCTCTTGTCACCATTTGGCACTCACTCTAGTTCCCAGCAGGGGTTTCTCAGCTAATCCCCGTCTGGAAGATTTTGCCTTACCTTACATTAATTTCTGATCCCTACCATGGCCTGACATCATTTGAGGGTTTGTATTCAGCTTAAAGTACATCACAGGCCTTCTTATCTGACTTTGGGTTAAAGCATCGGGACAGTTTTAAGTATCTGTAAGTGTTCCCGGAGCACTCGTGTGTGCTGCTCACCTCTTCTCTTCAGCCATCCCCCAAAACTTTATGCAGTGGACTGTGTCAAAGTGTTATTCCCTTGTGGCCCTGGAGAAATTGAGAAATTTGGTTTCAGATTCAGGATTTTCTTCATGTGAGTTGCTTGCTTTGAGCTTTCAGGAAAGTGGCAGATGTTCTCACTTTAGCCTATGAATGACAGCTACTGAATCAAACATCTGCCTTTCTGCTGGAATTGTCCCCAAACGCTACACCATGCTCGAAAGCTTGTCTAAAACTTGTTGGAGCCAGATAAGCCTGTGTTTGGTGTGCTGTTGGAAACAGAGGCAGCTGCCATCAGCATCGCTGTGCAGTGAAGGCAGCCGGTGACCCAGGGAAGAGCGAACCTGTGGCACCACGACTCCTTCCTCCGCGCGCCTTGAGTACGCGGATGGCATCGGGCGAGGACATCTCCGCTTTCCATGGAGACCGACTCGTTCTTGGCATTGCAGCTGACCCCTGTGGATACCTCGGTGTTAGACCTAAACCAGCAGTGCTTTGACTATCCACTCTGGAGGTGTGTTTGGGTTGGGTAGATTTGCCCCTGTGTACATGGAAAAATTGCTGTCATTATGCGTCGGTGAGGATTGTCTCAAAGTAGTGTCCCACTTCCCTCTGTGTAAGTGCATGAAAATGCTGAGCATTTCTCCTGTTGCTTACCTTTTTTGAGCAACACGTTAGTCTGTTCTATGACTACAAGGATGTGAAGCCGTAGGCCTGGATTAGGGCTCTGTGTACTGCAAACTGCAAACACATCCCAGTGTGGACTCAGGCAGTCTAGGGGAATGCGTCTGCTCGTTTTATTCTCAGGTTTTGTAACTTAAATTCAAATTCTGCCAAGTCTCTGCTATAGACCCGAGGGGGCAGGAGAAACCCTTCAGCTAATAAAACATTTTGATTACCTTTTGGGGGTTTAGGTTTGTATGGAGAGTTCAAAATGGAGTTTTCAAAACCAGTCATCTTAATTTTAAACTTTCCAGGCTTAGCCTACAAAGAGACCCAGCTTTGCTTGATTTGTGCTTGATTTTTTTCCATCGCGATGGAAGTGAAGCTACTGGCAAAGTAGCTCGAGAGGCTTGTGCTCCCCTGCGGGCTTCGTTGCCTTGGCCTTGCCTACCTGGCTCTGAGCTCTGCCTTGTGTCGAAAGTACTAGACCTCAGTCCTGAATTCAGACCTAGTCTGCTTCTTGTCTTAGCGAAAGCAATCCTGAAATTGTCTGTCTTAGCCCTGCTGTGCCTAGGTGAAGATTCTGCCTGGGCTTTGGAGAATTGTCTGTGGTGTCTAAAGAGAAGCTTTGAGAAAGGGAGCTGGCAGTCACACGCTCTTAGAGGGGGGAGTGTGCAGACTTAGTCTAAAGATAATTTATGGTTTCTAAAGCTGCTGCTGAGTAAAACTTTCCAAGGCTGGCTTCTGACCTAGCTATCATCAGTGCTAAAACTGAGAACAGTCATCTTAAAGTAGCATTTTTAGTTGTGTTGAGGGGAAGGAGGAAAATAGGCTACCTTACTTCTCTTAAACGTTTCACCTGCTACAGTTTTGTAGCCCATGCGCAACTTTTTTCTTTTGGACTTGAACCATGGGGTAACTTTTCTGTTACCTGAGCCTATACTGCTTTAAACTTGGCTTATCACATAGCGTATTGTGGGGTTTTACTGGGTTCATTTTAACAGCATATGTGATATCAGGATTATAATAAAACCCTTCTCAGCCGTCTCCGCACAAACGCGGAGCGTGTCTCGCTCCCTCCCCACATCGCTGCAGTAGCACGCCGGCACCAGGAGGGAGAACTTTGGGTCACGCTGGGTTGAGCTGTTGGCAGCGACACCCGCATGTTGGCAAGAGCTTTCCCAACAAGATGCTGGAGAGCAGGGGAAGATTTCTCCTTGTTTTTGCAAATTAACAAATGAAACCCTAAATAAGTTGCTAAACTCAGTTTCCTTCTGTTGGGTTAAGAGGAGTGGTGTGCTTGGAAACCTTCGAAATCTTAATTGGCCCGAGCGTGCTAAAAACACCTTCTTTCCACCCCAGGCACTGCTTGTATCTTTCCAATACATTTGGCTCACTTACTGGCAAATCATTTTTATAACACTTGAGAAACTGTATAGTTTCAGAAAAACAGGATGTGTTCCCTGCCTTATATTTTGGATTCGCTTTCCAAGTATTTTTCAGGGTTGCTAAAAGAAAAAACCCAACCCCCTTCCAGGGAGTGTGTTAGAGCTCTGCCCTGTCAGTTCAGCATTGGCAGGACAGATAGTGGCACTTGGGTGCCCGTTCAGCAAATGATTGATACATTGGGTTAACGAAAGTGTGTTTTCATTTGAACACAGATACTAAGACAGGCACACCAGCCCTTCCCTTTTACTGGTTAACTGAATTTCTTTTTGCAAAGGCCAAGTCTCTATCAGTTCCTAACCAGGAGTACTCACTGAAGTCATGTTCAGATACTGTCCCCTTTCCCCTCCCAGGCTGGGGGCAGCGAGTTTCTCATCTCTTCCTTGGACTGGTAGTGGCGATTCCTCCTTCCCACAGAAGGCTGTGGAATTTTTTTTGAAGTGCAGTATTGATACTGTTTTCCAGGTTTTTTTATGTTAGATGGTTGGTTTCTGTTCTTTGTGGCTTTGTTCACTTAATTTTGCATCTGATTTGGCATTTAATTTTTTTTTTTTAAGTTGATGAGCAGGGCTGCAGTAGCAGGAGAACCACAGGTTGTGGTGAAAGTTGCATTCATATTTCAGTTTGGGCAAGAAGCAGGGATTATAAGCAAGCTCTGGTAGTGCTCAGAAACCTGGGAGATGGCACATGTGAGGGTTTGTTGGGCATGGAAGGGGACAGCAGAAGAGGGAGATGGAAGAAGATGGAAAATTTCACTCTAACAGCTTGAGATGGAGTTTATCTGAAAAGACTGGCCAGAGCCAGAGCTAGAAATGTGAGGCCATTTCTCTGATTAATAAAATATTTGTTTGTAAGTAACTTTAGAGTGAAGAGCTGAAGTTTGGCTATCTTCTAAGACTGTGAGGTTTTTTCCTCTAAACCAGTAGACGAGGTAGCCCCAAAAGGAGCTAATGTGCACCTGAGGTATCAGGGTTTCTTGCAGCACGTTTCCTTCCTGGCAGTAACTGAATAGACATCTGCTTATTTAATTAATGTTGTCATCGTAGTACTTTATATGAATCTTGTGGTAAGAAAACCTTTTCAGAAGGACTTATATTTTCAGGTATGGCAGAAGAATTTTTAATACTGTTTTCTTCAGCTAATTATAAGCGAGCAATGGGTGGAGGAGGAGCTTGCTGGGCGGTGGGTGCTCTTGTCCCTCCCTGCCTGCACACCCTGCCAGGGACGGCAGGAGAACCCACTGTGTTTCCAGAAGTAACCTCCAGTCTCGGCTTACGTTTTCTTCCTAGCCTGTATTTTATTGTTTTTAAATAGTGTTTCACTGCTTTGTTTTATCTCAAATAACATGTCTGAGCTCCAGTGAAGGTAACCCTTTCGGCGCACACAGCAGCAAGTTTTCTGGTTCAGGGACTTTCCTGATCTGTTTCTTTGTCCATTTTTGTTTCTTGAATTTTTCCGACTTTTTCCCATCCATTCCTTTACAGGGCAGGGAGTGACAAGTTATTTGAGATCTTGCTGTGTGTTGTGATTTCTTGCTTTTAGGGTTTTGTGTAGAGAGCACTTCAGTTTTTACAGTTCCCTAAGGAAGTGATGTGCAGTTATTAAAAAGAAAACATTGACTTATCACATTGTAGACCTGGCCTACTGGCTTGTGATTGCAGTAAGCTTTAAAGTGACAGTAAATTACTTGTTGCTGTCTCCAGCTGCAGTGTCCCAGGGTATGATGGTCGCAGTGCAGTCGATGGGAGTTATGCAGAAGAGCCTGGTAAGCCCTGGCCCAGGTGCTCACGGCTGGCTGCCTGCAGCCACCCACTTCTACAGATTTTGGTAACACCGTGTCTGAGTAAATGTGGTCTCGGCGTGGGTGTCTTGTCACCCAGAGCCTGTACAGATGTCTGCAGATTGTGAGTACACAGAGACTTCTGGATGGGAAAGAGCAAGAAGCTGGAGAAGGGGTCTCACCATAGGGAGTGTGCATCTGGTCGAGTGCATCCGACAGTTTAGCCCACAGCGATTTGGGTAGCTTGGTTTCAGAGCAAATGCAATCGTCATTCTATAAAACTGAGCCCCCCCCTTGCAGTACTTCTCCTTCCCTCTTCCCAAAAGCCTCTCACGTTTGGGAGGACCCGGTGCAGCCCCCAGGCTGGCTAGTAAGGGGTGTGTGAAGTGCTGGTGGCCAGCTGGGAAGGATGGGTAGTGGCCGGGCTCTTGCCTTCCAGCTGGGGCAAGTGTCTCCTGCTCGGCTGCCTGAGCTCCTCTCTTCCTTCAGGCTGAGCTGTGTGTTGGGGAGAGGTGGGCAAGCTGCAGCTGTGGGCCTAATTTCCTCAGGAAACCAGGCTAAAAATACATGAGAAATGCTATGGGAAATGTTGCACATCGTTGGTCCTAAGCAGCTTGTGTTCAGCTTGTCCCGGAGTTACGCACATCCCTGAAGGCTTGTGTTAAACGTAGGCACTCGCTGGCTGTTTCTCATTCTCTACATTCCTTTCACTGTAAATGTACCGTTTACAAGTCTGTCTCTTAAAAACAACTCCTCTCCAAATCCTTACTCCAAATTTTAGTTTCCTTTTTGGTGATAGGAGAACATCCAAATCAACAGGAGCTCACTATGGAGAAAGTAAATCTGCAGTTGGAGTCAGAAGAGTGGACATAGAGGCCATTAAGAGCTTATCTTTTAATGAAAATTACACACTTTCTCATGTCTTGCTGGCGGTGGAATATTCTTTGATTTAAGCATCACAGGTAGAAAATTACTTGTGGCTGTGGAAGGCTGGGGTGCAGCTGGGCTCTGCCACACTTTGCCTGCATGTGTGGGTACAGTGTTTAATATTCACCTGTCTATTTTGTGGAAACAAAGCTGCACAGGGGTGTTAGGTGTATTATTACTTGCACTTAGAGCATTTCACCTCTGCGGCGGTTTGGTAACATGAGAAGGTCCAGCCCTGTTCTGTTCATGGAGGTGAAAGCAGGGAGGAGGATGATGTGGAGCATCCTCGCAGGAGCATCTCCCTCTCCTCGTCCCTGGTGCTCTGCTCCAGTGCCTGCAGATACTTGGAATGGAATAAAGGATTTCAAGTCTGTCTAGTGTCTGGCAATCACATTTACATGCACTTAAATTCTTAAAATAGTCCATTTCAATAAAATTGGGCTATATAGCCCTTGGGTTCCTGGCATGCTGCTGTGGTGTCCCTGGGCTGGGCAGAAGTTTCGTGATCCCTCTGCAACGACCGCCCATGGGTGGAATGCCGGGGGCCCTTCGCATGGGGAGAAACAGTAGCCCATCTGGCAAAATTTGTATTCTAGTACTTTATTTTGTCTCTTCTAGCTGCTTAGCATAGCCCGACCAGGGAAAGAGTCCCCAGGTCTTTAGGGATAATCTTTTTTCTTTAAACAAAATTCTGAAGTGGTTGTACGCGATGAAGAAGTAGGGGTCTTAAATGGGGGCACAGCCTTGGGAGCCACCGTCTGCTGATCCCTGCCCTCGTCCTTCGTCGCTTTGGGGTGTTACTGCAGGGGGAAGAAGTGCTTCCATGCCGAGGGTCTGCAATACCATGACTAGAAACCTAAACTGGGATCATGTAAAGGTGTGAAAAGAAATGTGTCAGTGGAAACTGATCTCAGTCAAGAGATTTGCATGAAGAAGGTTGACTTCTGTGGCTATTAAAAATGTTCCCATTTAAAAAAATAGATTGATTTCTTTCAAATATTAATTGAAAAAATGACTTGAAATATGGATGTGTTCTCTTCTAAAGAGCTTTAAAACATCACACTGAAATAATAGACAAATTGAAGCTGAAACATTACATTTTTTCCACAAATGTGGACAGGGTCCAGGACCATAAAAAGAGTTTGGAAAGGCTGTAAAACACATGTTTAACAATTTTTTACTTGAGGCACCTCTAGAAATAATTCTTTTGAAATAAATTGAATATTTAACTAGACAAATAATCTTTTTTTTTTTTTTTTTTTTTTTTTTAAAGAAGGACTTTGGTGATTAGAAACAGAATGTTTTTTCCTTGGCAGATGCGTATTAAGAAAGCGATACAGCAGCATAGTAAAATAAAAATCTATCTGTATAAAACAGTGATTGTACTTACGGATGTTCCTTTCAAAAGCAAATGTTTGACTTTACTGGCATAAGAAACTGCTGTGTTTTTTTTTTTTTAATATTTACTATGGTATATATCCTAAACCAGAATTAGAAAAATAAATGATTGTGGGAGATAAAATCTCTGAAAAACTGGGCAACATAGAGGCTATGTTGCTTTAGGGTCTTTGGCTCTTAGTCTGATCAAAGAACCTTAATATTTGATGCTGAAATTAGTTTATTAATTCAGCACCATTGTATTTTTGTACAGGAAGTAAAACTAGCATTGCTGATATGTATAAATGGTATATTTAATATATTTAAAATAATTTAAAATTATTTTTAAAATGTATTTAAGCTCAGTATTATTTGAAAAGGAGGATAGACTTTAGATCTCGGCATAGAATGTTAATAATACACCTCAAATGTTGAAGCAATGGGCACTTATCAAATTTTTTGAGTCTAGATGCATCTTTTTAAATTAGAGGGTTTTGAAGAGAGTACCTCCTAACTGGAGATTGATTCAAGCTGTATAAATGCCAGTGATATGTCATATGTTAAGTATGTATTATTTTCAGTTTCTACAGAGGAGTAAATTTTGATATTTAAACTCTTCCAAATGTCAACTGTTTCTGCACAAAACAATCTTGCCTTAAGCACTCTTAGTTTCAGCCTAGCCAGTAGGTGCACATAACTGTTTCACTTGTTACAGCACTTTGTTCAAAATTGGGAAACCTTGTGGGAGTTGAAAAGCAAGAAAGTTTTTCCTTCTGCCCATCTCAGAACAAAGTCATCTAGGAGAGGATGTAGTCAAGGAGTGTGAAAACAAGCTCTGGAAGGCAGACGTGTGTGCAAGAGTTATCCCCTCTGTACAGAGGTGTCGAACAAACGGAGTGCAGGACCGGCGCGAGGCACTGGTACGGACCCCAGCGCGTGTTGGTAGGCAGTTGGTATCTTTGGGCACTTGTAGTGATCCAACGGGGCATGGTGTTCAATACTTAAAACTCGTGACGATCTATTAAAGTGTTAATGTTTTCAACAATGTCCAGTTTCCATCTGAAAATGGGGAGCAAGTACTGTTTTAGATGCTTCTCCCCCAGCTTTCTAATGCATGGTGTGGTCTGAGTAAGTGTCAAGCTATGTCAGTATTGAAATGCAGATGTCATGCATCTCTGTTCTCAAAATGGGTCAAATTCAGTGTTATATCAGTAGTGTTGTCAATATGGGCCAGTTTCATTATTGGTTGGTGCAATAAACATTCTTACGGGAAACAGATACAATGGTCAGTTGATTCAGCAAGCAAATTTAAAATATTTTTGCCATCATCATCAAGTTTCTCTGAAGAAGAGGCCACTCTTGTTAGACCAGTGTTTGTCTTCAAAGCTGCTTTGTGGTAGGGAGGGAGTAGAATATTAATTTAATCTGGTTTGTAGCTCTAGCTGCAAACCTGACCATTTTTCTCTCTGAGCCTTTATTGAACAGAAACATAGTTGGTGTGTTGGACTTAAAAAACAAACAAACAAAGAATGGTTCAAGTATTTGAAGAGGGCAAGGCCTGAATTTATTGGTCTCCTGAATGTGTCCGTGGCCGTGGAAGCATGTGTTGCTGCTTCTGTTCATCGCCAGGAACAACTTCAAAGCCTCTGTGGAAATACTGACGTTTTGCAAGTGAGACTTCAAAAATGCCTCAAATAATGGATGAATGAAAGCGCTCCTGGCTGTAGAGCCCATCTGTGTAACTAGACCTGTTTGCACAGGAGGTACGGGAGCACTGGTCTCATCTCAGCACCTTTGCAGCAGAGAAATCCCCATTCCTGATGCTGTTGGGAGACTCTGCTGTCTTCTCCTCCTCTCCCTACTTTCAGTTCCCAGCTGCCAAAGAATCACCAAGTCATGTCCTTTGTTTTTTAAAAAATTTTCTTCTACACATGATAATAAATGTCCTGTAATTAAGAGGGTTATTTGCTGACTTCTTTGACGCTGTGTCTCTGCAGTAAAGCCAGCCAGTGTTACACGGGGTCATAACATGACAAGCACGGAAAATTTTTCTGAAGTTCAGCTTTATTTTTTTAAAATACAGTTTCTAAGAAAAATCCAGAAATCATTCCTGTCACTTGGTGGAATGGATACTACCACCATGTTAGGGGAACTGGTGCTACCAGTAACGCCAGCATGCTTTGAACCTTGGTCTAAAACCCGTAACTCTAGCCTTTCCCTGCTCTGCTCTCTCCAAACCTGTTGCTGACATGGCATTTACAAGTGTCTCTTGATGTAGGAGCCGAGATTTTGGATAACTCACCAGGCTGACCCGTACCACAACAGGTGAAGCTTGCATCTACTCACAGTGTTGAGTTCTGCCGAAACTGTAGGCAAGAGAAGGAGCTGCCTTCAGAGGTGCCGTTTGGCACTTTGCAAAGATCCTGCCCGCATGTCCCGACGTGGCTGTTGAAGCATCTTTGCGAAAGCAGCTGTGGAAGTGTGTTCTCTGTGCAAAATGCCTCCGTTATTACGTCCCACAGGAATACTTGTCGGACTGGGAATTTCTGTGCATATTAGTCCCATACTAGAAAAAATACTCAGTTCCTACTGACAGTCTGAGTAATCATTAGGTCTGGTGACTTTCAGTATTTTTCCTAAGCCTCAGCAGAACTTAGCTGACTTAATCTTTAATGAAAATGTAGAAAACTACATACTTGAGACTTTATATAGTAACCAGACCAACCAGTTCAGTTGTCCCACCTCCTTGGGAGGAATTGCTAAGGAGCTTGTTGGTCTAGATGCTTTTAAGTATGGTATTTAAGGTGTAAATGTGGTTAACCTTTTACAGATGAAAGCTTGCTTTTTAGCCAAAAGATACTCTTAACACACCCAGTGAGGAGGGCAGCTTCAAAACTGTTCAGAGAATTGTTCACAAACGGACTATTTCTTTGAGAAAGAGAGTTAATTTTTCTGATGGCTTGTTTCTGAACTGTCTGGTCTTTGGGAGTAATGCCAGGAAAAATACCCACCATACATTTTCTTATGGATGAGGAGTGTTACGTGCTTGCAGTTTAATGGCAAGTGCCTTTATTCTGAGAGGCAGCTTCTCTATATTAAAGGGGAGAGTTTGAAGGACTCTAAAACCTAAAAGCAGGATGGTGGATTTCAGGACTCTGCACTTTATGTGGTCCACAGGCAGCTCTGGGTGGTAAATTAAGACTGACGAGAGGAGGGATGGGGAAAACTTTGTGAAAACATGCGATGTTTAGTCAGAGTTAGTTTTCTGCATTTGAGCTATAAAACTTGTCTTCAGTGGAGACCCTTCTGCTTGCTTCCGCAGCACGTTAATCCCAGGAGCGACTGAAGGGTCATGGATTTGAGTGCACGGAGTTGTGTCTGTGTCAGCTGAAGGGCTCTGCATAACATAACACTTTGGTCAAGGCAGCTGGATCCCGGCTGTGCGGGAGCGGAGAGTGGGGCTCTCTGTCTTGGACCTGTGCAAATAAAAACTCCTGTGCTCCCATCCTCTGCTCCATTTGTAGGAACAGATTTTGTTTAAAAAACCCAAACTCTTCGTATAAAGCTTAGTTTCAGAGTTGCCATCGCAAAGGCACCAAATTAGTGTATGGCTTTTGCTTCTATGTATTTTTAAAAACTGTGCTGTTTTCTAGCCTTGATGTGGTGCATCTTCTAACACCGAATGCTGTTCACTTGTTTACAGAAGCTGTACTTGGTGAGCATCATGTTTGCTCTGCTGTGGCTCCGTATTGCCTTAGCTTTCAGTAACTCTGTGCAAACTTACGAGCTATTAAAGAAACCTCCCCAAACCACTTGGTTTCTCAGACTGCATTGAAAGTATGTGACTGCTGGAGGGGCAAGACACCGATAGCTCAAAAGGAAACAACTTCTAAAGGTAACTTTCTAAAGAGTTGTCTGTAAGCGTTGGATCATTATAGTTGTGAAAATTGTGTAGAAATCCAAAATGGTCACCAGACGTTGCAGAGGTGTTGTAGAATAACTGCTTGGGAAATACCATCGTGTACTGTAGCAGAATTACTTGGGGAGCGTAGTCGTGTATCTACAGCTTTAGAGTGCGGAAGCACAGTGGGGCATTTCTGCGTTTGATACGGCTTCTGCACGGTGTGATCCTCCACGCAGCTTAAGGTGGACGTGATTTGAGTCAACTTTTCAATTCCACGTGAATTGCTACGTGTGTCTTGAAGCACCTTTCATGCCCCGCTACCCTCTAGCTCTGGGGAGGCAGTTACTGGCTTAACCCCCCCAGATTCGGGGTTCCTCTCTCAGCAGGCTGCTCGCCTGCAGAAAGTGCCGGTGAGGAGGCGGCTGCCTTTGCTCGCCGGAGCCTCTCCTCGCTGGAAGGCACGGTCCCGGCAGGCTCCCTTGAGGAGGAGCTGGAAGAGGCTCCAAGAAAGGCACATGAGCGGGGCAGCCTGCCAGCTTGCGCGTCTACTCTGTGCCGGAGCACGTCGGCTGAGCCGGGCATGGCGAGAACCGCTCCTCTTCTCCGGGTGCAGGAGTGCTTGCGTCTTTTCTTAACCGGGATGCAATACCATTTAACTTCATGTTTTTGATGCATCTCAGCTGTCCTGGCCGGGCTGCAGGAGACCCGGGAGAGGTGTGTTTCCTGGGGAGAGTTAATGTTTGAGCTGCAGCCTGTCTCGCCTTCTCGTGCGGAGCAGGACCGACCCAGGCATGCATGGGGCGAGGTGGTCACAGCCTCCCTTCCTGCTCCCGCCAGGAAACCAGACCGGAGGAATTTTTCACATCTGGCAGTAGCGCTGCTTTTTTTTTTTTTTTTTTTTTTAATAGGCAGAACAGCTTTTCAGTGATTTTTATTCAAGAGGAGCCGACTCAGTTCTACCTACCGTAGTGTTGCGTGATGTGCCAAGGGCCTGACTAACAGCGCTGGGTGGATTGCAGTCCTTCCCTAAACACGCGGCAGTCGGGGCAGCTTTCCCCTCCTCTTGGCAGCACAGCTGTAGCTATGCGTGTCTCTGCTTCGTGAGTCATTTCATCTGTTTCAACAAGTTTCTAGTGCTGGGCAGCAGCGGAGTCCGGTGCTTTTCTGTGGGGTTGCTGCAGTGATCAGACAGTGGTGTTGCCTTATGGCTTTCAAGAAAAATGCTCCATTTTAATCTGGTTTTTGATCTGGCTCCTGCTTAAATGTTGAGTATAGAAATACATTTATTGGGATGAAGGAAATGAAGACCTCTTCTGTATATTGTAATTTCTGTTATTAGTCTTAGTTTTCTCTAAACCTATTAAAAATCATATTCCATGTGGGGTCTTTTTGCTACAGTGCAGGCTTAAAAGCTTCTCATGAGCTGTGCTGGCACAGCCGCTTGTGGGCTTGTTGGAATTGGCTTAGAGATAGCAAGTTTTATTTTTGTTTTTTAAGAAAAGGAACTTTTTTTGTCTAGCTGTGTTTGTTTCTAGCTGAATTAGTTCCTGGGTCTGATTTGCAAGCATGGCAGGTTGGTGAAGAGGGTGGAATAATTTGACATGGTAGTGCTTTTGAGTGAAACCTTGGGTGTGCTGAGGCACGCTGGCACTGTGTGACAAGGAGTTAAAACTTGATTAAAAGGGGTCTTTAAAGGTGGTGCAGTTATTAAATGCCAGCTGCGGTTTGCCAAGGTCTTGGCTGTGTGCTTTCTGTTGAATGATCCACTTAGTGCATATTGAAAAACAAAGCTAAAAACCTTAAGATGCTTGAATAAATCAGTGCGTGTGAAGGTACTGAAGATCACCTGGTTGTCCTGGTTTTCGTCGTGCCTCTGGTGGGGTAACCTGTCTGAAACTCGCTCCCTTGGCTGGCTGATGTGCCTGTCTGCTTGCCAGCTGTGTAATGGTTTATGCATGCATGGCTGCTGCCGTACAATCTGCAGGGACACGTTCTGGCAATTAGTTGGGCTTTTTCTTCTATACTTAAAAATACCTTATAGGGAAAATGAATCAAATCGAGTCTGAGCTTCTGGAGATGCAGTGACAGAAATAGCAAACGTTTTTATTGTGAACTTGCTGGCAAGCACAAGACATCTCTGCATTCATTTTAAAGGGATTCTCCCCCCCTTCCTACAAATACTTTTCAAATTCTGTTATCCTGTTTGGGCAGTGGGGTTTCTTTCTTCAGATGAGTTTCAGGTTCTGAAGGCATGCCCCTGTTCTACTGTTCCTCAGACAAGCCAGGGTAGTGTTGCAGCTCAGGAAGCCCAGGTTTGCCGGCAGAAGCGATCTGTCCCGATGGAGATGGAGCCCGTGCGTGTGTGGTGGGAGGGCTGGGAAAGAGGAGCTGCAGGCGAAGGGGCTGAGCATGGAGCACCCCCCGCCTCCCCCAGCCTGCTCGCTTCCTCTCAGACTATTGTTGGCGTTTCGTGTATATTCTCCCTAGGAATTAACTTGTCCCCCGAATCGCGGAGACGTGTACGCACCAATTTGGTAAGCTTCCTTGCACCTGTCTGATGCACTTTACAGCCTCAGCGTCACAAAACTGTTTGTCATTCAGGGGGGACAATGTCCTCTTGTGTGCCGGGCTCCCAGCAGGGAGGGAACGGGCGGCGGTGGCTGGGGCACGGCCCCGCTGGCGGATGGGCTTCCCACGTGAAATGAGATGGGAAAACAAATTGCTTCCAGACCGTTGTTTCACACAGTCAGGAGCAGCGATCCTGCTTGAGCTGCGTTAGCAGCCTGGTTGTCATTCCCGTCTTCCTTATCTAGGTTAAATATAAAAGGGTATGAATGTGGGTGAAGAAAACACGGGTAAAGAAAAGAGCTTTTAGAGCGCTTCTAAGGCTCCGTTGGCGTGCTGCCTCCTGGAGATCGGCTGTTGGTGTTCTGATGGTACTTAAAAACGGGCCTTGAAAAGGTCTAACGCGGAGGATGCATAAAGATCTCTGCTAGTGCCGAGGAACTCTCTGGTCACATTTGCAGAAATAAGTAGGTTCTTGTTCAAGAATTTCTTTTCTGGGGAAAGTTTCTGCATAGTATTCTTCTCACAAGGATCTCTTACGCCTGTAAATATCATGAAACCTTGCATGTGGCTGGTCTTTTAAGAATAGCTTTGTGTTGTGTGTGTGCCTGGAAAATGTTCGACTGTAGGAGAATACAGTATTTTTTCCATGTTGGGTAGGTGTATCTTAAAGAAGACACAGCAATATGACAGTAACTTTCTTCTTCTGATACTTAAATAGAAATACAGTTCAGGATTTTAAATAAATGTAGGAGTTAAAGTTCAGTGGAGGTAATACAAGACCTGAATTGTCTGTACCTTTGTAAAGCACAGGTATTCTCATAAGCTGTTTCAAAGCTCATAAAATAAAAAGCTTAACATCACGTAGCACAAACTTGCAAGTTTTGAGTAGTTATAATGTGATCAAGAAGAATGTTTTATTTGGGAAAATTGTGATATTGCTGCTATATCTAAGTGGTTTGTGAAGCTTGCTGTTTGTTCTCACTTAATTATGCTCAGAGACCGAGAACTGATCTGCAGTTCTTGTCGCATGTGTTTGCAAATGTTGCAGACCCAGTAATTAAAATTCCAGTAAAATTTTAAAACTTTTCATGAGGTGGGAGATCTTGCCGTTTCTAGCTTGTTCTAGGTAATGGAAGAAACAGTTCAGTCGGTTGCCCTGTTAGGAAAGAGGTGAAACAGAAGTATTTCCATTTTCTTGGTTGTGCTTTGTGAGTTAATTCCCAGCCTTACAGCGTGCTCAACATGGTGTCACTTTAAGGGCTGCATTATAATATTTCATTAGTGGCAACTGCAGCATCAGCACAGCAGATGATCGCATTTATTGCTGGCAACCCCTGGAAGCACAGCACGGGAGCAGCGTGCTGGCACTCTCCATTCCCGTCCCACGTCCCTGCCTGGGTGGTGGCAGGAGGTGAATGAGGGGACACGAGCCTCCGAGCCAGCAACTGTGCCCAGGAAGAGTGGAGGTTGAGTTGCTAGCGCAGCAAAGGATGGGCAGCGAAGGGAGAAATTACAAGGGGTGGATTGCAAGGTTGTAGGGAAAGAGCTTCTGCAGCACATTTCCAAATGGCGAGCCAACAGCCCCGGTCCTCCTCCGGCCCACTGAGTGACACCGGCCTTGGAAGCCCAAACCAGTGAGGGTAATGTAGTTACCAAAGTGTTGCTTGCTTATTATATGTGTTTACTTCAAGGTTTCTTGCATTGTTAAAATGGGTGAGGGGAGAGTCCCCTGCCCAGTTCCTGCAGGGGTGAGTTGGTCTTTTTGTCAGCTGTTGCCCATGGTTGGCTTTTTGCTGAGCTCAGGGTTGGGCTCCTGAAGCGGAGTTTGAGAGTGATGCATCTGAAACAGCTTTGCCACCATGAGAAGATGGGGAAGCAGAGTGATGAGGGTTTCTAACAAGGGCTCTGTGACAGTAGCTGTGCCGTAAAGTCCCTCCCATAGACTGTTGCTGAGGACAGGGATCCACAGTCGCCGACCTGCTACCAGTGCTGTGCTCCGAGCTGCCAGCCACTGCCCGAAAACCAAACACCCAGCAAAGTCCTGCTGTGTGCAGGGTGGCCTGTAAGGGGGTGTGTGGTAGTTTCAGTGGCTCCATGCTGCTGCAGGAAGCCTCAGATGAAAATCTCCTGCTTCGGGTCCGGTGGCTGCTCACCACAGAGGGCCATTGTGCTCCGTACGGTGAGCCTCCTGGCCGCTGTGTTCGCTGGGCATGGGTCTCCAAAAGGATCCAATAAAGATAATGCAGCTGAATTGCTTAGTCTCCCTTTTAAGTTCCCCTGTTCCTGCATGTCCCCTGTGTTATGAGAAAGCTGTCACCAAGTCTAAATAGTGTGTCCTGCACCAAGTTGAGTGAACCCTCATTTGTGGGTTTAAATAGTAGAGAGAAATGACAACCTTTGTTGCAGATGTGATTGTGTGAGGGGCCAGGGAACCCCCTGTTCCCTGTGGTGCCACCTCCTTCTCGCTGTCTGTGCTACTCTGACAGTGTTGGCTGTTATGCAGTTCCAAACTGTGTAGTTAAAACCCAACATTTTGGCCACATAAGTATTTGCCCAGGTAAGTTACCTAACAAATTAATTGTTTTATTGAACTAACAGCTATTCTGGTCACATGGGGAGAAGCAGTGTGCATGACAGACGAGTCATAGGCAGTGCTCCAGGGCAGATGTCCTGAATGTCTAGTTGGTTTTTCATTGACTGGTATATTCTTCTAGTGAAGAGAGTTGAGCAAAAGCCTTGAGTGGTGGTCTCCACTGAAAGATGATGATGTTGAGGTCATGCAGATATCTGTCAACACTGTGGTTGTAGGCTTGGTGGTTTTTGAAAAATGGTAGAGGTTAAAATGTGTCATTGGGTAGTGCCTTTCGAAGAGGAAATATGATGCTTGACAGCTCATTGATGGTATCTTGCTTCTGTGCCAGGCAGGGCTCCTGTTGTGTGCAGCCACCGGGAGCTGGGAGATGCTGCCATTCAGGGAACATCTACCCTGGTCCTGCTTGTGCTCTTCCACATCTGCCTATGTGCCACGGAGTGATGTCTTCCGACTCAGACTGCATCTTCCTTGAAAGCTGGAGAGAACTTGTCCATGCCCAAGCCATTGCTAGCACTGGTAACAAACCCAAAGCGTGTGCAGGCACTGTGCAAAAAGCATCTAGCTTTAATGACTGTGAGAGCAACCAGCGGTTGGTCTGGAGGTGCTCTTACCACGGCTGGCAGCTGGAGCATTGCTGTCTCTACAGCTCCAGTTATTTGAAGGAGGCCTTGAGACTCATACAGAGGGTGAGCGTCGGATGCCCTGCACTGGCTGAGGAAGTGCTCTGCTTTTGTGTCTCGTAAATGGCAAACCCTGGCAATAAATAGCAGGGCCGTGCATGTTGAAAATACTACAAGAAGGGATCTGTGGAGCAAGAAGTTCAGTGTAAGATATTACAAGCTTCAGGTTGAGCACGAAAATCAGTACAAAAGGAGGTCAGAGAAGGCCTCAGTTTACAGGATTTTTAAGGAAACCTCTGATTCTCCTCACAGCTCTGTCTAGTTTATTAGAAGAAATGTAAATGCTTTTAAATGTAAGCAAAGCGTTTTATTTGCAGTACGTAGAAGTTCATTCTAGCAGCTCATGAGCCACGTGCGGTGCCATGTCAAACCTTCGTGTTGGTTTTGGTTTGTGAGCAGTGTTTCTTTGAGACAGACCATTCTCTTCAAATTGGTCTTAAGCAAAGTGTTGACCTGAGGAAGGATCTGTAAACACTGGTGCTGTGGGCTGGCGTAGGCACGTACAAGTGCTCTGCTTGCCTTGAGGGAGCGCGTGGTCCTCTTGGAGTCCTTTCCAGCCCTGCGCGGTACTCTCTGCTCTATATATGTTTTCATTCCTTTGCATAGGCACTGTTGTGGGTTTTTTTTTTTTTTTTTTCTGCCAGGCTGTGTAAGCTTCTACTTTCCATCAGCCTAAGCTGGGTGTGTGCTTGGCCCCCTCCCTGCACCGCTGCCTCCGGGCACCTTCCCATTGCACACTTGCTTCTCCTTCCTGCATCTTGCTTGGGCTTCTCTTCTGCCCTCATCCTCATCCCATGCCTGCCACCCAGACTGCCCAAGTGCTTTATGAGTTTGGTACTTTTACCAAAGTTTTACTATCTCAGTGCAGCTTTCCTGCCTAGATGTCTTCTTGCCTGTCTTCAGCATGTGCTTGAGGCTTTAATCAAAACATCGGTCAGCAGATTCCGCCCAAGTACTAAGATGAGTTGACAGTCTTTGTACGTCTTGGGTGAAGGAAAGTGGGTGTTGGTGGTTTACGGGAACACCTGGGTGAGGCACTGCTTTTCACTTGTACTCACCCAGCTGAAGTTTTGCGCAGATCGCTGACCACAAACGATTCAGGATTTCTTGTAGAAAGGCTGAAAAACACACATTGCTTGGGTCGCTTTGGGATTTCCTCTGGATGAGTGTTGTTAACTCACGAACAAAACTTTGGCAGAAGTTGCTTGTCTGTGCCTGTGGCCATACCGAGGGGAGCAGTGCCCCTCTCTAAGCCAAGGGGCAAGTGCTGGGACGCTGCTATGAGTGATGCTACGAAGATGTGGATGTGTGGAAAACAACCCAATTGCTTGTCAAATGGTCTGTGTCCTTCTGAAGAACTTGTAGATGCTGTGATACTGACGGGACTCTTCAGTCTTTATGGTATTGAGTGAACATGGGGGGTGGGTGGGTGGTGACGAGGTGGTACTGAGCTGGTTCCAGCGCACTGAAACCCACTGAAATTGGGCATCATTGCTTTGCAGAGGGTAAAAACAGCTCTGCAGCTTGCCTGAGTGTGCAATAGCACTAATGGAGGCTGCAGGATAGGCCAGGCTCAGTTTTGTGTCGGAGGCCATACTCTGAATGCCAGAAAAGGAGAAGACTATCCTACCTCCCCAAAAGAGGCGAGAATGGTTGTTTTCTACCTGTTAGTTTTTGGCTCGGTTTGTTGCACAGGAGCGATGGAGGGTGTGGAACTGCTCCTGGTGGTGACCGTGGTGGCTGAAGTTTAATGTGTTTTGTCAAGTGATTGCCTACATAGTCTGGTGATTAAAAAAACCCCGAGCCTGCCCTGTGCTCAGGCCTCTGCAGAGCTGAGCTTCATGGGACCTGCTATTTCTAGCGTGGGGAACTCACTGGGCCACAGAAACTGCGGCTCTTTCACTCCTGCTGTGGAAGGCAGGCGGCCTCTTCTAGTCAAAGGAAGTTTCGGGCTGACTACATGGCTATTTTTTTAGTGATGTATTTGGTACTTTTTAGAATTGGGATTATTCTGCTTAATGCACTGCCTGACATGTAAATTTTTAGAGGAGGTAGTGTCAGGCTGGAGGGGATACGGATCTGCTCGGCAGTGGGACCGGTGTGGACGAGGCTGGCAGGAGCTCTCAGTTGTATGTGGCTTTCTTGATCTGGGCTAGAGGAAGGGAAGGAGGAAAAAGAGAAGGCTCAACTTGCTGCTTGTTTTGCTCTTCTCAGCAAACTTGGTTTCCTGGGCATCCGGGCAGAGGTGGGTCTGTAAGGACTGGCTGCTGAGGTTGTGTCGGGGAATTACTTAAACATGGAGATGCTCAAGGGGGAAGCCACATGTCCTTGTGCTCAGCAGCAGTCAGGGTGCGGGCTAGGAAAAAGCTTCTGAGCTGGATGTTATCCTGGGTGCTAGCATGTGCAACCACATCTCATAGCCCCGCTCTGAAGCGAGCGGTGTGGGGCTGAGCACGGAGTCGGCACCTGCGGGTGGTTTGCTGGGAGGCACTGGGGCAGAGGGCTGCAGCGAGAGAGGATGTAGCAAATACAATATTGGGAAAGATGAAAAAACGAGTGGGTGGCAAGGAGAAGGAAGAGGAGGAGACAACTGAGACGATGAAGGAAAACAGGATCTTCTCTAAGAGATGGGAATACTGGAAGGAAGCCAGGAAGGAAGCCTGAGAAAATGGAGAGAGCATTAGGAAGGCTGGCGTTGCTCTGATAATTTCAGCAGGTATTCCTGGCATTCAGCTTCAAGAAACTGCAAAGCATTTCAAAGCCCGGTGAAAACTGGTGACGTGCACTGCATAATTTGAATATGTTTATTTGAGTTAAACTTTTATTGTCTTGACATTTTTTTCAAACAGGATTTGGTGCGTGCTGTTGACTCGTCCGGGGAGGAGGGAGCTGACCTTGGGAAGGGCTTAGGGTGCAGGTAGATGTCATTGTGGCTAGGAGAAATGATCACCTGTTTAGGCTTCTCTGTGCTAAGTGATTTAATGGATTTTTCTGTGGATTCTGATGGGGAAGCCTCCCTGCCAAAAAAAAAAGTAAATCACTTTTGGAGTTGGTGCTTGTCTGTGTGTGGGCAGAGAAGCCCCATGCTCTGCGGACAGTGCCTGAACTCCTTCCTGGATGGCAGCAGTGGGTGCTGGGCTCCCACCTCGGCCCCGAGAGCTGCCTGGATCCCTCTAACCCGGCTGAGCGCGGTGAGCCGGGCTCGGAGAGGCGAAGCAGCTCCTGCTCCGGCACCGCAACCCATTGGTTAGTAAAAATAGCTCGGCTGCTGGCGTCAGTGCCAGGCCTCGCATCTGGCTTCCCCAAGCGGCTCCAGCACGCCCGCCCTCCCTCCAGACAGGGTCTGCTGGAGGACACACACATGGTACGTTACGGCTGCAGAGCCGTCCTCATCCCCTCCTTCCTCCGGCACCGCGCGGTCGTGACAGCCTTGCCATGACAGCCCTGCCGGCTTCAGCCTGGGGGTTTGGGAAATGCCTTTGTGCTGGTGGCTTTCTGCAAACCACAGTTTAATGAAAGAATCGCTGCTGCTTGGTAGCCCCGTCTTAATAAAATGGGAAACAATCTTTGAGTTAAGCCAAAGGTGTCTCTGTGAAGGCCGTACCCTGCAGCTGGAGGTTTTGTTCGGAGCTTTTTTGGGCGTTTAGGGAAAAGGTGGATCACCTGAATGCGTGTGCAAACTGTGTCTTGCTCCCTTATTGCGCAGTTTTGACTGAGTAGGTGTTTAAAAACAGTTTTTATGAAGATGGCTCTTTCAGTGTCGTGATTTCTTTTTTTAGTCTTGCTTTTTTCAGTGTTTAAGCTACTGAAAACACGGAGATACCTAATGAAGGCAGGAATGCTCTCTTTGTAGACACAGAAAGAAAACGAAGCAGCCTTGCAAAATTGCCTTGAAAATTTAGTGGTGCGCTTGCATCTGCTCACCTGTGTGACTGATACTGAACACTGAATGTTTTACATCCTTTTCTAAAAAATCATATTACTGGGGCTCCAAAGGGCATTGCAGAACTGTTAAATAAGGCAGGCTCAGTGGGAGTGCTCATGGTGTAGCATGGCCCCGTGGACTGAGCTCCATTCCCGGCCAGGGCTGCCACCACTGCTCCCTGCCCCAAACCCAGACTAACCGCCTTTGCCATCTCATCAGGGATTCAGCCGGTGTCTCACACGTGCCAGGAAGAATAATTTACACAAAAAAAAAAATGCCGTGGATGTTTTCTGCTTTGATGTCAGTCTGTGATCAGCGCTAGCTCACTGATGGGAGCTTGCTCTGCACACCATTGAAAGTCTGCAGAGGATTTCTCTTCCCGTGCCACCGGTGAGCCCGGATGGCTGCCTGCTACCCAGCAGATGTTCCTTCCGTTTGCAGCCAGTAATTCCTAATCCTTCTCATGAGAAACACCTCGAATGCAGCTTCAGGATCTGGTGAGCCCGGGCGAGCTCCTCCTTGTGCTGTTCCCAGACCTCCTGAGCACGGCACCTCCAGAGGCATCCGTCCTCCCGGCGGAGGGACAGCAGGACAGCCGTGCCCAGCTCCACTGCTGGTCCAATGCCATGCAACGCATTGGTGCTTTAGGTAGACTTCATTCAACGGCCTTAGCTCTTTTTGCATCTTACTGCGAGGAGTTTGAGTTGACAGAATTTTTAGTTTTAGAAACTATGAACTAGCTTAGTAGATGTGTGTCTGCAACTTAAGTAATATTGATGTTGCTTCTACATTGAAACTGTTTCTGGAAGGCAGAGGGTGATACAAACCTACCCTGTTTGCAAAACTAAGCCTGAGGAGGTTTGCACCTGCATAAGGAGTAGGGGAACAAAACCATCCCGGGCACTCGAGCACAGCTCCATGTGTTTTGGGCCAGCATGAGCTCTCAAAGGGGGCTGCCAGCAGAGCTTGAAAACTGGCAGCAAACCTCACTGCTGTAATCTGGGAATTCTCTTCACTTCTGTTTCAAGTAGAAGATACATTGAAGCAGTTTTGTTGTAGTAACTGCAAAAATATTTTCAAGTTATCAACAGTTTTGTTTTCAAATTACTTGGTATGAAGTGTGTAATTTTCTTTTTTGGGGAATTCAAAACAATTAGCAACATACCTTATGTAATTATTGCTCCACTGGAAATTTTGTGTTTTTAACATATATGCACAGTGCACATTCATGTGCTTTAATTTGCAAATGCTTAGCCTACTGTTTCTGAAATCTGCTTGTTCAAATGCCATCATATTTTTATCATAAAAAACCTGCTTGAAGTATTTACTCAGTAGAGGATAAATGAGACTGTCTAGTAACTTGGGAGTCTTCAGAGATGCAGACGGGCTGAAGGAGGAGTAAGTAGGAGTAAGAAGTATGCACTGCTTGGGACACCTGCAGATTTTGGATTTCATCCTTTTGTGCTTTTCACTTCAAGGGTCCCTGTAATTGAGTGCTGCTGGATCCTGTAAGGTGGAGTTAGCATTTCTGAATGCTGGTGAGGCCAGTTCAGATATCTGTTAGGGAGTGTTTCCATGCCTCTCTGCACATTGGTCCGATGCTTAAAATGCGTGGTGTTGGAGGAGGGACTGCTTTCCACCTTTTCTTTAAGAATTTAGATGAAATACTGTGGTTATGTGAACAAAGTCCAAACTGGTCATTAGTCTAATGTCCTCTGGGTCTTCAGCTGTAAACTCCTGGGAAGGAGAGCAGGGTATGAAAACCAGCTGCTGGTCTGCCGGTGGCGTGTCAATGGGTGCTTTTCAGGTTTTTAAGACTGCTTTTTTTTAACTGACGAAATTTGGCAAATGCCTGATCTACAGAGCTAGACTCTGAGATTTTTTCCAAGCACTTAAATAACATGATTTTTGCTTGACTTTCTCCCTGTCTCTTAACTAAATGAGGCCTAAGTCACCCAGCCTGGGCCAGGCAGTTCGGGCTTCTGCCTAGGGAGCTTCTAGGCACTGTCGTTTCCCAGTGCCCATGTTCTTTCTTTAAAGTAGGCTGTCTCCAGCCGCAGTGTTTGCAGGTAGATTTTTTTTTTTTTTAATTATTCCATAAAAATAAAAGCTCTTTGCTTAAAATTGTGCTCTGTTACTGGTTTAGTATTGCCTTAAGTTATTTAAGGTATAGTGATGGTAAGGAAATAAACTTGTATGGTTGAGGACTGTGATCTACAGAGAGTTAATCTCTCTTCCCTCTGAAGAAGCTCTGTGCATCATGTAAAGCATTATCTTTCATTTCAGTCATTGATTAACAGCTGCCAAACCTACTCTATAGCCTGCAAATCTTGAATTTTGAATAACAGAGATTACAGCTTGTAGTCAGAGTGGCATAATTTAGCCTGAACTATTTTATGCTTTCTTTGTTTGGTCAGTCAGCTTGAAAATTTACCTGTCTGTGATGAAAAAAATAATTGTTCACTTTGCATGAGCTGAGGTTTAATTTATTTTAATTCACTGTTAACCATGCAGAAGTCTGTTCTTGCACCGAGCAGTTGGTGGGGGGCAGTTGCCCAGGTCCTTTGTCTGCCCATTCGCTGGGTGCTGGAGATACTCATGGGCCTTAAGGTGCTGCTCTTCTCCTGGGGATTAGCCTTTTTATTTCTGCTCAAGTCTGATCATGAGATTTTTTTGAGATGCAGACCTCACAGGCCTGGCCTGGCCTTTTCCTTTCCGCTGGTTTAATGTGTTCTCCTGCCCAGGTAGCGTTGGGCATCCCAGCTGATGGAGGTGGCTGCTGCTGACTAACACAGCTGATGTTTTTGGTGTGTTTTGCTTCTTCCTTTCGCCCGTGGCAGTAGGCACCCTGGCTGAGAGGCAGAGCCGGGGCTTGGGGTGCTCCCAGGACCCGCTCTGCCCCTTGTCCGGCTGAGCCACGCTCGTACTGCTGCGGTGGGATGTAATTCTGGGTGGTAACGAAACGCTGCGCTGAGCAGACCAAAGAACTAAAGTCTTAACTCCACAGCTCATGGTATTTTGCTTTTTATCTCTCGTCCTGCCTCTTAATTTGTAGATAGTAGTACTCAGCCAAGGGATTGTCTCTGGAAGATGCTGCTGCTGGGGAGTCTTGCAACAGGGATCTGGCTTTGAGACTGAATGCGAGCAGTGCCTGGCTTTCAGGGCGGGCAGGGAAGCCTGCCTGCTCTGCCTGCACTGGGAAGCGATGATGGGGGCAGGAGCTGTGTGGTTGTACTTTGTCACTTGCCTGTAAGTTGCCCAGCTTGAAGAGTTTCAATATTTAAACTTGAAAGAGCATGTGTTAATTGAAGTAATGCTTTGGAGTTAAAGGAGCTCAGATGGGAAAGCAGCTATTTGGTACACAGCTATTTGTTCAGTGTTGAAGGAGAGCACGCTTGTATAGAAAAAACAAACCGATGGGCTCCCTTACAGGGGCTTTTAGGAGCTGGTTGAAACTTTAACCTGTCCTTGCAGCAGCAGAAGCTTTACAATTGGACTCCAAAATAATTTCTCCTAGAAACTGTGGGCTGTTGGGAGGTGTGGTTGTCTGGGTTTTTTTTGTTGGTTTGGTTTTGGTTTTTTTGTTTGTTTGTTTCTTTTTTTTTTAAAAGTGATCATACTCCTGTGCTCCTGATCCTGTTTTTATGCATTTAACGTGCCATCAGCTTTTTATAACTGCTTCCAACTGAAAATAAACAGCAAGCGCTTTGGTGGAGGTAAAATACTATTTTATTTCAGTAGGAGATTGGGGAATCTATCGGTAAACAACACAATTCAGCTTCAAAGCCTTTTCAGCTAAAACGCATTGTTCATCCTTTGAGCTGTTCTGCCTCGCACCCTAATAAAAGTGGAAATCAGGCATGGGGGATGGGGACGCAGCAGAAAACACAAGCTGAGAAGTGGAGATCAAAAGGACAAACAGAAGCAGAAGGCAGCGAAAGGGAGGCACAAAGAGTCACAGCTGAGCGTGCGAAGCCTGAGAGTGATGGAGGAGAGAAAACAGCTATTAGAAAAGGCGAAGGAACAATGGGGTGAACGTAGCACGTTTTTAGCTTTCATTTCAGTTTAACAAAGCCGCCTTCCACCAGCGTAACTCCACGGAAGCGGTGGCCTTAATTCATCTTGAAAGTTGTTGGCTTGCTGCTCGCCGGGGCGCTGGCTGGAAACACGCTTCGGCACAGAAACTGCCCCTTGCCGAATACATGAATCTCTAAGTGGATGGACCCCTGTTCAAGGGCCACGGTGATGGTTGTTTTCTCCCAGTTCATACCGTGGCAAAATGTTTCCCGGTTTGAGTTGTTTTGGGTTGGTGAGAGTTGGAGGCGAGGGGACTGTGGGAAAGAAGAGCTGCCACCGACAGCGGCTCTATTCACTTAAATTGTGTCTTGCGAAGCCTGAACGTGCTCCCTAAGCATGCTAACAGCTTCTCCAGCTGATTAAACCAGTTCTCAAAACCTGGCAGCCTGCGTGCAAACCCAGCTTTGTTAGTAAAGCCTTAAGGCTTTCAGCGCAAGTATTTATTGTAACAAATAATTTATACTGGATTAAGAATGAGGAATATTATTTTTGTAGAGCCAGCAGTACGTGTTGCTTAGGCTAGCACCAAGCGAGGAGACTGGCCCACGGCGTGGCCCCCCGGCCGGCTGAACCCTGCACCGCGTGCCCCCGGCATGTGCGGCACGCAGGCTCAGTCTTGCCTTCCCCGGCTTAGTTATGGAAGCTGCTTATTCCCTCTCCCCATCTGCCTCACCCCGCTCAGAGCTGCGCGTTTTTGGGGGCTGAGCTACGGCAGCCCCTGTTCCTGGGGTGACCCTGGGGCCGGGGGGGTGTGCAGGGAGGTCCCCAGGGAAGGAGAGGGGTTTATCTGGCAGATGGGGACGCGACTCCTCAGCCTCCACCAGTTATCTGAGCTGGGGTTTGAGAGGTTTTCATTTTCCATCTGCACGCGAGGCGAGGACCGTGCTGCTGGGGAGGCTGCTGGGAGGCATTCTCAGGCGGGTGAAGCCTTCCCTTTGGCCGTAGGAGTTTCTAGGCCTGGGTTTGATTGCGAAAATAATAGCTGGGCAGGTCAATGCAGTTGTATCCTGCTCCTCCCTTACAGCCCGTGTTTGCTTTCCTTTGTTTGGGTCTCGTCTTGCTCCGACTTGCCTCTGTCAGCCTTGCTGGATGCGGCTTTGCAGAGTGAATGCTTCTGTGCGAGCTGCTCTCTACCTGGGCGCTTAATTAGAAGGAGGAAGGATGTATTCCAAAAATACTTGGCTTTCTCGTCTGACATCTAGTGCGTTGCGAGGCTTGCTGAGCTGGTGTTTGAGAGAGGAAGCGAATGTAGCATTCAGCTGACATAGCATCTGAATAGCCGTTTGGGGCCCAGGGAGCGATAGTTCAGGAGGGGGGAGGGAAAGTGAAATGGATGCTGAAATCCTGAATCTGCTTCTTAAATTTCCTCTCTCCCTGGAGAGGGAGAGAGCGAAGTTCAGTGTTGCGTGTTTGGTTTGGCTCCCTGTTACCTGCTGTCTCGTCCTTAGCTGTGCACTTGTGGCAGAGATAAAGGATGGAGGGTTTTTTATGGTGTGAGAAAGTACTTCTTCCTTCAGCAACATTTTCTTGTTTGTGGTTGAATCGCATTAAAAAAAATAATCCAGCATTATTGAAGAACGAGTGGGCGAATAGCTGCATCAACTACCATGGTAACTTTTAAAGGGCTTCACCCATAACTGTCAGAGCTAGATTTTTAGTGCTATAGTGACTTTTAGTGTAGAATAGTTTCTAGGCCATTTAATTATTTTGTCTCCTCATTTAAAAACAAAACAACACAAAACCCCGCTCTTCTCTGAACTACCTTTTTGTTGATGTTCTCCTTTTTGACCTGAATACATCTGTACGGTGAGGCCCCGTGTCAAGTACCTCACCAGTGCTTGTGTCTAAGGAGCATACGTGCTGCAAACTGCTGCTGGCCACGTGCTGCATTTCAGACAGCCTGTCGCGGAGGGTCCTGCTTGGGTAGTCCTTGGGGAAAGGAGCTCAGTGGTGGGTCTCGAGTCCCAACGGGTGGTCGAGGGACCTCTCTGGGGACCCATCCCGATGCAGGAGGGTGGCGGGAGGGCTCCTGTCCTCCACGGTGCTGCTGTGCTGCCCGGTTCTTTTTGCAGGGTGGCCCAGTCCTCCCAGCAGCATAGGGGATGTTGGCTTTGGGACACCGCCACAGCCTCAGCCCTGTGTTTCTCTGATGGAAGCCATCTCCCCCCACTTAACTGTGGCAGCAGCCCACAGCATTGGGAGCCTGGGTGTGCCCGGTCACCCAGGAGGAATTTGGCAGCGGTCAGACTCCCATGTGCCATCCCTGCTTTCATCTCCCGTCCCCACGGGAGAGCACAGCTGCAGAGGTGGGTCTGTGAGAGCATCCATGAAGCACATCTGGACGTGTGATGGCTGTGAGGCCGCCGTATTGCTTCCCTGGCATGTGAAGGTCACCGTGCAAACCATAGTCTGCTCAGCAGTCCTTATTTCTGCTGCTTTATATCATGCCAGCAGGAAGAAAATACAGCAACAAGGGCAGGTAGTGCTCCAGCATCGCTGATGGGGTGGCTTTGTGGGAGGCTCCCATGAATGGACTTGGCATGGTAGGTCCCTGGGCCTTGCCCTCAAGTTGATGTTGTGTCTCTGGGTGTGATGGGGCACCCCCAGAGCTTTGTGATCGGTTATTTCAGAGGGTTTCGTGGCATTGGGTTTGAGGTGCGATCGGCTGTAATCACACTGGTAACCTTCTGTGTGAGGAAGACCTGCTTTCTGGTTGTGTCCCTGACAGCTTCCTCTGCAGCACCACCCATCTTAGCTTTGCTCAGCATCCCAACAGAGTTTAAAATGGTTTCATTCTGAATAATTTATCTCCCAGAGAGAGAGAGAGAGAGGTGGTAGAGAGAAGCAGGGAGCCCTTGGCGAGAGGAGTGCTACAGCACAGGCAGCAGCAGGCAGGAGTGGGCAGCGCAGGATGGGGGACGGGGTCCTGCTGCCCGCGGTGGGCTCACCCCCAGGAGCAGCGTGCCCTGCGTCGCAGCCCCACAGCCTCGCGGGGCTTTGTTGCTCCCGGCATTTTCTGCCGAACAAAAGCTCCGGGTCCCGGGCAGAGGCTCCCGTGGGAGCCCTCCCGCCTCCTGACCCGTCGCCCTGCCCTCCCGCCGGCTCCAGCACCTCTTTGTTTTTTCCGCAGGCCTTTTCAGCGCGCTCCCCCTTGCCCTGTCCTCCCTGCCTGCGAGCGGTTGGCAGCGGGTGCGACGGTCCACGATGCGGGCAGGTGGCCGAGCGGCGGCGTGGCCGGCTCGCCGGGGCAGGATGCTTCTTTATTAATGGTTGCAAGCTTTAGTGAAGAGTTTCAAAATGGAGGCAGCTCTGCCTGCCTCCCCATCGTACGGCATGGGTATGCGCTGCCCTACTTCTCGCTGGGATCAGACAGCTCTTTCTGAAGCTGTACAAAGAGGTTTGAATGCATTAGTTTACATGGAATTAATCTCCAGATTCCAAACATGCTTTCAAGCTGGTTTGGCCTTATTTTCCTGCAAAAGGAGGCCAACTCCGTGTTGTAGGCAGTGACTGTTGTAAGTGAGAGTTGAGCTGGAGCGGTGAGAGACTAGCACAGGCACCATATTCACTCCATTAAAAGGAATTTTTGGCTCACGGACAAAACAAATTGAAAAATCTCATTCTTTGTGTACCACATCAGCAGTGACGGAAAAACAGAGCAAGGTTGCGGAGCGATCCTTCTAGTAACTGTGGTGCCTTTCGTAAGGGATTTGAGGTCTAATTTTTGATAGGAAAGCGATAAAGAACTAAAATGTGCCACAAATGATTATATAGAAAATCTAGGGTGAGGGGACTGCTGGAAAAATGTCATTATCAGAGGTCAGGAGAAATTGGCACCCTGAACTAAGGTGAGGTGCTTCCCGCAGCAGGTTGGTCCGAAATTCCCAGTGCTCCTTTGTCTGTTGTTGGAGCGATGCTATCCAGGGAGGGAACGAGGAGCTCGAGTGCTCCTGTTATTTTTTTGGATAGCCTGTCATCCCTCAGAAAGGAACAGTTGTGTGGGGGTGGGGAGCGTCGTATTCAAAAGTGGGTGAAATGGAAACGAGCCAAAATTCTGCAAATTTATAAGGAACAGCAAACACTGATTTCTTTGAGAAGAGGTCCGTGCGTTTACTTGTAAGCACAGCCCTGGTAGGAGTGTGCGAGGAAATGGAAACTGTGCTCCACTATGCAGGTTTTTTTCATAATTTAGCCAGGCAAAGATACACAAAGATGCTTATTTTGGGAGATGGTGGAATGTTTCTGTAATGATTTCAGCAAATTTTGGTTCACATAGAGCATCTGTAAGAGTAGCACACCCACAGTTTCATGTAAGATGTTCTATTTGTTGAAAAAAATTGCTTTCCCTTGAATTTGGAAGTGGTTTAACCCAGAAGAATCTATGCTGCGTTTATTTTTCCTCCCTGCTTAGTATCCTAAATCTGCCAGGTCCTCGCTGTTTGTCTCATGGACAAACGTAAGGCATTTCTCTCCAAATGATACTGGTCCCGGTTGCGGATCGCGTAGGTGCCCGTGCTGGACTGCAATGGGCAGAGCTGAGAAGCGCACTGATCTCGGCTAGAGGAAAATACTTAGAAAAGGAACTGAGATTGTTCTCAAAAGGGAAGGGTTGAAACGAATGCAGGAGTATCCCTTTGGGGTCTTTGCAGTGCACCTGGTAGCCTGCTGTATAGCTAATAACTCATATTAGGAAGACTTCATTTTGGTCTGACAATTTTTTCCCCTTGTTGACATTGAACATGTAGAAGCATGTAGTGTTTGAAACACAATATGCAAAACACTGTATTAGTAACCGACTACATAACATTCCTGTGTTGCAGCTAGGCTGCCTACAGCATGCTGATTTTATAAGCTCCTCATGAGCTGGCAAAGGGAGGGCATGGAAGTGGTGAGCCGGAGTCACAAGAGAGCACAAGCGATTGCATTTAACTGTTTATACAGTACTTAGGCTTCCAGTGGCCGCTGGAGTTTGTGGGTGTTTGCTCCTTCCAAAGGGAGGAAGATAGCAACCTTCCACAGCTTCAACTGGTGTCGTGTCACTGGAACCAGGACGGGGTATTTTTGTATCAGCGCTCACGTTGGCGGCGTGGTATGGCTGTACCTCTCGGAGGCGGTCGGTCATAGGAGAAGCGAGGGTTCAGACACGTGAAGTCGCCACGAGGTACAGGGAGGTATCAGCTGGTGAGCATTTGGCTGATTGCCTGTGGGCAAGCAGAAACCGGATTTATCTTCAGCAGATAAGCAATAGCAAGAAAACACGACCGTGTGCTTTACTGCATACAGGAGTCTATTTTTGCTGTAAACAAGTTCTTTTGCAAAAATGTCTGCTTTCAGACAACTGGCAAGGAAACTGAGAAGCCAGGTAGTGTGAAAACGTTTGGCTAGAGAACAAGGTTCTTAGTTGGCCATCTTGGCATGAAAAGGAGATGCTGCAACAAATTGCTCTGCCACTTTAAAATGTATTAAAAAAATACATTCGGATCAACAGGAATGCTGGACTAGAGCGCAGCCCGCTTGCTACAGATATATGAAGAAAAAGCCACCAAAATAGAAAATTTCATCATTGCTCACGGGGCAGCAAGAGCTGAGCACAGCATGTTGCTGAGAGCGATTGCAATAGTGGAACAGGAAGTCTCCTCCCCCTCCCCGGGCTCCGTGCAGAGCGCTGATCAAAAGGATGTAAAGCTTGTTTACAAGATGTATGCAAAATATATTTGGGAAGAAGTATAAGGGCTTTACAGCCCAGGATGCACTAAGAATACGTGATGTCATGTCAATATTGGTTGCAGTCTGAGGCTACAGAGCATGTGACCCAAAGTCATTTTAACGTGGAGGAGCAAACCAAGAAGGTGCCTTTCTGCGCCGGGTTGCATCCGGTGAGCTGCTCGAAATACACGCCGAGAAAGCTTCCTGTGCGCCTGCTAATGAAACCTAGTTGTCATGAGATCTTAATAGTACTCCAAGAGAAGCCTTGCGCCCGCAGCTTCAGGACCCAGCGGTGCTGCCATCCTTGGGGTGGTTTGTCTTGGGCCGAGCATTTTGAGTAGCACTCCTGGTACTTCAAGGTGGGAAAGAAAGCGTTTGGCATTTGAAAGATGTATGGTGTTTTCGAAGCCGCTTCAGAGTCTGGAGCGAAATGGCAAAAGTGTCGCTAGACTGATGATGGATCAGTGATAGACTCGCTTGTGTTTGTGTGTATAGAAACAGGTCACTTCTGCAGTGATGATAAAGTTGCGTTGTACAGCCTTCAGCCTCGCTCACCTTCCTCTGCTTCTGTGAGAGAGGCACTTTCTTACCTCACAGGGAGTCTTAAGGCTTAATCCATTGTTTGTAAAGCTCTTTAAGATCCTTGTTTGGGACCAGTAGAATCTGGAGGATTAAAAACAATTTATTTTTGTGTATCTTGTATAATGTGCATCTCAGAGACTTTCCAAAGAAGGAGGAATTGAGAGCCAGAGGGAGATGGCAGGTCTGTAAGGTAAACACGAGGGAGGAAGTGGCTTGGAAGAACAAAGAGGGTAAAAGCACAAGGCTAGTTCCCCGTTGCGGTTGTAAGGAAGGCGAGTTTCCAGCCCTGGAGGAAAGGGCTGGATGTAGTAGAGCCGTCTTCCTCTTAATCCCATTTAAAGATGCATCTGGTCAGTGCTGCTGCCTTGTTGTGAAGGGCAGCATGCAGATTTTCCCTCTGCTGTATTTGTGCCCTTTGATTGTATGTATCGGGAAGCGGGAATCTCGCTTGTTCTCGCCTGGTCTGTTTTGTGAGCTCTAAACTACCAAATAAGCTCACAAGAATTAATGTCAGTGATCTGGACGAGGGTGACTTTTTAAAACGAGATCTGGAACGGTCAGCGAACGGCCCTGCTTCCCCTCTTGCCACCCTGCCTGCAGACACGTGCAGTACTCGCCCTGGTTTCTGCTTGCACATCCGTGCCCTGTCCATGGACCCGCCGGGAACATCGGTGAAGGTGCTTCCTCCTGGGGGACCCTGGCTGCCCCTCGTGGTGGGGAGACCTTCTCCATGAGGCTCCTCACACCTATCAGAAAACTGTTGCTGGAAGCGTGGCCCCACAGGAGCATCCCTCCTGGCCATTGTGGACCTCCCTGATGCCACTGCCTCTGTTTTGAAGAGGCTGTGCGTGCATAGATATGGGTGCTCCTGCCCTCAGAGGGGGCTTTGTCACCTTCCCCATCCTCACCCCCCCTTGTCCCCATGTCCCTGGTGCATTACTGGTACTGCCGTTCTCCAGGGCAGCTGCCACAGCTTCTCTCCATCTCCAGAGCCTCCCATGCCAGGTCTAAAGCGTTGGAGAAGAGGCGAGGTGACCCAGTGCTTTGGACACAGGTGGTGCCTTGGCTTCCTTGGGGAAGCAGAAACTGGTGATTAAATTCTTTCCCCAGGTGCAGGCCTGAGCATTTTGTGTAGGTGTGTTGCCATCATGTGACTCTCTGCATTTTAAACACAATGTTTTCCCACGTGAACTTGTTTGGGGTCACAGAATGTGTTTCTGTTATTCTCTGTTGTAGCTGAATGTAAGATGGGGCTGAACTAAAGACTGCACTGGTTGGCATTTCTGGTTTGGGTTCTCACCAGAAGATGTCCCAAATACTAGTGATGTTACAAGCAAGCATCAAGGCAGTGGTTTCCAAATGATGTCCAAGCACACTTGAGACCCTCAGTATTTTGTTAGTTGAGCCCTATAATTTTACAGGAATAGGAGAGCTCAGCAAAAGTGGCCATCGGCTGTTATTTGCTGCTACTCGCGTGCAGGGGAGACTCGTGTGGGGCTGGAGATGGCTGGAGGCTGTGGTGTATGTTGGCAAGTAGGTGTAGGTGTGGTGTGGAGAAATTCTTGAGGTGTGGGTGTGCTGGAGCCAGGGAGGACCAGCAACCGGTGCCAAGGGCTGGGTAAGGCCAGTGACAGGCACTGATCGCCTGGAAACGATGTTCCATAGTGTTGGGGTATGATAGAAGGGATGCTCTGGGTCCCTGGGCCACTGCTGGTTTTGTTGGCCTGGCACCATAACGTTAGGTTTATCCTAAAAGCAGTAATATTTCTTGTTCCCCAGTACCCTTGGGGTTAGAGTGCTCCCTGTGTTATGGGAGCCGCTGAAGATTATTTGGGTAGTAGGTGGGACCAACTCGCAGACTGGCTTTGCAATAGCATAGCTAATGAGATTAACATAGTATTCACTTAAAAAAGAAAAGAAGAGGCTGGTTGGTTGAATGGGACTCAGAAGACTCATTTCATGCGTTAGGAGTTGGAAACACAAGCTATTTAGTTTAGCAAGGAGAAAGTTGAGAGCATCTGGTGGGTTGGAAGCCTGTCCGTTATTGACTGCCAGAGCCCGGGCAGGGTGCTGGGGAGTATATTCGCCTTCTAAACATCTGCTGGCCTCAGGTTTCGGGCCGACCTTGCCTGACACCCATCCCACTTGCTTTGTTCCGGGATATTTTTTAAAAATAGAGGAAGAGTCCCTGCCTACTGGAAGTTGAAGCTAAAGAAATTAAACTGAAAAATAAAGCACCAGGTTTATTAGGAGGGTTGCTAGTAGGAGAACAGCTTAGTTTGTGGCTGTAGCAGACTTCGCTTCCCTTAAATATTAGGGTATTAGGCTTTCCTTTAAATACTGTCTCGGTTTTGAAGTATCTGCTGTAGCTGGTCCGTATCTGTAGAAAATGCAAGGAGAATTACCTCAAGGGAAGTTCTGTTGGCTGTTGGGCTGTTTGCTGAGATGACTGCTGCAAGTCTTTTTGGCTTTGAAAACAATGAATCTTATTAATTTCAACTATTTTCATATTTTTGCTGTTCTTGCTTCACTTAAGTCTGTGATTCTGCTGCCTGCTCCACTAACTACTTCTTAAAAATGAGTTGCTTCACAAGGATGCTCCAACTTACCTATTACTGTTGCAGCTGTGCTAAATACCTGCAGTTCGGATACCTTTGCTTCCCCCTCCCAGTGATCTGGTAATCTGTGCTGGTTTCCCAGCTTCCTGCTGGTTCTGTGCAACCTCAGTTGAAAGTTATTGGAGGGGGACTTCAAGTGCCATTTGAGCTCTAGAAGTAATATTTCCCTCAGAAAATATTTTTCCTTTTGTTCTGCTTGTTCTTGCGACTGTTAAGTAGTTTTAAATAAAGCTTATTTTTAGCCTCTTCACCCTCTGCAACAAAGCACAGTAACTTTGAACAGGTACCAAAATTTTCTGTAGCGCAGTAGAGAAATAATTCCAAACTTGACATAAACTTTCTCTTTCCAGTGATGTCATTCATTGGACACAGACCTGGCGTGCATCTCCCCATCCCCAAACCATTGCACTGAATTGTCGTAAAGCCAACAGCATATTGTGCATGTTACAGAAACCCAGTGCACGTAGAGCAGAGGAGAATGAGAACAGGTTTCCTCAAATACCCCGAGGAGTGGGAGTGTAGCGTTTCAGGAGAATTTTTAATTCCTCGGGGTTAATCTGTGGCACATGAAGAGCCACGCTGGAGCTCTGCTTCAGAGCAGAGTTTTTATGAAACTGTACTGCTGACACTGGGAGCTGCTGGCAGATATTTTTTACTGATGTCAGATTTAACCTCAGCCAATGTATAGCTCTGATGCAAAGCTGCTCTGCACATATTACAGTGGGAAGATTCGCTGGGGTTGCTATAGCGAAAGTCTGGAGATGACTTCAGGAGTTTAAATTGGGCCTGTGTGCTGGTAAACAAGGGCTCTGCCTATAGTAGAAGCTGCTGCAGCGTTTGAAGATGTTTGTGTCGGATGGGGTGGGAGGTGGCATGCGTTCGCTCGCGGGGAGAGCACAAGTGCTTGCACAAGCCTGTCAGACTGAGCGTGCCAGCGGTGTGCCCCGGGAGGAGCAGGCAGATGCCGGGGGCTCGCCGTCGGGATGGGGTGATGTGCTATATGTAAGGACAAGGAGAAGCTGGAGATACCGGTTACATTCAGAAATCTGCTACTGATTTTTCATGAGTGAGCACCAGCCAGTTATTCCTGGTGCCTGAATCTCCTCCTCTGCTGGGGTCTGTGCCCTGCTGCTTTAGCCCTCCTGTAGTCCAAACCAACCGGCCAGAGATACCACTCACTGTAATATCCCAGCCAGGCTTTTATTGCTCTCTCCTTCTTGACTTCGTTATGTCTTGATCTCTGTAACCTCTTTAACATGTGTAAATACTGAAATGAGATTATCTTTAAAGAGCCCTTTATTAAAGATGTACTGACCTTCCTAATCAGAAGAAATGTTCCCGTAGCTGCTTTTCTCCTTTCATGCATTTCGACAAGTAGCGAGGGCAGAATGGTGAATCATCTGACCGGGATGACAGCTTGGGCTCAAAACTGGGCAGGTTTCTTCAGACACTGCACCGACGTGATGCTCCCTGCACAGCACGTGCCCAGCACCTGCGACGCTGGCTGCTCTGCAGCATGGGAAGGTGGGGTTGCTCCCACAGACACATACCTCTTGCTGGGTTTGTGGTTTAAAGCAACTCTAAACCTCCTTAACCTTCAGCTCGGTGGCCCTCAGTGTGGCGAGCGCGGTGCTGAGGACCTGCTCTCCTTGGCTGACTCATGACCAGACTTTTTGGGTGAGCAGTTGCAGTCGCTGTGAGCTGTGTCCCAGCAGCTGCCGAGGGGTTTGTGCGTGGTGGGCATGGCTGGCCGGTCTCTGGTAGATCAGAAGGCCCTGATGAATATCCTTGTCCCTTCCCCTCCCAAACCAGCCCTGGGTTCGAGCAGCTCGAGCTGACGTGGGACCTGCACCCCAGCATTGTGCCGGCAGCCCCCGGTCGGTGAGGCCAACTAACCGTCCCTGCCACAGGGCTTCAGCCCTGCGAACCTCTCACTGGGGAGAGTGTTTTGAAGAAGAGGGAGGATGAGATATAGCTGAGCAGTCGCTGTGGTGGGCTGTCTGTGCAAAGCGTTCAACCAGGCGGAGAAGACGTACCTGAATACGGCTCTTAAGCCCTGCACGGGGGGACTTTGGGTTCCTCGCAGAGGGAGAGAAGACCTGCCATAAAAGACTGGTGCATGAGGGGTGAAACTGCAAATAGTTTGAAGCCTTCTTTCAGTGTGTGCTTTAATGAGAGCTTTAGAGTTATTTGGATCTAGTATTTGTTGCATAAAGCAGGCAGTTCCCCAGCGAGGCAGCCGAGGCTGAAGAGCAGATGGGTGCTGGGCCCCTGCGAACGCGGTGCTGCCCGTCCTCGGGTTCTCAGCCCCTCCGGTCAGCATTGGTATTTCTCCTGCCCTGGACGGCAGAGCCCTTCCCTTCGGGCCCTGCGGGCAGCCGTGCATACTTCTGCCTGGGATCCTGGGTTTCCTTACGGGATTGCTGGAAACTCCCCACATCCGTGTGCTCTTTATCGCTTTGGAGCCGATCGCTGGATGAGCAGGGTGGTCTTACTGCTTCGGCATCGGTAATTATTGCTGGAGCTGATGACCCTTTCCTGTGTGGTTCTGGTGGAGCCTTTGGTGTGCAAGGATGATCAGAGAGGGTTTATTTTTTTTCCCTGGTAAAATATATTCCAGCTCCAGTTTGTAATGTGGTGAGAGGGGGAGTGAGAGAAGGGAACAACAGCGTTAGCGGATGTAGAAGTAGCTGGAATGAGAAGCTTTTGTGCCATTAATAACAGTCCTGGCTGGCAGCCAAGGCTGGGAGTGTGGGATTAGCCTGAACAATCAAGACTGCAGGATCAAAACAAGGAGGCAGGAACAGCGAGGTCACACTGCTGCCATCTGCGCTGCCGCAGTGGTGGGAGGGAGCGGAAGAGGGGGCTGCGCTGGAGGAGCGATGCCGATAGCGCGGGTGGCGGGGCGCCCGCCGCCTCCCCAAAACCGGCCCTGTGCCGCCACCACCGCGCTCAACACCGGGGTCAGGGCTTTGGGCTTCACCTCCCAGCTCTCTGCGGGCACCTTCCCGGCGGCGCTGGCGAGCCCGCGGAGGGGAGGGCGGCTGCAGATCGTCATTTTTAGGAAATGGCTTCTGAAAAACAGAAGCGGCTCGTTGGGGGCTTGGTCGTGCACTTCTGCGCTCCGGACTGAAGAGCTGAATGGCGTTTGTGGCTGTGGGTTTGGGATGGGTGCCTTCGTGCGACAATACCGATAGACCGCCCCGGCGTTGGCGTCACTGCCGTGCCGTTTGTGAATCCCATCTGGTGACCAGGGGGTGGGGAGAGGTCACCGGACGGATTCAGCTGCAGCTTTGCTGTGGGCAAAGGCAGCCTTGCTCTGTGCCGGGGCATGGGGGGGGTATGGACTTTTCCAGGGGCTGTGTTTGCGAGTTTACATCACCCTTTTAAAAGGAGTGACTTGAGATTTCTACTGAAAGATGATTTTCGAAGCAGATGGAGGCAAATCTTGTTCTGTTTCGCTCTGGTCTCCGTCAGCTTTTGCTGAAATACCTTCCAAGAGTACCAGAAAGCAAAATGATTTGCATCGTTTACGTTGCTTCTCCTCTCCTTTTCCCTCTGACCTAGTAAGTCTTACTGTCCTGCAAATGTAAATACGAACGCTGAAATGCAATAGAAGTAAAGCAGTGTCCCACAAACAGCCTCCCAGCTCTTGCTAAAAATATCTCTGTGCGGTGCAGTAACTCCCAGGCATTCTTTTGTCTGACTGCTTTTGAATTCCCTAATTGAAGTTGGTTGGAGGGCAGTGCACCAGTTTCCTGAATAGCTCAGATGTTGATTTTGAGTTAAAAAACAAGAGCGAAATTGTTTTCCCTTTGTGCAGCCGTGCTTTTATTTACCTCCCCCCCATCTCATTTTTTAATCTCTGTATTTTTACTTGCAATTTTATTTTGTAAGACAACTGCATTAAATACATCTGCGGAGAAGGGGCCCAGGAGGCAGCAAGCAGGAAGACACAGTTTTTGGTACGTGATGCCACGTGCGCGTTGGAGCCGGAGTGCTGCTCCGTCGGAAACGTCCAGGCTGGCGCAGAGTCGCGGTGCAAATGGAGCTTAACGTAGTAGGAAGTGTTAATAATGGTTCCTAATTGCCTACTAATAACTAAATCTGTGGAATTTGGCAGCAATTGGGATATAGTTTTCTCCTGCAATCTGTCCATTCCCTCCAGAAAGAACAAAGTTGCTTCACTGACATACAGCAGCAAATCTTAAATTCACTGAAGGTAACAGGGGAAAGTTTTCCAGATCCCACATGGCCTCCACCCCTCCGCAGAGCCTGTGAGGCCGCTTCCCTGGGCGAAAACTGCTGTGTCTTGGTCCAGCAGTCCAAGATTTAACAGAGGAAGAAGAATAAAATCAGGCTGTTTTCCTCCTTTATGTTTTTGGTTGGGTTGTTGTTTTTTTTTTAATTTGAACTTGGAAGCAGAGAAACCCAGGCTCGCTTCAAGTGCTCCCGAAAGGCTGCTGGAAGCACCGTGTGTGCGGGCAGCTTGCCCAGCCGTGCAGGGATAGGTCCCTGGGTTCTCGTGGGGACAGGGAGGAAAAGTTTGTGACCAGTGATTTGTGATAAGTCACGGCCAGTCCAAGAAGCTCCCCAGAATATATCTGTTGGGTAAATGTGATAAACTGCGAGTGCTCAGAGCTCCTCTGTGGCTGGTAAACAAACACAAATGTTGCTTTCACTTGAGCCTCAGTAAATTAAAGGCTTGAAATTGTGATGGAGATTGGAGAGAAGCTGATTTCAGATGCTGCTTCAGGAGCCGGGATTTATTCAGGCTCTCCGTGGTGGGAGACATTTCGTAGCTGCTCGGCAGCAGCAGAAAAACAAGCACAAATTTTTCTGTCTTCAGGGATAACTGCAGTGAAGCATGCGGGGGGGGGGGGGGGGGGAGGGCTGTGCCGCTCGCTGGTACCGAAATACCTCCCCATCCCCCACACACGTCAACAGGCCCCGAAACTTCCCCGGCACATGGGGCTGGGTGCTGGGTCCTGCACCCGCCTGCGGAGCAGGAGCAGGAATGGGAACCGGTGTCTGCAGCCCCTGGCCTGGGGGACCGCGGGGGAGTCGGGCTCCTCCGGCACTTTCCTTGGAAATGGAGCATCTTCATAGTTTGACACACGCAAAAATAAGACGCCAAACGGGTGCAAGCTGGCAGCCTGCTCGCTGGGTTTGCTGCCTCTCGCTCTGCCGTAACGCAAAACCAGGAAAATGTGTCTGGAGGAGCATGTGGCACGTATGGGGAAAGCAGCGTCCTACCTGCGGGCACCCCGCTTTCGAGCACAGTGATGGGGGGCCCAGGAGCTGGCTTCCCCCTTGTTTTCCTTGTCCCCCTTCCTGCAGGCAGATGGACTCTATAGATGAGAAACACCCTTGTTGTCCAAAATCTCCCTTCCTCTCTAAAAAGGTGGGTGCCAGCACCTCCTGCGTACAGGAGAGGTTGGGGCATGGCCGGTGGCGTTGGGCAGGAGCCGTGCCAGAGGCAGTGTGCCAGAGCCAGGCTCTCGGCGCTGGGTCAGGATCGCAGCGCTGCGGTCGCATGCCCTCCTCTTAGCTCCTAGGTTAACGTTTAACCTATTTGTGTTTCGGTACCTCAGATTGTTTGATGTTATGGGGCACTTTGTATGGCTCTCGACTGTAGGTGAGCAGCCCGTTGGAGGGGTACGGCTTATCTGCTGTGGAGGAATGTGAAGAATTTCATGGGGAGGAAGATGAGATTTTTCCTTTCCCAATCGAGGGAAACGAAGTCTGGGTGTGTGACATTGTAATGTTTTATATACATGGGCAGCTCCCTACTTTGGGAGCGTGTATGTTAAGTTTCTACCTGGCCAAAACGTTTTCGCTCTGACTGTAAACCTTAGAGGGGAGAGTGCTCAAATGGAAAAGTTGACGCAGCCTTATCTGCGGTGCAGCCTCGGTACGATAGAGGAATCCGAGCCCTGGCTTATGTCAGGATTGAAGCTTTCCCCTTTCCTTCCAGCAAACTGCATACCATTGCCTTGGAGCCGTTCCTTCATCAGGGGCACATCCTTCAAGGAGCTTAGTTTGGTCAAGAATACAGGTCTGGTTTCATTTTAAATATATATCAAGTTCCCTGATGGCTGTCTCTGCCACCTCCTTGCAGCAGCCCCACATCTTTCGAATGGTGCTCCTTGGAGTGCCGTGGCAATGCCCTCCCAGCAAACAGCAGCATCCCTTCTCCAGAAACTTTAGCCCTTGCGTTCAATGTGCAATTATTCTTGCAGGAGACATTCAGGTCATTCATTCCCTTCGTGCAGCAAGTGACACTTCTACAAATGACTGATGCTTAACGTAGTCAAGGGTCACCTTACCCAGCTCTTGGTGCCTAAGGCTTTCATTGCGGCGTGTGTGAACGGTCTTTCAAACTTCCTGCCGGCTCTGCTGCTGGCAGTTCATTAGCAGGGAAAAAAAAAAAAAAAAAAAAAAGGCCTGGAACTAAATTTGCCAGCAGTTCCCAGACCCTATCTCCAGCGCGGTGGAGCCGTCCCATCTCTGCCTGGTGAGGTGGGAAGCACCGCCGGAGCTCACCGCTCCCCATCCACCGTAACCCTGATAGCTGGCCCGAAACGGCGGCTGTGGGGTCAGGCTGACATCTGGCACGCTACCGGCACCGCTGCCAGGAGGGGAGGGAGGTGGAAACGCTGGCTGGAGGGGAAGGAGCTGGAGGAGGACGGGAAGGGAGGGGGAAGGACAGAGCCAGGAGCTTCTGAAGCTGCGGGGTAAGACATTAAACCGGAGAAAGGGGCAGAATATAATGCTCAGTGATTTTTGCAAGCGGCCGGCTGCTTCCACAGGATGTCTCAGAGCTAAGGGCAGTGCTTGTTTTCTCGCAAGACACTACAAATAATAAAAATAACAGTTGCAGTTAATTGCCATATATCCATCGTGCCTTGGTTTTCATTTGTTTTAAGGCAGGATGCGTTTGCAGATGAATTTTGAGAATAGCTGAGGATCAAATGTTGTTTTTTGTTCTTTGGCACTGAATATTTTGCTCACTGTTCGTGTTCGGTGATGCAGATCTGCGTGTGTGTTCAAAGTCTGTAGCTAATGTTACAATTTCCTTCCTGCTATGAGCTTCTGTTTTCTATGCTCACACCTTTCTGGAAGCCTCCTTTCAGGCTACAATATTCCCTACTTGGTTTTGTATTAAAGGAATCTTTTTCTGTAAGGGTTGAGAACAATGTTTTCCTTGTAGCTTTAGGTACATAAAGGAATAATACTCTTTTAACCTGCTAAAAAAACAGACCAGTGTTTCAGAAGGCTGAGCCTGCTACAGTGCATTTTGTTGAGGAAAAAACATTTCCCTAAGTGGGGAAGCTTTTGCTGCTGAAGCAGAGGTTAAGGGTTAACGGTGTGCCATCCTGGTCAAAATCTGGTTCCCTGGCTTTCAGGGGGGGCGAGGACTCCCTTGCTCCCTGCTTCCATCCCTTACCACCTAGCACATGGTTTTTGGGAGTGGGGTGCGTTGCTGGCATTGCACTGCAGAGATATGGGGGCTGTCCTGCTCCAGAGACGGGTGGGCTTGGTGCTCGGGACGTGGCCTGATGCAGCACGCCGTGAGTCCCACGGCGTGGTCTGAGATGGGGAGGAAGGCTACGGCGCATGGTTGTTTACGAGCTGGCCCGTTTCTGTGCCGAGATTGCCACAAACCAGCTTCCTTTTCTCAGGCGCTCTGAGCGTGTCGTGTCTGCAAATGGGGGCTGATGCTCGTGTACCCTCATAAAGATCTTAATCTGTTCAGATGGGAGTTTACTGTTTTAAAATGGCTTTGATTATCATACGGAAGAATTGTTTACTGGCTGTACATATGCTATGCTGTCTCTGTCCCGTGCTTTGCTAAGAATAGAAACCAAAGCATTACTCTGCGCATCTTACAGCTGTGGCTGTTGAAAAACTGACTTGCCCAAATGTTTGTACGTTTGTGGCTGAGTAGGCAATGGAGCTGAGGTTCAAAACTGCCACTTCTCTGCTCAAACCACTAATCAGCATTGCTTCTGAAAGGACTATAGATAGTGTGTGCAAGCTGATATTACAAAAATAAACTTTTCATAACCTCCCTTTGGTTTCTGTAAATCCCCAGACTTGCAGGTCTGCCCCATTATCTGTGGGCACTGGCAAGGCCATTCTCACCATGATGTTCTCACCACTCTATTTAATTGCAAAGGAGCCTTTTGGAGTAGCCTTTAAAAATCCCTATCACCGTTGCACTGTCTTCATTAAATGAATGGGGCTGTTGTACATCTGACAGCTGCCATTTTAATGCTGTGGTATTGTATTTCCTTGCAGGAGGCTCAACCTCACGAGGCAGATTAGGACTGAGAAAATCCAGGTTCCATTAGAAACCATTGGAAATGAGTTCCCAAGTTGTTCTAAGGTAAATCAATAATGCATATAATCTCCCTAGCTGGACTTAGTGACCGAGCCAACAGTTCATTTAACCGCTTCTTTTTTTTAAAGCACTTTCAGAATCATTCCTGTTGAGATTTACTCCTCACTCTGAATTCCTGTTGTGAAATTCTCGGGCAGCATTTGTTTTTGAGTGCTGCCAAAACTTTGGTAATTTATTCATCCTCGTGCTTAGGAGGAACTGTAATCACTGCTGCAATGGCGAACCTCGCGTCGGTGCTGAGGTAGCCGCTAAATTCCTGCAAGTTTGGGAGTGGAGGATGCTGCTTGGCTTGCACGCATCTCCGCTCCCAGACAGGCTGCTCAAACCCCACTTCTGGGTCCTGCGTCCTCACTGGTGCTGTGTGAGTCCGACGCTTGGCGTGTTCCCGTCCCCCCTTGCCTTCTTCCAGTCAATGTGTGTAGCTGGGAGCATGCTCCTTGCTGGAGGCAGAAACACATTACTTTGTTTATGACTGTTCTTGAGTGCTCTGTTGCGCCTCCTCTGCTGTTTTGCAGACTGATCCTGAAAGGAAACAGGAGTTTGGTTACAGAATAATCGAATCGAGAAAGATGAATCCTTTTGAGTGTTGCAGTAACAGGTTTTGCAAATTTCTAACTTATTTGAAAATAGCTTTAATAAGTGAATTGTCCTTTCTCAGAGCAAATATTCCAAACTCATGAATCTTTCAAGCTAAGTATGATAAAGGACCACTGTTTTTTCCTCTTCTGTTTAAACCAGTGCTTAAACCAGAGTGAAGTGAGGAAGATGATTAGGTTCTAAATGAGCACAAGAATGCAGCCAGCTCCAGCGGCTTTCCACACTGGCACTGTTGGGTCGCTCGGCACTACAGGTCTGGTCAGGATCAAGCGTGAGCAGGCTGTCAAGTCTGCCGAATTAGCCAGCACACGCGGGATGGTGTTTGTGCGAGCCCTGCTTTGGGCTGGCAGTGGGCAGGCAAGTGATACTCAGCGCTACACAAAGCTTGGAAGGGCAGGGTTGCAAATTATGCTTTTTTTTGAGGTGATTCAATGAATTTTTGTACTAGGTAACTGCTTTGTGTCACGTGATAGTCATCTTTTTGATTCTGTAGTAGGTGCCTTGCAACAGAGTTTATCATCTCTTGGAAACTCAGCCTTATTTGACAGTACTTGAACTGTCAGATACTAAGATACTGTCTCTTGAACCACTTGAATGGGATAAGACTTGGCTTGATAGAGGGCTGTGGTCTTAGAAAACCTATAATTCCTTCTCCCCCCGCATTGATACTACTATCAGATTTTTCTTTTTAGCTGTGGCAAAGAGAGGATTGAGTTGCTAGAACATGATCTATTTTGATTACTAAAAATCTTAGCGCTGCTAATTTAGTCAGTTAGTACGTTACGAATGTAGGTTCTGTGTGTTCAAACTGTTCTTGGTTTTTTTACTTAATAAGTGCTCCAGATAGTTGCCATGGAAATAATCCTGGATTCGGAGAGGATGTAAAAGCCCCGAAGATGCTGGTGCGGTGGCAGCAGCACCGTGGTGTGCACGCTCCGGGCTCGGCTCCTGGACAAAACTTGGTTTCCCGCGGTGGTGCTGGCTCTAGGAATGGAACTAGCTCCCTGCTCCTGTGGCTGCCCCGGTCCCCCGTTTTGGAGTTTTGGGCAGAATTCTCCTGGTTTTCATAGCGCAGAAAAGTTGCAGAAAGCACTCACTGCTAGTTTCCCCTGGTTGAAGGTTAATTATGGATTTCTATTTCACATTTGCCTGAATCATGCTAATGTGAAAGGGTTTGGCTGTTGCTTTTGCCTTACCTGAGCCTCTGTGGCTGTGCCGGGTGTCTGCGCCAAATTTGAGGGAATTTCCCCTGCTCTGCTCCTGGAGCTCTGGGTGCCACCAGAGGTGCTGTGCCTGCCGTGCCGGATGGTGCCAGGCCTGGCGGTGCCGCAGCAGGAGCCTCTCCTGGGCCCCTGTTTGTGCCTCAGAACAAGGAACCTGCTTCCTCTGAGCCCGTGTTTTCTTTTTCAACAACTTCCTTTTTGTGCAAATGTTGTGTTTTTCATGAAATTGACGTGTGTTGTTTTCAGGCGTGATCATCAGAATTGTTTTGTATGTCTAAACCAAACCTGGGCACTTCTTGTTGCTTGAAATAAGACAGCCAGTCCTAATCACAGGAAAATTCAGGTGGTTTTCCTGGCTTTGCAAGACTTGAAAAAAGCCTTATTATTTAAGCTGGAATTGACTTTAGTTTGAGGCATGGGACAGATATTTGATGCAGTATATGGGTTATGTGAATCCCATTGGTCAGCGGGATGGGACCAAGCACAGGAGCTGCAAAAGCTGCAGCTCATCTTCCTGTACCTGATTTTTGCCAGAGCGATTTCCTAGAGAAGGATCTCTTGCAGGTGACCCTGGAGCAGCTAAAGTTAAAATTGAATCACCTCAATACAGATTTTGGGCCAAATGAATGGCATGTTTAAAAGTGCATTTCAAAGGTTTGAAAAGTGGTCATGGTAGATTTAACTTTGCGGGCAAATAGCAGAAGAGGCGTGTTGGGTGAGTTGTAGGGGTAAAGCCTTGAGAGCCGCTTTCCTGCCTGGTGGGCCAGTATGATGGGATGCCATCCCTTTCTTGGTGGTGAAATACGGGTGAATCAGACCTTGGCTGTGCGCTTTCAGTTTGTAGCTGAAACAAAAACCTATGAGAAATTTTTCCTTTTTTCTTTTTTTAATTTATTTTTTTTATTTTCTTTTTTTTTTTTCTGGAGAGCTGAAGTGCGCTTTCTCCTTCCCCCCTCATATTTACATACATTATTGAATAGCTTTTGCTGTAATACTTAGGAAAATATGCAATGCAGCCTGCCCTTCGTGTGGCATGGTAACAGAGATGGAGAACCCTGTTGCACCACTGATGTCCCAACTTTCACCCCCCTGGAGCACACTTGCCCTAAAACGCTCCGTGTTTTGGTCATCCCAGCAACCGGGGGAGTCTCAAACACAGATTTGCAAAAGCCAAGTCAGCACCTTAACAAAGATTATTGAGACCCCAGCAGCTCGCAGTGAGAGCCCACCTTCCTGTTCCAGCTTGGGGAGGGACAAACCCAACCAACAGCCCTGCATCCTTTTACACTGCTCTGGGTGTATTAAATTAGCGAGCGGAGTGACAGCTGGGCAGGAGGCTGGGAACAATGCAGATAAAGTTAGCTTTCAGCGACGTGACCCTCTCCAGGCTGCGCGCCAGAAGACTATAAATAATTGATAGGAGCAACCACCCTCGCCAGCACGCTAATGTACAGCGCGGTTCATACAGCGAGCGGAGCTGCATTACCCATTACATCACCGCTGCTCTCAGCCTGGGCTCTCCTATCAGCAATGTAATTTTACTGCTTTTAAATAATAAATTGCACTGGGAGTTGAAATACTCCTTCGCCCCATTCAAGCCTACTAGGGTGTGCAACTACACAAATGAATTTTACATATGGTAAAATAAATTTTGTATCAAGCTAAAAAAAATTTCTCGCAGGAGGAGTTTAGCCCCACCATCTCGCCCAATATCGGTAAGAGGGGTTTAGGGTATCAAAGGCAGCCGGTTCCAGCTAGTGACTTTTGATCTGGCTCGGTATCTGGAATGATTTTGAAGCTTGACTTGGGGTCATTGGCCTAAGTTCATGGGTGGTTTCAGGGGGTAAAGTTCTCTGGTGTTGCAAGTCAGAAAAATCCCCTTGGCTGTGGCCGTTTCCGTGAGCGGAAGGCGTGCGAGCGGCATGCATGAGCTCTTCGTCCCGCAGAGCGGGAGCTTTCACTTTCAACGGCTGTAGTTTTTAAGCAGTGAAAAAATCTTGATGTAACCCAAAACCTGATTTCTTTCCCCTGGGTCTTTAGATAAGCTCTGTAACCTTTGCTTATCCACACATCTGTGTGGAAAAGTTAAAATGCACTTTGACTATTCCAGGCTCTGGGGATGGGGAGGGACAGGGGGGTCTCTGTGCATGTGGGGACACTTTTTGGTGGACCCTTGCAGCTTTTTATGCTTATTTGTGTGGGTCTCCAAGGATTTTGAAAATACGATTTTGAAAAAAATCATATAACTGCTACACTAGAATATGCAAGCATCAAAAACTGTCCAGAAATTGGACAGATTGTGGTACTCCATTCCTGTTAAGTTGGTGGCGAGTAAATGGAGAAACCAAACCGGAGAGCAATCAGCTGTTAGTAGGGAAGAAATGAGTGAGATCATGGAGAAGCACGGAGCAAGGACCTGTGGTGTGTGACCGGAGCAGGCTGGCAGAAGCAGGACACAAAGGTGAAAGATGCTGAGGAGCAGGCGCTGAGGATGATGCAACTTCAGCCGGTGGGACACAGTGCGTGGCTGAAGGTGGGAGGGGGGGCTTGGCTGGGTCATGTTCACATCCAGCATTGCTGAGGTGGGTGCTGATCCAGTTGCAGGAGCGAGTACAGCGAAACACAACATACAGGGGCATTCAGTGTCGTGCAGCAAAACAGTAGCTGGGCAGGGAAGGGGGCCGCCGGCCGGACAGTGCTCCCAGGAGCTGTGCTGGCAGGCGGGCTCTCGGACATGGTAATTTAAGTACAACCAGCCTTGTTTATAGGAGAAATAAAATGCTGGAATGGTATCGGAGGAGGCGGCTTCATTTGTTGAAAGAAGACAAGAAACAGATTTTGGTTAAGGGTATGATTCAAGGTAAGATTCGAACCATGTTTTGACATTATAGAGCACTAGGACCAAGTGCTCTGGATATAAAATTCTTCTGTGATCCCTCACAAAATATCCTCTGCTTTGCTCAACACTTGAGTATGAAGTAGGTCTTCGGGACCCTCTTCCAGGACACATCTGTCCTATGTGTGCATCTTACAAGTCTCAAAATCTGTGCAACAAATTTGTTGTGAAAATGGTGACTTTCACACCTTCTAGAGCAAGACTTAATTATTATTTCCAAATCAGGAAGTGAGCAATGTTGCAGAGCTACATAAGAAAGCATAAGCTGCTTATGGTGGATTAAAATGACTGACCATTTAGCTATGCAATTAGATGGGGAGATGGTGTGATAAATCATGAGTAACTAGCTTACCTGTCCCATGGTGTTGTTTATCTCCAGGCACGTGTGCACCAGTTTCCATAGGGCGTTTGAGCATTTGCTTTTAAAGGCATAGGTCTTTGAAAAGAGGGTGAATGTATGTGCTCTTTGTACAGTTTTCTGATGTTTCTTAGCTATCCTTGAACATCAAGTTTGCCCTACGGTTAAACCGTAGCTCTTTCCAGAAGTGTCCAGGTGTGCGTCACCAAATTGGGCAGGCAGCTGTGCTGCTGCAGGGGAGCGGGACTGCCCGGGGCAGGCAGCAGCCCCAGCTCCTGCTCGGAGGCGAGGTGGCTTGCTTTTCCCAGGGAGGGTCCGGGGCTCCTCTGGCACGAGGCCACGGACTGCAAGGCCTGCGAGGATGCTGGCACCAGCCTTTTTGTGCCCTTCTTGAAGTGAGGCAGCCAGTCTCTTGTCCACCTCCCACTGATACTGTAAGAGCGAGTGCAGCACCCACAAGCTGCCCTGCAGTGGAAGCTAGTGGGAGGCAGGACAGGCCATAGGGAAGGAAGGTGTTTTCCAGGGGTGCTGAGCTGCATCAGCATCTCAGCGTTGCACGTGCTTCTGACAGGACCTTGTGGTTATCGGGCAAAAGGCTTCAGATGACAAGGTGATGCTTGTTGCCTCCAGCTGCGGAGCGTGTACATCCCTGCAGAGGTTTGAGGTGTTATTGGCTTAGATTTGCAAGCAGTCTGGACATAGGAAAGCTTTTATAGGGCAGTAATGTATAAAATATTTTAAACTGTCTGTTGGTCCTGCCAGATGGTTGGGTTCCAGGGTGATCCGACTACCTGGCAGCTCTGTGGTGGGTCGGTCCCTGCTAAGGCAGCCATCCGTCTGGTGCATCGCTCCTGTGAGGCCCTGAGTCCCAGAACCAGCGATTCAGCGATGCCGGGTTTGCTTCTTCCCACCCCGAGAACTCTGTCTTACCTTCCCCCAGCTCAGCAGCGTCTCCTTTACCTCTTGCAGATGTATAGCTTAGCAAAAGCATGCAAAATGCTTTAAGATTTTGGCCAGCTCTAGTTTGGAGAGCTGGCTGATCGGAGATGTGATGCTTGTATGGGAAACCAGCTCAGCCTGTGTGAGATACTGTTCAGCATGTCTCTTTCATAACAACGTGGCTGTTTGAATTGGTCATTTTCTTGGGTGATGGTGACAGGTCACTTTGTGGCCAGACAGGAGCCCGGCCCCGCAGATGTGCTGGCTGTACCTGGGGGATGGCAGTTCTCATGCCGAAATAGTGATCCAGAATTTTAGCATCTCTCTGAAGATTTGACTCTGAAAGCTCTGAGGTACGCAGGCTGTGATACAAGCTACGGAGAGGGACTTCCAAAAAAATGAAACTGGTAATGAAGATGCCAAACAGACATCCTAGAGATCTGCTGAGGGCAGACTGCTAGCCTAAGCCTCTGCTCGTGCAAGCAGAAGAAAGGCAGAAAGTAGGAGATGCTGCTGCACCTCCTTGCGTGGGACGTCCATCAGCGGGGTCCCGGGCTGGCTGACCCCTGCCTGCACGGTCCCCTTCTCCCCCCGTGGTTCTCAGAAACTTCATCCTTCCCCTGCATCTCACCTTACCGAGCGCTCGGGAAAGGGGCTTTGCTATTCTTAGCATCTCAGCAGAAGTGCTGCCGCTCCAGCGAGATGCACACAGGAGCCTTTGATAAAAGGAGCAGGGGAGTAACCATGGCAGTCTCGCTGAAACTGGTAACCATGGATTACAGAAATTAAAGGCATAAAGCAAAGAGCAGGATTATCTTTGGCGTGGTTTTCTAGTGAACAGAAGGCACTACCCGACTTCCACATTTAGGTGAGGCACTGTAAATTACCTGTAGTTAAAAAATAATGCTAATTAAATTCAAATGTAATAACGATTAACACTGCTGATCTCAATTCACTGAATTTCCTTGCAACTCTAATTGACAGAGAAAAAAAACCAACCCAACCCTATACAGAAGGAAGGAGGGGGAATTTCTTGCTTCTGGCTCTGTGCTGCGTCCTTCTTCTGATGCAGCTGTCAAGTTTGCATTTTCCATTTCCCTAGCCTTATTATTTTTTATTTTTAATGCAGGGCGCTTCACAAATAAGAAAATAAGACGAGCTTGATTTGCCGGTACCTTTGCAGGCGAGCGTGCCGCGGGCAGGGTGCCTCGTGGGCCGGTATCCGCGGAGCTGGCCTGAAGCACTGCCCGTGCTGCACCCAAGGGACCTCGCCGACTGCGCGGCAGACAGGGACGGCACGTGGTGAGCGCCAGCGCCGAGCCCCCCCCCCGGCACCCCACACCTCCCCAGCACCTTCCTCGCCTTGATGTGGAAGGCAGTCTGCGCTTCTCTTCTCTTAATCGTCCGGAGGCAAGGGCGAAGGAGACGGGTGGCTTTGTGCTGCAGGAGCAGCGTTCCTCAGGTCCGCTTAGCATGCAAGCTGTGTTCTTTGCACAGCAAATTTTGCTTTCAAGTTCAGCAAGTGCTAAGACTCTGCGTAAATGGGCCTGCTAAAGATATTTTTTGACATTTGAAAATCCTATTAAGCCCGTTTCTCCCCTCTCCTCTCCCTCCCTCCCAGTGTGCCAGCTTAACATGGAGGAACTGCAAAGATTTCTTTAGCCGGCCAGCTCACATCCTGCACAACAGACCTCAGAAATATGGGTCACAACGAAATGAGGAAAACAAAAAGTATATTGTCCTCGCATCTTACGCTGATGGCTGATTGAGGGACTCCCTAAACGGACAGTTTAAGATCTTAATGAGGTACCAAACATGAGGTAATTCAGAATATGCCCCTTTCATGCTGTCTGCTTGCCAGCACGGCCTTCCAGAAATGGGTTCCTCCTGTGTGTTCGTGCTGCTTTAACTCTTCTTTACCAAGGGCATGGGCCTGGCAGCATGTCCTTGAAGCGGAGTTTGCCACAGTTCCTGTTCACAGTTCCTGCATGAGTCAGTGATAAAGCCCATGAGCACATTGTTTATTTTCTTCTTTACAAATAATTCTCCTAAGTTGAGGTTATTACTCATTGGCTTTAAACACAGGGTTGTAGGTTGGAGTGGGTCTCCTTTAGCCTTACTTCATGCTGGTGGGGGGGTTATGCGCAGATTTTTCTCCAGGTTTTTTAAAATTAAATTTGAAGAAGGATTTCTATTAAATCCTCATTTCTGGGAAATTCCTGAAACGGAGAGTAGCCTGCAGTGGGACAATCACCAGTTGTGCTGGTAGGTGTGTAATTACACAGGTTTTGGGGAGCGGGGATGCAAACAAGTTTGCATACATTGAATTACAGGCGGTGTTTTAATAGTATGTTTTTTAGGTCTTGGCTTTAATCCAGAATTTTTTCGTGCTATTATCCTCTATTTACAGCTTTCAGAAATCAGCTGATGTCACTGCACATATGTTTAGAGCCGTTGCTAAGGTGATTAGCTCCAGAATTCAACGCCTACGCAGTCCTGATGAAAGGCTGAGAAACTGCTCGGCAGCGTCTGTTCAGAGCAGTGCATTGTCGGTTTGAACTATTAAGAGCCATAAAACAATATTACCCAATTTTAGGGTAAATACGTTGGCCTTGACTGATAATCATGCACCAGGTTTTACAGGAACAGAGGCTTTATCTGGCATGTTTAACCAAGTCTGAGAACATTTTTCACTGAGAAAGCGTTTAAAATTACCCGGTTCCTAATTTCCATGAGCCTGCGCAGTGTTCGTGCATTCAGGGTTTCCTCTGCCTGCCGGCTCGGGAGGCAGAAGGTGGCAATCCAGGGGCAGGACTGCTGTCTCATAGATGTCTAATGTCTGGCCCATCGCTCGGTAAAACTTGCTGAGCACGCGGAGCAAAACCACGGACTGTAGCCCGAGTGTGGTTCCTTTGCAGCCAAAGAGTTGCCCAATCTCCTGTTCAGTGGTCACCTGCTCACATTAAACTGGGAACTGTCCCGAGACCATCACAGTGACCAGGACGCACAAGACCGTACGTCTTGCCACTTTCTTTTTGGCTGAACAGAAATCCCTCCTGCGAGGAGATGGTCATCTGCCACCTCAATTTCCACGTTTTCAGTTTCAGGCATCCAGCTTGCAAGGAGCAATGTGCTCCAACAGAAGGACCCTATTTCTAGTGGGAGTCTGTCCTCTCTAATAGAAAGTAATTTACCTTCCTCTCCCCTTTTAGAGAACGGTATCAAGTTGCCTTTACCGGCAGGGCTGGGATCCTGTTACCTGCCAGGCTCCTGCTTTCAGTGCAGCAGAAGAATAGCTTTTATTCATGGCAGAGAAGCCACGAAATACAATAAAGTTGCCCACAACCTGCAACACAAACGGGCTACCAGATTACATTTTAAGAGCGTTATAGGTGAAAACTCCTTTTTGGTTTAAGTCGGTGCGTGAAATGTGTATGAAATATCTTCTTTCCAGTCCAAGGTACTTCAGTGTCCTTTAAAGAAAAATTAAAAAAAAAATCTACCATTTAAACTGTGAAAAGATGTGGATATGTATATGTATTTTTTCCCCCAGTTATCTAGTACACACTAAGTATGTTAAATGATAACAAACATTTTCTTCCCTGGGAGCTCACTGTTGTCCCACTGATTATTTTTTTTCTTTCCCTTTTTTTAAAGGATACTGACTAAGACTTGACCTAGTTTGGCTGTCATCACACTGTGAAACAGTGCAAATGTTCACCTAACATAGCTACCTATATTTTTGTTCTATCGGCTGTGCAAAAATAGCCACACACAGCAAACAGCTGTGTGTGAGTAGCAGTGCATCGTGTGGTTTTGCAAGGACCAGGGCTGAAAACAGGGTTTTGCTCATTCCCTTCCCTGGTCGCTCCGTCGGGGGCTCACTCCGGCTGCAGGCGGAGGTTGGACTTGGTCAGTGGCAGGGGAGGTGTTCGTCTACAGAAGTAAAACCTCATTTACAGCTCCTGTCCCCAACCTGAACGACGAGGTTTGGTTGATGGAACAGGTGTGCCGGCACCGCCGTGGGAAGCACATCCCTGGGTTAGCTAATTTTAGTATAAAATATAAATTGTGTTAATTACTGACTGCGAGAGAAACGCTTGGATCACGGGTATGCAAAGGCACTTGCATCACCCGAAACGCGTTTGTCCGTTTGCAGGGTGAACTGCGGTCTGTCGCATTGGCCGTACGGCTGCACGCCGGCACCCCTTCACTCTTGCCCAGGCTGCCGGCCGCTCGCAGGGTGCTGCCGTGTGCCGGGGACAGCGGGGGGACCTTCCCTGGAGGGGGTCCCCCGTTGCCTGCCCGAGCTGGTCCATGCACAGCCCATTGAATGTTCCCCTTCCTCCTTGAATGCACTTGCTCCTGTGATTTCTGGCATCGCCTTTTTTTTTTTTTTTTTTTTTTTCCCCTCCTTCCAAGAAGTGGCTTGTTTTGCATGAGTTGGCTGGGGATGGTTGCAGTCTCGCTGCATGGATTCCCACGTGCGGGGTCCATACCGATCCCCTCGGAGGTTTCTGATGAAGAAGGAGAGCAAATAGGTTGATGAAGCTCATCATCCTTCCACCGAGCCTGGCTCCCAAACTGTCTTTGGGCCCCTTCCCTGCTCCTCCTCCTCCCCCAGCTTTCCTGTCCTGGGCTACAAAGATGTTCCCAGGGCTTGGGGAGGGTGAATAGAAGTTGCATAACCCAGCTCCCGCTCCATGGGGCTGAGAGGCCAGGAACAAAACCCAGATTACGGCTTTTCTCTGCAGAGTTGAAGGGGCCGGGGGGACATTGATATGCAGATCCTATGTGTCGGGGCACCGTGGCGGCATTGTTTTGAAATGTCCACATGTAGGGTTCATGAAGCGATAAAGAAAAGAAACTAAGTGAAATATTCTGCGCTGGAGCGTGGTACGGGAAATGCTGCGGTGATGTAGCAATTTTCTAATACAACCGTATTTCCAGGAGGCCTTGACTACTAAATTGCCCTGTTTATAGAAAATTTTCACGCTTTCCCAACCTTCTAATTTTCTGGGGTTCATTTCAAGTGGATTTTTTTTTTGCTAGGCTCTCTTTTTGCAAGAATGACATTAAGAATTTGGAAGTGATGTTTGGGTGACTTTCGTTCTGCTGTCCTGGGGCCAGGCTAATGTGCACAGAAGCAGCCGGAGGATTGGTCATTATCCAAAGCCTTTTAAACAAGATGCTCGTGCTTTGCCCTCTCTTGAGAACAGCACAGCATCATTCGAGTGCACCTTCTGCACACCTCTCAGCTTCTGGCAGAGCAAGTGGCTTTCCAAGGGGCTGCCTGTATTGAGCAGCTCAGATAAGTACCTGTTTGTGACCTGCTGGTCCGATAATGCTCGTTGTCATATAGGAGTGGCAGTGTGTGTACACTATACTGCAGGAAAACGGTTTCTAGACCAAAACTTGGTGTGAGCTGCAGGAGCTGGAGCTCGTCTCGTAACTCTCCAGAGGAAAAAATGCTCTAAATCAGAAGGAAAGTTGGTGGGCTTGGTCGGGCCGGCCCATCTGCTCTCAGCGAGTTACTCGCTTGGAGTTTGCTACTTTGATGTTCTTGTTTCCTTGCACAATGAGTCCCTGCTAACAAAGTGCTTGAGAAACCTTGCAACGACACAGCAGCCGGCTTGCTGGGAGGACAGGCAGAGCATCCGCGCCCTCCATCCACCTAAGCTGCTCTTGCAGCTGTGTGCCTGTGGACGGGTGCTGCTGGGGCTGCCTGCCAGCCATGGGCTGACACCGAAGGCAAGAGCTTGAAGGCTCAGTAAAATTGAAAAAGATGTGTTAGTGTAGCATGAGTAGCTGACCTGCCTGCTGCTCCTCTTAGTGTTGCCTCTGCAGGTACATGTGAGCATGTTGTGTTTTGTACCTGTAGCAGTCCTGGACTCAGTGATGAGCAAAGGTTTAAAAAGAGGATTGAAGCAATGAGAGGCTGGAAGGTGGGTCGGGAAGAGCCCCAGGTACACGTAGCATGTGAATTTACTGCTGACTCCTCTGGGGAAAAAGAGATGGCACCTGGGCAGTAGTTTGCAGACATGGAGCTGAGTAGGTTTTGAAACCCAGGAGGTGAGTTCTGTGGGCTGGCTTTGGGAGCAACGGTCTTGGGCAGGGGAAGCACTGTCCTGTCCCTTTGGTTTGGTTCAGCTGCTTGGGAGCGCAGGATCCCCGGTGAGGGCGGCCGGCTGCGGCAGGGCTGCGAGAGCAGCTTCCAGGGTGGGCTCCTCGCTCGTCTGGCTGGCAGAGTTCAGGGGCACTTCACGGACGCTCCTGGAGGCTGTTGATCAGTGGTGGCCATAGAAAAGCTAAAGAAGCAACAAATAGCTGAGGTTTTATCTTAGTACGTAAGAGTTTTAGGAACTGTACCTTAAATGAACCAGCAAGCCAACTCATAACTCCCAAATGGCATTGCACGTTCTGCTGTAGCGGAGAAATCTGGTTTCTCCCCTGGTTTGGAAGGAGCACGGGCATTCCTTCAACGGAAAGGTCTGCCCTTATCAGTGCTGCTGTGCCAGTTGTGTTCCTGACATCTATAGAAAGAGGGAAAGGTTGCACTTGTTTTGCAATTTCTAGAAAAGTCTTTTGTCTTGCTTTCAGCCTGGCCTCTTTGAAGAGTGCTGGGCTCTCTTCTGTCATCATCTTAAACCCACTCCCATGTTGGGGTATTTAATAACTCCTGCAGTTCCTGGCCTATTGGCGTGCATCTTCTGTGGCGTGGGTGCAAGTGGGGATTTGCACATGTGTGTGGTGCGTAGCCGTGCACACCCTCCTGAAGATTTGAGCTTTTATTCTGGGAATCCAAATATAGTTCCATGTGATCAAGTGCTCACGAAGAAATCAAGTAATCCATACTTGGGACAAGTCCAGGGCTTAAAATTCTTAATAGCCTTGTTCCCGGGCTCTGCAGCATGTGCTGTGCTGAATACGTTTTGAGAGTCAAGGTCCTTGCTTCTGATGGTTTAATTTGGAGAATGAGTATCACTTAATAGTAGCATTTTATTACATTCGTTTCACTCTTACTTTTCAAAGAATTCTTCTGATGCATTCAAGCTCCTGCCCTTTGGATGCTAATGGACTTCTGCTGAGATTTTGTTTTTGTTATTACGTAGCACCAGGGCTCCCATTTGCAGGGGCTTGGTATGAAGAATGCTCTGCCCTGAGACAATGCCTCCATTCACGGGCCCTGATACAATGGGGGTGGAACAGTTATAATGTAAATTAGTATGCAAAGCCCCATCCTAATCAATGCGTTTTGCTCAGTGTCTGTGCACTGCGTGTACCACTCCTGCAAAGTGCTGAGTTGTTCCTTCTGCACAGCCAGACCGTCCTGCACATTTCAGTGCTAAAATAAATGTGTTCCTGAATCAGTTTTTAGAAAGCAAGAAAAAATACCCAGTTCACATCTTAGCAAGAGTGGAGCATCTGCAAAAATCGTGGTAGATGGAGACCAGCTCTATGTGATGTCCGCAGCTATTTTTGCCTGTTCTTTTTGAAGTAAAAACCACTACAAATAACGGTTGGTCCTTGCCTCCTACATCTGTGTGGACTGCTGGAGCAGAGGGACAGCGCAATGCTGGCGGATGGGGAGAGCAAAAGGCGCTCCCCTGAGACAAGGCCGGCTCACCACCCCAGCACTGCACAGTACCGGTGTCTTTATGTGCGATATTGCTCATCTTCCCAAGAGCTGCAGGTAAGCATTAACCTGCAGCAGATTATTTTTGCATATATTCTTTTAGTCCATGCATGTGGTCCCTTGTTACTGACAGTCACAAACATCTTAGCAGCTACGCAGCAGATGTTTTGTTTGATGGAGTGGTAACGGTGCTGTTTTGTCCTAGCCTGAAGTTAAGAATGGCTTGTAAATGCACTTCTGGCGATATAGTTATGCAATTTAAAATGTAAGAAAATCAGGAGTCTTTGGACTGACCTGCACATATCCAGCAGGCTGAAACTTTAACTTTCCTAGCCTATAACCAACGAAGTAATTGAGCCTGAGCAGGGGAAAGCCTGGCAGAGGATCTGCAGCTGTTTGGTGGTGATGGTTGAGGAAAGGGAATCATCCAAAGGTCCGGACTGAAGCAGCTCAGGGAGAAGCGGAAAGGTCAGGATTCTTTGGCATCTGCATGCGTGCTCCCAGTTTTCTGAGTGCCATGGTGCTCTCATTGCCCAAAGCCAGCCCACAAACCTGCCTGTGTAACAAATTCTTGCTGTTCAACGATAGCCAGGCCTTGAGAGAGTGTTTTGGCTGGTGTTTCTGCATTGCTGTAGCAGGGCAACATTGTGCATTAGAGGAATTTGCAGAAGCTTGTACCAGAGGAGCTGTAAGTAGAGGCTGTGCGTGAAGTAAGCGTAAAATCCCAGAATTTATAGCAACTTTTGCGAAGTGTCATCACTGAGAGACTGGAACAAAGCTCTGATGCGCTGGGTAATATCTGTATCTTTTATGAAAGTAGTGTATGGTTCTCCATTTGTTCCTTTGATAACACCTTTTGATCTAATGCCGGAGTAAATTAATCCATCACAAGATGGGGAACAGCGACTCAGATAAATCCTTGCAGAAATAAGGAAGAAAGGCTAATGGGGGAGCGTCTTCTGCATGGCTCTAGCCAGGCAGAATTGGTTTGTTCGTCCAAAGGTTAAGCCTGCAATCCGGGGGAGGATACCAAATTCATTTAATTCACTCTCATTCATCCTAGCAGAGGGCCAACGTAGCCACGTTTTGCTGTAACTCCAATACCAAATATCTCGTATATCCTGATACCATGGGATGTGCTGGGTGCGTGGCGTAGGCGCAGCCTAGGCATCCTGCACGGGCTCAGAGCGGTGGCGACGCACTGCCCCTCTTATTGGGGTCAGTTCGTGCGCAGCCCCAGTGCGTCGCGGCACAGCATGGCACCCGGCACTGCAGCGTGGCACTCTTATCTCGTGCAATGTCCCTGTACCACCAGAGCTGCCGGGTTGCCCGTTGGCTGTGGTGCCAGCTCCCACAGGGCACGTGCAGCAGCTACAGTCCTGCGGGACGTATGAGTTGAGGCCAGGCGCTACGTGGAAACAGCTCTCCTGTTTCTGTGTCAAACTGGCTCTGAAGCGGCACGGCCGTGCTGGTGCAGCGCCGCACCCCGGCTAACAGCCCCGAGCTGGCTCGTCTCTGTGCCGTGGATAATCTCAGTTTGGATAATCTGGCTGCGAAGAGCTGGGAGCCGGTGGCATTAGTGAACCTCCGGGCCCAGAAAAGCGTGGAGGTTGAGGGAATGACCTGGTGGTGCCCAGAGCAACTGCTGGAGAGGGCCGGGGGGTGAAGCGAGGGGTGCCGGAGGCAGCTGAGATGTACCATTGCTTGCAAAAAAATACCAAGATTGAGAAACACACGGTTTGTCCGTACACCCTCTGGTTGGTACCTAAAGTGAACAATTATGCTTTGTGTTGCAAAAGCCATTTTTAATCTCTCTCAATCTCAGCCACGAGGCTCTAAGGTGAAGGGGTTTATAGAGACCAAAATGAATCGGGCCCGTCCCCTTCGGCACCGGGAGGCGGCCACCAAGTGATGTAGTCCTGGAATAGCTAGCCCGTGTGAGCTGACGTGCCCGGATGGCCCTGGGTAAGGTCTGAAACACAACGAGTCCCGTGGCTGGGACAGGAGGCTCCAGAAATCCATCTCTGGTGGCTCCTGGTATAGTGGAGCAGCCAGCGGTGGAGTACCACTGGATGGTTTTGTTAGCGAGTGGTATTTAAGCCAGTTGTAGCTGATGTCTGGCCTTAAGGAGGCTTGTCACCCGTGCTATTTTCTGTGAAGGCTTGTTTGACCTCTGTCAAGTGACAAATTAGCCGGGCAGTGTGGGTTGGAGACCTGGCCCTCGAGTCCCACCACACCGAGCTACCTCCCTGAGCTGCAGCTCTTGTAAGCATCAATACCTTGATGGTGTCCATGTGCTAAGCCTGGGAGTACAAGAGGGTCTCGGAGCTGTGTCGAGGTGGTGCTGGAGCATGCTGTCGCCATCCTGCCTCTCCAGCTGCCAAGAAAAATAAGTCCAGGAGCTGCCACAGTTCAGAGGAACTCCACTGCAGAGGGATTTTCAACCCAGACGGGCTCCGCGATTCAGCTCGGGGGATGGCCCCGAAAATGATTGCACTTGATGGAATGACATGGCATTCATGGTGGCTTCAGCCAGCAGTTCTGACAAAAGCAACACTCGGCAAGCAAAGCTGTGAGTGCCCGCTGCGGCACAGGGCTGAGTCGATCGGTGGCAGGCGGCGGTAACGGCAATTTCGGTCACCCACATGCCTATTGATCTGGTGTTAATTCAGGACGCGGTTTAGGGAACTGCTGCTGGACGTTGGCAGTGGCTTTTTGTTCTGGCTGTGCCAAAGGCAGCTGCCCCTCGTTGCTGTGCGCCATGGTGTGCAGGCATGTTAGAGGGACACCGGGCTGGCAGCAGAACTGGACGTAAAAAATGGCAAAAACGTTTTCAAGCCAAATAAATTCCTTGATCTGCTTGGTAGCAGTTACATTGGAATCGCTGATGGAAAGCTGGAAGAAGCCATAGCGATGTTTCCTGAAAAACAGTGTAAACCACTGTTTCACTGGAAAGCAGATAATTGTTAAGAAAATAGTATAGGAAGTCATTAGAAAGGCTGAAAAGCGTATTGAAAACTTGCAGCGTTGCTGCAGGAATTGAATATCACAGTCAGGTCCCCGGGCAGGGACTCTGGTAGAAGCGCAGATCAGGCTGGAGGAGGCATGTGCAGTTTAAAGCAGATGAATGAGAAATGGCTTGGGTCATGTCCTCATCTGAAACGAATAAGTAAATGATGTGGGTCTGACCTTTACTAGGTGTCATGATACTGTTTGCAGCCTGTGCTCTTGTGTAATGGCCCATTCACCGTGATCAGCAAACTTAACTCTGCAATAAGATTATCTTTTTAAAGTTTTTAAGGCTTCTTAATGGACATAGGTTTACAGGGTAGCCATCAGAGGTGAGTCGTAGAGAAAGCATGACAACATTTCAATTGGTTTTGGCCTTTTATTTTATGGGACAATTTAGCACTGAAAAATGTAAAGCCTATGGAACTCAAAACTAGAAAATTTCAGAGTAGCAAGGAGTTTTAGGGTTTGCTAAAACGAATAAATAATACCACTTTCTATAAAACATTGCCAAGTATAATTTCTACACAGCTGTCCTTCCGAACCTGAGCCTGCCCTGCCCACTTGAGAAGGAACTGCATTTCAGAGCATGTTGTAGGGTTATTGCCCCTAGAGTTTTCCTTGCCATTTGTCTCTTGGACTTCGTGCAAGCGTTTCCCTTGCTATCGTTACATAGAAGGTGGGTTTGGAGGGAACACCAGTCTATGAAACTCCCGTGTGCTGCAGGCCAGGCTGTGGGAGCTGCTGGGAATGGGGAGGGCTGGAGATGTTTCCCAGAGCACACCAACCCCAGCGGATTAGCTGCTGCAGCACAGCAGTTCGGTGCAATGGGGTAGAGATAGACTTTACCCATACAGTACTGAGGTGTTAACATGTTCCCTTGAATTTTAAATAAATTGCTTCATATGCAGGCTTGGTTGTGACTCACACCTTTAGGCTGATGGCAGCAGCAGAGTGTTTAACTTGCGCTAAAATGAGGACAAAACTCGGCCTAAGACTTGAGTCACATGTTAAAGATGCAAAAGAATTAAGGATGGCCCATCAGAACTGGAAACAGGTGCTTTCTAACATTAGAAAGTCAGAAAATTGCTCTCTTCATGGTATAAGGGTCTTGCCTCTGCACTCTGTGAAATGTTTAGTTTGCCTTTGAAATGGAAGAGAGTGGAAATGGTATTGTGGATGATCTTTGATTCCACATTGACTTAGAGTATAGAAAACCATACTGCTGATTTAAAAAAAAAAAAGGCAAGCTGGATTAAATGTGCTGGTTAAAGCTGTTCTTGTAAAACCATGTGGCCACTTACAGGTCCAGTGGGGTGGGGAGGTACAGAGCAGTAATGGGAAATCTGTTTCGGGAGGTCTGAGGGGAGGCGGAGAAAGGAGAAAGTAAAACACAAACCCAGAAAGCTAGTGCCAAAGGAATGGGTGACTTGTCTTCAAATCCTTGCACTTTTATTTAACTTAGTGAAAGTAGGTTGTGACGGTGCGTGGGTCATATAGAAACAGCTTGGAAGTAGAGAGAGGCATGAAAATACCTTTGGATTCAGTCAGTGGAGACCTCTACCTATATAGACGGGCAGTGATATGGTGATGTGATATGAATGGAGCATATAGGTCCCATGTTGAGCCGCTGATTCTCCTTGCTTGTTAGTGGTCTCTGGTGGGGCTGGAGGAGAGGGAAGGCTGGGGAAGGCCTTGAAAGTCACTGAGCTCCCAAGCTCTTCAGGGTAATCTGACTTGCAGAGCGGCACACCAAGCCTGTTAGCCATTAGAACAAAAAAGAATTTCTGTGTGGATCTGTTTATATTGGTACTCTCAAAAACGTGGCGAGTAACAAGCTTTTGGAACCACTGGGGAGTTTATTTCAAGTATTGTAGATATGCAGCCTGCACTCTCCTTCTGAAAACAAGACAAGGACAGGGAGGACCAGAACATATGACTGATGTGCTTTGGTGAACTGCCTCTCCGGCAGCACCGAACAGCCTGGCAGGGAGGGCGGCTGTGCCGGGACATGGGGCAGAAGAGCCCGTCTTGGGCTTACGGCCGCGGTGTGTATCTGCGCTCCTGGGTCGGGCTGCTCCGTCCCGAGGCTGTGTCTGCAGGGAGCTGAACGCTCCCGCAGGAGCAGGTTTGTACAGGAACCGCGTCCAAACCGGGCTCTGACTAATTCAGTTAGAACCCCGGTGCGTGCATGCAGGCACTTCGTGCTGATGCCAGGCAGGGTTTTAAAATCTGGCTACGTTAGCTGCCTTGAAAAACATCTCGGCTTATTATTGTGAGGTCCCTTATAAAACAATGCTCACACAACAGTCTTTTTAAAGTGAAAATTGAGCTGCTGCAGCAACCAGTGCATCCTGAAATCCCTGACAACTGCCTTGTAAAGTAATCTTAAAGCCTATCTGTCTTGACAGTGCCTCTTAATGGCTTACTAATAATGCTTTAAGATTTGCTGGAGCTCTGCCACAGCCCTGCTGTAGTTTTGTAGTAGTCTACTATGCTCTCCTCCAAGCTGAGATCCCCTCGGTTTTCCACGATGAAGCTAAATCCCCCCAAACTGGGCACCTCGGAAGGTGTTTTCCAAGTGCCCTGTTGAATGGAGGCAGCTGGAACAGGCAGGGAGGGATTCTCCGTGGCTCCTGGCATGGTGCGGTGTTCAGGAGTACTTTCTGTTGTGGTAGAGCTGTAGGTTCGTTATCATCTATAGCCATTTTGTCATGGGTGACATTGGAGCTACTAGGATTTCTAAGAATTAAGGTAATTGCATGAATTCTACAGGCAAAAACTCCAGCTTCATAAACGCATATTTTGCTATGACTTCAGTTTTGTGCCTGTCGGTATTGGGGAAGGGGTCGTGTAATCCAGACATACAGCGCTGGATTAAATTATTGTGTGCTGCAGGGTGTTAAATCTCAGTTTTTGCTCTCCTGTGTATGGGGGGAGAGGGGGGGGAATTACTGGTACAGACCAGTATTGCTGCTAAGCTGAAGGATGTTTTTAATCTAAAGTAAAATAGCAACCAGAATGCTCAGTGCATACCTGGGTTTTAGTCATCGCTAGAGAAGGTTTCATGTACAATCCTGACAGCTCTGCCGAAGGGGTGGGTGCCTCCAGAGCCTTTGGGGTGTGTGGGGAAGAGAGACGTCAAAGCAAAAGCAAACAGAAGGGAAGAGCTTTGCTGGTGAAATATTTGAATGGTCAGTTTTACTTGGTAAATGTTTAGGAGAATGTGTAGGTTCAGCCAAGCAGATGAAGAGTCCTTGGGCTAAAAAGGGAATAAAATGCAGCATAAGGCTGGATTTTATATTTAAAAAGTACTGACGTGCTGTATGCTCTAGCAAACAGGCAAGTGCCAGGCTCTCCTCTGGCCGGTCTTTCCTCCCACTCCCCTGGGGTTAACTTATGCCGTGTTAATAATTACTAGAATGTACTTTCAGGCAGGTTATTTGTTTTCCCTCCTCATGATGTGCAAGAGCGGATAATGAAATTAATTTGCACACTTTGTGAGTTTGCAAAGCTGGCTTCAGCCACGTTGCCACGATACTGCGCGGGTGCCGGCGGCTCCCAGGGCCGGTGTTTGCACAGCCGGGGCAGCGCGCTGCTATCGTGGGTAAACAGAGCTCGGAGGGTAGATGGGATGTACCCAGCCATGAGAAATGCTCTCTCCCAAGCCAGCACAGAGCGTGCAGGATGTAAAACCCCTCTCCCAGAGCGTTTAACTCTGCTGATGCCAATCAGTTAAGCAAGTAAACAGCCAAACGAAGCCCTGAAATTCCAGCGTTGCTCCTGCAGGTTGTGGAGCTCATGGTACCGCCGCTCGGGCAGCCATGGAGCCCACTGGTGAATTCAGATGTCATATTATACCCTTGTCTTTAAGTAATGAGTCCCGCGTCCTCCAGCTTGAAGTTTGTGGTACACAAACCACGGTGTTTTCTGGGAGCGCTGGGCAGTGGTCCTCAGAGCTGGTTGGGCTGTTTTCAGTTAGGAGCTTGCCGGTAAGGCTGCGGGGTCCGCGGGAAGCTCTGGGGAGGTGGCAGGGCTTCACCATGCAGAGGGTGGGAACCGCAGCTCTCGGTGTTTTCCGTCTCCCATGCCATTGTGCTTGGCTGGGGGGTAAAAGCAGTTTGCAGGCATAGACCTGGTTGAGCCATTTGCTGCGCCCTAATTCACCGCACAGGTACGTGCGGTAAAGGACTGAGCCTGGAGCACAAAGCACCGAGACTGTCAAAGCCCGACGCTCGGGTTGTGCTCTCAAGGCCCCCCCGGGGCCGAGCTCTCCGCCGGCACCCCAGCGGGCATCTGCCTCCCGGTGCGGGTGGGAGCAGGCTCGGCATGGCCCCGTGCCGGGCTGGGTACCGCCGTGCAGCCCGGGGGTTGCGCCCCAGCTTGTGAGAAGGTTTAGTCCTCGGATCACAGAGACAGAAGCTGGTTGTGCTCAGCTCTCGAGGCTGTCATTCGCAGGTGGTGTGGTGCTTGGTGTAGTGTTACTGGGATGACTGAAAATGTCTCCTTTGCCTGCTGTGATCCTGATGAAAGCACGTGTGTGGTCTGCCAGGTGCCAGCCACGTCAGCCTGGTGCAGACCTGGGGGACCAGGTATAAATAGCACCACTCCGGTTGTACCATTCCTACCTGTATCCTAATGATTTATGCTCCAAGGCTTGGCCCTACAGGTCCCTTAATGTGTTACTTTGATCTGTCTGCAGACTGGCTTTGGGCTGCTCTTGGGGCAGAGACTACCTTTCACTTGTGGCTTCTGTTTTTCTACCCTGGGGTCAATAAGCCTGACTTTGATCCCTCCCTTCTCCAAATTTTGCTACTGAGCTCCATGTTGTCACATTGGGCTCCCCAGCCTGGGGGAGGCAGGCGAATCCAGCACACAGCTGGGAGGCAGACCTTTCTTTTTTAAGGAAGACAAGGAGGCAGCAGAGAATCTGGGTTTTTTTCCCTCAACTTGCCACATGCATGTTTGGTCTGAATATTGCCTTTTTGAAGATGCTCAGGCTCCTGGGCGAGCCACGGTGGGGATGTGCCGTGGGACAGGGGCATCTGCAGAGCTTCATGCTTCCCAACATGGCACGTGTTTGGTCAGCTGCTGAAACACAGCTCCAGATATTCTTAACTTGGCTCGGTTTTTGGCGAGCAGTTTAAGCAGTAGCTTTATAACAAATTGTCTTACAAGAGGCCTCATGTACGTTTAACTTAATTAGGCTCAGAGTCAGGAGAGGCTTTCGATTTTTTTTTGAAGGGTAGGGGCCCGTGTCCTTATGGAAATGATCTGTTAAAGCAGGCCCATTTTTACAGCTTTCCATCACTCCTGCTCTGATGACACATTCAACAATAGCTTCGTAGAGAAAATTGAATTTCCCCTATACAAGAACATACCCTTTTTGGTAAATGCATTCCTATGTCTTTATATACAATAGATCACTTTCAAAAGCACTGTAATTTGAGAGATGGAGGAAGAAGAGAGGAGACCTGCGGATTTGTGGAGAATTAACCTTGATTTGATTCTTTGCAAACCAGCAGCAGGGTTGTGTTGTGCCTGAACCTTTCCTGCCATCCCCTGGAAGAGGATGGCCACTTTGTTTTTACGTGTTTACAGCCAGGGTCCTTGGCAGTGTGCTGAGCCAGGCGAGAGCATCCTGGCATTGGCACGGCCGTGGGCAGGGACCCTGCCGGCGCCCGTGGCAGCGGAGGCACCGTTTGCTGGACCAGGAATGGGAAAACTGGATGGGGAATTTGGCTTCTGAAGCAAGATGAGCAGAAGTGACAAAGGTAACCGACAAGGTGCTTCTCCCCGTACGCCTGGCAGCCAGCAGCAGAGGGCATGTGGTTTGCCTGGAGAAACTCATGCTTCGTTTTTTTTCTGCGTTGGCTGCAGCACGCGGAGCCCCACAGAAGCCACAGCAAGCTTTTTTCCTGTTGTACAGCTTGTTAAATAGCAGCGTGGTGGTGGTCTGTCGTCAGCAGACGCACAGCTCCAGACGGAGCTCTGCTTCCAGCTCAGGCTGAAATAATCTGGGAAATCCACTGTTCTTATCAGCGTGTCGGGACTCGGGGAGCCGTGGCGTCTTTTTAAGTAGTACAAAAAGTGTGGTGACAGTTTTGCTGGGAGGGGGAGCGGCAGTGGCTGGGAGGAAGCATTAGCAGTTCAAAACTGTGCGTGGAGCCAGCTCCGAGAGCAGCACCGTGTGTGTGGCTGCCCTGCAGCCCAGAAATCTGCGCAGCAGACCTTCCACTCCCCCTTCCCTCCCTGCCTGCGCCGCAGCACAGACCTTTGAAACCGGCAGAAGCTTTTCCCCCTCCATAGCCCGGTTGTTGCCCGACGTTGGCTTCGTGCCGTGCTTGCTCCGTGATGCGTTCTTGAGAAAGGCTTCCCTGCCTGAGTGCTGCCCTGGCTGGCAGAAAACTGGAACTTGACATGGCCTAGACTTCTCCCCCCGCCAAGTTCCTTTCATGCTTACGGACTTCCTAGTTTAATATGAGCGATGAATCAATCCTTTCCATATCTTGAGGGAGAATGTCACATGAGTTTGGTGTTTTGCTGGGAGTGCAATGGGTTTGCAGCTTTGATGCATTGTCCTACACTGGGTTTTTTTGGTGGCAGTGGATTTGGCTGCTGTACCTCGTGGTGGACAGCGATGCCTGCGAGTGCTGAAGGTGGGAGGTCTGTCTGCTTACGACCGTGGGTTTGTTAGAGGAGAAGGAAACTCCTTCAGAGCAGAAGCTAGCTTAGGTGCCTTGAATATTCTCAGGATGTGCATCTCCTACTGTGGTGTTTGGGGGTTTAGGAGGCCAGTTTTCCAAAGCCCGGTGTCAGAAGTGCCGTGCGTGAAGCTTGTGCCGTGTCCTGGCAATGTCAGTTGGAGAGGACCTCCAGGTTGCCTGCTCCGCCTCTCTGCTCGAAGGCAGGTTCTTGCCAACACTAAGTCAGGGGTTATTATCCTTGCTGTGTGTTTCCAGTATTGGGGGGTGAATAAAACTTGGAGCAATGTGTTAATAGAAGGTTTGGGAGGCTAATGTGGCACTTCTTATGTAAGCCCTGTGTAACTGAAGTCTTCAAGTTAGTCTGGAAAATCAGAGCATCCAAGTTTTCGCTGTCTTCCCTTCTCTAACAGAATGATACTTAAAGGTTCTGGGTTTTTCTGATTCTGGGCATCTCTATTCAGTTCTTGCCCTGTCATTTAAAAGCTGCCAGTAGTATGGCAAACAAATACCAGTTTTGCTGCAAAGTGTTTTGTGTATGGATAAAACATCTCAAACCCACTGGCCTCATTTGAAAAGGAGGAAGAGCCAGATGGCCCAAAACAAAACTCCCGGGTTTGCAGACCCCAAATAAGAGTAAATCAGTGAAGTTCTGTGTTTACTTTTTCCCCAAAGCCTGATGCCTTCAGGGCCCCTGCCTGAAAAGTGGGGATGTGTGAGATTTGTTCTGTTGCCTAGTCCTTGCTCCTAAATTCACCAAAGTACTCCTGAGGTTCCCATGCTTGGAGGAAGCTTTACATGTTTGCAGTGGGCACACGGATGCTGAGTCGGGGAGAGGGAACCTGGGAAGAATTGTGCAAGAACGGGGAGGAAGAGAAATGTTTTGCTAAGTTTACCATGGTCTTTCATGCTCGCAGCTGGGAGAAGATGTTGCTTGGCTGTTGCGACATCGTGGACTGAACACAAGTTTAAATATAGAGATCCCGAAGCATTTGTTCAAATCCGCCAAGGCTCGGAGCGGGGCTTTCATTAGGCTGTAGCTGGTGTCCGCAGAGCCCATGCTGCGTGAGGCTGGTCATAGCAGACCTCCGAGCTGAGGGTCTCCTCAACTTGAAGCATCCTGTTGCAATGGCCATGGCACCTTTTGCAAAATATTTTTGGTTTCTTTCTTTCTCATGTGATTAACGTGCTTGGTCATCATCTCCTCTCTTGGGTTTAAGGGCTTGTTTAAGTCATGTAGGTTTCTTTGTAGTAAAAGCTGGTCTTTGTCTTAGACTTTTATATAATGAAGCATGCAATGGAGAAAATTGGGCAGGACTGGAGCAAAAGTCTCATTTGGGGTTTTAATGCAGCGTGTATGTACGTTATATATGTGTGTGCGTTTGTCAGTGCATGTGTGTGCATGTACATATGTATATACAGAGATACACACTAGGAATACGTAGTATATATTTAATTTAAGCAGCCCAAACTTATAGGGCCGGCTCTCAGTTCGCTGGTAAAATCTGCCTGCTGAGCCTCAGCCCAGCTGCGTTACGTCAGCGCAGATACCGAGTTCCCGGAGGCGAACAAGGCACAAAGTTATTGGTGATTTAGCCACGTAATGGAGACGCCTGTGCTAATTTAGACGGCCGAAAATAAGCACAAATGCATTCTGCTTTCTGTTACCTTCCTGAGCCTTCCCTTTCTGCAGCTAAGCAGCAGATGGGGCTTGCAGGAGCCGACACGAGCTTTCTGTAGGAATGGTGTTCACCCCGCAGCCTCCCCTTGGGACAAGTCACTAGTGCCAGGAATGGGAAGATGGAAAGGGCGCAGGTGGGGAGCACGGAGGAGCCTCAGCCCGGCCGAGGACGGAGCAGAGCGTGCCAGCAGACCCTGCCAGCCTCTTGCGCCTGGGTCCCCGGGCTGCCACCGGGACGGTGGGGTAGGTGATGCAGCTCTCTGCCAGGGCACCATCAGTCGCTGCTGCTTCATCTGTTACCCTTACGTTCACTGCGATTTAGTCAGCATCAAATCAATGACAGCGGTGGTGAGGAATTGTCTGTGCTAGCATGTTTCTCTGTCTTGAAAATCGGGCCCGGCTCGTTTTTGGGGCTTGGCTGATGCTTGTGAACCCCTTGAGCTGCACTTCAACAGCGCAAACCGCAGTGAGCCGCAGCCGTAGCTCCCTGCCGGGCATGGAGGGGGGCCAGAGCCTGGCTCCCCAAACCATCCTGGGAGCGGAGCGGATCATGCAGATTTGTGTTGTTTGTTAAGTTTTACCAGAATAAAGCAGCCCCAGGGAATCCTCGTCTTTCCCCGCCGGTGGGACCTCCAGGACAGGCTCTCAGCACGTTGTGTGGACCATGTGTGCCGTGGAGGCTCGTCCCACTTGCATCATGGTGAGCTGCGGGTAAAGGCTTTGTACTCCTCATATCTCTCGGCTCATGTATTTCTTTCCTGTTTTCTGTGTGCAGGATAGTTTGGGCTTCATTTTTTTCTCTTAAATGCATGTGACGTGCAATATAGTGTGCAGTCTGCTTAAAGTTAGCATTGAGGATCACTCTGTAAGCGCACAGTATTGCTTTGTATCAGTCCTTGGGATGTACTTTATTAGGGAAATATTCCCCCCCCCCCCCCATATGCAGCAGCAGTGGGAATATCTGAGTGGGTTCATCACTGTTTTAAGTGGTTGATGTGCAAAAAGTCCGGTAGATGATTGCGTTGGCAGATGTGGTTACAGCTCTTCCCTGGTTGAAGCCTGATCATTTTCTGTGCGAAGTGGAGAGGAGATGGGCGAAGCGTGGAGTCCTCCCTCTCGGAAGGTTTTGGTCCAAGCTGGTGATCTGGAGCCATCCCACAATCACACTGAGAGGACAACAGTGTCATAATCCGCTCTTCCACTCTGACTAATGGTGGTGTGGCAGGGCTGTACGCTACTCTAGCCTTCCCGTAACGCGCCGGCTGCTCCAAAGGTTTCCTCATCGCAGCTGATCCCACTCCCAGACCGCAGCTCGGAGAACTGACTGAAACAACAGTTTTGTAACCTTGGCCAGAAACCAGATAATCAGCAGCATCCAGAAATGTAGCAATATCAAGAGGCAGCTGCATATAGATAATTGAGGGAAGAGTTTGTGGGAAAAACTGCTCCCGGAGAAACCACACAGGCGGAGTGGTTGCTCGTGGTTGCAGGGTACTGTCAGGGCTTGCTTTTATTTCAGACTTGGTGTATCCCAAGAACAGTCCCAGCTGGAGTATTCTGAATCACAGGATAGTTGGGCAGAAATTTCCAAATATAATCTTGTTAAATAACAACACTTGGTGTAATAGAAAAACTTAGGAGTTGTCATAATTTGAGACCATTGCCCAGTCTTCTGATGCTGGGGCAGGAAATGACAGTCGCAGGTTACATGTGTAGGGCTTGTGGTTTAAGTTTAACCCGTTAGCAGGGATGGTTTTGTGTAGTGAGTCATCGCTGGAGAACCGTTGAGGAGTTGGACTTTCACGGTGCCCAGCGAGGTCTTGAGCATCATGTTTACTGTGGTCCTTGGAGACGTGGGTGCCCATCCACCTGCACAAACTGCTTGGCAGGCTGAGCTTCTCCGTTGCATTATTTTCTGCAGGTCCTAATAAACACCGGGAAGGGGCATCCGTTTCACAAATGATTGAAATACTAATAGCTGCTTTAATTCATGTTACTGAGTCTACTTGGCTGGTGCGTATTTGAGAAACCAAGCAAGCCTTGCCTGAGCCCCGTGCAAATACATCCAGATGTGAGTAGTTACAGGCATATCAGGAGGTCAGGAAGCCCTGTGGGTTAAGGCGAAATAAATATTTGAGAAAGGCGGAAGAAAGGACGGTTATTGTGGGGACCAGGTACTGATTTTGAGAACAGGAGAGAAGCCATGCAAAGAGGTGAAGAAAGATGTTTCATCTGTAAGAACTCCTGATAAGGAGCGACATCCCCCTTCAAAAGCCAGGAACAAAAAGATAGCAAGTTCCCCAGGGTAAAGAAAGAAGTTGTTGAGTTGAAGGTGAGGGCATGACGGAGCTGTGAAACTGGGGTAGCCCCAGATGTGACAGCAGGCAAGCATGCTTTCCATCGGCTGCGTTCAGAGCAGGGAAACGCAGCGATCTCTCAGTTTCCCTTGTTTTGGGTAGTGCTGTAAGAATTAGCGCCTTGTGCTGCACTATCTTTATTAATAGCTAATCTTTGTGATTATCCATTGGAAGGCTGCTGAATGAAACGCACCTGTGTTTGCATTGCTGGCTTGCAGGCCTCCTGCTGCTCGTGGGCTTATGTACCAATGGTGGAAAAAGATGGACTTTACTCTTCTGGAGCTGAGTTGGAGCACAAAGAACAATTGTTCCTTGTTCCCCAAAGTGCATGTCCTGCCAGTGCTTGCAATTTTAGGTACTAATCGTGAGTTGTGTAGGCCTAACAGGTGAAGAAAAAGCTGGCGAAGAGCAAGTCTTTGATGCTGGGAGCATGTCGGTGAAACAGCACTAAACAGGATGCACATGGGCAGTGCTGGGTTGAAGGTGTGACGGTGGCTTTTTTGAACATGCAGCCTGTTAGTGACGTACGCTGTCATTTTAGTGCAGACTCAGCAGGTGCCACTGTACCGCACAGCTCAGAGGTGGTCTTCACTGGGGTGAGAAACATCTCAGTGAAGGTATCAGCAGGGTGATGGAGAAGGGCACAGTTCAGCATGTTGGAAGACCTCAACTTCTGTTTTTCTCCCCATGCTTTCCAGCGCTAGGGGTGAGGGATCAAATTTTGGATGTGATCTATGTGAGTTCTTATTTTAAGGCGATTTTCTAAGATTTGAGGACACCTGTTTTTCTGGGACAGAGTCCTCAAAAGGAGCCTGAGGTTTTAAAATTTTCATGTTTCGATGGGGCTTGTTCATATTCCAACCTTTTCAGACCAAACAAATGTGTTGGATTTGTGCAAATAACGTCTGCGCCTCTAATTGCCGTCCTTGCATTGGAGTTTTTTTGTAATGGGTAAGAGCCTCCAGCCAGCTTTCTTCTTATTGTCTGGCATTTAAAGAAGTCTGCACAATCTTTTTTACTCCAAGCTGGCAGGGTATAGGCAGGCTCCAATGCACAGATCTTGGGCATGAGCTAATTTGTTGTGGTTTCAGAGAGAGATGGCAGGAGCCTGGCTGGTCTGCTCGCAGCAGGGCGAGAGAGGCTGTGCAAGCGCCCGTGCGGGGAGCTGCAGGAGGGCAGGGTTGGAGGGATGGGACGGGCAGCCCACGGTGCAGGCAGAGCCAGGGAAAGCTGTCACTCCGCCTTGGATGTATATACATCTGAAAGCATTTGAGGACTTCAGCGTTGTTTGCGTTTTCTCTTACTTGTCATAGATACGGATGTTGCTCGCTGTGCCCGTGAAGGCAGGAGGGGTAGGGACGGGGGGTTTAAACGTATGCCAGGGTCCGTTGGGTTTGTTAATGAGGATTCTCCTCTCCTGTCAGGCACGGTGTTGGCGTTGGCTGGCTGGGGCTGAGAGCGGGCTCCGGCTGTGTACATCTGTGCCCGTCCTGATTTGCCCTTTGCCGGGAGCCCCGTCCTGGCTAATGGGTGCAACTGGTCCCGCACTGCCTCCCAGCCATCCCAGCGGGGCCAGGCATGGAGCTAGCAGCACTGTCCTCCTCCTCCTCCTTCTGCAGCTCGGAGGGACAGATGACACCCCCCCCCCGTTTCCCTTCCCGTCCCTTTTGGGACCATTGCCTTTTGAGGTCCTCCACAGAAATGTTTGGTCTCAGTGTGTGGCTTTGGCTTGGCATGCCCTGGGCAAAATAAAAAAAAAAAAAAAAACAACAAAAACCAAAACATTTTTGACTGGTTCCTCGCCCCGACAAGGAGAGAGGAAAGGATGTGGTCGAGCTCCCAACAGTCCTGCTTCTCCATCCTCCAGGAGGGTGCTCCGGGTGCTCCGTGGGGACCCTGACACCCCCCCATCTGCCAGCCCCTGCCATGGGGGGAGGCCGCGACCAGGAGGGTCCCCAGCCCAGGCGGGAGCAGGAACGGCCGCAGGGCTGCCCTTCTCCCTGCCGCACAGGGTGACCGGGCTGCGTGTCGTGTCCGCTTTTCCAGCTTTTTCCCTGCAGCCAAAGTCATGTGTGCGATACTCCGGGGGCTGGGACCACCGCAGCCTTCCCTGCCGGCACCTGGGGCTGCTGGCTGGAGTCAGCCCTCCCAAACCGGCGGGAGCTGCCGTGTCCAGGCTGGCCAAGTCCCAGGGCAGACTCCCCCTCTCCATAGCTTCTTTCCCAAGGGAGAGGCATGGGACCCGTGCCTTGCCAGCTGCAGAGGGGTGCTGCCGGCCAGGCCGAGGGGCTGGCGTGTACGGGGAAGGCGGCGCACGCAGCCAGGGCTGGCCGCTGGCCAGAGGTAAACAGCTCCTTTGTTTTCCCGGAGAAGTACGAGGGATTATATTCTGTTGAGCTCACTCGGTCTCCCACTTCTTATTGTGCGGCAGACATGTAATCATCTAGTTCAAGGAGCTTAGTTAATTGTTTACAAAATAGGAAGGGTGATGCTTGTCTCCTGGTAGGGAGGTGAGGTTGAGAGGGGTGTCGTGGAAAGGGGGTGGCTTGTCCAGCTCCCAGATTAGGAGGGATTGAAGCCAAATTGTAATTCTGCAGCCCTAGATTCATGGCTTTGAAATGCTCGGCCGTCGCTCCCACGAGCTGGGGATAGATAGCTCTTCCAAACCGGGAATTTGTACCTCCCTTCTGACTCTTATTAAACGTGCTTAAAAATGAAACGAAGACTGCGAGCGTTGTTGGTAATTGTTGTGCAAATGTAATACTCCCTCCAAGCTGTTAAACAGGCCAGTGCTCTGTTTACATGGAGAGGCAGCCAGCTTTCCAAGTGTAATGAGTCAGCTAGATGAACAGAAGGGGCGCAGAATTAATCTGGCATCCGTCTGGCCTTTTCTCAGTTAAACAGGTTTTCGAAGCTCCACGTGAATAGGTACCTACCCTGGTTACAAACAGCCACAAAGACATCGGGAGTGGGCAGAATTTTTTTGAGAATAAATTGACAGTGTGCAGGCCATGAAACAGTTTTAGCAAGGCACTGGAAACGACGTGTTTTTAATTCTTGGCTGTTCATGGTTGGGAGCAGAGCATGCCCTGGTCCCAGCCATGCAGGTCCCTGTGCTCGTGACCAGCATAAGTGAAGCTGCTTGTTTTTAATATCCTTTGCAAAGTGCAAATAAATTGCCATCACCCAGCACATCATCTGAATTTCCACTTCTTAGATTTGCAGTGAATATTGAAGTGAATCCGTTCAGGTGGCCGACTCTGTGTCCTCCGCACTGACCCAGTGCTCCTGCCGGCTCCTGCCTCCTCCCAGGCGCATGCTCAGGCACTTGCTCATTTCTCCTGTATCTGTACCTTAATGAGCACCAGTAGGTGAAACTGAGGGGGAAAAAATTCTTAAAACTTTATGAATTGGTTAACAATGGCTGAGAGAATTAGGTTCTTGAGGCTGTAAATGGCTGAAGCTGCTTCTAAAGGAAGCAGTTGCAGCACCTGGGACCCTGTCGATGTGCAACATCGAGGGGACACCTCGGGCTCCAGAGCAATGCCTTCGGTGGAGCATCACCAGCACCAGGAGAGCCATGCTGCCGTGAAACGGGACATCTTGATAGCCGGTGAACCCCTGGCTGGGTGTGTGGGAACACTGAGGCCAGAGCCGCTCGCTCTTGGGTTCGGGTTTTGCAAGCTCCAGCCTTGCTCTGCTGGTGCCGAGCGTGCCCGAGGACGGCTGAGCTGCCTTTTTAAGGTGCTGTTTTCAGTCAGCTCTTGTGGTGCTTGAACTTTGGCACTTGGGCTGGGCTGCAGGCCCTTCAAATGATGAAGAGCAGAAATTTGGAGACACAGATTTCTGCAGTCGTTCCCTTGCTCTAACAGAAGATTTTCTTTTTCCATTTTCTCTTTATGGACATGCTAGGTTGGTATACTGAATTTTCTGCACTTTCCCCCTGTTTTTACTTCCCAGCTGCAGCGATGAGGAGGGCTAATCAGCCTGCTCGTGTCTTTGCCAGTTCAGGTCCTTTCCTGCTCTCACATCCAAAAGGAAAGGGCTGGGGGCTTCTGGCTGGGGGTCCCAAAACTCAGCACGGCACTTGGTCACCACATCAAGCAAGGGGACATGAAGAGGCCTCCATTCCTGAAGCCTCTGTCCCTAAACACAGGTAACTGTCCTCTTATAGCCCAGGCGAAGGAGTTAGGGCAAAGGATTAAGCTGCCTTGGAAAGCACAGTCTCCTGCTGAAAATGCCAGCGCCGGGGTGTCCTAGCACTGTCTGTGGCTGGTGCTTTGGTCTGGGAATTTTTGCTGCTGCAGGGCTGGGATGGGGCCTCTGAATCCCCTTTTTTTTTTTTTTTTCTTTCAAAAAACCCCAAAACCACAAACCAACCCAAAGGGCCCAAAAGCTTCTGAAGCGTAAATGCAACATTATATTATGAAGGGATTTCCAGGGAACTTCTAAAATACAAGGCTGATAAAAGCACTGGACTAGCGTTCCTCCAGCCTTTAACCTCCTGTCCTGCCCCAGCCACCCAGGCGAGATGGTGCTGGGCTCTCCTGGTGCTGCCCAGGACACGGTTCAAGGTCCACACTGCTTCATCGCTGGGCCCTGAGCAGTCGGGAGGGTTTGGCTCCTCTCCTCCCCTCTGTTTTCTTTCTCTCTCCCCGCCCACAGAATTCCCATCTTGTGATGGAGCGCTGCATGACTTTGTTCCTGGACAATTTCCTGCAATTGTAACTCTGCAGAAACCCAGCCGCTATTATAAGAAGTTAATGGGTGCAATGTGTAGTGTTGTCAGGTGGCAATTAGCTGGGGAAAGAGTTTTCAAATGGTGCCTGTTTATGCCGTTTCAGCGTAAGTACAACGAGACCTTTGCTGTAGGGATTGATGTGGGTCACTTCTCGGAGATATACTGTTGCACGGATGCTTTTTAGCCTCTGGTCTCAGGAGAGGAGATATTTTTGTTCACCTAAAAAGGCCTCGCCTGCTTTGGCTTCAGATGGTATTTCTGATCCCTGTTGCAGCTCATGCTTCGCTGTATTTCAGATGTCAGTTGTCTTTTCAGTCCTGTAACCAGGCAACACATGGCAGGAGCAGGGAGTGCTTTGTTATTCTCCAAATCGTCTCACCTAGGCCAAGGCACGGTGGCAGTGCCGGGCGGTGAGGAGCTCGTGGCAAACCGCTCCGGGAACGCTGTGACCCATTGGCGGTTTCTGGTCTAATCTCATAATGGCGACATGTTCAAAAAGTGCGTTTTATAAGTAGGTTTTGTAATTTAGTGATGTGTGTGTTGGTCCTGCAAGTGTCTGGGAATTCAGTGTGGCAAACTAGGGGAGCAGGGCTGTCCTTGCCCCAGGCGTCTACCCAGAGGGTCCATCCCCATGTCCCTGCTCTCTGGATGGAGCTGTAGCTGCAAGAAGCTTTATGTAAGCTTGTAGTGATGCTGTAGGTGAAGAACAGGAGGGATATTGCTCTCCGTTTGGGCACGATCCATTTTAGGCTATCCCTTGCACATGAAACAAGTCCTGTTTGCAGCTGCAGGTCCTAGCTTGCTTCCCATGCGGAAGGTGGCAGCAGCCAGCAGTGGTTTTGCCCGCTCTGATCTGCATGCGTGGCATTTGGAGGTGCTCGGCCATCTTGGTGTTGCTGTTGAAGAGTTCAATGCAGATTTATACCCATGGGAAGTGTCCTGCCTTTTTTCCCCCCAGTGGAAAGATCCTTTTGAGATGTCTAACGTCTCTTTTCCTCTTTCTAAACAGACGGTTGATGATGAGGCGATGGCAGCATAAATGAAGATCAAGTAAGGAAGGCAGAACGATGCCCAAGGGTGGGTGTTCTAAAACACCACAGCCAGAAGATTTCTCTCTCAGCAACGACATGGTGGAGAAACAAACGGGGAAAAAGGTAGCGTGTTTGGTTCATTTGCCTTGCTTTAGGGATGCTGCCCCTTGTGCCTGATGTCTTCAAGCCGTGGCAGTACTGCATGTGGCAGGAGGTTGCTGTGGGCTGTTATCACTGGAATCAAATTTGTTTATTGCACTCTGCCAGCTGATGGGGTCCACTTTATTTCTCGGTGGCTGTAATACTTCTTGGGAAGTGCTGCGGCCGCATAGACCTGAGTTGGCCAGGCAATGGGGGGATGCTTTGGAAGATTGTCTTCTGCAAGTACTGTGCATTTGTAAGACGTTCTGCAGTAAGCAATGGAAGGACCAAGTAATGCGGTGATCTTGCAAGCGCGTGCTGTGTGAGGGAGGAGTTTCTCCTCCTCCTCCTCTGGCTGTAAATGCCGCATCTGTGTCAGACTCGGCTGGTCTTGCTTCACCCAGAAGTCTGGGCTCTGAGTGTGGCCTGACCGGGACTCAGCATGTGAGCTGCTCTGCTGAAATTGCTGCTTCTGGGGCTTTATTTGAGGCATTTAGGTTTTGACTGGGCTTCAGGTGATGTTATTGAGATGAAACCTGAGTTTAAGGATAAGTAAGTTCATGCTTCTCCTCTTCATTCCCAGATTCTTGTTTTGCTCCAGACTTCAGCTCTGCCTCCTCTCATTCAGCTTTTTTTCATCCTTCTCAGTATCGGTAGTTTGCAGTAAACAGTTGTGCAGGAAGCTGTGTACAAATGTTACCTTTAAATAAAAATTAAAGCCTACATCCACTGTATTCTGCTAAGGAAACAAATATCATCCACTTCCCTTTCATCTCCTTGCTCCAGTTTCTCAGCATTCCCCCAGGAGTTTCTGCCAGGCCCCAGGAGCTGAAGCTGAGCTTTGCAAGCACCAGTGATGCTGTGTCTCTTGTTCTGTCACTTCCCCTGCAATCCCACCCGTGTTGATGATAGTAATTCCTCTTATGACTGAGATCATATTATTGACAAAATGAGGAAAATGACAAATAACCAGTGCGAAAATCCCAGGCAGAAATTCGGTTATCAAGCATGCTGGTAGCATCTGCCCCGTTCCCCTTTCTGTGTCGCTGTACACGCACAGGTCTGGTTCAGGAGCCGTGCCGAGAGCCGGAGCATTGCCTCTGCAATTGCCTTTGCCGGGACACAGCGTGGGACTGCTAGGAGGGGGGCAAAAAGTGGGAGCAGGGGTGCTGGAGGTGAAACAGCTGCCCTGTTGCATTGGGAAGATACCAGCATTTACCCTGGCAAATGAGGCTGAGCCCAGCAGCACAGGATATGTAAATACGGGGTTTTGTCTGGCTGTGTAAGAAGCTTAATGTTGGCGCAGGTGCTTCGGGAGGGAGAGGATCAGTTATAATATGAATCAGCGCCCATTTTATTTCATCCACTTGCGGCAGCTTAAAGGCTGCATGTTATTTACAGAGCAGGTTTGTTGAGCAGCGCTAGGGACGCCGGGAACTGGAGTTATCTCCCGCTGGCTAAATAACTAGGACACAAATAATTTTATGCTTCCCATTCAGAGGCATCAGCGCAGACCTGCGGAGAGTGGTATTGAGTAAGGATGGGGAAGAGCCTTTCTGCTCACTTAATTCTGGTCTTGTCAGTGGAGAAGAAACTTGCAGGCTCTTGTCCTCCGGGTCTGAGCTGAGATCCAGCCTAAGTGGCCGAAGGACATCGTGCAGCCAATTGCCCTGTTTCTAGTTAACTCTGGAGCTTGAGCTGGAGCAGTGACTCAGGGTAAAAGCACTTGGTCGTTAGACCTCCTCCTTCCAGACGCTGTTGTACCTGCCTGTCAAGCAAGCCACTGCTTTTAATTTATCTTGCCTTTGTCAACACTTTCAAAGGCCTGAGCCTGCGACTTGGCACACGCTTGCTGGCGGAGACTTGCTAGGGAAGGCGGAGAGCGGCTGCGGCAGAGCTCGAGCCGTGCCGCGTGGAGGGACCCGCACCCACCGGGGCTGCCTGCCACGGTGCGTGCATAGGGCGAGCGTGGTGAAGCGATAGCTGCATTGCCACTGAACTGTTTTCCTCTCGGTGTGACCTTAATATCGATAGTTGTGTTAACATTAAACAGGCTTTACATGTTTGGGCTCCGAAGCTCTAGCACTGGAGGCGAGTAACGGTGCAGGATGCTCGGCGGTCCTGGTGTTGCGGTGGGCTGAGTGCTGCAGGAAACGTGTGAGTTCTGCACTTGAACACGTTACAGCCGGGCTCTCTGGGAGGCTGCCCTTTCTGCAGAGGGCTCGTGCTTTGTGGAAGAAGATGTGAGCTGCCGCCTTTCAGTTGTGGAGCTAATTATAAGAGGGAACTCCTAGCTCTCCGCTCCCTGCCCTTCCATAGGAGGGACCTATTAACTAGTGAAATGTCACTTGAGCTGGCGCAGCCACGAGAGCAAAGTGCTTTAAGGACTCTGTCTCTGTTGCCCTCCGTGGCCGACAGCATTAGATGCTTCATCTGCTTTGCTGCTGTTGAGCGAGGAGCTGTTTCTGCCGGGGTTAGCAGAGGCAGTGGGGTGGACGGTCGGGCCCTGCCAGCCTTATATGGCTGCGCACAGCCTGCCTGGGGAGGGTGCTCAGCGGCCCCGGAGGCTCCTGGTTGAGTTCAGTCTGAAGGGTTTTGTAAAAATATGCATGCCATATATGAATAATTCTCCTTTCTGCTGTAGATCCACAGATCCCCATACCAGAAGCAGATTACTCATGACTTAGGCTGAGCAGAGCACCGCAGCAAGAATTGTATCAGTTGTCGAAACCATTTCCTGATGTGCCCGGGACCGCGTGCTGCGTGGTTACAGCCTGTGCTCAGAGGCTGCAGCGGAGGATTTGTTGCTTTATGGGGAAATGCTCCCACTTGCATAGTCTAAATTGCATTTTTGCTGCAGTGGTTGAACTGACCACCAAGCAAAATGCGCTTGACCCCCAGTTTTTGCTTGTAGGAGCTAGCAGAGGTGAAAAAAAAAGCTTTTGCTTTTTCTCCTCCCTCTTCTCCCCAATTTCAGGAGAGGGAGCATACTCCTTATTTCTCAATTCTTTTTGAAGCCTGTTGGACTGTTAGGGCTTTCCTGCATCATACAAACAAGTGCTGGGCTGTGCGTCCAGCGCAGAGCCATTTGCTGGGGCATGAAACATGCAGAAGCACTGGGTGACTTAGATACTGAAGAGTTGATGTTTCAGTGAAGATAAGCAGCCCACAGTCATTGCAGGGTAGTATTTCTTACAAACCTCAACGCCTGAGGCACGCAGGAATGGGGCTTCAGTTCCAGTTGTCTCCATGCTTCAAATGTTTTATTGCAGCATTGATAATGACACAAATTCAGACTTCTTGAAACTTTGCGTGCATGTGTATGCGTTGTACTCTGGCTTTGGAAAGGCTATAAGGGACCCAGATTTAGGGAATACTGGGGTTTGGTTTCCACCACTTCCCGTGTGCTCTCTGGGTAAAATTCTGTCCATCCCTTTTTGTAATGCAGGGTACAAACACTTTTCCTGCCCCTTCTCTTCCGTCTCTCCCAGCAGAGACCCGTTCAGGAAACGACACATTGCTGTCTGTACTAGTGCAGGGAAACTCCCGCTCTCATAGCTTGTCCTTTTTGCAGCGTGGGTTGTTTTGCCCACGGCAGGAGTTTGGTGTGCCAGCTTGGCGTGGGGCATCACCCGGAGGCATGGGCGTTGCAGCCCTTGGTCCTTCTGGGCTTCTCCTCCCAAGCTACTAGTGCTGGTTTTGTTCGTTGCTGCTTACTTTTTACTAGCATTGCAACCTGAAATACTTTCAACTCATTTTGGAGAACAAAGGGCTTTGGGGATTTCCATCGCTGGTAATGCAAGTCTTTGCATAAGCGGCAGGTTTTGTTGGTGCTGAAGTGAAGGCATGGCTCTGGCGCAGCTCTCGGCAGGCGGTCAGAGGCAGTGGTTCAGAGTTTGTGTGTGGGCACGGATAGCACAACCCTGCTGTGTGCAGCTCGTACGGACAGAGAGGAGGAGGAGGCTGCAGATGCACGGCCCATCCTGTAAAGCAGGCTAGAGACTCGCTCAGCTCCTCTGCTGGAAATACCGATTTCTTTGCATGGGTTTGTAAGTGGTTGTACCTTGCAGGATTTTGCATTGAAAAGAACTACATGTTTGATTTTGCTCTGAGAACCGACATCTGGACAGTAAGCTGGCCTAGCTGGAGTTCTGCGTGAGGGTGAAAAGTGGCTTTTATTTGTCTATGTCATAAATGACCTGAGCAGACTGATATCAGGGTCTCTCTTGCTGATTAGAGATCTTTATCATGAAGAGAAGTCATCACAGATGCAGTTAAGCACTTCCAGTCCATACGCTGCATGCGTGGCTTATATCGACGTAGCATCTCGTGTCGGGCAGCTGCTGGGGGCTGGTTCGCGATCGGTTTGTGCTCCAAACCGTGAGGGGTGATAGCAACTTGTGATGCATCTTTTAACTGTAGCAAGCATAACTTGGGGTGGGTTCAGTTATTCATATAGTAAATCTTACTAAGAACATAACGTGGCAGTAGGGGATTTTTCCTGAAGTCATGGTCTGCCATCTCCCCTTTGCCGAAGCAGCTTTTATTAATGCCTACAAAGGGGAACTTGTTTCTGTTGCTGAGCTCTCGACAGTACCCCCATTCCCCAAACTCCCTCTCTTACCCTTGGCAAGAGCTGTCCCAGCCTTCAAGAGCCCCAAGCCTGTCTTACACACAGATGTTCATACAAGTTTCTCTGCAGTGTCGATTAATGTGGATTTGTTCCTTTTGTGAAACCTGATTCAGATGAGTCTGAGCTTACTTTAAACATGAGAAAAACTAAAAATGCAAACAGCTTTTACTCGAGAAAACGACAACATTCTTCATTACAAAATTGGAAATAATTAGGGAAGTAAAGCTTAAAATAAGAAAATGAAAATGCACGTTACTTTCACGAATATGACTCTTCAAGCTGGCTTAATTTCTCTGTGGTAGTTTCACTGCCAACTGCTGCAGGCATCCTCAGCAGGTCGCTGCTTTCCAGGGGGGAGTAAAGTTTGGATCTTCTGTGCTCCAATTAGTATAAAAGGTTATCGTTGTGCTACTATACAAATTAATCTTCAGAGCAGTGCCGGGATTGCCGCCACTTCCTTCGTTCCTTGGTATTTAATTTTGCTGAACTTACTGGATTAGCAGCTCTGAGCGTTAGGGCGAATGCAAACGAGAAGCGTTGCCCGAGCGTGCCCGACGCTGGGGTTCGCACAGCCATTTCCATTTCCATGCTGGGCTCACTGTCTTGTCTGGGAAGGTTTTTTGCCCAATTCCTCTGTCTCTCCTCCAATACGGACCTTTTAACAACATTGCAACGACTTCCTAGAATAAGTTGCATTTTTACCTGTCCAGCACTTTTTCTTGCTCCTGAGTGTGCAGACATCCCGTACTGGCATTAACACAACAGACGACTGACCTGACTTGCAGGCACCGCAGCCCCCCTGCGCCTGCAGGTTCAGCCTTTCGCACCACAGCAGCCAAGTCCAAAGATTAAGGGAATTTTAGAGAAGGTAGGTTTTAAACAAGCTGTCACCTATCGTCGTTCGCTTTTAAGTGGGGTGCAAGAGCAGTGGCGCTGCCAGCTGATGTCCGGAGCTGGGTTGCCTGTGAGGCAGAGTCCTTTTTGGGTAGCAGAGGACGTGACATGATGGTTTTGCTCCAGCTGAAATCTACGTTAAGGTAACAAACAATGAAAAGATTGGGGTTTTTTGTGTTGAGCACAATTGACCTCTTGTTGGAGCTCTCATCATGAAACTGGTGTCTGGAAGAAATGCCGGGAGTGTAGGAAATCCCACCGCGGGGTGCCGGGGGCTCAGCCGCATCCTGCCCTACTGCTGCGAGAGCAGGCAAAGAGTATCCTAGTACTGAAATACTGGGTGGAACAGCCTGCTGCTCGCAGGGTCCGGGCGAGGAGATTGCAGTACAGACAGTGAGCATGGCAGCTAATGTGCAGGGAAGTGTCATTTTCAAAGCGTCAGCTATGACTGATCCACCTCGGAGTCTTCTAGAAATATCTTTCTTACCGAGGACTGCCACCACTTGGTGCCGGCAAACCTGAGCCGCAGGCGTCGGGGCAGGAGAGGTGCAAATGCACTTTCAGAGCAGGAATTGGTGCCAGATTTCACCGGTGCTTTGCGCCTGATCCCGTAGCTCCCGGATGGTGGAGCAGCTCGGATGCAATGTGTGCAGGTGTGCCCTTAAGCATGGGCAGCAGAAGAAGAGACATGCACATGGTCTTCTCTGGTTTTATGCTCTTGTCCCAGGTCCTGACTTTTAAGGGTAAAAATCGTTGGGCTGATTGTTGTCTTGAAGCGTGGTTGAAGTTTTTGAAGGGAATGCTGGGGCCATGTCTCTGCAGTCGTTATACGCGGGGAAGATGGTGCTTTACCCCTCATGGACAGAGCCTCTTGGACACTCGGCACTGATGCAGGGTTAGTGGGGTTTGAGCGTAGCATTGCTGTTCGAGCTTGTGTTAAACTGGGGAGGGAGAGGACAGACCAACGTACCTGCTTGCAACAAGATATTCCTGGGAGATGATGAGTGGTCCCTGGCCTTACTTACACATCTGAGCTGTTAGAACGGCAGCTGGCAATAGAAGTGGCATCATTTGGTACTACAAACTGGTTTTGTTCGCGTCAGAAAAAAACAAGACAAAAGCATTTAAATCCAGAGCATTTAAACGAAATGCTGGAGTGTTTATTTTGGCTGTTGTGACTTTGTCCCGTTGCTCCACTGACTCCTGTGCTGAGGAAGGGCTGTCAGCAGCTGCTCTCAAGCAGGGCTGCCCTTCTTCGGGCTCTGAACGTGCCTTGGCTCCCTCCAACCACGAGCCACTGTCAGATAGGTTTGTTTAGCTTGCTTTACCAAAAAAGGGATTCCCCCACCCATTTTTTTTCAGTCCTTGCCGGAGCGCGGGTGAGAGGGGCCGAGTACTGGGTGTGCAGCCGCAGGGCTGTCACGCTGCCCATCGCGAAGGGGACGTGCGAACAGAACCCATTGGTCTGGGTGAACGGTTTCTCTTTAATCTGCGGGTGAAGTCTGGTTGCCAGACAGAGACTCGGAAAGAGGAAGGAGCAGTGTACACAGTGACGACGCGGTCTTGTGACTGCTGGCACAGGAGCCACCTGCCAGGGTGCTGAGTCTGATGCAGACAGCATGACTGGGCTTCTCTAAACAAGGGAGTTTCTGTTAGATTTGCTTGTCTGAGTTTCCAGCGATGGTCTTGCATGGTTTAATGTATTGAGATTCTTTTATTTAATCTAACTTTATATCTAAAGCTTAGGGTCTAGGCTTTGCTAGGTTATTGAAATCAGGTTTATCACAAAGCTTCTAGTTCTGGCCTTGTTTTTAGAGCAGTGGCACAGTGTTCCATGCAGAAGCGCTTGCTTAAAATAATACTGTTTCTCATATACGAAAAACACAAGTGCATGACTTCAGTCTGTATATATTCTCAGCATACTAAACTCCTGAAGTTTGAGTTATGTACCAGCTCTTGGTGGTCATGTGAAAAATCTTGCATGTCTCAATACTTGGTAACTTTGTCTTGCTCGCGATGTTTCTTCAAAATTTCTTCCTGCTGCTCGTACTGAGCAGTCCCCCGCATCGCCTGCTTCACCTCACTGCACGTTAAAATCCAAACCAACCTGAATAAATGAGACTGGTACAAAGCAGGCATAGGTCTGCCTCTCTGAGAAAGCAGTGAATGCTGAGCCAGCATCTGCATTGCTTTCCATGCTTTTATGCAGTACTAGTAGGTTTGTTCTCAAGGTAGTGTCTCCTCTTAAAATCCCAGTAGAAACCTGCAAGGGAGAGGGACACTTAAATGTTCAATCACTGGGAATGCCTTGGCTGGTGTTTGCACATAGTTGGGACTTAAAGTTGATCAACCCCAAAACCCAGATCTGGGGGAGAGCGAGATTTGCTGGGGCTGGGGCTGCTGGAACTGCTGCTTCGCTGCTGGACGTTGCTGCTGTTGGACCCGTTGCCCTGTGATGGAGGCAATTGCGGGAGCGCAGGCAGAGCTGGGAGCAGATCAAGATTCTTGCTGTCGGATGGAGAGTGCTGCCTGTGGACACCGGCAGAGCTGTACTGGCCTTTCTGGTACAAATCTTTACACTGACTGTACAATGCAGACCTTCTAAGTGCATTTGGCTGCAGTGCTGATCCTGTAAACGGTCAGTAATGTTAGCAGACTTACTGGCTGCCAGAATATTCTCCAGAATAGCATGTTAGCATGTAGGCTGAAATAGTAATGCTGTATTCTTGCGCTAGAAATACCGCACGCCCCAAGGAGAAGCCCTCAGCTTTCCACGTTGAACCAAGGGCTTTAATGCTGATTTTTTTTGTGTCCCCCAGGCATGCTCTGTGCGCTCCCCTGCATCCTGCTTCTGCTCGGGATCGGGAAACCCTTCCCAAATGATGGGGGTGGTTGCGTGTGCAAATCCTTGGGTTCCCCCACCCCAGCCCGCCTTCCCCTTGTGCTCGCAGCCAGGCGCATCCCCAGCTGTGCGCAAGGCATTGGCTCCGGTTTGCACATGAATTGGTTGCAGGTTTAGCACCATGCAGCAGCCTTGGTTGGCCTTGCGCTTCTTGAGTGATATTTTAGCTTGGTGGAGGCTCCTTTCTGCAAGACGCTAAACCCTGATGCTGGAAACCCGCAGTAGAAAGGAGAGGACAAGTGCTGCGTGAGGCTGGTGCAGGACTTTGAGGGGTTAGGTGAATGCAGTTTGGGGAAGGCTCTTGTTAATCTGGTCTGTTTTCTTTCTAGGATAAAGATAAAGTTTCTCTAACCAAGACTCCAAAGTTGGACCGGAGCGATGGCGGCAAAGAGGTGAAAGAGCGAGCGACCAAGCGGAAGTTGCCTTTCACTGTTGGAACAAATGGAGATCAAAAAGACTCGGATACAGGTACAGAAATGACATATTCCACCCTCAAAACGTGGGTGTTGGGGCTCGTGGGGAGTAGACAGTATACAATATACAGGCAATCTATACTGAAGTGTTGCGTCAAAATTTCCTGTATTGTTTAATTGAAGGAAGAGGCATGTGGACAAGAGGATAACTACTGTGGTATGGACATAACACATCTGGACCTGAGTGGATTAAGGTCCTTATGTTCTTAGTAATATATTTAACTGGACCAAGAGATGGCTCTGTGAGGAGGCACCTGTTTCTTTGGCTGATGGTCCATTCTCCTCTGTTTCTAGCTAGTCCAGGCTGAGAAAAGCCAAGAAGCAGTGCTGGGCCTGCTACTAAGAACTTGGAAAGTAAGAGGATAAAGCCGAGTAAAAAACAACAAGCAATAAAAAAAATGAGCTTGCATGCATCTGCCTGAAGTAAACTTGATATATATGTGTATATCTGTGTAAATACATATGTATACCTCTCCAGTCATGCTTTGTTGGTTTGGGGCTTTAAACTTTTAGCACTTCACTATCTTAAAGCTGAAAAATTATTTCCAATTGGTGTGTGCACAGGCGTTGTCAAACACGTGTAAAACTGTCTGGAGGTCATACTGACGGGCTGGAGGTGTGACTTTGGCGATGTGGCCGTCTGGGCCTGTTTTGGAGTGTTTAGGCTGGCTCTTTGGGGCTGGCGCGGGTTGTCATTAGGACCATAAGGACATGAAGGTGACCCATTTGCCCCTGTTCTTGGGACTGCCAAGGTTGCTTTGATGGTTGTAGCATGACTGAGCAGTGCGTCCTCAATACACGCCGGGTTTCTGGGAGGCGTTGGTGCTGCTGTGGGTATTGCAGCCTGGCTGGGTCATGGTCGGGCAGGCCACGTCTCGTGGCAGAAGAGCGGCTGGTACACGCGGCTCTTGCCCACTGTGGCCCCACATAACTACAGAGATGTTGAATGGGCTGTTTGATTTGTAAGCAATTGGGAGGAGCTGTTGCAAAGCTTAGACATGGAGAAAATAATGCTGTTTGGTTGTAAGGGGCTTAGCTATGCTTTATGGGCAGAGGTTTGCGTCGGTCCTATCTGTACATTTCTAGGAAATCTGCATTTGGAAGTAGTTCTGGTCAGGCAAGGATCAATAATTACGCAAAGAGACAAAATGGACTGGGAAGCTGGGAATATGCTTAAAAATGGTAAAAAAGATGTATTTGCTGTTACCCTCCAGTGAGCGTGTGAAGTGGTCTGACACGGGACGCGGTGCGTCAGCCTACGTGAGCTGTCGGCCGGTCTCCTCTGGTTCCGAACTTGGGAGGGCAGATTTTAAAAGGTCACGAGTGCCGCCTGGGTCACGCAGCCGCCGCGGTGGTGAGGGCTGTTTCGCAGGCGAGGACGTGCGGTGGCGTGTCCTGGGGCTGGCCCGGCATTTCTGTGGGTTTCTGTGTGCCAAATAGTAATTTTCGCAGTTGCTGAACTCCCTGTCCGGAGAGAAAATTTCAAAACATTAATTCATTTTGTTAAATGACAGCTCATACTGATGGCCGTTTGCAGGGATGAAGTGTCATTTTTGTGTTCGTGGCATGCAGATGGGCGGGTGCATCGCAGAATGAATAAATGAGGGTTTGCAGCTGTGGGAGAAGGGGTGGCCCCCAGACGCCAGGGAGCAGATGGGGTTACAGCCCGACATGGGTGATCTTTACTCGCTCTCCATGCAGGCGGGGTGCGGAGTGCTTTGGCATGGTTCGTGGTGCTGTATTGTCTCACTTGAATAAATTAAGGGCTGTCACCTTTGGAGGGAGGGTGGCCGGGGCAAGGCAAAGCTGATTAGCCAGAACCATAGCTTCTGCTTTTTGTCAAGGGTGTTTCTGCCACGTTCAATACTTTGTTGAGAATTTAAACCCAAACTTGCTTCAGGGCTGTCTGACCTTCGTGACAGCTAAAATGTCATGGTAGGGCTCCACCAGCTCGCTTTCCGTGTCCTCCAGCAGCAGTTATCTGTTCTTCAGAGGGCTCTGGTCTCTCTCTGGCTGTGAGAGATGTTAGAAACATTTCTGCTGGCGGCAGTGAGAAGGAAACCAAATTAAAAAGAGAGCAGCAGGGTAGGGAGAGCAGAGTGCTGCTGGGGAGAGGCTGCGGCTGCTGCAGGGTGCAGAGGAGCAGCAGCACAGCCCATCACACGCCCCTGCCCATCGGCTCCCGCGTTACCCCTCTGCTTTCAGCAGGCGTGTGACTCTCCATCTTCGGACACGTCTTCCCCTTCCTCTTTGGAGCTCATCCTTCCCGGGGAAGCGGGTGTGCAAGCGGCAGGGCTGAGCCGAGGGTCGGCAGCCCTCCGGTTCCCTGCCTGCACACGGGACATCCGGAGCCCCGGAGGTGGTCATTGCGCTCAAAGACGCATTTAGAGACAAACTGGGCTCGGCAAACGCTGGAAAGGGGTAGGCGAGTCTCCAGCAACCTATTTGGTGGAGACTAAAGAGAGGAAGTGACTCAGCTGCTGGGGAGGAGATAGCAGCAGGGAGCTGCAGATAAACACGCAGAGAGTCAGACTGATACTTAGCAGGAGCTTGTTTCTCTTCTCTGAGATCTTTTACTCCAGGAATCAGATGCTTGAGATGGAAAAAGACTTACTGGCACCTTGCTCCCCTCTTGCACCACCCTGTTGCAACCGTGGGGCGTTTCAAGCTCTTCTGTTCCTTGGCCTGGCTCGAGGCCGGCTTTCTTCTAGCAGGTAGAGGCGTGTTTGTAGGTGCACAAAAGTTGCCCACGTCATACGGGGGCGGAGGGTTGCCCCCGAGCTCGTGCACGTGTAATCAGCATGGCACTCGTCTAACGACACACCTCTGGCCGTGCATGCTCAAGCGTGCGTGGCTAGCAGGCCGCCGGAGGACGAGCTTTTGTCTCGAACAAAGGGGCTGCAGTGCACCCACCCCGCAGCCCCCCGCTACCTCCCCGCTGCCTGGGCAGAAACACCACTTGCCTGCATCCCCGCAGGAGGGGGAGGCTGCTTTTTCTTGTTCTGTTCCTAAACTTTGCGTTCAGCTCTTGTGAGAAGTGGGATTGCAACATAGGTGTTTGCCGTGCCAGTTGCAGAGTTGACCTTAGATGGTTTATATAACGCAGTCGTGCTTCCTGGGCTGCTGTACACAGGCTGTCATGGGTGTTTGAGGGTAGTTTTGCTAGGGTATTCCACAGCCACATGGAATTTAGCTGGAAGGATGTGGGAGCTGGGAGCTAGGAGAGCTCTCTCTTTGCCTGTAGTGGGATATCTGTTCCCTTCTTTAAATGTTTAAACAGTAGCATGAATCCTTGTCCTGATTGTTGCAGTGACTCCTTTTCCTTAGCACAGTGTATCTGTTGCCTTTTTTCCCAACTAGCTCCGACTCAGCTTTGACGTATGTACACTGCACATGGTGCAAGAAAGCATCTCTGATGGGTTTGCCTTGCCATCAAAGGGCAGTGAAGCCCACCCTGGCCGGGTGTTCGGCAGCAGCCAGGTGCCACAGTGTGGTTGCCCATCAGAGCCTTCCCGTGTTTGCAAGACGTGCTGCGAGCGGAGGGTGTGGGCTGTTGGTGTGCCAGCCTGCGCCGGGACAGCCGGTGAAAACCCACGTGTGTTATTGCCTCTGTTTGCCTCCTCGGTGCGCGGGTGGCACCGTCCCCTCGCCGGCAGGTTGCAAACATTAATCTACATCTCCTGCGTGCTCACAGTGCCTCCCTGGATGGCTTTTCCATTTGCACTCAGGTGTTCCCAGGGGAGAGGTGTGTGTTTGGGGGCAGAGCTCTGCCCCGGGTCCTTTGCTCATGCTGGAGTGGGGCAGCTCACCCTGCCCTTCCTTTAACCCTGCTCTTGCAGCCCACTCCTTGAGTTGGCTTAGGGGTGTGTGCTGCTGGCAGAGTGCTGATGTGTTCAGAAAGCGAGCAAGTAAGCGATTTCATTCTTGATCTGTATTTGCAGCAGCCCGCCCCCAGCGTAGCGTGCCTTCACTGTGCCCTGATCCTGAGCAAGCGCTCCCAGCGCCGCATGGGGTTTGTTCCCCTACGGAGATGGGCTTGGTGTGGGCTCCTGGAGGTGCTGCTGGCCAGTACTGGTTTGAAGTGTATGGTTTGGGTACAGTAGGTTCAGTGCTAAATCTTTTAAAATTATCCCCTTCAAAATGGTTTCTAGAGCAACAATTCTGGCTCTCGGGTTCCTCAGAGTTAACTAAATAAACTGTCTTTAGGAAAAAAAATTGCATAAAGCTGTGAGCCTCCAGACTGTGCATGTTACAGATCCAGCACTGTGGGAGCAGCATCTCTCTGCCTGAGACTTCTCCTTCCTTCTCCTTTCACTCGTGCAGTATCTCCCCACATCCACAGACATTGCCGGGAGCCTACGTGCTGCCTGGCAGCCGCCGAACGAGTAAAGCCAGCTTTTTTCCCAGCAATTTCAGCAGCTTGTGAGGCTTCGTGCAGCTCCTTGTTTGTGTGCCACGCTGAAAGGAGGTTAGGCATTTAAAAAAAGAAATATTAGGCAATTGTAATACTAAGAAGCACGCAGAGGAGCGTCCTGCAGAGACGGCAGGGAGAAGGGGACAGTCCTGCTGGGAAGCCACCTGCGGGAGAGGTGGGCACGGGCGGCTGGCGCAGAGCGGGTCGCAGCGGCGCTCCTCCCGGCGCTGGTGCCTGCGGCGCTGAGCCGCGGCTGAGTCATGGGCTGACTCAACGGCACCAGACTGCCGACACCACGGAGCTGGGAGCTCCCCGCCTCCCGCGCAGGCTGCAGAGCGGACGGCAGCGCGGTGATTTCGTACGGGTGGGTTTTTGACTGCTCCGTGTCGTGCATACCGGATCAGGTAATGCCGCTTGAAGGTCAGCTGTGAAATGCACAGTCCAGAGTGCAAAATTCATTATATCCACTCGTACTGCGGACAGTTTCTTTAGCTGGATGTCAGGCTGTCGCTCGAGTCCCTTGGTTCGAGGTGGAGCTGTGGTTTCCAGGCCTTTAGTCATCATCGGGGAGAGTTAGGACTTAATACAAATCTCCGAGCACTGTGAGTTAATTCTGGTCTCCGAGAGCTCTCCCTGGGAGCTCTCAAGGCCTGAGAGAGGCTGGGTCAAAACTGCGGGTCTGCAGCAGTGCTGGGTGCCCTGTTACCTCCCTGGGTGCAGAAGGTCTGTCTCCTCTGAGGATTCACTTGGGAGAAGTGAGGAGGAATATGCTTGAGTTTATTTTGCCTTTGCAGGGTTGCTGCTGGTTTTTGTGCCTCCAGCCCCTCAACTTCCACTGCCACTCCTCAGGCTTTTGCAAAATCTCAAGGACTGGTTTGGTGGCAAAATCAGTACACGTAAGAGAAAAGCTCAGTTTTGTCCAAGTCATGTCCAAACCCTGCCATTGCTAAATAATACCCAGGCTTAAATAAATGCACTCTTAGAAGCAGAGGCACTGGAGGCGTGCTGTGCTTCTCACTGCCCTGGCCATATAGAGCTAGCACAGTGTTGGCGAGAGCTGCAGATGGGGTGCCCAGCCCTTGCCTCAGCACGTTTAGTCCACAACCAAATGCCTCACTTGTGTAAAGTTCCCCAAACACCAGAGAAATCCTATTTTTTTTTAAGTGTTTTGTTGCAGAGACTTCTGTGTCTCTGGCAGCTCTTGAGCCGGGTGTTCTGCAAACCTGAACTCTCCCTACAGCCGCCCCTCAGAGAGGATTTTCGGTGGGTTGGATGCCATTTAAACCCGGTGAGTGGTAACCTGAAAGCTAGAGCCCTCGGGTCCAGCAGCGATGGCAAGCTGCCTCCTCCTCCATCAGCCTGGCAGCGGCTCTTGACCAAGCGGGAGCCTGGTTCTCCCCCAGCGGCACTGCCTCTGACCTGAGCATGGCTGCTTCCAGAGCCCGGCTGGGATGGGAGGGGTGATTGGTTAGCAGCCGCTGTGGCTTCGGGTCATGGGATTTCTCAGCATCGCTTGATATTTTTTGTTGTTGTTGTTGCTACAGTTGTTTGAGTTGAACCAAACGGCGGGGCAGGCAGTGGTGGCGATGCCGATGCCGTGCATGCCGGGGGGATGGACCCACCGTGGTGCAGGGCACACAGAGCAATAGGAGGCTGCTGTTCTGGAGATGGAGAACAGCAGCTTCCCATGCTGTCAGAAATAACAACGACATCATCTGCGTCTGTTGTGGTCTCATGGCATTTTGATGGTCATCTCAACTCGGGGGGGGCGGGGGGAGAGGTGGCTGGGGAGGAAAAATGGAAAATGTGGCCGTGCAGCTGAAACGTGAAAGTCCTTAAGCTGTTTCTGTCTCCTGATTAAAAAAAATAAAAATAAAAATAAAAGCAATATCATGCTTTTAAGTTCTCAAATAATAAAGTAGGTGTAAGTGGGGCCAGGGTAGTGTCTGTCCATCCAGCTCCCCGACTTGGGATGTCTGGCAGCTTCTTTTCCCCCACCCTGAGCTCCCTTCCTGACCAGGCAGCAGGTTTCTGAGGTTTTGTGTTGCTGACCCCATGATTTCTTTAGACCCCATGATAGATTTTACTTAAGAAGCAGCTGTACCCCTGGAACAGCTACTGCTGAAGGTGCCGTGGGTGCCCCTGCCCCTCTGCAGAGCACCTCAGCTCTCTCCCAGAGGCTCCACCTTGGCATGGGAAGGTTTTGGTTTTTTTGGGGAAGAGCAGGGAGACAAAACCCCAGCCGGCCCTCTGAGCTGATCTGTGCGCACCGACCTTTCCCTGGCTTTGGAGGGCTTAGCCGGGAGCCCAGGGCCGAGCCCAGGGGCTCGTAGCTGGTTGGGGAGATGCTGCTGGTGGACCGGGCTTAGCGTGAGTACGGTCAGCAGGAGCTGGCCTCAGAGCTTAAAACTTCTGCTGCTTCGTAGGCTCCTTCGTGCTAATCCCCCAAGTATGTTATGTGACGCTAATTACTAGGTTAGAAAACGCTTGATGAATCAGATGACCTAAACCATCATCCTCTCCTGGAGCCGGCTGTTGGGTTGCCTAATGCCTGCGAGTGTTTTGAGCGACACTGCATGGGAACGGGCTCGTTAGTCACAAGTTGCGAGGCTGGCGAGGGAATCCGTGAGAAGCAAATTGCTGGCTTATTAGAAAATGCATCTGTGTACGAAACTGTTATTTGTGCACGTTTTCTGTTGCTGGCTTCGGTCTGATGTGTGCAGCTGGGGGACTCTAATGGGCTGTGCTGCATTGGGTCTTTCTTTGGTTGTATAATTTCAGTCCTTTTACTAAAATAGTCAAGAAACTGTTCTCACCTAGCAACCAGGGAGAGAGTGAATGTCAGAGCTTCTCCGTTTCTAGCTGGGCTCCATAATGCCGGTACAGTGTGGATAGACTGGCAAACACCAGCCTTCAGATCACCCTTAGAAACTCCCCGTGTGCATCAGCCATCTGGGAAGTGCTGTGCGGAAAAGCAGGTCGTTTTATGATGGGATCTGCCATAAATCTCCCTCCTCCCCCCGCCTCACCTCCTTAACATGCAGAGTGAGAGGTTGCAGTGTGCTGTGTCTCTGTGAACCAAAAATCTATCAATGATGGCTTTTTCCTTAATACAAGAGCTTTTATCAGCGCTGTCTGCAGGGTGTCCTGCCCCCAGCTCCCAGGAGGGGAGGGCTGGCCGGGCGGCTGTGCGGAGCCTTCCTCCCCCGTCCTCCCTCTTCCAGCTCTTTCTGTTTTGTGGGAAATGAAAGGTCTGGACCTGAAAATTGGTCTCTCTCGGAATTGTTCGTGTTTAACATGGAGATTGTTGTTTCTGATAGAAGCCTCTCGGTTCCTCTCGCAGCGGTTTGTTAGCCCGTGGCTGCCCTGGTGAGAAGATGCATTAACACGTTTCTGCACAACTGTGTTGTCTATCCTACAAGTCTAGGGAAAACGCCTGTATTTAGATCGCAGGCTATCACACAGCATTAAACCTCTCTAGCCGAATTATGCTTTTAAAAATACCGCAACCACTGGGGTCAGGGCCTGCGGATCCTCTCTCCCTGGGACCTGAGGTGAGCGGTGAGGACGGTGGGCTCAGCTACACGCACAGTGACCTGATGTGGTTGTAAAAGGGCTTCTTCCTCCCGCCAGCACCTCTCCACTGCTCCTGACTGTTGAATCCAACATCTCTGCCATCCTTTCATCTTAGCTGTGCAGGCTGAGTCTCTGGCTCTGCACCCTCTCCATCCTTCAGATTAGGAAACTCTCGCTGCTGTACGGGAGCGACTCAGGGCACCTTCCTTGCCGTTGTGCCGAAGCAGACCCTGTTACAGCTTTTCCTCTCGGTTTCCTTTTTGGCATCTGCTTTTATTTGGCTGATTAGCCAGACATCATCCCCTCTCTCTGCCCCCCAGCCCATTTGTACTGCGGGCTCTGCAGCGTGTCCATGAACTCCCGGTGCCAAGCATTTCTCCTCCCTGCATTGGCCCTCAGGTGCAGCTCTCCAGCCTGCGTGCCCTATTCCTCTGCTTTATGGTGGTCTCCATGCAGCCGTGCCAGCCCTGTTTGCCCTTCTCGCTGTGCTCTTCGCTGTGCTCTTCGCAGCCTCCCGTTTGCCTGGCTTCTGTCCTGCTCCCCTGCTGCCCTCTCTTGTTTATCTGCCCGTGTCGTTGTGCTGCTTCCCATTTCACGCCGCTGCTGTGCTTAACCTGCCGCTGCTGTTCCCCTCGGCACCATCCTGTGTGCTTGTCCTTAAATTCTGGGGTGCCTGCGGAGCCTTGGGACGTGGTTGTATCGTGCTGTTGGAAACCTTTCGACTCATGATACGTCTTCTTTAGCACGTGTTAGTCCACATCTGCAGATGCCCTGCGAGCATGTGTAAGCATCCGCGCGCTGGGGCTCCGGGCTGCCCGCACTCAGGTTAAACCTGCTTTTCCCCTGGTTTTAGCTGACATGCTCCAAAACGTTTTATGCCCTACAACTTCTGCAGTAAAAATGAGTCACCCTTACACATGCTAGGCTGTGGATGGGGAAAGCAGAGGCTTGTGTGGTCTCTTGGGGGTGCAATGCAGTCTCTACTGCTGTCTGTGCTGTTCTAATTTATTCTTATTGATCTTTTGTTTGTGTGCTTGCTCGGCAAATAAACTGTTGAAAATCCCGACTCATCGGCAAGCCAACAGTCAGTTTCTCCGTGCAGCGCTGGGATGTTTAGCGTGAGCTGCTTATTTGGAAATGGTATTTTTCCTCAGGGTACCACCTTATATGCATGTGTCGTCATGTCAGAGCAGTTTAAACGGATGCTTTTTGCATTACAGGGTACGACGCATTTGTGGGGAGCGAGGAGCTGTGCTGCTCAGCCACAGCTCTGGGTTGGAGCTCCTGTCCTCATAACCTGCCAGCATCTCACAGTGCGTGTTTGAGAAATCTCTGAAAGATTTTCCATCACCGCCCTTTTCTCTTTCCTTCCCTGCCTCTTTTCTCTCTCCCATTTCGGCTAGAGCCGGGGGTTCAGCCTGCGTGGTGCTGCCCTGCACGCAGAGCCAGCCCAACAGCACTTGAACGTCTGTGCGAAGCAGCGCCCGCCCTGGGACCTCCGCGGAGCCACCGACGGGCTTCCAGCAGCCCTGGATTTGTGTTCCCCGTTGCAGCAGCACAAGCATCGCATGACCTGGAGTCTAATTTGTGCTAATGCTCAGACCCCTTTGTCCTGGGAACCTGCTCCTGTTCTGCCTTTTGCGAGCCTCTCGGGTTTAGTGTGATGAAAGGAAGGAGAAGCAGTTTCCCGGCTGTGTTTGGCAGCCGCAGCTCTGCTCAGATCCTGCTTTCCCCTTTAAGCTTGTGCACGCCGTTCCTGCTAGCGTCAGCGTGAGGGAAGAGCCGAGCAGGATCCCCAAATTAAACCACGGCAGCGCCAGGCTGAAGTTTTGCTCTGTAGGTTTGCAGAAGGCTGAAGCAAGCAGCAAACGAGCTGCTTTAAAAATAGCTAAATGGAGGTGTGGCTCATCCCCGGGCGGGCGCAGAGCGCATCGCTGGGTCGGGATCAGCGTGCGTGGTCCAGCCATGGTCTCTGATGATCAGCAGTGAGATAACCGTGGCAGGGGGGCTCCTTGCCTGCGCACCCCCTTGTACCTCTGTTTTTTGTGCTTCCATGCAGGGACTGGCATGTGTACAGCCTTGCTAATGGGGCTTTAGTGTAAAATAACCTTTATTCCTGTTTGCTGAGGTATTTACACACTGTGAGTGTTTCTCTTAATTTGCTCCATGTTGCTGCAAGGTGTTACAGAAAAGCATTTAATTAGAGGAAAAGGAGCAGCCTGCAGGAACCAGTGGCACTCAGTGCCATTGAGCAGAAGGCTTCGTGCAGGTATGCCTTTTAAATCTGCTGAAAACCAGATTCTGAGTAAAGTCTTCTGAATTGAAATAAAAGACTTTTGCAGCTCTGTTCGCCTGGGACCGGCCAGGGCCGGGGAAGCCAGCCCAGAGCTTTGCCAGTGCTTCACTCATGCAAGGCTGAGCAGGAGCCTGCCGGGCACTTCTGCTGAGGCTGAGGATGGGAAGCGGAGCTGCCGGCAGCATGGAGCAGCTCCTTCTCCATCCTTCCTGCTCATGTTTCAGACCTCGCTTCTGCAGCCTCTCTGCATTGCCTGAACATCGTGGCACGCAGGGAGACTGGGGTTGCCGGTACTGGGAGCCATCGGACGCTGGGTGCAGCTCAGCCCTGCCTTGCTCCTTATGCAACCGGTGCAGGGAGCACAGCCAGCGACCTACTTCCCCCCTCAAATGCTTAAAGAAGTCGGATTAACCTCTGCACTGCGGCAGCCGGCAGACAAACATCTAATTGCAAAGGGGATAGTACGGTGTTTCTCTGCTGCCTTCCAGCGGGGAGGCCTTGGGGGAATGGGTGAGTGAGGCACAGGCACCCAGAGGGAGAAATCTCTTTACTGCTGGGTAGAAGAAGGTACCGAGGAGCGAAGCGCTGTGGTCACGCAGCACGTGAGCAGGACTGGATGTGATCCTCCAGCACCGGGGACCCGTGCAGCGCCCGGTGATGCCGCTTTCCCCCAGGGAAGCATGCGCGAGCCCGAGTCCTCGGCTGCCTCCGCCAGCCCTCGCTGCCTCACCACAGCGAGCAAGAATGCGGCAGTCGCTTTCCAATTTATTTTTATCTTGTTGATCGCATGCTTTTTAATGTTAAATGTTCTGTGGAGGAGGAGATTTCTGCAACTGCAGAATTAACAGGAGTTTAGGGGTTTTTGGTTGAACTTGGTAATCAATTTTTGCAAATCACAGGCTCATGCTGACAACCTGCAGCAGCCGAGTAATATTAATGAAAATGTTCCCATTCTAATTGTGGCTCCCTCTGCACGTACACGCAGAGCAGCCCTCTACCACAAACAACTCTTGTGCATCGTTTGTACTTCAAAGACACTGCCCAGTGGCACTGGCCAAGGTGTGACCCCCTTGAGCATCTTTGTGCCTCGCTTTGCAGTGTGGCTGGATGCGGCCAGGAGCTGCCTGTTGAGCTGAGGCATTCGGAGAAGCCAGGCCTGGCCGAGTGGGATTTAACAAGCCTGCTTTGAACGGCAGCTCCGGAGCCTAATGAGCAGCAGGAAGGTGCTACGTATGCAGATTGGGTCTCCCTGTGCTCGGGGCGAGCATGCCTGGCGGGACATGCTGCTCAGCAGCATGGCTCCTGGAACTGCCCAGGCTAAATTGTTTTTTTTACCGTAAGCACGTTGAGTTTAATTTTATTTCAAGCCATTAAAAAACTATCTACTTTCCCGTGATCTGATTTCATCTTCTAGCTCTGTTAGGGCTGCCAGGGTGACTGAAATGTGGCTTCAGAGAATTAGACCAGGATTCTCCTTCAATGCACAGATGTGTTTCCAGGCCTTGTATTTGAAGAGGGATGGCCTGTGCCGTCTGGTTGGAGAGATTCCCTGGTACGGAGTTGTTATTTCTTAAATGTACAGGATCCCAGTTGCAGGGGGTCAGTGGAAATCATCTGCTCTGGATGATACCTTTGCAGGAGGAGAGCAGCAGAGGATGGCACCTTTGTGCATGGTCAAGGGAAGGGGTTTTGGAGCTGCCTGCTCGTCAGCCAAGGGAGTGCAGGAGATAGCAGCAGCATGAATTGAGCTGGAGCAGTGGAGACGTCCCCACATGCTGCTGCCCTCGTCTGCCAGAGACTTTTACTCTGCTGGCAGTTCGGCGAATGAACGAGGAAACCTGTGCTTCGGCGCAAAGTCCGGCAATTGAGTTTAAACCCATCTGTTGACGGTTTCTCCTGACCTGCTGGACTTTGCGCAGAGGCAAAGCAGGCTCTGTCCTGCTGGTGGCTGCGTGCCGGTGATCCACACTGAATTTGACAAAATGACAAATACCAACTGGATGAGCAGAGCTGGGTTAGAGGTTGCAGACTGCAGGATTTGCCTTTCCCTGGGCTGCCGGACCCTGCCCTGGCACAGGGGTGGTGGTAGGGAAGAGACTGGATGCAGCTAGTCAATTAAGCTTGCGTTTATGTGAGCCGTTGCAAATCCTCTTGGACCTCTGCATCTTCCCACACTTGACTCCCAGTTTCAGGGTGCTGGAGCTGGGGACTGGGCAGACACTGGATGGTTATTTGGTGGGGTTTCCCCTCCCTGGCTGCTGGGAGTTGAAGCCCTGTTTCTTGGAGAGTGTTACCAGACAGGTACTTGTTTGCAAATCTCCTTGTATTGTCCCTCTAATGCTTTCTGGGATTCTCAAAATATCTTCAGCAAAATAGCAAGCATGTTTAGAGTCAAATGTTTGAGTAGAAGAGAGCCCATGCCTATGCTACCTCGCTGGAAGATTTGGCGTACCGTATCAGCAGTGTAGTCAGCCCGTGTGAAAGTGCTCCAGGTTACAGCGTTCCTCTTCGGGGGCAGCAGGTACTTGTAGGCTTGCTGTGATAAATAACCCCATCGATTCGTTTGCGTCTTCTGACAGCATCCTGGCGAGTACCAGTCCCTGCTGGGGCTGAGCCCGGCAGGACCCAGGGGCTGGCAGCTATGCGAGTCCAAGCTCCCTTTCATTAAAAAGATTTTTACTTTGTGCTTCAAAGTCACAGGTGGGATTTGCTCACTTGAAAAGCAAGTGCAATCAGCTTGAGAACAGAGTTTCTGTGTATGCGGGAGGTTTTGAACAGCTCATCTGGATGCAGTCCTTTCATTACGTCAGGGATGCAGCGAGGTGTTTTACTGCTCAGGTTTCTTGAGCAGCATCGAATGGGCCTTGATTCAAACTGGTGTTCGAGCATGCGATAAGAGGGCAAGGCGCTGCTCGCCTGCATTTGATAACTTTTATAGCTGTGGCTGCTAAGAACGTCGTTACCGGCCCTCTGCACGTAGTGGGAGCCCTGTAGTTAGCCTTGTTATAAACAAACTATATCGGTGCTTAGAAATAGATGTGAACAAAGTTGGATTTTCCACTCACACGCACCGTATCTTCCTTATGCTTCTTTGTGGGTTTAGGACAGTTGCCTGGTAGGAGGGATGCAGCTTGGCTGTTGGCAAGGAATTGCCATGCTGCTCTGCACATAGATGTTCTGTCTCCCTTGCTTGGCTGGCTCCATGGAAGAAAACTTAATTTTTGTTTCCTGAACTGGTACCTTGAAACTTTGTTCATCAAATGCATCCCTACAGTGGGTCTCTGGTGTGGCTGCGGCTCTGCGGACCCACTGGAGAGCACGCAGCTGGATTTGTGCTTTTGCCGGACAGCATCAACAAGCAAGCAAACCAGAAGCGCAAAGGAAGGGCTGCTAACTCCCCTTGCATGGGAAAAGGATCAATGCTTGTGTAAAGAAAACTGGAAGAATAGTTAAGAAAAGCTGTAGAGTCAGGCTTCTCGCAGAGGTTAGGTGTGCGAGCTGGGCTGAACTGGGCAGCGGGGCAGGAGGCAGCAAGTTGCACAATGCTCGGCAGGGTCCAGTTCTCACCAGCTTGCAGCAGGCTGCTGTGTGGGTCGCTGGGAGCGAGGCTGGAGGTGCAGGGAGAGGCTGGGGTTTTGTCTCCTTCTTGTGCACATGGCATGCCAGCAGCAAATACTGGCTTTAGAGGCGGTTGTGCTCAGTCCCTCAGCAGGAGCTGCCTTTGTAGCTGGATGATTTAGGAGACCGAGTGTCAGGCTGGGATTTGGGGGATGACAAGCCGGGCACAGGGAGTTTCTTCCTCCCCTCCTGTTTGTTTGGGATTTTTTTTTAGAGGGATGCAGGAGTAGATGTGGCTAAGCAGTCGTCAGCCTGACCGCAGGTGGGTGCTCTGTGCTAGGCTGGAAGCAGCCTCTTTGGGAGGAGAGGGCCAGCCCGGTGCTCCCCAGGGCAGCGCACCCGTATGGCTGCAGGGTCCTTGGTTTGATGATGATGAGGGGGTGAGATGGCAACGTTTCCGAGCTGTTGGCCTGTATCTCGTTAGCACTCTTTGTTGATGCTTTTAGATGCCTCCAGTTCAGTCCATGCTGTGGTGGTGTAAGGCTGCGTACGCTCCTCGAAGCACCATGGCATGAAATGGAGGCTCCTAGAAGCAAGATGGAAGGTACAGTACTGGCAGTGGCCCCACGAAGGACCCGCTCCCTCCCTCTTGTGCTGCTCTTTGATGGTGGGGGGAGAACTTGTAGAAGCCTGTGCCGGGAGAGACTGTCGGAGGAGCCGGTGGGCAGCAGGAGCGGTGCGTGTCCTGGCTGCAACCGCAGCCGCGTGAGCCCAGGCGGCTGCCCCACGTACTGGTGCTCCCACCGCAGGGATACGTCCTTCACCGTAGGCTTTTCCATTTGCGAGATAATGGAAACGGAGTTAGAGAGCTGTTAGCACTTTGCTCAGAAATGAATGTGGTTTCTGTTACAGCGACGTTTACGGCTTGTGTTTCTGTGTCTCTTTGCACCACAGAAAAGCAGGGTCCAGAGCGGAAGAGGATTAAAAAGGAGCCTGCCACCAGAAAGCCTGGCTTGCTTTTCGGAATGGGCCTTTCGGGGATCCGGGCAGGCTACCCACTCTCCGAGCGCCAGCAAGTCGCTCTCCTTATGCAGATGACAGCAGAAGAGTCTGCAAACAGCCCAGGTGAGATCCGGAGGGTGGTTTTGCTCAGAGGTGTGGGCAGATGGGTGTGAGCTCGCAGCGAGAAGCTTGCGAATATCTGGGCTTCTCAGTGCCCGTCCCCGGGGTCACCAGGCGGTTCAGGTAGCTCCTCGCCAGCAGAAGAGATGAGCTGCCACCCCCAGCGTGGTGCGGGGGGACTGGTACGCTGCTCTGTGGGGTCTCCCCCCCGTCTCAGCACCGTAGGTGGGATGCTGGAGTGGGGCAGCAGGACACCCGTTCTCCTGGGGCTCTGCCGGTGACTCCAGGCACGGGCTGCTGCTGGGGTTCGCAGGTGGCTGTGGCTGCCCTTCCAGTATAAGGCGGTAGCAGGAGATGTCCCACGGGCCGAATCCAGGCCACCACTGAGCCTGCCCTGGCTGCTTAACTAGAGCTTTGGTTTCATGGGAGCTTCCTGCACATCTGAGCTTTGCGTTTTCCACTGGCATCTCAGGCTAACTCAGTAAAGGAGCATTGTGAATAAAAGTTAAAAGTATCATCCCTCTCTGGGTTTTTTAATGTTTCTTCTTGCAGAGAGGGATAAGACATGTAACCACTGGAACTGTAACTTGAGATGCAGAGCAGCTGGAATGTGTTTGCCATGGATTTTGTATTTTAGTAATTTTTATCTGTTGCATACATGACCCCCAGGGGTTTTAGAGGCACTGTGCTATCTGTATGCGCACATGTGCATCCTACACACAAACGTCGCAGCCTTTAGCCACATATTTTGTTGCTCTTAACACCAATCTAGCTGCTTATGTTGCTATTACTTAGGGGGAAAAAAAGGCAAAAAGCTATGTAGTCTTCAGAGCATTCAGATGCTCTCCCAGGAAATGTGCAGTCTCCTCCCAAGGCTGTCAGACCTCACATGTACTTGGTAAAAGGCCACTTCCCTTAGGAAATGAGGTTTTAGGGTAAGGAGCTGCATTGTCTGCTCCTAAATCATGGGATTGCCTACAGTCTTTGCAAGGACTGCAGTTCTCTCCAGTGGGCTTTGGCAGCCTGCAATTAGTATCTGCATTATACACACAGAGGCTTTCCTCTGTCTTCACATCAACTTCAAGAGATTCAGTTGTCTCTCGGTGCCTTGTGGTGAGCGTTTTGGGGGAGACGCGAGATGAAACGTGTTGCAAGAGCTCCCTCTAAGGGTGTAGGGCTTCCTTTGAATTGCGGTTCTTGACTGTTTCTCTCCTCCGTGCAGTTGACACAACACCAAAGCATCCCTCTCAGTCTACAGTTTGTCAGAAGGGAACTCCTAACTCTGCCTCCAAAACCAAAGATAAAGTAAATAAGAGAAACGAGCGAGGAGAGACTCGGCTGCATCGAGCTGCCATCCGAGGAGATGCCCGGCGCATCAAGGAGCTCATTATCGAGGGTGCAGATGTCAATGTGAAGGACTTTGCAGGTAACCAGCCCGCTGGCAGTACTGGCAGGGCAGCCCACGGATCCAAACCTTTTCCAAGCTGGTTGCATGTTCCACCTCCAAGAATGGCTCCCACCAGAGAAAATAGTTTCTTTATAACATGGATTTGCTACTTGTAAAGAGGGGATTAACCAAAAATAATGATTTTGCCCTTTGGGGAGAAAAAAGTCCTTTTAAAAAAAAACAACAAACAAAACCAACCTACTGCGGATCCGCCAAAACAATAAATCCCGGAAAAGCATCGGTTTCCTTGTTGGAGTTTGGGAGCTAAATTTCCAGGCTGTCCTGTCTGCTCTGAACATGCTCCCACTCGGGACGGTGATGCTAGGCTGGGCTTGATCCGTAGCGATCCCTGGGGCTGCCGTGGCTCCGTGCTCTGAAACTGCAGCTGGGACCCTCTGGTGTGTTTTCTCACACCCTTTCACATGGGTGCTGTCTTGGAAGTCTGGAGGGGGATTTGCAAAGGGAGTTGGACTGTTTCAGCTCTTTTTTTACTTAAAATGTAAGAAATTATGTGCAAAAAAATATTGAAAAGAGTGGGTTTGTAAAATCATCACTCCAGAGTTGAATGGCTGATGCCTGCAGCGTTCTGGGGTTTGTTTTTAAGTACCGAACATGGGGGTGCCACTGACGGGGGGCAGTGCAAATGTGAAGGGCGAGGTCAGGCTCCCAGCTGCGCCAGCTGGGCACCCGAATTAGAGGAAACACTGACTGTCCTGAGCCTCAGCTGAGGAGTAGCACCACCACCTCCTCCTCCTCCTCAGCAGCACTGCCAAGCTCCTGCTTCTGGTGGTGGGAGTGGGGAAAGGAGCCTGGGTGTGGGGCTGTGGCCGCAAACGAGCCTGGGATGGGAACGGCCCCGAGTCCTGCAGCGAGAAGGCAGCCGTGAGATGATGAACAGTGCTGTTCATGCACGCTCGTACCAACGATGGGGCTAAATTAGCGTGAGGCAGCCTGCCTTCCAGCACGTCCAAGAGCTTGACTTTGCTCTTTGCTCTTCTCTTTGCACGATTTTAGGGTTATAAATAGATATGCATGTTCCTCTGCCTGTATGATTAATATCAGTGCTAGACTGAACTATCAGTTGTGATTAATTCTGGTCCCAGGTGCCCCTTTTTAATGCTCCAAGTGAAGGTAACAGAATGAGCTCCCACGACACTATCAGCAAAATACCGAAAGAGCCACGCGCATTTGCTGGGAAACTTCAAAACAGTTTCTGCTTAAAAATAGTCTTTGAACATGATAAAATATTTCATTCTGTGTTCTTCGGAAGTTTGTTTGAGAACTAGAGCCACTGTTACTGTGGAGACCTGCTGTTTGGTTTCTCCCTGAGCCAGGGGCCTGTTTTGCAGTGGCACGGCTGCTTGCTTTGGAGAGCACACAAAAAATATTTGTGAGGTCTGTGTGGGGGATGTTTCAGAGCGATGTCTGCAGTTCAGAGCTCAGTCCTGATCTGGGCGGCAGTGTTTCCCTTACGGAGGAGTTGGAACGAGAAAGGATTTGAGACCTGACTTCCACACGGCATCAGCAATTCTCTTGATTTCCTACACAAAACTTTGCCTTTCCGTTTCCTGGGGCTCTGTCCGTTCTGGCACATGATCTGTCTGTAGCATGTTCCATGACCAGAGGGAAAAGTGGGATTGATTCAACTACCGCCTGGTTGGAGTAGCAAAGCAGAGCTGCAGGTTTCTTCCTGCTGTGCCATGGGGAGCTGGGCAAACGAGACCATCTTCTGGGCTGTCAGAGCCACAGACCCCTCGACACACCGGCACCTGCAGCGTCTGTGGATAGAGGTTACTTGTCACTGTCTCTGACTTTCTCCATGAAGGTGGTATCCATGTTCTAAGTGTCCCTTTGCTTGCAGGCTGGACGGCGTTGCATGAGGCATGCAACCGGGGTTATTACGACGTTGCAAAGCAGTTGCTTGCTGCGGGTGCCGAAGTCAACACAAAGGGGTTGGATGATGACACCCCGCTGCATGATGCGGCGAATAACGGGCACTTCAAGGTTGGTTTTTGCTGGATTTCATAGCTGTGTTTTTAATTACTTTTTTTTCCTTTGTGCTTCAAGCAGCCAACTGTGCAAATACAGAGATTTTATATAATTATTATTATTTGTTGCTGATAGCCATGTAGGTGGCAAGAATTTTCCTGCTCCAGTGCTGTTGAGTGTTTTACTTGTTTTTCCCCTGTGCAGGGGATAGTTCATTATTCTTCTTCTGGAGGTGGGGAAGGAGCATGGCTTTGTGTCTTGTTCTTCTCCCTTCTTTCCTGCCTAAGTTGGTTCCTGTTGCTGGTTTTTGTCTCCTTTCTTATTGATGACTGTTAGTGCCATAAGGCGTGTCCTGAGGATAGACTGCTTGAGGACATTCCCCTTTTAGTTACATATGAAAGTTGTACGAAAACCCTGGAGTTGAAACATCATGAACATCTTCAAGTCTCAATTTCTGTTTTCAGGTGGTGAAATTGTTGTTACATTATGGAGGGAATCCTCATCAAAGCAACAGGAAGGGCGAGACACCTTTAAAAGTAGCTAATTCTCCCACCATGGTGAATCTGCTCCTGGGAAAGACCACGTACCCCTCCAGCGAAGAAAGCTCAACAGGTGAGATTGAACTTTATGTGAACATGGGAGTGATGTTTGTGGCCTGCAGCTATCTGTTAATACAGAGACGTTAAGAGGACAGTGAAGTTAAACTCTTGTCAGAATATCTGCACGCTGCTGCCACGGTCAGGAGTCCATCTGTAGCTGTAACCCAAATTCAGACAACATAACTACCAGCCTTTAGCTCCGGGAGCTCTAGCTGTTTGCCCTGGAAGCCTACGTTGAGATCACTTGCCTGGTGCAATCGAGATGTAGGATTGGAAGCCAATTGCAGGTAAATGGATGTCTTACCTTTAAAATGTGGGTAATATTCCAGCTCGTGCATGGAGAGGAGGAGGTTTGCGTGCACGTGTATTCCCTTCCCTCCCCAGTTGGAGGGCACAGTGCTCGGCTGTACCAGTGCTGGCATTTCAGGTTGTGCTCCCGGGCTGTCCCTCAGCCTGTCCCATGAGTGACACTATTGTGGCTGTGCCAGGTGGGAAACGCTGCAGGTTTTAATTAGTGCTAGTTAGAGTTCCAGTTTTATGGGGAGTCTTGACCTATGCTGTGTATGAGTGTGCAGTCATAACCCTGTTAAAAAGTTTTTCTCTTGATACACCCAGGATGTTGTTTGGAGGAATGCCCCATGCAGGTTTGAGATTGGATAGCTATTCCTTTCTAAAAGCTCTCCCAGCCTGGCATTTTGAGCTTTCAGCTGCAAACTTAGCAAAGGCTGGTTGAGGCAAAAGGGCAGCAGGGCTGTTCGCAGGGGTTCACATCTGCAGCAGACTGATGATGTTCACTCCCCGAAACCCCTCGCAGCCCTTAACACGTTGTTCTTCTCTCTCTGCAGAGACCTCAGAAGAGGAGGATGCCCCTTCCTTCGCTCCCTCCAGCTCTGTTGATGGCAATAACACAGACTCAGAGTTTGAGAAGGGTTTGAAGCACAAGCCCAAGGCCCAGGAGCCCCCCAAAACCATCACCCCGGTGAAGGATGAGTATGAATTTGATGAGGACGATGAGCAGGACCGGGTCCCGCCACTCGATGACAAACATTTGCTGAAAAAGGATTACAGAAAAGAGACTAAAGCAAACAGTTTCATTTCCATACCCAAAATGGAAGTGAAAACTTATACTAAAAATAACACAATTACACCAAAGAAAGCTGCCCACCGCATCCTGTCGGACAGCTCGGACGAGGAGGAGACCAGCGTTGCTGTGGGGACGGGGGAGAAGCTCCGACTTTCGACCCACTCGATATTGCCCAGCAGCAAGATTCGGGAGCCCGCCAGCACAAAGCCGCAGAAGGAGAAAAGCAAAGTAAAAAAGAAGCGGAAGAAGGAGACGAAAAGCAAAGAGGTTCGGTTTGGCAAAAAAAATGACAAATTTTGTTCCTCTGAATCAGAGAGTGAAAACGTGGAGAGTGAGGAGGATGATAGAGACTCTCTTCAGAGCTCTAGCTGTGTAAAGGACTCCAGGCTAGTGCTAAAGGAATCCTCCTTGTTTAACTCTCTGTCTGCCTCATCGACCTCTTCTCATGGGAGTTTAGCATCCCAGAAACATAATCCTAATCTTACAGAACAGCACTCCAAGCACTGGAGGACGGACAATTGGAAAACCATATCTTCTCCAGCTTGGTCAGATGTCAGTTCCTTATCGGACTCCACCAGGACGAGACTGACGAGCGAGTCAGACTACTCGTCCGAGGACTCGAGCTTAGAGTCGCTAAAGCCAGTCAGGAAGAAACCAGAGCACAAAAAGAAAAACACCCCACACAACACTGTTTCTGAGAAAAAGAATTCATTCCATAGCAATGTGGATGGAGCAATTCCAAAGCTGGACAAGGAGGGGAAGGTTGTTAAAAAGCATAAAACAAAACACAAACATAAAAACAAGGAGAAGGGGCAGTGTCCCATCAGCCAAGACATTAAAATAATCAAAACGTTTTCTTTTGAGTTTGAGGACTCTAAACAAAAGCCTGAGAAAGGCTTGATAGTAGAGACAGAAAATCCAGTCGAAAACAAGTTGAAAGTGTTAAAGCATGAGCGAGAACACAGTAAGAAGGAGGAAAAGCTCCCCAAAGGTAAAGTGGAGGAGAAGGAATGGTTGTTTAAAGATGAGACTGGAAAATCCTCAAAAGAGGAGAAATCTTTAAGAAAAGTCAAAGATGGTAGTAAAGACATGAGCAAATCCTTCAGAGAAGGATTAAGTAAATCAGAAAAAGAGAAACCTGTAAAGGAGAAGTCTCCCAAAGAGGAGAAGCCGAGAATACACAAGGAGGAGAGAAAGAAGAAGTCAAAGGACAAGCAGTCAAAATCTGAAAAGAAGAATGAGCTGAAGGAGGAGAAGGTTTCTAAATTAGAGAAAGAAAAATCCTTCAAGGAAGAGAAAGAAAAATGCAAAAAAGAAAAACTTTACAGGGATGAGTCTGGATTTGATGAGTTTAATAACAAAAACCAATTTCCCGAAAGTGAGGACACAAAGTTCAGCCTTTCGGATGATCAGCAAGAGAGGTGGTTTTCAGACTTGTCTTCTGATTCATCCTTTGATTTCAAAGGTGAAGATAGCTGGGATTCTCCAGTAACAGATTTCAGGGAGATTAAAAATGACACCGTGGCAAAACTAATCATAGAACCCATGAAAGAGGAAATTAAAGACAAGAAAAAGGAAAATAAAACAAAAGAGAAGAAGGAATACAACGAGAAACGTAATGAAAAGGACACTTTCTTAAAGAAGAAAGAGAGGGACTATGTGGACAAAAGCTCCGAGAAGAAAAAGGACCAAACAGACAGACACAAAGTTACTCCTAGTTATTTGCCTGAAAAGGATAAGAAGAGGAAGGATTCTGCAGAGAGTGTCAAGGAGAGGAAGGAAAAAGATACAGGTGAAACCAACAAGGACAGAAAAGATTCCTCTGATGGCTCTAAAGATCGAAAAGATACCAAAACGAAGCAGGAGGAGCCCTATCGAGATGACTTTAAAGAATATGGCTGCGAAACGTTCTTCAAGGATAAGTCTGACCCCGAATTCAGTGGTAAAACTCTGGAGAGTTGGGAGAGGCACCATTCTGGAAAGGAAAAGGAGAAGAAAGATGCTCCTGATAAAGAAAAAAAAGAAAAAGTGAAGCCAGAAAAATACAAGGAAAAATCCAAAGAAGGCGACAAGGAGAAAAATGAAAAAGTTGCTCCTGAGAAAATCCTGAAAGACAAAGAACTAGACAAGAGTTTCAAAGAGAAAAAAGAAACTAAAGAGAAGTACAAAGACCTGCACAGCAAAGACAAGGAAAGGAAGAGTTCTTTTGACCAGGTTAAAGAGAAGAAAGAGAAAAACTTCTCCACAGATCGGGAGGACTTCTCCGAGAAAAAGGATGAGAAGAAAGGCAAGGAGAAAAGCTGGTACAGCATTGCAGACATCTTCACAGATGAAAGCGAAGACGAGAGGGATGATTACAGCTTGACTGGGTTCAAAGTCAGCGACTCTGCTGGGAGCGAAATGCATCGTCTGGACAGTCTGCAGGAGAAGGATGATGGTGCAGCTGCTGAGAAGGAGCTGTACCCCGACAAGCACCGCAAGTACTCCTCCGACCGGCAACATTCAGGAGAGAAACAGAAAGATAAGGACTCCAAGGAGAAGAAGAAGGACAAAGGAACATCGGAAGGGGGAAAAGAGAAGAAGGAGAAGAGTTCCTTTGAAAAACACAAAGAGAAGAAAGATAAAGACTCTACCGAGAAGTACAAGGACAGGAAAGACAGAACGTCCATAGATTCCACTCAAGAGAAGAAAAACAAGCAAAAGCTCCCAGAGAAGGCTGAAAAGAAACATGCCAATGACGACAAGGTGAAAAGCAAGCATAAGGAGAAGCCGGATAAAGAGCATTCCAAAGAGAAAAAGTCTTTGAAAGGAGGGGAGTCAGAGAAGAGCCTGCTGGAGAAATTGGAGGAGGAGGCTCTGAATGACTATAGAGATGACTCCAATGACAAAATCAGTGAGATCTCTTCTGACAGCTTCACAGATCGAGGACAAGATCCAGGACTGACCAGCCTCTTTGAGTCTTCTAACCTTTCTCTTACTGATGCTGCTGAAGAAAAGTTTAAGGACTCTCTCCCTTTACCCTGCTTGCAGGACAAACTCAAGGAGAAGGAGAGACACAGACATTCTTCATCTTCGTCAAAGAAAAGTCATGAGAAGGAAAAAGCAAAGAAGGAGAAAACTGAGAAAAAGGAGAAAACAGAAGAATTCAAAGACTCCAGCAGCAGAAAGGATTCCACTCATTATGAAAAAGATTTCTCTGTGGATGGGGAGGCTTTTAGCACTTCCTACAACATGAAGGCAGAGCCTGATGAGGAACCAGAGAAAAGCATTGATTACTTATTTTCTGAAAAGAAAGATAAAAATGATTCTGAAAGAGAGCTGTCAAAGAAGGCGGAAAAAGAAAAGACTTACGGTTCCAGCACCATCAGCACAGTTAAAGAGAAAAAGAAGCGAGATAAACACAAGGAAAAATGGAAGGAGGAAAAGGAAAAGCATAGAGACAAACATGCAGATGGTTTCTTTAAACATCACAAAGACGAGCCAAAGTCAACGCTTAAAGACAAGGACAATCCTCAAGTTACCACCTTTAAAGATAAATCAAAGGAGGACAACCTCAAATTTGGTGAAACCAAACTGAAGGAGAAGCTGAAGGAGAACCAAGAGAAAGACAAATCAGAATCAATAAAAATAAGCAATGGGAATGAAAAAATAACCCTTTCCAAAGACAGCGGCAAGAAAGATGCCAGGCCAAGGGAGAAACTTCTGGGAGACGGTGATTTGATGATGACCAGCTTTGAGAGGATGCTGAGCCAGAAAGACCTGGAAATCGAGGAGCGCCACAAAAGGCACAAAGAGAGAATGAAGCAAATGGAGAAAATGAGGCACAGGTCCGGAGACCCCAAATTAAAGGACAAACTTAAAAGCTCAGAAGATGTGCGCAAGAGGAGTCTGGATCTGGCAACAAAGAAGCCGTTATCGTTGGATACTCAGCTCAAGGACAAGAAACTTAAGGAGTTGGGTCCACTGACTCCTATACTGTCACCTGAAAACAAGGCACAGCCTGCTGTTGGCACAGACTCTAAGGACTGGATAACGGGTCCTCAGCTGAAGGAAATCCTCCCGGCATCTCCCAGGCCGGATCAGAACCGGCCGACGGGAGTCCCAACCCCGGCATCCGTCGTCTCTTGTCCAAGCTACGAGGAGGTGATGCAGACACCCAGGACTCCTTCGTGCAGCAACGAAGACTACACGGACCTGATGTTTGAGTGCGCAGACTCACAGCACTCACTGCCCATATCCACGATGTCCATGAACGCCTGTTCTCCATCTTTCTTCGACCGATATGCGAATGTTTCCAGTGGGCTCCCCGAGAATCCAAGTCAGACCCCGACTCGTACCATACCCTCCACGAACCTTTATCGTTCCATCTCGGTTGATATCAGAAGGGCACCTGAAGAAGAATTCAGTGTCGGAGATAAATTTTTCAGACAGCAAAGCGTCCCAGCGACATCAAATTATGACTCTCCAGTGCAGCATTTAATGGAGGAGAAAGCTCCCCTTCCTTCTGTTCCTGCTGAGAAGTTCCAGTGTTTATCTCCTGGGTATTACTCACCAGATTATGGGGTTTCATCACCAAAAGTGGAAGCTTTGCACTGCGCGCCAGGAGCTGTCAGCGGAGTCGCCCAGTCGCCTGAAAGTGTCTTTTCTGGTTTGCAAGCAAAATCCTCCCCTTCGCACAGAGATGAATTGCTGGCTCCTTCAGTAGAAAGTGCTCTTCCCCCCGACCTCGGCATGCCCTTGGATACCACGGAAGAGCAGCAAGCTACTGCCTCCATTATGCCACCAGAATCTACCTACTTACCACCAATTGAAGAAAACCATTTTAGTTCGGGTATGCCAGAACAAAACAATATAGACTGGGATAACCCTCCTTCCAGAAACCCTGACGCTGCCATTCCTCCCACCCTGATGGGTAACCCGGCAGAGCACTCTGTCAGCTGGTCCATGGGCTCAGAGCTTCTGATGAAATCTCCCCAAAGGTTTTCCGAGTCCCCTAAACCTCCGCTCTGTTCCCTAGAGCCGATTCGTCCTACACCGGTAGCCTTCATTCCCACAGATACTTCCTACCCCGTTTCTCCCATATCTTACCCTCTGTCAGTGTCTGAACCAGGGCTCGATGAAGTCAAGGAGGATGCTGAGGAAGCAGTTCCAGGAGAAATAGCGAATGCCGAAGAGCAAGCTCCGTACATGTCCCCTACTAGGTTAGACACGTTCTTCAATAACTGCAAGCCTCTTCCAGAAGAAGCACCTGAGATACCTCCAGAGCCTCCCTGTATGCCAGCAGAACCTCAGGCAGAAGTTGTTAGCACGCCAGAAAACAACTATTTGGAAAACAACAACGCTGCGCCTGCAAATACAGAGGAGGCGGTAACGTGGCCTGATCCCTTCACCAATACAGAAGATGACTTGGACCTTGGCCCCTTCTCACTGCCAGAGCTGCCGCTCCAACCTAAGGATGTTGCAGAGACAGAGATGACTGAGGCAGAAGCCGTAGAAGAAAGCCCAGCAGCTGCTTCAGAAACAAGCGCTGGGATCGTTAAAGCGAGCGCATCCGTAATAGCGTCTGGTGAGCCGGAGGAGCCGCCGGCCATCCAGGCAACGGCCGTCCTGCCCGTGGAGACGGAGCCACAAGCAGAGGAGCAGAAACCAGAAGTGGCTGCACAAGAAGCCACCTCAGAAGCGCTGAACGTAGCTGAGGAAAAAGGAGCGGAGGACTCAGAAGCACAGATTTTCCAGCAGACCCCATCCGAATCTGCTCAGGCGGAGAGCAAAGAGGTGGAGGCCGTGCATGAAGACCTGTCGTCTTCTGGTGGGGTGGCAGAGAGCAGCTCCCAGGCTGGTCCCCCACCCGCGGCCACCACCGAGGGCAGCGTTTCACAGGAGGGTGCTGCGGCACGCAGTGGGAGCCAAGTCCCTTCCTCCCAGGCAGATGCACCTCTGGGCAACACTCAAGCAGAAATCGTTGAACCAGTACAAAAACCAGTAGCAGAAGCTCCCAAACCTCCCAAAATAGAAGAGATTCCTCAGCGGATTACCAGGAACCGGGCTCAGATGCTCGCCAACCAAAACAAGCAGAACGCCGCCTCTTCTGAGAAGGAATTTCCTCCCGTTTCTGCACCCGCCACACGTGCCAAAGGCCGCATTACAGAGGAGGACGATTCCCAGGCTCAGCACCCGCGCAAGCGCCGGTTCCAGCGCTCCAACCAGCAGCTGCAGCAGCAGATCAACACATCCACCCAGCAGACGAGGGAGATGATACAGCAAACACTGGCAGCTATCGTAGATGCTATAAAACTGGATGACATTGAACCTTATCACAGTGACAGGTCCAACCCCTACTTTGAGTACCTCCAGATCAGGAAAAAGATTGAAGAGAAGCGGAAAATCCTCTGCTATATTACTCCCCAAGCTCCGCAGTGCTACGCTGAATATGTCACCTATACAGGCTCCTACCTGTTGGATGGCAAGCCTCTAAGCAAGCTCCATATTCCAGTGGTGAGTCACCTTCTCTCTTTAAACCACAGCATCAGGGACTGTCCCCTCCCTTGCTGCTACAAGCACAGCCCAGATTATCCCCTTATGCATCGTGAGCACCCTTGCAATGCCAACGGCACCCAAGCCGTGGCTTTAGCCAGCTTTTAGAACATGCTCATGACGACGAATCTAAGCCTTGGTAAGTGGATGGCTGCGTGATAAATGCATCCTCTGAGATGCTGTATTTTTGCAGAGAAGACCTTGGGCTGTGCTTAGGAACCTGAGATTTGTTCAGGCTTTAGAGCAAGTTTGTGTGAATTCACGGGATTTGAGGCTGGAAGTCAAAACTGCTTTGTACAAGCAGTATAGTAATTGGATAATGAACCTGGAAGACCGTAGGAAAAAGATGGCTCTTAACTCCTGCCTTCATTTTCCCAAGCACCGATACTTGACTTGCCGATAGCACACACACTCCTTGGCAGTGGGATCTGCATTTCACTGCTGTGCTGCATGAATGGACTTGCTAATACAGTTGCATCAATAAACTTAATGCTGCAGGCAGTAACTCTGGGATCCAGCCTGGAGGAGGAGGGTCGATACGACCGGCCACGTCAGGCTTTGTTCCCTGCTGCAGGCAGGGTGACGTACCCTGGTCTGCGGGTATTTCTGTTGCAGCGTAGTCCATGCGTGAGTTACTGTTTGCATGAGTTAATACATGCTTTGCCTGCCCCAGCACCGCAGTGGTTGTAGCCTGTGTTCTCATCTGCTTGTTCCTTTCTAGACTAACCCAGAGCTGCCTGCTCCTCTGTTCTGCAACTTGGGCTGTGCTCGAGGAGCGTCTTGCTCCCCAGGAAAGCGCAGGACAGATCAGGACACAGGCACCCTTCCTGGTGCGCAGACTGGCCTGCTCCCGGCAGCGTTTCTCCAACAGTATCATCCCCTTTGTCAGACGCGCTCAGGCCCCTTTACCAACTGCCCTTGCAGCCCGTGGGGTGATTTAGGCTCTGGTTCTGCAGGCTGAGCTCGTCTCTCGGCACTGGACATCTCTTGCCCTGTTGTCTCACCTCTTGCTGTGGTCTGAGCACTGGCAGAATGTTGTCCTTTGCCTCCTGAGGAAATAGGCAGATTTTCTCCTCCGGTGAGCGCCGTACAGCACCCCGCAGGGTGGCACCGACTCCCTCTCCGAGCCCTGGGCCAAGGTGCATTTCGGCTACATGGCCATGCTGCAGGCAGGGCCCTGCGTGGTGGGGGGAGCAGGCGGCCCCCGCGGGCTGTGCACCCACAGCATTGCTGGCTTTAACCCTCCGCCGTCGTGTGCCCGCAGATCGCCCCGCCGCCATCGCTCGCGGAGCCTCTGAAGGAGCTCTTCAAGCAGCAGGAAGCCGTCCGGGGAAAGCTGCGGCTCCAGCACAGCATAGAGCGGGTAAGGGAGCACTCCGGGGAAAGTCCTGCTGGGGAAGAGGTCCCGAATTTCCTCTGCTGGGGAGACTGAGGCTGCCACGCTCACTGCTTCGTTTGCTCTTCCTCAGGAGAAGCTCATCGTCTCCTGTGAGCAGGAGATTTTGAGAGTTCATTGTCGGGCAGCAAGGACTATTGCCAACCAGGCTGTGCCCTTCAGCGCCTGCACCATGCTGCTGGACTCCGAGGTCTATAATATGCCTCTAGAAAATCAGGTCAGTGCCTGTCTTGGTGGTGAAGAAGTATCTCAGAGGTGCTGTGCAAGACCCCAAGGGAGACGGTGCTTTTCTGGACAGAGGGAGGGAGGGAGGGATGTAGGCAGGAGTTACTAATGCTCTCCCTGCTCAGGTGCCTGTCACCCACCGCGGCACGCAGATGCAGGACATACTGCAGGAGCCCTCCCCAGCACGTCCCCAGGTTGCCTAATCTGACTCAGTTTCTGGTGTCGCACGTTCTGGGATACCCCACGTGCGTGCCGGGAAAGGAAATGCATCCGGGAACACAGGGATACAGGGAACATCGTGTCTCTTTAGGAGCAGAGATGACTCACATTTATCAGTGAGTCTCAGGATCCTCTGCATTTCTTCTTGATCAAGATCATCTGCACACTTGAAAGGTTTATTTTACTACACTCTGGGATATCTTTTCCTGTTGAAGGAAGGGGAGAGAGCCATTAAATTGATTTGTGTCTGAATAGTGGCTTTGAAAGAGACAGACTCTGTCTTACAGCCCACAAAAAATGGTCATTTCTTCCTTCGATTTCATGTCGGTCTGTGCTGGAGAAAGGGGAATCGTGTCTGGTTTCTGCAGCTGGTGGCCGTGCGGCTGCGCTGGTCCTGAGCCATCCCACCAGCACCCTCTGCAGCCCGCGCCCTGCAGCTGCCGCCAGCCCGGCTTGCTCGGGGAAGCATGCTGCTGCATTGCGGGAGGGATCCTGTGCAGAAGATGGGATCCTGGAATTTATTAATGACCTGGTGTATTGATCCAGGAGCCTTGATTTTATCCCTCAGCATTTCCCAGCCAAGTGTCTGTGCTTCTACACCGAAGACGTCATGATCTTGGGCATGAGCTGAAGGAGACAGAGAGGTGCAAAGCAAAAGTGGGGAGTGCGTGCATGCATGCATCTCTGTCAGAAGCTGAAGCCCCTGGCAAAGGGCTGCAAGAGCAGCAGGGAGCAGCGTGCTCTATTCTCCCTCCCTGCAGACACCTTTCTTGTTTCTGATGAGTGTGTACCCTAAGAGGGGTTTGAATATGGCCTGTTAGACCTGTGACTGCTTAAAGTAAAAAAAAAAAAGTAAAAAAAATTACCATGTAATTCTCTTTTGCTGTCTTTTTCATAGGGAGACGAAAACAAATCGGTCAGAGACCGCTTCAACGCGCGACAGTTCATTTCCTGGTTGCAAGACGTGGATGACAAGTATGATCGAATGAAGGTGAGAGGCGTGGGAGCCCCGGTGCTCCGGGCTGCCGCTGCAGCACGTGGGCAGCAGCAGGTCCTGCTGCTCTGCCTGCTGCCAGGAGGGTTTCCCCAAGAGGGGTCCTGGCTGTTGCTGTAGCCTGGAAGCTGCCTTTGTGGTTCCCAAAAATCTGGTGGGAGCAGATGTCCCGAGGTAGTCTGGGCAGCGTTATGTGATGGGGGACGCTTCTGTGCGCAGCACAGCGGAGAGGTGGGAGCCTCTGCGGGGACTACGGGAGTGCAGTTGCCTCTCCTGGTTCCAAAAAGGGGGAAGGGAGACACGTTCTGCTTCGGGTTGTCTGGCTGGCTGTTACTCTGCTTCGTGCCATATGGTCTGGAGCTTTCTCGGTCAGTTAAACCCTCGGGCACTACTCTTCGCCAGCAACACATGCTGCAGCAAGCTCAAAACCTATGGCAAACTTCAAGGTGGCAGGAGCCCGTGCAATGATTTTCCAGAGTCCTGTGCAGAGCTCTGGGTGGCAAACTGGCACGGTAGAGAGCAGGGACGATGGCGCTTTCAGCCGGTGACACGGAGAGAGTTGGCAGCTCTGACGAAGGGAGCCAGGACCCTGCTCTCGGGCAGCCAAGGGCCACTGCGGGGGCCGACGGGGACTGTCTGCCGAGGCTGTCGCCAGCGGGATCAGTGCTCTTGAGTGCTTACAAGCCTTTAAAAGCTGCCCCATGAGGCTCTTTTGGCTTTGCCCCTGCTCCTGCTGGAATCGGGCTCGGCAGATGTCCCAAGTCTACGTTTCTTCCTGCAAGGATGCATGCAGCATCCCTCGCTCCATTTGCCGCTCTGCCCGCTGCGATGGCTGCAGGTCCCCTGCCTTGGCTAGGTGGGACGGGCAGCAGGAGCCGTTCCTGCCCTCTCCCGCTCACCCCTCATCTCTGCTTGTTTTTATTTCCCCCGATCCAGACGTGCCTGCTCATGCGACAGCAACACGAAGCTGCTGCCTTGAATGCAGTGCAAAGGATGGAGTGGCAGCTGAAAGTGCAGGAGTTGGACCCCGCGGGGCACAAATCCCTCTGCGTGAACGAGGTGCCCTCGTTCTATGTGCCAATGGTCGACGTGAACGATGACTTTGTGCTCTTGCCGGCATGACAGTTCAAAACCAGGAGACATCACTGAAAACTGGCAAGGACGGGAGCCCTCCGAGGTCGGGCGGTCGAGCTCACATTCACCCTTACCGCTTGCTGATGAATCCCTGGTCAGAGGAGGAGGAAGCAGCTATCGGCAGAAAACAAAACAATAAGAAAAATAATTGCACTTTCTTCACAACGCGTCCCTCGCTTCCGGACTGACGGCAGCTCCGCCGGGCAGCGGGCCGGGGCGCATCTCCTTTCCAACCGGCTGCTGCGGCAGGGAGGCAGCCGGTCTGCGCGGGCAGCGAGCACTCACCGGCCAAGAGACTGGCAGAGGCATGGAGGGAGGAGGCCAAGGACACCATTTGTGTGTTGCAGAAGCTGCTGAGCGGGGCCAGCAACCACGTGATTCATGTACTTGTGAACACCGTGATTTCCAGCTCTCTGTTTTCCACTGGTCGTGGATCTCCTCTCGGAGAAGCTGCAGTAGGAAACCATGGGGGGGGGGGGTGTTTGAGTTTCTCGTTCCATCCTGGGTATGTCTAAAAAAAAAAAAACAAAAAAAACCAACAAAAAAAAACCAACAAAAAAAAAACCAACAAAAAAAACCACAAACAAAAACAATTAGAAACAAAAAAGACAGCGTCCAACTTGGGCAGACACGGCTCTGAAGGTGTGGACGGCTCCGGGCTGCGGAGGTGGGGTGCGCCCGCAGCGCCCCGCAGCAGCCGCTCGCCACCGTTTCAGGAGAGCAGAGGAGCCGCCTGCGCACCGTGCGCCGGGGCGGCACGGCCAGCGGCGGGCGGGGAAATGGTGACGCAGAGAAAGGACTTTGCCAACTGTGTTTTTAATGGAGTAAAATCCATGTGGTTTATATATTTTTTTCCTTTAATCTTGGGCATTTCGTTTCTCTTTCTGAGAACATAACTTGAAAACACTACAGAGCCAATACTCATATAAAGAAAAATTGTATCCCATAAATGCTGTACAGTTTTTATATACATTAACAATGTACTTTTGCTGCCTTCTAGATAATTTATTTTGCAACACATTACTGCACAGTTGTAAATAACTTATGTACTGTAACATCACTTTCAGTTATGTGTAAAGAAATAAATAAATTAATTAAAATTATCTTTGTATGTATAGTTCACCCTAGGCAGCACTTTCCCTGTCAAGGAAAAAATAAGGGCCAGGACGGTGTGCAGTGTTACTTGGAAGCCCGTCTGACGCACTCAGGTACGCACGGGGAGTCTGACCCACAGTCCGTACCGCGGGGATCTCTGGATGGTGACCTGATTTTTAACACCCACGTTGTTTTTCTCCTCTTTCCCTGCCCCTTTGCGTTCGGTGGAATTGGAAACCTGGCGGTGCTGACCCTGCAGCTGTGCCAACCCTGCAGCCGGTTGTGATGGGGGGGACCATGGGGAGAGGGGAGCCCCCCTGTGCCACGTGCCAACTGGGGGCACAGAGTGACGTGAAGAACGATGTTTGGGCTCGGGCTGGTGAGTTTGATGGACCCCGTAGGGGCTGCGAATTGAGGAGCTGATGTTTTGGGGTTGCAGAGTTTGGACAAGGACAGGTGGAGCCCAGCGCTGCCCTGGGGTTGCAGGTTGTTGTGCTGGGGCATCGGTACTCGGTGCTTTCTGGATCAAGAGGCCGGTTGCTGGTAGGGCAGGCAGGGAAATGGCTTCTTGGCAGCTGGGACGGCGCTGCCAGCGTGAGCTGGAGCCCAGGAGCCTGCGGCAGGGCTTGCGGCCAGCGGTGCTTCGTGCTGGTGTCCTGTTGCCCCGTGTCCTTGGGGATGGGCGCCGTCCCGGGGTGCTGCGCTCCCAGCCGCCTCCTTTTTCTTCTTTCCTTCTTTTTAATACTGAACCTCAGAAATAGGTCGCGTGGATCGCTGCTACCCCGTGGGCTGAATTCACCCTCGCTCCTGGGGCTGGTGAGGACGGTGCCGTGCAGCACGTGGTGCTCCCAGCTGTGCCAGTCCTGCGCCTGGCTGGGAGTCTCTGCCGGGGCTGCTCTGTGGTGGGAAGGAGCCACTGGTTTGGCGATGCCCGGCTTGGTTTTGGGTTGGGTGCCAGGTCTTCCTGCCGCCATCCTGCCGCTCTGTGCCGGCACCGTGGCCTCTTCTGCGGGGGGATTGCGTTGGACGTGCAGCTCTTGTTGGAGCCGTAACCCAGCCCAGGCTTAATGAAGTTGGCAAAGTCGAGCCTCAAGCACAAGCTCGCAGGGACGTGGGTGGAGAGAGATTCAAGTGCCTCTTCTAAGACCTCTGTGCCTTCCTTGTACCCGCTGCCCAACCTTTCCTGGCTGGCATAGCTGACGCGAGGGGCTGGTCCCTGTGGACGCTCGCTGTCAGCACCTGGTTTTCCTGCATTTTCTGCTTGGTTTTGCCGGGTGCATGTGCTGGTTGAATGTCTCAGCTGCCGCTTTTGGAAGCAGAGAGGTTATAAATGCGATTTGGCTCCTCTTCCTCTGCTGGTGCCGCTTGGCTGGGGGACCAGAGGGGACCCGCTGAATTCACGACCGCTTTTCAGCCCCATTCGCCTCTTTTGGCAGCGCAGGCTCTTGCTCGGCCCGGGCAGCCCCACGAATGCAATGCTCTGCAGCCACGGTGGCTTTGGTGGAGCACAGGCTCACACTGCCGGCATCTGGGCAGCCACGCAGGTCCCCAGCAGAAGAACACCCACCACGCTGGGATGCCTCCGCACCCGGCTCCCCCCCTCGCTGCCACCACCTTTGCAGCCGGTTGAGGAATTTTCCACGATCCTCACGCCGGGGACCTCGAGGGTTTCACTCCACTGTGTCGTAGCGGCTTTGTAAGAGCCGGGGTGGTGGTGAGGGAGGGTCCTGCCTTCCTCTGCCCGACCCCCAGCTCCTGCCTCGGCTCCACGAGCCTGTTGCCGGACCAGCAGCCACAGCGGTGACCGGTGCTCACCGCAGGCAGAGCAGGACAGGCAGTTTCTCGCAGCGGCCATGCCCTGGTGCCAGCCAGGGTGGATTTTTTCCCCCTCCCATCCTTGCCTGGGGTTGGGGTGGGCAACTGGTGCAAGCGCCAGGGCTGGGGGGGCTGCTTCTGCTTCAGGGGTTTCATTTGACAACACAAGAAAGCAGCCACAAGTAACGCTGATTAACTAATTTCCATCCCTGCTCTTTCGTTAAATAACCATAAATTAAATCATTGTGAGCACAGAGAGACCTTTCATCAGCTGGGTAAAGCAAGAAAAGTCCTGTACTCTGTTCTGACCTCAGTGCTGGGAGGTTCGGGAGTCCCCGGGGGTAAGTTTTCCTCCCAGTGCCGCTCCTCCCGGCCACGGACGTAGGTGCAGATACGTCCCAGGTCCCACCTTTCTTTTCTTGGCACTGGTCGGACTCGGGTGGTGGCGCGTGGGCCGAGCAGTGGCGAGGCCGCCTGGTCTGCAACGCGCCGATGTCGGGTTTTTTTATGCCGTCGTTTATGCGTACGCGGCGCTGGGCACCGAGGGTCCTGCTCCACTGCGGCACCCTCGGCCTTTCGGCTGTACGACTTCCCGCAGAGGGAGGTAAAAAGCGAATGCAGGTGGGATTTTGCAGATGGGATGTTTCTACCGTTGCGTGGGCAGAGCCGAGCGCCCGAGCGATGCTGTTGTCCCTCGGAGAGAACGTTTGTAAATAAATTTTAAAAAGAAGGAGAAAAAAACCCAGAACTTTTTTGCAACTTGGCTGTTTCGTTGGCTCTTCCCAAGGGCTCGCTGCGGTGCTGGGTGCAAGCGGGGGGCTCTGACCAGTTCCCTTCCCGGGGGGGCAGACCCCAACGGTCCCCTTTGAGGTTGAGGGGGGGCCCGGGTGCATTTGTGGGTCACGGCCAGGCCCTGGCACCCCCGGCTGCACCCCAGGACCCCCAGCTGGGGGGGGTCCCTCAGTGCCAAGTGGGTGCCTTGGCCTGGAGCACTGTGGAGAAGGGAGGCAAACCGGGCTTGGGGGGGCTGAACTGGGCTTTGGGGGGATGAGCCAGGCTCGGGGGCTGGACTGGGCTTGGGAGGATGAACTGGGCATGGGGGGGCAAACAGGGTGGAGGGGGGTGAACCAGGCTTGGGGGCTGGACTGGGCTTGGAGGGGGCTGGACTGGGCTGGGGGGGGGGGGGGCAAACTAGGCTTGGGGGGAGCCAAACCAGGCACTGGGGGGGAGAATGGAGTTTGGGGGGAGGCAAACTGGGCTGAGGGGCTGTACTGAGCTTGGAGGGGGCTGAACTGGGCTTAGGGGGAGCCGAACCAGGCGGTGGGTGGGAGAACAGGGTTTGAGGGGGAGCTGAACTGGACTTGGGGGGCTGAACTGGGTGGTGGGGTGGAGAATGGGGCTTGGGGCTGGACTGGGCTTGGATGGGGCTAAACTGGGCTTGGGGGGAGCCGAACCAGGTGGTGGGGGGAAGAACGGGGGTTGGGGGGGGGGGCTGAACCGGGCGGTGGGGTGGAGAACGGGGTTTGGGGGGGGCTGAACCGGGCGGTGGGGTGGAGAACGGGGCTTGGGGGGAGCCGAACTGGGCTGTGGGGGGGAAGAACGGGGTTTGGGGGGGGGCTGAACCGGGCGGTGGGGTGGAGAACGGGGTTTGGGGGGGGCTGAACCGGGCTGGAGGGGGGAAGAACGGGGTTTGAGAGGGGCTGAACCGGGCGGTGGGGGGGAAGAACGGGGTTTGGGGGGAGCCGAACCGGGCTGGGGGGGGGAAGAACGGGGTTTGGGGGGGGCTGAACCGGGCGGTGGGGGGGAAGAACGGGGTTTGGGGGGAGCCGAACCGGGCTGGGGGGGGGGGCCGGACTGGGCTTGGCGGGGGCTGAACCGGTGTGCGGGGAACCCGGAGCTCCCGGAGGTTAGAGCCTGGGGACGGGCCGGGGGGGGTCCAAGGCGGGCGGGGCGGGGTCGGGGCGGTCCGCACAGAGGCCGATCCGCGCCGGTACCGCCCCCCCCCCCCCCCCCCAAACCCCTGCCCTCCCGGGAGCCCGAAAGGGGCCCCCCCGAGCGATCCCCGGCGGCAGCGGCGGCGGCTCGATGTCGGCAGCAGCGGCGGAGGGGGGGGGCGCCTGCTGGCGTCGTCCCCGTTGCCGCCGGGCGGCGGGGGGGTGGGCTCCGTGCTTGGCGCTGGCGCTGGGGTGGGCGCTGGGGTGGGCGCTGGGCGCGGAGCCCCCCCACCGCTGCCGGCCCGACGCCGCGCTCCTGCCGCCGCCGCTGCGCCGCCTGGCGGGGACCGCGCTGCTCCGCGCCGCCGTCCCGCGCCTCCGCGCCGGCTGGAGCCCCTGCCAGCTCTACCGATACCGACCCGCCGGCACCGGCAGCGGGAGCGGCAGCGGGAGCGCCCGGCCCAACGGCACCGGGCCCTGTACGCGAGGCTGGCACTACGCCCTGCCCGCCGCCGGCCTCCGCTCCAACCTCGTCACGCAGGTTTTGGGGGGGGGGTCCCAGGGTTGGGGAGGGGGGGACGGGGAGGGGGTCTCTGTGGTTCTGGAGGGGATTCGGGGGGTCTCTGTGGTTCTGGAGGTGGGTTCGGGGGGTCTCTGTGGTTCTGGAGGGGGGGTCAGGGGTGTCTGTGGTCCTGGAGGTGGGTTTGGGGGTCTCTGTGGTTCTGGAGGGGGGGTCAGGGGTGTCTGTGGTTCTGGAGGCAGGGTGGGGGTGTCTGTTGTTCTGGGGGGGGGTTCAGGGGTGTCTGTGGTTCTAGAGGGGAATTGGGGGGGTGTCTGGTTCTAGAGGGGATTTGGAGGGTGTCTGTGGTTCTGGAGGGGGGGTTGGGGGTGTCTGTGGTTCTGGAGGGGGATTGGGGGGGTCTCTGTGGTTCTGGAGGGGGGGTCAGGGGTGTCTGTGGTTCTGGAGAGGGGTTCGGGGGTGTCTGTGGTTCTGGAGGCGCGGTGGGGGGGGTCTCTGTGGTTCTGGAGGGGTGTTTGGGGGGGTATCTGTGGTTCTAGAGGGGGGTCAGGGCGGTCTGTGGTTCGGGAGAGGGGTTCGGGGCTGTCTGTGGTTCTGGAGGCGCGGTGGGGGGGTCTCTGTGGTTCTGGAGGGGTGTTTGGGGGGGTATCTGTGGTTCTAGAGGGGGGTCAGGGCGGTCTGTGGTTCGGGAGAGGGGTTCGGGGCTGTCTGTGGTTCTGGAGGCGCGGTGGGGGGGTCTCTGTGGTTCTGGAGGGGTGTTTGGGGGGGTATCTGTGGTTCTAGAGGGGGGTCAGGGGGGGTCTGTGGTTCTGGAGGTGGGTTCAGGGGTGTCGTTCTGGAGAGAGATTGGGGGTTGTCTGTTGTTCTGGAGGGGGGTTCAGGGGTGTCTGTGGTTCTCGAGAGGGGTTCGGGGAGTGTCTGTGGTTCTGGGGGGGTGTCTGTGGTTCTGGAGGGGGGGTGGGGGGGTCTCCAGGGTACTGGAGGGGTTAAGGGGTGTGCAGGGTGGAGGGAGAACAAGCTGGGGACCCCACAAGGGTCACACAGGAAAGCCCTGGGTCTGCACTGGGGGTGGGGGGAGAGGGAGTTTGCTTGGGGGGGGGCCAGGGACCCTGGGGAAGGGAGAGGGGTCTTCAGGGGGGACACCCCCGTGGAGGGGCTTTGGGGGTGGCTGAGGGGAGCCCGGGGGTGCTGGGGAGGGACGACGACAGGGGACAGGGCAGTAAGGGCCATCGACGCTGTCCCACCACATCCAGCCCCACATTTTTTGCTCGTGGGGTGGGGGCTGGCCAGAAGCCCCCCCAGGCGACTCATGGGGATGGTGACCCCATCCGTCCCACCCCTGCGGGCAGCGAGGGAGTCTGCCGGGACCCCAGTGCTGACGTTTTCCCCCCTCGCCCGCAGTGGGACCTGGTGTGCGCCTCGCGCTGGAAGGTGCCCCTGGAGCAGACCACACACTTGCTGGGCTGGATGCTGGGCAGCGTCGCTGCCGGACTGGCCTGCGACAGGTAAGCGGGGGTCCCTGGGGCAGCTCCCCCCCCCCAGGCTGGGGGGACACCATGCCCAGCCCCGCTCAGCGGTCCCGTCCCCCGGCAGGTTCGGCCGCCGTCCCGCTTTCGTGGCGTCCCTGGTGCTGGCGGTGCCCCTGGGCCTCGGCGTGGCGCTGGCCGTGGACTTCGTCATGGTCCTGGTCGCACGGCTGCTCTTCGGGGCGGCACTGGCGGGCGCCTTCCTCTCCCTCTACGTGGCACGTGAGTGGGATGGCGGGGGTCCCCGCAGCGGCAGCATGGGGACCAAGGACGTTCCGGGGCGCGGGATGCTCCGGAATGCGGGATGCTGTGGGGGTGCGGGATGCCCCGCAGCCGTGGCGCCCACCGCGCACCCCTCGTGTCCCGTCCCCCCCCACCAGGGTTGGAGCTGTGCGACCCCCCGCACCGGCTGGGGGTGACGATGGTGGCCGGCTTCTTCTGGATCGCCGGGGAGCTGCTGCTGCCGGGGCTGGCCGTGCTTTGCCGGGACTGGCGGGTGCTGCAGGGTGCCGTCACCATGATCCTGGCTCTGCTGGCTGCCTGCTGGTGGTAAGGACCCCCCTGGGCCTGGGGGCTGCGTGTACGGGGAAGGGGGCCGCTGCCTGCGGTGGGGCTGAGCAGTGCCCTCAGGGCTGGCACCGAGCCGTGCCCGGGCAGCACCCCAGCCCAGCACACCCTGCCCAGGACCACGGTGGGGATCAAAGGGTGCCCAGGGCTCTCCAGGTGGAGCGCAGGGACCCCCCCCGCCCTGGGTAAATGTTTGCTCAGGTTTGAAGTTGAGGGTTTCTGGGCAGCATTGCTTTGAAGCCAGGAAGAAGGGGGGCTCAGTGCTGGAGGGGGGACCAGGCCCCTGGAGAACCCCGTGATGCCGACACTTGTGCCCCAGGTGCCCGGCGCTGCTGCCGGAGTCACCGCGCTGGCTGCTGGCCACGCGGCAGCTGGAGAAGGCCAGGAAGACCCTGCAGGCACTGGCCGAAAACAGCGGCCCCGGCTCCGACGACAGCTCCTGCCACCAGGAGAGCCTTCTCGAGGGTATGTGACCCCGGAGCTCCTGGCCGCAATGCGGCCCCTGGGCCCCCTCCCCAAAGCCACAGTGCCGGGGCAGTGGGATGGTGCCGTCTTTAACTCAAGTCCCCCTGTCCCAGCAGAGCTGGAGTCCCTGTCTGAGGGGTCCCCGCAGCCCCGGTACCACGCCGTCTGCGAGATTTTCGGCACCAGGGTCATCTGGAAGAACGGCGTCATCCTCGGCTTCGCGGCGTGAGCAGGCGGAGGGGGGAGCGGCGGTGTGTGTGTGTGTGGGGAGGGGTCCCGCTTGTGGCCCCCTGACCCCGCTCTCCCACAGGTTCATCGGCTCCGGCATCCGTCACTGCTTCACCCGCAACCTGGCCCCCCACCTGCCCCACTTCTTCTCCTCTTACTACGTGGTGGTGGGCACCGAGGCGGCCGCCTGCCTCTTCGTCTGCCTGACGGCCGAGCGCTTCGGGCGCCGCGCCGTCCTCCTGCTCTGCACCGTCCTCACCGGCATCTCCTCTCTCCTGCTGCTGGCCCTCACCCAGTGTAAGGATGCACGGGGAGACCCCCACCTTCTCTTCGGTGGGATGCAGCCCCCAGCTGGGGGGCTGGGGGTGGGAACAGGGTGCTTGAGGGGTGGGGGGTGTGTGTGTGCAGGATTTGACCCCTGATGGTGCTTTCCTAGACCTGCTGGACCTCATTGTCCTGACCCTGTCTGTTGTGGGCATCACCGCCTCCCATGCCGTCACCATGCTCAGCATCTTCTTTGCCAGCGAGGTGCTCCCCACCGTGGTCAGGTAAGGGGGGGGGAGCTGCCCCCCTCCCGGTGCTACCCCGGGGTGGGGGAGCACCCAGGCAGGGTCCCCCCCAGACCCCCTCTGAGCACGTTTCCCCCCCCGCAGGGGTGCCGGGCTGGGTCTCGTCGTGGGGGCCAGCTTCGTGGGCAAGGCGGCCGCCCCCATCACCGCCATCCCCAACAGCCGGGGTTTCTTCCTGCACCACGTGGTGTTCGCCTCCTTCGCCATCCTCGCCGTCCTCAGCATCATGCTGCTCCCGGAGAGCCAGGGCCGCAGCCTGCCTCAGTCTTTGCAGGATGGCGAGAGCCAGCGCCGGCCACCCCTCTTCCACCGGCCCCGCCGTGAGGACCACCTACCCCTGCTTGCCCCCCACGGCATCCCCCACGACTACTCCCACCTCACCGCCAAGAGGATGCTGGGCTCCCCGGCCGCCCCACCGTGAGACATAGCCGTGGCCCACCCCAGGCTCTCCCTGCTGCTGGGGGGGGCTGAGCGTGGCGCTGGGACCCCCATCCCATCCCCCCATGGAGCACCGGGACCCCCATCCGTGGGCGCCCGTGGGGACGGCGGGGTGCACCAGGATACTTGCAATGGCTGGGCTGGGGGACCAGCGCACCCACCCCACGGCGGGGCCGGATCCTGCCCCAGGAGGAGCTGTGCTGGGAGTCCTGGGGTGGGGGTGATGCCCCCCAGGGTGTTTGCGGCGGGTGCTCGCAGGCTGCCAATAAAAGTGCCTTGTTTCTACAGGCGGCTGGCGTGGCTGGGGGCCCCGCGCGGTGCCCCTGCCACTGGCCCCCTTCTCTGGGATCTTTATTTTGGGGGGGACTGGGGGGTCTCCTTGCCCACCTTCCCCAGCTCTGTGGGGCCTTTCTCTGGGATGTCCCCCCCCACAGGGCTGCCCGTGCCCTCGGCCTCTGCCTTACTGGGGTTTGCTGGGGGGGGGGGGGTATCTGTGAGTGTGCGCAGGGGTGCAAACCCCCGTGCTGAGGCCTCTCTTGGTGCACGTGCGTGTGCAAAGCCCCTGCATCTGTATCCTTGGTGCACACGCGTGTGCAAAGCCCCTGCAGCCGGGCATCTTGTGCATGTCCATATGCAAAGCCGCTGCATCTGGGCATCACGTGCATGTGTGAGCCCCCCCCAGCGCTGCCCGTTCGCTACCCCAGCCCCTCTGTGGGCAGCGGGGTACCCCCCTCCCGACCCCCCCCAGTCCCCGCTACTGCCCGTAGAGATCGGCGAGGCGCCGGAACCGTGGCCCCCACTCGCTCAAGTAGTCGTAGTCCTGGTCCTCGTCCGTCAGGCTGGAGACGATGGAGCTGAGGGGGCTGGCGACGGAGCCCGAGCCCTCGTAGTCGTAGATGAGGGCCGTGTCGTAGGGGGGCACGCTGGGGTCGTTGTCGGCCGCCTCCAGCCCCTGTGGGGACGGGGGGGGGGGCTACCATCAGCCCCAACGGGGATGGGGGGGACCGAGGACAAGGGGAGCCCCGGACCTCATCCCCACCTCGTTGATGAAGTCCTCGATGTCGGAGGGGCTGTTGGGCAGTTTGCGGGGGGCCGGGGGGGTGGCGGAGCTGAGCGGGGCGTCCCTGCGCACTGGCGGTTTGGCCCGCGGCGAGAAGAGCTCGGGGTGCCGGAGCTGGTTGATGTCATAGGCGTCCTGCCGGGACAGGAAGGTGGGGGGGTCAGGGGTGTGGGGTTGGGACAGACCCACCACCACCACCACTGGGACCCCCCCACCTCCTCAGATCCCGCTCACCTGGTCCTCCTCGCCCCCGCCTTGCTCGTCGTAGTTGAGGATGTTGTCCCGCATGTCGTCCCCCGAGCGCTGCAGCAGCCCCTTGCGCAGAGCCCGCCGGCGCCCGCGCGCCCGTGCCGCCCCCAGCCCCACCAGCACTGCGGGCAGAGGGCGGGTGGGCACGGGGTGGGGTACCGGGGGCGTGGGGCACGTGGGGACGGGGTGGCTGGGCACGGTGGGATGCGGGGTGATGGGGATGCTGGCTGGGTTGGGATGCCGTTGGTGGGGCTGGGAGAGTGGGATGGGGGTGCAGGTAGGGATTTGGGGTGGGGGATGCTGGGTGGGGGGGGGTGATGAGGGAAATTGTTGGGGGAGTCATGGTCAGGATCAGAAGGGGTTGCTGGGGTGGTGGGGGTGTTGAGGGTCATGGGTAGGGACTGGATGGAGTGGCCAGGACCAGGATGGGGCAATGGGGGACGTAGGTAGGGAGAGGTTGGGGCGTCCTGGACCAGGACGGGGTGATGGGGGACGTGAGTAGGGACTGGATGGGGTGGCCAGGATGGAGTGACGGGGGGGGGACACACACGACAAGGTGACAGAGAGTGCTGGTGGGGTTCGGGATGGGTGGCCAGGACCAGCACCGCGTGGTAGAGCACGGGGCTGGGGTGCTGGATGGGAGCAGGACAGAGGGGCTGGGAGGGGTGGGGGTGAGGATGGTGGGGGGGTCTCACTCACCAAGGAGGAGGATGCTGCTGCCAAGGATGATCATGAGGGCCCCGAGGGTGATGCCGGCCCCGGCGGTGGCAGCGGCCAGGACACCGTCCTCGCAGGTGCCGTCCCGGCCGCAGTGGCACACCGAGATGTTCAGCAGCTGCTGCCGCTCCTGGGGGGGCGTCCCCGAGTCCCGGAGCAGCAGCGGGAGCGAGTAGGGCCCCTCGGGCAGCTCCACCAGCACGGCCAGCACCGCGTGGGTCACTGCAGGAGGGCCGTGGGCAGGGGGTGAGCGGGGGACCCCCTTATGCAGCAGCCCACCACCCCCCCTCGCCCCAGCCAGCCCTCACCATTGAAGCGGGTGATGCTCCAGTTGCGGGCGAGCTGGGGGTGCTGGGGGCTGAGCTGGAAGTGGAAGGGGGCAGCGTGGGGGGGCCGGTCGTCATCCGTGGCCCCCAGGAGCAGGGTCCCCCCTCGTCCTGGGCGCCCGCAGACCACCCCAGCCGGCGGCTGCAGCAGGGGCGCATGGTCGTTCACCTCCAGGATCTCAATGGAGAGGGTGCCGGTGGCGGAGAGCGGGGGCTCGGCTGGGGGTAACAGAGCAGGGGGGGGTTAGGAGGGCGATGGCGGGAGCAGGGGGGACAAGGCAGGTGTGGGGGGGCCGCTCACCATCATCGCGGGCAAGGACCAGGGCGATGTACCAGCCACCCTGCAGGAAGGCGGAGGGGTGCAGCAGCTCCCGCTTGGTGCGGACAGTGCCGACGTGGGGGTCCAGCTGCAGCCAGTCCGCCGGGTCGTAGAGCAGTGCATAGCTGTGGGCGCAGAGCGGGGGGGGGTCATGCCATCAGCCCCACCCCCAAAACACCTAGCACAGGCTGTGAACGCGGGAACCCGAACGCAGCGGGTGCTGGGAGGTGATGCAAGGGGACCGGGTGCCAAAACCCACAGCCTGGGACTTACGTGAGGGTCTGGAGCTGGCGGGTGTCGGGGTCGCTGGCAGTGTACGTGGTGACGGGGGTGCCTGGGGGGGCCCCCTCCAGCACGCTGACCCGCCGCGGGTTCTCACGGAAGATGGGTGCCTCGTTCACATCCCGCACCCGCACCCGCACGGTGGCCAGCGCCCGGGGGCTGGCGGGGGCCGTGGGCTCCAGCGGCTGCTCATTCTGCACTGACATCGTCAGCTCGAAGCGGTCCCGCACCTCGTGGTCCAGTGGCTACCGAGAGGGGCCACGGGTCAGCTGAGCCATGGAAGACCCCCCCCCACCAGCCCCTCGGCTACCCCGCGCCCACCTTGGCCACAGAGAGCACGCCATCGTTGGTGTAGGGGTCAGTGCGGATGGCGAAGGCACCCTCGGGGTCGCCCTCCAGGATGGTGAATTTGGCCAGCCAGTTGGGCGAGCCGGCCAGGTCCTTGTCATGCACGAAGACCTTGCCCACATCCACGCCGGTTGCCTGCTCCTCCACCTCCATGGAGAACTGGGGGAGATACCAGTGTGGGGCTGGTGTCTGCCCCCTTGGGATGCTGCTGCTCCTGGGGGGGCTGGCTCCCACCCCCCCTGACCCCCGCATGTCTCCCCATCCCATCCCGGCCACTACCTCCTCCTTGGTGAACTCAGGAGGGTTGTCGTTGATGTCCTCCAGGTAGATGACGGCTATGGCGGTGGTGGTAAGCCCATCCCCGGACATGTCGGCTGCCTGCACCGTCAGGTTGTACACCCCCACGGTCTGCGGGGAAGGAGGGGGTCCAGTGCTGAGCCCCTCCAGCCCCCCCCCAGGAGCCCAGAGGTCCCCCAGCCGCTGGCCACCCACCCTGTCCCCATGCCTGGGTCTGCTCATGGCTTGGAGCTGTGGTTTCACCAGCTGGGGGTCTCTGGCTGCCCCCAGTCCCGGTGTCACCCTGGTGCCACCCGTGCCCCCCAAACCCGCTACCTCGCGGTCAAGGCCGGGTCGCGCGGTGCAGATCTGGCCGGTGGTGGCGTTGATGCTGAACATGCCGCCAGCGCCCTGCTCCAGGATGGAGTACCGCAGCGCCGCGTTATCTGTATCGGGGTCGTCGGCGTCGGTGGCATCCACCGTCATTACGCAGGTCCCTGTGGCCGCAGAAGTGCCCCAGTGGGTGACAGCGTGGGGGCTGGCTCGGCCCCCCCTGCTCCCCATCCCCGGCTCCCCGGCTGGACCCACCTGGTTCAGCCCCCTCCACCACGCGCCCCGTGAAGATGTCCTGCTGGAAGAGCGGCCGGTTGTCGTTCTGGTCCACCACGATGATCTCCAGGTCAGTGGGGTCCTCCAGAGTCACGCCACCCAGGTCCAGTGCGAAGGCTTTCAGCTGTGGGCGCAGAGCAGGTGGGTTTTGGCACGGCTGGGGGGCGCTGAGGAGGGTGCTGCGGGTGGCCAGGCAGCATCCTTACCCGAAAGCGGTCGTTCTCCTCCCGGTCCAGCATGGCATTGAGGAAGACCTTCCCGCTGAACTTGTCAATGGAGAAGATGCCCAGGGGCTCCTCGTCCACCCCCGGCCCCTTGATGCTGTAGATCACCCCCCCGGGCTGCTGCTTGTCCGACTTGATCTGCCCCGGGGAAAGCAGAGCTGGTGGTCCTGGGGCTGGGGGGGGGATCTGTCCCCCACCTGGGGTCCCTCTGTGCCCTAAGTCTCCCCCCATACCATGTCGCCCCTCCTGGGGTGCCCCCATGCAATCCCCCTGCCCAGGGTACCCCCCACCCCACTGCCTGGAAGAAAGGGTGGGGGGACACCCTGCCTACCTGCACCAGGAGGTGGGGGATGCGCTTGTGGTTCTCCGAGACGCTGATGGGGGGGATCACCCAGGCTCTTTTCACCCGCCGTGGACCCTCGTGCTGCTGCCAGGCCTGGGGGCTGCCCAGGGCTGCGGCACCCGGCTGGGCTGGGCTGGTACCCTGTAGGAGGGACACGGTGCTGCTGGTGACCCCAAAACCTCCAGAGTGGGGTGCAATGCCGGGCAGCGGGCAGGGTGTTGAACTTGGGCTGGGTGCATGGTGCCGGGATGCGCGGTGTGGGGGTACACAGTGCCGGAATGCACGGTGCTGGGGTGCATGGCGCTGGGGTGCACAGCACTGGCATCCCCTGATGGCGTTGGGGTTGGGGGAATGGAGAGGCCACCCGGCTCCCCCGGGAGCTTCGTGTCGGTGGTCCCCTGACATCCTGATGTGACGGTGACAGGCATCCTGCCAGGCTCGCTGGGAAGGGGTGCCTCACGGGACCCTCGGCAGTGGGGACGAAGGGGTTACCCTGGGCTGGCAGCGCCTGGTGTGGCCCCAGCCCACGTCACTGTCACGCGTGGATGTGGCAGCGAGGGTGGAAGGGTCAGGGATCGGTTTAGGCTGCAAGGGTGGCCTGGCTGGGGTACAGAGCTGGGGGGGGGGAATAGGGAGCTGGGGTGGAGCTGGGGGGGGATGTTGGTGTGGAAGATTAGGAACAGGGACTGGGGGAGCAGGAGTTATTGGGGGGCTGCAATGGGCGTCAGGGAGCTGTGGGGGCTAGGATGGGTTTAGGGGCCACGAGAGACTGGGCTAGAGGGTCAGGGAATTGGGGGGGGGTCTGGAGCTGTGGGGAGCAAATGTGGGGGCTGGGAGATGGGGGTTGGGGGGGGTAGGGAGCTGTGCGTGCAGCCTACCCCCCTGCCAAGCTCCGTGCCACATTCGTCAGGGCTCACCCTTGTCCTGGGCCCTGGGGACATGTCCTGTCCCCTCCCCGGGGAGGGAGCACATCTGGACAGCACCAGGCCTTGTACCCACACCTGCACCCACCCACATCTGCACCCACCCACATCTGCACCCATCCTGGCTGCACCGCTGGGTGCTGGGGTGCCCTGCATGGGCACCCTGCCCACGGCAGGGGGGTGGGCCGGTGGGGATGGCTGTGCTGGGGGGTCCCTGGGGATGGTGTGGAGCTGTGCAGGGCTGGGGGGGGTGTCTGCATGCCAGTCCTGCGGGATGGGCAGGACAAGGGGCTCATTTTGAGGCTATGACGGGAGCTGCCCCGCGGCCTCCAGCTGTCCCTCTGCCCTCCCCAGGAGAGACCCCCCCCCCTTCCCCAGGAGGCTGACGGAGCTCAGGGTGGATGGGGAGGGTGGTGGGGGGCAATGTGGGCCCTGCTGCTGGGGGGGCTGCCCTGCAGGCCCTCTTTTCTTCCTCTGCCCTGAGCACCCAGCCATGAGGTCCAGGCCAGAACCCCAACAGCCCCATGTCGCTCAGGCCTGAGACCGCGGTGAGGGGCTCTGGGGGGACGTGCATGGACAGGGGGGTGCAGGGGGGGGTCTGGGACCACAGCTGGTGTGGGAAAGGGGGGAGCAGGGTGTTTCTGAATGCCTAACCCTCCCCCAAATCCCATCTCCCGGTTCACAAACGCAGGCAGTGTGCCGGAGCCGCAGGCTCCCCCCCGCCACCACCATCTGTGGGGTGGGAAATGCCTCAAGAGGGGCACCAAGCCCCCATCACCCCCGTCCCCATCCCCGCTGCCCCCCAAGGACGTACCTCCATGGGGTCTGGGGTCCAGCCATCCCCCCCCTGGCACCGCATTCGGGCTCCCCATCCCGGCCGGCCCTCCCAGGGCACGAAGCGGGTGCGGGGGGGGGGTCCCCATCCCCACCCCATCCCCATCTCCCCGTACCCCTTACCCGAGCGCAGAGGGGGGCGAGCAGGCAGGCGAGGAGAAGCGGGGGGCCCATGGCGAAGCGGGGCGCAATCCGGCCGCCCAGCCCCGAGCCTTTCACCGGCCCCGAGCTAAAATAACCGCGGGGCTGGCTGAGTGACAGCACATGTGCTACCGAGCGGGCCGGGCCCCCCCCCGGGCCGGGCAGCTGTCCCCTCCGCCCCCCCCCTCCCCTCTCCCCGGGCCGGGATTCTGCACCCCCTGCCCGGCGGGGGCGGCGGGGAGGGAGGGGGGAACCGGGCACCGGGGGGCTCGGAGGGGGATGCGGAGGGGTGAGGGGGGGTGTCCCCTCTGCTCGGGTCGTGGGGGGGGGGGGGTCCGGGGGGGTGCTCGGCCCCCGGGGCGGGAAGGCGGCAGCTGTCACCGGGCGCGCCGCGGGGATGCCGCGACGGGGCGGGCGGGAAGGAGAGACCCGGTCCCCGCTACCCCCGCCACGGCTGGGCCGGCACCGGCACCGGCACCGGCACCGGGACAGGGACAGGGAACGGAACGGGTTCAGCCCGCCCCGCTCCGCCGCGCCCCCCCGTCGAGGCGAGCCCACCCCGGTCCCACTCCCCCCCCCCGGGAGAGGAGCGGCGGTGTCCCGCCGTGTCCCGGTCCCGGCGGGTTTCCACGGGGCGGAGTAGCCCCCGGTTGCTCCCGGAGCCCCGGCAAGGCCCCCGGCCCCGCTGCCCCCTGACCCCCCGGTGCCTCTCCCGGTCCCTGGTGCCGGCTCCGGCGCTGTCCCCCATCCCCGCTGCAGGTCCCGGTGCTGCTCCCGACCCCCGGTGCCAGTGCCGGTGCTGACCCTGACCCCCCGGTGCCGGTCCTGGTTGCTGCCCTCGACCTCCGGTGCCCCCCCGCCGACCCCCGGAGCCGGTCTCGGTGCTGACACTGACCCTCGGAGCCGGTCCCGGTGCTGGTCCCGACCCCCGCTGCCAGTCCCGGTGCTGACCCTGACCCCCGGTGCCGGTCCTGGTTGCTGCCCTCGACCTCCGGTGCCCCCCCGCCGACCCTCGGAGCCGGTCCCGGTGCTGCCCCCCGACCCCCGGTGCCGGTCCCGGTGCTGGTCCCGACCCCCGGTGCCCCCCCCCCCGACCCCCGGTGCCGGTCCCGGCAGCGCCGCGAGGCCGCGGCACCAGGTGGCAGCATCGTCCCGGCCACCGGCCCCGACACCGGCGGTGTCCCCCCCCGCCCCCTGCCCGGGGGTACCGCAGCGGGGAGCACCCTCCGGCGCGGGGTCCCGGGGGTCCCGGCTGCGGTAGGGCTGGCCGAGCCGCCCCCCCCCCCCCCCACCTCCCCGGGCAGGGTGAAGGGGGGGCCGGGGATCTTCCTCATCCTCCCGGGGAAGCGATCCCTGGGCCTGGCAAGGGAAGGTGCGGCGTTTCGGTGACACTGGTGGCATCACCACGTCCCTGACGTGGGCACCCCTGCCCGGCCAGCATCCCTCCCCTTCTTGGCAATAAGTGCCCTTGGTGCCATCTTGGTGCGGGGCATCGTTTGGAGGGGGGTGCGTGGCGTGGGGCACTGACATGGTGGGGGGAGGTAGGCCACGAGGCGTGGGAAAAGGGACACGGGATGCGGGACACGGGGTGCAGGACGTCTTCTGTCCATCCCCAGCAGCTGAGCGGTGGTGGCAGGGGTCTCGGTGTCCCCACGGACACGGAGCCACGACACGAGTGGGTGAGCGTCGGGCACCGGTGACCCGTGGCGCGGCTGGGCCCTGGCGTGGGCAGCGGCGCTCACTTGCCCGTCTGTCTGTCCGATCCCATCCGTCCGCCCCACTCACCCTGTCACCCTGCATCAATGTCACGGCGAGGAGCTGCCCGGGCGGCGCTGGCCGGGGGTCCTGGCGGCTGCCCCTGACCCTAACGCGCCGTGGCAGCGGGGCGGCCGAGCAGATGTTCCCTGCCACCGGCACCACGGCGTGGGGGGCGCGGGGGGGGACACAGACGTGACAGGCTCTGACAAGGCGCCAGTCCTGGCTCGTGGTGCCGGTGCTGCCGGCCATGGGAGCTGCCTGGTGCCCATGGCACGGCTCTGGCTGCAGCACGGCAGCAGGACGCCCACCCCCCCGACCTCTGGCCCTGCACTGCCACCCCCTGCCCCTCTCCTTCTGCAAACAGGGGCTCCCACTGGGGTGCAGGGATGTGGGGTCCCACAGATTCTGGGTCCGAACAGTGCTAGCCCAGGCCTACGACCCCCCTCCTTGCCGTGCCAGGTCGGAGAAGGGGTCACCCTATTTTAGAGGGGCCAGGTCCCCCCCTCCCAGCCGCCATCCTCTGATCTCCCGAAGCCAGTATGAGAGCTGCAGGTGTTGGGACCAGTTGTGCCCCCACCGTGGGTGTCAGGACCAGTCACATCCCTAATGAGGGTGCAGTGGGAGCAGTCGTGGCCCCAGTGCAGGCACTGGGGGTCTGGGCAGTGCCCTGTCCCCGCCATGCCCAGTGACGGGGAGAGTGAGCAGCCAGGAGCGCAGAGCCGAGCAGTGAGGTGCCAAACGCCGGCGCAGCAGCCATAAAGCCACTGGAGCTTCGGTTTTTATATGGCAATAAAAGATAATGTCAGCCATAAAGCATGAGAGCAGGTCCCGGCGTGCCGAGCCGCCCGCCGAGCCCAGGACAGGGGCGAGCTGCTGGGAGCAGCTGGGGGGGGGGCACAGAGGTGTAGGCAGCCCCCAGCTCCCTGGGGACACCCCAGCAAGGCGATACCTTGCTCAGGGCGAGAAGGTCCCTGGGTGGGCTGCGGGCAGGGGGACGCTGCAGCGAGGCGGGAGATGCTACAGGACGGCGGCATCGGCACTGGGGCCGGTGTTACGGCCGCCGCATTAAAGATGCTACTTTGGGTTGTTGTTGTTGTTTTAATGGTTTTATTGCGCGATGCTGGGGACGGGCCTGGCAGGCCTTAATGAAGGAGATTGATGGCTTAATAGCCTGTAGCCATTACGGGGTAATTGAATGGTTGTGTACATATGATCAGACCGTCAATGCGGACGTGGCTTGCAAGCGAAGTGCCTGGAGCCAGGGCGGGGGGGGATGCACACAGCCCCCCTCCACGCCCCTGATGGATGCAGTGTGGGGGGAGCAGAGCCCATGGCCTTGGGGACACCCCTCCACCCCTGAGGTCCGGGCTGTGCTGGTGGCCAGGGCTGCATCCAGCGGTAAGGGAATGGAGCAGGTCTCCAGGTTCATCCAGTGGCACTGGGTCAGCAAAACCCATCTTCAGCCGGCTCAGCTCCCAGCCTGGGCTCTGGAGCACCATAACCAGGTGCTTTAACAAGGCTTTTAATTAACAGGTCCTATCTATAGGGATGAATAGTGGTGGGGGAGCAGAGGTGGGAGGCTTGGGGCATGGATGGCAGCACCAAACTGGGGGCTGCAGCCGCGGCCACGGGCACCCCAAGGCTGCGCCGCTGACCACCCTCCCTGCGAAAACCACCACCGAGGAGGAAAGCCGTCAGAGTCGCAGCCGGGTCCCCGCGCCGAGGTGTGAGTCAAACTACTCATTTTAGTGTGTGACAACCAGGTGTTTTACAGTATTTGCTACCTGTGATCATCCATCAAAGCGATCGATAGCGTTCCTGCAGAGTTTTATTAATGATCTTGTCACCGGGCTGGTGCTGGGTGCCTGAGGTTGTCGAGAATGATAGATCATTAAGAGCTTTTGCTGCTATTTATTCTCCAGTGACCTTGTCTCTCTCCATTGTTGCTTGCTTAAGAGTTATGAATGTGAGACATGATAATTTGATATTGATCTATTTGGTAAGTTAAAAAATTTACTGCATCGTTGATGTTTTAACAAAGGATCGGCTCGGTCCCTCCTGCAGACCGGTGAGAGCCGCTGGTGCTCGGCTCTGCACGCCGCGGCGAGGGGGCAAGCCGGGCGCCGTGCTGGTGCATCTGTGTGCCAGAGCGTTGTGCCCGCCGGGTGCGGGATGGTGAGAAGTGGCTGCGTGAGCTCTGCGTGTCCCTGGGGAGCCCCGTCCCAACGCCTTCTGAGCCTGAAGTACCGAAATCCAGGTGCTGGCACTGCCCTGGGAGATGCTGCCATGGGCAGGGTGCAGGGATGGTCAGAGCGGGTGCATGGCTGGACCTGTCCGTGTGGGGAGGGTGAGGTGGGATGGAGGGGCTGCAGCGGAGGAAGCCTGTCCCCATCCATACCTCCTTCCCCTATTTCCCATCCCCTCTCTTGTCCCAGTCCCATCCCTGCTCCCTCTGCCCAGTGCCACGTGTCTGCCAGCTGTCCCCTCCATGTCCTCTCCACCTTCACTAATTGTCCCCCCAAATGTTTGGGGCTCCACTGACCCTAACAAAGGTATTTGATGTAATTACTTGTGCTCCCGATTCCTCTTGCCCTCCCTGGTGCTCCCAGGGTCCCATCGGCTGGCAGGGAAATCTGGGGCTCCCTGTCACCCCCTTGGCACCAGGCAGGACCGGACCAGCATCCCACTGCCTTCCCAGTGCACTGTTCCCACACTGGGATGGACCTCACTGGTCAGGGAGCTGCAGGGCATGACCGCTATCCTCTCCCTCTGTGGCATTATCCATCCCCATCGCCCACTGCTGCGTGGCCGGCAGCTCATGCATGAAGTCAAACAGGGACAAAAATCCGTTTATAAAGGTAAGGTTTATCAATACCGCCTGTCCTCCAGGAAATCGATGACCTTCAGACATGGGCACTGGTGTCAGCGTGCGCACACACACACACAAAGGCACAGGCGTGCATATGCAGTATAATTCACGCTGCATCTGCTCCCCGGTGCCTCCAACACCCTGCTCAGCTCTCCTCCCACCCCACGCCGGACCTTGTGCCCACCGCGGCTCGCACCTCTCGCCACGTCGCGGCCACGGCCAAAAACTGAGCCCAGCTCCTGCCTGGCCACACCATTCCTCCGCATCTCCCTGGGCTCGCTGCACATTATTCAAGGCTTCATGGCTCTCCCATCACACTGAGGTCACTGCAAGCCCCTGGCAGCCATCCCTGCCCCTTCCTCTCCTCGTCTTTCCCCCTCCGTTATCGCGGCAGGGCTCTGTCCCGGTGGTGCCGGCACCCTTGCCATGGCTCCGTGCCGAGGCCCGGCTGGCTTGGGAGCACCTGGGTGGGGGAATTGCACTGGGTTGGTAAGCTCCGCTGGTATTTATTTGTGATTTTTATTTATTCTTCACTTCTGCAGGGAAATGGGAGGTGGCGCTTGGTGGAGGAGGGAGGTGGATGGAACCGATTCACAGCAGGTTATGGGGCATCCCATGGAGAGCAGGATCCCACCGGTGAGGGGATCCACTCGCTCTCTGGGGCTCTCCCTCTCTATAAACCGAACTATGGGGAAAGTCACTGAGTCCGTGGGAAAGGGCAGAGAGGATGCAAAATTACCAGGCATCGCCGCAGCTGGCTGAAGACAGGAGTTTAATCTACAGAGTAATTTCATCTGGCGATGAGTTGCACGTGGCCTGAGGCAGAGCTATAATGGGAACGAGCATCCAGAGAGGCAGACGAAGGCAAGGCGAGGGAGCCAGGCTGCCCGGCCAGCCCTTCCCACCTGGACGGAGCGGCTCCGGTGGGTTGGCATCACGGGGCTGAGACCCACCGAGGGCCAGTGGGGCTTGTCTGATCCCGAGCAGCTGCTGCTGGGACCAGCTTGGGGTGGATGCGGAGGTGTTTGTGGTGGCGGCTTTTCACCTGCCTCCCACTCCCTACATGGGGCTAAATAGAGCAACTCTGGCCAGCGTGTACCTGCTGCCCGGTGGGCCGTTCTGGCCCGGGACCCTCCAGCTTTCACCCCACACTTCGCTTTGAGACCCGGGGCTGCCCCGAGCCTCCTGCGAATGGCTCCTGCAGAAGGAAGGTGGCCCTGCAGGTCCAGCTCAGTTCAGCCAAAGAGGAGATCACACCGGATGAATCCTGCTTTTTCTGGACTTTATTCATGGACCAGACTGTAGTGAGCCCAGACTTGCCACTGCTGATCACTGCAGGTACCTCGTCAGTGGTGTTGTAGAGGGAGAACAGATGCGGTGGAGGACCAAACACGCCCTGGGCTCCCTGGTCCTGGCCTGAAGCCATGCTCTAGGCTGAGTAAAAGCGCTGCAGAAGCTCCTTCTTGTTGACTTTTCCCATCTGATTGCGTGGGATCTCCTCCACCACGATCAGCTCGGTCGGGATGGTGTACGGTGCCATGGTCTCCCTGCATCGCAGGAGCACAGTCCATTACGGCTGATAGACCAGCGCTTCCAGCCCCTCCATCCCACAGAGCCCATCTTGAGACCTCACAAACACCACCAGATCTGGAGGGGATCTGCTCCAGGACCCTGCGTCCTGCAGCCTGACGTGAGGTACAACCGAGCCGCCCCAGCCACGGCTCTCCAGGCAGCAGGGATTTGGTTGCGAGCGAGTGGCTTTGGCCGAATGTTGGCCATGCCCTGGCTCTCTCCTAAGGGCTCAGCGCAGACCCCGGGAGAGCTGCGGGGCTGAGTGGTCGCACCGTTCACTGGTCACGCATTTCTGTGCTGCAGAAGAGGGGGGCTGGAGAGCAGCCCCTCTAACAGGCTGAGCTGTCCTGGGAGCACCCACAGCCCTGAGCAGCAATACCTGTCCCGTCCCCCCCCATGCCCCAGGAGCCCATTTAGGCTCAGCCCTGGACCCCAGCCCCATCCTGAGCTGTGCTGTGGGGTGCCTGCTCCCAGCCTGTCTCTGCAGGGAGCTGTGCCGCCAGCAGCTCATCCGTGGAGGGACAGCTCGGAGGTGCGGAGCTTGCCTCCAGCCCTGTCCTTGCCCCTCTCTCCTGGGAGGACTTTGGCCTCATCTAGCTCATCTCTGGCCCCGTTTTGCTCCTGCCTGTGCTCCCTGGTTGCGCCCTGGACCTGGCTCATCGCTAGCTGCGTTTTGGGCTGCTCATGGACTAGAGATAGGAGTGACTTGGCAGGGACTCGCAGCCATGCGCTCCGGCCCACGGGGGCTCTTCCCGCTGCGGGAGGGAGTCTGAGCACCGAGCATCGACCTCGTGCCCTTTGCAGAGCGCGGAGGGGGGGCTCTCCTGCCTTCTGCTGCCTGTGTGTCACCAACCTGGGGCCGTGCCCAGCTCCGGCAGCGTCCTGGCACTGACTCTAATGCGAGATGCCAAGTCTGCTGAGCCCTTCAACCATCCCCTGGCCCTCCTCCTCCTCCCCCTCCCCACCCGCCACCAGCACCCCCTGCCATATGGATGCCTCTAACTCGGGATGGCGCCTGTCGCCGGGAAGCACGATTGGAGGCGAAAGCCGCAAAATGAATCACTCTGAAGAGGGACATGTGTCTCCTGCCAGGGAGTGCGAGAAAAAGGGCCAAACGAATGTAAGTGACATAAAAAATAAAGGGGAGAGACAGGGTGAGAGGGAGAGGCAGGCGGGGGGGGGAGTCGGAGCGATGCCCAGAGCAAGCGCTGGGCAGGGAGCAGCAGCCCCGGAGGAGCCCGGGTGGGCAGCTGACCCCTCCGTGGGCTTTTGTTTCAAGGGCGCCTGCCCTTGCTCTGCACGGGCAGAACAGCATCGTGTGTGCTCACGGAGCTGGGGACGGCGATGGGAAGAGATGTGCAGGGAGAAGGGGGAACACCCTGGGAGGAGGGCAGGCAGGGGAGCATGTGGGGGGGCCGAGCGCAGCCCCCTGCCCTGCAACAGGGACCCCAGAGCAACGCCCGGGTGACACGCAAAGCGCAGCCGTGTGGGGCGGACGAAGGGATCTGCTGGGGTCACCAACATCCCTGCCAGGAGGCTTAGGGATGAGCAGCCATCACACCGCACGGTGAAGGTCTCCCTTCCCTGCTCTCCATCGCTCCTGCCCTGTGCTGAGGCCAGGGAGGGTCCTGGGATGGAGAAGCCCAGATCACCAGACCCCGTATCGACCAGGACAGGCTGAGCCTGGCTGAGAAAGGGCATCTCAGCTTGCAAGAGAGGGCATCAGTAAAAACAAGCAAAAGCTGCTGGTGGCCGTGGAGCTGCCCTGGGAGGAGCAGGAGTCCCAGATGACCAGCAGCCAGAGGGTTAACGTGGGTGCACAGCGCAGAGGTGGCAGCAGGAGGGACACCCTGGCAGGGTCTTGGCCCCTCTGCCCCAGCAGCCACCCCTGTGGGTTTGGTTTCTTTGCTTCTCTTCCCCCACTACGTAACTGTTTAATCAGAGCAGCAGCCGGCCAGCTAGCATCTTCCTTGCATTTGCTAAATCGCAGTCCCCCAACTGTGATTTTTGCAAATCCAGGGGAAATCTTTAATTGGCTGCTGCGCAGCCCCTGATGAAACAAGTGCTCCTGCCGCTTACAAAATAGCGCCAGCCTTGCCAAAAATATCCGCAGCCTGAAGGAGGGAGTTGCCAGGAAAAGAAAGAATCTGCTATTAAATATTTTGCTAATGGAATATTAGCGATAAACCCAGCGATTCTGCCTCCTGGCTCTTGCCTGCTTACGCTCCCATGGCTGATGCCCGAAACCTCGGCCGCTCTCTGACCGATTTGAGCGAGGAGGTGCAGGTTTTCATGCCGAAACCTTGCAGGATGGCAGGCAGCTGCTTTGTGCCATGCTCATTGGTACTGCGATGACTCCAAGCAAGGTCCGTGAGCTCTGGGGTCTCCCCCCTCTCCAAACCCCATGGGAAAGGTCTCTGGGATTAACTGGGGACTGGGCTGGGCCAGCCTCCAGCAGGTAGGAAGGCAAGCAAGGAGCGATTGCAGCAGCGCCAGGGAAAAGCTGAGCAAATATTCTTGCTGCTGAGAAAACATGAAGCTTCCCCTGCTCTGGTGCTTGCTCTGTGCTTTCTGCCGGTGGCTGGGCTGCGGGGCAAGAGCCACACGGCCGTACCGTGCAGGTCATTTATCAAAGGCATTTTTTGGGTGAGAGACCCATTTACTTCCATTGTCTCGCGTGCTCGGTGACCTCCTGGTTGGAGCTGTGGTCTTTTCTCCATCCCCAGAGCCTGAGGTGCTACGTTGCTGCCAGTCACCCCCTCCCTGACGTGTCCCTAATGAGGATGCTGCAGGCTTTGAGCCTGCTTTCCCCGTGCCGTGCCGCTCACCGTGCACTGCCCCGTGGCATCTTACCTGGCCCAGTCCTTCAGGTCCTTCACGGAGAGCATCTTACCCTTGCGCAGCTGCACGATGGCACTGACCCGCTGGCCCCAGACCATGTCCGGAGGCCCGATCACAGCTACATCTGCAGAGAGAGCAGAGGACTCCTCTGCCTGAAGAAATCTGAGTGATTTCTGGGGTTGGGGTGGGGTAGAAGAGGGGTTCAGCACTGCTGGTAGGTGCCAGCAGCAGTGGTGGGCAGGGAAGAGCAGCGTGTAGAGGAGGATGCTGTGGGATGGTAGTATAGGAAAAGACCAGGACTTTTGTGCTGACACGATTTCCAGGAACAGAACTTTTCACCAAGGAAAAGGCAGGAAGCCCCATGGTTTGAGTGATTTAGAGTCAACGGGGAGGAATATGATGTACGGAGTGGTGTGGAGCCGGGGGCACTGCTTCCATCCCCTCGTACAGGGTCATGCACAAGGGCAGGACAGATTTAATTATAGTCTCATTTCCAAAATCAGATGAGAGCTGCTGCTGACTTGGCACCCCGCCACAGGCTTCACAGCTTCAGCCCCAGGAGACAAGTAACAGCGGGCTTTAAACGCAGCCTGCTCTTTACTCGGACCCAGCCTCGCTAATGGGAAGGCTGGGAAAGAGCCTCCAGGCAAGAGCCCTCGGGCAGCCTCCCGTCTGCACCCGCTGAGCCACGGCTGTCGCTCGAGCCAGGCTCCCACGCACCGTCCGTCCCTTCTCGGCACGGCATGGGGACCAGGGAAGAGCAGCGTACCTGTGATGTGCGGGTGCGCGAGCAGATGACGCTCCACCTCCAAAGCGCTGATTTTGAAACCCCCGTTTTTGATGATGTCCACCGAGGTGCGGCCCTTGATCCAGTAAACGCCGTCTTTGTATGCTGCCGTGTCTCCTGAAAAGCAAAGCGGGCTCCATCAGAGGCTGTCCCCTTGCTTCTCCTCTGCCTTTCCTGCCGCGTGGATGTGATGCTTGGGCGATGCCCAGGGCAGGCGCTGAGCCCGGCTCCCTGAACTGGCACGTGGGGAGAGCCACGCTCAGCATGATGGTCATGAGCATCTCTGCAGAGACCCCGGGGATGGCGTGTCAGCCTTCTCCACGTGACAGCCTGCTCCTGGGGCCATGGCGAGAGGAGACAGCCATTGCTTTTCTGTGGAGGGAAAGGGAAGAATAAGGCTATGGATCCAGAAGACCTTTAATATGGAAGCAATGAAAATAGGAGCCATTGCTGCAGGTGGACATGTTCCCCGGCGCACTCTCGACATGGACCACAAGACAAGCAGGTTCCAGCTCAGCCCCTTCCTCGAATTCCTGGCAATCACCAGTCACAAAGACCTCAGTTGTCCCACCCCGGTAGGACATGACTCCTCCTGGACCTCTGCCATCACCAGGGCTGCTCAGCCCCCATCGCGTAGTCCCCAGCCTCTTCTTCCTCCCACTCGCTCACCCATGCCAGTGATGAGACGTCTGCCTCCAGCAGCCTGCAAAAGCCACAGCGGGTCTTTCCTAGCAGCTCCAGCACAGTATGCGTGCCCTGACCGCAGCCACCAGCCCCTGTGCCATCCCTGGGAGCAGCCTTGGCTCCGGGGACTTCCAGCTGGCAACACCACTGCTCCTGGTGGGGGGCTTTCCCCCACTCCTGCATGGCTACTACTAATAAAAAAAGATGGGGGATGATGTCAGGAAGATGAGACTGTCCCAAGCAACACGTTGGATCCGACCTGTCCTTTCTGCAGGGGGAGAAGGCGTGTGGCAGGTGTGATCTGGTAATTAGCCGCTCGCGCTGAGGCTGGGAAGATTGAGGAGAGAGGTCATGTCAGCACAACCTGGCTAAATGCTTAACAAGCTGGTGCACTTTGATAGCTACTTAAGATGATTACTCACATCCTGCTAATAGAGCCTTTGCCAACCAGTGGGCGAGGGGGGGCTGAGGACCTCGCATTTCCATTTCAGAGCCTTGATGGCAGCACCAGGGGGGCCCTTAGCTCTCCCCCCCCGTGTGTCAGCCTCCATCCTCTCCTTAATGATACGCGCTGCCATTGTGTCCACACACCCAGCCCGCTCCCCGCTGCGGCTTCGCTCGCAGACCTCATTTCACTGCCGGCTGGAAAGCTCAAACACGGAGATGACACAGAGATTGGCAGTGGGAAAAAGCAGCTTCCAACAAAGCGGGGTGAACCGGCACCGCTGGGGCTGCAGGAGTTCCCACGCTCGCTTGCCTTGTCCTCCATCCAGGCGTGTGTCCCAAATCTGGGGAACGAGGACAGCCTGGGGTCCTGGACCCCAGCGTCCCTGCGGCTGGGAGCCCGCTGAGCCAGGAGGACCTGCTAAACCTCTGGTTTGGGGGAAAGCTGTGCAAGAAGCATGCCAAGTATGCTCTGAGGGCTCTGGTAGTGTCAAGACCTGGGGACTTTGTTGGGTGGCCTAGGGAAGAACCTCCCCACTGCTAGGGACCACGGGGACCCCAGTCCTCTCCTTCAGAGATGAGGTCCTCTCTCCTCCGGGGGACTCACAGTGTCACCCCAGCAGAGATGAGCACACCCCACCATCCACGTTGCTGAACCCCATCTCTGCCTCGTTGCCCTCCTTTCCAGTGGTCTTTCTGCCCCCCCCCCCAGTGCTGTTTTGCAGTGCTCCTGGCACGCTCCACAGCCCAGGTACCATAAGACATGTCCACCAGCTATGCAGCTTTACAAAACCCCGTTTCCAGCTCACTGCGGAGTTTGCACGTGGTGTGTGCGAAGGCAGTGAACGCCCAGAGATTTACGGTGTCAGAGCAATGAAATATCAGAATCAGTTCTGAAATTTGGGCTGCTCCCCAAAAGAGCTGTGTCCCTGCTCAGCTGGCACATGCCAAAATCCTGAGCAGCTCATCTTGCTCAGTTCAGCCAGGGAATGATTAATTGTTCCTGTATTTGCCTGCCTGGCTCTTGGCTCTCTCCTGGATGTTGAAGGCTGTCTGGAATATTTTAAAGTTGTGGGAGAGTTTTAAACTCGGGGTCTCTGGGTGTTTGGCTGCTCGGGGTTGAAAGGAATTCATGACTGCTGTGATAAACTACCTTCTGCGCCTGGTATCACTGTGGCATGTGTGACTGACACAGGTCCAGAGAGTGAACATTAATTAAAACGTGGCACTGGGGGACTGGAGAGCCACGAGCTTTCGGCAGGGAGATCAGGAGCTGCTTATTCATACAGAGAAGACAGGGAGAGGAGAGGGAATTCAGACCTGGTTCAATGACACACAGTTCCCATGTTGTTCTTCACGATTTAAACACACAAAAGCTACCACAGTTGTATTTTCCCTTGCTCTGCGATGGGGAGAACGGTCCCAGGGACAGGTCCGGGGACGGTTGGGTCCATGAGACAGACCTAGGTGGGGGCAGGAGATTTCTCTGCACCAAGGTCTCCCAATGTGAAAGCTGAAAAGCTCCATGCCTGCCGGACGACTCGCTCCCCTTATCTCTCCTTACAATGAGCAAGGACTGAATTTACATCCCTGCGTGCCCTTGAGTCTGTTGGGGTGGTGTCAGCCACGGCTGATTTGTCTGAAGCCTGTTTGCAAAGCAAACTGCCAGGGCAGAGCCTGTCACTGCAGTCTCGTCTCTGCCCGCTCGCGTCCCCCAATACACGGGGCACGGGGCAGAGCGGCACACGCAAGCCCCAGCGTTGCCTGACCTCGGCATCCCACTTCCAGCGAGGGAAGCCTCGGCGCTTCGCTTGCAGCAGCAGGATTTCAGGGCATGTCTGTACTATAACAAAATACCTGAGCTGGCAGCAGCCTGAGCTCCCAGGACTGTGTGGAGTATCCAGCCCGGCCCCGCAAGCCATGCTGAGGCGATGTGGGTGCTGTGCTGGAGCAGGCTTGTTAGGCTGGGCACTGTGCCCGGCTGGCTCAGCTGGGTGGCAGCTGGAACCAGGCTGGCTGAGGGCTAGCCCGCCTGAGCATCCCTGCATGGCCATCACCAGCATCCCTGCACGGCCATCACCCCTGCATGGCCATCACCAGCATCCCTGCACGGCCATCACCCCTGCATGGCCATCACCAGCATCCCTGCACGGCCATCACCAGCATCCCTGCATGGCCATCACCAGCATCCCTGCATGGCCATCACCCCTGCACGGCCATCACCAGCATCCCTGCATGGCCATCACCAGCATCCCTGCATGGCCATCACCCCTGCACGGCCATCACCAGCATCCCTGCGTGGCCATCACCCGTGCCTGGCCATCCCCAGCATCCCTGCACGGCCATCCCCTGCCTTCCCGGCTCTGGCAGGGTCTGCTCACTCCTGCCCGTGGAGATGTGCACTCACACTCAGAGAAGTGCCACTGCCAACTGCGAAATGTGCTTTTTGGAGACGCGCTCCCCTAGCTGTCACCCTCCCGGATGTTCCCCACGCAGCCAGGGCCGGGAGGAAGGGTCATTTCAGGTTGGGGATGGAGAGGCAGGGGACACCCCCTCCTCGCCGCTCACCTTCCATCCCTGTGCTCCCCACAAACGCCGTCGCTGCTTCTCACATGGATCCCTCCAGCCCCGTCAGCGGCACGGCGTGGCGGGCGGACAGCATTATTATTGCGATTATTGTGAGCTTCTGGGACAAGCTCTGTAATTTCCCCCTGTCTCTTTCTTCCCGTCTCCTCTCTCCCATAAGCCGAGCATCAGGGTCTTGCTGTCACTTCCCGCGCTGACAGGACAGAGCACGCTCCGGGGGACCGCCGTCCGCCGAGGACAGCCACATTACCCTCTGCCCTGTGCCATCTGCTACCAGCCGAGCACATCAAGACGGCGTGTGCACCGGCACATCCAGCACAGCGAAGTGCTCGCTGCCTCCCAGGCCAGCGGGGATTTCCTGGGCCAGGGAGACTAGTTAAAAGGATGCTGTCGTTTGCTTAATGGCTCTCCCCCGCATGCTGCCGTTAAACAGTGCTAAGAGCATCATTTCCAAACCTGGCCCTGCACGGAGGGCCCGTGGTGAGGGTTGTGCCCATCTCCCCGGGGCTCCCTATGCGGGTCCCTGTGTCCAGTGGTGCATAAGCCCACCCAGTCCCTGCAGACAGTGCTGCCGCCGGTGTCATGCTCCATCCCCGCCGGCTGCCTAGGCTTTTTCTGCTCCGTGATGCAGGCAGCCACCTCCAGCGGGCTGCAGACCACGGTGCTCCTCACCCAGCAGCCCCTGAATGCTTTCCCAGTGTGGGGACCTCCTCCCTGGCAGGCAGGGGCAACAGAGGCGATGGGGGGGGGGATTTCTTGGTGGGGAACAGAGGTCTGCCGCCCATGAGATGACATCACCTTCCAAACCACTTTTTTGCTGACCCTCCTTTCCAGTTGGCTGTGCGCATGGCTCCCGGCTGCTCCCAGGGAGCACCCAGTGTATCAGTGTGGGGACAGAAGGGACACAGTGGAAGCGGTTCAGCAAACAGTGGCTTCAACACCTGCGTGATTCTGCTCCCAAACCACCACCTCATCTTGTATGAAACAGGGACAACTGCCCTTACTATCGCCTGACTGTCTCTCCTCCCTGTGCAAGCCTTTTAGACACCTCAGGCCAGACATCCCACGTGTCCAGCCTGGCTGGGAGCCCCAGGGCTGCTGTGGCCGGAGAGGAGCCCAGCCAGCCTGGAGATATGCCTCGTCCTCCTGCTACGCCAGCCTCGTGCCCATTCTGCCTCTGAAGCTGCCCGCTCCTACTCTGGTTTCAGGAGGACTGACGTGAGCTAGCAGCAGTGAGACAATCTCAGCTTGGGAATGGTGAGCCCCAATAGCACCCCATCACTTCTCCATCCTTGTTCCCAAAGCCTTTCCCTTCCTCCTCCCTTCAGCACAGGAATCACCCCAGCAGCACGCAACAGCAGGGTCAGGACAGCCGTGCCCGTGCTCAGATGCTTCCCGCAGCACGGAGCCAGAAACGGTATTTCCTTCCTCGCAGCCAGCTGTGCAGGGAAGGGGATTTTGGCTGATGAGAAGATTACAGTCTCTGACACCACATCTCCGCCTCTGCTTGCCCGGGCCACCTCCAACCGAGCTCCTTTCATCAGACAAAGCAGCCAGCGGCAGAAGCCTCCGTCGCACGTGGCTCAGCTCCGGTGCTGCGGCGCAGCTGATGCTGGCGAGGCCATGGGATTATTGTTTCCCTGACAGCAGCCGTCACCGCTACCTTTGGATTTGTTTCAAGACGCTCAGTGGGCATCTGTTCTGCGAAATGTTAAAGGCTCTGCTGAGCTGCATACTGAACAGGCTCCTGCGCCGGTTGAGCTGGGGGTGGGCTGCACTTTGCCAGAGTTTTAGACAATTCTGTATATCTATATATGTAGAATCACAGAATGGTTTGGGTTGGAAGGGACCTTAAAGATCACCTAGTTCCAACTCCCCTGCCATGGGCAGGGACACCTTCCACTAGACCAGGTTGCCCAAAGCCTCATTCAACCTGGCCTGCTTTTTTTATATATATAATGTGTGTGTGTGTGTATATAACAGGCAGCAGTCTGGCTCAAGCAGCACAGCTCTGAGCAGCGACGGGGGGGAATGTGGCCAGGCCAGGCCTCCCCATCAAGCTGCCGAGGGCTGCCTGTTCAGCACCTTAAAGCAAGCTGTGGCCATCTCCATCGTCCTGCTGGCTCAGCCAGCACCATGCCGTGCTGACCCATAGCTCAGCCCTTGGAGACAACAGGCTGGCATGAACCACACCACTAAGTGAAAGGCATAAAAGACCATTTCCAGGCTACCTTTGTCTTAAAAATGAGGCTTTTGGGTAAGACCTATTTAGAGGGAAGGGTTGTCTACAGATAGTTACTTGGCAATGGCCACTGGACTGTAGATGCATGCCTTGCCCAAATGAACTCCAAGACACAGACACGCTGCAACAGAAACCCTATTTCCAAACTCAAACCCTAGAGATTTCTGCAATGAGGTCCTTCAAGTTGCAAAATACTTGTTGCAAAGATGAAAGAGCCCTTGTGATTCTGCCACTACGGCTTCAGTTTGTGCCCCTCCTTCACTGAGCGGCAAGATCTCCCAGTGACTAATGTGGTGCCTGAGCTGCTTTCCCAGGACGTGCTGAACAAGAGCCTCTTTGCTCCCAAGAGCAGAGCTCCAGGAGCAAACCTGCCCTGGAGCTCCTGTGCCGACACCCTCGCCCATGGGTCAGCTTGTTCCTGGCAAACACGGTAATGTTTCTACATCAAAGGTGTCATGAGCAAACATTTGAACAAACTATTGACCAAAAGAACACTTTGGCTGGAGAAATGAAATGCTGAGCTGCTTGGAGAAGCTCTGAGATAGCAGAAGTATGCAGGAAAAAATGAGACTTTTCAGGTAAATGATGAAGAATGGTGACTTCGGCCCAGTCTAGATGCAGACTGTCTTAGGATCTGCTGGAAAAACCCAACGAATGGTGACAGTGTTGCCCTCATAATGGGTCTAACCCACCGGGCTTCATCAAGTGAAGACCTCAGCCCTGCAAAGGGGTGCTGAGGAGAGGTTGGCACACGGGAGCTGCACCCCAGGAGGAGCCCACCCTCGGCGCAGCCGCTGCCGACATGACATCCCTGCTCACCAGGGACAGATGTTACTCGGATGCCTGGAAGAACGGTGAGATGAAAGATTGTTTGGTAACACGTGTCGCCAACTTGGCGGCAATGACAGTGCCGGTTGCACTGCGACATGAGCTTCAGCTGCGGCTCTGTGAGCCGAAAACCGGCACGCCGAGACGACACGAGAGCGACGCGGCACCACGCTGACTTGCAAATTGTCACACAGCCTTTCCCGGCTTCTGGGAGGTTTTTCACCATCCCCACATTATTTATACACCTATTCCTTTGTGTTCAAAGCTCCCCAGAAGGGATGTGCCAGGTGTTTCCCAAGCGTCTCGCCATGCCGTCCCAGCAGATGGGAGGCAGGACACCCGAGGACGCGTGCTGCAAAGTTTGCAAACCAAAGCCACGCAGTCTACCAATGTCACGAACGCAGCCTGGCCCGGGAGCATCAGAGTGGATTTTGCTGTTTGCAGCTGCGATATGAAAGACTCGCTCAGGACCTCCCTGGCTGCATTGCTGCGCAGGATTGAAGCTGGGCAGATCCAGCACTAGTAATGCTTGGCACAGCAGCATTCGTGCATGTCAGCAGTGGGGAAAAGCAGCAGGAAAGGGATGCCAGTGCCCTGGACTTGAGTCTAGCCTCAAACACAACCTTTCCCTTGGTCCCCCTCAGGCACTGGCAGCGTGGAGAGGAGAGCCTGGGCTCAGGCCAGGTCCAACCTTCACAAGGGTACTTGCAAAAGATGAAGATAGAAGCAGGCAGTGTACGAACGCTTTGCTGGAAGCACACAGGAGGCATTAGGAGAAGCATCGTGCACAGCTGTGGTGTCAGAAGAGAAAGCCTCAGCCCTGCTTTGTGTATTATCACACCTAGTCCAGCTTGAGGACGTGGTCCCTGGAGGACAGGAGAGCGGGGACACTCAGGACTCTGTCTCCCCAGGGCACAGCACGGCAGAAGGGTCTGCGAACATCCCTGCCACCTCCCATTTACAATTACACGGTGCTTTTGCAGACCAAGTGCCTCACAGCAGAAAATACCGAGAAACAGCAAAACATCCCTTTGAAAGGGAATCTGTTTTGTTGAGAAGCAAAAAGTGGATTATTTTACCCTCCTGCTACGGTGGCAGCTAATGCTCTCATTGGGACCTCCAGAGTCTTGATCGAACGCTGCAAACCATCCCCCTGCGTGGGGCACAGCCTTCGCCCCGGTAAATGGTGCTCTCAGGCAAGGCTGGGCTCCCACGGTACCAGCTAAGTGATTTGCTCCTGGTGGAAAGTGCTTGCTGACCCAGCAGGCTGGAGCTGCTCGACTGAACAGTTTCTTGGCTGCTGGAGTGGCTTTTCCAGGTTTCAGAAGTGCCTGTGGAAAAATGTGAAGGAGAGGAGCCCAGAGAGGCAAGCTGGGTCTCCAGGGCCACAGCAGTGTGGGGGATGCTGGTGGGCTCTTCCTTGCCAGCAGCAGAATGTGGTTTGAGCACTTTCTAATATTAATTAGACATTTTGCTGCTAATGAACCACTCCAGATTTTGCAAAGTCTTGGCTTGACGCAGAGCCCAGCCCAGCGCTCCTCAGAGAGCCAGGCTGGAGAGCAGGGATGTCTCGCAGCCACTTTTCCAGGAGACACTGACCCGCAGGGACACAGAAGAGACCCGTGTGGCTCCCCGCCTGGGGACGGTCACCCCCCCGTGCTGCCCGTGGATGGGGCAGGATGGCAGGGGACAGCCAGCAGAGCTCCCTCAGATCCAGAGGGTCTCCGTTGACGGTCCATCCTGGATGGTCCCTGGAAAAGCGTTGTGATCGGTCCCACTCCTCTGCCACAGCACGGATCCTGGCCTGTGGCCGTGCCCCCAGCCCGGCTCAGGACCGGCCCTGCTGTGACACTGCTGATGCTCTGCTCCTGCCGGGGCTTGACACCTGCTCTTTTGGGAGCCTTTAAGTTGTTTTGTTGTTGGTTGTTTTTTTTTTTTTTTCCCAAACTCCAGGAGGAATCCCTTGCTGTCAGCTGCTCTCCTGGCATGACAATCCCTCATTTCCAGAGATCAGAGATGGAGCGAGGCGCTCGCCTCCCTGCATTCCTCTGCACTGCCTGTACCTGGAGAATTGCTGCTCTCGCCGAACAAGCCGTGTCGGGGGGACTGGCAGGTTCCCAGCTGGCAGACCCCTGGGAAGCTTGCAGGGACGCAGTCGGAATAATCAGTCTTTGCCCTTCTCCAGTGCCTTTCAGCTGAGGATCTCCAAGCACGCTGATCTGGAGGCTAATTAGGCAGAAATGGGAACAGCTGGCAGGACAGCAGCAGGGTAGGAAGATGGGAAGCGGCCTCTTTGCTGCTCACACCACAGAGCAGTGGGCAGGAGGTTGTGCATCCATCTCTGCTCTGCCCTAGGATTAACTCTTACCTGTCTCCCGCTTCCCTAAAATCGTTGTTGATGCTCCTGGTCCATCCCAGGCTGAGGCAGAGCTCACCCTCTGGCAAAGAGACACACCTCGGTGATGAGGACAATGATTTATTTTCCAGGCAGGAATGGTCCAACAGCCTGAAGAACCTGAGCCCTGATCCTGATACTCGCGCTGGTTCGGACAGCAGAGCAAAAATCTGGGGGCTCAAACCCCCTTTGCTTGAACGGGGCATTGCGGGAGCGAGTCTAAGTCCCCGGGCCAGACTTCACCAGTGCCCACAGCTGAACGGGGGCATGCAGGGGACGGCCACCCTGCCCACTCAAAGGCAGCTGTGGGACCACAGCTGGCAGGCATGTCCCCCTGCCTTTGGGCACAGCTTTTCCAGAGAAGCTGGGCAGGAGCAGGTTCCTGCCTGCAGATTAGGTCCGTCCCGGGCTGTTACACACAGTCCAGCAGCAGAACACAGAAATGCTCCTTCCCGGTCTGAACACCAAGCTTTCGGCTTTGGAAGCCTCCTGAAGCGATAAGCTCCACGTGCCCATCACGCCTCACATGGACAAGCACTTCTTTTCAGGGGTTTCAAGTTTTCCTCACTCTTCCCAGGGCAGTTCAGTGTCTCGCTGGTCTCCTAAATCCACGGAAGTTATTTTTTTGTAGGTAATGCAGACACAGTGGGACGGAGAAGCTGCAGAGCGTGGCATGGCAGCGACATTCCTGCGGCCTGTCTTCCCATCCCTCTGGGCACAAGCTCCCCGCGCGGCTCCCAGCCCCAAGCCCAACGCTCAGAGAAACAGTTTCTTCCCCCTGCCAGAGGCTCTTGTGGTTGAGAAAAGCCACGGGTGGAGATGTGGGGTGGACAAAAGATTAGGAGGCGAGAGCTAAAGGCTGTCTATAGGAATTAGATAATCCATCCTCTCTGCGGCCAAGTGCGTACCTTGACGGGCAGAGGGACGGGAGGCTGTGCGGTAAGTCTCCGTTATGGACATAAACCTTTCCCTCCCCCCACGCAATGAAAACTGCATCAATAGATCCCCCATCTGCTCACATACATCACACACTTCACTCCAGTTTATTAGCTGGAATAAATCATAAATATTTCATTATATATCAACGATGCTCAACTCCGGGAAGGCGCAATCCATCACCTCCACACTCCTTGCGACCTGCCGCCATGCAATAAGCTTTCCAGTCTATTAAACAAGATTGATACAGTGTGCTAGAATGGACTAGGGGAATTTATTTATGGGGCACTAGGAGAGGGAGGGCACCGAACGCGTGGTGCTGCGTGGGCAAATCGGACCGGCTCTCATTAGCCCCTTGGACTGGGCAGCCCAACCAGAAAAGCCCTGGAGCAGCAAGAGGCAAAGTCCTCCTCCGAGCGTGCTGTGGGACTGCTGCCGTGGTAAGAAAATGCCGCAGCAAAGCAGGGTCCAGGCTGAACCCCAAGGTGCCCTGGTCCAGATGCAGGACCCCGGGGTCCTGTGCAAGGAAGCTCCCGCTCCAGGCTGGACCGCTTGGATGGATTGGCAGAGCTCCAGCAGAAAGCTCCCACCTCTGCCCTGCTCAGCACCCCCAGGCTCTTCGGCACAGACTGGAGAGCCCAGCGCTGCTGTGGCTGCACAAGAGCAGTAGCTGCTGTTCTGCGCTGCCGCACAGGTTCCTCAGTGCTATGAGAACTGGTGTGCCCCGAATTACTTACTGGTGTGCCCAGAATTACTTACTGTAGTGCCAAGATTTTGCTACTCTTTGTAGCTCCAGGCTCATTTTAATGCCACACCTTCTCCTCTACTTCTGCCTACCGTGAAAGTGAACACGTTCTCCCGCTCAGCAGAGGCCAGCAGCAAACAGAGGGGACGTTTCCAATACACAGTGCAACCACAGCACTGCTACTCACCCTCCACCACCACCATGTGCTAGCGTGTGGGGCACTTCACCCTTACAACCTTATTGCTATTGCACGGGGCAGCAATGCTCCCACAACCTGTCGTTATCTCCCCTCTGTCAGCCGTGCAAGGATTAAGCGGTTCAGGGAAGGTGATGCAGAGCAGCTCTGAGCCCAAGCTCGGTACTCTCAGCCCCTCGGCTGCTGTTTTTTCCATGCCGGAGCTGATGGAAAGCCTGGCAGAAGCTTGCTTCCTCCATCAGGAACCTTGCAGACGGCTGCAGGTCAGCCACCAACTCAGGAATTTGACCTCATCCACCCAAGACAGACCTCGTCTCTCCAAGCCACATCTCCATTTAGGAGCAATGGCACCATTGCTGCTAGTAACTCTCTGGTTGAATATTGGGCGTGCGACCGGCTGATGAGTTACCAATGCTGATGGATGCTGAGCAAGATGCTAACCTGGCACACGGTAATCCGGAGCCTCTCCACGGCACGGTGCGCTGCTGGGATTGATTAGAGGCAGCCTTGCTCCTGAAGGGGATTGACACAGCCTCGGCAACGATGATGTATGTGTACATATCTATTTAATGAAATGCTAAATGATAGGCTAAATAACAGAAGCAACTTTAGCTTGATTTATTGCGTGGAAATGAATAATGTTTGTCACTGCTGTCAGCCATCTTGGCTAAGAACAGAGGTTACGAGCACAAATTGTAGCTAATTAACAGTAATTAGCACTTCTGAAATTCTGGATTTTGGCTCCTTTGCAGAGGCCGGTTGTGCAGCAGTGCGTGTCCCAGCTCACACAGGTCTCCTGCTGGGGCTGCCAAAGGCTGGTCACCTCTCCCCGCTCCCCATCCACCCCAGCCCCTCAGCACACATGTTCTCTGAAACCAGGCTGCTTTCCCAGGCTTGCTCCATTCCTCCTCTGCTCCCCTGCTGCTGCCTCACATCCCCGACCGCTTCAGCAGGGAAACGTGGGGGAAAAACCCTGGGCTCCTCTGGCAGCCTCTCAGTATCAAAGTTAAGCAGAGCCAACCCCTGATCTCATCCTTTCTGCAGGCTCTTGGATCCTCTTTTGAGTTACAAGAGGACCCAAGGAAGTTCCTATTAATCCTGATCCAGGGCATAAAGTTGAAATCTTGAACTTCTGCTTTTGCACACCTTTTCCACCCTGCGCAGACCGCAATGGTGAGTCCTGCCGAGCTCCCAAAGTCCGGCTTGCTGCTGCCTCCAGAGCCTGTCACAGCAGTGGAGCGACTCTTCAGGGCTACTCAAGTCCATCTACCCTCGCCTGGTCACTTGGACCAGCAAAATGCCTTCCCTGGGCTCATGAAAGACGACCAAAAAGAAATGGGCTGCTTCTGCAGGGGCATGGGGCTGCTCTGAGGTGGTGTACCGAGGGGCTGGTGTGTGCCGCAATCATTAATAAAGCATCAAAGGCTCCTGAGGGGGAGAGTTTGAAACTTCTTCAAAAAAATCCATGCATATTCATAATGCACCAATTATTCATGAGGAAACCATCTCCCCTCCCCAGCATCTACCAGGGCTCCTGTTTGCTCGGGTGCTGCCTGGGTGCAGTGCAAAAGCCTTTCCCAGCGACCCAGCCGAGCCACTGGCACCAGGTCTCCGCTGGGAGAAGTGCCGGCACCGCACTTCTCGAACCAGCAGCTATCCTGGCACCGGCAGCACCGGCGCAGCGCCTCAACGCTCTCGCTGGCAGCAGCCCTACCTATCTGCTACCCGTCTTGCTGTCAAAACCCTTCAGCGGAGCCCGGGAGCAGAAGAGAGGGGAACGGCTCAGCAGCTGCAGAGATGGGCTCCTGTGGTTGCGAAGAGGCAGGTCAGCTCAGAAAGAGAGCCTGGCAAGCCCCGGTGCTGATGCTCTGCCTGGTCGGGGGTGATGGGTTTCCTAGCAAACCCCAGCCCAAAGCCTCCTCAAGGTCCAGAGCAAGCTCTTGCTTCAACCCCCTGGAAGGGAAGAGCCCTTCACCCTCTGGTCAGATGAAGGAGCTGCCCCGAGGGGTCTGGATGAGGCCTCTTGCCCTCCAGACATGGGCTGCACAGCCACCGAGCTCAGCCCAGCACGGGGAGGTGGTGGGAGCCCCGGCGGGAGGTGCGGACATCCAAAGACACCGATATAACGAGGATGATACCGGTTGCTCCCATGCCTCCCCCCAAAACCATATCTGAGAGTAATAGGTGGCTGTCACGCTTTGCGGGCCACCGTCCACTGAGGCAGAGCAAGATTTCGACGCTGTTACAGATTTCTACCTGCGTGAAATCTGGAGGTAATTTAATGGCTCACGAGAAAGGAAATAAATCTATTAGAACGGAATCGCTGTTTGTTTACGTATCTTGCCATGAACATCACCACGAGCAGCAGCAGCAGCAGGTGTATGTGCAAGCACCATTTATTTACATAATAAAATTGCCAAGTAGATTTGTAGCTCAGGGGCATCCTTGCCTTTCCATGCGCGTGCCTAACTCCCATTAGCACTAATGGCAGGCGCTGTGTGCTCAGCAAGCGGGGAACAGACCCTCCGACTGCCCTAATGGCTGGTACTAAGAGATGGAGGGATGCAGACATCTCAATGTGTCGGTTCCTCTCCTCTGACTCAGCCAGGGGATGGGAATTGCACCGCAGCTTCAAGCTGCTTTGCAGTCCTCCCCATCTGCGAGAGCTGTCGGGTCTGCTGTGAGCTGCCTGCTCCTGGAAGAGAGGGGGTTAAGTAACTGACTCCCCACTCTCAAAACTTCTCCAGAGACCCCTGAAGCATCCAGCACAAGGGAAAAAGAAAATCAGAAAAAAAACCCCAGTCTGGAATGAATTCCTGTCATGCTTTGCAACAGGGAAGTTTGTTTGTATTCCACAGGCAGCAGCGCTGAGCCTGCTGTCAGAGCCACGCTGGGAGAAAGGGCAAAACCCTGCCGAGATGAAAGAATGTGAAGCACTGGTACAGCTTCCCCTGGCATTTACACCTGGAAAAAAAAAAAAAAATCACTCAAGGGCATCTCACAAAGAGCTGTGCTAACAAGGCACTCCTCCCCATGCTGTGTGGTTGCATCGGTGGAGAGGGAGATGGAGCGGTGCCGGGAACATTGGCAGCATCTCCAGGTACCTGGGAGGGGAAAGCTGCAGATAAGACAAGTCTGATTTCAACCCAGTAATCCTGAGCCGTGCTCTCCCCCACTCTGCTTCCAGCGAGGGGACAGGGGGAGTCAGGGACCTGCTGCCGGACAGATGAGGAATGCAGCTACCCCTTGTCTTGGCTGATAAATCAGTGAGACCTTCCCCTCCCACTTGTATTTTTTTAAAGGTTCCTTTGAGTTTATTGTACCTCTCAGACAGCTGGGTGAGAAGCCAGGATGATGCTCGCTGACCCCATGCTGCACCCGGGTCTGCCCTCGTGGCTGCTTGCACATCATATTCCCTTCGCCGTCCCGAAACCTGTTTGGTGCAAATCTCCCCCTCCACGCTCCGCTCTGCAACCCCGACCCGGCTGCTGTGAGTGGGCTCAGGCCACCACGCAGACCTGCCTCTGCCCGCAAGAGGACTTTTCTCCTGGGGGACCTTGCTCAATCAGAGAGCTTTGCTGAGCACAGGAGGGAAGGCAAGGCAGTATTTAGGCAGGGGCAGACGAAGCCCTTGTGTCACTTTGTCCTGCTGCACCATGCCTTCACGCAGGATTCGGCCCAAGGGTGCAAAGGGCTGGTTTAAGGCTGGCAGGGGTGCTGGCAGCTCTCTGAAATCCACAGATGAACAGAGCTAGCAGCTTCAGCTTCGTCTGCAGACACATTAGAGGAGCTCGGAAAGCATCGTCCACTGCATCCCCTCCAAATCCCAAACCCTCTCCCACCCCCTGCGAGACGAGCTTCCCAGCATGCCCAAATGGCCAGCAGGTTTTGGCTAGCAAATACAAAGGCCCATCTCCATCCTATTGTTTTGGGGCCTTGGGGATTGCTGCATATGGTCCCTGCTCCAACCTTGGCTTGGGCTGGCATCAGAACCCCTCACACGACATATGCCAGCAGTGTCCCGGGCACCAGCTTTCAGCCAGGAGAGGCCAGCACCAAATGGATTAACAGAAAACTCGGACTTCGGCAATGACTGGCAGCACCCTGGGTCCTGCCTGCCCTTGGCAGAGGTGCTGTCCCTCGGTTCTGGGTACGGTCTGCACATGTAGCTCAGCATGACCAGGAGCCTCTCCAAGCACACCGCAGACCCGAAGGACAAGCGGCAGATGAAGACTCCCCAGGCTGCACCCCCTGCTCCAAAGGTGCCATACTCCTCTAATGGAAAAGAGCAGATAAACCAGCCGAGCCTTTGAACGTTTCTGCAAGCCAGGCGGCCAAGACTTTGTAGGTTCGCTCGTCATTAGCAGGAACTCATGGGTGACTGATATGACACAAGTAGGCTGGGCGGAGGGAGCCCCCCCGCTGCCTACAGCCAGAATTACTGCAGATGGGTTTGCCCAGAGGACAAGCCAGAAAAGAAAATGGGTAAGTAAAAACGAAAAACGGGTTTTTTTTCACATTAGCATTTAAATATTTATAGAAATCCCTGCAGACAAAGAGATGAAAAAGAAAACTCGAAGACTAATAAATAAGTAAGTGCTCCAAGGTGTGGCAGCCCAGCTGAACACGGCTGCCACTCAGCTGGCGAAACTTTGAAGAGCGCGGTAACCATGCGTGCACGGCTAAAAATAATAATTGTAATAATACAAACATTAAGACTAAACACCTCTGCTTTGGCTTCTGCCCTCTGCAGAACAGCTGAGGGATCAATTACACCTTAGCTAAAGAGAGCACTACTTCTTCTTTTCCATGCTGTGACCTGTCCCAGTCTCTGGTGAGACAAATTATTAAATAAAACAGAGATACTGATGGGAGGATGTTGACTAAGAGAGGCAGCGGTGGGATAGGAGGAAAGATATCTGCCTTAAATTGTTTGCTTAAATATGCAGAAGCCTATACTTTTGCTTACAGCATAATAACATTAGTTGTAAGTAAATATGTTCTCAATTGTCTTGAGCAAAACCCAGAGGGAGGACTCTTGTTGGAAGTGAAGAGCCTCTCAAAGCCAGAGATGTTCAGCTCTTCTTCAAGCACTATTACCAGCCCAACAAAATACCCAACACAAACCTCACCACTTAATGACGCCTGGCCTTGGAGCATGCCTGCTAAAAGTGATCCCTCGCTTTCCTGTGCTGAGGAAGGAAGGAAATCAGGCCACTGGTTACCCGGCTCGTCCTATGAGCTGTAATCAATTTGAGCAATTCCCCGACCCTGCTCCACTTTCGGCTGTGCTGGGTTATGTAAATCAAACGCCAAAAACCGTTCAGCAAGCTAAACAGATTGTGCGGGCACCAGCAGAGTGCCTCAAGCAATGGGAAACCCAGCAAATGAGGAGGAAGGGAAAGTTGAGGACGCAAAATAAGGCAGAAAAATGATAGATGGCCGAAGGTGGAAGGAAGGCCTATTTTCAACAAATTTCCTCTTGAGCTGGGCATCTCTGGTGACAGGCAAGTGTCAGGACTGAAGATAACCCCCATCACCATACAAGCTTGAAGAACAGGCGTCCCCATGGCCAGCGAAGCAGCCTTTCCCACCTGTGTGCTGCTTTAGGGGAAGCTCCTGGTGCGAGATGCCATGCAAAGAAGCCCACCAGGACACGACAAGTGTGTGCGGCAGCTGGGAAATGGACCCACAGGACCATCAAACGCAAAAACCGCAGCGCAACTGCTTGAGCATCCCTGCCGAGCAGCTCCGGCTCTCTGCCCCAACCTCCTTCAGCCTCTACAAGGTGAAGCTCCTATGGAAGCTCTGAGTGAGCAAACTAGCAGATTTAACTCCTGCCAGATTGTTGCCAGAGTGAAACCTCCATCCCAAGAGCTGGGCATGGTAGCTTGAACAGGATAAGGCCAGGCAGCAGCAGGCTTGGCTTGGCAAGGAACCGAAGAGCGAAGCACAAACAGTCTGTACATAGATCACAACTCTCATTTGGAGCAGTGAGTTGCCAGTCTGGCATCTGCAAAACTGAATGCTGTTTGGATTTTGGGTGATCGCTTCAACATTCAGTCTTAATCGTTACCTTTCCTACCCTGATGCTCTCTTCTGGGGTACAGTAAATCCACCCTCTCAGTCACTGCTGTAGACAACCCTCTGCAGCATTTATCCTTCCTGCTGAAGAGGCTTTCCAAAGCCCTGTGGTCATGGGGCGATCAGCGACAGTAAAGACACTACAAACACTAGTCTTCACAGTGCCCAGGCCATGAGCACGGACCAGTGAAAACCCCTGGGGCCCCGTTCCAGCCGTACTCAAGACAATACATGCTTTGACAGTGCCTGCGACAGGACCATGGTCCTGTCCTCTGCACGACTGCTCACGGATCTCACTCAGCTGATTTGATACTGACCTTTCCCTACGGCGTTTTTAATTTTGCACTGGAGGAGACATGCTATTTATATAGCAGTAAGTAGCCACTTGAAAGAAAGCCTTGCCAATGATCCAACGGGCTCTGCCAAGTACCATGAGAAAGATGATTGTTCAGCCCATTTCTTTACCACATACTGAGCTCAATCCTCCACTTCCCCTCTTAACCCACTTGCCGGCTTACAATTCTCCTGCTAGATCTTCTGACAGGCTTGCAGAGCCCAGCTTGACGTCTCTACAACATAACCCAGCCGGAGCTCCGGCCAGGACTCCTTGCATTAATCCCTGGGATGGGAAGGGAAGAGTCACTCCCAGCGGTCAGAACCTGAACGAGCCCTTCTCCCTTCCAGCTGCAAAAGCAGCTCTGCCCTAGCACAGCTTGAAAGGTAAAAGCAAATAGAGGCTGAGAGGGAACAGCCTGGATTTTGGAGATGTGGGTGCCTGCTGTTCCCACCAACTCTCAGCTGGGGTGCAATTGCTCCACGCCTCTGAAAATTGGACTCTGTGTAGCAGAGGTTCTCAAACGAGTAAAGGATTGGCATCCAAGATGTTTGATACAACTAGAGCAGAGCTTTGTAGAGAGTAAACAAATTCTGTGCCAAAAGCTGCTCTCATTTACAGCTACCAAAATCCCAAGTCACTCTCTGAACTGCTGAAAACATCAGCCTTGCAAGCAGTCAAGGAAACATAGGGTTTAATTTTGCTGTGTCCTGATGACCCTAAGACTTCCAGCCATTGGGCAAACCTGGCAATATTGTCTCCCCGAAGAGAAAGAATAAATACTAAAGCAGGAAGCAGAAAAAGTGGATTCTCTCTTCACGGTGTTAGAAGTGTGTGTATATAAGGAACATTTTGAGATTATAAAGGAAACTTTACACCATGCCATCTTTATGTTTTTACTTCTAGAAACACCTCTTAAATGAGGGCTGGGCTGGAAACGTGAGCCCAGCGCACGGGTGGTCTGGCTTCACCGGAGAGGCTGCCCGGTAGGTGCCTGCAGCCTCTGCTCCTGCCCCATGAAGATCCAGTGGGATATCCTTCCCAAAGCAGCACACGGAGCTGTGTTTGGGGCATGCTTGGTGGTGTTTTGGGGTGTCCTTTCATGTTCTTTCATTTGTGGGAACGTGGGTCCAAGTTCTAAGCTGCTGGCAGAGGAGGCAGGTGAGCACTGCCACCCTGCCTGACTCGTGAGTTTAAGCTACGACAGACTCAAGACGAAGCTCCTTCAGCCCAGCCTCGGAGGGAGCCAACGCTTCATCCGGTGGGCTTACCAAACCGGTAAGTCACATCATCTGCAACGCATTATAATTAAGGAATCATTTCTTTAAAAATAGAATTTGCATTAACTAGATTTGTGACTAGGAAAGACACTGCAAACAAACAGAAAACCTGCAGATTAGGATGCTAATTAGATGCACTTCTATTTATAATCTGCCTTGATCAGGCTAAAGTATTTTCTGTTTCAGGTGTCAGTGCTACACCCATGAATGTAAGCAATTCCCCTGGCAGGGAAACACCTGCTTGTCTCTGGGGACAGGCAAGTGCCAGGGAAAAAGCCTGTGCCGGAGGGACGGGGTGTACCTTGCTTGCTACTTCTCCTGCCCCTTCTCCTTGGAGAGCGGCCCGAGAGGAGGAATGGGTTGTGTTTGGCCAAGGATGAGCTGCCCAGGGCGCTTCCTACAAACACCAGATTTCTCTGCGCTGGAAAACTGCAGGCAGCTTTGCCTTTTCCATCAGAAGCGGTGGGGTGGAAATCTCCAAAGAGCCGGGGCTGGGAATGGCAAGGATCTGCAGCTGGTGCCAGCAGACCTACCCAGCTATGGACCAGAGAGCTCAGGCTGGAGAGGACAGACGGACACCAGAGAGGTCCCTGAAACAGGTCTGAGAGAATCACTGGGCTTCTTCCCTTGACTGGAGAGTCACGGCTGCAGCAAGAGTAGGTCCTATTTCTGGAGCAACCTGGGATGCAGTGCTGAGTAGGATGCTCCCAGCTAAGCCAAGGCTTGTCCTCGGTGCCTGAGTTTGTAGATCACAGTGGAAAGGCCTGAGCTGAGAGGATGGCGTGTTCGGCAAGCACAGACAGATGCACAGCATGCTGCCGACTGCCCAAGCTTGGCAGCGTCTGAAAGCCTGCCAGAACTGATGGGTGCTTCTCATTTCTCCTGATGATGTCTTCTTCCCGATAAACTACCTTTTTTTTTTTTTTTTTTTTTTTTCCCCTGGAGCTCCCTCTTTCACTGCAGAACATCCAGAAGCAATAAAGAGAGAGCAGGTCCACCCTGTTCTCCTTCTCTTCTAAGGCCTTCAATAATGGCATATGGGAAGTCTTTTGGGCCATAGGAATTATTGTTCGTGAGAGTCTGGGGGGTCTGTGACCTGCATAAAAGGGTCTAGCAAAACTTCAGTGATAAACTAGGACATAGCAATGTGAAAAACAGCTATAAGGTTGTTTTTTTAAATGCAGCTTAAGGAAAGAAACTTAAAAGATATGAGTCATCATTCTGAAATGTGCATCAAACAAGTTAAATAACTCTTACTTTTTTAACGACATATTAATCAAAGTGCATTGATTCTTGAATCAGATTCTACTACCAACAAGCTTTCTATCTTCTCCATCCTGATGCATGCATTAAGAGAGTTTTATTCTGACAGATACAATACAGCAATCAATAAAATCTTATTATATGGAGCTGAGATACATGGATTTGTTGCAGGATTTATGCACTACTTTCAAACCTGGTGCTATTTCATGTCTCAGCCTTAACTTGTAATTGAAAATAAATCTCCCCGAATACACCAGATTCTAATTTTCTGGATGTATGGGCAAACGTGAATGGAAGCCGGCCTTCCCTCAGGGAGAAGTCTGCTTTCTGATCCTATCACTCCCCCTGTGCACACCACTGTATTGCCAGATTCCTCCAGAGAAAGAACCCTGCCTGGCCCTGCGCAGGCAGCAAAACACGCGGGCAAAGGGGTAGCGCCTTGGCACTGCGCTGTGCAACTCCACAACGCTCCCAAACCCGCTGTCCCCTTCCTCACGCCTCCGAAGCTGCTCGCTGCCTGACGACCGCTGCCTCCTGGGCAGAGATAACGCAATCTGACAGTGCCAGAGCCTGAGCCACACGAGCATCGCAAGGCTGGGACGGATGAATAAAGATCAGGGAGCGGGATGACGAGGGAAGCTGGTGTTTGCCTGCTGCTTTCCTCCGGCTCCCAGGGTTTGCTCAGCAATTGCTCATAGAATCATAGAATAGTTTGGGTTGGAAGGGACATTTAAAGGTCATCTAGTCCAACCCCCCTGCAATGAGCAGGGACATCTTCAAGGAGACCAGGTTCCTCAGAGCTCCGTCCAACCTGACCTTGAATGTTTCCAGGGATGGGGCATCCACCACCTCTCTGGGCAACCTGTGCCAGCGTTTCACCACCCTCAGCGTAAAAAATTTCTTCCTTCCTTATTTCTTTCTTTCCTTCTTCCTGCTCAGCGGCACGTGAGTGTGCTCGGAGATTGCCTCTCACCTCGTAGGGTGCAGGACAGCTGGGAAGGTATTGCAGCGACAGGAGAGAGACGGCCGTAGGCATTTTTCCTTTGGGTTTGTCTTGGTCTCTGAGGGCTCGGTGCCGCTTGGATGTATGACAGCAGGTGGATACCCAGCAGTCTCCCTGGAAATGGCTGGAGGGGACTTTGATCTAAGCAGCTCTGTCAACAGCGTTAATACAATAAAAATAATCAAATTCACTCAGATGGAAATGAGAGAGATGGAGAGATAGGCAGACAACGGTGCAAATCAGAGGGAATAAAGGGGACGGGAGCAACAGTAAATCACCTACGCAACACCACAAGTTCACATGCTTCTCAAAAGAGCCACGATCTTGAATGCATCAAAAAGTCACTGCAGCATCACGCCTTTTTGTCTGCCTTTTTTTTCCCATAACACACACACACACACACACATACTCGTTCCTTCTCTAACTGGAGGCACAAAACCAGCATGTTTGCAGAGGGATGCCTGCACAGGCTTCCCGCATGGAACACACACGGTGTTTGCCTCTCGCCCCCGGGGGAGGAAACACAGGTTTGCAATTGTTGCACTAAATGCCTGGTCTTTCCGAGATTTCCCTAGAAACCAAGCAGGGAGCTGCAGGAGCACGCTGTGGAGATAGTGCTGGTGGCCAGAGTCTGCAGCGCTATTTTTTTGTCTCCCGTCATGGAGGGAATGACCATCCCCAATGCTCCACATGAGGTTGTTTTCTTGGGGAAGACAGTTTCATGGGAGAAAAGAGGATTTTGATAAAGGAGCTGTCAATCAGAAAGGAAAATGGCTGCTGCCATTAAGTGTTGACTCTTTTTTTGGTTCCTATACTTTTCTGAAAAAAAACCCACGATAACTCAATTTACAGGAACAGCAGCCAGAAACAGAGAACTGGCCTGAGGAAGGGACTGGGGAAATAAATGACCTGCAGCCAGAAGACTTAAAAATTCAAGATTCCTTTGTGAGCCCTGCATTGCAGGAAGCAGCCCAGAAAAGCACCGGATGGAACATTTCAGCAGGTACCTTGCAAGGTTTGGGCATCATCCCTCACTCTGGGGGCAGGGATAGAAGGGAACCGGCACTCAAACTACGTGAGACCCGTGCAGCAGTTCCAGCTTAACTCCAAACACAAAACCAAAGAAGGGAACGAGCTCTGGTGGCTCTTGGCTTGGTGTGTGCAAACTCTGAGGATGGACACCCAGGTAGACCCCCCCCCAAACTGATCATACTTAGCAAAGCCAGTAGGACATGCGACTTCGTGAGATGGCAGCAACGCACGGGGAGGGTACGCACAAAGCCCACGTTCGGTGCTCGGCATGCGGAGACATCACGCTGCCTTCTGTTTAATAGTACGGCGAGTGCCAACCACGGGACACCCCTGCCTGTGTGCCCCAGCTCTGTGCAGTGCCACCCAAGAGCAGTGCCCTTCCAGGGATGGATTCCCAATGAGGTGCAGCATGAGCAACACACCAGGGTTCCCCTTGCAATAATTATTTTTCATTTGCTGACCCGCTGGTTTTTCAGATCACCAATGACAGCCGAGGAGTTACCCGCACTGTCTCCAAATTTACCCACTCCAAACCTCATCCCTGCCACAGCTGAGTGCGCATTCCCCGTGTCCTTGGGGACGTGGGGGACCCAGCCACTGCCTGCAATCACACGGTCATCTGCTTTTGGTGACCTGTAGGTCACTTGGTGGGGACCCACACAAGGGTCTGGCAGTGAGAGGAACGCTAGCACGGAGTCAGAAATACCATCGCCTGGGTTTCAGGAGCACCGTGCGCATGCATGCAGCCTCACCTTTAAAACACTGACCTGTATGACCTGCAAATGGCAGATATAGCAGATTATAGACTGGCAGCGGCCAGGCTTTGCCTCTTTTGGATTCTGCCCGTACAATCTCGACTCCAAAGTTACCCACTGCTGCTTAATGGGAGTAATTCACCCTCCAGATCCCAGTCACTATGATGGGACACAACCTTCTTGGTGCCCTGAAGTGGTTTTTTACCACCACAGGGACATTCACCATCTCCGAGTGATCTCTAAAGGCTGTCACTGTGGCGGGGGCGGGCAAGGGGTGATGGGGCTTGCTCACGGCACCGCTGGCTAAATGAGGCTTGGGAAAAAAATAGCCCCATCGACCCGACATCCACGAGAGATGAAGCAAGCAGTCAGGAGAGGAACGAAAGGAAAGAAAGGCAAAGAGTGGGGCGACGGGATGGAGAAGAGAGTTAAAAGCCTGCTGTCCTCCCTAGGCAGCTGCGGGGGACATCGGAGAGGCAGCCTGGCCAGGGCTCTGCTGCTGGGGGGGGGGTCAGCCAGGCACCCCCTGACCTGGCCTGAACCCCCCATGCCTGTCTCCACTCCCCCCCTTATTTCTAGCTCTGAGCTTTGCTCAGCTAGTGAAAGGGTTAAGTTTAATTTATACTGATTTCTATTTAATATCATTCTCTCCCCGTAGGAGCCGGCAGCTGTGAGCTGATTGTACTCTCTCATTATGCAGTCTGTATCACTAATGGCCTGTGACAAAGGCATGCCATCTTCCCGGCCTTACCCCCGAGAGCCAATTAAACACACATACTCCCTTCCTGTTTGCAGCGCATTACAATGAAATTAAACTGAATTTCAAAATCATTTTCTCCTAAAGACATCTCTTTGCAATAATTAATGCACGCTATTCCTTTGCATCTGAAATATTCATCAGGAGTGTTGACTAAAAAATTTTTAGAGCTGATTGCCCTGCACCCGGCATTGCCTGATGATGCTCCAGTCCCAGCCCGCGGTACCCGCCTGGGATGGGGACCCGCGGTGACACTGCCGGCAAGGCAGCTCCACGTCTGCTTCAGGATAACAATAATAATAAATCACAGCTTCTTCAAGAACCATAAATAAATAAGATTACACAGAAGGCATCAGAAATCCAGCCTGACTCCTGACTTGATGGCACTGCTAACACACAGTGAAAGAGGGGAACGGGAAAGTCGGAGCTGCGTATGTGTTATTAGGCAGAAATGAGCCATTTCACCCTTTTGCACTCACAAGATTAATCGGCGGTTTGGCTCGGTGCAGGCAGACAAATGCGCTGCCTGTATTTACCCCGCTGCCCAACCGGCTCCCAGCCGGCGGCAGGGCGGCAGGAAGGTGGGCACGCCGAAATACCAACCGGCAGCCAAGGCCAGAGCCTGCCAGCCTGTCCTGCAGCTGGTTTAGTATTTAATCTAAATTGCAGAATGGTGCTGGGGGACAGGAACCTCTGACCAAGGAGGTCTCTGACCGCTCGCCATGCCATGAGCAGAGCAGGAGGCGTAATTTGAAGCACATAACTTATTCACAGCCTGTCACAGCTATTCCATTTGGGAAAAGTCTTCAGCCTGGTACCCTCCTGAATTTGTTATCCCACATGATGGGCAGGATTAGCCGTAAAGAGTTCTCCTCCAAGAACTTGCCGTCCCAGCCACAGCGGCTTCAGATAGGGACAGTCCTGATGGCATCTGCTGCTATCACAGGATAATAGGATCTTTCTTCTGTTTGCAAATATTTGATAAAACCTACCAAGGTGCACACAGGACCTACCTGCAATAGGTATTATTATAATTAGGGTATTACCTTCTGGTGAAATTTGATTTGAAAGAAGCAAATACCAGAGGTGTTCCCACCCCTGGAAACATTTTATGTTGCAGAGACATTTCTTTTAGTTGAAAGGGAAAGGCAAATGCTGAGAAAACACAGAAGAAGAAACATTTCTTTTGCACTTCCATAATGTATCATGTAAAAATAAAATGAGCCTTGGTTTCAAATTAAAAGGTCTTTTTATTTGGAAGACTCAGACTTTACACTTTAGAAAAATGTTCTGGCAATTTCAAAACCCCTTCTTGACCCGCTCCCACACTGAAGACACCCGCTGTGATTTTTCCCCAGAAAGTTCAGCTTTCCATCATTAGTACTTTCTGACTGAAAAATGACGGTTCCTTGAAAAGCTCCCTCGTGACGCTGGTGGCCAAGCCCACGACCCCAGCCCATCCCACGCAGCCGTGCTGCCCGTGCTTACGGCTTCGACCCTACACACCTTGTCTTTAAATAGTCAGCCACGACCAGCAGGGCAAACTGCCCCACAGACACCACGCCGGCGGTGCGAGGGGAGGCAGGATGGATCCAGCGCCTCCGAGCTTAGTGCGGGTTTTCCACTGACATGGTCCCCATCTAAGTTAAGCTAAATCCCACCCGTTTGCAAAGTTAAAGGCCCCAGAAAACATTAAGCATCAGTATATTACGCTCACAACCAAGCAACGCCAAACATACCCCATTACTTGGCTGACTAATTATGGCCAACGCAAGCAAAGCCCCTCCCCAAGCCCGGCTTTCGGAAGCGCGCCCAGCGTGCATCCCCAGCCAGGCTGTGACCCCCCCTATCTCCAAACACCCCCCAGCAGCCGGAGAACCCCGGGGGACGAACCGGAGCTGCTGCTCACCCCCCCTCCCTTGCTGCTGGACGCTGCGGGGAAACCGTCGTGGTACCTGTTTTGAACCAGCCATCGGGCGTGAAGGCATCTGCTGTTTCTCTGGGTCTGTTCCAGTACTTGCGGAAGACAGAGGGTCCCTTCACGAGCAGCTCCCCTTCTTGGCCTTCGAGACCCGGTGTCACCTAGGACAAGCACACAGTGAATGCATCCCGGGGAGCGGCAGCGAGCAGTCTTCCCCGCGGCTGCATCCCCTCCACCGCCCGTCCCCCAGCACCACGGCTTGCCAAGCAGCACGGTGGGGGACAAGCAGGATGCACGCCGCGTGTCCTCCCAGCCTTTACCAACCTCTTTACCTTTACCTGCCGACCTGCAGGACCTCTCTCCTCAGGTGGAAGGGCTCCCTTAAGTGTCTTTGATATTCAAAAGGACTGAAAACATATATTTGTGTTATATGAAAACGAGAACTGCCATCCTGGAACCGCAATCCAGGCAGGCTGACGCCTTCCAGCTGCTGGCAGAGGAGAGGAGAGGTCGGGAAATACTCTTGGGAACAGGATGGTCCTTTCTGACCCCTGGATGGCCTGATGGCAGACCGGCTTCACAAGAGCTCTCTGCACCCTGCTCCCACTGCAGCACCCGTCAGCCTCTGCCAAAGTCAGGTTGTCCCCTAGGAAATCATTCAGGAACCCCCCCCCATCCCCATTTACTGCCCCCGGAGCCTCAGCACGGTTCAGGGAGTGGGATGCTGGGGGGACATCAGCAGAGACAGCGTGTTGTGCTTTGCAATCTCCAGGCACCGTGACCAGGGCACCCGCTCGCTCAGGGAGCCCGTTTCCCATCTCTCTTTGGCAAGATTGCCCTTCTCCGTGATGGAGGCTCTTGGGGGATAGATGAAAGCAGGTCACGGAGGCTGCGTCCTGAAAGACCCACGCATCCCTGACAACTCTGTGTCCCATCCCCAGCGTGCTGAAAGGGTGAATAGATGGCTCAGCTAGGGAAAAAGCAGCCGCGAGGAACACCGGCCACCAGCTGCACCGCTCGGCACTTGCAGCAACCCATCGCTGGGCTGGCAGCGGCGAAGCCCTGCCCTCCCTGGGGAAGGGAAGCACGGACCAGTGTCCCACAGCAACTGGGAGATCGGATCCTGGTCTGATGTTGAAGGCATCACCACCACTCACCCTAGACGTACTAGATTTGCAGTGTCCTCGGGGATGAGAACCATCCTTCTGCCCACCGCAGCCGGGCAATGCAGCCTGTGGGCAGCCGCTGCCAGGCTGGGGGAGGCAGGGGATCATGCGCTCCTGTGACTGTGCCATGCTGCTGTCTGCTCTGTTGATAGATAGGAAACTTCGCTTTCCAAAACTGTCAATCTAACACTTTTTTTTTTCCTGAGGAGGTGGCAGGAAACACCATCTGATTTATTCTCGGGGACACGCGGCTCCTCTCAGGCTCACTGGAAGGCAACGGTTGTAGTGACAACTCGGTACCCTGCAAACCTGCACGGGCAGGTTTTCTATGGCAACAAAACAAACATCCTGCTGTTATGGAAACTGGAGAATCGCAGGAAGGTCACAGACTTGCCTGACATGGTATGGTATCTCATCTCCCCTGCACATACATCGCTTCACAATTATAAGGATGCAGGCAGGCTAAGAGAAGAGGCACTAGAGAGGCACGAATGTTGCACCGCTCGTGGGACTGTATTAACCTAAAGTCCTTTGCAGGGAAGACGTGCAAAGCCACTGCCGGGATGGAAGATTACTGTGAGATGTGCTTGTACATATTGCTCCATCCCTTTGCAGAGAACATCCCAGTAACGGGAACTCCGAGCCACTTTGTACTTGAGCTGCTGCAACATGGACGAGATACATCTGGGACCCCGAAAGTCAGCAATGCCAGAAACGCAGCCGCGAGGGAAAGCAGTAATAGCAGAACTGGAGCGCCAGGCAGAATCCCAGGGCAGGGCAGGCTTTGTGTCTCTGTGCAGCCTTTGATGGAAACAAAGCTTCTCTAGCGGAAAATACTTAGAAAGCTGCTTTTAAGGCACAATTTTTGTTTTAAGTAACTTCTTCCTCATGGCCTGTCTTGGAGGATGGGGTGACGTGAGGATCTCTGCACATACAGCCCAGGCACTTCTACAGAATTGCCTAAATGCCCCCGTGTGTCATGGGCTGGGCTGAGCCCCCAGAGCTCTGGCTGTGCATCATCTCCACTGCCTGGAAGATGCTGCACTGCAGGAGAAAAAGGTCGTTAATGCTGATGACAGGAGTTTAGCTGAACAATGGCAAGGTGAGGATGGTGCTGGTGAGTTCTCCCCAGAGGATCTGAAAGAGGGAACCTGAAGACCAGACTATCCACAAGCAGGACAGCACAGAGAATCCTGTGGTCCAGGAGAGCCCGGGACCAAACCTCTGTAGCTGCAGCAGCAAAAGGGCAAGAGGGACAAAACCTGCATGGGCAAGCGTGGCAGGGACGTGCTGGGTGACGCAGAGGGACCGGCAAGGCAGGGTTTCAGTGCTCTTACAGAGGCTACGTGTCATTTTATGACGCAGCTCACTCTTCTCACTCCCTTTTCCTGCTGGTCCAGCCATGGCATCACAAAACAAGCAACTTCCTTGAGCAACCCAGTGTCCCTGGTGTTCTCGGTTCCAGTTTTGCCCATCAGGTAACCCAGCCCTTACAACCTTGCCAGGGACACCTCTTCCCTCGGGGGGGGACAACTCCACCCTTCTCACCTCCCTGCAAACCCCACTGGAGCTCATCCACCCCATCGCAGCTAGAGGTAACTGGCTATCGAAATTTCCCTCACATTACAGGCATTTTAATTACTACTGCGAGCCCCCAAAGTCAACCCCTTTAGCTGTCGGGCTGCTTCTGACTCCCTCGAAAGGGCTGGGGAGGAGGTGGCGGAGGTAAGGACAGCAAGGACCTGCGAACAGCTGCCTGAGCTTCATCTACAGATCCTGCCAGATTTTGTCTTCTGCTTGTCGGCGCTGAACGGAAGAACGGGTGTAAATTTGGCTACTCCAAAAGCCTTCAGCCCCAGGCTGCCCGGCTGAGCCCTACCCTGCGCAGGCATTGCACGGTGCCAGCCGGCAGTGCCGGATTACTGCCCCACCTGCACGGCCAGCGCCGTGCCCCGGATCAGAGCAGCAGAGCTGCCCCAGGGACCAATCCTGCACGGTGTTTACCTGCACGCTGCAACGTCTTGTGCGAATCAAGCCTTGAACCAGCTCCAAATTTCTTGTCATATCAACTCAAATTTTGGCAGCGGCTCAACCCACATCTTATCTCGAGCAGAGCTCCTTGGCAGCAGGCACCTCCCTGTTGTGTAATTTAATGATGTTATGGCTGGCTTGCAAACAGTAAAACAGAAAGGCCATGACGTTATCTTAATAGGATTTTGCTTGCTGAACTCCGAATGTCACTGGCACTGCTCCCCAGCGTAGCAGAGGGGATGCAAACCACCCCAGCGCCAGCAGCTTCTGCTGCTTGAAAACAGCATAAATTAAAATTCAAGGTTCAAGGCATTTATCTCCTACAACCTCCTGCATCTGATCCCTGCTAAAACCCCACGTACCCCAAGCTAGCGGGGTGCTAACCCACTTTGGAAGCGGGATTTTGGTGGCAGCAGCATGGCTAGTGTGTTTGTTTCCTTTCCCCGTCAAATCTCAGCGGCACCCGTTGTTGATACACCGGATCGACGTTGTAAGCAGCTGCTGAAACATCAGATTGCTAATTGCACAGATATCCTCCTCTCCTAGTGTCATATTTTAATGCACGTTTCAACTGCTTTAATGCATTCGAGCAACTTTAACACCCAGGCACAGCGTGCCCCCGAAGGTTGCTGTTTGATAGCTTTCTGCTGTAAAACCGATTCGGTGAGTTGAGCTGGGCCAGCCGGCATACTAGATAAGATTACATTTTCCACGCATGAAAATAAAAGGTTGTAATAAATCCTTTGAAGGACTAAATCTGGGTGATTATAAAATGCATATTTTCTCTGCTTCCATTTTACCTCTTTATTAGGAGGAAGCGAGGGCGGTTTGTAAATAGCTGGGAATCCCCGCTTGGCAAGCGGCCCTGGGATTTGTTCAAAGTGGCCATTTGTTTTCTTGCGGTCTCTGATATACGCTGCCCCGCGCTCCTCCGGGAACTGCGGGAGAGGAGCTTGTAATGGCCTTTAATGGAATTAGGGGCCTTTATGGAGGTAGGCTCAGAGCAGCGTGTCTTTCACTGGGAAGCAGGGGAGGCACTGCAGATTCCTAAGCAGAAACATGTGGAAAACACAGAGTGAAAGCTGGAAGGCGAGGCTTGTAAGGGGAGGTAATAACTTGTTATTGGGCTGATAGGATCGGGAGGAAGGCAGACAAGCTTTTAGCAAAAAAAACTAACACCTTCTTCAGGTTGCAAACAGCAGGTTTCAGGGGGACACATTTAACTTCTACCAGACCCTTCCTTCCCCCTGCCCCCCAAAAAATAATCTTCTGAACCTCTTTCCTGGGTGAGTACCAAAGGCTGTGGACCAGAGCATCTTCTCACAGGAGGGACCTTAAAAGGGACCTTGCAACTCTTGTACTGCAGAAGTGCAAGGCAGTAAATTTGCAGGAGAGCGGTTTGCCTGGATGGGGTGAAGCGGAACAGGGAGGAGGGCAGTGCAAGGGGCTCTTCTGGCCCTACAGATCTCATATAATTTTCCTTTCACTCTTCCTTCCTTACACCTCTATCCTTGGGTCCCCACTTCTTGTTCCACCCTCCTACCCAGCCACAGCCTGCTTTCCGACTCCTCCGCAGTCCTTGCTCCATGAAGAACCAGTTCCCCGCAGCCAAGCCCACTCCTGCAGCTCCCATCACCCTGGGCTCCGAGCAGCCCAGCTTCCTTCACACCACTCTTCTCAGAGTAGGAGAGAACAGCCCAGGGCGTGCACGGGCTGGGCACCATCACCGATGCAACCAAGAAAAGCAAATGCATTTACATTTGTGGGGAGGAAGGAAATGTTTCTGCAGCCCTGCCTCCTCTGCCACAGCCCTACTGTGCTGCTCAGCTTGGAAGTGCTTGGCACTTTTCCCCACCTTGTAAATAAGTGATTACTGTGATGAAAATAATTAAGCAACCTAGCCTTTTAAGTGACTAATAGAAGACAATAATTTATATGTGTGAGGTTTATGGAAGTGATGGAGCCCTTTTAGCAGTTCTCGCAGAGTAGTAACTTTCGGGGGTGGGAGGGAGTTTGGTTGGTTTTTTTAAACATACCAGAGCATGGAAAATAATATAATGGAGCCTGAAGAACTGCCCCAACCTCCCCCCCTGCACCCCAGGGTCGAGCTGCAGAGCACGGATGCCCTGCCACGCTCACCACCACACTGCTGCTGAAGCTTACCTCCCACCAGCGCTTCCAGACACGTTCCCAGTCCCTCACGAGACCACTCACTCACCCTTTCAAGATTTCAGTGGCCCAGAAAGCGCTGCGATACAGCAAAGCCTTGCCTCAAGACGGCATCCAACAGCTCAGCCCCCACCAACCTGGAGAAAGCACAGGAGCTCCAGGCTTTGCCCAGACCCTGCTTTTCCAGACCAGGGGATCACGCCACATCCAGGACTGCTGTGGTGGGTGACGAGGGAGGTGAGGACATGCTCACCTGCCTCCTAAAAGGAAGCTGGAGACCAATAATCCACTTGACAGTGCCTTTTAACCACTGTCTCCCTGGGCCATATTTGAATGGATGTCCTAGAGGTGTGAGGCTTGCTAGAGCATTACCAAATTCCCAGGCAATCTGAACTCTCATGCACATTCATAATTAAAAATTCCTTGCTAAGTTGCATGGTTTTGTAAAAGCATTATCGTTCCTCTGAGCTTCGTGTCCTGCAGCATCCTGCAGAAGGCTAGCAGGAGGCAATTTAGACACAGAACAATTTTCCTCCTGCTGCAAAAAGGCAGATTTCTGCTCCTCGGGGACACAGCACAGAGAGAGAAAGAAAAAAAAACCCAACCAAAAAAAAACCAAGCCCAGACTGTAATCTACGAGGCCACATTTCACATCTGTTTTTGCAATGTTAACTTTTATAAAAGGGCTGGGAATAACACAATCAATTTACTTTTCATTTTGGAGGGTTATAAATTTAAAAGCAAGGCTGGTGCACAGTGGAGCTGGAACACTGAAACTTATTTTCAAAAAACCCAACCCTCTACTTACAGCAAATGTTGCTCCACTGAAAACAAAAGTGATTGTATATATTTTTAGGCAATACTGATTTTTGAAAGTTACCAGACTGATTAACTCCAGATGATCCCAAAAGAACCACAGAAAACAACCCAAGTTTGGGAAAGGTCAGTCCTCCCTGCCGTTGCTCCACAGACCCAAAACTTCTTGATCTATATTAACACCATAAATTAGACGTGTAACACTATTCCAGAAACGCCAACAGCTCTCCACGCTGCTGTTCTCATCCCTCTTGTTTGCAGGCTTCAGAAGATAATAAACGAGGCGAGATGTCAGCACATCTTCCCACTCCCTCAGCTCTCTTCATTAGAGAAAGGCTCCTGACGTGCCCTCGCAACGCCCGCTCTGATTTTGTGCTCGGGGGAGGCAGAGGACCAGGCAAGGATTCAATTAGTGGCCCACCTTCAGTTCGTTTTTCATAAGCCTCACTTAAAAGTCGAGGTCAGCGAGGCTGTGATGTGCTGTGACTACAGACGATCACGCTGCCCGAGAACCTCTAATTGCTTCCTTGTGCTAAGCCGTCCCGTCGCGGCCGGTGCCTCCTCCCTTTGCCTGGAAGGGCAGAGACTGTCCCTTTTTCTTCTGGCCTCTGTGCTTCAGCATCTCCCCCACCACATCCACGGCTCTTTGGCCAACACCTCCAAGAAATGCTACAGCAGCAACAGCTTCCACGACCCGACAGAAGTCCAACAAGCTTATCACGGGAGGGGGCGGGTTGTAAGCATGGGGGTTGAACCCACAGGTCAGAAGGACTCAGGCGTGAAGTTGCAAAAATCAAGCAGGAACAAGCACCAGCGGCTGTATTGGCAGGAGACCCGCTTTCATCCCATGCCTCACAACACCAAACATGAACAGCCCAGGCTCTGCTGGCACAGGCAAGGATACAGAAAAGGGCTGAAGACCAAAACCAGCCATGATGGGACCAGAGAGGAATCCACCCACCCCTTGTCCTTCACGCTGGGAGAATCAAGACTGCCAGCCTGGTGAAGGGGACCAAGGACACATATCCCAAGTCTTCCCCCTGCTACAAGGAAGAATGAAAGCATAGAACAATAATAAAGAGATAAACAGAGATCTTGAGGGTGCTATGGCAAAGGTTAGCTCAAAGCAAACACTTGTGGAAAGAAGGTTCTTCTTGACAGATGGATTCAATTTCAATGTGCAAGGAAATAGTCTTCTGGGATCAAGGCTGCTCCTGTGATAAGAAAAGTTTTCAGCTGAGAAACAAGGGGACATGATGCTAACATGATCTCTGCCTCCACTTTTACTAGCAGGAAGAAATAAAATACAGCAATGGCCACAAATAAAAAAAAAATCAGAGGACAGACAGAAAGAAAGGAGGAGATACAAATACATATGAGAATTCAATTACTGACTGAGTTGACTAAGGAACTGGATGTGACCAATGAGAAGCACCTAAAATGTTTATACAGTAATGAAAGCAGCCTGGGCAACAAAGTGGAGGAACTTGAATTACTTGGGCAGGACACAAAACAGGATACTGAGGAGAGGAACATGGTGAAACAGAAATCGTAACTGGAATATACACGACTACAGTGTCCAACGCTGCGAGGGCTCTGGAAGGAGTTTTTGGAAGAAGCAGAGGCAAATGGAAAATGGGAAAAAATGCAGCATGAGCTTACCAAAGGTGGATTGTGCCAGAAAACCTGAGGACTGATGTTCCAGATAGAAGAAAAGCAGCAGATCTAATCCAGGCTGCCTTCAAGAACATATTCCCCATGCTGCCTGCCTGGGAGGTGCCTACTGACAGGACAGATCACGGGGCTGAGGGCAAGATTCGTGAGGTGGGCAAAGACCCAGGTGGAGGAGACGAAGCCCAAAGCATCCCAGGAGCCCCTGTGGTAGCCAGCCAGCCTCATCAGCCAGCCTTTGGCTCTCTGTAGATCAACTTGAATTTCCCCCCAAGTCCCAAGTAACAGTTTGACCCTGAATCTCAGTGACCTGCTGTCCTGAGGAAGGCATCCTACAAGGCTTCAGCACCCTACGGCATATCCTGCACCTACAGCAGTGAGCTGCTGATGGGAGATGGAACTGGGATGCTGGAGGTGAGGTTAACCATCAACAGACCTGTGGGAGGTACCAGGACACAAGAATGGGATGCAGCAGGGACAAGAAAACAGATGAAAAATTGTACCACTGGGAGAAGAGGTGTTCTGAAAGTGTAGGAGCACTGAAGACAAAGAACAAACTGGTTTAGGCTGAGGTCTGATCAGGATAGGAAAGGAACAAACCAAGGTGGCTGCCTGGGACAGCCAGAGACAGGACTCCCTGGGCCAGGTGGTCACATCCCCACCAGCACGTCCATACCTGTTCATTTTCAGGAATGCCAGTCATGGCTGGCACGTGCCTATCTCTAGCCTCAGGAGCTACACGCAGAAGAGCCAGGTACATGCGCACCAGCCATTTCAAAATACCTGGATGGGTGAGGTACCTGTGCAACAGCAACTCCACGCAGAACCTGGCCCAGAGAGGTGCCAAGTACCCAAGTCCACAGCACCCACCCCCCACCCATGGGCAGCAGCCATGGGGGTGCCCAGACCTTGGAGGAAGCCTCCAAGACAACCCTGGCAGCTCAGTGACGACCAAGCACCTCCCCACCGGTTCTCTGGAGATCTGGGATGAACGTGAGCGAGGTGAAGCCACTTTTGATCCCCTCCACAGGGGCATCAACAGCCAAGACCTCCGGTCATAACAAAGGGTGACAGTGCCAGCTGCCCCCCAACGCCCGCAGCCCCGCGGAGGTGCTGGCAACCAGCGGCAAGCTGCTAGCAGATGGCAGAGATGCGGGGGGCACGGGGAGAGGAGGGGCCAGGAGATGCTGGTGGCTTTCGGAAGGGATGGCCGCAGCCGAGCCGGTTCCCGTCCAGGACGACAGCTTGCATATGGATAAACAATGAGATAATTACAACCTTTGAGGGGGGGAGAAAAGCCCATGGCTGCAGTGTCCTCCTGCTGCCAGCTCCTGCAACCCATACGTCCCGCACGGCTCCCTTCGCAGCCTCATCACAAGAAAATTACTCGCCATAAAAGCCCTGGCTAGAGCACTGCATTAGATACAGCTGTGAAACCATTTATCTATTGATAGACCCCTATTGTCAGGGACTGGGGTTTGGCTTTCGTATGAACGAGCAATTTGGAAAAGGAAAAAAAAAAAATCCAACAAAAATGACAACCCAAAAAACGTATCAACCAACAAACAAACAAATAAAGAAGGAGAGAGACAATACCCGACAGCTTGCAGGGTTTCCAGGCCTCTGCCAGCTGGGAAGCTAAGCGTATGAAATATGCATCGCACTGAACAAAGCAAACTGAAACGTTCAGCGCTGGAGAGCTGTAACCCTTTCCTGTGCGCTGGAGCCAGGCATGGGGAGAGCAAGATCCCCAGGCTGCCAAAAAATTAAGGGGAAAAAAGACCAGGAGAAAAAGCATCCGGGGCCATGGATAAGGATTACTGAGCCTGCCTATATAGAATCACAGAATGGTTTGGGTTGGAAGGGACCTTAAAGATCACCTAGTTCCAACCCCCCTGCCACGGGCAGGGACACCTTCCACTAGACCAGGTTGCTCAAAGCCCCGTCCAACCTGGCCTTGAACACTGCCAGGGATGGAGCATCCACAGCTTCCCTGGGCAACCTGTTCCAGTGTCTCACCACCCTCACAGTGAAGAACTTCCTTACATCTAATCTAACTCTACTCTCATTCAGTTTAAAGCCATTACCGCTTGTCCTATCACTACAGGACCTACTAAAAAGTCTGTCCCCACCTTTCTTATAACCCCCCTTTAAGTACTGGCAGGCTGCTCTAAGGTGTCCCCGGAGCCTTCTCTTCTCCAGGCTGAACAACCCCAACTCTCTCAGCCTTTCCTCATAGGAGAGGTGTTCCATTCCTCCGATATTCTTTGTGGCCCTCCTCTGGGCTCGCTCCAACAGGTCCACATCCTTCTTCTGCTGGGGGCCCCAGAGCTGGATGCAGTACTGCAGGTGGGGTCTCACCAGAGTAGAGGGGCAGAATCCCCTCCCTCAACCTGCTGGTCATGCTGATTTAGATGCAGCCCAGGATATGGATGGCTTTCTGGGCTGCAAACGCACATTGCCGGGTCATGTTGGGGGTGTTGGTTGATGAGAAGCTCAAGTCCTTCTCTGCAGGGCTGCTCTCAATCCACTCGTCACCCAGCCTGTATTTGTGCTTGGGATTTCCCAACCCATGTGCAGGACCTTGCACTTGGCCTTGTTGAACTTCATGAGGTTTGTACGGGCCCACTTCTCAAGCCTGTCAAGGTCCCTCTGGATGGCATCCCTTCCCTCCAGCGTGTCAGATGGACTCAACAGGCAGCTGCTTAAGGTAGCTTAAAAGTTTAGGAACTGCTTCAGATGTGAGTGGCTACAGGAGGAATAGCTGGGATGGCTCAAAGCAGGGAAAGCTGCTGCTGTCCCGACATCCACTGCCACACCTCCGCTCCCCAGGGATGTATGGGAGGAGAAGGACTTCTCCGAGGGCTCGAAGGACAGCATCTCTCCAGGGGACCACGCTCTGCATCACCACGCTCCTGCGCAGGGAGGAGGTGGGGGACACCGTGTGAGGGTGCAGGTCTCATCTCACACCAGGTTGCAAAGCATCCTCGGCTGGGAACGGACCCTGCAGTCATGGGATCTCATCAGGCTGGGGGATCTCTCCAGGCTGGAGCACCTTGTTTCGGTGTTGGCGGTGACGATGCAGCTTCAGGCAGGGCACGGCCGCCAGCCCGATCACACACGGCTCCATGTCAGCTCAGGAAACCAGCTCGCAGCCCAAGGTGCAGCAACAATTAGCAAGGAAGCGGCATGACAGCCAGCTAGAAAACCTGAGCAAACTGGACGCAACAGAGCACAAAGCTCATGAGAGCTGCAAGGAGATCGGAGGGCTGGAGCACGTGCGTGAAAGGAATCCAGCACTCTCATCAAGGGAAGGGAGAAAATGAAGGGAAGAACAGAGATCCAGCAAACTTTCAGCTAAGTAGATTATTGATCTTCAGGGTGTGCCAGAAACCAGCTTTGCAAATTACAGCAGTCCCCTGCTGCAAGCTCAGGCACTTACCGGATGGCAAAGCAGAAACTCTCCCCACCTCCCCGCTCCTGCCACCCACACGCCTTCCTCTGCCACCGCCACGATGCCGCCGAGCTCCTGTTTGCATCTCACTGCGGCAGGATGCACAAACATGTCCAAAGGGTGATGATGTGAAAGGAAACAGCGCGGTGCCCCAGCATCTAATGGGAGAGACAGTGTTAGTGGGGAAGAAACAGTTCGGAGAAAGTCTGTTGTCTTCTGTTGTCAAGAGGGGGCAGAAGGCAGAAACCTCAGCCCGACGCGAGTGGGGAAGGCGGTGACCTTGTGAGGCTCCGTACAGCTAAGCAAATAATTTCCTTGGCAAAGGCAGGCGCTCTTTCTGCTCACAGTCAGGAGGGTTTCTGCACAGCGGAGCCGAGGTGTGAACGCTTTGCAGATTGCCCTGACAATGCGCCTAACCCCCAGCACGAAGATCACCTGCTCGCAGGAGCCGAGAGGCTGGTGAGAAGAGATGGCTCGGAGCCCAACGCCTACCGGGGCGCTCAGCATCCCACTAGATCTGCCCCACCGTGCTCGTCCTTAGCCCTCCGTGCTGCCGGACATGGCCGCCCCACAGCACGGCTGCCCCATGCCACGGCCCCGTGTCCTCGCTGCAGCCAGGACCGGCTCCGGCTTGGCAGTTTCATTATTATCTGTGCAGCCGCACAGATGTGCGCTGCGCTTTCCGTACACAGAGAGAGGTCCCTGCCCTGAAAGTCATATAACTGAAGCAGACGGCAGGTGCTCCTTGTGCTGGCCCGGCTGCCACGAGGTGTTTATTTCCAGCAATCCATTACATGACATTTGGTAATTTTTCATAGTATCAATGCCAAACTAGAGAGAAATGCCCAGAGCAGGGATGGGGCTGGGGATGCTCATATCAAACCAGAGCAGAGTGGGCGCTGGGAAGGCTGTGTGCCTCCTGCCACTGGTCCCACCACCACTGTCCTTCCACCAGGACCCCTCTGCCTTTGGCACATCCACACCACAGACCTTCCAGCCCTCAACCAACATGCTGGAAGCCTCAGAGCCCTCCTGTGAGGGAGGTGAGAAAGTATTTGTTTATCCCTTCTCATAAGAGGCAAGGAAAAGGCCACGCCAGGGCTGTCGGGTGGCACAGGCAGGGAGGGTGACACCGACCAGATCTTCTCATCCCAGGGACAGCCCCTCCACCATGGGGGAGCAGATTTTAAACAAAGCCAGACCTTTCTTTGACTGGTGGAGCATGATGAGCACTCGGACTGTCAGATCCTCCTTGTTTTAAATAAATTCCACTGACGTACTCTCTTCTGACATAAATTATTAACGAAGCATGATGCACACAGTGTGCCAGCAGCAGCATCCAGGGCAGGAACAGGCAGCAGGTGAGGCTTTCTGCCTGCGACTGCAGGTGTGAAGCAGTTAAATTACACCGTCACTGGGAGAAGAAGCGTGCCACCACGGCTGCCACCTGCCCGCCAGCATGGCCATGCGATAGAAAGTCACACTCCATACCCAGGCCATATAAAAACCAAACTCCTGGCATCTCCACGCGTCCGTCTGTGCCAAGACACACTGAGAGTGGGGACCGTTCTTGCCACAGCCCTTCTGACAGTCCCAGGGACAGAGGCAGCCGGCTCCGCTCTGCTCCTGGAAATGCTGTGGATGTCCTAGAGGTACCCATCCAGGCACTGTCTGCTAGGGTGGCCCGAAGCAGATGGGACCATTTGCCTCCCTTCAGCCTGAAGAAACTCCCAGTTAAGCTGGGGCAAGGTGGGTGAGATGGGGACAGCCCTTCAGAGAGGGACCAACCCATCGGCCAACACCGAGAGGCAAACTACCACCTCCCCACACCCTCCCCAGCTGATGTCTTGAGAATTCACCAGAACATTCACAAAAACCCAAGGGAGAGCATGACTGAAAACCAGCCATCAGCAAGGGGTGTGGGGCCAATGCCAGCGCTGGTGGGAGCTCCTGGGAGCACTGTGAGATGTCGGTGTGGACCTCAGCCACCTGTGCTGGGGGCTGAAGGGTGTACGTGAGAAACGGCTGGGATAAAAGGGCAATTCCTCTGCCTCAAATATAAACTCAAGCAGCCTGAAGCCAGAGAAAGGAGAAGAGTTATATGAGTCTCAGCTCTCTGAAGACCTGGGGGGTGGTGGGCTTCCAGCACCAGACACAGGTCATCTGGGCTCCCCTTCTTCTCCAGTCACTCAATACAACTAGAAGGAAGGGGAAGGAGTATTGAGCAGAAAAAAAAATTACGCATTTTTTCCTCTCATAATTCAGAAGAACAACGTCCACATTTCATGCCGGAAGTAGCGGCACTTTGGGGATTCTTGTGTCTGAGACCTAATTTGTAAAGTAACTAGGGATCCCTTAGGGTAAAAAAAGCATTATAGGATCATTATTAAAATGGACATGTATTTCATGTTTCTGTTCCACACCAGTGAGAAAAAAAGGCCAAGATCTAACTCCAGGATGAGGGGACAAAACCGTGAAACAAAACACTCACCCAGTGAAGTGATAAAAATGGGACGCAGCTTCCTACGTGTTGAGTGCTGCACCGGGGAGGCTGCTCCAGGTCTCCTGCTTTGCCCACTGCTCAAACACACCACGGCAGTGACACAGAGTAAAGAGCAGCAACCCTTTTTTTTGTTTTTTGTTTTTTTTTTTAATAAAAGCCACAATCCCTGGCCAGAGTGGTCCCTCTCAGCTCTCCCCTGTGCTTGTTTTGCACATCTGGGCTGAGATCCAGTGCTCCGTTACGGCATCAGAATGAAACCTGCTGCAGCTTGACCACAACCCACACACGTGGTTGCCAGCACAGATAATCTAGAGAAAAAAAAAAAAAGGCTTTCTCGAGCCTTTCACCACTACTTACATCAGCAGTGTCTCTAGCATAGCCTGTCACAGACTGGGAAGCTCCTCTCAAACCCTTGGCATGTACGTGGCTAGATGAGAAGCTATTTCCCCAGAGGAACGAGTGAAGCCACGTATTTCAGGTTGAATCTCATGCCTGCCTGTCTCCCACCCACACGACGCACACGACTGCCGGCGTAATTTCTCTCACACATACAGCATCTATCTACTCAGCCGAGCCTGTACATCACCTGGCTATTGATCTGCCGGAGGCAACACGACCTGCACCCGCAATGAGGGCGCAAAGGAGATGTGGCAGGAATGCAGACCCTGTTCAGCCGTTTCTGTGGGGAGAGAAAGGGGCTGAGGCAGCAGGACACCCTGGACCTTGGGCTGGGGGCTGCTTCTGCAGCAGGGAACACACAGCATACTAACACAGGGGCAGCTCATGGGGAAAGGGGCCCAACCGCTTCACCATCAAGGACATCTGACTTCTGAGATACCAGAACTGCTGGTGCAGATATCACTTGGTGGTTGGAGCTCAGCGTGGAGCTGGATTTTCATGGAAACCTGACAGGTTTCCTCCTGCACTATTTTGAAGTGAATGCAAGCTCCAAGGCCACCAGTTCCAGTTCTCACTGCTGCACCCCTGATCAACCCAGTGAAATAAACACAGACCCTATTTCTAGGGTGAGAAATCACTCATCCTCTCCTCTAGACTGCAGATATTTAGTCACTCTTTAGATCAGAGCAGGGTCTACCTGAATTCCATTCTATTCCTTGTTCTTACCTTCTGCAGTAGACTTCAACTTTTTGTCCTGGCTTTCAAAGGCCAGGCACTGCTTAACTCCTCACCTTCCTCTAGGGCATCAATAGCCTCAGCAGACACAGTATCATCTTCTTACACCATAGCCCATAGCCCTCATACCACAGCCTTCCCCTCCCACTCCCACACAGGGCGTGCTCTCGCTCAGATGTTGTTCATCTGTGCAGCAAGGACGACACTTGTGCAGTCCATAAAGCACCACGGCTATAGTAACCCATAAAAAGAATACAAGAAAGAGAAAGCTCTGAATAGCATCACTGAGTTCCTGGGAATAACAGCAGTGCAAGCCTCAGTCCTTGGGGCTTCAAAGGGCTGGGGAGGAGAGAACTTTTCATGAGACAAAGTGAAGCAGCAGAGAACATGGCTGAGCACTACCTGTGTGTTGTCTTCATCTCCCTGAGCATGGATGGTGTAGGAACGACCACCGTTCTTCAAGGTCTCAGTGGCAATGCGCACTTCCACCCCTGGAAGCGGGGTGCCCACAGAACCTACAACAGAAAAAAAGGCTGAAACAGTGGACAGCCTCTGGGAAACAACAAAATCAAGGATGCAAAAGAGCAGCTGCTCGTCTATCAATGGCATCTGCAGACTGTGCTGGCACTAAAGAACTTCCTAGCAGGGGGTTACCCTTCAGGAAGGCTTCGATCACATCGTATGTCTGCATGCAAATGTCACTGCGGTGCAATACACCGTTGTTCGCTGAGCAGGCAGTGTTGGAAATGCCTAGGAAAACAAATGTGTCTCCAGCCCTGAACAGTCTCTCTTGGCCAGTCTTTGAAGACATCAGCACAGCTTCGCAGCTCAGTAATGAAGCTGTCTTTAAAAAAAAAAAAAAAAAAAAGGCACCATGAAACCTACACAAAGACGTGAAAAGAAAGAGCACAATGATTACCACAGTGGCTCACTGCTTCTCTATAGCCTGGACCTGACAGAGAAGGCAAAGGCTTAACAGTGTGAGAATTGCAAGGGATTATCTCAGTTTTATGAGACATCAATACACTGTATATAAAACATCACAGGAGAAAAGCAGAGATCAAAACCACACCATTCTTCCACAGGTTTCAATTTTCAAAGCCAGGGAATCTGACACAGTGTCACAAATGACTGCTATTAAGCTCCAAGATGGTTCTGCGACCCAGAGCTCCCCAACCTGCAGCATTCCCACCCCTTGGTTTAGTCCATGCTCTTCTTGGTGAGCATCTGAAAGCAGAGAAGAAAGGGCAGCTTTGTTCCTGCGACCTCTGTCTGAAGGGGGGCTCCAGGCTCAGCAGCAACCAGGAGTCATGGGCATCTGCTGGCTCAGCAGGTTTCGCTCTGCATCTCAACGGCACGAGACGGCTTTCGTTGCAAGACGATGCCTGTGACTTTCATCCCCTGTGAGTGGGAAGAGGGACGTCAGCACAGAGCAACCTGTGGCTCAGGAACTGGACAGGTCTGAGCTTAAATCAGTAAGTGTACTCTTTATTTTAAGAGATGATCAATTTTTCCCCTGGAGACCTTCCAGTTGTTGATGCTTTCTAGCTCTGCTATGATCAGCTTGACATTGGAAAGTCCTTAGAGCAGGGTGTGCAGGACCCAGGGCTCAGCGCTGCCTTCCCCTTGTCATCTAAATTTCAGGCATTTGGGTTGAGTGGCATTTTTCCTATCCTGGTCTCATTCTCCTGTTCAAGCCCTGGAGATCTGGTATCTGTGACATCATGATTTTGTTTGCTACATTGGTCAGTTGCCATGGAAATAGATATGTCGTCGTAGCCCAGATTTATGGCATCCCTGCAGGATCAGCTAAGAGCAGATGGGCTATGAGGGAGTGAGATTTTATTGCAGCGAAACTACCCGAACAATTAGCAAATCTGGCAAGAAATAAACAGAAAGCGACGTGGCAGTTCTGTGATGTGTGTCTGTTCAGCTTGAAATTGCCTTCGGCATTCAGGTCAGCCAACACGCAGCCAGGTCCTTCTCTTACCGCAAGCATCGCTTGGGCTGCTCTCATCTCATGGCCAGACGCTGCCAGGAGTCAGAGACAGAGGACTGCAGTAAGGACAGAGAAGCACGTGCCAGGAGAAGTGCCTGGAGGTGCCATGTAGAGGTATTTATGTATTTTAAACAGTCTGGTACTTGCCATGGTAGACTCCAGGAGGACTCAAAGCAAGTAACAAGTCATGGAAAACACCCTAAACGTTTGCATGCCAAGTTTGCTGAAGCCAACTTCTAGACTTCTATGGGAACATTTTCTCCAGTGTGAAAAATGCCTTGTGCAGACAGTCGCCAACCTGCCCGTGAGACATGGCAAGGGACAGCGGGCAGACACTGTGAAGTCAGTCTTGCAAAGCTCATCCCAGGGAACAGTAACCAGTGCAATGAACTGCTACAGGCTCTCACAGGCTTGCCATCTCTGGAAGCTTTCAAATCAAGATCAGATGGATGTCTTCCTGGAAGATGCTTCTTCCCTGTATGCAAGCTACTGACCTCAATGCAGAAATGTAATTGATTCAGGGGCAGCAGGACTCAATGATTAGTGCTCACTTCTAGTCTCGGTCCTTGAGAATAAAATACCAAAGATCAGCACAGCACTGTCAAAACAAATCTGAAGACACAGAGAAGGCAGTGTGTCCCCCATACAGTGTTTCAGATCCAGCCAAAATACAACTCCATCAATTTATTTCCTACTTGGCTAAAGTAAAACCAATGTGTAAAATAAGTCCCTCATGGAGAGCTGTTTCCTTATATTCAGTCTGGAAAAGGCTTTCTGGTATTTAGGAAAAATCACAAACTTGGAAATCAACATCTGTAAAGGCTGAAAATGCTCGTAATGTTGATTAGAGCTACACGAACCTGACAGTATTAATAAAATTTGTGCAAAACCAATGACTAGAGCTTCTCAGGCCCATCTGCTGTGTCAAGATACACACCGTGCTGACTCCAACAGGTCAGCAGAAGGTTAAGCCCCTTCCCAAAGGAACGGCACCGGAGGTCCTGGCTTCACCAAGACCGCAATCGAGGGTGATCAGAAAGGGGTCGACATTCTGCACTGGCTTCTTTTTGTCCCCAGCCAGAACCCCAAGGGGAAACTGGGGACAAATCCCTGCTCCTTCCCCTCTCGCTCCCTCCCAGCTCTCCAATTTGCAGGCTCCTGAATGTTAAGAAATGCTGGCAACATGCCCGCGGTGTCAGCTCAGCCGGCATCAGCCAGGCTGCAGTCAGGAAGGAGTGACACTATTATTCTTTCACCAGTTCTCCTCTGTTTAAAAAAGTTGTCAGCTCTTCCCAGATAAATTTAATTGGCCCTGCGGTCTGTGTCCTTCGGTATCTGGGGACCTCGATGCTGTTATGTGCGGTGGTGTCCTGGGAGAATTGAAACAGGCCAACGATAAGGCACTCAACGATCTCACTGTCAACAATACACGGAGTCCCCGCTGTAGGAGCTATTAGCCGCCTCTGATCTAAACCTCCAATTAAAGTGGTGATTAGGCCCAGTGAGGCATTCTCCGTCCATGAATTATTCATCTCCCTTCACAGTAACAGCACCAGGGGGGATTAGAATGAGAGCTGGTGAAAACAGAGGCATTTTAAGCAGGGTTTTAACCATATACAAGCAAACATTTATCTTTCAAATCTTTCATCTTTTCTTCTTCTGGAAATTAAAGCCCCCTCCCCTTCCCCTTCAGACCTGTGCTGTGGGTGGAGAGCCGTGTCACACTGCCAGAGACACCGGTGGTGACACGGGCAGGACAGGCAGGCTCCGAGGACTCGACCCTTCCCCAGCCACACCAAGCAGGTGGAAGTGGGCAAGGGAAGCCCCAGGACCTCTCCTCAGAGGCTCATGAAGCAGTAGAGAAGGACGTGTGCTGCTTTCACTCCAGGAGAAATCCCCTGGTAAGTGTGAGGATCCCTGGACCTACCCATGGGGTAAAGTGTCACGCTTGCAGCGCTCTTTTTTCAAAATAAAGCTAGTAACCGCTTTGGCCAGCGTGCAAGTCTGTGGTTACCACCGCCTGTACTTCTAACACCAGTATACCTGTACACCAGAGCCGTCTGAGGTTTTTTCTCTGGATATTTCACTCCTCCTCCTGCCCAGCCTCTGTTCCCAGCCCATCATTGCATTTGACTCTCAGTTGATTCTCTCACACTGGATGCCCTGTGGTACCTGGTGACCTTACATCCCAGCCTCTAATGGGGTACTATATCAAAAGCTTTTTCACAGCTCCAGTAAATTATGCCTCAGCTTCACCCATCTGCTTCCCAACTGACACTTCCTGAAATAAATTAATCAAGCCTATTCAATTATAGCCTTCTTTCTGTAAGGTCTCTCGCTGATCCACATCTTTGTGAGATGCTTCTCTCCCCTCTTGGGGCTGCAGCGAGCCCCTGGACAGTGGCTGGAGTGACAGTCAGCCAGCCTTTATCCCCAGCCCCTCTGCTTGTAGCTGCACGAGAGGATTTGTCCCCAGCTCCCCTGCAGACCCCGGTACCCTCAGGGACGCTACCCCAGCTCTGTTCAGGAGCACGGCCACCCAGATCTGGAGTAGGAGCTGCCCTTCTGGGTGCCGACGTCTGTCTTGCCCATGTTACTTTCAGTCTTATTTCCGTTCTCCTTTTGTCTCCTGGGAAATTTCTAGAGCCTCCGCTCATTTCCCCTCCTGAAGATGAATGAAAAGCAAACACAACCAGGCCACAGGGACATTGAAATGATCTCTGCACCGTCACCCTGTGGCGTGGGGCTCACAGACAGCTCGAGCTCCTGCAGGTGGGAATCTTGTTTCCCTGCCTGCTTCCCTCTCCTGCCTGCAGGGATGGGGCTTCTGGAGGAAGGGAAGACTGGCTGAGCTGGGGTGGAGGAACGACAGTTACTCTGCAAAAGTAAACTAGAGTTTGTATTTCACACTGTCCCTGAGCTGTCCTCAGGCGGAGGAGCCACTGCAGGGGAGCTGCGGCTTCTCCTCTCCCTGTGCAATCCCTGCAGGGGCACAGCTACTGCATCCCATGGGACTGGAGTGCTGTGGGAAGCCTCAATGCCCAGGAGAGTCCCCCTGGGTAACATCGGTCCCCCAAGACACCGGAGACCAAGATGATGCATATGGTGCCATGCATGCACAGACAGCATGTGGGGAGGAGAAGGTGGCGTAGTGGTGGGCTGGGTTGCTCAGCAGACAGATGGCCATGTTTTTAGCCAAAGGAAGGGTGGGGGCATTTTATATTTTTCATGTTTCAGATCAATTTATTTCTAGGTTACATAAAGTACAGATATTGAGAGGAGTCACAAAGTGTACCTAAGAGAAGTGAGGAAAGACAAGGAGAGAACAGAACCAGAGTGTACAACGAGGTGTGACAATTTTAATTCCTGAAGAGTCAAGAAACTTGCACTAAAATAAGAGTAAGCAGACATCCTATTTTAAATGTTCAGTACCGATTGGTTGGACGTGAGCTGCTGCGTGGGGAATCCTGTGTCAACACCACACACGAATACAATTTCACAGAGCAGGAGCTGAAGACGCAGTCCCATCACAGCGCTTGAATTAACACTTTGGACATAATAAAGCATCAATATGGACTCTGCCTCACGGACAGAACCAGCCTAGCTGGTCAGGTCAGCATGCACCACTGTGAGCTCTGCACACACAGCTTTGCCAATCCACCATGGCCAGTGATCCCAGAGAAACCCAGCCACTTCCCACATACCCATGCCTCCTCCTGGCTTCCCAAGGCCAATTCCCCTGCCAGCATCATTGTTCCTACCACAGCCTGCTCCTCAAGCATGACAAATGGCAATTAGACGTATATTCTTTGTGATGAGAAAACCCAAGAACACTTCACAGCCAAATGCCTCCAAACAGTGTGCACCCTCTAGAGACTCCTACCTGGGACACGGACTCCATGCAAAGGGTTAGAAAGCGCCATCCCAATCTCAGTCATCCCATACCTCTCCAGCAACGTGTGCCCAGTGATGCTCTTCCACTTCTCCAGGACAGGCACAGGCAGGGCTGCTGAGCCTGATACCATTAACCTGCACAATGAAACCCCATTTAAGAAAGTATCCAAGATCACTTTTGCTCCAGGGAATTTGCAGTCTGACACAGGGTTACATAAAGGCTGCTCCTACGCAAACCTTAAGCCAGAAGCCCCCAAAGCCTTTTAACTGCAGCCAAGGATGTTCTTCACATATAGAAGATTCTCTGTCCGATATGGGTTTTAAATTAAGATGGGACAGCCTCCTAAAAGAGATACTGCACTACAAACTTGGGTTGGAGGACAAAGTCCTTAGTCTTGTGTTTGTAGGGTGACACATATAACGAGCACGCAGACCCCTCCTGGCTTTACCATGCAAGAGTGGCTCATGTAAGTAATGTCACCCTGGTTCTTGTCAAACAGACACTAAAGCACAACAATCAGCACTGCAAAGAGGTGATCCTAAAAAGAAATCTCGGCAGATCCACTGTGGGGACAGCTAGCCGCCAGCAGCCCCTGCCCAGAGGGGCATCGCTCACCTACCTGATGTTCTCCTGGCAAAACGCACGCACGAAATCCTGGACTTGTGGTTGAGAGAAATGCTTGTCATAATACTCTATCAGCTTGGCATAGATAGTGGGCACTGCCATGAAGACACTGATACGGGGAGCCTGGGAGCTTAGGAACTTCTTCCAAACCTAGAAAGGAAGGGAACACACATGTATAAAAATACACCTCAATGTAAATTGTAGAGGGAAGTGATTGTCAGCGCTGTCCATGCTAACTCCTCAACATCTTTGAAGAGGTTCACAAGCGAGGGGTCTGCAAACGCCTCACAGGGCAGTGAGCCCCACCACTGCTCCTTCATACAGTGCAAGGGGCAACTGAGGTACAGGAGTGCGACAGGCTTGTCCAAAACAAAGCCACCCCGGGCTAGTCGCAAACAGTCAAACCTCTGCTATCTAAGACTTCTGGAAAGTACAAACCACTGGAAGCCTGGTGTGTGCACCTCATCCACGTCCAGAACAATGGCTCCCAACCCTCATCATGCCCTTCTTGCCCAAAGCACAATATTCAACCTCCTCATTCTACCAGTGGATCACCCACGTGCTTTCACTCTCAATAAGCACAAGATGATGGAAATGGCATTTTTAGTACCATCATGTTACAGCCAAGAATTTGCTCATGAAGACGTAAGCTGGTGGCAGAATCAATTAATTCCCTTATCACGTACAACTCTTCAGAGGCTACACAAAGCCACCAGCTTTTCAAAGCATGGGAGCTCTTCTTTGCAAAGGCACTAAGCCACACGCAAAGAACGTGATACACAGGTAGGAGCCCACAGACTTGAACCTTTGAGGGAGAAATGCTTTTAAGATGGCTGGCAGGGCTGGGAAGAGAGATATCACGCACTTTAACTGGGAGTGAAACTCCACTGCAATGGAAATGGTCATCTTCTGGTGAGCAGGTGCAGGGAGACGGGCTCCCAGAGAGCTCAGATCAGCCATCAGAAACCACAGGTAAAACAGCTGTAGCCAGGAGACAGCAGCTAGCCAGGAGGGCCACTACACCAACCCCGCTCTTCCCGAGAGGAACCGTCCCTCTGGGATGGATGTTCTTCAGCTGCGACTCCTGCTAACATGTGGCTACTACAAATGGGGGCAAATTCCAGAAGCCAGCTCTGCTGGGGCGGGGGGGGATGAAGACTAAGCGAGCCCCCAGTTGCTGCCCTGGCTGAGCAGCCCCTCCTGGGAGCAGCTAGCAACGGGAAGGAGCCATAAATATTGCAATTGGGCCCATTCCTTCCACACCTCGCCACTCTTCCCCCTAGATAAGCTCTTCCCAAGACAGGAACGATCCAAAGTCATCAATAAATTAAAGGCTACGGTGACGGCCGCCTCTTTCCTTTCGCTCCGGTCCCTGCCCCGTTGTTGACAAATGTATTTCCTAACAGCTCCTGACAACGCGCGCCGCCTCTCCCCTCCCTGCCCGCGCACGCTCAGCTGCACACAGGCGCGTGCGATGGCGAGAAAAAGCAGGAATTGATTGAAGGTGAACAAGTGATTCTCCTTCATGCTGTCACTCTGCCCCCTTCCCCTCCGTCCCGCTCGCTCAGGCTCCATTTCATTACTTTCTACTTCGCTGCGCCAGCACCGCCTCCCCCCGTGTCTCTCATTCCACTGCTTCAGAACAATCAGCTCCTAAAAAAAAAACCAACCCACCGCCACCATGTTGTTATTCTTAATAGAGCCGGACACATCCAACAAAGGCACCATCCCACCAAACAGAAGGGATTTCATGCTGCCTCCCAGCCCAGAGATGGTCCTCGATGGGGCGAGACATATGCACAAGGTGGAAACCCCCCGGACACCTCCGGAGCTGGGACATGAGCGCCGCAAGATCCCCTCAGCATCAGGGAAAGCAGAGGAGGAACATGACTTGCCCAGACCGACGGGTGACATGCCCAGAGAGGGAACATCACACTTCCTTGCAGAAACCCCACCTACCAGCACGATTCCCTAAAGCAAGCTGGAATAGACAAAATTGCATTTAAAAGAATCTAACCCCTGCCATACTCCTCCCAGCCTCTTTCCCCAAAGATCTTATTCTCTTCAACCCCCCAATATCTTTCTCATTCGAGGCACCAGGATGGAGAAGGACCTCTCCAAAGCCAGGGGCTGAATGCACGGACCTGCTCTCCTCAGCCTCGTGCTCCCGAGAGCCATTGCCTTGGGCAGGGAGAGAAGTGTGATGAAAAGCAGGGATCAGGACTGTGCCAAAAGAATTGAAGGGAGACAGATGCTTGGGGCTGTTAGATCCTTGCTTTTCGATTTTTTTTTTTGCTTTCACAAGTCCAGAGCAGCTGTGAGGAGCACAGGCAGACTTCTAGTCTGGCCACACAGCACAGTTATTTTCACACGGATTTGGATTTGGAAAAAAAACCCAAACCATTGCTCCAAAACACAGCAGATCTCTCTTGCACCCCAGAGTCCCCTTTCCTCGCACGCCTGCTCCACTCCTGCCCTAGACAAAATCCTCCCTAGCACCACTCCAGCCACAGGAGCAGCTTTTTCGGTGTCAGTCCAACTCGCCCCAGTAACAGCCCCTTCCTGAAGATAAGCAGCTGCCTTTGGATTTGTGCCACCAGCTGCCGGGGTGATCTGCTGACAGCCAAACCTCTCCACCTGCTCTGCTCCTGCTCAGCCAAATCTGGATCCTACCCATGTGTTTTAATGGTACTAAGCACTGAGCCATGGTACAAAGCTGGCAGCCCCAAGCCCTCCGCAGACCCCGAGCTGTCCGGAGAGCTTGTCACTGCCCAGCCAGCTGTAACAGCTATTTCTGTTTTATAACTATAACTTCACGGTTTGAGAGAAGGATCTGGGAAAGTCTCGTTACCTGGGACTAATCAATCAATCCCAGGGCTCGGACAGCCTCGTAGCAAGAGGCCAGCTTTGCCCTTCCAGCACACAGCATCCTCCCACACCGTCAGGCTTAGAGCAGCACAATCAATCTCCTCTTCTGTTATCCCATGTGTCACCATCACCACATCAATTACCTGTGGACAGGGTATTGGCAGCCCATCACTTCATTTTATTTTGCTCACCTGATACCTCAGGACACCAAGTGCTTTTAAAAAGCCACGGATTCCAGAGGCAAACATGACACTGTGTGCCAGGGCTGCCGGACTTTGCACCGAGCGCTCACCAGACACAAGGGAAGCGGCAGTCTTCTGATGGAATACGTTCAGGAGATAGACCAAGATTCCTTTTAAGATAAACGAGGGCTAGAAACAAAAACTTTCTAACTGCAAGACAGCAAGAGTGGGAACAGCTTCCTACCAGCCATAACAGCAGTGAAAGCCCAGGGCAGGCTTACAGGACAGGGCTGCCTGAGCCTGCAAAGAAGTGGGAGACCTTCTGTTCCCAACAGCCTTCCCGTCAGCCTGACATTCCTGATTTTCTTCCCCTCCCACTGCACAAAATCATATCTGGACAATTCCATGGGCTGGCCAGTGGGATTTTGCCATCAGTAAATGGAAAAGAAAAAAAAAAAGGAAAAAATTACGCCAGGAGGTACAAAACAACATACACAGCTGTAAGATTTTTCCCACGTATTTCTTCCAGCACACAGATGGCAAGATGGTGAATGAGGACAGAGGAACACGCAAGCTGCTCCAAGAGATGGTCATTCCATACAGCAGCCTTCCCAACCAGCCTCCATATCTGCTAAGATCACCTGAAGCAAGAGACACAAGCTCAGAGGAGAAAAGGCAGTAACTTTTTTTCCTTTACAGAGGCCTCACCTTCAGAGGGAGATGCGCAGTGCCATAAACTAGACAGAAAACACCATATCTACCAACATCTGGGCATCTTCTAATGCAAAAAAAGAAAAGAAGGCGGCAAGAAGAGATGCAGGCAAAAATACCTAAAAGCTGAAAAGGAAGTGAATATCAGCATGGACTTTCCCATCAGATCACAAACAGATAATAGATAGCCCGTGCTGCTGCCTGTATTGACAGATATTACAGCTCCTCTCTTCTATAAAGTTATTGTATCATTTTCAGTTGTTATTGAATTTTTTTTAAACCTTTTCAAAAGTAACAATACCCCTAATGCAAGGCTAAATCATCCCTTTACTTCCCTTTTGATTGGGCAGATGGGTTTGTGTTTTGCACCGATCACTGCCATGCGGGCAGCACTGCCGGGGAGGAAAAGGGCGCCTGCAATTTTCGGAGCATCTGCAAGAGCAACAGGCAGCAACACGGCTGCAGCCAAGCCTGATCGTCGTTTGGCAAGACCCTGTGCCTAACACCAAGGACAGAAAGCTCCCAGAACTCTCCAGTATCACCAAAGGGATGGCAGGACCACGCACCCACGTCCAACACCGGTTTATCCCCAACAAAGGCAGACGGGCACAACATGAGATGGGAGAGAATCAAGGAGAGCTCTACGCTCTGCTAAGGACCGAGCCATGATGGTTCGTGAGCAATATGCAGAGAGAGAGAAACATTCTTCTCTTCAAAGGGAAATTGGGCCCTTGGTGGCTTCGTCTCATGTTTGTTATAACCCCAAACTGTTTGCGCTCTGCATGACTCTGGTTTTAATCATTTATTCATCAGTGCAGTCTGATGGCCCCTCTGCATTCCAGGCTGAAGCTTTTAAACCCTTCCTATGCTTTAGGCATACTGAAAGGAGCAAGTGCTTTCCCTGGGACCTGGTAATATAAGTAAATATGACAGGCTCTGGTTCCATTTTTTATATTTCCCTACACACATCAAAAGACATTACTCCGTAACAGATGCTGAGGACAGACGGCAGATCTGGGGAGACGGGAAGAAAAACTCTAACTTTTTAAAGCCAGGTCTGTGAGAAGTGATCAAACATAATCCATTCACTAGTGACCTGCTCCTCCCTCCACCGACTCCTCTTTGAGTCTGAAATAAAATTACTCCTCTGAAGCCTCCCATTAACGGATGAAAAGACAATTGCCTTTCTCCAGCTGAAACTGGATGGGAGACGCAATCCCCAGCATGCTATGAGCAGCGCCTTAGCCATGTTTGGTTATTGGAGATCAGACTCCTCTGCTTGGATTTGCCTTTTTTTTTTTAAATAAACTAAAAGAGCTGCCCAGAGTGATGTTTGCAGAACTGACATATCAAGGGGAGAGGCTCACTGCGGTGCGCACTTCTCCTTCCCAGAGGCAACCGTGACTGCCGAGCCATAGATCTCCCCGCACAGCCCAGTGAAGGTATAAAGCATCAGCGCCCAGCCTGGTCCACACAGATAACAGCAGCAGCAAGGACAAACAGTTTGCTTGCAGATGTAGCACAGGCTGCTGGTCTTCACGAGGAAGTCAGGGGTACAACCATACGATGCAGCAGTGACCCCCGAGCAACACCTGACATGCAAGCTCGACAAGCATCAGGTCTGTGGCAGCCTCCCACCACGGGAAAAAGCTGCCGTGGGTGACAGCACGCTCACAGCATGTCGGGGGAATTAGTCCCGAATCACACACTAGCTTTGGGCACTCATCATTCCCATCAGGCCAAATGCCTAGAAAGAAGGGTCCAAATAAAATTAATGATTTTGATGGCTTTGCGTGTGACATTGTAAAACCGGGTATGATTTTTAGAGGGCTTGATCCTCGGAGGCACCTTAAGTCAGACGTGCAGTAACACAGGCACCAAAACAACAGCTCCTTTTGGAACTTAAGGGCACTAAATCTGCATCTTGGCATATTTATCATGGAAGTAGTTGCAGGGTACAGACAGCATTGTCATTCTGCAGGCAGCACACCACAGCTCGAAACCTGCCTAGCAGAGGCAAGCGGGCAGTGCACGCCACAACTAGGTCACACCAAGTTGAGATTTCTATAAGCTTCCCCTATCACTCAGAGCAAGGTTTTTCCTTCATGTTTTTGAATACTTCTCCACCTTCCCACTCCATACTTAAGGCTGAAAGATCTCCTGGGATCCAATCTCACATTTATCAATGTGAAGAGCTGACAGGGAGCCTTTTACTATTAGAACATCTTTCCCTTAAGGAGAGATCAGAGGTAGTCCAAGGCAAAAAAAAGCTGTTGTTCAAACTCAGGGTGGATCCACTTTGGCCAAAAGCCTCAGCATAGGATCCTGCAAAGCAGACACTGACCTCACAACTCACTCCGAAAGACTCCTGTCCGCAGGGTGCCCAGCGCAGCCAGGTCCCAGTCCAGAACGGGATCATCAACGTGTGACTGTCACGGCAAGAGCACCGGCGCAGAGGACGCATGACTTCCCCTGGGTCTCTCTCTCCAGACTCGCTGACATTTCCATTGAGTAACAGTCATACCACAGGGTGTGCTCAGCCTTCGCAGCCGTCACTGAATCGATGCGGGGAAGGGAGATGGAGAGAGGGAGTCTTTGGGGAACGGATGCTCTAGTGTCTGTTTGGCGCAAAGCCCGATGCTCCAGAGGCCTTCAAAAAGCACTTGGTCATGGGCTTTCTCCAATGCCCAGTAAGGAGAAGGCTCACCTTGCACTCCTTCCTTAAGCAGAGGCATTAATCTCTTCTCCTCTGGCCACCAATTTACACAAAAACTGTACAAATCCAGCATCTTTAAAATTTCTACTCCTGCATAAGAAAAAAAAAAAAAAAAAGGCAGGCATTTCAACCAGGCTCAGAAGCAGCTGAGAAATGCTGGCTGCCTGCAAACAGGAACAGTGCAGCTGGAGAAGTAAACTTAGCTTGGAAGCAAGTTATGATGGAAGGATCATATAGGGATGCTTAGGCTGCAGCTTGCTCTGGCTCCAAAGGAGGTTTCTGCCCTCCCAGTCCTCACCCTTGGAAAACACAAACAAACAAAAAACCAAAACCAAAACCCAACAACATCACAACAACACTCTTGCCCCACACAGCTGCTGGGAGGAATGCACTTTAAGGCTCACTGCTGTTCTCCTGCCTGCTCCAAGTCCACACGCTCATAGCAGCGCTGAAATTTCTCTCCCCACAGTCAGCGCTATCAATCCCAAGCACCAGAAGCACGGGCAGGAGCACTGGGTGCCAGTCCCATGGTCTCCAGGCAGGAGCACAGGCAGCGGCCCAAGAAGAGCTGCCCGTGGAGACACACTGCACCCCAAGGAGTACACGCACCAAAGGACTTAGCACATCATGTACAAGTGGACTGTAACGCTGGAAATTAAGGGCCCATTTATAAACCCTTTATTAATAAGTGATTAATAGATGCAGCCATATTTTTTAATAACTTACAATAAAAAGATGCTACAAAAAGCTTAAGCAAGACAGTCTTAACAGATGGTGCTATAAAGTGAATTATAACATGTACAGTAGCTAGTGCAAAGTAATGGATGTCCTCATTTAATAAAAAGAATCTGATTTTATGCAGCAACTTTCACGCTTGAGGCATCTCAATACACTTTAATGAGCCCTTGTGGCCTCAGCAATAGCTTGCGTGCAGCCACAGACATCAGATGCTGTTTTAGGAAGAGAGTGGATGTTGGTCAGGACACTGGGGTTACTCCACAGTCTTGATTTTTAACCTTTCCTTGGACAGTTACCAAAAACAGACAGAAGGGTCTGAAAGATGCCACCTCCTAACACTGCACTGCAGGGAACGACAAGCAAGCCTTGGTCTGGGGCTTGAAACGTCTTCTAACTAAGAAAAAAAGAAAAGAACATTATTACCACTACCGAAACCAGACTGGCATCTGTATCCACGACTATAAGGCACGCCGCAAATTATGTAATTTAATAAACACTGTAATAATAAAGTATTTATTTTGTATAATGAAGTGTTAGTGATTAGAAACCAAACACACATTGGGCATGCTGCTGCGGTTTCTCTTGAACCCTTGCCAGTATCACTCAAGGCTAAATATGTCTGCAGCAGGTTGAGAGTAAGTTCCTAGCCTTGTTTTGATCAGCCTGTCAAGTGTTTTAGCTGCCATTCGAGTTTCTTTATATCACACTATAATTGGCTGCTTTCTCAAGGTGTAGCGAAAGAAAAAAGCACACAGCAAAACTCGGGCTCCTTTTGCAAAATCCTCCACTGAAACTCCACTGCTTTTCTGAAAGCTGATTTCAGTAGCAAAGGGCATTTTGTAAACAGCTGGTGAAAATAGACTGGAACTGAAAGGCAGCTTGCATTAAACTCCACAAGAAAGCCTTATTTACCCTCATGTGCTTTCTTTGTAGTGTCGATCAAACCACTTTCAGCTCCCAGGGGAGGCCCTCGGAAAAATAAAGGGAATAAAAAAAAAAAACCCAGAAAAAGCAAATGACGTCCTTCAGAGCCCGAATGCACCTGAGAGCCCTCGGAACGGCACTCGCGGCGGCAGGCACGCTTGCCACACCGACCTCCCTGCCCAAGTTCAACCTCCAGGGTCAAGCAGACGCCCTCCAGCACTGTCCCCGCTTGCCCTTGGTTGTCAAGTCTGGGGGAGAGCTTTGATCAGAGAAGGCAGGCGGGGTGTCCCGCTCCCCCGCACCTGAACCCATCCTTCAACGTCAGCTCATTGATTTGCAGATGTCTGGAGAGAGCAGAGAAAAACACAAGGGTATAAGGGACAATCAATCACCAGTGGCACAGGACGTGGAGAAACGCGCCCTCCAGAGGGCTTGGCTTTGCTTCCAGGCTACCAGCACGCTCTTCTGCCACCTCACCAGCATCACCAGGGCTGGCCATGCTCCGAGCTCCAGCTTTGGTGGGGCACACGTCCCTACTGCACCCTGAGCTTTTGGGGTGACAACCTAAAGACAGGGGAAGACACTTTGGCAGCGACCATCGAGGAGAGAGCCCTGGCTACAGCTGCCAGGGGACCTTCCTGCCTTCTTCTACCATAGCATCCTACCTATTTACCTTGGAAATGCAAATGCAGAGCTGCCCCTCCAGGATTCTGGGGCTGTTTCCCCGCCAAAGCGTCAGTGCGCCGGCAGCAACTGGATGTTCAGGTGTCAGGGCCATCTTGAAACAAGAAAGGAAGCGTGCATTTTCTGTGGTTGCTTCTCTGAGAAGCAGAAATAAGCAACAAAGAATCACATGGTCCTGCAGCCACTCGTATCAGAGCCCAGGCTCACCCTCGCCTGACAACAGAACAGTCAAAGGCTTCTCAGTGTATCCCACACCTTTGCACTTTGTCTTTTCAGTGTGACAAGGCCACCCAGCATATGAATAAACAGGTAAAGCAGCCTGTTTAGTTACAAAGCACAGGCTTGACAGACTCTTTGCACTTTCCCAGGGAGTTCTGTACGAAACCCTTGTTTTCTTTCTGCTATGAGGTGGCAGCAGCACCTGAAAATCCAGTTGCTCCCTTAACAGTGACACTCCAACATCTCTCACACCACCCACAACACCGGGAGACGTAGATGAACGGTGCTGGATCCCAGGGGCCGGTAACTGTAGAAACTGTTCTGTTCAAATCTTACTGTTGGTTGCCCTGTTTCTAGTCCCTTTTCTTCCTCTCTTTAGGTCAGCAGCCTGCCACTGCAGCAAGGAAGAAGAGAAGCAGAGCACTGGGACTGGTGTTTCCTGTCTCAACTAGAAAACAACATTATAAGCATGTCTCTACTGCATTGAAGTAAGGTCTCCCTCCTGCCACCTTTCCTGCAAGGCTGCAAGAAGGTCTTGATTTGCAAACTCTGTCATATCACTGAGTCTAAACCAAGAGATCTGTTAACATTCATTTCTCCACAGAGGAAGAACAATGTTTCCATGCAAGTGATAAGTACCAGTATTTCTCTTACCTGGGCTGCAAGAAACTCTACAGCCTGTGTTCTGTCATGTAATGTAATACAAAGCACCGAGGACATAGGATTGAAAGGGGAAATGCAAGCTACTAAAAATGCCAACAAGCAGCATAGCTTCAAGCAGCACACCACTAACATGCAAGAGAAAAATCCAGGATTTCCACCTTTCCTGGTACTAGAAAATTAACAACCCTCATTCTGGGTGCAGATGCTCTTAAGTGGGTACGTAGAAGGGCCCACTTCCAGTCAGAGACCCTCAACATCATGAGGAGGGGCAGTGTAGCGTTACAATTACATACGTCACACTTAAACAAGTTGTAGCCTCCAGAAGAGCACGTTTACCCCAGACTGAGTGTCCAACCAAGAGTGTTTTTTAACAGACACTTTGTGAATGGCATGCAGCCAGTGGCTGAAGAGGCTGGAATTCTTTAAGAACTTATTTCCAAAGTTGCTCTAATTACAATGCATGGGGTCTTGCTGCTGAATTTCAAAGACAATGCGCAATCCCTCCAGGCTTACCATCTGTGCATTGAATTCAGGTAACATGATGCATGTCGCTCCCACCCAGAGAGGACAGAGGAGCTTATTGATCACCCCGTGGACATGATGTAAAGGCAGCACATGCAGAATAACATCCTCCTTCTTCCACTCCCATTTTTCAACCAGCCCCGTGGTCTGCAGAAGAAAACATATAACCCAGTGTTAGGGCAGGAGGAAAGACTCCCACTGCTTGAAAAGCCCAAGGTATCCAGGGCCCCAGATCCCCCGGGCACAGCTGGCAGCAGAAATCCCAGACCTCCTGGAACAACACTTGGGCACAAAAATCTTTCCTTTAGGGTCAGCACAAGCAAAATTCCCACCACAACAGTAGAATACAAGAGGAATTCCTCCTGCATCTCATCAGTACGTGCCTTCGTATACAGCAGCAAAATTCTTCCTCATTTCTGAGAAATAGTCAACAATTATTTTAAGCAGGGCCTACAAAATTATTAGCCTGCTACTGCACATGCAGAGCTGGCAGATATAGTAGGCTTCATGTTATTAAAAAAAAATTAGTATATCAAGCTTATAAAATACTCTGCTATGAAGGGATAATTGTCTAAAGCGTTAGACCTCAGGCTTCTGGGTGAACAATAACCTTCAGAGCACAGCGTTAGCAACTGGAAAGCTTATTTCCAGCCATCTAAAAATAAAAAAGCATTTGAACAGTGGAATTTAGTCATGTCATTCACAACCCTGTTCCACAGGGCAGGGAGAAGGTTTTAGGCTTTCTGTAAGACAGCACAAAAGATGGTGACTGCTCAGGCCACCTCCCAAATGATCAGCATATTTGTAAGGGAACAGATTCTTTGCCCAATATAGCCAAGCCCTGGCTCTATCCATCAAGGCTTTCATACCACTCCCAACATTGCAGTATCTGAGCACCCAGAACAACGTAAGCTCTCAGAGGCATCCGTAAGGCACGATGTATTCCCTGCCCTTTTTCCCTAATGGCATGAGTCTATCAGTTGCAGGCAGTGATAACCAACTGGTGAGGTAGTCAGCAGGCTCATTCAAACTTTTAATTCCTTTTGGCTCAGAGAGCTAATGGATTTTTTGCCTTGGGGATATATAGCTGAATAATGCACAGACTTCACACAGTACTGTACTGGGCTGGGCTAAGTTATATTCCAATTAGGGGCACAGATTTTTTCCTAGTCACAGTAAAGAAAAGCAAACTGTAAAGAAAGCAGTCTTTTTACAACAGGTTTCATCCCTTCTGCTTTCCAGGAAAGCAGGGAGAAGAGTCCACCTGCTCCTGGCTGCAGTTGCAGCACCACAACACCAAAAGGACAAGGTTTAGAGCCTCAAACACGCTCATGTGTGTTCACTTCAAAAGGGTTGAGGACTTTTGAGATACAAGCCCACAGCTCTGCGCAGGAACTCGGTTGTGGTAAGGTGTGTCATGCTTTGAGGTTTGCAACCCCAAATCAGCTCTGAAGGCCAAGACCTCTGTAACTTGGCATGAGCTTTGCAGAGGGAAAGCGGCACTCACCACAGCTTGTACGTTCTCATGGGTGCTGAGGACACCTTTCGGTCTTCCCGTTGTCCCACTAGTGTAGATTATCATGGCTCCTCTGTCCTTCCATGAGGAGCAGGTTGTCAAGGGATGCTCTTCCACTGCTGCATGACTTGCAGATTCATCACTACGAGACCTAAGAAGCGGCAGAACCGGGACTCCCAGCTTCTCAGCACTAGGGGCTATTTTCCCCACATATTCCTCTGCTGCGATGACTAGAGCGCTCTGCGAATCCTGAATCACGTACTCCAGTTCCTGCACAGGATGTTTCTTGTAAAGGGGCACTGCTATGCCCCCACTCATCCAGGAAGCCCACTGGGCCACCACATATGAGGCATCATTGGGACACAAAAATGAGATCCTCTCTTCCTTCAAGTCCCTGCTGGAGCACTCCAGAGCTCTACAGATCTCCTGGGACAAGCGTAGACTCCGGCTGAGAAGGTCCCTGTAAGTGTGCTCACCGTTTTGGTCAACAATGGCGATTTTATCACCAAAAGCCAAAGCCCTAGTGAAGACAGGGGTAACGTCACTGCTGTAGGTTGCCCACACAGTCTGCAGACCCCTGCGAGGACAGCCAGCCCTGTTCTGCCCATGCAACCCCCATCTGCAACGGTGCAAGTCCTGGACGAGGCATCGAAGCGGCCGGCTCACTTGGGGGAAGAGCAGGGAGACCAGCATCCTGCCAGCACCGCTTGTTTTGAAGTGATTCTGCAGAAAGCAATTATAGGAACAGATAAGTATGTGCAGCAATTACCCAGGGGTTTATTCCCACAAAGGAAAAGTGGCAGCCTTCATTTGAATAATACCCACTGTATTATTAATGTTTATGCTTCAGACTGCTGCATCCCCAGTGCGCTAGGCCCTGCCCAGATGGAACAGGAGACAGAGACCCTTCCCTACACAGCCTCCATGTCCCTAAAAACCAGTCTAAGTTAAATTATGAAACAGTTTTCATCGATCAGTAGTATTAGGCCACTAAGTAGTGGCTACTTGAGGTGCCACTCTAACTCAGCGGGACCAGCATTTAAAGAAATTAAATAATTACAACAGTACCTAGCTCTCAATTTGCAGTTTCCACTGCTTTGGTAAACTATTGCCTTGCTCTGTGCTTCCAGTTAGGCAGCATGGAGCTAGACATGAAATCCAAGCCTCCTAAGGTTTAGCCCAGTGGAAGATTGTTTCCTGTGTGATCTTTCTTTCAAGCAATACCACATCTAAATACAGGGAAGTGCCCAAACCCTCCCACCTGACAGGTCATCCATCACAAACACTGCTTCAGCTCAAAAGCTCTTACGTGACAGACCAAGTGGTTAACAGCTCCGGAACAGCCGCAGGCAGCAGGAGCCCTCCCCATGCCAAGCAGCTGGTTTTCCCAGCAAACAGCAGCAGGGAACCGCAGCCGCACACACACTGACCTGTGGGTTTGGTATGGCACTTCTGAAAGTACCAACCTGGCAGCACCCGGAGCCAGGCAGAGCATCGGAACAAGCTCAGCCATGGCACCAGGCTCCACCTGGGCAGCCAGAGCTTGATCTGAGCCCAGCCCAACCATCAGCCTGGCCCAGCCACTCCGCCACAGAGATGACACGATGCACAGAGGCATTAAGAGAAAGTCTCCAGAAAGAAATGGGGAGGCGTACCAGCACCATTAAAGGCTTTACAGGAAGATCACGGGCTGGCACAAACGGCACGCATTCTGCCTTTGTGCTTAGACAGCATGATGATATCAACCTATCCACTCACAGGAAAAGTTACCAAAAAAGCTTTTGCAGTAACTGGCGAGAAGTACCAGAAGTTTGCACTTTACCCCTCTTTTCATCATCCCCTCTTTTTCAAAGGGAAAAGTTTGTGTAATAGTATTGGACTCTACCTGGATCATCTCACAGAAACATCAGGGAAAAAAAGTTAATGCACAGTGCAAAACCCATAAGAATATAACAGGGAGAAGGAAGCCTTGGGGACTACAGGAACACTTTGCAGGGGAGACAACTGGTACACCAAAGACAAGAGGAAGAAGCAATAAATTGAGAGGACTGAGGAGATGCTTCAGAAGAATCCTAACGCCCCTTTGCACAGAGCCTGGAGCTCTGGCTGGAAGCTCAGCAAAAGCAAGCACCCTCTCCATACAGAGACCTTCACCGACACCAACAGGGGAGCGGAGAAGAAAGAACAGGGCTGTGGCAGAAGAGAAATGGCTTTACTGCATGGCCTATCTAATGGCTGCTATTAAACACCACCATGAAGCATCCCCAGAGAGATACTATGACAAGAGGAGACAGCCAAAGGATGACAACTTCTCACTCTGTAAGAGTGTATGCAACACTTCCTCAACGCTGGCAATAATGACTTGATTTTTTACAAATTTTCTTATAAATGCCTATTAGTGGTGTGGCTCAACTCAAATAGCCTCCTAGCTCAGCTTCCCACCATGGGGAGGAGCTGAAACTAAAAAGATCCAGAGAACTGGCAGCTACTCAGGGACAAGCTGAACACGGCTTAGCCCAGCTCAGGCTGCTCAGACATGTCCACGGGCAGCACCTGCTGACAGCAGCGAGTGTTTATTTTTGCCTAGACATAGCTGTGAACCCCACAGTTTCTCCCATCCACCTTCAGAGCATTTCTCCAGCCAGACATTGGTTTTGCACATATTTTCTTTTGCATATTGACCTCAATTTCTGCTTCTGCAAAAGAAACTTGTGATTTAGTGCGGAAACATCTGGGAGGGGGAGAGGCTTTAACCCAGAGCGTGATAACCATGTGCACTCATGACATATACCATCAGCATGGAAAAAAACAAAACAGGTCATGAAAAAGCTTGCATGACATCTTTCCATTTCTCTGCAGAGACTAAAATATAAAGAGCCAATACCATTTGTAACCTAAATCAAACCACCTCCTCCTAACCCACGCCCAAGGCCAGCTCACTGGCGAGATGTTAATGCCCCAGACATTAAGAAGGGCATTAATTGGAAGCGACCGTTTGCCAGGATCACACCGTGCTCCAGCCCAGTGCAGCTAAGTGCACTTGGCGTACTCGCTCTTCCTCATACGGCTCCAGAGCAGGTGTTAGCTGCTGCTTCAGAGCAGCGCCTTCCAAAAATTACATTATTCCCTTTTCACCACAGCGCCAGTCCAGATTTAATGGAACAATAAACAGCAGCACCTTTAGCCAGGCCTGTGCATTTATGGACTTCAGAGAACTAGCGTTGACTGTGCGTGCGCTGACTTGCAGACACTCGGGACGGGCAGAAGTAACGCCAGGGGCTGTTTTCTTTACCTCACACGTTGCTCAGGGATAGCTGGTAACACAAACTTTGGCAGAGCATACCGGAATACAAAGTTTGTCGCTGGGGGCCTTGGGCAGAAGATCATGGCGGCGCAGCAGATGAGCGTTTGCCGCCTTGAAAGGGAAGGCTCAGCCCCCACCTTTCTATGGCTCAAGTAAGAAAAGAAAGCGGCTGGGGAGCTCACAGCAGCTCCCGGCATGGCAAAGCCCACCGCAAAGCATGGCGGAGCTGGAAGGCATGAGGCTGAGCCCTTGCAGGCCCCGTGTCTCCCCCGAGAAGGACGGGCTTTATTCTTCTCTCGCCCCAACTCTCTGCCCTTCACCCTACCCACATCACGTCTCACAGCAGCAGCAGGAAAAACCCCCTCGCCCCATTATTTCCAAGCTACGGAGGATGAAAATTGGCCTCACCAGGCCGGAGTCGAGGCACAGCGCTGCCACACGCCAGCGTCCCACCGTGTCAAGGGAGCGAAGGGCCGGTGTGACCCCCCCACCCTCCCGCAGGGACCGGGGCCGGCCCGGAGCCGCGGCCGAGACCCGCCACAGGCCAGCGGGTCCCGCAGGGGAGGAGAGCCGGGCCCAAAAGCACCGGCTCAAGGCTCAGGCCCGGGTTAACGGGACAAGACCGGGCCCGCTTCAGGGGTCCGGAGCCCCGGCCCCCCCCCTCCGCCTCCTCCCGCAGCCCCGGCGGGGCCTCACCTGGCGGCGGCACCGCGCACCGGGGGACCGGTCCGCCCGCGAACGGGCTCCGGCGGAAACGCGGCCCCGCGGCCCCCGCGTTCCGCGCCCTAAACGTTCCCCTCCTCCGACGCCCCACACCCGTTTTATGGGGATTTGGCCCCAAACCGCCCACGTAGGGGGTGGGGCTTGTCGTGCACGGGGGGGCCGGCGTCCTCCGCTGGCGCCGCAGCGTGCCTCTGACGTCACTGCAGCCCCCTGCGGCATCACCACGGCATCCTCTGACGTCACGGCGGGCATCCGTGACGTCGCGGAGCTGCAGCCCTGCCCGGGATCAGCTGGGTTTCGGCAAGGCTGAGGAACGGCCCGGGACCCCCGCTTTGCGGAGCCTGGACCCACGGCACCTCCTGAGGGGGGGGACGGACACACAGACACCCCCAGGGACACGCAAAGGCCACCACGGTGGCACACGGCGGCCGAGCTGGAGCTCCCCGCCTACGGCAGCACCACGTTCTCCTCCCGCTCCGGCTCCGTGGCCACATCCAGCACCTCCCAGCCGGGCCAGAGCAAAGCTCGGACAGGGGCTCGGCGGGAGCCGGCAAGGGACCTCGGCACGGGACAGCCAGGCGGCACCGACCCCCACCGCAGCCCCACGGTGCCGAGCGGAAACCCAGCCCGGTTTATTATTTTTGGCCGGTCCCGCTGCAGATTTGCCTTCGCCCCTGCAGCAACGGGGGACAGCTGGACCCTCTCCCGGCAAGTCGCCGGCAAGACGTGGCACGTGGCTGGGTGCACCCGTGGGTGACGGGCACAGGGGTGCTGCCGTGGTGGGATGGGGCAGGACTCCCTGCACAGCCCCGCCACATCCCCGGCAGCGGGACGCTGCCGGCCCGGCCGTGGCGCGGGCAGCAGGGCAGCCCCTCGCGCGGAGGCACGTGGCCCTTGCGCCGCGCAAGCCGCCGCGCGCCGGCCCTTCTCCGGCCCTTCTCCGGCGGCACGTGTCCCGGCGCCGTCCCCCTCCCGCAGCCCGCTCCTCTGCTGGAGCCTTGTTTTTCCGGCTGTGCGCGGCGGCGCGTGAAGCGGGGCGGCCGGGGTGACCCCCCACCCACCTCCCTCAGGTGTGTTTCCACCCCGGGGCCGGCGGCCGGCAGCCCAGCGAGGCGCAGCGGGGCTGGGAGCGGAAGCGAGGACGGGAGCCCAGCCTTGGGCAGAGCCCGGCCATGATGGGACCTGCACCCGCCAGCCCCGCGCCAGCCGTGCTGCATGGCACCCTGTTGCACGCCTCCCCGTTGCACGCCTCCCCGTTGCATGGCTCCGCGTTGCACGGCTCCCTCCCGTTGCACGCCTCCCCATTGCACGCCTCCCCTTTGCACGGCACCCTGTTGCATGGCTCCCTCCCGTTGCACGCCTTCCTGATGCGCAGCTCCCCACTTCACGCCTCCCCGTTGCATGGCTCCCCGTGGCACGGCTCCCTCCATGTTGCACAGCTCCCTGTTGCATGGCTCTCCACTGCATGGCTCCCTCCCACGCCGCATGGTTCCCCACTGCAAGGTTCCCTCCCAGTTGCACGGCTTCCTCCGCGTTGCAGAGCTCCCCATTGCACAGCTCCTTCCCTGTTGTACAGTACCCTCACCACTGCTCAATTCCTCATTGCATGTCTGTTGCACGGCTCCCCATTGCACGGCTCCCCAATGCACGGCTGTTGCACGGCTTGCTCCCCGTTGCACGGCTCCCCGTTGCACGGCTCCCCTGTGCGGAGCTGCTGCAGGAGGGACCCCTCCCTCACACCAGGGAGGGTTCAGCGTGCCCCGTGCCCACGTGCTGCCCTGCAGATGTGCCCGGCTCCCACCACCACCCTGCCACCGCCGCTTTCATTCTCCTTTTCGCACTCGCCATCTGTCACCGGCCTCCCCCGGTCCCCGCAGGCTGCAGGGATTAACCCCCCCACACCCCACCGAGGGGGAGCAGGGGTGACGAGAGTGGGGTGCCATCATCCCTGCGGTGGTCCCAGGGCTGGAAGGGACAGGGTGCGTGGTGTGGGCACAGGGCTGTGACAGTCGTCGCAGATGCGTGCGCCAGGCAGGATCCTCCTCTGCGACTACGTGGCCCCTCCAGGTTGTGCAGGGACCCCCATCCCTGGGGCGGGGGGGTGACGGGGCCATGCTCCCCCCATGACCGTGGCAGGCTGCCGGGCCAGCTGGCCGCGTGCACAGCAGATGTCCACCCCGAGCCACCCTCTGCCGCTCCGTCCCCCGGCACCTGGTGGCCACTGGCCATCTGGAGTCGGCCACATCCCCGGAGACGATGCTCAGCCCTGGCCCTGAGCAGCGCCCGGGCACTGCCGTCCATCCTGGGGGGCTGCCGGGGCCGCAGTTTGCTTCCCCGGGGCCGGGAGGGAGAGAGCTGCTCCGCAGCGGTGCCAAGCCAGCCCTGGTCATTGCCAGCGCTGGGGGAGCGGGTTATGGTTTATTCAGCAGTGGCAATGCTGGCTCACCCTGTGCCAGTGTTTGGCTGCACGGGGAGAGATGCGCGGTGCCTGGCCCCGTTCTCCGTATTGGGGTGGCGGGGACAACGCATCGGGGAAGGGGTCAGTCCAGATGTGCCGTCACAGCTGGGAGCAAAATACGTAGTGCCTGCAGCTGCTGTGGAGCAGCCGGGCACTGCAAAAGCAGAGACCTGGGTGCACTGCAGCCCTGCCCACCCACAGACCCCCCAACCCCGGGCTCATAGGGCTGCTGCAGTGGTCCCGAGGGCACTGGGATGTCCCCAGGCTGCCACCGTGGTTTGTCACCTCCCTCCCAGCTGGGTGCGAGCCCTGTGGCCCACGTTGGCGTGAGGGTTTTCCACTTGCTACCCCCCCACCTTACACAGCTTGCTGATTAATTATGGATCCAGCAGAAAGCTTTTATTACATTAGAGTTTACTTGTGGCAACATCCGTATTTATTAAAAAAAAAAAAAAAAAAAAAGGAAAGTAATTACTATGGTGGTGCAAACACCGCAAACACCGCTGGGTTACGGGGAGCTTAGGGTGAGTGCCACGGCTGCTGGCGGCTCCAACCCGGTACTCCATGGTGGGACGGGATGGGGGCACAGGGGACTGCCGCCGTGATGCTGCTTGGGGTAAGGACGGAGCACGGCAAGGGGGGAGCCCGTCCATCCCCGCTGGGACACCCCAAGGCTGCGGGCACCATGTCCCCAGCCCTGTCCTTTCCCAGCCCAAGGTGGGACAGAACCAGAGCCTGTGCCGGGGTCCCCAGCCGCTGCCGAGGAGGGAGTAGTAAACAAGGTGGAGCGAAACATTTGATCTCCATCCATCTGCCAGTGCCTAATCTCCCACCGGCAGCCCTCGTGCCTCATCACCTCCCAGCCCCCCCTAATCTGCTCCCCGCCAGCCAGCGGAGGGTCAGAGCCGGGGCTGCTGGCCGCGCACATGCCGCATGGCATCGGCGCAACCGAGAGGCTGCCGTGGTGCGGGGAGCCTGGCCGGCAGGGCCATATGGTGGGAGAAACCGGATTAACTGTCCCCGTTTCGGGGTTTAACCCCTGTGCTGCTGCTGCAGTGGTGCGAGGGCACGAGCCAGGGGACACGGTCCGGCTACCATCCCCCCGTGCCCGCATCCCACCCGGCACGAGCATCCGCTCGGGGGCAGGGGACGGGTCTGTCCCCCGGAGCTCGTGGGGGACGCGATTGCCATCGGGACTCCCCGGGGACGGGAGCAGCTCGGAGACGCTCGGCGTGAAGTGGAGCCGTAAGTGCCTCCTGCGTCACGTGGCGAGGATAAGTGCAAAATGGCCCTATTATGATAATTGCGCGAAATTATGATTGATGGAGATTAGCTGCTTATTTGAGGAAATGGCAGGCGCACGTGTGACACGGGCAGGCCGGGGTACAGCCTCTGGGGGACGGGGGGGTGCGGGCAGAAGGGCACGTTGAGACGGTTCCTGGGGCTCTTCCTATGGCGTGGACCGTCACCGCCATCCCGGGAGCTGCTGCATCCCCGGCTGCTGGCTCTTGGGCTGGGATGTGTCACCCATAGGGACATATGCATAGGGACATAGCATAGGGACACTGGGTGCTGCATGGCAGGAGTCCAGGCTGGGGCCGGTGTGGGCCAAGCACAGCCCTGACCTGCCCCGTGGAAGGCTCTTGGTGTCTCCTACCAAGCCCATTAAAGGCATTCCCAATTAGGGGGTAAACCTTTTAAACAGTGATGGCAGGCAGGTCTCTGTGTGCTGGTGCCTTGACCGGCGCTCCTGGTGCTCTGTGCCATGGGGCTGTGCCGTGGGGCTGGGGAGAGGGCAGCGGGGCAGCCCCAGCACCCCTGCAGCTCCCAATAAATGTGGCTCTCGGTAAACGACTTATTTTGGGTGAAGCTGAGCAGGGTGCTGGGCCGGCTCTGGGCTGGCAGCCCGTCCCCTGCCTCCCGCTTGGCCGTCCCCACCGGTGTCCCTCGGCCTCCGGGACTCTCCTGGGGCATCGGTGCCGGGACCACCTGGGCTACGGTGGATGCTCAAGCCACGCTCCTGCTTCTCCCTCTAAAAAAGACGCCAAGACCAGGAATGTGGGGAAGAAAAGCCGGAGAGGCGGGCATTGCTGCAGTGCCGATGTCTGGCCAGGACGGAGCCATGGCACGACTGCGCCGCCAGGGCCGGGATTTCGGCATGGGGTGGGGATGCCGCGTCGCACGAGGCTGAGGTGGCCGTGTAGAGCAACGCACGGCCGGAGGGCACCCCAAAACCACCCACCCATCGCCAGAAGTCCCTCCTCCGCTCTCCCCTTCCCAATTTCCCGGGCCCCCCTACGCGGCAGACGGATGCTGGGTAAGAGGTGTGTCTGCGGGAGCCGTGCTCGCCACGCAGCATCGCCGAGCCGGGCTGCGTCGGCGCTTGCCATCCCCGGGATGGGTTCTCCCAGCTGGGCTGGGGGCACGAGTAGAGACAGACGGGGCTGAGCCTCTCCATGCGACGCCAGCACCGCAGCCAGGCTCCCATGCCCTCCGCCGAAGGACGAGGACGTCGCCCAGCCGGCCGTGGCGAAGGGAAGGGGCCCCCAGCGCGTCCCCCGCCACCGGGCACGGCGAAGCCAGCTCTTCTCTCTGCCATTTTCCCCTTTTCCTCCCCCCTCATTTGGCTTTTGGCAGCCGAACCGTGGCGGCGGCGGCTGGGGCGCGCGGTGCTGGGGAAGGGCTGCCAAGCGTCGGCAGCCCCCCGCGGCCCCCCGGCCCCCTGTGCCAAGGCTGGTGGCTGGCAGAAGGGCTGCCTGCGCCTGGCGGGGCTCCGTCAGCTGCGGGAGGATCCCTGCGCCGCGTTCGCTGCCAATTTCCCTGCGAGCTGGCACCGCAGGCGGCTCCGGAGGCACCGGCGGAGAAGGCTGGGGAGGACGGATTGTGAAAGGGAGAGAGGAGAGAGAGGGAAAAAAAAAAAAAAAAAATAATGGACACATGCCATCGCTGGAGCGGCGAGGCTGCCGCTGCCAAAACGCCAGCAGGCAGCGCGGGGCCAAAACCCGCCGGCGGCAGAGAGGAGGGTCTGGCAGCCCATCCCAGCGCGGGACACATGGAGAACGGGCAGCACGGTGGAGGCAACGGCGTGGCCGAGGCGGGACGGGTAGCGGACGATGGAGCCGGAGAGGAGAGAGGTATTTGCCTTCGTTTTAAAGGCTGCGTGTGCACGCGTCCGCTGCCGGGGCTGCACACCCCGGCCAGCTCAGCCCCGTGCAGGCTGCCCGCGGCCTCCCCGTCCGTCCCGCCGCTCTCCCGCCTGCGGCCTGCCCCGCGGCGCTGCCAGCCCTTCGCCACCCGCCGCCGCTGCCCGGCGCAGGCGGGCGAGGGCTGCGGGTGCAGGTCAGGTTTGGCCGGTGGCTGCAAAAGGGGGATTTGCCGTCCCCTCGGCCACGCACGCCGGGGGCCGGCGAGGGAGGTCGCGGCTTTGTCTGGTTGGGCTTTGTCTGCCGGCGGCGGCGGTGCCGGGAGCTGCGCGGTTTGCGGCGGGCAGGGGCGGCCGCGGCGGAGCGGGGAGGGCGTGAGCCGAAGTCCTGCCGGCGGCACGCGGGAACGGTCCCCTGCTCCCAAACTGGGGCTGCCGCGGAGGCGAGCCTGGGGATGAGGGAGAAGGAGAGGGTGGGCGGAGAATGCCCTCTGCACCCACCGCCACGCTGGGGAGGAGGAGGAGGGAAGGGGAGGATTGCAGGGCACCGGGGAGAGGTGCCGGCATGCTCGTGGTCCCATGGCCATGAGCCGCGCCGGTGCAGGGGTCATGGTCGCGGGGTGCTGGGTGCAGGGGTTGGGGTTGCGGGTGGTGGTGGGTGTCGCGTGGGGTTGGGGGTGTGAATGTGTGTCGGGAGCCTCGGGGAAGGGGCTGAGGGGTGGAGGGGCAGAGCCTCGGTCCGGCAGCACCGATGCTGCCGCGTGCTGGTCCGGGTTGGTGAACGTGTTGCCTGCCCCGTGGTGCAGGAGCAACGTCGGAGCCAGCAGCAGTGTGCTGGGAACGCCGTGGCATCGCAGCTCCACCGGCACCCACGCGAAGGCAAAGGGCTCTGCCTGGGTCCCCCAGTGCCAAACCTGGCCAGCACCAGGGGAAGGAGCCGGCACTGATGGGAAACACAGATGTTGGCGATGCCGAGCCCCCACACCACCCCAACTCTCGCCTGCTGCTCTGCACCTCTGAAGGACCCGGGCTGTGCCCAGCAGCACCCCTGTGCCTGGGGATGTTCTCTCTGCACAAGCACCATCAGGAAAAACCTCCCTCGGGGTCCCTGACCCCAGTACCCATCGCCTGCAGGAGCCAGGGCAGGGCCCCCAGCGTCCAGCTTCAAGGGCATCAGCATCTCCCTGGGAGGGATGTGGAGTGAAGCAAGAGGAGCCATCCTGTCTCGTCCCATCCCATCCGATCCCTTCCTGTCCCATCCCACCCCAGGCTCAGGCATCGCTGGCCAGGCTTGTCAGCATCTGGCCACCCCGCAGCCAGCCCGTGCGTCGTGACTTCAGGCTGGAGGAGCAGCTCTACCCGTTCCTGCATCAGATATTGGGATTAAACACAGCACCCTGCTTGCGAGGGGCAGACCGTGCTGCAGCCAAGTCCCCAAAATGTTCCATGGAGAAGGATCAGAAAAGGTCCCTCCACCAGCCGGACAGCACCGCCGCAGCCTCCCCACCTCACGCAAACCTCCCGGCACCACCGTTCATGGGAGGACAGAGCCCCACGCCTGCCCCATGCTGCCCACCTTGGAGCCGGGGGGGGGGCAGGAACACTCCCTGTGTTGTGGGACGCTTCCCCCCGTCTCCCCCTCTCCCTCGTTTTCCTCCATATTTCACAGTTCCTGCTTCCTGCACAAGGCAGGGGTCTCCAGGGACTCCAGCCAGATGTTCTCTGCAGCACACCACATTGCTTTCCTAATGAAATATTCATGGAGCCTCTCCGCCTTTTGCCATGAAAGCCTTCTGCAGCTCCCAGCCATGGAAACGCTGTGCGAGGCAGCATTCCTGCAAAGCCACCCGCCTGGGGCTCCTGACCCCCCGCTTGCCGCTTGGCACCTTCACGCCGCTCCTCCTTCCTCCTCCTTCCTCTTCCTCCTCCCGCAGGCAGTGCCGGAGCGGGGGCTTCGTCCCACCTCGCCTTGCAGCCGTCGCATCACCAAGGGTGCAGCCAGGGCCAATGTGCCGGGGACGCCGGTGTCCCCACGCGGCCGTCACCCACCCCGAGGCAGGGTCCGTCCACGGCTGGGAGGGGTTGGCGGGTGGGTGGACACCCCGGCGTGGGGCAGGGAGGCATCTCACCCAACCCCTGCCAAAACCACCCCAGGCGCGGCAGAGGCGGAGGCCTCGTCTGCCGGCACGGCCCCCGTGCTGCCGCCGGCTCCCAGCCAGCCCGCAGCATTAGCGATGCTGTGCACTATAATCCAATTAGGTTGTTTATGCAAACAATCAGGTTTTATGTTTCGGTAAAAAGCTTAAATAACCTTAATCAAAGCAAAAGACCTGAAATTATCACCGGTGGAGGCTGTGGTTTGTTGGGTGGGGGGCAGCACACCCTGCCCAGCTCGGGACACCCTGCCTGGCTCGCACCAGCCGCCAGCGGCCCCGACATCTCTTGGGGGGGGCTCAGCACCGAGAGCCATGTGGGAGATGCTTTGCTCCAGCCCAGCGTTGCTGCCAGAGGGTCTGAGCCGTTCCCGCTGGCGCTGCCAGTGCAGGAGGTGCCGGTGCCCTTCGGCGTCACGTCCTGCAAGTCCCAGCCTGGTCCCGCGGCCGGCGGGGGGGCTGGGGGTCGGGGTCCCTTTGCCCGCAGCCACCCGCTTAGCGAGCCTGTGGGGGCCCAGCACGCCTGCCTCCTCCTGCCCCTCACCCAAAGATCATTAACTGAAACTCCAGAGGCATTAATCAGGCAGAGTAATAACCCAAGGAGGGAAGGGTAGGTGGGGGGTGGCCGTGGGGGGGGCAGCAGGAGGGTGCTGGGGTGCAGGTTGGCTGTGCCAGCTGGGGACAAGGGAACACGTCTCTGCCACAGCCACCTCTGGGGCTCCCAGCTCTGGGTGCTGAGCGCCTGACCCTCTGGTTCTGGCATCCAGGGACCTCTTGTCACCACTGTCCCCTATGTGTCCATAAATGTGGGAGCATCCCTCTGCACCAAGGTGTGGCATCAGGCCGGGGGGGGGATGCAGGAGATGCCAGCCAGCGACTGATCTAGCACGCTGCCACCATCCCACCTTGCATCACCAGCCTGGGCTGCACCGACAGCACCAGAGCATCCCGGTACCGGCAGAAAATACCTGCAGCTCCAACTCGGGTCAGGGACAGCAGTGTGAGGTGGCACGGGGGGGGGACGACTGTGCCGCACCATCCCTGCGCCTGCCTGGGGATGGGCACGGTGAAGTGGGGAGCAGGGCTTGCTCTGGAGGGCTGTACCCGCCGGCGCTGCCTCCCCGCACACCCCGAGTTGCTGGCGGAGTAATAAGCTATGCATGTAGTGTAGAAATAAAACATGTTCTGCAGAACAAATGATGTTAATTTGCTGAGAGGCTCTGAAGCTGAGTATTAGCGAAATGCCTTGAGGGAGAGAGCGGCAGCTGTGCTGGAATTAATGGCAACGTGCCGAATTAGCACCGCTATGCATCATAGTCAGAGGGAAAAATTACCGGAGAGAGGGGGGAAAACAACCCCCTCTGCATGCCAGCCCAGACCCTGGGGCATGCTGCGGAGCAGAGCCGGCCGCGGCAGGTCCTGGTGCCGGTGGGCTGCCCTCGCCCCAGCCTTGCCAGGGCGCACAGTGGGGGAGGCCGTTTGCTCCGAGCCCGACGGCCTCCTCTGCGAAGGTATGTTCTTGGGAGTGCTCGGCATCCCTCTGGGACGCTCGCCATCGCTCCAGGGTGCTCAGCATCCCTCTGGACCAAACCATGCCGTTGCATCCCACCCTGCTCCAAGGGACTGTCTCCTCAGGGTCTGCATCCCTGCTGCTCCCCCATTCCTTCCCCTCCTTTCTGGGGGGCTACTCATCTCCTTGTCTATTTATTTCTTCTATTTATTCCTGGCGGTTGAGCGCCTAAAGTCTGTAGTACCTCATTGATTACTAACAGTGCATCTGGCTCATGGCTCTGCAGCCTCCTCCGGAGCATCCGTCTTCTCTCCCCGCTGCCTTCCGCCCAGCCGCTCACCACGGTGTGCCCCAGCTACTGGGAGCATGCTGCAGATTGTGCATTACCTCTTAATGGACGGTTCCAGTAAAATCCACGCCTCTGATGAATATTTAACACCAACATCCATCTCTGCTGCCCGATGCGGGGGGGGGGGGCGGTTTGGCTGGTCCTGCTGCGGCTGCTGGGTCAGGGCTGCAGAGCCGGCTGCGGCCACGGTGCTGCCGGCTCTCACGAGAAACTGGGCTTAGCCTTTGCGTGGCTGAACCCAAGCCCGTGCAGACAGCAGTGAGCAGTCAGCCCAGCGGAGACCGGGGCTGGTGACATCCCGAGACATTTTCCCCGTGAATCCCTTGTCATCCCATGTGTCTGTCACAGCCCACGGCCGCTCATCCCCAGTGTAAAACATCTCCCTGTCTGTCTTGTCGCCCTCAACATTTTCTCCCACTTTTGCCTCTGCAGATCCCCAGCCCCGTGGGTGCCGCCTTCCTTGGGGGACAAGGCTACGCTGGACGGAGCAACCCTCAGCCTGGCCCTGGATGCCACCATGCCACCCAGCCCTGTGCTGTGGGCTGGGCGATGTGATGGATGTGGATATGCCGCCAGTCTGGTCCTTGCTGGGATGTGCCAAGGACTGCTGGGCACTGAACCTGCTGGGATGTGGTGACGGGGATGGGACCCCCCCCCATGACTCCCCTGCAGCCATCGGGTTTCAGCATCCCCAGGAGAAGGAAGGGGTTTATCCACCCAGAGGCTTATCCATCCGAACACCAGTACATGTGGAGCTTTACCAAACATGCTCAGGCCCTGCCGGCTGCCTCGGGGGCCAGAATTGGGCCTGGAGAGGAGAACCGTGCTCCCAGCCACACTCCGGACCGTGGGAGCACGGGAGGCTGACGGAGGCATCACCCAGCGGGACCTGCATGGACCCACCGAGGGCTGCGCCAGGAGCTGCTCTGCTCGCCCGAGGCACCATCAGTCCTAACCCCGACCCCGCTATCCTGCATCCCGGGGATGCTCCAGGGTGGTTGCCCCATCCCCACCCCAAACTGGGAGCTCTGGGTGCACAGCGCTTGGCTCCGCAGCACGGGGCCATCCCACCTCTCCATCCCTGCGCTGGGAAATCTTGTAACCTGGTTGGTTTTGGAGCGGGAGGTGAGAAGTGGGAGAAGGGTGCCGTGGGGTGCCGCGGGTGCTGCGGGTGCTGCGGCCACGGGTGCCCGGGTGCGGGCAGGACAGCAGGGGCTGCCGGTCACTGCCAGGTTACTTCTGCCGGGGCACGCAAGAGTGACTCCAGATGCATTAGAAGTGCCGTGCTCCAATTTCAATTTCATCGTCTCACAATCATTTTCAGGCTCCTCTTAGTGCCACATTAACGAAGCCTGCTCGTTTGAATGCATAATTAGCCCAAGCATTCTACCTCGCTAATTTCGAAGCAAGAGCTGGGGGGGGTGGGGGGGGGAATTTGCATATTAATTTAGCAGAGGGAGAGAAAAACTGTTTACCACTTGCTTCTTGCTGTTGATCACAGCGGACTTAACTCTTTCCCGGGTGCCATCTGGAGCTGCAGAGCCAGGCGCCTGGCCGGCACGTGGGACGGGGCGCAAAGGTTACACGGCAGCAATTAAATCCTCTCCGTGATGCTGCCGCCGTCCGGACCACCCTGGTTGCCTATGCTACTGGGAGCCAACTGGGGCCACTGGGGCTGCAGATCCTGAGAGCACAGGCCAGGCGGACCGAGGCAGAGGTGCAAGCTTCAAGCCCTCCTCCCCATGTGGCCCTGGGATGAAAAGTGCCATCGTGTCCCCCCCAGGGTGTCAGGGTCCCATCCTGGGTCTGTCCCTACTATCCTTGGCAAAGCTGGTGCGGTGCCAGGCGCAGGGATGCCCAACAGCATCGCCCCTCCTACGAAGGGTGGCTGGGACCATGCAAAGAGCACCCTGTCACCCTCGGTGTGTGCCTTCCAAGGGGACAGCTCTGTCCCCACAACCCCCTTGCTTTTAGCATCACCCACCCATAATATGATGTTGGATGCTCACGTGTGCCATCCCCAACAGCCCTTTCCAACGGTGTGGCTCATTGGCATTGGTGTGCATGGGATGCCCGCAGACATGATGCACCCACGGAGCACCCATGGTCCAGTGTGGGCAGCCTCACTGAGCACTGACAACTTGCTACACCCCCCCATCGCCATCTCCCTTTGTTTGGGAGTCTGTGGGTGTCTTGAGCCGAGGTTGGAGGTAATTTGTCTGTCTCCTGCAGCGGGCTGTCATCTTGCATCTGCCAACCAGTTCCATTTGCACTGCCATTAAAAAATCTCAGATTTGACAGGTAGTAAAAAAAATTTTTTAAAAAAGGAGAAAAGCCTAAAAAAAAGAAAAACAGCCCAGCTGAGGAACTCCTGGGCAATAGGATGCTGCAAACATTGTGGGCTCATTGCATCTGCGACCACCCTCAAATCCAGCGGTACCTGGATTTGAGGACAGTCACAGATGCAACGAGCCATAATTTGGCCTTTGGACCTGCATACCCATCTCATCTGGGCTTTGCACCTCCGTCGCCATCTTATCCGGGCTCCCCAAAAGGACTTAATCACCCCTGGAGAGCCCCTGCCCCAACCGTCCACCCTGTCTTGCTGGCTTGGAGCCATCCCAGCACGTCACAGCGATTTGGGGGACAGCCTCCATTGCTGGCATCCTGGTCTGGCTCCTGCATCCACGCTGGCACGGAGAGATGCACACGGGGTTTATCCTGCGCCCGTGCATGCTGCCAGGTTGCGGAGCCGCATAGCCAGGGGACACCCCGCATGTGGGTATGGGGTCTCTGGCATGGCCAGAGCCGTGCCGGTGCTGCTGCGGCACGTGGGGCCGGCTCGCAGAGGGTTAACAGTTGATTACAGCCTTTGTCTCTGCATCAGTGTACATAATGCGCCCCACATTTGCATACTGCAGTGTGCGCTCAATTAAAATGAACTTTTAATTTCTTCTAAGTAAATTACTTCTTCCCGGTACGTGACGCGCACAAATGTCAGAATAATGGGAGAGCCTTAATGAGCTGGGAACGAGGGGTGGGGAGGGGAGCGCTGGGGACCCCGGCCCCCTGGGCTGCTCTGCAGCCTGCAGCCTCCCTACCAGGGGAAAGGACGGATCCTGCCTTCTTCTGCCTTCCCCGCTGGGGCCTGGGACATCCCTGCTGCCAGCACGTCCCCCGGGCAGGGCAGGGGTCCCCACCTCCTCCCCATCACCTCCTCCTGCCCATGTCCCTGCAAGGGGCTGAGCTCTCTGGGTCCTGCCCGCATCCCGGTACGTGTGCACCCCTCACCATCCCAAAAAGGCTCCCTTGGGCATCTTCTGCCCAGGGTGCCCCAGGCCATTCCCATGGACCCCGCAGCCCGCTCTGCCCTCCCCACGGCAGCTTGGGGACGATGCTCGGGGAGGGACGCGGAGCCCTGCACCCTGACCCTCCTGGCTGCCTCCCACCCGGGGCCAGTGTGTCCACGGGGGCCAGATGGCAGGCGAGATTACTGGAATTTGATTTTCAGATAAATCACAAACCTGGATGAGCGAGTGCTGCTCCAGATGCATTATCCGTAATCCCCTGGAAGGGAACCTTTCAGAGGAGACGGTCCCTGTGCCAGCTCGGCAGCAGCTGGGTAATCCCGGCTGACAGCGTGGCCCCGCACAGCCCGGGGGGGATCAGCTGCTCCCCGGCCGCACCGCGGTGTGTCACCCGTGCTCGCCACGACCCACATTTGGTCCCGCCGAGCCCGGGTGGGAGCAGATGGGGCCAGATGGAATCACACCAGGAGCATGCGGGCACCAGGACGAGCCCATGCCCACGGTGCCCATGCCTGGCTGGCGTGCCTGCTCAGCTCAGCTCTCCAGGAGGAAGATGCGGGGATGCGGGGGGTCGTTGCCGGGCTCTCCCCACCCCACTTCTCCCCATCAGTGATGCCCGGAGCATCCCCACGCTGCCCAGTGCTCCCAGTGCGGGGGCCGTGGAGACCCTCCCTTCGCTCACCCCCATGGTGCCCAGCCTGTCAACACTAACAGTGTTGCTCGGTTAGGTCGTAACGATGCACCTCCACTCGTTGCACTGATTAACTGGGACGCGGGAATGACTTCGTCCGTGGCGAAGCGGCTGAGGAAGAGGAGGGAATAGACAGGGTGGCCACAGCCAGGGCCTGACACCAGTGGGGGCTGCCTGCACCTTTCCCCGGGGTCCTGGTGCTTTGGGCTGCCCAGGGGAACCGGCATCGCAGAGCCAGCGAGGGAGGGGGGTGCAAGCACCGGGCTCCCCGGTGGTCCTCGGAGCCATGCTGGGGTCTGCAGCTTGCTCCTGCTCTCTGCTCTGGCTTGGGGCCGTGCTTTGGGGGCACACGGAGCTTTTGGGGGTTCTTGGTTGGGCAGCAGCTTCCTCCAGCCCCAGGGCTGGCTTGTCCCCACCGTTGGGAGCAGCCGCCTGCAGGTCCCCCGCTTCTTCAGAAGCACAGCTTCTGCAAATAAATGCAAACTGCAAACGGTGAGGATGCAACGTCCAGCACAAAGCCCCCCCATCTCTCCGAGCCACCTAAAAAGCGCAGCCGCGGCCCCCAGGGCTGACCCCCATTTCCCAGGCGGCGGTGGCAGGGTCGCGCCCGCCCTGAGACAGACCATCCATCATAAACTGGGAATGGCAAAATAGGCAACGGTGCATCGCGGCGCAGAGCAACCGTAACCGGAGGATGCTGCCGATCAATGGGTGCATTAACCTGAGCCCGTGCCCCCTCCCGGGGGGCTGGGGGTGGACGGGGGGGAGGCGGTGGATATTAATTCCTCTCCAGCTCCCAAAGGAGGAGGAGATGAGAAAAGCCAAGGGGGGGAAAGCAAAGCTTTGTCTGGCTGCTCCTGACGCCCTGCTCTAGCGTGGCTCTGGGAATGCCACCATCGCATGTATGAGGACAGTCCTCGTACAGCTCAGCCCTGTCCCCACTAAGGGGAAGGGTCCCCCAAGCCGGTCGGGACACCGAGTGTATTAGCAAATGCGTATTTGTGGGAGCCAACAGAAATACCGACCCATGGACATTGCTGGGCTCCGCTTTTTACTTTTTCTCCCCAAATCACCTGGTTTTGCATCCTTATTTACAGGGACTGGTAGCCCATCTCCCTGAGCTGGTGGCCCTTCTCCCCAGGCTGGCGGTCCATCTCCCCAGGGTGATGACCCACCTCTCTGCGCCCCCGATGCAATGGAGCCTGGAGGCAGCGCTGCCAAACACCATCGCCCCTAAGGCCAGGCATTACCCATCACCTTGTCCCCCTCGCTGGGTTTGGTGCTCCCCCAGGCCCTCCACGGCACGGTCCCAACAGCAGCCGGTGCGTGCTGGTGCACGAACGAGGGAGCGTGCGCCGGCGGCAACGCGCGGGAGGCGAGCAGGACCACGCTTTCCCCCCAACGCCAAAATTTACATTGAACCACAAATTAATTTCATAATTTTTTCCTCTCTAATTATGCCAACATCTGCTGCAAGGCCCAAGCTGTGCACATGCATTTTAATACATCCCTCCCCCCCGTCTCTCTCGGCACTGAACTTTTCAGTAATTATCGTCAGGAGAAGGGTTCCTTTCCGCGGGAGGGAGAGGCGAAGGCTGGCAGCGGGCAGGAGCATGCAGAGCGAGGTGCAGGCAGCGTGGGGTGGGCAGGGGCTGTGCCCGGTTTGCGGGCTGCTCTCGGAGCCGCGGCTGGTCCTGGCCTCTACCGAGCCACGGCGTGGAGAGCTGCCGGCAGCAGTGGAGGATTTGCCTTCTTAAAGGCTCATTTTATCTCTAGGAGAAAAGGGAAAGAGGAGGGATGAGGCTGCTCTGGCGGCAGCTCAGGAGAGCAAAGGGGCAGCAGGGACCCTACATGTGCAAGGCAACCCGCTGCGCCCTGTGCTGGGCTGGAGCCCAGAGTGTCGGCTCTGCCCCAGGGATGCTGCACCAAGCTGGGGCTCCAGGCACCAAGTCTGCCCCAGGGATGCTGCGCCATGCCGGGGCTCCAGGGACTGACTCTGCCCCAGGGATGCTGCACCATGCCGGGGCTCCAGGGACTGACTCTGCCCCAGGGATGCTGCACCATGCTGGGGCTCCAGGGACCGACTCTGCCCCAAGGATGCTCCCTCCCAGGGCAAGACCAGCCCATGCTGGAGATGATGGTGAAGAGCCCCTGCCCCTGGAGACATTGGTCCTGTTTTCATCCTGGCATCTCCAGCCACACTCTACCACGCTGCACAACAGGCTCTGAATCTGGCCCTTTGCTCCTCGGTGTCCTGCCTGCAACAGGAGGGGAGCGCTGGGGATGTGGGATGTCCGGGGGTCCCTGTGCTCAGCCTCCAGCATGCTGTCCCCCAGCCTTGTCCCCGTCACCTGAGGGTCCAGGTGAAGCTGATGGCCGTGGCAGCCCCCTCCTGTCTCCCACTGCACGTCTGCTCCCACTCAGGGAGATGTTTCATGGCCTCGCTGGCAGATGCAAAAGGTCATTTGGCTGCCGAGTAATTAAAACCTGGCAATTATCAATTTAGAGCAGCAAGCTCCTGGCCTGGCGAGTGCTCTGGTCCTCCCACGGGAGCTGCGGGATGCAGTTGAGGGGCAGAAACAGGGCAGGCACTTGGGAGGGGACGGGGGGATGATGCATGTCCCCCGTGCTGGGACCTCACCTTCAGCCCTGGCAGCTCGCTGGAGAGCCCGCAGGGATGCTGCGCTCTCATTACATAGTTCATCAAGTCTTTTAATTAAAAGGCATGGGGATGAAGGTCCTGCTCAGGGTGCAGGGTGAGTTCAGCTGCTGCACGCCAAAGAGGAAAATCCTCCGTCCTGCTCTGGGCACAGATGCACGGCCCAACCCTGCGTTCAGGCAGCAGCTCGGAGCTGCGTCTATGATGGGAAGGGGCCCCATCCTGCCCAGGGCTGAGCGCCAAGCGTGCCACGGGCCATGGCACCGATGGAATGACCGAGGGGGTGCAATCCCTTTTCCTTCTCCCTGCCTCCCCACTGCCAGGGGTTCTGCTGCTGCCAGAGCTGCCCAGTGGCATGGCATGGCTGGGAAGCCCATTCCCCATCCCAGGGGGGTCGGAGCTGAGCCCCCAGCTCCTGCAATTAATTACAGCTATGAAAACCAAGGTGAACGGCAGTACTGGGGCTCCGCTCCGACTCAGCCTGCAGCGAGCCGGGGAGCAGGATCAAACCTTGGGGCTGGAGGTTGCCCTTTGGGGTCGTGCATGAACTCTGAGGAGGGTTGCAGGGGCCTAATCCTGCTCCAGCACCAAGAATAGGCAGGGAACTGGTCTCCTAATGAGGAAGGCTGTGGAGGAACGGGGGGCTAGCCACTGCAGTGGGACCCCTTCCCGCAGGACGCACCATGGCACGGCACGAGGCTCCCACCCGCCCCACGGAGCATCACCCCGAGGGGCAGCGGGGACATCCCGCACCCTACCCAGCCAGCACACGGGTGCCGTCCCGGCATGGTGCCGGCTTTCGCGGCAGCCCAGGTGTGACAGCAGGAGTGGGGCCGCGTCAGCCCCGTTAGGCTGCTGCCGCCCGCCCGACTCGCAGCCGGGAACAGATGGCAGGCGACAGAAGCTGCCGATGAATAATACACGTCTAATGAGCGCCGCTCCCAGCCGCCCGCTCGCTCAGCGCGCTGCCCCACACGCGCGCCCGCTCGCTCCATCTGTGCCCGACGCCTTGCACGGGGTCCCGCACCAGGGTTTCCCTGCCATGTGCCTGGCACCCACGGGTCCTGCCCCATTCCAGGGTTTCCCTGCCATGCCCCTGGCACCCACAGGTCCTGCTCCATACCAGGGTGGCCCTGCCATATGCCTGGCACCCACAGGTCCTGCCCCATACAAGGGTTCCCCTGCCATGCCCATGGCACCCATGGGTTCTGCCCCATACCAGGGTTTCCCTGCCATGCCCATGGCACCCATGGATCCTGCCCTATACTGGGGTGCCTCCACCACACCCGTGGCACCCATGAGTTCCACCACATACCAGGATGCCCCAGCTACATGCGTGGCACCCACAGATCCTGTCCTGCGCTGGGCTGCCCCTGTGGGTGCTGGGGCTCTGCTACAGCAGGGTGGCCTGGGGAAGGGTACCAGGGACCCACCGAGCACTCCAGAGACCTTGTCTGAAAATGCTGCGGGGTCACCAAGCAGTGTCTCTGGCACGGGGCTGGCAGGGGAGGAGCACGTGGGTGCCACGGCACGTGACAGCCCAGCACCCGTGCCGCAGGACCGGGAGCAGAGGAGAGGAGGCAGGAGTGCGCTTGCTCAACACCTCTCCGTCTCACTGATGAGGCCCTGGCTAATTAGGGCTCCGGGGAGGGCTGCTCCCCTGTTTGGGGGCTTTGGCTGCTGCATCTGGGAAACCAGCATCGCTCGGGGTGTGGGAGCCATGAGTTTCTCCTACTGAGGAGCACACAGGTGAATTTTCCATCACCTGGGCACACAGGTCCTGGATCCCCAGGCCCGTGATGGTCCGCTCACCGGCTCTGAGGGCTTTGTGCCTCCATGCCCTGATGCCCCTGGCTGATCTCCCAGCCATTGCCATCATCCTGCAGCAAAGCTCCCGCCTTGGTGCTCCCCACCGTGGTCCCTGGTCCCTGCCTGGAGGGGTGTGGGTTAGTGGGCACCCACAGACAACGCCTTGGGAAGGGAAGGAGGAGGATGGAAAACAAAACGTTGATGGATTGTAAAGCTATTGAAGTGCCGGCAAGTAAACTCCATATTTTTAACGGCATTTAAATGCCTCCAAGCAGATTAATAAGGTCTAGGTAATAGCAGAACCAGTCTATATTTATTCTATCTTAAACGCCAGTTTGTCAGGCTGTATTAATATTGATGGTAAGGCTTGGATTGAGGACAGTAAACGCTGGGACTTCACTTTATCTCTCCCAAACAGGCTGCCTCAGCCCCTTTATCAGGGCTGCGGCTGCGGCAGCAGCTGCCTCTTCAAGGGCTCAGCGCATCCCCTCTCCCCCCCCTGCTCCCTCTTTTTAATCAGAGGAGGAGAAGTTGCTGGCTTGATCGTTCCATTTTTATCTCTTTTATTTACTCCATTTTCATGTCTTTCAGTGCATATTTTATTCCCATCAAGGCAGGACCATTGATAGCTTAAACTGTGTGTCCCCCCCCCGGCTCCCCCCACGCAGCGTGACGGGGAAGGACGAGGGGTAATTACCGGAGATGTGCCCCCCCCCGCCCACCCCTCCTGCCCTGCGGCAGCCGCACGCAGCGTGGCCCCCCCGGGAGAAGACGAGCTGCCGTTTAGAGAGCCGGGGGGGGGGGGGCAACGGCTGCTGCCCCATGTTCTCTTCCCCCTTGGCTCCCAGCCTTGGGGGGATGGCTCAGCACTCAGTCCATCCCCCCCCAGTACCTGCTGCCCCCCAGCCCCACAAGCATCTCTCACTGCTGTCGTGGTGCTGCTGCAGAGGGTCCCGTCCCCGCTGCCACCCATGTCCCTGAGCACCCAGGACCGACCCCCCCATCCCACCCCATCCTGTCCCATTGGCACAGCCCCAGCCACGCTGCAGGGCAGCACCAGGCACACCGGCACCCCAAAAAGTGCTTAAATAGGTGCTGGGTTTCCTGGGGCTGTGCCACAGGGGGAGAGCCCACTGGAGTGCCACGGGGCAGAGGGGTCCCACGCTGGCACCCCACGCGGGATGGCTGGGGCTGCGGCAGAGGCTGAGGACAAACCCATTTTCTTCCTGAATATTCCCCAAAGCCCAGATTCCTGCCTGGCTCTTCCCTGCCAGCATTTGAAATTCAAAGTACGCTCTGCCTTGATTAGTGCTACAAATCATCCAGCTGGGGAGCAGCCGCACGGCCACGTGGCTGGGGCGCGGGACCGGCACGGATGGCATCGCCTCCCCGATCCCGGGCTCTGAATATTCACAGCAAACTGTTTGTACAGCCCTTCTCCTCCAAGAGTGGGAAAAATGATGCAAAGAAATTTGCAAATTATTTCAGATGGGGTATAGCGCTGGCTCTCGGCTCCGCTGGTAATGAATGCGAAATAATCATAATAAATGCTAATTGCAGGAGGAGGTTTGCAGCCTGCCACAGGTTTTAAAAGATAGTCTGTAAAAATCCATGTTGGGGGCAGGACAAGCTTTGGCTCCTGCTGTGTGCATCCTTGTCCTCTCGCCGTGGTGGCCCGTGGCTCCCGGCTGGCCGCGGGCACTGTTTACCGGCCGCCGTGGGCGCTGTGGCCGGAGCAGCTCCTGCTCCCCCATCACCCTCCACCACCAGCAAAGCAAACAAGTTGAATTTAACAGCCATTAGTCCTGGAAACATCAAAGGGCTCCTCTGCTGGAAAATGAAAATCCTCATTAACTAATAAAAAGCCCATCGCTCACTCTGCCTTTAATATAATTAACAGCAGCCAAGACTTCAATTAAGGTTTTATCCAAACTTCAAAATGCCACTCTCTCTCTCCGTAATTACAGCAGGCGCAGCGGCTCCAACCTTCACCGGGGCTCCTCCAGCCCCGCACATGCGTGCGCGTTCACCAGTGCCACCGGCCGTGCACACGCGTGTGCCCTCAGCCCGTGCCGCCCCGGGGACAGCGTCGCGGCCGAGGATGCAACGCTCGGCGCGGCGGGCGCGTACATCCCAAATAGGAAATGTTTGTGCAATCGGTGCTTGGCAGGAACCGGGTGTTTTGCCGGGTGGCTCTGACTTCAGCAGGGAAATATGCTGCCGGCGGGGAGCCGGCAGTGCCGAGCGATGGGAACGGGCCAGTTCTCACCGCTCTCTCCCCCGCGGCGGCCGGGACGGCAGCGCTCGTCTCGCTCCGATGATGGGAAAGGCCAGGGGCTGGCGAGCCTCACACCGTGCTGTCACGGGGGTATGTCACCCTGTCCCCTGGCCAGCATCCCCGGGTGCGTGGAGGTGGCCCTGAACCCAGACGTGTCCCCGCTGTCACCCTGAGAGAGGGCAGCAGCGTTGGCTGAGCACCCTGAGCCCGCCTCGGTGCCCGCGGGAGGGTGCTGCCACCCTGCCGGGCACCGTGCCACTGGTGCTGGCATGGCCATAGAGACGGTGTCCCCAGGCACAGCTCCAGACGGGCACTGCTCAGTGGGCAGGGGATGCCTCCAGCCCTGTCTGCGCAGAACAGCCCGTCCTCATGTCTCTGAGCAGAAACAAGAGAGCCACGTTCATTTTAGAAAGGAAAACGGTGACTGCATGGCTTAGTCCCTAAATACCTATAAACCACAACTTTCATAAACCCTTTTTTCTCTTTCTATTGACCAATAAAACATTGGCTGGGTTTTTGCCCTGTCTTCCTCTCAGGTCCCAGCCTGGCTTTCCCACGTGCCACCCTTTGCAGCCCCAAGGCTGTGAGATGTCGCTCCCCCAGCCCCCCCATCAGTGCCACCGCCTTTGATTTGCAGCACTCTGAACCCTGGGATGTTTTTAGGGCAGGAGCTGGGAACCTCTGCCTGATCCTCAGAGAGGCAATGGCCACAGCACAGCTCCCGAGGTGGCCTGGGGATGCAGGAGAATGCTGAGTGCCCCAGGCATGTGCAGGGATGCTGGGTGCCCTGGGGATGCGGGAGGATGCTGCATGCCCTGGAGATATGGAGGGGTGCTTGAGCACCCCAGGGATGCAGGGATGCTCAATACCCTGGGGATGCAGGAGAAAACTGCATGCCCTGGAGATATGGGGGGGGTGCTTGAGCACTCCAGGGATGCAGGGATGCTGAATACCCTGGGGATGCAGGGATGCTGGGTGCCCCGGGGATGCAGGGGGATGCCTGAGCACACCCGGGATGCAGGGATGCTCAGTGCCCTGGGGATGCAGGAGGAAGCCTGAGCACCCCGGAGACACGCAGGGATGCTGAGTGCCCCAGGGATGCTGTGATGTTGGGTGCCTCAGGGATGCAGGGGGATGCCTGAGCACCCCAGGGACATGCAAGGATGCTGAGCAGCCCAGTGATGTGCAGGGATGATGGGTGCTGGGCTCATGTGCAGCACAGCACATCTCCCACCCCAGATGGCCACGAGCCCTTGCTCCCACATGCCCCTCATGGGGATGGGGCGTGAGGTCCAGCCCCGCTGGGTGCAGTGGGTCGGCGTTGCCGTCCCGGGACCCGGCACGGATGAGAAAGAGTCCGGCTGGGCTTGTCGGGGAGCAGACACGTCAGGAGACAGATACGCAGATGGCAGCTCTCTTGGAGAGACGGGGACTGTAATCCTCCCCATGGGTCCCATTATCATCTCTATCTGGTGAAAAAACTCTCATCCTGGATGTGTCTAATCCTAATCACTCCCTATTGCACAGGACCACTTCAGATGGGCCAGACGGACAGACAAGGCCTCCTCCTGCCCCGCATATCTGCACAGGCAGCCCCCGGATTGGGGGGGGGAGGGGGGGGGAGAGGCCACCCCTTCGCTCCTAATCCCTTCGCAAGGCCTTCATTTAAAACGGGATTTGCTGTTTATTCCCTCCACAGGCTGCGCGATCATTACAGGGGTCAACATCTGATCTGGGAGAGCCTTGTTAAAAAATAATAACGGCACATTAATTTGGGGGGGGCGAAACTGGGGGGGGCTGGGTAATGCACTGGCGAGTTTCCAAGCCCAAGAGCATCACTTGGGCTCGTTGCCTGCAACGAAATTCTCTGGTCTCCGCAGCAGTGGCCGGCCGGGGCTGCTCACCGAGATGTCCCCTTCGACTTTCCCAAAACAGCCCAGAGGTGGCGAAATCCATCCTGGGGGAGGGCAGTTGTGACCCCTGCCACTCCCCCAGGCATTTCCTTGGGGGGGCTGAGATTTGGGCACCGCATGGCCTCTGTCCCCCATGCCAGCCTTCCTGCTTGTGCATTTAATTCAGTCCTCTCTTGCTTCCACATCCATTTTTATGGCAGGGACGGGTGCAGGGCAGGAGGGTCGTCACTTGGGGGGGGTCTCCCGCTGCCTGTCCAGCCCTGGGGAGTGCCTGGGGCTGCTGGGGAGGGGGGGATTAAATCCAGAAGGGAAAATATCCTGCAGCAGGTGCAGCTTGCGACAGGTCTGAACGGCTGCCAGCCGGCTCGGAAATCCCAAACACATCTGTGCTCATCGGTTGGACACCAGATGGGCCCCGGGTTAGTATTTTGGGCTGGGGTTAGCTTGGGGGGGCTGGGGAAAAGCCTGAGGGGGGGGCTGGCTGCTCCAACCCGGGACACTTACACCCTGCCTGCATTCCCCCGTATACTTAGCCTGGTATTTTTAGCATGTTTTGCCAGCCAGAGGCCAGACCCCTCTCAGGGTGTGGGGTAGATCGGGGCTACACCAAAGACCACAGCGATCCCTGCCAGGCACGACAGTTCTCCGAGCCCCAGCTCTGCACCCCGCTTCTCACCCCAAATCCCCCAGTGAAACCCAGCTCCTCGCCCCTCTGGGGTCCTGCGAGCATCCATCAGGCGAGAGCTGCAAAGCCCTGCATGCACAAAAGCCCTGCCTAAGTGCTAAATATTGTTAACCCCCAATGTTCTTAGCCGCACATCTAATTCCCTGGTGGATTAGGACCGTCCCAACCCTGAGAGCATCTCTTGTCCGTCCTGGTGTCCTGTCCCCAGGCTGGCACGGGGATGGCTGCATCCTCCCGTGCCGGTGACTCCAAGCACTCCTGCAGCTGAAGTGCTGGGGCCAGCTCTGTGCACCCCAGCCCCAAGCACCCCAGCCCTGAGAACCCCGGCCCCACAGGATGAAAGCCGGAGCTCCCTGTCTGCTCCCCGTGCCAGCAGATGCAGCTCACCAGCCTCCTGGCTCCTGGCTATTTTTAGGAGCTTGTTGGTGGCTAAATCTGGTGCCATGTGGGCTCGAGGCTTCCCGGCAACGTGGCGGCTGCCACCCTGTGCGGCGCTTTTGGGCTTCACATCTCCCTGTGTGAGCAGGGAGCATTGCGAGTGCACATGGGGCCGTGTTCCCGAGTCAGGGTGCGCTCAGCATAGGACCACACTGCAGGATGGGAAAACCATCCCAGTGCAGGGATGGCTGCAGTGGGAGAGGAGTTTCCCAGCCCCATGGCACCAACCCTTGCCTGAGCAAGCGTGGGGTGCAGGGTGGGCGACAGAGGGGCAGCATGGGCACCCCCAGCCCCATTTATCATCGCGCTGCCGGGCAGCAGGAGTGAGGGGCAAGCCTTGACCCCCAAGCACAGGGATTAAGAGCCGATGAGGGTCCCCGATGTCTTCACCTGGTCTAACTTACAAGCAGGGGGATGCCACCGCCTGCGTCTCCCTTTCCGCAGGGCTGGAGTGATCAGGACACCTCTTCCCTCCCCATCTTGCCCTGAGCCCTGTGGCCTGGCCGAGCTGGGAGCCTGCAGCCCCTCCGACGAGAGGAGGAAGGCGTTGAATGCAGAAACATGGCTGCAGGGAGAGGAGCTGGCAGAGACTTGCATGCCCATGAGGAAGAGGATGTGCCTTCTTCTAGCTTTGCCTCTGCCCAGCCAGGGCTGAGCTGGGGAGATGCAAGGGGCTGTTTCCCCCTGCATGTCCCCCAGTCCCACTGCCCCTGTACACTCACAGACCCATCCCCATCCCCATCCCCATCCCCATCCCCATCCCCATCTCCATCCCCATCCCCATCTCCATTCCCATCCCCATCTCCATCCCCATCCCTGTCCCCATCCCCGTTCCCCCACCCTGAAGCCCCGGAGGTGCCGGCACAGCCCCAGGGGTGCTCGGGAATGCTGCACCCAGGGCGCAGAGCCCAGCACCCTGGCTGGGGACGGCTGCGCGCCCCTGCGACTGGTGACGGCCGTTCTGCTTCTCTCACCCCCTCCCCTCTCTCTCCCTTTCTGAAAATTGATAATTAACCTTTTGTCCATGGGGCTGTTGTGTTTATTTGGTGCAGGCGGCTGCAGGGCGCTGATATGGAAATCGCAGCCGGCAGGCAGCTCCCCGTCCTCCCGCAATCTGCAGCCTCGCACAGCCGTTGGGCAGAGATAAGCAGGTGCTTATTCACAGCCCTGCAGCTGCCTGCGAGGGCAGCCCTACCTGATCACTCCAATCTCAGTGAAAAACTACTTGAGGTTAGGCTACCGTGATGGAGAGAGCCGATAGGGACCGCGCCAGACAGCTCCCCCGGCTCCCTGGCTTCGCCTCCGCCCGCGCCTCCTGCCTCCCTCTGCCCGCATCCTCTCCGCTCCCTCCGTCTCCCTGCTCTGTCTTCCCTCTTATCTCCCTCTCCACATCCCTTTGATTTCTTTTTTTTTTCTTTTTTTTTTTTCTTAAAGAATTCATCTTTGTGTTTCATGTGAACTCTCGGCGGTTCCCGTCTCCCCGGCTCGGCTGCCGCTCTCCTTCCCATCCCCGACTACTGCCTTTGCTCCCGCATCCACATTTCCCTGGGGTGGAAGAGCCAGTTTTGGGCATTGGTATATAAACCCCCATCCCAGCTGCATGCATGCACGCAGGCAGCCAGGGCCGTACACCTCACGTCCAGCCCAAAAGGCAGCACCCGCTTTGGGAGGCAATGGTCTCTTTTTTGGTTCGGGCAGCTGCCGGTGGTGTTTTGCTCACGGGTTATTGTTGCCGCTTCCTTTCACCTTGGGTTTCCCCCCACCTGGGGCGGCCGCATCGCTCTCAAATCGAAAGGGGAAGGCAGCGGGGGTGCTGCAGGCAGCGGGGCACGTGGGCACAGGCAGCACGTGGGGCCGAGCGGGCACCCACCGGAGCATTCCCAAGCGCCGGGGAAGCGTGCCGTGCCAAGCACGGGGCTGACACTGCCCCGGTAAGTGCGAGGGTGGGTGGCGGGTGCCGTGGCTGCCCCCCGAGGGTTTCTACTTTCCTACTGCCCTCCTGCTCTGAGCGTGGGGGTGGTGGGAGCCCGTCCCGCTTCTCCTTTAACCGGAGGGGGAAGTTTCTGCTGGGCAGCAAGCGTGCGGTTCTGACTCAGAGAGAAACCGGCTGGGAGTACCAGCAGGCTCCCCGGAGCCGATGGGGACGGGGGACTCACCTGCACCGGGGGCAGACCCCACGTCCCCAGGGGTTCCCCCCACACCAGGTTGGACCCTGCACCCCCAGGGGTTCCTCCCACACTGAGCCAGACCCTGGGACCCCAGGGTTTCCCTCCACGCCGGGGCAGACCTCGTGCACCCAGGGGTTCCCCCCACGCCGGGGCATTCCCCGGCCCCCGGCGGCCCCGTGCCGCTGATGCACGGTGCCTGCAGCTGCCCCGGGCAGGTGCTCGCCTGTTTGCCTGCAGAGAAAACCCTCCCGCCGCAGGTGACGTGGGGGACACGGGGCCGCAGCTGGGTGGGATTTTCCTGGCTGGCCCTGAAACCCTCTGGTTTTGACTCGCTGCCCCGGGACACTCCCCAGGAGCAGCCGCTGCCATTTAATCCCCCATGCACTTTCTGTCTCTCGTTGCAGTCGAGCCTGACCCTCGCCGCAGGGCAGCTTGGCAAAAACCCGAGCCGACGATGCCGAGCCCACCTGGGCCTGCGGCTGCCTGTCCTGCCAGAAATAAAAGGGGAAGAGGCGAGAGCACGAAACACCGATGGAAACCCTCCTGCTCGGCAGGACGGGCAGCTGGGACCCCACGGCCCCCACACGCAGCCGAAACCTCTGCCAGCCCTCGGTCCATGTGCCCGGGTGGCTCAGCCCTTGCCAGCGAGGTGTGGGCATCTCCAGGGCAGGTAGGATGGAGCTGGGACCCCCCAGCATCGCTGGGGTGCAGGATGCGGGTCCAGGGCAGAGGCTTGCTGGGGGCAGCTGCAGCATCCCCGCCTCGAGTGCACGGCCCTGGCTTGGTGCACGCCGTCCCGGCTGGGTTGCGGCTGTGGTTTGTAGCTGTGTGGACCTTTCCCCTGGCGCATCGGCCATGTGCCGGGGCTTCCCCTCGTCTCCCTCCAACACCCAGACCACGCTCGCTGTCCCCCAGGGTCCCGGCTGCACCCGGAGGACAGAGATGCTGCAAACCCTCCCGGTGACACCCCACTTTGCCCCGTTCTGTCCCACAGCCTGTGCCCCAAAGCACAGCACACCTGCACCCCCATGCTCTGGGACCCTCCTTCCCACTTACACCCTACCGTCCCTTCCCTGTCCGTCCCCCCCCCCGGAGCCCTGGGCTGGGGGCACAAAGCGGGGAGCCCCGGGTACCATCTGTAGGAGCCCAGGTGGCCACCAAGACACGCCATCTGCTCAGCCACCTTCGGGGACCGTGCAGGCGCTGCTGTATTTTTAGGACATGTTTCCTCCCTCCCACCTGCAGCCCGGAGCCGCCTTTCGGTTTTCTAACAAGTTGTTTCTCTCGTTGGCGGCTGTCAGGGAGCCCAGGCCCTGGTGCAGGGAGGGCTGACCTGGGGGTGCAAAGGGGGGCTCCGTACCTGGCGGGGGGGTTATCCCAAGCACCGAGCAGGCCAGGGCGATGCCGGGAGCCAGGCTGGTGCAGGGAGCCCAACGGGTTCGTGCATGGTGCTGATGCTGCGGCTGCGGTTCAGGGGACATCCTCGCCCCCATGGCTGTCCCCAGGCAAAGGGGAGAGCAGGTTGCAGGGCTGCAGGAAAAGGGACGAGCCCTCAGTGTTGCAGCATGCTGGTTGTGCCAGGCTGCACCATGCCGTGCCCGGCTGCACCACACTGCGCCGCGGCTATCCCCGTGTTGCACGGGCCGTGCTGTGCCGGTTGCGCCATACTGCACTGCACTTCCCATGCTGTCCTGCACCATGCTGTGTTGCATCATGCTGGCCACGCCACGCTGGGCTGCATCACGCTGTCTGTGCCACACCGGTTTTCCAGTGCAATGCTGCAACTTGACAGCCATGCCGTGCCGTGCCGTGCCGTGCCGTGCCATGCTGCATGGTGCTGCCCGTGCTGAGCTGCACCCTTGAGAGCTGTGCCACGCAGCACTGTGCTGGTCCTGCTGTGCCCTGCTGCACCACACTGCCCATGCTGAGGTGCACCACGACGGCCGTGCCATGCCACGCTGCACCGTGCCAGCCCTTGCCGTGCCAAGCTGCACCGCGCCAGCCCCTCGCAGTGAGGAAGTGAAGCCGGCGTGAAGGGGAAGTTGTTGGAAAGTCAGACCGGAATGGCTGATAGGCAAGGCAGAGCTGGGCTTGGTCGCAGATGGTTCCTGTTGGGGAAGGACGCGGGCGCAGCTGCCCAGACTCCCCGCACCCGCCGCATTATCACTGCCTGGCAGCTGTTCACCTTCCCCCTCACCATGGGACACGGCTCTGCTGCCACCCCGGCCCCGGCCATCGCATGAACGGCCCTCGCAGCAGGGCAAGCACCGAGCGGGCAGGACGCTCCGTGCCCTGCCGGTGCTCAGCATCTCCCTCCCCGGCACGGCTCCTGCACCGACACGTGTGAGTGGGCTGGCTGTGCCGGTTGCTGTGAGGCTCGCGGCACTGGGGTGCTGACACCCACCCCACGGGATGCCCGGGGGAACCCCCAAACTGGATGGCCAACCCTCCTGGGCCAGGGCGGCAGGCAGGACCGGCCAAGGTAAGGCCAAGGTAGCGGCGGGAGGAAGGTGGCGGGTGGCCGTGGCCACGCCGTGTGCCGTGCCGTAGTGCAGGTGACTCACCCCGATGTCAAACGCAGCCTTGGGTGGGCACGTGCTCCCTGAGGGTGGCACGCAGCCGGTACCCATCGGCGCATCCCCGTGGGGACTGGCAAGAAGGAGTGGGGACCCGGAGCATGGCCGAGCCCATGGCACCGGCACCGTGGGCTACCATGGGCTCACCGTGACGGGGACCCGTTCGGAGCCTGCTCTGCAATTAACCTTTCCATAATAATCAGCCACAATTATATTTTATTTACAGGGTTTTGATCCGTTGTTTACTGGGTGTTTTCGTTCATTCTTGGGTCAGCAGCTTGCGTGCGGCTCGGGAACGCGTTCCCATGCTTGCTCCCAGGCAGCGGCCAGATCCTGCGTGCAGCAGGTTTGTGCTACCGGGGTCAGGATCCGACCCCATGGGCTCTCCAGGTGCTGCTGTTTCCTTGCAGCGTGGCAACGTCGAGCCTCCGTGGGGCCGGGGCATCCCGTGGCCCTGTGCCGGAGCATCCCCCCGGCAGTGGCACAGACACGCACAGGGTGAGGGGCACCCCACAGCCCACCCTCAGCCAAGGGGCTGCAGCAGCTCTGGAAGGGCCCGGGGGGGTCCTGCTGGGCCCGTGCCCGGCGCAGGCAGGAAAGCGGCTGCCGGCTGAGTCACCGGCGTTTGTTTGCCCCGAATGAACAATACTGGCCCTCTGCCTCGCTTCCCCTTGCACGCCCCTCTCCCCACTGGCACCGCGCTTCGGCCGCAGCCCCCTGCCCCGCTGCCCAGTCCTGGCACCCACCCCGCGGGTCAGGGATGCGGCGAGGACAGGCTCGAGGACAAGGTTTGGGGTGCACCCCGGGTGCTGCACCCATCGTGCCGTGCCGGTTCGCCGAGGGTGAGAGCTGCACTGGGGTCCCTGTCCCCCAGATCTGCCACCCGCAGCAACATTTGGTGCATTCTGGGCGAGGGGCACCCGCCGATAAGGCACCAGGGACCGGGTGGGCGCGGTGCCGCCGCGGTGGCTCGGTGGGCACCGTTGACCAGAATGATGCAGCGAGAGGAGCCGTGCAGATTGCTGCGGGCTCGCCGAGCTGCCGGTTAGGAGCTTGGCAGGAGAATTGTTTATTTTGTTGGTCGAATATCTCTGCAAACTTCCTGATTTCCTTGCGGCCGGCGAGGCAGCGATAGGGCTGGCGAGGCCGTTGCCTGCCCTGCACTCCGGCTTCGGTGCAGAGAGCTGTTATCTCCGATGCGCAGCGGGCAGGGAAGAGGTGGAGAAAGGGAAATGAAATACAACAGAGGTGGCACATTTTTTGCTCTTGATAACAAGCTCTGCTTTTAGCCTGGGAACTTGGAAACGATGCAGGTGGCCAGAGACAGCCGCAACATCCCCCGCTGCCGTGGCGCATCTGGACCTCGTAACGAATCCCAGACCTCCCTGCTGCGAGGCTGCAGCTCCCCATGGCACGGCACGGCACGGCACAGACCAGCGCCGACCTCCACATGGCCAGAGCTCAGTGCCGGGGCATTTTGGCCCCGGGGGGGGGTTCTGAAAGCAGCCCCAGGTCTTTGCTGCCGGGCCAAGCCATGTGCCGGAGCGAAGGCAGGCTGCGCCACGCCACCTCCCACTAGCTCCGATTGATTTTTGCAGGGATGCGAGGTGTTGGAAGTGCAATGCAAACTAATTAAATTCCCATCGTTAAAGAACCCTGTGCAGGCAGTTGCAGCCTGTGGGATGGGGAAGGCTGGCAAGCAGACAGGTACCCCTGGTTTGGAGGGGAGAACGGGGGTGTGAACCCGCTATTAACTCCACTGGGGCTGCCCGGTGCTGCGGCAGGGCCAAGAGATGCCATTGCATGGAGGTCTCGCGTGCCCCAGGCAGTGGTAGGGACCAGGCGTTGAGGACATGGCTCTTGTGGAGGCTCAGCACCGCCATTCCCGGCAAAGGGGAGCAGTGCCATGGAGAGGGGAGCTCCCTGGGCAAGGGACCAGAGGAGCCAGAGGGACCCTCTGCACTGCGGCAGGGTGCGTGGCTCTCCCAGCATGCTGTGCTTGCTGGGGCAGCTCAAGGGATTTTGTTCGGCATCTCCCAGAGAATTCCTGCTGGCCAAGGGTGAGGCTGGCAGGACTTGCCGCCAGTGCCGCTGCCAGGCGCTGTTCCCACGGGGGTGGCCGGCAGTGTCTTCGTGCACCCCAAAGCACCAGCTCCTGGAGGCAGGGCAGCACGTGGCCATCTCCACTATGCAATTAAAACACTTTCCAGACTCTCTGTGGCAAAGAAAGGCTGGAAACTTGGGCTCCAGCAGCCCCAAAACCTTAAAGCCCCCAGAAGAATGATGCCATATCCCAAAGTCTCCCGGTGTTTAAGCCAATCTGGTGATTTTTTGGAGCCTGCGGTGCAGGGCGAGCGGGGATGATAAGCAGCAGGGGCCGGTTTCCCTTTGAATGCCACGAAGCAGGAACGAATCTGTCAGCCAGGAAAACAGGATTTTTTTTTTTTTTTCCTTTTAATGGAAGATGCATTTTTTTTCTTTTCTTTATAGAAGTTGTGTGAAAGCCGCAAAACCTCCGGGTCTGCTTCCCGGCAGCAACGGCCTGGGGAACTGCTCCTTCCAGCCCTCAGCCAAGGAAGCGAGGGGCCGGGGCAGCTGCAGGGTGGGTGGCCCCAAGTCCAGGGACCCCCACGAGCGGGCGCAGAGGGAAGCCGGGTGCAAAGGAACCCCCTTTCTTCAGAAAGGCCGGTGAGCGGCGCTTCCTGCCGAGCAGATGTCACCACGGCGGATGCAGCTGCGGCGGGTGATAGCCAGCGGGCGGGCGAGCCGTCTTCCCCAGTTGCTGGCTCCCCACCAGCCCCTTATCTCCCCTGCGCGTTCCCTGATGAATTAACGCGCAGGGAAAGGCAACGCCAGCCCGGGTCCCTGCTGCAACAAAATGCCAAGGGAAGAACACCGGAGGGCTACAGCCCGGCTCCTGGAGCTCCTCTGGGCTGGATTTCGGCACCGAGATTCAAGCCACCGTGTCCACGCACGCAGCCAGGGCGATGGGACCATCCGCGGTCACACTGACCCTTCCCAGCCCGGCAGCTCCCTTCCCTGAGCACGGCATCCCCGCTGGGATGCTCTAAGCAAATGGGTCCCCAGCAAAATGGGGACGCCACCAGCGGCATGGAGCTTTGCATCGCTGCGGCTGCTTGTGAGAACCCGGCCCCACGCTGTCCCCAAGTTCTGCTCGGCGCTGTGCCAGGCAGGCACCGTTGGCACAGCCTCGTCTAGGGAGGACTGCAGAGAGGCACCCAGGGATGCTCTGCTCCCCAAGAGGGAGCGGATAGAGATCGAGAAACCCAGACGGACAGACAGACTCGCTTGGGGTGACACAGGAAACCTGTGGCACGCCAGGGGCTGAGCACCGGCACGGCTCGCTGCCTTTGCCTCCAGACGAGCCTCCCGCGCGAGCCAGGCTGTGGCGGGACCCCCGGCACGGCGCGGCAGGGGGACTGCGGGTGCCCACGGGTGCTGCCTGCAGCGGGGCAGGTCTGCGCGGCTCCTGGCTGCGTGGCATGCTGGCGAGGGGATGACTCACTGGCGCGGTGAGGGGGAAGGTGTGATAAACCAACACCGTGGGCTTTTTTAAAAAGGCTTGCGAAGTGGGGGGGGACGCAGCCTGAATAGCAATCAGCTCTTACAGGCACACTGGGAAGAGACAGAGCTGAGCAAGAGCCCGGGTTGAGAGAGCTCAGGGAGAGCTGGGGAGAACGGGGACGACACGGTGCTGGCGGGATGCGGGGTGAGGGGCTGAGTGAGAGCTATAGGGGGAGAACCTGTGGGTCAGGATGACGGTTGGGCGCCCACAGGGTGTGAAAAGGGACCCCAACACCATGGTGGATGCAAAAGCATGAGTGGGGCACAGGGTTGGGGCCGCGGCAGCGTGAGCCGGCGGCACCCACCGCATTGCCCCCAGCCCGCGTGCGCGGCCCTGATAGCGGGCGGGGGGTCATGTGTACGGGCAGATACGGGGCCCGGATGGCGCGTGGTGGTGACCATTTCCCGCGAGGGTTGGTGCCGGTTGCTCTCATCTGACCTCAGTGAGCATCTTATCTGCTGGAGCGCGCCGTGCCAGGCCCCGGTGCCTCAGGTCCTTAGCTGCTCCCCGAGCCTCCCCGCTTGCAGTCTCTCCCCACGCACACCCAGCAGAGATGAAGGACATGGGACCCGTGAGCGGGAATGATGGGTGACAGTACCAGCATCCTCCCATGGGACCAAGACACCCGTGGGGGCTGCGCTGGTGGGAATGAGGAGGACAGGCAGCGGCGGGCGCAGGGTAGGATGTACGGCGGCAGGAGATGCCGGCTCCTGAAAACAAAGGGAGCGTGAATTGCCATAACATGTGCAGTTAATCCCCGCGCCGGGCTGTTGCACGCTGCGCCATCAATCACGCGCCGGCGTGACCGACACCGAGTCATTACAGGAGTTTCCACCCTCTCTGCTGGGTGGGAACCCGGCAGGGCCTCATCCTGCCCCGGCTCCAGATTTGCTGGGGGACGGATTGCCAGGCCCTGGGCTGGGACGGATCCAGGCAGGCTATCGGGCCCTGGCAGGCGCTTATCTCCCGGCCCGGCCGTTGCTTTCCCACCGCAGCAAAGCGGGGCCATCGGCTCCGACGAAGTGGGGCTGGTCCCACCATCTGCCCTGCTGTGCCGCATCTGTCCCGTGTCTCCAGGGAGCTGATGGATCAGGGATATTTCCCCACCCCAGGGATGCCAGATCCCCCACCTCTCTATCCCCATCCATGGGACCCACACGTGACAGCGGATGCGTGGCCGTGGGGCCATGTGGCAGCACCAGCCAGCAGCCACCAGCCCGGGCTGGGCAGGGAGTGGGCTTGGGGGGGGGGGGGGACGACCACGAAAGGGTTAACCGGGGGAAGTTTGCTCACTCTCGGCAATGATTTAAACCAGACAGAAAGGTTCTGTCATCCATCACGCTAACAGCCAGATCATTGTGTTTTAAAGTGTCTGTAATTGCAGCAATACGGGGACTGGGAGAAAGATAAAGGCTGGGAAGATGCAAATGGGGAGGGGAGGCACCAGCCCCCCCACCACCACCCAGCAGGGAGAAACCCGGGGAGCCCTGGGGCCAGTACTGCCCGGGCTGGTGGCTGAGCGGGGACAGGGATGGGGACAGGGATGGGGACAGCCAGAGGTGGCCCAGGCGTCCTCCTGCCTGCTTCTGCTTGGCTACGGCACAGGGTGGGTGCTGGGGCATCCCGGCTGCAGGTGGGAGCACCCAGAAAAGAGCACAAGCAAATAAAAGCAGGGATGGGCACAGGACTGGAAGGGTCCAGAGCAGGTGCTGGACGCAGCCTGCTTTACTCTAAATATTACCTTTACATTACCCCTATCTTGCGGCAATTCCCTCGTCATCGCTGACTTAGTTCTAAGTGGCATTTCTCTCCCCATCTCTTCTCTGTTGGGATCCAGGGATCCCCGGGACAGCGTGTGAAGGATGCTGAGATCCTACCCAAAGCGTGAGAGGAGGTGGCCACGGCCATGGGTGCCTGGGCTTTGTCCCAGCGGCCGAGGCCACGTGCGAGCGTGCCAGCAGGGAATTATTAACATTCAGACGAGGCCCGCCGAATAAAGCGAGCTAACACAAATGTTTATTTTCACAGTAGTGAATTATGACTTCAATAGACCAAAATTACAGGCTGCGCACGCGGAATAGAAACGAAGCAGACCCTGCCACCCAAACGCTGCCGGGGAGGGCGCGGCGTGGCTCCCTCCTGCCCACGCTGTCCCGTGCGTGCAGCAGTGCCGCTGCCTGCCCATCCTGCCGGTGGACGGGCAGCTCTTGCCTGCACGGTGGCCCCGGCAGGGCGGCTCTGCCGGGCTCCATCCACCTTCGCTGCAACGACCCCGTGGGCTCACAGCCACCCGGCTCAGCCTCAGCTCGACCCCCTTGGCTGATGCCAGGTATTTGATGGCATCCTTCATCTATACCCCAAATTAAGCAGGAGCCGGAGAGCCGGAGAGGTTGCGGCTTTTCCCGGCAGGTCCCCGCGTGGTGCCCACAGGCAGGGTGTCGGCAGGTCCATGGGGTTTGCAATGTATTCAATGGCTTGTGCTGCGTTGGGGTGGATGTGTGGGACAGCCCATCTGGCTAAAAGCATGGTCACCCCCATGGTCAGGTCCGGGCTCTCCCACTGAGTGGCCAGAGCGCAAAGGAGCCCTGTGCTCGCACCCCAGAATACCAGGGTTCTGTGTTGGGAGCGCTCTTGGACTGCCTCGGTGGTGGCTGATGTTCTGCCATGCCTCGACGTGTGCGCCGGTGGGGACTGTGCCGTGCACCACGTGTCCAAACGCACATGCACCGCCGGCATTTGCATGTGCCAGCCGGTGCTGCCTATGCAAAGCCGGGGGGGCGGCGGGACGGGCATGCAGCTGTGCGCGGGGGCAGATTTTCCTCCACTGCACATGGGCCCTTGCCAGTGGGGCCGTGACACTCACCCGCAAGAGGATCCTTGAGAAAGGCCCCTTGGGGAATGAGGGCAGCGCAGAGAGGGGCAGGAACGGGGACAACCCCAGTGCTTCAGGCTGGGAAATGCAGGCAGGGCAGGCAGGGCAGGCAGGGTGCTCAGTAGCAGGGTGTGTGATTCTGCACAGCGTGTGCACACTGTGCCAACCGGTGTAGGTACAGAAACTTCTGGGGTGAGCACAGACCTGCTCATCCCACCAAAGCAGGGAAATGCTCTGAGCCCCCCCGCTGTTGGGCCGAGCCACCGTGAGAACGGCAGGGAAGGACGCATCAGCTCTTGGGGGGAGCAAGGGGGGGCTAAACCAGAGCTGGAGGTCAGGATGGAGGGGGCTGGGTTGGGGTGCTGCAGCATCATCCCACTACAACCCTGTCAGTGGGGTGACGTGGGGGGAGCTTGGCTGTACAGCGACCATGCAGTGGCCATTTAGTGGCCGTGCAGTGGTCACGCAGTGGCCATGCAACGGTCACTTACTGGCCATGCAAAGGTCATGCAGGGGCCATGCAGCAGGTATGTCATGGCTGTGCAATGGCCGTGCGGTGCCAATGCAGTGACCACGCAGTGGCGATGCGTCGGTCATGCCAGGGCCATGAACTGGCCGTGCATGGTTCTGCAGCGGTGGTGCCACCCAACACTCTGGCAGCGGTTACTCACTGCCTGGCAGAGCTGCCACGGTTCCCAGCGCCTGAGCCCTGGGAAGCAGGCGAGGATGAGCAACACAACAACCATACGGGTGGCAAAGGCTCCGCACAGCAACTCGCAGAGAGAAGGCAGCTGCCAAGCAGAGTAATTACGCAAAGAGGCAGGGCTTCGGCTTGCAGGGAAATTAGCAGGGCTTGCATTACCCAGCGCAGAAGCAAGCAACAACATCGTAGTAGGACTTGGGGGTGTGTGGAATTTTTAATGTTCCCCCCCCCAGCTGGCACAGGGCATGCGGGAAGGGCACGCTGGGGACCCGGCGTGGGCAGGCAGCGCCGCAAACGCGTGCACCGCTGCCGTGCACCGCTGTAAAGGAAGGGCCCCGCTGGCATTTCTGTGGTGCCGGTGCCACGCAGCCACCTTAGGGAGCCCTGCCAAGGCCGAGCCGGGTGGGGGGCACCCCGAGGCCGGGCTGGGACCAGCATGTGGACCATGGGGTGCAGATGGAGAGATGGAGGCTGTGCCCACGGGGCTTGCTGTGCACTGATGTTGCGGCTGCGCATGTGACTGCTCCTATTGCAACCCTGGCCCTTGGGCTTCCGGAGGGGGAAGCAGAGCAACCACAACTCCAGCCCCCCCCCGGCCCCCCAGCCCCTTGCACACACCCCCACCCTGCAAGCCCCAGCCCCTTGGCTGTTCCCAGGACCCCAGACAGGCCCTGGCCCCATCCCCTCGCAGTACCCCCACCCCACGCAAACAACTCCCGCCCCCTTGCAGCCCCCTAAACCACATGCAGCCCCCCTCCATGCAGCCTCCCACCCCCCCAGCTTTACAACCCTCAGTCTTCATCACCCCCAACCCCTTGCGAACCCTCAACCTTTTGCAAAACCCCAGCCCTCTGCAGCCCCCCACCCCCCCAAACCCTGTCCAACCCCTGCACAGCCGCCTCCAGTCCCCCCATGCGGTCGGTCCCCAATCCCAATGAGCATCCCGTATGCCCGTGAACCCCCCCGGTGCCGTGCAACCCCCGTGTCCCCATGCATCACCCCGGTGCCGTGCAACCCCCATATCCCCGTGCATCCCCCCGGTGCCGTGCAGCCCCCGTATCCCCACGCATCCCTCCGGTGCCGTGCATCCCCCCGGTGCCGTGCAGCCCCCGTATCCCCACGCATCCCTCCGGTGCCGTGCAGCCCCCCAGTGCCGTGCAACCCCCGTGTCCCCATGCATCACCCCGGTGCCGTGCAACCCCCATATCCCCGTGCATCCCCCCGGTGCCGCCCAGCCCCCGTATCCCCGCGCATCCCCCCGGTGCCGTGCAGCCCCCCCCGGTGCCGCGCAGCCCCCGTATCCCCGCACATCCCATTCCCCCCCCCGCCCCACGCCCCAGCCGCGCACCCCGGGGGCCCCGCTCCGGTAGCGGCGGCGGCGGCGGCGGGGCGCCCCCTGCCGGGCCCGGTGGAGACGCCGTCTAAGGCAGGGGCGCGGGCGGGCGGCGCTCACTCCGGGGCGGGCGGGCGGCAGCGGCGGCGGTGGCGGCGGCGGGCGCTGCGGGCGGCCCGGCCCGGCACGGAGCGCGGCCGCGGGCGCCCCATGGCCGCGACGCGGTGCCGGAGGATGCGCCGCCGGTCAGCGCGTAGGAGGTGAACCGGCCCCGCGGATTTACCGTTGTTTTTTTGGTTTTTTTGTTTTTTTTATCTCCGTTCCCGCCTTCTCTCGCTTCTCCGGTGCCCCCCCTTTCGGGGGGGGGGGCGGGGGGGGGAAGCGCCCCGACCCCCGGGCTGGCGGCCCTCGGTGGTCCCGGGCGCGGCGAGCGGCGGCGGGCAGGTGCCGGGGGCAACCGCCGCCGCGGGGCCGCGTTCCGCCCGCGCCGGCCTTAACGGGGCCGGGGCCGCCGCCGCCGCCGCCGGGGGCCGCTGCCGGCTCTGCCCGCTCCTACCGGCCCCTGCCTTGGGACTTACCTCACGCCTCCGCCACACCTCAGGACGGTAAGTGCCGTCCGCGCCCGGGAACGGAGACGGGGAGGCTCCCGGTGCTCGGGGGATGCTCCCGGGGAAGAGGGGCTGGGGATGCTCCCGGTGCCCGGGGGATGCTCCCGGTGCGCAGGGGAGCCGGAGGCTCCCGGTGCTCGGGGGATGCTCCCGGTGCTCGGGGGAGTCGGAGGCTCCCGGTGCTCGGGGGATGCTCCCCGGTGCGCAGGAGTCCGGGACGCTGCCGGTGCTCGGAGGAGGCTCCCGGTGCGCAGGAGACGGGGAGGCTCCCGGTTCCCCGGGGGATGCTCCCGGTGTCGGGGAAGCTGCCGGTGGGCAGGGGAGGGGGATGCTCCCGGTGCCCGAGCCAGCGCGGTCCCCGCCGCCGCCGTCTCTCCCTCCGGCCCCGTGCCCGGCCGCCCCCGGGACGCGCCGCGGCGGCGGAACGGAGCAGGGCGAACCGGGGCGAGCGGTCCCCGGAGCCGCCGTCCGTGCAGCGGGCAGCGCTCGGAGCCGTTCCTCCAGCGGGGAGGCCGGGCGGGAGCCGTCTGCCGTGACCGTGGGCCCCGCTCACGCCGGGGCGGTGGGATGCCGACCCCTCTCCCCCGCCACGGCGGCGGGGCCGGGGCTTTGCCTGCGCTCCCCTCCCCGTACCCGGCGGCTGCTTTCCAAGAGTCGGGGTGGCGTGGGGCGACCCGGCATCCCCGGGAACCCACGCGAGTTTGTGCCCTCTACCACCCCCCCCTCCCCGGAGTAATCCCTCCCCGGTCGTGGCTCCCGACTTTCTGCCCGGTGGGAGAAGTGGTTTTCATCCCCTGCGTCCCGCTCCGGTCACTGACGGAGCCGCGTTTCGTGGCGAGGAGGAGCTGATCCACTCGGGGAGTTTGTGGGAGGAATCCCAGAGCTGGTTTGGGAAGTTTACAGCTACGGCAGCATAATTCTGTGTTTACGCACGAGGACACGAGTCCGTGTTGGGGACACGTGCCGTGTCCTCGTGTGTGCCGTGGGACGGTTTTGTTGGATGCAGATTTGGGAAGGAAGGCTGGCTTGGGGAGCCTCCAGCTCTTTGCCTCAGCGCTGCCCAGCTTCTGATCCTCGCAGCCATTAATCACCGTCCGGCTCCTTCTCTGGCGGCGGCGGCGGCCTGGTTTTGCTAAGGGGATGCTCTCGGCGTAGTGATGGAGCGGGGCTGGCACCGCGCTCCTCTGTGGCTCCTCTGTGGCTCCTCCGTGACGCTGGGCCGGGGCACGGCCAGCTCTCCCCATCACTCCCCCACACAGCCCTCGTTGCTGGATGGTGCCTTCGGATACTGCAGAGCATTTCTCTGGTTAAACACACCTTTTGTTGGATTTTTTTTTTTTTTCCCCCTATTAGCCAAGAAAAACTTTGCAACTTTCCTTCGCTTTTGGAGAGGAGCTGCTGCCGCTGCTGGGTTTCATTTTGGTTTTTTAATTTGAGGTCACGTGCACGTTGACAGTGTCTTTGAATCTAAGCGATGGTCCCGTCTCTCGCTTAGAAAGAGCTTTTGAGCTCTTCCCTCTGTTGTCTTCTGTCTGTTCAGGAACAAAGAGATTTTTCTGCCTTTAATTAAAAGGAATATTAATTTTCCGCTCCTTTGTCGAGCGACTTGAAGACACTCTGCAAACATCCGTCTGCTCGGCGCTGCGGTGGGGTGAGCTCTGCTATGGTACGGGGCACGGAGATATGGGGGAACCGTCCCAAAATCCCACTGCAAACGCCGAGCAGCAGCCGGGGAGGATGCTGAGAGCTCCGGTGCCTGTGGTCCTCGGGTGAGGAGCCCCATGGGGCCGAGCTGCCTGGGTGTCCGGAGGTGGATAAGGCAGGTCCCCGCACAGTGCGTTTCCACGCAGGGAGAAGTTTTGAGCGTTGCTTTTGCTGTGGTCGGGGAGGCAAGTGGAGATGAATTTGGCTGTGCAAAGGGGTTTTTCCCTGCCTGCTGCCTCCCGGCAGGCCCGGCTGGTATCTGCGTTGGCAGGTAAGGTTTTACCCGGGGACGGCCAGATGTCGGGCGTGTTTTGTTTGAAAAACGTGTGACTGCAGATGTTGGCTTGTGGGGAGGAAAAGCTGAGATGTGTAGCGGGGAGAGGCTATTCTCCTGTGGCGCTGGGTGCTGGCGCGGGTTGGGTGCTGGGTTCGGGCAGGTTAGCAGCGAGGCCTCGTGTGGGTGCAGGATTTGCCTCTTACATCGGGAACTTCCAGGATGCAGGATGGAAAAATACTCTGGTGCTCGGCCCCGCTTCGGGTTGGGAGGGTTGAGCAGCCCCCCAGCCTCTGCCCGTGGCTGCGGCAGCTCGGCACCACCGGGCTCGGGGGCAGCCCCGTGGGCACAACTGGGGTGGGCTGCCTGCAGCCAGCGTGCCGGGAAGGGGACTCTGGCAGGTCCCATGGGGAACCTGGGGCTGGGGGCTGGCGGGTCTCTGCCGACATCCCCTGCGTCGCTTCCCTGGATTTCTGCTTTTGACCCACGGTTGTTTGGAGGCATGGAAAACCCCGCGCAGGATCTGGGCTGCACAGTGTCTGGCTTTGCCATGAAAATGGGGTCTCGGCTCCGCTCGCTGCTGGCAGCCGGCTTAAATCCCCGGCACAGTCTAGAGGCAGTTCGGCTCTCTGCCCGCGGGTACCCGGGGAAGGGGTGCGGGGTGCCACAGGGTGCCGCGGGACCCCGGGGGAGGAGAGGCACCCTGTAAATATCTATTATAATGTCTCTTAATGGGGGGGGGTCAGTTGATTGCCGGTGAGCTGGCCAGGGAGCACAGGGCTGCTGGGGAGGCATGCGGGAGCGCTGGCAGTGGGGCAGGCAGCTGGGCCCCCGGGGGGGGACACACCAGCCCCCATCACCGGCACCGACTCCACTTCTGCCCCCGGCCAGACCGGCACAGTGTGCACAAGGTTTTGGGCAGATCAGGGCCTGATCCTGCAAATGGGGCTGCCTGGGCCCTGGAAGGGAGCTGGGGGGCATCCCATGGGTTGCAGTGCTGAGCTCGATGCAAAGCTGGGCTTAAAAGTTGCTGCTGGGGTCAAGGGGATGTGGGTCGGATGCTGCAGCCCTGGCTTATGCTTTCCAAGCTGGACCACGGGTGGGAGCTGGATTAAGCTGCCCCACCAGGCTGGGGCCAGGGGGGAGTCCCCAAGCTGGGGCCAGTCCTTGCGAGCTTCGTGATGGCCGGCGTGGGGCAAGACCAGGCCGGTGACACAGAGGAGAACCCCCCTGCCCAGGCACTGCTGGCGTTAGTGCCATTGCCTGGTTCGGGGTTTATTTTTAGATTTCCTGCAGCTTGTTTTCTGCCGTCCCTCCCAGCGCGCTCAGGCTCCCCAGGGGCAACCCCACCTTGACAAGCCCGCAGCTTTCCTTTGGAAGATGCTGACCAATGTTTCCAGAAAACATCCAAGGGATTTCCTGTTTATTTTGCAAAATTCTCATTAATATTTTTTCCTGTGTTGTTTGATTCAATCTCGCATGGGCAAAATTGCCTTGAAATGGAGCCCGTGGTGAAAAAATAGACAAAGAGTCAGTAATGCAGCAGCCCAGAGGCTGTGGGGATGCACGGCTGGACTCGGCACCCCCTCGGAGCTGTTACCATCCTGGCGTCTGTGGGGCAGGATCCGGCCCCGGGTCCCTGGGGACCCAGCGGTGTCTCGGCGTTCCCACGCTGCAGGGAACCTTGCAGGGAGCTCCCTGCCAGCGCTGGCATGTGGAGGGGGATGTTTTCCCTTCCCCAGCCACTCTCTGCCTCCAGAATGTCCCGAGTCCCCTGGCTGCTTGTGCCACTTGTCCCTGATCCAGCCATCAAGGCCACCTTTGGGCAGGAGCGTCCCTGTGCACATGCGTGGCTGGGTGGCTGCAAAAATTGCAGATTAGGGGCATCGTAGCCTGAACATCTCCCTGCCCTTGAAGAGCAACTGGCTTTGTATCTAGGGCGTCAGGCTGGTTTTGGGGTTCACCTTTGGCAGCATGTTGGTGGAGCAATTGCCCTTCTAGTGCAGCCGCTGCGGTGATGCACCCGCAGCCCTTGCGCCGAGGAGGTGGTTTGCAGCCAAGAAGACGTGGGTGTTTCCCAGGTGGAGGGCAGCTCCGGCCGATGCTGCCAGTGCCCACATGCCTCCAGGTGTGCAGGGCTGGCCACGGCACTCTATTTACTCCTGGTGTTTAGCCAGTATATTTAATTTCCAGAACAGTAAGGCAGCTGAGGAGCAGTGAGGGCATGTGGGTGCCCACCTCCCCTCGCCGCCCCAGGAGCTGCTGGCAGGACGGGTCAGACAGGCAGCGTCTGTGGCACATGCTGTGCCCCGGCTGGGGGACTCGAGGGATATCGTTGGCCATCCTGCTGCTCCTCCAGAGCCAGTGGATCAGGGGGACCCCCCAGCCTGACCTTCTGCGTGGGGGGATCCTGGTTCCCGGCCCCTCTCCGTGCCGGCCGGCCACGTCGCCGCCAGCCGCTGTTGACTCACAGGCTCCGACGTCGAGTCCCAGGGCTGAGCCCGAGATGCTTTTACAGGCAAGGCTGAAATGCACAAAATGTTCAACTTGTAAAATATGTAGCGTGAGAAAATAGCCTTTTCTGCTCTCCTCCTCGCTGCCGCCGCTCCCCTGCCCCATCTGCTCGCTTGGAAAGCTTCCCGCAGCCGGGGGGGGGGGGACACGGACGAGGGGCTGACGGCGTCTGGGGTCCCTCCGCAATCGCCACCGGCCCAGCTCAAGGAGGGCATCTACCCCGTGCTGCTGTGCCCACGCAGAGGTGTTGCCACTTGGCAGCAGGAGGGCTCCCGGGGGCGGCACGGGCGCCTCGAGGATGTGCTGGGTCCATGAGGATGCTGCCCACGTGAAGCCTCCTCCATCCTTCCGCCCTTCCCGCATGCTTCGGCATCCCGAGGTTTCTCTCCCCCAGGATGCATTTTGAGAGCAAATGTGGGGCTGGCACCGGGAAAGCCAGCCGGGCTGTGCCGCGGCCACCGTCGGCACGGGGGATGACGCAGGCAGCGTTGGCACGTCCCGCGGGACCTGGGGTTTCTGAAACGGTGTGGCACGGCACCTCTCCGGAGGGTGCCGGGAAATACCCCCGTGAGGCACCCTGGCAGCGCCCATTGGGGCCGGGAGGGAGCCGCCACGCCGGAGCTGGCCACGAGCCACGGTTGTCACCAGCCACCTTAATCCATCATTATCTGGGCACATTTCGGATCCTTGCCAACAGCAAGGTGGGAAGGGGGGGTTGTAAGCATGCTTTCCCTATTCCCCTGCCATCCTTTTTGCTGCCTGTGTGTAATTAACAGAGTAATTAAAAACAGGATGAGTTAATTGGTATTCATTTATGTGGCAGATGTTTTTAATTGAGATACGAAACAATTTACCTGTTTACATAAACAATAGCAAATGAAGGCTTGTAAAACAGAGAGGGTGCTTTTTTGGGGGGGCCTTTTTTTTGTTGTTGTTTTGAGGAAAATCAAACCCACCTCCCTCCTGCCTGGCCATGCCGGCGCAGGGGGGAGCGGGAGCCGGCTGGCACTGCCTGTGCGGCGCCGAGGCAGCGGGTTTGGGTCCCTGGGCGGCTGGCTGTGGCTTGAGAAATGGAGGTTTGTTGGGCTTGGGGTGCCTGGGAGAGCCTGGCCCCAGGTACTGGTGTCCCACGCAGAGCCGTGCTGGTGCTGCCACACTTAGGGAGGTGGAAGGGGAGCAGGCGGCGGGGTCGCTGCCGGCACCGCTGCCCTGGAGCCGAGTGGGGAGCATTACCTGTGGCGCATCCCCCAGGCAGCACCGGACCTCCCCGGGATGCTGGCGCCATGTGATGGGGCTATGGGGAAAGCAAAGCAAATCGGGATGCATCTGCGCATGGTGAAATCTGCTTTACGCCTGGCATTGGGTGGGTAGGGAGCGTCCCAGCGGCGTGGGACCCGTCCCAGGACACTCATGGGCAAGGCGATGACAGCAGGGACAAAGGCTGGCTCGCCGACCGGTGCAAAGGGCTACTGCGGTGGTGCGAGGATGGAGTGTCCCGCTCCGCTGAGCAGCCGAACTAAACCGCAGGGGCGATGCCCAAATTCGTGGGTTGGTTGGTGCGGCGCTGTCACCCATCCTGGGCCAGGCTGCCAGCATCCCCCCAGCTGGAGCAGCAGGGCAGAGCAAGGCTTGCACCGCTCAGGGCATGAGCATCCTTGTGAGGATCCCTGCCTGCAGGCAGGAGTGCAGGCAGGGCCCAAGTAGCCGGCAGCGCTGGGCACCGCTGCCAGCGCTCCCGTGGCGCTGCCGGGCACATCTGCGTCCCGTCGTCCTCGCGGCAGCCATTACTTGCGGCGAGAGCTCCCCGCGCCTGCAAGCGCCTCCCCAGGCCTGGAGTCGGCCGAATCCAGGTTCATTTACATGTTGTGCAGAGGGTTTAATTAATTAAATTTCCTTTTAAAAGGCTTCATTTGTGCTGACGAGTGCTGGGGTTTGGATCGCTCCCTGCTAGCCCGGCTCCCCAAAACGGGCACACGGGACACGTTGGCGATGGGATAACTGCCGGGGGTGGGCAGCATCCCCGCCGCATCCCGCAGGCGCCGTCCCGGTCCTCCGTGTGCAACTGGGGATGAGCCACCTCCGAGCTGCCTGCTGTCACCTACCCCCATCGTCGCCTTGTCCCCGGGGAGGGGAGCAGGATGGGTGCAGGGGAAGAGGGAGACGACGGTGCCCTGCAGCTCCCACCACCTCTGCCGGGCTTGCGCACGTGGCCGGCGCTGCTGCCTGGCCGCCGGCGCTGCACGCTTCCCTGACGTGCTCCAGCTGGGACGGCTCGGTCCCTCGCCATCTTATCGGGGAGTTGTTCTTGGCCCCCGTGGCAGCGGCAGCTGAGGAGCAGGAATGCTTTGCCTTTGTTTCGGAGGCAGCCTGGCTTCAGGAGACGTCGCCTCCAGCATCTGGATTTCATTTGTGGCCATTTGGAGAGCATGAAGGATGCTGGTCTTTTAATTCCCTTTTAACCCCTTCCTCGCCAGGAACCTTCGCCTGGCCTGGGAGGGCTGCAGGAAGCCGGAGCTTTCTGACGGCCGCAGTCGGGGCAGCTCCCTGCCCTCTCCATCCCCATCCCCGGGGAGGTGGAGAGGCGAGCAGCCGGCCTGGGTGCTCCGCAGTCATCAGGCTCACCCCTGGGGCTGGCGCACCCCTATTCCCATCCCCAGCTGCTCTGTGGCCCTGCCGAAGGCTGCAGAGAGCAGGGACCGCTCGCTGCCTGGGGAGGACGGGTACCCCAGGCTGGGGCAGAGCCTGCAGCGGTGGGACGGGATCCCCACGGCCATGGGAAACAGCAGACGCTGGGCTGGGCCGGCTGCTGGGCACTGTCCCTCACGCGCCAGGCTGCAGGATGCCATGCATAGGTGCCCGCTGGCATGCACGGCTGCAGGGTGCCGTGTGTTGGTGCCCACTGGCGTGCTCGGCTGCACGTCGGTGCTCGCTGGTGTGTGCGGCTATGTGATGCTGTGCCTTGGTGCCTGCTGGTGTGCACAGCTGTACAGCGCCATGTGTTGGTGCCCGCCAGCATGCACCGTTGCACCGTGCCGTGTGTTGGTGCCTAATGGCGTGCACAGCCGCACGGTGCCATGCATTGGTGCTTTCCAGCATCCAGCGCTGCCCGCTGAGGAGCACGCAGCCAAGCAGACCCCCGGCCCCAGCTCCGGTGGGAGGCAGGGGACCAGCTAACAGGCTCTCTTGCAGCTTCCACCCGGGAGAAGCGATGCACAAGCTGGAGCGAGCGATTCGGGGGTTGCTGGCGCCCAGCGGGGTCACAAAACCCGACCCCTGTGGTGCTGCTGGCGCGGCACGGGGCCAGGCACCACGAGCAAGCTGGGGCCAAGCCGGGCTTTATCAGCCGGTTAGCGGCCACGCTGGTGTGTCACCCCAGCGGGGACCGTGCCCGGGCCAGTGTGCCAGGGGTTAAACCCTCCGGTGTGACAAATGGGGGGCTCGGGGTCGTGCGGGGGTGTGCGGGGTCCAGCATTTGCTGGCCCCGGGAGGCAGGGTGGGGGACGCCCGCTCCCGCCAGCCAAGGAGAAAATACTAATCCTTTTATTTTTATATTATTACTTATTCATCTGGGTTGTACAGGCCTAATGGAAACCAGATGGAGGAAAACAGACACAGCCCTGAGCGGCTGGGACAAATTACCCCAAAGAAAGAAAGAAAAAAAAAAAAAACAGAGAAAGAAAAAAAAAAATTCCAGCGGACTTTGAGTCGTGTTGGGGAATTATTGTTTGGAGGCGCTGCCAGGAGGCTGCAGCGTGCCCCCCTGAAACCCCCTTTGCCTGCCACGGAGCTTGTCCCATCCTGTAAAGGACCTGGGTGGGTGCCATGGCCATGGCCGGATCCTGCAGACATCCTGGGCTCTGTTTCCCATGGGCTTTTCTGGGCTTTGGCACTGAGAAATCCCATCGGGTTTGGGGCCGTCCCATATCCCTGTGCCCGCATGGCATTGTTTGGGTTGCAAACACCTTGGGGAAAATTTATGACTTAGAGAAGAAAAAGGAAAAGACACAAAAAACCACAGCCAGGCCCTGTTTCCCTGGGTGCTTGCTCAGCTTCGTGGAAACTTTCCTCCCAATGGGAAGCTGTGGAAAAGCCGTGTCGGTGCCAGAATGAGCGTATCCTTGTTTTCCCCTCGGCGTGGACGTGCGTACGGAGTCAGGACAGCAAGGAGGATGGGGACAGGGATGGGGATGCAGGCAGGCACAGGGATACAGGCAGGGACTGTGCTGGGGATGCAGGCAGGGATGCTGCCAGGGAGGCAGACGGGAGCAGGGATGCACATAGGGACGGTGCCAGGGATGCAGGCAGGGATGGGGATGCAGCCAGGGACAGGGATGCAGGCTGGGGCGAGCATCTCGCAGCCTGCAGCCTCCTCCCTCCCTGCAAGCAACGGCAGAGCCAAACGCACCGGCGCAGCCCCACCATGCTGGGAGCCGCGCAAGCAACTGGTGCAGGTGCACTTACCTGGGCAAGCTGCCACGCTGTCCCCAAGCTGCTGCAGCTTGTCCCCACGCCGGCGGCTGTTGCGTGGAGGGCTGGGGCCAAGCACGTGGGCGGCTGCAGCGTTGCCGACGTGAAGAACGCGTCGCGATGCCTCGCTGCGCCGCGCTCGGTGTGCAACGCCAGCCAGCGCCCCGTGGTGCAAACCCCGGGCTTGGAGGGGGCGAGAAGGGCGAGGGGATGGCAGCGGTGCCCACGCAGAGCTCTGCGTCACGGGGAGGTGCTGGTCCTGCCTGTTGCGGGCAGGAGCCAGCAAGCAGAGGCGATGCAGGTCGTGCTTTGCCAAGCTGGGCGGAGGGCGATGGCCAGGGGATGCTGAGCCCAGGAGGGATCGTGTGAGCACCCGGCGGATTAAGGCACTGTGGCTGCGCGGATGCAGGCACCCACTCCAGGTCACGCTCTGTGCACGCTCGCGGCTCGTCCTCTGCCGTCGGGGCTGGATCCTGCTCCGCTGGTTGATGGGGGAAGCCTGGAAGTCTGGAGAAGCCTTGCCTAGAGATGGGCATTTCCATGAAAAGGAAAATAAAAGGTGTTTTTCAAAACACACCATCTATTTTGGCAGGTCCTGTCAACAAACTGTTGTTTTACGGGGAGGGATGCTGCTTGGTCTTGGGGTTTCTCCTGTGGCTGGAGTGGGAGAACGGAGCAAGGAAAGGGAAACTGGAGCATGCACATCCAGGCGTCTGCAGGATTACGGTGTGCCGCGGGTGGGGAGGGATGGTCCCACGGTGCCGGAGCAATCTGGGAGGATACTGTGGGACCACGATGGTGACTGCCCGAAATTTTGGCCCTTGCCACCAGCTCTCCCATCTCCCGGTCGTCCCCGCACAGCATCGGCTGTGGCACAAGCCCCGATAGCATCTCGCTCGGGATGAGGCCCCAGTTTTATTTAGCCCAGACAATGCGCTCTTGCAGGGTTCAATTAATCTCACAACAGTTGCAGCGGATTAAGCATGCATATTAGATTAGTGTTTATCAGCCTTGCCTGGCGGGGAGCGTGCCGGGGCGCAGTGGGGACCCCGGCCGGGTGCGGGGCTGGGGGACAGCCACGGCGGCCGCTTCCTTCTTTGGCTGGGGCCGGCGACGGCGCGGGCTCGGGCACACTGACAGATCGCCGCAGCTGCCCGCACTTGCGGTCACCCATCACCGCCCGGCGCAGCAGCCGCGGGGCCGAAACCTTGCACCGGGGCCGTGCCGCCGCCGCCATCCGGACTGGATGGTGCTGGCACGCTCTCCCCGGGGATGCCGCTGCCGGGTGTTATTTGGGGTTGCAAGCACAGGACGGTGGGAGGGAGGCAGCGGTGCCGTGCTCCCCGGTTTGCAGGATCTGGTGCCTCGTGGGGCTCCTCGGGGCTGTGGGACGACAGCCACTGGTGGGTGCGTGGGTCCTGCCGTCGCCACCGCCACCGAGCGCCTGGCTGTAACGAACCCACGATTTACTGCCTGTCCGTAATCCCCGCCTGGGATTACGGCAGCCCTGCGCGTAGCTGCCGGGGACGGCGAGGGGTTAGCGGGCAGCCGGGGATTCCCGAGACGTGGGCAGGTAACTGCTGGCAGGAGGGTCCCGGGATGCGACAGCGATGGCTTTGCGGGGACACACGCGCCATTTGTGTGCTGGGCCGGGCTGTGCCCCGTGCGTGGGGCAGAGTGGTGCCCTGCCCTGTCCCCACCACCCTGCATCCACGCCGTTTTGCAGATGCATGGGAATTTGGTCACCATCCCCACCGTCCTGCAGGCACACAGGACACCAGGCACCGTCCCCGCTGCCCCAGCTCTGCCCAGGGCGAGGGTTGCTGCCATCCTGCACCAGGGAGCAGAGATGCCCAGCCCAGCCTGAGGTCCCTGTGGGTCCCCTCTGCCCCTGACCTGAGCCCCGTTCGGAGGGCAAAACGCGGTGCTGCCCGGCACACCCCGCTCACCGCCCCGTGCCCTCTCCCCGCAGATAACGCGGAGACACAGACCGCCACCATGCCCGACTCGCCGGCCGACGTGAAGACACAGTCCAGGTCCACGCCGCCCAGCATGCCTCCGCCGCCGCCAGCCGTCACGCAGGGAGCCACGCGCCTCCCCTCCTTCACACCAAACACCAGTGAGTACCAGGGATGGGGACGGGATGCCGGGTTGAGGACGGGATGCCGGGATGGGGGGCTGCCCACCTCCCTTTGTCTCTGGGTCACATGCTGCACCCGGGACCAGCGGCGTCCTCAGACCCCCTGCGCGGTGCTGGCCGTGCCGTGGGGTGGCACTACCCGTTCTTGCACCGGAGAAGGGCTTTGGGCTGCACACCCCAAGCTCATGCACGTGCCTGCGGGGACCACCACGGCACTGCCCGTCGCCAGCAGTGCCCTGCGACGTGCTTGGGGACGGGGATGTCCTGATCTCCTGCCACGCGATCACCGAACAGTGGCACAGAGCAGCGCGTGGCCCCCGGTGCTCTCACCTGCAGAGAGCCGGACGGAGGATGCTGCGGGCTGGGGGAGTCCCCGCGGGTCCGAGCTGGCCCCGTCGGGGGGGTCCGACCATGTGGGGTCCTGCCTGCCCATCCGCACGTGGCACCCGGTGGTGGCAGGTTGGTGTCACGGCCAGCCGCAGCGGCAGGGACCTTCTTGCCCTGCCCAGGCCACGGCGTGGTGGGATCAGGGGACTCGGTGGGGACTCGCGGTCCGAGTCCTTAGTGTCTGTAGCATCGTTGAACTGGGCAAGCCCCGACGCGCTGGTTGCACTGGTGGCACGTGGGCTCGTTACACACCTGCAGGGCTTGCACTGGGGATCGGTCCTTGTGCCGGTGTCACCGCCCCGGCACACGGCAAGACAAGGCACACGCGGGGCAGGATCCGGGGGGGGGGGGGCAGGGGCTGAGGCTGGTCCCCCCCCAGCAGGAGCGACGGTGGCCACAGCGAGGGTTGCTCCAGCTCCGTCGAGACGTATCCCGTGCACGCAGGCATTTTGCTCGTAGCTGCTTCTTGCTTAGAAACCCCATGGGGGAAGAAAACACCCCTAAAACAACCCCCTGAGCCGCAGCCCCCCCAACAGCCGCCGCGCCCCGGCGGTGCTCCCCGCCGCGGCCCTGCCGCCCTCCCGGCCAGATGCTCTCTAATTAGAAATCAGCTTGTGCTCGGCTGCGCTCTGAGGGGTTTTGCTTTTTAATCCAAGCCCTGCGGCAGATGTGGCATCGTGGGTTCGGCTCGGCGCGGGATGCGGGGCCGGGGGTGCAGGTAGCCTCTCTTGCCGTGGCTCGGCCCGCAGCGCGACGGTGTTTCGGTTGTTCTCGGTCTCAGGAAAATGTCGCAAACCTCCCCCCTGCGCTGGGGCTTTGCAGGGGTGGTCCCGAAATGCAGGGACCGTGTTAGGCAGCCAAGCATCCCTTGAACCCTCCCGACGGCCGCAGTGGGATGCAGGGACCCGGCTCCATCCCTGGCACGCCTGGGTCTGGGTGGCTTAGCCCATGGCACGCATCCCCCTGCCGTGCCCGCTGTCGAGGAGCGTCGCCTGCAGGAGGAGCGGGTCGTGCCCAAGCCGGGACCCCCCGGCCGAGAGCTGCCCCCTCTGCTCTCTCATCATAGCGTGTTTTATTTTGCTTGCAGATCGAGACGCTGGCCCTCCGACGTTTCTGCCTCGCGGCCGTTTTCATGGTTGCTTGAAATGGTCGATGGTCTGTCTTTGTAAGTAAAATGAAGCATCCGCTCTCATGAGAGACCCGAGCCGCAGCCGCAGCCCCCCAACCCGGCAGGCACAGGGTCCCGTGGGGGGCACGGTGCCGCCGCGGGGGGCTTAGGCAGGATACGCTCCCCCGTGCCAGCCCCTCGCCCTGCTCCGGCGGGTCACGGGGATGCGAACCCCGTCCCTGTCCCGGCCGAGGGACATGTGCGGCGTCTAACTTAGTAACGCACCTGTCGCGGGAATAAAAGCAGTTGTGGCCACCGGGTTATTTTCGGCACCTCTTTAGCGGGCGGCTGATACTGCCCGGCCGTAGAGCGAGCGGGAGCCTGCCAAAGCAGGCAGGGCAGGCAGGGCGGCACAGGCACCGCAAGGTTAGTGCGATCCCAGGAGCCGGGTGCCCGGCGCGCCGCGGGGAAAGGCGCGGTGCATGCCCGGGTACCGCGGAACGGCGCGCGGTTGGGAGATGGGGTGACGCGTGCCATCACCCGTGCCGGCCGTGGAAAGGTCCCTGCGCTCGCGCGGTCTGTGCGGAGGGCTGGCGCGGGAGCGAGGGGCCCGCCGCGCTGCGGGCTGGCACCCCCAGATGTCCCCTTCCCGGTCTCCTGGCGTGGGGTGCTCTGGGCAGCTCCCGTCCTCTCCCGCCTGGGCAGTGGGGCCAGAGGCACCGGCGTGCTGCAAGCCAGGCTGGGCTCCGTGGGAAATGGCTCATGGCTTCTCCCTGGGGGGTGCTGAGCAGCTCCCAGAGGGGCAGGATGGAGCCCCTTCTCTTGGCTGCCTTGAACATCGAAGAGCAGGATCAGGCCCTCGCTGTGCTGGGGCATGCACTGCACCCCATCCCTCCCTCCAGCCCCTCCACAGCATCAGGGACCGGTCCAGGATGCGGCCCCAGGGATGCAGCAGCATCCCGAAGCCTCCCGGAGGGTGCCGGCCCCGCGGTACCCGGCAGGATGCTCTGGTGCCCCCAGCCCAGTCTTGTCCCCGCGGTGCCAGGGCACGGCCACCCACTCTGACCTCCCGTCCCCTCTCTCCCCGCAGTGATGAACGGGAGCAGCCACTCGCCGACCGCCATCAATGGGGCTCCGTCCACCCCAAACGGGTTCAGCAACGGGCCGGCCACCTCCTCCACCGCCTCCCTCTCCACCCACCAGCTCCCGCCGGCCTGTGGCGCCCGCCAGCTCTCCAAGCTCAAGCGGTTCCTCACCACGCTGCAGCAGTTCGGCAATGACATCTCCCCCGAGATCGGGGAGCGGGTGCGAACCCTCGTCCTGGGGCTCGTGGTACGTCTGCCGGGTGCGGGCGGCTGGCGGGGCGATGCCGTATCAGGGGATCCTGTGTTTTCCCTTACGGAGATGCTGCTGAATGGGGAAAAAAGAGGGTCCTATTGGTGCTAGATTGACCTAAATCCTGGAAAAATGGGGGCTGTTTTTCCGGCATCTCCTGGGAACTGCACAGCGCGGTGCAAGGTTGGGTCCCGGGTGCTGGCATTGCCAGCAAAGCCTTGAGCGTGGTTTTCCCTCGAGCGTGGTTTTCCCTCGAGTGTGGCAGAGCTGGCAGAGGAGCAGAAATGGGGGAGAAACAGCAAAGCATCCTCCTGGGGGGTGCGGGGCAGGCGGGGGGCCACGGCCAGCGGCGCTGAGCCCGGGCTGTCCCCGCAGAACTCCACGCTCACCATCGAGGAGTTTCACGCCAAGCTCCAGGAGGCCACCAACTTCCCGCTGCGACCCTTCGTCATCCCCTTCCTCAAGGTGGGTGCCGCAGCCCGGGGACCGCGGGGATGTCGGGGTTAGCGTCCGTATCGCTGGCAAAGGGGGATTTGGGGGGTGGCTTTGGGGTCGGGGCTGGCGGCTGCCTGTAGGGCTGCCTGCGTCACCCCCCCCCGGGCACGTGTGTCCCCCCTGCACACCCAGCTCCTTGCACGTGTGGAGTCACACGAGGCCGGGGCTGTTTGCAATAAAGCGAGGGCTTTGGCCCAGCTGGTAACCATTTGCAATTCATTAAAAATCCCCTTCTTTTTATTTGCCTTTTAATTTCGCGCTGACTCCACACTGTCACCCCGCTCCGGAGGGATTCACTGACCGCTGGCACGCCTGGCAGCACCGGCGCTGCCGGCAGATGTTCAAGCCCGGCGTCGCCTGCCCCTCGTTAGCAGAGGAATAACGAAAAAGTGCAAAAAAAGCCCCTTTTCCACCTCTGCATCCCCAGCCCCCTGGAGCGGAGGTCCGCACTCACCGCAGGAATCTGCTTGCAAAGCTGCCGGAGCGGTTTGCTCCTGGCAGGGGAAAGGCAGAACCGAAATATGGCCAAACCGAGCCAGGGTGGGGGGATGACGACGACGACGACGGCAGAGCCCTCCCGCCCGGGTTTGGAGGGCAACGCGGGGTCTGGGGGAGCAGGGGGACGGTGCACCCCTGGCGGTGCGGCTCACGGTGTCCCGGCGGGTGCTGGTGGCCCTGCGGCCGGGAGCCGTCCCCGCTGTCCCACTGCCAAGTTCGCGGCGGCCCCACCGGCCGCCCTGGCACCCTGCTCCCAGCTGTTCCCACCGTGGGCTCCAGATGTTTCTCATTATCCTAACTGCAACCAGCCGGGCTCGGCATGCTTCCCAGACTCGGGGGCTTGCTTGTTTTTGTGGCGTTGTTCCACCCCCCCCGCCACACCGCTCCGGCTGGGGAAGGGGAGGGTCCGGCCCCACTCACCGCAGCGTGCATCTCCGGCTCGAGCGCTAACGTGTCCGACAGATGGGCGTTTGGCTGCGGATCAGCTCCCTAAAGAGAAAACCAGAGCTGGCAGCCAGAGCGCCTGGGCAGAAAGGGGTCTCTGCTCCTTCGTTCTTGCTGCTCTGCGTGATCCTAGGGGCTGCGGTGCCGGGGTTTGGGGGGGACACACGGTGGGTGGGTGGGTGGGGAGTTCCCAGCCATGCCCCACGGGTGCCAGATGGGCTGGGGGCTCATCTGGGTCCCCAGGGCGAGTACTGCGGGGACAGGGTGGCAGAGGTGGCCGAGCTGGCCGGGGGATGATGCTTTGCAACCCCTGCCAGGATGCAGGAGGGCTCGGTTGAAGCTGTGCCCATGCCAGCACGTGGCCGAACCCTGCGGGGTGCCACGTGTGTGTGTGTGTCCCCCCATCCCGGCAGCCCAGCTAGCCCGGGCACGCTGCAGTGAGTGGGGTCCCAAGGATGTCCCCCTGGGGAAGGCGAGCAGGACCCCAAAGGGAAGGCTGCTGCCTGCCCGGCACCTCCAGCCTGCGGCAGGTTGGGGGCAAAGCCGGGCTGTGCCGGGGGGGCCACGGCTCTATAGAGGGCTCTACAGGGTGCCGGGCTGGGGGAGCGGGGAGTTGCGGGACCGTGGACTGGACTGGACTGTCTCCCCCCTCTCGCAGGCCAACCTGCCGCTGCTGCAGCGGGAGCTGCTGCACTGCGCCCGCATGGCCAAGCAGACGCCGGCCCAGTACCTGGCGCAGCACGAGCAGCTGCTGCTGGACGCCAACGCGTCTTCTCCCATCGACTCCTCCGAGCTGCTCCTGGAGGTGGGCGAGAGCGGCAAGAGGAGGACGCCAGACAGGTGCGAGCCGGGACGGGCGCGTGGGGTATTTTTTTGGGGGGGGGGAGACATGCACGCATCCTTGCCACCCCCTCCTCGGGGGACCGACCTCCTCTCCTCCACCCAGGACCAAAGAGAACGGTTTGGACCGAGACCCTCTGCACCCCGAGCACCTCAGCAAGCGGCCGTGCACCATGAGCCCGGCGCAGCGCTACAGCCCCAGCAACGGGCTGAATCACCCCCCCAACGGGCTGGGACACCCCCCCCCCGCCGCTCCCCCTCTCCCCCAGCACTACCGCCTGGAGGACATGGCCATGGCGCACCATTACCGCGACGCCTACCGTCACCCCGACCCCCGGGACCTCCGCGAGCGCCAGCGACCCACCGGTGAGTGGTGGCATCCCCCGTGTGCCGGGGCTGGGGGGGACACTGGGGAACACACACACACACACGCTGCCCCAGGGAGAGGGGTGCTGCAGGGGGGCTGACCCCCACCCCGCGCTTGCCTTGCAGCGGTGCACGGGACGCGGCAGGAGGAGGTGATCGACCACCGGCTCACCGACCGGGAATGGGCGGAGGAGTGGAAACACCTCAACAACGTAAGTAATGCCCCCCCCTCCCCCCAAAGCCATCCCGTGGGGCTGGCATGAGTGCTTTCCCCTGGCTTTGCCCTCCATCCCCACTGTGTGTCCCCCCCCAGGGCTTTTCTCCCGAGCATCCTTTGCTCCCCGCAGCCAAAATGGCACACCGGCCCCGGCACAGCCTGGCATAATCTAAATCCCCCCTGTTCTAGCACCAGCCCCCCCAGCTGCTTGCAGCAAAGCCCCCCCCCGCCCCAAACTTGACGTTGCCTCCCCCCCCGCAGCTGCTGAACTGCATCATGGACATGGTGGAGAAGACGCGCCGGTCGCTGACGGTGCTGCGGCGGTGCCAGGAGGCCGACCGCGAGGAGCTCAACCACTGGATCCGGCGCTACAGCGATGCCGAAGACATGAAGAAAGGCAGCCCCCCCTCCGCCCGCCCCCACAACAGCTCCTCCGCCTCGGAGGCACCCCAGTTAGGTATTGACCCCCGGGGCCACGGGGTGCGTTCGGGGGGGGGCTGCGCTCCTCTCCGGGGCGCCCGTGCCGTTCCCCCGGGGGTCCGGCGCTGCCGGCGGGTGGGTTCGAAGAGGACGGCGTCTCCTAACGGCGTTGCCCCCTCTCCCGTCGCAGACGCTCACCGGGAGTTCGCGCCGCGGCCCCTCTCCGGGTACATGCCAGAGGAGATCTGGAGGAAGGCTGGTGAGTGCGGGGCGGGTACCGGCGCCCATCGGTGTGCTGAGTTCGCAGGGTCTCTGCCCCATCCCCTTCCCCACTCCGTGTCGGGGTGCCGGCGGGGCTGGAGAAGGGGGTCAGGGTGGGTTTGGCGCGCAGGGTGGATGCTGGCAGCCGTCCCACGGCGCTGCCGCAGAGGGGGACGCGCAGAACCGGGGCTGGGGTGCCGGCACACCCCGTGCCACGCTCGGCCGCCTTCCTTCCAGAAGAAGCTGTGAACGAGGTAAAGCGTCAGGCCATGTCCGAGCTGCAGAAGGCCGTGTCGGATGCCGAGCGGAAAGCCCACGAGCTGATCACGACGGAGCGAGCCAAGATGGAGCGAGCCCTGGCCGAGGCCAAGCGCCAGGCTTCGGAGGACGCCCTGACCGTCATCAATCAGCAGGAGGACTCGAGCGAGGTGGGGGCCGGGGGGGACAGGGTCGGTGGCAGCAAGGGCAGGTTTGGGACCTGCTCCTTTTGCAATCAAGTTTTCAACGTCTGTGCTTGCAAGCGTGGGTAGCGGGGGGGCTGCGGCAACACCACGGGATGGGAAGAAAAGGGGATTTCTTGCAGCGAGCTGGGGATGGAGCGCACGGTCAAGCATGCGGGTGCATGGTCCGGGACAAGGTGCATGGTCCAGGTTGATGTGCGTGGTCCAGGATGGGGGTGCACAGTCTGGAACAAGGTGCACGGTCCAGGATGGAGAGGCACGGTCCGGAATGCTCTACGTGGTCTGGGATGATGTGCATAGTCCAGGATGGGGGAGCACAGTCTGGGATGATGGAGCGCAATGGTCAAGGATGGGGGTGCACGGTCTGGGATGGGGGCGCACGATCCGGAGCTGAGGCTCGGCTTTTGCATCCCCGCAGAGCTGCTGGAACTGCGGACGCAAAGCGAGCGAGACCTGCAGCGGCTGCAACACCGCTCGCTACTGCGGCTCCTTCTGCCAACACAAGGATTGGGAGAAGCATCACCACGTCTGCGGGCAGACTCTGCAAGGGCTGCCGGCCCCCGCCGCCCCCGCCGCCGGTGTGGGGCTGCCGCCGGGTCCGGGCCAGCCCGACGGGGTGGCCACCATCGCCAGCAGCCCCAGCGAGACGGGCTCGGCGGCCGCTTCCCGCGCCGGCACGCCGGCCACCCCGGCTCCGCTGGAGAGCGCGTCCCGCTGAGCCGCCCTCGGACTGCCGCCGCCGCCGCCGCCGCTGCCGCCGCCGCTGCTACCACCGCTCTCCAAAAGACACGGACTGCACTCGATGCAATTTCCTCAGCTACCTGACTCGTGTGACCTCCGAAACGACCTCTCTAGCTCTCACAAATAATCCTCACGGATCCTCAAACTGGGCTTTAAGTGGAGTTAAGGCAAATACCGGTCTTCTCTGTTCTCTCTTTGGTCTTTGTTTTGGCTTTTTTTGGTTGGTTTTCTATCTGTTGGGGGATTGCGGTTCGGGTTTGGTTTTGGTTTTTTGTTCGGGTTTTTTTGTTTGGTTTTTTTTTTTTTTCTTTTTTTCTTTCCAGATGAGGGATTTGGCTGTAGCCTCACCACGCAGTGACGTGGGGAGAGGTTGGCCCAGCCCTGGCCCACATTGGCGCTGCCAAGGGGCTCGCTTGCAGGAGGAAAGAAACGTCTTTTCCTCGTCTCTCTTTTCCTTGTTTTTTCTTTTTTTTTTTTTTTGTAAAAAAAAATAAAGAAAATAAAAAAGAAAACGTCGGACTCTTTGGCTTTAAGTAAGAAATTGTAAAAAAGGAAAAAAAAGAAAAAAAAAAAGAAAAAATCCAAAAACCAGACGACGCCAAGTCAAGCCGCGTGACGGACGCTCACCTGTAACTACCTTGCTAGCTAGCCAAGAACAGACCAGACTCACCTCTGCTCCAAAGGAAATCCAAAACCAAGGAAGATCCAAACGTCTCTCCACTGCCAAAGTTCGTTTCGTTCTGTTGTCGCTTCCTTCCCCTCCCCGTAAGGATGGACGGACACGCCCCTGGGGCTTTAAAGAGTTTCTATTAAAATAAAGCAAAAAAAAAGGTGTTTTTTTTAAAAAAAGCAAGCCTCCGAGGCGTGGGAGGGGGAGATGGTGGCTGAGAACCGCCCGGGTGGGCACAGCTGGAGCTGGCACATCTCTACCTCTGCCCGCCGCCGCCCTGGAAAAAGAGAATAAGAAAAGAGATTAAAAGACAGATTTTGGGTTTCTCCCTTCCCGAAGCCGTCGGGGGCCGCCTGCGGCCGGATCCCCCCCAGCCCCTCGCTGCCGGGCTGCTCTCACACCCCATGTCGGATTTATTTTGCAAGGATTTTTAAGAGGAAAAAGGAAAGGAAAGGAAAGCGAGCGCCACCTCCTTCCTGGCCGAGGAGGCAGCCAAGGACGATGTCGATTATTTTGTATTTCTCGCATCATTGTACAAAGCGCAGAGGACGGGAGTGCAATACGGAAAGTCCCCCGGCTCCGAGAGGAGGGAAGCCCCGCACGGGGCAGGAGTGCTGTACGCTAATGTGAATGTAAATAGTGTTTTGCAGAGGTCCAAAAATTAATAATAATAATGATAGTGATAATAATAAGAGACATTTGCCAAATAAAAGATGATGAGAACCCGCTGGAGGCTGTGGCGTGGGGGAGCGAGGCTGGCCGGAGGCGAACAGAAGTCGTGTGCTCGATAGGAGCTGTAGTTTTTCCGCATTTGCAAAAACCATCCTGTGTGTTTTTTGTAGGGGAGGAAGAGGAGGGAAGGGCTTGGGGCCGGGTCGGTTGTGTTGCCGGTCACCCAGGGGCCCAGCTGCGGCTGCCTTCTGCGGCAGCCGTGCCGTGCCGTGCCGTGCTGTGCCGTGCCACGCTGCAGCAGAGCTCGGTGCATGGGGGACCCCCGAGGCAACGTTACCGGCCCTATGCCACCAGCACCGAGCCCTGCTGCAGGTTTCTGTGCACCCCAAGGTCTCGGTGCATCCCCCCCGGGGGGGGCATCTGTGCACCCTGAGACCTTGGTGCATCTCCCCGGGGGGGTTCCGTGCACCCCAAGTCTTCGGTGCATCCCCCCGGGGGGTGTTCTGTGCACCCCGAGGCTGGGAGCTTTGCTGGGTGCCCCTCAAGTGACTGTTCACTTTATTTATGGTGTGACATATGTAATATTGTCTATTTTTCTTACGTTTCCTGAGAAGAGGTAATATATAAGAGTATTGCAGATGCACCTGCTGCGGGGCCGCCTGCTCTCCTGGGTGTCCGTCCCGTCCCTGCCCTTCCCACCGCGCGTGTCCCCGGCCCCGCTCCGCGCTGGGGCTCTGCCTCTCTACCTCCGCCTCGCCGGGAAACCGCGGACGAGAGCATTTCCACAGAGACTGCTCTCGTTTCCACTCCCTTCTGTTTTGCTTTTTTTTAATTATTATTTTCGTCGTCTTTTTTTTTTTTTTAAATAATAATAAAAATACCCTACAGAACCTTGTATTGAAACCAAAAGCCGAGGGAGGGAGGGGACAGGCGGTGCGGCACTAGCAGACGTCCAAACCAGAACGACAGCTTTAAAGTGTAATATTTCCCAAAAAAATTAGTGATGCGGGGAGGACAGCAGCGGCGGTGCGGCCGCGGGGCCGGAGTGATGCGGGTGCAGAGGGGGCCGTGGCGGCCGGGGAGGCTCTGGCTGGAGCAGTGGGCGCTTCCGTGGGGTTTTGCTCCAAAATGGTGTTGGAGCGTGTGGGGGGCCAGGGGATGCGTGACCCATGCCGCGTCCTTCGGTGGCTTTGTGGCATCTAGGAGATGGCAGACGGATGAGCCTCGTGGTGCCGGTGCAGCCTGGCCGGTGGGAAGGGACACCCCAGTGGCTGTGGGCAGTTCAGGGACGCCGGGTTGCCCAGGCACAGTCCTCTGCTGGATCGGGTCCCCGTGGCCGCCCACAGCTCCCCTTCTTGGGTTTTTCCCCCCTCAATCATGGATGGGGATGGGGGACGGTGTTGGAGGTGTGGGGACAGCCTGCCCGAGGTCCCGGTCCCCGGGGGGGAGGCAGAGCCCAGGGTGCTGAGTGCTGGGTGCTGGCTGCGGCACCAGGCTGGAGGAGGTGGCAGGAGAGACGTGGCTCTCCTCCGGCACCGAGAGTGGCACCGGAGCCCCATCCCCGGCTCCTTTCTCACGTTCCCAACCCGAAATCCCAGCTGAAACCAAAGTGCCGCATCCCAGCGAGGCAGGGCACCCCGGAGCGGGGGTCCCACACCTGCCTGGGCTTTGCTCCATCACTGTCGGAGCCCCCCACAGCCTCTCCTTGCCCTCCTCCTCTGGGGCCTGCTGGGGTCCCCCCTTCTCCTCGGGGTGCCCCCCTGGATCCCAGTGGGTTTGAGGTTGGGAACAAGATGCCACCTTATTCCCAGGTCCTAGGAACCGTGCTGGGGTGTCCCCACCGTGGTGCCAGCGCCGGGGGCTCCTCCGATGCCAACCCAACGCCACGGCCCCGGGCGGGGGGTGTCGTGCCACCGTCCCCACTCGCTCACGGCTGCACGGGCAGCACCGGTTCCCCGGTCCCGTGGGGGGCTGAGCCCTGCCCGCATCACCCTGCCAGCCCTGGGGATGGGGACACCGGGGCATGGGGGTCCTCGGGGGGAGCTGGAAACCAGAGCCCCCCACCAGGGCCGGGTGGGCACGGCGGCAGCCTGCCCTGCCCTGTTGTGTGGGTTTTGGGGGCCAGTCCAGAGAGATGACGTGTTAGGACTTTCCTTCGGCATGCTGTCCCCCCCCCTTGCTGTTTCCCGCTTTCTCTAAGTGTACTGTATGTTTGACCTGTGAAAGATGTAAACTTTATGATTCAGGTTCTGTCTGTTCTTAACTCTGTATCTGTGTAATAAAGACAATTTAATATCAACCGGAGGCTCCGTAGCCTGGGCTTGTGCTGGGTGCCCTCGCCCCACTCTCCCGGCAGCGCCCTGCACCCCGTGCCCCCAACCCTGGTGGGGTTCATTATAACCCTGGGGTCGGTCACTGCCCCTCGTCCGGCTCTGAGGAGGGGTGTCCACGGCGGGTTGTCCCCAGGGAACCCAAAGGGATGTCCCCTCCTGGCTGCAGATGCTGCACCCCCTCTGGGTGCCCCGCTGCTCCCCCCTGTGCCAGGGGCAGCCGCTAGGAGCTGGCTGCGGTCTTCAGCACCACCAGCGGGGTCGGTGGACACGGAAGGTCCCCAAACTCGGGGGGGGCCGTGCCCCCGCCTGGCCACGCGTGTCCCCGGGTGCACACGCGTGCTCGCTGCCGCCCCCGGGGCTCGAACCCTCGGCCCCAGAGTCACGGCTGGGCAGGGCCGCCTCCCCCCCGCCCTACCGGCACGGGGCGGGGCCTGGCGGCGCGCTCTGCCCTGATTGGCCCCTGATGTATGAAAGTGGCGCGCCGGCGGGAGAGGCGCACGTGGTGGCGGGAGATCCGCACGTGTTGCCGTTCCGCTGGTTCCTGCCGGCTCCGCGAAGGCAGCGCAGCATGTCTGGGGGCCGGGTGAGGTGGGTCCGGGGCGGTGGGAGGCCTGGGGCTCCCCGGGCTACAGCGGGGTCAGCTTCCTGCTCATGGGTGGGTGAGTTTGTCCCTCTGTGGGCTCAAACAAAGAGCCCAGGGCTGGAGGAGTGCGGGTTTGCCTTTGGTTGGGTGAGGCAGGGTTTCCTGCTGCTCCCTCTGTGCAGCCTGTGAGCTCTGCTGGTGGGGCAGGTCATGTCGCCTCTTCCTCTTCCCTGCCAGCAGGCTGTGATGTTTGTGCCTGTTTGTGGGGTTTTTTTTTCACCCAAGGGAAGCTGCTTCCAGGTTCCCTCTGCAGCCTCCCCTGAGCTGGGAGGTAGCTCAGTAAGAACTGGAGACCTTTCAGTAGCCCTCACTCCTGCAGTTCTGGGGTCTTGCTGCAAGCCTGCCTGCAGCACCAAGAGCAAACTGCTTTGGTGGCACCTGTTCAGCCTTCTGCTGGAAGCAACCTTAAAGCTTTTGCCCGGCTGGCGTTCTACTTTAGGTTCTATGTTAAATGGCTTTTTGCCCCTGTTCCCGCCCAGTCCTCTCTTCCTGGACACTTCAGGGATCTGGTGGCAGGACCCGCCATCCCTGGCAGCAGTGGAGGCGTCCTGGGATGTGGCAGAGATGGCAGCTCTGAGGAAGGCTGCAGATGGTGACTCGGACCTGAGCCACCTGGAGGGAGACAGTGCAGAGGAGCTGGCTGTGCCGGACCCAGTGAGTGCCTGGCTGAGTGTGGAATCAATTTTCCCTGTTTCTCTAAGGAAATGGGAAACTTTCTACACCTTTCTTCAAGCGCTTTCAAAAATAAAGAATAAGAATAATCTTGGGCCCCTGATGTTAAAACCCCTGAGCTGAGAAGCTGGAAATGGAATTGTTACTCTCCTGCTGTTTAGCTTTCACTGCTGAGATGTCTGCCTGGCTGAGTGAGAGTAAATGGCTCCTGTTCGTCACCAGCTTAAATCCCCGGCTCCCTCCGGCAGCTCTGGTGCTGCTGGTACACCTCTGCTGCAGCACACGCTGCTTTGCAAGCAAGCGTGGGAAAGGAAATATTTACCTGTTTTTTCTCCCCAGTGAAGCTGGGAGCTGTCCCCTTGTTTGTGGGACAGGCTGTCGTCCCCAGCACCAAGCCCACCCTTGTCCCCAGTCTGGAAGGCCACTGCTGGTGGAGGTGCATGCTGTGCAGCACTGCAATGTCCCAGCCCAGGGTGGGGACCGGGGTGGGGGTGTCCCTGCTCTCTGTGCTGCTCATGCAAGTCTTGGTTTGGGTTTCAGGAGCTGGAGGCCATCAAAGCCAGAGTGCGGGAGATGGAGAAGGAGGACGAGAGGCTGAAGGAGTTGCAGCTGGAAGCTGAGAGCCGCCTCATCATGAGCTCGGAGGCAGGTATGGGCTGTCCCTGGGTGCTGCTGTCCCCCCAGGGACACCTCTGGGGCACAGGGTGGCAACTGGAGCCAGAGCATGTGGCTCTGCCTCTCCTGGCAGCCTGGGACTGCACACGTAAGGTGGGTGAGGGACGGGGTCCCAGGCGTGGTGTGATGCTAATGCAGGTTATATCCACTCTTACCTCCTACCTTTGCAGGCCAAGATGCAGTAAATTAATTTAATTAAATTTAATTCAGTTAAGTAACTGAGTTTAGCACCAACAGCCCCAGTAGAGCAGTCACCCTGTGGGTCTCTTTTGTGAAGAGGGAGGGGGCAAGGGGATGGAGGAGGAGGAGGAGGCAGCAGAGTGGGGATTTGGGTATGCCCAGACATGACCGGGCACCTGAGGAGCTTTGCAGTGTGTCAGCTCGGTGGTGGCCGTGCTGGGAGCAGACCTTGCACGGACAGACGTGCCTCTGGTCGAGGGCTCCTGCGACTCCGTCCGGCACAACCCCTTGTCTCTGCAGGTCTCTTCCCAAACATGACTCAGGAGAAGATGGAGGTCGACCAGCGATCCATCTATGTGGGCAATGTAAGTTGGAGACCCTGGAGCAAAGCCCACCTCACTGCTCCTTGCCCAGCTGGACGTATGTCCGAGATCCCTAGCATGGGGGTCCACCTGCCCCCACACCGAAGGCTGGCTGGTCGCATCCCAAATGCTTCTCCTCTGCCCAGCCCAGACTGGGAATGTGGCTCAGCATCTGCCCATGATCCTCAGTCACTTGCAGATAATCTGTTGCAAGTGTCAGCTCCCCAAAATACCCCGCTGGAAGCTGTGGGTCGTGCAGTGTTGCTTGTTCCCTCAAAGAGGGGGGGGGGGCGTCTCTTGGATTTGGGTTTCCAGGCTGGAGCATTCAGCTGGAAGGGTCTCCTGAACCTGAGGAGATGATGAAGCTGTGGTGGCAAGGTGTGAGTGGGGTCAGCTGGGGCCTTTGCCTCCCACGATGGTGTGTGAATGCAGACCCATGAGCGGGGGGGGACCGGCTGGTGGTGCTGGAGGGGCTGGAACTGTTGTTGCAGGTTGATTACGGGGGCACAGCGGAAGAGCTGGAGTCTCACTTCAACAGCTGTGGGCAGATCAACCGAGTGACCATCCTCTGCGACAAGTTCTCAGGGCATCCCAAAGGGTCAGTACTGTCTGCAGGGGCTGGGATCGGGATCTTGAGGGTGCTCCCCTGTGCTCCCCAGCCTTTGGGAGCAGTGGGGTGTCTCTGGGGCTCTGCTCACCCTGTCCCCTTGCAGGTATGCCTACATTGAGTTTGAGGAGAAGAGCTCAGTGAAGGCTGCAGTGGAGCTGGACGAGAGTGTGTTCAGAGGCCGTGTCATTAAGGTAAGTGCTGGATGAGGCCCTGGGGTGGTGCATCCATCCCTCCCAGCCCCATGTGCATGGGGCTGTGCCAAACCCCAGTGCCACCCGCTGCCTTCCAGGTGCTGCCCAAGAGGACCAACATGCCGGGCATCAGCACCACTGACCGTGGGGGCTACCGGGGCCGCTTCCAAGCCCGGGGAGGGCTAGCCCGGCGGAGAGGCTACTACGGAGGGCAACACCTGAGGGTGCGAGGGAGGACATACAGGTGAGCAGCCGGGCAGGGTGGTTTCTTGCGTATTTGGGTCAAGATCCCTGTGGAGCAGGGTGTCCCCAGGGTGGGGATAGCTGTCCCTCACTCTGGCCGTGCTTAGCTTCATACCTCCCACCCTGGCATGGACAGGAGGATGGAGGAGGGCTCCGTCAGGAGTATCCTCCTGGAGACCTGTGCTAGAAATGTCTCCTGCCCATCATATGCTGTTAGCATCACCCCGGTGTCTGGCAGGAGCCTGGCAGCTGGTCCAGCTGGGACATGGGCACCTCAGCAGGGACTGTGGGCTGCCGAGAGGGAGGAGGACTGAAGTGAGCAGTCACCAATGTCACGGCAGACCCATCCCCGCTGCTGTCCCAGCATCCCTCGCATCCCCAGTGCAGGCCTGGAGCTATTCTCCGGCACACCTCCTGCTGCTTGTGCATCCGTGAGCTCACTGCGGATTAGCTTCAATGATGCCCCGGCCCTTTTGGCCCTGCAGGAGGAAGCAGAGAAGAGCTTTGAGGGTGGAAAAAACACCTGGAAATGTGCTGCTGTCCCCCCCATCCCTGCAGGGATTTTTGGGGGGTGGTGAGTGGGCAATGTACTCCCAGCCTGACCAGTCCCAGAGCTGTGCCTGGCTTTGGGGCTCCCCCATCTTTTGGGTGTTCAGTCTAGGTTAGCTGGGGCAGAAGGGTGAGTCCCACCTCTTGGAGGGGTGAAGGAGCAGGTAGCTGTGCTTTTTGGCACAGCTGACCTCTCAGCTGAGCAATGCCCTGGTGCTTTAGAATGCTATTTTTGTTCTTGTTTAGGGGTCGGGCAAGGCTGCTGCCTTGGTATTTTCCGTACTAGAAAGGACTGGACTGCCCTGGTGATGCCGATGGGACTGAAATGAGGTGGGATTGGAGAGATTTAAAAATATGCCTACCCAAGCCAAAAAAGATTAATTTTAAAAATGCCATCTGCCTGGCCGTGAGGATTACCGGTGAGGCAGCTGTGTGCCAGGCTGCGGGAGGGAAGACTGGATCCACTCCACCCGCACATCAGCCGGATCCCTGCCAGCATCCCTGGAGGGGCTCACCTTAGCTTTGCTTAGGGGATTGCATTGTCATCAAGAACAGTCTCATTCCAGAGAATACCCTGGCCTGGGAAGGGAAGAGCTTTCCCAGACCATCAGTCTCATCCTCATTCCATAGAGAAGGGCCATACCGGAGGATTTGGTTTGGCTTCCAGGTGTCCAAATGCCCTCTGCCCCACCGTGAGGGCAGAGCTGTCCTGCTCAGCATGTGAAGCACCCTCAGCTTTGCCAGATATTTCTAAAAGAGCTGGATGCTGCTTTCTCTTGCCCATAAGAAGATCCTAAAGACCTTTCCAAAGACCACTTTCTTTTCCAAATCGGTGCAGAAAGTCTTGGGTTGCAGCCGTAGATCTGACTGCTGGGGAGCTTTTCCTTCATCAGCCTTGTGGATTTCTGACCTTGCTCTTGGGGAGAGGATGGAGCCTAATGATGTGGTTTGGGTCTGGTTTTTAGCTTGCTGCTGCTGTTGTACATGTAACAACTAGGAGAGGGAAAAAGCATCCCTTGCTGTTTCTCTGGAAGCCTCTGTATCTCTGTGGTGGTTAAACAAGACCTGGGTGTCACAAAATCCTTCCCCTTTTTTATTTCAGAAGTCAACAAACCCCCTCTTACCCCCTCCTGCTTTCATTCCAAAGCTACAGGGATCAAAGGGCGCTGCCAACTCATCATTTTACTTTATTTCTAGCAGTAGCAGTACTACAAAATCATCCACTGTTGCAAATTTGGTATGATCTTCCTCTTTACTCCTGTCACCATTCTTGCTCCAGATCCCTGTTTGGGAATGGCGTGAGCCCAGCTGAACTAGAGGGTCAGGACTGAAGTGCACCACAGGAGCTGGGTACTGGGAAACAACCGCTGCCTGACACTTCCCCTTCCTGCTGATCTTGCATTTATGAGCTCTGAAACCTCTTGTTTTTAAAGGAGAAACTTTGTGTTCAAAGAGGCAGGCTGCAAACACCAGCAGACAGTGTTACTGTGTGAAGTTCTGCATTGAAATCAGTTTTATTATGTAATTCTCACACTAATCTTTCGGGATCCTTGGTTAGGATACCTCTAACCCAGATGCAACAGATGCAACTGACTCCTAAAGCAGCTTTTCACAGCTCAGGCGGCATTGCCAGGCTAAAAATCCCACTCTTTTTTTTTTTTTTTCCCTTTAAGATCTCAAGATTTTTTTTAAAGCTTGGGGCCTTAACTCTTCATGGTGTGTTGATTTTGCACTTTGCCCAGTGTGCACTATGCTGCTGAGACTGGCCTTGATCTGAGCTACCCTTAGGCTTAGACTATAAAACAGGCTTTTTCTAGGGCTTTAAACTTTCCATTTAGTAGCTTTGTAAATTTTTGAGACTTAATTTTTAACAGAAACTACTTTGGGGTGTTTGGACTCTTGTGGAAGGGGAAATACTGAGCTCCATATCTCTGAGTGAAAAGAGTGAAGACTTTTATATGGATGTTTCGGAATAGCAGTGTACAGCTGTGCCTTGTTTAGATGGTGGGAGAGGCTTGAACACTTCAATCTCCCATTATTTGACAGTTTGTTGTTGATTAAATGTATTTAAGTTCTGTTTGAGAAGGTATTGTAAATGTCACTTATTTTTAAAATAAATGATCCTGCTGTGTGAATTTCATCTGCAGCAAGACCGTGCTGGCTGTGAACTGACACTCTATGCTGACCTGGTTTTCTCCAGGCTTCTTGTATCCTTTGGAGCTGTGCAGCTTTTTTTTTTTAGCTACGTTTTATGTATTTTTTAACTGATTAGGTGCTTGAAGCACAGACTGCTGCCTGTGGGGCAGGAAAGACTTGGGAGTAGAGGTGTGTGAAAAGCACCGAGTAGCTGCTCAGTGCCTATGCCTGCCTGCATTACCTCTGCTGAACTTGCTGTAGCTGCATAGTGTGAGCACACTGCACAAGCGATTAAGAAGCTGGGATGCTCTTCTAGTCTAGTTTGTATTTTTTTCTATATAAATACCTGCTATTGATTTAGCAGTCTTTAATTAGAACAGCAGGGAGCTGCAGGGGGATGAGATGCTAATAGAGATTAGTTTGGGATGAGCCAGGCAGCTGTGCAATCCTGATGTCTTAATCTCTTGGTGTGGATTTATCCCAGCTGCACTACCTGTGGTCCTGACCTGGGCTAGAAATAACTGTTAAGTCTGCCTGGCCTGTCTGAATGAGGTGCAAAGTGATAACAGCAAATACTGTCAAATGTGAGTCACCCAAAGATCTTTCCCAGGAAGGCAAGATCAGTGTAGGGCTTAATCAGGTTCAAGGTGGTGCTTTGAGACCAGCTGTTTGCTGTCTGCCAGAGCTTTCTCAAGTACATAAACAGTGGCTGGGGTTGTAGAGAAACCTGGAGCCTTCAGCTGACTTGCAGAACTTTCTCTTTCCAAGAACTAATGGAGTAAGTACATACAGATCTGAGCACTCCCAGCTAAGGAAAAACAGGACAAGGAGCCCAAGTATATTTGAATTAAGCATTGCTTGTGATGTTCTTGTCAGAATGAATAGTCCTGAGCAGCAGTGAAGTGGGCTGGCACAGAGCAAAAGGAGTACTGTTGCTGATGTGCTCCTCCTGCTTCAGAGGAACTGCTCTGAAGCACCAGTACTTCAGAGGAACAGTGTCACTCTCTGCATCTCAGCTGACTGAAATCTAGGTTGACCCTAATAATAATCTCTTAGCTGTCTCTTGTGCAGCTGTGCTTGCTCTAATCACAAGCACAGCAGGAACTGCTGTTTTTACACAAAACCCAATTTCTACAGCAACATGTGAGTTACACAGAGGCACAGCTGCATACATTTCTGTAGGGAACAAACCTCCTGTCTGACACAGCTGACCTTCCTGAAGGAAGAGCTGGCTCTCACATGTTACCTGAAGGCATGAAGCTGAACCGTGACTTCTGTGCTATACTCAGGTTTGCTAGAGTAGAAATCCATGCTAACCTTGCAGGTGCCAAGTTTATTTTACATAGAATAAATTTAAAATATTGCACAGAACGAAGACAATATATACATCACTTTGTAGGCACACTCCTGTACATGGGGAATGTTCTCAACACTCAGATGAGAAGGGGCAGAGCTTCAGCACACCTGCATCATCATGGAGTTCACCATATTATCAAAAGCCCTAGAGAAGGAAACGAACACAGAATATTAAAGGAAGCAGCTAGTTCTGCACAGCAAATCCCTTGTAACAAAACCAATGGCTAACAATGCCTCTTACTGGTTAACAAGCTAGCTTTCCATAAGCAGAATACATGGTTTTACTCTTTTAACTATAGCATACTCTTTAACTAGAACATTGTGTAAATAATGACTTTTAACTAAGCTGAAGTAATGGCAGGTCTCATCCTGGTTGTAGACCTGCCTCAGTGAAGTGTAAAAGAAGTTGTTCTTGCCTAGGCAATAGAAACTCCCAACATTATTAAAGTTCCCTGTGACATTACAGATGAGAAATGGGGGGCACTGGCCCTCACATGTGAGGAATTACATGTGCTGAATGCCCATCTGTCCTTACCCCAGGATAAGCCCTGGACAAGAGCAGTTGTTCACTCTTTAACTTGCTCTACTTACCTACATTTCTTTTCCTATTTATCTATGAAACAGGCAATTTTTTCTCCCCAAGAAATTAATTTTCTTGAGTCAATGTTTCCAATGCCAGTTCTGAGGTGGGAGTGAGTTCAGTGTAACTTCTCATGAGAGTATCAGTTTTCTGTTATGCAGTAATGGCCCAAAGACAACACAGCTGTTCTCCATTTAGACAGTTAGAGCATGCACATTTGAACTGGTCAACCACAGAGGTTATGCTCTTGGTCCTGTTACATCATAGGTGCACTGCAAGTTCCAGAAAGATGACAAAGATCAGAAAGATCAGTATGGTCAGCCCACTTACCTGGAATGGATACGGTCTCCAGGGTTATAAAAAGGGTTACACATTATGTCCGTATATGAATTATGCAGCTTTCGGAACATCTGAAAAGGGATTGTAGTTTAATTAATTTTTTTTGCTTCTCAGCACTTTATGAATAAGCGGAAGTAGCAAAAACACTGATGTGGCAAGTTGTGCTCTGATTTCCTGCACTTACACTGCGGATCTCATTGTCTCGAAGTGCTGTGTTTGAAGAATCCACCACCATAACAAACTTCACCTTCGAATTTGTCACGTAGCCATATCTGTGCAGCTGTTAAGGCATGTGCTTCTGACACACCAGAGCCTGGCAAAGCAACTGAAACAAGGCTGGAATACACTCAAAGAAACAAGCTGAAAGCAAACATGACGTTCTTGCTGTGCCCAGCACATAACTAGGACTAGATGAGGTAAGCAAGACACTAGATTGCAGGCACTGTATCCCCTTTCTCCCTGACTTCTGCCATCTCTGATAACTCCATGTCAAGCTCACTCCTATGGTGGCCAGTAAGGCATGCCTTGCAATTTCAGAAGCAGCCTCCCACTAGCTATTTTGGTGAGGGTTTCTGTCTTTCTAAGAACCATTTTAATGACACAGCCACTTTATTTATTCTTGTTTGGGAAGCCACAATCAGAGGGGTGGAGATCTTCTAATATCAGCCAGCGTGACTGACCCGAGACTTTAAAAATTAACAACCTGTTTATGAAAACCCAGAAATCAGGTATGCTGATAATTTCCATCTGTGGGATTCGGAGAAAAAGCCAAAGAAAGTTCAAAAGATCAACTCTGTGATTTAAAAACATTGGGGATGCTGTGGCCATGGACTACAGATTTTAGAGAAATCAGACCACACGCCTGGGATTTAGGTACTTGACCAGAGACACCTTCATACTCCTGCTACTTTCACTGGTGTTATTAAAGGGTCTAACCTTTGTTCTAGTCACAGTCAGCTGCTGAACTGGCCAAGGCACCAAACCTGAACCTTTACGTGACAAACTGGTCAGTGAACAAGTCTGTATATTTTCTGCTGATGTCTTTAACATGGCATCAAGTAGGAAGAGAGGTTTCCCACGTGGAGCCCCTCATAAGAAAGAGCATAAAAATACATAATGGCATGGCAAAAGGCATTAGAAAGATACACCTTGTAGTCTTCAGTGGGGTAGAGGAGCCCTAGGTACAGTTCCCTCTGATCTACAAGGGCCTTGCCCATCGCAGAGATCTTCTCATCCACAACATCGAGGGAAGTGTGCACGGTGTAGTGGAACTTCAGCTCATTTTCAGTTGGAACGCTCCGGATGTACAGGGGGTAGTTCTGAGGAGGAGAACTAATTATGCTAACTAGGACTGGCCACTCTGCTGTGTAAGTGACTGCTGATGCCATAACAGTGCTTTCACCCAAAGAATTGCTGCTGTCAGAGTAAGCTATTTTAACCATTTAATGTTCACAGCTGTCACAGCTTTACACCTTGCAGCGCTGGTGGAGCAGATCAGTCTCCATACACCAGTGGCAGGAGAATCATTGCACAGGCACTGCACAAGGCTCAGGTCTCTCCACTGCTTGACCTGTCCCCTTGCCCCACCAGAGCCTGTCCCCAGCTCTTTCTGAGGAAAACCCTTCTCCTCTCCTGGCAGCAGGACACCATAGACCACCCTCACACTGTCCCTGCGCTCGCTGCCCCAGCTCCCTCTGCCCTGGTCCCAGCCTGCTCAGCCCACTTCAACCTCCAGTGTCTGCCCCGTTCGCCCTGTATCTGCCAAGGCTCTGGCCTGCTCCCCTCACCCCCGTTCAGGCCCCACAACCTGAGACCCTGCCCTGGTCCCCTCACTCCTACCCCACAACCTCACCTGGCCCCACCGCCCTGCTCAGGGCCCACGATCGGAAACCCAGCCCTTCTCCCCTCACCCTTCCTCAGGCCCCACAACCTGAGACCCAGCCCCACTCCCCTCACCCCTCCTCAGGCCCCACAGCTCCACCTGACCCCCCTGTCCCCCTCAGGCCCCACAACCCGAGACCCAGCCCCACTCCCCTCACCGCTCCTCAGGCCCCACAGCTCCACCTGCCCCCCTTGTCCCCGCTCAGGCCCCACAACTCGAGGCCCACCCCCGCTGTCCCTCGCTCCCGCCCCACCTCCTTAGCGATCACGGCGATGCAGACCGCCATCTTGTCCCCACCTCCGCCGTCCCCTCCGCTCCGCCCCGCCCCTCCCGCGCGTCACGTGAGGCGAGAGCGGGCGGCGCTCACGTGACGCGAGCGCGGAGGGGCGCTCACGTGACGCGCGGGGGGCGGCGGTTGCCATGGCGAGGAGGGTGCTGGTGCCCCTCTGCCTGTGCTGGGCCTTGGGCCCCGCTGCGGCCTCCGCGCCCCCAAACCTCCTCCTCCTCTTCATGGACGACGTGAGTGGGGCCGGGGGGGGGTGTCCCGGGGGACGGGACACTTGTCACTGGGGGGCAGCGGCCCGTGTCACTGGGAGAAAGTCATTTTGGGGGGGGACACACACACTGAGGTGCGTGGTAGGGTGGAGGGAGGGGACGGTGGTCACCGGGGAGGGGGCTCTGTTTGTGACTAAGAAGGGGGCTGGGTGTCTCTCCGCAGAGCGGGGCTTGGGTTCCTGGGAAGGGGGTCACTGTGGCTGAGGGAAATTGGGGCCTGGGCTCCATAGAGTGCTTGTCACGGGGTGTGGGCTGTGGGGGGGCTTGCCATTGGGGTGAGAGAAGTGCCCTCGTGGTGAGGTGGGGTCCCAGGGCTGGTGGAGGGGCTCCCGTGGTGGCCCACCCTGTCCCAGGCTCTGGCGATGGGTGCTCGGTGGGGCATGGTTTGAGCGCCAGCGCCTTGCTGGCAGGGCCGCTATCAAAAATGTTTTGCTGGTGCCTGGGAAATTTGTTCATAGTGCTTGCACAGCACATTGAAGATGCTGTCGTGGTGGTCTGTGAGCTCGCGGGAGCATCGTGGTGCACAGGCTGGGTCCAAAACTATATTGGTGCCAAGGCAGAGTCCTTTAAATAGAGGTTTCATCAAGTTGGCTCCCCATGAGCCTTATCCTGGAAACTACTTTTTTTTTCTAGACATCCTCCTAAGTGCGCATCAGGGGCCATTTCTGGGCCTGGCAAGACTTATGATTTGAGAGCGTGTCTTGAGCATTTATTTGCTGCTTTGTGCTCCTTAGGGCTCTGTCTCATTGACTCCTGCTGAGCAGAGCTCTCCCTGATGTGCACAATCCCCCCTAGGTCGCAGTTTCCAGGTTCACACATCATCCCTTCCAGGTGGCATGGCCTCTATGTTCAGCCATGTGCTACATCTGTTCCCTTTGTCGATAGGCCAGCGCCTGTGGGATAGCACGTGAACAGGGTCTGTACCGTGATTCATGGTCAGAGGTCTTCAGCACAGTGATTCAGGCACAGCTCATGGGTCGATGTGATGATCTGGAAAAGTTTGAAATGAGCAGGAACATTTGAATAAGCACTTACTCCAAAAGCTGTCATGCTCAGTTGCTTTCTTTCTCGAGTCCTTTCCAGATTTTGTGTAAAAAGCAGTGAAGAATTGAAAGGAAGGCCCAGGCCTGGCGTATCTCAGCCCTGCCCCTCCTTCAGGGCAGAGCTGCCCTAGGGAACCTGCACTAGAGACACTGCACGTAAACCTCTCGTTACTCCTTGTGCGTGGATGTCCTGCTGAAAACAAATGAGACTTCTCAGATCTAGAAAGTCAAGCCCATGTGCCAGTCTTTTAGAATTGGTGCTTACAAACCTACATACCTTACCTAGAAGTCTAATCATCTTATCTATCAGTCCATTCATAATGACCGAGCAATTAACTACACAGTCCTTGGCACTGGTAAATGTTGAAAAACAGGGTGTCTTGGTGATTTTCAAACCTTGATAGAATCATTCAGAACTTAAGGCTTGATTTTGCAGCCTACAAAAATAATCCTGGCAATATCTTCTAATACCAGTGATGGATGTAGTTGTGGTAGCACTGAATGAGGTGCATCTACAAGTGTAGATAAAGAAACTCCAATACATTTCAGGAAGTGTTTTAGAAACCCAAACTTGCCTGCTGAAAAACTAAACAAGAAGAAAGCTAATTCTGCTAATTTTTGCTCCCTGAACTGGGGGGTGGTGGAGGCAAGAAATCATTAAGGAGCAGAAATAATCACAGATTTATTTCCAACTAAAAGTCTTTTCACTTTTGCACCCTGTAGTGGTCTTAGCCACATGGCTAAGGAAATATATTCATTTCCAACATGTTCAAGTTGCTGCCATCTTCCTGTTTTGCTTCTCTTCTAATATTTTCATCTCACCTTTCAGGTATGTTTGTAGTAGAAATGCATTGTGTGCTGTTTTAAGCTACTTGAAAAGCTAACGAGGGTAGGTATGTGACTTGAAGGGTGGGCAAGCTCTTATTGCCTGTTTGGCTCTGTTCTGCCAATTCAACGTGACTGTTGTTTTCATAGTGTTTCTACACTCCTGTACAAGATAATTACATTGTAAGCTTAGTTTTTCTGGCCACTTGAGCCTCCGGCAGTCCATCTCAATTTTCCATTCAGGAATATTTCCCCCCAAGCTGGCATTTGTAATTTTCAAGATGAAAGCTCTTTGGGACAGTGATTATCCCACTCTAGAAGTGTTGGTACAGCATGAGACATGATGAGGCACAGATCCTGACTGGAGCTTCTGTGAACTATGTATTTATTTATTTAACAGGCTGTTCATTAAAAATACATCTCTGTGGTCTTTTTCCTTTGATTCTTCCGTAACTTCTGTGACTCTGTCACTGTGTGTGAATTAGAGCAACGTGATATTCTTTTTTTCTTTCTTCCTTGATGATAAAGATACTGAAGAATTGAGAACTCGGGGGTGATCGTGTTGAATCCATTTTAATTCCACATCCTAGTGTTAGGTGGTACCATTTAATTGCTCTTCTCTCAAACCTCAACAGCCGGCTCTGCAGCTCTCCAACAGTTTTCTTTTCCAAACTGCACCACTGCAGTGTAAATGTTAGACTCTCAAATAGGACCAGACAGATGGTTTTCTAAAGATCTTGATACGTTATGCCCTCCATATCAGTTGCTTACCTGATACGCATCTGTATTAAAGAAAGCTATTGCCTTTTTTAAAGCATAATATAATCTCCAGCAGCCATGGTGCCTAATTGCTCATTAAGTTGTTCCTTTCTAGAACCTTCTGTTTTAAGTCACTTACTTTTATTTGTATTATTACCAATAATAGTTGTCAGCAATGAACGTAGATAACATGATGGTAATTTTATGGTTCTCCTGACTCTGTGACCCCTCTGAATTAGGAGGAGGATGTGGGGTGAAACCACTGTCTTGCAAATAAGCAGAGTGACACATGATCCCTCCGGCAGGTTTCTCTCCAGAGCTTGCTTTTAAAATAAACACTTTCTCTCTTTTCGTGTACCACTGCTTTTGAGTTTAGACCTTTTCCTTGCATTTCTTGTTACATATACACGGATAGATAGATGCAGCAGGCTTAGATGGCATCCTGCGGTCAATGGTCCAACACAAAGACACATAGCCAGGGACTGAACGGTCAGGCTTTGCAGCTGTACAACACTGAGCATATGATGTGTAACTTCCTTTTCCTCCCTGGTATGTGTGTGCTTGCCAGTCTTCAGGCACGTGAGTAAGAGTGAAGGCATTAGGGCTCTTACCCAGTTCTGCTACAAGTGTTTTAATGCCTGTTAGCAAGTTATTTAATCTCATGTGTGCCTCGGTTTCCCATTCGCCAGTGAAAAGCGTCATAGTTCCCCACTTCACAGGTTTGGGGAAGTTCATTTTTATCCCATTTGTGAGGTACTCCCTAAGTAGGGAGATGAGCATTATAAAGATACAGAAATGAAGGAATACAATAAAAGTGTTATGGAATCGTAGAATCATTTAGGTGGTAAAGGACCTTTAACATCATCAAGTCCAACCTGAAGTGCCTAGTCTACATGCTTTTTAAATACCTCCAGGGATGGTGACTCAACCACTTCCCTTGGCAGCCTGTTCCAATGCCTGACAACCCTTTTGGTGAAGAAATTTTTCTTAATATCCAATCTAAACCTCTTCTGGTGCAACTCGAGGCCATTTCCTCTCATCCTATCACTAGTTACTTGACAGAAGAGAACAGCACCCACCTCACTACAACCTCCTTTCAGGTAGTTGTAGAGAGTGATAAGGTCTCCCCTCAGCCTCCTTTTCTCCAGGCTAAACAACCCCAGTTCCCTCAGGCGCTCCTCATAAGACTTGTGCTCCAGGCCCCTCACCAGCTTCGTTGCCCTTCTCTGGACACGCTCCAGCACCTCCATGTCTTTCCTGTAGTGAGGGGCCCAAAACTGAACATGAACATTATGTGGGCCCAGAAGCATTGTCATTGTGGAAGAGTGAAAGTACTTTTACATCTTTTGGTGTGTTCTTTTTACAGATGGGTTGGGGTGATTTGGGAGCTTTTGGAGAGCCTTCTAAGGAAACTCCTAACTTAGACCAGATGGCTTCAGAAGGGATGCTTTTCCTAGATTTTTATACTGCCAACCCCCTCTGTTCTCCGTGTAAGTAAACTTGAGTTTTAAACTAGCATATAAGCATGCCACCTTCTGAGAAGATTGGGACGTTTGCCAGCATCTAACATGAACTAGCAACCAAACCAGTGATTACCCTCAGGGCAGAGTTTGGATTTGGTGCTTTGATCTTGCATTTTGCTCCCTTTTTATTTATGTTTTGATTGGAAAACCTACAATCTTCAGTTCATACAAAGCGCTGTTTTAGTGATCAAATCAGTCTAGCTAAAGGATTTTTTTACATTATGGTTTAGTATTCTAGCCTCAGTCATTGCATTTTTTCATCTTTCTTATTTTGGGACAAACAGACAAAGCAGTATCTAAATTGTTGCTGAACATAGTTTGTACGTAGTTTGTCTGATTCTATTGGCTGTGGTGAGACTTTCATGCAAGGAATGGCAGCACGTTGTGTCCTGTTGTTGACCCTGGTGGCTTGCAAGATTCTTGGGGAAGGGACAAGAGATAAAAGAAACGTTTGGGTCTGGGAGACACAGATATTTTTATCCTTACTGTTTTTTCTGGGGGATGTTGGTTTTTTTCTTTCTTTTTTCCTCTAACTTGATTGGCAGCCAAGAACTGAAACAACAATGAGGAACAGGGGCTTTTTATTTGGGCTTTCATTTAGGATATAAGTTGTCAGTGTGCTGATGACGTCCTTGCTCTGAAAAGGCATTTGAAATATGCTGAAGTCCTAGCTCCAGTGGTGGTACTGCATATGCTTAAAGTTAAACATCTGTTTAAATGTTCCCTACAGTCAGGACCTGACTTGTATTGTCAAAGCTGGACAGCTCTTTATTTGCTATTACATGACTTTTGTTCAGGCAAGCTTGAAAACTTAGCCTTAAGCGTGTAATCAGTTTGTGTTATGATTTCCTCTTAAATATATATGTCAGGTATTCCTTTTATAATTACTGAGTTAGAAGGGCTGCTACATTGACTATTGAAAGTAATTATTCTTCAGCAGTGGATAATTTAATAGAGGAGCCAAATTTCAGTCGGGTTTGTCCTGGAATAACTCAAATGGTGTCATATCAGAACCTGGCTCTCTCCATGGCTCACTGGAGACAGGAGTTGCTGCCTGTTCCAATGTGAGTGATCTTAGTAGCTGGCTGTGGCAAAAGGACACTGACGTCCTTCAGTCAGAGCACTGTCCTCAGCCTTAATGTTAATATTAAGCAAAGAATGCATGTAAAATAAAATGTTTTTTGTTGTTTGCAGCAAGGGCAGCACTGTTGACAGGCCGTCTCCCAGTGAGGAATGGTTTTTACACCACAAATGCACATGCCAGAAACGGTATGGGCTTCATTCCTGATTTGCCTTCCTCTCTTGATTTCCCTCTGTGCTTTGTAGGAAGTCTTGCTTTGAACAAAGGCTTGGCTCGGTGATCTTCCCCTATGGATCTTCCAGAATGGCACAAAAAGATTACCATGTTAACTGATGGTAATAAGCGTGAAATTTATTGCTTCCTCCTCATCAAGCAGAAAACCTCCTCAAATTAAGAGAGATAAACAAGGCTGGTTGATCCATTTGCTTCTGCTGGCTGAGAAGTGTTTCCTCTGGGCAGGCTGATTGGTGTCTGGTGAAAGAAAGTCACGTGGGGTGTATGTTAACACCCAGAGTAAAGAACAAGCTGCTAACAGTTTTATTCAGCAGCCAGTTTTCTAACCATTTCAGCCTTGGAAGTTTTAAAGCACTGTTGTGCCAGTGGTGCTTCTAGGGAAGGTTACCAGTTCATAAGGACCCTGGGTTGATTTTGATTCCTGTGATTAGTTCCAGTGTGAAAGATGCCATGTGCCTGGGCGTGCTTGGGCAAGAATCAGCAGCTATGTACTGATTCACACTGTGTATCAGCAAGCCTGCTTGGCTATCTCTGTCCTAACCAAAGTCACACCTTAGATTCTCAAGGGCCAGAGAGCTGTGGACTATGGGAGACATATCTTTTTTTCAGGTCTTGCAGTCTGAGCAAGTTTCTCGATCATTTGATTTAGGAAAAAAATGCCTTCATTTTAGAAAATATACAGCAAATTTGCAAGAGTAAAGGCAACTCCAATGCACACCTAAAGTACTTGCTCTTTTTATTACACCCCCCCCCTTCCAAGGGTCTTGCCTTCATTCTGTGATGGCAGCCCTCTCTATTATTGGCAGTGGTGTGCAAGTGGGTGGAGATCTCCCTTTGATCTCTCTGAAGCAATTTGTTGTCTTTATCTCGTGGCCTGGGAGGACTCCCAAGGAGTGATATTGCTGGGACTTTAAGCTTATTGCTATTTCTGATCCAGTAACAGTGCTTCTAATGATGGGTAGCCATGAGCTGTTTGCTCCAATATTTGTAAGAGCTGGAAAGATTTTTGCTTGTTTGTTTGTTTTATGCAGCATACACACCACAGGATATAGTAGGAGGAATTGCAGATTCTGAATTACTGCTTCCAGAGTTGCTGAAGAAAGCTGGCTACATCAATAAGATCATTGGCAAATGGTAAAATTATTTTAAGATCTCTTGCTTTGAGATTTCAGTATGTGTGTGTATGTATTGTGAAAGGGCAGCAGAACAAGCAGAACTACAGGGAAAAAACTGTTGTGGAGCTCAGATGTCCAACTTTTTAAATATGTGGTGGATCCCTGCTGTGATCAATTTCTGAATTGAGTGTTACCATTACAAGTGCATACATGTATCTTCATACAAAGAGTTGAAGGGGTTTTTTTGTATGTATATCTATATTTATAAACCCTTCAACTCTTTGTGCTTTCATCCATGTATCACACTGCTTGATTTAGTCAAATAACACCAAGATGTTCTATTGGAACTTGCCTTGAGCACCTATGTGCTTTTTATCTTTGGCCCCTGCTATATGTTGGGGTTTTTTGTTAATAGAGTAGACTTAATTGTGAAAGCTTCTTTTTGGGGGAGTAGAAGTGTGTGGTGTAGAAATAGAGATGCAGACATCTCCAGGGCTACATTGAAGATTGTTCATCGAATGTAGAAGGTCAGGGTGGATAGGAATAGGCTTGATCAGGATGGTTGATACCAGGTGTTTTAAAAGACCTAGAAGGCTGATCCAATACTCTGTGAATGTCGTCCTTTGACTTGATGGACTTCCATGGGAGTACTGTATAATCTTTGCAGAGGATACAGAAGAACTAAAAACCAATGTTTTGTGATGTCTGCAAAGAATCAGAAGGGAAAAGCCTGAAAGGTATGCAGATCAAACAAACAGTGGAATTACCAGTGTAATAGTTGAAACTGGTGCATTTGTAACATTCGAATTTCAAATGCACTTGTGGGCTGTCGTGGAATCCCATGGGGCCTGGGGATCTCTGAACAGTTGATTCGCAGTTTGTAACAATGCTGTAATAAATAAATGCATAAATAGCAACTTCAAAACTACACAGACACCAGAGGAGTACTGCTTGGTTAGCAGAGTAATTGTTAATGAAGAGACTTCGGACAGGAGTAGTATCAGGGGAATATTATTTAGGAAAGTAATGCGTTACAATTTATTTAACAGTTTTGTTAACAAGTTAGAGAAAAGTGAGTTTGAATTGTGGTTGGATTCACCGGTGCTGCTGAAATTGGAAAGAAAGCAAACTAACCTAAGACAGTGAATTATTTATTACCACAAATCCAAACAGCAGAGTGGCCGTAAAGAATCGGATCAGTGGGCTGAATGCAATAAGATGCAGTTCAGTGCTAATAAATGTAAATTCATACACCCAGGGAAAAGAAATAAACAACGCAAATACAGATTGGTTCCAGGCAGTTATTTGGAAAACAGCAAATCTGGAAGGACCTGCAGCTGTTAGCAAGAAGCAGACTAAATATGAATGTGCAGCGCACTATCATTGTGCGCCCAAGAACTGTTACCCTGGACAGGACTAGGGAGTGATACTGTACAGCAGCAGTCCTGTCATTTGTGCACACCACCTGCTTCCTAGAAAGGTGCAAAGAAATACACAGTACAGTAGTTAAATTGGAGTCTCATCCTAGCCACGCACAAAATTTTAAGGCTTTTAAAGATTTTTAAGTTTTCCAGAAGAAGATTTTTATATCCTTTCAACATCCCTTCTAAAGACTTTGCAGGGTGTCCTGTGACAGTAAGTTCCACAGTTTAATAATATGTTTGCAAGTCAAGTATTTTCCATGACCGTTGTAGAACTTGTTGCATTTTATTAAATCTCTTTATCTTTTGTGTTTTGAGAGGGAGAGAATAATGTGCATCTCAGTAATTATTTGATACCTTTTTCAGGTCTCTTCCTCTGTAAGTTCTCTTAGGGCTTTCTTAGAATAAAATATTTTTTTGTGTCCCCTGTTGTAGGAACAGCTGGGAATAGCTTTGTTTTATCATGTATATAAATGAGGAAAGGGTAGAATCCTTCAGGTCAGACTTGCAATTTTAGTTATATCACCGAGATATGATCATAGCTGGAATGATGATTATTTTCTGTTATAACTCATTTTGGAATAGCTCAGAATAACACCATGGATCATTCTACTTCAGGTAATGCATTTTATGCCCCTTATGTTCAGAAAGTGTGCAGAGGCTGATGGCACAAAATGGACAGGTTGCAGGTACAGGCTTGTGAGTAGAAACTGGAATGATTAAATAAACATTTAGCTACAAATGTCTCCTTTAGAGACCGGGAGAGGATGGCCATTCTGTATCTTCAAGATAGTATAAATGAAGAAAATGTAGAATTTGCAGTACAGAAGTTGGAGATTAGAGAGGAGCTTCATCTTGAAGTTAAGAATGGAGATTTTTCAAGCTGTGTAGTAGAATGGTACTGTCATCAGGAGTAGCTAAATGTGTTTTGTGTTCACATGTGCACATAAAGAACTCATTCTCACTTACATTCAGGTGTCTCTGTACCATTTTGGCAGCATGAATACTCCATAAAGGGAATGCAGATATAATGGTACATTTCATGAGCTTTACCTTGTGTTTTTACAGCTTAGTGGTATAAAAGTGACTTGTCATAGATCAGAATCCTTAAGTAAAACATTACGTGCGTCTTCACAATGGCTTTGGGCAGTGTAGTCCATCAGTACACATCATCGAGACAGCATGAGAAAAGACACCAATAGAATGAAATAATGGAAAACAAAGATTGGACAGTAGACTAAAATGGGATATATGTAAGCACTGGAGTGAGTCTGCATGGATGTGTTTGCAACAAGTATGAGGAAGATCAAGACAGTGGTCTGCAATCATTTATTTGATTAAAATGCTTGAAGTTTTTCTTCTTAGGCAAAGATTGTTTTCTTGCATGCCATTCTGATGAGATTATTATTTGCTTCTTTGCAGTAGAATTTTAATTCCTCTGTTGCTTTTGTTCCTAGGCATCTGGGTCACAGGCCCCAGTTCCACCCCCTGAAGCATGGGTTTGATGAATGGTTCGGGTCCCCAAACTGCCATTTTGGACCTTTTGATAACAGAGCGCTCCCCAATATCCCTGTGTATAGGGACTGGGAAATGATTGGCAGGTAATTCAGCTACTTGCCTGGTAATGTTATTTTCTTTGCTTTCCCTGCTGACATTACAGTGCTGGAAGATAAGTGCTAGCGTAGCAAACCCATTTCAATGAAAAGGGGTTGGCAAAAACAGCAGCTGCTTCAGAATCAGAGTTACAGACTCAGGTGGATGGGCAGTGATCTACAAGTGCTTTACCCTATGCAGAGGACTTTGGTAGCATGTCAAGCATTGGGAATATCCTGACTCTTATATGATCTGAGACGCTTACTTATTCAGAGTGCCCTGAATATCCTGCAGTTCAGCAGTAAGCCAGTGCAGGAAAGGTGCTTGTAAGAGGTCATGAAACACATGAACAGCCCTTCTGGATCAGGCCCATTTAATCCATTATACTGTGCAATGACCACTGGTAGTGAATGCCTACAGAAAGGGTATAAGAAAATGGATAGGTGGAATGGTCCTTCTCTTGTATGGTTGTCCACCTTCTGAAACTGAAGGTTGTGTCCAGATCTTAATAGCCACTGACTTAACTTCCATGAACTGTCTCTCTTCTAAACCCATTTGTATTTCTGGACTCTACAACATCCTGTGCCAGGATCTCATCTCTTGCTTTGCCCTTTTACTTTTGAACAGGACTTTCCCCCTAGTCTGGTGATGGCCAATATCCAGCCTTACAAGGCCTGGGTGGTGGTTTCCATTGGAGCTAAGACAGACTGAAGGGGAAGCCTTGTGGGAAAACACACAAGACAGGCAGAAACAGGAAGGTATAGATTAACCGTCAAGAGGTATGTGAATTTCACATCTAGGAGAGGAAGCAAGGATAGTCCTTCCTGGGGGAAGAAGAGATTTTGAAGGCAATGCTGGCAGCAAAGGGTACTCAAGCATGGTTGTGTGGGCAGTGCCTGGTGCTTCTCAGTTGTGATTGTGGCACTCTGACTTTTCCACTTAAAGCTGAGACAATACAGACCTGCTTCTATGGTATTGATGCCCCTCAGAGACTAAGCATGGTAGCTGACTACTAAACTTTATTCTAAACTCCTAAATCACTTTTTGCAGGAATCCTGTCTTCTTCATCTCTACCTTAGCATCTAAATTTAAAGTTGAAGCTCATTAAATATGAAGCTAGATGTTTGATTCTGAGGATTAATAAAGCTCTGAGTACCAAGGCCAACCTGCAAGTTGCATGTGGACCCTCTAGGGGTGTGACTGCTCTAGAGTGCCTCCCTCAGAGATGTTTGCTTATCCCATTGCACCCTAAAGGCTTCCTGTGATGATTTCACTCCACTACTTCTCTTGGAAGCTGGTTCCATTCTGTACTGAAAGACCTCTTTATTCTTTCTCTTCCTGTTTGTAATAACCTTTTGTCTGTTTGCGTAACACCATTCTATGCTCCAGCTCTGCAGTCTGTGCCATTCTTGTCCATTCACTTTTGAGTCTGTTATCATCTTATTTCACTTGCTGTTATTCTCCTGAGGACTGCCCTCTGCCCTTCTTTGCTTAATGAGTGTCCAAAGATACTTCTAACATAAAGTTTTCAAAGCAGCCCAAGTTCTGATTCCAGAATTGCTCTATCTCACTGGAAGTTGTTGTGTACTTCTGAAAATTTTACTCTTCTTTCAAACACCTCTCTGTTGAAAGAGTAGCAGCATGAGATCTTTAAGCATACTACCCCTAGTCTAATAGCTTAACAGTGAAAGGTTGGTGGCTCGGGTCTGTCCAAAACTTGCAGTTGTCATTAATTTGGATCTAGCTGTTTCACTGCTTTCTCCCGTAAGAAAAAATATGGTGACATTCTTTTTAATATCTGAAGAGAGTTTGCTGAGTAGCAACTGTGACCTGTTTGTCACCTGCTTACACAGTAAGGGAAGAAAGGCCTTTTTATGTTGTATATTCCTTAGGATTGATTTTTTTTTTCCTCTCTGATTCATTTTATCTTAAGGTATTATGAAGATTTCAAAATTGATCGGAAGACAGGTGAAGCCAACTTGACTCAGATCTACCTGCAGGTACTGTCTATTTTAATACTGGTTTCTAAGCTGCAGTGACTTTTATGCAGAGATTTAGATGGCAGAGAATGATTCCATTAAATTCATTTTTATTGTTGTTTACAGGAAGCTCTCGATTTTATTAGCAAGCAGCAGGGCAGCCAGCAGCCATTCTTTTTATACTGGGCAATTGATGCTACCCATGCTCCTGTTTATGCCTCCAAACAGTTCCTGGGCACTAGTCAGAGAGGACTGTAAGTCTTGGTTTTGTGGGTGTTGGTTTTGTTGGGTTTTTGTTTTTTTTTAATTAATACCTCATGCTGCAGAAACAGAAAACCTAAGTAATGTTTATTAAAACCAAGTATATAGATCGTTTCTCAAAAATGTATGTGTGTGCTGAAATACACTAGTTAGTGAGGACTTTGCTTGGATTGTTCTTTAATAATTTTGCCATAATCTGAAATGAAGATCATGTGACTAATATGGGGGTGAAGGGGGAGTCTAAGCTCCTTTGCCAGTTGTGTGAGTAATGAAGTGCTGTATGTGGCACAGATGATTTTTTGGAAGGCTTTTGTATGATCAATGCCTGTTTTAAAAGCCTATAAATCAGACCAGCAAGTAGAAAAGCATGCATGAAAAACACAACTTACAGGAGGCAAAAAGCTCTGTGGATACTGTGAGCCCTGCTTCTGAGAGCGCAGTTTCAAACCGGCATCCATAAGCAAATCCATGTTATTAGCTTCAAGTCTATGGCGAAGTGGCTTTGCCTATATTTGAGAACTTTGTAGCTAAATTTGTATCAGTTCCTGGTTTCTGCCCAAGAGTGGCTCACATCTGAACAATTCTGACTCTTGATATCCAAGAGAGGTTGCTCTCTGCAGGCAAGAGACGCGGGGTTTGCAGTGACGGTGGAAAACTTTATTACAGTACCTGATGCATAAGAGCAGTATTTCTGCAGCACAGGTATAACTTACGTGCACTGAAAGCATTGTGGCTGATTGCAATGCATTATGCTGTGTGACACTTTTCCTCCTTTGCTGCCTTTAATGTTTTGCATCTACTTTTGCCTCAGATATGGGGATGCTGTGCGAGAAATTGATGATAGCATTGGAAAAATCCTAAAACATCTTCAGAAGCTGGGTATCAGCGAGAAGACTTTTGTGTTTTTCACTTCTGATAATGGGGCTGCTCTCGTTTCAGCTCCTAAACAAGGTGAGTCTCAGAGGAACAAATCTGGTCTGGGGCTGTGAAATCAAGGCTTAAATCTCTATGTCTGAGGGGTAGACACACCTGTACCTGGGGTTTTCCTTTATGCAGTTAGGAGAAGCCTCAAAATGCAGAGCATTTATGTTTAGAGTTAGCTTATGTTCATTACTTCTGCTCACTGTTGAAGGAGGTATCCTTGGCTAAATGGACTTTTGGCCTAACCCAGTGTGGCTCTTCACCTATGTGCATTTCCACTTTGTGCTCCACTGTCAGGGGGTGATTTTTTTTTTTTTTTTTAATTTATTTAGGACCAGGCACAGTAACTTAGCAGGGTTTTTACTCTCCATCTGCCAAATGCATATTTGAGCTTTCTGAGTAATTACAGAGAGTTCAGGAGTCCCTTCTTCTTTAGCTCTCATGAAAAATAGCAAGAAGAAAAAGTATTTTTGTTACTTTACAAGTTTTCCTGTGTTTAAATGATTGTTTCTCAGAGTCATTGCAAATTGATTTTAGAACCCACTCTCTTCTATTTAGAGGCAGGCTGTTTCGTGGCTATTGGACCACAGAGCAGGGAGTATCCTGAGTTCTGGTTTCAGCTGAACCACTGTGTTTGACTTTGTGTGACCTGGAATCAGTCACAAGACCTCCCTGTTTGTTCCTCAGCAAGCTTAGCTACAAGGTTGGGTTAAAAACCCAGACATTCCTCCAAAGCACTTGCTATGTCTGAGAGTGAACATTCAGGGAATGCATGATTATTTTTCTCACTCTTGTATCTGCATCTAATACTGCTCTGGTGCTTTAAAAGGATTGTGAAAAAAATACTATTTCTCCCTAAAAGTGTCATATTTCCTTTAGTTCCAAACAACAGTTAACATCCTTAAAGGGAAGGAAAATGCCAGTGAAATATTTTCTGTTTGTTTGGGTTCTGTTTTCTTTGTTTGGTTGATAGAAAGTTGTGTTTAACTGTCACTTTTTCCCTGTGCTGAAAAGACACTTCTAAAATTTCATCACAAATGGATATTTAAAAAAAACCAACCCAACAAACAAACCAACAATGAAAAAAGGCCCACCCCAAAACAACTCTGGACATGTTATTTGTAGAGGCATTCATGCAGAAAGGAAAATTCATTTAAAACGAGCCTAAAAATTTCCTAGTTGACAGTGTCCCTTTGAAGTGTGATATTGGCATATCGTGTTTTTTATGGTTTCTTTTCTCCCTCTAGGAGGAAGCAATGGTCGTTTTCTGTGTGGTAAACAAACCACCTTTGAAGGTGGCATGAGAGAGCCGGCTATTGCTTGGTGGCCCGGACATATACCTGCAGGAGGGGTGAGTATCTGCTTTGAACAATTCTGATCGGTCTTAAGTGGACTCAAGTGGATGGAGTGGTTCTTGCTGGATTCAGTGGGCTTTGGATGAGACTTTTAACATGCCCAATGCATCAGTCCAGATGCTTGTCTAAATAAGGAGCTGAACACTGCCGCTAGAGAATGATGTCATTCCTGTTCATTATTGCAAATTTACATCTAGAGTGTCTATGATCAACACTTCTGCGAGCACTGAGCGGTCTGGTCTTTTTGTCTTCCTGCTCTGTCTAAACCCTTTACTCTTTTGGACAACAGTATTTTTAGTGGGTTACGCGTTTGAACGAATTGGAGTATAAAGACACATTGCTAATATGTGTCCCAGTGTCGAACAGGAGTGTGTTGCCCACACACACTCTCTGTGCCCTGGAGTATCAAGTGATTTGACCCTCACAGCTCTCGCTTTGGTGTTTGATAAAAGTTCCACTCAGGGAGGTCTAGATACCAGACTATTCCTCTTTCCTGCCTGTACACAAATTCAGATATGATCACTTCAAAATAATCCTCCAGTGGCACTACCAGCCTCATTTGTCCCAGTTCTCATTAAAGAAGGATGCAATCAATTCTTCTGCAGGCAGGGTTCACAGTAAATAATACAGATTCCCTCCCCTTTGTGAGCATCTCTTATCCCTGAAGAAAGTGATACTTCATTAACTGGGCACTGTGCTTAAGACTGCAAACTATTCATAAATAAAACATTTTTCTAAGTTGCATTCCTCTTTGGTGGTTTAATTGAGTCAGGATAATGATAATTTATCGTTTACATTTAGGAGGAAGCCATCAGCTTAGATCTGCAGCTGAGGGCAGGAGGGTAGTTTGGTTTCATCATTTTTAAAGAGTTCACAAAACCTACTAGGGATGTTTTATTATTTTTTTAATTTGAAATGAAAACAGTCTTTTTGTTTAAATTTAAACATTTCCATAAAGCCTTTACAAGCCAAGTACAACAGCCTTGGGCTAGCATACAAGAACATGAAACTGAAGCTGACTGTTTTGTTTTCCATGTCCAAACTAAATAATGTGCTAAAAGTAAACATGCATTATAAATGGGAACAAGTAAATACCAAATTTAAAAATTCTTTCCATTGTAGTAACTCTGAGGATAATTAAGAACATGAGTAAAGAAATCATTGTGCCTGCTTATTTTCTAACTGTAACTGGCTGGTACCCTTCTCACAGGTAGTCTTTTGCATGTAGTGCAGCGGCGAAGCTTTATGTAATGCAAAATGTTCTCGGTAGCCTGGTGTGAGGCATGGCTTTCTGCTTGAGGCCATAGTTGAAGCTGCTGTTTGAATTCCTGTGAACAGTCATTTCTGTGCAGAGTTAACATGTTTGCATAGGTGGGTGGACTGACCAACGCCATACTATCATAAGCCCATGCATGCTCAGCGAGCTGGAGAGTGTGCTTAAGGCTTATTAGGGCAGGTACGTGCCTGAAAATCCCCTCCTCCACCGCTGCTGATACCATCCTTGGCACTTAAGCACGTGCTTAACTTTAAATCCTTCCTATCCTGGGCTCCAATTCACGATGCTGCCTGCCACATATCTGCACGTTACACGCCCAAATGTCCTCTAGGACTCCACTTGGTACCTCAAGAAGCCTCTTCTGAACTCTGTCCCCAGGATGTGCTGCTTTGCTGTGAGTTAGGCCCCCGTATGATGCTACTGATAAGTAAATATGTGATAGCTACTTATATGTCTTTTCTGCTTGTATTCTTGCCATCGAGGCTCCAGCACTGGTACCCACAGCAGCACTGACCGCAGGTGAGAGGTTTGGCATTGCTTCTGCGTAATACAGCTCACGCTACGTTGGCCTGTAGGGCACCTGTAGTTACTGCTTCATAATTGCCTCTTTCACTGACAGTAAGTGAAGAGACGTGTTTGCTAGTACGTTTTTGGCTTCTTTTCTGTATCTTATGGAGTCTGTAGCTTCAATCTTCTTGATTGCAAGTTTAAACTAGTCAGCTTAAGCCCCGTGTAGTCCAAGAATCTGTAAAACATGGGAAAACTGCTTCAAAGTCTCTCATTGCTCTCTCTTTTCAAAAGAGTTGAAGGAAACAAAGGCTTGGGAGCCCTGAACCAGGATGGAAGCAAAAAGCTTCTCAGGAGTGCCAAGCACAAAGCTGAAGGGTCAACTCCTCCTTCCTGGGCTGGTGTTGCTCCCAGTGTAATGGTTGTTCGTTTCCAGCCGCGGACATTTTGAGGAGCAGGCGGAGGGCCAGCAACTGTTTCAGTTGGCACAACTGCAGCCAGAAAAAAGAGGGCTTGTGTCTCTGGCCAGTGAAATCCAGTTACTGGGTGGAAGGCTCATTCCGCTGATGGGATCTGGCAGTTTATTAATAATCTTATTGATATATAGGGTGGGGTTTTTTTGTTTCTATTAAAGGGTACATGTGTTTGCTGAAATAAAGGAGTACCTTTTTATTTAAACAAAAGAAGTTAGGTGACAGGATTGTGAACACTTGACAGGATATTGATACAGGTTAGGATAATTGGTGCAGTTGGCTGATTTGCAGTTTTTGGGGGGAGAGGGATGCCTCGGGAGTGCGTGTTGCTCTTGGCATCAACATTCAGTTAATTCTGGTCCCCCGTCAGGAATATTTATTTGTACACAAACAGCCTTTCTGCAGTTTCCTCCTCAGCTACGTTTTCCAGGTGAATTCACAACAAATCAGCATTTCAACATTCCCCACATCACATCTGCCTTCTGGAAGGATCCAGCTGGAAAAAAAAAAAAAAAAAGGGAGAGAAAAAAAGAATCATATTCTGTTGGTATTTGAATCCTCCTCCTCTCTTCCCTCACCCTCCTCCCCTTCCTCTCTCATGCCTGCTTCCTGAAGGAGAAAAGAACATATCAACCCAAAGACAGCATTGCAACCTTTTCTTCACTATCTCCCATGGGGCGCAAATTGAAATTGAATTAGACAGGGATATCAGGTCTGCTCGCTGTGATAACTGTAAAAGGATTTTATTTAAAAACACCCTGACATTTGTTCACCCAGTTTCAAATATTTAGCTTTCCTCCTTTCCATTCCTGGCGGGGGCGACTTTATTAATTGTCGCCTTTGATTCAGAGTTAAAGCTTGAAAGCACTGATAACAGCAGTGGTGACTATTTCTTCTAGCGACGTGGCCCACAGCAAAAGGATTTCATTTTCTTAAAGACGTTATGTGTATACTGAGAGTTTATTAAAAAGAAGGGGGGGAAGGAGGGGGGAAAAATCCGTTCTTACGTGCGTAATACCGGCTGTTTCTCACTGATATGAGCAATATCTGATCTCACTCCTTTTTATATATTATTTATTTTCTCTGGGCTGTTGCCCTCTCTGGATTTTTCTTTTTCTTTTCTTAAAAAAAAAAAAATAAAAAATGGGAAAGGCAACTAGAATGAAAGAGCACTGTTGACAGGAGAAAATGGTAATTTTTGTATTTTTCTCTGAAAATACTTCAAAGTTTTATATAAATATTAACCTTTTTTTTTTTTCCCCTTTCTTCAATGTGATGCTGCAGAGCACAGATAAATCCAAGTGGCTGTGGCATGGGCATTTAATTTCCGTAAGAAGTTTTCTCTGCTTCACGGAAAAATGTTGTCTGAGACCAGAAACGTAATTGGATGATTAAAGAGAGTCATCTACATCTGGTTATGGTTAATAAGGGCCAGTACAAGAAGACCATGGTGGCCCCACCGGATTGTCACTACGCGATGTATAAATTAGGTGATATTAGAGGCACGAGTCGCAGGTCAGCGGTTGCCTCTTGCTGCCTTTATCAAAAGATTGAGGCGAGGGAATGGAGCGACAAGAAAAGTGACTTTTGGATGTGCCTTCTAAATTGTGAGAGGTCTAATTACAAAAAGTCTCAGCCACCGGTCTGCCCGCCTGCTCCTGACGTAGCAGTTGTCAGGGAGCAGGCGTGTGCCAGATCTCCTCTTTATTAGATTCCGAGCTCTGCATATGGTGTTCTGCTGACCCCGCAGCTCTCCTAAGGCATGCTCAGGGTAAATTAGCTAGCAGATGAGCCTATGAGGGACTGAGCATCTTTGCTGAGATGCTAAGCGCATGTAATCCCCTTTGACTTCAGAGGGAGCGCAGCGTTCCTAACACCAGTGGCTCACGAAGCTGTCCAGCTCTGTAAGGAGTGACCTGATGTTTGGGGTTTTTTTGGTTTGGTGCACTGGTTTTTTTAAGGTGTCAGTCCTTTCTGAGTGCACACCCGAGACCAGAGAAGAGCCTGTGCAGGGGGACGGTCCAGGGGGCACACAGCACTGTCTGCCACAGTTAACCTCAAGGACAACACAGCCAGCTTTGGTTCTCCTCGGCGGTCCACGTTTGCCAAATGGCCCCGGGGAGAGCAAGAAGCCAGGTTATCCCATCGGAGGGCTCAGTTCTGTTTCCTTCTCCACAGCTGTGTACCAGAAGATCCCCATCCTTTTCTCCATACGGAGAGGGAACTTCATGTATACATCTGCTTTTTGTGAGGGATTTGTGGGCTCATGTCTAATTGTCACTTTCTACAAGGACAGGCTGAGCATGACCTCTTTCAGGCTGCCTGCTGCAGCAATGTCCATGAATAAGGCTTAACCTCAAATGTCTGAGACCTTCTGCAAGACCTATTGATCCTGGTTAACTGATCCAACTGCTTTCCTGGGCAAGGGTTTCCACGGTCAGGCTTCCTCTTGGGCTTAGAGCTTTGCACTTTGATTTCTTCTTAAGAGTTGTGGAAGTATTCTTGCACGCAACTTTAATATCATGTGTTCCTGGCAACACCTTTTGATGAATGAAAGCTATTAAAATTTGAAATTACTGTAATCAAGTAATGTGATACTGTAATTTTAGACTTGTAATTAGTCCTCTGCATGTTGCTTTCTCCAGTTTCTTTTTAAAAAAAAACCTGTTTGTTCTTCCTTTGTGTTCACTTTTTTCAGCCTGGTGTCTTAATAAAAGGCTTAGTGTTCCAGCAAAAATAGCATTTTCCCTTTAGTTTTTCTCTCTAGAGCCAGCATCTCACCAAAATTCATTTATCATGTTATCATTTGTTGTCATACTTAAATAATTAGTGTCAGCTTACAGGCTGGGAGTCTGTTTGTGAGTAGAAAGAGGATTCAGAGATAAAAAGTCTTTGATAGTCCCAGCATCGTAATGTTCACACTGACATTCGCAAGGCTGCTGCTAGGACTTGGATTTCAGTCAGAAAGTGCTTCTGTACTTACAGATGTGGACTTGTATCAGATGGCTTCTTGTTTCCGAACAAATGGTATGGCTGAAAAGGCTCTTTTCATGTTGCATCTTGTGCTGGTGCATCCTGGTGCAAAACAGTTTTGCTCTGGATTTGAATGCATCTGCTTCAATTTAGTGTGTTGCTGGCTAGTTAAACGTCCTACAGCAGATAACTGTAGCATACCACAAGCAGGGTGGGAGCAAAGATTCAGAAAGAAGCAGTCAGAACAGACTTTTTAGGTTTTAAAAATATAAATAATTAAGACCAGAGAGATAAGTATGGCTTCCAATTAAGGAAGGCAAAAAAAAAAAAAGAAAAAAGCAAGGGGGGGGGGGGTGTGGAAATGCTTGCACATCTCCATTGGAGCCAAAACCAGATGTTTTTCTCCCTTATTAAAATATATACTAAAAATACCACGACTTTACAGTTTTTGAATTGTTGGAAATGGTTTGCAGATGAAGTCATCAGGCTCTTTTTGTTATTATCCATCTATCCCTGTGCTTTCTGGGGACTCTCTCAGGTTATTCTGGACTCCAGAGATGACCTGGAGAAGGAACAAATCAAGGACTTTCTTTTTCTTGGTTTAAGTGCTAATTTTTTCAATCCATAAATGACTTGGACTTTGCTAAATTAAGTTGATCTCTGTGAAAACATGCTCCTCTAAAGTGGATACAGAGAGAAAAGTGAGAAGAAAGAGAGGAAAATGAAAAAATGAATCAAAATGCAAATGCTCCCTAGCAGTGGAGAAATATGGATCATCTCCTTTCCTTTATTATTTTAATAGGAGGTTTGCTGGTGACTGCAGCACTGTAAAGGGAGATAATCTCAAAAGATGCTTGGCGGAGAAGGAGGTTCAGGAAGCAATACTTCTGCTTTGGTGGAAACCAGCCTGTTTCATTTTGGCTTTTACTGAAGGTCTTTTTTGCAAATGTGTTTCTGTTGATTTTTCAGGTCAGTCATCAGCTGGGCAGTGTGATGGATCTCTTCACCACCAGCCTCTCCCTGGCGGGACTGCAGCCTCCCAGTGACAGGCAGATTGACGGCATCGACCTTTTACCTGCCATCTTGCAGGGCAAGCTAATTGACAGGTTAGTTATGAGCCCAGAGCTCCAACCCTTGCCTCCGAACTGAAGTGATGCCAAATTTGGGGTTATTTTTTAAATCAAGTTTACAGAAATATTTTATAAACTGAATTGATGCATCTTTGTTCCTGCTTAGTGAGGTGGGGTAGCACCAGAGCTTTTTGCTATGTGCTAGTTCTCTGGTGGAGCAAGCAGCGGTGGGATTTCCTGACATGTGGCATGTTGCCATACAGTGGAGTCTGGGGACAGATGAAAATGTCAGGGGGTTAGCAGGGATCCCTGGAACAACATATGGCAATAGGGGAGATAAAAGCCTGAGAACTGTAGCCTGGGTAGGGGAGAATACATTATTTATTACTGGAAAAACATCCAAGAGCATGCTAGGTCGTTATAGCCCCAGCTTGAGAGAGGTTGGAGGTAAAGGCTGGGCTGCTGCGTGTGAACTGGAAGCCCACCTCCTCCCAAGGTCCTGTTTCTGCAGATACTTTTGCAAGAATAGATTTGGGCTAAAGACCTGGGATCTTCATGGGCATGGAGGAGTGCTGTCAGCTCTTTGGTACAGGCACTGAGATCTGCCAGCAAATATCCTTGGCTCTCTTGTTGGAAGGATTGGAGGTCAAGAGAGGTCTCATAGTTGTGATTTTGATGAGGAAGTCGGCAGCCCGGGAAATCTGAATACAAGCATATTCTTTCTCTGTGAGACGGGAAACATATGCATGGAAAACATACTTGACTTCTTTTCTGTGTTGGACATAAGGCTTTGTTCCATAAAATTGCCTTTGTGCCCATTAACGCAAGAAGCACGCAAGAAGCACGCGTACAGTATTACCTGAGAGCTCAGCCAGTGGCTGACTTGAGGCATTGCAGGTTCCTCAAACACAGCCTATCCCATCTTTACTTCTGTAAGTTTGTAAAGCTTCTTTGTTGTTTTAAAAGAGAATTTCACTGCAGTCACCAGCTCCTTGGAACTGGTGCTGTTTGTGTTACAACAGCAGTTGCTCAAGGCACATAATGGCTTTTTCCCTTCTTTTTTTTCCTTATTTTTTCTTTTTTTCCTTCTTTTTTTCCTTCTTTCTTCCTTCTTTCTTCCTTCTTGCCTCCTTTTTGCCTCCTTTTTTTTGCCTCCTTTTTTTTTGCCTCCTTTTTTTTTGCCTCCTTTTTTTTTGCCTCCTTTTTTTTTGCCTCCTTTTTTTTTGCCTCCTTTTTTTTTGCCTCCTTTTTTTTTGCCTCCTTTTTTTTTGCCTCCTTTTTTTTTGCCTCCTTTTTTTTTGCCTCCTTTTTTTTTTGCCTCCTTTTTTTTTTTTCCTCCAGACCTGACCAGGTCACAGTTTCCACAGCCCCCAAAAACTTTCCAGGAGATGCAGTTGTGTTCTTTTAAGCTTAAAAAGGAAAAAGTGAATGGGGGGGAAAAAGAAATTGGTAATAGCGGAATTCTGAGTATAAGCTGTAATCCTCTTTCAAAGGTGGAAAATATTTTTTTTTTTAAAAAGCAAAAACCTAACCCCCACACCTTCAATCAAAGGGACACATAATAGCTTGTCAAATAGTGAGTGTTTATGGCAAGGAAAAAGGACACTGGTGTACTTTGTGGCGTATTTGTTTGGGCTTTTGTTAATGGGACTGGTTTAGATCAGATTCTGCACTTTGGCAGATCTCTCAAGCTGCCTTTATTTCACCGGCATTTCAGGTGCGTTAAGGATGTGGGAGTGGGCTCTGCTGGCAGCAGTGTTTCCCCTTTGTTCACCGGCAGTTCCTAGTGACAAAGGGGAAAAGCTCATTGTTTGTGCAAGGAACCTGCAGGGGAGGCTACAATTTTAAAATAGAAGAGATCTAAGGCCACTCCTGACATTCAGATGTGGAGATTTTAATCTTATCTTGCAATTAGGAACTGTTTTTTCAAGGTGGCATCACTGGAGTGAGTAGTTTTTGCCGAGTGGCATCTCTGAATGAGAGACAAAGATGTATGTACCCTCCTGACAGTGATAAACAGCTTCACCATCTCGCCCTGTCAGCAGCCTGAAACAACTGGAGAGAAGAGCTGACTAAGTCTGATGTCCTTGTGTGATGAGCCGCACCAAGAAATCAAGCCTCTCTCCTGCAGATAGTCTGTTTCAGTAAAATTTTGTACTGTTCCCTCAAAAAACAAGAGTGTGTTATTGGGGAAACCGACAGGGACATCGCTGGGATGCCCAGGGAAAGGGAAGTCCATGTACACAGGTGCAGACCAAATGCTCCAAGTGAGGTGCATTTCTCAAATGTATTTTTAATTAGGAAAACCTCCGGGAAAAAACTGCAGTTTACAGTGGTATGTTTCGATGATGCAAAGGGAGATTTGGGGAAAGAAAATGGACAGGAGTTAAAAATAAAGCACGTCTGGCTGCCAGGTTTTTCCATATGGAGTTTTTCTGAGATGTCATCCAGAACAGGCCAGCATCTGGTGTCCTCCCCAGCCACCCTGTCTATGCAACACTAACGGCACATAGCTTGGTGCTGCCCTAAAGAGAAGGCTAAGCATCACATATTCTGTGAATCCCCGTTTCTCTCTCGCGCGCGCACGTGCGCGCCACTTCTGAGACATTTGGTGTTTAAATCGGCGTGCTCTGTAGGAAATAACAGGGTCTGATAGTTCAAGGATTAACAATCACTGGCAGCCAAGCTGTATAATGTTTCATTCTTGCGCCCTGTGAGCTCTCAACTTGATGAACACTTTAAAAAATGTTAATTGAAAACCTTGCAGTGGAGACTATTAGGAGGCAGCCTGTTTCTGACTGATAGCCGAATCGGAAGTCAGATGCCATTAAAGTGTTTGTCTCCCTTATCAGCGAGGCTGCTGCGGCGGTGGCTGCCCAGGCCTGGCACGTTGGCGTTTCTCATGCATCTCTGCTCTCCTTCTCAGGCCCATATTCTATTATCGTGGCAACGAGATGATGGCGGTGAGAGTCGGGCTTTACAAGGCTCACTACTGGACCTGGAGCAACTCCTGGGAGGAATACAGCAAGGTAACAGGACACCAACCTGCACCCTGGTCTCACTGGTTCTCCTGGGGACAAATAATCCTTTAAAGCAGAGCTTTAAATTGGGGAATGTCGCTGTGCACTTGCAAGCCAGGCTTTTATTCACAGCCACTTAAGAGCTACCAGATCTGCTGCAAAATCTGAGGGGACTGGTGTCACAGCACCCCTCTACTGAAGCTGGAGACAAACAGAGGAAAATGAACAAAGTCTGAGTTGTTCTGAGGGGTGTTGCCTTTAATCAGTACTTAATGCCCCTTAATACTAAGCTTCTTTCCCTGCTGAATTCTGAGCTTTCATGCGTACCCTTACAAAGTTTGGAGTCCGATGCTAAATTGATCATGTATCTCACAATTTCTAGTACAAAAGACCTGGCGCCCTAAATGGAATAGGGATGGGTTGGTTTGTTTTCTTTTTTTCTTAAAAGGGAAAAGGAAAGCCGTAGGAACTGCACAGTGGAAAGAACAGCAGTTGTTGAAAACAGTAGAGTACATGTGTTTAATCTACTATCAGCACTTTTGCGAGCCCATATCACACTATAAGATGTTGTACGTTTTATTTGCCAAATCGGCACAGCTTTTGTAATTTCCTGGCTGATCTTCTCACAATTGGATGTTAAGCACTATTATTTTTCTTCTTTTGTATCTTTCTTGCCTCAGACTTGGGTACTAAACTCTGGGGCATTTCTTGAATGGCAGGTTCACACATGTGCCTTGCTGATTATACCTTTAGATATGAACTAAATGCATTATGGCACTGCTCTCAGCAATTTTGACAGCAGGCTGGTATTGGGGAGGGATTGTTTGTATGATTTTTTTTTTTATGTCTCTTTTTTTTTTTAACTTATGGTGGGTCCTCAAGGCATCACAGGTGCAGAAATAAGTGCTGATGACATTTGTGGATATAAAAGCGCGTGGTTTCTTTCATTGGGATGTCCTGGGGGTAGAAGGAAACGTCAGCTCCAAGGGAGTCATTTACATTCAGGGCTGTAAATATGTGCATTTGTCTTTTTAAGACTGTAATGCTCCAGGAGTCAAAGTTTCTGTTTTACATGGAGTAAGAAAAGGAAAGTTGGATCCAAAAATGCGTTGCACGCTCTGCCTCAGTGCTAATTCTACACAGCTAAAATGAGATAATGTATTTGTCTAGGTTAGTATGTGAGTAAAACCCATATATCGCATGTGGCACAGTGTGGAGGATTTTCCCTGTGTGAGAGACACTGGGAGCTTGTATGTACATGTGTATGGGTATACAAATGCACTCAGAGGCATGCTTTTCCCATGTGCATGGAAGATAGTCTCACACGTGAATAATTGCTCTCCATTGTAATATAAGCCCATACACACACTTACATACCTAGCTGTGAAATAAATAAACGTCTGTGTTGATCTAAACTTATTTGTACATGTCTGAGTATGTGTGCAGCCATGATAATAGGGACCAGTTACTCATTTCAAAGGCTTTCCTACTGTGAGCAATGGCAGTTGTGCAATTAAGGAATATTTATTTCTTTCTAAGTCTTTGTTTAACTACTGTCTGATAAAAGTCAGCAATTGTACTGTACATCAGAGAGATGATTAAAAATTCACTTGCTTTCCTGCAGCTTGTGTCACATGTGGTTGATGTGGGTAAAATTGGAGCACATTAGTGGACAGACTAGCCATTAACAACATGCAGAGGAAGCTGAGGCTGAAATTTGTTCCAATTCTCCTCATGTTCTCAAGCCATTAATTACAAGTCTTGCAAGTTTAAAAATAGAAATAAATCAGAATGCAGAACAGTTCCACAGTTCTGAGTCCTGTTTTAGGAGTTTTGTAATCTCACCTTATGATACAGTTGCCTCTTTCAGTGACTGGTGTTCTCAGCAGTATTGATATTGGACTACAGTTATGCTGCCAGAATCAAAAAGGCCAATTTGTTTGCCAATTTCATTTGAAAAATGTATTTAAATACATGCACATCTGTGGCATTAGGAATTCTGACTGTCGGCAGGTTTGCTGTTCAGTAAGTTTGATTTGCCATCCCAGTAGAACTTCAGCTAATGAGGCCTTGTTAATTGTATGATCTTTAGCATGGCTCCTTACCTTATCATGAATACAATGTGATGATTTATTAAACTTTCAAATACGAAACTCTCTATGTCTGAAGGTCCAGATTCAGACCTGGAATAAACAAATGTATCTGGTTGGCATGTCATCCATTTGAAAGTGGTCTGAAGTTGGCCAGGTGTGTCCAAACAGCTGTCTGCAAATTTTTAAGAGGTTTGTTTTATGGGTAGTTGAGTATCTCATGATTTTGACAGATACATGGCGCGTTTTAGCCAAACCTCCTTTTACTTTCAGAATTCCCTTGTTCATTGACACTGTGGGAAATCATTGATTCAGAAAACTTGCACTGTTTTTAATCCACACTTTATGCTTTTTTTTTTTTGACTTTTAGATGAGATTATACCATTAAAGCAGCCAGAACCACATTTTCATGTTGACACTGGAAAATGTGGAATTGGTGCACGTCCTGGGTCTGTTTAGGACTACCATGTCTTTCAGGATTATCTAGAAAGAATGTGTGCAATTGTGGCCTCTAACCTGGAAAGCTATGTGTGTGAATGTGGTATAAGTTAGTTAAGTAATAAAGTATGTATATACAAATAAAAATGTACCAGAGAGACGCAGCTTACAGAAAGCAAAGCCTAGGAAAGCAGAACAGGGTTATGAATGCTTCTCTCCATATGGCACTTGGAATATTTACACTGGAAAGATCCCATGCAAGCAGTACACAGGTTTACAGTCATCTTAGACTCCCATGACATTAACGTGCCCTTACTGGTCTGCATCCTCTGCCTTATGTCCTGGGATTAAAATTTGTCATCTTTCACAAAGATGAAGTGTGCTGTTCTGTTCTTCCTATTTTTTGTTTGTTTATTTGGTTTTTAACCCCCAAGCAATTTTTTTCTAGTCTGACTCCTCTCATAAACTCCTGTAGCCTTTCTCAGTGCTGGAGGATACCTTGATGCTGTCTTTTCTGCTGGCTTAACTTGATTACTTAGGTAACTTGCCTTCTTGAATGGTTCGTCTCTTGAAAGCATAAAGGGAAGGATCACTCAACAGAAGCAAGTGAGAGTAAGCTCTGTGGGACATTTTCGCTGTGGATTGCATAGCATACTTGTTTGGGTCTGTTTACCTGGCTTCCATCTCCTTTCATATAGGTGGCTCATGTTATATATAATTTGACATCTCTGACATTCAAAAGGTGATAAATAGGACAGAGCAGATGAAAGGAAACTTTACTTGAAAAATAGGGTTTATTTTTAAATGGTAAAAGATTTTTAAATAGTTTGGCAGAGGGAGAGAAATCTTCACCCTGCACAATACCTGAGTCCCTGTTGCTGTAGGACTGGTGGATGTCAGCGCATAAGCTCTTCCACCATCATTGACCACCTTTCTTCTTGTAGCAAAAATCAGCAGTGATAAAAACAGCCACATGTGTTGTGTGTTGGAGCAGAAGAACTAAGGATAAACCTGGGGAGCTCCCTCTCTTGTATGGTATAAGACACACAGGACTTTTACGGGGAGTCTCCTTGTTCTTGTTGCTGTCATCATCCATCCTTTTAGCCTGTAAGTCATGCTTGTTCGGTACCAAATTTGAACTGGATTGCAAAGTGCATGACAAATAATGCACACAAACTTGGCATTTCTGTTTTATTGCTACTGGTGCCCACAGCTATGATGCTGGGTGCATAGCTTCCCATTCTTAAAATACAAACACTCAGAATCTGCATTGTTATGAGTTATTTTGTCCACTGGATGGAAGGGAGAGGTACATTTCATCATTCTTGTTTGGAAGGAGAGGTCTGAAAGGGGAAAAAATGGGTATTCTCTATGGATTTATCTAAGTAGCCAGCAAGTCCTTCAGGAATTGCCTACTTTAATGCTATGTAGAGGAAGTAGGAGTATGAGCTAGCAGGAGAAAGGAAATTCCCTTCTCTCTGCCTGCCACAGAGACTATCCAGCAGAGAATAGTTCTTGTGCCTTCCAAGAGCAGTGATGCAAGAAGGGGAAAAAATAATTAAGAAAAAATGTGGAAAACGCCCTTTGGTTCATTGGAGAGTGGCTGATAACATCAACCTTTCTGCTGTCAGCTTAGTATCTTGTTAGTAGTCTTCAGTGATTTTTCATGAGAGCTCCTGTGTCTTTAAATGATTGGTGTAGGTGCCTGCCAGAAGACCCTATTGTTTTATTGTAAAATGCCAAAGGGGTTATTCCTGCTGCAGTCTGTCTGATTGCCCTTCTCCTCAACGTGAAGGGATCGATAAAGCCTTTTCTGCAAGGGGGATGTGAAGTCAAGTAGAACCTCACAAATAATGACATTTGATTGTGGTCCTCTGAGCATATGAGCTAGCCATTGATCGCTTCTGCTTGAGAGCCGCTGGAGGCTTGCTGATCTGCCCATCTTCTGGGGTCTCTTCCAGACAGTTAACACATTAGAAGCAATTTTTGTTCAACAGGGTTGAAGCTTGGCAGTCACACTTTTAGGTATCTGGTCGCTCAGACCTCCAGTTTGGGAGGCTTTTGCTGGGAATCGCCAGGAGAGTGAGAACAGCCGCTTACCCATGCTGTGGCAAACAGCAAGAAACAATGTTCCTGGCTTTAATTAACTGCTGTTCTTTTCTCCTTCCAATATTAATACAGTTTTGCTGCTCTGGGTTTTGTGTGGCGGAATGAGGAGACCTGACCAGGAGACAGACCCCAGATTCGCTGCGCCACTATCAAAATCTGCAGCCGCTCGTCAAGTCGGAGGGATCTGGGATAGCGCCAGGGTGACGAATTGCCAGAGGGCTTACGTTAACACAAGTGGTGATTCCATCACTTGGCGGAGAGCCCAAACTGGCAACCGGCTGTATTTGTCTCATGTCTATATTGACATAGCATCTGTGGTCCATTTGCTCTGGAAATTAAAGCATAAGCTGTGCAACCAATAGCCGCTAGATCTTATGAACGGAAAAACAATCCAGGTTTCATGATTGCTGGGGAGAAGGGCAGAAAGACATGCTCACTGAAAGGTTTACCTGATGTGCAGGAAATGTTGTGGTTTTCATTCTTTTTTTTTTTTTAAAAAAAAAAGCATTGCTGGAATTTCTCCTACAGCAAACAGGTCTGTGCAGTGGTGCAAAACACTGTGCCTGTGCAAGAGACTGGGTGCAGGACCTGAGCTATTTCTGGTTGCCATCTGATGCTCTTTTACGGGCTCCCTTAGCAGGCAGGGAGCTGATCTTCTGGTGGTTTTCATGCTTTTATAATTGAGGAGGAAAGCTCCAAGAATTTGCTTAAACACTGGGAGTAACCTTTCTACTTTGTTTGATCAGTGTTACCTGTAAACATGCAAATTACCTTGGATAGTGTGCAGAGTAAAATATTAGGCACGTACTTTAACTGGCTATTGATCCCCTGCATATTGTTATTAACAGTCTGCCAAATAAATAGCTTAAAGGAAACAACAGCAGATGAAGTGGTAGTTGACTTGGATTTTGTTATCCTGGTGGATAGGGCAGGCGTAGCTACCTCTTTGCTCTTCTCAGACAGAACACAGCTTTATTTTTGGGTGAAGTTGCCGTTCTGTTGGCAGTGCCAGAGAGCTGAAGCCAGTCCCTTGTCAGCATAAATGGGGAGAGTTCCTCTGCAGCCCATGGAATGATGTGGCTTTTGCTCCAGCTGAGAACCTGGCACATTTGCATTTATTGTTAAAGCCTGCAGTGTTCTTGGGGTCCATCAAGCATGTTGTCAGCTTGGGCTTTTACAAGGAAAAAAAAAAAAGTTTTGTTTAATGAAGAGCAAGAAATGATCCAAAATGTTGACATGATTTAAAATCATCATCTAGAACAGAGTCCCCTTCCTCACCAGGCCTGTTGTCCTGCAGCCCGCTTGGGGTAGCAGAGCTGGAGGGCAGCTCCTTCTCTCCCATCCAAGACGTGCACAAGGAGTTTTGGCATGTCCCTCCGCCCCAGCTCCCAGTACCACACGTGACCAAATTTGCACACTTTCCAAGCAACCAGAGGCGTTGTCCAGATGCTCCAGAAAGTGGATTGTCTTGTCTTTAAATACTTCTCAAATCTCAAGCAGATTTAATTTATACTGGTTTTGCTCCAGAAAAGACAAGCAAGCCGGACTTGGGATCCCAGACTTTCAGTTCACTGGTATAGCTGATTTTTCTCTTTCCATCCTGCAAACTGAAAATGCTTTGACTTACAAACCAGAATGAGATAGAGTTGTGGATCGTAAGTTAAATATTCTTTTCTGTCAGAGGGACAGAAGACTATGCTGCTCTATCTATATCCGTAGTGTATCACTTACTCCGGTGCAGAAGAATGCCTTGATCAGGGGTGTGAGGATAAAATTTTACCTCTTATTTTTTGCTCATTTGTTGATGAGCAGGTAGAAAATATTTTAAGCTCTCTTTGTAGGTTGAATATTGGCAGTCACACAGTACATAAAAATACTAATAGTCAATTTTATTTGTGGAGATAAAGTTGAAAGGCTTTAGAACTTTAAAGGGTGGTTTCAGCCATATTTTAAGAGCATTATTTATCAATGTCATAAAATGGTATGCTTGATTTTATTTTTTTTATTTATTTGATTTTTTTCCCAATAGACTACTTTTGAAGAGGGCATTGAGTGCTTAGATTAGAAAGACAGATAGCTTTTGGCTAGTGGCATCAGGCAAGTTGTCACAGCACTTTCTTTCCTGGGAGTCTTTGGGATGTAGCCTGGGCTGTGTTCTAGAGTCTCAGCTACAAGGATTTTATAAGAAACAAAAGATAAAATGTAAACAGAGCAATGTATAAACAAATACCCAAGAGACTAAAATCTTCTTTCAAACCAAAGCATTTGCAGCTGAAGAGCATTGTACCAATTAGCAGGCTCTTAATTAAATTGCTTGTTTGATTTGCATCCAAATTATAATTTGGGTGTTTTGTAGGCTTTGATACCTTTTCATTAACTGTTCCTTTTGAGGGAAAAAAAAAAATAATCTATTTTTCACTGTGTGTTTCAGAGGCCTGTGGTGTCACAAGGTGGAAAGGTCAATCATTTTTGTATCCATTTAAAGTCCATTATTGGTAGGCCACTACAACCTATCAAGCAACTCTCTTATTTTTCCAGTCAGTGATTCAGGAATCTATAGCTCTGTGCAGATAAATGGGATTTCATGGGCTTCTAAACTTCTTGCTTTATTGAAAAGCAGAATATTAACTGCTCCACTGACCAGCTGTCCATTAAAAACAGAGGATATTTTTAGAAAATTGTTTGCCAATCAAATCCTACCAACATCTGTAGAGAGCCTTTTCAGTTTGTTTGTTTTATAAGCAAATGCTACAGCTGCTTTCCCACCTCCCATTGAAATATTCCCATTTACCTTCTCTCCATGTCTCTGTCCGTGTCTCGGGGCATTCTGAGGTATTGTAAGGAGCGCAGCATGTTAGCTGGAATTGTAAAACTGAGCTTTAACAAGTCCATTTGGTGCTAGTCCTTGCTGGTCTGTGGGGCCCCCTGCTTTATTTGCTGTTCAGTGAAATTAGTGCTTTGCATTTTTTGCTATTCCCAGGGCTTAAATGGGTTCTGTTAGCCCTCTAGACTGCCGGCCAGGCTCTAGGTGATTAGGGAGCTCGACACCTGGCTAATAACCGGCCGGGCTTGGGGGGACGCAGCCTGGCAAGGCGTGCAAGGGCAGATGCAGAGAGCTCACCGCTCTGGATTTGCGAGCAGGCGGCTCGCTCTGTCCCTCGGTGGCCAGTGAGCACTTTAACCCGTTGCTGCTAGCAAAGGGAGAGTCCCAGTACTTGTGTCCTTCATACCCACTGCCACTGCTGGGAAAATCCCAACTTCTGACCCCGTAGACTTGAATGTTAGTGAAAGGAATGTCTCCAGACTTAATACAGTTCTTTCAGCCCCACTGTCATTCCCAGGCGAGTGCCTCAGTACCAGCTTGCTATGAGTCAGATCAACAAATGCACCCATTTCTTTAAAATTAACTGGTTTGTTCTGTTCTTCAGTGAAACAGAGCCTTCAGGTCTGGTGTCAGGTGCTAGCAAGCTGAGTTTTCAGGGAGGCTAGCAGGTGCGCATTGCCTCTCAGGGTGATGCCCCTTGGTTTGGCTGGATGTTTCCCCCAGGACTGTTGCTTTTTGATCAGAACTGCCAAGTGATCTGATCCCCTCTGTGAGTTTCAAAGCCATAGAAACCAAACAGAGAAGATACTTTCCACGTGCAGAATTTTTATGATTAAATGGTTTTACCTCTTTGTCTTTTGTTTTGCCATTTCGTTTTAATGAATATTTTATAGAGATTACTTTTTTATAAGGCAAGAATATAAGGCTGCTTCAGCTTTTATGTGAGTGCAATGCCAACATTGTCACCTTATTTTACCCTGTCAGATCAGAATCCATTTTGCAGACTGACATGGACTCTCGGTTTAAAATAATTCTGAGGTTTGTGGGTATATTGGAACAAGGTGCTGAAGAAAGTGGCATCAGCTAAAATTTTGCTCCCTCCCCTGCTGCACCCTTGATCACCTCTCTCCTCTTCACTGTAGGGCATTGATTTCTGTCCTGGGCAGAATGTCTCTGGAGTGACAACACACACGCTGGAGGAGCACACTACCCTGCCGCTGCTTTTCCACCTGGGGATGGACCCTGGAGAGAAGTACCCATTAAGGTGAGCCAGTTAACGAAGGTGTGAAAACTCTCAGCACTGTCAGCGTATGCTTTATATAATTCATTTGCCTTGGTAGCTGTTTCTTGCAATGTGCTTGAAAACTATCCCAGAAAGCCATTACTGGTAAAAGTAGAGAAAAGAAAGGAACAAACCTTCATTCTCAAATGGTCAGGTTAGACGGATGTGCACATGTCCATGGCTCGACTCATCAGTCCGGTCGTTCTTGCTCTGTGTCCTACAACCCCTGATGAAGGAGGCAAAACACACACTGTTGGATGGGAGAGGACACAGCAGGGCAGCTGTGGAATAAAGCAGTGGTGCTGGTGAGTGTAGGCGTTGGAGCTGTGATTCTCTGTGTGTTTTGGGGCTAGGGAAGAAATGTCTAGTGATCTTTGCATACCCTGCAGTGTTTTTCCTCTGTGCACTGGAATCTGTGGAAGGCAAATGTGGTGACCTTCCAACCTCCTAGCCCCTGCTAAAGGAGCTTCTCCAGAGGGTCTTAGCAAGAGGACTTTCTGCCCAATCCTGTTCCATCCTTGGACTCTCCTGGCTGTCTGAATCCATTTTCCTATAAGCCTACTATTATAATACTTATCTCTGGCACACACCATGCCCTGAGAGATTTCTGTAAGGATTTATGTAGTCATCAGCCATCACGCATAAACATGCCACCTCCAAAAAGCTCCCAAGGTGTCCCCACCTCCCTCCCTCCTTCCTTCTACTGACTGTGTTTTACCCTGTGGCAAAAGCAGCTGCAAACAGGGGCATGCAGCCTCATCCCTTGCCAGTGGCTCCAGCTCAGAGAATGTGGAAATAAATAAAGAGAAAACTAGTGCTACTGTGACCGCCTGCACAGAAATGATTTTGTGCAGCAGCTTTAACAGAGAGATGTTTTCTGAGCTGACAGGACTGCAATTACTCAACTGTTTTAAATAATTGAGTGGATACACTCGCTCCATTACTTTCAAAAGAACCGAGCCTGTGCTGTCCACTAAGTGTTTTCACTAGAGAGAGAAGGGGAGGAAAAATATTTTCACTTCTCTCTCACTTAACAGACGAGCACCCTAGAGGTGCATTACGCAGTGTATAAAGCTCTTCAGAAGCCCAGCATGTTAGCTCTCGCTTTCTATTGCATTTCAGCACTAATGAATAAAGCAAATCTGAAGCTCCTGTATTTTAAATTCAGCTCAGTGAAACTACGCTACTGGGTTGGGATTCCAGATGAGACTATGCCCTGTTTGGTTTAACAACTATTTTATTTTAGGAAGATGAGTGGATAGAAATTGCCTGTTTTTCCAAAAGTCAAACAAACGGGTAGTATCAAGTGAAGTGTAGTTTGCCTACTCTTTGTGTTTCCTCTGAATTTGAGGGAGAGGAGCTCTTGCCTAAGAGGTGTTTGCAGGACACCTCCTTCCCTGTTATTTAGATGTTCCTTACCACCACCATGGATTGAGCATTGAAATAAATTCCAGTGTTACATCTGCAATCATTCCTCATACAGTTCCATTGATTTTTGGACATTCACAAGCTGTTGCTTTGATTGAATTTTATGGCAAGATTATGACATGATTATGGAAAGCTGTGATGTTGTTTAATATGCAGACCCTAATAGAAAGCCTCTTTTTAGTAAATGAATCTTCCTTTCTGCAGCACGTTCTGTTGCTATTGTCTCCTCTCTGGTCACAATGGAAAACTCATGGGAAGTGGGTCTCCTATATCGAATGTGGTAATTAAATTACCCTCATTTGTGGAGCTGTTACTGTTGTGTATTTTTATTTAGCTTAATTATCCCCCTTGGCAGACAGCCTGTTGGGAGTCCCGACACTAATGTTTCTCAGAAGGGAATCCAGCATTCTCCTCCAAGCGTGCATCTGTCTGTCCGTACATGCTGGGTGTGCTCGTATTGCTTCTGCTCCAGCCCGAGGTTTGTGCGTGTTCACAGTCCATGTTGGCCACGCTCCTCTGTTCACCCTCCTGCAGCCCTGGAGGAACAGGGTGTATCATATAGCTCTTTCACCAGCTTGGCTCCTCTGGTGTGTCGTTATGTTGCCAAAGCATTTAGAAAAATTTGCATTGCGCCCCTGATTTATTGGTACCTTTCCCTCTTTTATGTAATTTACTTTTACCACTTTGCTTTGTTAAATCTATACTGGATTTTACTAGATTTTCTGCTGCTGTGAAGGACCAGCATGGCGCACCGATGCCCTGTTCTCCCTGCCTGCTTTTGCTCATTTTTTATTTCATTTATTCCTTATTTTAGTGCAGCCTTTTCTTCTCCCTAAAATGATTTTAATAATCTGTCGTATCTCTTGATTTGCATTAGTTTGGAGTGGGGTCACATGCAAATCCACCAGTAAGAGGTTTCATTGCTGTGCGTGAAGGCCAGGCATCACACGCACCTCCAGAGAGATTTATTGCTTATATATTTAGGCTCCCTCTAGGATCCTAGGGGATCTCAGAGCCAGGGCATCCTAGAAATCAGTCAGCTCAGTCAACTGTGGCAACACTCTTGACTTGCAGAGTGCTTATGCTCAGGCAGTCTCATCTGAAATGTCTTTGGGTCGTGACACTGTGCACACAAGATACTGCATGACGCTAAGAGACTTTTTCAAGGCTACAATTTCAGTTCATCTCATAACATGGGGATTAGCCTTTTCAATCTTCGTTGGAGAACTGGCTGCTAAAGGGATCACTGAAGATGCAAGTCCTTCAAAATCTAGAGACAGCACGTAAAGTTTTCAGTTCCCTGGGTTTCATGGTGAAGCAGGACAAGTCCTTCCTCTTCCTGACTCAGTTCACTGGATTTCCTGGAGCCTGCCTGGAAACAATATCAGCAAAAGCTTGTCTCCCACAGGAGCACTTTTCATACAGTGGAAAAACTGGTCAGGCAATTACAGGCAGGTCCTGTCATCATGTTGCAGACACATCTGGCAGTTCTGAGCCACATGGCACCCTGCACTTATGTTCCCCTTCATGTAAGGCTGTGCATCCATCCCTACCCACGTCTGACTCTAGGAACAGACCCTCCCAACAGGGTCGTGACTGTTTCTTCTTGCTATTGCCCATCTCTTTGGCTGGACTGCCTCCTGCACCCCAGCTTCTGCCAAGGGATACAGTTGTGTTTACCCCTTCTTCTTGAAAGATAATTACTGATGTTTCTCAGTCCGGACTGGAACTTCACCCCAGCAATCCAACAGCTTCACAGACTTTGCATTTTGTTAGCTGGGATTCATAGCAGTGCCAAATGCATGGTATGAGTTCTCACACTGCCTGAGCTTGCCCAGGTGATGGCACATTTACATCATCACAGCAACAGACTGAATGGAGCAAGATCCCTGTCCTGTAGTTGACCTTCAGGACTTGACATACTCAGCACTAACATCAGATATATTCACTGCCAAGCTTTTATCCCTTTCTCTCCTGGAAAGAGGAGGACTCTCCTGAGAACTGCAGGACTCTAGGGTCCTGACATTGAGAGAAGCTTGGCATCATAGGACAAGATCAACATTTCTATGGCTGCAGGATGAGGTAGGGCATGAACATGCCTGCAGGTACTGACGAGGCAAAACTGGCATCTGGAGAGGTGCTTGTAATAAGAACACCTGCAATGGTAGGGTATATATGGGCAATATATTTCAAAGAAGTGTGGTTACTGGTAAATAATCTTTTGCTCGGTTGCCAAAAATGGTAATGTAACTGCACTTAAATAAGTAAGAGTTACCTTGTTATCTGGTCCTTGTGTAATGAGAAGTGAACTGTTTGTGTCTTTTGTCATCCAAGAGATTAACTAGATCTGTGTAGGCTGGGGGTAGAAGATCTTTCTTTTTTTATAGCTCTCAACTTTAAAATATAAATAAGATTGTGTGTTAGGCAGCACACAAAACAGAAGCATTTCCCTAAGCCTAAGCAGTATTTCGTTTCCTCCCTAGAGGCAATTACTAGGGGTTGTTGCTTCGTAAAACAACACTCAAACTGTGGGATGCCCTTGTTACCAAATTAATCAGAATGCAGAACTAAAAGATCTGATAGGTCTTTTTCTTTACTAAATTCTGTTATGTTTGGGATATTGTGTGTCTGCTAAGTACCACATAGGGAACTTGTTTCTCCATTCAAACCATATGTGACAAATAGAGTAAAAATATCTGTTAGTAACATCTTCACAACCAGTTGTCAGTTTTATTACCCAAGTCACAGATTACTGTTTATACACGCCTTTACTAAAATACTTCATTGACAGTCAGAAAGAACACAAGTAACAATATATAGCAAAAGCTGGCACAGCTTAAAATACAGTTAGCAAAATACCTAATGCAGACTGAAGTAGAGTGTTTTGAGTCAGACTCCAAAGCTGCAAAAATAATTTATAACAGAAATCTCTGAAATTCTGTCAGTTTGAGCCAGAGGTGCAAAGCCTTAATAACAAGTACAGCGTGCTCACCCCTTGTTGATACTCCAGGTTAGTAGCGACTTCTGCTTTGAGTGATTAGCCTCTGTTCAAAACAGAGTTTACTAAATTTTGAACATCAAAATATCTACCTCTGTTTTACTTAGGGCAATAGATTTTACTATTATGGAAAAAAATGGAAGTGATAAGGCTTGGTTGATGAACATAATGATTTTAGAACACATTAATTAACAAGAGAGCTCACAAGTGCCTATTCTGAGCAGATGGAAAATCCAGGAAATCATCAGAGAGGTAATGGCACTGCTTACGGAGCCAGAAAAGAAGGGAAGAAGCTCCTGAAGGGAAGCTAAAGGGGAAAGGATCTGATAGACAAGTTGCCAGTCTCACCTTACTGATCAGGGCAGAAACCTCGCTGTGGGGAAAAGACAGAAGGCGCAAAATGGGGAAAAAACCATGTATAACAAAGAGCCAGAATCTTGCCCAGGGAAGATGCTGACTCCTCATCTTCTTGAAAAAGAAGGAAATGGTACCAGCTGCATTGCAGGGGCGAATTAGCTGCTGCCACAGGAGAGGTGGCACTGAGGAACACTAAAACCGTGGAAACTGTGGAGAGCTGTGGATAAAGAGCCTCAGCCATGCCAGTGAAAAACACCGAGCATCAACCATGCAGGGGCTGGACCCAGAAAGGTTGTCAGAAGTATGCAAGGCAGGCGTGACAGCCGGTATGCAGCCAGCTCTGGTGGGAAGAGGGTTGAAGAAAAATACACCTGCAGAGGAGAGTCACTAGCCTGGGGACTAAGAATGGAGACAAACTTGTCTCGATCGATAGCTGCTCTTTACCCAGTCCGGGATCAGTGCTCTGCGTTGCGGCACACCATCTGATCAACCTGTAACTTGGGCTTAATCGTGGCAGACCAGCAGCCTGCAGGTATTTCAATGAGTAACTGTCTAGACTAGAATGATGCTGTATAAAAAGGAATATTGAAGTAAAAAGCCATATGAACCAGTTTCAAAAATGCAAAATGCTGTTTGAAATGGACATTATCTTCTTCAGAAACAGGTCCAGGCAGTGATACAGCCTCAGAGAGTAGCCTGAAGAGCCCATTGCATAAATTATGATTCAGAAATACCACTGAAGCAACTAGCGGGAGGATCAGATAGTCATTATTTTCTGTCGCCTGTTCATGCAGAGACTAAGGCTTTACGTAGTCAGTCTGCCTTTATCCCCTCTGCCATTTAAATGCTGTGGTTGCTCGCAATGTGGTGGAAAGGCAGGATTGTCAGAGTTGGGGAGTTACAGCTCCCAGGAAAATAGGTGACCAGGTAGAGGATCGGCACAATCACATCTCCTTGCTGCAAGGAAGGCTGTGGACACCTTTAGAGAATCCAGACAGGTGAGAGGCATCATCAATACTCGCAAATATTCATGTGGCTAACTGGCCACATGCCCCACGTGCCTCCAGGGGCATTTGCCTCTGGGACCCACAGATGCTGCTGGACGAGAGAGGAGAATTGGGGTACAGGCCACCCTTCAGTCTTCTCTTTGATTCCTTGTTTGTTTTTCTTTGGCCCTGTGAGTCTCCCAGTAATTGCAAGTCGCCATGTTTCAGAAGCAGAGCCCCAAACCTGTTGTCTGCCTTCTGTATTGTGCAGACTTTAAATTGCAAATAAACTTGGTGATAGAATAGAGGAACTGAGGAAGACTGAATAATAGGACAAGATCAAGACTTGGATACTACAGTGCTGAGCAGCCTCAAAGCACTGATAACAGATAAAATCAAATTACCTGAATCTGGGTGTATTTCACAATTAAAAATAATGTTTTTAATTAAAATAATTCCAGTGGAGAAGGAAGTAAAATATACAAATCTTCAGCCAAGTTTTATGCTCTTCCCATAAATTCACGTGCGTCTGGTATAACATGCTATAAATCTGAAAGCTGCTATTAAGAGCCCACCGTAAGGTTTGTGTGAAGCGCGCTATGTAATACCCATTTTGTTACATTCCTCTCAATAATAACATGGTCCTGTCACTCCCAGGATAGACATACTGCGCTGTGCCCATATATGAATCATCAGGATGAGGTATAAAACATCAAGATCTAGATCTAAAAAAATGCTGAAAATGCTCTTTAATTTGCTCCGGTTCTGATCTATTTGAGGGTGTATTTATGATGGTAGAGAATCGCCCTCTCCCTCTCCTTACAGCTGAGGATGCTAGTAGACCTGAAGGTGACAGACTGACGACTGCAAGATTAAACCAGAGCTCTAACACCGAAAGCAGCGTGTGAGACAAACCCTCCTTCATCCAAACCTGAATTTCAGCGTAGGGCATGGCAGGGTTAATGGCAGAGCAGGTTACACTGGAGTTGTTTGGCTAGGGAGGAGATGGGAACAGATTGCCAAGGCACAATTACACTAAATGAAGGAAGCACAGGCCACACCTGTGCCTGGGACCCTGCGCTCGCAATCCAGCCCTGATTGGATCTCCAGAGACTTCCCGGAGGTAAAGTGTCAATTAGTGTAATGACCCTGGACTTTGTCCACTCCGTTCGCTCATTCTGAGCGTGGAATAATTTTGTGTACGCTGGGGGATCTCTTTTAGCAAACTCCTCACAACACCACCTGCTCACCCTCTCATTCTTCCAGTGCTATTCCCAGCTCTCCTTCTGCAGGATTGTTGAACTAGAATACAAAATGCAGCATGCCCCGGAGGCAGCGAGGTCTGGATCTTCATGCAGACAATAATGCCCAAACACCTGTATAGATAATATCATCTTTTTTTGGAACAGAGAATGTAGCAAACCCTGCCCTTGCAGCCCAGTCCTGCATACGCATTCAGGGAAATGAGGGGACTCCATGTAAGGGTAAGAGAGGTTCCCAGCTCCATTAACAACTCAGACTGATTACCATGAAGTAATTATCCCCATCTTACGTACAGATTAAAGGCACTTTTCTCTTGCAGATTTTCTCTCCAAATGCACTTCTTGCGTAAGGCTGGAGACAGTTTTAACCTCCCTGTATGCAGTCAGTAAATACTTTACAAATCCCTGCATGGATATTGGATCTTGGTGCACATGGTGGAGCAAAACAGGTCTGTCTGAGCAAAACCTGAGCTCACTGGAGCGAAGAATGGGGATCTCCATGGAGCCAAGACAGGAAAACCAACCCTCACCGCCAGCACGGCTTTGTCTCTGTGTGACTCCAGTTGCACGTCAATGCCAGCCCCGGGGCTGGTGCCATCTCGCAGGCATTGCAGTCCCCTGCTATGCCTGGAGACTTGATACACGTCTGGATGAGGAAGATAGTTCATGTGTTTGAGGCATCTGAAGACGATCAGTGATGATCTTCCAGTATTGAATGACACCTTACAGCACTCGGGGTCCGTCACTGTCGTGTGCTTCAACACAATCGGATATGTTTTAAGCTAGTGTCAACAGGTTTAGCCAGCTTAAGAGCATGTTAAGCCCTACTGAGACAAGGTTTATAGGTTAGCGGTATGACTTGGAGCATAATCTATACATGTTCTTTAGCTTTAGCCAGCTTTGTACTTATGTGAGAAGTGCGAGTCTTTTATATGTGCCAAGCTGTTTCTATCATGCTTTGGGGAAGTCATTCAGCCTGTGCTAAATGCTGAAATAATCTAAAAGTGTAGAAGCTGCAGGGGAGAGCTGTTCAAAAACACCAGGAGCTGAAGTTAGGCCAAGATTTCCTGTCACTGCTGAGCTAGCTGAAAAAAACAGGAGTGTCCTGAACATAGGAATTAAAGCAAGGAGATGATTCAAATGACTCGAGCCATTTTGTTATACTGCAGCATTCATGTGTCTTAGGTTGCTAATGAGCAACAATACCGTGGATAAATGCAGTAGTTAAGATTATAGCAAAAAAGATTTTTTTCACTTCAACAGGACTGGCATATTTGGAGCAAAAAGCAGCAGTCGTGACAACATATTGTTTATCTTTCATCCAGAGCACAGCTGTGTTTTCCACTGGTCTGTCCAGATTATAGCTAATTTGGAATCCTATGTATGAAAAGCCGTTTCGATGGATGAAATTGGGCTATCTCTTTAGCACTTAAATATTTGCAAAGATGCTGTGGAGCTTAATTAGTTAGCAGCAACATTTTATCTTATGGGTCCACTTCCAAAAGAAGATCATAAATGCTGGAGAGATGACACAAGTATGTGACAGAAATAAACACATTAGATAGTTACAAAAGCAGCAGTAGGAGGTATTAAATGATTTGATATCTGGAGTATCTGTTAGACTCTAACAACTGATTAAAATATGTATTAATTCATATTAATCCTTAATACAAGGATCTTAATAAAGTGTGATTAGCTTAGGCTTGGAAGAGCTTTCAAATCCTGGCACAATAGGTGCAGTAGAAATCTAAAACACTGAAATACACGTGTCTCCCTAAACAGCATTTCTTCTCCGTTTCTATCACTAGAGTACATAGGCTTTAAAATGTTTCTGGCTGCCCCGTTTCATCCAGTCTCCAGCTCAGATGTCCAACATGCTGTGTGCATCCCTGGTACTTGCCTGCGGTTTTAGGCAGATTCCCTCGGTGCGTTTGTTTCTGCAGCCTTTTCTCTCCATGTGCAGGCTCTCCCGTGTTTGCTGTTCTCTGCGTGTCAACACAGGTTAGCTTTAAACCCTCTCTGCCTCTTTTAAAAATCTGTTTTGATTTTTTTCGCTGCCGGGCTGGCAATCCTGCGTGCTTGAAATGTGACCAGAGGGCTTCCAGATAAAATCTCGCCAAACTGAAAGGCCATTGTGCCACCGGGATGCAACACTGGCCGAGCCAAGTGATTGCTGCCTTGAGTGTCCTCATCGGGCTGTGAGTCAGAGATGGTCTTTGGCAGCTCCCAAACTTCTGCCTGTCCCTCGGTTTTCAGCGGTCTTTGGGGCAGCTGGCTGCTGCGACAGCTAAGGCGGGACATGTGGGGAGAGGAGCGAGCAAATTTGGGAGCTTCGCAAGAACAGTCTGAATTTCAGGGTGGTCCATACAGGTCACACAGCCGGTCCTGGTGATAGCCTCTCCACCAGGATACAGCTAGCTGGGTGTGAGAGCAACAGATTAGTTTGCTCAAGCTTGTCATTTCAAATTCCCTTCCGGTTCTCTATCAGCAAAGCTCAGGCCCATCCCCACAATCAGCTTCTCTCTGGATGGCTGCCGAGATGTGATATTTATAGGGTTTACTGGAAACTGTTGGCACATTACTGGGCTTCAAAATGTGATTGTTTTTCAAAGAAGGAAATTAGCTGGAGTGTGGGGCTGGTGGCCAGCTTGGACTGTAAGCAAAGGGAGCCTGAGGTCAGGACCAAGCTGCATTGTTTCTTTTATCTTCAGAAGCAATTTGCCGCTCTCTGTTTTTTAAGTGACTCTTCATGTGATGGACAAAATGAGATCATTGGGTAGTAATCCTCCATTTTAGAAATACTTGAAGTATTAGTGAAGTACACCCTGAACCACTTAAACAAGTACCTACTGGAGTAATTGGGTGGATAAAAATCTGGTAATTTATAACCCTGTAAGAGGGCTTGGAGCATGACAGATGGGTCTCAGCTTGGAATAATAAAGCTGCAATGGAAGAACGTGGATGGGGCAGAACCCTGGGGTGGATGTTGCGAAATGGAGGAGGTATTCTTGTCTTGGACAAGTCACTTCTATTCTTCTTCATCTTCCTGTTTGCATAATATTAGTTCATCTTACTTGGTGATTGTGAAGTTTTACTAGCCAATGGCCGTGTTTGAAGCCTTTAGCTTGAGAACAGCCTTGAAAAATAAAGTATTGACGTTACCTTTGTTTCCCTACAATAAATACCTCTGAGTGATACACGTGTTACGGAAAAGTACTTGAAAGAGTGGAGGATGTATGTGCAGAGAGCTGGGTGACCTTTTGGGTGACACACCAGAAGGATTGCCTCAGCAAACTTCTTTATGTGCTAGCGTGGCTGGCAAGGTGCTTGTCCTGTGTCTAGGAAGTCTCCCTTGACATTCGCTTAAGGCGCAGCTTGAGGAAAACCCCAGAAGCACCCTTCTTTGTACATGCCACCTTTGCCAACAAGATCCCCTTTGGGAATCAACACGAGCTCGCAGCCTATCTGCTTGACTACGAAGCGACACGTTTGGGGCCGCTGGGACTAGCAGTTTGGAAAGCTGAAGCCCCATACTGAGAGATGATCTGCCAGGAGCCATGTGCTTCTTTGCTGGGGAGGACAAGCCATCTGCTGTCCTTGCTGCCCTAAGCAAAGCATCTCAGACCCGCAGCCCCCAGGCCCGGCCAGGCTGGACTTTCTCAGCCCAGATGCTTCATTGCCCTATGGACCTGTTAGGTCCTATGGGCAGTTAGTGTCGACTGCATGTTTACGTACTCTTCTCCTTCACTATGGCCCAGGAAAAGTCTTCTGACCTAGCTTAGTGACGTGGACGCTGTAATGATACCATGTACGAAGCCTCACTAATAACGTCTGTATTTTTTCACGTACTAGTTTTCCCAGCGATGAATACCAAAGGGCTATGGAGCGAATATCTGTCGTTGTCCAGCAGCACAAAGCAACCATGGTGCCAGGGGAGCCACAGCTTAACGTGTGCGACAAGGCCGTCATGGTGAGTGGTTAAAGCATAAATACATTTGAGAATCCTTAGCTTAAAATATATTTTGTAAAGGCTTTATAAAATGCCACATGATGCTGGGAAGGGATGGAGAAGAGATGCATGCTCACCTGTTTGAAGGGCTGTCTGGCTGTTCCACAGAGGAGAGGGATGTTTGTTACCTGCGGAACACAGCAGTGTAGCAAGGCTCATACAGAGGAGTGGGGTTAGGTCTGGAAGGTCTACCAACATGCTGTGATAAACTGTGGCTTCCTTCCTTAGAGATACAGCAATATCTACAGCTGTAGGGCCTTCTTCTCCTTTCTTAATCTCCTTCTGCAAATCTCAAAAGTCCTCTGTGTTTTGAGTGGTGGGACTGGGACAGTGGCTCTTTCTCAGTGATGTGTGTGAGTATCTTTGGTCTTGCTTGGTCTCCTCCAATTCTATCTGTGCCTGACTTTTCCAAAGTCTTTATGGCTTGAAACATGACAAACATTTACAATTCTGTTTTCTGCTTCAAATTGTATGTTGGGAAGTTACAGTTTGGCTTTCCTGTCAAATGCTGCTTGGTTTGTTGAGAAACTGCATGGTTTGTAGGAGGTAAAGTTGTCAGATGACAAGAGTGTGTGGAGTCTAAGGGGATGTGCCTGTAGACTGACACAAAATAGTAATAGGCAAAATCTTTCTGACACTGAAATAATCTTCTGAAACAAACAGTCAGTACCTGCTGCTTAGGGTCTGGCTCCAGACAGACAGAAAAGTATAAAATGTGGAGCTGTGTCTCCTTAGTGAGAAGGCAAAGATCTTTTTTAGCTTTGTCACATCTTTTTATTTTTGGATGTTAAGTAGGAAAAAGATTTGAAGGACCATTGTTTCTATGTTGTTTTCTTTCATTATTCAACTTTTCCCTTAATAAACACTATTCTGTGCTCCTCTGGGACCTTTTGGGTTCAGGCACTCTCCCCAGTGCCTGGCTGCTGCCAGAGACCTTCGCTGGAAAGGCATTTCTTCTGTGCTAACTCCAACTCCTAAACTGGTTCATAAAGTGTAGGCATACTCCGCTGTTCTGCAGCTACCCTGGGGCAGTGTTTTTAGGTGCTGTGAAAACATCTGGTATTCCTGTTTGTCAACAAACAGTGTCTTTGGATTGCATAATGGAAAAAGTGCTGCACTGGAGGTCCCATGCTTGGTCCTGTAACCCAGCCCTCTCTTTGGGGCTACTGAGAGTCAGTCTTCTCCCTGAGCATGCCTTGTTCTGTCTCAGTTGGGTGGAAGTTTTGCAGACCATGGGCTGCCACTTCTGCTTTGGCTATGGCAATGTCCAGGGCTTGGCCAAACCCAGTTATGCCTGCCTAGTCTATAAGCAGAGGAGCTAATGACTGCTCCAGTGCTTGGCCGAGCTCAAACCAGATCATTCAGGCTCTCTGAGGCAGAAAGTCCTCCTTGGCGGGCTTGGAGGTAACCTAATCCCAGGAGAAATGTTCAAATCCCAGCAGGAAATATTATGAGTTTTCCGTTCTATTCTATGTAAACTCCTACATAGAGTAGCTAATAGTAGCTTCCTACATAGGCTAATTACACGGTCATAAAACTGAAATAAACAGGCACCGAATTATTGCCTTTTGAGGCCAGAAATGAAGATACCCAAATCTTTTTGGAGTGATAGTATTGCTGGGGTTGATTGGGCCCTAGATCTGTCTTTGGGGGATGCTGGGAGAATCACCTACTAATACTATGCCCAACACTCTCTTCTAAATTGTCACCCATTTATTTGACATGGATATTTGGTATCCTTTCTGGGACAGAGAAGAATTGTCTTTACTTATCCATGAGCAAAGCAGATGGATCATTTTGTAGCTACTGCAGTCTTGGGATTGATGTAAGCGTAGCAGCAGCAGCCCTCCTGAGCAGGAGAAGTGTTTGCTGGCCCATCTGTGGTGTATTCCACCAGCAGTGTAGATGAAGCTCCTGCGGAGCCAGTTCTGCTGTGTTTTCCTCCTGTGGAAGTGGAGGAGAAATTGCTCCGTGGAGTGGAGCCGTGCTGGCTTGACTGCGTGTTTGACCTGCAGCACACATGGTGTCCTCAGGGCTCTCTGCACTTCCAGCATGGATCCAGGAAAGCCAACTTGGACTGTGGGACTGAAGCAGATACGATGTGGTTTTTTCAAAAGAACAAACATTTCATTTGTTTCCTTGGATCTCTATTTCTTCTACAGAGTGGTCAGGCGTCTGAAATTTGCAGCGGTGGTTGTGCATTTTAAAATTGAGAAATGGATTTAGAAAACAGCACTAATTGTTCTTAAACCGGCTGGAGCCCTTCGTGCAGTGAGGTGCCTTCTGCCAAAGCTCCCCTCCGTGGTCTGCGCCTTCTGCAGAGATAGCTGGTGTCTCACTGCCATCTGTTGTCAGCTGGATGGAATAGAAACCTGCTCTGGCATTTTCTCTGGGCTTAAGCTTTTCTTTTACTCTATAGGAATTTAATTCCAAGAAAACGTAAATGACTTGAAGAATAAAAATAAATAAAATGAAAGGCAATCGGTCAGAGCTGAACTGGCTTTTAATAGGCGACAGCAGGAATCTCCCATGGATGGATAGACCTTGAGAGAAGGAGGGACAGGGAATGAAGGCAAAAGATTTCTGAAGGCAGAATGGGAATTGTAACCTGCCATTCACATTACCACAGCCCCAAATTTTAAATGGCAAAGCCCCATGAAACTGAAAAAGTTTTTGTCCAAATGCCTTCCTCCATTAATCCCTTTGGAAGCTGAGGTTTGCAGTGGGCTCCCTTGCTGATGTCGTTTCTCTGTTGTACATGTGCTGGAGAAAGGTAGTTCAAGAAACATGGAAACAAGGTAGGCAAATAGTTTTGGTCTGCATGCACTGGAGTAGTTGTCTCATAAATGCCTCCTACTCCATCTGTTCATGAATTCATCCATCAAAATGCTCATTAAAATACAGGCATTCTTATCTCTCTCACACCCTTGGCCTTCTGTTGCTTTTTGCTTGTCTCCACAAGAAAATGCATAGATATCTTAGTGCTAAGAACGAGAACTTGTTTGTGGATCCCAGGAAAATTGGGGGTTTCACCTCATGGTCTGCTTGCTCCACGCTACTACAGGAAAGAGAGGAAGGTCACCAGAGTCCCAGCAGACTGCATTTGTACAGGAGAGACCACTGTATCCCAGAAGAGGGAATCATCTGCTGCAGATTTGTAGTCTTTCCTAAAGCTTTTTTTGAATAGTGTTTGGAGTTGGGAAGTTGATGAGCCCAGGAGCATCAGCTGTAAGAGGAGTTTCATTTTTTCAAGCAGGACATAAGAGCGTCTTTGTGAGAACCAGAAAGGGTTGGTTAGGGTACAGGGCTTAGCAGATACTTGGTACGAATCATCTTTCTGTATACTTTTTGTTTGTTTTTAACAGAATTGGTCTCCTCCAGGCTGTGAGAAGCTAGGGAAGTGCCTGAAACCGCCCAAGTCTGATCCTAAGAAGTGCTTTTGGCCTCATTGATCTTCTCTGCAGCCCTCAAGAGCTACACAGAAAAGCTATAACCAGCTGGACATACAGTTTACAAAGCATGTCTTTTCACGTTGGCACTCCTGTTTACACAGGAAGGGTGTGATGTATGTATGATATCATCATTTGCTCTTCCAAAAGGGCCAGTGTTTATATTGCTAGTGCTCAGGGTTTAGCCTGTACTCTTGTGTTGTTCTGGTTGTTTCCGTAAATGGTAACTTTTCAGTGAAGACTGTTTCAACTGTAAAAGCTCTCTGGACAACCACAACTCTGCCATCACCTCAGAAATGCCATGGATGCACCTTTCCTCTTGCTTCTTCCACCCAACCTGCTCTCTCAAATCATTTTTCGTTCGGATGCCCCTACAGCAGCCATGAGGGACTGTTCAGGAAACTCACAACTGCCAGAAAACCCTGCCCAAACTGCCCTTGTTTTGTTTGCCTGTAACTTGTTGGTTTAACATTTGATTTCCATTGTGAACTCTGGACACCAACTTGTCTTTCCTTTCTCTCTAAACTTGTGAGTACTGGGTGCAGCTGTACAGCCCAGACTGCTGCTGTGCATCGCTGGGTGCAAACAAGTGCTACCTCCCGTTCCCGACTAAGGGGTTGGCTCCAGGGAGAACACCCTGCCTGCCTTCCATCTGTAGCTGCAAACATTCCCTAGGTAATGGTATAAAGAAATTTGAAGATGGTGTTCATGTAAGTATTGCCTTATTGATGGTGGGCAGGATGTTCTTGTGGAGCTGGGGGTCAGTTGTTCATTTCAGGGGTTTTCTTTGTTTCAAAAAATCTGGGTCCAAATATGGTTTAAGTCACGCTTCTAGTCTCATGATCTGGGTCCAGCCAACTGCAGGCTCAGAAATGCCCATTTACATCAGATGTTAACTCTTGACCCTGTTTCCAGTGTACGCTCTCTGAGGAATTCTCCTTGTGCAAACTTTCCACAGCCTGGGTGTAGCACTTCTCTAAACAGAGTTCATGGTAAATGCTGGTCCTTTGCACAAATTCCACATTGCAGATTTCTCATCTGCTTTTGAGCCTGTTTCACACCCTTCGCTATTGCTAATTAAACGTGTCTCGAACAAAACTGCACAAGGTTACTCTGGGGCTTCGGGGGAGTAGTTAGAAGCAACCTTGAACATGCTGTTTGCACCACTGACAGCTCCACTTCCACCCCGCCAGTGTTTTGTACAATACACGTGCCCTCTCCGTATGGCGTTGGGCTGCCTTGGGAAAAATTGAGGTGCTCTGTACCTGTAAAGAGCCCTACTTGCTTCCCAAGCAAAGCTTGGGGCTGGCTTGAGATGGGTTGAGAGCCCTGCTTTTCTGGTAACTGCTGTGCTACTGCCTGCTACGGGCTTCTCAGCTGCTTGTTCTTACCCTCCCTGTAATCCCAAATGCTCTCATTCTCTCCATTCCCGTGGTTTATGCTACCTGTAATCCCCTCCACAGTATTTCCTACTGTATATCTCATGAAGCTGGATAATCCTATAAGATTGTAATAAGAACAGCACTTGAGTCGGCTCTTACTGTTCCACCTATCAGAAATCACAGCCAACATTTCATCGGCTAGCAGAGCCTCTGAATCTCTGCGCATCTACAAATGGCATTTGTTTATAGTCCAAATTTCTTAATTGCCTTATGATGTTCCCAGTTGTCCTTCAAGTGTATCAAGGCATTTCCAGTTCATCCATAACGTTTCTCCTTGTTTTGATATAGTGCGGATAGCTCAAGTCTTGGGAGATTCTGATCAGTCTATTCTTCAGTGATGCTGTATGAGAAGGACTGGTAGGAGGACTTGCAGCAGTCGTGTGCATCTGGCAGCACAGCAGACCAGACAAAACCAGTAACTTCCCATTTTCTGGGGGCTGTCCACATCTGCTATAGCGCTTTAGCGCTTGTGTCACCCCAAAGTGTTCAGGACCCTGCAGTTCATTATTATCAGCAGATGAAGGTACCACCAGAGGAGGGAGTCTGTCACTGCAACTCCCTGAAAATCCCTGTCAGCCCTCAAATAGTTATGAATGTATCTGCTGCAATAGTAACAGTGCTTTGTCTTTCTACGTGCTGCTTATTAAGAGATTGCATCGCAGGATCGCAGCTCATCGTCTGAGCACTAGCCCAGACATGTTTCTTGGTTCTTAGCATTTGCAGTATGCACATCGTGAGCGTACTGGGTGCCTGCTACCCTGCGTCCCCTACCTGTCTGGCTGCCACTTTGTTCTTTACTCTTTCACAGCTTGCAGTTTTGAAGATAACTGCTTTTCCCCTGCCTGTGTAACTTGCTTGGACAAGCCATCCTGTTCTCAGCATGCATGGTGTTTGTCTGGTTACCCAGCACACAAAGTCCTCATTCCTCATTGAAATAATCTCTCCGTGCATAGATACTGGATGTAAACTTTGCACTAGAAAGCTGGCTGCTATAAGTGAATTGACTTGACGTCTGTTTATTATTTGCTTCATGTCCGTTTATTGTAAAAGATCAAAGCTTAATGTGAAGAAGCTACTGCTCTAAATTTAAATAAGAATAGTAGTTTTACAGCTGGATAGCTAGGAAGAATTTTAAATCAATGCCTTTCCCAAAGATGTACAGGTTTTAAAGTTGCGAGATGAAGAAATAATGAATCAAAAATAAACTATCAGAAATGCATTATATGATTTGTCTGTGCGCACCTGTAAAACAACTAAGTAACACCTTGCTTTGGGACAGTCTCACAGATACGCCTTCCAGATCATGGGACTGGCTTGGGTTAAAAATAGCTTGTTTTGTTTTCCCTGTATTATTTTTAACGTGGATCAATTTCCCAGCCCACGCAGCTGCCCAAGTACAATTCAGAGGCTGGTGTGGGGACCAGGGGCATACGTGGCCTGAGGCTGCATCCACCAGCACAGCCGCAGGGATGTGTGGGGCAGCTCAAAAACACCAATACGTGCCGTGGATCACAAAGCGGCCACCACGTATTGCCACGTCTGCCCTTAATCATTATCCTGAGCCTCTGATCTGAAGTTGGTCTGTGTGATAGTTGCCCAGTTCTGGGAACTGCCCGTACTGGGGCAGGTGTTGGCTTTGCAGGAGCTGCCTGTGGGACCTGCCTGGGGTTGTGTGTGCAATAGCGGTCGACAGAGGAGTGGGTCTGGTGGGGTTTACTGGCCGCCAGTCAGGGACCTGCAGCAGTGAAGCGGGCTTGTTGGTAGCTTCTTTTCTCAAGCTGCAAGACATAAGAGCTAAAGGAAAGATGATGTCTTCCTAAGACTGCTTCTATGTGATGTTCCTTTCTTTATATTTAAATACATCTGCTAAATGCTAAAAGCTTAATATCTGCTTGGGCTAAGAGTCCAAGGAATTTCTTTCTTGCCTTTAATTTCCAATTAGCTGAGCCTCTCGAGTCCCCCTGCTCTGCCCCTGAGGCTGTGTTATCATCCAACCCTCCATGCAGAGAAGCTTCTGAAATTGATGTAGCTAATAATCGTGGAAAAAGTCCTACTGCATTTACAGTCTACGGCTGCAGAAATGGAGCCTTGATTTAAAATCCTGCAGCGACAAATGGATTATTTCGGTGGCAAATTAGTCTCTGAGGACCAACAATTTGGGGATCTGAACACTGGAATTGGAAACCAGAAGATCAATTCCGAACACTTAGAGCCAAGGTTAATGCCCTGCAAACTGTATTGAGTGCAATGATGGAAGATAACATGCCTCTGCATTTTAAATGGGAAGCCGAGGAACACAGTATAAAATGTAAAAATGGGCACGTTTGGAACAGAACGAGAGCGAGCGATACACACGTATTTGCTAATAAAACGTTATGTGGTGTCTGGGGACTGAGTTTTCAGGCAAGTGCTGAGGATGACAGTGGGCTTTTACTAAAGGAACGGAAACTAATATCGCCGAGAAGGAGCCTGTTGAACTTGGGACACTTGCTGCCACGTGGAAGCTGGCAGTTCTCGGTACCTGCTGAGTCGAGCCTTTCCCGAACGTGGTGGACAGCTTCCAGAAGCCTCCTGGTTTCACATAAAGTGAAGCAGACAAGATGAGGATCTCCCGAAGGTGGGTGAATACTCTTTATTCCAGTGAGGACATTCTTGCAGTCACCATGCAAAATAATTTCAGCAGCTGAAGAAAGACCTTTTGAAGGTGAGAATGGTTTGAATTGGGGCTTTGGGGGGAAGGCAGTACTGGGAGGCAGTTTATTGTCTGCAGAGTTGCCAGCAGCCTCTTCAGCACAGCTAGATGAGAAACCTCTCCCCAGGGATCTTGCTGTTGTCCTCACCACTGGGAAACTTTACAAACTACATGCACTCTCCAAGAGTTACTCTTGAGTGCTTGTTCAGTATCCAAATAACTGTTCTGTAGTTAAAGTGGCTTGTTTTCCATTTCTCTTCACAGTTACAATACTTGGAAATAGACTTTTGCTTTTGTTTTCTGGTAGTATTTGATGTGAGTTTTTCATATGTTATCAGAAAGTGACACGGCAGTGCCTCTTGAATTAAACTGTTAGTTTTTAAAAACAGTTGTAAGGGAAGAACTGAAATCCCATTTTAGGTTCTTTCTTCCTTTGGAAAATAGCTATTTTAAACACCGAGAAAAGAGTCCATTTGCCTTTTTTCTTTATATCCCCTTCCACCGTTTATAGTTTTGTTGTTGCTCGAAGTCTAGTTCGGATTATATAAATCCTAAATAAAGGTGGATCCCTAGCCAAAAGGCTGTCGTCTCTTAGGAGTGAAAAAAAACCTCTGCCATCCAACTTCGAGAGAGAGCCAATCTGGCAGCTCTCTACACCTTTGTCCCTCCTGAAGTCACTTAATACCCTTCTGGGCGATACGTAGGTTGGTAGCACGATTCCCATCTGAAAGGGATAGGGGCTGAAAAACACGCCAGCCCCTTCGCCAGCAGCAAGGAATGCGTGCCAAATCCATTAGTTCTGGATCGGGCTCAAAATCCCCTCCCGGCTCGGCCAAGCTGGCCAGAGGAGAGAAAGAGAGAGGGGGTTTGTGTCTTCTCCAAGGGCCTGATCCAACCTGCTGCAGCGGGCAGGAGGTGCTGGGTTCAGCTCCGTGCAAACAAGGATGCTGTGGAAGGGCAGAGCTGGTTCACCGTGCTTTCGCCTCTTTTAGGGGGGGACAACGCTAGCTCGTTATTCAGTACGGATGCTTCGGTCCCGAGCCCAGGGAGCTGGCCGGAGAACTGCATTCTTCTGCTGTTGAAATAAGATATTTCAAATTTGTTTTTTAAAAAAAATGGGTTTAAAGTGCATGCGTTTCTAAAGCCGAAATTGAAACGAAATGTTCCAGCAGATTTGAAAGGAAATTTTAGTTCTCATTTCCCCTTGTGGGGTGTGTTGAAATTTTGGGCATTTTGTTCCACTTCACGCTGAAGTTTTAAACTCCTTAACGGAACAGAAACTTCCATACTTGGCACAGCTCTTCTAATTGCCTGCTTAAGCTGATTAGAGTTAGCTCTCAAGCTTTTATACCCCCAGTTTCTATGTTCACCGGCTAATAACATCTCTCATATCAGGATCTCAAAGCACTTTTAAATCACTGATCACCTCTGTGTCCAAAAGAGAGGCAAAGCCAGTGTCCCCCTGCTACAGTACAGGCGGTAGTTCCTCTGCCAGGCACAGAACAGCCCTAAACCTCTCCGAGCTGCAAGCGGATGTTGAGACACCTCCCCAGCGATATTCCAGAGCCGAAGTCCTTTGACATCACATTTGGAAATTGGTCCTAGGAAAGTTCTTTTCCGATGGAAATTGCAGCAGGAGTCAGCACTGTTGTTTGAAAGATTGAACAATTACAGGGAAAGCTAATTTACTTTGGACGTTAAAAACCAGTCTGTACTGGTAGGTGCAATTCATATCCTTTGAAAGGGAGGATTAGTGAGGTGAAGTTCTGACAGAGATTTGAGAAATGTTGTTTTTAAACCTGAGCTGGCATGTGGCATTATTTCTGGCAGCTGAATCATTGGAAGTCCGATTTGGTATAACCTTTATGTTCTTCCTGGCAGAACTGATGGTGTTTGAGAGGCCTGATCCTGCATCAGAGGAGGAAAGATCCCCCCAGCTGCTTCTTCACCCAGCTGCTGGATGCGAAGGGACCGGTGGGAGCCCTCGGCAGCTCGTGCTGGTGAGAGCTGCTGGTTTGCCCGGGGTCGGTTGGCATGAGGGCCCTGGGAACCTTGCTTAGCCTGAAGAAAAATGTGGTGGTGTCTTCTGCTAATAACGGTGGTGATTGTGTAGGAGGGTCACAAACAAGAAAAGTGCGATGAAGACCCCAGCTTATGGCTCCTCCATTAGTGAGAGGCAGAAGGCAGGGTTGCCTGGTGTTTGCATTGCAGGCAAAAGAGCCCTTTCCCAGATCCTGCTTATTTCCATGGGTAGGCAGATAAATTCCATCACTTCCATCTGCCAGGAAGAAGAGGAGTTGCTGGAATAGCTCATTGTCCGGTATCGTGGTTGGTAAGGTTACAAGAGAAACCCTTCCAGCTCATCCAAGGGAGTGAGGGTGTTGCAAAGCTGTCGTTCCAGTGGAAGGCTACGTGCTTCGTCCGTGTTTGCTTCACTGAAACAGCTGCTAGAGAGGATTTTTCTGGTGCCAAAGAGATAATCTGACTTCAGGGAAAATCTTAGTCTGTAAGGGAATGGTTGTGGAAGGAGGCACGCTGACCTCCTGTGCAGGCTGTCTCTGGCAATAGAGAGCTTAACAAGAAAGGGAGCAACCTTTGCACTGGCCTTCAGCTTGTCTCTCTTTGTACATCAGGCAGACATCCATTAAGCAGGTGTCTTCTGCTGTCTATAGAAGAATTAGGAAGAAAATAGAGCAGTGGAGGATTCGGTGTACAGCAAATAATTCCCAAGGGTTTGCACCAAGTACTGGCAACTGTGCAACGGCACAGGACGTGTCGGATGCTGGGATGCGGGCAGAATCGGGTGTCTTGTGAGCCGTGCTGTGCATATGAGCCCGTTGGAGCTAAGCTGGAGGGGAGACCAGCTTCCCCTCCTGTCGGCTGCTCCTCCTGTGCGAGAGGCACCTCTTGTAGCAGGGGAGGACCCACAGGGCTGTTGGGAGTGACTGGTCCAGCAAGAGCAGGAGAAAGCAGCTCTGCGTTCGTTACCAGGCTGCTGCAGCCCTCAGCACTCAACCCATGGGTTCCACATCAAATCACTGCAAAATACCTGGATAGCTGCTGGCACGCTGTCGCACGCCTCGAAGACCGGTCCTAACGGCTGTCTGGAGGGTGCGGAGCTGAAACCGTTCCCATCACAGCTATCAGCAAGCACTGAGCTCGGCCAGGGGTGTTGCGCGCTAGAACTGCCTTTGCTTTCTGCAGCGGGTTGTACCCAAATGCATTTGGACCAGATCCAAGTTGTATTTGCTAATGTAAGAGGAGATCTGTACTCATTCAACAGTACGCCTCCTGGCCGCAATGGGTTCTGTATGGGCAAACGGATATTCACCCACCGGGCGATGGGAGATAGGAGCTGTGCAAGAGTGCCTTGACCTGCCGTACGAATGAGTGACACCAATAGCTGCTGAGCTGTTAGTCCAGGACCGAGGGCACTCAGACCGGCTGTGTTATCATCCCCCATGAGTGTAATCCAAACCAACGGTTTTAACAAACAAAATGCGATTTCAGGGGTTCATAAGAGGTGATGAGGGACAGAAAAGTAGGAAATAGTTTAGTCCTAACAAGCTTGCTATCTATGCGCGGTGCAGGCCAGGGGTGAAGGGGGGTGAAAGTGTAACCCCTGGGCACGGGACCCCTTTCCCAATCTGGCTGGGGCAAGGCAGGGTCCGAGGGCTTCATACAGCGGGGGAAATACGGCTCCACACACTGCAGGTACCAGAACGCTCTTCAGAGGGGAAACTGGGGCTCCATACACTGGGGTACCAGGGCTCCACGCAGCGGGGTCACCCAGGCTCTCTGCAGCAGGGTACAGAGCACTGTGCACTGCAGGTGTCCGTGCAGTGTGCACCCAGGTACCGGGGTGCTGTGTGCTGGGATACCTGGGCTCCCTGCACCAGGATGCCAGAGCTCCGTGCTCTGGGGTAGCAGGGCTTCGTGCACGGGGGGGATCGGGGCTCTGTACCCAAGGGTACCAGAGCTCTATGCACTGGGGGGACTGGGGCTCTGTGCACTGGGGGATCGGGGCTCCATGCACTGGAGGGGACTGGGGCTCTGTGCACTGGGGGATCGGGGCTCTGTGCCCTGGAGTACCAGAGCTCCATGCACTGGGGGGACTGGGGCTCTGTGCCCTGGGGGATCGGGGCTCTGTGCCCCGGGGTACCAGAGCTCCATGCACTGGGGGGACTGGGGCTCTGTGCACTGGGGGATCGGAGCTCTGTGCCCTGGCGTACCAGAGCTCCATGCACTGGGGGGACTGGGGCTCTGTGTACTGGGGGATCGGAGCTCCATGCACTGGGGGACTGGGGCTCTGTGCCCTGGCGTACCAGAGCTCCATGCACTGGGGGGACTGGGGCTCTCTGCACTGGGGGATCGGAGCTCCATGCACTGGGGGACTGGGGCTCTGTGCCCTGGCGTACCAGAGCTCCATGCACTGGGGGGACTGGGGCTCTGTGCACTTGGGGATCGGGGCTCTGTGCCCTGGAGTACCAGAGCTCCATGCACTGGGGGACTGGGGCTCTGTGCCCCGGGGTACCAGAGCTCCATGCACTGGGGGGACTGGGGGATCGGAGCTCCATGCACTGGGGGACTGGGGCTCTGTGCACTGGGGGATCGGAGCTCCATGCACTGGGGGACTGGGGCTCTGTGCCCTGGGGGATCGGGGCTCTGTGCCCCGGGGTACCAGAGCTCCATGCACTGGGGGGACTGGGGGATCGGAGCTCCATGCACTGGGGGACTGGGGCTCTGTGCCCTGGGGGATCGGGGCTCTGTGCCCCGGGGTACCAGAGCTCCACGCACCGGGGCTCGGGTCCCCGCACCCCGAAGCCCCAGAGCTTCCCCCACGCCCCGCGGTACCGTCGCTCCGTGCGGCCGTTCCCGCCGCCGGCCTAGAGCCGCCCTCGCCCCGCCTCGCCCGGCTGTGCGCGGCGCTGCCGGGATGCGCAAAGCCGGGGCCGCCATGACCCAGGAACGGCTGCGGCTCGTCCGCGAACGGTTGCGCTCCTTCCCGGACTTCCCGGTGCCCGGCGTGCTTTTCCGGTACGGACCGGGATGGGGCCGGGCCGGGGATGGAGCGGAGCCCGGGGGAGGGACGGGGGGACGGGGGGGGTTTGCTGCCAGCGTCCCCCCCCGCTGCCCATCCTTCCCCTTGCCTGCTCCGGGCAGAACCCGCTTCCCCTGGGCTTAGGAGCAAGGTGCTAACTGTTCTCCCTCTCTTTGCAGCGATATCAGCCCTTTGCTGAAGGATCCTGCAGCTTTCAGGGCTTTGCTTGATCTTCTGGAAGATCATTTGAGGGCGTCTTTCCCCCAAATCGACTTTATCGCAGGTGAGTGTTGGCTGAAAGGTCTCTGAAGTCAGAGCACCGTGTGTGTCCTCAGGATGCCCGGGCAGGAGGCGTGGGGAGACTCCTCTGCTAATGGGGCAGCAAACCCTGTACCCCTTGGACACTGTAATCGCTCAAATATTGGCCAGCACCGGGACAGGTTATACCCTTAACCTGCTCCTGTAGTTTCCCGAAATACTGGGTTTGGATCTGGCAAACGCCACCTGATGACGCTTCGGTGCCAATTTCGTAATTCATCGCTTTCATCGTTAAAAAACGAGTCGGGGAGTACAGAAAGCCTGCCGTGCGTGTAAGGTCTCGCGCGGTCCTCGCGGCAGGCAGACCCTGTTCCAGCACGTTTTCCTTCTCAGGGGGCCTTTTCAAGCCAAGAGAAACAGCCTTTGTGGCGATAATGTGTCGCAGCACACCTATGAAAGAGGCTGAGAATGAAGGTGCTTAGGAAGGCAGTGCTTGGGCTGGACGATAGCCCAAAGGTCAAGGAGTCTAGACCAAACCCGGTCCAAGTGCCTCATGATAACTGAAGTCTGTCCCCCGGCGGTACAAAGTCCCTGGTTGTGTGGCCAAACTGATAGCGGGGTTTTGCTGAGCTTATCTCTAAGAACGAGAGCTAGAGGGGAGGCAAAATGGGCAGATGGGGGGATCGATGCGGTGCCCCGAAGCCCATCAGCAGCACATCTGGGTGAGCACAGGCAGCGCAGGAGTGTGGTGTGTGTTTTCAACCCACAGAAATGATTGTAAGAGCAAACTGCTTCTAGAGACACCCCCCCACACCCCCCAAACACAGGAGGATAAACCTGGGGTATTGTGCAAAGACACCCCCAGTCGAATGGCTCTGTTCTGAGTATTCGTGCTGCTCTGTTCCCCCCAGGCCTGGACTCCCGTGGCTTCCTCATAGGCCCCTCTCTGGCTCAGAGACTGGGGATCGGCTTCGTGCTGGTACGGAAAAAGGGGAAGCTTCCCGGTCCGACCGAGTCTGTCTCCTACGACCTTGAGTATGGCAAGGTAATGGCCAGGGAGGAGAAGAGGGTTTCCAGCCTTCTTGATGTAGGGCTGGGGGGTGTCAGCGAGGGGACGGGGTGATAAAACCAGCGGAGGGGTCCCCAACCTGGGTTTCACAGCCAGTGCTGATGCCACGGGCAGTCTGGCATCGCACAAGCTTCAGAAGCGGCACTGAGCTTCACCGTGCCCCGGCATGGCGGCTCCCTCCCCGAGCCGCAGACATGCGGTTTGTGTTGGCGATCTGCGCTGTGATTTTTGGCCGGGGGGGGGGGGAGAATGATAAGACTTGGCGCTAAATTGCTTTCTTTGGCTTGAATTCAGGGGCATGGACATGGAGTGTGTTTCCCACTCTTTCAGTAAGTGCTATAAGTAAATGCCTTTATTGCACGGCTTCAAAACACAAGCGCTCGCCTCGTAACACCGCAGCCTCTCAGATTAAAGAGCAGAGGTATAAGCCTAATAACACGCTACCGCTGGTAACTAACAGCAGCCAGGGACTGGCAGCAGAAACACCAAACCTAGGCATTATTTATGAGGATTGTTTGGGCCAACCCTTGCATGGGACAAGTTCATCTGACACAGGACGTGCCTGTGACAGTTTGGATCAGGCTTGGAGGTGCTGTCAAGGCAGAGCGCTCCAGCCCAGTGCATTACAGGAGATTTTCCTCACTGGAGAACTGCTTTGGGATATGGTTTCACAGTGGGACCGTAACTCACTTGATGAATGTTCAGGATCTTGATGTGCCAGAGGGTTGGCCCAGCAATCACCTAACCCACTATATATTTCCATGGCACTCCCCTATAGCTGGAGTATGTGGTTTTGGGGGGTTTTAGGTGCTGAGTGTTAAGGTTGGTCTCGCTGAAGACTTGTCTGCATTCCACCATGTGAAGTGTTTCTCTGTAAGACAAGACTAAAATGAAGCTACTCTTTCCACCCTGCAGGCTGAACTTGAAATCCAGAGTGATGCTGTGGAACCGGGACAAAAAGTAGTTATTGTAGATGACTTGCTTGCAACTGGAGGTGAGAGAAGCAGATGGCGTTAGAGCATGTGTAACCCACGTATGCATGCGTTGGTAGCAGCAGGCGGCATGGCTGTGGGGTTTGAAGCTTACCTCGGCACTGCTCCTCGAGTGACAATGTTTCTGCTCAACCTCTGTGTCCTGCAGGTACCATGTGTGCAGCCTGTGAGCTGATGAAGAGGCTGAAGGCTGAAGTCCTGGAGTGCCTGGTGGTCATAGAGTTAAAATTCCTGAAAGGGTCAGAAAAGCTCAAATCCATCCCTTTCTACTCTCTGCTGCAGTATGACTGACGAGGAGGAGGGAGAAGGAAATGCACGCCCTGAGCTGTGCACAAGTTTGGGGCTTTATTCGGTGACTCTTGTTGTCACAGGGGGGTGGGCAGGGGCGGGGAATCTAAAATTTTGATCCTGGCCAGATGCTATACAATTGTAAGTCCTATTTATTTTCCAAGCCACAGATTAAGGTGTGTTGAGTGTAAGGATCCTTTTTGGAGTTCATCCTTTTGGGAAGAAAGAACAGCCTGATTGGTTTGGGGGATGGAGACCAAGATGCAGCTTCACTGAGTATTTTTCTTTTAGGAGACCAAAGTGAAAATACTGCTGCTGAGGCAGGAGAGGTCTGATAGCTTAGTGGGCCCAGCATTCCCTTTCGGTCGAGCTGTGCCCAGTCAGCCTCCTAGGAACCCATTAGAAGTTTGCCAAAGAAACATGGAAGATGGGCAAAAAGTGATTATTTGTCTAAGGGATAAATCCCTCTGTATTTGACCTCAGAGGATGGTCTGGTTGCTCTCTGCTGTTGCTCAAACCAGAACAGGTTGCTCTTACAATAAGGTAGTGCTTGTTAAGGAGAATTAAGTGACTGCCCAGCCGTGTATCCTGAAATCAGGAGGCAGCCACTGCCAACGCAATGGAGGTTGCTGGTCTAGATGAGCTCGAGCACCATGTCACCTTGCAGCTTGGCTCGTGGTCTCCTTCCCTTGAGACTGCGAGAAGCTGAAGGTCTCTGTTGTAGGAAGCCGTCTGCCTTCCCCTGGTGCAGGGTAGTTCTTAGCAGCGGACTTTAGAAAACTAGGAGCAATCTACATCACGAGAAGTAGTACACAGCTGGGCGACAGGCAGTGAGGAAGGGGGCCCGTGCACATGCTCAGGGCTGTTTACCTGCCTTCTGTCCAGCAGCACTAGCACCTACCAAAGCCTGCAGTCCAGCCATGCCTGGCAGCTTTTGTTTAGCACAAATTCCCCACTTACTGCTATGTGACTCCTCCCTGCTGTGTTCTTGGGGCATCAGGACGTTGAAAGGACAATGCCAGTTTGGAGCCCATTCTTCTTGGTATGTTTGGTGTCAGATAAGGCCACAAGAAAGAAAGAAAAGGTGTTAAGGCTTGCAGCCGAGCTCTGGCAGTCGCACTCAGGTTGTGTGATGGATGACGTGGGCTTTGGAGATGCTCCCTATAGCATGGTTCAGTTTGGTCACAGGAGCAGCTAAAACCTCGTGTGCCAAAACTTTCACATGCCTGCAAACATTAGGGACTGTGTCCCTGGCGTAGCAGGGGCTAAACTCACTGGTAAAATAAATGTTGACTTACTTTTATTTTTTCTAAACTGTCTCAGAGCTGTTCTTGCAGTAGCTGAAGCCATTAATTACCCTTGTGAGTGTCTTCCTCCAAACCCAGGCTGTCAGTGGAGAGCAAGGCTGTGGCACGATCTCCCCTTGTCACCCCAAATGCTTGGAAGGAATCGCTTGCCAGAACTGAGCAGTTCAGGTATCTTTTCTTTGTGCCTGGCACCAACCTCTAGCTGGAGGGGGGTACTCAGGCTGGTCCTGCTGGATTGCAGTAGAAGTGCCCAGCGCTGGTGGGAGTATCGATCGAGCCCCCGCAGCTCAGCTCACCTTCCCCAGCCAGCGCGTAGGGATGCCACAGACCCTGCCCTTACACTTTTAAGGGCTATTACAGCTATTTTTATCACCGTTTCCTGAAAAGCCACTTCAGTGGCTGCTCGGTTTGTGCTGAGAAACACCATTCCCCCGGGAGAAACCTACCCCAGGGCACTTGTTTTCACAGCCAGCCCCTGCGCAGAGCCAAGGGAGGCAGCGCCTCGCACGCATACTTGGCACGAGGAGAGGGTCCCTGCTGCGAGGTAGAGAAGGGAAAAATTAGTTCCACCCCAAAGAGCCGTGGAAAGCAGCTGCACGCTGTGGAAGCGAGCGTAAAGCCCTGCCAGTGCCAGAGCTGGCTGCGTGCGGGGCCAAGGGGTGACATCAGGGAACCAGGGGACGGTGCCTTCACGTCGGCCGGGCTGCAAGCAACCATTGATGTAATTTGCTTGTAGAGACAAGGCTGTGCAGGGGTGGCTTCCAGGCAGGAGGAAGGTTTTTGTCCCAAGCAGCAGAACAGGAGCTCGCTGCAATCTCTCATGGGGCACACGTGTGCTTGCCAGGCTGCCGAAACCGGCTCCTCTCCGCTGCGCCATTGAGCATGGCCGATAGCCCAGCCTGCGCCCAGAGCCCAGCCTTGAACCCCAGCCCTGTGCCTCCCTCCAGCCTCTGGGCTGGGTTTAAACCTTCCTCCCTGGAAAAAAGGGTTACCTCCGGCCAGCAGTGCCGGCCAGCTGGCCTGCAGGATGGCAAGCAGGGTCCTGGAGGAGGAAGAGGAGGAGAGCCTGCCTGCTCCCTAGGGCAGCACTACAGGGATCTCCAGTGCTGCCAGCCTCCGAGAGCGACGCTTTAGGTGCGGAAGCTTCCCTGGACCAGCGTGGATGAAGGGCAGTCCCCTTTCTGTGCAAGTCCTCAATGCCCCATGCTAAAACCAGCCGAGTCTGGCTCGGAAAGCGATGCGAGGCATGCCCGACGTGACACCGGGCAGGGGCAGGTCCCACCTCCTCCCTTGCACCCACGCTGCCCGTCCTGCAGCAAGAGCTGACCTGACCTGGGCGCTGGGCCAGGCCAGCACCTCTGCAGCAATCGGCACCCTCTTTGTCCCTCTTCCCGAGCCACTTCAGCCAAGTGACCTGGGCTTTCCCCAGGGAAAAAGCCCCCCCACACCCACCCCCAGCCCTGCCTGCTCCTGTCCCCGTGGGAGCTGCTCCACAGTCCCTATTTACAAAAGCTGCATTCAGTTCCCTGCAAACCCACGCTCACTTTTTCCAGTAAGTCTTTCTCCAGGAGCTGGATGACGACCCAGCCCTTCCCTGCGTGTGCCGGCCGACGCCAATTGCCATGGAGAACCACGGTGCTAACGCGGCACAGACAGGCAGCTCACGGAGGAAGAGCACTGTGTTAACACAAGTCAGCTATATTTAAAACATTTAATACAAATATGTTTTGACAAGTCCTGTAGTTGTTTCCAGCGAGCACTGGAGATGCTATTTCCCTCCCTTAAAAACAGAACAAGGCCCAGAGCTCCAAAAACATCAATTTGTGACTTCTTCTCTCAGTCCTTCCTGCCTGTCACCCTCTCACCCTGCCCAGTCCTGCTTCCACCCCACCAGGACCCAGTTAATGGAAGAAACCTCCCGTATCAAACCAGGAGAACACAGCAAAGCCGAGAAGAGGTTACTAGCTCCTCTTCACTGCTGGCATCCTCACCCCAGGACACAGGACTGCCTGCCTTCAGCTCAAGGGTTAAGGGAGCTACGGTCCTCATGGACCGTGGCAGAGAAATTCGTTAAATTAAGGCGTTTTGCTCTTCCTCAGACATCCTTGAGGATGAGCCTCCCATCAGCCCACACCAGATCGCAGAGCACGGTCGTTGCTACATTTAGAGGAGATTACACAGGGGAAGCCTCGACCCTGGGGGGGCTCAGAGGGCTTCTGCCTCCTTTGCCGCCTTGGTGAGCCTCTCCGTGACGAGGCCGAGGTCCTTCCCTTTGTCCAGTTTGATATAGGTATCCGTCCTAATGGCGTGGATCCCCACCCAGTCGGGCAGCAGCTCTGCGAAGAGGCGCAAGTGTTTCTCCATCTCACCTGCAAAAAGGAGCGACAAGCCGCCGGGTCAGAGCTCAGCTCCCCCCCCAGCCCCTTCCTCCTGCAAAGACCCTTCCACGCCCATGAGATTCCCCCCTCCTCGCTTTCCTACCGGGAGGCATCTGTGCATCGTAGCTGTCAGCCATGCGGGCACAAGCCACCTCCATGGTCAGCGCCTGCTTCTTCTCGGCCACGAAGACGTTGCGCAAGATGCGGGCCATGGCCGGCAGCCGCCCCAGCATGGCGAGCCGCTCCTCCTGCTGCGGGTCCCGTGTCATCAGCGCCTGTAGCTTCTGTGCCTCCTTCGCCCGGATCTTGGGGAGCAGAGAAGATGGGGTGAGACACAGGCAGGTCATGTCCCCCCTCCCGGCACTGGCGTTACGGCCAGGACCGAATTACTCACCCTCTCGAGCAGAGCCTGGGACACCCCTTTCAGAGCGCTGGAGGTGCTGGCAGGGGACGGTGCTTTGGAAACCACCAGTTCCCCCGCACCGGCTTCAGCGGTTCTCAAGGCCAGGTTGGCAAGAGCTTTTTCCATCTGCTCATGTGGAAGAGGGAGGAGGAGTTGGGTTACAGCTGGGAGTCGCTTGTGCTGGAGGAAGGAGAAATTTCCCCTCCACCGCCCCCGCCACCACCCTGCAGCCCAGTACATCTGACCCATCCCTGCCACGCAGAGGACAGTTTTGGGGTGCTTCATCTCTTCTCCCAGCCCCAAAGTCACTCCTGACGGCTCCTCTAGCTTGAAACCAGCCCTACACCACAACCTGCAGCGGTAACAGCCAGGCTTGCATTCCCACCTGCCTACATCTTACGGTGCTCTGAGTCCTGTGGCTCTGAAACAATCCTTCCCGAGCCCTATCCGGTAACATCTTCCCACAGAGCCGGCTGGTTTGACATCTGCCAGCTGCAGACGGAGCCAGACCCTGGTCCTGACTCACCTTGGGGGTCAGCATCCCCCGCGCCGTGCTCAGCACCTCCTGAGCCGTGGTAAGCCTGTCCTCCTGGGGTGGCCGCGGCAGCTCCGCCGGGCTGATGTCCGGCACCTCGTCCACTTTGAAGCGGGGATGCCAGCGGGTCAGTTTCTCCTCCGGCACCACCATGGGAGGGGTGAGGGCAGCCAGGAATGCCTGGAGAGGGGCGAGAGCTGCGTCACAGCACCTGCGGGCCAGGTACGGGGGAGCTGGCCACTGCCCCGCGCTCCCAGTGCGGCTTGGCAACACATGGCAGCTGGCTTGGAGGAAATTCAGAGCCAGGAGAGATTCCATTTGCCATCCTCCCCACCCACACCTGCCTGCCAAGAGCATCCCACAGGAACCAGCGATGTCCTTCAGCCTGGATCCCAGCCCGCTCTTTCCACTGATTCTCTAGATAGCGACTAGGGCAACCCCAGACCCCAAAAGCGGAGGGTGCCGGAGCAGGGGAGGGTCCTCACCTTGTGGTGCTGCTTGACAATGTTCACCAGGTTGCGGTTGAACTCCTTCCTGCGCTCCAGCAAGCGCGACGCCGACAAGTGCGGGCGGCCATCCACCTTCTCCTCTGCAAGGAGAGAGACACAAGCATCACCTGCGGCATCAAGGCAAAGCGCGGCAACACCGCGACGGGGCCCAAACCTCGAGAGCCTTGGGAAGGACAGGATCAGAGCCCGACCGTGGGGCCGAGTCGCTGCCAGAATCACCGCCCCATCATCCTCCCACTTGTCCCAAAAGTGTTTTCCCCTTCCAACACGCTCAGGCCCTTCTGCGTCACATGATTATCTAATGAACTGAGCAGAGAGCATCCCTGGGGATTCAGGGATTCCAGCCAGGACCAAGCGCACCCCAGCTCTTGGGGGCTCCCCCTCAGGCTATACATACCTTCCCCCAGCACCGGCTCCAGCGTGAGCTGGTAGTCAGACTTCTTGACGCTGTTGCCAAAGGTAGGGATGTTCTTCTCCTGGCGCAGCCTGTACGAGGTGGGGTATACCGCTTTGATCTGCCCCACGTGCCGCTCCTCAAACTGCCTGCAACAGGACCCGGAGAGGTCAGGAACCCCAAGGGCTGACACCGGGGCATTGGGCCTGACAGCTTCAGCTGGGACCCCAAAATGGGCTGCCCGCTGCTGCCGACTTACTTGCGCATCATGTCCTGCACCCCCTGCTTGACCTTCGCAAAGGTGATGGTCTCAGCACGGTTGAAGAGCATCCCGGCGATGGTGTCCACGCTGCGGAACATCTCCGCCAGCACCTTGAACTTGTAGGGCAGCGTGAGCCCCGGGGGCTGGTCCTGCGCGAGGGTGTGGAACCGCTGGTACGCGGGGGCCTTCTCGCTGCCGGGAAAGGAGAGGGGTCAGGGTCCCCCGCACACAACAGCCACCAGGCATAGCGAACACGGTCCTGGGACGGCACCAAGGGTGCAGCCAGGGACAGAGACCAGCCAGAACGGGGGTCCCACTGCCAACAGGGCTGACCTCAGAGCCCAGGAGCCGCGTGCCCACCCCAGACCCCTCTCCACCCCCCCAACCCCAAACCCTTATCTGAGCAACGTGTGCCAGTACCTGGGTCACATCACCCATCCTGGGGACGTTGATGCCCCGACGCTCATGGCAGAGTCAGGGTGGCTTGGACTACCCTCAGAGAAGCCCTTTGCATGCAGCGGGGCCCGCCAGCGCACCCACAGAGCTCCCACACCCCTCTCACTGGGGTGGGAAGACCCCTGCAAAATCACTGTGAGGCTGAGCAGCCGAAGAGGGCTGCAGCAGTCACCGGGACACCCCAATTTCCCCTCAAATCTGGGGCTGCATCCCCAAAGCCACTCCTCACCCGGCCTCTGCCGCCGGAGCTGCCACCCCAGTGTCCCTGGATGGCTGCACTCCTGGCGTGGCTCCGCTTCCCGCTTTCTTCTCACGGATCCGCAGCTCCAGTTGCCGCACTCGCTCCAGATGGCTCTGCAGGTCGGCGCTGGCCCCGGCGGGGATGGGTGGCAGCTGGGCTAGCTGGGCCAGCGTCTTCACCCTCCGCAGGCGGCACCGCAGCCCAGCCAGGTCCTCCTGGGTGGGGAAGGGGCACACGGTCAGAGCGGGGCTCGCACACTGGCAAGAAACACAAAAAACCGGAGCAGAAAGCCAGGCTTGTCCCGTACCTGCTGCAGGCGCCGGGTTGTCCCTGGGGGGGCTGTGTCGGGCTGTGTCCCCCCATCCTGTCCCCGGCCGGGGGAGTGGGTGGTGCTGGCCGGGGGGTCCGCTGCCAGGTCCAGCGAGGGTGGCATCAGGGGATGAGCAGTGGCCGGAGGCGAGGGGCTGGTGGCCTGCAAAAGTGCGGAGGAACGTTAGATGTGCAGGGAACCCACCCACCGGGACCCCCTCCCCGGTGTGTCCCCCCACCAGGGCCTTACACTGGGGGGGGGCGTGGAGCCATAGGGGGGGGTCCGCACTAGGGACAGGGGGCAAGCCCTGGCGGGTGTCTGCATCAGGAGAAGAAGGGCAAGCCCTGGGGGGGGATGTCTGCACTGGGGTGGGGATCAAGCCCTTGGGGGGGCTGCTCCGGAGACGCTGCCCCCGTTTTACCCACCCCTCGCCCCGTTTTAGGGCCGCAGCCGCGGGGAAGCGGCCCACCCCCCACCCCAGCAGTTCCCTACCGCGGCCGGCGGTCCCGGTTCCGCATCCCGGTGCAGCTCCAGCCTCTTCCGCGCCGACTTCCCGCTCGGCTCCCCGGGCCGGGCCCCGACCGATGGTTCCGTTTCCATCTCCCGCCGGCTCCGTTTCCTACCCGCCAGCCCCCGCACCACCGGGGAACCGCCGCCGCCGCGGGCCGGGGTACGCGGCGAGCCGGGCAGCGGCGGCGGGTGGGCGCTGAGCCCCACCGGGGCACCATCCTCCTCCTCCTCCTTCACCTCCCGATGTACCGGGGGACCGGCAAGGGCGGCCTTGAGCCGGCGGCCGCCGCCGCGCTTAACCGGGGCTCCGGTAACCGCCTTCGTGCGGCTGAAGAAGTCGGTGAGGCGGCGCTGGGCCATGGCGGTCGCGGTCGCGGTCCCGGTCCCGGTCCCGGTAACGATCCCGGTCCCGGCGCGCCGACACGTGCACCCGCTCTACCGGGCGCGCCAAAGCCTCCGCGCTTGGCGGGAACCCGCGCGGCCGCAGCACCGCCCACCGCCGGGGGGGGGGAGTGGTGGTGGCGGCGGGAGGAGTCACGTGGTGCGGAATTGGCGCCACGGGGTTCTTAAAGGCGCCGTGCCTCCCTAGAGCTGTGCTCCACGTGGGGGTCGGGAGGGGATTGTTCGGTTGCGGGGGTTCAGAGCCGTTCCGGCGTGGGGGGCTCCGACCTTGCCCGGTGCCGTAGCGTCTGGTTCAGGGGACCGTCTGCCCACTACGGGGACGGAGGCTTCCAGGCCCTTGGCTGGTGCTGGGGGGGGGCTGCAAGCTGGGGGACCCTGAGTGGGGCAAACGGCATCTGAAATGGCGCTGGGTTGGGGGTCACACCTCTTACCTGCCCTCCCCGGCGTGCCCGGGGCCAAGCCCTGCCCAGTTCCCTGCCAGAGCTCTGCGGTGGCCGCGGGGTCCTTCGAGGGACGCTGCCGCTGCTGCCTTCCCCCACATCCACGGGTCCAGGCAGTGGCCGTCCCTCCAGCTAGGGACAGCCATGGGAACAAGGGGCACCAGCAGCACCCACTACCCCAGTATCCCCCTGCCCCACAGCGTGGCCGTCTGCTAATGGCACTGCCCGGACGTGGGAAAAGCTTGCTCGCCCATAAAACGCCTCGCCGGGCACTCAGGCCGTACCCGCAGCACATTACGGGACCACGCCGTTCTCCAGCATCTCTCTTAAAGGCTGAGCGAGGCCGGCAAATTGGAGCAGGACCACTCAGGGCCGGATTCGGCTGCGTGAGGCAGGGCTCTGGGGTGCCGTTCCCTGTGCCCATTTACTTCCACAGCCTCCGTTCCCAGCTCGGGGCCAGGGCTGGGAGAGAGACGCCGGTGTGGGTGCCATGGACCACCCTTTCCTGGATCCATTCTGGGTGGGGGAGATGCAGCCCTCGGCTTTTGCAGCATTAATTTCCATACCCGGGTCTCATGGACGTGGTAATGCAGAGCCTCGTGGCTCGGCGCTGACGAGCGTTTTCATTTACACGAGTGAATCCCTCCGGGTCCCAGCAATGAGGGTCGATGCGGCTGGGCAGAGGGGACGAGTCCCTCCTCTGAGAATGCTCAGAGATGGTTTGGGCACCCACAGCCTGTCCCAGCTCCCACGAGGGGCTGTGCCCAGCAAAACTCATCTGGACACCCGTGTTTGGGGGTTCTCCGGCCTATCCTGCCCATGGTTCGGGTGCTACGGCATGGGCAGCGGTGTCCGGATGGCTGCGGCTTCTGCGGCACATCTGGGGTCCAGGTCTGGGTGGGGGGGAAGAGCCCCGAGAGTGCCGGAGGGAGCCGAGGGAAGAGAGTGGAGCCCGCCAAGGTGGGGAGCGGGCCGGCAGCGTGCCAGCTGGGTGCCAGTTTATTAAGTATGTTCGGAAAACAAGCGCGGGGAAGCTAAAGAATGCGGAGAATTTCATGGGCCGATGCTTCCTGGTTAGGGGCCGGCAATTACCAGCACTGCCCGGTGTGCTGCCCGCTGCCCTCGCCGGCGATGCTGCCCTCGTCGCCGGCTCTGCCCGGCACCTTCCCAGCCAGGGGCTGAGCTTGGGCTACCGGCGGTGAGCGTGGCACCCAGCTCCCCTCATCTGGGCACCCAACTCCACGGGTGCGCGGCCACGTATTTGGCTTCCCCAGGGTCTGCGGCGCGCACCCAGCTCCGTCAGCACGGGACCCAGCTCCCAGGGGTGCGCGGCTGCTCTCGGGGGAGCACGCCCGAGCACCCCGCTCCCGTGCAGCGCCGCTGGCTGCCCGCAGCGGCTCTCTGCCCCGTGCCGCATTGCCGCCCCGGTTGCAGGGCTCCGCGCAGGCATTACCGAGCCCCGGGCCGGAGTGCAGCACTCAGCCTCAATTAGCTCTGACCTTTTTTGTTTTTTTTTTTCTTCTTTGTTGTTTTTATGAAGCAAACAGGAAACACATCGGCTTTTTTTTTTTTAAATTATTTTTTTAGCTAGATTTTTTTGTTGTTTTTTTCCCTCCCCAGCCACCCTCGCTGCCAGTGGCAGGAACCGGGGTGGGGTGGTAGTGCGGGGTCCGGCTTCTCCCCCCCCGCTATCGTCCCCGGTTCCGGGGATCCGCCCCCGTTGCCGTTTTGGGCTGAGACCGGCCAACTCGTGGCAGCAGTGGCGGGGTTGCAGTGCCGGCGGGCGGCACTAGGCGGGGCGGGCCGTGCCGTGCCGTGCCGTGCCGTGCCATACCGGACCAGCCCGCCGAGGCGGGCGGGAGGGGGGGGGTGTGTGTTTTTTGGGGGGGGGCGGGCGGGCGGCTCCGCTTTATAAAGGCGACTAGAACGGGGCGGGGGAAAAGAAGCGCGTCCGTTCGGCTGCGCTCCGGGACCGGCCAGCGGGGCCTGCCCAGCCCCGGCGGGGCGGAACGGCACGGTGGGGTTCGGTGGGGCATGGGCCGGGCCCCCCAACCCCCCCAGGCCCCCCCCTGAAGGGATGGAGCGGCGGGCGCTGTGTGCGGGGCTGTACTGGCTGCTGCTGCCGCTCGCCCTGCTCGCCGGTGAGTGGGGTGGGGGGGCGGGGGGGTGGGGGGTGTCTTGGGGTGTCCGTCCCCCCCCCGGTATCTGTGAGCCGGGGCACGGTGTTCCCCACCCCGGGAGGAGCCGCCGGTGGCCCCCCGGGGGGGAGGCGGGTGGGTGGGGGGGTCCCAGCCTTATGGGTGGGGGGGGAGCACCCTGCATGCCCCCCCGCCCCCGCCCCACGCGGGACCGAGGCCGCTCTCGGGGAAACGCTGCAACTTCTCCCGGTCGGGTGTGGGGTGTCCGTGTGTGTGTGTGTCCCCTCCGCCCCCGGGCACGGCCAGCGGACCCCCGCACCCCCAGCACCGGGGGACCGGTTGGGACTGAAAGCGTCCCGGTTTGGACACAGCCGTGTCACCCTGCTTCTTGTAAGGGGGGGGGGGAGGAGGGTGCCGGGACAACCCGATGCGATGCTCGGGGGGGGGATGCAGCTGGGATAGGGGATGCTCGGGGGGGGACCGCTGGCACCCAGCCCGGGTACCGTCCCGGTGCCACGGTCGGGAGTGGGGCACCCACCTCGGCCACCGCAACCTCTGCAGGGCCGTGGCTCCCCAAACTGCTCCCAGTTCGTTTTAAGCAACGCTGGCCTTGGAAGGCAAATGCACCACCCACCGAGGCAACCGTCTGGCTACCGGCCTGGAAAATACCCGTGTCCTGGGACGCGCGGAACAAGAATCGTCTCTTTGAACCCCGGTTGCTCGGGGGGAGCCCGTTCGGGGATTCTCCGTTTACCTTGACGGAGACGCAAAGGAAAAACCTCTCTGTAAACAGGATTGTTCAACGGGCTCCTTGTGCCCCCAGCAGGGTCCGGCCGCTGCTGCCGGGCTCACGCCGCCCGTGCCCCCCCGGGGAAGCGGTGGCGTGACTTTTGGGGTAGCATCACCCAGAGAGAGGGACCTGTACCCGGCCAGACCCACGTCCAGCCGAGCGGTCCCTGTCCCAGCTTGCATTTTTGGGAGAACCGGGCTGGGGTGCGTGGCACTAGCCGTGCCGCCGGCACGGGGCGAGCCTCGCTGGCAGAGGAAGTCGGTCGACTGTTGAAAAAGCTTCTCTTTATTTGCTCCGGTTTGCTCGAGGAGTGACTCAGTGCATCGCGCAGGATGTGAGGAGGTTAATTACAACCCTGCCTATGAACGGGGCTGGGAAAGGAAGGTGGCCGCTTGCACAAGGCCTCCCCCGGCCGGCGGGGTGACGGCCGCCGCTCCGGGACGCGGGAGCTGCCGGCTGCATCCCATGGGTGCACCGGGTGACACGTGGCCTCTGGGCGCGGCATCGCGCCTGGGGCCCTCGCGCCCCAATTATGCCCATTTGGCCCCAAATCGTGCCGGGCTTGCTTGCCCCGCTTTGGCGTGGGACGTCGTGCCGGGGACCCGCCGTCTCCCGTGGCCGGTGATGCCGGTGGCGTTGCCCACCACGGTCAGCTCGTAGGTGGCTTGTTTAAATTTGGGACCCCGCTTGGGCGGGGGCTGTCCTGGGAGAGCAGTTCCCTCTTGCTCCGGCCGCTTGTCAAAATAGCCGTACGGGTGACTCAGCGGTGTCCGGGGGGGGGCCTGGGGTCTCGCAAGGGGAAACTGAGGCACGGGGGAATGTGGCTCGTCCTGCTGCACCTGGGGGGGGTGGTGGTGGTGGTGGAGGAAGAGCCCCAGAGCACGACCCGCCTGCGGCCTTTCCTTCCCCAGCAATTAGGCTCTTCCCAAACGTCCGGAGGATGTTTGCTCGTGGCTCCCGGCCAGCTCGGAGCGGGTGGAGGCGCAGGAGCTGGGCCCCCCCGGCACGGCTCAGAGCAGCCCCCCCACCCTGCTTCCCACGGGCTGGCACAGGCGTGAACCCCTACGGTGCAGCTCCCAGCCGCGCCACGGGCCATATCCTCACCCGGCACAGGGAGATGCCTCGGCTCTAGCATGTCTGGCAGGAATGTTGGGCTGCAGGGAGCCTGCCGTGCCTTCCCACCAGTGCATATCCCACCCGTGGGGTGACTGGGGTGGGGGGGACCAGGCAGCCGGGACCCCCAGGCTGGCTGATGGTCGTGGCTGTGCTGGGTCCCAGCTCCAGTGTGGCTCCGTGGTGCTGGGGCAGGAGCGATGGGTGAGGACGGCAGCCCCCCCCTTCCCTGGGGCTGCGGTGCTCCCCAAACCGGGGGGGACTGACCCGGGGTGAGGCGAGGACACGGCCCCTCCTGGCTGAGCCCCCCCTGCTTGGCCAGGAGGTGATGGGGTGCTGGGGGGGGTCCCTGAGGGGGGTCCCGGGTGCCACAGGGGGGCCGGTACCCAGCCGGGTGCTGGCAAGGTGCGTGGGCTGCAGCCAGCTGCCTCCTGCGGTCAGGTGCTTTTTATAAAATGAAGGGAAATAAAAAAGAGAAGGGGAAAAAAAAAAAAAAAAAAAGCCACGGCTGTCTCCAAGAGCAATACTGCTGTTTCCTCCCCAGGCGCCCAGGGGGATGGGAAGCGCAGGGCCGGCTGCCTGCAGCCTGCCCGGACGCTGCCCGGCCCAGGGTGCCCATCTCCCCGGGACTGAGCCTTTTGCAAAGCCCCCGCATGGCCCCACTGAGGTGGGTGAGGCTGTGGGGGCTCCCCGGGGGTGCAGTGGGTCCCCACGCCGCCCCTGAGGCTCGCCTTGCTAGCTGGGGGGGGTTGCTGCAGGCTGGGTTTGCGGGGGGCTTTATGGCTCCCGTTGGCAAAGCCCTGGCACGGTGGGGTTTAACCCTTTGCCTCCTCTGCGCCCCGGTCGCAGCAGAGTCTTGGGGTGCCCATCGAGGCGGGGGGATGCGTTTGGACACTGGCGCTGCCATACGGCAGACGCCGTCACGGCCCCGAGCCGCGCGTGGGAAATATTAAGGCGGACCTGGGAACGTCGCCACGTGATGGGAACGTGGGTCTTCGTGCGCAAGCGGGAGATGTGCACGGGCATCCCGGTGCTGAGCCCGTGGCTCTTGGGATCCTGAGGGCTGCTCTGGCCTCCTGGCGTGGGCTGTGCCATCCCGGTGTGTGCCTGGTGTAGGGGCTGCAGCCCCAGGGCTGTGGGCGCTGGGTGTCCCCCCAGCACTGGGGTGGCAGCGAGCACCCATCCCCAAAGCCGCTGCGTTCCCTGTCCCGTTGCATCAGCCACTGGCATTTCCCAGGCTGGCAGCCGTGGCATCCAGCCCGGTGCCCTCCCGGGGCAGCTCCCGCAGCATCCCCAGGGAGCAGTGCCGGCTGCTGTCTCGGCGCTGGCAGGAGTGGGATTAATTTTCCACAAAAACAGGATACAGCGGGTGAACCGGTGGGGCTGCTCCCTCTTCCCGGAAAGAGGAGCCGGGGCTGGGGCTGGGAATGTACTGGTGGCTGGCTCTCCCAGCATGGCCAGCCCTGGGGCTCGCTGCTTTGGGGCTGTCCGGATTTTTTGGGGATGGGGAGCAATCCCGTGGGGAGAGCTGCCGTGGCCGGGGTTCATTAGCCGGCCTCTGGTTGGTAGCCAGTGGGTGCAGAGTGCAGGGTCCTGGGTGCAAAGTGACGCCCCGGGGACCCTGTCTGGGTTCCCCCAACCGTGGGGACCCCAGTTGGGACCAGTTAGCTGGGAGACAGGACCCAGCTGCATGGAAGCAGCTTGGCAGAGCTGCCTGGCTCTGGCAGCAGGTAACGGGCCCATGTGAAAATAGCAGGGCAGGCAGGGAATTAAAGAGCTCTGCTAATTAATCCTGAGCGGCCGCAGGTCCCCGCAGAGCCAGCGGCTGTGCCGGTGCCAATCGGTGTATGGGCTGCGCGTGGGCACGGGGTGGATGGTGCTGCGGGGCCGGTGCGTGGGGCTCCCCCGTCGCCGGCAGGGTCCGGGGAGCCCCCTTTCCCCATGGAGTTGGGTACGGATCCATCCCCGGGAGCTGGCTGGGCATGGGATGGTGTCTGGTTTGCAGGGAGGGGGCTGCACCAGACCCCAACCCTCTCCTGCAGCCGCCCTTCCCACGCTTCCCCGGCCCGATTGCGATGGGAGAGACCCCGGTGTCGACTCTCCCCAGCCACCCCCACCTTCGCCGCCGGGTCCCTGCCTTTCCCTGGGGTCCCCGATGACCCCCTTCCCCTCCCACAGGGAGATCTCAAGGAGAGATGAAAGGGTGGCGTGAAGGAAACCCGGCACACCTCACCCAGCTCCCCAGCCCTGCGATTTATCCTCCTCCCGGCGCATTAACGTCGTTAATATTTCAAATGCTGCTGGCCGCCAGCAGCGGCGGTGAATTCTCCAGCAGCGTGGGAGCTGGGCCGGCTGCTCCCGACTTCCCGGGGTCACAGGGCTGGGGAAGGGGGGATTTGGGGTGGGGATCCAGGATAACTCTGCTGGGGGTACAAGGGGGATGCTCAGCGCGGGCCAGATCCTGCCCCGTGCTCGCAGCAGAGGCGAGACCGCAGGGCATCGTGGGCGATGGGTGCTGCTTTGCGTGGGGAGGGGGACGGTGGGTGCCACGGCACTGCACCCACCCACCCGGCTCGGGATGATGGGGTGCGGGAGGGCGGGTTTCACCGCGGGACTGCTCTCCCCACATGCCAAACTGGTTTTTCTCCTCGTGCTGGTGCTTCCCCTGCTGTCAGCACGGCGGGGAACCGGTTTCCACCGACTCCGGGACAGAGCACCCACGCAGCGCCGGCATGGCGCACCTCGGTGTGCTTCCAAACTGGGCTGCATCGTGCCGGCGGACTGCTCCCCGTAGCATCATTTTTCTCCCCCCCTTTTCATCCTTGAGCCCTTAAAACTTGAAGGCTGTGGTGAGTGCTGACCACCCTGCCAGAGGGTCCCGTGGGTGCTGGCTCGGCTCTGGGGTGCAGTGGGGTGCTCTGCATTTGCAGGTAGCTGCTGCCAGCCCTTCCCAATGCCTTAGGTGACCCCGAGCCGCTGCCACTGGGATGCCTGCTCTATACTGGTCCAGGAGTGATGTCCCTTGTCCTGGGGGCCTGGTGCTGGTGGCATAAAATACCTGGGTCGCTCTGTTGCTCCGGGTACAGGTGGTCCCCGCAGCAAGTGCATACCCTGGTGCCCAGCGATGCCCGTGGGTCTCTCCACCGTGCCCACAATCCCCCTCCTCCCCGCAGCTCTCGGGCAGACCCCAGCCCAGGCGATGCCGGCAGGGCTCCGGCACAGTCGGTCCCCTCCATACCACTGGCACCCACAGGGTGACCGCGGCTGGGACGGGGGCTCATGCTGGGACTGGTTTGCCCCTGGCACCCGATGGCACGGGAGTGGGCAGTGGAGTCTGTGCCAGGATGGGGGGTGCTGGTGGCGACTGGGGGGGGGCTGGCTGGCTCCCACATAAGTGGAGCGGCGGCTCGCCCCCGCACCGGGAAGGTTCCTCTCGGCCCCGTCACCATTGGCGCGGGAAGGGGAATATTTGCTCCATGAGATCATGGTTTGCCGAAACGTAGCCAGCAACCCTCAGCAGCGTGTGGGGAGGTGACGCGTCCCGGGGTCACCGTGGAGAGGTGACTGGCAGGACGTTGGTCCGCAGAGGGGCAATTGCTCGTGGGGGGGCCGCACCATGTCCCCCCTTGGCTGTGCCGTCCCTCGCCCCAGGATGTGCCGTCCCATTGAAACCTCGTAAACACGGGAAGGGCTGTGCCGCGCTGCTGGTGCTGAGCACGTTCCCTGGCACCCAGCCTGCCCCCTGCCTCGTCGTCCCCCCGCCAGCCCCATGGGGCCGGGGGCTGCCCTCTTGGCCCCCTCTGCCTCTCCCCTTTCCCAAGTGGGGTGCCAAGGGGAGCAGGTCCCTGCCCTGGCCACGCAGAGCCAGGGTCCCTGAGACCAGTTTGCTGTGGCTGTTCCCTCCCCGGGCTGCCCCAGAGGGGTCCCCCCCTACCCAGAGTTGGGTCCCCCCAGCCTGCGGGGGGATGTATGCAAGGACACGTCCCCCTGGTTTGCAGGGGAGGGGATGGAGGGATGCCCTGGGACTGCCTGGAGTGAGGGCACAGTTAAAAAGCGAAGCCCCCATGCTGCGCAGCCCCCCCCCATGACTCCCTTCCTCTCCGGCCAGGCACTGATTTGGGGGGTGTCTTGCAGTGGCCATGTCCACATGGCTGGGCAGCCACAGGGCTGCCCCGTGGCTGGTCCCAGCTCGCACCGGTGCATATGCCGGTGTCTGTCACCGCTCGCCTGGCGTGCGCATGCAGCCGACGGGAACGCCGCGTCCCCAGCCACGGTGGCAGCTGCCCTGGGATGTCCCTGCCGTGCGGTTCCCGTTCCCGTCCCCGTCCCCATCCCCACTGGCGGCAGCTCTGCGGGACCCTGGCTCAGTCCCGCTCCCTGCCCAGCTCCTCCGACGGTTTCACGCCTGCAAACAAGCTGTAATTTAGGTCTAAAAATAAGCGAGGGGGAAGGTGGTGAGCTGGTGGCACGCCTGGAGCAGGGCTGGGTGCAGGTGAGGGGCTGTGCCAGCCCTGGGGTGGCCATGGGTGGGGGTCCCAGCCCAGCCGTGGGGTCCCTGCAAACCTTGGCATGGTCTTGCAGGAATGACGTGGAAATGCAGCAGATTTTGCTCATGGCTCTCGTCCCCCTGTCACCCCACATGTCTGGGACCTCTGGTGTCCCCCATGTGACCTGTGCAGGTCACCAGGACTGACCCAGCCTGGGCTCCTGTACTCTCTTCCCACCGGCTTTTCTGGGGGGCTTGAGCCCCCATCCAGGACTGCCCATCACTTTGGGGTGCCTCTTATTTTGGGGTATCCCCCTCCTCCTGCTTGGGCGTCCCTCAGCATGCAGGTCAGGGTGCCATCCTTGGGGATCCCCAGGGTGGGTGGGTGGGGGGGCGATGCAGCCAGGAGCCCGGTGGGCTCCAGCCCCTTCCCCGTGCCTCATCCCCAGTACTAACCCTGCCTGTCCCTCTGCCCCCAGCCTGCCTTTTCCGATTCAACGTCCTCTCCTTGGTGTACCTGCTTTTCCTGCTGCTCCTGCCCTGGTTCCCGGGGCCCACCCAGCACTCCGCCGGAGGTAAGGGGCTCAGCCTGGGGTGGGGGGGACCGGGCAGAGGATGGCGGGCAGAAGGGTGGGCAGCACGCAGGCAGCTCTGGCTTGGGGGAACTGGGCAGCGCGGGGGCTGCCAGCCGCTCTCTGGCAGGTACCTGCCCTCCTTCTCCTGCGGTTTCCCCCCCGGCCGGGCAGCGTGGCTCCGCATGGCAGCCTCACTCTGTTAATTATAGCCCGGCGCGGCTATTAATAGGCCTCCTGCTCCGAAATGGCCGGTTTTGAGCCCTAGCCTTATTAACCAGAAACCTCAGGGCTGAGCTCTGCCCGCTGGGTGGGCAGGGATGTACCACGAGCAGCCCCTCCGCCCTGCCCGGGCACGTTCTCCGCAGTGGGCATGCGTGGGGGGGGGTGCAGGAGGTGCATCACCCACGGTGGGTGCACGGGACATGGCCCTTCAGGGTGGGCACCAGGTGCCCGTAGCCCTCCTGTCTCCCTGCCCTCTGTGCCAGGCTGAGCCATGCTGTAACACAACCCAGCAGCGCCTGGCACGGCCGCGGCTAAAAGCTTTGCCCTCTGAATATTTCATGGGCTTGCACGGCCCCGGAGCCCAGGCGCTGCCGAGAGCCTTTGCAGGGATTTACAGGAAAAAACAAGCGGAGGGAGAGTTTTTGGCCATGGGCCGCCTCCCCCCCACCAGCCAGCACGCAGCTGCGGTGGGCTCGCTGCCTGTCCCACGGCCAGGAAAACGGGCGCGTGGCCCCGGGAGCCGGGTGGGATTTGGGCACAGCTGCAGCTGGTGGAAGGTGTGACGGGGCTGGCGGTGCAGGGGAACCCCTGGTGCCCACCCACAGCCCCCCACCACAGGATGTTCCACCAGGGATTGGGGTGGGGATGGTGAGCTGCATCCCAATGCCGGTCCCGGTGCAGTGGGCCCGGGAAGCGCCCGGTGCCAGTGAGGTTGGAGGGTGCTGCAGGGGCGAGGGGAGGGAGTGTGGTCCTGGGTTTCTGCATTGCCCCGTGCCTCAGTTTCCCCAGTAATGCAACAGAAAGGATGCTCTTAAGCTGTGCTGGGTGCACAGTGAGACATGCAAGGTCCTGGTGGGACCATGTCCCTGGGGCAGACCCCTGGCATCTCTGGGCACAGCCACAGTGCGTCCCTTCCCAGCTTTTCCCAGGGGTGCTGGGTCTCCAGTGGGGATGCTGGGACTCCCCGGGGCCACCTTGGGCGATGGGTAATGGGGTGCCCGTATCTCGCAGGTCACACCAGCCGCCTCCTCAAAGCTCTTCTGGGGACCAGCATCCTCTTCCTCCTCACCCACTTCGTTTTCCAAATATGCCTATACACGCTGCCCATCCTGGACCAGCTGCTGGGGCCCAGCTGTGAGTACGGGGTGCCAGGGCAGCCTGCCCTCGCCCTCCTGCACCTCTGCTCTCCCAGGCTTCACCCCCTCCCCGCAGTGCCCTGGGGCTGGACCCCCAACATGGTAATACGTGGGTGCGGGGATCCCATCCGTCTGGGTGCCGGGGGGCTGCTGAAGCTCTGCAGGGTCCCAGCTGCGTGCCCAGCACCAGGGGTGTGCTGTGCCATGCCATGCCAGGGTGCCTGCTCGGTGGACGCTGCACTGGGCACAGACCCCATCCTGGGTCCCCACGGATGTGGGGTGTTCTCCCCACGGGGAAGCCACCTGCTCCGGGTGGGCTGGGAGCCTACCCACGCGGGGTCTGCCAAACTCAGCACCTCCCCGCTTCCCCGCAGGCAGCACCTGGGAGGTCCTCGCCCGGCACATCGGGGTCACCAGGTAAGGGTACCCCGGCGGTGTGGGGCTGGGGGGTGGTGGCGGCAGTGAGGGGGTTGCACCCCCAAGCCCTCCCCTGCCCCGCTTTCCCCCCCCAACCAGGCTGGACTTGAGCGACATCCCCAATTCGGTGCGTCTCGTGGCACCCGACGTTGGCATCCTGCTGGCCTCGTCCCTCTGCCTGTGCCTGTGCCGCCGTCTCGTCCCCAAGGCCGGTGCTGCCGCCCGCGGCCGGAGGCTGGAGTCCGTGGACCCCCTTGAGCGGGTGAGAGCTGACCCCGGCACCATCGGCAGCATCCCACCCGCCATGTCCTGCCGAGCCCCCGCCAGAATTCCCGGGGCACGGCGGCCGGTCCTCGGTCCCCTCCCTGGGGACGGCAGACTGGGACATGGGGGCTTGGCGTGGGTGGGTGGCTGGGGACCCGGGTGGGAGCAGTTTCACTGGAGGACTGGGACCTCATCACGGCATCTCATACGGGCTGGGGTGACTCAGCCGTCACACTCCTCACACGAGGAGTGCTCGTGTTTGCTCCCGCGTTGCCGTAGGGATCCCGGCAAACAGCCCAGCCCTACGGTCCCCACCGGCGGGGGGGGAATGTGGTGCCTGCACCCCCTGGGCTCCGGCTGGCACCGCCACCCCAAAACCCCTGGGCTCAGGAAGGGCAGCGTTGTGGGGGGGCAATCATGGGATGCTGGCACTCAGCTTGAGCTCGCCGGCTGGGTGCCGTGCCGCGCCATGCCGTGCTATGCCAGCCCTGCCTGGCGGTGCCAGTGGGGCACTGGGACGCTGCGCTCGTGCCACTGGGGTCACCCAGGCAGACTCAACCCCAAGCTGATGGCATCCCCCAGCTCAGCCAACACCCCTCGGGGCTCAGCCCTGTTTTGGGGTGCTCCCCACTGGTCCGGGTTGTCGCGGCGGGTGCTCACTTGCCCGGCTCTGGCCGTGGCCGGGCTGTAACCGGAGTGCCGGCCGATGCGAATGCCTTTGCCGTGAGCACGGGGCCAGCGCGGGAGGCAGCCTGGAAAAAAGCTCAGTGCTGGGAACCTGGGCACCAGCGCCAAGAAAAACAGCCGCCTTTTGGAGGCACTTTCCAAGCAGTTAATGAGATAAACACGGCCAGGTGCCGGGCTGCGCGCCCGCACAGCGCCGGGCAGGGTGCCCCGGCTGTCCACCCGTGCTCTCCCCCAAGTGGGGAAACTGAGGCACGGCCAGGAGGAGCAGCCTGGAGCTGGTGGGCTGCCCGGGGTCGGACCACGGGGTTCACGCCGCGTTCTCCTCGCCTGGCAGGGGGAAGAGGAGGACGTGGAGCGGCACGGTGGCACGGCCGATGGGGACACGCCGCTGAGCGCCAGGCTGCGGGTGACGGCTCACTGGCTGCTCTGGGCGGCCGGGAAGGGTCTGGCCATCCTGCTGCTGGCCTTGGCTGGTGGGTACGGGATGTGGGGGGGGGTGTGGTGAGCTGGGGCGGAGGGGTCTCGGTGGCCGTGCTGCCAGGGATGATGCTTGGTCCAGGGAGGGATGCTCGATCCGGGGGGGGGGGATGCTCGGCCACGCACTGACCGCCCACGGGGCGCTGCTCCCCAGGGATCACCCTGCCCTCCGCCTCCTCCAGCGTCTACTACCTGCTCTTTGTGGGGCTGTGCACGTGGTGGGCTTGCCACCTCCCCACCAGCCGCCTGGCCTTCGACACCCTCTGCTTCCTCGTCGGCATCTACGCCGGCGGCCACCTCCTCTGCCTCTATGCCTACCAGACGCCTTTCGTCCAGGGGGTCTTCCCGCCCCCCACCATCTGGGCACGGTGAGTCCCCGGGGAGGGAGCCGTGCCGTGGGTTCCCGTGCCACCCCGGTTGAGTGGGTGCCCCGCTTGGCCCCCGTCCCGCTGCCAGCTGCGGCAGGTCCCCGGTGAAGCCGTATGCCGTGCCAGCACCGGGATGGGACTGTGGCTGGTGGCGGGGGTCCTGGCTCGGGTGGGCGATAACTCCATCCACTCTGCCCATCCACAGGCTGTTCGGCTTCAAGGATGTTGTCCTGTACCGCAACTGCTCCCAGCCCAACGCCCTGGTGCTCAACACCGGCCACCCCTGGCCCGTCTACGCCAACCCCGGCATCCTGCTCCTGCTCTACTACACCGTGGCCACCCTGGTGAAGCTGCGCCGGCTGGATGCCAGGGTGAGGGGCTGCGGGGCCAAGACGGACCCCGTGCCGATGCCCGGTGTGCCCCGCCGCTCTGACCACCCCAACCTTGGCACCGGGGGTGCCTGGTGGAGGGGTGGTGGGGGACAGCGGGGTGCCTGGTGGAGGGGTGCCTCGGCAGGGGCACCGGGCATGATTCTGCTCCCCCGGTGGCTGCAGCGGGGTGCTCTGAGCTGGCTCCTGCCCCTCACAGAGAACCGCGGTGCCGGCACAGCCGCCGGCAAGGTGCCCGGCAAGGGAGCTGGTGGAGCTGGAGAGCTGGCCCAAGGACACCGACGGCGTGGCTGAGGACACCAAGGTGGGTTTGGGGTGGGGGGGGCTTTGCTGGAGCTGGAGGGGGAATGGGTGCGGGATGCTCTGGGGGTGCCGGGGTGGGCTCTGAGCCCTCTCTGCCCCCCCCAGCCCATGCTATCCCCCAGCACCGGGAAACCGGGCAGCGGTGCCGAGAACTGCACTGTCCACGTCATGGGCAACTCACCACAGCCGGGTAAGCCCGACCCCGCCGCCTCCCCCTCCCCAAGGGCTGCCCGTGGCCCGGGGGGTGGCTCATGGTCCCCCTCCCCGTGGCCAGGCAGGAGGCGTCCGGCGGAGCGGCTGCCCCTGCACACCCTGGGCCACGTCGTCATGAACCAGAGCTACGTCTGTGCCCTCATCGCCATGATGGTAAGGGGCTGGGGGGGGGATGAAGATGATGGGGGGGCACCTCCCGGGCTGAGCCCGGGCGAGGGGCCGCATTCCTGCCTGCCCGCAGGTGTGGAGCATCACCTACCACAGCTGGCTGACCTTCGTGCTGCTGCTCTGGGCATGCCTCATCTGGACGGTGCGGAGCCGGCATCACTTCGCCATGCTCTGCTCGCCTTTCCTCCTCCTCTACGGCATCGCGCTCTGCAGCCTGCAGTACGTCTGGGGTATGGATCTGGCCCCCGAGCTGCCCACCCGCGTCGGCTTCATGAGCCTCGAACAGTTGGGGCTGGTGCACCCCAAATATCCCTGCTTGGACCTGGGGGCCAAGGTAAGCCCGGTGTCCCCATCCCTGTCCCCTCTGGTACCCGGCTGTCCCCACTCACCGCCTGTCCCCGCAGCTCCTGCTCACCCTCACCTTCTGGCTGCTGCTGCGGCAGTTCGTTAAGGAGAAGCTGCTAACGAGGAGGTGCCCGGCCACCCCGCTCCTGGAGGTGACCGTCTCGGACACGGGTAAGGGCTCCCGGCGTCACCCACCCCGAGGGACCCTGTCCCGGGCTGAGCATCCCCAGGGATGCGAGTGCCCGGAGGTGGGCAGCTGCCAGAGAGGGGGGGACACGACACGCGTGCCCCCCCCCCGGGCGGCTGCCTGCAGCCCCTTCCTTGCCTCGCAGAGCCCAGCCGGCAGCGGGACGTGCTGAAGGCGCTGGGGGTCCTGGTGCGGGATTTCTATGCCAAATACTGGATCTGCGTCTGCGCCGGCATGTTCATCGTGGTGAGCTTCGCCGGGCGCCTTGTCGTCTACAAGATCGTCTACATGTTCCTTTTCCTCCTCTGCCTCACCCTCTTCCAGGTAGGGGGGGCTGGGGACCCATCCCCATCCATCCCCATCCCTGACCCCGTCCCTGTCCCTGGCGTGGTCCCACTGATGTCCCCGTCCCCGCAGGTGTACTACAGCCTGTGGCGCAAGGTGCTGAAGGGCTTCTGGTGGCTGGTGGTGGCGTACACCATGCTGGTGCTCATCGCCGTCTACACCTTCCAGTTTGAGGATTTCCCCATGTACTGGAGGAACCTGACGGGCCTCACCGACGAGCAGTGAGTGTCCCTGACACACCGCGGGGTCCCTGCTGCCGCCAGCCCCCGTGGTGGCACCAGGGCACGGCCAAGGGATGCGTTGCACGTGGGGAAACTGAGGCACGGGGGGGCAGTTGGGGTTGAGCCCTGGCGTGGTAGCTTGATGCCTGTGCAGGGTGGGATGGATGTGGCCCTGTGTTGACCTTCCTCCTGCCTGCCCAGGCTGGGCGACCTGGGTCTGGAGCAGTTCAGCGTCTCCGAGCTCTTCTCCAGCACCCTTATCCCGGGCTTCTTCCTCCTGGCCTGCATCCTCCAGCTCCATTACTTCCACCGCCCCTTCATGCACATCACTGACCTGGAGCACATCCCTGCTGCCACCTCGCCACCCTGCCACATCCCCAGGTAGGGCCCCACACCAGGGTGACCCCCCCCTCTGCACCCTGAGACCCCTGTCCCTGCTCTGAGCCCTCCTCCCCGCAGGCCTGAGGAGCTGCACGGGAGCCGGCTGCTGCGGGATGCGGCTGCTGCCGAGAATGCCGGGACGGGTGACTCCGACACCGCGTCACAGGGTACCGGGCAGGGACAGGGGTACGGGGTGGGATGGGGTGTCCTCCAAGCCAGGAAGGGGCTGCGGAGGTGCAGGGATGGATTGGGGTGTCCTTCAAGTCTGGGAGGGTATGAGGATGCATTGGGGTGTCCTCTCAGCCAGGAAGGGGCTGGGAGGATACAGGGATGGATTGGGGTGTTCTTCAAGCCAGGATGGGGCAAGGGGGGAGCAGGGATAGATTGGAGCATCCTCCAAGCCAGGAAGGGGCTGGGAGGGTACAGGGATGGGTTGGGGTGTCCCCTGAGCCAGGGTGGCTGTGGGGGTGTCCGTGACGCTCCGTGTCCCCGCAGCGCCCACCAAATGGGGACTGGTGCTGGAGCGCCTGATCGTGCTAGGCTGGACCTTCTCGGACACGTTGACCCGCGGGCAGGTCTTCGTGGGGCGCCTGCTGGAGCTCCACATCCTCAAGCTGGTGGCTCTCTACACCGTCTGGGTGGCCCTGCAGGAGGTACCAGCCCCGGGGTGCTGGGGTGGTGGGGGAACAGGCTCGACCGGGCACGCTGGGGTGCTAACGCAGCCGCTAACACAGGTATCACTGATGAACTTCTTGCTGGTGCTGCTGTGGGCCTTCGCCATGCCCTACTGCCGTTTCCGCCACATGGCCTCCTGCCTCTCCACTGTCTGGACCTGCATCATCATCGTCTGCAAGATGCTCTACCAGCTCAAGATCGTCGACCCCAGCGAGTACTCCAGCAACTGCACCCAGGTGCCCAAGGCGGCCGTGCCGGGGGGATGTGCGGTTCTTGGGGTGCTTGTGGTGGCACGGGGGGGATCCCTGCCTGGAGGTGGCAGGGGCAAGGGGTCCTGACACCCGGTGGTGCTCCTCTTTTGCAGCCCCAGCTCAACGGCACCAACCTGAGCCCGGAGGAGCTGGGTAACTCCACGCTGTACCGCGGTCCCGTGGACCCTGCCAACTGGTTCGGCATCCGCAAGGGTTACCCCAACCTGGGCTACATCCAGGTGGGCACGGGGACGCCCCGTCTGCGGGGAGCACGTGGGGGGGATGCTCGGTGGCGTACCATGGTCCTGAGCATCCCTTCGTCCTCCCCCCAACCAGAACCACCTCCTGGTGCTGCTGCTGCTGGTGTTTGAGGCGGTGGTGTACCGGCGCCAGGAGTATTACCGCAAGCAGCACCAGCTGGTGGCCCCCGTCACCGAGACCATCTTCGAGGACATCTCCCGCGAGCATCTCGACCACGGCCTCGGCAGCTGTGCCAAATACTTCCTCAACTACTTCTACTACAAGTTTGGCTTGGAGGTGGGGAGCGGGTGCCGCGTGGGGGGATCCCACCGCTCGTGGCAGCCCGGGGCTGAGCCTCTGCATCTCCCCCCGCTTCCCCATCCCAGATCTGCTTCCTGATGACGGTGAATGTGATCGGGCAACGGATGAACTTCATGGTGATCCTGCACGGTTGCTGGCTGGTCGTCATCCTGACGCGGCGCCGGCGGGCGGCCATCGCCCGCCTCTGGCCCAAGTACTGCCTCTTCCTCGTCATCTTCCTCCTCTACCAGTACTTGCTGTGTGTGGGCATGCCGCCCGCCCTCTGCGTGGGTAAGGGGCAGGGGCTGGGGGGGGGACACCCATCCTTTGCATGGATCACGGAGGCAGAGGTCCGTGCGTGGGCACGCTGCCTGCCCTGGGTAAGGGGCTGGCGTGTTGGGGGGCTGGCATCGAGCGTGCCCACCGCCCCCCCAGACTATCCGTGGCGCTGGACCCGAGCCCTCCCCTTCAACTCGGCGCTCATCAAGTGGCTCTACCTGCCCGACTTCTTCGTGGCCCCCAAATCCACCAACCTCATCAGTGAGTATCCCCCCCCCCCCGTGCAACCCACCACCAACCCCTGCAGCCCCCTGCCCACGGGGTGCCCTGTCCCCCCCTACTCCAGCCCCTGGCACCCCCCGCCCATGGGGCACCCCCAACCCCAGCCATGGATTTTTGGGGGGGGTGTTTGTCCAGTCCTGCCCCCAGGGAGGTGAGCAGAGGGGAGGTGGGAGGAGCTGGAGAAGCCACACCCCTTTGGGGTGGAGCTTGACCTGTGCCCATGCCCCTTTGGGGGAGGAGCTGTGGAAGAGCCTTGCCCCCTGTGGGAGGAGTTTGGTTGAAGTCCCACCTCCTTTGGGGAGAAGGAGGGGGCTGGGGAGAGCCACACCCCTGAGGAGGAGGGGCCTGGGGAGAACCACACCCCCTTGGGGGAGGAGCTTAATGAAACACACATCCCAATGGACAAGTGCCCTGGGGTGCCCCACCCCTTGGGGAGGGGCTTGATGTGTGCCACGCCCCATTCTAGGGAGGGAGGTGTGGCCTACCAGAGCCCCGCCCACCCCCCCAGTCTGAGCCATGTGCCCGCAGACGACTTCGCACTGCTGCTGTGCGCGGCCCAGCAGTGGCGGGTCTTCGAGGCCGAGCGCACCGAGGAATGGCTGCGGGCGGCCGGCGAGAACACCGACCGGCTCGACCTGGCGCGGGACCCCCACAACCCCACGCCCAACTTCATCCACTGCCGGTGGGCGCCCGCCGCCGCGTGACACGCCACCGCAACCCGGGGCTGGGGTGGGCTGGGGCACCGGGGACCGTGGGGATGGGACCCCCAGGCAGTGGGACCTGCCGGGCTGGGATCCCCTAAGATGGGGCTGGGACCCCTTTGGGCCAGGGAAGCTCTCCCACCGACGCTAGGCTGGGACAGGACCCCCGCCACGGCTGGGGCAGGACCCCCTGTCACTGGGTTGGGACCCCCAGGCTGGGACAGGAGCACCCTAAGGCTGTGCTGGAAAGAGGTGCCGTGCTCCAGGACACCCCTGGTGATTGTGCAGGACCCCCACGAGCATTGGGACCCCATAGACTGGGACAAGGCGCTTTGTTCCCCAAAATAGGGCTGATGCGGGGACTGGGACCGTGCTGGTTTGGCTGGGCTGTGGGGTGGCACCTCACTGCACCCCAAACCCAGGTGGTGGCAAGCATGGGTGCTGGGAGGGGATGGGGACCCTGCTCTGAGCACCCCATCCCACAGATCATACCTGGACATGGTGAAGGTGGTGGTCTTCCGCTACCTCTTCTGGTTCGTCCTGGTGGTGGTCTTCATCACCGGAGCCACCCGCATCAGCCTCTTCGGCCTTGGCTACCTGCTGGCCTGCTTCTACCTCCTCCTCTTTGGCACCGCCATGCTGCGCAAGCCAGCCCGGGCTCGTCTCGTGCTCTGGGACTGCCTCATCCTCTACAACATCACCGTCATCATCTCCAAAAACATGCTGTCGGTGAGGGCTGCTGGTCCCCAGCCATGCAACGGCCCCATGGCTGCTCCTCGGGGCCACCCACCCCTCGGACATCCCCTGGGGAGGGGATGGGTGCCGATGCTGTCCCCAGGCAAACCCCATGCTCTGCCCTCTCTCCCCGCAGCTCCTCTCCTGCGTCTTCGTGCAGCAGATGCAGAGCAACTTCTGCTGGGTGATCCAGCTCTTCAGCCTGGTCTGCACCGTCAAGGGCTACTACGACCGTGAGTTGCTGGCCTGGGGATGGGGGGGGGGTCTGGAGTCTGCCCTGCCTGAGCTGGTGGGGTTGGGGGTGCAGGTTTGGGCTGCTGCCTGACCTGCCTGCATCTCTGCCTGCCAGCCAAGGAGATGGGCAAGGACCAGGACTGCTCGCTGCCCGTGGAGGAGGCGGGCATCATCTGGGACAGCATCTGCTTCTTCTTCCTCCTGCTCCAGCGCCGCGTCTTCCTCAGCTACTACTACTTGCACGTCATGCTGGACCTCCAGGCCTCCGCCCTGCAGGCTTCCAGGTGGGGCTGGGGTCCCGGAGGGTCCCCATGGGTGCCGGGGTGCGGGTACCCCCCCCCCACCCTCCCGCCATCCCTGTCCCCACAGGGGCGTCGCGCTGTTCAAGGCCAGCACCCTGAAGAGCATGCACTCCCACCGGCAAGCCGAGAAGAAGTCGCTGGCCCAGCTGAAGCGGCAGTGAGTGGGTTTTGGGGGGGCACCTGGGACCACTCTCCCCCCATACCCCAGCACTGCAGCACCTTGGGGCACCCCTGTGCAGGTGGGGTGGATGGGGGTGCTCCCGGGGGGCTTGGGGGAGCGGGCTCCGCAGCGGCCTCTGCCTGGCAGGATGGAGCGGATCCGAGCCAAGCAGGAGAAGTACCACCAGGAGCGGCTGCCCCGCGGCACCGGCGAGGGGCAGGATGAGGCCAGGCCAGGTGAGAGCTGGGGGGTCCGTCCCTCCGTCCCCCCAACCCCTCTCTGGGCACAGCAGTGTGACCATGACCCATCACCGACGCCTGTCCCGGTGGAGCCCCACGGAGCATCGTGGTGAACTCCCCTCCCTGCCCTCCTGGCTCACCCCCCATGCTGGGGGTGGGTGCACCAAGCGTGGCCGTTCTCAGCGCCCCCGTCTGCCATTCCACAGCGCCCGGCAGCCCGGCGGACCCTTCCCGGCAGAGGGAGCGGTGGTGGCGGCCATGGTTAGACCACGCCGCAGGTACTGGCCCGGCAAGGGGCCATAACGGGGCGCAGCCCCTCGGTGAGGTCCCTCCGCCGGGGACCGCTAACACCCGCGGGGAGCGGTGGTGACGGTGCTTTCGGCAAGGTGACGCCCTGCATGTTCCCCGTCCCCACGCTCGGCCGCAGGGCACTAACTAGGACTTCTCCACTTCCCAGCACTAACAGGGTGTTGGACTGGGGGTACCGGGCTGGGTTTGGGGTTACTGGCATCGGTCGCCTCCGAATGCCGGCACCGGAGGGACCCCACTTTGGGGACGCGAGAGTTGAGTCTTTGTCCCCAACGGAGATCCCCGTGGGTGTCCTCGGCACCGTGCCAGCATCGCCATGTTGGCCAGAGAGCCTCGGGGAGACGGCAGCCCTGCCGTGACCACCCCCCCGTGCCGTGCCACCGGTGGGGCACTGGCTGTGCCGTGACACCCCATGCCATGGCACCAGCCGTGCCGTGACACCCCGTGCCGCCCCGGCAGTGCTGCATTCGGGGGAATACTTCCTCTTTGAGTCGGACAGCGAGGAGGAGGAGGAGGCAGCGGTGCCGGAGGAGCCGCAGCCGGGCAGGCAGAGCGCCTTCCAGGTGAGCATGGCTGGGGGGGCCTGGGGGGAGGCTGGTGGTGCCCACAGGGCACTCACGGCTCCTTTCCCCTTGCCAGCTCGCCTACCAAGCCTGGGTGACCAACACCAGGACGGCACTGCGGCAGCAGGAGCAGCCGGAGGCAGCCGGTGCCGAGGTCGCTGCAGGTGGGTCCGGCTTACCCCAAAATGGGGTTGGGGGGGCACAGGAGGGGACGCAGCCCTGCCCCGTTCCCCGCTGTTTGCTTTGGGAGTAGTCGGCATCCCGTACTGGGGCATCGCCTCAGGGTGGTTCCCAGTGTGTGTGGGTCCTCCAATGTCTACAATGGGGTTGGGCGTAATCCGTGCAGCTCTCCTTTGGTGGCCATGGTGGTTTTTAAGCCGGAGTGGGGGGACACAGGGTGTGGGGTGATGAGTGGGAGAGCCCCAACGGGGGCTAGAAATGATGTCCATCCTCTGCTGACCCCTTCCCGGGGGGGTCTGACCCTTGTAGGGGACAGCGGAGGGAGGGAGGAGGAGTTGGAAGCACCTGAAGAGGCTGAAGGCCAGGAGGAAGAGGAGGAGGAAGGCTCCGGTAGGTGGGCGGCAGGACCGCAGCTTGGGATGGGGGGGTGTTGGGGGGATCCAAGAGGGTGTGAAGTGACACCCCTCATCCCCCCCACCCCAGCAGAGCGGGGCAACGTGGTGCAGCGAGTGCTGAACACCCTGCGGTTCCTGTGGGTGCTGTGCCGGGCCATGGTGGACGGGTTGACCCAGTGGCTGGACGCCTGCACTCGGGAGCACGCCGACATGTCCACCGTCCTGCGCCTCGAGAGATACGTCCTCACGCGCCGGCTGGCCACGGTGAGCCCTGGGGGGGGGACATCGGGACACGACAGAGGGGCGGGGGGGTGGTGACAGCCCCGTGGTGGCACTGACCTGCTGCTCGCTGCAGGGAGAGGACATGCACCGCGGGGTCCTGGATGAGCTCTACCTGCTGCCGCCAGAGGAGCCCCCAGCTGAGGAGCTGAACCCACGGGGGGCCGGGGTTGCGGACCCCCAAAACGGCGTTGCTTCCAGGCAGGTGCATAGATACCCCCCCCCGAGGGGGCAGCCGGCAGCGCCGCGGGCAGGGGTCGGCAAGCAGGGGGCTCACCCCTGTCCCCGTGCCGTCCCCAGCAGGCACCAAGGAGCTGCCCCCAGCCCGGTGGGATGCCCGCTGCCCACCAGCAGCCAGGAGCAGGTGACAATTTTGGAGAGCCAGGAGGACGTGGCTGGGTCTCAGGAGCTCCTGGCCTTGCCCCAGAACCGGAGCCGGACGGCCAGCGAGCTCCTCCTGAGCAGGTACAGGGATGTGGGGATGGTGGGGATGGGGACGGGGAGTGTCGGGACCAGCTCACCCCCTTGCTGCACCCCGCAGGCGGCTGTACTTCCCCGAGCTGGAAGAGTCAGAGCGGTTTTATCGATCCCACAACCGGTTCCTGAAGCTGCTGCTGGCTGGGTACCGCTGCGTGGCCGCCCACTCCGAGCTGCTCTGCTACTTCATCATCATCCTCAACAACATGGTGACTGCCTCCGTCATCTCCCTCTTCCTGCCCATCCTCGTCTTCCTCTGGGCCATGCTCTCCATCCCCCGGCCCAGCAAGCGCTTCTGGATGACCGCCATCATCTTCACCGAGGTGGGCAGGGGGTAGCCGGGGAGGGGATGATGCCACCCGGCCCCCGGCTGCCACCCACTGACCCCGACATCCCCCACAGGTGATGGTGGTGGTGAAATACCTCTTCCAGTTTGGGTTCTTCCCCTGGAACGGCTACACCATGCTGGTGCGCAACGAGGGCAAGCCCTTCTTCCCACCCCGCATCCTGGGCTTGGAGAAGACTGACCGCTACATCAAGTATGACCTCATCCAGCTCCTGGCCCTCTTCTTCCATCGCTCCCTGCTGCTGGTGAGCCCCAGGGCACAGGCATTGCCGTGGGCATCACCTGGATGGGATTCTCCAGGAGCTGGAGGTGCTTCTGGGGGCTCTGGAGAGCACCCAGTGGGTGCTTGGTGGCTCTGCCTTGGTTTCCACCCAAGGCACCCATTGCTGATTGGGTCCTGGTGGTGCAATGGGAGCCGAAGCTGAGGGATGGCGGGGGGTGAGGTGCGTGGGGCTGGGGGGGGCATCAGGAACGCTGTCTCCCCCTGACCATGCTCCTTCTCAGTCCTACGGGCTGTGGGACCACGAGGAGGACTCCTTCCCCAAGAAGAAGGCAGAGGCAGAGCGGGTGGAGGATGAGGAAGAAGAGGAGAGGCGGGAGGAAGCAGCGTCCCCCGCGGGTGAGGAAGGGACGGAGGTGCCGGCAGAGCCGGGGACACCGGGCGCAGCTGCGGGGCCGGAGCCAGAGGGTGATGCCGTGGGGCAGGAAAAGGGGGCCGGGGCGACGCAGCTCCGCTTCAGGAGGAAGAGGCGATGGGGGAAGAAGCAACCGGAGGCGGCTCCGGAGGAAGGTGAGCACCCGTTCCTGGACCTCGCGCCCCGGCGAGGGGCAAGGCTGGCATCCCCCAGGGTGGAGGGATGCTGGGGCAGGGCAGGATGCAGCCCTGCAGGACCCCGGCTGTCGCCCATGCTGTGCCTCACTCGCAGGGGATGGGGAGGAGGAGGAGGAGGAAGAGGAAGAGGCAAAACAGAGCCACGCTCAGAAGAAACTGAAGGCGTTTGGGCTGCAGGTCAAGCTCTTCTTCCTCACCATGTGAGTGCCCCGCGGCATTGGTTGGGGTGGGGGGTGCGGGGTGCAGCCCCCGGTCACCCATCCGTTCTGTCCCCCTCCAGGGCGCAGAACATGTACCGGCCGGTGCGTGGGTTCTTCTGGGACATCCTGCACACCCGGCACCGGGCGGCCACCGACGTCTACGCCTTCATGTTCCTGGCCGACGTGGTCGACTTCATCATCATCATCTTCGGCTTCTGGGCTTTCGGGGTGAGCAGGGGGTTCCCGCAGGGCACCAACCGGCTCCCACCGCAGGGTCAGGCCGGGCCGTATCCTGACCTCTCCTTCATCCCCAGAAACACTCAGCGGCCGCCGACATCACCTCCTCGCTGTCGGATGACCAAGTGCCAGAGGCCTTCTTGGTCATGCTGCTCATCCAGTTCACCACCATGGTCATCGACCGCGCGCTCTACCTCCGCAAGACCGTGCTGGGCAAGCTCATCTTCCAGGTCATCTTGGTCTTCAGCATCCACCTCTGGATGTTCTTCATCCTGCCGGCTGTCACCGAAAGGTACCATGCATGCCCCGAGGATGTCCCCAAGGGCACGGTGTGGCCCTAGGGTGGCACCTTTGTGTCCCCAAGGCCACATGGTGGCCCACCCTGGCTGGGGAGGTGGCCGGAGGGGTGACACCCACCCTCCCGCAGGTTGTTCAGCCTCAACACGGTGGCCCAGCTGTGGTACTTCGTGAAGTGCATCTACTTCTCGCTGTCCGCCTACCAGATCCGCTGCGGCTACCCTACCCGCATCCTGGGCAACTTCCTCACCAAGAAATACAACCACCTCAACCTCTTCCTCTTCCAGGGGTACGGCACGGGGCCGCGCGGACCCCCGAGCGCCCGGAGGGTGCCGTACCAGCCCCCTCTCCCTGTGTTCCCCCCCCAGGTTTCGCCTCGTGCCCTTCCTGGTGGAGCTGCGGGCTGTCATGGACTGGGTCTGGACGGACACCACGCTGTCCCTCTCCAACTGGATGTGCGTGGAGGACATCTACGCCAACATCTTCATCATCAAGTGTAGCCGCGAGACGGAGAAGGTACAGCCCCGCCGTGCTGGGAAGGGTCCCCCAGTAAGCCCCTTGTTGCTTGGGGTCCCCCCGAGCCCACCTGACATCGTGTGCTGTCTCAACCCCCCACCTAGAAATACCCCCAGCCCAAGGGGCAGAAGAAGAAGAAGATCGTGAAGTATGGCATGGGGGGCCTCATCATCCTCTTCCTCGTGGCCATCATCTGGTTCCCACTGCTCTTTATGTCGCTGGTGCGCTCCGTGGTGGGTGTTGTGAACCACCCCATTGACGTCACCGTCACCCTCAAGCTGGGGGGGTATGAGGTGAGGATGCAGGGGGTGGGTGCTGGGGTGCCCAGCCCAGATGCTGGGGTCCCCTGCCCGGCTGATGGCACCCTGTCCCCTGCAGCCGCTGTTCACCATGAGCGCCCAGCAGCAATCCATCCAGCCCTTCACCCCCCAGGACTACGAAGCCCTCACCAACCAATTTGAGAGGCAGCCGGTAAATCCCCCCCCTCCCCGCTCCATCCTGCTGGGAGGCCGGCAGAGTCGGGGGGTGCCCTGGGGTAGGGGTGTCCTTGGGTGGGGGTTGACCTGGTCATCATCCCCCCCCCCTTGCACTAGGTGGCCATGCAGTTCATCACGCTGTACGGCTACGAGGACATCGTGAGGGCTCGCATCGAGGGCAGCTCGGGCTCACTCTGGAGCATCAGCCCCCCCAGCCGGGAACAGATGCGACGAGAGCTGCAGAACGGCTCCTCCGACATCACCCTCCGCCTCACCTGGACCTTCCAGAGGTACCGCCGGCACAGTGGCAAGGAGGAGGAGGAAGGAGGGGGGCAGCCCTGCCTGCACCCCCCCTCAACACACACTCAACCTCTGCTCTGCCCGCAGGGACCTGGGCAAAGGGGGGACGGTGGAGCACACCTTCGACAAGCACACCACCGACCTGCAGCCCGGCGCGCCCCAGCGCATGGAGCTGGCCCAGCTGCTGCAGGGCACCCGTGATGCCCCCGTGTGAGTGTCCCCAGGGAAGGGACAAGGGCCTGGACCCCCCCACTCCATAGTCATTGGGATGGTGTCCCCCACCTCCGCATCGCTCACCCCGCTCTCTTGCAGGCAAGTGCCCAAACTGTTCCCCAAATACATCCGGGCGCCCAACGGTCCCGAAGCCAACCCCGTCAAGCAGCTGCTGCCAGGTGAGTCCCACCATGTGTCTCCCCACCCCCAAAAAAAAGAAATCAGCGTTGGGGGTACACCAGCAGCCATACTGTGCCCTGACACTCTGTGTGTGTGTCCCCTCGACAGACGGGGAGGACAGCTACCTGGACGTGGAGGTGCAGCTGAAACGGGAGCGTGCGGGTGCCGGCCGAGGGGGTGACAGCTTCTTGGAGTGGTGGGTGATACGGCTGAAGGAGGCCACCCCCAGCGACGGCAACATCCTCCCCATGATCATCTTCAACGATAAAGTCAGCCCCCCCAGCCTGGGCTTCTTGGCTGGCTATGGGTAAGTGGAGGAGGTACGCGGGGAGAGGGGGGGGGACCACCAGGCTGTACCCCAAAAGGGACGCAAGTCTGGGGGTGTGGGATACAGGATGCAATCCGCCCCCCCCCCTTGCAGGATCATGGGGCTGTACGTCTCCATCGTGCTGGTGATTGGGAAGTTCGTGCGGGGTTTCTTCAGCGAGATCTCGCACTCCATCATGTTCGAGGAGCTGCCCTGCGTGGACCGCATCCTGAAGCTGTGCCAGGACATCTTCCTGGTGCGGGAAACGGGCGAGCTGGAGCTGGAGGAAGAGCTCTACGCCAAGCTCATCTTCCTCTACCGCTCCCCTGAGACCATGATCAAGTGGACGCGGGAGAAGGAGTAAGGGGAAGGGGCTCTGGGCCCCCCCCCTCCCGGGGACATCACCGCCAATGCCTTAACCAGTCCTGTCCCCCCCCCCGCAACAAGCTGGGGCCGTATCCTGCTGGGGGAGGCAGTGGGACGCAGGGTGCTCGGCGCTCGCTTTTAGGGAGGATGTTTTTCTTGCCGTCCGACCTGCGGAGACCACGTCGTGCCTTCCCGGGGTGGGGGACAGGAGCTGGCCCCCCCACCCCCACCCGCTGGGCACCCCTGGCTGCCGGGTGGAGGGGGGGTTGGTCAGGAGCCAGCCTGTGCCCCCTCCCCACTCTCCCCAGCCCTGCTCCAGAACCAGGTTGAACTCAAAAGCAATAGCCCCCCAGCCCCAGGACGGGGGGGCCCTGGGTCATGGCCCCCCCAACCAGGGGTGGGGGCTGGCAGCCCCAGCTGGACTCTAGACACTTGTGACTTTGGTTTTGTTTTGTTTTTTTTTTTATTAATTCAAATGGTTTATTTATACAGATATCTAATAAAACAAAGCTGAGGCCTCCCTGGCTGATGTGCAGCTGGGGTGGGGAGAGGGGGGGGTGCTGGGTGGAACTGGGGACCTACTGCCCCCAGGGGGTACCAGCGCCCCTGGCTCCCACTGAATGGGGGTTACCAAAACGGGGTGTAAAAGCAGCTAGCCTGGGTGCCAGGGTTCCCCAGGAGCTCTGGTTCCCCACCATCCTATGGGGCATCCCTGGTGGGGGGGGTGGCACCCTGCCCCACCGGTACCCCGGAGGGATGAAGTTCTGTATCCCCCGCTGTCCTCAGCCCCTTCAGCTCTCGCCGGGCTCCTCATCCTCCAGCGGGACCTCCTGGCTTTGCTGCTTCATCTCTGCTCTGCAAAGGACGGACACGGTGCCGATGGACGCACGTGGCAGCGGGGGCTGAGCCGGCAGGGAGGGGACACCCCCCCACACCCCATCCCCCCTACCTGCGGATCCTGCGCTGGGCCTCAGTACGCACGTAGGGTGGCAGCGTGGCGAGGGGACCCTGCAAGAGAGGGGCCGTAGGCACGGGGACCCCCCGTTCCCGAGGAGAGCCACCCCCCCTGTCCCCCAAAAGCCTTACCAGCTCCTTGAAGGTGAGGCGGCAGCTGTAGCACAGCAGCGGGATGAAGGCAGCTCTGCTCTCAGCCCTGCGGGGACAGGGACCCTCAGCGGTGACGGCACAGTTCACCCCGGTGCCTGCACGGCATCCCCCCCCCTGCCCAAACGCTTACCCTGCTGCCGCCGTGTCCTGGCAGCACCCATTCCACTCCGGCTCCTCCGTGATCAGCGTGGGCTCCAGGGCCAACTCCTCCTCTGCAAGAGCCAGAAGGCAGGGGTATGACTGGGGGGCGTGCATGGCTGCCCCCCGCCCCAATCCCCTATTACCCCCCCCCCACTCACCCCCAGCGATGTCCAGGGCGCACAGGCAGAGCAGGCAGCGCTGGGACTCACTGCTTGCCTTGGCTGGAGCCGGGCTTAGCTTCTCACCCGTCCTGCAAGCAACATGGGGGGGTAAACGGGTGCACCCCCTGCTCACCCCCAAACCAAAAACCACCCCCCCTCGCCCTGGGGTGTCCCCATGCAGGGGACACCGTACCGGTAGACGGTGCTGATGGTGGAGGGGAAATCCTCCTGCAGCCCCAGGAGGAAGCGTTCCATCAGACGGTGGATGCTGGGCTTCTCCTGGCGCTGGGGGAGCAAGCGGAGAGGGCAGGAGCAGGATGGGGGGGGGTGTCCCGTTCCCGCCATGGGGATCCAGAGCTCGGGATCCCCCCACCAGGGGACGGGGGATGTCCTTACCTTGGTGGGGAGGGGCGGCGCAATGACGGTGGGGACGTCGAAGAAGTGGTTGTAGAAGGCAATCTCCTTGTCCATGTACTCCCGCATGGGACGCACCACCATCACATCGCCGTGGCGGTCGTCCACGAAGCCCTGTGGGTGCATGGCTGCGGAGGGACTGTGCCACCACCAAGCTGCAGATCATCCCCCCGCCTCCCTCCACGGCATCGTGTCACCCCTCCAGGTGAGGATCGCCATCCCCAGCTTGGAAACAGGGTGCCGGCAGGCTGCTCACCGTGTCAACGGCGAGGAAGGCGCCGCGACCCAGCGCCAGGTTGGTGAGGAGCTTGATGGCCACCCGGGTGCAGCTCTCGCCCGTCATCACTTTGGTGTAGCCCCTGGTCCGGGCTGTCTGCAGGATGAGGTGGATCCTAGGGGACAAGGCGACACCAGCTCAGAGCCACCGCGCCACGCGTGGTGCCAACGCCGGGCAGGATCGGCCCCTCACCGCAGCATCTGCAGCAGCTCCTCTCTCGCTGTCGGCGTCTCCACGGCCTCGAAGAGCCGCAGCAGCTCCTGGGTGCGGGCAGCAGCGGGCAGGCGGGGGGCAGCCAGATCCCCGACCTGGGTGCTGAGGCTGGGCAGCGAGGTGCCGCCGTCCCCGTCCCCCTCCTGCCGCTGCTGCTGGATGAAGCCCTCCACAGCCTCCTTGTAGGAGGGACCGGGCTCGCCAGAACCCCCTGGCCCTGGCCGCAGGATGGATGCGGGCAGCTCCAACGCCTGTGGGGCAGAGATGGGTACCAGTGTGGGGCTGGGGGCAGCCAGGTGTGTGTTCCTGCCCGGCGTGTCCCCCCCCACTTCGTCCCCATACCTGCTCCAGGTGGGCCAGGTGGTAGGGGAAGCCGGTCGCCTGCAGCAGGGTCTCCATGCGAGTCAGGCTCTCCTCCCGCTGTGCCGGGCTCTGCCCGCGCACCGCTCCCTCTGCAAAGCGGGTGGGCAGCACCGGGGCCGCCGCCACAGTGAGGAAGGGGCACTCACCCCATCCCTGGGGCGAGGGGGACACCCCGGGATGCCACAGCCCTCCTGGGCTTGGCACTGGGCACGGCGCTGGGAGCAGGCAGCGGGGCAAGGAACAGGCAGCAAATGGGCAGCGGGGTTAATCCTTACCATCAACATAGATGAGGCCGGGGATGAAGCGGAGTCTCTTGGCCGTCTCCCGGCTGAGCCCCTGGCAGAGGTGCAGGGTGAGGGGGGTGGGTGAGTTGTACCCCCCCCCAGTCCCTCCATCACCCCCACTCTCACCTCTTGGACCTGCCGGAGCATGGCACTGGATGCTGGTCCCCCCGACAGCGCCAGCAGCACCTGCAGGGACATGAGGGACGGTCACTAGCCCTGGTGCCACCACCCAGGTGTCCCCCCACACCTCTGTGTCCCACCCCCCACAGTACCTTGTCTCCCGGGAAGATGACACGGTTCTTGCCCAGCATTGCACGGAACTTATGCACGAAGTACTCGCGGAAGCAGCCGCTGCGGGGACACGGCCCTGAGCCATGGCATGTTCTATGGCACCCAGCGCCCATGTCCCCATGTCCCCAGGACGCAAAGTCCTTGAGCCCCCTCTCTCCAAGCCTTGATGTCCCAGAGACTCGATGTCCCCGAGACCTAATGTCCCCAAGCCACAATATTCTTGTGCCCTGCTGTCCCCAAGCCCCTTGTCTCCAAGCCCTGCTATCCCCAAGCCTTGATGTCCCCGAGACCCAATGTCCCCGAGACCTTGATGTCCCCAAGCCTTGACGTCCCAGAGACCCAATGTCTCCAAGCCCCGATGTCCCCGAGACCCAATGTCCCCAGACCCTGATGTCCCCAAGCCTTGACGTCCCAGAGACCCAATGTCTCCAAGCCTTGATGTCCCCAAGCCCCGTGACCCCAAGACCCAATCTCCCAGAGACCCGATGTCCCCAAGCCTTGACGTCCCAGAGGCCCAATATTCCCAAGCCCCGTGTCCCCAAGCCTCAATGTCCCCAAGCCCCCATGTCCCCGAGACCCGATGTCCCCGAGACCCGATGTCCCCGAGACCCGATGTCCCCAAGCCTTGACATCCCAGAGACCCAATGTGCCCAAGCCCTGTGTCCCCAAGACCCAATGTCCCCAAGCCTTGACGTCCCAGAGACCCAATGTGCCCAAGTTCCGTGTCCCCAAGACCCAATGTCCCCAAGCCCCGATGTCCGAGAGACCCAACATCTCCAAGCCCCGATGTCCCCCAGCCTTGCCGTCCCAGAGACCCAACGTCCCCAAGCTCTGTGTCCCCAAGCCCCAATGTCCCAGAGACCCGATGTCGCCAAGCCCCGATGTCCCCCAGCCCCGCCGCCCCCGTCCCGCCCGGTCCGTGTCCCTCACCGGCAGAAGGCGTCCCCGACGCGGATGACGAGGGCGGCAGATCCCTGCCCGCACTTCACGCAGGTCCGCGGGTGGCTGCGGGGACACGGACGGTCACCGGCCACCACCGGGGGCACCGGTCCCACACCCCCCTAGGGGCGGCACCGGGGGGGAGGGAGAACACCGGGGGTAGCACCGGCCCGAGCAGCACGGGGCGGCTACCGGAGGGATAACGGGGGAGGCGGGGGGGCACGGCGACCGGCGGCAGCACCGGGGCCCCGGCCCGAGCTCCCCGGCCCGATCTTCCCACCTGTTTCCCGGGGCTCGTCGTCGGCGCCGTGCCGGTGCCGCGTCCTCCCCGCACCCTCCATCATCCGCCGCCGCCTCGCACATGGCGGCCCCCGCTCCCTTCCGCCCCGCTCCGCTCCCCCGGCGCACGGCGATGACGCAGCCGTGCGCGCTGACGTCAGGGCACCGCCCCTCCTTCCCCCCCGCCGCCGCCGCCGCCGCCATGTTGCGGAACCTGCTGGTGGCGGCGGCGCAGCGGCCTCAGGCCCCGGGTGGGTCCCCCCGGCCGCCCCCTCCACACACACACCCCTCGTCTTCTTCCTCCTCCTCTTCCTCCTCCTCCGGTCCTGCCGCCGAGGCGCTGGAAGCGCAGTTCAGCTGTCCCATCTGCCTGGAGGTTTTTCACCGAGCCGTCGGTATCGCGGGCTGCGGACACACGTGAGCTGGGGGGGGGGCCCGGGGGCGGTGGAGGGGACCCCCCCCATCCCCGGTCTGTCCCAATTCCCCCTCCGGGGTCGGAGCTATCGCTTTTGCTGGGTGCTTCTCCTTGCACCGGGACCCCCTCCGGGCCTTCTGCCCTGTGACCCCGGCCGGTACCGGGACCCCCAGCCGGTACCGGGACCTCCAGCCCACCCTTCAACTGACACCTGGGTCCCGCTACTCGGCCCCGGGACCCCCCACTCCCACCCCCAGCTGCTCCACCACCACCGGGCTCCTTGCCCCCCTAGCCCAAATCCCCTTCCCGGGGAGCTGGGTCCTGCCCTGTCCCGGTACCCCCCCCCTATTCTGCCCCCTAGCCCGGACCCTCTGTGGGGTGCACCCAGGGGTCCTTGCCCCCTCCCCATGACCCCAGCCCCCTTCTCTCTCAGCACCCAGACTTGGTTTCTGCCCCTAGGATCTCCCCTGGTGCTGGCTGGGGGTCTCACCTAGGTGGGAATCCTGACCCAACCCGCCCCCTCAATTTGGGCCACCCACGGGTGCTGTGCCCTGGCCCCCGGGAAGAGGCCACCAGTGGGTGCTGCTGCAGGGAGCTGGGGTCCACTCATCACCCCAGCATTTCGGTGACATCTCTTTGTCCCCCCTTTCACAGCCTGTTTTTGGGACACCTTGGTCTCCCGTGGAGACCGTGGCTTTGCTTGGTCCCCCTCCACTCCCCCCCAGCTCTTTTGGAGCTGGGGGCACTTCATGCCAGAGCAAGGAGCACCATGACTTTGCCCCCCTGCCCCCGTGCAGCAGCAGAGGCTTAGCAACGTGTCGTTCCCCCCCTCCCCCTCACACCGTTCTGGGTGATGTGAGCTGGGTGGGCAGGCGGAGGGGATGGGGACCCCTGTGACAATTGACTTTTTGGGGACCGAGCTGCTTTGCCTCCTGCCTGGGGCTGCCTCCCTTGCGCTTCCTCTCCGCTGCTTTGATTTCTCATCTGCGTTCCTGCAGGCGTAAGGGACCTTGAAAGGAGGTGAGCCGTGACTCTGACGCGCTCGCTCGCTTTATTCCTGTCCGGCCTGGATGCTCAGCAACGGTTTTTATTTGGCTCCTTTCAAATCCGCTCCCAGATGCGGGTCTCAGAGCAGCGGCGTTGTCTGTGCCCCAGCTTTATGTCCAGGGAGCTCCTTCGGGGCTTGGGCTGTGCCTGGCCTCCCCATGACCTCTTCCAGGCTCCCGGTTCTGTCCGGTTCCTCCCAGTGTAGATGCCGATCCCTGGGTTTTGGGGCTGCCCTGCAGCCTGGGGTGTGCAGGAGTCCCCGAGAAGGAGTGTGCCCTGGGGCTGGGGTCTTGCTCACCCCTCTGCCCTCCTCCTCCTCCTGGGCCAGGACGCTGCTGGGCCACTCGACGCTGCTCTCTGTGCCCCCAGGTTTTGTGGGGAGTGCCTGCAACCCTGCCTGCAAGTGCCATCCCCGCTCTGCCCGCTCTGCCGCATGCCCTTCGACCCCAAGAAGGTGGAAAAGGCTTCCAGCGTGGAGAAACAGCTTTCGTCCTACAAGGCTCCCTGCAGAGGCTGCAGCAAGAAGGTAAAGCTGGTGGGGGAAGGCTGCCTGTCCCCGTCCCGCCGCTGATCCTGCAGCTGTGCTGCTGGAGGAGGGAGGTCGCTTGCTGTCCACGGTTGGGTTCATGGAGTTCCCTGTTCGGTGGGTCCCCAAACTGCGCCTGCGAGGTGTGGTGTCCCCTGCGTGTCACGGCTGCTGCTGTGAGCCAGGTGCAGAGACGGAGGCACTCTCTCTTAGCTGCCTTTGTCAGCAGACTAGAGCTATTATTAGACAGTGGGGACCTTCAAAAGCAGGCTGAGGTCTTTCCTACAACATGGGAGAGGCTGAGACAAACCAGCTGTGCTGCTGCTCCTAACGAGGGTAAGGATTTAGCTCTCGCTTAAGGTGCAACGATCCCAACAGCCATGGGGAAGCTGAACCAGCACCATGGCCTGGCCCAGCCTGGGGCAGTCTGATCTGGGACGCTTCTGGGACCGGCTGTAAAGCTGTGATTCATGGTGCGTCTCCGCTGATGTGTTTTCTGGCTTCCGTTAACTTTGGGGATCCTTCTTGTAACTTCCTGGCTGTGGCCCAGGAGCGATCCTGGACGGTGTCAAAGCCATTTGGGGTTTCTGCCTGTCAGCAGTTCTTCTTTTGCAGAGGAAAATGGAGCTAGTGCTACAATAATGCAGCCTGGGTGGCTTGTGTGTGACCTCTGGGGACACATGCAGCGAGCATGCAACCCCAAATCCCAGTCCTGCAAGGAAGGACGGGCTGGTGCAGCATTTCCACGCTGGTGCGGGTCATCCTGCACAGACCGGTGTTTGCTTTGACGTTGGTGGACCAAAACTGCTCTCCTGAGCTGTAGCAGAGGCTCCAGCGCTGCATCTGGAAGGTGTCTCAGCCTGCAGGAACGTTTCTTCTCTCCTTGTTCTCCAGGTGACCCTTGCGAAAATGCGCTCTCACGTCTCATCCTGCGCGAAGGTGCAGGAGCAGATGGCCAACTGCCCCAAGTTCGTTCCAGTTGTCCCCACGTCCCAACCTATTCCCAGGTACTGCCGCGTGTCGGGTAGGGAAACTTGTCCCTCCTTGCAAACTGCATCAAAGTTCCCCTCCATCTTCATTGCAAGCCCTAAAATCCAAGCATGTGTTTTACTTTCTCTTGGGTATTCACAGCAAGAAAGGTCAGCACCTTCTCCCTCCTGGCATCTGCAGCCCCTGTGCTGCCCTGTGTTTCATGTCGTGGTGCCAGAGGAAGGACTGACCAAACCAGGGTGGTTCAGCCGATGGCTGGGGTGGGAACAGGCTGGTCTGGTTTCTTCTATGGGTCAGTATCACAAAGCTGAGCAGAGGGTGGCTGGGTTTGCTCGGAAGGAGTCAATCTAGCCCTTCTTGGGGGATCTGAGCTTGTCCTTGCTCTCTTTAGCAATATTCCCAATCGCTCGACGTTCGTGTGCCCGTACTGCGGGGCCCGGAACCTGGACCAGCAGGAGCTGGTGAAGCACTGCATGGAGAACCACCGCAACGACCCCAACAAAGTGGTGAGTGATGCTGGGGCGCTGGGATGGGCTGGTTCTGTGCGGGGTAACTCCTGGAAATCCAAATACGCTGTAGCTGATGCTGCAGCTGAGGCCACTGGCGTGCAGAGCTGCTGCTGTGCATGAAGTACAACTGTATTTCCAGTTCATTTAGTTTGTTTTAAACGCCTTTGATGGGCGGTGGGGACCTGCCTCTGTTTGCTTTGCTAGAGGCTTTCTGGAATAAGCTGCCTCCATCCTCCTGTGCCTACAACCTGGATGGTGCTGGATTTCCTCTCCCTATCCCTGCTGGGTTGACTGGGTGGGGAACTTGCAGCTCGGCTTACGTGCGGGTGTAATTTGTCAGTGAGCTGAAAGCAGCCTGGGCCACATGCCAGAGGCTCTGTGCACCGCGGGATCTGCTCAGGCGGTTGAGGGACCCCTTATTTAGCACATCCTCTGCATATCACCCTCTGTCAGAAAAGGGGGGGGACCACTACTCACCTCTCCGAGAGATAGAGGCAGAGGGGTCTGTTCCCGTGAGTTATGGCTCCCTGTTGTCCCTGCTTGCTGCAGGTGTGCCCAGTCTGCTCAGCCATGCCCTGGGGGGACCCCAGCTACAAGAGTGCCAACTTCCTCCAGCACCTCCTCCACAGGCACAAGTTCTCCTATGACACCTTTGTGGTGAGTACAGCTCTGAGCCGAAATGGGATCATCTTCCCCATGTCCCTTGCTGAGCAGCTGGGAGATGAAACCAGCCCTCCCCTTCCCATGCCGGGACCAGCCTGTCCAGCTGTGCAGCCCCTCACGATGGGAAGGGGACAGATCCTCCTTCGGGCTTTACAGGAGGCACGTGCTGCATGCATAGCCCCATTCGGGAGACCCCCATGGGTGTGGGGCTGGGCTCCCTGCCTGCCCCAGGGTGTGCTTGAGCTGGTCATCATCAGATGCACCAGGAAAAAGTCTCTGAAGTAGGAGAGGGAAACATTACTGCTCTCTGTGAAGATGGGTTGTTTCCTCTGCCTGCTCCATTAAACTCTTCCCCTGAGGAATTGTAGCACAAAAGCCCTTTTCTTTGAGGCTTCGAAAGTAGTGGGAGGGGAGCAGCCCAGCCTCAGGGCTTGGAGGGGGTCCTGGCTGCTGCGTGTGGGGGGTGTCCATGGCCCCACTCTCAGAGGGTTGCTGACCCCTCTTGTGTGGGGGTTAGGGTGTGATCGCCCAGCCTTGGGACTGAGGGGAGGTTTTGTTAGCATCCTGCTTTTATTGCAGGGCCGTTAGGTGTCAGGGAAAGGAACCTCCAAATATTTACAGAGAAATATCCCCACTTAGGGAGCGATCGCTGTGTTGCATAAACCCGAACCGGAGCACTGGAGAAGCCCGTGATCTTGCTAGAAAGCTTTGTGCTTTGGCCACAGCTTCTTGCGTGGGCATGTTTCATCCCTGCCCACTGCTGGGTCTAAGAGCAGGGCTGACACTGGCAGATTCCAGGCAGGAGAGGGACCGTGGGCACAAAGGACATCCCAAAGAGCACGACGTTCCTGCGACCTGTATGCCAGAGGAGATGGAGGCTCGCAACCTCAGTAGCACAATAAGGAGCAGGAAGGGCTCCTTGCCCGGGCTGCCCCCACTGCTTGATGGAGACTGCGTGGCCTGGCCGTGCTAACTCTTCTGACCGCCCCTCTCTTTTTGTTTTTTGGGGTTTTTTTTAGGACTATAACATCGATGAGGAGGCAGCATTGCAAGCTGCCCTGGCACTGTCACTCTCTGAGAACTGAGGGTGACTGTGGAGCATCGGTTCAGACCCCCATCATCACCCCGTCTCCTTTTGCACACTCGGCCTTCCTGCTGGGGAGGCACAGAGCTTGTCAACCCCCGGCACACCTGGAGACTCGCTGCCACCTCTCTTCCCTCTCTTCCCTGGGCAAATCCCACCTTGTTTAAGAAGGTGGAGTCTCTTTAGCATCGCACTGAACCGGTGAGTGAGCAGAGACGTCCGCTGCTGGGATGAGAGAGGAGTCAACGCCGAAGGGCTGGGATCGTTCCTCGGTTAGGCATTTCATATCCGTATACGGAGTATATACCTGTATCCAGATCTATTTATTATTAGATGCTTTTTGGCACCATTTGTCTTCATGCTCTGTGTTGCAACTGAATAGGTACGTAAAACTATGATGCATTTTATGCAGAAATGCCCTACTTTGAAACTGCCATCATCCACATCCTTTTTGAAAAGGAAGAAAACGGCACGGAGCATCTTTTTTTAAACTCTGCAAGGCTATTGCCAGAGACGTCGGTCTGTCCCGTCCCCGATGCTGCAGGCAGGAGCTGCCTCCTTTGCCTGCTACTGCCCAGGCCAGGCTGAATCCCAGGGCGAGATGGTTGCCCTCGTGTGCCCTGTGATGGCAGCGGGTTCGGAGGAGTCCATGGGGACGGTGTCCGGCGTTCAGTGAAATTCTCACCTTCCTCGTTTTGTACCGGCTCTTGTGATACTGAGTTCTTGCATTTTTCTACATTAATTGGCGTGATGCCTTTTCCACGTTTTATAGAGCGAGAACAGAAGCTGTTACTCTTCACACTGCAATATCCGTCATCGGGGACAAGAGTATTTTTATGGAACATTATTAAGAAAGTATATTTTTTAAAAAAAAAAAACCCAAACAAATGAACATGCTGTGGATTTGAAACCAGGCAGGAAGCAGGAGCCGGACCCTGGGCCGGCGGGTGGGACTCTGCGGGGGCCATGGGAAGATCGCGGGTGTCCTCTTTGGTTGTTTTGGGGCCGTTCCCTTCCCTTGTCGTCGTGTTTCTCTGCAGGCGGGTTGTGATGCAGGAGAGGCCAGGTCAGAGCAGCACCTCGTCAGCTGGAGGAATGGGTGCCAAACGGCTCGCTGGGCTGCCTTTTTGAGGAGCAGTGGCACCACTTCCATTCTCCAAGAGCCGCTTGGCCAGCTGTGCTCTCTGAGCCGCTAACCCTCTCCAGGATGCGTGTTCAGGCTCTGGATGGCTTAACCCTTGCAGGCAGAGCTTCTGTGGCGGTGCTGGATGTGGCCGCAGGCAGGGTGTAATCTGGAGTGATGGTTTTGTCTCTGCGAGCGGGCAGCGAGGGAACAGGCAGGTTAGTTGTGGCACGCTGGCACTCGGTACAGAGCAGCTGGGTTGTGTCTGGGCGATGAGTGTGTGGGAGGGACATCTGCCCATGCAAGACCCCAACGCTGAGCATCTTGTCCCCCTGAAACAGGGGATTGCGTTTCCCTCTCTGAGGTCTCTCCCTGGGTATAGGGCACGCCTGGGCAGATGTTGATCTGAGAGATGCTCCATGGCATCCCGGTGACCTGTGTCCCCCTTGGTCCCCTTCCTCTCTGCTCCGCTGGGCTGGGAGAGGGTGGCAGGGAGATCTCCTCTGCCAGGCCTTGGATGGGCTGCTGCCAGCCTGAGCGTGGCCCCCCCTGTGCAGAGCTGCCTGCAGGGACCCTGACACCCTTTGGGGTCACACCAGCAACGAGATCAGCCCAAGGCTCTCGGTGGAGGAACCGCGGGGACGCAGTGATGTGTGATCTCTGCAGACCTGCTAGTTCAGCACTAATCCCACAGCACCAGCCATGCTGCGTTCCCGCAGGGGTTTGCAGAGAAAGAGGTGTGGGAGAGCAATCCCTCTGCATGTCCCTGCTTGGAGAAGTGCCCTTTCGTGGTTTATCCGAGACCTGGCTCCAGCTCCAGCTCTGCTCTAGCAATACCGTCTTGTTTTTTACTTTTGATTTAAATAGTACTGGGTGTTTTTGGGAGGGTGTGAGCTCCCCTGTGCCACCGGCAGCCCTACCAGGAGCATGCAGAGACCATCTGCTCCCCTGGCAGAGGGCAGGGAAAGGGCTGGAGCTGCTCCGCTCCCCTCCCTCAAGCCTGCTAGTGAGGAGGGACGGGGTCTTCTCTTACCAGCACGGCATTGCTGGCACCTGCCCGGCCTGGGGGCCATCCCTGGTGGGATGGAGAGCACTTGCATCTCCCAAAAGGGACCCAGGAGGGTTTCCCTGTCCCATCCTCGGCTGGGACCCTCAGGTCCCAGAGCAGCCTCCATCAGAGCTCTCAGTTGCAGGGAGCTCCCTGCCTCGGGGGCAGCTCTATTAACCTCTCTGTCTCCTTCCTCCTCCTCCTGCTCCTTTTTGCCCTGCGACACCAGAGCAGGGGCAGCAACGGCTGCTTTTGTAAAGCACTTTAAGGGCCCAGGCTGCGAGGGTGCAGGCAGGTGCTGCACTGCACAGGCAGCTCCTGCCTCTCCCCACTTTGTGCAGGGTCAGGTCTGGCTCTGCCTGCCGCCAGCTGGGCTGTGCCGGGGCTCCCGCCGTGCCACCGGCCGTGCTCGTTAGTGTGTTACCTGCGACTTTTTGCATAACTAGAACTTTTAACGAGACGTACTGTTTTTTGAAGAAGAATAAAATCAATGGCGTATTTGTAGCAAACCATTTTTCTCAATAAAGGCAGTTTCATCCACAGGTGGCCTCCCTGTGTGGTCTCTGCTGTGGCTCTGGGGTGCGGGATGTGGCTGGGGGTGGGTGCCCCCCACCCTGGCTTATGTGGGCTGCTCCTTCCCCAAACGCAGAGCTCGTCTTTACGGCTTTGTCCCCGATTCGTCAACTCCTCCCGTTAATGGCAGCGGTGCCGCCGCAGAAGGTTTGGCAATGCCATTTCATCACCCCTGCCCTAGGCTCCCCCCACCACGCTCCCCCAGCCCTTATCTCCCTCTGACCAAGCACTTCACAACCCGCTCTCCCAGTGCCGGCTGTTGCCAAACCTGCTGGGGGCTGATGTTGCTGCTGGGGGCATCGGGGATCCCCCCCGCACCCCTCCTGGCACCCCCCAGCTGTGTGCATTGCTGCTGACAGCCATGCCCCCTCCTTGGCAGCCGGGTCTTGGTGCTTGGAGGGAGGACACGGGGGAGGACACTTGGCACCGTGCGCTGTCCCCAAAGCCTCGCTGGCCTTCTGTGGATGTCCCTGGGAGGTGTCCTGGCTCCGAGCCCCCACGGGGCTATCGGGGTTCCCCAGGGACACGGGCTGGCTCTGTGCAGCCAATCCCTCCAGCCTGGGCACGGGCTGAACCTGCGTCCCCCTCCCTGGGGGACCAGTCCTGGGACCAGCCACTGGTGTCCCCTTGGAGGGGTACAGGGGTTCACTCTTGTCCTGGCGCTGGCCAGAGCATGGTTCCTGTCCCCGGGGGCACTGAAAAAGTCTTGGGGCTACAATGGCTGGAGCTGATCAGGTTGAGGAACTGCCTTGTCTGCTCCCCGGTCCTCCCCAAACAACCCCTGTGAGCCTTTCTGGGGCCAGGACGGCACCACGGTGGAGGGGACGGGCATGTGGGGCTACCCGTCCCTGCGGGGAGAAGGGGTGTCGGGGGTCCCCGTGAGCCCGGGTGCCTGCTCCGTCCTACCCCAGCCGGGTGTTGGGAGGGTGGGTGTTATGCCGGCTGTGAGCCAGCCTGGGCAGGGGGATGCCGTGGGCAGTGGGAGCCCCGTCTGCGGGGCAAGTGGGGTGACAGTGCCGGGGGACAGGGCTGTCCCCAATGCCGTCCCTTGTGCTGCTGGCAGCCAAGGCCAGCCCTCGGGCAGCGGTTGGCCCGGGGGCTCCCCAGGGGCTGCCCATGCTAATGAGTCCCAGGGCCTTATCTGCTGTTACCCGTCGGGACACGACACGGGGACACGGTGTGGGGACACAGCACGGGGACACAACCCTGCCTGTCCGGCCATGCCCCGCTCCTTCCTGGTGAAGAAACCTTCCAGCACCCGCATCCCCAACTACAGCCAGCTCGACACCGGCGCTCGCGGTAAGGCTGCATGGTTCTACCTGCGCCGGGGGATCCCGGGACCCCCCCTGGGACCCTCAGTTCCTGCTGCCACCCTGGCGGTGGGCACGGGATCCCCGGCTGAGCTTGGGGTGATGCCCTGTGCCGAGATGCCGGGGGACTTCCCTGGCTCCGTGCCCCCACGCTGTCAGCCCCATCCTGGGTGGCTCGGCCAGCTGGGCAGAGATACTGGTTTTGGGGGGTAGGGGAAGGTGGGGGAGAATTGGGGTCATCTGGGGGCTTCCCAAGGCTAGGCATGTGGGACCCCCCCCTCCAACATACCCCCATCCTCCCCACCCATATGGGGATCCCTGTGCTGCTGGGAGGCGGGGGGGGGGGGGACGGGAGCAAGTCAGTGGGTGCTTGGCAGAGTGGTACCTGCCCGCCCCAGCCATGCTGCACCAGGGGATGCCCGGATTTTGGGGTGCGTCCAGCCCCAGGCGAGCTGGCACCCAGGCACAAGCTGGGCTCCAGCAGGCACCGGGGGTGTCTGTGACTCCCCTTTTGGGGTGAAAGGACTGGTTTTGCTCTGTTTTGCGGTGGGCACCTCGGTTCTGCCGTGCCCCAGGGTGGGAGCAGTGGGGTGACCTGGTGCAGATGAATCCCTGCCGAGTGTGTGACCCCCCAGGGGGACCTCCGGGGACCGGGTGGGCAGCCTGGCTGCCATCCCTCATCCCTTAACCCCCTCCCCATTCCCGCAGAGCTCGACGGCTTGTGCGACTGCAGGGGGCTGCTCCCCCCCGGCCACCGCCAGCCCCCCGCGCCCCCCGCTCCTCCCTGCCTGCAGGACCGCGGCCGCCTTCTCTCCCGCTTCCCCCTCCTGCTGCCCCCCGATACCAAGGCTTCCCCCATCCCGACGGGCACCCACAGCCCGGGCACCCCCTTGAAGGACATCCAGACCCTCAACCTGCCCCTGCGGCGGGGGCCGCACCGGCGAAGCTTCAGCTGCCGGCACTGCGCCCGGGCGTACGCCAGCTTGGGCGCCCTGAAGATGCACATCCGAACCCACACCTTGCCCTGCCAATGCCGCCTCTGCGGCAAAGCCTTCTCCCGGCCCTGGCTGCTCCAGGGCCACATCCGCACCCACACAGGTAAGGATGGGACCCCCACACCGGCTGCTGCTGGTCCTGCCGGCACCTCTGCTTTTTGGGGTTGATGGGTGCAAAATCGCCATCCGTCAGGGTTCGGCATGGCTTGGTCTCTAGGAGGGACCTGCCTGGGGTGGGTATGGCCGGGGATCCTGGTGCTGGGGGGGGGCCTGGCATGGCAGCATGCACTGTGAGTCCCGTGGGAGACACCCCTGGCAGGTCCCGCTCTAACATTGCCCACCGGGAGGGCACCGATGGGTTTGGGGGATTCCTGGGAAGCACCTGGGGGAGGCACAGGGAAAGGTGATGAGAGCGATGCAGGAAGGGATGGGGGGGTCGGGGCGACCTTGGGTATGGGGGTGCCCCTGACACGTGTCCCGCAGGGGAGAAGCCCTACGCCTGCCCCCACTGCAGCCGGGCTTTCGCCGACCGCTCCAACCTCCGCGCCCACCTCCAGACCCACTCGGACGTCAAGAAGTACCGGTGCCGTGCCTGCGCCAGGACCTTCTCCCGCATGTCGCTGCTGGCCCGGCACGAGGACGGGGGGTGTTGCGGTACGTCCTGAGCCCCCCCACCACGCACAGCCGCCCCGGAGAGGGCAGCGAGCCCCGCGCTGCGCCGTGCTGTGCCATGTTGCAGCGTGCTGTGCCGTGCTGCACCGCGTCGTACCGCGCCATGCCGTGCTGTGCCATGCTGCGCCGTGCCACGCAATGCCATGCTGCGCCGTGCCATGCCGTGCCGGTGCAACACCCCAAGAAGGGACACGAGAGCATTGGACGGGACTGCCTGGACTTTGGCAGTGGGTCACCGAAGCCCCGCGGCTGCTCCCCGGTGGTTCTGGGGGACACGGTGCCTGGCCCGTTCCCCCACTGCTTTTGGGCACTGGGGAGGATTCTTACCCCTTACATCGCAAGAGGCATTAAAAGCGGAGCTGAGCACCGCACGCGTCAGCGAAGAAAGTGTCCTTTAGCGCTGCCGGGGCTGTCCCTGCTCAGCCAGCATCGTGTCCCACCAGCCCTGGCGCAGGATCTGGCCGGAGTCCGGCTGCCACCCCCTCTGTGTGTTGTGTAGAGCATCCTCCTCCCTCTCCTGCATCCCCGCAGCTCCTTCCCTGGGGACAGCACGGCTGAGGGATGGAGCAGGGGTCCTGGCCAGCCTCGTGCCCCAAAAAAGAGACCCGGTGGCCTTTTGGGACTCAGGGCTGCATGGCCCCAGTGCCGTACCGGGATCTAGCCTGGCCAGGACTGGGACGGCAGAGACGATGGGGACAAGGACACCCCACCAGTGACCCTTGACGTCCCCCCGGCGCAGTGAGACTCAGGGTGACCGTCCTTGCCGTGGGGATCCCGTCGCCCTCCCCACGGCCCCGTGGTGGTGGGGACAGCCCCATCCCTGCCGGTGTCACCCTAGGCGCTGGGTGCATGGCAGGGGGTGGACAGGGACGGACGATTTGGGTGGGTGCCGGAGGAAGCCGCCGCGTGCCCCCCATGCTATTTGCAGCTCTGCCCGGCTAAATCGGGCCCCGCACCTGTGCCGGCGGCGGGGGGAAAGAATCCCACACCCCAAAATAGCCGCGTGCCGGCCCCTCCCCTCCCGCCCATGGAAAATGCTTATAAATACCCCGGGGGGGGCACAGCCAGGGACCCCCCACCCCGCCACCGAGGGGGTCCCCAAAGGTCCCCGCTCTGGTGAGGGGTGGTGGTGGCAGGGGGGGATGCTGCTGCTCCCCTCATCCCCTTGGGTATTTATTCAGGGTGGGATGGGATCTGCACCCCCCCACCGGCGGTGACCCCGTGGGAGCGGGGCTGTGCCCACCAGCACTGCGGTGTCACCCACGTGCCTGGCGTGTGCCCCCCCGCCACCCGGATTTGTGGGATATTTTCCACTGCAAGTGAGCGACCACGGGATAAAAATACCCCCCCTGGGGGGGGGACACACACATATGGCAGGGCCTGGCTGGGGTTGCCTGTGGGGGTGGGATGGGGCCACTCAGGGCGGGGGTTGTGTGGGTGGCTTCCAGCCTCTGGTGTGCTGGGGACACTGGGAGCACTGGGAGGGGGGAACTGGGAGTAGTGGGAGGGGGAGCTGGGACCACTGGAGGGTCTGGGGCTGCTGGGATCACTGTGAGCACTGCAAGGTGACTGGGAGCACCAAAGGGATGCCAAGGGCACTGGGAGCACTGGAGGGGCACTGGGATATTGGGGTACTGGGCATGCTGGGAGCACTGGCTGCTGGCAAAAGCACTGGGAGCACTGGAGGCACTGGGGTAATGGGGGGGCTGAAGGCTCTGGGAGCACTGGGGGAGTCCCGGGGATATTGGGAGCACTGGGGTGGGGGGGATACAGGGGGTTTGGGACCACTGGGGCAGCGCTGGGGTAACTGGGAGAAGTGTTGCACTGGGGGTACTGAGGGCACGGGGAGCACTGGGGTAACACCGGAGCACTGGGGTGTTGGGGGCAGAGGGGTGTTGGTTGGGGAGCACTGGTGGGGCACTGGGAGCACCGGCTCGGCCCCGCCCCCGCCCGTCCCCAACGGCGCATGCGCAAGATCCTTCCCGACTCCAAGATGGCGCCCCCCGCATGCCCGTGCCAGCAAGGGGGCGGGGAGGTGTGGGGCCGCTCCGTGGTCCGATCGCTGCCATTGGGCGTCGGGAGCCGGGCGCTACGGCGCCGACCAATAGCAGGGCGGGAATCCGCCACGGGCGACGGTCACCTGGGTGGTGCGGGGGGCGGGGCTTGAGGCCGCCCGCACCTTTGCCGGGAGCGGCGGCGGCGGCGACGGCGACGAGATGGCGGAGGAGCGGGGTCTCGCCATGGTCACCTGCACGGCCCCTGTCAACATCGCCGTCATCAAGTACTGTGAGTACGGGCGGCTGGAGCCTGTCCCTGCGGCCGGGACCCCTCCTCGGTCCTGGGAGGGGGGGAACCAGGCGGGACGGAGACAGCCGATAGCCCCCCCCCCGGGTGCGGGGCGGGCCGGTGGCGGGGACGGGGACGGGTTTGGCACCTACCCGGGGGTGGGAGTGAGCAAAAATGCCGTGACGGGCCGTGCCATGCCATGCCATGCCGTGCCGTGCCATGCCACGCCGTGTCATGCCGTGCCACGCCATGCCATGCCGTGCCATGCCATGCCACGGTGCAGTGTGCCAAGCCAACCCATGACAAGCTGTGCCGTGCCGATCTGTGCCGTGCCGAGCCGTGCCGTGCCGAGCCAACCCATGACACGCTGATGCTGAGCCGCGCCGTGCCACGCCGCGCCATGCCGTGCCATCTCTTGCAGGGGGCAAGCGGGACAATGACCTGATCCTGCCCATCAACTCCTCCCTGAGCGTGACGCTGCACCAGGACCAGGTTGGTGTGGGGTCCGGGTCAGGGTCGAGCCCCTTTATCCCCCCCACCCTGTGCGCGGGGGGCTGCTGAGCCCCCCACCCACCCGCTGCGCTCACCCCCTCCCTCTCCCCGGCAGCTGAAGACCACCACCACGGCCGCCGCCAGCCGGGACTTTGCAGAGGACCGGCTGTGGCTGAACGGGGAGGAGGCCGACGTGGGGCACCCCCGGCTGCAGGCCTGCCTGCGGGAGGGTGAGTGTCCCCCCACCCCGGTCATCCCAGGGAGCCGGGCAGGGTGTCCCCCATACCGACCCCCCCCTCGCCTGGCTCTCGTCCCCTTGCAGTGCGGCGCCTGGCCCGTAAGCGCCGGGGCGGCAGCGACGAGGATGCAGCCCCGCTCAGCCTCTCCTACAAAATCCACGTCGCCACCGAGAACAACTTCCCCACCGCCGCCGGCTTGGCATCCTCCGCCGCCGGCTACGCCTGCCTGGGTGGGTGAGCGGGGACTTGGGGACCGGGAGCGGGGTGGCAGGGATGTTTCCTCCCCGCTGACCCCATCCCCTCCCCGCAGTGTCGGCACTGGCGCGGCTGTACGGCGTGGAGGGCGAGCTGTCGGAGGTGGCGCGGCGCGGCTCGGGCAGCGCCTGCCGCAGCATGTTGGGGGGCTTCGTGCAGTGGCAGCGGGGCGAGCGGCCGGACGGCAGGGACAGCCTCGCCCACCAAGTGGCCCCCGAGACGCACTGGCCGGAGCTCAGGGTCCTCGTCCTGGTGGTGAGGGACTGGCGGAGCGTGGGAGGGGGCACGGCTGTACCCACCACCCCCCTGGCTGGGTGGGATTTGAGGGGGGGAGAGTGATGGGAGCACCCCAACCCCGTGTGGTTGCAGACCCCGGGGCTCAGGGGATCCCCCTTGGTGGGTCTGGGGGCTCAGGGGGGTTCACGTCCCGCTGTGTGTGTCGTCCCCCCCCAGGTCAGTGGGGAGAAGAAGCAGGTGGGCAGCACGGCGGGGATGCAGACCAGCGTGGACACCAGCCCCTTGCTGAAGGTATGGGGCAACGGGCCTGATCCTGCCCCAGGGAAGCTGCCTGCCTCCTGCCTGCAGGCAGGGTTTGGGGTCCCGTTTCCCTCGGAGGGGGGCATTTCTCTGCGCTGGAGGGCATGGTGGGGGGGGAGGTTGCTCCTGTGGTACCACCTGAGCGAAGCCCAAAGGTGGGTGTCGCCGAATTGGGGTGACCGTGACCCACCTGCCACGGCAGCACCGGGCAGAGGCAGTGGTGCCGGAACGCCTGGCCCTGATGATGCGGCACATCCGTGAGCGGGACTTCGAGGGCTTCGGGCAGCTCGCCATGCGGGACAGCAACCAGTTCCACGCCACCTGCCTCGACACCTTCCCCCCCATCTTCTACCTCAACGACCTTTCGCGGCACATCATCGCCCTGGCACACCGCTTCAACGCCCACCACGGACGCACCAAGGTACCGGCTGGCCGTGCCGGCCCCGCGGGGCTTCTGGTTTGCTGTGGTGCCGCGGTCCGTCACCGTGTCCCCCTCCTCATCCCGCCGCAGGTAGCCTACACCTTTGATGCCGGCCCCAACGCCGTCATCTTCACGCTGGCCGACACCGTGGCCGAGTTCGTGGAGGTGGTGAGACGCAGCTTCCCCCCAGCCGCCAACGGGGACCAGTAAGGCCAATCCCATCTCTTACTGGGGGGGACGGAGCAGGATGGCGGGGGGGCTCAGGACTGAGCACTCTGCCGTGCCGCAGGTTCGTGCGGGGACTGCCGGTCGGCTCGGCCTCGCTGCCGGAGGAGCTGCTCGTGGCCGTGGTGACGGAGCCGGTGCCGGGGGCTGTCCGGTACATCCTACACACCAAGGTACAGGGCTGGGGGGGGGGTAAGTGTGGGGCAGGGGGACCCGTCTGCCTGGCCTCTGCGGGGGGGGGTGGGACCCCATCCCTGTCCCCAGGGGTGCGCAGGACCCCGTCCCTAGACACGTTCCCACTGGCGTGACTAAGGGGGTGGCTTTTTGGGGTCCGTGGGGCCCGGAACTACCCCACAGCCCCGAAGTGGGGGGGGGTCCCTGCAGGCAGCGGGGCTCCCCGGTGCCAGGATCTGGCCCCCGCTGCCCCTAACCCATCTTTTGCCCCACAGCCTGGCCCCGGCCCCCAGCTTGTGGATGACCCCAGCCAGCACCTCCTGGGAGCAGACGGGCTGCCCCGCCGCCGTGCCTGAGCCCCGGTGACAGCGCCGGTGACACCGCTGGTGACGGCCGTGATGCACTGGGACGGGGGGGCTCAGGGTGCTGAGTCCGACCCAGTGCAAAGCCGTCCCCAGCCCCGGGGTGGGACGTGACTCCTGGGGCTGGTTTTTACTCTTTTGTAAGGAAATAAGAGTTTTTCTGGCTGCAGCGCTGTTTTGGGGTGTACGGGCTCTGTGGGCTCTTTGGAGGGGGACGCACATCGCCGGCTGCGGGGTGGGCGGTGGGAGATGGGGGGGTTCCTACTCACGGCTGTGCCTGGCCCTTCTGGGACTGATCCTCTCCCCCCCGTGTCCCTTGTGGGGCTGATCCTGTCCCCCTGCGACCCCCTTGTCACCCCACATGGCCCCTGTCCCCCCCCATCATGTCCCTTACGTGGCTGATCCTGTCCCCCCACAGTCCCCTCGTCATCCCGACATGTCCCCTGTCCCCTCGTGTCCCTCGTGGGGGTGGTCCTGTCCCCCGCACGGCCCCCGTATAGCCCCGGTGCTGTGTCCCTTCGCGGCTGGAGCGGGTCCCCGCGGGGGCGTGGCCTGTGGAATCGGGGCGTGGTTTAGGAGGTGGAGGGGGCGTGGCCGAGGGCGAAGCGGGGCGGGGCTAGCGCCTGGTTACGTCGTAGCATCGCATCCGCCTTCCGGGTCGAGCCGAATCGGGCCGGGCCGGGCCGAGTCGAGCCGAACGGACTCGGGCCGAGCCATGGGGCAGATCGAGTGGGCCATGTGGGCTAACGAGCAGGCGCTGGCGGCCGGGCTCAGTGAGTTTGGGGGGGTCCTGGGGGTGAGGATTGAGGGTCTGGGGGAGGGGGGGGTGCAGGGCCTGGTTGGGTGATGGGGACCCGAGTGCTGCAGAGGGGTCTGAGCTCCCCCGCCCCACGCAGGGACTCCCTGTGTGCCCCCCCCAAAGGGTCGTGGGTGTCCCCAGGGGGGGCCACGACTGGGGGCAAATGGGGGCTTCCGGGGTAGCGCAAGCGGGAAGCGCCGGCGACGGCCGGGAAGAGGGCTAGAGCCTCCTCTTCCTCCTCCTCTTCTTCCTCCTCTTCCTCGTCCCCCTCTCCCCAGGTTTCCTGGCCACGCCGGGCAGCCAGAGTGGGGCAAACCTCCCCCCAGCCCCCCCCCCCCAGCCTGGAGTTCCCCCCCCCCACTCCCCAGTTCCCATCCCTGAATCCCGGGGGTCCCACACACAGCATCTCCCCGGGGCCATATCCCGGCTTTATCCCGGTTTGAGGGTTTGTATCCCGGGTTTGGGGGGGGGGGGAGGATGGCGTATCCTCAGGCAGGGACCCCTCCAGCCCCTCTCTGTCCCCCCCCCAGTCATGCTGACAGGCGGGATCGTGGCCGTGGCAGGGCAGTTCAAGGGCTGGTACTTCGCAGCGTACGCCATGTATCCTTGTGGAGAGGGTGCTCGGGACTGGTTTTGGGGGAAAAAACCCTGCCCCAGTTAGGGTGGGAGGCATGGATGGTGGGGGGGAGACCTCCTCCTCCTCCTCCCCAGTCTGGGCTCAAATCACTCTTTCCCTGCCCCAAACAGCCCTTTTTTGGGGCGAGGGTTGTGCCTAGGGATTAATCCTGGCCCCAAGCACCCCTTTCCTTGACCCCCCCCCGCAGCGTGGCAGGCGTCTTGGTCTGCCTGCTCGAGTACCCCAGGAGCAAGAGGAAAAAGGGTTCTACCATGGAGAGATGGTAAGTAAAAGTGGTGTGTCCCCCCCTTGCCCCTCACCCCTGTGACTGGGGGTCCTGGTACCCCCCCCCCCCCCGAAACAGACAAAGCACCGGGGTCGGGAGCGGTGGGATGGGAGCAGGGCTGGATCCCACGGGTGGGTTCCCTGGGGTGTCCCATGCAGGGACAACGCGGATATGGGGGTCCCTCGGGGCTGGGTGTCTCCTACGAGGTGGGGGGCCGGCCGCTCTGACCCCCCCCCCCGGTGTTGCTCTGCAGTGGCCAGAAGTACTTGACAGCAGTGGTGAAGGTGTTTGGGCCCCTCACGAGGAATTACTACATCCGAGCTATCCTGCACGCTGCGTAAGTGGGGTGTGCGGGGTTGGGGTTGGGGTGCAGCCCTCCCCAGCCCCCCCTAAACCCCCAGTCTCTCACACAGCCTGGCTGTCCCCGCTGGTTTCCTCCTCTCCACCATCCTGGGCACTGTCTGCTTGGGCATCGCGAGCGGCATCTACCTGCTGGTGAGTGCAGAGTAGCTTCAGGGGGGATTTTGGGGGGGCTGGGGGCCCTGCCAGAGGAAAGGGTCCCCCCCTGACGGCCCCCATGGCTTCACAGGCGGCGGTGCGTGGGGAAGAGTGGAGACCCATCGAGCAGAAGCCCCGGGAGCGGCCACATGTGGGGGACACCATCAAGCAGCCGCCCAGCAACCCCCCACCCCGGCCCCCCGCCGACACCCGCAAGAAGCAGCCAGCGGAGGTGGGGGGGCAGGTGAACCCCATCCCCGTCGAGGCTGAGTAACTCGGGGTGGGGGGGAGCTCTCCTGCCGCTGCTGCGCTGCTCGTGTTCCCGCTTCCCAACTGCACCCCGGCTCCTCGGTGGGAAACTGGGGTGGCTGGCTCCTGGGGATCCCCAAATCCCCAGGGATGCTCAGCTCCTGGAGTGGTCCCCAGCTCCCAGGGGCTCCCTAGCTCCTGTTGGATCCCCAAGGATGCTCAGCTCTCTGGGGGGGTCCCCAGCTCCTGGGGATCCCCAAATCCCTAAGGATGCTCAGCTCCCTGAAGGGGCCCCAGCTTTCCAAGCAGCCCCCAGTTCCCTGGGGGATCCCCAAATCCCTGGGGAACTTCAGTTCTCTGGGGCATTCCCAGCTTCCCGAGGGGTCCCCAGGCCCTGCAGCCCCACGGGGATGGGGGGGGGATCAGGCAGCTCTGCTCCCTGCACCCTCTCTTGCTGTTTTTTGTCACTTCTGCGGTTGCTGTTGCAATAAAAGGTGGGAAAAGCGCCAGCTCCCCCTGCCTCCTGCTCCCCTGGGGGGGGTTGCTGCAGCTGCTGGGGCTGGATTTGGGGGGGGTTTTAAGGACAAACAGCCCAATTATGGGCAAATGCAGCTGAAGCCGGGGTGGGGGTGTGCAGAATGCAGCCACTGCAGGGCTTTGTCCCTCCTGCTGTGGGGAGGGGGGAACGGGGAGATGTCCTCAGGGGACCTGTGGTGCGGAGGGGGGGCCATGCTGCTGTGCCGTGCTCAAATCTTCTGTGGAGCTAAAAGGTGGGGTGAAGATGGGGGGACAGACGCGGTGGCACGTGGACCTGCACCACAGCTGCACAGCGTGTCCCAGAGGAGCCCCCAAAGCCTGAGGTGACCCCCTGGCAGGGAAAATAGCGTGTGTGTGGGGGGGCATTTCCCTCCCCACTCCCACTCGTGGGTGCCCAGGTGTGATGTGGGACCATGTGCCGCTTGGTGGTATTGATCTTGTTGGGCATCAGCAGAGGCTCCGGGCTCCCCTCTACCTGCCCCCCCAAGTAACCCCTGGTCTGGTGGGGGGGGTGCAGACACCCCAGGGCACCCGTGGGTGCTGGCAGGGCACGTGGGGTGGCCCCAGCAGATGGCGCTGGGCCCGTGGGACGTGGGTGCCTGGGGGCAGAACCGTGGGAAAGGTGTGGGTGGTGGGATGCTGCGAGTGCCGGGGCTGATCCCCTCCATCCTGGGGCTGGGGGGGTGGTGGGGTAGGGCACCCCCCTGCCCCATCACCTTCCCTATCGCCTCCCAGTTCATCCTGCCCTGCCGCACTGGGTGCACCGGTGCTTTGCCCACCATGCTGGGGCTGCGAGATGCCCCACAGTCGAGCATTGCCCCACGGGGTACCCAGGGATGTACCCCCATCCCCATCTGCACCCATTTGCCCCCCCCTCCCATGCTGATCTCCCCACGACGCTGGCTGGGAACAGAGCAAGGACCATGCCCGGGGAGTCGGCCTTTATTTGCAGGCTGCACGCTGCCGGTATTAAATAGCACATATAGAGGAGACAATAAATAGCTTTGCGGGGGGGAATAAATAACCAGCCAGCCCCTGGGAAGCACTCGTGGGGTCATGCTGGACCCGGAGTCGCAGCCTTGGTGTGGGGGGGTCAGCAATAAATACAGGTTAAAAAAAAGAAGTCCCCCAGCAGCAAGGCTTATAAATAACATAAATAACGAGGTGATGGTTTGGGAGGGGGGAGACACCCGGCTCTGTGTTGGGGGGGGGGGCCGGGTGGGTGCTCTAAAACAAGCACGGGTGGAGGTGGATGCAGTGACACGGTCACGCTATGGGGCTCCATGGGAGCCGGGGTGGGGGGGGGGCTCAGCGCCCGGTGCGGGGCAGGACGCAGGTACAGCCCACCGGCACCCTAATATAGTCCACCTCGAAGGTGACGAGGCCGGGGCCGGTGGGACGCGGGCAGGGCTTGCGCCGCAGGACCATCATGGTCTGGTAGATGGCCACCGAGTTGAGCGATGTCGTCTCCCGACCCGTCTTGACGTCCACGCAGCCGCTGCAGAGGCACTCGGCGAAGGCCAGCTTGCGCGGGTAGCGGTTCTCATCTTCGTCGATGCTGCGGGCGAGGTGTGGGGGGGGAAACACGGTCAGCAAACCCCTTCCCCTGTGCCCCCCCAAGCCACCCCCATGCTAGCAGCAACAGGGATGCCCCCGGGAAGCGGCAAGTGAAGGATGTTCGGGGAAACTGAGGCACGCCGCAGCAGCCAGCATAGGGTATGTGTGGGGGTGTCCCAGGTGGGGGCCACTCACCGGTAGCGCCACGGGGAGATGGAGCGCTCGTTGGGTTCGCTGCGAAGGCCGGCGCGGAGCTGCAGCGTGGGGCAGGCACGCTCGCGATGGCGACGGTGTCGGCGATGGCCGGCGTTGGCCTCCTGCAAGCGTTCCAGCTGCGGCACCAGCTGCACCGGCACGTAGTGGTCCCAGCGCAGGCTGCGACCCAAGAGATGCGCGGGGGCTTCGCCGTCCCGCAGCTCACCCACGCTGTAGCAGTGAACGTGGGGATGGTGCGGGGGGCTACCGGGGCGGCGCAGACCACGGCACAGCATCAGCGTGCCCAGCAGCACCAGGGCACCCAGCCAGCCCTGTGTGAGAACCCGGGTCAGAGGGGGGGGACCCAAATCCTGCACCCTACCCTGGCACCCACCCCCTGCCCTCCTGGGGATGCAGCCCGCAGCAGGGACCCACAGCCCACCAAGGGTCCCCCCCCAACCTCAGGGGGCTTTGACATGCAGAGCAGCAGCGCGTGTGTGCTTGCACACCCCTCCCCAAAAGCGTGAGCTGGTACCCACACATGCACATGTATGCACACACATGTTTACATGTGCACACAGCGTACCAGCACAGATATATACACACCCCCACCTCCTAACGCAGTAGCACACCTATGTGCGTGCATACGTGGTACCAGCACATGTATATATACAGAGGCTACCTGTACATATACACACACGTACAGACAGCTATACACACACTCAGAGAATACCTGTATATACACACGGACAGCCAGCACACATGTAGCTCTGCACAAACATACACGCAGTATCAGCGCAGGCACCCGGAGCGCCAGCACATGTCAAGATACCACTACATGTGTGTAACACACACACACACATCAGTACCAGTGTATGTACAAGCACATATATACACACATATGTCCCATACTGCCCTTCCATGCACATACACAGAGCAGTATCAGCCTGTGCGCATCTAGACACCCACACAGAGGTAACAGCACATATGCATACACGCACATGGACATTTGTGCACACACACACACACATATATTACCAGCACCCATGCCTACACCTGATCCACCCTTCCACACGCACACCCCAGCCAGAAACTCACACATATATCACCAGCATATGTGCAGAGAGCCATGCACACATGCACATACACTACTGCCCAGCCCTTATACATATAGAAGACTATACTCCCCCCCACATACCAGCACGCATGTAGCTACATGTGCAAAACCACCAGCACGCACACATCCACGGCCAGCCTGACACACGCATCGCCAGCACGTGTGCATCTACACACACCCAGCAGCAGCACCCACCAGCCTTCACGTTCCCACCCCCTCTAGCTGGAGAACCCCCTTGTGCACACACACGCACGTGTGCACACGCACACCCCCCCCCCACCATCCACATACGCTCTCACCCCCATCCCAGCCGCCAGCATTCCCACCCCACTCGCACGCCCGTACCCCCGCAGCACCCACTCCCCCCCCCTCAAGGCGAAGTATTACCATTAGGGGGGTATGGGAGCACGACGAGGGGTGGTGGGTGATGTTGGGGGGGGTCCTTCCGAACTGCTACCCCGGGGATGCGGGCGGCCGAGTGGCAGAGCAACCGCCGCCACCGCCTTTATATAGGGCTCGGGCAGGTGATGTACACACACCTGGAAACTCCAGCTCTGGCTGCCTTCCTCCTCCCCGCGGGCCGTCGTACTTCCTTCTCGACTCAAGCGTCGTTTCAGCCCGGAAATTGGCTCCCGACACCCCCAAAATTGGGGAGGGACGTGCACAGACCGGTAGGGAAAAGGGTGTCCACCAGTTTGGCTGTTGCGGTGATGGGGATAGAGCATCGTGGGGATGGGTGGTTTGGGGTTGCGGGAGGGCTGGGGTGCCGGCGGACGGGTACCCAGGGCATCCCGTGCCCGCCGGGCACGGGATGCCCTGGGTACCCGTCCGCCGGCACCCCAGCCCTCCCGCGACCCGTGGGGACAGGATCCCATAGCCCCAGCCCTGGCCCCATTGCGTAAGCCTGGTGGTGATATCACCATCACATTCCTGGGTCTGCCAGAACAGAAATCCCAAATTGGGCAACTCTGGAAAAGGCTGCGTCCATCCTCTTCTGCTGCTCTCCGGTCCAGCAGCGAGGGATGTCCCGGTGACGGTGGAGGCACAAAGCCAAGATGATGGTGCTGAGCTGAAAGGGGAGGATGCGGTGGGACCAGAGGAGCTGGTTCAGAGATGAGGGGCCTTCAAGGAGCCCCCCCTCGCACCCCATCCCACTGCAGAACCCAGCTTGGGTTCGCCTGGACCACAGCACCACATGTGCCGTGCTGCACCGTGGGCTCAACGCCTTTGGTGTGCAGGGAAAGGATTCGGGGTCAGGGTGCCAACTGTCCCCATAGCAGTCCAGTGGTCCCAGTATAGCGGGAAACACAGTACTGGTGGTGGTGGGGGGAAGCATGTGGGAAAACAGCTTTGCACAGCTGCAGGACCAGGCACAGCCACAGCTTTGGTCTTTTACCAGAGAGATGGGATTTGCACCCCGTTTTAGCAATGACTTTATGGGGTGCCACATACCCCAAGCAGAGCCTCCCGCATGCAGGTTGGGGTGCAGGGACCCCATACATGATCTCCCAAAGGCCTGGATGAGCCCAGAGGCCCCCCCAGATTATGCCGGGTGAAGCCAGCTACGGCACAGGCTGCAGAGCCCTCTGCTACCATCAGTGGGATACTGGTTTAGTAACTGGGTGCAAGGAGCAGTCCCACAGCCCTGGGTGTTGGCAGGGGGGCTCAGGGGCACCAGGCACCCACAGCGAGGGGACACGGTGCTCCCCCCAAGAGATGCAGCAGCTCTTCCAGCTCCATGAGGCTGCTTGTGCTGGCAGCAGTCAGTACAGCCACAGGATCATCAGGAGAACAGGAAAAATAAACTACACACCCCAAAGATGGGGGGGGGGGGGGAGGAAGACAGGCCCCCCCAAGGCAAGGGAGAGGGAGGACAAGGGATGGAGAGAAGAGTAGAGAAAGGAAGAACTGGTTATCAAAATACTTTATTTCAGGGAGATCCCTCAAAAAAAAAAAAAAAAAAAAAAAGAAAAAAAGGAAAAAAAAAAAAAGGAAAAAGGACCCTCCTTGTTAAACAGACTTCCCCACACCACCTTCAGGGCTCCTTTTAAATCAACTAAAACAATCCGATGCTTAAAATAAAAGACAGGTCATTTTCCCAATCAGACTTTAGTCAAGAATATATATATATTTTTGTTCCTGGGGTAGGAGGGCAGGGGGAGAAGGTCATTTTGCCAGCAGTTCACAGCAGTTTTCGGCTCTCTCGTTACACAGTATATAGAACTGCATTGCTGAAGACACTCAACACACAGCAGGGCTAACTAGGAGAATACAACTCAAGGCTAGCAAAGAGGAGAGGGCAGAGAGAAAGAGAGGAATAGTGAGAGCATCCGACAGGGCTGGAGTCCTCTGTGCATAATTTACATGGAACCGGCGCCAGCAGAGCCAGGGGCTGGCCCCGCTCGCCCTTCGGGAGCCGGAGCGAGTCGTCATGGGCATCTCAGCTGACAAAACTTCAGTTATTTTTTTTTTTTGTGTGGTTTTTTTTTTAAAAAGAATCGCAGCCAAAATAAGACAGAACTGCAAAATCCCAAAGTGGCTGCTTTTACACTATTTATAAAAACATGAACAGTCACTAAAGGTCAGAGCGGCGCTCCGCGCACGGCCCACTATACTTTCCCCGGGATTTTGGCCCGCTTGCGAGCGATGGCATCTTCCACCGCCTTAAGCTGCTTCAGGAGCTCCTCCCGTCGTGACAGGGTGCTGGACTTGCCCGCCTTGGCACCCGTGGGGCCTGGCTCGGATGCTTTGCCCGGTACGCTCGTGACTTTGCTGGAGCTCTTGGACTGAGGCGAGAGCTGGCGTTTCCTGGCAGGGAGAGAAAGCAGAGGGTGGTGAGAGGCTGCTCGGCAGCAGCACGCCGCGCTGGAAACAAACCCCGTCAGTGTCTGATTCGGCAGAAAGCATCGCTCTAAGCGCTGGTGGAAGAAAATGGGTTCAAGACGCAAGGCCTGGGGCTGGAAAACTAGCTGAAACAGTAGAAGATCAGCTGCTCTGGGGGGGGATCCTGAAATTTAAACCCGGCACCACGGCCACCATGGTTGCAACCCCCAAGGGCTGTCCCGGCTCTTGTGAGCAGCTTGCTGGGGGATGGACATGTGCAAGGGAGCAAAGAGGGGGGAGAGTCACAGGGCAGCCCTGGAGAACTCCCACAGTTTCAGATCCTGACAACCCCTGCCCTGCGATGCAGCTCACAGACACTCAGTGTCGCACTCCAGTTCTGCTCCGATGCCGCTTTGCTGCAGTCCGAAGCAGTTTCTGCGAGAGCAAAGCAAAGCTGGGGGAACTCTCCCTCTCCTGCATACAGGGAGCCTGGCTGGCTCCGCATGGGGAGGACCGCGGGCCACCGGTCCCCATCGCTAGCAGCAGCGGGTTTTCCTGGATCAGGCTGTGACCGGGGCTGGAGGCAAGCAGTCTGTGGCTCTTGCTGCCGCAGGCCACCACTTCCCCTTACGGCAGGAGAAGGATGACAGGACGGGGAAGTAGAGTGGCATCGTGAGCCTGCCGGAGTTCTGCAGTGCTGCTAGCTCGGTAATGCACCGAAGGTGCAGTCTAAACCTCGGCTGGCTCTTTCTGATGACTTGGACCATTTGGGAAAGCCTGTTGCCACTGCTGCTGCCAGCCTGCTGGCGGATGTCAGCAGTGGGAGTCACCGTCTCCTCTGTTAATGCCACTTGCACCCTTTCATACTACGTTGAAGAGAAGCGGGGCTGTGCAAGCATGACCCAAATAACCCCAAGGAGTTCAAAACAGGACACAGAACTACCCTTCAGCTGCCCTAGAGAAACCCAGTGTGTCCTTAACCACCCCCGTGCCTGGGCACAGGGCACATTGAACCCACCACGCAACACTGCCAACCCAAACAGCAGTAGGCAGAAGAGGGTCAAGAACCAAGGATGCAGTCAACATGACCAGTCTGAGAAGGCTGAAGTTCCTCTTCACTGCTGGAAAACAGGACCTCAGGGCCTGAAGAAGGACAGGGCTGTGGCAGCCGGGGCTAGGTTTTGGTTTGGGAAGACTGACATGCAGAAATTGAGGCTCGCTCATGCCCCAGGCTGGGGAGAGGGGATGATACGAGTCCTGCTGGCCAAGGAAGGCAGGGGTGCAGGACAGGGCTGCGTCCGTTTGCTCACAGAGATCTTTGGAGAGATGACACTAGAGAAATGCAAAGCGATGCTGGCTGGCTGCAGGCAAGGAGGACTGAGGGAGCTTTAGGTGTGCTGCAGAAGGTGCTCCACAACCCTTCACCAAAGGGCTCTGAGCGGAGCATAGCCCAAGGCCCCTGGAGCCACACGTCCAGTTCCGCAATGGGGTATTTCCAGCACAGGAGAGAGTGCAGACTGCCAAGAAATCGGATGTGAGCTGGTCACCTGTCACCAGAGGGGATGGAAAGGTGCAAAGCCAGGGCTAGTCACCATTCAGGGGCCACATTTTACCATCTCACAGCAGCAAAGTGAGCTGCTGAAGGTATACCAGAGTATGAAAGAAAGGGCATCGGGCACCTGAGCCAGTTGCCATGAGGAGCTCGGCAGGAGGGTGAAGGGGTTGTACTTTCTTTCTCATTAGCACTACACAGCGCTAGCGACAGGCAGAGGCACTAGCATGAATGAGCTTGCACCTAACCCAGTTGGCTCCTCTTGCTGGGACTGACCTCAAGAAAACCCCCAGGCTCCTGCTCATTTCTGAGCTGGAACAGCTTAGCTGGTGGCGTGTGAGCCCCTGAGCACCTCTGGCTCCTGCCCAGGGAGCTCCGCGTCCTTCCTCTTGCTGTGCCTCCATGGCAACTGGAAACTACAGCTAGAGAGCATCAGAGCTGCCCCGAGAGGAGGGAGTGAACCGCTGGAGAAGTGTGAGCCCCAGCCTGGCCCACAAGAGACCCAGGAGAACAAGCGGGCACTGACCTGTCTGTCTGTGCAGGAGAAGGTTTCGGGTTCTGGCCTCTCTGTCGCTCTTGCTTGGGTGAAGAGAGTCTCCCGGTTGCCTTCCTGTCACGAGAGCCTAACGGGAGACAAAAAGGTGAGACGTTCTCGCTCATTGTGAAGGTACGGGTCGCTACCCTACCTACTGTACCGTCTCAGCAGCATATGGATGCTCTCTTGAGACCGACCAGATCATGCCAACAAAAGGCCAAGTCCAGCAGCAGCTAGAAAAGGAACCTACTGTTGTGCACCCTGTCTTCACGGGGAGCAGAAAAGCTAGTCAAGGCTGTGCCTCATGGTCAGCTGTACAAAACATCACCTGCGGGGAGCCGCACCGGCCCTCTCCTCACCCTCCGGCTGCTGGAACAAGGCTCCTCCACTGCGCTTTTAGGCTGTGCTTTGCTTGCAAACCTGCGGGGCAAGGCTGGCCCTCATGGACTGAGTCAGTGCTCCATTATCCCTCGGCAAATCATCCAGTTTGTGAGCAATGGGCACAGCAGCATCTGAGCTGGCTCTGCGCTGCCCAGGTAATAGGGTGTATTGGCTTAAAGAGTGCTGGGCAAGTGCAGCTCTGCTGCTTTTGGAGCCAGCTGGGGCCAATCCACAGGCAGCATCACCCCCATGTTTTCGTGCCCTGCCCGAACGGAGCAGCTGTGGGGACTTGCAGGTGATGGGAAGCCCGCTGGGGTCCTGCAGCAGCATTATCCAGCTTTGCTGCAGTGGGTTTCCCAGCCGCTGCTATCCCAGTGCACAGAGGGGCAACTATAGCTGCGGATCTGATCACAGCAAGGTTACAGTACAGGGAAGCGAGACTCAGGGCACAAACACCGACCAGCTTTGTACTGGGACACTGGAATGCAGGCTGCATGCCGGAGGGTGCCTCTTGCTCAGTCCCAATTCAGTCAAGGGTATGCTTGCCACTGGGAGGTGAGGCTGAGTTGCCTTCAGGGCTTGTGTCCCATTTGCTACTGCTTAAAAGTGCTTTATAACGTACAGACAACAAATAAAGTATATAATTACATCTACATCTATGTATCTATAAAATCAGCACAGTTTGCTAGGTCGGCCCATTCATTTGTCTGCAGCTCAGCAGTAGTTGTGAACTAGATCCCAGTGAACTTCAACCTCACCCAGTCCCTTCCACGCTGCCTTTGCAGGAGTCGAATGCAACCAGGCTATTAGCACAGAAATTTTTTCTGGCTGGCACCCAGAGTCAACAAGATACACCTACAGCCGAGACAACAGGGAAAACAACATCACGTGTCAACGCTGGCTTGTACGTCAAAACCAGGCACCTCTGACTGATGACTCCCCCCCTTTGTTTTTCGGCAGCAACAGAAGAGGCTGGAGCATGGCATTTAGGTCCTACTTGATGTAGCGTGCTAGCTCGGTTTTCTGAGGTGCTCGTACTGCTGCTGAGGATTCAGACACAGGAGAACACTTGGAAAGCCCGCGTCTTTCTAAACATATGGGGCAGATCAGATTGTGTCACACACAAGTGGGGAAATCATCTCATTTCGCAGGACGGGTGATCTAGCCAATTATTGCATCCATCCTGGAGCCTTGGCAGCCCATGATCCCTTTCTAAGCACCGCCACAAGCCTTTCTGTCGGGAGGACTAAGATCCATTGCGATGCACTGAAATACAAGGCAGAGAAGACCCCACGATACAGTAAGGGAAAACCCTATGACTTCCACAGCCACATCCAATGACGTTACTAGAGAACAGGAGGCTGCTGTGGGATGAATATGTACCTGCAGCAGAGATGAGCACGCTGTGTCTTCAAAGCGAGGGTTGGTTGGTTTTTTTTTTTTTAGTGGAGTTACACAGACATAGTGGAGCCAAGGTACTCGCAATGTGTGCCACAAAACAGCTAGGCAAGGCTGGGTTTGGCCTGCCCAGGGCTGACCTCACCTCGCTTACTTCACAAACCAGAGCGTCTCACCTCCACCGTGTATTTGCAGCCGGACGGCTAAAACGCCTGCGTTATCTGGTGGCAATCGCACACTCTGAGGTTTTGGAAGGACACATGCCTGCAATTAACCTCTCTAGCGAGTGGACTCTTGCAGCAGAGACTTTCACGGGACATTTGTCACCGGAGCACCGCCTCGAGCGACAGAGAAGGAACCCAGCCAGGCCAGGAGTCCCTGGGATGGCTGATATCTCACCTCTGTCAGGTGACAGGTTCGCCCGTTTGGCTGGAGGAGAGGTCGGCCTGTCTTTGTCTGCTGGCTCGTATCTCTTCCTGCTTCCTTTGTCAGCTGCCTGAAATGGAATTAAAACAGACAACAAAGCTGAGCAGCCACTTCCCTCTGGGGAGGGAAGCAGGCAGAGATATTTCCTGTGACGGGTGCCCATGATGTGCTGGCTGGCTCACGCAAGCACATCTCCTATTAAACTCTTTCTGCATACCAGTCCCAATCATCACTGGCACCATGTAATTCCCCTACCACTGTAAGCAAACAGCAACCTCCTCTGGCACTGGGGCTAATGTTGCGCTACTTTCATAATTGTCAGAAACGGAAAAACATAGCAGCATTTTGTGGAGTTTTTCTTCAGCAGCACCAAGGATAGCAGATGTCAAGGAGGCATGTGGAGCCATGCCTTCTTCCAGGATCTGACCATGCCAGCTGGTAGTTATGTGTAATTGCACACTCCTCCCCACGGAGCATGCTTCACAGACTCGATAAAGGCGCCTCACGTCATAGCACAGGGAAGTAGAGAAAACTGCGGCCTCAGACTGCAACGGGGAATTTGGACTGTCAGAAAAAAAACATTAACGCTTCAAAAACAGGAACCTACCCACGTGACTGGGGCCAACACCCTGCTCCGGCACAAAACCCGGCAAGGCTGAACTCTCCCACATGATCTGGATTGCAATCTCAGCCGAAGGCACCGAAGCAGGGCGTCGGGCTCAGTCGTAAAGAGGAAAGAGCCAGGCTCCCCGCGGAAAGCGCGGCTGGTGGCAGGCACCCCAGAGAGACGAGGCAATCGCCACTTTTACCTCCTGACTCAGTTAGTGACTCGTCAGCGGTTTGCTCCAGAGCGGGCAGTGGGAGGAGAGCTTGCTCGGAAGCGTGCGGGGAGCATGCTTTCAGTGGGCAAAGCTCCAGCGCATGCGGGACTGCGCCGCGCACGCCTTCGCCTCGGTGCTCTGGCTGCAGCCTTCGAGAAAGCGGGGAAGAGCCCTTGAAGCTGCAGCAGGAATGTGCCCCAGGGGAGCCGCCAACACAGTCCCAAACTCAAGCCACCACAGGGTGTGTGCTGCCAGACTGGTTCTGTCTGCCGCCCTTCAATCCCCAGCTGCGGACCTACCCGGCTGAGCTCATCCCGACGGCACGGAGCCTGGGGCTCCCCTTCCACCAGCCCTGAGCCTCAGTAACCATCCCATCTGCTCCTCGGACCCCCAGCGTGGAGGGAACTGCACCCGCCCGACCTCTCACCTTATTCAAAAGCGTCAGTTTGATCTCTTTGTGAGCACTGAAGCCCCCTTGCTGAGACTGGGGGGCTGAGGGCTGCTGGGTCTGGAGGAGCTGCTGCGATTTGCTCCCCTGGGTGGGCTTGGCTGATTTCAGGAGCTGAGCAGGCACATCCCGTTTCCGCTTCTCCTCTTTAGCGCTATCTTCTTTTTTTGACTTTCCTGTTGAAACCAGAGTGCAATGTAGTGACTTGCAACTGATTCCTTTCAACTGCCCTCCCTTTGGAGGGCAGGGCAAGAGGATGCTGCTCCAGGGACTGAAAAAGCCCACACCAGTTAGCACAGCACATGGCCCCAAGGTTAAAAGATTCAGGAAACCAGAATTTCCGCAGAGAGGACACTTAACATAAAAGACAAAGAACAAAAGGCTCTTGCTGCCAACTCTGCTACGGTCTAAAAAGAACAGAGGAAGAGCAATACGATACTGGAGTTGTCCAGAAGATTTAGCATCACCTCGCAAGGATGAAAGAGAACAAGGTAAGAGAGGGGGCATCAGGCAGAACTCCCATGCAGGAAAAGGCATCTTTACAGCCAGAGACACATGGACAGAAGGATGCGAATGTATATTTACTCCACAGCCTCCCTTCTCCATGGTCTCACCCTCCTCAGGTGAAGCCTCTGGGCTCCCCTAGGTCACGCCAGGCACAAGTGTCAACCTCTGCTCAATGATTTTCCTGGAGCCCATAGTACCACCAAGCAAGCTGTATGGAGATCTCTGCTCCCCGCTTCTTTTCCCAAGACCCCTTGGAGAAGAAAAAAAACAAACCAGGTACCTCTACCTTTCTTCTGCTGCGCTGGGGTTGGGGATCGGGAGCTGGCTGAGGAAACAGGACTGGCCAAGTCTGCGTACATGTCTTCGGAGTCGGCGCTGCGTACAGAGCTGCTGCTAGAGGAGGCACTAGAGACAGAAGAAACGCTGCTCACGCTCAGGGACCTGGAAAGAGCCAACAGCCCGTTACAGTCACAAATGCAACAAGAACCAGGCAGCGATGAGACAGACACCTTTGTTTCAATTCCCCTGCATGGCCGGGATGTCAGAAGGCTGCTAAGGCAGGCAAATAACGAGGAAGAGACAAAGGCTGTGCCTCCTGGGGTGCACACATAGTATGAAAAATCCCAAACATGTTAGATGCAAGTCTAGAAAGTACTGTTCATTTATAAACAAGATTAAGGTCACTGTTTCCCCAGGTAAACAAAAAGTGAAAGCAGGGTGTGCACTATCACGTAGAGGTCAGTGTTAAGGCTCAGGTCAAGGGTTCCCTGGCAATGTTTTTGTTGCATGGCACACATTGATTCACTGAGGCTTTAAAAACCCTGGAGTCCTACAGCCCACAGCTCCTGCCCAGCTCGCCAGGGTACAGGAGAGCCCAGCTGCCTGTTTCGAGGATGCACATAATGTCACGACTGATAATGACAGGGAAGATGCCTATAAGATGGCTATCTTCTAATAGTGCCTTAAGATGGCTATCTCCTAATGGATTCACAACACTAAAAATGTCAGACAATCATATTCATTTAAGGAAGACTTTCTACTTAAAAATGTATCAGACAAAAATACAGGGCTATGCACCAGACTTCCCTGGTGCAGCGAAGCAGCTGCAAAAATCCCAGCTAGCTGGCAGCCGGCTGGCATCACAGCCACCGCCACGTGGGACCAGGTGTACGCTAACTACATGAATATTTAGGCAGCCTCTCCAGCAGGTTCTGCAGGCCACGCTGACTTCTGCGCTCCAATGACTGACCTGCCAGCAAGGTCCAAGCTCACTTGCTCGAAGCTGGCATGCGTACGACTGCACGGGATGCAGCAGCTTCAGCACAGACTAGCCCTGGAACAAGCAGCAAAGTCTCTACCCGCTGGCATCCTGACAGAGATGACTTTTGAGAGGTTGCATGGACTGTTGCAATGGCAACTGGATGAGCCAGGAACAACTTCTCCAGGAAAACTCCTGGCTACGAGGTTGTGACAGCAAATCTGGTTTGCGCACACACCATATCTCCTATGTTTCCCCTTTCCCACACACCTGTAAAAGCAGCAAGCACAGCCCCAGTGCCACAAAAGCAACACCTGCATTAAGTTTTTCCCATCTTCTCCTCTCAAGCCCTGTACAGCAGGGCAGCGCAGAGCCAGCGTGTCCAAGTGCTCTGAGCCTCTTGCATCACCCCTGCCTGATCTGATGAAGGCGACAAGCATGTAGTAAACAAGTTTGTATTTCCGTAAAATAACACGGATGTTGAACAGAGTTTCACAGAGTTCAGATATGGGAATTACTGCTGGTCAGAGCTAAGTCCTACTTAATCCACTAGTTTTACACTATTTGTCTGCTTTTAAACCTGCATCACATGGAAGCGTCGTGTTTCAAGGCTGCCTGTGAGGTTTCAGGGATTCCTATGTGTGAACAGATGCAAAAAACCCAAACGAAGGACTTGGAAAGAGGTTTATTTCATGACTCTACTGGAGGGAGTCAGCTGTTTACAAATCCCACAGACTAACAGCCATATAACTATTAACTTGGAGCTAAACACAAAGGGAACTGGCCATGCAACTTTGCCAGCAAAGTAAAAATATCATTAGCTGGGCCTTGTAGGTATTTTCTGACCTACCTCTTCTGACAGGCCAAGCATCTTCCCTCAGGACATTCGGTAACCAGAGGTAGTAGAGGTTTAGAAGAGCAAAGCTCTGTAGCCTGAAACTGTTAACTTGTAAATAAATTTGGATGTGTGATCAGCCTGGCCATAAGGAGATGTTTTGGTCATAATTTAGGTAAAAATGGGCAGTTCAGTACACATGACAGATTACTTCCTTGAATAAGCCACAAGGGCACCACCAACACCGTACTACTGTCAGGATTCAGGACTCGGGATTCTTAACACCACACAAAGAATCAATCTTGTTTCACGTCCTAGTTACCTACAGCTTCTGACACTTGAAGCTAGAGAGTTTTAGCTGCAAGAAACCACAACAGTTAAGAAAGGTTATAATCTCCTCCTACTTCAACAAAGGTTATGAAGGGTCGAGGCTGTACCTGGATTTCCTGGACCCAGACGGGGAGTGGGAGACTGAGGCAGATGATGATCTGGAATGAGATCTGGAGAGAGACCGAGACAAGGACCTAGATCGGGAACTGGAACCACTGTAGCTGCTGGCACTGCCACTGATGCTGCCGCTGATAGTCCGCCTGCAAGACAGCAAACGACATCCTCACTTTGCTGCACTCCGCTTTTCTAGGGACAGTTTGAGCATGATGCTGTTGTCCTGTATTGTATACGAGACTGGTGCTTTGCAAACGTAATTGTTTCAGATGTTCTTCTCAACCTTGTGTTCCCAGTCCTGAGGAAGCTTCTGTTTTCTGGACAGTGGATGTTTTATGCAAGACTGCATAATGTTAATGAGAGCCAAACAAAAGAATGAGCTAGAGTACCTTAATCCTGTACTGATACCAGGAGCAAATGCTTCCTATAAACAAAAATTGCTAACTGCGTAACACAGTGGGACTACCTTGTATTTCAGGCTATACCAATAATCATACACATTTTTTGTGACTAACACACCAGTACTAAAATAAATAGAGCTCTTTTGTCATTTGCACAGCAGGGAGAGTGCAGGGCAGTGGGGTTTCTGTGGGTGTAAGCATGAAAAAAAACCCAAGGCTGGAATAAAGAATAAGGGAAGGTGACTAAAGACATCCAAGACTATTATTAACTAGTTAAAGTAAGTGAAATGGAAACTAGAACTGATGGAGTTTCTAGGGAAAAGAAACTGTCGTGATCAGTTTTCACTTGTGGAGACATAACTGCTCAGCCCAGGCATTTTCTTCAACTACTGGGAAGAAACATGCGATGTAATCCCATGCAAAATTAAGAACTGACTCAGGATGCTTCTGAAAACCTGAACGGAAAACAGACTTACAGCCATCTTCAAAACACATTACAGCCATCTTCAAAACACACTAATAAAAGCATCATCCAGTGATCCAAGAAAACTATATGACTTACTGCAGGGATAAAACATTCTTAGTGCTCATAAGATAGACATTTATATTAAATACATTTCTAACACACCAAGCTATCACTTCCATAGACTAGGCACACAGGTGTCATACTATTTCAAAACTTCTAATGTAAAAAGGATGCATGATGAATTTGAGCTGTGCTTAGCTGACTTCGTGTCCCTCCAAGAACAGGCAATGCTTCCTGCATTTATCCTGTAACGTTTTTAAATACAGTACAATGGATTAAGCCTGATAAACATATTTAAATACAGACAAATGCTCCTTGTTTGAAAACCATCAGAAGCCTCTCTCATTTTAAATGCAAAGGAAGAGAAAAAGACAACAGAAACAACTAGAGGACAGACAGAAAACACTTGAAACATTCAGACTAGTCACACAGGATGAAGCCAGGAAGAGAAAGTGGAGCAGGGGAGCCAGCAAGCTGTGTACTGGGGAGTTTTTCCTCCCCTCCTCCAGGGGTACTGCTGGATGCTGACGAACCAGCTCCTGGGACCACACAGAAGAAATACTCCCTGCATACTGGCACATGTTTACAGTAAAGAGGGCCCAAACCCATCACCACAAATGACTCTCCAACACATCAGATCTGCTCTCGGAACCAAACACACCTTTGCTTCCTTGCTGTGAAGCCTCCACAACCAGCAGCTCTCAAACATGCCTTTTTTTGTACTGCAGACCCTGCCTTTTGGCACATTTCCACCTACTTCATCCTCCAACCAGCCTTCAAAGACAGGAGCCACTTGCTGTGGCAAGTCACTAGCATTCACCCCTGACTCCTTCCCCCTCTTCCCGTTCCCTTCCTGCCCCAGGAAACAGATTTCTCCTTTAATACCAAAGAGCCCTTGCAGTCGGTACTCCCAAGAGAAACCCAGGATTTGCTCTATCTTCCAGGAGATCAAGCCTCACTCCACCCCACAGCTTTCTTACCTCCTGGGTGGAGTCCTTGTCTGACGTTCCTTCCTTCTTGCCTCTCGATTATCCCCTGGTTTGGCTGGCTCTGGTGCAGCTGTTGTAATTTTAGTGAGTGGCTGAGGGACTGGAAGGGCAGCTAGTTTCTTCACAGATTTTTCACTACAAAAATTAAAATTATCATGTGCTTGGTCAAACTCAGTAGATACAGACATTCTCAAAAGCGATGAAATGCATTCATGTTTGTTGTTGACTAAATATTATATAGATATGATTACTGTAGCTACAGACACATGGCTATTTCACCAAAACACTCTCAAAGAATAGCGATTCCCCTAAAGGGATGTTTCCCATGTTCTAAATCAAGTCACCTTTTCAGAGGCAAGTTACTATACAACAGCCAATTCTGGAGACATTCAACTTGCAAATTAACTAATGAAGTAGATTGTGTAGAATCGCTGTTTCTTATCCATTTGATTCTGTGCGTTTTTATCCAAAATTCGTACATCTACTTAAAATCTGCCAGTCAGGCTTCAGAATCAAATGCACACATTTTATGCAAAAATGCTCTTTTCCCTCACACGGATCAGCAGGGTGCAAAACAGCCCATGTGTGCAAATGTTGCTTGGACCTGTCCCTTGGCTCGCGTTACCCTGCAGAACATTTAACAGGTAACACCATTGCGGAGGACCGCTATGCAACGTTTCTGTGACTTTATCTAGCACCCACTATGCGAGATGGGAATCACTTTGGCTCTTCAGGGCTGCTCACTTCTGGGCTCAGAGCAGTCCAACCTCTGCTCTAATAGCTGGTTACTGCTCAACATCCCCAGCACTGATGTCACACCTACTATTAACTGGGGAGGAGGCAGCTGTCTGCATACAAAAATAGAGACTGTTAATTCCTTCTCTTGTGCTTAAGAATATCTGCATTCATCCCCTGCAGAACACAGGATTAAATACATGGAATGTTACGCGGCAAAAACAATCCCCATGCTAGTACAGGCTGCTGGCTGGTGTCATGTGTTACCAAACCAGCACTGCAATATGCACTAGAAGGGTGTAAAGACAACGCTGTAGGTGGAGAGCGTGTCCTTGAAGGGTTGAACCCTCTGATCTGAGAAGAAAAAAAAAAGCAGGTCAATAAGGCACAAGAAGTGTGGCAAAGGGGATTGTCCCATATTCTGGAGAATTCAGGGGGATTCCCATTGTGTAATTTATTTGCAGGTCACCTTAAACAAGGTGACATCACTATGGTGGTATGTCCCCCTCTAATGTATCCATAATTTACTATGTATTACAGGAGTTTATGAAATAGCAACTTCAAGTATTTAAAAGAGCAGGAGCGCTGGCATAATCTGCCAAAACCAGTTTCATAGCTATAATACTGTTTTAATTTCTCTCCAATGTTAAAAGTAGATAAGGCTGAACATTTCTTTATTCTAAGGCTATGCATTAACTCAAGCTACAGTAGAGGAATGAATGAAACTTTCTTAGAGCTCCTGTGTAAACATATCTGCACACACAGAATGTTTAAAGTGTAAATCATGAGTGTTTTTAAACACTCATGTATACATGACAGAGGCCTCGATGTGACGCTTAGGGACATGGTTTAGTGGTGGACTTGGTAGTGTTAGATTAATGGTCGGACTTGATCTTAAGGATCTTTTCCAACCTAAATGATTCTATGACTCTATAAAATACTTAAGGATACCTGCTGGTTTTAATAAGTGAAAGTGTCATCATTTAATTAAATATGCAAAGCTAAACATTATTCTATGTGGGTCATATTTCGCATCTTCCATTTCTTCCTTAAACTGTCAATCAGGTCACAAGGGTCTGACTCAGGGATTACGCTACTGTTTGGAGCCTCTTCTGCACTGTGTTATCAAAACAGAGATGAAGACTTACCCTTTACCAGCAGGTGGTAATAACTCCCCTTTAGCTTTCGCAAGCGGCTTATGTGGAGACGGTGTTGGAGAAGGAGAGGGTGAAGATGAGAAGGACCGTGATCTAGGAAGGAAGGACATATCATTCAGCTCAGTCTCTGGGACTGCAGAAGGCTTTCCTGGCTTTTGGTGCATTTAGCTATCACTCCCTCCTTTGGCTAATGACTGCATCCCAGGAACTAGTCCCCATGGGTCTGAGCTTACCCTAGTTTTATATTTGGACTCTGTTCAACAAAACTAAGTTCTATCACCAGACCAGTGTAAAAGTAGAAAACAAAAGGAAAAAATAGGGTTAGCTGCAAGAGAGGCACTCTCACATATTCCACACCAACACCTGAGGCTTTCTCCATACTCTCTGTATTCTCTCCTTACAGAGAATATGCCTACAGGAAAGTAAGTGGGATTTTGACTTGCAAGTTCAGCATGATTTGTTTCAACCTGCTTTATATTCCAGTAATTCCTAGTGCAGTTTATCCTTTAAAGAGCAGCAAAAAAAACCCTTGGGAGAAAGACACAAAAAACACATCTAACTGGATATCTGTAATTTCTGGAACACAAGGAGAAAAATCAAGCGGAGAATACCAAAGCCAACAGATCAAAGGGCAAGAGCTGTTTCCTAAGATCGGGACTGACCAAAGAGGCGAGCCACTTACACAGCACACCAGATGCTGGCGTTCAGGTGATTCACCCTGCTGCCAAGACTGGAAGTACCCTTGCTGCAGCCTAGTACTTCAGAAAGGCAGACACCTCTGTGACCGGCTTTCCGAAGAACAGTTAGGCACTTGGGTGCTCCTCACCCTCCTATCTTCAGAGAGAGGCACGCTAATTGAAGTACGTCACCTGTGCCTGACCTTGTCCTGCCAGGAACAGAGCCTGAAATGGGGTGGATGGGGGAAGGTCAGCCTGCTCCCCAGAAACACATGTGCTTGCATCAAGATCAACTCCCACCTGAGTCTTTTCTAGGAGAAACCATCTCTGAAATGACACCATGCACTCCCATCAACTGCGTGATCCACACTGGATATCTGTTTGATTTCAGCTCTGAAGAAGTGCCTATCTAGGGAGCCAGTTTTCCTACTATGCATATTCCAGACTTGGGAAACTGTCTGCAGGGGCCAGGAAGTGGCAGAGTAATAAACATGCCTCTGTTTAATCAGCATGGGACACTGAATTGCTACTTTGAAGTGTCAGGACTATCACAAGACACAACTGCATGGATTGTTTTATTAAAGAAACGTGATGTGCCTCTTTAAATAGAAATTCCAGTGCAACAGAAAAGAGATGCCAGTAACTTCTTCCAATCATAAAATGCAAATGACAGCAACATTAATCTCAGCTAGGCTCCTACAACTGCTCAGCTACCACAGGCATGGGAAACAGCCCAGCCACAACAGCAGAGTACTCATGGGTGGGGGTACTGGGGAGAGGAGGGGGTGGCTGACATACCTACTTCATTCAGCAACCAAACCAGCAGGCTGCCTTGCAGTCTATCGTACTTCCCTCACTCAGGAAAGTGGTTTGAATGTTTTATTTCAAGAGTTGGCTATTTGCTTTTAAGTAGCAGCAAAAGTAGCCGTTAGCAAATGTTTGGAAAACAGTACACCGTTATTTTCAAATCCAGGGAGCCATTACCTGGACCTGCTGCCTGAGAAAGAGCTGTGTCTTGAAGAGCGACTAGAGTAAGAGCTGTAAGAAGATGATCTGGAACGAGATCGCGAGGAACCTGAACCAGAATAGGTGGATGAACGAGAAGAGGACCTGAAAGAAAAACATTAAAATTCAGTGCCTCCCGAGAAGTCCTCTGAGACCAAGGTTTCCAGTACACTCTTCCCAAGTTCTCAAACACTGCTCCAAAAATTACCTGCCTTCTCAGTGGTCTGGCAGTACAGCCTCTCCTTGGTCCCCCCTTTTCTTTTAGAGAGGATCCCATTGTTGCTACCCACTTTGCGCCCTTGAATAGGCCTCCCTCCTTTAGCTAGTGACTTTCCATCCCTTTTTGTGAACTCCTTCCACACAATTTTATGCCTTTTCACCAGACAACCCCCTGACAGGTTGGGTCACACAGGTATGAGAAAACAGAAAAATCTCAGGTGCAGTGATCCCAGCAAGAAACGCTATCTACTTCAGGAGGGCTTTGGTTTTTAGATCCATATCTTCAATTCAGTGTGTTCCTCATTCCTCTCTGATACTTTCTCCCCCTCTTTTCAGGAGCTTCAAGTTCAAACATTTAAGGAAAACAGATCCAGCTCATGCCTCAACTCTCCTAGATTCAGCGTGCTTCGTTCTGTAAAGTCTTTATCTCGCACCCATTGGTTTTCAACCTCCACTGCAGCCCTCTAAGGCTCTGTCAAACCTCCACAACTGCAGTTTTTCCCCAGTAGCATCAGCATGCTCTTCCTGGAGTGGGCTTGCCTCATCCCCCCAGCACTCCTGGAGTGAAGAGGCTCCAATTTTTATAGCTTCGAGCTCCTTCTGCTCCTATTAAGATCAGTTTTCATCTAGGTGAGCTACTAATATCTGGACTGCTTCCAAGTCTAATTTCCCTGAATACTGACTTTTCCGAGGACCTGTCTTTGCTTAGTTTTCAGCAAATCACATCACAGCACCCACAGTTATGTGTGCCCTTTAGCTTCCACCTCACTACCTATATGCCTGTGTCCTTAGCTGTTACTGAGCAGCAAGCCTTGAACTGCTTTCCCAAACATCTCAACATCTTCCACTGACAAGAAAAAGTCATGTCACATTCCCTGACACACTAACGAGGCTCAGATGTGACACGCTCTTCGCCTTCACTCACCTTGAAGAGCCAGAAGCAGACGCTGAAGAAGCAGAGGTTTTTCGGCGCCTACGCGCACGGCTGGGAGAGACAGACACACCAAGTTTCTTTTTGGGGGACTTGGATCGGCGCCAGGGGTCCTTCCATTCATCTGCTCTCTTCGACTGAGTGGTGGTAATTGTGGTTGCCTCCTTCTCCTTCTTTGGTGGCTCAGGCTGACGGCTGGAAAACAGAGGAGTTAAGTAGCTGGGACGTTTTTTATACAGTAAAGCTAACAGAAACACAGGGCCAGGAAAAGATCTCAGAAATTCATCCTTCATGCCACTACTAGCTCTTAACCTCCACTGCAGGATATTCAGCATCATTTTGGGGTGATGAAGGGTCAGAACAGCTATCATTTTGTAAATCGGTGACTGCAAGCCCTTGAAAATAGCAGTACCTGCAAGTTTTGTGAACTACTTTGTGGCACTGACCAAGCAGTGACCTGCCAGGTGATTTCAGCTTTGGCTTTTGGCCTCCAAGGAGCGGACACAAGCACACTTAAGAGGGAAAGGAATGGGAAACTTGGTTCTTCCTATGCCTATGCCAAGTAGCTAGAGCTGCAGCAACCCAAACCAAGTAGGCAGCCCCCAGTGCAATGAAAATACTGAACAGAGCTAGGCTAAGGACAGACTTCGAGCGTGCATCTGAAATGCCGTCTCAATACAGCAAACTGCTGGAAGTAACCAGCAAGTACTAAGAGATTCAGCCTGAATTACTCTCCTACAGTTCCCTTATCAGAACATCACGTGGGACTGCGTCACAAGCCTTACCACAGCCAAGACAGATGGATCTGTTCTTACCCTTACAAAGGGGACGGTTACCTCATCAGCTGAACATAAAGCAGTTCTTAATGGCTGTTTTATTACCATATTACTCTCTAGGTGCTTACAAACACCATTGAACATGTGCTCTCCTGTTGTTGATAACCAGGAAGATGTGTTGAGTCAGGCTAGATACCCTCCATCTCCTCCCTTCCCTTTTAAGGGCTCTACTTGCGTTTCCCCTTTTTCTTTGGTTCTCTGGGCTTCTGTTCTCCTCTACAACCCTCTGAAAATAATTCAGGGCTAACTTTTCAGCATCTGCACCAGAGAGTTCCTTAAATACTCCAGGATGAGTTTCTTCAGGCCTAGACTTTATTACCTCTCTTATCTATTGGTGATTTAACTTGGGATTTTTCCTTGCCCTTACTCTAACCTGCAAACGACTGTTCAATTACCTGCTTATAAGCTTCTCCCTCAGGTTTTAGGCAAAGTTTGTGCTTGCCTAAAGGTCTATGAAGTCTGTTGCACTCATCAAGTTACCACTACAACGATGTCTTTATTCCTTTTCTCAAAATAAGGAACCCTCTCGCTCTGAGAATTTGGGGGAGGAAAGGCACCTTCCATTGCTGGGTTCAGCCAGTACCACCCCATTAGTCACACAACTGAAGCAACCACTCCCCATGCAACTTCCTCTACCTTTTGAGATAAAAAAAGCAACCTCAAGTTTTCTAATAATTCTATGGACCGCATTTCTTGCCACAACACTTTTTCAACAGACAACAACAGGATAATTAAAGCTCTTCGTTAGCAGCCTGTTCTGCCCTTTGAAGGCTCCACTAGTCACTAAGAAGTCTCATCACCTCCTTGCTTGGCAGTATTAAAACACAGTCTTGACACAGTTGAAACTCCTACAGCCTCTCACCTCTTCCCTGTCTCCAGAACTTGTATATGCTGATTTTAAAGTCTAGTGCAGCATCCTACTCTTTCCCTATCTTTGCTGATATAACTACAGCAATTTTACAATTTGTCCCACATCTGTCTCGGTATACACAGAATTTTATGGGAGGAGAAACTCTTTTTTCACATTCACCTCTCCCACAAATCTCATTCCAGCTTCAGAAGAGGACGCTTACGTATTAGCACAGAAAATTGCTGACTGCCTAGTAAGAGAGTCCCAAGCAGGGTTATGGCTCAGCATTATTCACCAGCATCTTCATTTAGCATCATCACCCTTTCCAGTGCTGCTCTAACATATGCTATTTAACACAGAACATGTTATTTGCAGTGGGTTGGTCTAGTTTCCCATGTTATAGCCACGACTATATCCGAGTATCTAATCATGGAGGAAGACCATTGTCATGGTTTAACCCCAGCCAGCAACTAAGCATCGCGCAGCCGCTCACTCACTTCCCCCCCAACACAGTGGGGATGGGGGAGACAATCGGGAAAAGAAGTAAAACTCATGGGTTGAGATAAGAATGGTTTAACAGAACAGAAAAGAAGAAACTAATAATGATAATGGTAACACTAATAAAATGACAACAGTAATAATAAAAGGATCGGAATTATACAAACGATGCACAGTGCAATTGCTCACTACCCGCTGACCGATGCCCAGTTAATCCCCGAGCGGCGATCCCCCCACCTCTACTCCCCCCAGTTTATATACGGGGCATGACATCACATGGTATGGAATATCCCATTGGCCAGTTTGGGTCAGCTGTCCTGGCTGTGTCCCCTCCCAAATTCTTGTGCCCCTCCAGCCTTCTTGCTGGCAGGGCATCAGGAGCTGAAAAATCCTTGACTTTAGACTAAACATTACTTAGCAACAACTGAAAACATCAGTGTTGTCAACATTCTTCTCATACCTAGCTCAAAAAACATAGCACTACACCAGCTACTAGGAAGACAATTAACTCTATCCCAGCTGAAACCAGGACAACCATGACTCTGAATATGGGGTTCAGATAAACTGGACCTGTTATTTACACACTGATAACACGTAATTGTAGCTGGGGTCATTTTGAAGCCATCTTGACCTCTGGAGTATCTTCAAAGCAACTAAGTGCAAAGCAGAAGGAAAAAGAAGGTTGGGAAAAGCCTACACACCTGGCATCAAGCAGCAGGCTAAACAGCAGCAGAAAAGAGGAGAACACCATGAGAGGATGCTCATGAATAATGCTAGACTACGTCCCGCTCCGATGTCCCTTCCTGAGTGACCACAGTCTGCATGCTTTGGGAGACGCAGGGGGAATATTCTGCTGGCACAGGTGAGCAGAGAGGCAGTATCCATCTCAAGACGTGGATAAAGCCTGCTGAACAGCTCTCCACTGCAGCGTCCAAGGTGAAAAATGTGAAAGCCAACAACTAATGAATGACCTTGCCCCTCTCTAGGCTCAACTCTCTCCTGCAATAGTTTTTAGCAAGAAAAGCCTCCTACAGAATTTATTCTCTGTCTCTCTCTCAAACAAACAACTTGCCCGCATTCACGTCCAACAGCAGCACTACCTGGGAGCTGGACCTCAGCTCCAACCCCACGTGGGAACAACTTACGCTGAACTCCACAACTTGGGTGCGAGCTTGGAGCAAAGATGACTATGAAGGCAAATCTCATTACTTGCATCTATTACCTGGTTAGATGCAATTCTCTCTCGATGAAGTCACTTTCTGGAGGAAAGGTTTTTTCCCCAGGAAAACCACAACAGAAAGCCTCATTTCTGGATATGCTTTGGCTTTTTGACTCAGCAGTAAATATGTTACCAGACTATAGCCAAGAAAGAAAGATGATGCTCATGTCAGGACATTTTCAAAGTCTTTCCTCAAGAGCTACCTGCATGCCCAACATGTAGCATCACCAAATAAACTTGTTCAACTTAATACGAGGGACTGGTATCTGATGCCACTTGGCTCGTCTCCTCCAGTGGAATTCAGGAGTCAGAATTGAAAGTAAGCCAGAGCAACTGCCAAGATCCCCACCATCAGCCTTAGACTAACATCTCAATTACAGCCTGTATGAATTTTACTGAAGAGACTATTAGAGGCTAACAGCCCACGAAATAGTCGGCGCTTCAATCAAATTTACTCCTGCATACTGATACCGTGCAGTTGCTGGGATGGAAGTGGAGGAAGCTGTAAAGCTCACAGCGGAAAGCCTGCTGAGAAGAGGCAGGAGGCAACCAGCCTGTGGCTCCCAGCCCAGATCAGGCAGGAGGGCTGCCCAGAGCTATGCTGAATACGAGAGCTGCTCCTGGTGCTGCACTGCTGGGTGGGTTGAGCAATGTATTTGATCCTGAGAAGGGGAAGCCTTTCTCTTCACTTTCACTCTTACAACTGGGTAAATTTTCCCTTCCTGTCTTGTGCTGGATCTCCTTCATTCAAGAGGGAGAGGGGAAAAAAAAAAAAAAAAAGTAGTAGTTTGCTGCTGGGTCAGCAAGTCCAACCAGCCCATGGCAGGGTTTGAACAACTGCGGGAGCTGACCCCTGGCAAACAGAGGAGGGAAGGAGAGAAGAAGCCTGGCTGCTTTGGGGTGGTGAGCCGTGAGACCAACTTGTGGCACTTTGTACGAGTTCATCCTCAGCCCAGCACAGTTACCCAGGCTAGTGCAGTCCAACGCTACAGGCAAACCTAACACGCTTTGGCACAGAGAGCAGCTGGCAAAAAAAAGTCATATGCTACCAAAGGACACATGTGAATCCTGGTCTACTTTTTCACCAAATTCCAATTTTTAGGAAACATCTCAAATATTTAAGAATTAACTCCCTAATTAGGTAAGCCTATGCCACGAGGTTTTAAAAAAAAAAAAAAAAATTAGAGGGAGTAAAAGCGACTGACAACACAGACTGATCAAAAGCAGCTTAATTTCCTTCCAGAACCCCAAGGAGCAGCATCCTGCGTCACCAGGGCACGAGCAAGGTCTGCAGAGCTTAGCTATTTCCGAAGCCCATTTTAACCTTAAAATAACTAAATGCTTTATTTTCCAGAACGAACACATTAATGCATATTTGGCTGGAATTTAATTACAGCAATCAAGCGGAGAACTGAAGCTGAACGTGGCTTTGGCAATGAGAGGAGGAACAAAGGCAGCTCCAGCTGGCAACACAAACCACAGCGTAGGTCAGCCAGCTCCCAACCGCACGCGCTTCGGCTCCCAAATAAACCCCGTTGGAAGCACGTCACTGAATTCGACAAGAATTTGGAGGGGGAAAAGCGGAGCCGCACGGCTCAAGTTTTCCTCCTCACGTATTATGCAATTGATGCCAAAGCATTTCTAATCTTAGAGGGGAAAATAATCTTGCCGGGGAGAGCGCTTCCTTCCTTCCCCCTCCCCGTGGGACACGGCTCCCACAGGTAACGCAAACCTTATCACCCACGGTCACCGGTGACGTCAGCCTGGCTCCAGGGCTACTGTTTTGGCCGGCAGTTACAGCTCAATTTTCTGAAGGAGTAAAGTCCACCGATGATTTAAAAGCCTTTTTGTTTCTTGCAGGAAAGCAAGCATTGCGTCAGCAGCACCGGCGCGAGTTTTCCTTCAGTGTCAGTGGAATTTTCCAGAGGAAGCGGACTCGAGGAACGACTGGAGCCATGTGCCAAGGCAGTTGTGAAGGGACCTGCAGTTGCTGCAAAATAAACTCCAGCAGCGTGCATGCACACTGGAAGTTTTTTCCTGTCTCAGCACAATAAAGTCACTTGTGTGGCTGGAGAGGGACAACAGATCCCGAAAGCCACCTACGTGAGGCTACGATGGGAAATGCTGAACCTTGGAGCCAGTGCTAATTGATCTTGGTGAAATATTAGCAAAGCATATGCTTTTGTCAAGACATTTCAATCTAAAGCAGAGTTATCAGTCACTTGGAGGAAAAAAAAAAAAAAAAGATTTCTTCAAAGCCTGATGGGGAGAGGCTTTGAAATTAAATAGTGGAGATACAATCTGAACCTACAGTATGAAATCATCACAGCAGGCAGATAAACATATCTGAGATGTGATCTACCCTAAGGGCTGAGCATTTGACGCCTTGAGAGCCTCCTCTAAATGAGAGGTACCCGCGTGCAGTGATTCTGCCCCAGCCTTTGCAATGTTTTAATAAAATCCAGTGTGGGAGATCTCTCCAGTAATGCCATCTCTGAAATGCCAAAGAAAAACACATTCCTTGAGATCCACATCTGAGTCACTCGATGCCCTTCATCTTGATTTACAGTTACGAAACCCTTTGCCTTTTACTGTGGAAGCAGAGGCAGAACCTCAAGAACCATGAAGACTAACGAATGCTCCAGTCAACAGAAATGCTTTTTGGAGAACTTTGAAAAGCTTTGCTGGTTTGGTTCGCGGAGGGATTTTATTATTGCTAACTTCCCAAATGAACTGGGAACATAAATGAAAGCAAAGCTGCCTAACCAGGTCCCATTGCTCCAGCTGGAAGCGGCATCACAAAAAAAATCGGGATGTAAACAAGTTATTATAATGTTTATCACCGCAGTGTTCCCATACAGGGCACCCGACTGAGTCTGAAGCGCCGCAGGGCAGCACAGGGCATGTTCTGTATGTGGGGTGAAGGGAAATCCTCTTCTGAGCAGTGCTGCATGGTGTAGCACTGAAAGCGGCATGGCAGTCCTGGTGTGTGCAGGAGGAACAGAGGTCCAGCTCCATCTGGAGCCAATAAACCTTGTTTCAGCCTGGGAAGCCCAGTGGCCTGGGGCCATTTGCTTCTCTTAACTCAGTGCACTCCAAGAAGCCACCCAGGGAAGGTGCAGACACCTGGAGAGCAAATCTATGCCTCCTGACAGAGGCTGCTTTTCCTCTTCAGTAACTTCTCATGGATGTAAGACTAATTTAGAGCACTCCAGGGTCTTACCAATGCCTGACTCGAAACACAGCTATCCTGCCTGCTCTTCCTCCTGTGGCAGCACAAACAGGAACAAATGAAGGATTTCTTTCAAGAAACAGCTGAATTTTCCACAGGGAAAACTAAAAGACAAAATCAACCAGCCTACCGCACCATCTTTATACAACAGGATGAGATGCTCTTACTAAGCCCACCAAAACACCTAGTTCTATTTGAACAGCAGCTGCTTTTGTACAGAGCCCCTACACTCAAAAAATAGGGAGCAGATCCAGCCAGCGGCTTGGGGACACCACCAGAAGCTGTCGGGAAAGATGACGACAACCCAGGAACACTTAGAATTACAGATTCTTCCGAAAAACAAGTTCAGTTGGTTTGTGATCACACACATACACACACACACACACAATCATGAATCACTCCATTTGCATTCCCTTACTTTTGCCACTCCTTTATCTAATCAACCTCATTCCAACACTTTCTAACTTGCAAGCCCTGGGTAACCTGCATTCATTGATTTTAGACTCCAGGTTATCCTGTTCATTAATGTGCTCATCCCAGAGATCAACAACGACCCATTTCAAAGTCAGCTTGAACTAGCTTAAAAAAATAATGCAAGGGTGAGCTCTGTTGAGGGAACACATAACCTTTTGTCCCAGGGTCTGCAGCATTATACAGCATCTCACAATGGAGGGCTACTGCCACCTCAACAGAAGCTGGAAAGAAGTACAACACTCCTTGCTGGAAGCGTTTTACAGAGGATTTATGATTTGCTACAGAATAGCTGCCCTTTCTGACATTGCTTTAAATTTTACAGTGTCCCTACTTGCAGGTGTTATTTATATTTTTTAATGGCTGCATAAGTGCACTCCATCAATAGTCTTTAGCCCAGCTGAAGAAAACTTCCTTCCAAAAAACTGTTGTGTGTGCGATAATCACAGGACGGTTCACCAGGACACTGCTCCTTCCTGGCAGCTTTCGAGCTGCTGTCACCTCCTGTCTGGACTCTGGGACATCTCTGAGGACAACAGCCGCCTCCTCACCCTACTTGGCACCGGCACCTCACAGATTTTGGGGTCCATATCATGGGCCCTGACCAAACTTATCTGCATGGAAATAGCTTTTAGGTCAGGCTGCAGGACAAACTTCCTTGAGAACTGGAAAGTTTCTCATCCAAAGGTTTATTTTGCCATGCTGCTTCTCAACAGGGCCCACAACATTCCCCGCAGAGGAAACTCAGGTGGGAAAGGAACCAATGCCCACCTCACGGACTTGCAGCATGGGATTGCTTCCTCTTCTTCCTCCCCTCTTGGTGGACAACCACCTAGTGCTACGCCAGCCAACAGGGCAGCAATACTGAGTGTGCTGCCCTTGCCAGTGGGTCCAACTCATCAATGTCCCTCGGTGCTTTGGAAATACAACTGCTAACAGGTCCCACAATGCTAACTGAGCTGCTTAATGTGCTCCTGAAACAATCAGATTCGCTCAGTTGATGGTGGGATAAAGGCCTGTGCAACAACAGAAGGATTAAAGCAAATTACTATTACTGTGTGTAGGGCCTTTGCTCACAGCTAAAGGCCAGCAGCCCAAGTGAGAACATCTTGCATTGCTCTAAGTTTCTTCACATAACATATTTCATGCCACTTCTTTATCCCTGAAATGCTTTGCACAACAGTGAGCTACACTGGCAAGACAGAGATATAAAGCAGAATTTTGCACTCAGCAAAATCAGTCACAGCCTGGGGCATCAGAACTCGTTCTGGAGATGGGGAGCACAAGGACAGACAGCCAAGTTATCCCTCTAATTGATCATAAAGTGTCCTGGCTTGTTTAAGTGTTCAATGCCTGAGGAGGGAGGAGGAGGAACAATTTTACTAGCACTGCAATCTCAGATTATAGACTTCTTGGAGTGCTCATCTTAAACTTGGGAAAAAAAAAACCAACCCAAAGCATAAAGCAGCCATTGCACACTCCTTCAAAAAAAGTCCAATCCACATGTGACAATCCTACTTGAAGCCCAAACACTGCAGCCTCTTCTTTTAAAAGGTTCAAGGAGAAACACTTGCCACTGAGTCCATTAGGGTTTACAATCTTTGTTTGTTGTTAAATTCTAATCCTCATCTGTAGCAAGCAATGATGCCAGGAAGTCCTCTGGCTTCTCTGTGTTATTAGCCTTAACTGCTCTGCTGTTGTTTAGAGATCAGATTAAACCTTCCTGCTTTCAATATAATGGAAAGGGAATTTGTTTTCATGTTCCTGCTATTAGCTTTTCGAGTTTTCTTTCATCCCTTTCAGCTCCGCATTCTGTATGACAGTTCGCTCCTTCCTCCAGCCTCTACTTGAGGGAGCTTGTATGCTGATGGACAGACTGGCATCTACCTGTAATTACAGACATCCTCAGCTCTGCCTTTGGCAAAGCTCGTTGCCGGTTGCACAACCTCTGTGGAGCAGTTTTCCAATCTCCCTAGCTCATTAGTAAGGGAAGAGCAGGGCCGCGTGGGCTCCGGCTGGAAGCGGCACTGCCTTTGGTGCAGGAATGTTAACGGGCAGCTGCCTGCAGCGCGGCGCGAGCCAGCCCCCATAGCCGCATGATGCCCGGAAAGGCCGGACTTACCAAAAGCTGGGATCTAGCAATTAGGGAAAGCCCAGAGTCTATAAATAGACCCGCAGGTGAGTGCTACACCACTATTGTGCATTCTGTTGCCCAGGAAGCGCAAAGCAATCACAAGCACTTTAATGTGTAAAGAAACTTGGGAGCTGTTTAATCCCAAGGTGCCAAACCTGACCCTCTGCAGCATGGCACAAAGGTATTTGGAGAAAAGGTGAGATGGCTCAAACTGCCACACTGCCACAAGGAAGTCTGGAGCCTGTCAAAAAGGTTATGTGGGACAAAATGGCACTGCCCAGAGCCAAGTCACACCGTAAGCGTGACAGAGGCTTCCGGGGAATGCAGCATAGGGGGAACACAAGCTGCTGGAGGAGGGATGTCTTCTCCAAGGGAAAAGAAATTGAATTACGCTTTCCTTTTGTTAAAAAGTTTTTTTGAAACTTATTTCTGCAGTTTTATTTTCTCTGCAGACATCCATACACCTGTAAGTGCTATAGTAAGAGTGTTCATGTTGACATGGGTTTCAACAGCAGGCACTGAAGTCCCATTAAGAATACTTGGAGAGCTGCCTTCAACAACGTAGGGCTTTTGGGTTTACTGGTAAGTACTCCCAGTAATTACACTCTCCTCTAAGAGGAGATACTGTGTGTAGGCACTGACCTAAGTTTTTTCTTTTTTTTTTTTTGAGATTTTAAAGCTTTCCACTCAGTACTAACTCCCTATTCAACACAAAAATTGCAAACGCTTCTTGCCACCAGCTTTTAAAGGCCCGCACAAATGAAGCCAAGAGAAAGCCCTGCTTGCTGTCCCTCTCTCCCAGCTCTCTGCCTGGCCCTGCAGTCATCAGCGCTTGCATTACAGGACAAGGCTGAGGACACTTCGAACAGTAGATTCCCTGCGATCTGCTTCTAGAAAGAATAGTGGACTTAAAACAAAAATAGCAAAGAGGCATATCAAGGACTCCTTTTAATTTACCAAGACTCGCCTTAAGAAGCCTGGAGATCCAAGAGGCATCCACAGCTTCCTTAAGCACTGCTATGTCAGAGCAGGGGCACGGGAGGGAAGCAGGGAACTTGTATCCACAAAGCATATAACGTCAAGAACACTGTAAATCCCATCTCTCGGCTCACGCAGATGGTTACATTGGGCAAGATAGATCTAAGATTGGCAAACACGGCCACTGCTCCTACCCAGCAAACCTTGGGCGGTACTAATAGCGAAAGCTCTCCCGCAAAGCCCTGCCCCATGACCGAGCACAAGTGTCAAGGGAAGGAGCAGTCTCAGCCTTGCATGCAATGATCCTGGTCATGGTGACTGTTAATGACTAACAACCTGAGTTGCCAATCAGCTGATGTCACTTTCATCATTGTCATCATCTTCATCACATGGTTCTGGACTGCAAGATCTCTTCCATCACTAACCCAACAAGAGCACAAACCAACAGCAAATGTGGTAATTAAGGTGCACAAATTATGGTTGTAAGTGAAGATTATAATTAAATGTAGCATATAATTAAATGTATTCCTATAACCACTTTGACACTGCTACTGCACCAAGGCGCTCACAAGACACCTTCAAACTGTTCTGAAACTGTGACTTCCTCTTGAAAAAACAAGGGTCATCATAAAAAAATCAGCTTTCCTTCTAGTAATGCAAATAAAAAATTCTGGGTCAGATTCAAGACTAAACCCTGCTCCCACCTGAAACCACACAATTCCACATGGCACCTTGTTCCAGGCCTTCTTAGCTCTGTTCTTAATTAAAATACACTTTTCCTCATGCTTACAATGTTTCACACCTTCCTCTATTGCTCGAGAAACACCACAGACCTCAACCAGAAGAAGCAGCTCCAATATGTCTCGGGAAACACAGCTTCCCTGCGCTACTCTTTGCCCCAACATGCACATACACACACTTGTTGCATCCACATGTTTCTTGACACACTGTCGGAAGACTCCATCTGCCACTAGCTTCCAAGACACTGACACTGCTAATCACTTTTCCTGGACATGTCCTTCAGCATGGAAATTTGACACTTTTCTCTGATTCTGAACCAAAAGATGTCATGACATTAGAACTTCCCTTAAGACAAGTTCTATATTCAGCTGTGATATTTATACAGTGCTTTACAAATATGCCTAATACACAGTATGCTGGTAGGCCACGATAATTAAATAATTGACAGAGAAACAAAATAGGATTCACTTTTGAAATTCCTAGACTTTTAGTCCATCTGGTTCAATTTTCTCCTTCACAAAGGTCAGAACCAGGATTTTCAGAAAAACTGGGCAGAGTCAAGAAACCTGACTCCCCACTGCAATTCCACCGTTAACACCTAGCAAAGACTTATTTCAAGGCATACAATCCCTTTACCTTTTCTAGCCTCTTTTAGTATCTCCAGATACTTTTACTATCCACAAACTCCCAAACCAGCCCTGATTCTTGTCAAAGGACATTTGTCAAGGCCACAATGGGAGTCGCCACCATCTGCAGGACCCTCTCGGCACTGGGGACTCAGCCAGCCTCCCAAGGCGTACTCTAGCCTCAAGGGAACAGGGAAAAGCTGAATATCTCCATACCTACACGCCAGAGGACAGACACTCTCCTTCCTTCACAGTCAGGCTATGCACACTCGGTTCTTACTGATGTTTTAGCTCCACTTAGTGGTCAGCAAGGCTCATTTAAAGCGTCGCCACCTTCCTCTTGAAACTACTGCTTTACTCAAGAGTTGTGGACAATAGTGATGTTCTCCAGTCTGATCAGTGCGAGCCTGGTTCGTGATCCACAGCTAAAACATCAACTAAAATGTCAAGTCTGAATTCCAGCAAACACTTACCTTGGTAGCAGCGGGGACCGGGGCTTTGGTTTTTCTTTCTCCTTTTCACGTTCCCGGTCCCTGTCCCGGTCTCGGTCCCTGTCCCGGTCCCTGTGCTGCCTGTCTTTTTCATCTCTCTTCACTCGTTCTCTCTCACGTTCCCACTCTTCTTTCCGCCGCTGGCGCTCCTTGTCACGCTCCCGTTCCCTTTCTCGTTCTCGCTCCCGCTGGCGCCGCTCTCGCTCGCGTTCTCGCTCCCTCTCGCGTTCCCTTTCTCGTTGTCTGTTCTCTCTTTCCCTTTCCCGTTCTCGCTCTCTTTCCTTTAAAAAGAAAAGAGAAATCATCGTGACACTGCGGTAACATCTCCTAACAAAGGAGGCAGCAAGGTTTCAAAGTCTTGGACTGCAAGCAGTTACATACATCCTCCCATGTTAGAGCAAAGTATTGAGATAAATAATCTGGAGCTTGCTGGCCATCACTGTTTGCTGAGCATGCAGAAAGTGGAAGGGAACAAACCACCACATCATAGTCATCACAGTTGTCGTTTTCAAAGGCAACAGTCAAAGATTAATTTGGCTTATTATGCTTATTAAATAAATGTATTGATGTTTACAAGTATTTACTCTCATTGCTAATCATGTTTATAACGAGCTAATTAACTTTACAAATAAGCACCATGAACAACTGATGGTGCATCATGCACAGCAGTAGCGAGGACAGGCTCCTGTTTGTGCACTGCTGCTGTAGAACAGTACAGTCTTACAGCAAAAGGAAAGCCACTTTTTAAAGGATGTGACAAATACCACTGAAAAGCTCCCCACTGAGCAGGATTTATTATTTTTGCCACTACTCTCGAGGCACAACAGTTTGCATGAGGGCAAAAGAAAGCAGAGGGAAACTGTTCATAGCCTTATTTTCATTGAGCTCTACACCTTATAGGAGTGCAACACCAACAAACTGCATCTGGGATGTTAGCAACTGGCTGGGCGCTTTCCTCATCTGACTCAACTAATACGCAACTCCACCAGCGGTAGACAGTCACGCTGGGGCCTCTGTCTGTACACAAAGCATGCCTGTCCAGATCTAATCCTTTCAGTCTGCCCCACTAATTAACAAGCAAACCGTTCCTCAGTCAGATTATTTCCTGGAAACTCCTTCCCTCTCCAACACTTCCAAGAATGGCTGCAGATGCAGCCGTAAGCGCTGCACAACTGCCTGGTATGCAGAGGAGCAGTCAGTGCACATGGAAAAGAACCATCTTCCCATCTCGGACATGCTTTTGCCTTCATCATGCTGAAACAGAATATCCTCCCATCCTTGCACCTACAGTGTGTTCTGTGTAATAATTAAGTAAAGATTTAACTATTTGGAAGATTAAGCATCTTGAACATACATGAAAAGCCCTGTTTCAACCACTGCACTGGAAACATGACAAGCACCAGAAGTACCTGGAAGAAAGTTGAAAGTAAAAGTGCAGAAAGGGGTATTACCTTACTTACTCTGTAGTTACGGTATGGATCTGGGTCTGTATACTGAACCCTGAAATTCTCATACTGCCCACCACGCCAGAACCGTTCTATTTCATAGTCATAATAGGGATCTGTATAGGGATCAAGCCTACAATGAAAAACAGGGAAGGTTAGAAAGGGAAATATCACCTTGTCGCCATACAGAAACACTACTTATTCTAGGTCAGGTCTTAGTCACTCTGCACTGACAAGAAAAAACATGTTCAATGGCGTATGACCATACAAAGTGGCTTATTTTCTACATATCCCAAACAGACAGTCTTTTTTAAGTGAAGCTTATCAGAGAAAAGCACAAACCTTTCTTGATAAACACAAAAAAAGAACACTATGAACCAAATTCAGCCTTCAAATCAATGCGGCAAAAATGCAGAAACACCAATTGCTTTTTATAGTCACTTCAAATGTATGCAAATGTAACAGAACATGTTTTGCCTCATTGATTTAGAGCTGCATTTTCTGTCCATGCACACAGAGCTAATCTTAAGCACCCTCCCATCAGAAGTGGAATGGATGGTGATCTACGCCCCTGCCACCGGAGGTGATGGGTGCATACCAGTGCTGCCAGCACAGGACATGAGTTGTTGCTGAGCTTTCCACTGGGAGAAGCTAAGCTTGGGGGGCAGGCCAGCAATGCTCTGCCCCTACGCCTGGAATTACTCCATGCAATGAAGGTAACCGCATCTGCAGCTGATATTCTCCAGTGGAAAACAGGTGCTGGCCCCCCCAGCATACAAGTGACCTGGCAAGTGCGTGGTGCACCTTGTGCAACTGCAAAACTGTAGTTACTTTTGGGGAGGAAAAGGATTTAAAACCAACCCTCCTTGAATCTGCAATGTTTTCTCCATTTGATGATTTCTATTAACATTATTTGCTGTTTTTAATTCACATACTCAACAATATCAAATCCCTGCCAGCCACCTGAAGTGAAAATATCAGATCCATTGTAGAGATGGGGAAGTGGGTACAGGAAAACAAGAAACTTCCAGGGCCACAGAGGAGTCAGTGGCAGGACTAAGATTATAAAGCAAGTGCTCCCAAATTCCAGATTATCTGTAATGAGACCGACTTGTATGTAAGGGGAATAAAGGGCCCACTTTTGCATTTTAAAAAGTGCCATATAATCTAAAACAGGCTAAGATTTAAGTGCTGCCCTGCAAGTCAAGCGGCTACCTGTATTTCTTTCAGTGCTTTTAAATGGTTTAAGATTTCTCTTTTTGTCTGAAACAATACACCAAGGGAAAGAGTACCAGGAAATCTTGAATACAGATGCTTAATTCAGCAACAAACTCCTGATGCCAACCAGACAACAGTCTGGATTCAATGACATCAGGTGTTCAAAGAGACACAAAAAATCTCAAGCTACACCAAAAAAGGAAATGCTTTACTTTTCAATCCAGCCTCAAGCCCAAATCTCCCCATTCCCTTCCTATAACATTTGTGGACTTTTTATTCATTTCACTGCTGTGCATTTAGATAATGCAGTGCTTAAATCCTTAGGTGAATAATTGGTATTACGAAAAAATCAAATACATCCATTCAGTTAATAAATTGCCCACCACACCTGATGGGACAGCGGTCTGTGGCCTAGGAAGTTTTTAAAAGTGCAATGGAGAAAGGAAAGGGAGTATTTTCTTACAGTTGCAACAGTACTGGAATCAAAGACCTGCTTACCCATAGTTAATGTTTTCTTTGATGTCCACCTCCCTATAGTTTTTCAAAAAAGAAAAAGGGATTCATGAACTATTTAGACATCTTCATATGTCACAAGACAGTCCTGAAAGCATTTATTAACATCACAGCTGCACCACCAGTGGTTAGTTTGCTGCAAGGTGTCAATCTGTGCAATAAGTCTGTGTTTGTGAGCAAAATCACCATTTTCTAGAGTTTACAGCAGCAGCAGCTTCATAACTTTTGCCTTTACACACAATGAAGATATTTTAATGCCACAGTCTGGTTATACATTAAGGTGCTTGAATTTTCAGGAATTCCATTTGTTTGGCTTCTATTTAACACTGGCTAGATGCAATACATTTTTTCCTTGACTACATGAAAAAACAGGAAGTCCTGTACCTAACAACAATTCTTACATCAGCGAGGCAGTGGCATAAAATGACGAGAACGCTGATGCTAGTTTTCATATACAATCATAAAATAAAGGTACTATATGGTCAACCCACAGAGCACTGGTGATAATATGACCCAAGGGCAAGTGAAAGCCTTCTCAGGGGAAGAGAAGGCTAAGATACAGACCAATTTTGACACAGGAAAAAATTAATATGGGGCAACTGTTTTGTTACAGTCTGCAGAACTGAGTACATAGCTTCTTTTTTAAAGTGGGGAAAGAAATTGCATTCCAGAGGAAACCAAAGATTATTGAATAAAAACTTAACCTACTCCTTACTCCTTTTCAGAGGTTTTTTTTTGCAATTCATTCACTCTCAAATATACAGAACCAAGTGTTGTAAACACCTTCTTAGTGAGCAAGTAGAAATAATCCATAATCTGTACATGTAGGAAGAACAGAGGATGTGTGAGCAAGAGAGAAACAGAGATTCACCTGTACTCCTGCAGGATACAAGCTCCTCTCTCAAAAATTCTTTTTCCATTCCATTTCTTGGCTCGAGAACTACTACACAAGTTTCCCAGAGCTGACTGATTCATCCCTGCACCTTCTTCTGCCTGCTCTCAGTCATGACAGGAGTGTGTCTGAGATCGCCAACATTTTGTTTTACCTCCTTAAAAAATACCAATCACCTAAATGCTTAAGTTTAGGGTGTTTGTTTTGGCCCAGGCTGCGCCCTGGCAGCTAAGAGGTTTGCTTTCTGACCAGTGTGTTACCAAACTGTTTATCTGGGACCGGTCAAGATGTTTAAGACCAGCTGCTGTGCCAATGCCCTTGCAAACAAACACCCAGCTGGTTGAGACAGTACAACTGCTGCCCTGAAGCTCTTGCACATTGAGCATACTCCAACTTTGCAGCCCCAGCTTTAGCATTTTAAAACTCTCATGGGTTGGAATAAGAAAAGCAAGAGGAAAAAAAGTCGGAAGAATGCAGGTGTGAGATAAGCAATGGACAACTAAAGAGTGTCCTCAAGGGACCAGCAGGCCAACAACACTGAAGGCAGAAAGGTTTAAAGACGACTGTAAAGGAAGGTAGTGTTGAACTCAAGTGAGCGGAAGCAGCTCAAGTTTCTAACAGGTGTACATACTGCTTAATGGAAGCCATTTCCATTTTCTGAGGTGGGCATTCCTCCAGTTTGGAGGAACAAGTTAACTGAAGACTGCCATACTAGTAGCACTACATTTCCCACCCATCTATTCCATGTAGCAAAACCAAGACTGCATCTTACGCTGGATCTCTGACGTCTCTGGTGATGCGGTAATTCCAGTCGCGGAAAAACTCGTTTTCTTTGTCAAATTCACGCTCGTCTTCTCCAATAGTCACAGTGAATCTCTTCTCCTCAAAGTCAGGCTCCTGTTCTTTTCTCATAGTTGCCTTTTTTAATACCTGCCATAACATAAAAACATTGTAAAGAGAGACCATTTCTGAGGCACAGAGAAATGGCAGTATTAAAAACCCCTCTGTTGGGAGAAACCTGCCCTTCAACTAAAGCACCCTTCTTCTGCCCAAGTCTCATGAATGTGCAGGACACTGGACTTTTCCTGACATAGAAAGTGTAATTCACTATTCCATCAGCGCAGAACAGCAGCAGACAGGCGGTAGAAGTTTCACACATGCTGACCCCATTTTCTGCAATGATCAGACACATGGACCCTATATGTGCTAGAGAAACAGGTACTGAAGGGAAATTGGATCAGCTTTAAAAGTTTTGCTTTTCAGAGGGCTTGACTTCAGGGCCACAAACTCCCTCTAGCTCATGTTAATATAAAAAAATCAAACCTGGATGTCAGCTCCTCTTGACTGCATAACAACTGTGGTATACAACAAGACACAGTTAATAGGTTAAAATGCAAAAGGAAGGCCCCTTAGAAAGAACAAGACACTACATGCTCCAAGAAGAGCTATTCTAGCATCCTGCTCCTGATAAAACAGGCCAGCGGATTTTGGAGACGGTCAGCACACTTTCCGAGGATGGCATTTACCTCTTTAGCATGCCGGAGTCCTCTCTCCCAGGCACTTTCTGTTGGAGGGTCTGGAGGAGGTGGAGGTAAGATTTCATCAACAACTGGCCCTCCCTGTTAGAAAGGTGAGAAGAGGAAGGAGACAGACACTTGACATCAGTTTTTAAGTAGCAAACTCATGCTTTGTAAACAGTTACCCCAGAGTACCTCCAGATACTCCAGAGATGTATCAGCAGGACATAAGCTGGGACACCCGTGGAAAATTATTCCCCTCTACTAGCAACTTCAAGATCACCTTTTAAAAATCACACATCCAACTGATATATTCAATTTTGCTGAAGTACAACCTCAAAAAAAAGAAAATCTTCACTTCTCCTAGAGCAGGAGACAAAAGCTATGTGCAGAAGCCATAAATTCACAGAAAAGATGTCCATACCCAAGGGTTGGCTGGCATCAATGGGTGGGGGCCGATAGGAGGAGCACCATTTGGGGAGAAGGGCTCAGGCTTGGAGATCAAGGAGTAGTTTCCTTTGTCATTCACGCCAGGGTGAATAAATCGGCAGTTCATGCCCCAAGTACAGTGACCTGTGGAAATACAGTTCTGTTAGATCCCTGTATGCCTAGAGCAAGCATTTGTTCAGCCCCACAACCATTTAAAACCCATCAAGGAATAATGCTGTTTGAGACATATGAGTTCCTCTCTCCAACTTTGTTGCAGTTTACCCGTTTTCATACACATGGAAAAACACCCACCACGCCCCACCTTCCCAGAGAGGACGAATAGATTCATAGTCACAGACGGATGAAAGTACAAGACCCTTATTACAGTGAGAAGGGAGGGATGGATGCACACACACCATTAAGCAAATGCAGTAATAAGCCTGTGAGCTTTTCAAGTCTTATTAATGACAAAGACCTCAAGTTAGGAGCTCTACCTTTCAGAGAAAACAATGAATATAAACGGACAGCAACAGAAGTATCACAGTGCATTCTGGCGAGGCACAAAGTACATCAAAGCTTTTCTCTCCAACCGACTCCACAGACTTGCCAGCACAAAGCAGGAAAGGAGACATCGCTATAGAGAGCAGCAAATCTGAAGCTGCTCATTAGTGTCAGGTACCATCCCCAAAGAGATGGTAACACTCAGGGTCTCTAACAGGATACAAAGCTAACTCCCAACTTAAATTTAGCTTGCCATAGAAACAAAACCCTTTTTTTTTCTTCTGGCACTCCACTCAACATCAGTCAACAGACATTTTGCAGATTTCCCAGCAGACACCTGCATCACAAAGTCATCACTAATTCTGTGCTAGCTCAGGCATTAGCACCTTGACTTTAGAGACAATGGAACAGTCAATGATGCTGTGGCCTAAGGAAGAATCCCTGATCTCAGCTGGCTGGGCAACATGTCAGAAATTCACACCGCACCTGGGTCCTGGGAAATGCTCCTCATCGGTCCCATATTAACCACTAGCTGGTGTTCAGAGTCAGAGGTAACACTGGATGCATGCTTTTGTACTGTCAAATGTAATAAGAGCACAAATCCCTTTGCAAGCAGCTCATGGAGCAACGCATCCTTCCTCAATGCCTGAGCACTGGGTGTAGGGGCTGCCAGACACCTACACAAATACTATTCCTACTGAGGTGTCAAGGGAAATGACTACCCTGACAAGTAGGGGCCCTGCTATATATGTCAAGGCAGCTACACAGCAAGCTACTTCACTGGAAGGCTTTGCAAGCTAGACATTCATGCCACTGGACAGATGCAGCCACGTGAGTGCTCCTCAGACACAGCACGGACAAAAAACTGAGTCTCTCCAAGGTCCCATGCGAGTCGTGCCTGATCTCCCTGGTGGCAATAAAACCTTTAAGGGGTGAGCAAGAGTGGATGTCAACGTTACCTGAACCCACGCCAAATCAAAGAAAAACAACTGCGGCAGGAGATCCTGCAGTCTGAACTTTGACTTGGGCAAATAGTTCCATGCTGCACAGAGGCGCACGTCACGTCACGCTAAGGATTCAGGAACAAACACCTCTCTTTGCTGAGGGACTTCCCTGTTCCACCATCATCACCAACACATTCGTGTCTCAGCACAGGCAGAAAATTTGATAGCGGAAGACATTCAGGAAGCCAAGTATGTGATATCTGATGGTCACGTCTCTGGAAACCCCCTAAGTAGTTCCCTACGTTGCATACACCACTGACGCAAGGAGTAAGAGACTCCACCCGGTTCTCCACCCTTCTTTTAATTTCAGATTTTCATAAATTGTTTCAAGGGTGATTGTAAATAAAACCAAGTAAATGAGCAAACATTAAGTGAAATGAAGCTGAAGCAAGTGGAAAAGAGCTATAATCAGTTTAAATAAGAAAACTTCTACAAAATCTACCCTCTACACTAAAAAAAAAATGCAGAATAGTCTAAGATAGCTATTGTGCAGTTGCACAAACTTTGGGGAATGTCCTATTAAGAAGAATTAAAAAAAATACAACTGGTTAGATTTAAAAGTTTCAAGTCTTGGGTCTCATTAGCAGTTAAGAAATACATTTTAACAATTTCCTACCCCCATTCCTTCCAATCGAGGCTGACAATCCCAATCATATTTCAGAAATGTGGTCTCTGATAGAGTGCGGAGCAATCTTCCAACTTGAGGAAAAAGCTTCTATTTACATGAGAATTATTTTTTATTCCAGCTGACTATTTCCTCAGCCCAGTGAAAGTACTGGCCATTGGCACATTTCACCCTGTCAGGTCCAACGTCAGCCCTCGAGCGCGCCGTCTCGCTGGGGTTTCTGGGTTGCTTGTGAAAACAGCTGTACGTGAGCTGCCAACACCTGACACCACTATGCAGGCAACACAGGAACCTGGTCAACAGATGCATTTGCAGGGGCTGCAGCAGCTTGGTGGATGTCAACACGATGTCGCATCAACATTTCTTACCAGGAAACAGTATTTCTGGCCCTATTTTGATTTTAGAATTTTATCAAATATCTTTTAATAACTGGGGAAGCGAGATGGATATGGGATTGCAAGAAATAACTACGTATTGTATGCAAGTATTTGCCATTTTTGTTTTCCACAGAATAACCTCTAAGTAATAGTTGTTAAATCAGCCCAAGCAGTTTTATTCCATGCTGTTTTAAAAACACTAGCAAGTTTTCCTTTATTTGCTTCTACTGGGCTCACCATACTTAGTACAAAGCAATTTTTGCATACTGGCTCTATGTAAACTCAGCGTCTGGCCACCAAGGAACAGAAAGGTGATACTGAGGATGCCTGAGGCACAGTTTATCATGTAGACAGCAGCTTAACGGGTACAAAACCGAACAAGAAAAATTACAGCATCTTCGGTTTTCTTCCATCATTACAGCATGTCATTACCTTTCATGAAAAATCGGCAGGTGGGACGTGGCCTCACTTTTCTGTCACTGGGGTCTTTAACTTCTCCTTCTTCCAAGTCATCATCCTGGAACAGACAGACAAGCTGACATTTCACGTGGTGCATTTTCTGCAGCGACTTGACATTTCACAATATGGTCAAATATCAGTCACTGAAAACACACCCTGGAGCAAAACACAAGAGAAAAGCAATATAAAGTTACAATAAATACCCTATAGCATCTTTGCAACATGCTGCTACAAACAGGAAGCTGCATCAACTTCAGTGTTTCAAAGGTGACTGCAAAACCCTTCAGGTGTTACAGGCATCTTGGTGCCAACACCACAGACCAAGGTTTCAAGCTGCATCATTTTACCCGATATATGCTCAAAGGCTCAAAATCGACAGTCCAGTGGATTAAGATCTTATACCTCAGCTGAACTAGGTTGGCTGTGCACTTTTAGCTGGCAGTACACGCAAGGCAGTTCGAAGCCACTTCATGCTCTTTTGAGGCAAATGAGCTCTACCACGTTACCTTTCCATCCCGCAGGCTAACAGCACGCACACTGGCAGCTACCACAGCTCCACTGGCATGGATAATACCACTCACTAGCCTTCAGAGCCTTTAAACTGGCCTGTCCCCCGCTCAGCACTCATGTCATCCCTATTTAGCTCAAGCCAATTCCTTCTGTTCACTGATTTAAAATACATAGTGGTATTCCTGTGTTAATGCAGTAAGCCAACACAGACATCACACACCTATACATCAAGTTCTGAAGGACGACTGCTATTACAATAACTAATTACAAAATGCTTCCCGACAACGCTGAGCGACAATCTGGCACACAAGCTTTTCAGCAAAAAAGTCATACATATTTTTTCCAGTCCTCTCTGGCAACAACTTGACACCTTCCCTTCTACTCCTCAGCTCCACATAGGAGTTGTGAATCAGCTCGAACAAAACTCTACTTCATCTCCAGGCACAGCAGCCCTAGGAAGAAATTCTGGGAGATGGAGGTTGCTTCAAAGATTATGAACCACAGGGGATGAACGTGAAATAACAGTCATGAAACACCCCCAGAAGAAAGTTGTTGAAACTTTAAAGTACCAGCCTTTGCCTTTGTTCTCCAAGGAAAAAAAAACCCTTTCCCAGCTTCATTAGGCTGCACCTGAAAAGTCAAAAGGAGCCAAAAAGAGCTGGCAATGCAGAAGGCAAAGGCATACGTGAGCAGAGAGCTGTCAAAGGTATCTGACAAGGAAATCAGTTATTTATCCTAAAAGGCACTCTGGCCTTCCCTCGGTCTGCCTCCGTTTCACCACCACAGAAGTTTTCAGCATATGAAACGCATCTGAAGAGGGAGCATCTGGTGGAAGCCTTCCCTTTGCGTGGCAATCACAGCAACCCTGTGGCAGCGACAGCAGTTGTCTACATGGAAAAGATTAAGAAAGTTATGTACTTTGATCAGTTTAGCAGCTGGAAAGGAGGAAAAACCATCACTCAGCTGTAGACAAACAAAGGATGTACAGAGAGATGGGTTAACAGCCTCTTCTGCTGCATTCCTCTGAGGGCAATACAAGGAGAGCTCTCCTGAGCAAGAGTGGATTTTGAAGACTACACATATATTCAAACTAAAATTTGCATTAATATTCCACACCCCCCCCAAGACAGAACTCTGAAAGCAGAATAAAATGGAGAGATTTAACAGTTTCCCCCAAAGCTGGGGATGGCATTCAATGACGTGTGAATGGTATAACCAGCTCAAGTCTGCTTCTTTCAAAAGAACTGTGTGAAGTCTTTGCAAATGCTGTACTTGAACAAAAGGGAAAGTATTTATTTCTGTGAGGTCTCCTTGGAATCAGGCAGCTGGGAATCCTGTTATGAGTTAATGTATGAAAACCAGAGTACAGATTCATCTTGTGCTTTGTAAGGAGAGTGCTCCCAAGAATGTCTTAGACTCTTAAGGAAAGCATTCATATTTTAATCAAGAAGCAGGCACGGAGTCAGGACTCTAGGAATTTTTTTCCCCCTGCCTGGACTCTCCCACAACACGCTGAAATTCCTTCTAACTGAATCAGAAATACACAAAACTTTTGGAAAATACGTGTTTAACAAAATCACCTGCCAGAATGGGCATGAAGAAAAACAACATCACCTTTTTTTAAGCAACAGAAGTTGCCAAAGCACCATTAGAATAAAAAACCACTACAGTAAAAAACACACAATATACCACTCTTCAATAAAAAGAGAGGAGGGTCTCTCCAGCGAGGCTCTGCGAGCTTCCCGAGCATGTGGCCACGTCAGCTACACAGCAATGGGCGCTGGAAGGCAACACCATCTCCCAAGTCTGAACCCTCCCCTCCTTGGCTGAGAAGCCCCACCAGTGACCCCATCCACAGTCCATTGCTTCCTTGGCTAGTCACCAGGACATTCTCACGACACTGCCCCAACCTAGTCTAGCTGTGCAGGAGCACTTTTTGCCATGGACAGTGAGGAGCAGAGCCAGCGAGGTACTCTGGACTGGTGACTTCTCTTTGCGGTACTTTGCACTCCCACTATTTGGATTCAAGTAAGGTGTCCACCAGACCAGGAACCCACAGGAGGGTTTCTACTCTACTGCTAGAATCGCTTTGTCATGTTTTCTTCTGCCTGCAAGAGAGAAACTGGTATTAAGCTGTATTAAATACAACTGCTGTACTGGAGCGCTTCCTACCTAAAGACAAACATGGATAGAGAGTGCTATTTGCCCTAATCACTAATGCAATTAAAACCAGTTTTTGTTTTTTCCTAAATAGCTGCATTTGTTCCCAGCTGTGAAACAGTAGCTACTGGGACTGCACATCCCTGAACACATCACCCAAACCATGTGCAGGGGCTGCCTGGTTAGGCACTTTTCAGAAAGCCTAGCACCTTCTTTTCCTCTTCCATGCACCCAGATGCTGCTAGAGCCCAACAAACAGTTCAGGGCTTCCCGCACATGCCTGATGCCTCAAGCACATGGCAGCCACTCTACAGCACCAGCCTCTCAACCTACACTGATGAGACAGCCTAATCCATGGCTAAATAATTTACTGTCAGCATCATTCAAAAGTCGTCTGAGAGCTGAGGCAGAATAGTTTCTTAAAGCACTGGAGCCCTTCCATATTCAGTGGGAAAAAAGCTTATTTGTGATGGCTCTTAACAATATTCGACACAAAGCTTTTCCACAGCACGTGGCACTAGACATCTTACCCACTGAGTTTAGGACTTGGTACATAGTATGGTCTTACCCCCAAAGAAAAAAGTATGTTACTTGCACACTGGGGACACAGCTAACAGATATTTACATCAAAGGAGGAGGAAGGCATGGCAGTCTAAGAGCCAAACAGTTCTGAAACATGAGGATAGGTCTCTCTCCCTGCAGGACTCTGCCCACCTTGGACCAGCTCCTACTTACATCAATTTCTCCATCATCAATTTCTCCATCATCTTCTTCTTTCTTCTTCTCCTTGAGGGGATCCTGGCCATCCTTTTCATCGTCACTTTTACTGCTGGATTTTTTCTCATCTTCATGGGCATCATCTCCTTTCTCCTCTTCCTCATCATCCTCACCAGCAGCTTTCTCACCATCCTCCTCTGCAGCAGCAGCACTTGGTTCCTCAGGAACTTCCTCATCATAGTCCAACTCGTGCTCATCTAGTTCGCGGGTGACAGAGGATGCTTCATCACCAAGGTCATTTGTCCGGTCTTCCTCCTCTCCTTTGCGAGGTGGAGGGCTCTTCAGCTCCCCACTCTGCTCATTGTTGTCAGACTCCTGAGACTTGGTTTCGCTTAAGCGATCCTCTTCATCCGAGTGGTTCTCTTCTTCACCATGACTCAGTCCCCTGGCTGCATCCTCCTCCTCCTCTCCCAGGACGCTGCCTTGCCCACCCTCTCCATCAAGTTCCCGGTCTGAACCACTCTCCTTCAGGACTTCATCATCGGAAAGATGCTGGTCCTCTTCATCAGGAGAGCAGGGGTTTCGCTCAGGGCTGTCGGAAACGTCCATCAGTACCCAATAGTCTGCAGAGGGTAGAAAACAACACTTGTTATGGGGAAACAAGCTGGGAAATGAAGAAAGGCTCACCTTGCAGAATTTGTACTCTTCTATTTTACCTCCTAAAGATGAAAAGGCTGCTTGAATTCATGAACGTGGTTTATCACAGTACCTTCAAAAAGAAAATATGGAGTTTAAACCGCACAAAGAACTGATTCCAATATTGTCCCAGACTAGATAAGAGTGTGCTACCCTTCACATACAACAATGGAGCTCGAGGTTGGAATTTCATCTACAAGCTCTAATAGGTGAGGCTGCACGAGCACTCCCACCAAATCACCATTAGAGATCCCAAGGCAGGCCTCAGCCCAGGCACAATCAGCAGTGGCATTTCTTCCGTAAACAAGTGAGTGAGCTTCAGAACATAGGGCCAGGTTTTCAGGTGTATTTTACAACTATAAGCACACGGCACCACAAACTGCATGGATTCCTGAAGAGGCATGGGAGCACAACTTACAGTGATTCTGGAAAAACAGCCTATATATTTACAGTACTTGTTACACTGCATCCAGAATAAATATGAAAGCAAGGACAGCATGCATTCCTGAAAACTCTTGGATTTTTAATCAGGTTTAATTTAGACAGTGCATCAATTGCCATCTAATCTCTACCCACTTTATACAGTAAAGATTCAAAATTGCTTCAAAGCAGCAGATCAACTTCATAACTGTCGGCATCATGCACTTTTGCTAAAAGCTCAGTATGAACATGTGCTTGGTATGAATAAGTTAAAAATTAGATGTCTGCTTAGAATAAGCATAATAAACGCAACAGAAAGGGACAAGATGTAAATCAGGAAAAAAACCCCAACCCATACATCTATCTATTTTAGAAAACAAACCCCCTGCGAATTATAGAACTGTCTGACCCAAGGAGCTGGTTGAGCTGTCTCTTACTAGGAAGATTACTGATTCACATCTAGACAAAAGCTCTTTGTGACTGAAAACTCTTACCCTTTGGCTGTGGTCTCTTGCTGCAGCACATCCTTAGCCCTATAAACAATGACGGCAACTCCTTCCTCAACCCCCTGTCCTGGTTTTGGCTGGGATAGAGTTAATTTTCTTCCTAGTACCTGGTATAGTGTCGTGTTTTGGATTTAGTATGAGAAGAATGTTGGTAACACACTGATGTTTTCAGTTGTTGCTAAGTAGTGTTTAGACTAAGTCAAGGATTTTTCAGCTTCTCATGCCCAGCCAGCAAGAAGGCTAGAGGGGCACAAGAAGCTGGGGGGGACACAGCCAGGACAGCTGACCCAAACAGGCCAAAGGGGTATTCCATACTAGGTGACATCAGGCACAGTATATAAACTGGGGGGAGTTGGCCAGGGGTGGGGAGCAGATCACTGCTCGGGAACTAACTGGGCATCGGTCAGCGAGTGGTGAGCAACTGCATTGTGCATCACTTGTTTTATATATTCCAATCCTTTTATTATTATTGTCATTTTATTATTAACATTATTATTTTCTTCCTTTTCTGTTCTATTAACTGTTCTTATCTCAACCCAAGAGTTTTACTTTTTTTCCCCGATTCTCCTCCCCATCGCACTGGGTGGGGGGGAAGTGAGTGAGTGGCTGTGTGGTGCTTACTTGCTAGCTGGGGTTAAACCACGACACCCCCTCAGAAATGACCGACAGTGCTGGGCTGCCTCAGAAAAGCCCAAGCTGAGAAAGGTGTCTCCGCAGGTTTTCCAGCACTGAGGCAGCCAACGCTCAGAGAGATAAAAGCACCCACTGCAGTTACCTGGTTGTACCAGTGGAACAGTTCAACAGAGGCATTGGCTCCTCTCGAGGTGGCACCTTACCAGGGGACTAAATTCACTGTTTCAGTATATGCCACCTCCTCCTCCAAACCCAAAAGTCTGTACAGGAACAAGCTTGTGCAGCCATCAGACAGAAATGAAAAGCTAAAGACAAACCCAAGGCTTACAGAAGCATATTTAGGGCTAAAGAAAAAGCCATGGCATTACAAATCAACAGGACTTCTTCATCTTAACATGTACCATGTTTACTTCAGCTGCTCCTACCTACAACCTCCCTGCAAGCACATTTACTGCTGGTACAACAGAAAGACAGCATAAATTACCAGATTTTTACCTGCTATTTTTAAGAACTTTGGAGCAGAAATGCTACAAGAACAAGACTCCGGTAGCTCCTTCAAACATATCCAGCAATCCTTCCTGAAATAAAAGTTATTAACACTAGGCAGCTCTGCACTACTTAACATTTTCCTGACCTACTCCATCACTTTTCTCTGCTACGGTCCTTCGACTGGTTCTGCATAGTAAAGGTTGTTATTTACCATCAAAGAGCAAGAAGAGACAGGCAGAAGGCACACTAAGTCACAGACTGCCACATGCTGTAAACACAACAAAAGCAAATCCAAGCCTTCACAGCATCTGAAACCCAAAACATTTTGGTAATGACAGAATTGCCAATCTCAGTGCTGAAATACGGAAGAAGGGTAAGCACAGAGAACATGCTCTTCTGTGTATTACGAGCCCACGCCTGGAAATCGGGAAGGCATGACAACTTTGTTAGCCGTGCTACTCATCTGCTTCTTCATAAACTTTCCAGGACCAGGGCTGTTGTATTTTTGTCTTGTACACGGGCAGATGCACTGTCCTCACTGAGATAACATCTCTTGCCTTCACCCTAGTGAAGATATTATTAGCTGGTATTTGCAGCAAACTCTCAAGGCAAAAGTCACGCTCCAGAAAATGCTGCTTGTTATACTATGGGAGGTCTGCAGAGACGGAGCTAAAAAAAAAATAATAAAATTTAAAAACACTCCCAGAAGCCGTACAAGTCTATATGTTAGTACCTAACAAATATGCTCTACTTCAAGTCCTCAAAGCCCTGCACAGGTATTAGCTAACTGATAAACGTGAGGATGATCTAAACATTTGACAGGGCCCCAAGCAGCAGAAGAGTCACATTTTGAGCTTCCTACTGGCTACTCTTTGTTTCTCCACACATTTGAAGAAGCTGGCTCTTGCTCACAACCAAAGTTTTGATTTTACTGAAAAGTTAAAAGCCAAATTAAAAGACAGCAATTGCCTCCTGGTGAGAGCAGCTCTGGGCAGTTAAACAGGATGTAATCTGAAACAAATTATACTCTTACTAAATATATAAAGGTTGATGCTGAGTTCATAAATGCTTGCACAAATTGTTACTGGCTTTAAGAGCAAGTTTATGGCAGTGATTTTAATTGCCTAAGTGCCTGAGAAGTTACACTTCGCATGCACGTAGAACAACATAGCGTATTACATCTGAAAGGTCAGCCTTAAGAGGCCAGTAGAAATATAAAAGCTGTCAAGGGCAGCTGTATTCAGGAAATTTGTTTTCCGATTTCTTGCAAATAAGCAGCACCAAAGAAAAAGCGTTCAAGTGAACTAGATGCCTTGCTGCATTCGACATCATGATCTTCAGAGGGATGGGGGAAAACAAATACGAACGCGTACTCACCACTGGCTAAGGTGATAAGTACAAAACATTCACCTCCACCGGCAAGTATTAAAGCTATTATAAAAATCCAGTGCATCCGTCAGTTGCAATAACTGCCCATTAATTTCCATCAGCAGAAATGATAAGAAACACAATAAGTGACCGCCCAATTGAAAAGGAGTCACAAAATCCAGGTAGCCCGTTTTTGGTGCGTATTTCCCTGGATTCAAGTAACAGCAAGTTTCCCTTCAGCAACAGGCCTTACACCCTCCCCGGTGCCTCTCTCTGTGCAGGCAGTGATGCAATGCACACAAGGCCCTTACAGTTCCTCCATCACCTCTTATACCGAATTATTTTGGTGAGAGCCACAGTTCAGCCAGTCTCCAAGGGCTGCTGCTCCGAGTTCACCAGTAGGCATAGAAAAGATACCCCAAACCCAATGAACCAGATTTTTGCTTCAATCTTATGTGCAACTGCATGCAAATGCCCCAAAACAAACCCATGATATGCAAAGGGAAAATCAGAAGCAGGAAAAAAAACCAGGAAGATGGAAATTAAAAGAAAACTGTCAGACTAATGATGGAACAGGACTAGACAGCATTTTTGCTGCATGATGGCAAGACACTGTTCCAGCAGCCATCCAAAAGTTAGACTAGCCTCTCACTCACTGCCACAGCAACTCCTCCTGCAACAGTCAGGATCAAGATGAAAAAGTGTCCTCCAGCCATTCCGTAGCTCTGTGCAGCCCCAAGGCTTTGAGCCCAGGAGGACAGCGAGGGAAGAAGGTGCAGCATTCCAACAAGCACCTTAGGGGCAACAGCAACGTCGCAGAAGTGTGATCTGAGATGGGAGAATGCCTTATCACTGAGCTAGTCAGTATTACTTGTAGTCACTCATTTGTAGAAACAAGAAATAATTGAACGTTATGAAAAGCAAGAGTACCACAGTAAGAATTTTGTGAAGTGATACAGTACTTGCTCTAGCCACTCAAACTTCCTTTCAAGCTCCAACGGATTTATTCTTTGCACGGTGCCAAGTTTAACTCCAGCTTAAAGTGCACGTCTCAAGCGCTGCCTAAGAATAATCTGCAAATCACAGTTTATCCCAAATCTCTGGAATCCTGCAAGGTTTTTTTGAGGTGTTTTTTTGGGGGCATGGTCTGGTTTTTTTTGTTTATTTAGGATTTTTTTTGCTTTCCACTCTCCTTTAGTCATATATACAGATAAATACCAGAAAAACCTAAGAAAAATGACGACATGGAAGTATTTCAAATTGAGCAACACTGACATAAGTGGTAGAGCAGAAATCACAGGTTTCATCCCTCATCATGAGCTTGGAATTTTTGTGCCTTAAAACCCAGTCAGTTTCTTACTGTCTTCAAAACCAGTTATAAAAGCAAAAAATTAACTTCTAACCTACAGATAAGATTGTTTGACTTGTAGCTTAGGATGATGGGGCAAGAGCCAGGTATATAATAATACTTCTCACTTAGCAGTGTTTTATCTTCAGAGGTATCTTTAAAATTACAGGCAGTTCAGGCAAAGCTGCCTTTGGTCAAAGCTACACAACCCCTTCTATTACAAAACTGACTTCATTTGCTCAAAGTGTGTCAAATTTTCATTTTCTGCATGTCTGAAGCAGACTAGTTCAGAACAGGTCACTAAGTGTTTCAGACAAGACTTACAAAACCCTCGCTTTGCCAGGCTAAAGAAATTGGTACAGCCTTTCCATCGAGAGGCTTTGGAGCAAATGCAATTGTAGGGTGTACTTTCAGCCAAAAGTGCTTCTTTGACTGTCTCTAGAATCACTTGTGCATGCCTCATTGAGTGGAAAGCCCCTTAAAAGCAGCTCACACGTTCTCAGTGAAGAAACTGAGGATTTGGCAGATAAAATTTCCAGCCATCCCACCTGCAGTAAGCACATGCCATCCTCCCAGGTGCGAGCCAGATGGCACTTGCTGTCCCCACAGGTATCAGTCAGGTCAAGCAAGACTTTCCCTTCAGTTGTTCCTTCTGGATTCTCATGCCCCCAGCCAGTCCCTGTTGGCTTGCAATGTCCCTGCCAGTGCTGTGAGCCAGCAGTATTAGAGACAGTCTCCCAAAAACACAAAGTGAAGAAATCCCCTAAATAAGAGGCCCAGGGCTTTATCGTCTTGTTTTCAGTAGCAGTACCTTTGCATCATGCTCAGCAGCCCAAGCAGAACCCCACTGCACTCAGCTACAACTGAGAACACCTGGTAGTTTTTGCAAACCTAAGTTTGGCCATTTGGTCACCAGGTACCTGGAAAGGACAGAAAACACTCTTCGGAGACATGCCTAGCATCATCTAGGAGCAGGATGAAAAAGGCTAGAACAGGCTGGTGTCCTAGGGGACATCTGGCTGCAACGATCTGCAGCTTTCTTTGGCACAAACCTGCCTTCTCTCCCTGCAGCCCCTCACCTCTCTCCCTGTACACACACAGGCTGCTGGAAGAGGCACAGACAGCACGCTCGTTCAGCACGCAGCCCTGACTTGCCTCCAAGGCAGCCCTTTCGCACACTGAGTCAGGTCTGGCAGAAAAGAGCACCTTTTAGTTACACAATACATGTGCAACAGGAGGCAGTGCTGAAGTTTCACAGACTGAGCTCCGGAATTTTTCAAATTAGGGAATGAAGTGTTAACTACTCCTTAACTTTGTCAGTGTTTCATGGCTTGCATACTGTGGAACAGAGATGCGCTTTCTAAGCCAGGCATTCGTGTGGCCATCCTCACCTGTAAGGACTTGGATGCAACAATGAAGGGCTGCATCTTGTTCCCACTTAAGTCTCATAGCCTTACCGGAAAACATTTAAAATTACACAGATTCCCTCCCCCACCCCTCTCACACAGGTAAAAAGGCACTGTACCTTGAGGAGGTGTTAGGGAAATTTAAATTTATCTGCTTCAGCAACATTATAATACATTTTTTCCAAAGCTTAATGACAGCCAAGACTTTTTTTTAACTTAAAATACAGCATTGAGATTAAGAAGCCTTGACATAGCACTAAACCCAGTAAGAGAAAAGCACTTTGCTACTTAAGTTGCTTTTTAAAACTCAACTTCAATATCGCCAGGTAATCCCAGGATACATTTTAAATAGTATTTTTAACCTCACAATTTTGTTAGGTGACTTGCCCAAGGCAAGAGGTAGATGAGTCAGAGCACTGGAATTCTTAGCAGCAGGTCTGTCTTCAAGATCAAGACCAACTTCTACTCTCTGTTAAATGAGCAGCATCAAAAGGTACAAAACTAGAAGGAAGAAAAGCCAACCATGTTTTAGTCTGTGGTCACACGTGTACCTTGGACACTACTCTAAGGCAGTGCAGTGTTTCACTGACACGCAATCTGGATCCGTGGCTCTTGACAGGGCCTATTGTTGGCAGGAGGCTCAAGTTCTGTTTTTTATTGCTCTACGCTGTGCTGTTTTCAATTAGAACTCATGAAAAGTTTGAGCAGCATCTTCAATTAAGCCAACAAAGTTAAGCTTTGTGCACAACTAACTGACTTGCTGCTGCAGGTAGGTCTTGGCAGCAGATGAACTGGAACTAGTCTGGAAAGGATGGCGGCTTACTCTAACCTGCTGATAGGATAAAGCTGTGAGTTAAAATGGGACTTGAAACAGCCACCAAGAAAAAAAATACTCCTGGCAAGCATTATTTCCATTCATTAAATTCCTCCCTCCAAGGCTGAGCCTTTATAAGGTGCCACAAAAAGCTTTTTCCAAGTGAACAAGGAAGGCACCTTGGATATAGTATGGGAACCAACAGCTCAGATGGTTCCAGCACCTCCGGTAGCAGGAAGGCACTGAGTACCCTATAGAAAACTGGAGCTTGACGGAGCCATCAGCTTCCATCATGAAATCCTACAAATCATCAGTCGGATGGCAAGAACCAAGCACATACCCAACATCTGTACCCCCCCAGCAGAGACCTCACAGCTCCTGGGGTGGTCACGGGACAGACGCAAAGGAAAGGAGCAAGGAATCTCTTTGCTTCAGGCAGAAATCTTTGTGACAGAAAGGAGAAAAAACACTTTCTAACAGCCAAACAGCTTGATGCAAAATCAAAATGTTGCCATTAATCAGACACATGAAAACCAGGGGTTAATGCAGAACAGAAAAGTTCTGGAGCATGGTCGAAGTCCAGCCACGAGGATGGGTGAAGAATGATGAGTGAATTGAGAAGAATGAATGGGAAATAGTGCTGACAGGACAGGTAAGAAGAGAAACACAGCACAAAAAGGTTTAGGGAACAAAGAACTGGAAAACAGAAGCAAAATAGAAACGAAGGGCAGGAACCACAATAGGGAAAAAATATGGAAGAGTAGCAACAACAGGAGGAAAAGGAAATAAAATGCCTCATGATCCAGGAAAGGAGCATCATGCAAAAGACGTGTAGAACAAAAGCAAAGGACTAGGTGCTTTGCTTTGAATGAAACTATGGTCGTTAACATGGTTAATTAACCAAAATAGACACTTATCTGCCATCCTTAGAGAAGCACTGACTTTGAAGATGCATAGCAAACTTCAATTACCTAGCAGCTGTCAGGAAAGCTTTTAACGCAGAAAATAGAGCTGCCTTTCGGTATTAATTAAAGAGAACTGCTTGGTGACAGCCATTTTCAGCGAGCTGATTTTTAAAGAAGAGCTCAGAGAGCCCCGATTCAGAATGTTAACCACTGCTTTCCGTCAGGCAGACTTTGGGACCGAAATCTGAAGAGAAACAGCGCTGTAGGCAGCTGGAGTTTGTTTTCACGGTGTAACTGATTTTCCTATTGCTGGAGCACACACGGCTCTTCATGCAGCTCTCTGCTGGCAAATGCTAATTTTGAATTATCAGCGCCTCGCTCCCAAGACAGAAACCAACTACAATTGTTCCTGTATTCTGTAGGATTTGTGAATAATTACACTCAAGAGTCTAACTTTGCTCAGAACACTGGATCAGAAGTCTTGCAAAGAGTTGCCTTCATTAGACTGCGATCCTTTTCCTTAACCTGGGCAAACCTTAGGAAGGCCGGGAGAAAGAATTCACACCTTGGAGGTGCTGCTCTTGCTACAGCCAAAGCAGCACCGTTAACAGTTGTTTCAGAAGAGCTGAGCTACTGACAGCAGTAAAAGAAAATATTATTAGCGTGGATGCTGAAAGGACACCTCTGAGAAAAGACAACCCTGCTGAGAGGGCTCACAGAGGGAATTTAAACCACCTGCAGCAGCTATGTGTTGTAGCATTTGCAAAGACAACGGCAGCTCTGAGCAGCAAGTGCCTCATGGCTCCTGTTGCACTGGGCGGACAACCAGTGTTACACGGGTGCTGTACCCACCCACCCATCACAGAACGGACCCCCACGGGTGCTGTACCCACCCACCCATCACAGAACGGACCCCCACGTGCAGCTGGTGCCTCTGCAAGTTCCCAGCCCTTCTCCCCACCCCAGCCCCCAGCTCCCCCCATGCCTCCCCTTACCTCACAGGCCCTCCTGCCAGGCTGAGGTCCTTCTGCTATGCACCCCGGGCCAAGGCTACTGGAGCTCTCCCTGTTCCCACCTGCCCGGGGAGAAAGGACAGTCAGACCTGCCTGCACCCCTGGGGTCTGATCACCTGCTGTGCTGCCCTCCAGAAGGCAAGCTCCCCCCTCCCAGCACCCCCAGTTGAGACTACCCCCTTCCGTAACACCCACCCAAAATTAAGGCTCCCCCTTTCCCTTCCCCAGCATCCCCCCATCTAGCTGGGGTTGCCCCCCCCAACATCCCCCCCAAAATAAGGCTGCACCCCCAAATCCCCTCACCAAATGGAGCGGCCCTCCCCAAATCCCCCCACAAACTAAGGCTTCCCCACCCCAAGTACTCCCCCCTCCCCATCCCAACACCCCCCGGGGCTGCCCTCCACAACTCCCCCCCACCTCCAAACCGGGGCTGCCACCCTCCCCTCGCCTCCAACTGGCGCTTCCCTCCCCAGATCCCCCTTCCCAACCCCCCCTCCCCATTCCCAGCCAGAACGACCCCTCCCTTCCCACCACCCCCACCGTGGGCTGCCCACCCCCCGTGGGGGGGAGGGGATGTACCCCCCTTTCCCTAGCATCCCCCACCGGGGCTGCCCCCCCAACCTGAGGCCGCTGCCCCCTTCCCGGTTCCGCCGCCGGCGCCGCTGCCTGGGCCCGCCTCCCCCCCCGCCCCGTCCCCGGCGCTAGGCCGCAGCCGGCGCCCGCCGAGAGCGGCCGTGGGGGCAGCAGCTCACCTGAACGGGCGGGCCGCACCGGACCGGGCCGAGCCGGACCGGGGAGGCGGGTGGGACGGAGGGGGGGGGAAGACACGGAACGGTAGGAGGGAAGGGGAAGGGGAGGGGGGGTGCGGCGAAGCTGCGGCGCGGGACGGGACGGGGCCTCTACTCGCGGCGGCGCAGGGCGGCCATGGCGTGACGTCATCCAGGCGCGACGGGCCTCGCGCCTGGAAGGGGGGGGGAGAGGAGAGGGGAAGGGACGGGAGGGGCGGGGCCAAAGGAAGGCGGACGCCCCGCCCCTTCCCGCGCGTGCGCCGCCGCCCCGGCCGCGCCTTAAAGGGGACGCGCGGGGCGGCGTGCACACGCGTGTGCGTGCACGCGCGCGTGGACGCGCGCGGATAGGCGTGCGAGCGCAGCGAGCTGCGTGTGCCTGAATGCGCGTGTGCCCGTGGAAGAAGGCGCACCTGGAGCGAGCGCAGCTGCGTGCACGCACGGGGGTAGAACGTGCGTGCACAAGGGGGTAGGCGTGCACAGGTTGGTGCACGAACACGAATGCCTGCGCGCGTTGGTACGCATACGTGCACGCGGAGGGGTACACGCGTGTACGTGTGACTCCGGGGACAGACATGCCTGCCCACACGCGGAGCTACGCCTACGTGGGGGCACGCTCACGGAGCCACACGTGTGAACGCGCGGCGAGCTGGGCCTGCGCAGACCCGCGGAGGTGTGCACACGTGCATGCGCTCATGTTAACACGTGCCTCCATGCATATGCACGTGCTGAAATGTATGAACACGCGCAGTTGTACACATAAATGTACGTACGTGGGCACACACAGAGGTGCAGGTACGTGCAAATGTACTTCTGGATAGGGACACGCACGGAGACACACACGCACACATAGAGCTATACCTGCACGCGTGGAGGAATATATATGTGCACACAGAAGTATGCCGCACCCGTGCACACTCACACGTGCACGTGAACATGCCGGAGGCGATGGCTCGTGGCCGCGGGGTGCAGCCCCGTACCCCGCTTCCACATCCCCAACCCAGCCTGGATGGTGCTGTGGGCGCCGCCCCGGCTCTCCCCAATGCCAACAGGAGCAAACACCAGCGTCCGGAGCGTGGTTGCGGGTCCCTGCCAGCCTGCTCAGCGCCCCGGCCCTCCTCATTAACCAGAGCACTAATGAGTTCCCCTCGTCAGTGCTCCCAGCTGCCTGGACTTCTGCCTCCCCACGGGGTTTTGTGCCCACACTGGGCGCGTGCCTACGGGGCTTTAGCCATGCCCGCTCTCCTGGTCTTCCACCCGATCTACCCCAGGGCTGCCGGTTTTACGGGATCCCAACGCCCGCAGCCCAGGATGCGGCCCAAAGCCCAGGGCTGCTCAGCACCCTGCATGGCCCGGCTGCCTTTGCCCGAGCCCCAAGGTTGCAGGTCACTGCCCCCCCCCAGGTGCCCCATGGCAGCCCCTTCTGCTGCAGCTCGCCTGGGAGCCACGGCCACTCCTTCCCCTCCGGCCGGCCGGGCTCCAACTGCGCTTTGGCAAGCCCAGGGTACCCACCGCTGTACCCCTTGCCCTGACTGTTGCAACAGCCCCGTGGGCCCATCGCCCTTCCCAGCTCCCCAACCCGGGGCCAAATTCAGCCCCGGGAGGTGCAGGGGAGATGTCCCAGAGATGCAAAGTGCCCAGGAGGGAGCTTACTGGGGGGCACTGGGAGTGGACTTACTGGGGGGCACTTGGAGGGAGCTTGCTGGGGGCACTGGGAGCGGGCTTACCAGGGGGACATTGGGAGGGAGCTTGCTGGGGGCAGCCCATGGGATGCTGGTGGGTCTGGGCTGGAAGATGCTCCTTCGGGTCAGCCCCAGGGATGCTCCTTCATCACCCGCTGCAGCAGTGCCAGGCTGGCCCCGCCCCCCTGCATTGGCCCCACCCCTTGTTCCAGCAGGCCAGGAGGTGATTGGCTCAGGCAGGAGGGGTGGGGCTGGGTGGGCGGAGTCTTGTGACAGGTATATAAGGTGAGGGAGGGCTGGTAGGAGTGATCCAGTGGAGAGGTGCTGGTGGTGAGTGGGGATGGGGATGGGGATGGGGATGGGGATGGGGATGGGGATGGGGATGGGGATGGGGATGGGGATGGGGATGGGGATGGGGATGGGGATGGGGATGGGGATGGGGATGGGGATGGGGATGGGGATGGGGATGGGGATGGGGATGGGGATGCTCCACAGGACCCCCCCCAGTAGGTTCCTAGCTGAAGATACCCCTACAGCAACAGGGTTGGCGTTGCCACCATGGGTGCCCCTAATTCCCCAAAGCCTTTCTTGCCCCCCCACCCCACCCAACCCCGAGGGGCCGGGGTGAGGGTGCAGCCCTGTGCCTGTATCTCGCCTTTGCTCCAGCGCTGACTCAGGGCCCCACGTGCTGCTTTGCGCAAGAGCCGCGCTGGCAGGCAGACTCTGCCCGGGCGGCTGCCACCATCCTGGTCCCGGCCAAAGGGCAGGCGCAACCCTTGCGTAAAGGCAGCCGTGCCGGGGCGCTGGCTCACCGCTGTGCCAGAGCCGAACCTGGGAGGTGCTGGTGGGAAGGGGTCACCTGGAGTGGAGAGGAGCTGGACAAGACAACCTCTGCCCAGGGCTGAATCCTTCTTTCCTGGCAGGCTGGACTGTGCTCCTTGCAAAGATGGATTATGCCAAGTCCTTGAGCCTGCGCTTGGCTGCCCCTGTCTCCAAGTAAGCGCTGGGGAGCCATCATCCCCGGGGTGGGGGACATCGGAACGCTCCCTGCTTTGGCTCCCCGAGTGGATGTGCTGCTCCCTGCTGAGATCTGGGGGGGGCTGGCACTGCCTGGGGCTGGCAGTGGGTCTCAGGACACCCCCATCCCTCCATCCTTCCCCAGATGTGTCTCGGCAAGTGCCTCCATGACCCAGCAGCTACTGTCGAGCCCGGCCCCGCGACCCCGACCCTACCGCGTCTGCAACTGGGACCGCAGCCTGCGCAAGGGCATCATGGCACAGAGCCTCACCGAGCTGCTGCGCCAGGTGAGCCGGAGGCTGTCTGTCTGTCTGTCTGCCCTGGGGACTGTCCATCCACCTAGGTGGGTGGTGGGCTGGCTGTCCCCCAACCCCGCTCACCCCCAGCACCCTCGCAGGCTCAGAGCGCCCTGCTCGCCCCGGGTCCCGTCTCACTGGTGCTGGATGAGGATGGCACCGCAGTGGAGACGGAGGCTTTCTTTCGGACACTGGAGGAGGGGACGGTGCTGATGGCCCTGAGCAAGGGGCAGACATGGGCTCCCTCCAAGGTGAGTGCATCCCTGGGGGGGACAGGACCCTGGTTCATCCCCTCTGCATCCCATGCTGGGATCGGTGGGGAGATGATGTGATGCTTGCTGGGAGGTACCTGGGATGCTGGGTGAGGTGGGACTGGGAGGGTGGTGGGGGGGTGCTACTGAGTAACCCTGGTCCCACTCTCCCCTAGACGCCTGGCTACCAGCTAAGCCTGTCCCGCAAGCCCCCTCGGAGGATCGACGTTGCCTGCGTCACCTTCGACCTCTACAAGACCAGCCCGCGGGACCTGGGCTGCCTCAATGTCAAAGCCACGCTCTACGGCACCTACAGCATGTCCTACGACCTGCGCTGCTACGGGGCCAAGCGGCTGATGAAGTGAGTGCTGGGGTGGGCTGGAGATGGCTCCGGGAATTGGGGATGCTGCAGTGGGGGACCAGCCCCGCTGTCCATACCCTCAGTGGGGTGCAAGGAGGGATGCTCACCTGCTTCTTCCCTGCCCAGGGAAGCCCTGCGCTGGATGCTCTTCACCATGCAGGCCACCGGCCACGTCCTGCTTGGCACCTCTTGTTACATGCAGCAGCTCCTGGATGCCACAGAGGAACCGAAGGAGACGGAGAGCAGCCCAGCGCTGCGAAGCCCCCTGCCCTGCAGCCTCCCACCCCTGCCCCGCAGGAAGACGCTGCAGTGAGGGTTGGGTGCCCTGTCCTGTCATGTCCGCCCCCCCTCCTCTGTCACTCCCACCCCACCCCTGGGGGTCCCAGCACCCTGCTAGGTCAATGCCGGGGGAGAGGCTGCCACGGTGCCTGGGACAGTCTCTCCTTGCACCCCACTGGCTGAGCGTGGCCAGCTCTTCTCTGTAATATCTGCTGCTCTGTAAATATATTTATTTAAGTAAAGCTCTGCTGCCTTCAGCTGTATTTCATCTCATCTTTGCTGGGGTGGGGGTGAGGGAGAAGGTTCAACCCCTTGCTCTGCTTGGCGCTCTGGGGCTGTGCTGGGCAGTGGTGCAAGAGTGTGCAAGGAGGGGACCTGTCGCAAGCCTTCCCCAAGGGAGCTGCTGCCTTCATCCTCCTCCCTACCACCCCAGTGCCCTGGCACAGAGCTGGACACCCCCCCCCCCCCCCCAGCACTGCAGGCAAGCCTGGAGGAGGGGATGGTGCTGAGGGGCTCCTTCACCCCAAACCTACTTGCCTGTGGCAGCTGCCCCAAAGCCTGTTCTTGCTCCATTTAAAGGGATGAAAGCCACCCCTCCCCTGTGCCAGCAGTGGTCCTGCTGCTCTGGACCCCCATGGCACCACTGGCACCCAGAGCAGGGCTGGCACGGAGCCTTGGGGTGGGTGTTATAGCCCCTGGGGTCCCCGACCCCCCCAATCTTGGCAGCCCCATGCAGGGGGGAGCTGCTGCAACCCCAGCCTTGCACAACGCTGCGGGACAGCAACCTCCCCACAGCTCCAGGGCTACCAGACTGGGAAACAACCCAGAGCCTGGGGTGACACTGGGTTATACTGACCTGGCACTGGGGGGGGACCGTCCCCCCCCACCATGGGAGATGGGGAGCCCAGACTGGGTCCTTCAAGTGCAAGCCCTGCCAGCCAGGGTGGGCAAGCTGGGATGGAGGGGAATGACCCACACTGCCCACCCTGAACGGTACTGGGAAGCACTGGGGCGAGCTGTGGGCAGACGAGAAGCTGTGCTTAGGGGGATCCCCCCGGTGATGCACTTGCAGGGGACACTGGACCTGAGCCACGCTCACCCGGGGACCCCACCGCAGGGGTCTGGGGCTCCAGCATGGGAACAGCTACCGTGGCAAAGCCCGGAGCTGGGCTCGGGGCAGCACAGCCCACCTGTGGCTGTGGAGGCTTCATTAGCCAGATAATTAACAGAAAAATGTGTGACACCTGGGGTGAGGCAGGTGCTGGGGATGCCACGCTCTGCCCTGCTATCGCAGGCTGCCCGTGCCACCCCGGGGCTATACATACCCCATGTCCCTGTCCCCAGCCTGATACCCCCAACCCCACAGGGTGACGGTGGTCCCACCAGCTCCCGCAGCACCCCCCCACCCGCACGCAGGCGGCAGCCTGGCTTTATTAGACATTATTTATTTCTGTACACGCTTATACACACGGTTCCCAGGGTAGTTTCGTCCTCGCCTTCTTCAGTGCTGTCTCCTTGCAGGGTCCGGTCTGCAGTGGGGGGCACCCACACGCTTCCTAGGGTGCCTGGGGCCAAGCCCAGCTGTGCCGGGCCCCCTCCCCATCCCTGTAGTGTCTACCTGGGGGGGGGTCAGAGCCCCCTCCCGGCTGGGGCAGGGCCATGCACCTTCCCTCTGCCTCAGTTTCCCTGCGGCATCGGCCCTGGCTGTGGCAGGGGCAGAAGTAGGGGCTCTCCATGCACCATAGGCCTGGGGGGGCCGGCCCCCCCGCCAGCACCACGCTCCCACCCCCCCCACCCTGCAGCGTCCTTGGCCCGGGACGGACGGGACCCCCAACCCGGGGCGAAGTTTGGGGATACCGGAGGGACCTCTGGATGCTGAAGCCACCCCGGGGGTCCTCCATCACCCCGACCCCTGCAAGGGGGTTGTGCTGGCCATCGGTTCTGGGTCCCCCAGCCCCTGCAGCCCCCCCCCAACCCGAGCGGTGGTGGGGGGCAGTGGGGGGAGGGGGGCTTTACTTGACGTGCTCAGCAGCATGGGAGGAACAATAATACTTCTTGTGGGCGATGAAGGTGGAGAGGCTGCTGAACTTGATGTTGCAGAGGCGACAGTACCTGTGGTTGCCGTTGGGCACGGGGCCGGGCACAGCCTTGGCCGGGGGGGTCTGCACCCCCCTGTCCGTGTAGGCGGGGGGGGTAGGGGGCTTGCGGGCGGCTTCCCGCAGTCCCTCGGGGGCTCCAGGTGAAGCGGGGGGCCGGGGCGAGGCGGGGGGCCGGGGGCTGCCGCCACCGTCCCGACCCTCCTTGCTATTGAAGCTGTCCCGGCGGAGACGGGGGGCTGGCGGGCGGGGGGGCGACGCCGCGGGCAGCGGGGGTTCGGGCGTCCTGCCGGCACCGGGCACCGGGACGTCGGGGACCCCCTGCCCGGTCACCGCCGGTTTGGCCACGAAAAGCCCGTGGGCGTTACGGAAGTGCTCGAGGAGGTCACCCTTGACGGCCCCGTTGAGGGGACAGTAGGGACAGGCGGAGAGGGGTCCCTTCGCCCCCAGGGGCGGCAGGGGACCCTTGGGGTGACGCTGCAGCGTGTCCGCCCCGGACGCGCCGGGATAAGGGATGCCGGGGCTCCCCGCCGCCGGAGCCGCCCTCGCCCGCGCGCCTTCGGGGTCCCCCTCGCCGGGGCTGCCGGGGCTGCGTCGGCCCTTGAGGGGGGCTGGCACGGCCCCCTTCATCTTCTGGAGGTGCTCGAGGGTGCGGGGCTGCAGCGGGGTGGCCGGGCACTGGTACTTCTTGTGGGCCAGGTAGCTGTCGAGGCTGTGGAAGCTGATGCGGCAAGCGGTGCATTCGTGGTAGTCGGCCAAGGGTAGCAGCGGTGCCGGTGCCGGTTCGCCCTGCCGCCGCGGCTTCTTGCTCAGATCGATGGGACCGTCGGCATCCGGGCTGGAGCGGGGCGAGGGGGCAGCCCCCGGCGGGTCGGGGGCCGGCGACGGGTCGGGCGCCGGCGGGGGTTCGGCGGGGCGGTGAGCGGCCCCGTGGATCTCGTAGAGCTTGCGGCGTTTGCGTGTGCGGAGGGGTTGGGGCAGGAAGGGGATTTTGGGGGCGCTGGGGCGGCGGAGGGGGGGGTCGTGGCGGGAGGCGCAGTAGAAACGCTTGTGGACCACGTAGGTCTCGTGGCGGCTGAAGCGGATGTTGCACGCCTCGCACAGCGTCTTGCTGGGGTCCTCGTCCCCCTCGTCCCCCGCCGAGCTGCCGGGGCTCTGGCTGTCCTCGCTGCATCGCCCCGACCCCCCCTCCGCCTCGGGGGACCCCGCTTTGCCGCTCCCCTCTTCTGCCTTCGCCTCCGGCGCGCCGGCCGGCGGCGTGGCATCCCGGCCGGCGTCCCCGTCCCCCGCCGGCGTCCCCTGCCCGTCGCCTGCCGGGGGGGACAGCAGCGTCCCCGGGGCGGGAGGACCCTTGGGTGCCCCGGGGGGGGCTTTGAGCTTGCGCGCCCCGGGGGGGCTGTCCTCGGCGAGGTGCCGGCTAGAGCAGTAGAGGCGTTTGTGCACGTAGTAGTTGTTGATGTTGTTGAAGGTGATCTCGCACTCGAAGCACGTGGCACCCTTGGGCACCGGCGCGCCGGTGTAGACGGCGGGCGGCACCGCGCCGCCGTGGCCCTGCTTCAGCCGGCTGTGCACCAGCTCCGACATCTTCGCCAGGATCTCCGACGCCTGCGGCACCACCGCGGCTTCGTGGCTGAACACGTACTGGGGTAGGAAGACGGTGCCGCCGGCCGTGCCCGTCCCCGGCTCGCTGGGCACCGGGCTGGAGCCCGGCGTGGGGCTGGCGAGCTCCGACTTGACCTTCGCCGAGGGTAGGCTGCGGGGGGATGAGGTCCGGGAGCAGGCATCGGGGCTGCCGCCCCCCTCCCCGGGGCCGCCGCTTTTTGGTGCCTCCACCTCGCTCACCGGGCTGCCGGCGGGCTCCTCCTTGACGCGGACAGCCTCGCCGGAGGAGGAGGAGGAAGAAGAGGAGGAAGAGGAGGAGGAAGAGGATGACGATGGCCCTTCGCCGTTCTGCGGCGGGGCTGGTGGCGACAGCTTGCCAGCCCTGGCGTCGGGGGGTGAGGCGGGCTGTGCCGGGGGGGGAACGGCGTCGGAACCGGGCGGTGGGGCGGGCAGGGGACCGTGCAGCACCACGTGCTGCGGCAGTGCCGGCAACGCCTCGGGCAGGAACGCCGGCAGGCTGCACTTCCGAAGGGGCACGTTGTTCGTCTGGCTCAGCCCTGCCGAGGGGAAGAGAGGCACCGGCGTTACCCCGACATCCCTGGCACAGGGATGCTCGCCCCGTTCCCCCGCCTCCCTCCTCGCAGCCGGAGCCATTTGGGGCCGTAGCCCTCAGCGGCGACGCCAGGCTCCGCGGCGCGCGTCCCACCGCGGCCCCACGGTACCCACCGGGGGCGAGGGGTTTGGCGGCGGGTAGGGCTGGTCCCGGCGAGAAGACCTCTCCCTTGGAGCCTGGCTGGCATATCATGTGGTTGGTGACCAAGTGGCTGTAGAGGATGTCCCTCGTGGTGGAGATGAAGCCGCAGCTGTGGCAGACGCCTGCGGGGAAGGCGGCGTGGGGCTGAGCGGGCAGGACGGTAGCCGGCGGGGCAGGGGGGGAGACCCGCGGGGAGGGAGGGGGGTCCCCGTCCTCAGGCTGCGCTGGAGGGGAATGGGACAGGGCTGTCCCCGCGGGGACGCCGGGCAGGGCTGACTCACCGTTCAGGGTGTCCGTGTGTACCTTCAGGTGACGCTCGCAGTTGGCTTTCGTGGTGAAGGCGGACAGGCAGATCAGGCAGACGAATGGCCGCTCTCCTGCAGGACAGACGGACGCCTCAGTGCTAAGGGAAGGGGGATGGGGACCGCGGGGACATCCCACGGGGCCGTGCTGGCCAGGAGGGTACCGGCTGCGGGAAGCAGGATGCCCCCTCCCATCTTTACAGGGCTGAGATGGGGAAAGATCTACAAGCGAGCGGCCCCAAACCAGCAACCTAGCTGGGGGAGAACCTCATCTAACTGGTCACCGTGCTGCAGCCCTGCAGCCTCATTGCCCCTCCACCCAGCCGCCTGGGGTCCTCGCACGTGTCCCCAGGCTGCAGCAGTGTGCCGTGCCGTGCCGTACCGCTGTGGCTCCGCATGTGGATCTCCAAGGAGCTGGCGCTGGGGCAGCTCTTCTTGCACTGGGGGAAGGGGCAGACGCGCTCGTTGGGGTACGTCTCCTTGGGCTTCTCCTCCAGGGCGGGCGAGCCGGCGCTCTGCCGGCTGGCGCAGTAGTACATCAGGTGGGCTTGCAGGTTGCGCTCGCTCCGGTACCAGATCCCGCAGTCCTTGCACGGAAAGACGTCCTCTGCGGAGAGGAAGGGACACACATCGCCTGCGTGACGGGCTGGGGACCCCCGGCACGGTCCCGGCCCCGCGGGTTGTACCGCGTGTGTGTGTGTGTCCCCCCTCCCCACGCTGTCCGTCCCCGAGGACTCACTGTTCACCACGGCGGTGGCCAGGATGGCGGCCATGCCGGCTTGCTGCGGCAGCAGCTGAATATCCGAGTGCAGCGCGGCTGGGTACGGCGACTCGCCGGGCTCCGCTTTCACCCCGTGGTGGTTGGGGATGGCCGGCGGCTCTGCCACCACGAAGGCACACACGGCCTCGTCCTCCCGCAGGGCACGCGTCGTCCGGCACCACAGGGCTTCATCTGGAGGTGGCGGGGAGGGGGGGACACACAGTGGTCAGCACCGTGACCACCCCCCCCGGACCCCCATCGTGCTGCTGCCAGCTTGGTTTTGGGTCCTGCTGTCCCCCCGCTTTCTGCCCTCGTCCCCCTTCTCCCCTGGCAGCACCCAGGGTTTGCTCCCGGCCATGGCTGAGCCCCAGCCTGCCTGGAGATGGCGGTGTCTGCCCGTGCCGCAGCGCTGCCTGGCACAGCCCTGCCTGCCAAGGAGGCTGCCGCTCCAATGCTTGCACCCATGCTCGCAGTAATGCTCGCACGGAGTCTTGCACCGATACACGCCGTAACGCTCGCGCCGAGCCTCGCACCCATGCGGTAACGCTCGCACCAGTGGTTCGTGCCCAGTCTTGCACCGATGCAGGTGGCAACGCTTGCGTTGAGACTCACACCGCGTCTCGCCCTAATTGCATGCAAGTAATGCATCAACGCTCGCGCCAACGTTTGCACCAGGGTCTGCACGCTGGGACCCTCCTTCTATCCCCCCCCCGGCAAGCCACACAGCCGGGGAGGGCTGGGACAGGGGACAAGCCCCAGGGACAGCCAGCGGTGGGTCACGGAGGAGGTGGAGGAGCAGACGCTGCCCCAGCAGACGTGGGGGGCCCACGGGGGTGCTGGGATGGTTGGGGGACAGGGACCCCCGGCGGCGGGCTGGGGGCACGGATGGTGCTGGGACGGTTGGGGGACAGGGACCCATTCCTTGGCGGCAGCACCCCTTCCTTCACCCAAGCGCCGAGGTGGCCATCCCCGGCTCCCCCCCGCACCACCCCGAGACCCCTTCTCGGACGCGGGGACGCGTGGCACCGGTACCGACCCTTCCTGTAGATCACGGCGTTGGCGTCGGAATCTCCGGGCACGAGGGGCAGCCGGGACAGCCAGCAGCTCTCGTCCCCCAGCACCAGCGTCACGGGTGGGCTCTGTCAAAGGGCAGGGAGAGGGGGGTGAGCACCGCTCCCCAAAACGGGGCTGGGGTCAGGGTGGGGGGGCTGGCGGTGGCAGGGTCGCGGTTCTCCCTGCTCAGCCTGCACCCGGCTCTGCCTTCCCGCATCTCTAATGAATATTAATGAGCAGAAGGGAGGGGGGGGTGGAAATTAATCTGCCTGATCCTCTGATGGCTGCTGCGGTAACGATATGAAATCTAATTATTCGTCCCAATATTTCTAAACCCTCCAACTCAGCCTGACAGTCGCAGCCGGTTGAGGCCTTATCACCGCCAGGAGCCGAGTGCCGGCAGCGTGATAAACCCCACGCGCACGCGCGTGCAGGCGCTCGCACACGCGTGTGCACGCCCCGGGGGGTGCACAGGCAGAGCCCGCACGCTGCTGCTGCTGCAGGAAAACCCACCCGCCCCTGCCGAAAGCGGGTGGGAAATGGGGCTGGGGGCTTAGGGACCCCCCCCTGCATGGGATGCAGGGATGGGTGCTGCTGGTGGCACATGGGCTGAGCTCCCTTGGGGACCGTGGTGGCCCCTCCATGTCCCGTGCCACGGCTGGGAGGAAGAGGAGGGTCTCTGGCAGAGCTTTTGCAGATTTGCTCCGTGCATGGGGGGACCTCTGGGTGCTCCCAGCACCCCGAAGGCGGTCCCAGCACCCCAGGGTGCCTGCCCTGGCTCCCCTCGGTGGCCCCAGCCTCTGCACCGAGCCCTTCCTTGTTCTCCCTGGAACAAAGAGGTCAGTGTCTCCGCTCTGCACCGGCCCGATAACCATCGGAAACCCTATCTGCTTCGCATCCGCCGGGACGGTGTTATCGGGACGGCCCCATGCCCTCGCTGTCCCCCGCCGTGGGCATCGCCCCAGGGCTGGGCGGCTGCGGGGGGGGGATGTGGGGCAGGGATGGAGTGGGGGGGACAGCCACAGGGCGAGCCAGCACGTGGGGCTCCACTGGCCCTTGGCACCCCCGGGCTGGTGCTGCCAGTGGGTTTGCACACCCTCCCGAGCAAGGCTGGTTTTGGGGGAACCCCATGGGACCAGCTGGGGGCAGACAGGCATCTTCCTCCTCCTCCTTCTCTTCCTCCTCCTCCTCCTCCTCCTCCTCCTCCATCAGTGCACCTTCTCCTTCTCCTCCATCAGTGCAGCAATGGGCACACGCGATGCTCCATGCCACAGAGGCGTTAAAGCCACCCAGTGTTCCCATTTCCCACTAAAACCCCAGGATGGGAAAATCTCCGACAAGGAGATGGACAGCAGAGCCAGGCAGGATTTGGGGGAGACCCCCTGCACCCCCCCCCGCCGCCAGCAACAAAGACGAAGGGACCTGAGGGCGACAGCCCATATCAGGGATGGGGCTGCGATTCCTTCCTCGCTTCCCTGAGCAGAGATAGGGAGGGAGGCGAGCGGTAGAGGAGAGCAGGGCTGGGAATCATCAGCCGGGCTCGATAAGGGAGCTGCTGAAATGGGAGCAAAAATATTTAGACAATAAATGAAGTATCAGAAAAAAGCCGCGCATATCTTTAAGAAATCAATCATCCTGTACCGGGTGTCTGGACACACGGCGCCAACCGGGAGATAGGGAGCCAAACTGGGCAGATAAGGGTTAATCAAGGATTTAATTCGGCAAAGATAAACGGGCCTGAGCTAAAAAAAAAAAAGAAAAAAGCGAGGGAGAGAGGAGGAGGAGGAGGAGGAGGAGGTGGGGATGGAGCCCGGGCGAGATTCTCCGGCCTCGAAGCTCCTGGGCTGGAGCTGCCCATGTGCGACTCGGAGGGGATGCGGTGGGGGGAAGGACGCGGCCGGGATGCGAGGATCCAGCGCCTGCAACCCCCCATGTGCACACGCACACACACGCACACACACATGCACACAGCCCCGCCACATGCACACCCACACACACTCATGCACACCCAGCGTGCGGCCGACGGCGTGCTCCTTCACCGTGGGCTGCAGAGCCCAGGCGCTTTCCAGGCGCAACCGGAATCCCCTGGGAGCAAATTTGGGATGGGGAACCCAGATCCCATCTCCTCCACGAGGACGCACGTGCCACCGAGCAGCCTGCTTGCCTGCAGCCACGGGCGGGAGGGGACGGCCAGTGTCCTGTCCCCCTGCGATGCTCTGATCTCGGGGCGGTGGGCAGCGTACGGCAGGGACACCTCCCGCGCACCCAAACCAGGCGCTTCCCAAGGGGTCGGGAGCTCTGGTAGGGAAAAATCCCTCCCGAACCGACTCCTCTCCCCAAACAACTTGGTTCCTCGGGACTTTCCCCACCAGTCTCCCCGGCAGCCCATGGCAGCATTGCTCCTTACCGTCTCGCTGTGCCCCGGCGATGCCGGTTCGCTGTGGATGCTGCCCTGGAAGGGTCCCCAGGAGAAGCCCTCGGGGAGGCTCCTGCGGGTTCGCACCCGCCTCTCCCCGTCCTGCACGGCCAGATCCAGCTCACCTGCAGGGAGAGACAGGCACAGCATCAGCACCATGCCCTCCCAGCCGGACCCCCGACCCATGGCAGCCCCAGGTCCCTGGGGACGGGGGCACCCACTCGGAGCCGAGAGCTGCCGAGTCCTCCGGGGCTGCGCGTCCACGGTGGGTGGGTGGGATCCGGCCGCTTGCTGGGGGGGTGCAGGCACGGCACGGGGGGTCCGGGCACGGCACGGCGGGAGAGCGGAAGGAGCGTTTCCCATCCCCGCACCCAAAGTCACAGCAGCTTCAGGGCTTAATGGCTTTGATTATCTGATAAGCCTCTGGTTTAATGGGTTAGATAACATGTTAATACGCTATGAAGGCTGCTCTAAAATGTTTTAACTGTGCCTTTGTCTTTCGGAGCGCAGATAAGATGGCAGGTAACCAATACGCAGATGGATGTGCGTCGGCTGCCCCTCGCCACGCGGCGGGAAGGGGCTAGACCCTGCACCCCAAAAAAACAGATGCTCTCAGAGGACAGCGAGCCAAGCACCAGCTAGCCAGCGGGGCACCCGTCTGCAGCCGGGAAGGCTTCTAGCACCCCAGGGTGCTCCAGGGCAGAAGTGGGGTTCCCCCTACCCCCATGCCAGGGAAAAGAGCCCCCCTAAAGCCACGTGCCTGGAGCCCCATCCTTCGAGGGCACCGTGGCAGATGCAGCCAGTGCCCGGGTCCCGTGGGCGGGGAGGAGGCTGCGCTCGTTCAAAGGCAAAATTGCTTTCAGAGCTGGGAGCGCGGGGAGGATAAAGCGATCCCATGGCTGCGGAGATTGAAATCTGATGTGTTTATTAGCCGGGCTGACATCTGGATCCTCTCAGCACTGGGGTAAGTTAAGGTGAGCGACTGGAAGCCCTGGGTGGTGAGCATGGGATTGGCGGCACCCGCGATCGCCCGCATCCCACCGTCACCCGCGGGTCCCCTCCATCCACCGAAGAAGCCCCATGCCGCTGGGACCGTGGCTCCGAGCACGTCCCCGGGGCAGCAGCCGGCGTCCCTTGGCAAAACCAGCCAGGAGGCTGGCTGGAGAAAAGGTCTGTGAAGGCGTCAAAGGTCCCTGAGATCTTTGGGGTCACCAGGCTGGTCCCCAGCCTCCAGCACGTGCCGGCGAACGGAGAGATGTGCTCTGCCCGCAGACTCCTCTGCCCTGCCGGGGTGCAGGCAGGGCTGCCTGCCTTCCCCTTTCTGGCAGCACCTCCTGCCCGCGGTGCCTCGGTGCCTTTGACCCAGGAGCCCTCGGCGCTGGCTTGGAGCCAGCACCCTCAGAAAGCCGCCCCGGCCGTGGGGATCCTGGCTTTGTCTTTCTAGCTGGGATTTCATCCTCAGCAAAGAGGTTTTTGGGAGTGAGCACGGTGCTGGCATCCCCCTGCCCGTGCCCCCGCTGGTTCCATCTCAGGACAGGGAGAAGGACGGCAGAAGGCTGGGGCCTTTGAGGAGCCGATGGGATTTATTCCCTGGCACAAACCGATGCCAAGGAGGGGCAGCAGCAGCCCCTCGCCCGGCTGGTCCCTCCCATGAAAGCCCCAGGGGGGGCAGGCAGGGAGCAGAGCCGCTGGGCAGGATGCGGCCATCAGCATGGCCTCGGGGCTGAGCGGAACCCTTGCACGGTGCACGTCTCTCCACATTTCCAACGCCCGGCTCCTGGCTGACTCCCGACATGCTGCCAGGGTGCCGGGCTCCCTCCGGCCCCTCCATCGCGGTCCCACCATCCCCAGGTCACCGGTCCTCGTCCCTCCGGCTCTGGGGAGGGGACAGCAAACCCCCAAATCCCCAGGAGAACCCCAACAGTGGTGGCTCCCCTCTAGCTTTGCCATCCCGTATAGCCTGGCTGCTTTTGGGGAACGGAGCCCAACCGCCACCTCCCCCCACCCCATGCCCCCCCTTTTTTGTCCCCCCTTCCCCCCCGTCTCACTGGTAATCAGCGGCGTTTGGGTCAGGAGACCATGTCTCTGAGATAAGAGCGTTCGCCTGACACTTCCCATGTCAGAGCACTTCATCTTCTGTGTATCAATCCCCAGCAGAGAAAACACGCAGGCGCTGATAAAGAGAAAACCGTTCCAGACAGGGGGACAAAAATAGTGTTGCCGGAGCTGGCCCCGCTCCCCGTCAGCGCCTGATGGCCACGGCACCGGCCGGTGACCCAAGCCACCAGTGTCACCCCAAAAACTGGGCGGTGGTGAACCCCCGGTGCTGAGCGGTTCTCCGTCTGGATGGGCGTCCCTGTGCCCGGCCAGGGATGCTGCCGGAGCCCCTGCGGTACCCGCCTGCACCCACGTTGATACGGCCAGAAAAAAGAGGAGGAAAATGGTGATTTCCAAATAAAACACGCGGCAACGCTGCGCTGCTTCCCTGCCACGGGGGAAACGGTGCCGAGCTGGGATGGGGCAAACTGGGAGATGCTGTGTGTTCACCTTGTCTGGGCTTTGAGAACAAAGCCCAAAGCGAGCGAGCAAGCCGTGTCCCCACGCGGGGACAACCACGCAGCGGGGAGCGAGCCCCATCCCTGCGCTCTGACGGCGCCGGATTCGGCCACATCACTCCGCCTGCAACCTAGGGAGGCTGGGAAAAGCCGACACCAGCCCGTGGGGTGTCCCGGGTGACCCCCCCAGCAGCCTCCCCGGCGAGCGGCGAGGAGCAAAGTCCACGGGCGCGGGCCCCCTTCCCACGGGATCCCCCCCGGCAGGTGAACACCACCCTGGGTATCTCATCTGGCCATCGGTCCCTGGCCAGGCGGTGCCCCGCCGTTATCGCGGGAGGGTTTATCTCCCAGATCATTAACCAAATTGGGCAGGGACCCGACTGTTTGCTTTGGGTCCCAAAGAAAGGAAGGAGGAGAAAAAGCCCCCGGCGAGCTGGGTGCACCTGCTCGGCGCAGCACGGACCCCGGTCCTCTGCCCGCTGCCAAAATACGGGGTGCCGGGGCTGCTCCCTGCCCCCCAGGACTGACAGCACCTGCTCGCCCGGTGCTGCGCCTCGGCTTATCTCCCCATCGAGAGATTTCAAAGAAATAGGCTGAGCTGTGCCGGAGAGCCAAGATTAATCCTCTCATCACACTGCGGCCACGTATCGGGCAATCAATGGCTGAGAAGGCACGGCTGGCACCTGAGTCCCTGGGGACCTGGGGGTCCCGGGTGGGCGTATGGGCAAGGATGAAGCCTGCGGGGGTGCACAGTGCTGGTGAGGCATCACCGCGCAACACGGCTGCATCTTCCTCCAGCACGGGGTGAACGCAGGACCGGGATGCGATAAAGATGAACTTCTGCAAGAGCCCATCTGCAAGGCGACCCACAGCATCCTTACGGCCAGGGAAATAAATAGCATCTCCTTGCCCCAACCGCATCTGTGTGACTTTAATCAAATCCGAATGAACCCGCTCTGCCCCTCAGTGGGGATCCGGGCTCGGAGGTCCCCGCAGTGTTTGCAGCTGCCTGGATACTATCTGGATAAATACCGCTATCGGGGTGTCACGGGACCGCATCCCAGCATCAGCCGCACCGCATGCCACTCCTATTAATACAGCGCTTTACGCCCGGCCCCGGGGGCTGCCAGCCCTGGGGGGCCACAACACCAGGTATGGCGCCTGCATGAGCCCTGGTGATGCAGAGCCTGGGAGAACGGGGATGAACTGGTGGTCTCTGTTCCCATCCCAGCACGTGCGCAATGTCCCCATGGCACAGGAACCCCCAAGAAGGAGGGAGGATGGATCCATCCATCCATCCATCCATCCATCGGTACTCAAGCTCCCATGGCTCTCCCGCTCCCGCCCGGGCAAATCCAAGCTGGAGAAGCCCAGGCTCCCCCGGCAGCCCCGGTCCCGCCGCACGCCCCAGCTGCTGTTTTTAGAAGCGGCGAGTGCACGGCGGAAGGAATAAATCCTGACAACTCAACTAGTGAAATGATGTGATGGCACCGCTCCGATAAGATGGAGGGAGCCGATTGGGAAGAGTCTTAAGCTGTGAACACGCAGCATCTCCACTCTTCACCTCCGCTCACAAAGGGAAATCTCTCCAAAGGGGCTAAGGAGATTATCCCGGCTTTGCCGTCCCGGGTGCTCGAGTAATCAGGGCAGCCTTGGGGACGACAAAGGAGCGAGGAGGGTTTAAATTCGAGCCTTGCTGGGCTGCGCCTGCTTGGGCTCAGCCTGGGGCTGCTCTGGCCGAGCTGCCGCAGACCGAGTGGGGACGGTCGTGGGAGAGCCGGGCTGCTGCTGGTTCTGCCTCCCCGGCTTTGGGGTGCAGCGGGGAACCCCGCTGCCCTGGCAGTACAGGAGCTGAGGAGAGATTTCTGCCCTTATCGCTCCTGCCCATCGTTTGCAATTTATTGATTTTTTTTTTTTTTTTTTGACAGAGTACAAAAGCAAATCTTTATCGGGCTGAACCCTGCCCCCGGTTAATGGAGGAGCTGTGACCTACCCCGGGGAGAGCAAAACCAGCACTTCCCGGCATGCAGAGGGGGGGGCCGGGGAGGGAAGCGTTGGCACCCAGGAGGTGCTGCACCCCAAAAGGGCCGGGAACCCCGCTCACCAGCTGTGGTGCACAGCTGGCAGGCGCTGGCAGCAGGGCGGTCACTGGCCGTGCCACGCGTTGCCCAGGGAATTGCCCTTCCCGACACCCCACGTAAGCCGGGGTGCCCTGCCCCAGCAGGATGCGTCCCGATAAGCCTCCCCGGGACGTTTGCATGCGGGGTGTTGCTGCACCTTACTGGGATGTGGCCCTGGGGGGGGGGGGGGGGGTCCCTGTCCCCAAGGGGTCCCCATCCCAAGGCTGGGGTCCCCATCCCAGGAAATAAATGGGAGCTGCGCCCACAGGGATGGGGACAGGAATAAACACTGGGAATAACATCAGAAAGTGCTCAGCTAGGATGGGAAGGAGGAAAACTTCCCGGCTCTCCCTGGGCTGTCAGGGGGTGGCTGGACCCCTGTGCCAGGGACCCCCTGTCCCTGCTCTGTCCCCACTCATGGGGCTGCTGGGACCCCCTGGCGCTGCCCGGGCTGGTGCCAGGCAGCGGGTAGGGGTGCACTGGAGGGGGGGCAGGAAACCAGACGGGGAGGGGGGAGGAAGGGGAGAAAAGGGGCCCCCGGAGCCGATGCAGAGGGTAGATATCCCCTCCGGAAAAAGAGGAGGGGACCGCATGGGGGGGGGCACTGCCGCAGAGCCTGCCTGCAGGGAGGGGGAGGGAGGGCCCCCGGGGGGGCAGCACCCAGATGGAGCGGGGGGTGGGAGCTCGGCTTCGCACCAAACCCCCCAAAACCCACCGGTTCTCAGATCCAGCCCAGGGCAGAGCGGCAAGGCAGTAGTGATTGACAGCTGTCAGTCACCGGGAGCCTGGCAGCATCGCCCTCAGGGCTCTCACCCCAAGCGTGCAAGACGTTTTTCTCCTTCCCAAGGGAAAATGGAAGGGAGGATGGGGATAGAGGCGGGGGATGCTGCCTGCACCTCTCAACACTCTCCCGGTGCTGCCCGACGCAGCGGTGTCCCTGCTAGGCTGTGGGAAAGACTGGTCGGGGTGTCCCCCCACCTCAGCACTGTCCCCAAACCAGCCTGAGCATCCCTCCACCCCAGCAGTGTCCCCAAACTAGTCAGAGCATCCTTCCACTCAGCAATGTCCCCAAACTGGTCTGAGCATCCCTTCAGCCCATCAAGGTCCCCAAACCGGTCTGAGCATCCCTTCAGCCCATCAAGGTCCCCAAACCGGTCTGAGCATCCCTTCAGCCCATCAATGTCCCCAAACTGTCCTGAGCATCCCTCCACCCTGCAGTGTCCCCAGACAGAGGCCGAACAGATAGCAGGGACCTGCGGGTACAGACCCCAGCAGGGATGGGGTCCCCTTTGAAACCCCCAATCCAGGACAGATGCCACCACCTCTGCTGGGACCTTCCCCATCCTGATGCCAAACATCCCGCTGCCTTCGGTGCCAGCACGCGGCTTTGCCGGACACAAGCCAGGCAGGGGGGTTTCAGGGCCCTGGGGGACCCCCCAACTGTCAGGGGTGCTACTTCCCTGAACCCCAACTTCTCCCCATCCCCCAGCAATCTAACACATACAAAACTATCTGCCCCTCAGCCCGGCTCCCAGCGATAAAAAGAAATAGCTGGAATAATTTTTCCCACCCACACATACCAGGGTGGAGGGGAAGGGGGAGCGATGCGGCAAGGGGCTGGCCATCCGTCCCTCCTCATCGTGTCCTGCTCGCCCCGATAATAAACCTTGAGGTTTGCAGACAAACTCCGGGCAGCTGGAGATTATTCAGGCAGGAGTCATGGCGCAGATAAACACAACCGAAGGCGAGCGGGAGGCAAAGGGGAAGGGGGAGGCGGCCGGGGGAAAGGCAATATAAAAAAAGTTTGCAGTTTTAATTAGATGCACCAAAAATATAAGAAGTTGCTCTGTCCCATCCTGATACCCCACATGCAGGAGTGGTGGCGAGGATGGATTTGGGGTTCATGGCTGGTCTTGGGAGAGGTGGACCTGTGCCATGCTCTGTAATTAACCCAGAGCCATCGTTACCACCTGGGAGCAATTAAATAAACCCTGAACAGATGAGCCGGCAGCGGGGGTTGGGGGCTCAGCGAGGTGGAAATCTTGGTGGGGACAGCCAAGCCGAAGTAGCAAAGGGGGTGAGGAACCCCCTGGGAGTAACCGCTACTCTTTTGGGGAGGGTGGGGGGACATGGCTGCAGGGGACAAGGCAAAAGCCACCCTCGGTTTGGCTCCATCTGCTCCATCCCTTGCCTATCGGTGGCCTGGCAGTGTCCCCACAGTGACAAAAGCAAAAAGCTTCATCCTACCTTGCAGAAAGGTGAGCGCTGACCGGGCTTCCCAGGGGCTGCAGCCTCCGGGCAGCTCCCTGCGGGGATTCTCTAGTGTCTCGTACTGTGGTTGAGCAGCTTGTCCCTCAGCGGGGCTCTGCTCTCCTCCATTCCTCTGTCCCAACACCACGTTCGTGATATTTGTTGGAGCTTTTCACCTTACCCCTCTGGGAAAATTGGCCAGACTTAGTGAGGGTGGCCGGGCAGCAATGGGGCAGGAGAGGACAGCCCTGGGAGGGGAGCTGGAGGCTGTGGGTGCTCCCAAAAGTCTCCGCTACTGGCCCCGCTCCAGAGCAAACAAAAATGAATAGGAAAGATGGAAACCTGGGGCACGGCAGAGAGCTGCTGGCGGGGCTGTGGGGAAGGGTTTGGGGGAATTTGGGGTGGTTTGGGGGAATTGGGGAGGATGCGCATCCCCTCTCCGGACCCACCAGAGGATGAAGTGGTTGGCACGAGTGGGCACGAAGCACGGCCACGCTCCATCCCGAGATCCCATCGGGAAGCAGAACCGAGTCGGGGCGTCCCAGCACCCCGGCCGAAGGGGCAGCACATCTGTAAAGGTTCCCAAGTCAAGGATTACAGCCTCCAGCTCCCAGGGATTTGCACATCAGCTGGGCGAGCGGCAGCCCCCTCCAGCAAACAAGGTCATTTCAAAGATAAAACAAAATACTCCTTCTCCCTCGCCGGCATGCGGGGCCGAGGAGCCCCAAGGTGAGGTCCCGGCATGCCACGTCCCCACGCTGCCAAGCCTCCGGCACGGCAGCAATTTTGGAGACCCAGAGGGTAAAGCCATAGGGGGGGGCTTAGCCCCGTAGCCCCCCAGAAAGGGCCAGGGGAAGGTGAGAAGCCCACAGGGCACGAACAAAGGCGCCCGGAGCCATCTGCTTGCCCCCCCCCCATCCCGTGCCGCATCTTCGCGGCTGCCATTGCTGACATACGGCGGATCCTGCCAGATAAAAAAGAAAATTCAGGCTGCTCAGAGTTTCCCTTTTCGCCAGCTCCATCCCTGATAAGTGCAGAGCCTGCAGAGCGCCTGATAGACGGGCTATCGCGGCGGTTGGTGCGAAAGGAACACCCTATCGCTGCAGCATCGCCGGACCGCCATCAACTCCCAGCCACACAGAAATTAATACCACTCCAATTACCAGAATAGAGATGGGCTGGGAGAAGGCGATAATAAAATCTCTTTTACATAAAGAATGCAAATAACCCGCTCCGCCGAGGGAAGGTGGGGGGGTGAAGGGGAGGCATGGCCAGAGCCGAGGCTTCGTGGCCCCTTTTGGGGAGCCCGTGGTCGACGGTCCTGCTGGGATACGGGGCTCCGCGGTGCCGTGACCCCCGGGATACTGGGACGCCCGTGGGTTTGGCATCGCAGCCCCCTCCTGCCCTACACCGGGATGCCAGCCCAGGAGCCGGGGGCAAAGGGCTGGGGAGCAGATAAGGAGGAGCCGGGGGTGGCCTCGCAGCTCCTTCCTGGCCGGCACGCAGGAAGGGCTGGGATATCAGCGGGACTGGCGAGAGCTTCCCCTCGGATGGGGCGGGAAGGGGGAGCGGAGCCACGGCTCCCCACTGCACCGTGGGGATTTTGGCAGCTGCGGGAGCACGTGCGCTGCCGGCCGGCATTTCCCAGGGCTTCTCCATCGCCCAGCTCACGCGGGAGGCTGGCGGCTTTGGGGAAACGCGGGGATCCCCCCCGCCGTTGCATCCATCACAGAAGGGCGATCGCTGTCCCACATCACGGTCACCCCTTCCCATCACGCGCTGCTCCGAAACCAAATACACCGGCATCGCCTAGCCGGGAGGTCCCCTGGGAACAGGGTGGGGGCTGGCAGCACGAAGGGGGCCCGAAATACGGCACATCCACCCTTGGAGGTCTCAGTTCCCCATCCCGGACCCACCTCTGTCCACTCGCCGGGTGCCGTCCCCAGCGGACGGGCGCCCGCAAACCCAATCTGGGCGGCGGAACCCCGACCGTAACCCCATCGGCGGGTCGGTTTGGAGATAGCAGGGTGATAGGGCGCGGGGTACCCACACGGCACGCCTGGCCTCGCCAGGCTGCCAGGGCGCTGGCGGCCCCGGCGCGGAGATGCCGAGGGGGAGATAGACAGCTGTATTTGCTCCTTGGGGTTTTGATAACCATCGCGAAACCGCTCGAGCGTCGCTCTTGTGGTTGCCAGGATGTTTGCAAAGTGCCCTCGCGAGCACGGGGTGATGCAGGATGGGGTCCAAACCTGCCCTGCGCCGGGGAGCGCGATGCCAGCCATGGTGCCGGCATCCCCGCTGCTCCCGGCTCGGTTTTTACCACCCCAATGGCAGCCTGGGGACGTGGGGGACCACAGTCATCATCTCTTATCTCCTCTCTCAGTAGAAATGCTGGTATTTGCAGCCTGCCCAGCTCCCAGTGCTCCCAGTCCTCCTCATACTGGTTTTTGCAAGAGGTGGCGAATGCCTGGGGGCTGCTCCGGCTGCTCCAGCCCGCGGTCCAGCCAGGACGGAGTGGGATGACCAGCCACACATCGGGGACTCACCTGGCCCGTTCCAGGTGTCCAGCTCCTGTGGGTTTTCTCCGGGATCCGGCTTCTCCGGCTCCTTTGGACTCTCCGGGGTGTCTCTGGACTCTGTAGCAGGAGAGGGAAGGCAGCAGGTCACGTGCAGGGAATTTCAGAGGCAGCATCCCACGGGGGTCAGGACCAGTGGACCGGTGACACCCTGGGGCCAGGATGTGCGTGGGAAGGGGATTCACTCTTGAGGATGAGCAGGGGCGGGGGGGTCCCCTCAAAATCCCTGTGTCCCTCAAAATCCCACTGCCCAGCTGTGGGGTCCCCTGCGCCCCACGGGATGACCCGTAAGGACAGCCAAGCCCACCCACTCATCCTCCCTGGGGATTTCCCGAGCCATCCCTGGGTGGGCACCCACCTCCCACCCCCAAAGCCCCCTGCATCTCTCCCATCCCACCACGGGCCCCCACGTCGCCCGGTTCAGCCCCCTCCCATCACGGCTCTATTTGTGGCGTATTCATAGCAACTTGATAACAATTATTTTCTCCATTAACTGCTGCTGGAGATGCAGCTGATAAAGCCTATCTGCATATGACAGTGTGGAAGATTAGCGCCCAAAGTACATGTTTGCCTTGGCGTCCCGGGCGGATAACCAGCGCGGAGCCCAATCGATCGGCGCCAGAGCGAACACCCAGGGGTGACGTCACCGGCATTGGAGATTATTAATACAGGTGATAAGCAGAATGATTAACATCAAATAAATCAATCACCGGGTATAAAAGTCCTATTATTTTTGGCTATAAATCAAAGTGCCTGGCATATCGATTTTTATCCATCGTGCTGAAAGCTTTAGTGGCCGTTATTGCTGCTCGGCGTTATCTCTGCTATCACCTTTTTATCGAGGCAGGCTAGTGCCAGGTGCAGCTCCGCGCCCGGGCTCCCGGCTCCCTCGCCCCCAGCCCGGCTCCCCCATCAGATAAGAGCCGCTCGCTTCTCCCTGCTGCCGAGCAAAGTTTGCCGGCGAGCCCTCCCTGCTCCGGCTATTGGGGTGCTGGCGTGGGTCCCCCCCCCGCTTTCCTGGTGCATCACGGGTTGGCTCCCGTGGTTTTGGGGGAACGCGTTGCTTCCCGGGGACTGGCCGGCTCCATTAGCCGGCGCAGCCTTGCCCCGCTGCGGTTATCTCGAAGGGCACTGCAAACATTAACTGATTAGGATTTGCCCCCACCTCCACAGGAAGGAACTCAAAGGATATCTGGGGACTGTTTCAGCCCAGCCCTGAAACGCAGCCGCCTCTGGGGTGGGGCATGGCACGGCACGGCACGGCGCGGCACGCAGCAACGGCCACGTCCCCTTACTCCCATCCGTGGCGCTGCCAGTGCCAGCGCTTGGGGCCTCGGTGGCTGCTTTGCGCCCTGGGGAGTCACTTTGCACCCCAAGGGGTCACTTTGCACCCTGAGGGGTCACTTTGCATCCTGGGGGGAGTCACTTTGCACCCCAAGGGGTCACTCTGCAACCCAAGGGGTCACTTTGTACCCCAAGGGGTCACTTTGCATCCCAGGGAGGGGGTCACTTTGCACCCCAAGGGGTCACTTTGCATCCTGGGGGGAGTCACTTTGCACCGCAAGGGGTCACTTTGCACCCTGAGTGGAGTCACTCTGCGCCCCAGGGAGGGGGTCACTTTGCACCCTAAGGGGTCACTTTGCATCCTGAGGGGAGTCACTTTGCACCCCAAGGGGTCACTCTGCATCCTGGGGGGAGTCACTTTGCACCCCAAGGGGAGTCACTCTGCACCCCAAGGGGTCACTTTGCATCCCACGGGGAGTCACTCTGCACCCCAAGGGGTCACTTTGCATCCTGGGGGGAGTCACTTTGCACCCCAAGGGGTCACTCTGCACCCCGAGGGGTCACTCTGCATCCTGGGGGGGGAGTCACTCTGCACCCCAAGGGGTCACTTTGCACCCTAAGGGGTCACTTTGCATCCTGAGGGGAGTCACTTTGCACCCCAAGGGGTCACCCTGCATCCTGGGGGGAGTCACTTTGCACCCCAAGGGGTCACTTTGCACCCTGAGTGGAGTCACTCTGCACCCCAGGGAGGGGGTCACTTTGCACCCTAAGGGGTCACTTTGCATCCTGAGGGGAGTCACTCTGCACCCCAAGGGGTCACTCTGCATCCTGGGGGGAGTCACTCTGCATCCTGGGGGGGAGTCACTTTGCATCCCAGGGACGGGGTCATTTTGCACCCCCACATCCCTCCGCTGTCACCAGTGGCTCAGCGCCGCGGCAGGTGAAAGGTGCTGAAACGGATACAGGGTGACGGTGCTCATTAGCAGCCCTCGCGGCGAGCAACCCGCCTCCGGTTTCCAGCAGCCCCCCCCGGCACGCCGTTGCCCCCCGGCCAAGCCGAGATTGCTCCTGCCCATGCCGGCCGTGGGGATCCCCTCTGTGCCGGGGAGCATCCTCGCTCCTGGCCCATTGCTCGTCGTCACCCCGGGACTGGGCTGCCACCAGTGGGTCCCACCGCTGGCCGGAGGGTGCCCGGAGGGATGGAGCACCCCAGAAAGACCGGGGAGGTCTCACTTAACCGACAGCCCAACCCTCGACGGGCGCGCGGGATACTTCGTTTTGCTAATTAACGCCACGCACCAACAGCGGAGACGATGCTCAGGATGCCGGCGTGCCCGGCAGGTTGCTCCAGTGGCAGAGCCCGTCCCCGTGGCGAGGGGACACCACGGGCAGCCCCCCGACATCGCGGCGAGGCTCACCTTCGCTGCCGGGGGGGCTGGAGCTGTCACGCTCGGCAGAGCCCTCGCAGTCCGAGGCGGCCCCTTCCCTCTCCGAGGGGCTCTTCTCCCCTGCCGGGCCATCCTCGCCTTCCTCCATCGCTGCCAGGGAACCTGCCGAAACACGAGGGGGTGGTTAGCGGGGGTGAACCAGAGGGGAGAAAAAAACCCCAGTGGGTTTTCCCAGTTGGGAAATGTAGGATGCTGGTGCCTCGGGGGCTGGCAAAGGGTCCTTTCCCTGACCCACCGTGGGCACGGGGTCCGGAGGAGATGCCCTGTAGCTCTGCACCCCACGGGAAGGGAAACCCCCTCCCCACATCTTCCTGGGGTCCCTTGTCCCCTTGCAGAGCGGGGGGGGGTTTACAGAGTTACCCGCCTTGCTCCAGGGTGTCCCCCGAGGGATGCCCGGTTCCCCCCCCAGACATTGTGGGGAACGAACCCCACACCTGCCTGGGAATCGAGTGGGGTCCCCACGTATCAGGGGCACACGGCTGCGGCACGGCGAGGTGCCCAGCCTGCCACACCGCTCACCCACTCTTCCCACCCAAACCTCCCCCCCGACCCCCTGGCACCTGCCCCGAATGGGACCCCCAGGGACTGTGTCGTGTGTCCCGTCCCCCCCCCCCCCCCCCCCCAGTTCCCAGCACCCTTTGTCTGATGGGGGACCCATAACACAGCCCCCCACCATACCCACAGCCCCGGATTAAGGGGGATGCTGCAGTGGGGACACCGGGTGCAAGCAGGGTGCATGTGGGGGGACACCCCAGCAGCCCCCCCCCCCCAAAAAAACCAGCCCTGCCGGCCCACGCTGCCATTCCCATGGCAACGCAGCATCCCTATCCGCGCCAAAAATCAAGAAAGAAAGGAAGAGCGGTGCACGTGGCTCGTGCCGCACGAAGCCGCGCCGGGGGCTGCCCAGTGTCCCATCCGGCACGCGGGCAGGGGGAACGGTGCGGTGACAAACCGTCTGCAGACCTCAGCTGCTCTCTGTGACTCCAGGCATGTATATTTACAGCAGGAGAACAAAGAGCCCATAATCTATACAAAGCAGACAACAATGAGCGTGAATAAAGAGGCTGCGGGAGAAGGGAAGGCAATTTATTCTAATTCTGCTAATTTCAGTTCCAGCACAATTAAAAAGGCTCTGATAATATTCAGAAACAATCGCCAGCTAACAAATCGTTTCTCTCGCTGTAAATGAAACATTGTTAGGCTAATTTCTTCTTTCACGCCTTCACGGCTCTTGGGCTTCTGATAAAGTTAACCCGACTCTCGCCTGCTCCGTGGCTTGGCACCTCCAGCCTGGCCGGGGAGGGATGGACAGAGCCGGGGAGGGATGGACAGAGCCGGGGAGGGATGGACGGGGCTGGGACCGCACGTGGCACCCACCCAGGGGTGCCCAGACCACCCGCATCCTACCCCAAAACACCAAGCCCTGGCCAGGAGGGAGATGGGGATGCCCCGCATAAGTGTATAAAAATTGTATAAAAGCCGGCGTTTGGGGACCGCGGCGTCACCGAATGCCTATGGGGATGATGGGTGGCCGGCAGCATCCCAGCACCATGTCACCGTGGTCCCTGGATGCATCCCCGCACCCAGCCCCGTCCCATTGCAGCATCCCGCTCCCAGCGCACCCGCCTGTCCCCAGGGGATGCTCTGGCCCTGGCGCTGCCGGCTGTGTGGGTGAAATGAACTACTGGATAGCTTAAAAAAAAAAAAAAAAAAAGGGAAAAAAGGAAAAAAAAAAGCGAGGGAGAGGGAGCGTGGAGCAGGGAGCGGAGCGTCACTTCTCCGGGATTGCTGGAAGCCCTGCACAGTTATCACCGCACACAGCCTCCCTCGGCTTGCCTGATCTGTCTATTCTTCATTAAGCAAATACGCTGAAATGGAAATGAAAACATAATAGCTATTTGATTTTCGGCGAGATATTTTGCATATTGGTTCAGTGCTGATAGTGGAATTTCATCAACTCCCTTTTTTCATGCTTTAAAACTGAATTACTGAGGCTGGCTTTACAGAGAGGGGAAGAGCCAAAAAATGCTCCCTTCCAAGATACTCCGCTTCGACGATTAACTCTGCTCCCTCCCTACTTCTCCCTCTTTTTTTTTTTTTTTTTGATAACAAGGAAGGATTTCTTTTTTTTTTTCTCCTCCCCCCCCCCCTTTTTTTAAAAAAAATTACAGCGATAGTAAAAACTTGCAGGAAGCGAAGGCAACGTGCCCATGTCACCTGTGTGCAGGTTGGGGACGTGGGTCCGGGCGGGCATGAGGGTCGTTATTCCCAGGGCTTTGCCAGCGGTAGGAAAACCCATTGTTACCCAGGTAATGATTTGATCATTTCACTCAAATTAAGGTTCTCCCAGCATAGGAACAATAAACCTTTTCTTGGTTCTTTGCGCTTAGCCGATAAATTAAATAAAAGGAAAAAATAATACAGAAAGTAAAAAAGGAGCAGGGACTTCTCACAGGCTGCCAAGAGCGAGACCCTGGACGCTCCAAAAGCCGGCACACAGACAAGAGCAAAGCGATAAGAGGCCTCGATAACAGATAGAAAATAGCAACAGCCCCAGACTTTCCACCGGCTCTGGAGCAGGGAGGAGGAGGAGGAGGAGGAGGAGGAGGAGGAGAAAAGGAGGAGGAGGAGGAGGAGGAGTCCCCGTGGTGGAAAGCGGGTCCTGGATCGAAAACACGTGCAGGCTGGGGGCAACCTGCCTTCGCTGTCTGGCGTTCATCGGCACACATCCAACTCCAAAAAACTTATTATTTTTCAAAATAAAGAGGCTGGGCAGCTGGTGAGCCCAAGGGGAGGCTCCGGGAGCGAGGGCCAGAGCTTCATACCCCAAAACTCGTCTACAGACACCTCGATGCTCGTGGTGCAGCGAGTTCCCGGGGGTGCTCGGCTCCGGGGTGTCACCCCCCCCAGGGCCGGGGGGACGCGGGGGACATCCCCAGCTCCACCAGGGTCGGCGGGACCACGCGGGCAGGACGACGGAGGCTCCTTTCTTCATCCTTCCACCTCCTCCTCATCCCCATGCTGGCCCTCAATCCATCTTCCAATTAAAAATAAACCAGAAAAACAACAGCAATAAACCAGTCAAACCCAAAGCAGCCGGGTGAGGCTCCCCACCAGCGCTGCGTGATGCTCATCCATCACATCGCGATCGAGATGTGGGGAATCCGGCTCAGGCATCGCCTCCTTTATGCTGCCCCTAAACCGCCTTATTTTCCCCCGGATTTTGCAGCCACAAGCGAAGGGCTGCAGGAGCGGGCACGGGGGGCTGGTATTCCCCAGGAAAGATGCCCTCGGAGAGGGTTGCAGCCACTCCTGATCCTTCCTTGCACCAGCTGCAAAACCAACTCCGGTGATTCGGTGGAGACGGGCACAGCCCGGGGATTCCCCAGGGTCTCGTAGCAGGGTTGTGCCCTGCAGCAAGTAACACCCAAAGAGCAAGCTGGGCTGCAAATCCAAAAACCACCGGTATCTGATGGGACACCAGCCTGCCTCTTCTCACCCAATTTTTTCCCCAGTATGTATTAATGTTTGCTTTTACTGACGACCTCGGATGCCCTCGAGCCTGTTCCCTGGGGATTGGGGATGCCAAGCGCCATGGCTGAGGCCAAACGAGGTTTTGGTGGCCGGGAAATGATGCTGGTGCTCAGAGATCACGTTAACCAGTGGGTTATTTTTTCCCCATCCTTTGGTTGATGCTGCTGGGATCCAGCATTAAATTGCAATGCTCTCCAAGAACGGAGGTCCGAGGCGGGCGAGACCCCCCGCCTCGGACCCCCGTTTTGGAGTAAAACATACCTTTTTGAGCATAAATCAACCCTTTCCCCTATCAGCCCAGCTGCAGCATCCCAGGGCTGGGCTCCCCCCGCAGATATTGGCACATTAAATATCAGCCCCATGCATGGAGCAGATAGCAGTTGGGGCCAGCCCCCGCCCCAGCGGTACCTATCTCTAATTCGGGGCCCTTCTCCATCACCCCCAGATAAAACTCACCCTGACCCTTCCTGCGGTGCCCTGTGTTAAAAGGGCAAGGAAAAAAAAAAAAAAGATGTCTGGGGAGCTGGTAGGTGGAGGAGGGGATTTATAATGTATTTGTAATAATTTATTATTAAATTATGCCTAATTTATCCAGGAGGGGAATGAAGGATAGTGGGGAATGAAGGTGGTGGGAGATGCTATGATTGCTGGTGGGACGCTGCAATTGCTTGCGGGAGAAGATGCTGTGATTGCTTGGGGGGAGTTTATAATAATTTATAATTAAATTTATAAAGTATTTAGACCTGATTTATCCAGGAGGGGAATGAAGGATAGTGGGGGATGCTGTGATTGCTTATGGGGGGTATTTATAATAATTTATTATTAAATTTATGAAGTATTTAGGCCTAATTTTTCCAGAAGGGGAATAAAGGATAGTGGGGGAATAGAGGCGGTGGGGGATGCTGTGACTGCTGATGGGGGTTATTATAATAATTTATTATTAAATTTATAATGTATTGAGGCCCGATTTATCTAGGAGGGGAATGAAGCATAGTGGGGGAATGAAGGTGGTGGGGGATGCTGTGATTTCTCACGGTGGGGGAGGATGCTGCTGCGAGTGCTCACAGGGGGATGCTGCAATTACTGACGGGGGAGATGCTCACGTCTGGACCCCGCAGCATCCCGACCACCGCAAAAAACACACCCGGGCTGGCATCCCCGTCCCGGCGATGCGAAACACCCCATCCATCCACCTGTGGGGTGCAGCACCCCGAGCATCCCTTCCCGATCCGGAGCAGCTCTGCTCCGGGGGGAGCCCCTGATTGTAACCGTCGGGGAAGAAAAGAGCCGGGGAGAAGCAGAGCCTGAGAAAAAGCAGCCCTGCTGATAGGGGAGAGATTGGTTTCAGCCGGAGCTGCTCCCCCTGCCAAGTCCATATCCTATCTGCGCGGGGTGCAGTTACTTAACATTCATCACCGCCTGAACTCTGTAACTTTATCAGCGGCCGAGCATGGCGCCATCGCCGAGCCCAGCCATTCCCGGCGCTCAGATAGGGCCGATAAACCGCTGATAGATTACAGGAGATTGTTTCACTTCAGGGGCCGCGATTACTAATACTAATAGCGAGAGAGCCCGCATCATATCAAACAGCAGCTGGGGGGGGGGGGGGGGGGAAGGAACGGGCCGCGGCGGGCACGGGAAAATAATGAGAAAGAAAATACAGGGACAATGACAATGAAGTGACTTTACGTTTCAGATGGGGTCGATAACGCCCTGATAGATTTTTAAGAGAGGAGAGAGTCTAATAGAGCCGTCCCCGTCCCCGGCACATCAGATGGATGGGAGCAGATTGCTCCGTGAGAAGGGGATGCGATGCTTAACGCGGTCCTGCCTTCCCGGCTGGCGAGGGAGCCGGGGCCAGGAGACGATGTTCAAAGCACGGGAGGGAAACTGAGGCAGCTGGGGGGGCCCCTCTGCAGCTGGCAGAGAGGGACTGGTCCTTACCGGGGGGGACCCGGGGGTGTCCTTCATCCCAATCCCCATCCAAGAGCAGTTTGAGATGTTTAACCCCATGTTGATGCAGGCAGGGTTTGGGCAGCCTGGTGCGAGGCTGGGGAGCAGCTGGATACCCCGATAATTCGGAAGGAAACTCCATCCGTGAAGATCAGGCTCCAAATGTGCACGAGCGTGCAAGGTGGCATGGGCGTGCAAGGTGGCATGGGCGTGCAAGGCTCACTGCCACCGCTGCTCCTGCACTGGGTGCTTGCAGTGCTGCTGGCCAAAGGGAGTTTTTCTGGGTGAAAACCCCTCAATTCTGGTACTTTTTCTCCCACCTGGAATAAAGCCATTCTGGCTGGGAATGGCCGGGGGCAGGCGGTGATGCTCACCCGCCGGCATGGCCCCCCCGGAGCCCATCAATACCAGGTGACGGCGAGGCCAGAGGTCAAGCTCTTCGCTAATCTAGCGACAAATTACCCCAGAGATGCCGCGCCGGAGCCATCCCCCTCCCCGTGGGAAGTGGTTTCGGGTCCTCCCGGGTCCATCCCGCTGCCAAAAGCTGCTGGGAAGGGAACGGGGACAGATTTCAGCCTCTGGCCTGAGATGTTCAGTCCATGATGGCACCAGGTGAGGACAAGGATGGAGGGACAGGGACAAGGATGATGGGGGACATTGCCCAGAACCCCACCAGACCCATCATCGAAGATGCTCCGGCTGGGGTGTCCCTGCTGCTCCCAGCCCCCCCAGCATGCCCAGCACCAGCTCCCAGTGCCATCCTGGACCACTTTTGGGGTCTCCAGCCAACGCTGCAGCAACGAGCAGGGGCTGGGGAGGGGGGGCTCCAGGAGCAGAAAAGGACCCTAAGAAGGTACAACACGGTTGGGTGGCCATCTGCAAGAAGCCGAGTGGGCTGCTGGCACCGAGCCTGGCAGATGAAGGTCACCAGGGGCCACCAGGACAGGGCTGTCCCCAAAAACCCTACGGCCACAGCCCCCCCCCCGCCGGCAGCCTTCGCTGGACCAGCACAAGCATCCACAGCAGCACAGTCCTTCCATCACCAGCACCTTCACCCAGCACCCCCAACCCTCCTCTTCCTCCAACTCCAAGCAGCGTGGCTGTTCACGCCCGGCTCCGCGGACGCCAAGTTTGCCTCCGTGCAAACGCGCGTGCCTGCGCTGCCTCTTTTTTTTTTTTTTTTATTTTTTTTTTTTTCCTGTTCTTGGCATTTTGGTGGAGCGAGATAAGAGTAAAAAACAACAGAGCTGCTCAGAGAGTGAAAAAGGGAGATAGATAACGCAGATACTGACTCCTACACAAAACAGTCCTGGCTTTATCACTGCTTTTTATCACAGTTCCTTTAAAAAAAATAAAGAGAGCAGCCCAACTGGAATGGGGCAGCACATTAAAAAATGAACTTTATACTGTTTGCTCTTTAGTTTTATATTTAGATGAAACAAACTTAGATTCTTGCGGTCGATACCTTTTCCAGTGCAAGGAACCAAAAAGTCTGGAAGCCCTATTTGCTCCAGCGGGGACGAGTGAGGAAACTCAAGTATAATTTTTAAGCCCAGATGGGCCGGGGGATGGGGCCGGTCCCAAAGCATCCTGGACTGGGCAGCATCCCGCTGGACCAGGCAGTATCCCACAGCAGGACCAGTAAGGCTCAGGCTAGAGATGGGTATAGAAAGGCAGACACTTCCCGAGCATCCCCGGGCCCTGGCTGCCGGTCCCTGGGGACCACCGGAGCCCACCCAAGATGCCACAGCCGGCACCGGGATCCCAGCCACGTGCCGCAGCCCCGCGGCATGGCTGCAGCTGGCGAAGCCAAACATCCCCGCGACGGGAGCGGATCCCTGGCATCCGAGGACAGCAACTCCATCCCAATGCGGGGTGCTAATACAGCCCGTCATGTGGCTCCCAAAAATCCTTCGCCCATCACGAAACCCCGTCGCTAAGGGCACCGCACAGGGCTCTGCCCTCCTGCTGCCAACCCCGGGCACAGGCTGGGGAGGGCATTTTGGAGCTGAAAAACCCCAACCCACCGGGCACGGCCAGAAAGAGGGAAGGGAAAGAAAAAAAAATAATAATAAAAATGGACTGAAGGCTTTTCCCTCCCCTCGCACTCCCTTCCCTACCTTCTTTTTGAAAAACATAATTTATCTGTGTATTATCAAGAAATCCAGACACTTTAATCAGTGAGCTATGAAGTCAGTATTTCCATTCTTATCTAGCGGAGGAGTGGAAATGGAGAGCAGATAGGCAGCTCCGAGCCGGTCCGTGGTGGGGAATGTTAATGGGAGGAGCGGCAGAGCCATTGGCTACCGAGCTGCCGCTATCGCTGCCATTATCGGGGCATTATCAAGGCAACCATCGCAGCGCAGTAATGGGGCCAGTTCAACTTTCCGCATTATCATAGGAGCTGGAAGTAGCATGAGAGGCCTCGGCTGGGAGACGGAGAAGCGAGCGAGCGGCCAAACTTCCCGGCGAAGCAGGGGGGAAAAGCAAAAAGCAGCTTTTCCTCCCCACAGTCCCCTGAGCTGGCAACACGTGGGGTGATGCTCTCCTAGTCCGGCATCCTCCTGCGCATTCCGGGTACCGACCCCAAGGCACAGCCCCAAAGCCCTGCACGCCTTGGGTACCAATCCCACTGAGCATCCCCAAAGCCTCGGGCACCGACCCCCGGCTCACCAAGGACGAGAGAAAACAATGCATCTATATTTCATCAGATGAACAAATTAGAGGAGCACATTTCCTCCACGCGCTATCAAATGGGAGATGTCAAGAAAATATGTTGATGTGAGAAAGAGGAGATAAAGAATTATTTTGGAGGAAAAAAGCCGTGGAAGGCTCTTATCTGGAGTGACTCATAGGCACACACTCCTTAACCCCACTGCAGCCCAAGGTCAGCAGTTACATTCCTTTCGGCATTTCATCCCTTCCAAAAAAACATGTTGCTGCGGGAACAATGCGGAGCCTTTGCCGGGCAGCCATCGGAAGAGGGAACTGTATTACCCCTGAAACACTTGAACTTTCCTGATAAAATAAGCAGCAGGACAGCAGCCTGGCCAAGCCGGAGCGTCCAAAAGCCCTGAGTCAGGCAACAAAAACAGTCATGGGATGTGTCGCAGAAAAAAAAAAAAATTGGCTTCCTGCTCCCATTCCTGCTCTTCTCCAATGGAGGGGGGGAGCTGATTTCTTCTCCCCCCAGGAAGAAAAATCCATGCCCCTGGCGCAGCCATAGGACTCGCAGAGCTGGAGCGCGATGCAGGGCTGGCAGAGAGGCGTTTTCCACTTTTTCTTGTTAGATAAAGAGATCTTAAAAGCCCAAGGTTTCTCTGCTCCTGCCATCCCCCCCCAGTTGCTCCGACCAGTGCTGGGGGCCGCTCACATCCCCCTCGCCGGGCAGCCTCGGGTCCCAGCTGCCGTGGAAGGTCTGGGCTGGTTTTGTCTCCGCAGCATCACCCCAGTCAGCATTTTCCAAGGCACATCATGGGGTTTTTTTGCAGTAGGATGGACAGCATGCATGGAAAACATCCTCTTCCCTTCCCCAGAAGGGGTGTATTTGACCCCAAATCCGCCGACGCCAAGCAGGGCACAGCAGCTCCGTCCCCAGGCTGTGCCAGCCCTGCTGCTCCGGGTTTGGGCAGCGTTGTCCCGTCCCTTCCCAGGGATGCGGGTAGCATCGGCCCCACAGCCGGCACAGGGCTGGGAGCATCGCACGGCGCAGGGTGCCCCAGGGATGCTGCAGACGGTGGACGCGGACACGGTGATGCCGGAGGACTTGGCTCTCCAGTGACTCAATGCCACGTTGTCTTTGGGATGCTGCCATCGCCGGGCGGCTCCGATGGGTCCCCAGGGAGGGACGGGGCTGCCCCTCTCCAGGAATCGTGGATCACCTGCACCGTGGCACTATCTCCTTGCGCAACCTGCTGCAATTCCCATGGGGAAAGGATCGCTTTCTTCCCAAGCCCCGATTGCCGAACTGGCCGGCTCGCAACTTGGCGAAAGGGCAACCTTGCAGCTTGCTAGGTGGCCTCGTGATTCACGATGGAAAATAAGACCTTGCCCAACCGCGCGTGTTTGGATCCAGGGCCATAAATCCCAGCCGGAGGTGGTTTTCCCGCTCCGGTGTGGGATGTCAAGGATGGTCCCTGCGGCGCGGGCATCGCCGCGGTTCCGTGCCTGCTCGGGGTGCCCGAGGAGGGGGCGGCGCGGGGGTGTCCCCGGCAGTGCAGGAGGTGGAAGAGCGGCGGCAGACACGAACCAACCCAACCCCAGCGCCCACGGGCCCTGGAAGCGGCCGCCTGCCAAAGCCGCCGCAACCTCCCTCGCCGGCGCGGCTGCCAGCGCCGCCTTCACGCCCGCCGGCCGCCGGCAGGGACGTGCGCCGGGGCTCTCGGCAGAACAGGTTTTGCCGCGCTGCCGGGTGCCCCACGCACGGCCGTGGCAAGCCTGGATCCGGCACTTGGCCTCCGAGCATCCCGCACGCATCCTTCCTACCTGATGCGGAGATGGGGATGGTTGGGAAGAACCGTCCTGGGGATAAAGCCCGAGCGGGTCCCAAAACAGGCTCGTAGGCGCTGAGGGAAGCTCCCGCGTGGGACAGCCGTGACGTGTCCCGTGGCCAGCAGAGCATGGGGCTGGTGGCAGAGGGTGGCCCAGAGCCCCGTAAATGGATATATTGCTCCGGAGAGAGGCCGAGGCGAGCTGTCCCCTCGGCCACCAGCCGCCGAGCACGGTGCCGACCCCTCTCCCTGGCCCGCAGGGATGCCCGCGCCTGGACCACTGGCCACGGAAGAGGAGAGAAACTCCTTCAAGCATCACCCGCGGCTGATCCAAACCCCGCATCCAGCAGGAGCACGGCTTTCCCGTGGCGTTCCCGAGTGACCATCAGGGAACAGCTGGCGATGGCTGGGAGAGCTCATCACAGCGGGTTGCGGGCTCTACCGGACGCGCCCCACCATTGCCAGCCCCATCCCACCCGTGGGGACCACGCCGGATCCTCACCTTTGATGGCGCATCCCAAGACACCGGCAGCAGCTGGAATGGGCAGGGCCGCTGCGGGGGTGGATGTGCCATGGGGCTTTCCTGCCTGCACCGAGGAGCCGTCATTTCGGGATGCTACTGAGTCAGGGCTGGCAAACGCCTCAGGGGATGGGGGGGGGGTGTTTGCACAAGAGGGGAGGGGTTGGCAGGCAAGCAGGCAGCACCCGTGGGTGTAGCAGACATGTGGGACACGGGGATGCCACCCTTGGGATGCCGGGAGTGGGGCACGGGGGGCTGCAACGCCGAGGCAGCCCCCGGGGAGGTGTAGAAAATACCGCTTTGGGGAGCAGAGCTGGGGGGCCCCAGCAGCAAACCCTCCCCACCCTGCAGAGCGGCTCTGGGTAATGTGCCTCCCCAGACACGCCACTGCCCACCCCAGCCCAGAGCATCCCTTCCCTGGCAGGTGTGGATGGGGAAACTGAGGCACGGAGGAGGCTGGCAGTGATGGAAAAGTGCAGCAGCATCAGAGCGACAGGAGGTGGTGGTGGTGGTGGGGAAACAAAAAACAAACAAACAAAAAAAAAAGGCAAGCGGAGGCAGTTAGTCACCTGCACGGACTGAAAGGAAAGGAGCGACTCAGCGAGCAAAGGGAGCGGGAGAGGAGCGGGCAGGAGGCGTGCCGGGAGCATCCCACGCCACCGGCTCACCACGCCGCCGCTAAAAATAGATACCGGGTTGGCCGCTGTCATCTTTGCAAGAAATGCAATTTTCCAAGCTCCTGGGAAGGCCGATGGCTCCCACGGTCCGGTTGGCACCGCGACCCCCTGCCCAGCACCACGACCTCCCGCCCGGCATCACCGCAGAGCCCACACGGGACTGGGGAGCAGCCAAGCTTGCAAAAGAGGAAGGGAAAAAAAAACAAAAAAACAAAAAACCCCCAAAGTACCCAGCCCAAACCAACCCATCAAGAGGCAGCCAGGTTTAACAGCGCAGATCACACTCGCTATCTAACACCATCTAATAGCAATTAAAGAAAATCCACACGCAAAAATATGACGGTGCTTTCGCCACCCCCCTGCCCCAGCCCATGCGTTTGCTCCGCAGAGCAGAATGCGAGATAATGATCGAAAAAGAAAGTCAAAGCTCTCATCAAACTAATGCAACATCTGCAGCTGATAACAGGCACTGGGGAGAGCTCGGCTTCTCAACCCAGCTTGTTTCACAGAGCACACGGGGTGGAGGAAGAAAAAACACCTTGAGAAATACAAACACATATGCAGCTGCCCCCCATCAGATAATTAAAGCGCCTGCGTTAATCACGTTTGCAATGGAACAAACTGTTGGAGCCCTTTTGCCCCTCTTTGCTGTGTTTGTTGTTGTAGCGAATCCTGCTCCGGTCTGGTGGGGAGAGATAAGTGGTCCTTATCTCCCCTGGCAATCTCTATCAGGATGGAGATCGCGCCTCGGCGCTTATCGGGAGCTCAGATCTACTGTAGCTGAAAGCAGAATAGAAAGGGAAAAGGAAAAAAAAAAAAAAAAAGAAAAAACCCACAAGCAGGCCCCTGCAACTACTACAAAAATGTTCGTTTCCATTTGATTTCGGAAAGAAAAAAAAAGAATAATATATATTAGAACAACAACAGAGGGAGAGGCACATCAGCAAGATGAGATCAATCTCCCGCTTATCAGCTTCCCCCATCAGAAGACCCGGCGCTGCGAGTGCACGCACAGGCAGCTGCCAGCAGCCTCGCTCATCAGCTGTGTGCCCGCGCTCCCATGTTTGAAGTTAATAAATATAACAGGCTATCTGGGTTGGAGATCAGCTCCTGCTCTCTATCAGCCCCTCACATCTATCTACCAGCAGAACAAAAGACAGAAAAAAAAATAAATAAAGAGGAAAAAAAAAAACCCCAACCCTATAAAGCAGCAGCAGCAGCTGCAGGGAGGTTGCTGGTTTTACAGCCACGGATGGAGGGGGGGGGCAAAAAGCAACTGTCCCCCCCAGGCAGGTACCCTGCAAAATCAAATCAATAAATGCTCTGGGTGTTTTCTCCGCTATCGGAAGCCACCAGCTAGGCGCAATCGGCTTTCAGAGCCTCACCACCACGTGCCACCGGGCAGAGCAGGTGCTCCCGGGGGGGCTCGGAGGGACCCCACGCTGCTGGTACCCCCGTCCCCCTCCATCGCTGCATCGCTCCAGCCCAAAAAGCGAAGAAGGAGGTTAAAGCAACTGGTTAAATATAGTCCGGTGTCTGATCTTTGTCTTATCACTCTTGGCGATCGCCCGCTCTCCCGGCGATCTCCCCTGCGAGCCTATCTGCGCATCGCATCGAGTTTTAAAAAAAAAACCAAAAAAAAAAAAAAAAGAAAAAACCAAACCAAACCCCAGAAGAGACGAAGCCAGAGCAAGAACATAGCGTCACCCAGGAAAATAAAATCAGCAGATACCAATCTGGAGGAGGTTTTTAATTCTCCAGCCGAGATGATAAAAAGGATAGACTTTGTGGAAACAGGTCCGGTCTGTACATGAGAGGAGTCTGGTTACCGGAGCCCTGATTCATGCATACCTTCCCTCGGCGCGGAGAGCCGTCGGAGGCAGCGGCAAGGCGCTCTCGCCGCGCTCTCGCCGCCTCTAATGACTGTTTTCATGTTGACACATACAGGAAGGGTTCCAAGCTTTCAGCTTTTAATCAGTTTTGGCCATCGCCGGCGGCCTGAGATCAGCCTCCCACTTTATCATTTCTTCACATCTCTGCAGAAAAGCAGCAGAGGAAGGAGATACGAGCCGCCTTCGCCCGGCCAAGCTGCCACGGCCTCATCCAGCCCCATTTTTTTGCCCCCACCGAGGTCCACGCCGGTGGGTGCCGGTGCCCTGCCATCGGCGCGTCCCCCACGCGAGCGGCTATCGCCCACATCGGCGTTGTTATTTCGGCGGCTGCGACGCTACCGCTCGCTTCGGTCTTAACGCTCCCAGTTTAATGAGCTGGAGTTACTAGGGGAGTGATTGCCGGGCAGCCGGGCTTTTTGCCGAAATAAAGCCGCAGAAGTTGGATAAAGCTAAAGGAGAAAATTATCACCAAAAAAAAAAAAAATACAGGAGGCAGCTGGGACTATTTTTAACTCTACCCGGGTAAAAGTCTAGCTGAGCTTTATCACCAGAGCAATCACCCCAGGCAGGGAAACAGGTAGGTGCAACTCAGCCTTGCAATTATTTCAAGAGAAAGATAAAGCTAGATTATCACATGGTGGCCAGCCTTCCCTATCCTCCCATCTCCCTCTTATCGCCAGCTTCCATCGACTCAAGGGGGAAAGAAAAGAAACACACACATACACACACCAGAGAGGAAGGGAGAAAAGCCGAGCTAAGCCCGTCACCGACAAACTTCCAGCACTTTGCAGAATTTCTCAGCGCGGCCGGTACATCCCCGCCGGACCGAAACCGGATTCTGGCCGATGGGTTGGATCGAGGGGAGCGCGACCCTCCGGAGACGGGGAGACACGGACCATGGCCCGAATCCCGTGGGACCGCCACGGTGGTCCTTCCCGCTGTCGGCCCGGGGTGTTATCACCCCATCCCTTGCCCTGGGTTGGGGGGTGCGAAGCGGGAAGGGGACCACCGGGCAGGGCGAAAGGTCGAGGCCAGCGCGGTCAGCGGGGACAATGGCACGGCGCGTCCGGCGGCACCGACGGCGAACCGTGGGGGTCCCCGTGTGGAAAGGGGAGCGGGGTGAGGGTGCCGTACCCGGGGTGAGGAGCTGCTGGCAGGGCTGGGGTGCCCGGGGTGGGGTGGGGGAAGGTTTGGGGAGCCCCTCACCCCGGCTCCCGGCGCTGGATGGGAGGCAGGCAGGGGAGATAAGATCACAATTTCAGGCCGTCCCGACAGAGCGATGTTATCAGGACGGGACTTGCAGAACGGAATATTTTAAAGCCTTATCGGGGCCCCCATCGGGAGCCGGTACCGGAGCCACCGCGCTGGTGCGGGGGGGGGGGGGGGGGTAGGCGGCGGAGACGGAGACTACAACGGGCGACCGGTAGCGGGAACGGGCACCCACGGCGGCCGTCCCGGCTGGGTACCGGGGGGGGGTGAGGAAGTACCGGGGGGATTGGGGGGTGGGGGCGCGCTCCGGCGGGGCGGGGGTGCTGCCGCCGAGGGGGTGGTGCAAAAAAATAAAGGGGGGAGGGAAGGCAGTCGAGAAGAGAAGGGGGCAGCTGGCGGCAGCTCAGGAGGGGGGATACGGGGGGGGGAGTACCGGTACCGCGGACTCACGTTTAATCTGCCGGGGGTTGCTCTGTTTCCTCCTGGACATCGCTCGGCGGGGGGCGAGCCCGGCGCCCCGGCTGGCGGCTGGGCGGGCGGCAGGTGGGTGGCGGCGGGCGGGCCCCCGGCTGCTCGCATGCCCGCCCCCCCCGCCCAGCGTGGCCGGGGCCGGGGCCGGGGCCGTACGCGGCGGAGCGGAGCCGCCGCCGCCGCCGCCGCCGCGGGATTTTCTCAATGGGGCGCCGCGGCGGATCAAACCCGCGGAACGTTCCACGGGGGCGGGGCCTGCCTCCGCCGCGCACCGCCGCGGCCGCCCATAGGCCACCGCCCACCCACCCCACCCCCCTCCGCCTCCCGACGGCCCCGCCCACCGGATGGCGTCGCCGGCTACCGCCGCGGCGAGGGGCGGGGCGGCGAGGGGGCGGGGCGAGGAGGACGACGGGGGCGGGGAAGGGGCGGGGACCCATTGAGGGCGGGGCCCGATCCGGGCGGGGGGACGGTTCCCAAAGCCTCCCGCGTGTCCCCAGCCCCACTTTGGGGTCGCCATGCGCCCCCCCCCCCCCCGAGGCCTCCAGCCCCCTGCCTTGGGGCCCTGACCCCCTCCCCTTTGGGGGTCCTATCCCCTGCTCGGGGTCCCCAACTCCCCCTTCGGGGTCCCCAAAGCCTCCTCTGGGGTCCCCAACCTGCTCCTTTGGGACTCCAACCCCCCCTTGGAGTCCTCAAGCCCCTCCCTTGAGACCCCAACCCCACTTCAGGGTTCCTAACGCCCTCCTTTGGGACCCCAACCGCTCCTTTGGTGTCCCCAACTCCCCCTTTTGGGGTCCCAATCGCCCTTTGCACCCTCATGCCCCCTCGGGAAGGTCCTAAACTCCCACGGGGCCACCAATCCCCCCTTCTGGGACCTCAGTCCCCCCCCCAGTGGGGTACCAACCCACCCTTTGGAGGTCCTCAAAGCCTCCTGGGGGACCCCCAAGCCCTTCCATGGGGTCCCCAGGGCCTCTTGGGGATCCCAAACCCCTCTTAAAATCCCGTTCATTTGTAGATGGACAGTCCAAAAAGTCTCACTTGCGACTTCCAGGGTGACCGTGACCCCGGCTCGGGGGGGGGGGGCACCCCAGGGTGCACTGGGGACTCCAGAGGGGTGCTGGGGTCCCCCTCAACATCATCCCAGCCGCACAAGCCAGCCCTTGCCGCGAGCATGCAGCCAGGCGGCGATTTTGGGGCTAATTGTGGGGTAAACAGGAGCCGCTTATATTTTTGGGCCTGCGATGGGAATATTCTTCTGTGAAAAATAACCATTTCTGCCAAACCCAGCCCTTGGCCGTGGCTGTTCTCATCTTGGGCGGGGTTACCAGTGGCGATGGCGGGTGCTCCCCAATTAGTGATGCAATTTTTGGACCAGTGGGCAAGCAGGGGGCTGGTGGGCTGTGGGGACATGGCACAGCACAGCCCGGCACTGCACGGCACAGCGGCTTGGCCGTGTCCCCTCTCCATCTATCCCTGGACATGGGGTGTGCTTTTTTTTTCCCCCCTCTCTTTTTCTTTTTTTAAAGGGTTTTTAATTAACTTCCTGTTCCAATGGTGGGATAATGAGTTTTAAGCAGCACATGATTCCAGTAAAGAGGTCAAGCCGGCAATGAGGATGTCAAAAGAAATTAAGTTAGGAATTAAGAAGAGTTCCAGGGGAGAAAAAAAAAAAACCATCGAGGGAGGGATATGCTGCCGAGGACAAGGCTTTGCTCTCCCCCCGCTTGGCCGGCTGCCCCCCAAAATGATCCTGACGGCGTTTTTCACCTCGTTTGGCCCCGATTCGCAGCCTTCCTGGAGACCATCACACCCCAGGGCAGGCAGCTCTGCTTCCAGAGCCTTTCCCTTCCCTGCCACGACTCCCGTGCGTGATGAAATCAAGCGCGGTGGCTTTGCAGGGTCCGGCCCGAGGAGACTTGAGTGGCCTCTGCTTTGCATCAGCCGTGATGGGTGCTGACTCCATCAGGGCCTGGGGGACGGGGAGCCGAGGTCTCCATCCTCCCCGCAACCCCGGCACGGCCACAGGCATTTTGGAGTTGGAGGCCAGTGCAGTGCTGCAGACGCAGCCGGTTCCTCCGGCACATCCACGGCATCGCCCGCCGACGCCGCTCACGGCACCCGTGTTATTTACCCGACACGTGTTGGCTATTCCCGGCTCTTTGTGCTAGAAGAAGCGGCGACAGCATTCCTTGAGGGGCCATGGGGACAGACCCCGGTCGCTGTCACACCCTCGGGGGGCATCTCACCCCTGCCGTAAGGAGCCAAAAAAGCCTCAACGGAGCCGCTGGGTGCCAAACACCGGCACGCAGCCCTGCCCCGGGGAGGGGAGCCCAGTTACGGGGAAGAAACAGGTTGCAGTCCTTCCCCTTGCACATTCCTTGCCAGTGTCCTTTTAATTAGCTTTTTGGCACCATCCCAAAGCCTCTTAGATCCCCCCAGGCCTGAGAATTTGAAGTTGCATCAAACAACGCCGGGCCAAGGGCTGGATCCCGGGTGTAGGGACATCCCCGAGCCCCGCATCTCCCTGCCCCATCACCCCATGCATCCCACCCTGCTCTGCGGGGGGGACCCATGGGTGCCCCTGCATGGGGACAACCGACGCGGTGCTGGTGACAGTGGCATGGCGGGGTGTTTATTTCCACCCCCCCCCCCGATCCCGTTGTGTTTGCAGAGAGATTGTTATAGGGTAACAGAATAAATAGCGTGTGTTCCCGAGGAGTGAATTACACGCCTGCAGAGCAGAGATAATGTGCGAGCAGCCGTTTCCCTCATTGTGAGCGAGGTGACATCTTTTTATGGAGCTGTGTACATTTGTATTAGTGCCAATTAATCTGGGGTGATATTATTAGAGACGCAGGGAGAGGAGGTGTCGGCCGAGGAATGTAAATGGGAAAAGCTAAGGCGCTGCCTCGGCCATGTTTCACGGGCGAGGGGCAGGTGGTGGCGATGCTGGGTGCTGCGCTGAGCACCCCGAGGGGATCTGGGTGCCCACCACACCACGGGGCTGCCCCAGCTGGTGGCACGTTCCGCTGGCACGGCTCCGCCGGGGCTGCAGAAACAGCTCTCTCCAGCTGCCGAAAAGTCATGTTTTAGGGTTGGGTGTTATTTTTTTTCTTTTATCCCAAGAGGGACAAATGGCATCTCAGTGCCCCTGCCTGCGGAGGTGGGTGCTGGGTGTGCTGCGGAGGGGTCCTGCCATCTACTGGCAAGAGAACCTGGCCCTGGCAGCTGCTGGCAACCCCAGGGCCATCTTCGGCTTGGGCATGGCTTGGTCACGGCTTGGTCACGCCTTGGGCATGGCTTGGGCATGTCCTGTGCAGAGATGCTGCTGCGGGATTCGGGGCTCCTGGGGAGCTGTGGTGGCAGCACGAAGGGTTTTGGGTTAAAAGAAATGATGCAAAGTGATGCTGCATGCTGTTTCCCCCCCAGCCCGAAATTCAAGGCTGGGATTTCTCAGTGCTTATTTTTTTTGCCCCCCCCGTTTTCCTGCTATAGGGATGATGCTCTAAGTCACAACACGACCGACCCCCATGTCCCTGGGGGTTGAGCAGTGAAACTGGGCTGCAGCTCGAGGGGCATCGCTGCTGGCAGGATGGCAGCCCCCGGGCGGGTGCATCGCCCCTGCATTATCTCCCTGGCTCCCCCAAAGCTGCCATCCCCGCACCCCGCAGCCACCCGGCCTCGGGGTTTCCCCCACCTGAAGGCAATTCAGCATCAGGGATGCAGGAGCCCGCAGGTACGCGTGGTCCCCGTCCCATACATACAGCCAGGGGGACGTGGGAGCTGGGGTTTAAATTCCTGCTGTGCAAGGAACAGCTAGATTTGACTCAAGAGCAAGGAAAAAAAAAAAAAAAATCTTTAGCCCCTGCTAGCAGCGTGACAACCATGGTGGATCCCGTTATCCTCCAGGCTTTACGGAGAGGCTTAAAGCACCTCCAGTCAGAAACTTGGGTGTGCAGCAGAGAAGAAAGGCCAGCTGGATTTGGAGGGAGCTTGAAGAGCAAACAGCAGCTTGAGGAAAATTTGGGGTGGTGGCAAGAAGCCAAGAAGTCCCCTAAGGGGCTCTGTGCAAGGCCAGGCACCCTCTGTTCGGACCCAGCCACCCTGCAACCCCCCCCAGGGCTGGGTGCAGGGTCGTCCCCATCCATGAAGGATGTGGATTGGGGCTGAGGATGGTGCAGAGCAGCCGTGCATCCCGGTGCGGTGCAGCCCTGGGACCAATGGACGTGCCGGGTCCCCTGGGTGTCCCCCCCCCGCCCCGTGCCGCTGGCACCCGCTGAGCAGCGAGTTAATCCGCAGCCGGGAGAAGCCGCCCGGTTTTGCCTTCCTCGCTGGAATTACGTTGATGGGGGCCTGCAATCTTCCAAGTGACAAGCGCTGCCGGATAATGCAGGACTCAGCAAACCCCAGGGCTTTAGGGAGCTGATGGATGGCGGGGGGGGCTGCCCACTCAGCAGGCACTGAGACCGCGGGAGGGGGATGCAGGAGAGAGGAGGCAGGAGAGGATGGGAGGACACCCATCTTTTAGAGGGAAAAGGGAAGAATTAAATATTTCAGCCTGCAGGGACGATGCTAGCATCAATCCGGGGAGCGGCATTCGGGAGGGAGCGATACCCGAGGCGAGCATCGCTCGTGGGCTCTGCTGGAAGAAGGTGGGTGCTGCTTTAGGACGGTGTCCCTGCACCCTGCCCAGGGTCCCGGGGACGGGTCCCAGCCCCTGCAGCAAACCTGTGGCTGCCAGGGAACTTCATTTTGAGGTGCCCGGGTTATGAATCTGGAGGTGCGGGAGAGCTACAGTAACAACCAGGCATGAAATACTCCTCTGCCCCGTAGGTTTGCTGCCCTGGTGAAATACAGTGGAGGGAAAACATAAAAGTCCCATTTCCAGCTCCGTAATATTTCCTGCCAAAACAAAGTAAAATGTGCTGCCTTAAATTTTCTGCAAAATTCTTTTGAGGTTATTTTTTTCCCTAAATTAAGCCATACTAATTATTTTCAGCCACTTTATCTCCACTCTGCAACACACCAGGAGGGTGCAGGCGGCAAGCATTTTAAGCCTCCATAAACAAAAGAGTAGTTTGGAAAATAATTCTATCAATTAATCAAATTAATCCTGCAGTTTTAGTTACAAGCCCCAAGTGGCAAGGATTCTAGCCTGCGGTTAGGAGCTATCTCTCATTGACAGCGTTTAAATGTTACGATTGCAACAGTAATTAGAGAATATAATATGCCCGGCTTTGTGTCAGCCTCCTACCTTCAGACCTCAGCGCTGTACCGGCAGAGGTCAGCTTGAGGACAAATTGGCGTTGACCAAACTGGGCCATCAGCATCACCATCACCAGTTGATGATGACCAAACTGGGCCATCACCATCAATCCAACTGGTGATGACCAAGCTGGGCCATCAGCATCACCATCACCAGTTGATGATGACCAAACTGGGCCATTACCATCAATCCAACTGGTGATGACCAAGCTGGGCCATCACCATCACCATCATCAATTAATGATGACCAAACTGGGCCATCACCATCACCAACTGGTGATGACCAAACTGGGCCATCACCATCAGCAATTTGTGATGACCAAACTGGGCTATCACCATCACCATCACCATCACCAACTGCTGGTGGCCAAACTGGGCCATCACCATCAGCAATTTGTGATGACCAAACTGGGCTATCACCATCACCAGCTGGTGATAAACAAACTGGGTTATCACCATCACCATCACCATCACCAACTGCTGGGGGCCATCACCATCACTATCACCATCACCAACTGGTGATGACCCAATCTGGTCATCACTATCGCCATCACCATTATGTTGGGCTTTTTTTCCCCCTGGGGACAAGGCACTCATGCCGTGAGTAGGGCCCAGGGAAGATGCAATGGGGAAGAGGAGATGCGTGAGCACCTTCACCATTGAGAAGCTCCGGTGCTTTGCAAATGATTGCAAGGTGATGGCAGTGGCACCAACGTCCTCCCGCAGCAACTTTACGGAGGACACCATGAAGACATACAGGGCATCCAACTGTCAATTAGAAATACAATCATTTGGTTAGAGATGTGCGCGGGAGGAGGGTATGGGACACAACCAGGGAGGAACATCCCACAAACATCACGCAGACAGGGAATTTCTGTGAAAATATTGGAATATATTTGAAAAGATTAATCATGTATGATTTTACAGTACCACCCCATATTTTCATCTCATACTTTATTTAACAATATTAAAGAGGCACTTTAAAAGCACACATACAACATCATAAAACGGCGTTTCCTGCTCTCTCTCTGCTTCTCTGACAAAATATCAAAATAAAAACTTTTGACAGAACACATTGCACCCAAGGTAAATTACCTACAATATTTTTATACAATACAAAGAATTGTAAAGATACATATTAACAGAATAAAGCCTCTTTTTTTTCCTTTTAAATCTAAAACAAAACAAAAAAATAATTGCAGGACAGACGCAAAGTACTCTGACTGTTCATATCACATCAGTGCATTACTTCACCTCCTTGACTTGGGAGTATTTCAATAGTATTTTTAATTATCTTCCATGTCCTCATTTGCACCTGAGATTTCTTTCCGGATTCAAAAGTTCGGTTGTATAACATGCTCGTTTAACGTGACGTAACCTTTTCGACACCATGGAGTACCAGCATACAGGATTTTTTTCCCCAAAGTTGGATTTTTAATATTTTTTTCCTGCTTCGTTTTCTTTTACAGGTAACGGCTACTTCCTAATGGTTCCCTTTTATTTTTTCAATCAAGGAAGTCTGTATTCACATTACAAAAAAAGAATAGCACCAGTAACTGCATAGTAAAAAGCGGATACCTATATAGCCACTAACTCAATACAGTAAGATAGTTTAGAAGTGATACCGTTGAGGGCACTCGGACAGTACTGGTTCGGTGCGGTAAATTGGCACAGTTTTGTCGTTGCGCAAAACACCCTCCCCTCCCCCCCTAAACAAAAAGAAAACACACAAACACACACACAAAACCCCTAAAAAATCAGAGTTTGTCACAAGTGTCAAGGTGCAGTTTGCTCGCGGTGGCGGCTCTCCTCCGGTTACATCGTCTACAGTGGTCAAAGAGTGGCAGCATCCTCTGAAGGGCTCCGACAGCCCCGGCAGCCCCAGAGCCGGTTCATTATTCTCTTGACGATGTAGAAACAAATTCATAGGGATGGCTGTCAAAATATAGGACACTCGATTCTTAATTTAATTTTTTTTTTTTAATTGTATCATCTCTTAGGCCAGCTCCCAATTAAATGAATTGTACGGGATTATTTGTGCAAAATCTTCAAAAAAAAATTTGCTTTCTACAGTGTACTGCACCTTATGAATAAGACGTCTACGGAATGAAGTTCATCTCTTCAAGTACTTTGTACAAAGATAACACAGACACAGACTCAAAAGGGTCTGAGATTTGCAAGTATCCTTATAACCTCAGCACTTCTGCAATAAAGCAATTGCTCTCGACGATTCAGTCTGCCCAAAGCGATTACAATTTCAGTTCATGAAAATCATCAGCAACATCAAAGTTCTAGCATTTGCATGATAAATCAGGTGAATTAAAGTAGATTAGTAGACACAAAGCAAACTATTTCACAGAGGCTGCAGTGCAAGTTCATTTAAGCTAGACAGAGAAATCATGCTACACAAACGAATTTAATGCTTTGATAATTTTTCCCTTGCAAACCCCATGAAAGCAGCTGAGGATCACCATAAGTCACTTCCATAAATTACTCTGAAGTATCTCTTCTTAAAGGAATTTTAAAGCTAGTTAATTTTTGCCCAAAGAGTTGGCTTAGCAGGTTGTTCTGGGACTCGGCAGTGCGGTAGCTGGCCGAGCCGGCCGGCTTGGCACCCCGGGCGGCCCGCGGGCTGTGCAAGGAGCCGCGCGGGGACGGCGCCGGCCCCTTGGCCAACACTTGGTGGAGGCTCTTCCCCAGAATGGCCTTCCTGCGTTTCAAATCCCCGTTGGCGTGACGGAGCTCGCCCTTCTTCTGGTTGTAAGTGTCCAGGACCATCTTCTTCAGTTGGGTGCCCGTTTTGGGCTTGGGTACCAGTTTGTTGCAGTGCGTCTCCCTCCTCCCAGGGGAGAGGGCAGAAGCTTCGGCGTTGCTCCAGTCGGCACGTTTGAGCTCGCCCGTGCTCTCGCTCCTCCCCGGGCACGGGGTCCGGGTTTTTTTCTTTTTCCCATCTCCCTCCATGTTCTCCCGGGAGCCAGAGCTGCTCCGGTGGCTCAAGGACTTGTGCTCTTTCCTCCTCTTGGGGTGAAGCTTGCCGGTGGCTTTGCTCGGCTCCACGTGGCCATGTCTCACGGCGTTGCTGGCCGCCTCACCTCTGGGCTGGTGGCTGGTGGATTTGCTTGGGTTGCTGCCTTGGTCTTTGGTGTTAGCGCTACTGTCCTTAGCCTCAGGCACGGCTTTCTCCCTCCCTGAGATGGGTTGCTGACCCTCCTCGGTGCTGCTGCTGGGGCTGTCCACGCTGGGAGCAGCCTCGCTGCCGGGCTGGCTACCCACAGTCTTCTTCTGCGGGACCGAATCTTTGGCAGCTCTGTTCAGCGTGGGCGATGCCGTCTTGTCCTTCAGGGGCAGGGGGTAGTGGGCAGCTTCTGGAGACGTGGCCTTAGGTGCACCTTCCCAAGAGGCATCGCTGGCACTGGGGTTGCCCCACCTGTGGCTCTCCTTGGCTGGTGGAGCCTCTGCCTGCGGGGAAGGAAGCTCCGAGACCTTCTTGGCAAGCTGGAGAAATGGGATCCCATCCACAGCATCAGTGGCTGCACTGGGATTTTCCAGGGCACCCGCTATATATTCATCTTTGTTGCCTACGCTTGTTCTTTTACGGGCATCGGCGTAGCCACGTTTCTCAGTCAGGTGTGGAGGAGAGAGTTTCTGGTCTGTGGCCTGGTTACAAGCCAACCCAGCAAGGTCAATGGTAAACTCGGGCGAGTCCAAGAAAGGAAGTGGTTTCCCATCAAACGCTCCTTTCTCCAGCTCCTCGATAGACAGGGCAGCGATATGGCCAAGCTCCGGGCTGCTTGCCGCAGCCTGCGGCAAAGACGGGGAGAGGCAGGGTGGTGGAGGCAGGGTGTCGAACTGGGATTTCTCCATTTCCGCCAGGAGGTCGGAGAAGTCACCCACCAGGTCTTCCGTTTTCACAGAGGGTTGGGGTGCTCCTGGCTCAGCAGGTGCCGTAGGGAAGGAGCCAGTGGGAGCCTGCAGGCTGGGGCTTGCAGCCTCTACCAGCTGAAGGTCACTAGCGTGGTCCAGGTGGACCGGCGAGCTGCGCGGGAGCGAGCTGCCGTGGTGAGCAACCTTCCTCTTCTTGCTCGGCGGCATGCCCTCCCGGAGAGAGCTGTCCTCTTTCACCTTCTCCCTGCCCTCCCTGGAGGCAACGCCAGGCCTCATGACCCCTCTGAATTTGAAAGTCTTGTTGCTTCCCGCCAGGTGCTTCTCCATGTGCCGGTCATATTGCTCTTTCTTGGAGAAGGTGTAGTTGCACATGCTGCAGATGAAGGACTTCTTGATAACGTGCATGACGTCTGCGCAGAGTTCACAGGCGTACAGCGTGGTGTGCTTGATCTCCTGCTCCTCCACTATGCCGTGCTCCTGGCTGAGGTGGTTTCGAAGCTCTTTGGTCTCCTGGTAGAACATCGGACACTTGTGGCACAAGTAAATCTTCTGTAAACTGTGCACAACTAAGTGCCGCTGGAGCTTGAAGGGTTTGGGAAACTGTTTGCCACAGTGATGACAGTCCCTGGAAGGATCCTTGCAGTCTGGGTGCATGGGGACAGATTTTGGGGTGCCTTCGCTTTTTGCCATGTGCTCTGGAGACGGACTGGCAGATGCTTTAGAGGAGCTGGGAGCAGGTGGCTTCACCTTAACGTTGCTTTCCATGGGGTCTTTCATCGCCTTGGCCTCCTGCTCGAGGGGCAGCTCCTTGGGGCTCTTGCTCTCTCTGCTAACTGCGTGCTTGCTGCTGGGGTCGGCGTGCCGGGAGGACCTGCTGGGCTTCCGATACATGATGGTGTTGAGGAAGTGGGTGACAGCAGCGTTGTCCTCACCGAAGCAGGCTGGCAGACCCATCACGGACTTCTGGGCTTGCCCCTTGCGAGCGAACTGGGTGGCGTGCTCCCGGAGATGCTCGTTGTACATCCAGACATCGGAGATCTCCTTCAGGCACATCCCGCAAGCCCACAGACCGGCTTTGTTTTTGGCATGCTTCTCCTTCAGATGGTCCCTCAGCTGCTCCCGGGAGCTGAATTTGCGCTGGACACACATGTAGCAGGTAGGCGGAGGGGAAGGGTTATGGGAGAGCTTGTGGAAGTCCAGCTCCCCTAACGTCAGGAACCACTGGAAGCAGACTTTGCATTTGTACTGCTTGTCTTTGGTCTTGATGGTTATCTCACTGCGGTTTTTCCCCAGTTTCCCATCTTCTAGCTTACTTCTGTGCTTGCTGTGCTGGCCCAGCTTTGGCTTGAAACTCACAGCGCTGTCCTCCCCGTGGCCAGGAAGATCTTCGCAAGGGCTGAAGAAGCACATGTCTCTCATTTTCAGCTTTGCGTTCAGCATCTCAATGTCGATGGTATGAAATTCGGGAGAGTCTGAATCTTCATTAGCCTTGCCATCGTAGGGCTCCTCTGCCAGGTCGGGGGGCTCAGAGCTTGCTTCTCTCAGCGAGTGTTCATCCTCAAGGTCCATCAGAGGCTCAAACATGTCCTCGGCAGAGAGGCTTTCTCCCTCCTTCTCCAGACTCCCCCAGAGGTTCAAGCTGGGGACGTTGTCCACTTGGCTGTTTTGGCACAAGAAGGTTAGCATGTTGTCTTCCAGGTCAATGTCCTCCTTCCCTTGGTCGGTCTTCTCGCGGTCCAACCTTGGCGCAATGCTTTTAGATCCGCTGGGAGCAGCATCTCCGCTCTTCGCCTTGCCATGACACATGTTTAGCATTAAGGCATCGTCAACAGAGATGGTTTCATATTCGCAAGGGTCCTCCCTGGTGACACAGAAAGAGCTGGTTTCGCTGAGGTCAGAAGCTAATCGGATTGTGAAGAGGTCGATGGCACCCGCTGGCTGGAGGTTCACCTCAGTGACGGGCTTGGGTTTCTTGCTGCGCTTCCCATACACCCGTGTGCACTTTCTCCGGACAAACTGGTCGTCCCGGGGGAACAGCTGGGAGAATGTGGAGTCATCATCAAACAAGCTCTGGAGGTCCGAGACGGCTGCGCTCTCCACACAATGCTCTCTGCCCGGTGGCACGTCTGCCTTCGCCCATTGCTTTGGCTCTGCAGGAGGAGGGCTGGTCCCCGGCGGGGTCTGCATGCTGCCTTGCCCGGGAGCCTTTTGGGTGGTTTCCGAATCACGCGTCTCCAGCGGCAGACCCCCTTCGGCAGGAGCCGTGAGACCCTGTGGGGCACCACTCTGATTCCCAGTGCCGCTGCCTGCCGCAGGACTGTCTCCTGTCTCAGCATCCATCTCCTCTGCGCCATCAGCACCATGATGCGGCTCTTTGCCTACCTTGCCCAATCCTTTCTCCACTTGCTTCACAAACCCGCTAACACATTTTTTGCAAGCCTGTGTGTCTTCCACTCCATTTGGCTCTTCCACCTCCCCAGGACAGGCTACTGTGCCCGTTACTGACTCCTCGCTGACCATCTCCTTTGAAGACACCATCCTGTCGCCCAGGTCCTCTGCAAGCTCAGCTGCACAAGGGGACTGTTGAGCTTTTTGAGAGTGCTGCGTTGAGTTGGACCTATTTTGCTCCTCTGTGGAGATGCAACCACCTGGCTCATGCAAGCCCTCCATGATCCTCGGCAGACTGGAGCTGAGGACAGCAGCGGGAGGACCTGCATTCTCCAGCTCACATGGACCATTGGGCTCATTTCTGCTGGGAAATACCTTTGCTTTCCTTCGTCTCACTTTCCTGTTTAGCTTCTTTTCAGAACTGCCGTTCACCTCTCTGGGATTTTTGCTTTGGCTCCTTCTGCCCTTTTCTCCCTTCCTGGCTTGCCGTCCCGAGTCCAGCTTCCCAGCGGCCGCCTCGCCTGCTCCCCTTGTCTCCGAGCGCGGTCCCTTTGCCTTCATCTCCCTCTGCAGAACATGTGTGCGGTGCAGCTCCTGGGACATCTCGAAGGAGATCACGCTGAGATCGCTGAGCACTCTGCTGACCACTTCTTGCATCTGCGCGCTGGGATCTTTCTCCAGGTCTTGGCATATTTTCTTGGGGACGTGGTCAACGTTGGTGGTCGGCATCTGTGAGCTGCAGGTTTTGTCTTTGACCGAAGTCTTCAGGCTCCTCCTGGGCACCTTTTGGGCTGCTTTTGATGTCTTGTCTGCAGGAATCAAAGCGGACCTGGGAGTCTTGCTGGACTGTGGTACGCCACCGTTCTTCACCTGGTGCTTGACAGCTTTGTGCCTCGTCAGGCCAGGCTTGGACCGGAAAGTGGCTGAACAAATGTCGCAGGTCACCGGGAGCCCATTTGGCTTCTTTTCTTTGTGAAGTTCATTTTGGGAAGGGTTTGGAGTACTGTTAGGCGTGTTGCCCTCTCCTTGGCCCATACTGTTTAACACACAACTCCCAGCTTCTCCAGCCCCATGGCTTTTGGATTTCTCCCCTTTTAAGCTCTTTCCTCCACTCTCTGTGGTTTTGGAAAGACCAAGTCTCACCTCTGCTGCCTCTGAAAACTCGTGGCCATTTAATTCGGCAGGACCAATGTCTCCAATCCTTGTAAGACCTCTGCTGACAGCAGCCGGCACCTGCTGAACAGCAAAACTGTAGGACAAAGCCTCTGCTTCACTTTGATGCTTATTTCCATCATCAGAGCAGCTTTCAAGCTTGGTCTCTTGATTCAGGTTTACCTCTCTTTCTCTGATCGGCAGAAGATCCATTGTGGGCTGGGTTGGGTAATCTTGGGTGTCCGGAGGAATGGAGTTAACGACCGTATCTGTGATGGTGCACGTTTGGCTTTCTTTAAAATGGGAACTTGACAGCACAGCACCGGCGCTTTCGGGTACCTCCTTCCCCACACCCTTTTGGTTGAAAGGTGGCGAGCAGGGAAGAGAGCAGTCCTTCCCGTGTGGTTTCTGGGGACCATCCACCTCCAAGGCAGAGCCCACCAGACCATCAGCGTGCAGCAGAGCGCAGGGTATCGCCGTCCCTTCTCTTTCAGGCGGTCTGTAGTTACCCAAAATGCCATCGGGGAGGTGACGGTGACCGTCCTCGACCGCTTCCATCAGCACGGCCCCACAGTGATGCAGCGAGAGGGGAAAGGTGGGTGCCCTTTTCCATGTCCCTTGCTCTACCGGGCTGACGGTGGGGTGATGGATGCAATGGCTGTTGGCCTCGGGAGGACACCTCTTCACGATGAATGAACTTGATGTGTTAAGTGGGGATGCGCTGTATTTCTTCTCATCCGAGAGCTGAGTACCGAAGCCGGGGACCTCTCCTGCCTCAGCCCCACTGCTTTGCAAGCATCTGGGGGGAGAAAAATTGGTCGGCAAGGGCAGGCTGGCCGGAGATTCGCCCATGTAATGACAGCCATTGAGGGACTTCTTCTTGCCATTTCCTTCTCTGGGAACCTTTGCACTGACTGCGCCGGCTTTTGTCTCTGGCGCCAAGCGTTGATCCTGGTGGAGATCCTCCTCGGAGGGAGCGGGGGGGCTGGTGGGACTCGTGGAAGCACTGTGCTGGGGCTGTGCCCCCTGCCCCGCCTGATTCTTTTCCAGCCTCTCTGCTACTGCACTGCCTAGTGTTTCTTTGTTGAGCAAACTATGGCTTAAGTGGGATTGCTCATGTTTTTTAAATGCCAGGGTCGCTTTGTTTTTATCTTGCTCCTGCTCTTCCATGAGCTGATCAGCTTTCTTTCCTTGCCCTGGCAGTGGGGTCACCGCTGTGTTTTTGAGTGGCGAGAGGTCAGTACGCTCTTGGGAAACACCATCTGCACGGATATTAATGTCATTTGGCTCCGCGTGTTCATTTGCTAAGTGCTGCAGCTCCGTTACATTATTTTGCAGCTCTGGCTTCACAAATGTGGATTGTTTTGCACGGTAAGAGCCCACTGCACCAAATGACTCCAGCTGCTCGCACCCACCGGAGAAAAGCACAGTCTCTTTCGCTGGGGCAGCAAGACTTTCTGCGTTGCCTCCAATGGGGACATTCCCCTCCCCTTGGGCAGGGCAGTATGTCCGATTTTCCCCTTCCAAGGCACTGCCGCTCTCCTCTTTCTGCTCCAGCTGGATGCGGGTGGTGGCAGAGGGGTGACTGGGAGCAAGCAGCATGGGGAAGCACGGCATCAACAGCTCCTCCTCATTGCTCTTCACTGTTCGGGCAACGAAGAGCTGTAGCTGCTGCAGAGGGTTGGCAGCCGTCTCCTGGGAAGCCAGTGTCTGTCGGGAGCCACAGTCGCTCTCCTTGGGCAGACTCAGCATATCAAACAGTAGCACTTTTTGCTTGCTGGCTTTGTCGCCGGGTCCGGGGGCTGGATAGGTGGTGGGATTCTTCCTCTCCTCCGTTTCTTCCATCAATGCAGACCCACCACCATCCCCTTTGAAGTCCATGGTGCTTTTCGCCATTTTGGGTGACTCGGGCTTGCTTAAGGGTCTTTCTTCTGTATCTGGGACCTCTTTGATGTGAGGCGAAAAGGTGAGATCCAAGGCTGGGGTGGGACCTTGCTGAAAGCCAAATTCAGGTTTACAGTTTGGAAGATGCGCATCAAACTTCTCCAGCTCTGCGGCATCAGCGAGGCTTTCATCTGCTTTCCCGGGAACAGGGAAGCTCTTAGCACCGCGCTGGGATGGCAGGGGATCTTTGGTCGCTTCAGCTGCCTCCAGGCTCTTGGCCGACATGGAGTCGGTGACAACAGGAGGGCTTTTTGTCACGGGGTCTGGGTAGACAGGAGCCTCTGTTTGGTCTGGCACGCGTAAGCCAGGTAGACTTTTGGAGGAAGACCCATCTTCCATCTTTCCAGGGTCTCTTTCCTTGGCAGTCGCAGCTTCCTGGAGCTGCTCGCCGCTGTCTTTGGAGCAGAAAGGGTCCATGGTGAGGGGGGCTGACGTGCACATCCCTGTGTCTAGCGAGCCCAGCTCCACCGGGCAGGGCCAGGGCTCCCTGGGTCTCTCGTAATCCCCACGGGCGCTCGTGACGGCCGGCTTCTCGCCTCCCAGCCTCTCCCCGACGCAGAGGCTTGAACTGCCCAGCTCATCTGTCAAAAACAGTCCTTTCCCATGGCCCGTCTCTTGCTCGACCGGCAGCGGTGGGAACTGCTCGGCCGCCTGTCCTCGCAGATGGGCAGCGACGTGTTGCTCGGGTTTCTGAAGGGCGACAGATGCCTCGTTACCCAGTTTGCTGGTTTGCAGTTGACTTTCCAGCTCTGTGACTAATCGCTTGATCTCCAGCTCATCGTCTGATATGTTGTTCATAAAAGTCACGTTGTAATCCGTTATCCTGTCCGACAGCGGCAGGGAGAGTTGGCTGGTGGGGACAGGTCCTTCCTCGGGGAATTTCTTGGCTAGTGGCTTCTCCACTGAAAGACTGTGGAACTCAGTCATGTCTTCTGGCAGCATCGGAGCCACCTCCTCCATGAGGGACCAGTCTTTCTCTGGCATGAACGGTGGGTACGGTTGCTCGAACTGCAGCGGCTTGCTGGGGGGATTGCCGGGACAGGTGAATGTTGTCACGTAACCATCCTTGCTCGCAGAAACGCTGTCATACAGTGGCGGATCAAACTCGGTGACAGGAAGCTCTCCAAATATTGAAGAGGAATCGAAGCCAAGAGGGGAGGAGACCTTGCCCTGTGGCGTTTCTGTGGCATAAGGGGAGATGGTGGCGTGCTTCTGCTCAAAGGACCTGGCATTGATGTCATCCCGGCATAAGTACATGTCATCCATGTGCGAGGAGCCCAAGGCTGGGGGCTTTGAGAAGAGGTTCTCATCGTAGTGACTGGGAAGGCCTTTGGGATCGAAAAACGTGTTGTCGCTGCTGATGTACGGATCGGGCGCCTTGGCAGCGAGCATCATCCCCACTGCATCCCCCCCGTACGGGGCAACCGGCGCGGGATAGTCCTTCTGACCGTCACAGAGCCCGTGTGCCTTCAAATATTTGATGCCTGCTTCTGAGTAGGCAGCACTCACATTGCCAGGACCAGCTTTGTTACCGCCGTGGGATGGAGCAACTAACTCTTCCGCCCGGTACTTCAGCCCGTCGCTCGTGAAAGGGGCAAACTGATGCCTCTGGTTGACCACGGTCAGTTCGGGTGAGTCCTGAGCCTCCAGGGTGGGTTCTCCTGCCTCACCTCTGTGCTTTGCTGCTCCTTTGGGCTCTTCTGCACCCTCCTTACAGGAGACCCCGACGGGGCTCCTGCCCGAGGCGGCCGTGCTGGGGAGCTGCCTTTCCTGGGGCTGCACTAACAGCTCCTCCTTTGCACGGTCCGCCGCAGCAACATCTGGTTCCGTACTCGGACATGTCCTGGAGCCTGCTAGCAAAGGTTTGGCTGAGCCAAACCGCCTGCTCCCCCTGGGAAAGTTCTCTTTGCTCTTCTGGCTCTTCTTTGGGCTCCTGTCCTCAGGGAGGCTGAGCGGAGTCCTTGGCGTATGTGCCGGGCTGCCCGACCGCCTCCTCCTCCGTGTGCTTCCCTTCTCCCTGCCCGAGCCAGCCGCATCAGCGTGGGGTGGGCTGGTGCCCATCTCGCTGGGCACGCTGCCGCTGTGGTTGCTGCTGGTAGACGACTGGCTGCTCCGTCTTCGGACTCTGGTGGCACAATCCTCTTTCTCGGCATCCTTCTGGCTCGGGACCCCGCCGTGCTCCTGTGCCTCCCTTTTCTGACCATCCCTTTTCCGTCTGTAGCTCCAGGCTGGGTCTTTCTCTTTGACAGCCTCACTTCTTCCCGGGCGTTTCTTGCTAAAGCTGTATTTGGTCCTCCCAATGAATCCCGTGCCACGCTTCTTTCTTCCCCGGACCTTGCTGCACTCTGCCCCGTCATCATCTGAATCGGAGACGTAGTCGTACTCCCGAAACCTGCCCTCCTTGGCGGCTGGCATCAGCCTCTCGGTGACCTGGGGGAACTGCGCCTGCTTGCTGCTCTTCACCTGCAGTTTGTGGAGCTTGTTCTTCTGCTGCACGATCTTGTGAATGAGCTCCTTGCTCCACGTCCCGCTTCGGGGCTTCCGCTTCTTCATCTCCTTCATGGAGAATCGGGGTGGCTTGGAGCTCTTGGTGGCAATGCCCGGCCCCACCTCACTCTTCGTTGGAGGCTCCTGGCTGAGCTTCCTGGGATGCTTTTGGCTGGAGGTGGACTTGGAGGAGGCGTTGGCCGGTGGGACGCTGCTCTTCCTGCCCGCCCGCAGCCTTGCCGTCCTCTGCGCTCCCGCTGCCCCGGGATCCAGCTCCTGCGCTGCCAACCTCCGCGCTGCCCTCCCCTTGTGAAGGTGCTGCTTTCCTGCTCCTCTCTTCGCCTGCTCCCCGCCCGGGTGGCTATCTTCATAAAAATAGCCAGCCTTGGGCTGGCCCGCTGCCTTCTCCTCCGCTGCCGCCTGCTTTGATTTGCTTTCCGAGGCCAGGGCTTCCTTCGCCTTGTGGGACATCCCACCGCCTGCCGCCTTCATGCCCGTCAGCTCCTCGTCGGCAAACACGTCTATGAAGCTGCTGTCGATCTCTGGGTTATCTGACTGGTACCCCAGGCCGTTGAGGGCTTCGGTGATCAGGCTGTCCAGCTTGGCGTCGTCGATGTCCAGGTCCGAGGCGGTGAGCGGCAGGGAGCTGGCGGCGAGGCCGTTGAAGAGGCCACCCTTTAGAGCATCTTCCTTGCCCTCGCTTTTGCTTTCCCCATCCAGCAAGAAGTCATCGCTCTTGTTTAACGCCAACAAATGCGCCTGGGGGTCCGGAGAGAGCCCCAGGCTGGGGGGCTTGGGTAGCTCCGGGGGGAGTGCTTTCCGCCCCTCGGCTGCCCGGGGAGCATCCTTGCCCTCTCCCTGGGGAGCGGGATGGGAGGCACAGAACTGGCGGTGCTGCAGGAAGGAGGAGAGGTTGCTGTAGTTCTGGTCGCACTGCTTGCAGGTCAGGAGCACGTCCAGCTGGTCCAGGCTGGCACTGCTGAGCGAACTGGCCAGCAAGTGATGGGAGGAGTACGGCGGCGGAGGCTGCTCCCCATCCAGCCCATCTGAGCATCCTTTGGCCACCTCCACTCCGGGTTTGTGGAACGGGCTCGCCGGGGCACATTTCAGGAGGTTGTCGTCTTTCAGGGCATCAGGAGGGAAGTGGAAGGTCTTGACGGAGTCCGGGGGGTGGTAATGAAACGAGCTGGAGCTCAGGACGTCGGAGGGGTGGAAGGTTTTGTTGCCGTCCTTGGGATGGCAGGGGTGCTGGAAGAAGGGAGAGGGGGTCAGTGCTCCGGACATCTGGCTGTCTTCGAAGCCGGGGTTGAGCGGGCTGCTGGACATGGGGGAGAGCGACGAGCAGGTACTGCCGCAGGTGGGGTTGGGGACAGGGGACGGCAGCGGGGACTCGCAAGGGGAGGCAGCCACCAAGGCTGACGGCGGCAGGACCAGCGCTGAGCCCGACGAGCTCCTTGAGGGAGGAGGAGGAGGAGGAAGAGGACCTGCTTGACCCATGCTGTAGAAGAGGGCTTTGCTTCTTGAGTCACAGGCAGGAGACCCCGGGTCCTTCCCACTTTCGAAAGAGAAGGCGCCCGTTGAGTTGGGGTCTCCCCTCTGGACCCCGAGGCTCTCTCCCGACAAGAGCTTTTTGCCATGGTACCCCGGAGAGTTACTTACGGGGGGCCCTTTCTGGGCTTTCCCGCTCCCCTGCCACTCCGACGTGCCCAGGGGGAAGGGGAGCTTCTGGCTGGTGATCTGTCTCGACAGCTCTAGCCTGTTTTGACCGGGCATTGCAGAAGTGAGGTGTATTTGCTGCCAAGGCATCCTGGCATTTTTCTGCCTGTGCTGCCTCTGCTCGGGGCCAGATTGGCACTCGAATGAGAACTGGTTTCCAACAGGGTTTGAATAAGGTGCTGAATTCTGGTCCATGGGAGAAAACGCCTTAGTGGCACCTTCCCAAGCTTGCACAAGCCTGGGGTGGGTGGGTGCCGTAGTGGGAATGCTTGTCTCGAAAGGCACGGATCCTGCGCTGGCGCTGCCCGCGGGGGAACTGCAATAGGCTTTGCTCTGAAAGTGCACTTGGGAGAGAGAGTTTGGTGGCATGTTCCTTCTCAGAGGGCTGCTCTGGACCAGCAGCCGCGGGCCGGGGACACTGTCTTTCGCTGAGGCTTGCCTCTTACCGACTGGCTTTGGCATACTAGGCGAGTGTAAACTAGACGGAAAAACAGCTTGGTTTTCTTGGAAAGTGCTTGGGTTTTGGTCGATAGCACCAGACGACGAGAGAGCACCATTGGGGTCGGCGGGATGCTCGCTCCTGCCCTTGCAGCACGGCAGCGGGCCGTGGTGCGGGGTCGGCGGCGGCGGGTGCAGGAACGGCGGCGGCGGCGGCTGCGGCGGCGCGGGCAAGCCGTACAGCCTTCCCTCGGGGGACACGGTCTCGTAGGAGCCGCCGCTCAGCGTCTCCTCTTGCCACTCTCTGGAGGACGAGTGGAAGGCGAAGGTGCCGTGAGCCAGCTGGCCGGCGGCGATCCCCACGTCCAGGTACTCCTGGCTCCCCGCATCGCTGCGGTACGGCTCCTTCCCGGCGTCGTGCAGCAGCTGGAAGGGGTACTGGCACGGCAAAGCCCCCAGACCGTGGGCGCTGGCTTTGCCGCCCTCGGGGAAAGAGCTGGGCTTCTGCACCGAGATCCCATAGCTAGCGCCGGCAAAGCTCTTTTCCGGAGAAGGCCAGGAGTCGGTCCTGTTCGCCTGAAACTCTAAATAATGTAGCTGCCCATTGGTGCCGGAGCTCTTGAGGGGGATGCCGGCGGCGGGGGGCTGCCCTTTGGGGCCGTGGGGGGGAGCGGGCTGTGAGGTATAGTTGGCGGAGGTACGGCCGGCGGCGGCATCGGGGAAGCGGCGGCCGAAGCCGAGGTCTTCTTGCCGGAGCTCGGCCTCACGCTGGGGGATGCTGGGCACGTGGAAGCGGTAGCTGCCGGCCACGGGGCCACGATTGGCCTCCGGCTTCTTCGGGGGGGTAACCTTCTGTTGGGGATAGGCGATGCCGATGGTGGGGTTCGGCCGGGCGCCGGCGATGCTGAGCCGGTAGAGCTGATGGTGGCCCCGCTCGCCCTTCCCTGAGCGCCGGCTACGCTCGCGGGCTCGCCCCTTCCCCGGGGGGGACTGGGGGCCGCCCTTGACCTCTCCCCAGGCACCGTCGTTGCCGAACTTGGGTTTGCGGTGGAGGGATTTGAAGTCGATCTTCCCCGCTTGCTGTGGCCGGATCACGGCTTCCCGCTGGCTGTGGGGCTCCTTGTCCTTGGGGCCGGGGAAGGGGGACGTGCCCTCCCCGCCGAGCACCTTCCCGTCCTTCTCCCCGCAGCCTTCAAAGCCGAACTCCTTGTCGGGGTCTTTGGGGCCGGCCTCAGTATCGCCGATGGTGTAAACATGCTGGGTCTCTCCAGTCATGATACCGAGGAGGGGGGAAAGGCTAGAAAGCCCCGTTTTCCCGTCCCGCTGCGAGCTGCCGTCCCTCCGTCACGGGCATGGTCCTCCACCGATGGGCACCGGGGTGGTGAGAGGGGCAGCGGCTCCCCGGGGCCGGGGTGGCGCGGGGTCCCGAGCGCCGGCGGGGCTCTGCTGCATCGTTTCAGACCTGAAAAAGAGGAGAAAAGAGAGAAAAGGCGGCTGTCAGCCGGGGAGGAGAGATATTTTGGCCCCTTTTCTTGGTGCTGCGGTGGGGAGGGGGATGGAGGAAGGGGCAGTGCAACCCCCCCACACACCCCGAGCAGCCCCGGGGTGAAGCCCTCCAGCTTTTGGCTCTTCAAAGGATGCTCGGAGCATTTCACCTTTGGCAAAAGCTGCTGAGGGAGGCACTTTTTTCCTCCCAGGGAAGCTATTTCTGGGTTACTTCTTAGCGACATAAGCAGAAAAAAGATGACAGAAGAGCTCCACCTACGGATTAGCGGGAAGGGCTGTCGGGCCAGGCTGGGAGAGGCGTCCTGGGAAGGGCTTTCTGTCCCCATGTCCCCATGTCCCTGTGTCCTGGCTCCCACGGCCGGAGGGTCGATGAGGTTGGGGTGTGTGGCAAAAGGCTTTTGCTCCACCTTGATTCCCCCCCCCGCCCAGTGCATCCCTCCGACCTCGCTGCCCCTCCAGCAAACCGTTGCTCTGAAACCACCGGAGAAAGGATTTGAGCTTCTGCCGCCTCTGCCTTAACTTTAACACCACCCGCAAATTGCCCTCGCAATTTTAGACACTGTTAAGTAGGTGAAAGCATAAAAGCTAAGCCCTGAATTTACCAGCCGATTTTACAATACAAGACCTCAGGGCATTAGACATGAAGCACAAGTCAAGCGCAGCCTTTTAAAAGGTACCACCAGGATTTTAGCCCTAGACACAGGTTACATTGAAAAGAAGAGTAAATCCCTGTTTTAGAGAGTGTCTTTTTAAAAGTCCACTGGAAACAGAAAGGATTTCTCTCTCCTCCCTCACTAGGGAGGCTCTTTGCTGTCTGCTGCAGGGGGCAAAGGCTTTATACTGCTGGGAGCTGGGGAGGGGGCAACCAGGCTGCAAAGCAGTATGAAATTCAGCTTATTAGTCTTCTCCTGGGTGTAATTCTTGCAGCTCCCCAGCCCTATTTGGGGTCCACCCCATGCTGCCCAGCCTCACCATCCCAGCCCAACAGCGATCTGAGCAGAAAATGAGAATTTCTGCAAGAAAAGAGGAGCGACCTGCATCTATTCGGGGTCTCTGGAGCACGCACGGGTCATCTCTCAGTTCACATTTGATGCTTTGCGTACGCGCAGCAGCCAGGGCGAGCGCCCAGCGCTCCACGATGCTGCTACGGCACATATGCATTAATAGTATTATCGTGTATATATAGAGATAGCAGAGGCACGGCTGCATCCCCGCTGCTCCTTCTGCAAAGACGTGGCAAGACCTTGCAGGGAGAGGAAGGCAATGCAGCGGGGAGAGCCTGGGGGGGCTCCCCGGGGTCCCCTCTCTGATTCGAGCTGCTGGGCTCAAATTCCTCCACAATTTCACACCCCGCTAAGTGAAATGAATGCTGGGCTGATACGGCCGGACCCTATCGTGCTCGCTCCCCACGCGCTGGCCAAAGCTCACACGCGGCCCTTTGGCACGCAAGGGTTTTGCTTGCAAAACAATGCGCCACTTATGCCGCTTCCAGCCACAACTGTGAAGCCTGTTTGCTGCTGTTTAAATTTGCAAAGGCTCCTTGCCAAGATAAAATACCCAAGGCCAGTGCTCGCTACATTATCACAGTCGTGCTCTTTCAGCCACATAAAGGAGCCCTTTTTTTTTTTTTTTTTTTGAAGGAAAGGCTCGTTTGCGTATCCGTAAAGCTGCAGGATTTGCATGGCAAGGTCTGGGGTTTGCTGGTGCATTAGTGCTGAGCGCCAGGAGAAACAAACACCGCGCTCCCTGTGCTGGCAGAGTGATGGAGACGGGGGAAGCAGAGCCGGTGGCACACAGGACTGTCCCGCTGACGAAGGGGATCCGTGTGCCGTGACGGGATGCCCGGCGATGGTGGCAGAGCCTGGGCAGGAGATGGCCACAAATTTATCCCATGCAAATGATAGATAGCACATGGGGATAAGGGCAAGGTGTAAATGAGGGCTTCGTTCCCCCAAACCAGCTTCATTCCCCAAAACCCTGATGCTTGTCCCTGCGCCGGGGTTTGGGGGTCCCGCATCCCTGCGTGGGGGTCCCTCCCGCTGGCTGCGGCCACCGTCTGCAAACCCGGGAGTGGGGCTCGATGGCATGGCAGCCTTGGGAGCAGCACGGTGCAGAAATCTGGGGCCTCTCGGTGAGGCTCAGCCAGTGCTGCTCCCGATGGGGCGTTCGATAAGGAGGGCTGGGCGTGTTGATTTAAAGCAATATTCCCCCGGCAGCTGCCTGCATCCATCACCGGAGGGTTTACGGATCCAGCCCAAACATAGTTCACTCTTTGTGGGATGGGAAACCCAGAATAAAATGAAAATAGGGGCCATTTCATCTTTTTTCTATTTTTTTTTACAGGCTCTCAGCCCACTCAGCCTGCCCCCAGAACCAGGCTCCTCTTTGGATTACCGCTGGCATCGCTTCTTGTGTTTTTATATTTCAGCTCCTGGAAAAGGAGGTGGAAAGGGATGGGACAGGGGCAAAGGAAGATTATGATTTAAAAAAAAAAAGCATGTGATATTTATTACCAGGCTGCTTGGCTGCAGGGAGAGCGATCCCCACCTGCAATTGCGTGCCCTGCCGGGTGCTCAGCCCTTTCGCCCATCCCTGGAGCATCCTCCCACGCTGGGGGCCGACACGGGGCCACCCACAGCCTCCTGCAGCCCCGGTGCAGTTTGGGGACATGGGGACGAGCCGAGCAGCGACGGCAGGAGCCTGGCTGGCAAGGCAGAGCCCAGCTTGCCGCTCCGTGGGGCAGGTCCCATCCTGCCAGCAGCCCCGACACGCCAGACAGGTTGTGATTCATCGCCCCGGCTCTCCGGCACCCGGAGCCAAGGGGCTCGACTCTTCACAGCCCGAGAACCAGCTACGCTCGAGGGGCAGAGCCGAGGGTCCCCTTGGGCTGCCCGTGCTCCCTGAGCCCCTTAGCGCTTCCCAATCCCTTTAGCACTTATTCCTTCAGGGCTGGCCCGGCACGCACGTCCCAGGGAACCGCGTCACCCCCAGCCCTGATAGCATCTCCTTCCCAAGAGAGAAGAGCTGTGAATCCCACCAGCGGGACGCTGGAGCTTTGCATCTTGGCTGGGATATTGTATGGGGACCACACCACGAAGACCGAGGGGACCACCATGTCCCCACCATGGGCAGGGCAGCAGCAGGTGAAGCATCTCCCTGGGGCTCAACCCTGCTGCAGCAGAAACAAAACGGTTGTTGAATAGCAAAAAAAAAAAAAAAAAAAAAAAAAAAAAAGCCAAACCCAACACCCAACAAGAAAACCCCACCGGCTGCTGAAGCAAAGGAGGAAAAGGGGGCTGAAACGGCTCAGCCGGGCATCGCTCCGGGCAGAAGGGAAAAATCCTTCCCCTTGGCAGGTAGCGGAGGGATGGCCTCGCTGGGGGACTCGGGAGAGCCGGGTTCAGCGTTCGGCTCGGCCTCTCCCTTGCATGACCTTGGGTAAGTCAGTTAATCACGGTGACTCAGCCCTCCATCTGTAAATCAGGCCCGATAATGCTTCCCCTCGCCTATCTGCTCTTTGTATCGTCTATTGAGATTAGCAAGGCAGGGACTGTTCTTGCTATTTGTATGTACAGTGCCCGGTCCGGCGAAGCCCTGATGGGGCTGGGAGACGTGCAGGGCTGGGTGTAAGGGGGTCTGGTCGGGGTGGGGGTCCCGGGGCCGCAGCTTCGGTCGGGGTTTGGCACAGGTTGCTCCTGCAAGGTGAATAAACAACCATCCCGGGATGGGGCTGCTCTTATCTGGGTGGGTATCGTGGCCGGAGGCACTGCGGTTTCGGCAACGGCAGCTCAGGGACGGGTGTGGGAGTGGGTGGAAGTGAAAAAAAAAAAAAAAATCAAGATACCGGCTGGGTGGCATCACCCAGGCAAATACCCTTTGCTGCAGTTGGCAGGAGGGAGATGGGCAGGGGGCATGTGGGGGTCCCACAAAGAAACCCCCCAGTTCTACGGGATTTCACCGGCTCCACGAGACGCAGGGGTGACCCTGAACACGCTTTGGGCTTTTGTCCGCAAAAAGGGGCACTTAACCACTGCCGAAAGGATTTAAATCCTACCCAGGTGGGTCGATCCTACCCAGCACAGCTTTGGCTGGGGCTGTGAAAAATCCCTTCCCGTTGTGAAGCGGCCCCTTCTCAAAGCCCAGCGCCTCTTTAAACTTTCTGCCTCTCACGGCTGGGCTGCTGTGGGGTCAGAAAAGCAGCCGGGGAGGTCCCCGAGCATCCCTGCAGCCGGGACTTGGGGAGGCCGGGGCCATCCCCAGAGCCCGTCCGGGATGAGGAGAGCATCTGGCTCCCAAAAATAGCATCCGACCCTGTGCTGTCAGCTGGCCCGTACCTTGGCACCCTCCGCCGCTCAGCTACTGCCGGGACTCACTTTCACCTCCCATGAAATATGAATTTCTTGGCTGCAAAGGAAAGAGAAAAATATGTCAGGAATCTGTGTTTGGCTTGGCTGCCTGCACCACGGCGCGCGGGGAGCGCTCGGCCGCCAAAAGGAGGGGTTTCCACCCCAAAATGCCCCGTCACGGCCACCCCCAGCCGGGTCCCGGCGAGTGGGTGGGTTTGGCCAGGCGTGTAGACATAGGGTGCTGTGGGAGTGAGGAAACTGAGGCAGGGATGGCGATGGGGTCCCACTTCCCCCTCTCCTGCATCCCAGCTCCATCCCCTGCATCTGGCCACCACCTCCACCCATTGGGGTCCTGCAGACGTGACACCTTGCAGGGGCTCATTGTAACCGCGGTCAGGATACGGCCCTAAGAGGCAGCAAACGGCCTCGCCGGTGTGAGGAGGAGGAGGAGGAGGAGGAGGAAGGGGAGACTGAGGATGGCCAAAGCCCAAACCACAGCACTGGGCGCGCTCAGGGCACCGGCCAGCCTCTGGCAGGTGCTGAGAGAAGCCGCGGGGCAGCTGCCAACCTGCTGCCAGCCAGGCCTGATCCTGCACCCAGCAATGAGCCCAGGTCCCCCCACCGCCCCCCACCTCCATGCCATCCCCAACCCTCAGTGCCCCCTGGCTGGGCGGTGACGTGCCGGTCCCCGCGATGCTCAGCCCCAAGTGGGTAGGCGGTAGAGGAGCAGCCCACCTCCCGTCCGTCTCCATCCCGTACCGTGCTGGATCAGGCCATGCTCCCGAAACAGCACTCGCCTACATTACACCTTGGGAGTGAGCTGGGAAAAGGATGCTTTTTCCCAGGTTTGGGAAAACGCGGGGATTTTAAGGGATTGCTGTTACCTCCTTGCCAGCCCCAGGTCCAGCCTGGAGTTAACCCACATTCACTGCTCCCCAAGAGCACATGGGTCATATCAGACTCATCCTGACATTACCCTATTTCCCGGTCAAATAAAGAGAAAAGCAGGATGAGGGGTCTGGCTCTTGCCTGGGCATGATGCAGCGGGTGGGAGTATCTCACCAGGAGGGATGTGACATCTCCCTTACCAGCCCTGGTCCCTGCTTGTCCCCAAGGAGGGAGGCTGGGACCAGGGACCGGGGCTGGCCCTGTGCCCGGGCACTGCCCAGGACCAAAGGGACAGGTCTGGGGATGGACAGAGGCTCTTTCTGAGAAAGGCTGGGAAAAGGCTGGAGCATCCCTTGGGCAGAAACTGCAGTGCGAAGGAGCTGAGCCCTGGTGCCGGCAGCTTGAAAAGAACCTTGTAAGAGGGGCTGGGAAAGATGCTGAGGGTGTGCACGCACGCAAACACACACACACACACAAACGGTCCTGGATGGTCTGGTCTGGCTGTGTTGGGCAAGAGGTTGTTTCCAGCAGATTTTTCTGGCCTGAGGAGAAGTTGGAAGGTTATTCAGAAAGTTTGTTTCTTGCTCACAATGGTCCAAATTGATTTTCTGGATCCAAACAGCTTTGAATTTCCAAGCTGGTGAGAATCCAGCTTTCGCTCGGGATCCAGATTTTGCAAACAGTCCTAACCCTTCCTCGGCTCATAACGCAAAAATAGTGGAGGAGGGCAGGTCCCTGGGCGGGCACGGCCGAGCCTGGCAGCTCCCCGGGCTCCCCGCGAGATGTGGGGGTGTTGCGAGCCGGTGTCTCGGCACCGTGCCCGGGTTCCCTCCCGAAGTTTCGTGCCGCCCGAGCTGGAGGTGCTGCGAGAGGAGGTTGCACATCTGGCAGAGGGGATGCCCCATGGGACGCGGCACAGAGGAGGTGGCTGGGGTGGGGGGGAGAGGAGAAGACGTGAGATACGGCTCAGCCCCGCCTGGAGGTCACCCCAGTCCGATGTCTGCGTGAAAAGGGACGGAGGGATCAGGGTGACCCAGCAAAGCAAATCCCGTAATTCCCTGGCTGGGCGGTCACGGGAGCTGGGTGTCAGTCAGCTACGGATGCTCGCTCCGGTCCCATCCCCGGCCGTGGCCAACAGCATCTGAGTCTTTTCCAAAGGAAATAAGATGGCTGGTGATAGAGAGCGGCGAGGCTCTGCTGTGGTTTAACTCAGCTTCTTCTTGCCCGTCGTGGAGCGGGAAAAGCAGCCGGGATGTGCCGAGCGGGGCCGGGAGCTGCCAGGCTGGAGCTACCCCAGGGGCTGCTGGCAAGGTCAGGGTCAGCTCCCAAAATTCCCCCCCGCCCTGCCCCAAAGCAAGGGGCTGGCCTGGTTCTGATGTGCTTTGGCATGAGCGAGCGGAGCCCTTCAAAGCATCTGCTTCCCTAAAAAAACAGAGGCGTAGGACATCTGAGACCTCCTTCCCTCCTGCTCACCGAGCCCCGAGACTGCGGCGGGTTTAATCTCCCCTGGTAATCAGCAGAGGGGCTTGGCCTGACAGCAACATCTTTGTGCGGTTGAAATAAAGAATGACTTATTTTGACATTTATTTAAGAAATATTAATCTTTCATTTTCCTTCTAAATGCTCCTGTTTGCTAAGGAACTATCTGTTACCTAAGTGCTCCGATAAATCTTCTAAGGTAAAATTACATGTTAGATGCTGCCAGAAGGGTACATTTAAGAATACTTCCTAAATTATCAACTGCATTAATCTTAATTACTTTGGTAAAAGTAGAGTCTGGCATTAGGATGAACTAAATTGAACGGGTGTTTGTTTGTCTTTATCATATCACATATTTGAGATCATTTAACAGAACGCAGATAAAAGGCGTGCGAGGTACAGAGCAGCTGCCTAATGAAAATGATGGGTCCGGATGACAAAGAGCAGGCGGGAGGGGACCGCAGGAACCCCTGGGGTCCCCGACACAGCAGGACCTGCCTGGGCCAGGGTGGTACACAGGCAGAGGATCATGGCAAAAAAATGTAAAAAATCAAAATTAACTCCTCAGACACCGTTTTGAGCGATAAAAGCAGAAGATCGGAAGGATCGGTGTCCCACCGGGTGCCGGGGGAGGCGAAGGGCTCTGGGTACCAGCACGTCCCACGTCACCCTGTGGGTGCCCTGGGAACCAGCCCGCATCCTGCCAGGGTGCAAACAGAGAGAGTGGGATGCACCAAAGCATGTGCTCAAGTTTTTTGCTGAAATTTGGCCGCTGTCCGGCTTATTTGGAGAACCGCGGCATGCCTGAGTAGGCCCAGCCCCTCACTTCGAGATGAGTGCATCACTCAGTATTTTAAGGCACAGAAATGAAATTAAGCATGGGATTAAGTGCTCTCTTTCACTGGGGCCTTGGAAAGGTATTAAATCTTGCTGCGATGAAATCTCGCCATCTCCCCAGGTCTGCGCGACCCAGGCAGATTTGTTATCAAAGTGGAGTGAATTTGCATAAGCCAAAAAGGAGGATTTTCCTCTCCCTTGCTTGCTTTTGTTTTAAATTTAACAAAAATTTGTCCATTGACACCCCTGTGCATGGGATGCTGAAGGGGAGCTGGTGGAAGAAGGGGAGAAATGATTCTGTGCGCTGCCGAAGATGCGGATAAAGGATGGATTTTGGGGAAGGGCAGCCCAGCGGCAACACCTTGACCATCTCCAGCCCTGGCTGACCCCCTCGGGCATCGCCAGGGTACGGCACGTCGGTGTCCCACATCACCGTATCCCCCTCACCGCACTTTCCCAGGATAGGGTCCCGCTCCGCATTTCCCTCCTAGCCTTCCGTGACCCCCCAAAAAGGAAGAAAAAAGCAAAAAAGCAAAGGCAATGACACCGTTCCCAGGCCAATATCACATTTCCTTCCTCCCGGCAGAGCCTGGGTCTGCTCCAAGCTGCCTTCCCCTCCGCTCCCGCTCCCAGCCCTGGTCAAATGGGGACAGGAAACCCGAGAGCAATGAGCACATCACCGGTATTTTCACCCAAGCCTCATTTAGCTTGTTATCCTTTTGGCATCCTTCTTCTCCCCTTCGCTCGGCGGCACGGCTGCAGATCAGAATCTGCCCCACGTTCATTTGGCCAGTTCTGCCTTCAGGCAGGCACACGCATGCACACACGTATCGCCGAGTGAAATTAATTGGCTCATCGCAATTAACGCAGTCACAGACTTCAATTGGGGTCGGCTGGATGCCTGTCAGCGAGCGCACGAATCCAGCCCTCACCCATCAGGGTGCTGTGAGCCCCCATCACTGACCGAGGAAAGCCGCTTTCCTGCAGGTCTCATCCTGCTGATGACAGCGATCCCCAGCGACCCCGGTCTTGCTGAGCCCCACGCAGAGCCGGGTTTAGCAGATGGAGAGAGCGGCGTTTCACGCCGGGGCTTAGACGGACCAAAGGCAGCACAAGGACCACAAGCAGCCCGAGGAGCATCAACGACACCGGCCAGCAGCGATGCTCTGAGTGCACCGACCAAGCTGGTTCAGATGATCTTGTCACCCCTCCCCGAGCTCAGGCCAGAGAGATGACCCGCAGCGAAAGCCCTGCCGAGGCCATCCCTGGTGACACAGACCCCTCATCCCTTGCAACCCACCCCCGGCATCATCCCGGGGAATCCCACCCATCCTGGTGGTACCCGATGGCCGCAGCGGTCACCCCAGCCTGGAGAGCAGGGATGCTCCCGTCCAGCCTGAACTAGTTACCGGAGGATCTGATAGGAGGAGACTGCTGCTAGATTTGGGGGCTTTTAAGCTGTCAACTTTCCTATAATTATTAGCAATGTTTTAAATAAGCTCTCTTCTGAAATTTGCTTCTGAAAGACAAGATTAATGAGCATTTCCTTTGGGGATTTATTGCACTGTTAATTATTCTCTTCCAGAAATTTGGTTCAGAATATTATCAGCTTTTTTTTTTTCAATTAAAAGTGATTATAATTTGCTCTATATAAAAGAAAAGTGGATTTAAAAAAAATATTATAATATCCCCCCTTCCTGATTAAGTATAATAGTCAAGTGATGGAGATAAAAGTAGCCAGTGGCTCTGGCAGGCCACGTCGTCCAGACGCGAACTTGGCTTGTCCCCCCCCCGCCACAGCAGCAATATTCCTGGTGGGGTCCAGCTCTTGGGATAACGCGATGCACAGAGGCTGACTTGCAATTTATGGAGATTTCCTGCAGAGGGAAGCAAAGGTGTCTGCAAGCAGCCGCCCAGCGCGGTGCCAACTTTGGACAGGGGGTTCAGGGAGGAGAAGGCTGGCGATGGTGAGACCCAGCGATGCTGTTCCAGCAGCCACCTTCTCCCAAATAATCTTTGGCTGCGATTTCAGGGCTTGTGGTAGGAGATGCTCCACGGAACACCAATTCCTGTCGGCTCACGCAGCGGGAAGGTGTTGGTAAAAATGGTGGTTTCTCTTTTCACCGAAAAAAGTGCCTTTTTGCACCAGGGAATCTGTGGGATTTGATGGGGACCCAAGCAGGGACAGCCCTGGAGAAGGGGCTCAGGTCCCCAAAACGCAGCCCGGGCCAGGCACCAGCGCCTCGCCGGTTCACAGGCTGTTTGCCCTCCCCAGCAGACATTCCTCGTGAGTCTCCCAAATGCAAAACATTCAGAAAATGCTCTGAATACAAATGCTTGCTTGGTGGGGGATGGATCTGATTACACCCAGGGCACAGGGGGGAGCAGCCCCATGCAGGACTTTGCTGGAAAACACCCTGCAGAGTGCACAAGACCCCGAGACCACGTCCACTGCAAGGTTTGCTTTAACCCCAGACTCTCCCTGCAAAAGCCCCACTGCTTGGCTTGGCTAGTAGAAAACAAACAAGATGTTGAGCTAAATGCAAAGGCTGGCCAGGACATGACTCGTACTGACACGTCTCTCACCGGGACAGGCAGATTTGGCGGGTCCCTGGTCAAGTTGTGGCCAGGGTGACCCACGGGTGCTGTCTGTGTCCCCTGGCACACAGAACTCCGCTGGTGATGGGATGCTCTGGGCTACGTGGACATGCTTTGGGTGCCACCTGCCCTGAGGACCCAAGGCACTTGATGCCTTGGAGGGCTTCGAGCAGCAAGCTGGGATCACGTACCCATGCCCAGATGCCCGGGTGAGAGGCACATCACAGACCAAATCGGATCACAGGGGCTTGCAGCCCGACCTCTGCAAGCACGGTGTGCACTGCCCATCTCCCAGCACACCTTCCCTCTGCCAACCCAAACATGCCGTCCCGGGGCACTGGGATCTCCGACTGCAATGCCGTGGGTATTCCCCCTCATCCAGCTCCCACGAGCTGGCACCACCGGCTTGCATCATCTGTGATCTCACACACGCACCGGTGACATCCCTGCAAAATCCCTGCCGCTCTCAGGAGCGATGCCGGCTCCGTCCCCTCCCGCGGGAGCCCCGGTGCTCGCAGCCGGTGTCGTGCAGCCATCCTCAGCTGCCTGTGACCTGCAGCTATGGCACAGATGCTGCTGCAAAACCCTCACGGCCGCATCTCTGCCCATCGCTGCCGGAGCACAGGGACCCCACCAGCCCCTGCAGAAGAGGGGATTTTAATACCATTTAATTTACTGCCTATATTTACTCCTTTCTGTAAGTAATGTCCTCTGCTTGGCCACAGAAAAACCAACCAGGAGCAGATCCTTGCTACCCAGCCCTTGGTTTATGGCCGCTCCAGAACATTACCCCGTTGCTCGGCTAGTGGCACGCGTCAGCGCCGTGCCATCCTCCCCACGCCAAAGGGGAAGCAGACGGCTCGTGGGCTGGGGGGAAGAGGAGCACCTGCGACGAGGGAATCACATCCCAGAGAGCAGGGAAGGCAGTTTGGGAATTTTGGGGTTTCCCCTCCTTGAGGCTCCCTCTCCCACCTGTGGGGCTGGGATGCACCCGTGGGTACCGCATCACCACGGGGAGCTGCACCCATGGGAGGTGGGAGCGGGGCTGTTGTGATTTTGGCTGAGAATGACCCGGTTTGGCTTCCTCCGGCTAGGGCTGCTGCCTGAAGCCAAGCTTGCCATCCCCTTCAGCACCTTGCACGGTGTTTCCCTGGGATTCGTGGCCCGCGGGAGGCAGGAGGGATGTGCCACATCGGAAACCGCAGCTTGAGGTCGGGCGTTTAGGAAAGGGCTCGATTCTCAGGCTCCAGCATCACCGCAGCTCCTCGCCAGGACAGTCCCTGAGCTCTGTCTTGTCTGAGCTACAAAACACACTGGCTGCCCCAGTGGCATAGGCATGGTGGGATCATTGCATTTCAGGCAATGGGACCCCGAAAAATAAGCTGCCCTGATGCAGCCCCTTCCCGTCCCAGCTGGCTGCGGACGCCGGCGCTGAGAGATGCTCTCTGTTCTCAACAGGAGCAGAAATGCTCAGGGCCAAGAAAAACGTGCGGAGCTATAAAAAGGCTGGTGAACAGAAGGACATTCATGGCGAACTTCAATCAGCCGCTTCGTAAAGATGCCGGTGGCGGTCGGGAGGGTTACACGGTCCCGGCAGCCGCAGCCGGTGAGCAGCGGACGGCTGCCAGCCTCGGGCAGCACTGGGAACAGCGAGCAGCTTGGTCCTCCTCTGCCTGCCAACGTGATGCGGACGTGTCAAACACCAGCGACACAAAAGTGGGATGGATTTGCACGCCTTGCTGCTGCATCCCTGGTTTGCGGGGTGAGGAGGAGCTGGACCAAAATCTATCTGCGTTTTCCGCCGTCTCTCCTGGAGGGTGACGGCAGCCCGTGGCTGTGGAGATCCTCCCGCGCCGTGAAATATCAAAGCCGGGCGGCCGCTCGGGTCAGGTTTGTTTGCAGGTGCCGAACACGAGTCTGGCACATGCCTGAAACTTCAAAGGGCAAGTAATGAAAAGCATTTTGCCGATGGGTTTCCAGGCACACGCAGCCCTTCCTGCTGGTCCAGCTGCTGGGTGGCAGATGTGGGGACACATCCCTGTGCCCCAGCCGTGGCAGGAGAGGGCATGAGCCAGGCGATACCAAGGTGGAGAAAATCCACCCAGAGGCTCCGTGCTATTTCTTCTGCTTCTTTTTTTCTTTTCTTTTTCACCAGGCACCATCCATGAGCGAGCGCGGCCAAATAATGCCAATATTCATCGCCCAGACAAGCCCAGGCTCTGTTTGCTCGGGAGGCATGTTTTCTCCAGAGACACACTGAGCGACAAAATCCCCTTCCTCACGCCGGTGTATTTTTCTTTCATCAGTCAAAAAAATTAGCAGAGGATATTTCAGAGGGTTGAAGAATTGCATCCTGCAAGTATTTTCCTTTTGCTGGTGCTGCATGAGGTGGAAAAGCACTCGGGGTCCAAGCCCATCCCTGCTGCGTCGGTCTGGGTACCGGTCTGGGACAACATCCCTCCTTAGCATGTGCTTGCAAGATGCAAAGCGAGGACTGGGAATTTCCCTTCTGCTTCAGGATATGGTTTTCAGGCAGAGCAGGGAGATTTTAAGATGTTGTCTCAGGGACACCATGTCTGAGGAAAGGATGCTGCTGCCCTTCCCACAGGGAAAATGCAGATGCAGCCACTCCTGGGGCTGAATCCCAGCCGTGAGGGTGATGCTGCAAGCAGAAAGTGGCTGGAAAGCACAGAAATGGGCTGGGGATCTGGCCATTGCCCCTGGCCCAGGGCGGGCAGCATCGCTGTGGACCAGGCTCCATGCTGTCCCGTGCGTCTCATCCCTTTCCTCAACTTCGGCCACTGAAGGAGGAATGAAAAAGAACGACCTCCCCTGCCCCCAACCCTCTGGGAGTCTGGAAAAAAATGTGTATTTTTATATCCTGGCTGGAAAACCGAATTCTTCCAAACAGTGACAATTAAAAAAAATAAATAAATCTTGCTTCTGAAAAACGGGTGAAACCCACTCATTACTGGTTTCTCTCCAGACCCCAGTGACAGGCAGATGCGGGTAGGAGAGGGCAGGGGGTCGGGGCATCACTCTCCATCTGACGGGCCATGCTTATCCCGGGATTACTTTTCCTCCCTGCAGAAAGCATCCCAGACAATACCTAATGCTGTGGACACCGGAAACTATTTATTTCCCTCAGCTATTTAGCAACGACCAAACCAGTGCTAATGCAATATTACTAAACCCCGCATACTTTTACAGTGAATTCACAGACCAAGAGGTTTTTTTTTTCCTTCACCTGGAGATTTAATGCTGCTGGGAGCGGGCAGGAGATATTTGCAGGGGAAAGCCGGGTGGGATATTCATGCCAGCGTGGGGATGGGGCTGCGGAGCAAATAACTTCACGCATCTCTCATCTGCCCCACTCCTTCTTCCTCTGTTTTCCAGCAAAACGTTGCAACTAATAATTTTCACACATGGTGCGAGAGCTGCCGTAAAGTGGCTGCTTATTTCATTAACAGCTGCCGGCTGCTATCGGGTTTAGGAAAAGGGGGTGTTGGAGAAGGGCCGCCCGCACCCCGCGGGGTATCGCTTTACCCCGCCGCTTCCTGCCCAGGTGAACCCACACAAACCCGCCTGTGTGATGGAAAACATTCAGGACCTGAGACACATTTCCAACCGAAAACACAGACTGCGATTCAGCTTCCCTCCCCTGCCTTCCAAGACGTCCTCCTTTTAACACAGAAAGTGGCATTTATCTCGGGATTCCTCAAACCCACAGTATAAACAAATATATGTATATAAAAAAAAAAATTACATATAGGTCTGGGAGTCTGCCTGCGCCCCGCTGCCCATCTCCTTGGGGCAGGCAGCGCTGCCTGCAATGCATTTGCCCTCCCGGGGTGGTCGGTGCCCCTCGTGTGCCTGGGGATGCTGGGGGATGCTCCCAAAACAAACCACCCCGTGCAAGCAACCCTACAATAACAAGCCGGTGCTGAGATCAGCCAGAGGGAAATGGGTTCACTGTCCCGGGTCCTCCCAAAAAAGAGCGGAGCTGGGGAGACGGAGACACAGCGGGAAGACAACTCCCTCGCACCCGCGTCTGCTCCCGGTACGTCCCAGCATCCTGACACCCAGCCTGCCTTCCCCCGAGCCACCCTTTAATCTTCCTCGCCGCGTGTTTCTAAACTGAGAGTTACAATGATCTACCAGAGCAAGGCTTTGGTTTGTTGTTTTTTTTTAAAGCTGCTTTGCAAAAACACATTCTAAAGAGGAAAATGCGCTGCCTGCCTCTGCCCCAGGATAGGGCCAGCAAGCACGGCGGGGGCTGCAGGGGAGGCGAGGACTTTGCCCGTCGTGCCTCACCAGGGCCAAGCCCAGGCACAGCTTGGGGGTTACTTTTCCCTTTCATCGGATGCCAGGTTTCAGCCCAGGATTTATACGGTCAAATCCAAAATCCCTGGAAGGCAGGGCTTGGCGCGGTGGGAACACAGATGCTGCCTTTACCCCGCTGCTGTAATTATGCCACCAAACTTAGAAAGCAGCGGAAGAGCCGTATGTAGCGCTACAATTAGGAGGCTGTTTAATTGCAGTGCAATCACGTATTGTTTTCTTCTCCCCGGCTCCAGTCGCCAACAACCAGCTGAGCATCAGGAGCCACACTGCAAACCCAGGCACGCCGGCTCCCCGGTGCTCCCTGCTCGTGCATCCTCTGAGCATCGCTGCTGCGGTGATGCATGTGGCCAGACGGCTCTGGGGACAACCGGCTTGGAACCCCAAAGGGGACCCATCACAGATGTACGGCCACGTTGGGTCAAGAGCAGCAGGCAGACCTGGCTGGAGCATCCAAGCGGGGAAGGAGCCACCAAAATACATATCTGCTTGATGAAAGATGCTTTCTTCCAGCAACAGACGTCGTTCCCCTCTCTCTGGGACTCCCCTTCTCCTGCCCAAGGCACATGGGCTGGCCTCGGGAGCAGCCAGGAATGATTTCTCCCTGTCAGCCTGGAGATTTAAATGGATATATGCGTGGGAACCAGCAGCAGCAATGGAGACAACATGGGAGAGCAGCTGATTTATATCGTGCTGCCCCTGCAAACACTGTGCATAAATCTGCTGCTTTTCAAGGCAAAGCGTGAATCAGAATAGCTCAGCTCGACTTCGCTTTATCTCCTCGCTGCATGACTCATCCTCGGAGCGTCAAGTTGGGTTTCCTACGGAAAAGTGACGGATGTACACGACCAACAGACTGGCTTTGCATCGGGGATTTCACGGTGCCCGGCAGGAACGGTGCCACCACCAACTCCATCGTTGTATATGAAGAAAACGAGGATCCAAGAGGAAAAACCCAGTTGTTCCCAGTCTGACACAGGCAGGCGCACACCGGTTTGGGCAGAGCCAACTCGGGTCCCCTGCTCTTGCCTGCAGATGTTGTCACATGCCCGAAGTTTAAGCTGGAGCAAAGCCCCCCGAGATGCTCACCAGCCCCAAGGTTGCAAGAAGCTTCCACGGATTTATCCAGCTGTGGCACCAGGAGGAGGGATGTGCGGGGAGACCCAGAGCACATCCCCGGTGTCAGCAGCCTGGATGGGGCTACACGACCCAGACAGAGGTGGAAAACATGAGCAGGAAAACATTCTGCAGGATGGCTCTAGGTTTAGAGCACTGCCGAAAGGAGGGATGATAATACTCAAATATCAGGTTTAAAGCATTCTGAAAGTGGGAGCAGGTCTGGGGAGAAAGATGGAGGGAGCTTCGTGTTCCCACCAGGGCTGGGGTCTCCTCCAAGCCTCTCCCCAGCTGTCCTCGGGCAAGGCCCTTTAAAATGGACAGGCATGGTGACTTCACATTTTATCGTTTCAATCCTAGAAGCACATATAATGTTTAGCAGTTGGCAAACAGGGCCGGGCAGCCTCCCGTCGCAAAGACTGAGATACCCAACAACGCTGCGAGTCCTCTCCGCGGCGGTGGCAGGGGCTTTGCCGGAGGAGCCGGACACATCTCCTGCACCGTGCAGGAAGGCAGCTTCTTCTGTTTTCACAGCTGATGTCAGGTCTGGAGAGGCTGCCGCGGAGCTATGCTGGCGAGGAAACGCGGCAGAGGGTCGGCCGGCAGCTGCGGCCGTCGCTGCCTGCACCTGGGCTCGTCTCCGACCCGCGCTGATGGGGAGGCTCCGGGATCTGCGGCACGGCGGGATGCAGAGGATGCTTTCCAGGGATAAGCTGCCGCTCCGAAGTCCTTGCTGAGCTCTGCGTGCTCAGGAGGAACGGCAGCATTGCTGGGTGATGCTCTAGCAAGATACCAACATGGAGAGCCACCGATGTTTTGCAAAGCACTTCAGAAGCTGCCTGCACTTTCGCTCGCTGGAAGGCGCTGGGGGAGCATAGAGGACCGGCCAGACCCCGGTCTCGTCACCGTGATGTCCTCAGTCCTCCTTTCCCTGGGCTGTGTTGCACGCACAGCCTGCGAGGGAGGTTACTCGGAGGTGGGGATGGAGAGTATGCGGCGGGGAGCCTGGGTGCAGCCGGCAGCGTGGACGTGGCGAGAGCTGCATGGACGGCCACGAAGGGAGAGATGTCCCAGGGATGTGCAACCACCCTGGGCCCTGTGGCAGCAAGGATGCTGCTCAGGGAAAAAAATTGGCTCTGGAGAAAGGCCAGAGAACCTCTTCCCTTCCGACCTTTAACGATCCGCTCTCAGTAAAGTCATGGGCAAAAGGAAATATATATATATATATATATATATATATATATATATAAGCAGACTGTCTGGGTTTCCCTTCGTTGCACCCTGCTGTTGAATGTTTCCCAGAAGGGTGCGGAGAGCTCAGCCAAGCCCAACACACGCCTGTCCCCAGCAGCCAGTGTCACAGTGCAACGGCCATCGGCTTGTCCCCCTCTGCAAAAACAACAGGCGAAGAAAGAACACTTTTGTTTCTTCCTCCTCTATTGACACAGCTGGGAGGGCTGGAGCCGGGGGAGGTTCCTCCTCCGGAGGGCCAAGAGCCTCCGCACACTCACTTTGTAGCTCAGGCGGTGCTGGAAGAGGCAAAGCTCCTTCGCCCACCTCACACGGGCTTGCTGGGCGCAGCCAGAGCATCCCTCAGCCTGTGCTGGGATCCCGAATGAGGTGGCAATGGGGAAAGACGTGACCCCAGCAGCTCCTGGTGGGTCCCATTATATCTGGGAGCCCCGGGAAGGACCGTTCTTGGGATGACGGTGATGTGCAACCCCAAAGCCGCGGCTGCCGGTGCCATGCTGTGCAAACCGAGTCCAGCCAAGCCACCGATCGCTCTTCCTATACCTGTCCCCAGCCAAGCCAGGGATGCTCCTATAATCCCAGGGGATTTGCACTGGGTGCCGTGCTGAGCTTTCTGCACGAACAACCCACTGGCCTTCGCCTTCCCCTTCCCCGCAGCATCTTCCCGGCTCAGTCGGACACGGCACGATGCCGGCACAGACGGGTCCAGTGGCCAAGCCGGTGTGTGCCCACTGGCTCAGCTGGCTCCTCGGCCAGCCCAGTGTCACTCTGCTTTTAACATGAAGGCACCGATCCCTCCTCTCCCTTCAGTTTCTGCTGAAGAATTTACCGCGCTGGCTTTAGCAGACATCCAGTGCAGCTATTCTATTGCCATTTATTCTAAGCTCCCCACTCAGTGCTGTAACGACACGGGAAAGAGATTACTTAATAAACCGTAGAGAGGAGCTATACGTTTCCCCATAAATAAACCCTTAGGTGTTGCGCATGTTTGCAAAGTGCCACGATTAGCTGGGATTTCAGGAAGAATCCGGTTCAATCTCTTAGGGCAGAACGTGCCCTCCAAGCCAAACTCGGGGCCTCGTCCAGTCAACATTTAAAAGCATGAAGCATCCTGCTTCACAGCCCCCCGCGAGCATCACCTCCAACCACCCCTCTCCCAGGATTTTGCCACTGACTTGCATGGAGCTGGGGCCGAATCCGGCTGCCCGGCCATTGCGTGATCGGTGGGTTTGCTCCTCTTTGCCTCTGGCCTCCGAGGCAAGAGACAAATGCAAAGCATTCCTTTATCTCCCTGCCTCTACCGAACGACAGGCAAAGCAATAAAATGCATTTTTTTATAGAGCTGTAAATTTAATTTCCTTTTAAACCATTTGCTTCCACTTATAACTCAATGGAAATCCTGCGCTGCTGGCAAAGCTGCAGCATCCCTGTCCTGCCATCAATGTATAGAAGCAGAGGGCTGCAGTTTTTGGAAGAGCTTAAAAGTTGATGGAAGGGAAGATGGGGTGGGGGAAGAGAGGAAAATTCTTAGGGCATTAAGGGCCTATTTTCCATCTTCCTTGTGAACCTTCCTCAAGGGAAGAGCTTGAGCTGCTTTATGGGGACACAATTAAAGCCATCTCTGTCTGCAGGACAAAAGTTCAACCCCAGACTTTGCTGCAAAGCCGACGACGCTGGTTGTGAGAGGGAGAAAAATGATGATTTTTCTGGCCTGAAAAACCGCACAAGGCTTTAGATTTGGTGCTAAGAAGCAAGAATAAGCAGCGTGGGCTCATGCTCATGTCCAGCATCCTTACACCATCAGGAAAGCAGAGGGAATTTTCCCAGCGAGCGAGGCAGTGGCACTGGGATCACCCACCCTCAGCACGGGAAATCAACCTTGGCACGAAGCGGTGGGCGGCGGGTGTTGGGTTGATCCTTCGGCGTGGACCCTTCCTTCGGCAGGACATCGATTAGGGCAGACCCCGCTGCTCGGCCACCCCTCCTCGGAGCTCCTCGTTAGTGTGTCCCTTGATGGGGCTGACGGGAAGCAAACGAAGAGCTGCTACGGCGCGACGGCCCCCACGCACCTCACCCAAGGCTGTGCGCATCCTCCACCAGCACCCGGAGCTGGCGCCGAGCCGCGGGCATGCTCTGGGCACCCGTTTTGTGTCTCCTGCCCAAAGAGGGTGGCCGCGTCCCCATCACCTACCTGGCACCTGAGGACTCCTCTGTCCTACTTGGGCTCCTCTCGAGCTCCAGACGTGCGGAGCTCCCTGGCGTGGCAAATCCCAAGAGCTGGAGAGGCCATTCCCACTTGTCCCAGGCAGATTCTCCTGTGCTCCTGCTTGTCCCGTGCCACTCGAAGGCGGCAGGCTGCTTACCGGGTGCTGGATCTGCGGGAGAAGGGAGCAACCCGGCTCAGCAGGGAACGACTGCACGGGGATGCTGGAGATGGGCTCCAAGCCACCGCTGCAGGGACATCATCCTGCCACCCCGGGGCTATCGAGTCCAAAGTACGGGAGCTCTTTTGGAAGAAGCTCTGATGGAGAAGCTGTTCTGGAAAGCCAGCGCAGGGACTTTGGAAGAGCCCCCCAGCCCGGCTGAGAGGGGGATGCTGCAGCAGGGTTTGTGGGGGGGGTCCCACCAAAGCTCCACGGTGCTGCCCCTGCCGAAGCCAGCACCCCAGAGGGGATGGCAAGGGGAAAGCGAGCACCCACGCGTGCTGCCGTCCCTCCTGCCTGCAGTCTGCCCTCCTCGCTGCCGGTGCTGCCAGGCTGGGTGCTCTGGCTGCCAAAACCCGAGAGGTGCCGCGTGCCAAGGGATGCAGGTCCCCTTCTCCCTACTCTTAGCTCTATTTTTTTATCCTGTTTTTTTAATTGAGTGATGAGGAATGAGGACCAAAAGGCTCAAGACAGATCCACGGGGGCCACTGCTGTCTCTGCCGCTGCCTGTACCAGACTTCATGTCCAAGTCCTCCTCTCCAGCCCATCACCTCCCCCAGGGATGCTCGCCAGGCTGGCACGGGCTCTCTGGCCACGCTTTGGGATACCTGCCCGCAGCCCAACACCCAGCACCCTCCTCGCCCCGTGCTGGGGGACGAGCTGCTTGCAAACACCTTCAAATCCCTCATCCCTGCTCTCCAAGCCTGCATAATTTCAGCGAATATTCAGGTTGTTCTGGGGGACAGAGACCCCCGTCCTGCTCTGTGCCTGTGCAGCATCCCAGAACGACATGCCCTGGACTGTCAAAAAATATAAGTGAATAAACAAGCAGTAACAGTTACACTTTAAACCCAGCTTAAGGCATTGCACGAATCAAGCTTGATTCATCCCCACATCCTAGGAGGTGGCCGCATGACCCACGGCTTATGGATGCTGCTCGTTAGCACCGTGGGACTCATTTGCAAACCCAGCTGAGCCCATCCACGTCCCTGTTAATCCACTACAGGTGAGCAGAGCTCCCAGTGCCAGCTGCTCGAGGCCGCTCCCATCCCGGAGTCTTTTGCTGCTGCTTTGGGAAAGCTTCGTGCTGTTGCTTCCAGCTGGATCCACAGCACCTCCGAAACAAGACATGAGGGTGCCTTTTTGGGGTGAAATTTTGGGAAGGCAGCTGCGGGAGCAAAGCAGAAAGGGGTTTTACAATGACCCAGATGATCGCAACCCTGAAAACATCATCCCATGCAGCTCCTCTGGAATCAGGATGTGACCCGTTTCCACCGCCCCAGGTCACAGCAGCAAGGCCAGATGTTCAAAACAGCAGCAGAGCACCCAAATCTTACTCAGGCCACAGTCCTGGCCTCCCTGAAGCATTAAATCTCCCCAAGCAGCTGCGAGCTATGTTCTCATTTCTTCTGCAAGCTCCCAGCCCAGGGTGCGAGTGGTCCCAGCTGAGCCCTTGGACATCCCTCGGTGGCCACAGTCCTCGGATCTGAAGTGGGGGCGATCTGTACCAAAGCTGCACCCGGTGCTGAAGGTTTAAAATCCCCAGAAGTTTAAAGTGTGATGTGAAGCCCACTTCAAAGAGCTGCAGCTTCCTACTTGATAACATCAGGACTCTGGATCAAAGGCTGCATCCTAGGAAGTCCAGCAAGGGAAGGAAAAATAAAATCGCTTCCTCTAGAGCATTCCTCGCTGCTGAAAATCAGCTGCTGGTTTAGGAAAGTCAGACCATCGTGTTAAAATTATAGATGATGCTGAAGAGTGCTTCTCTAAAGGCTTTACAGGGTTTGAAAGTGGTTTGCAGAGGGAAGGAGTGGCAGCAGTTCTCCGGTGCTGTTTAACCCAGTCTTGCCCATCAGGGTACATCCAGCTCAGGCTTGTGCAGGGATGTGGCTCCCAGTTTCTCCCATCCCGAAAGGGACAGGAGCGAAGGGGAAGGCTGCAAGGACAGCCCGGGATGGAGCAGGCAGCTGGGGACAGAGGGGCACTCAGCCATGCACGGGGACCCACGACCCAGCACGGGATGTCCCTGGCAGGTCTGGGGTTTGGGAGCATCCCATGCCCCTCGGTGCTTCTCGGCAGCTGGAGGCAGATATTCCTCTTTTTAAGGCTGCTTCTGTGCCAGCTACAGGCCGTGGGCTTTGCAATCCTCCCTGCTTTTAAGTGTTCCCAGTTGGCCGGTCCCTGCTGGGTTTGATATCAGCGCTCTGGTATGCCGGCGCTGGGATCTGGACTTTGCTGGAAGCCACCCCGGAGAACAGCCTCGTCTCATCCTCCAGCCCCGATAATAAGGTGAGAGCGAGCAAACCTCACCCAGCTGGGAGTTTTTTGCCCAGGGCACCGCACGAGGCTGGGCTCTCCGGGCTGGGGGATGCCCGAAAGCCATTGCCACATGCGGATGGAGAACAAGCTGTCACCCCGGGATGTCCTTGTCCCTGCTCGCCCGGAAGACGCAGCACGGGAGCTCTGCCCACGGCTCCTCCGAAAGCACTTGGTCCTGCATGGCTGCTGAGGGAAAGGGGCATGTTGTTGCCTCCTCTGTAGTTCTCACGTGGCCAGCCTGGCATTTCCAAATGAATTTTGCAGGACAGTGACCGTCTCGGTCCACTGGGAATCTCAAAGCCCCAAGAAATATCAGCAAAATGGCCATGTGCAATAAAAAGTCAAAGTCAACCAACACGAGAAGAAGCTATGGGCAGTGCTGGTGCCCTGAGTTGACTATGGGCAGAGGTTTTCCTCCTGGCTTTGCAAACACTGTCACTGAGAGTCAGGATAAAAGCAGACCACCCGTTTCATAAAGCTGGCTCTAACCACACCACCTTGAAACAATCCCATTTCACCCCCCCCCAGCAAAACCCCAAAGACCCTGCAAAAGCCTGCAAATGCCCCGAGCCCTGTGCCGTGGGGGTGGGCTTTGCACCAGCCGGATGGAGCAGACCCCCTGGCACCAGCAACCACGTGCAACTCCGGAGGCGTTTGGGATGCTCAGAGCCACCCTGTGCCACCCAACGCTGCCAAGAGCACAGAGAAAGGGTACGGAGGACAAATCCGGGGGGCAGATGTACCACGACAGCACGTGCCATGCGCACATACCATCAATCATTGCTGAAATCCCTCCTGCAAACCCATCCTTTCCTCTGCCTTAACATTCTGGGATGCATTTGCCAGATCCCCATCCCGAGCGCAGGCAGGGGCTGCAGCAGAGCCCGGACCCGGGTGGGCTAGAGCTCCTCCTCGCCCTCCTGCCCCTCATTTCGCATCCCACAGCACGCGGGGACAGCAGATCCTTTCTCTGCTCTCCACCTCCGCAATGATTAGTGCCTTTCAGGAATGGGTTTGGTGTTTTTTTTTTTTTTTTGGCGAGCCGGCCCCAGATGAATAGCTCTGGGCAGAAGCGAGCAGACAGCATCCCCTGTATTCCACCCTTCATATGAAAACCAGATGCCACGAGTACGGTTACAAATCAAAGCTGACAGGGGGACGAGAGGTTTACTTAGGAATTGAGAGAGGGCACGAAACCTTTCAAAGGGGGCTACCGTGCAGCCCCCCCAATGCACAAACACCAAATTGTACCAACCCTCCCGCCGCCCCGTGCCACAGAGCCTGAAAAATGCCGATAATCATCCCCTTTCGCGTTACTCACGCTTTCCATTGGCTTTTCCAGAAATGATAACTGGATAAGGAGCTGTTACCTAGGAAGCCTTTTATTTTTGTTAGTTTTAACTCATCGCTGCTTGCATTTCTACAGCGGGTTGGGATGGCGCAGGGCATGGCCGAGCCTGGAAGAAAAGCCTTGCTCAGAGGGCGAGGCGGTGGCAGCATCCTGACGGGTACCGCGCTCTAATGAACTGTCAGCTTGCAGAGGGAGAGCTGATGAAACAGCCGGGCTAATATTTAGTGACAGCTGTGATTTACTAATCCATCCGAGAAATAAATAGGAGCCATGTGGAATAAAAGCGGAGTTCAAGCCCGGCCCTCGCCGGGGCATTTGCAATGAAATAAAACGTCAGGTTTCATAAATGACCTTTTCATGTAAGTCCCCGGCGAGGCCTGGAAGGAAGCGGGGGGCGGCTGCCCAGGGAATCGCTTCAAAAGCTGCAAAGTCAGGAGGCTGGTGCTGGATGTGGCTGAGGCCATGGCGAGGTGGGACTGGGGCTGGGAGAAGCAGCACGGAGATGATCTCCAGCCTGCCCGGCCAGAGGACCGTACCCATCGGGGTGTGCATCTCCCACATCTGCAGCACGCATCGGGGTGTGCAGCTCCCATTTAACCCCGGAGCTGCGGAGAAAAAAATCCCAGTTTAGACCTGTCATGGGCAAACAGGGCTAAGACCTCGATTTCCAGTGCTGAGTAATGCTCGGATGTGCCGTTCCTGGCCTCGAGGTTTTATCCAGCCCCACCGAGAAGCCATCCCGGCCGGGATGCAGGGCTGCATTGAAATATTCTCTGCAAGCCAGGCCCTCGCGTGGCTGGTGCCACTGTCTCGGGGCTGCTCGTGCAAAGCGTGATGGCCTTTGATGCCACAAAATTTCCCGGCTCGCTCCTCCTGCAAGCCAAGGCTGCCGGCAGCAACACCCTGACAGCTGTGGGAGGGATGTTATATTGCAAAATCCGTCGGGATGCAGACCGGATCCACGCCGTGCAAGCCCTGTAGTCATCCCAAGGACCTTGCCATGAACTCGGGGTTGTGAAACTCTCCCCAGCCGACATTCCCATCCGGGGAGCTCCGTCTGTCCAGCTTGTGCATCTCTCTGGAAGGATTTCTCCCTACTGGAAAAAGAGATTTTTCAGAGCAACCTGCCTCTGCCTCCCGACAGCCCTCGCTGCCATCACAGCCCAGGAAACATTTCAGCTCGGGTAGTTGAAAGGATTGCTGCAAACAGTTGGCAGTGAAGATCGCTCGGACTGTGGAAGTGCTTTGGGATGAAAAGTATGTGATAAATTAAGATTACTACTCTTCCCTCTGATCAGCCAGTCACTGGTTTCCAGCACAGCGCTGGCCAGAAAAGTCTCACCGAGGGATTCTGGCCTCGCCCCGAGAGCTTGCGGTTGAATGAAAGCAGATATTTTACACCAGCGTCCAGAGTCTGCTTTGGGCTCTCGAAGTGACAGAGAATTCACCACAGCTTTCGTAATCTCTTCCAAAATTAATTATCCCCACTACTCAAAACCTTCCCGCTTGAATTGCTCAGCTTGCAGCTTCGGCAGCGGAGCCAGCGATGCCGCAGCGTGTGCGATGGGAGAGCCTCTGCCACCAGGTACCTTCTGTCCGGGATGGTATGTAGAACCGGATTCTCATATTTTTTGCACCAATACTGGACTTAAAGCTTAACCCTAAGCTCTCGGCAGCATCGCGCCCTGCTCCCTGGGAGCACCGTGACAAGCCCTGGGCTCATTGCTCCGGCTCATGTGCAACCTGGGTTCTCCACTGTTGGAGATTTGCTGTGGGTTACTGCTGCGCCAACCTGGATAGCATCTGCAGGCACCTGCAGCACTGCTTTACGCTGCTTCCAAATTAAAAAAAATAATCCTGAAGAGTGAAAAGCAGCGAGCTGAAGAAAGGGATCCCACCAGGATGCTCTGGGAAACACCCACCTTGCTCGCAATTCCTTGCTTGCAGTTGCCTTGCTTGCGATTCCTTGCTTGCGATTTGCCTTGCTTGCAGTTCCTTGCTCACAATTTGCCTTGCTCGCAATTCCTCGCTCGCAATTTGCCTTGCTCGCAATTCCTCGCTCATAATTCCTTGCTCGCAATTGCCTTAATTGCAATTCCTTGCTCGCAATTGCCTTGCTTGCAATTCCTTGCTTGCAATTCCTTGCTTGCAATTGAGGTGGAGGCAGGTGGAGGATGGCAGGAAAGGGGTTTCGGACTTCCAGCCAGAGGGTGACGAAGCATCGGGGCGAGAAGCAGTGCCTCTTGCGCGGCGTTGGGCAGGGACCTGGCATCGCTCCCTGGCATGCAGCATTGCTGCTGGAGCAGCCGGGGAACGCGAGGTCGGGATCGCAGCTCACCTGCTCTCGCCCTGAGCAGATATCAAGGCAACGAAAAGCCAGTGCTTAACCCCAACGCTCACACGGATAGCTAGAGCAGGTTTTCATTAAAAACTTTACCTCCCTGGGAGGAGATTAGCCAGCTGCAGTGTGTGCAGGTGAAATAGGGCTTGAATTTCTATAAATAATACACCAGATGCGCAACGCGGTGTGAGCTCTGCAAGGCCGTGATGGGTTGCTGCCTCTCGTTATGCCCGTGTCCCCATCGTGTGCTGAGCTGATGGAAAAGCAACATGTACGAGATCTGCCAGGCGCTGTACATGCACCCACTGCGCTGCCCTGCTGCCGCCCCGTCTCCTCCACTGTGGCACGATAAATGGCAATGAAATGCTTCCTTGGTCCGGAGGGAGAAGAGGCCACCGAAACATGTTCAGAAGGACTTTATATGAAATAGAACACTGGTCTTAGTGGAAATGCTATTGGGAAGCACAGCACTTGCTAAAGCTGCGGGGAGAATATTATGGAAAAAGGGTTTATTACCCCAAAATGCAGGTGTGAGCCACCAGAGCTAGTCCGTGATTAGTGTCAGCTGAGAAGGTGGACAAAAAAAAGCCCAAATTTTCCATTTCAAGAGCAATGCTCCACCACTAAATGTAGGTTTGGTTTTTTTTAAATTTCCAAGAGGATGCCAATGGGATGGATGAAACAGAGACCCTGCACACACAGATACTGGTGCTGGTTCCTCCGCCGGTAGCATCTCATGCCATGCTCGGCTGCGCTGCCCATCTCACCCCGCTCCCTGCACCCTTCGGAGAGAGCCAGCACCGCAGGATCACACCACCAAGGATGGGCTCGGCTCCGTGGCACGTCCCGGCGGCACGATGCCACGGTGTTGGGCAGTTTCGCCGGGGGGACTGTGGGAATCCTCCCTGTCACCGTCTCCCTCCCGCGCCTCTGAACGCCGGCCAAGGAAAACACCATTGTGTTGGGAGCAGACAAGGAGCCGGTGCCAGCCAGGTCCAAACAGCCGGCTCATTGTGTCCCTCCGGCTGCTGGCTTAGCTCGGGGTTAGGTCAGCCTAAGTGTGCAGCTTTTCACTTCGAGCCTTCATTAATGTATAGAGGAAATGAGAAACATTACACAGTAGGGCTGGTTTGCATGGAAGGCAAACGTGGAGAAGGAAAATAATCCTCCTTCCCCGACACGATGCTCCGGCAGCGAGCCATGACCCAAAATGGGAGCAGGGCTGCTGCGAAACGTGGGGATCGGCGGGATGGGAGCGATGCCACGGCTGTTGGTCTTGCCTGCAGCCAGTCCAGCTCCTTCCAGTCCATCCCCTCCCTCCAGCATCCCGTCCCCCAGGTTGCTGGGATGCACAGGCAGGGTTTGAGGGTGCTCCCACCCCAGCGTGCTCCTTCCCCTCCCCGTTATTAATCCGTTTGCTGAAGAACAGGCATCCCACAATCAGGCAATTAACCCAGCCCTTCTGGTGTGTCCTCCAGGGGCTTTTCCAGCTTCGGAGGGGTGGAAAGGGAGATCCGAGGTGTGGGCTGGGACGCCTGGACCGTGGCGGGCAAGGGCAGAGGGGATGGTTCCCAACAGGCTCCCCTTTCATCTCATGAATCCCCTGAAATGAGGTCGGTTTAGTTCGGCCACTCAGGGCTGTGTGAACTCCCCGAAACCTCCTCCAACAGCTTCGTAAGCTTTTCCAGCCCAGGCTGCCTCCTGGGTATTTCCTGCAGGTTTTACAAGGTCTTTTAGAGAGATAAGAGCGAGTGCATCCTCAGTATCCTCACGTCTCTCTCCTGCCAGGTTAGACACCAGGTTTTTAGTGAAACCCACGGTCTGGAGGTTTGAAGCACCCACCTCTCCCTGTTTCCGCTCTTGCAGCAGCACAGACTCTCCAGCGGCTGCTCCGAGGTGCCCAAATCCCCACTCTGGGTGGGAGCAGGTTGCCCTTGCACCCATCCAGCCTCGTCCAGGCAAACGCCTCCCAGCCCTCCTCGCTCTGCTCCATTCAGCATCCTTTTCCCATGCCCCTCAGCAGCCGGGACAGCCCGAGCCCCTCCACATGGATGCCTGCACCGGCTTCTCCCATTCCCCCCCATTCCCATCACCCCGGCAGGGTTAGGTGTGGGCACAGGGAGCCTGGTGTTTTCACATGCGTGTGAAGCACCACGCGTGTAACCGGCAGGCTGTCAATAAGCAGCATCGCTCTCTCCGGTCCAAGAACTTCCTGGGACCTTGTTTTGGTTTCAGCAAAGATAAAATGTCAACATTTTTAGGCACAGAGGGATGGCCGGATAGCCTGACCTGTCAACATCTAGAATGGAAAACATGCTCGTCAAGTACTTGGGATGAGGTTCTAATTACTCCCCACATACCAGCCTGCATAAATACAGCGGAGCAGTCCAAGAAAAGCACGCTTCCGACACGAATAGCTTTTCCCAGAGTTACATGCAGTCTCCTTTGCCCTGGGAGCCGGGTTTCATCTCCAGTAGGTAGCAATTTGCTTCTGCTGGGTTTGCAGGGCTTTATGGAAGAGCCCCAGCCCAGGCAGCATTTCTCCATGAAGGAAAGGAGCAGCACCCTCCGCAGTGATGGGAACGGCGATCAGGGACTCAGCCCGCGGTGGGAGCATCTGAACGGTGCTGGCGTGGTCCTGTGGGTCTTGGGGGCATCAGCCATGCCGATCCCAAAGCACCGGAGGATGCTGCAGGATGCTGACATCTCACCAGATCTCATCCACCCTGACTTTGCTTCTGAGAAAGCCGAACAGGGAAGAGACCTGATGCCTTGCTTCACGGCACAGGTCAAACTCCCTCATCTTCGTCAACAGCTTTCAGGCTCCCACATGCCCATGAGGCATCACAGGCGAAGAGATGCTACCCCAGAAAAATGCAACAAATTTGCTTGAAGCAAATCCTCATCTCCCGGCCCCAGGTCCTGGCTCCTCAGAGACATGGTTTCTACTTCCTTGCGGTAAGAAACACCTTCTTTAAAACTTCCACCTTGACTTTGGACAACCTGCCCTCTCGGGGCTGGCTCCGGGGAGGCAGCCCCTGCCTAAATCCCTGGCAGCAGCGGTCCCACGGGAAGAGTCCTGCCCGTGCTGCTGCTGAGGGAGGTCGGGGCAGGGACGAGGATGCTCCGAGCCAGGGCACGTCAGTGCTGCTGGGTAGATTTGTGTTTATCTCAGTTAATCGCCGTGAGAACTGGGCTCTCTTTGCTACAGACCTCCTCTTTCCCACTCTGTATATTATGATTTCTGTGTCGCCAACAGGCAAGGGAGAAAATAAACTCAGTCGACGCTTAGAAAAACACTCAGAGGGGCAAAACTCCTTGTTTTAGAGTCAAAAGACCCCAAACCATCAGCTCTGAGGACACTTGACCACAAGCAGGACCAAGGTGGGGCTGAAGGACCAGGACACTCCTCAGAAGCCAGACGAGTCCCAGCAGAGACTGGGATGGGGTGGGAGGACACCTGGATCTGAACCAGCACTGCCTCAGTTTCCTCTCCAGCCGTTTCCCTGCCATGGATATTCCAGTTACAACTTCCCAGATGATAAACCACTGCCTCCCGAATGGCACTTAAGGCCAGGAGGACGTCAGCTCAAGTGGGCACTTCCACGCCGTTCCCAAACACCCTCCAAGGGCTTTGCCTGGCAGCTTCAGCCTCGCCATCTCCCGATTTGCAGCACCCACGAAGTAAAGCCCAAGAGAAGGAAAAAGCAGAGCTGCAGCTTCATGCGACACACGGACCCTCTTTGGGAGGGTCTCGGGGGAGCGGCAGCAGTCGCAGGCAGCGGCGCTGCCTGGGCTGTTTGAAGCCCCACGTGGGGGACCTGCCCTCTGCAATCCATTTAGCACTTGGCACCGCTCAGAGGGCTATTTTTAAAAGGTATGCAACTGTCCCAGAAACCCAACTTTGAAGTGTGGTTCAAGGCTTTGTTGTTGTGAAAAGAAAGGGCTTTTTTACGTTTGTAATTAAATGCAAACACAAGCGAGTTATTGGACCGGAGCCGGCCAAGGCAGGTCAGCTCCGCTCTATCCACCAGGGCTGGATGTTGTCCCGCTCCAGTTTCACAGCACGCCCGATAGACCGCCGGCCTTCTCTCACCTCTGTAAAATGCTGTGGGTTGCTGTCAATTAGAAAAATTTGTTTCCTGGCCGCTGATAAGTACCAGGAGAGCACAGGGCTCCTTCCCATCCTCTGCAGCCCAGCGTTGGCGTTTGAAGATCATTCCCCCAGGCTAGGTGGGGTGGGCAGGGGACTCGGCTGAAGGCAACGCCAACCGTGATCCCCTGGCAGCGGCCACCACGGGCCCACCACGGGTGGGAGGGGAGGTCGCTCTGAACGCCCCATGTGCATCTCTGCTCCCAGCTTGCCTCCTCCTCCTCTTCCTCCGAAGATCCCAGGCTTTTCAGGGTCGGTGCTTTCGGGGGCAGGCGATGCCCAGTCCAGGGAGATCCTAGACCTGCCCAGAGAGGCAAAATACCAGCCAGCCGGTGCCAAAAGAACCTGGTAGCATTGCCCGAACACCTCCGGGCTGGCAGGAGATGTCTACGGGAGCAGTTTGCATCTCTTGGCTGCGCAGTTTCAGATGCGTCGGGCAGAGCCACAAAGCTGTTTTTCGCTTATCATCCCCCCGCGGCTGTACGGGACCACAGAGCAGCCTTTCCCCCTTGCAGGGCTACCGAGGGTCTCCAACTCTGAGTCTGCAGCCAGTCCTTCACCGGGGGAGTCCCGACCGCAACGGCGCGGTCCAGCTAAGAAGAAACATTAACGCACGGTGCAACGCCCGGAGAAACGTGGGGGTCCCCTTACACGTCCCTCCCAGGGAGGTATTTTGGAGGTGCTGCTGAGTGGGAAGCCCCGGGCCAGCACCCGGTGTTATTGCAGCCTGGTTTTAACCTGGGCTGGGGCGGGAGGGTGCTAATTAAACATGACAGCTTGACAGGAAGGGGCGTTAAATAATTCCTGCCACCCCGTTTGTCCGGGCAGCTCTGTGCGGCCACAGGGAGGGGGCAGGCGGTTCCCCTTAATTAAAAAGCAGCAGATCCAAACCAAAAATAGATCAGGTTCTTTTTTTTTTTGAAGGGGACACTGATGGTCGCCCGCGGCTGCATTTTTCACATGCCTTCTGAAGGAGATCTCTATCGATGCACGAGCTGGTTTGGGTCCTGCAGTTCACCGTGCATTGCACCCGGGGACTCGACCGTGCCCAGCTCCTTCCCGTGGGCTCCAGCAGCCCGTCCCAGGCACGGCGAGGGCACCGGGGCAGAGCTGGTGGGTAATGCAGGGATGGAGAAGACCTTGCCGGCGGGCAAAGCCATGAGAGGGGAAGGAGTCGGTGCCAGGCGGATTTCAGAGCGCTGCCTGGAAGGCGGGTGGGCAGGCAGCAAGGGTTGGCACGGGGGAAGCCGGGCTTGCAAGGAGGCCAAAACGCAGTGCAAATACCTGCCTGCCGCCCTGCCAGCGCCTGGCACTCATGTGCCACGCTCCCGACCCCGCTGCCCGCCAGGTCAGGAACAGGTGACCGTTAAACATGTTTAAAACCAAAGACTAAAAAAAAGCAGATTAAAAACCAAAAGAAAACACAGGGCACAGCACAAGCACCGGTCCTTGCCTGCTGGATTTCGTTCCTACGTTTGCAGGACCCCGGAGGAAGGAGGGATGTGCGTCCTCGCAAAGCAAAATGCACGCTCCTGAATCCTGCTGCACAGTGGAGAGGGCTGATGCCAGCGACTCTGCGAGCATGGGAATGGCGAGAAAGGGTCAGACCTCCGGCCGTTTTGTCTGTCCCCGTGTCTCTGAGAGCATCCCATAGTGAAGGATGGGGGGACAGTCCCAAGCCGGACTCTGCCCATGGGAATGCTGGCCCTGGTCATCATTAAACGCAGCTCTAAAGCTCCGGGTTGAATATTCCCTTCTGAACCAGAGTTGTGATAAACCTGGATGGTTTTCTTAGATATAAACACCTTGTACTTTTCTGAGATACGTCAAGTTCTTGGCTTCAGCCTCTTCCACCAGTGGCCTCGTCCACAGGCTCTTTACTCCAAGGTCTTTGAGGGCTATAAATAAGCAGAGACGCTGGATCCCAGTACCCTCCGGTGATGCTCCAAAGGGAGACGCCGGCTCTCGCACGCCTGATGGGTGTTATCCTGGAAAACTCAGGCCACGTGCAGGCAGGCAGGAGTGCCCCGGCTGCCTGGGGTGCACAGGGATAGTCCACACGAGACCCAAATCTTCCCTCCCAGCCGTCCCACCATCCCACACCGGCCGGCTTTCCCTGAATCCTGGCTCAAGTTCATCAAACCTGGGGTTGGATGTCACTTCTTCCAGCTCCTCCGGAATGCAGCGAGCCCGTGACAGGGCTGGCACAGGGATTCCTGGTGGCACAGGGGATGCTGCTAAATGGCTGGCGGACCCTTGCCCTTTGCTGGGCTGCGGTGTGGGTGCTTTAAAACAAGCAGCACCTCGGCAATGATAGCTGTAGGGGCTCCGGCCAGCCAGGAGTTGGGATCTGTAGGGGACCAGGCAAACCCCAAACAACTCCGCGGTGTCTCCCGGGGCACACGGCCATGATGCAGTTTCCTCCGCGCAGCGCACGGCGCCATCAATCTTCGCTTTTTTTGCCATAACGGAGAGGCGAGGGCAGGCTCAGTCTTCCCGGGAAGCCACATCCACGTGAGCGGGTGTTAAGTGACGAGGAACACCATCGGCCATCCCCTCCGTGAGTCATCCAGCTTCTCTTCCCCGGTCCTCTGCCCTTCGGCAGGAGGGAGAGGAGAGTCCCTTTCCATGCCAGAGCGGGAATTTAAACTGGGAAATCCTCTCGCTCGATCCCAAGCGGATGATGGAGAGACCCGAGGCTGGCACAAATGTGCCAAGACCACGCTCCCTTCAAGTTATTCCGTGGAAGCCCAACTCCGATTTCGCTTACGCACGTGTAAATGAGACCTAACCCCACCAGGGCCGATGCTGTTGCTCCCCGTCCGTCGGCAGATCTGGGTTGAGGAATTAAAAGCTGGATTGCAGCCTGAGGTGAGCTTCTGCAAAATGAATGCCCAGCAGTCAGGCGCAGATACCTTCAGGGGTTGATTCCCAGCTACATTAAGGCCCCTTTATGCTCCTCTAGCCATGTAAAGAGGTCTCTAAGTGAGTGTAAATTAAATTTAAGTTACTTTTGCTTCCTTTTTAAGGCCCCTTTATGCTTCCAGTGAGGGGTAAAGGAGCCTTAGTGTGACTGCGAGGCGGGCAGGCTTCCCTGCCAGGCGCAGGCAGGTGAGAGCCCCTCCTGTGCTGCCCGCACTTGCCCATAAAGCAGGCTCGGCGGCTTTACGGGGTGCCGGCTCCAGCCGTGCCGGCGCGGGGTGTGATGTGGGCCGCCTTCCCGGGGACAGCGGGTCTCTGGGCAAAGGCAAGTCAGCAGGAGCCACATCAAGACATCCCACGACCATGCACGGCCAAGGCCTCTTTTCCAAGGATGGGACAGACCGGGATGTGAATTTTCAATTCCCAGATTTTCTCTCCATATAGGTGAAGGTATTTCCCCATGTACCCTGGCTGACTTGCAACACAGGCAACTCTATTCCGCCAGGGAGCATTTTCCCTGCACCAGCCTGGTTAGGATGTCTCTCTCCAAAGCTGTTGGCTGGTGGTGGTGTGCAGCCAGTTCTCACGTTTATCCCCAAATATTAACTGCATTTTTACGGTGCCAAAAGCAATTCCTGCCATTACTGCTTGTACAACGTTTGCTGACCCCAAGAGCGGTGCGGTAGGGTACGGGACGGTACAGCACGGGTGTGATGTGCCGCGATGCCGGCACCTCGCCGCAAGCTAACCGCGTCCTCAACCTCTCCTCCCAGGCGCAAGGACCGCCGATACACCCCGACCTTCTGCACAGCCCCCCAAAAACTGCTCTTCGACCGTGGTTCCCGCGAGTCACCCACTACCGACTATGACAAATACGCTCATCCCGTCCCGAGGTCCGTCCGTCCCCACGGCATCTCTCCATCAGGGCACCTTGTGCAGGTGAACCCCCACCCCGGCGAGGTCCCGGCTGGAGGAATCGCCTCTCCCAAGCGCTCGGGTGCCAAAAATCTCCCTCCTTATGGGGTTGCCGGTTCGTTTTGCATTGCCAGGCCAGGGTTCCCAAAGCCGCTCAGCCCCGAAGGAGTTAACGGAGCAGAGCACGACTCAGATTCCTCCACCTAACCCTCCAAAGTCCCCGTATAACCAGACTTGGCACTTTGAGAAAGCTCCACAAATCCAGAGGCTAAAACGCGCTGCCTTCCGTTCGTCAAGAGAAGGCAAGTCCCAGCTAATTGAGGAAACAGCCTTCCCCCAGCCCCCTTCCAGGCTGCTTATTTATTTAGGGGCTTTTTTTTTCTCCTCTTTTTTCCTCTTTTTTTTTTTTGTTGTTTTTCTCAGAGCAAACATTAGGAAAAGAAAGTGCAAATTAATTTGGTGGGGCACGGTTGCAATTTATGATGCTCCCCAGCTGAGGAGGGCTATTAACCCCATCGGTGCCCGGTGCGGGTAGGTGCAGACACCCTGCTACCCCCGGGGGGATGCAGCATCCTCCCGGTCCCCCCCTCTGTGTCCCGTGGGGAGGTTTCACCATCGGCCACTGCCCCACTCCTCTGCTCCCCACGCAGGGAGAACGGAACGGGAGCAGGAAGGCAAAGGGAAACGTTAGCAGATGACTTTTCCCCCCTGAATCTTAGGGTTTTTTCCCTAAATCTTAGTTTTTTCCCTAAACCTCAGGGTGTTTTTTTCCCCTTTTTCCCTTGGCTTGCTGCTGCTGCAGCTTTCCCGAGTGTACATTATTTTTTGTTTTTATTTTTAAATTTTTCTTTTTTTTTTTTAACTCCCTCTGACTACTGCACACAATTCAGAGGAAAGCTGGGAAACCAAATTCTCAGCTCTCCAAAGCAGCAAATGGAAAGTCACTTAAAGGGACTTCTGCCTTAAAGCGACAGCAGCGCTTTTCTTCGGTGGCGAAGAAAAGGGGTTAACCCCCCCCCCCCCAAAAAAAAAAAACCCCACACCACCAACACCAAAAAAAGGCTCGGGCCACCCCAGGTGACAGCTCGCTCGCCACCCCGCTCCTCTGGTCGCCAGTGTCCCCCCCCTGCCCCGGGACCAGGGGGAGCGCTGCCGGGGGGATGCACATCCCGGGAGGTTTTTTTTTTGGGGGGGGAAGCAAATGGGTGGGGAGATGCCAGCACCCCACGATGTCCCTGCATGTCGGCGACCCTCTGCCACGCTCACGATACTCCCGGGGAGGGGAAGGGGGGGGTGTGTCCGTAAATCCACCCGGGAGCCAACAAGCACCGGCAGAAGGGTTAAGGGGGGGGGGGGAGAAAAAAAAAATTAAAAAAAAAAAAAGGAGGAGGAAAGGAAGGACCGACATCAAAGGCAACTTCTCTGCTCAGCAGATGAGCAGATCTATCCTCACTTCATATTTTTTGCAGCTGAAGTCGGGGGGTGGGGGATTAACTCTTTATCCCCCGGGGGGGGGTCACCCCGCCGGGGCAGAGGCGACACTTTCCCGGGAGAGGTGGGATCGTGACAGCCGATGACAGGAGAAAAGCGGAACCCGGTTCCCGGGAGCAGCCCCCAGCTGCAAACCGGGGGCACCTTTTGCTTTGGCGGGGGGGGGGAGAAATGGGATGGCACTGATTTTTCCTTTAAAGTTCCGGGAGGACACAAATAGCCCAAATACTTTGCAGCAAAGGAGCATCACTTTTTTTTTTTTTTTTAAACTCTGACAAACCTCGTTGAGTCATTGAATGAGCAAGAAAGGGGAAGCGGCGGGGGGGAGAAAAGTTGTGTTAAAGGGACTTTGCAGAGCAAAAAAGCAGGAGCCTTCAGCAAGGCGGATTCCTGAGGCGAATAAAACCCGAGGAAATCACTGGAGCGGAGGTATTAAACCCCCGACACTGACATGTGGCAAACAGCACATTCTCCTTTCCCCCCCTCGTCCTTCTACCAAACAAAAATAATATTTACATGACATCAGGCAGCAAGCCTTAAATGACAAAAGGGTGTTTACTCACCTCATTATAAGTCGGCCGGAGGCGAAGGCTGCATTTCTCCTCGGTGAGGGCTGAAAAATTAAAAAGTCGGGAAATTAAGAGCTGCCGTCTGGCCCTGTGTGCAGTTCCTCCGTAATCTGTGTATAAAAAGAGAAGTCTTCATTACTGACCACAGGCACGGAGCTGCGCTGCTCACGCCCCCTCCGCGCCGCACCAGCCAGTAGCACACAGAAGTTGGGCTACGGGAGAAGGAGACAAGCTGAGCGGAGACTATAATGATTTATCTGCACCTCTGGTAGGGAAAAAAAAAAAAAAAAAAAAAGGATAGAAAGGGGGGGGGGGGAAAAAAAGCTTTGCTCCAAATATGACACGGGAGGAAAAGTGAGTCTTGTAGTTGCAGAAGGGTGACAGACGTGAGGATGTGCCAAGTCCCTAAGGACAAAAAAACCACACACCTCTTTAATCAGCCCTTCAGCCAAAGCCTTAATTAAAAAAGCTGCTACAAAATATCAGATAATGGATTGCATTTTCAGGCCTCTCTGGAAAACCAGCTCATATGGCAATGTTTCTAAACTCCTGCCAGAGCAGGGAAAGCTGCCAGTTTTAGGTTACAATATCAAAGGCACACATCCTCCGCACCAGCAGCCGGCTCCCAGTTACACCGGAGTAAATCCAGAGCCACCTCGCTGCCTTCGAGGCAGCTGGGGCTGATTTGCAGCAGAGCAGGATCAGGCCCTGCCCTGGCAAACTGCTGGGCTGCTCCTGCCTGCAGCACCGCTGGTGGAAGGAGAATTTGGCCTCTTTTTCCCCCAATCTGTGACCAGGTCTGCTCATGTCTCATGGTAAAAAAAAAAAAAAAAAAGAAGCAAAAGCAGCATTCTCCCAATTTGTAAGGATAAAAGGCCAGGAGGATTATCTGCTTTGCTCTCCTCTGACAGCAGCGGGTGTAATATTTGAAACTCTGCTCTGAGGTCAATACGACTTTCTATAGCACGAGACCGACTGACATTTTTCACGTTGCGACGATTATTCCCGGAGCTCCGTAAGCGTAGAGAATGAGTCCTCATCTAATCTCGGCAATCAAGTGGAATTGCAATAAAACCCCTGGACTGGATGCCATCCAAGCAGCTCCGAACGGAGCAGCCCCTGGAAGAGCACATCCTTATTTAGAGCAACGCCTGCAAACTGCCTTTGAAAATCTGGCTTTTGCGGACTGCAATAGTGGGGCTACACCAACTTTTGACGTTGTTTGCAATAAAGCTCACGCGGTTTTGAATTCTCATATTTAACATCTTTTTCTTTCTCTTTTTTTTCTTTTTGGGTTTATTTCCGCCCCAGAAGCGAGCAAACATTTCTTGGCATCGCTGGGTTACAGCTGTGCCCCGCGCCGCTGTTTTGCGCGGCACGGACAACCTCCCATCCATGGTTTTGCTCTCATGGCCTCCAATACCCTATGGAAACATGGTATATAATAATACACACCAGTTTGGATCAAAAGCTCTCCAAAGGCCTGTGCAATTTCAGCGAAGGCCTATTTTGATGAAAACCAGAACTAAGGGGCTGAAAAATGTTGCTTTTGCCCAGCTTGCCTCCAGCCTGTCCCCCCGAGCCCGACCCCAGGTCAATGTGGGTGAACTGGTCCAGGCTGACGGTGCTGCCCGATGCTGCCAGCTCGCGCCCAGCGTCCCGGCTCCCCCCATCACCCTCCCAGCGCTGCCAAGGCTCGGGCACGGGCTCGGCTTTTGCTTTTTGAAGCGTATGCGTGGCTTTTGGCAGCAGATCTTTCCTTGGGGAAAACACCCCAGACCATCCTCTGTATAGGAGGTCACCTCCGTGCATCTGCAGCGTGCTTTATTCCAGCAAGAAGGGTACCAGCGCGCCAGCCTTCAGCATCCGTTTGGCAAATATCACCACGAAACATCACACGCAGTCCCCATACGGCGTGCACATCCAGGAGGAGGGATGAAGGAGGAGAAAAGGCTCGTTTAGCTAATGAGGTAAGTCCAGAGGAACTTCCCCAAAGCCAAGGGAGCTACTACGGACTGAAGCCCATCTACCAGCGAGCTGGCTCTGGATCCCAGTCCGGGACTTTTTTAGAAGACTCATTCACAGGGCAAAACAATGAATTTTAAAATACATGCTGCATTCATAGATCTGTTTTGAACCCACTAACATGAAACCACTTATATAATTGTCACAGAGCAAACATCCCATTATGCACAATAAAAGAAAGATTTAATTTCATCCCCCCCTCCCCTGTTCTGTGCTTTTTGCCTTGGCCAAGACGTTTCTCTTGTAACATAAATCAAACCCAGGTGCATCTTACTGCATGAAACGCTGCTTAAAATACATATATGACTGCATTAAAATAAAACCCAGCCCATCATTTGGAGGCCTCAGAATTCCCTTTTGGACCCAGGAATAGTGGTTTTTCGCCCAGGTGGTGACGACCCCATCAGCACTTGATGCATTAGACATCAGGATCAAAGTGCCCTGTTCTTCCTCACACTGGATGTCTTCCGTGACATCTACCAAATTTCCTAGAAATCAGGTGGGCTCAAAACTGTTCTCAACTTATACGCAAGAAAATGATGTTTTCATCCAAGTACAGCTGGCCTCATGCTTATTTTTAATGGTACCAGATTATAAGTATATATTAATTATACATTATTTATATACTGCAGTGTTAGTAGATATAGAAGATTTTTCCCTCGCTTTGCTCCCTTTTAGCCAAAGGCTTTCAGCATCCTCCTGATGCAGGCCAGGCGATTTGCAGGACCGCTGCCCTGACCTGCTGCAATGAGCCAGGTCAGGATCCGGCCCCGCAGCTCCTCTGCTCCAGCAGGGCGTTCCTTACCACGCCAGTCTCCTTGCAAGCGCGTACCCTGGATTTGCACAAGTGGTGCTGTGAAAACAGACTTTGGTCTGACTGAAGCATGCATCAAGGGTGTCTGATCCTGATCTGAATCCACAACTCCAATCTGCAGAGCTCTGGAGCGCGTGGGCTGGCTAAGCACTTGTGTGAGATGGTGCCAAGGAAGGTGCTGAGGACCCAACCTCAGAGACGAGCCAGAAGCCGATTCATGGCCAGGAACGCTGCAGGCAGCTTCGTTCGTCTTTGCCGTCTGCTCGTTCTTTATTTCAGGCTCCTCAAAACCACAGTCCAATTGACTACAGGCTAGAAATCAGAGACCAAGGTAAGGGAGACTGTTTCTACGCCAACCTCATCGGGAGTGCCAACGCAAAACCACGCCGCAGACCCGGCTGCAAGGTCTCACGGGACATTTTTGAACGGTGGCTCCGGACTGGGCAATCCAGCCAGGTAGCAGTTGAAGGACACGGGCTGCTCAATGGTTAGAGGAGGTTGAGTAGGCGAGCATGATTTCAAGTCCAATGGGGTTTGCAAGGCAGATGTCAAACCCACAGCCGTTACTGTCCTTGTTACAAGAGTATTTGTAGGGACGCACTGTCTATAGAACAGGACCCAACACTGTTCCCACCACATCTGGGTTTGCAGGAGACAAGCCAAGCCATGGGGAACATCTATGGGGTCCTGCACACCAGAAGGGGTCACCACCGCTAGCAAAGAGACGGCTCTCCAAGCCCCTTTTCTACCTGGGTGCTTATCACCTGGGGTCTCCACCGCAACCCTTCAAATTTGCACCCTTCCATGGAGCGAGGACAACCACCAGCATTAGGTAAAGGGAAAGAGTGATGCAACGGCAGCAGCACCGCAAGACATGGGGATGGCACCCCTGAAGAGCCTGGCTGGCCTCAAAGGGCTTCCATCAAACAAGAGGAATCACCCAGGACCCTGAGCTACTTGTGAATCCTCCAAGAATGGCAACTGAATCAGCGAAATTTAAATTCACCGCAGATGAGTCTCCACTACTAACAGAATAGTTGCAAAGGGCCAAAACCCAAATAAGGTTCAACATTGCTGTGGACAATACACGGTCAATGTGAAGCTAACATTTTGCTATAAATTTCTGTTGAAAAGCCCATCACTTTCCCATTGAAAAACTTGCCAAAAGTTAATTTCCTTCACCAGCTCATCCATAAAAGTGGCAGCTCAGTAAGAGAGCCGGGCCAGGGCTGTGGGCTGATCTCATCTGGAGGGTGGCAGAGGGGGCGGCGAAAGCCGCGGCTGCTCTGCGGTGCCTTGCTCTTCCTTCCCAAAGCAAATTCCCTCATCGTAACCCTTCTGTGACCCTCCGCGTCCCAGCACGGATTTCCTAGAAACTCATTTTCTCGCTCTCCTCTAATCTTGCTCTGGTAAAGGCTTGCTGAATAGCTTGACTCCCAAAAGAAAAGCTGACATAACCAAAACCGCTCTCTGCCTAGGCAGACGCACTCCTGTCCATCCCACGTCTGCGATGGGGTTCTTCTGTCCATCTCCCTTTTATAAAAGATTTGAACTGGCTGCTGAGACGGGGGTCAACATCCCCTGCTCATCGCATGGGCATGGAGGGCAAGGGCAGCCAAGCCTATATGGCTTCAGCTATGGTACTTAAGACACACACGTACGCTATGCTGCAGTCCTGATGTGCACCCCCGGAGCGCTGCCATGGCTTGGATGCAGCCAAATAAGCACCAGAAGATCCCAAAGCATCTTCCGAGGGGTTCCCAGGGTGGGCAGTGCCTGTCCTGCCTGCAGCTCCCCTGCCAGCTTGCAGAAAGTGCTGCAAACTCATTGCTGCGGTGGGTGGAACCAGGGTCTGCTCAGGGAAACTGAGGCACGGGGCAGTCGGGGCAGCACTCAGAGTTGCTTTTATAGCAGCACTTTAGGAAAAAAAAACCCCAAACCCCAAAGATTTTGGCTTTCTTGCTCTGCAGACCTCACGGCAAACGGCAGGAGCGTGCGCGGGGCAGGTATTTGCACAGCCCTTATGCTAATGGGGTTGTAGCATCTCTTCCCAGCCCTTCGCAGCCATTCAATCTGGGAATCCTGCTAATGAAAGGAAAACAGAGAGGAGCTGCGGAGCAGAGGCCCAGGGTGTGGTAACTCTAGAAGGCAGCAGAGGAGGGATGAATGAAACCTTTCACTGTGGTCCAGAGGAGCCAGTGGCACACAGGCTTGAGGAATTCAAGAGCTGTGCACACCAAAGCAGGCGGCGAAGACGTTTCGTGGGACGTGGAGACACAGCTCTCCTTTAATTAGCGGGCCGGGAGGACGATGGAGGAGCTGCAAGAGGGGGGACGCGCCGTGCTGGATGCAGACACCCCACGGGGGGAAAATAATCTGTGTATCAGCAGTTAGAAAGGGGACGAAGGAGGCCGGCTTCCCAAACGCTGAAAAGCTGTCCTTATTTTTTCCTGTAATTATGTCTCTAAGGGATCACTAACATTTACATTTTTGTACGAGCTGTATAGTTTATTCACAGCCCTGCTCAGCAAAAGGCTCCGCTAATAAATAGACTTATTGATGCTTGCACTTCTATACATTATGCTACATCCACGCTCAGACAACCAGCCTATTTTACCCTGCTCTATATTGTGAACAAATTATTCTCCTCTCCGGCGTGGTGCGCTCCCACCCAGCCACGCGCCCCGCACGCCCCCAGCTGAGCCATGAATGGCCGCAGTGTACAGAGCCGCTTGCTCCCCTGCCTCTCTAAACACTTGCAGAGGGGGAAAAAAAAGCCAAAAAAGAAAAAGGACAGGGTATAAAGATTCCTTCACACACTCTGCCTGGGATTATTTCACCTCCCCACCCTCCTCCAGCCCCTTTTCCCGCTCCAAAAATAAATATATAAGGAAAAAAAGCAGAGGAAATGATTCCTTAATGCTTCTGCACAAAAATCCTGTGGCCTTGCTCCCTGTTGTCTTCCTCCTGCGGCCAGAACAAACTCTATTCTCCTGCCCCTTGTCGAGGGAGATTACTACGGGGAAACGTTTTCACTCTCAAACCCTCCGCTGGCTTGAAATTATTTAGATGAAACTTATCTGGAAGCTTCTCCCCAGCCTGAGCAATGCTGGGTACCTCCAGACCACAGGCAAAAGCCTGGGTGAGGTTGGTAGTAGCTGTAACCTGCTCTCAATATGATCTGTGACATACATGAAATGAGTTGGGGAGGTCTCAGTCCTCTCCAACGTGGCCCGTATCCACACCACGAAACCATCCCGTGCGCCGGAGGGTTTGGGCAGCGGGGCCGTCCCTGGCTCATCCTGCACCCATCCCGCCATCTGTGAATCCAGGAATTAGCCCAGTCCACTCTTTCATTTTTATGACTTTTTCTTAGAGCCAACATCTTTTTTTGACCTTTTTTTCCTCCTGCCCTGTGCATCCCTGCCCGCAGCCGCCGAGGCTGCCCGGGCACAGGGAAGCACCCCAGCACGAGCAGCACGCTGCACCGCAACATCCCACGCTCCAGCAAAGAGCTTTCCTTGCCCCAAATCCCTCTCCAAAGGGGAGAAAAGCATTTCTGGCAGACATCAATATCGGGATCGCTCCCAGCATCCCTGCTCACAGCCGAGGACCGCTCGAAGGCAAATAGTACCCCTCTGTGCCTCCGGCACGCAGCGCCACGGACACATAGATGGCATTATATTTAGCTGGCCCCAGATCTCGGGCATAATATTTTTTTTAGCAGTGGACTAAATATTTTTAACATATGCAAACATGCATGACTGAGGCAGCTACAGAGCCGGGGAGTTGGGATGCTGACGGCCTTCCAGGGCAGAACAATGTCACCTTTCTACTCCCCGGCGCTGCCTGTCCCTGAGATGACGACCGTGCAGCTTGAGAGGGATGGGGAGAACGGGGCAAAGAAAAACGTGGAAGCTTTTCAGGGTGAATTTTGCAATGGTATCGCAGCGAAAGGGTCCGAATTCCTCCGAGGCGGAGAGGCAGGGATGCACAGACCAGCGGTCTGTCTCTCGGGCAAACATACCTGCGTGCGCGCCCGGCTTGGTCGAAAGGAAACGTTGCCGGCTTTAAGCAAACAGAAAGGTGCGGGGTCAAATAAGTGGAGCAGAAAGTTCTGCTGTAGGTAAATAGGTCACTGTCAGCCCTGGGTTGAGCAGCGCGGCCAGGGACATGCCAGCCATCCTGGGTATGCACCCCAGCACTCCCAACCCCGCTTTACAGATGGGGAAACTGAGGCACGAGTCTCCCAAGAGCCACGTGCGTTTGGCTGCAGGAGGGAGAAGGGATGCTGCGCCGGTACCTAACCCAGCGCTGATGCCCTGGACCCGTGGGCCAGCTCTGGATAAATGGATTTGGATTAATGGCCCGTGTTTGTGCTGCAGCTTTGCTCTGTCCGTCTGTCCCCCTGCCACCACCGTCCTCCCTGGAAGGTCAGCGAAACCGCAGGCACCAGCGCAGGGGGTTGGTGATGGAGCGGTTGCAGGAACAGGCCGAGGAATCCCAAACCGAGCCTTCATCTTCCACCTCAAGCCCACCACCGGGTTGCAGGAGATGAGCAGAAATCCCCCAGTTTTATTGCTCAACTCTTTTTTTTTTTTTTTTTTTTCCGCACCATTGCTGCGGCAGGTGATCAGGTATCAGCAAAGCAGGGTGGGAGCAGGGAAACTGAGGCAGGAAGAGGAAAGGGGAGTTGGTCCATGGCCAGCAAGGAGCTGGGGCTGGTGGCCAGCGTCCTGCCACGCTGCGTGGCAAACTGCAGAGCCTCCCCTGTGCTTCCCCGCATGCTGTGGCCATCTGGCCAGGTCCCCTTGCTGGCATGGCTTTCAGGAGGCTTTGTGCAAGCCCACCCCTTGAGCTTTGTCAGCTTTTGAACGGCAAAGGACGCTCACGAGGAACACGACGGCGTTTTTCCAGGGAGGAGAGGGTCTGCAGGGATGTGGCTTTGCCCCATGGCAGCTCTCCCGGCCGCGCTGGGCACCCTCCCCACGCCGTCACCCTGTCACATGCATTTCTGGCTCCTTATCTCAAAGCATCTCAGACATTTCTCCCTGCTAAACATCTGCAGCTCCCACATACGAAACACTCATCTCAGCGGCGCGTTATTGCTTCCAGGGGGCCAGATGTAGACAGGAGGCACGCGTCGTCCCTGCGCCAGGCTTCGCATCCTCCTCTTTCCCTGCAAACAGGCACATTTGTGCTGCAAAAAAGTGCCGGATTGTTGAAAGCCGGATCCAGAATACCTCTGTCGACCAACAACATCCATCAAAATCTCCCCTGCACCTGGGACGGGGCTGATATCACCCTGCTTGGGTGCAGGGTTGGGGTACACGAACCAGCTCTGTTCCGATGGCTGTGAGCATAAGCTCAGCCCAGCGCGTGGAAGCACGGGATGAGGAAGGTATAGGGGGATGTAGCTTCCAAAAGCAAGAGCCAGATTAAATAGGAGTGTATTCCTGCTGCTCCTTCCAATTCACCGGACATTTGGAGCAGCTTGCGGTGACTGAAGGCACCAACCCAGAACAGTCCCAGGCCAGAACAACAGTTTTGTAGCCCAGATGGGTGATGTCCCCCCAGAAGCTGGTGAAGGCAAAGGGAGAACCCCGAGGTTACATCAGCTTGAAGTGTCACAGGCTCAACCCAGAAGCATTACATGGGTCTTGGCTCCGAGCACACATTGCTCTTTACCCTACAGGAACAACGCAAGGTCAGCCTTGGACCTTTATTTCTTCTATTTCGGCTAACAAAAGTGTATTTGCACCCAGAGCTGCTGCGGTGCCTTTGGCTGGGCTGGGGGGAGATGCCCTTCGAGCCGCAGAAGACCCGGCGCTGCCAATGCCCCACCGGCTTCGGCACGGGGCTGGGATTTGGCTGCGGGGTGACACCGGCTCTCTGCAGCTGGGAGCTGATCGGCCAACGTGAGGATTTTGCCCCTTGGCTGTGCTGGCACGGCTGCGACGTGCGGACTACGCTTGGGACGCGTAGGAACGTCTGCTTTAAAGCTTCCTTTTAAACTCTAATAAAAACAACCAAAGCTCGCCTTGCCTCTTCTCCCGCTGAGCCAAAAAACTGCAACCTTGTGCCCAGGGGCGAGAAACCGAGCGAAACCTGGCAATGGACAGGAGCGAAAAGTCACCCCGAGGAATTGGTGGCACCGGCTGAGCCGGAGGGGACCGCTGCGGGCTGGCACCAGGCTGGCACAGGTCCTGCAGCTCTGCCTCCCTGCTGCCAGCTTTGCAGCTCTGCCCTAGGGCTGCCGCCCCGCTCCCCCCCAGCGCTGAGCCGCGGACAGGCTCGTATTTGATTTGGAAAGACGTGCGATGCCTGCTAGTAGCGTGATGTTCCCTCGCCGATGCAATCCGGGAGGCGAGTGCCAGCACGGTGCCTGGGGAGCAGCCGAGGCGGCCGGCGCGTCCTCCCGTTCCCAGCTCCAGGGCTGCCACCCCCTTCCCCGCATAAACACACCGCTTATCCCAGGCTCCAGCATTCTTTTGACCTCGCAGATGTGAAACTCAAGGGCTCAATTTTCTGCCTATTTAGATGCAGAAAGATTGTGATTATGCCAAAATAGGCATCTTAGAGGCGGCTGCCCGTTGCTAAACCCTTTCCTGTACCTTTTGGGTTGAACAGAGGCTGCAGAGCATCCAGCTGGGATGGAGCTCAGCCAGACCCAGGCTCCCCGCTCCCTTCCCCGTCCCACCAGCGTCGGCCCTTGTGCACATCACGAGAGGCTGCTGGGATGCGGGATCCCGTGCCAGAGGTAGGACGTGGGCTATCTGCCTCCGGCACCGTGGCAGGAGCACCGCCGCTGCCGGTGTCACCCCGGCAAAGAGCAGCGAGGCAGAGGGCTGTGGCTCTGGGCAAGGTGAGTGGCGCGGAAAGCAGAGCTGTAAGCCATGCCCTTGGGGTGAAGGGCTGTGAGAGCCTGGGTGGCTGCAGGGGTGGCTGCTGGCATCAGCAGGAGGAGGATCCGTGTTTCTTGTGGGTTTAGCATCGACGGCGGCCACGGCAGAGCTGTCCCTACCGCGGCATTTCCATCTGTGCAATGGGATTCCTGAGGTGGACCTCGGTTTCAGGGCGTCCTCTGAAAAGAAGAGCTGGGATTGATCCAGGAGTCGGGCAGCACCCTCCTTGGGGCACAGCCATGGGACATCCCGGAGCTCGGCACCCAGCTCCTGCCACCACCGGCGGTCACCTGCCCAGAGGGTGTCACCACATCTACCTCTCCCAGTTCCTGATCTTTCATGGACTGTGCTCGACACTGCAACAGGACTGACTAATTTTCATTTTCCATTTGCCATCAACCAAATTAGTCTTGGATTTTCCAGTTTCATCATTTCAAAATGAAACTTCTGGGTGTTACCTGCAAAGGCAGGAGAACCACCGAGCCTGTTCCTGCCTCCCAACTGGCCACAGACGCAGCTGGAGTTTAATCCTTTTTCTTGTCTTTTTTTCCATTTCAAATTGAACAAGACCAACGAAGGAGGGAACACCACCTTCTTCTTCTACCCATCTTTGACCCAGACATCCCCCAGTTCCACAGGCATCATCCCAGAGTTACCGTGCCGTGTCTGGATGGACATGCGCCTGCTTGAGCCCTGCCACGGCCGGTGGAGAGCTGGCACCGGCGATGCACTGGGGATGCGGGACCGATCCTGGCATCGGGGCACCACGTCTAGTCCCGCTGCATCCTCTAATGTCACCTCAGCCATAAGTTTTCCCAAATTTCTCCTAATGCCTTTTAGGCTTTCCCCCTGCACCCCTCTCCATCCCGGCTCCCCTTCACACCAAGCAGCACAGACCCTCTTTAAACTCTTATTGTAGACGCAGCGGTTCAGCCTGAATTTTGCTCGAGCGCATGAATAAAAAGAATCTTTTCACAGAGTTTCAAGCTGCATGCGTGTTAAAAAAAATAATAAAAAGACGAGGAGGGGGACAAGATTGCTGCCCTGGTCTGCAGCCACGACTGCCAGCACTGGGTCCTCCCTCAGCTCGACACAGAGGCTGCAGTCTCACCCCGAGGTGCACCGGCAGCTCCCCTGCATGTCGAGATGAAAGGACACCTCGCAATTGCTGCTTAATGCCGGATAAGTGTTTTTCCTCAAAATTATGGGAGAGGAAATTCAATATTTTTTTAGGACTTGACTTTGCATAATAACGACCGGCGCGGGGAGAACAATTCCATATTCATGCTCAACACAAACAAGCACCTTTCAATAACCTCACACCTCTGATTCCAGCCCAGCCACAGGTCAGGCACCGGCTTGTCCCCAACCGTCACCCGCGGTGCCGCAGTGCCAGCACACGTTCCCGAGGCCACCCGTCTCCCGTGGAGGGCAGAAGGGTGACAGCGTTGTGTTGTGTCCACGTTTGGGGGCAGATGCCCCCCGAGATGCTTCACGACGCTGGGAGATGCAAGATGCAGAAATAGATATATAATAATTATATATAATAATAATTATATGTATTGTAATGCAGCAAGGGGGTTGGGAAAGAAAGAAGGTATCCTCTGGGAAGAGGAGAAAGGTCTCTCATCTTCATTATGGCAGGAGTACAGCAGCTTTGCCCCGAAATGCCCGATTTCTGCTGGCACGCAGGCGAAGCCTAGCAGAAATGTAGGGAGAGCCATCCAGAGCGTGACTTTGGCCAACACTCCCGAGAGGTTTCAAAACCATGGAGAACAAATCTAAGTCACATCAGACGAATGAAGACAAGGTTGTTTCAGCCACACAAAAAACACTCGGGAAGCTGAAGGTGGAGACCCTGCAGCCCCACAATGCACCAGAGCCCACTTCTGGGCATCTCTCCCCAAACGTGTCTCACCATGTCCATGCCCTTGCACGAGCCCAACCTGCTCATGTCTTCCACCATCGTGGCACCCAGCCTGGCTTATCCTGGGCCAGCCCCAGAGGCTGAGACCCTTTTAACACGTATTTCTGAAGAGGAGCAGATAGTCCAGCACCTCCCCACCTCCTTGAGCAGAAGGACCTCCATCATTCAGCAGCTGGACCCCCGGCGACGTTAGGTCTCCGCTGAGGGCAGCCAAGGCACAGAGCGTTATTTACATTTTGATAAACACTGACACATCTTTTGGAGCAGAAGGCAGCTTTCGAAATACACAGCAAAGGGGAAAACGAGCAGTGAGTTCACCAGCCAAAACTTGCAGGGAGAAAATGTGCTCAACGGAGCGTAGGTAAGGGACTGGAGTCCATGTTCCTGATCTCATTTCTTCCTTCACCAAATCCTGGTTCTTCTTGTCTCCATCTTTTGCCATTTATTCCCTCTGCTCCCCTGCAGCCCTTTCTGAGCAGCTGCCCTTTGCTAGTAAACAGCCCACAGCCCCAGGGCCAGCTTTCCCAGCACTAAAAGCCCACTTATTTCTGTTTGTCTTGACAAAACAGTAGCAGATTTGTGCTATAAATCCCCATTAATGGAACAATCTACGTTGGCTTGTTCCCATTAGCACTTTCCAAATGAGAAGAGGTTTGTGTGTGTGCACATGCGTGTGAGCGTATGCACACATCTCCCTCCTGCAACAGCAGCCAGGGCTTTCGATTCAACATCTTCCCATTAAATGCCAATATTCATAAACAGAATCTAAATATTTCAAATCCCGACAAATTTAAACATACAAATGTCTTGTTGAGTCATTTCCTAGAAGGCTTCTTTCAAACAAAAGCCTGACACTTAATCCATGCACGCTATTCATGGAAACGGGGGGAGCGCAGGAGCATTTGTCCAAAGTATATGAATGGCCCTTATGCGTTGTACAGGCACGAAAAGGATTTGAATAGCCCCTATGCATTGTACAGGCACGACATAGCTTTTAGCATCGAGGTGAAGGAGGATAAACCCAACGTGTGACGAATCCTCAATCTGTTGCCAGATATCCTAAAAATCAATGAAATCCTCCAAACCCAGTGCAGTGAGATGTGTGAGCCCAGTGCCCTGATGCTCAGCCCTAGCTCTTGCTCCAGCCGGCCCAAGCCCTCAGCCTGCTCTTCTCTGAGGCATCTTTCCGAACAGAGACTTTTCCAGCAGAAGCAACCGGGTTTGGGGAGCAGACCCCGCATTTCACAGCAGACTGACTCCGATGCGAGTACACCTCGGCTTAATTCAACAGCCAGTCCCTGGTGGGAATTTTGGAAAGATGAAGCCCTCAAAGGGGTTTTGCTCAAGTGAGAGCGAGGAGCAGAGGGAACCCCTCAACAGCAGCTCAGCCCCGCTTGCTCCAGCTCTCTGCATTTTCTAGTTGCCATCGCAGAGCAGATCTTCCAACAACCTCCCAGGGGGATGCAGCAGCTACACCGGCTGCAAGGCAATGCATGGATATGCTCAGCTCCCGATGGCTTTCAGGCCACCCCAGTCACATGCAGCTCTGCAATTCCTGGTCTCGCTGACTCAGCCTTGCCCATGTCAGGTTCCAGAGTCCTATTTAAACCTCTTGATGTGGATGGGGGAAAAAACCACATTAAGAGCCTGGCAGTGAAGGGCTCCAGGGAAGCATGCATGGGTGCACATAAAAGCAGGAGATCCAACAGTCCGGAGCAGCAAAGGTGGTACCGGCACAGCAGCACACTCCGCACTGTCCCAGGGGCTGGGGAGCTCCTCTGTTCCAGCAGAAAACCAGCACTTACTCCTCTCTCTCCATCCCCTCCTCGTCCTGGCTTTGGCTACGCAGCCTCTGCATGCTGCAGCCGGGAGCACTGCTGCAGGGCTGCCTGATGGGTGCATCCCGGTGGGGTGTATCCCAGTGGGGTGCATCCCAGTGGGGTGTATCCTGGTGGGGGGCTGCCCGATGGGGGTGCATCCTAATGGGTTGCATCCCAATGGGACGTATCCTGGTGGGGTGCATCCCAATGGGGTGCATCCTGCTGGGTGCATCCTGGTGGGATTTATCCTGCCGGGATTTATCCTGCTGTATGTTCGCCTGTGGCAAACAGGTGGCGATGTTGTACTCCAGGACTTCAGCTTCCAGCCCCAAAAAGCCGGCTGCTGTCAGAAATCCGCGCTCGGAGTCTCCCCGGCCCGTGTGCCCCCCAGGAGGCAACAAGAGAGGTGCCCTGATGAACCCAAGTTTTCTCCTTCACTTTAATTATAATAAACGCAAGCCAAAGCCTCTCTTTCCATTCCTTTTTAATCAAGGCAAAGGATAAAAAGTCCATTCTTTGCAAGCAACATTTTTCCCTCGAGCTTTGAAGCGAAGAAGAAAGTTAGACTTGCGAGGGGAGTGGAGAGGATGCATTGGGGAAGGTGCATCATCCCGTGGTCGCAGGCACAGGAGCTGCAGTTAAGATGCACGGACCTGCGACATCGCAAGGGTACATCTCAAGCAGAAGGAAAAATTCCTGCAGCAAAGCAGAGATCCGCCCTGTCAAATGACTTCCCTCCACAGCAGGTACCTGCACTGCCTGGGTTGGAGCACGATGCCTGTGGGGACCCGCGTGCACCCAAGGCACTGGAGCAGCGGGGAAGATAACCGGGGCCAGATATCTTGCTTGGGGTTATCTTGCTTGTACCTGCGGTTCACAGCCCTCCAGAGCCAGCGGTCCGGGGTCTTGCACGAGACCGGCAAGACGGCGCCTCGCCAGAGGAATTCTTCATCTCGGAGGGAACCAAGCGCCGGCGGCATGCTGGATGCTGCGCACGCAGGGATTGCTTTGTGCCTGTCCCCAAGGGATGCGGCACAGGGACCAGGGGCACAGAAGGGACCAGGGCCGTGGGAGCGGAGGCGGCAGTGCTGGGGCAGATGCTGGCGCAGCAGCCCGTGGCCACCGCTTGCCCCATGCCCCTGGCCGCATGCCCTCCGGAGCAGCTGGAGCGATGCCGCCTAACACCTCTGTGAAAGCAGAAGCTGCCAAGGGCTTTGCATTGCTTCATCCTGCTCTTCCAGAGAAGCAAATTTGAAGTCACTGGAGTCCTTCTCTGAACAGAGTCCCTGTCCCTGCGCTGGAGCCTGTCTCTGACACTCCTCATCCTTTGAAAGGAAAGGTGGTAGCCCAGGGAAAAGCTCCTCCGAGCCTTGCCGTCACCACGCCGCTGGGCAGGAGATGCCCACACAAGGACACGGTGAGCAAGTCGCAGAGCAGTGCCACGTTCCCACACACCGATGCCTTTTCTTAGCAAAGCCCTCCTGGCCCTCAGCACCGCAGCCAGCTGGGCTTGCATGTCACCGGTGATGTCAGATGATAGAAAGCAAGGGTAGAAGGGTTCCAGATGGTACCAGGATGAAGGCCTCCATCCTCTTAACAAGTGCTGCTGGTGCAAAAAACCAGGTGAGCGTGCTATGGAGGTGACGGCCACAAATTCAAGGGGATCCTCAGCAGGTCTTAGGGCAGTGGAGGCTGGAAACGTGAGGGAGCATCCACAGGCACGGCGAAGAGCGGCAAGATGAAAAATGATGGTCATTTGCAGGTGAAGAAAGCAATTCCCAGGGCGAGGTGAGATGGGCTCTGTGCTGTAGGATGTGTTTAAAAGCAGGTTGGGAAAAGCAGCTGCATTTCTCTTCTTAGAAGGATTATCTTTCCCTGACTTTCTGCCTGTCTTCAGTGCCTGTCTTGCAAGGATCTGTATTTTGCTGGCTAACCCACAACATACAGCCCAAAAGACCCATCTTGCAGGGAGGACAGGAGTCATCTAAGGTCACAACCAAACCGCTGCAGAGCTCAGGAGACGGGTCCCCTCTGCCAACCCCAAATCCCACCCTCACCTTCCCACAGCGACCAGCATCACTGAAAAGTTGGAATCTGCAACACAGCCCACGGGACGGCAAACCAGCCCTAGCAATGACTGCCTGGCTCAAACGCATGCGCTTTTCCTTGCAGCAAGACTTACCGTCCCCAAACCCGGACAGATTATGGGAGCGCAACTTGCCAAGAGAGCCGGGGAACGCCTCTGCAGACGAGCTCGGACAGACGGACGTCTGCCCATGGAGACGGGCTGCCTGTACAGTTATTTATATAGTGCCAGACAGCGACAGCTCAGAGCTGAAACAAATCTACCTGCACGTGTAAAATGCCTTTGCTCGAGCGATGGCTTCCAGCCCTTCCACCAGCAGCACGGCCATCCTGGGAAAGCTGCCTTGGAAACAGTGCACTGGATAAACCCACTTTTTTTTCAGAGGTTTGCAGAGTAAATGTTAGCTTTGTGCTCACTTGGTATTCCCTTGAACCTTAGCAGTGGGACGGGCACCTCCGAAAGTGATTCCTGGTCTCCCACCTCGGGATGGAGCCCGGGCATCTCCCCGGGACCACTCAGCCAGCCCCTGCGGGGCGACTTCCCTGAAATATTCCCTGTGCAATCCAGATCTTGAGGATCTGCGTAAAAACCCAATCTCGAACACCGCTGGGATAACACCCTCCCTTCATCAGCTGAATTTCCCTCTCTCTTAGCTGGCGCATGGTCAAGGCTTGAGGACCTGACCTGCAACGAACTGCACTGGGGTGAAAGCTGCGGCCCAAAATGCACAAAGAAATAGCACACGACATCGGAAATGTCCTGTAACTAAGCATTAAAAAAAACCCCCAGTCTTAAGGACAGAAACCCGTAAATCTCAGCTTCTCGCTCAGGCTATCTAGCAGCCAGAGAAATACACTTTATTTGAAATGGTCATAAATATTCGGGGATGTCTAATCTCCAAGGGCCGGCAGATTTGATGTGTGGATGCTGTCATCTAGGAACGAGTGGGGAGCAGCAGACATGCACTACTGACTCACACAGCAGAGATGCTGGGAATCAGCTGCAGTTCCCCTGTTTTCATAATCTCACATATTTTATTTGCTTAAGGTTGTTGGTAACTGTTGCTTAGTAGTGGGCCACTGGCCCTTTAACACCTTTCTCCTCCAAGGAGAGCCAGCCAAAGTGGATGGTGGAGGATCCAAGGGTGTTTAAAGCCCATGGGACCTGTGGGCAGCTCCTGCTAGCTGACTTTTGGTTCCCTGAGTGCTACGGTCCCCCCAAAATCTGCAGCAAAAATCAGAACAGCACAACTAGTTACTAGTACATTTGCATCGGATGCACAACCAGCCGGTTACGGTGCGACTCGAGCTGAATCGGGGCTTGGGAGACTGACAAAATCCACGTCCTTGGTGGGATGAGGTGCGTTCCATGTTCAGAAACACACTCCCGTCTCCCTTTGAAGGCAGCCGGAGCCAGCCTGACGGCCAGGCTTTGCCACCCGCAGCTGGCATGGCTGCATCTGGACCTGGTGCTGAGTGCGGAGCTCAAATCCTACCCACAAAAAAAAAAAAAAAAAAAGAGGAATTGGCAATTTTAGCTTTTTTTCTTGGGCGGCTCGGTACAGCCACAAGCCCTGCTGGCAGCCGGCTGGGAGGGCGCACAAGGTGAATCTCCGTCTCCCCGTTTTAAATGATTTGGGGTGTATTAAGGAAAAGTCACCCCGAGAGCTCGAAGCGGCAAGTCGGGCTGGGGAGTCTGTGCAGCAGCAGGTTGTAGCACCCAGGAGACCTTGCCAAGGGTCACCTGGGCTCGCCCATCTCTGCCCGCAGCCAAGGTCCTCCTGCGGGTCCTCTGCTTGCCACCCACCGCGGGCAGGACACAAGGTGCTGGGGACGGGGAGCTGGGCAAGGGAGTTAAGAAAGGAGGCAATCCTCCTTGAATTTTCTCTTATTTAATTACAGCTGCACTTGCACCGGAAAACAAGAAGCCGGTGCGATGTCGCCGGGCGCAGCAGGGATGCAGAGCCGGGTCCATCGCGAGGAGCTCGCCGAGATGCCACCCCGGCGTGCGATGCACGTGGACGAAGGTGCATTTCCCAGCACAGAGAGCTCCTGCAAAGGGAAAAACCTGCCAGGACAGCGGTCCCGTGGGCATGGCGGGGTGGGGGGGGGCATCTACCTGTGCCCCTCCACTGCCCAGGGACAGGGGTTTGCGGGGGTCTGCTTTGGGCTGGGGTGCAGCTGAACAGAGCAACGTTGCTTTTAGAGTAACTCTCATTAAGATTTTCCAGCTATAATGGGATACGAGGAAACAAGATGCTTCTGATGTAGGATTAAAAAGGGAATCGTGTCACCAATCTCGCTGGGAGTCCCTAGGCCCCCAAATTTCAGTTAATGTTGATATAATGTTAACTTCCATATGGATAAAATCAAGGGATTTATTTCTTTTAAGGACGTATTATTTGCAATGAGGAGCAGGGTATTACAGGAGTTCACATAAACCCAGAAGCTGGGTGTCTGTCTTCCTCGAAATACACTCTCAGAGGCACAAGCTTGGATGCTTCTGTGACAGGAAAATTAAAACTACGGTGAGGCAGAAAACGCAAAATTTGGGGACAGACCTGAAGACGGGCTGAGGATCTGTACGAGTGCTAAGCTCGATGCAGTAGTTGAGTTGTCAGCTCATTTCTAACCACTGTAAAGTGATATACGCTCATCTTATCCCAGCAATAGTCCCAGGAACTCATCATCTTGAACGGCTTAATCGCATCTGGTTAGGAGCAAAACCTCTTCTGCATATTTTTCTTTCATTTACGATAAACCAAAATGCATGTTTTCATGGTGTGACTTTTTGTAAATTAAACAGCACTGCCGAGTCATCAGCTCTGGAGTGGACTTGTCTGCTTAAGAGTTACTGGGTTTAGCCTTAAGGCAACTGCTTAACTAAAACTTTGCTCTGTCCTAAGTTTCTAAATTATTCCAAAAAAGCCATTTTTTACAGAAAAGGCAGGACCCGAGCCTATGAGCCACCGATGCTAACGTGCAGAGGCTCTAAGAGCAAGGGTGATAAAACCTTGACACAGTTTCTTTGCAAAACCACAGGAGAGGAGAACGATATTTTTTAATGCTATTAAAACTGCCCACGTATTTTTCAAAGAGGGACCAGAGGCTAAGGACCAAAGGCAGCTGGGTTCCGCTTTACTGGCCGTTCCGGAGAGCAGCTTTCCTGCCCTGCTCTCCCGGGAGGTCCGTACCTGGGCGCAGGGGACGGCCAGGGCTCGCCGGGGCATCGCTGTCCCCGGCCCCCGCTCCACAAACTTTCCAGCTGCGGAGCGAGCACGAAACACCCGCCGTGTTTCCAGAAACATCCCCCTTTACCCCACCCCCGGCATTTCCACAACCCGACCGCCGGCAATACAGAGAAACCCACGGGATTTTTCCAAGAGAATGCCCTCACCTTTCCCGCGGAGCCGGGAGCTGCCCTTTGCTGTCTTTCTAGTCTCTCACTGCACTATCTCCAGTCTTCCCGCAGCTCCCGCGGAGCTGGAAATATCATTAAGCTCCAGTGAAGCAAAGCAAAAAAAAAAAAAAAAAAAAAAATCCCAGGGAAAGCGTTGCAATATCCAAAGGGAGGGGAGCGAAGCCAGCGGGAACGGCCGAGCCCCGGGTCCCTGCGAGCCCCGCTCCACCTGCACGCGCCTTGTTGGGATCCAGCAATACCCCGTCCGGCATGGAGCAGGCATGAATACTTCTCTGGTGTCTGCTGATGACTTCACTTCATTAGCATGCTCCTGATAGTTCTCTCTGACCGTCTTTTTTACTGACTTTAAGGCTCTGCTAATCAAAATACTGTAGCATTTAACTATTTCCTGACTCCGGGGTTTGGAAAGACGAAGCTCCACGGGGCGACAAAACCCGAACGGGAGCAGAAACGCGAGCCCCGGCGTGCAGCGGCCCCAGCCTCCATCCACGAGCAATTCGTGCTGTTGGGGTTTGCAGGTCACGACTCCGAGCGCGTTCCAGTTTTATCTACTTAACGAGGGCGAAACGCTCCTCTGCTGTGCCGGACTTTTTAGCACAGGCGGATGCAGAGAGGAAAGCACCCTTCCACCTTTGGGGATGAGATTTCCCCCAGGTAATCGTTTTATTTAAAGACAGCTCAGGCAGAGCGTGAAGCAAGTTCTTGCGCTTATTAACCTACGGCACCAGGTCAAGCGTCCCTTCAAGAAGGGGTGGTGAGACCCAGGTGGGTCCCAGGCGATGCCACCCTCCCGAAGTGCCGCTGCTGCCTTCACCTTCTCGCTCACGTGCTGTGGGAGCAGAGCTGACTTTCAGAGGGGAAGAAAAGCTGCGTAACCCCCAGGGTTAGAAAAGGGGAAAGCAAGGCACGGAAAAAACAAAGCAACTCCGCTGAGAGCACACCTGGAGCGTGTGGCAGGGATGAGGACTCTGCTGAGGGTGCCAGCCTCGTGCTTTCTCCTGAGGGTTTCTAGCTGGTTTGGAGTCCATGTCAGGTTTTACTTTAACAAAGAAAAAACAGGAGTGGATTTTGCAACAGTGGGATAGGAGAAAAAAAAAAAAAAAAAAAAAAAAAGAGAGACCGCATTAAGCGTATGCCCTGTTTTCCCTGGGTGTGCACCTGGTTGCACGTACCCGTGCATCGTACCCACGATCGCGGGTGACGGTGTTTCGGTGCGCACAGACGCGTGCCCATCTTCACCCCCTGCAGTGCCAGTGCGGGCGGGCGCTGTGTCCCGGCACACGTAGGTGCCACGGCAAAGGATGCCCGGCCGTGCCGGCGCGTGGTCGCGCACACGTGTGTGCACACACACGCCAGGTGGGAACACAGGGTTTAACTGTTTGGGTGCCTGCTTTGAGCACCAGCACTATTTCCAGGGAAAAAAAGCCATGCCTGCACTCTTTGCCCAATTAACACCCTTTCCTTATAACCGAGAAAACTGGCCCCCAAAAGCCTTTAATAAAGGCCTGCTGTGGGGTTTGGGAACCGCGTCCCAAGCTGCCGTAGCAGAAGCAGCTGTGGGGTCCGTCGGGCTGGAGGCCTGATTCATACCCAGCAAAATGAGGTCAGGAGCAGATGAGTCTCCGAACATTCATTTCTTCGCACAGGAGGTGACCCACATTTTTTACTCCTGATTCACAGCTCAGCTGCAGACACGGCTATCTTTAGCCCCAGAGAGAGACGCGGAAAGGCCGAGGGCCCCTCTGCAAAAGTCGTAAGGTCCAGGCTTCAGAGGGCTATGATTTTTTATGATTATATATATACCTTCCCCTGCTTTCTACGGCGTCTCTTGGAGGAGAGCGGGACGAGCTCCAAGCGCAGGTTTGATGCACTAAGCAGAAGAAGTCCCGCACGGGCTCTAGGAGCCCGAGGGTCTCCCCGGGATGCACCCACCGGGTGCCCACCCGGCCAGTGCCCATTGCAACCCATGTTGGGACCCACTGGAAATGGGGTCAGCTGCAGAGGGACAGGGCATTGGGAGAGGGGGGGGATTTCCAAAACCATCTCGCTGATGGTGATACACGGGTTGATGGGAGCAAGGAGCCACCAGCACCCATCCTGCAATTACCCCCCAAGATGGGGGCCGGTCTTTGTCCGGTCATCGTGGCCCCCCCAGAAGGTGGGGGCTCTGTTTATGCTGTTAAGGACAGAGGATGCTAAACAAATCTGTTCCCTGCTCCAGCTGGTCCCACCAAAACTCCCAGGCACTTTCCCATGCCGTGGCATAAACTCTTGCGGTCGTGGCCGTACCCAGCACCCAGAGCGCAGTTGCACAAACGATAACATTTTGGCAATGTTTATCCTTCTCCTTCAGGGCAGGATTTTTTTTAATCTGTTTTCAGAGCCCTAAAGCACATGTTTACTTTTGTGATGAGTAAAGTCTCCAGCACTGGTGTGGGGGAGTCTCCAGCGCTGGTGTGAGGTTAAGCATGTGCTTAAAGGGCTTGGACTAAAAATTGCTTTACTTTTTTTTTAAGCAAGGCCACAATGCAGCAAGAAACCCATCCCTGGGACTCTTACATGAGAGTGATGCATATAAACAAGAGGGTTGCTCCCCACAACCACCACTCCCCTCCTTGGGCAGAGCCTTGGAGAGAGAAATGGGCTTTATAGCTGGCCCTAAATGGCCCCAATTCAGACCTGCAACCTGTCACCTGAAGACATTACTCGGTATCCAGAATCAATGCCCAGCTTTGTGCCTTTTTGGCCAGGCACTGGCACAAATTGCCTGTCTAAGTACACTGACCTTCTCACAGACCAAGAGGTCTCCAGGAGAACCAAGTCAGGAACCTGAACAAGGTTTGCCGGATCCTGAAAATCACATCAAGCTGTGCTCAGAAGAGATTAAGGCGCTAGGACTTATTTCCCAGCATCCTGAGATTCTCTTCTACTGCCAAGCAGCGAACGGCCACTGGTGACACCTTATTTCATCCCACCAGGGCAGATGGGAGGGCATTTGTTCACCAGCTTTTGCTGCAGATGGGACCATCCCATCAGGGACAATGCTGGCAGTCTCCCTTCCAGCTTGCAAACCCATAAATATCCCCCTCTCGCAGCAGCGAGGGCTCTGCTGAGGTCATCACGTCAGACATATCTTCACCATAACCTTGATTTCTCTCATGGGTTTGGGTGGCCTTCCTTTGAAAGCACATAGCTCCCAACAATTCCTTTTCCTAAAGTCAAGAAACGGCGATTTAAAAGCCAAAAACCCCAAGCGATGCTGCTTAAACCAGCAGTGTCAGATTATAACCAGGGGAAGAAAGCCCATGCACGCATCCAGTGTGCACCAGTAGTGTAACCACAAAAAAATTTGCAGGTCTGGCGTTTCTTTGAGAGCTAACGTGGATTAGCAGAGAGTGAATTTAAAGCCCAGCAGCTATTCCTGAATTGGTCCATGCAGGGACACCAATCACACAAAGCTGATGCCCCACCAGGTCCCCAGATCGGGCAGGTTGGGATGGGTCGGTGCTCTCTGTCTATCCCTCCCTTTCCCTCCCGGCTATACCATGGAATACGACTCAACTATTTCATAACAAACACAAGTTGGGTAAAATCAAGGGGAAAAAAAAAAAAGCAGCAGCAGCACATGCTTTCTTAAATAATAAACATATAAAAATGTTAATTAAATCATGCTTTTCAACAGAGAACGATGGGAAAATACTTTCACACAATGCTGAAATCAACACAGCTTGCTTTTTTTAATGTCTCCTTGCAGCCAAGGAGATGCAAAGACCAAGCGAGATGCGGGGTGCACACTATGCAAGCACTGCAAATCAAAGCGAGACACTTTCTTCTGCAGGAAAGCATCTTCTGTGCTAACGGAGCATGCCAGATGACTTAACATGCCATGAACGTCGCTCTAAATAAGTCTGCGGTAAACAGAGATATAAGACCCAGATGTTTGATACTGGCCTCTAATTTTGTGTGTCCACAACCTCCCAGTTGTGCTCGCAAACTGCAGTGGGGAAGTGAAAAGCTTTGGGGCGTCCCACCTGGGAGCATCACCCCTCCAAAGAGGGCACGGGTGAGAAACCAGCCTTGCAATTTGGGGCAAATAGCTCCACAAACCAGCAAGTAGACACCTGGGAGGGTGAAGGGTTTCTGTAGTGTCTGGTTGTTCCGTCGCAGATGCGTGAGCTCAAGCAGGGCAGCAGGGGACGTCTACAGGGGCTAAAATCCTTTTCATCACTACCGGGCTCTTGGTGCGTGTCCATCCCTTCCAGTAACAAACCTCAGCTGTCCTTCCTCAGGGATGCTGCGTTGTTTTAAGGACAACTGTTTTCCCGGGTCCCCCCACGAGGTGAGCCCACCTTGCAGAGGGGTCTGCTCGGTCTCGTCTCTGCTTCCGCATACCCCCGTCTGCCCTGGAGCTCTGCAATGGTGCCAGCACCAGCAATTAAGAGACGCTCGTGCCACATAAAAATTTACAGAATAAATCCAGCCGGGATGCAGGAGACATTGCACAGCTTGGTTTCCTTCTGTCTCCTTTCAGCTCCTGAAGACCATAGGTTCGAAACAGTTGGCTGCGGAGAAGCTACGAGCTCAGGCTCAGAGCTCCCAAAACTCCCAAAGCTCCATGCCCAAACCTGGGAAATGAAGGCTCCTGGGTCCCTCCTGGACACAACCTCTGCCCCAGCAAGACCAATGCCCTCTCTCCAAAGCAAGCAGATGGAGAGGGGCAGGCACGGGAGAGCAAGAGCAAACAAATTCCTCTGCAGCCACTCGCCACTTGTAATGACTTTATGGTCTAGTCATTCCTACAGCCTTCTTTTCTGCGGCATTACTCATGCTGCTGCAAGCTTCTGGGGAGAGTTTTGGTGTCAGGCTTCCCCAGTTGTCTCGCGTAGCGTCATGCATGACCAAAATATCCTACTCCTTCTCTAGAAGAACCCACTAATAGTCGATGTGCTTCTCCTACAGCCTCTGCAAAGGTCAAGTGTGGATGCTTGGTGACTATCAAGCCTTCCCCACCCCACCAGGTCTTTACCAGCTATAAAACATATAGCTGGAAGGCTTGACAGGCTTTGTGTGGCTCCTTGTTGGCTCTCTAGCAGCTCTGCCCTTCCTAAGTGCTGCTGGTGGCAATGGGCCAGGGACACCCACAGAGCGTGCAGCCACGAGACGGGCTCGGTTATCGGTGGTAAGCTCCTCGCCAGCTGCTGACTGGCACTGCATCGATTCAGGCTTTGCTATTTAAAGTCTTGAGCATTCATGGAAAAAAAAACCCAAACCCAGAGTGAGTCAAATGGCAAGGGAGATGGAGGTACACAACAGCAAGAGGAGCAGAAATAGCGTGCCCGGCATCGTTAATGGGCTCTAACGCTTTCAACAGCCACGTTGTGCTGATTTCTTGGGATTCTCCGAATGCCTTCTCGGTGCTCACCGAGAGAACAGCCCTCTCCGAGCCAGCCGCAAAAGCACCAGGCAACTCCTTTGAAACCTGCTTATGAAGCTGCCGAACAATAGACTAGGCAAGATCCCGTGGACGGGCTCCAGCCTGCACCAAAGGCAGAATGGTGACGAAAAGCCAAAGGAGAAGGGACGTGGAAGCAACGGGCTTCCTAGAAACCCGACAGCCACTGTGCACATGGCTTCTGTAGCGAGGAGGAGGCATTCAGTGGCCTCTGTGTTGTGGGGAAATGCTTTGGGATGGTATTGAAGTGGCCTGAGTCAGACAAAAGCATTTTGACAATAACGTTCTGAGGCCAGAAATTAAATCGGAACAAAAAGTTGGAACTTGCCCAGCAGGGATAATACGGCATATGTAAGAGCTCGCTGACTCCCAGCTGTTTGGAGAAAGCCATCCTTGCCACCATCCCCAGAGCTTTTCCTCCACCCTCTTGTAGAAAGTTCATCCCAGTTCTCATCTCCTCAACCCCACCAAGTGATGCTGTCATTCCAGAGCAGAAAGAGTCTGGCTCTGCTGCCTCCACCCCTCGTCTGTTCTTCCTACGCTTTGAGCGAGGGCAAGATCCTCCTACGCGATGCCATGGTGAGCTCCTGCAACGCAGAGCTGCCTTCAAGAGCGTGGCTACGGCAGCCACAGCAATTTGTGCAGATGGAGCCAGAGCCTTCGACATGGACAGGAGGCCCGTTACTGAGATGCTGAGCTTTGCCGCTGCAAGAAAACCCCTGCTGAAACGCCCCAAGAGTTCAAACGCTCATCTGAGCAGGGACGGGCTCCTCCAGCAACGTGGTGTGGCTGGAGAAGAGTGGGTTGGAGCGTCACACCACGTGCTCCCACGTACCCCAGGACCTCCGTCCCAAAGACAGGAGCTCCAGAGGCCAGACCTGACCTCGGATGCACAGTCCTCCTGTCCAGCCTCCTCCTCCCCGTCTCTAGAGAGACCTTCTCGAGGAACATTTCTGGCAGCAACTCCCTTTCTCGCCATACGTGACAGAGCCCTGATAAGGGGGTGCAGCCCCAGTTGCTGACCCCAGCTTCACATCAGCGTGATCCGCCGAGCAGTGGGTCTCCCAGGCAGCCCCGCTGTGCTTCCAAAACAAGCCTCCCTGTGAAACGCTGGATAGCCAGCATGTGTCTCCAGCTATAATGCAGGCACGAGCCAGAAAAACCGTCAACATCAAAGACTAGATCCATACATCCAGCAACTCGGGACAGCAGGGGGGGAAGAAACGGCCCCCCAAATTGGGCAGAAAACTGTCAAGCTGCATTCTTGGGAGCAAAGTTTTGTTGACAGCATTTCTGCCAAGGCGAGAGGGACAAGTGAGCGAGCTGAGGCCACCGAGACAGTACAGAGGGTCACCAGGAAAAATGCAGATGCCATAAACAGCAGCCGCACAAGCAAAGGACACGATGGGAAACGCTTCCAAACTGCTTCAGAAGCGAAGAGGCAGCGCTTCGCTTGAGACGAAAGTAAATAAGCCTCACGAAGGGACGGATCCAGCCCCTTCTCATAATGCTGCCGCTGCCCCCAGCATCTCCAAACGCCTCACTGGGGGCCGAGAAAGGAAAGCAACTGAACCGAGAACCGGCCAGATTGAGTCACCTTTCCCAGCCCCCGCGACATGCACGTATTTCAGCAGTCACAGAACAATATTCTTCAGATATTCATCACCCTTTGGAAGCTGGAAAACCCTTTTTCCCCCCTTCCCCTGCCAGGGTTTGTTTTCCTCCATCACCTAAGACAGCAGCTCGTTGCTGTAGGGCTGCTGCTGAAGGCTGGCTGGAAGTTCAACAGTCTGCGATGGGGGAACGCTTGGAAAAGTTCTGTATTTTGTTTTGCACAATATAGTTACGTATTTGGGGTTGGGGTGGGGTTTTTTCTATTTTTTGTTTTGCTGGAGTGATATTTTTGATGATTTGCAGTGGGGCAGTGAGGAGCAATACAGCAACCATTTTTTTTGCGGTCTAGGACAGGAACGAAGAGAGTTTGCAAACACCTGCAGCCAGATTATTTCTCACCCAGCAAAGCAGACACGATCCCCTCTCCTGTCCTGCTTACCCAAACCTGTATCACACTTATGAATGTCTTTATCAAGAAAATACCAGCTCTGAGGGGTGATGCAGGAGCCTAGCACAGCAAGAGAAGCTCTGGGACCCAGCACAAGCCCCAGGAGTAGCCGGGGAGATGCCGATCCTCAGGCAAAACCAGCACAGACTAATAAACCAACAGAGATTTGTTGCTCACATGAATACCTGCTGAGAAGCCCCATTCCCGTGGAGAAAGGTGACTTTTCCAGCACAAGAACCACCACTCGGCACTTCACTAACCCCAACACCCAGTAAATCATCCCAGTCTCAGGTAGGGGCTGGAAAAATAACTGATTTTTTTTGGTTCATTGCAAATTCCAGTGAACCTGGAGGGGGAAGCACTCTGAGGTTAGCTCAGAGAAAAATACTTGAGGCTTGATGAGCTGAAAAGCTGTGGGAAAAAGCTGTTTCAGGGTGAGCACAGTACCTCATCCAGACCAAATCCGCCTCAATTATTGTGGCATTTTGGCCTTTTCAAAGGAAACCGAGGGTGCATCCATTCCCAGATAGGAATTCAAAATGTTCTGAAATGTTCCAGGTGTTTTAGGATGCATTTCCCTTCAGTCCCCAAGGTAAGTGGCGCAGGGAAGCGGGGCAGGATCCGCGCAGCAGCCCGCTGCTGTGTCCTTCCTTTTCCCTTTTACAGAAACTGTTTTGCTCAAAATTTCCCTTCCCATTTGCACTGCTTTGTTAAGGGACAGGCTGGATTTCTCAGGACTCTCGTCTTTCCCTTTGTTTTGTTTCCCAGGGATTTCTCCATCAGCTTTCTCCCCTATCGTAGCTCCTGGGGTTCAGGTGCAATAATACACTCCAGGCAGCCGAAGAGACGTGATCTTAAAATAATAACATAGAAAGCACTTCAATTTTCAAGATCCATTTTCTTTGAAGTAAAAAGGACCCTGCTGCCACACAGACCCAGCTTTGCAAAGCACTTAAGCCCAGCCATAACACTAAACGGGTGCAAATTGCCTCCCGGCGTCACCAGAACCAGCGATGAGCTTAGAGCACCGCGGGCGCCGGAGCAAGGCTCCAGCATCGATACTTTGGGAAAAGCCACCTCTTCTGGCTCCTACGTCCCAGCAAAGACCTGCACAGCATTAACAACCATTGCAACTCTTTATAACCACGATGCTCCGGGAAAGAAGCTGTCCTCGCCAGGTGGAAAATGCCACCGTCCAGGCAGGTGCTGCGGAGCCGGCTCTGGCCAAGGCATCATTCCTGCATCGCATCGCCATCTGATAGACCCTGGATGGGCTCAGGCCTTGGAGAAAAGCCACCTCTGAGCATTTTCAAAACCCAAGAGCTGTGCTAGCCCTCCCCTTCCTCTTTTTCTGGCAGCTTTTTAATGAATACTCCCATTAAAAACAAAGGAAATTATATTAAAAAGGAGTGTGTTAAAATAGCTTTAAGGGCCTGACTTTAACTGACACCTACAGTTACAACACGTTTTGCCAGAGCGTGAATCATGCACAGATTATCGGCCAACATGGGTGATTTCCATTATGCAGCCTGGAGTAGTTCAAGTCTGCTGGGCTGTTTGTACAGAGCTTGGCACAATCCGCTTGGATCTTCTCCCGCTGGTGGTATAATTTCATTTAAAAGCCTTCGCCTATTGTAGCCCTCCAAAGCAACAGAAACGAAAGGAGGGGGAAAGGGGGGGGAAAAAAAAAAAAAGCATTTTTTGTGGCTGGCCCAAGCTGTAAAATAGAAATCTTCCAGCAGAAAGAGGAGAAAATGCGTTTTTCGAAGATGTGTGTCTTCTCTTGCCGACCCTAGCAGGGAGAGGGGTTTATTTATTGGCTTATTAACCACGAAGGCAAAAGGAATTTGATGGATTTCTTAAGTGGCATCTTGGCCCATTAAGTTTAGGAGTCTTCAGATTCATTTGGACCCCGTGCAGAAGTCACTTTTCCCTCCATACATGACCCCAAAAAGCTGCTCTCCTCCAAGCATACCCAAACTTTCCAGGTCTTCTCCTTGCTCCGGCGCTCGCCCACATCCATGCTTCTCAAGCAGATCCTCCCTGCCTTCCTGACAGCTTGGACCAGGCTCGCGGGAGAAAGCCAGCCAAAAAAAGCCATTTCTGGGATATTTTTTAGAGGTTTGGTTTGGAATTTTTGCTCCTTTTTGACACATACAACAGCAACACCGCCGAGGGAAAACTCGCTGCTTGAGAACAGTGCTAGGTCAGAACATTTGATTTCTAATAAAAACGTAGTTATTTTCCAATTTTACAAAGGAAATGAAGGTTTAAAGTTTGGTCAAATGAGGTGTTTTCACTTACAAATCCCACCTAACCTGGCCTCAAGGGAAAGCCCCGTCGGCTTTTGTGGGGTGGGAGATGGGGGTCCGTTCCCTCGCGTGAAACGAGGACACCTCCAACCACGCAGGGCCAAGTCCCTATAAAAAATGCCAGGTTTAGACGGATGGGCTCCGGGTCCCCTTGGAAGCTGAGGCCAATTTTGCATCCTCTGCTGCTTGGTTATTTTATTCCTAATAAATATCGCCCCCTTCCTAAGCCCTCCTCCCTTGCAAGAAGCCACATGCCATAAGGACCTGGCTGGGCTCAGGGACCCACAGACCTAAAGCGATTCCTCAGTCTTACAAGGCAGCAGCCAAATCCCAGGGCATTGCCCCAATTTGCTTTATTTTTTCCAGATCTAGAGATGATTTGAACCATGCAAAGACGAGACGTGCATCCCGCCCCAGCATCCAACCGCTGCCGGATTGTCATCTTGGTTGGGGCGCTGGTGCCGTCGGCCACATCTCCGCAGGCAGCTGGAAAATCCCACGCCCCCCTTCCCCAGGGGCAAAACAATCCCAGTCGCCACCAGAAATACCACCTGGGAAATATTTGGAAAAAAATATTTGTCTGCTAGGACACATGCCTGCCCCATCTGTGGACCAGGCAAAGGCTTCTGCGCTTCCTAGGATGAAGTGGAGAGGCAGAGCGTGCTCCGGGCGCGCAGCCTGGAAAGCCAACGTCGGCTCTTCATCAGCAGGCGGGTGAAAAACCGAAAAGCCTGAGCTGAAAGGGCAGGTACCTTCACGGAGCTGGCGGAGCATCTGTCAGTGGTGGCTGGCTGCCAAACCCCTCCTTTTTAGTCTGCTACCGCTGAATTTTCTAACAGCCCCCGGCTCTGCGGTTTCACGTGAGCATCTTCTGCCTCGACCATTGTTTCCAGTCCCACCTGCTCCAGCGTCCCCGCCGCCCCGAAGGCTTCGGCAACGAGTCGCGGCATGTGGGATTTTTTTTTTTTTTTAGCAGCCTGACACATGCCAAACCTGAGAAAGGAGCTTGATAAACCCAAGGTCAGGAAGGAATTTTAACTCAGCTTAATTGCTAGGAGGCAATTCAGGTCCGTAACGTACCTAGACGGGCAATACAAAGAAGCGAGACAGATCGTGTGGGAGTAGATCAGTAAAAGCTACAGAAAATATAAAAGGATTAGCTTGATTTTTTTGTTTGGGTTTTTTTGGAAGTCACATGTTCTGCCAGGCTTTCTTGGAGGCAAACATTTTTGTACCGCAGCCAGCCTTGCCAGCCTCAAGTATGCAAAAGTCCTGAGTCAGATTTCGAAAGGCAAAGCGATACTGACTTAAAAATAATTAGACTGAAAAAAAGCACTTACTTTTCTATTCTAATCTCTATCCTCACTCTTACAACATTGGTTTTGGGTTTCCAGTTACATCGTTTTTATTCTAAATGAACCCGCGAACCTCCGTGAATCCCCTGCCTCTGGCAGCTGGGGCTTCAAGGGACCCGGCGAGTATCGCAGGATTCGGGGTACCACTGTCAAGGCTGGGGGAGCTGCATTTTTGCTGGGGGGGCTGCTTTCTGTGCTCATTCCTCTGCCCTGTCCCTCTCCCCATCCCGGGTCTGGATCTGGCCGCCGGTGGGGATGAACCGCGGCGGTCGGCGCTGCCGCTCCGGTGCTGTACCTGCGGCCGGAGGGGAATCCTCCTCCGGAGCGGTCCAGCCAGCACCTATTGCAACCGCGGCCTCCGTGCCAAAGCCTACAACCGGGAATAAATCCCTTTCCCTGCTTTCAGCTGCTGGATCCGGCGCTTCGGCCAGAAATCTGGCCGGTGGGTTCGAGCCCGTTGTGCCTCAGCCGCCGCCTCTCGCGCTGCCCTCCCTTCCAAGAAAAATGGAAACAGGAGACGAAGGAACTTTCCTATACTGCATCCAGCTTTGCCCGCTGCCAGATTATCATCATGATATTATATTAACGTGCAAATCATGATTGCTCACAATAAAAAACATAAAAAGAACAGAACGTGCACGCCAGCGAGAAGCAAAGCAGAAAGCGCATGAGCTCCAGCTCAGCCTTTGGCAGGACCTGCTGCAACGGCAAAGCGCAGACGAACCGGGATGGTGTCACCAAAAGGGTCCGGCTCAGCCCCATGCAGGATTTGCCTCCCAGAAAACATTTTTAGCAGCCAAGAACCCCCTCTCCTCCATTGCCTTGTGCCGTGTGTTGCCCAAAGGGGCTCCCCGAGCTCCGTACGGGATGCATCGTGCTGGGCATCTGCGCGATGGGGTCGTCAGGGCTCTGCCCCAGCGACACGGGCCAGAAGGGAGATGTGACCTGGGTTTATGTGATTTGATTCGGGGGATCAAGAACAAGTTGAATCAGATATTTTTTTTTTTCTTTCAAAGACACGATAACCTCTAAACTGACCCCCTTTAAAAAGCAACGGTAGCCTCAGGAGGCAGGATTTCCACCCATAAACTGTTCATTTAAAGTGCTTATAGGTTCAATCCTCTGGCTTCTAGGTTTCTGCATGAAAAAATCTGAAAGCAGCAAACACTACATCGCCGCTCGCATTTATTCAGGGCTTCCTACCCTCTGACAATCCCAAAGCTCGAGAGATTGACGCCGCTTTACAAACCATTGACTGCAGAGACGCACGCGAACGCGCCGCCGACGTTATTAAAGGAACATTGAAGTTGCAAAAGCAAAGTTAGGAAATTCCAGATTTGCTGTTTCCTGGGCAACCTCAAAAAGCCTCTTTGTGTCTTTGCATTTCCATAGCTGCTTTTTCTGCCGGCCCCCCTCCCTCCCCCTGCAGCAAGCCCGCTCTCGCCCGTGCACGTCCCAGTCGCGGACTCCCCCCCCAGCCTCCCCTGTCCCCGGCGCTCCCAGTTTGCTTCGGGAGGCAGCTGGTACCCCAGACGGATGGGTTATTTGGGGTAGGGAGCACTGGGGATGCTGGAGCCCCAGCGGGAGGATGAAGGGGATCGCCGGAGCGTGGCGGCTGCCTCCCAGCCTTGCCGTCCCTCGGCGTGCCGATAGCCGTGAAGGAGCACAGGCGTGCACGCTCCGCAGCGGCGGAGTCCCCGCTGATGTAAAATGAAGATGCCGGGTGGACTTCTGTGGTTTGAAGGAGCGGTGAAACTGAAATCAGGTCCCAAGCTGAGATTGCAGCTATTTTCCAGAGCTATTTTCGAGCAGTATCAGTTCCACCCTGAAACGTGAAGGCATTCCACAAATACCCCCCCATCCACAAGTCGCCAAAAATGCCAGCTTATCTCCTGAAAGCATCTGCAGGGTGTCAGCATGTGTGGATACACACAGGCTGGGGAGGAACAGAATGGACAAGGCTGGCTGAGAATTCAGATAAAAGTAGGAACAAAACCCCATCAGGACTGTTTTGGGCAAAGCAGCGTTGCGGATCCTGTTCCTAAACTGATAGTTCTTTTTTTTTTCCATCCATCACATCAGCACTGAACCTGAGGAGCTGTTACTGGAAAAGACCTGGGAAGCCAAAGCGAAAAGCAAAGAAATTGTTTTTAGGACCCACCTCAGGATCTTAGAGAAGAATAAAAGCAAAGCGTGGCCTGGGCACACCACGACATGGCCAGGGCACATCAGCCTTGTGGGTCCTGATGGCCCCAGGAAAGTTGTGTGTATTTGCGTGCGTGTCAAAACGTCCGTACGCTCTTAGATATGTGCAATAAACTCAGCAACGCAGAGTGCCAGCTTCCTTCAGCTCCGCAAGTCACAGCCTAAGCGAGCTCCAGGAAAATCAAAACAAGGTAATTAAGAGCAGATTTGGCCTTTAGCACTTTTTGTATACAAAACATTTTGGAAACTAATTAAACCACCGTCCAAGGCAATATCATTACGTGTCCAGAATGCCACGAATGTACTGGCGAGTGCCTCTGCCTGAGGACAGCGAAAGTATCAATAACTCCCAACCGGGCGTGATGGAGCTGCCGCATCTGACATCCCCGACATCTCGCAACCAGCCTTCAGAGGCAGGCGCTGGATTTACGAGGTGTCAGAGAGAGGAGGGGATGTCACTCAAAAAGGATCATTCGTTTTTCCCCCTGCCGGAACCACGCTGTGTGTTTTTAACCGAGCTCCAGCTGAAGGGAAACCTGGCTTTCTGCTGGCGGGGAGCTGGGCTGGACTGGGAGGAACAAGTCACACCAGTGCGCTGCTATTGGGGAGAAAGCGATGCTGCGGCGAGGGTCTGGGACAGAGCTGCTGGACCATAGTTTTATACCTCTTACAGATGCCAGCGCTTCTCAAACTACAAAATATTCTGATATATTAGAAGAGGGACAGGTGGCAGAAATCTCTTCCACAGGAATGGGCTGCGAGCCGGAGCAACCTCGGGACCGCTCTGGGGCACTACTGGCTTTTTGCTGACCCTCACGTTTGTTCGTGTTTTTCATTTAAGCAATGGAAACAGAAAAATGTTCCTTTCCTGAAAAGCTTAGCAAAGCTGCCCTCAAAGGGGAGGCAGCAAAAACTGAAGCTGCAGGATGGGACTTGGGGAACGCGCCATCGAGGGGCAGAAAAAGAGGAGCCGCTGACCCAGAAGGATGGGGAGAGAAACTGCAGCCTCACGCTGGTACTTTGTGAGGGCTCCCTACGCGGGGTTTTCCAAAAACTAAGACACCTGGGTGGAAGAAAAATCTATGTTTATGCTGTGATGCATCTCAAATGCATGGAAAACATCTCTCCTATGTACTGGTACAAGACATCCAGAAAGGAGGAGCTGCCTCCAGCCACCATCCTCGTCTCGTCCGCATCCCTCCAAGCAGCCTGGGTCAGTCAGCAGCTCGTCTCCCCCGATTTATGATGAGTAAATGGCTTCTTAGCCCCTTCATTCCCCTGCATGGGTTTTGCCGGTGTTTTTGAGCCCCGTCTGTGGGATGTGCCAGCCTGCTCAGCGAGCAGATCCCTGCCGAGGTTGCGGTGGCCCCAGGTGGGACCAAATTTATCCCGCTGGTGACTACATCCCAGCAGCATCCCAGTGACTGTTTTCCCACGGAGATGGATGGAGCGGTACCCCAAAAGCCCAGCCGGGCCAACAGGCAACCATAGGGCTGCAAAGAGGAGAAACGAAATACCAGAGAAAGTGCTGCTGGGCTGGGATGTGTAAATCAGAGAAAGAGAAGAGGAAGAGGAGATGGCAGAAAGAGCGGGGCCGCGTATGGAGGTAATTATTGACACACATACAGATACTAATGGATGTGGATGCCAATTCCCAGGGGCACCGCGCGCCCCTCTCCTAGGGAAAATGACGCATTGCAAAGAGGATACTTCCAAAAGGCCCCTTTACTTGTCCTCTAAGATTTTGGCATCCCGTCTCTCTGAGGCGGTCTGACACCCCAAAACTGCCCCAGACCCACATAAGAAATGTTTCTTGGAGCTGGCGCCGCTCACGCTCTCTTTCCATTTTCCAAGTCTCTACAACTATTCAGCTTTTATATAAAAACATAGACAAAATACACGGTGGGGCGATAGGAAACAGAAATGCCCCACTCTTTCTCTCCAATAAATAAATTAAGCCCCAACTGGGCTGAACTTCACCTGGCCGTGTATTTTATTACTAATTCAAATTATTTATTGATATCTTGAGATGGTCCCTATCATGGCGTAAAGAGACTCAGCCGTAGCCACATCCCAACATCTCCACTGTGTATCTGAGCAAAGCGTTCGCTTCAGCTTGCATCTCCAGACAATAACAGATAAAAATAATAAAATTGCAGGAAATTAAAGAGGCATAGTATTTGTCACCACTTCTACACCACAGCTTTCACCTTTTGCTTTTTGCTCAGCAAAACCAGACAGAAACCATTTTCTCTGCCTGCTTATTCTTGGTCAACCCTTTAAAATTCAGACCTTCTTGGGAGGAAACCCAGTAAAGACTGACCTTTCTTAAAACACTCGTAAACCTCTTCTAATTTTTCCTTTTGCCTTAATGTTCTATGTTTTTATTGGGACCCGAATGTAGAGTTATTCTCCATTTTTATTTTCCTCCCCTTTTTATTTTCCTCCCCTTTTTTTGCCACTGAATCTGACGGCGAACATCCCGGAGGAGGGGGAGTTTTCCACCCTTTCTGGTAGCAAATTCTTTATGTTTTATTTTAGCCTTTTGTGGCTTCAAAGAAACAGCTTGAACACCAGAAAGGGTCCAGATTGGCCAAGGAAATATGAAACATCGTAATATTTCTAATGTTAGAAGAATTTTTAAAAGGTTACATAATGGAAAAACAAAATATGAAAACCTTGTGGAAGCAAGGAGGTTCCTCGAATGCTCCTGCCAGCCCCCCTGCTACTGCAAAAAAGGGCAAAAGGCGGGGGGGGGGGGGGGGGGGGGAATGTCAAAAATCCCCCTTAAAAAGCAAATTTCACCCAACAGAAGGAAAAGCATTTTAAATCTTACAAAGCAGAAAACACTCCAAAATGGTAAAAAGCTTTTCTCTACGTTTTTCTCATAGCTGACCTATTCTAATCATCATTTTCACTCTCTTTTTCTGGCACGCCAGCCCATAGCTGCTGTGTGCATGTCCCTAAAGCTGCCTATGGACTTTCAAAACCTATTTTAATGGAAATGAAGCAGTAATGGAAACATTTCGATTTCCTATTAGCTCTCCTAAAGCCTTTTAACTACAAAAATCTAAACTTCAGGCTTAAGCCGTGCCGACAGATGCATCTCTTTAATTCCGTTTGCTGTTGGTCTGCAGGGCTGGCCTGACCCAAGCCCTGACCGTGATGCTTCGGGCTGGCAGAAGAATCCAGCTACCCATCGCTGCTGGGTCCCGCGAGCCTCAGCGAGCAGGCGCTCACTTTGGGTACGGGCAACAGCATTTCAGGGAATATTTCATTTACGCGGACTAAAATAATGCCAGCAAGAAGTCAAGGTATCGACCCTGCCCATCATGAGGAGCTCGAATCACCAAGCAACGTGTAGCGGCGGTTTTGGGCACATCATTTCTAAACAGCTCTAATGGAAACCAGGCACCGGTTTATTTGCTTCTCCCTCTGGCTTATCAAATGAGGTGGATGTTGCCACTTGGTTCCCCAGCCAAGAAAAGCTCCCTTTCTTTCTCTTTTGTTTTCAGCTGTTCTTTCGCTTGAAGAATGAGGTGGTTTATGAGGATTTTCTTCACAGGGGGAAAAAAAATTCTCCAAACTATCAGCCCGTGCAGGCAGAGAATAAGCTGATTTTTCAACACTTCAAAATTATGTCATAAAGGCCCAGAAAGAGGCTTTGGCGAATACATAAACACAGAATCCAATAGAAGTCACAGGGTGATTAACTAAAACCAGTGTTTCCAGAGAAATAATATCTACACAAACAGCCACATGCTTTGTTTAGCTAAATGAGTAACAGCGATTCAGCTGCCGCCAAGTGTCTTTTTTTTTTTTTTTAACTAAAACAGAAAAAGATTTGAGAAAGATTGGCTCTTTTATACAAAATGTAGTGTCGGAAGCACAAGTCCTACCCGATGGGCTCGACCTTGCGAAGTTTTGCCTTTATGGGATATATTATTTCCACGTGGTTTGGGGGTCTGTGCCCATGAGTGTGGATGAGATCAGGGATAAATGTTCCCCCCCCATGCCCAGGAGCAGGCAGCTGCCCGCTCTGCCTGTACAGCTTCAGCCGCACGCAGGACGAAGCCCTGTTTGGGGACGGGATGCTACGAGCCGTGATCCGAAGCTCGCTTCTGGCAGGAGCGTGCCGCAGGAAGGGGAAACTCCTCGTTACAAGCCCATTAATCATCAGCGTGGTCCCGCTGGACGCCGATGTTTGCTACCCGCTGCTCCAGCCGCAGGCAGCGCTGAGACATCAGCATCTCGTGCACCGCACGCGTTTCCCACACCGACCGATCACTTCGCGCGAGGCACCGTGCTTGGCTCGGCCGCCGAGGTAAGAGGAGGGTGCAAAAATTGCTGATTTTTCACAGGTCAGCAGGTCCAAAGCAGACTTTAAACAATATAATAATAGTGATAATATCGCCTTGCCTCTCCTAGGGCAAGACTAACCCCTCGCAAACATCGGGCTGAGCCCTCGCAGCTGCCTGGAAAGGGATCTGGAAAGGGATGGTGGGTGCATCGCACGTGTTCCCCATGGGGATCCCCCCCTAAGGGAAGCAATCGAGGGACGAGCCTGGCAGCACACGACAGCGGGGGCACTGCCCGTCCTCCCTATTTTACCCTCCAGCTCTCCTCATCCGCATTCACATCTGCTTTTGCTCCTTTCCCGGGTGCCGGCTCCCTGCAGGTCCCAGGGGCAGCGCCGTGCACAAGCCACCCCGCTCCGAAAGCGACGCTCCCCCCTCCATCCCCTCGTCCCCCCAGCAAGATGCTTGCGCTGGCTTCCAGCAGCGTCTTCCTCGCGAAGAAGAGCCATCGCGGTGGGCTACGGACGGAGAGGCACCCCATAGCACAGCCAGCTTGGCGACGACCGCGATGTTGAACTAGAGCAGTTTGTTTAAAAGGGGGGAAAAAAATAAAATAATAATAATAATAATAAAAAAAAAATATTTTCCTTTCTCATAACTGAGGAGCAGGCCCTGGATTGTGCAATCGCATAAAACTCAGAGCGAACGCTGGGCCCTGGAGGAAAGTTTCCTATGGAAAGATGTATAGTGCCGAGGGGCTGGAAAGGCTCCCGCTGCCCGGGCGCACGCAGCAGCCCAACGAGGGGCTGTAACCAGACCTCGCCGGCTACGTGAATTGCTTTTGCAGGGCACTTTCCTTTGTACAGCATGTGCCTTCGGCCCCGAGTTGCCATGGTAAAGGGTGAATCTTTGAAGTAAATAGTCTGTGCGGTGACGTCCCAGGTCAGGTTATAGACTTGCATCATCTGATTTGCATTTTATTCCCATTTCCCGCTCCCTGCCGCCTCTTCTTTTAAGTAGAGACGAGCACAAAAATCCTCACGGCAAGGACCCCATGTATTGCTCTGCAACACCAGCTGAGACTTCAGTTAGAAAGCTTTCCTGGAACTAAAGCAATGCAGAAATAGGAAAGAAAGGCAGGCATACCAGATCGGAGGTTAGAAAATAGACTTTTAGTTTCAGCAGCCTTGGGATTCATAACCTAAACCCTCACCCAGGAGAATACTTGAGTGCTTAGCTGAAGTTAAGCAGATGCTTAAGCTCACTCCTATCCTTAAATATGTAAACTCATCACATGAGTCATCACGCTGACTTCACGGACGTGGGGGAGTTGCAGGGGGGGCCCGATGGCTGGGGAAGGTGCGGGGCAGTTTCTGGGTGGGACGGAAACTGCCCTGGCTGGGCGGTTCGGGCAAGCAGCGGCCACGAGCAGACTTTGGGCATGGCACACGCGGCCCAGGTCCAAAGCTCAGCACCTTGAATCCATAACCTATCCTCCGCTAGCAGCCATCAACCAACCGTAAATGATACTTGAACAAAACTTGTCCAGAAATAAACGCATTAGTAGGTTCGCACGCTCTTATCACCTAAGGTAACCGCAGGTAGATATGTGTCTTCCTTGCCCACCTTCCTCCCTGGAGCCGAGGGTGCGAAACAGGGGGACAGGAATACGCGTTTGTGCACAAGGTGAAGGATTCACAGGCTTGAAACCATCCCCATGAAAGCTCGCACAGAGGCAGCGGGGACCGTGCGAGAGAAAAGGCAGAAGCTTCCCTCGAAAGATGTTGAGAGGCAGAAAGGCTCTGGAGAAAACGCGCTCGCTGCCAGCAACACGGAGGTGTGGAAATACGAAGCAATTAAGACAAATGGCGACCGCGAAACAAGAGTCTGCTGGACCGCAAGACGCTGCTTACGACAAATAAATAAACCCAGCGCCTGATCGCAAAGGCAGATATTCACAGGAGCCGCTTCTGCGCCGAGACCCGGAGCCTTTCCGCGGCCAGCGATCGCTCCATGCCTCGCGAGCCCCCGCCGCCGGGAGACGCGGCACGGCCTCGGCATGCGGTCCTTTTAATTAAAAGGCTGTCATCAGACAGACAGCAAATAAACGAAGCCGCGACAATGATGAAAGCAAATAACCTGACGGTGTGGAAGGAAGGGAAGAGCCGTGAGCGGCACGGGCTGCGGCGCGTTATGAATATCTCGTTAGTGCAGCTGCAATTAGTAGCTGCTCTGGTTTAATTGTACAACACCCTTAATCACAGTACAGCAGGCAATTCCCTACACTTTCCCTTCTGGCACACACTTCCTCCTCCTTAAATTAGCTGCATGGAAACAGCTCATTAACACACACATACGCAAAGCTTGCTTAGGCCAGAAATAATTAGGTGCTATCTGTTTTGCTTTATGTTGTTCTGGCTTGGGCCATCTTGAAGACTCAGACCTGACCTCCAGATCTCCTGGGACTATGGAAACCCTCTGCAATCACCACGTACGGAGGAACCCTTTGAACGTGCTCAGGAATTCGCTGTTGCTGGGAAAAAAAAGTGGGGAAAAAGAGGATATTTCAGCAGAGCAGGAGGCTGCGGTATGACGGTGAGAGGTTTCACCGAGAGCTCCCATCGTCCACCCGGGAAGCCAAAAACTCAGTGACAACCCTCAGCGGGTCCTCGGGAGGCTGATGGGGAGCTGGGGTTGGAGGAAGCCCTCGGCTGCATCAGTCCCCAGGACCTGGCTCTTGCGCAAGGAATTGCCGTGGCCGGGGGCTGCCGGCTCCCACCGCGGCCAACGCTGCTGGAACCGGCCACTTGCTTAAAGATAAACCCGGTTTCAGGCGCATTACGGAAAACCAGAGTTAAAGCTCGTGATGAGAAGCGGTATCAAAGACTGCTTAAGCAGAAAGGAGGAAGAGGTTTAAAATACGAAGCACTACTTAGATTAGAGCAAGTACTATAGATGGATTAGGTTCAAGATGAACAAAACTGTTCAAGCAGCAAAATCCTTAAAGGAAAGATCTGCATAGGATAATAGAGTGTAAAAATGTAACACACGCAGGCAAATTCCTAATAACTTCCCAGAGTCAGTCAAGGGAATATTGGGATTACTTCTCGTTTTGGCAGAAAAATAATCCCTAGGATAATGGCAGAAAGGCTTTGAAGGTATAAGCCAAGCAAATGGGCTGGCTGAAGCCACGCACTAGATAGATTTGCAGATAAACTGGGGTAGATATTATCTTTTCAGCACTAGCTACGAGAAATGTCTGTCTGTGCTCTTCACTTTCTAACAAACTTAATCGCTTCATGATGAACCAATGGCATTTCCACTTCCATATGCTTTTGATATTACTTAATAAACTTAATTAGAAAGCAGCCATCCTATTGGAAAAATAACATTTCAGAGGGTTCCCCCTCCGTGGTTAGGAACAGGCCACGTTACATAACTGGATTTCTTTGCTGCTCCATATTATCACAATTGGGTTAGATTCCACTATTCATTTTTACAATACACCGTAAAGCTAATAACCGTAATCATTTTGCAAGTAGGTAATAAAATGCCTGTCTGCCCAAGCTTGCAGGTAATGCCTTAAAAGATATCGGGTATTATTAAAAAAGGATGTCCTGAGTCTGTGGCTCTTCCTACACAATTTAGGAATTAAAGCTATGAACATCCTGTGTGCCGGAGGAAAAAAAAGGAAAAAAAAAAAAAAATCAGGGTAATCTGCAATGGGGTGACCGACATTACCCGTAGGGACACTGAGACAAAACCCGCTCAGATAAATTCTTCTGGGGAGGAGATGGCAGTGAGGAGGAGACCCTTCCTTGAGGTCACTCCAAATTCAGTGGACCAAACGCTGGGGTGCATTTCTCTTCCAACCGGCCTTGTGTCCCCCCGTCCCGCAGAGCCCGGCTGGTCGGCATCTGCGTCCTCCACGTGTTCCAGTGACGGGCACGCTCGCCTTTTCCAGACAATTGGAACAGAAAGCAAAACCATCTGTATTGGTTTGAGGGAGGATGAAAACAACTAATATACATTTCAGTCTTAATGTAAGGCACATTGCTGGTATTAGGGTGAGGGCTTGCCTACAGATAAATCCTGTCATCTGACCGGGACAAGCCTGCACCGTGCGATGCACGGAAGCGGCAAAGCTTGCTCACTGGTTCAGCATCCACGGCACGTTGCGCAAGCTTGCACTGGGAGTTACTGGAACAACGGGATCTCTCTAGGCAAAGCCCAGAGGTACCTGAGGTACCCTGCTCCTTGTGAGCTAGGGACCCGCTCGTACGCTATAGTACGCATCCTTCACACCATCGTGCTCTGGTCCTTCCTCCTCTTCTGCCCTGCAATGGACTCAGAGGTTTCCATTTTTTGAACTTACGGGACGTTATCCGATGGACTGCATTTCTTTAGTCACAACCAACCTCCTTTTGGTTTGCAAATTACACTCTACGAGAAAGAAGCTGGCGTGTTCAACCAGCCATTAAGGGTTTGTTCTCTTTTGAAATTATTTGTTTCAACAGACAGAAAACCGGACCAGCTTTCGCAGCTCCTCCCCGATTTGGAGGTATTCCAGAGGCAATATAACTTTCAAGGCTTTTCTACAATCTGTAAGGAGAGTACACAAGTCTACAAGATTTGAAGGTGAGTCTCCCACCTCAGCCAGGATCTTTCCATCTGCAACGGGAAGTCATCGCATGTGAGCAACGGGATACTAGGAAAGGTCTCTCGGCTATAAATAAGAGACAACCACAAGCGGAGCACAGATGAGATTGGTTTTCAACCCTCAACCAATTTTTAAGACTAAAGATTTTCTTCCGTCTTTGCTTTCGTACAACAAATTGTCAAGCTTATTACAGTACTCCATGAAAAATGTGATTAGCTTACAAGAAATGTGATGACCTGGTGATGGTTTTGGAAGCCTATATACTGCCTGCAAATTCTGTTTGGGCACTGAGGGCATTTTATGACTGAAAACTTCTTGAATGTGTGGCTTATTTGCTCTTCCCATTCCCTTTTTCCACCGATGAGCCTCCAGAAGCTCAGCAGCTAGAAACACAGGTACCATTTAGGCAAATCCTTTTTTAAATCTGAATTCCAGGGCTGAAATAACGAAGCAACAGACCTGGTGAGATGCCTGGATCATATGCTGGGGCTGAGCAAGAATCATCTGGAAAAGGATGGGAAGATTATGAAAGAGAAGGTCTCTCAGCGGTCGTTTTTGGAAACCAGCCACAAAAGCAAGAAGGACTCTGTGTGCTGGAGGAGAGCTCAGGTGCATCAAAGCAGGAGGAGGGAGGATATGAGATTATTTAGAGGGCTTGGACTTGTGTTCAAAGGCCTTTCAGGAAGCATTAAAGAAAAAGAAGCAGGAAAACATACTTGGGCATTTATTATTTTGTCTAAACCTATGTGTATCTTGGGTTAGCTAAAATAAAATGCCGGGGTTTCTTTGGAATCACCGGTCTCCTCCAAGGCAAAGCTGGCACTGGGACAGTATGTACTCTGATCACACTGCACAGACTCTGTGCTCGCTGCAGAGCACCCGAGTGACCTTGGGTGAATCCCCTAATCCATTTCCATTCTTGGAGCTGAGTCTGCCACAGACCAGATGCTCGTAGCCATGGCTCTGCTCTCCTTGGGCAACTCCTGGTCCTACTACAGCACAGCAACAGCTAGCAGAGCTGAGAGGAGGAAGATGGGGGTTAAGCGATGCTACGCACAATTTGGGGACCACTGTAATACCTGGCTACAACATAAGCAATCAAAGGCAGCCTTTAACTCTGATTTTTCTGGCAGTCAAGTAATAAGTACAATGTTGTTTTAATGTAACGTCGAGTATTTAACTTGAGATTGCTGGCATGCTCGCACAAGGATATGACTGGGAGACAGGATGCACTAATATTTGCCAGTGAGACAGAACAGAAGACAAGAGATAAAGAACAGGATTACGCACAGCACACTACATACTCACACAATAAAGAGCATTATTTCATTGCTCTTGGGACCGTCGTGCAAACTAATTAAAATGGTATTTCAGCATATTGAATTAATGACTCCACTGAGGGCAAGAAAGATCTTATCAACAGGCGTTTTGAAACCTCATTTGCTTTAAAAAATGTACCGGATTGGTAATAATCTCAACAGTGAACTGGCAGAGTCAAGTAGAAACACTCGTTTTGTCAAGGTTTGCGTGGCAATGAACGCCGCCGCTTAGTAGCCCTACAGATGCCATCGACCAGGAGCGGGGCACGGCAGGACGGGCACTGAGCATCACTCTGCGCTCTGCGCGTGGATATTGCTCTCTTCGTGGGAACTCTTACCTTCTCTTTAGCTTAAGGAAAGGATTTCTGGCTGGAAAGAAAGGCTGCAAGGAGCGGGATATTTTGCCCAGTTTGCCTCTCCTGAAGGAGATGCTGCGTTGTCTCCTTGCAGCCACGTAAAACGTCACCCGTGCAACTCGTTCACAGCTGGGGCTCTGCTTTGGGACATTTTTTACCCACTGCAGTTCCTAGACTGGAGATGCTTTGTGTACGATTGACAGGGGCCTCCTGCATCATCTGCTAATGCTCCAAACTACGTCAGATAGTCCTTTTCAGATACAACCAAGCTCCAGCCCAGAACCAGCCAGGGTTTTGCCCCGACTTCTCCCACGAAAAGGACACGTGTGACTCATGGCCACGTACTATGCCAAAGTATGGATTGGTGTGTCTGAAGAATAAAAAGAGAAATAAAATGCCTTGGCTTCCCTCCCCGCTCCTCCCTCGGCTCCCGGCAGCCTGGATCAGGCTCTTGCATGGTGCAGCCCACCACAGGCGACATGGGCTTCACCGCCCACGTGGACCTCACGTAGCCCAGGGTCTGCAGGGTGAGCGGTGTCTCTACTCAGACATATCGCTGCCCCATCGCAGCCATAAAGTCTTTCCCATGGTCGTGAAGTCAAGTCTCAGAGCAAGAATCAGTGCAAAACCAACAAAGTCCCAGAGAGCGTGAACAGATGCCAAAAAGATAGATGGGAAAAACTTGCATTTCCAAGTGCCAAAGAAGACAATGAGACATAACAAAGCTCTTCGTTTGGGAGAGGGTTTTCTTTAGGGAAGAGGGGAGAAGACCGGAGCAGGAGTGGGGGGAGTAATAGTCCATCTTACACCCAATCCAACAGCCACATAATTCTACTGGCGCCAAAAATTTTTCACGTCCAACCATCGCATTTTGGTGCCAGAGAACTCCCCGTCTAGATAAGGTCCCTGAGCAGGGACATGCACTGGGTCGGTCTAGCCAATTTTCCTTATTTTATATAAACCCCACCACCCTTTGGTTCAGCAGATGTATAGCAGAGCTGGCAGCAGGGATGCGCCGGGTTCATCGTGCACACACAGCTCACATGCACAACAGCCCCGTTTGGGTCCGACGGGGACTGGGACGGGCGCAGAGGATCAGCTGGAGGCTGAGCATTTGCATTGCAAGAGAAGACCGGCGCTGGGGAAAAGGCAACGTGTCCTGGGGAAGAGCAGGAAAGCGGGATGAGATGTCATCTCACCTCACGTCCGAGAAATTAGAGCTGAGCCGCGCAGCTGCTGCACGCGGGTGTCACCGCAGGGACGTCAGCGCAGTCAGTCATCCCCCAGGTACTCAGAGATCCCGACCGGCAGCGACACGAAAGCCTCTGCCGGCTTTTGGCAGCTGATTCCTAGTCACTGGGAGCTTAACTGGGAGCCTGATGGTGTTGCAGCAGGGCTTCCATAAACCAGCGCAGGCACCTGGGCGTTTTAAAGCAGCAATGTGTGGTTTCTGGACGGCTGTTGCACATCAAGAAAACACCCGTTGCCGCTTAGAAGGATTCAGGTTATGCAAAGGTCTCTTTTTAAAAGGTGCTGGAGCATATACAAACCTTTGGCCTCTGCTTCCAAGGGAGGTGATACACCTATAAAGGCAAACACGCAAAAACCGGAGTATGCAGCTTTCCCATGGTGACCTTTCAGATCTCCCATGCCGGGAGATTGCCTGGCTCGGCCTCCCTGTGCAGCAAGCTCCGACCTTCCCCTCCAGCCCCACGGAGCTGCAAAGTCTTGACCCTGGCCAGCGAGGACAGAAAGAGACCTCAGGGGCACCCAGGCGAGCACCCGCCATCCCCTGGCTTGGGATTCAGGTTGAGTTAAATCCTCAGCCGAGCATCAGTGCGGTAGCCGCAGCGGAGCAAAGCTCAAGATGTGCTCCGGGTAATTTGAGGCAGAGGGTGAGGACTCGGGAGTTGTAAAACCTCATCCTCAGCGGGCTGCTGACGCAGCTCCGCATAGACACCTGTTTTAGGACACGCCACGTGCCTTTCTGTGGCTATTAAGGGGGTAATTAGAACAGGCTTAGGCGTCTGAGCTTTAGATGCCTAAGGTAAGGCAGGTGAATCCATGCTTCATTTGCTAAGGAGTTACCGCTCAGGAGCAAAGACAGGCTGAGCCAGAAAACTCCCCGCTATGCCAGCAAAAAGGAAAAAAGCCCCTGGAGTGCATTGACCTCCCAGTGAACTGCACGGGGAGAAAAAACAACCCGTCAGTTAGGAGTAGCTGCTATCTCACCCATCACCGCCGTTACCTGCGACGGCGAAGCTGACAGATCTCACCTGACGGCGGGCACAGGGCTGTCCCGGGGACTGGAGCGCTTTCCTCTCCCCAGCCAGGCTGGGTTTGAAGGGAGCAGCTACCAGCATCGGCACCGGGTCCCCCGGGATGGGAGGACGGGGGGCTCCCAGGTAGAGGAGAGCTACGCCAAAAAGGAGCGGGGATTCTGCAAAGCAACAGCCCCAAATGCTAGTATGCATTGGGGTGCAGGTCACGAGCACCCCTTTTTCCAGCCAGAATTTGCCGGCAGCCAAGACGGTCCCCAACTTGATGCTATTTAACACCGAGGCCGCCGCTGCCGTTGTGCTGACGCGCGGAATTCACGGACAAGGCTCCTCGTAGGCTTAAAAAACCTCCTTAATTTAGATGGACTGTCGATTACCGTCTGCCACTTGGGTAAAAGCGTGTTACCCGAGATCTCAGCCTGCAGCTGACAGCCCAGCCTTGCAGCAGGGACCCCCCTAGGACCCGCATCTCCTCCCTCCTTGGGTGGAGAGCTTGGAGACCGCCGCTGCTCGCCCCATCGCTGTGGCGTTCGGCTTTGCAACAGCAGGTCTTGAGAACAAACGTCCAGCAGCATATGGCAAATCCCAGGCAGAAAATTACAAACATCGACATTTTGTTATGCTGTTTCCCATCCAGGAACAGAGAACAACACGGAGCGTGCTGGGAACTGGGCCCAGGGAAGGGAAAAGGCCCGTGCGGAGCAGAGGTGGCTCTCACTTAATAGTTACTTGAATTTTTAAAATCTCCCTCCCTTATCAGCAGTTTTGTGTCCAGATTCTGACAAGGCCCGAGTACATTTCCCAGCTCGCCCTTACGGTCTCCCACCGCTCTGTCTCTAGGACAGAAAACACCATGGTACACTGGTGAAGCGGAGAGCTTGAGCTTACTTGCAGCATGTGAACTAGGGCTTCAGCTTTTGCAAAAGTCCCTTCTGAAACACCCCGCTCGGCCGACGCAGGGACCCCTGGTTAAGTCCCAAGATACCCACAGCAAGCCTCGCTGACAAATGGTAGTGGGAGAAGAGCTGACACACCAGCAGAAATGCTCTGGGATGTCAACAGTGTGTGTTCTGCAGCCTTTGGATGCAAAAAGGGGCTTTGCAAGGCACTCCGTTGCCCCAGCCTTTGGGAAGCCCAATGCCACAAAAGGGCACGTGCGGGTCCTTTACTCCGCCGAGCAGCAGCCGAGCTCCGGGCAGGGCAAGTCAGCTGCCTTTAAAAGAAAGAGCACCTTTTCCCTTCCAGACCGTAAAACCTGCGGTCATTATCATCCAGTATTCCCTACTGACTTGCTCTTACGGTGGCATCTTCTCTTGCTAGAACAAGCCCTAGGATGACTAAAATAACGAGGTCAGAGCTGCCCTATCTGGCTCCCCGGATGGACGGACCTGGATCTCAACAAACAGAAATACATTCAACCTCCCGGCACCTGCTCCTCGCTCGCTGCAACTCACCTATCCCAAAGCAAAGCAGCACGAGCCTGCTAACATCTCCGAGCGCTCTCCAAAAAAATAATAAAAAAAAGGCAGCTCTATCACAGTTTCTATGGCGAGAAGCGCAAAGCAAACGATTTCAGCACCGTAAAGGCTGCCCTGCACCGGAGAGCAAGCTCCGAGCTGCTAGAAACGCTTAGTCCCACGCGTGGGGGGGCAAGACGGCTCCAACGCTCCCCGGCCCCCCCAACCCTGCCATTGCCACAGCAACCTGCCCTGTTTGCATCGCCCGCGCTGCTGTTTCGGGGCTGTTCTCCGGCCCGCCAAGGGCAGCGCTTCGGTTGCTACGATAACAGGCATCTGTTTTCTACGCGTCCCCGTTCGCACCTGATGCCGAAGGAGTTTGACCTTTCCTTCCCTCCCCTCCGACAGCTCATTACGGTCAGCAGGAGATGGCAAGGAGAATAAAGCCCGACGGCGGCGGCGCGCTCCAGCAGAAGGAATTGGAGCCCAGCTTGAAAACACAGCTAATAAACTTGAAAGCCTGAGCCTATCTGAAGCCAGTTCCTCGATTTTTACGATAACCCAAAGCGTTTGAGAAAAGCGCAGCCGGGGCTGGGGGCAAAAGCCCCGCGCTTCCTCCGACAGCACCGGGCAGAATTGCCTTTTACACCTCCAAACCCACCAGCTGGACCAGTTTGCTTCGAGCCATCAGATGTCTCTGTTCCAGAAACGTGCCGTGCCCTTGCGGTGACAAATAATCATCTAACTAGAGGCTGCTGAATCCCATCAGCATCAAGTGCGTTTTCCCAGCATCTTTTATCCTCCCCATTTGTCCGACTGAACTTTGTGCTTCCCCCACAGCGGTAGGAATTTCCTGCTTCCTGAGACAGCAGTAAATACTTAAATATGCTAAATGAGCCGCTGTGCTTTTACTCATATTTTGGAGGACGGGTCCCTGGTTTCTGCAAGAGCCGCCCCGTGCTGCCCATCGCCCGCAGCACCTCTCCCAGCCCGCCCTCGGTCCTCACCCCGGCACGGTGTATTTTTAAGTGAAGTCTTGGCAACAAGTTACTGGCATTTTTCCGGTACCAGCAAATATTGCTGCGTTGAAGAGAATTCCCAATTCAGCAGGATTTCATGGAGCCGGAGAACAAAATTTTTTCTTGTTTTTTTTTTTTTTAAATAGAAATCTTTCTCCCTGTTGCTGCTCTACTTCTAATTCTTAATTGGACGAGGCAGGTTCTTTCCTATTTCCAATAGGGCTGTACAAAATTATGAGATCCATTAGCTTTGCAAAGAAGAAAAGCCTTCTCAAATGATTTTCAAATTCTTCCTTGGAACACATGTGCTCTGTGGCAGGGTAATTTTGTTTAGGGTAATTCACTTGCGCTAATTTCCTGTAAGTCTTACAAGATATATGACTATATTTTTTGGTTATTTTCCACATATATTCAGCACGCATTTCCCTCGGAGCAATATTTATGTGCAAAATATCCCCAGAGACAGGGGAGGTTTTTTTGTTTGCAGGAAAAGTGGAAATGCCCGGTGGATCAGATCACCGGCTCGTTCAATTCAGCGTTCATCAGAGCTAGCAGAGAGCTGTTATTCCAAAATACATAGATACTGCCTCAAACACAGTCCCAACTTTCCCCAAGGTCCCGAGCTCTCAGAATTGTAATTCTAATTAGACTGGGTGACTTCATTTCAGTAAATTGCTCATAACTGAAAAATGCTGTTTCTGTAACTGCAAGCTGTTGGTGAGCAGGTTGAATGGTGAATATTAGGAGTTCGGGGGGATATTTAAGATATATGCTCGAAATGAGTAAAATTTGATGAGGAGGCAGACGCTCTGTGCCCAGGAAAGAAGAGGCTTGCCCGGAGACGCAGAGGCAGGAGCAAAAAAGCTTCAGCTGCCAAGCTCAAAACAAACCTGTGCGCCAGGAGGGGAGATCCCTTAATTCAAATCCTCGCTCCTGGCCCCCAAAAGCTCAGCGGTCTCCCCATGATAGAGGCAGCAGGGTTGGAGACTGATGCTGGGAGAGTTGCAGCCTGGCGTAGGAGCATCTCCTCCCGTGCCCTGCCTTTCCATCACGCAGAAGGGCTTTGCACGCTTCCACGTCACTTTTCTTCTAAATCATGGATTCTTTTCCCCAATATAACCTCGGTTTCAGGTGACACAAGGTAAATATCTACATCCTTTGCTTTTTTTTTTTTTGGTTCAGCTGCTGATCTACAAATCCCAGCTGGCCACCGAGCCCCCGGTTATAATTTGCTTTCACCTCCAGGTGGAGCGTTTTGGTTGCTGTTGCAGGGCTGAGCCCCGCTCTCCCTCCCAGCTTCGCGGCCGTCCGCTGTGGGACCTCAACTGGACACCACGCTGCAAAAGGGGGAGAAAAACCCCACAACCCACCCACGCAGAAATCCCAAATGCCGCCGCACGCTTGGAGTCACCGTTTGCTAAGACAGACGGACATCGGCCAAGCGGTCCCCTGCCTTGGTGCAAGGGACCAAGCCCTGCCTTGGTGAACGTGCAACGAGACCCACCACCACCAGCTCTCGACGGTGGCAGCAAGGATGCTCTGTAAAGGACTGGATTTTGGGGATGTCCCACGCAGGTGATGCGCCGAAGTGATGCAGGTCTCGAGCACCTTCCCCGCGGCACCGTTGGCTGCCCCCCGGCAGCGGAAAGTTTCAGTTTTGCTGGAGAAAGCGTTTTGTTCCAGGGTGGATTTTCATGCTCTGAGAGGCAGAACTGGAAAGCCGGTCGCAAGCCAGGAAGGAAAAATTGCAAAACAGGAGTGGGGAGGAGGGGAGACCTGGATCAAAAACCACCCTCCTCACTTACAGGAAGGCAACTGGGAGAAAGCATGGTGTGGAAATGAACTTCCCAAAATAAAGGGAATTTAACGCTAACCAAAACACCCAGACACAGATGAACTTAATCATACTGAAGTGAGTGAAGGTCATTAAACAAACAGCAAAAGTCAAAGTGTTGAGATCGGGAATATATTTAGCTATCAGCTCTTAGGGACAAAAAATAAACATCGGGAATCACAAGGCAAAAAGTTATCTGAAGCACTGAGACAAAGAGAAAAAACCAAATACGAGTCTTTGCTGACACATAATGTACATAATGGCTCTTTCAGAAGGATGTGGGCAGGGGTTAGGAGCCGGTTAGGAAGGTAACGCTGCAATGGCAGGGGGATTTCCAAGGCACTTTATATGCATTTGCCTTCTCTGATTTCTTATTCTTCTGCACCGTAGTCCCAACACCACCGTAAAAAATTTTAATGTTGACTGTGGTTGGTATAACTATTGATGGCCATGGGCTGCTCCTCGGCTGCTGGCTGACCCTTGCATTTCATCTCCCATTATTGCAATTAGTTTCCCTAATTGCAAAACGCGGTGGCTTGGGCGCACGGGTGTCCTCGTCAACCATTTGCAACTCTGCGGTATAAAATGGGATATAAATTTTTATACTACTCCTCCGGTTTTCCTTTCTATCAGCTTGGCAAGAGCCCACATTTTTTAAAGAGATGATCCAGGGTTCAGTTCTTGCTAATGAATTTCACGTTCATTTTGCCATTGCAAGAAAATCCGTACAAAAAGCGCACACAACTTTTCAGCTTCCGCATAAATCCAACATCCTGGAAACCAGCTGCGAGCATTTGCACAGAGGGATCCTCATGCTGGGCTTGGTGGTGGTGGCTGTTATTTGCAGCACTCACCTGGCAGTCCTCTGTGTGCAAAAGTGTCCGAGAAACTTGTGGGACCCATAAAATTGGAATTGGCCGGTGAGTCATCTGGAGTTTTTGACCTTGAATCACTCTTCAGCCTCCTGGATGGGGAGTTTCACTGGTTTTAATAGGACACGTGCTGAATAAAGCACTTGAGCTGATCTTTTCTGTCACACCTGCACTACAGAAACATGTTTGCAAAGAGGGTAAGCAGAAGAGTAATTTTCCTGATATGAATAAGCAAGGGCCCTTTACACATCTAAACACAGTGGTTGGGGGGGGATGCATGATTGCTGCAAAGCCCCTGTAGGAAGGATAGTTTGTGGAGCGATCACTTGGAAATGCAAGGGAATAAATCATCCTCCCTGAATCTCAAGTCTATACCAAAGAGACACCTAGACTGCAAACGCGCATGCTCAGCAAAAGTAAATAAATAAAAATCAGAGCTAAAAAATCACAGGTAAAATCACCCCAAGAGTCAACAGGGATGGGCATCTGACTCCTGTAGCTGCTTTTAGAAGAATTAACTTGAGCTCTTAATGCCAGCAAAACCTCTGCTGGGCCCTCTAGATTTTCCTGAGTCATTAGACGGTCAAGAAAACAGCAGGCCACTGGATGCTTGTCAAACTCCATAGAAGAAAGCAATAAAGCCATTTATTCTATACAGGAATCAAAACCAGTGCATACAAATTTCCGCTCCCAAAAACATTTCGATGATTAGCTTTGATTAATGGTGCTGCCAGAGAATCATTCATCAGTATTAACTAACAACATCTTTTTCCACATTATTTTCAACTCCCTAGAAGCTGAAAAGTGAAATACATTTCTCTTCTACGACATTCTTTTTACCCTGTTCCCAACTGCATACTGATTTTATGGGGTTTTTGGGGGGTTGCCCACAAGACCTGCTCATATACAAGAGAGTCGATGAAAACCTTTGCACAGCACATGCTAGTTCTCCGTTAACAGGCTGTGGGCATCTCTCATTTGTTATTGTAGGGTTGCTTAGGAGCACCCCTTACTGGAAGGCTGCTCAGTGTTGTTGAGCTTCTAGAGTGATTCCCCCCCCTGTTTGTTTGTTTGTTTTTTTCCTGCAGGAGAGAACTGCTGTAAAGTCCTGAATTTGGAAACCAAGCCATCACAGCCTGCGATGCTGGTTTTGCAAAGATACACCATAAGAAAAAAATTAGGTCAGATTTTGGGCTACAACAGCATCTTGCCACCACCAAAGGCAAAGGGAGAGAGGGCAGAGAGCCTGTCCCACGCACGTGGGACCTCGAGCTCTGTGCTCTCCTGGAGCATTCAGGAAAACATGGAAACAAAGCACAGTGTTACACACACACACACGACCTCGATGGCCAAGATCTCCATGCTGCCTGTGGTATTCCCCACTTCCCAAACGTGGGATTCAAGTGCTAGCTTTCACAGGCTGAACACTTGGGTTTCTACAGAGGAATTATTTTGGAAGGTGCGGTATAATTGTGACTCACCCTGTAAGTAGCAGCATGTCGTAAGAACATATAAGTACGTAAATAGGGAAGGGATGGCGCAACCTCTATGGCTGCAGGAATCAGGCAGCAGCCAGAGGTGTCTGGGGTGTCTTCAAGCAAACCAAACCTCATAAGAAAAGCCCTGCCCCTAGTCCCTGGGCACGAGAGCACAGCAGACAAAACATTCTGCACCGCGTTCGGTGATTTACCAATTCAGGAGAAATAAGAGGCTATGTCCTTACCGTTGCTTGAGCGGGTCCACGCTCCAGCGGGCAGCAGCAGTGTCTAGGACAGCCTTGGCATTAAGCCGCGCTCCCTCTCCCGCTCCAGTCCCAGCCCCTCACCAGCTGCCAGACACCTTTGGGAAGGAAAAAAAAAAAAAAAAGACCATTAAGAGATTTTGTTAGCAAACAGAAAGGTCTGTGTTACTGCTCCTCTGTTTTCTCACCAATCACTTTATCCAGGGGTGTTAGCAATAAAAGCAGCAACTAGGCAAGGCACCCAAGAAATTTTAGAAGAAAAAGCTGAAAGGCAGAGCAAACATCACTCGTGATAGTGGTACTAATGTCTGCCCTCCATGTACGGGGTTGGGAAGGACTTTCCATCAAGCTACGCATCTTCCTCCAGCTGGGGCGATGCTGTGGATGGAGTTAGGGCCCCTTGTAGCCCCCAAAACTTTAGTTCTTTCCCCAAACACCTTCCAATCTTTCTAGGTACCAGCCAGCCCCCTGGGAGAAGCGGTTCCTCCAGGCTTGCGGAGATGAAGCGGTGGGCACCCAAACTGCTCCTCTCCAACACCATCTTCCCGCTGCTAAATTTAGCCATTTCCAGGAGATCAGAAGAGGCAACAATAAACCTCGGGGAAAGACCGGACTGTCCCCCTGCTTTCCTCCTCTTCAAACCCAAGCGGTGGAGCAACCAGCGACCAGCTTGATGCTCTGCCCGTGGCAGGGTGTCCCCAACGTCCCCCGTGGCAGACCTGCCCAGGACCATGGGCAGAGGGGCCGAACTGCTCCCCCCCTCCCCGGCGTCCGCGGCAGCCTGCCATGGGTCAACTTTTCCACCGAGCCGCAGAGAGCAACCATCATTCTTCTGACAGCTCGGGGGGTGTTTCCAGACCACTGGACTCGCTTTCTGTCACTGCGGATAGGAAAAAATCTCCAGTCATCCAAGAATGGATTCCAGCGGGCCCTCCAGGTAATTCTTAAACCTTGAGACAGGCCTGGAGAGCAATCGTTCCCTTCTTAATCCCCTAAAAACATCCACAGGAATGGCAAGCTGGCTTCCCCCATACGTCTGCCCCTTCCCCCGGAGCCCCATCTCTCCCTGTTTGGAGTCGGACAGACAAAGGCTGCCTCGAATCTCGGCTTTCCCAAGAGTTTAGTTTCAGGTCAGCGAGCCTATGAAGACTAATTGCATCGAAGGAATGGCACATGCCATTGCCATGATGTGATGCGGCTGGAAGGGCTTTCCCCAGCTGATGCTGGCTCCTGGGCCACATTCTTCCTGAACCACCTGGATGCTGCTCCATCCTGGAAATACCAGGACCTCATCCAGGCACTAGAAGCTCCCAGAGATGTGCTCAACTGGTGACCCTTCAACTCCTCCTTCCACCAATATGCATTTATGCATTAACATAGTATACTTTATAAAGTTTATAAACACACTCTACGTATTTTTATTTATTTATGTTTTGCATTAGGCTAGTATTAACGCAGGCGTCTCTATCTACCTACTACATAGTTGAGATTGCAATGGTAAGAAAAAGAAAACTGATAACTGCACGCTTTTTCAGCATCCACACATACCTGGCTCCAGGCAGGCTCATACATGCTTCAGGGGCAATTTTTGGCATAAACATACACCAGCCCTTCCCAAAAACGAGCTGCTGGACAAAACCATCTCCTGCTAGGCCACCTCTGCTTTCCTTTTGGCCACTGGGCAGTATTCTCCACCGAGGTACACACGCACGTACGCCCTCCCACGATACCCCCTGTCCCTTACTAACAAAAACTGCTGAAAACAAACTAAAAAAAGAAGGCAGCGCGCGTGAACCAGAGGGATTGTGACAGATGGGCAAAACTAGAAATGGCTCTTTGTATATGTGCTTTTTCTTTTTTTTTTTTTTGGCTAGGAAACGCTAGAAAATGAGGCCTTCTGTATCCAAACGGCCTCATTTTGCTTCAAGTGCTTCCCATGTTTAAAGCCTGTCCGCAGTTGTGTATATAGTGCTCTATAAATATTTCATTGAGCCCACAGCGCGAGCCCTTTCCTTCGAGTTCATCCTTCGACACTTCCTTCATGCTCTTCAACGATGCTCAACGAGGAGCTGCCTGGGGCTGACCCCGAGCTGTCAAACCTCCGTGCAGCACAGACCAGGGAGGTAGAAGTGATGACAACAGCCAACGGGATCATGTAATTGTAATTTCTAGAGTTAGGATCATCACGATGCACATTTTTTTTTCTGCAGAGAGGGTGGAAACCAAACTGTAAAAGAGGTTTTTTTCCTGCTTTTCTAATCATCAGCTCACTTGAATAATGGGAAGAAAGCATGATATCCTACCACCTCCCACCAAAAACAGATACGGCAGCGTTTCTAGGGACTACTGTGTTGAAAATGAGGATCACAGGACACAAGGAGAGAGAAACTGGGCATCAGCCCTCCTCAGACATCTCCTTAACTCTGCAGATGACTTGCTGGAACAAGTGCAAGTGCCAGCTCAAATGTCCCTTTTCCCAGTGCGCCCATTAACGTTCACAGAGAAGGAGCAAGGGTTAGTGGATTAAAGTTTCTCCTCCAAAAGCTTTTTTGGTGAGCACCGCCCTGAGCACCGCCCAAGTCCCACTGGCACTGCTGGGTGTCCCCAACTTTAACACTGTGGTTTCTGCACAGAATATTTCTCACTCCTTTTCCTCCATCCCTTAAGGACTTTGCTTTTCATTCACATTAATATCACGCACACTCCTCCCAGCCTCTCTCCAGGACTGGATCAGTCCTTTGGTCGGTCTAAGCCAGCGCAAAGGATCCTGCCCAGTTTGTTTGCACCCAATCCCAAGAAAAAAAAAAGTAGGTCCTACATGAATGAAGAAAAGGCAAGGAAGAGAGAAAGTATGACTCTAGCAGTTTTCATGGCATTCGGCAGTGCTGGAAACAGTGATGGCAATAATTGCCCGTAGCCTCCCTAAAACTGCTTGTCACAGATTTTCCAAATGCTGAAAAATAGAGATATGTATTTGTAAGTAACCACCAGACTCAATCAGCTCATCTTGACCAAAAACTCCACAATGACATTATTCCACAATGGCATAATCCTTAGAGAAAAACCACAGCATTCTTGGACCCCAAACAGAAACTCGACACATGTAATACCGAATACTAGAGTGTACTTTATACCCTGTTTTCCTATGAGTCATTTTCCATCCCACTGTCTGTTGAAAAATGCTTTTTTGTTTATTTATTAAAGATTCTCTCAATGGTTTTATTGATGACAGAAGAAGGGAGCAAACGAGGCAGAGATTCGGCATCCCAGGGACCTGCCACCAAATCTGGCCTAACTAAAGCCATCTGCTCGGGACAGGAGCCACAGCCACCGGACCTGCTGCCAAAATCATATTTTAAAGGGACAGTGCTAGAGCGGGCGGAATGCAGACCGGGCTTTGCATTTTAAAACAAAGTCATGTTACAAACAAACAAACAAAAAAAAAGAGACATGCTTTTTAACTTACTGGGAGGGATATGAGATGGAAGGACAAAGTTGTTTTGTTTTGTTTTGACTGTCAAAGCCCAATTTTCTTGGCACAAATGGAAACACCCACAGGCCTGTCTGGAAGAACCCGTGCTGGGCAGCTTTTCAGCCGGCACAAGAAAACGGGCAAACGAAACCATGTACCAACCCAAAAAAGCGAAACTGGCTGGTCTAGCTCAATAGTCCGAAGCAAAGGCTCAATTCAGTCCTTGCCTGCGCTAGTGTTCACGCGGTGGGACTCATTTAAAGCCAGCAAGAGGCAGCTCAGCATCAGCCCCGTGGGTACAAGGCGACAGAAAGATAAACAACCCATTTATTTAATAAATACATTTAATTGTGCTATTTGATCAGTCTTCATAATCTCAACAACTCAAGCCTGAGCCATGGGGGTTTATTTTCCAATTTAATATTGGCAAGACCCATTTAAACACTATAAAGTGAGCAGCAGCATCTCATGGGGATGTTGCAGGGAGCTGAAGGGCACTGGATGGAGTCGGGGATGCCGTGAGCTCGTACAAAGCTGGGTGAATGCAGCGGGGGTGCCCCAGCACCGACAGCAACAGCTCCCATCTTCGATAGATGCTTAACCAACTAAACATCTTCATTTGGAGTTAGGGCACTCAACTCTGCTTCCCCAATCTGTTTTGGTGGCAAGCTACCAGGTCACTTGATCAATGGAAGGCTGACCTTTCCTTCCCCTCCGACAAATTGCTCAAAGTCTTTGCTTACAGGTTATGCTGGTGTTTTGCTGGATGTTTGGACTTTCGAAAAGGAAAGAAGAAGAAAGGCCTGCAGGCAGGGGTCTCGGGCATGCTCCAGCTCCAGTTAGCCAAATCCAGCCGATGGCTATGAAGAGGGACTCATCCTAGCTTGCCCCATCAGGCTCGAGCTACACAAGAGCGACAGTCACTAGCCCACCAGCAGAACAGCCCAAATATCAGAGATCACTGAACAACACAACTCGTCTGTGCTAACGACTGATCAAACAAGCAACAGCGTGTTCATGGTCTGCAGGAGATCAGATTAACCGATGGTCGTGATCCATGCAATAGGCGCCATGAATCAAAGGACCCGCAGCAGATACGCTCGCCTCCCGACAACGACCGTGCCACCGCCATGAAGGAGCACATTGTGCGGAGCTCTCGGCATATGGTGGGACTTGGTGTTCACATTAAAACTAATAATCACAGATCTAAAATGATAACATTAGGAACACCCTTGCTTCAAATAGAGGTTCTGTCTTCCCCAGCTTCAGCCAAATACAAAGAATAAACTCAAATATATGCATTTATATACACGTATCATAAATACATGACACAAGCAAGACAGCCAAGTCAGCCCTCCCGACCTATCTGCGGTGCTGACAGGAGATCCCTAGTGCAAATGTTACACGTTTGCCTTATATTCATTCTTAAACAAAATGAGCAAAGGTCAAAACTAAGTTCCCGTAGGAGGGCACATTTGCTGTCCAGATGGTAACAAAATATGAAGGCCTTTTCTGTGAGCAGAATGGACAAACAGACGCTCTGCAGCCCTAATGTCATTCTGACCTTCACGTTGTACAGTACACATACGCTTTTTCTCTTGGGTTTACGCATCAGCGATGGAGTTTGGGACTAGCAAAGCAGAGAGCGGCGAGGGCATCTTGTTCGTAAGGCACCTGGTCTTGTATTGCACCAAGCTCAGTGAAGCTCACCCTATAGCTCAAGCGCCTTCATAAAGTCCTGGTGCAAAGTTCAACCTTGGGATGAAAACCCTGCCTGCAGCACAGAGGGTTTAATTTCCAATGTTTGGCACAACCCTAAAGTGGCTCTAGAGTAGTCTCTAAAAACAGAAGAAGGTCTATTGGGGGAAGAAGAGAAAATAGACTAAAGGCTGGGATCAACATCAGTTTAATGATACTCCTCAGGACAACTGGGTTAACTTGCTGGTTTCTAAAAAGCACACACAAAAAATTCTCATCCATTTGTCTCTCTTGGGAAGAAGCACCAAAGCTCAGTGGAGCAGGTTGCCTTCAGCAGCAACAGCTTCCCACCCTTTAGCAAGATGCTTTAACTGGGCATTTCTGTTATTGTGGTGTTGCACAGAGACTAGAGAGCTTGTGAAGAGCTGTGAGAGGAGGATCAGTGATCTAGGGAACAGTGCTGCAGTGACTTTTACCATTTACCTTTGGCACTACAGTCGTACTTAAGCCATACCTGGCCATGCAGGAGAAGACAAGGAGAGGCAGAGCTCTCTGAGCCTCCATCCTGCCATCAGCCAGTGGTTTGGTGACCCTGCTCCAGGTCCCACAACGAGGAAGACGCACATCGCAGCTTCATCCAGACCGCAAAGCAGAACTCCCCCACGGAAAACACTGTGCGAAATCTCAAAGACAAAAAAAACCAACCCAAAAACCAACAGGGCCGTGGCCCCGAGTCAAAGCGCCTGGGTCCTACGGTCCTGGAAGCAATACTGCAGACTGAAAGCTGCAACGATTCCCAGTCGTTTCTGTTTTGTTTTCTTGGCCTAATTTCTTTCAGGCTGTCAATAGCTGCATGTCCTCCGCAGAGCCAAGCATAAATCTAGTCAAATCCTGACTTATCCTAGAGCAAAGAAATGTCCTTATTGTTATTCTAGCCAGGAATGCATGCATTTTTATTGGCCTGAGAAGTGCAATCAATACCCTCAGTGCAAAGGTACTGCCCACCTACCACCTCCTCTTTCTCTATCCCACAAAGAGATCAAGCTTCTTACAACCTGTTTTTTCCCAGGTTGAACTACCAGGTAAGAATGAAGGTCTCTAACAGCAGGAGAATTAGCACTCTTCAGCCGCAGCTTTTGTATCTCACTCCAAACGCTGAAGCTAATGCAGTGTGAAAACTATTACCCAATCGCAGAGGAAAACTAATTCTCCAGGACAGTCTGAAACATGCAAATATAACTGTGATCTTTGCCATTTGCAACACAATGGAAAATTGCTAATAAAAGTTCCTATTGTGTCGGGGATGTAATACTAACCGCGTGGTATTTCTCTCTCTCTCCTCCCTCCCTTCCCCTTTGCAGCCAGGCAGCTAAAAATGGCTTAAAACTTCCCAGCTCAAACGCTCGGGGTCAAACAGTGATGCTGAAGCACCAGAACGAAGGGTTTGAAAACCATCTGCCGCACAGCCCGCTGCTCCCTTCCAGGCTCAGGGGATGCAGTGCTCCCGCTCCACGCCCGGGAGCACTGCCCGCAACTCCAGCTTGAGGGTGGACCTCCCCAAAATGCAGGAGGCTGGAGGACTCCCCTCTAGCCCCCAGTTATCGCCAACCCACCCTCTCGGCACCAAGCTATGGGACAGGGGACACGAAGTCCAACCGGCCTCCCTCATCCTTGACTTCTCCAAAATGCCACGCTGGCACCATCCATCCCATCCCGCCACTGAGCCGCTGCTCACATTGCCTCTGTCCCATGCAAGGTGATAAAAGACCCTTCCTCATCCTCACAGCTGTGAAGGCACCTTGCTTTGGACACAGCTCTCCCTCTTCCTTCCCCTAAAGGGAAAACGTACGCACACACGCGTGCCGCACTGATGTCTGCCTACGCCCCTGTCCCAGCCCCAGGAAAAGAAGCCCAGACACAAGAATAAAAAACTAGGCTGGTATTTTTAAGGCTAGATGCCTAGCGTGGGGGGCCTTGATCCATCTTTTGGCACAACCAACCTTATTGCTTTACAACCCACGTGAGCACCTGCAGCTCCCGGCAGCCACCCCCTTGCAGGGATGCCAAAGGAGGGATTGAAAACCCGACTCCGGGCTCCCTGCTTTGAGGGCTGTGAGTTTTCCCAAGGGTCTTTCCGACTCCGACTCGCTTCCTTCCCTCCTCCCCAGGCTTTTAGGCCCAAGCAATGAAGTGAGAGCAGCACATCTCATGCCCCAGAGCATCAGCATCTCTGTTCTGCCCCAGCCACTCCTCCTGCCCTTCCGCGGGAGCAAAGTGTAGGATTAAACCGTGGCGCACGCAAGATGCAAAACCCAACACAGAACCTCAGATCTTGACAGGCTGCAGTGAAAAACACCCATTACAGGGCAATCGGGGGCAATTAAGAGATTTCAGCTGAAACCAGTGGCTTCAGTGCTTCACTGAGGCAGCCAAATGGCTTTATTTCTGTGTATTTGTTAATAATCTCATTATTTACAGGACCCATGTGCTCTCTATTACCTTCCATATTCCAATATTGAAGAGACATCTGAGGCTGGTTAGCCTGTTTGTAACGGGTCCATCTTCAGCTTTTTGGTATTTCCTGGTTGGCACATGACCAAATCAACACACTTCTCTTTCCACTTAAAAAAGAGTCCTTCCAAGGAACTGCACTAAGCAATTACCTCGTTCAGCAATTCCTAACACACAAGCTGCCTTGGGACTTTATAGGTTTTAGAGAAAAAAAAACAACAAACCAAACAAAAAACTCAAAAACAACAGCAAAACATAAAACCTCTTTGATTCCTGTAGTTGTCCACTGGTGAGTGCAGGCAAGGAAAATAGTTTGGGGATTGGGAACATTTCAAATGAGGAGGCATTTCAGGGGTTTGTTCTGTTTGGGGGTGGTGGTGGTGTTGATTTTTAGGAGGATCGGAGAGTTAGCTGCAGATGTCAGCTGTACATCTGCAAGCACGGGACACGCTGCCAGCACCTGAACCTCTTCCACTCGGTTTCCCCCCTTTAACTTGCAGCTGACAGAGGCTCAGATGGAAGAAGCCACATGAAGCAGCAGCATCCCTTCCTGGATGCTGAAGGCATCTGCTCCGGCTGATTTAAGAAGCAGCAGTCTGAAAACTGAGCGGTCTTCGCACCTCTGTCTCCTGTGCCTCATGAGTATTACCGTTCCATGAAGTGCCGGTTTGCCTTCCCTGCTGGCATTCCTACATTTCATGGTGCCGGTGTTTAGCAAGTCTTTGCGTACAGCACGTTTCTTTTGCCCTGGGAATCTCAGCCTGGGTTCAACATCTGGTACTTTCAAGGAGATAAAGTTTGGGGAGGGTTTCCAAGCTGTTGGGTTCAGGCAGAGCAAGTGACTCGCTGACAGCTTCGGCACAAGTTGGTGACCCATCCTCAGCCCCAAACAGGCACCCTCAGCTTGGCTTCCTTATGCCCACCCCTACCCAGCAAAAAACCTGGGCAGCAAATGTGCTCCCTTCCCGACTTCACCATCCCCTGAAGCTGGTCCCACAGAGCAGCCCACCCTACCGTCAACCAACCAAGTGGAAATCCTTTGAATGCAATATGGACAGCTTAGGAGACTTATTTCTGCAAGCCACTTTATGGGACCAACATGCTGATTTCCCTTCTAAATACATGCACACCCATGTGACTAAGAGATACATTTCTGGACAGTTTGCATACCACAATTATCACCAAAACTAGTAGCATGTAGTGAGTCAGATTAAATTCTTCTCCGGGGCAGCCAGAGAGGGTCACGGCCGGGATCCAGAGGTTGACGTGTCGGGTCTAAAACTCTCCGTTAGAAAAGAGCCTGCCCTGCCCCATCCCCTCGGCAGATGAAACCACGCTTGTCGCTTCCCGCAGGGAGAGGCATGTGGTCGGCATGCACGGGTGGCAGGGCCTGCCAGGAAAGCTTAGTTGCTCTTACGACACTTGGAGCAGAGGGAACTTGAAGGGACAATTCCCGGGCAGCTGCGATGGGCACCTGCAGGGATGCTAACGCAGACTGCGCCCTTCCTCCGCCCCACCAAGAGCAGCTAAAAGCCGTGCAAACCTGATCCCTGACAAGCCTGCCTCTATTCTTCCCAGAAGCCACCTTCAACATCGTGACCTTACACTTCGCGGAGGTTACGACTGCCAGCAAGGATCCCACGGAGCACGTGCCCGTCAGCTGGAAGCGGTGGGGACCGTCACAAGCTGCAGCTCGTGACCACCTTCGTTGCTGCCAGATCCCGCCGGCGGAGCTAGATAGGCAGATTTGCTGGCATTTCTAACTTCTCTGAGGTTCACGGGTGGCCCAGAATATGACAAAATATTGAGTTGTTAGCAAAGCAAAGAGATTTGGGCTGGAGTTCCTGGGTAAAACTGCCAGATGTGTCACTTTTACTCAGAGCTGAATTGGCAGATCATCGCCGCTGGGGAAAAAGCTGGAGGGGAAGGAAAGGAAATCAAACAATTTCCCAAGTCACCTGTTTTCTTTATGCCAGCACTGCCAGCTTCATACCGAAAAGTACAGCCTGCAGATTTAGCTTGTGCTAAACGGGATTCCCTCCTCCACTCCTCCATTCATTCCCCTACTCCCTCTGCATCCCCTCAACTTGAGCCATTCCTAGGCATTTCACACCTAATTATTTATTATCCCTAATGAACGCTCATCATGCATCCACCCCTCTCCTCATCTGTAGCTGGTTTTAATCGGGCAGCTCCATCCTCAGCGGTGAGGAGTTGTGCAATCTTTCACACACATCTGCCACCAGTCCTGCTCCACCTCGACTGCTATTTATTTTAATCCCAAATGACGAGTCTTGGGGACTTTCTCTGGTCTGCCTATTCAGGGAGAAGTGTCAGTCATTACAGAGGGAGAGAGGGACCTCTCCGAGATAATGTTCCAGGCTGATGCTTAATCAACATGATGGCCTCATTAACAGCACAACCCAGATAACGCAATCCTTGCATTCCTCCTTGCTGAGCAGGCGCATAATAAATCAAGAAGAGATTTGGTGGGAAAGAAAAGCCCTGCTCTGTTCCCATGTGCTCTGGTGGTACAGCTTTCCATCCCAAAGGCCCCAGAACTTCTGCTGGGATGGAGTAACTGGAGATAATCACCACCTCCTGCCAACACCTCCCTGACTCCCAATGCCCCGGTCCCCAGCTGGACCCCTCGGGCTCCTACCAACAGCGAAGGCAGCAGAATGACCCTGCAATGGGCAGCTGGAAGGCTGTGGCAGCCATCAGCAGAGATGCAAAAATCAATTCTCCCCAAGTAAACTCAGACCCTGAAAGCGCCCCAACATCAGTCGGCCGCTTTGGAAAGCTGCGCTCGGTTTTCCCTTTCCATTGCTCGGCGTCTTAAACTTGGCATGGGGGCAAGGGAGATTTTGCCCTCCCCCCCCCACCTTTTTTTTTTTTTTTTCTCCTTTTGGGGTCTCTTTTTGCCTGCCTGACCTCTTGTCTTGACTGACAAACAAACAGGGCTGCACCGCTCGCAACCCAGCCTGAAACTGCAGCGTCCTCACCCCAGAGAAGTGCTCCCCGTGCAGCCGGCTCAGCATGTGAGCCACGCTCCTGGGAGCGCATCCATTCACTCGAAAGCCTAAATGGAAACCCTTTGAAAACAGTGGGAATAAAAAGGGCATAGATCGGTCCTCAGTCCTGCAGAATGGAGCTCTGCCTGGCAGCCACCCATCCCACAGGGAAAAAAACCTATTCCACAATGTCTGTTTATTTTCCATTCATCCTTTCTAGGTAGCCTGTGCTGCGTGCTCGCCTTGTGATGGAGCAAGAAGATGAATTCAGGCACTTTATGGACAACATTCCTCATCCCACAAATGCTCGCAGCCTCCTGATGCTGCTGGCATCCGCTGAGGACTAAGAGATGAAGAACTGACCCAAGGGAGAGAATTGTCTTCTCCTCGTAGCCCCAGGTCTCCTAGAAATATCACAGGGAGGATTATAGCTTGCGAGTATCCCAGCAGAGGTTCAAGGGAGAGGGAAAGGCCAAGAAGCAATCCAAGAGCACAGCAAGTTTTCATTAAGACTGACTTCAGATTTGGCTTTCATACACTTCTCAGATCCAGGCTGCTTCGCATAAAAGGACAGTTTTTACCCCAGTGAACATCATGGTTTAGATTTACATCAAGGCTTTTGGTTTGAGTCTGTTTTGCCTGCTGTGGGAATTTATGGGCAACTAAATTTTCCTTGGGAGCTCTGGAGATGATGGAGCCCTTTTCCAAAACAGCCTGCCGCATACTTGTTGGGATCTCACCTTGCACTTGGCAGCTGGAGGAATCTGACTGCATCTACCTGACATCCGGAAAAAATCCATGTGGTTTGGATTCAGAGGAACAGCCGAGAATTTTGAAAGAGGAGGACACAAAGAGTCCTACAGACAAAAACCACTAACATTCAAACAACCTCATGTCAAATGCCTCGGTGCTGCTCTCATGTTCCCCAGCACAAGACTCTTGTTGAGAGTCTTGATCTATTTGAAGGAAGGCAGTGGCTCACGCAGACCAGCCAACGCGGCTCTCTCAACAGACCTATTCGTTCACAACTCTATAATCGGAGACAGGCCTGAACAAAGCCCCGGATCAGAGAACGTCTAAATCTGGTGGAGGCAGGAAACTTCAAAATCCAAACCCAACCCCCAGTTTTCTGAGAGACCTTGAACTTTTTAATGGGGCTCATGCACAAATCCACTTACGGATTTTTGAGGTGTTTGAAATCTGAACCGAATGCTACTTCAGGGCTTGGACGCATCTCTCCAGTTCATTTTTCAGCTCTTCTTTCACTTGAGAAGCAGTAGTCTCCCTCCCGACATCAATGTACTTGTTTTTCCATTTATTCCAGAATAACAGAACTGCTTCTCCAAGGGTTACCCTGCGGGGTACCAGTACCTTGTAGAGAACATCTTGCCAACTTGAAACGAAAATCTTCATGGCAGCTCCAGTGCAAATGCTAAATGTGGTTTGCAGCTCTGCCTGAAAACAGGCAGACAGTGACTTAGGCAGATCTTCTGGAAACTTGGGTCCTGCCTGTCAGTGAGCTTCACCTCCATTTCCTCCGGGACCTTCATCATTCCAAAGCCCTTTTAAAACATCATCACTTCAGGAGAGGCAAGTCGGTGCTTGAGCCAGGGCTGGCCTGCTGGGTGACGGAGCGATGAGACTAAAGCTTTGAACTTTGAACAGTCTGGAAAGCCGGGAGAAGCCAGAGCAGGAGCTTACATCACCCCATCTCAGAGGCAAGCAAGCACGGAATCTCCCCAGGCCTGTGCGTTGTAGCCACTGTCGGACAGTTACGGGAAGCCAGGATGATGAACGTATGAGTCATTGCGGCTAGATGCTCTCCTGGGAGGAAGGAGCAAGAGTTTCCTCGCAAGAAGTAGCTTTTTTCCACTGTAAATCTTCTAAGCACAGCGATGAGTCTGAAAGGTCACTGGGGCTTGGCACTGGTTTGGCAACTGAGAGCCAGATGGCTTTGATGGGAAAGAGGATAACGCTGTCTCCTTCTGAGTGCCTCTCTGCTAACAGGCTTCACCTACAGCTTCTTGGGTTCACTATGGACCAGCTTTCTTCACCTCCTGGCTGCTCTAAGGTAGGAAGAGGTCAAACATTTTTGTTTTGCAGGGCTGGAAATCCTGGTCCTACCTAAGGGAAGGGGAATTTTGGCTTTGGCTTCAACAAGAGAAGGATTTTCAACGAGGATCCCTATTTGTATTTTGAGAGGGGATCTCTGGTGAATAGTGAACTAAATCTGCATGTATTCTGAGGGTCCTATGCAGACCCAGAGCTTTTGAATTTGTAGTGAAGGTCCTGAACACATACACCTCCAGCGCTTTGCCCCCATTCAGATCTCAGCTTTGCCATTCAATCAATGGGGTTCCTGATAGGAGTCACTTCCACACATAACTGTTATTCACTGAAGTCCCTTTTCTTGGATTTAGGAGAGAAGCATCAACATTAAAGGGCATGTAGATAGGAAACCCTTCATCTGGAAATGTGGAGAAGATGATTTGCAGTGCTCCATGATGGAGCTGCCACTGCTCTGGCAGCAATGGTACCCAAGAGGAAAGCACTCAAACATTGGAGGCTTGAGCATCCTCAGGAGCGCTCTGGAGGGTGGGAGAGAAAACCCCACGAAAGCAGCTGTGCACAGCTTTAGCCCATCCAAGACCGACCTCTTCAGAGAGGCTAGTGGCACCACAGTCAGAGGAAAAGTCAGCTGCAAGCAAAGAGGTTGTCAGAGGAAGGGTGAGAAGAAAAGCAGCTTGAAGAAAACGACAAAAAAACCCTCTGTGCAATTGTCCCTCAGCACTTCTATAACACTAATTAAAAGTCATAGGAACAACCCGATGACACCAAGCGAAATAATGGCTTTCCAAGGTCCATCTAGCACAATATTTTGTCACTGAAAGTGGCCAAAAGCAGATACCTAGGGAAGGGTTTAAGAATACAATAAACATGCTGTGATTGTTTTTTTTCCCTAGAATATTCTCCTAGCCTCAAAAAAAAGTGCAGCTCAGGGATTTCCTGAGCTGAAGGAGGTGTTGTCTTTGTATTAAATAGGACTCTGGGGATTTCCCTTCTACAAACCTCTCCATTGTCCCTCGGTTAATAACAAAAGGGGAGAAAGAAACATTGCAAACTGTATTTATAATTAGGTGTCAGCCTAAAACGCAGGGAAAGAAATCTAAATGAATTCACCTGCACCTAAAAGCCATGTCAGAGAAAGCCCCATTTCTTCTTTTGACAACAAAATCTTGATTCATTAACAAAAGTTTTGCAGTAAAGTCTTTCCCCTGACTTAATGGGACTGCTCTAACGTCCTTGGAAGGATTATTTCAACACTACAGGCTGAATCAGTTGGTTCATTAAGCAGCGAAAGTTGAGAAAATCCACAAGGGATTTCTTCATTGAACATTATTATTACCTCTACAAAATGTCTCCCTTGATTTTTCAACCAGCTGCAAGCAAGTTTTTGCTTTTAAAGCAAATGAATCAGGGACCCATCAGCACCCAAACACATCTGTGTGGAAGTGTTAACGGGCCTTTTGGGGTGAACCTTAGAGCTGGAGAATGGTATTTAAAGGCATTCAACTAGGAGGGACGGTGGAGGAGGTAAGTCCTTCCTCATCATACATCTGGAAGTGGCTGCAGCTGTACATTTTACCCCTCCACAAAACCACTTTTATAAGGAATTTGCCATTTGCTCTGCATTGTTCCCAGTGACACGCAACCTGGGCAAACACGGAATCTCATGCACAAAGTAATGACCCTTTCGCACATCCCTCCCTGGATGGCATCCAAGGAATGCTGCTAGAGTTTTCTGCTCCACTGGAGAAATTGGTGAGTGTATTCAGCAGGACATGTCTGGGCAGAAGAATTGGCCTAGAGGACCTGCCTTAGCCTAATTTCTGAATCAGGAATTTCTGCCTGGCTTAAGCAAAGTTAATTTTCTTTACCACTCTTGGGAATCATTATAGAAAATTCAACACTCCAAGATTTTTTTTTTTTTTTTCTTACTATGTCTCCCTTTCACTGGCTTGACACTGCTTTGTGTTATCTTTGTTGCACATCTTGGCCACATACTAACACACCAGAAATCTAAACTCCAGACTAGTTGCAACATCTTCATTGTGTCTCACAAATACAAGACTCTAATCTGCGGTGGGAAACAGACACTCTCATGAGATGCACCTCCAACTCACTTCAGTACCCACTGATTTTTTTTTTTTTTTTTTTTTTTTTTTTTGAGATTCTATAAAAATTGAGCATGAAAGGATCAGGAAAAAAAAATTACACAGCCTAGCAGCTCCTGGCTGGTGGTCCATGTACCACCAGTATCATGGAAAACAGCTGAAAGAGAAATACATATACAGTCGCAGTCCTGCTCCTGCCAACAGAGCAAACACAGCATAGGAAAAAAAATTAAATTGAATACCAAATGAACATTCAAAATTTAGCTTCGGTTTTGGTGATTCTAAAAAGCAGCCACTTGCATGGGCACTGCCTTCTGGCAACTGCTACTAGACAAATAAAGAAATCTTAGATTTTTTTTTTTAATGGTGTAACAGTCCTTCAAATAAAAAGTTTGAGAAAGACAGATCTGGTCCCCTGCATCAAGCTACAGTGAACTGTATATCACGGCATATCTGAAGGATGTCTGCCTGAATTATTCCTGAAGTCTGAATACAGGCAACGCAGGAGGCGCAACTGGGTCCAGAACTGGTGTTTCTCATCTCCCAGCCAGTATCGCCTGAGCAAGGGCAGAAAAAAATTTACCAGTTTCAGCTCTGCTTTAGCAATATAGAAAAGGGTAATTTGTTTGGGAGATACTTCCCAGTTTACTTCTATGCAGACCCACATTCACGAGGCACCTCCAGATACCGCAATGATACCACCGGCCATGAAAAACTCCTTTTTTCCCCCCAAACGACAGCAAAAAGAACAGAAGTGACTGGAGGAGAGTGTCCGCCCTTACTCTGGTTTCCACCCAAATCCTTTAAAACAACCCAAGGCTGCAGCACTGAGGCCTTTGAGGACATCGTGGTGTATGTGGAAGAGCGCGTAACCAAAAAGAGTGATGGCAAGAGGATCTTGGAAAAGGGAGGAGAGCGGCACCGAGTCAACGCAGCAGCAGGACCAACAATGAGAAGAAGAGGGAAAGAAGCTCTTCATCCCACAAACTCGCCAAATTCCTCATTTCCGTGGCAAATACAAATACATCCTGCCACCTCCGTGCCTTGGCTTTGTGGCCCATAAGCCCAGGACTTCCACATAGCATCGGGCTAGCTAATTGACATTTAAATCATTAGCGACGCACCAAATTAGCGTCAGGGCCTCCTGCACCCTTGGGCTGCTGGCTTGTTTTTGTAGCCCATATCCCAGAGAGGAGGCCCTGCTCATTGTTAATGAGGCATTTCAGCACCTACTCAGGATCGTTATTGGTCTCTAATGAGGGCAAAGGTGTTTGTGGTATTTGACCACTTGCCTAATTAGTTTATAGCACAAATGCTCCCTGCTGAGTAGGAGATTTATGAGGCTGAGTTTGTCCCAGAGAACAGCACTGGGAAGGGAGCTGATGGCTGCAAACACTCCCGGTTTCTCAAAGCACAGCTCCCACCCACCCACTGGTGAGACACCAAAAAACCAACTGGGGAGCTTCTGGGGAGCAACATCACCCCACAGGGCACAGCTTACTGCCCCAAGACTCACCCATGTGGGTCTTCCCCCCGTGAAGGTTTGCCTTGCAAGTACCAGAGTTCAACCATTCCAAAGAGCTTTGGACAAGGTAGTTTTCCCTGTGACATCCAGCAAAACAGGGTCAACTGTTCATGTGAAACCTCTTCTGACTCAGTCCTTGGCTTGCAGACCCCTGGCAATATCATGCAAGGTGGGAACAAACTCAATTCGACCTGGGCTCGCGCTGCTCCTCGCTGCCGACAGCCAGCACCACCGTACACCGAGGATGACTCCACATCCTCTATTTCGGTTGTTCCAGAGAGCACATTGGCTTTCATAGCTAATAGGAGAACAATTGTGGAGCTTCAGAAACTCCTCACATTAGACACTTCAGAAAAAGCATCAGAAATTCAGAGCTTTGACTGAATTGCATCTGAAACCTTTGGGACTGGAAATCCCCGATGCAACTGCTGTACCAAGAGAAGAGCTGCAATTTGTTGACAACCTCTTGAAATCATACACTCAAAAATGTCCAGCGACTGGAAATCATTTCCCTCGAAATTTTCAGCTAATTAAAAAATGTTATAAATGCATCTTGGATCGCTAAAAATGGTTTGCTTTGCTTTCAACTATTAGATTCTCTCACATACATTTTTGAGTAAGATTTAGGAGAATTTCCAATGAAGAAGCGGCTTCAACCACCATAAGAATGCCTCCCTTACAAAATCCCCAAACCTTAACATCTAAAAAATGTGATATAAATGAAAAAAAGAAACAAACCCAGCATGTACACGCAATCAACTTCATACACATCCATGTCTTCTGTGCGGGATGAAAAGAACATTTAACACGAACCACATTGCAGCAGCTCAGCTTTGCCACAGTGGAGCTGGTGACCCCAGAACTGAGCCCACGAGCTGCCCCATGCCCAAGATGGACTACGGACACCAAGACGCTCGGCTCCCCGAGGGCAGGCACTGGCTCCGAGACACAAACCCCCTTCCAACGACCTCTTTTCTGTTTGCCTCAGCAGGAAGAGTTGTTTGTTGGGGTTTTTTTCAGTTGCAGCAAACAGCTTAATGCAAAGCAGGAGCAAATAAGCAGCAGGACTTGCCAGACGCGTAGCATCTTTCCTGCCTTTTGCCTGCAGCTGTACCGGTCCCCTTTGCATTTTTTGTTCCTGCAAGTGTTTGGGCCGAGCTCATAAATCATTTCTGACAGTCCCAGTCAGTAACTGTGACGCCAGCCCATGGAGGGGACTGCGGAAAAAGGCATCGCTGCTGCTAGGATAAGGCTTAGCTTGACTGGAATAGCAATGCCCCCCTGCTCCCCCAAATAGCCTGGTGCCTCCTTTCCCCTGGTTTCCCACTCCTCTGCTCCCAAAGGACACTTGCCATTACACGGGCACACGGCATCAGCAAACCCCCAGCTCCTCTCCAAAATCCTCACGGTACAGAAATAACCCACGCTAATCCTTCAGCCCCATTTTCCTCTGGTTTTCCCCAATACCCATCTCTAGTCCTTGGCAGGCACCCCCGCGGGCTGTCCAAAGGCTGCCCATCACAGTGGTTCCCAGTGCATCCCACATTCCCGCCCCAGTGCGCCCCACTCCTGCCCCAGTGCCGCGGGTTTATCAGCAGCATCGGCTTACGGTGGTTGTGCAACTCGAGGACAACAAGTGGAAAAATCACGCTTCCAAACGGGAGGTAACGAGATGCGATTCTGTCTGTACAAGACAATAAATCACCTCTTAGACTTTTCTAGCCTTAAAATATGTGAAGCAGAGGGCAAGGATGTGGCCGACAAAGGAAGACTGGAAGGACTAAGGTTGCTTTTGCCAGAAGGAAAAGATGACAGCTGAAGAAAGATGCAATAGCAGTCTTCGGATCTGCGGCAAAGAGGAAAGGAATAAAATATGCTCCACATCCACCATGCAGATGACAAGACATGCTTGAAGATATTCACCACCACAGCCTAAACAATGAATCATGCTTTGCAGACAACGTCACATTCCTGAAAAGTCTCAATAAACGCACAGTTTGGACAACAACAAAGTAAAACCAAGCGAAGCGTGCTCATTTCCCCATCACCCAGGGCCAACACATCTCACCAAAGCTGCTCAGCACCCTCAGGGGCTTTTTAGCTATAATTGTTTTATTCGTTAGCTGGAGATAATTTGGTGTTTATTCACAGCCCAAACTGATTAAGTCCAATGAGGGGTACATGCCGGTGTCAGCCTGGTGCCAGCGAGCTGTCACTCAACAGGGACATTGAGCCATCAGCTCTGCTGCTGGCCTCTTAGGTGACGATCTCGGTCAAGCTTATTCACTGCCCTCTGCCACACCTCTCCTCACCTGCAAAATGGGCACAATGCTACCGCACACCTATGCAACCCATAGGGACGTGGGCGTTATGCGTGGAGAAATATGACATAAAAACCACGCAGTGTTACTCTGTTTTCAGTTTAACCCACATGGAGGACAGCCCCTTCTTTATAACTCCTGATATGTCGAGTCCTAGGAGAAAGCCTAGTCGAGTCACTTAAATGGCGAGGAGCTCAGCATCTCTCTCCTACTGGGCTTTCAATTTAAAAAGCATTACACAGATGTAATTGGATTCAATTGCTACTACACATGCCATCTGGGGCTGCAGCCACCGAGTAATATTCAATATCAAAAAGATTGCGTTTGGCACAGCCCCTAATGAGGGCAGCTGCAGCACACCCCAGCCAAGAAACTGTCAAAAAATGACAATCAAAAATAATTATGTAAAAAAAAAAAAAAGAAAAAAAAAGAAAAAGTATAATTGCCACAAAAACAAACGGGCGATACATTTACCTCATATGCCTACAGAGGACAAGCTAGATGTTTAATACGGTCTGCTTTAAATCAGGAAGACAATAACCGATCGTGGGGGGAAAGCAACGCAGAGCAGCTGCTGACAGGCGAGGCCCAAAGGTGCAAATTCGACACACGCTTTGCCTCCGCCACTGAAAAGATACAGACCATTGCGACAGCCACGCTGGCAGCCCTCGCACCTCCAAAGCGTGCAGCTTTGCAGCGCCGTTACCCACCCTGCGGTGACGGCAACGCTTCGCCGCCACGGCATTTCAGCAGCTTCCACTGGGGCTCCAGAAAATCTCCTCCGAAGGAGACCTACTCCTGGTTTAATCACCATGGGGAAGCACCGCAAACGCGCACCGTCAGCACGCGCTGAAGAGCAGCACTTTCTCCAAGAGAGGAGCACTTTCTCCAAAAAGTCTGGAGCTGTCTGCGCGGAACACCTGCTATTGGCTCCTCTTCATTTCCAGCTGCTAAATAATTGCTCCAACTTCTGCTATGTTTATATCACACGTTCTCCCAGTTTTCTCTTGCCAGGTAAGAGCTTGCTGCAGCTTCTCAAGGAAAATCTTCAGCGCCAATGCATCGAGGAACACGAGCCGTGACCTCTCGTCGAAGCACGCTCGTCATCTGGTTGAATGAGATCGGGTGGAGACGACAGCTTTCTTTTTAAAGTTTTGAAATAAAGCACGCTGAAAATCCAGCAGTAAAGTCATTTAATAACTGAAGCAAATCTCCAGATCCACACTGGCATTACATGCTTCCTCCCCAACCCTTTTTCCTGGAGAAACCCCTTCAGAAATGCGGGTTGGGTTTCAGCCTTTCTGTTGAGGTTACCAGCGTGTTTACCAGTTACGCCACTCGTGATGGCAGGTTTTGCCGTGTGGGCGTCTTTTCTGCCATGTCGGCGACTGAGATCCACCACCCCGGTTTCCGTAAGTTACCAAACCCTCATCAGCCGTCAGGGCAGTTGGGTCACGGGTTGGATGCTAACCGCCAAAGACTCCACATAGCGCATTACTAACCTCCCGAGCTGCTCCACGTTCCCCAAACACGGGTATTAACTTCTCTCCTCTACATCATTTTGTGGTTTGTGGTGCTCTCAGAGGAGCCCAGCGGAGCTGTAACAGCCCCATACATAACCAAACAAGGGGGGAGCAGATAAAGCTATGACTTTTTGGAGGCAGCTCCAGAGAGCCCAGAGGGACGCAGAGAACAGCATCTCCCCCCGAGCCCCCACCGGCATCGCCTCTGCGTTACTGCGCCGTCACCTCTCGTTGGAGGTTCCCGAGACACGGACAATTCTATTGCACGCCACTACACTTGTGCTCAGATAAATGACACGCCATGATTTTAAAGTTAGGAAATAAAAATGCAGAACGGACATGGAGTATAGCGTGCGTTCAGTCACAGGGACATTCATTAATGCGCTTTCTGGTGCTCTACAGCGGGGGGCAAAGTGCACACAGGGTAAGTTACGTGCCTTTATGGACCAAAACCTTGGCTATGTGTTCTCGTTATCAATTCAACATTTGCAATCAAAGCATCCTAACATCCTGCTGGCAATGCATAATTTAGAGGTAGGAGTCTCTGCTCTCTTTGCTACAGACACAACTTCCACTGACCACAGGAAAAGCTGTGTGGCATTATACGCAGGAAAGAAGAGAACTAGAAAATTAATTGGAGTTCTCCACTGCTTTGAAAGTCAAATGCTGTTTTTGTTTTCAGGGGCTCAGAAGGTAAATATTCAAGATATGCCCAAACCACAACATTCAGCTCCAAATCCAAACTTTCCGAAAGTTCAGGGGTACGAGGATCCAAGTTTTTGGTTCAGCAGTGAAGTCTGGCCTTCAGTTTCTCTCAAGTTCAGAGATGTGTGGATCAAAGCAGTTTCTGGTCCATCTCTAGGAAGTATCATATCTGCCTGGAGCAAGCAGGGGACCTCACCCAGTGAGCCACGTGCCAAAATCTTCATGTAGGACAGAGACATGAGACACATGCTGGGTACCTCCATGGCCAAGGGGAACCCTAGGAGGAGTTCACCAGGGGTTGAAGAGGTCCGGAAAAGTAAGAATTTGACCTGGGACTTGGAATCTCTGCTCCGTTACCAACTTGCTAAGCAACACTCTTTTTTTCTTTGCCACATCTCCGCTCTCTGTCCATAAAATGGCAGAGTTTCCCAGCCTGAGAAGAGTGTCACGAAGGTAAATAAATAAAAGAGACTGAAGCGCTTGGATACTTGTGCACTGCAGCAGCCGCAGCTCATCACATGAAGAGCTGAAGATGTTAGAACAAGTAGCACTCTGCATACTTGATCTTTTTATCCCCCTTCATTTCCATTTCCTTATAATGGCTCAAAAGCAACTGGACCGTGATGTTTCTCATACTTTGTCTAAACTCAGAGGGGAAAAAACCCATAAACATTCCAGCAACATCTACTGAGCCATTTTACTAATTGGCAAATGAGTCGAAAAAAACTCCACCATACTTTCCCCCATATGTTCATGAGTCTATCAAGTGTTTACGGTTCTAACCACAACGCTGCGTTAACTGCGTTCCTCGCAAGATCACTGTGCATAGCTGGCAATCACAATCCTGTCCTTAGACTGAGAAAGAAGACAAAACAATGACAATTTACATATTAAAAAAATTAATAACAGCATCTAGCACTAATGAGCACTTCCGTAACATTTTACATCTCCCAAGTTTTATGCAAATTAATTATTCCCACAAGCAACATAAATGTCGCACGATGCACGACTCCAAAAGGATCGCTGGCAATCCTGAAGCTTAAGGAATAACTTTGCAAACCGTTTGTCACCCCAGTCTGTCCCCTTTCCCCTGGAGAAGATGGCAGCCCATCAGGGAGAAGACTCAAAGCTCTGCACACCTGTGTATATCAAAGCAGCCAGGAGCACCAGGGCCATAAGGGAATCATCCAAAGAGACAGACCGGTGCCAATGCCCCTTCATGACAAAAGGGAACTCTAATCGCATCTGAAATAGGGGTTTTAACAGCTAAAGCCGGATCCATAAATAAACCGAGATTAGGGATTGCAATTTATTTTGCTTTGTATAATAATATCCAGACCCGACCGTAAGAGGGAAATTCTGCACCGCATTAGCATCCTGCGCAGGGCCGGCTGTAGCAGCTCGGATGCGCGGATGCCGCGCTCCGTGCAGAAACACCAACCCGCTGCCTGCTCCGGCACCGTGCCGACGGCACCGCTCTGCCGGGGACCATCCTGCCGGGCGACGGGCATCCTTGCAGCACAGATATAGGCTGAGCCCACAAACGGTCCTACGCCAGCCAAAATGGCAGCAACGAACGGGAGGAAAAGCGCCTCGAACCCACTTTATGTGGCCCCAGAGGTAGCAAAATAAGGACTTGGGAAGGTTTCCAAGCAGAGGCGCGCACGCAGCAACTTTTACAGGGAGACGGACGCCCTTCCCGCAGGCACGCTCGGCTTTCAGAGCTTGCCCCGAGGGACTCTGGCTCGTGTCAGGAGCACGCACGCCAAGGGTTCATGCACTTGCAAGGGTCTACGTTATCTTATCTATGATGATAGTTTCTACAAGTAGGTAAGCCCACCTGGATCTCCACGCGCATTTTCACGCGCTTCAAAAGTGCCTTTATTTTCAGAGTTGCTGAACGGCCAAAATTTTTGGTAAAGTCATTGCAGGTACTCACCGCCTCCAAAAATCACTTACCTATCCAAAGGCCCAACTCAGCAAACACATGACAAGCATTAAAGCACTTGAGTAGATCCACTGAGGCGGCTCTGACTCGTGTGCTGTATTTCAAATCAGCCACTTGCAGATAACCCAGAGAAAAACTCTCTCTTCTCCCCAGACTCTCTCCGCAAAGTCAGGTCCATAGGGTGCAAAACAAGCTGTGAGCTGCTCTTTGCTAAACCGAAACCTCATCCACGAGGTCTGGCAAAAGCCAGATCAATCCCCCCGTCTGCCTGTCTTGAAGCCAATGATCACAAGGATGGTTATTTAATATTTATAGTATGGTGGCACCCAGAAGCTCCAGCGTGGAGCAGGACTCCATCCTGCTACGCTCTGTACAAAAAAAACTCTTTGAAGGAAATAACTGCCTCTGCTCTGAGATGCTACAGGAGCTACATCAGAGACTTCCCAGGTGCTCTGTAAACCCAGACAAAAGCTATAAAAACCGTGCTGCAGGGAAGAACTGGGAAATGGAGAATGTGATAGAAGGAATTTCTCCATCTATAACCATCACAACACCATAAGGTTGTTTAAAATAGGGAACAGAGACTATTTTCTTCGTGGAAATCCTATGTTTATTATTAGTTATGCCTCTGAGTATAAATAAATATGTAATGGATTGCATATTGGTTAATTCCCTTCATTGTGCACTTAATTGCTTCCTTGTTTGCTTTATACTTTCCATTCTGCTATATCCTCATATTTCAGCATAAGCTCATCCCTTCCACGTTTGTTTATTGTGTCTACATTTCCAGAAACTGAAAGGTCAAGAGAAAATATGATTTGTTATGGAACTTCCTAATACTAACATAGCTTTAACATACAGTACAGCTCCCCGCCCGCCCTTGGCACGCAGATTAGCAGCTGAGCCCGGCTTCCCTCCTAGCTCAGACACCCACCAGCCTGAACGCCAGGCAAGCCCAGCTCGGTGCCAGCAAGGAGGCAGCTTCCCTGAAACCTCCTCCTCTGTTTTCTTTCCCGGACAGGACAGCTTGTGTTCGAGCCCTCAGCTCACGTCCCTGAAGAGGACATTCTCCTAACCCACAGGACAGATGCTCCTTGGGCAGGGATGCTGCCAAAGCAGACGGCACCCTGCCAGCACCTCCTCACCCTGGTTTTGTGGGGCCACCCTTGGCCGAGAAATGAGTCGTCAGCCCTTTTGGCACCGTCTGATGATGTTTCCCAGTAGGACCGGTGGTTTTTGCTACGTGGATGCCCCCTGTACGCGAGTCGGAGCCAAGATTGCTTCGTGCTCCAGAGCACAGCGAGCACCCTAAGGAGACCCGCAGGGCAGGCGTGCTCGGCCGGGGCGTTTCTGGACCTGGAGCAGCGACATGGGTTCGAATGGTGAAGGTGTCACCTTAGCACTGACAGCCTCTAAATCTGCTCCCCAACCCTCAGCGGGGCATAACCTGCATCCCAGCTGCGCCCATCTCCCCACTGAAACCTCTGCGACGCTCCTGTGAACATGCCATGATCTTTCTTTCCAAAATGAGAGGGAGGAAGCTGCAATCCTCGCAACGCGCGCCTTAACGCTGGAGTCTTCACAGGCAGCTCCGGACACATGGGAAAGGGGTTTCCATTTGCATTTGTTTCACGGGCAAAGCATTGCGTTTGCCTTGCAGTAGAGACATGGGTGGGAAGTGTGCACTCAAGATGAGAACATATTTCGAAGGTGAATGCATGAGGGAAGTCACTCTGAGTTCATTATTGGAAGTACAGAGAAACACACACTTTTTCCAAACAAATATTAGATCAAGATGACGCTTGCGCGCAGCGTACAGATGCACCAGCTGCGGGCAGGAAGAAATGTGTCCCGTAGGATACAGCTGTACAAGTCGGTGCGTTCTGGAGGGTCTCCGCGTTCCCCTAAAGCATCCAGGAGCAGGCAGACCCGGAGGCACCGGTGGGACCGCACAGGGGGACGCCTGGAACTGCACGGAGGCAATTACGCCCTCTACGAACGAGATGCCTGGAGTTGCAGAGACCGGGTTGAACACAAACTAACTTAACGCGGTGGAAAGAAAGGAGAAAGAGGAGATTTGTCCAAATATCCCACAACCCTCCCTTTGCGCCATGCTCCCAGCGAGCAAGCTTCATCCTTCCTACAGGGCTGTTGTCCTTCCCCCAGCAAAAAGACGTCCCTTAGATGCTTCCTTGGGTGAGAAGGCGGCGTTATGGCTCTCGGGACCAGCAGTTGATCCTGTTGCAAAGGTGAATCAGGCCACACGCAATGTTTTCCTACCCTGCTACCACCACCGACCCCTGACTAGCACTGGGTTTTATTTATTTATTTATTTTTCAAACCCATCCTCAGACTATAAAGCTGCCCAGAGTTTCCAATAGGCAACTGCCTGTTAGGACTCCCACCCTCAGTCCAGTTAGTCTTTGTGCTTCTTAAAAAAGGGCTGATTTTTGGTAAGCAACCAGAGGCTTAAAATTCCTAACTCAACCTTATTAGAGGTAAGGAGAAAAATATGCAGGGACATGAAGCAAATTCCTTTCTAATTCCTCGGGAGACCCAATCAATGGAAGACTTCTCTTCTCTGTTTATTTTCTTCCCAGCAGAAGTCCCAGTCTGTCCTCTTCCTCTTCCAAAAAAACGATCGTGCTCCACACCCAGGAGCCGTGACATCAGAGGATATTTTAGGAAGGCAAATTTGTCCCCAACCCAGGTTTGGTCTCATTCCCTTTCCCTCACACAACCCCAGCCCAACCCCACAACTTGCTGCAGAGGAAAGTCAAAGCTGGCTACTGGATGCCAAACCTGGAGGTAAAGTGGGAATTTAAAAAAGAAGGAATTGTCTTTTCCAGTAATTTCCCTCAGAAGAAATAATATGCTTGGCTTGTCTCTATGTTGATACAAGGGTGACTCATTAATCCAACAATGTGAGACTGTTTTAAGGTTAATGGCAGGCATCTAGAACTGGCATTGTGTCAGTTGGCAGCTTCCGCGCTTAGCTAAAAAATGCACTTTTATCGTTGTAATATATCCGGAATGCAGCCATACCTAAAGATTTCATTCTCAGACTCATTTTTTAAGGCTATTCTCAGAGTCCATTTGCTCCTGGCTCCAAGCTTTGCTTGAAAATTACCCTTGCAAACCACACTTGTGCCCACCCTTCACGTCTTTGCGCTATATTAGAGCCTAATCGCACCTCTGCGTATTCTCATTTTACCCAGGTTTGGTCTAACCCGAAACTCTGCGGATGACTACAGACTCGGTCAGCTCACTGCAAGAGTTCAGCACAGGCAGGAGTTTTATAACTCTCTCAACACCCATTCGGCACCATCCCTTAGAGCGTATCTGGGAGCACACTCCAAAACGTCTACTGACTTCCACCTGAGCTGAAAAAAGCTGCTCGCCCTAAAAATTACTAGTTTTTCAAGGAGAACTCCAACAAAAACAACAACCAATGGTGGTATTTCTGCTATGAAAAAAAAAACAAAAAACAACCCAAAAAGAAAAGAGCTAAAATAACTACTTCCACCCTTCCTACATCATAAAACGAAGCGGGGGGGTGGGGAGCAAGAATATTCGCTCCTTACACATCACCTCCGAATTTTCCTTTAACTTTTAAAAGATGTTTGCTTGGTTGGTTACAGCCATCCTGTGGACAAATGCCTACATCCTTACTCACAAACTGCTCAGGCAGAATTCCCAGGGAAAATGGTGGGCCAAGTCTCAAACCGCTTCATCCAGTCCTACCAAAGCAGGGCTCCGCTGGCCAGGGACATGCAGAGAGCTGGAAACTCAGCCCCCTCAAAGACAGTCAGGCTGCCTTAAACTAGAGAGGAGAATGGGAAAAAAAATTTCTTTTTCAGCATCAAAAGCCTCTCCTCCCTTCTAAGAGGGACGCTGGGGACTCTGAAACGCTCTCCCGCAGCACTGCAGACAAGCAGAAGGGTGATGCAAGCTCTGCGGACTGAGCACCAGAGTGGCCATACCAGGACCCAAGACCCATCCAACGCAGGATTTGTTTCCAACAGTGGCTGAGAGCCATGGGAAGAGCATAAAAAACAGAAGCATAAAGTGATACTCCCCCATTATACTCTATCAGCCTCCAGCTTTTTTGCATCACTGAGATGCACCATGCCAGGTACTCTGTCTTTGTAGTTATTAGCCCTTGGCTCATGCTCCTGCCAAGGTCCCTATGGGGCAAGTTCTCTGCTGGGCTTCCAAATCCCATAACCGCGCGTAGCTTCGAGGCACAGCATAACCACGCTTGCAAAAGTGGCCTGATGAGTTTAGTATTAGTCAGGTTAGGCCTCATTAAACATCTGCTTAGCGTTTGTAGGACCATGCCTCAATGCTTAAGGGTTTTTTTTTCCAAAGATAATGATCCTTTTTCCGTCAGATTCCTCGCGACAGCGCAATACATCATTCTAACCGTGCGCAAAGCTCTCAAAATCCAAACCTGCTGCTGCAACTCTTTCAGAAACACGCATAATATTTATCAGTCCTATAATACCAAACTTACACACCTATAAGCAGAACTGACAAGTCCCAGAGGTTCAGGATTAGAAAACACATCTGCTGTTAGGCTTTTGAAAAACTGGCCTCCATTTATTAGATACATGGAAGTTACAAAACGTAAATAAGTCAAATAAGTTATCTGTGCTTTCCATCTTATGAAATCTTCCAGCTTTGTTTGTCTTGAGGAACAAACTGCATCATACTCCTGAACTTGTCATGCTGTAACCTGTTCATCTGCCATAAGCCTTTATTTTCTTTTCCTGTACCTGCACCTATTTTACTGAACCCCCATAAAACAGGTCACACATTAACCGCCCACCTCCACAGTTCTCCACCGATCCACGGCAGCCTGTGGACCCTGTCGCAAACTCCCACCCTTGCAAGAAACGTCTACTGCAGACAGAGCACAACCCTCACTTCCCAAAGTAAAATAATTATGACAAAAAAAATCCAGAGAAAGACATTGGAAAGGGTCTGGAATTGCTGCTTCTCCGAGGGATCACAGTCATCTGAGAAGGGACATCATCCCATGCCCGCTTACCCACACTTTGTGCTCTCCCTTGCAAGGGGATGGTGGTCTCTCTCCACACCACGGAGCCCAAGCAGAAGCTCCAAGGTACCACCAGCATAGCTGGGTCCCTTCCTACAGGATGGCAAAGGTTCACGTGTAGGAGACGGTGCCAAGGAGGCACCAAACTGCGGCAGGAAAGGTTGTGGTTATCGGAGCCTGACACTTACTCCTGGCTGGGCAACGTGCACCCGACCACGTTCCATTCTCGAGATTCCATCATCCTCCCTCCCCCTTTTCTGTGGTTCAATATCTAACATACTGATGCTCAACCAGAACTCCTGGGCATATCTGCAATAAAATCAAGCATTAACAGCTACGCAGCTACTCCAAAGTGGATAATGGCAGCAGAATATCTAAAGGTACAACTGTGTGGGGAAAAATGGGATAATTCCCGTAACACCTCCATCGTATGTTTAATCACGTAAGAGCAGACCATTTACTGCTGCAGTTCACGTGGTGAAGCACGTAGGAACTGTAAGTTACCATGCTCTCCATCAGTAGTCACATTAAAGAAACCACATTAGCAGCCTGCTAATGGTGCCGCATGTTTTCAAATTCCACCACGGTGGGAATCTGTCCATCCTCGGTCCGGCGCGATGGCTACTGTCACTTATTAAACGCATAACCCATTCGGAACGCAACAGCACTGACTTCCATGGGCAGAGACACGCTAAGTTGTGAACACCTCACCTCTCCCTGCTGTCATTTCGCTGCATGCAAAGGGCACTTCGGATTTGCTCTGCTATTAAATTAGGAAGCAATACTGTTCTGCTCCAGAAACCCTTTTAGGCTGCTGCAGCCCCGAGCTTTCGGAGCCGGCGGAGGCAGAGCTAGCTGACGGCAGCAGAGGGCAGTGGTTGATTCACGCCGGCCAATTTGTCCCGCTGTCATGATGAAAACATAGACACATGTTCCAAATAAGTCTCCCCATAAACTACAGACATGTCCAGTCTTAGCTGAAAGGTTAAGCCTGGGAAATCTAAGAGAGCAGGTGAAACTAAAGGAGAGTGCAGACACCGCATCTTGATTCAGGGCAATGATGCAAAAACAAGTAAGCAACAGCGATTATCCACCGCTTCCACCGAGGCAGGGAGATTGCTCCTGGGAGATTTTTCCCTTTTTGTTAAGGTGCCTATCCTGGGGACAGTGCTTCAGTCCAGGCAAAAAACCAAACCAAACCAAAAAACCCCCCAAACCCCACACTCAGCTCCAGTAACAAGACCTTTTTTACATGCTTCGAAAGTGGGGGTTTTTTGAAAACCAGAAACAATTTTCAAGTAAAACATTTTCTGTTTTATTCAAGCATCCTGGCCAGTGACAGCCCTAATCTTTATAATTGCTCTTAATGGATCTTAATTAGGGTAGGAGATCCAGAAACTTCAAACCCACCCGAGCATCTTTCATTCAGAGGGAGGGAATCCAGGCAAAAAGCCTCACCAGCAATCAACTGGTCTGCTCCCCATAAAGCACACCGGCATTTCCCCTTAGCCATCCTCCTCCTCTTGCACATACAAGGCTGAGATTATACAGCCATTTCCCTCTCATTTTATGAACAGCTTTTATTTTTTAATGCAATTTCACCCCAGGCTAGAGAGTCCTTAAGAGGAACAGAAGTAAAAAAGGGACAATTAAAGGCTTTTTAACAGCTCCAAAAGCCAGGCCACCGACTACGCTAATCGCTAACAGCTTTCATTACTACTCCTCTCCTTTCATTCCCTGCACGTGAAGCTGGTGCGCTTAAAGCAGCGAGTTGACCGCGCAAGGGAGAGGGGGGCTGCGGCAGAGCAGCTGCTCTGCCAGGTGTCCCCCACCAGAGCAACGTCTCCAGATCCATCATCATCCTCTTGCTCCTCCGGCCCGGAGGCTCCCGGCCACGTTGCCCGATTCTCGGCAAAGCTCAGACCTCCCACATCCAGCCACCCGGCCACGTGTGGTTTTCCTCCAGCCCCACGTTACCCCCATCCACTCAAGCCCCGACCCGGCCGTCCTCCAGCCCAACGCGTGCTCCTCCGCGTGTCACCCTGACATTTGAAGTTTCGGCTCCTAAGCAGACATCTCAGCCTTGGCCCGTGGCACCCCGCGGACAAAGAACAGCTGTAAAACACTTCAGCCCAGACAACAAACCGTTTTCTAGAATTTAAAAGGTCAGGAACTAAATCCATCTTATTGCACGGTGCACGGCATTTCGCCGCGATGCAAGGGCAGTCCCTTCCACCGCTGGCGTTTCCACGGCGTTACAGGATCGCTTCTGAGCGGGATGCCGCTCTTGAGGGATGCTCGAGACATTTTGGAGGATGTTAACCCAAGTACCACACATCCGACGTTCTCAGAGTTCGTTTCAGTGTGCGCAAAGGCTTTCCCTTTCACAATTTGGCCCCTTTCCCTGCTGGCTGCGTGCCTGTAGCTGGCAGTTCAAGCATCCCAGCAGATCCATAAATAATTCAACAGCTTGCTAAAAAAAGTGATCAATCATGTTTATGGTTCTGAAACATGCAGAAAACGTAGGCAGAGTAAGAGACCCGGAGTACCAGGAATAAGTCAGGAAAAGTCAGAGGGGGATGTCATAAGGCAAAGCATCAGAGAAGCCAGCTGCAACAGGACTGAAGGAGGGAGGGGGGGAACCTTTTGACTTTTAATTAAACCTTCAACAAAATAAAAGAAAAAAAAACCAAAAAACTTTTCCATTTCCAGACAAGAATATTTTAGGGCCCAAAACAGCCATGCGAGAAGTTCCAGCTAGAGTAAGCCTTTTTACACATCTTCCAGTAGCATATGCTTTAAAAATCACACGAGAGGAAAGCATGCATTTCTTTGGCTATTCGTACCTATTTATTTCCCGGCTCTAGGAGCAAAGTATGCCACAGAGACAAATTTCATCCATCCTTATGGCTACTGCTCCTCTGCTGATATGCAAATACCAGCATTCATTCATGCTCTTTTTGAAGTTTATTAGCCCACTTTCCACATTGCTGTTATTTTAGTAACACCATCCGAACCAGAAATCGTAATTCCACATCCTGTACTCTGCAGATATTGGTGTAAAATTAAAAGACTATTTTCTTGTACAGAGATCTCCAAATCTTTCTGGCAGGGAGAATGTCTGACAACCGACTGGGCTCCGGCCCACGCTGCTGAGTGCTGTTTTCTTTTCAGTTTTCTTTTCGTTGGCTGTTGTGCTAGATGTAGTGAAGAGAGACAGATTCTTATTTACGTATCTCACATATATGTAAAAGCAGGGTCTTACGTTAGCAGGAGGAGCATGCCAGCATTCCAGACCCCACTGGTCATGCACACTGGAGAGGTCCTCCCCGACTATTGATAGAATGACACGCTGCCCAGATTTTCTGCAGCATTTTCCCTCTAGAAAGAGGACCGCACCAAAATCCTAGGGTAGAGTCGAACGCTCGTTTTCCTCCTTAATTCAGCGACAAACGCGGGACGTGGAGATGAACTTCGAGCCGAAATAGGCTGCTGCCTTCAGCTGCCCACCCGCCCACAGCCCTCAGCGGCAGGGTTTGGAGAAGGATCATGGGGTCAGGCTTAGGTGCCGTATGCACCTACCTCCAACTTTCTGCAGCCTCCCATCGCTGGATTAAATGACATTAAAGAGGAGGATAAAGGCAACAAAGGACTTTGAAATAGAAAAGATTGCCTTATTTTTAATTGTTGCAAGTGCAGGTATGTTCACAGTGAAGTATCAAATACAGTTTTCAGTGGCTGGAGTAGGAGAATGCCTGCTGCTCTGTTGGGGAGGCTATGTTAGACCTTAAGAAAAAAATCTCCTTGTAATAAAACACAGTATCAAACCTCCTAGCAGAGGTTTTGAATGCTGAAGTACCTAATACAACCCCACCGCTCGCCTACACTGCAAATCAGAGATGGTCCTCAGTCCTTTTCTGTCCTGTCCTCGTGGTACTGCTCTCCTCGTGGCTATGGAGTAAGAGAAGAGCTCCAAAGCAAGACGATGACTGGGAACATTCTGAGTTCCTTATGCAAAACCTCTTCCCTCTGAAGCAAGCAATCCTAATCCAAAGTAAAAATAGCAGGGAAGAGTGCAGCGGCTTGCAAACACCAGGATTTATTTCTTTTCATGGAAGCAGGCAGACAGCTGAGAGGAGCAGGACCAGCACCGTGGACATTTTGGATTACTGGCCCAAGGAAAGAGATGTCCTGATAGATTTCCTAAACATTGCAAAATGCTGAATTACCCTACCGATGCCGCGTGTCCCGTGTAATTCATCTTTCAACGATGCACTCAAATCCAGCTTTTTTTACAAAGTCACGGGCACACGCCTGTTTTCAAAAGCTTTGTAAACACAGTGACGCTTCCAGAAAACCAGCTGGAGGGAACACATCCCTCCCCAGCCCTCCATCCCACTGTGCTCCCCTGGGAGCGGGACACTGCCGTCGCACACCCTGCACTGCCCGCAGGATTCCAGCTCTCCCTGCCTGCTCCGGGGCCAGGGAAGGCAGACTGCTCCTGCCTTTGCTTCCCACCTTCCTTCTTGCATACAGTTTCACTCCATCCCTCCCACGGAGATACAGGTCTTGAGAGGAGTCTTTCAAAGCATAAACTCCTTTTGCCTGGCTGTAAACAGGTAGAAACTGTTCCCCAAAAAACTTCCCATTTTCTTTCCACTCCTTGTTCCACCTTTCTCGCTTGATGCCTGCAACGAGCCTTTCTGATTCAACTCCACCATGCCTCGTGAAGCTCACAGAAGCATGGCCTGCAGCTACGAGCAATAATAGAGACATTTCCTGGTTTAATCACAGATTTGATAAACTGCACAGCGAGAGCCCACTTACAGCCACCGACTGCCCAAGACTCACGGCTTTACACGGGTGCATTGAAAGAAAAGATTTACATGAAGATACAATTGCTTTTTAGTGCAATAGTTTGCCATGTCCTCAAATGTCGCCCTGCAGCCCGCAGGATCCAGCAGCAGGGAACGGCCAGATTTGCATCCGACCAGGAACACGCTGGTGCTCTACAATGGTATTTCATGGGACGCTGGGTCAGCTAAGATCCCAGAGTTCGCTCACAGCCAAAAAAACCAACCAACCAACCTACCTACAGCCATATGCGCAGAGAACCTTAGCCTTTGTCATCAGCACTAGAAAGATAAATACAAAGGCGGCAAACGGAGGAAAAGGAAATTAGATGCCCATTGTGCAGCCCTCTGCGGACTTCATGCATCATCTTCTTTAGGCTCTTCAGACTGAAGGCTTTTGGGGAACTGCTTTACTACCTATGCAGGTTTTCTACATTGCCAGAAAGAGATGTATAGGATTAGAGGAATACTCAGTTCCTTTTGGGCCCAGTCCTACCCATGGAAGGAGAGCTACAGAAGCACACCGACATCTCGGAGCAAGGACCATTATGGTACCCTTGGGGTGAAACCTAAGCCAACATGCTCTTATCCCCACCAAGGAACAGGACTAGCTTATAGGTCTGGCAAAAACAAATGAAAAGAAGAAAAGGAAGGAAGGAGAGGAAAACCAGCTGCGCTGGTGGAGACGCAGTGGCTGCACCCAGTGTCTTGTGCCTGGGAGGTGCGCGTCGGGTGAAGCAACAAAAGCACAGAGCAGGAGATGGTGTCAAACCCATCTGCAATGTGTCTTCCTGGCCGTGAGGAGGGTGCCGGCTGCAAGCCTTTGAGTGAAAAGCTGTTTCCAAGATGTAATTGCCTCTGGCACCTTCTGTGGGACAGATGGACGCTTAGAGGGTGCCTGTAATTCAATTGCCTCTGAAGGATGAAAGAGGCTTTTTTCTTCTTTCAAAAAAAAGAAAAGGAATTAAAAAAAAAAGAAAGAAAAAGAGAGAAAAGCAGAAAAGCATCCAGGTAACAGTTTCCTTTGGGAACAGAGTCCTCCAAAATGTAGGTGGTAGGACAAATACATTTCTGGAGAAGCTATATTGAGAACTTGGCCATGGTGAGCTTCCATCCAAAACATGCCTTATTGCTGTTGGGCTAGGAGGCTAATTGCAAGTCCAAAGAAAAGAAAAAAAAAAACCAACTCAGTGGAACTGAGCTTTAAAGACAGTAACTTCCAAATGCTATTTGGACACTGGCAAGCACATGCTCCATTTCAAACTTGAGGAGAAGAGAAAACAAACATGCCACTACTGGGAACACACTGGAGGTCTTGAGCTGGGATATGGAGAGGAAGCTCCCTCGCCGGCCCACACAAACACACACACAAGCTCACGCCGTTGGATCGTTCGCTCAGAACAGAAGGAAATATTAAGCACTTTTGGAGGTGGACGCTAGCCTCGCGTCTCCAGCGACCTGCCCCGTCACATAAGCCCGCGGCTATGCCAGGGCACAGGAATTGCCGTCCGGGAGAGCCGGCGAGCAGGTCCCCTGCCGAGGAGGAGCTGCAGCACCTCTGCGAGCTGAACATCGTCACCGCGGGGTGAGGTATTTGCATCGTCCTTTGTGCGTCTGCTGCCTCGGTGGTGGCAAGCGTCCAAGAAACATCACGTTTCAGGTACTGCGGAGGGAGCTACGCTTCCCCCTGCCCACAGTATAAATAAGGGATTAGTGATATTTAATATGTTTTACAAACCCACAAAGTGCTCAGAAAAGCCTACCACGACCTGAGATGAGCAGAGTGAAGGAGGAGACTAGTGAATCGGACCTGCTTTCTTTTAGCTTGGTTTGAAAAAAACGAGAAAGTCGGAGAACTTGCAGCAAGCCTGGATTTCTGCAAGGACGCGAGGGACCAGCATTGCCACCATTCCACCCTGAGCAACATCCAGTATGTCTCCTGCTCTGTGCTAACCATCGGCCAGAGGCCGAGCTTTGCAGAAAACCTCTTCCATCCTTCCTGCCACGTCCCACCACCCCGTCCCCCTCTGCAAAGGGCATAACTGGACCATCCGGAGAGCAGCACCCAGCACCCTTTGGCCTCTCCTGAGGGGGGGTTTTGGGTGAAGAACAGTGGGTTGGGGGCTGGACTCAAAGGTGGTATATGGGGCGACAGCTCCCCCAAAGGGTTTACACATCCTTAATCCATCAGCAGGATCTGGTAGGAAGCTGACCGCCTCTGCTGACCGCCTGCATGTAATTAGACCTGTGAGTGCACCTCTGGCAGGTCATTTTATTTCCCTCCTCCTCATATGTTTTTTTATAGCCCCACTGGCAAAGCATTTGACAGCTTCACAACCTTGAATGCATTCAGCTGTAGGAGGGAGGGCAGAGCTGGTGTCTCCATTTCACAGCAGGGGCAGAGGAAAAGGAGGAAAGTCGCTAGGGAAACACGGGCCAAAACAGAAAATGGACTTGGATCCCCCTAAGTCTAAAAAGCCACTCTGCTAAAACAAGGGATAATTTCCTTTACGAAGGCCAGCTACCATCACCAGCAATTAAACACGTCGAGTTCGTTGTTTGGCAAGGCTCTGGCAGAAGAAGCCATGGAAAATACTGCGCAGTGGTGGTATCTCTGTAGCCCATGGTATGCAAGCTGGGGTATGGCTCTCCACATACACACACACCAGCGGTCACCAGCGCCTTGACCCTGTCAACAGTCATTCCTCCCAAGCCCAATTTCGTCTTTGACCGTTCTCAGTGTTTTGGGGTTTCTTTTCCACAAGCGTTGCAACACAACTGATAAGATGGCTGCTGCTTCGCAGGGCTCCCAATGTGGAGCCTTTGTGAAGGCTCCTCGAGCAAATTTGCACCCGTGAACACACACAGGGATATTCCACGATGTCAACAGAGAAAGAAAAGGAAAAGGCACAATTTATGGATGCTTTGCTCCTATAGATGGTCAGTTCCCAGGATATCCTTCAAGGAAAAAAACTTTGTTTACTACTTCTTGACAGTAACAGATGTGAAAATCCAGGGCCTGCCTCTGATAAGCAGACAGGCAACTCATCTGCTGCGAAGGCGATGGGGAGCAAGGTAAAAGAAAGGAGAAGCAGACCCTTGAAAGTCAGCAGCATCTGAGACTTGCTTTTGAGGACAGAAGAGCGTGGGAACCCTGTATCCTTGCCTCTGCCACGCTCCCTGGGCTAGGCAGAGCCCTCCGCGACTTCAATGCAGACCATGAGGGTCTTCACTTGCCCCTTCCACGTAGCTCTGCGTGGAGACACTACCCTTGGCACCTTTGCCCCTACCACGTCTCCAGAGGATGGAGACGATGAGCCATGGCTGTTTTGTCAAATTTGGTCACCTGAAGGTAACATTCCAAATAAAACCAGAGAGCACTTCCAGGGACCTGCCATGCTTATGCAGAGATGGAAAGGGAGGATTTAGGGGTTGGGAGGGCAGCCTAAATGAAGAAACGGTAATTAAACGTTGCTATGCACAGCATGCATGCTCCGAGACATGTGATGGAAAGTGGCAATTTCCTCCTTGCCCACCACCTCCCAGCATCAGCGCCGAGTCCAGCCGCCACGTACAGGATGCTCTTCCCACTCGCCTGCTCAAGGCGAACACAGATCTGAGGCTGTTGTACTAAAATAAAATAAAATGGTAGATGACTGACTGATCCTGCCTATAATACAAATGACTTGCTAGAGACCGGCAAGAGATTTTGTTTCCTGAAAACATTCACAGCCATCCTAGGAAGGGTAATTCCCATTCGTCAACTTGAGTTTTTCCTGGCAGTACCTTCTAATCTCTTGGCACCGGTTTGCAAGTTAAGCAAACAGATGTGTATATTTGCAAATCTAACTCCTGCATGCAAGTCAGGTGTGAGAGCTGATCAAAAGCCCCCTAACAAATGTCAGGACTGCATTCTGATGACAAATTAAGTTTTGATTAATTCTTTTAAGTGATCCATTTCCCCAGAAGATATCAACCATTCCTCAAAAATTTGGGAACAAATTTGTCTAGATTTTGCTCCATCGCATTTTGTTCTCTCCAGAAGAAAAGTCCAAGTTTTCCCTTGGGCAGACTCCTTTTTCTTTTACCTCCAGCACAGCATCATCTGCATATGCCATCACTAAACTGTGCTCTATTAAGTTAGAGGGATCATAACAAATCTAACAATCAGCAGCATAAAGCTGAATTTTATTTTTTTTTTAAATCACCAAGTTTCCCTGAGCGCTCCCACAAACATTTTCTCTTAACCTCATGACAACAGACCCACCTTAAGAACAAACCCTGTGTGCGATATAACGTGTAGTTTCAGTGACTGCCAGGTACCCCGGGAGAACTTTCCACCTTCTCCCACCCAGCGCTGGCCCCGTGGCAGTGACTCTGCTAAACTCGGCCGTGTCCCGATGGATGGGGCGAGGAGGACAGGTCTATCTAGATGCGTGTCCCTGCTGCCGGCCGTGGCAGCAGAGCCCAGCACCGGCTGATTTACGAGATGGACTACCTGGAGCTCCCCACCATGCTCCACCGCCTCCGCTCCCTGAGCCGGCACGGGGCAGCATCGCTCTGCTCATGCACCGATGAGGATACCGGGCTCTGAGTTTTCCTCCCGGCAGCACTTCTGGTACAAGCTACGGGATCAAGAAAACATCAGGTGTGGTTGTTTGGAGGTGCCACATGGACTGGATGGGACGTAGCGCTCCGTAACGTCCTCCCCTCCGACACCACCCAGGATTAGGGACACGCCACAGCGTGTACACGAAACCCCTCTCCTCGCCGGCTTGACTATTTTTTCTCCTCTTACAACCCAGCCAAGCGCAGCTCTCTGTGGCGGGGAGGAGGGTGTTGTGTAAAGCCCACAGCCTCAGGGGAGCCTGCGAATTCCCTATCAGCAGCCAAGTCCTTCGGACAAGCTTCTCTGCACGCAAAGCTGCTGGGACAACGGAGGGCGTTTGTCAGCAGGATTTCCCTCCCTTGTAATTTAAGCAGGCGGGTGCTTAACGAGGCTACAGCCTGCCTTCTTACAGCAAAAATCCCGTCATAACTCTCTAACAACTGGCCAACTTGTTAACACCCAGGTACACAGGGGCTATGCGAGCAGTCACATATTCAGGCACTACAAATTAGACTAAAAAAAAACCCAGAAGAGACAAGCAAAGAGTTTGGGAGAGCAGGGGGTGAGCTGCTGCCAGTCCTGCGGTTTCCCATCGCCCCAGTCCTCCCTCCCGAGCCCATCGGCAGCGTGAAACAGGAGCCAGATAGCGTGCCTGGAAGGAGGATCCTCTTGTCCTCCCGCTCCGAGAAGCGATGCTTTAAAGTAAGCGCCAAGTAGGCTGCAAACCTGCCCGGGCAGCTGAAGAGCCCTCGGGCAGAGCTCCTCGTTTCCAGCTGTCACCATCAGCTACAGTTCACCACTGCTGGTGCAGTCCTGGGTCAGGGGTTCAGACTCGTAGGTTCGGTGGCAATTCTGGCAGGAGATGCCTTAATTTGTCCACAGGTTTTTTTTTTCAGTAGGTAGCCGGGGGGGTGTACCGTGTTTGGATCTGCGCCGTGCAAATGTTGCCTTGTTGCAAAAACAACGAGCTCAGAAATGGCTCCTTGATCCCACAGCTTGATGGCCTTTGTCTCCAGGCTATGGAAACCTCTCCAGGACTTCAAAAATATTTGGAAGGGATAACCCTCCAAGACATAGCTTTTGGAGTGTGTGTAAAACGCTAGGCCTGTACCTTCTACCCATAATCCAAACAAACAGCTGTTTTACCCAAGATACTTTCTTTCGTCACTTAAAGAAATCACTAAAAATAAAATTAAAAAAAAAAAATATCCGTTAATCAGTGATTTTGCATCGCCTGATCTGTGAAGCAGCAAAGTGCCCAACACTTTGGACCTCAATTTATCTTTCCACTTTATTCAGAACCATTAAGGGGAAACTGGATGGTACAAAACTTGGATCTAAAAAGCAACAGGACCACTTCAGAAACACCAACAAATGGTAATTTCCCTTCTCCTCTGAAGGTTCACATCCTCTCCAGATCCATCTCATGGAGGCTTCAGAGCAGCAGCAATGAAAAAATGAAAGAGCAAGACAAGGCTATATTTCAAACATACTTATCTACCATTGAACAAATCCGGATGCCTGTGAGAAGATACAAGTTTTTGCCTGAATGGAGACTTCAGGATTTGGCCAAAGTTGCTTTTTTGAGAATACCAGAGGAACTGAGTCTTTAGGAAAGCTGAGCAGTTCCCCCCTTAAATCAGTTATCACTGGAATCCAGAAACAGCTGAGACATACAAGTCTAGTCACAACTGACATCCCAATGACTCAACACTCAATTAAAAAAAAAAAAAAGCCAGCTAAGTTTTACCAGGCCAGGTGATAGAAATAGTTAACTTAAAAGAGAAAAAACAACAAAAAAAATCTTCTGATCAGCTACAAGCCTGTGTAGGCAGCATTGTACATCCTAACACCAGAAAGGAAGGTAAGGTTGGAAAAATGAATCTAGAAGGCCCAGAGACCAAATGTATTTATAGGATAAACTTATGCCTTGCTGATAGGGGAGGAATGCACTCATAGTCACCATATTTTTATAGGCAGAGACTCATCTAGAGTAGAATCAAAGGAACCTACACAGAGAGATAATTTTCCTTCCCTTTACTATTATTTAGAATACTGGAAAACAGATAACAATACTTAACTGCTAGCATATAGAAGAACGACAGCAGTTTTATAGCGTTTTTGCCAGTGCTGTTACAGCCTAGAAACATTTCTCTACTAAAAAGACCAGGGGAGCCATCAAACATTTAGTGCGGGATCCATTTCAAAGGCAGCAGCACCCCTGGAAGGACCAGCATGTGGAAGATCTCCTGTAACATTCAAATGACTCTTGCCTTTCTTCTGAAAGATACGGAGAATCAGCGGTGACCACCGAACCATCACTGGTTGAAGATACACCAGCTCCGTTGATGCCCAACACCAGCGGGTACAGACCTGAGGGTGCATTTAAAGCTGTCATCTGCTGTCAGCCAGGACAGGAGCACCCCAGAAACCCAACCTGGGGTCTCAGCTCTATCGTGTGCTTTCCACGTGCCAGGGGAAGTCAGAAAAGCATTTCAATTCAGCAAGGGGTTTTTGAAAACCCATTAGTTGTCTGGCTGCACTTCCAAGGGCCTTCTGAAACTGGTGCACCGGCTCCTCTGTGCTTCATCCCCCAGGAACGGGGGAAACGTGCGCCCCGGCAAAGGAAGGAAGGACACGCCACTGGAAACGGCTCTAAAACCTCTGACAATACTCAGATACTGCCAAAACAGAGCCACTTCCATCACTCATGGCCGGTGAGAGCCGGGAGTGCCGTCGCCTCTCCCTGGCTCCGCTCCGTTCCGAGACGAGCTGCTTCCCTCCGCCTGCTCCCTTCCACGGTGTCTGCCGCCTTATTCGGACTGCGATCGCTCTCGTCCTCCACGCAGAGAGGCCCCGAGGTGCCGCCGACACGTACAAAGTGGATGAGAGCGATGCCGTGGTCAGAGCCCAGGAACAGCCGAATTACGAGCCGAGAGCCCTCGACACAGGACTGCAATAGCATCAGGTACCAGAGCGTTTGCAATACAGGAGGACCCTTGGCATTCATCGTATGCCCTACAGATACTTATAGCTATGTAATCACCCAGACTTTCAGTGAGGGCAGGGCAGAGGTCCACAAGGCATTTTTCCAAGCGGTTATGCTGTTTGGATGGGAGGCAATCAGAAATCCCCCAGAGATTTGGCAAGAATGCTCACAGGGCTCCTAAGATTTATTGCATGCACGCAACGCAACCGAGATGCTTAAAACGAAACATTCTTTGTGTGATTATCCAAAGAAAGTCAAAAGGAGAATATTAATTACAGGAAGAGGCTATGTTCTGCTTTTATTCCAGTAAAAGTGAAATCTAGGCAACTGATTTACTTCATTTTTCCTTTATTCTTTGGAAGCACAAATAACACACAGTTCGGCTGGATGTGAACTGCAGCCTCTGAACACTCCCAAAGATGAAGGCGAGGACCGACTCTTTGGTCACATCTGCCCTGATGCTCTGCGTTAGCACCAGCTGCTAAAACTTCACTTCGCCTGCTCCGAGCACGGGACCGTGCCTGTGGCGTGGTTCAGAGGGACATCTCATGGAAGCTACCAGGAGAGATAAAATGTCCCCATCTGATGGGGACAGAGAGCAGTGCAGAGCTGAGCACTCAGCCCGGGACACGAGAATACTTTCTACCAGGGCTCTGCTGCCTGCAAACAGCCTCCGATCCCTTCCATCCATGCCCAGGGTTGCAATCCCAACCCAGTCCTTGCCTACCGCAGGGTGAGGATAAATTCACCCCTATGATGAACACTCATACTCTCCTCCCTACCCCAGGCTGTCCTTCCAAAGCCAACGGCATCTCTGCATCCCTACTTTCTGCAACAGATGCTCAGCAGAGTTGACACGGGGCTCACCTTGAGCTGTGCTAACGGAGGAGCAGCCAGTGTCCTGCGCAGGACAGCTGAGCCTTCTAGCAGCCAGGACGGTGAGTTTTAGAGCCCAAATTCTTAATCTTTGCTTTACAACACCACTCAATTACCAGCAGCACAAAAATAGTCCAGTCCTCCTTGACAGGAGCTGGTGGTGCCTCTGCTCCCATTGGAGAAGAGCCTCTGCTCAGCGCTTGCCCCTTTCAAAGCATCCTCACCAGACACTCCTCCTCCTCCTCACAGGTGGGAAAGTCTTTTAAAATCTGTCTGCTAGAAACCTCTGGGCTGATTCTCAGCATTCGTGCATAACTTTGCGATGGGGCCAGTTGCTTTTTTTAAGGTGTTTTAAGGGCTGTGTGCTCTGTCACACCCTGCCATCACGCGCAATGTGGCACCTCGCTCAGCTCGTACTGGAGGACCACGGGGAAAGCAGATATGCCAGGCTGCACTAGGAAGCCATTCAGATGCAGACCCCCTCATCAGATCCCAAAATTTAGCTGCTTCTGGCCACCACAGCAAACTCCCAGAAGCGGGAACACCAGGACTTGCAATTTCCAACCCGTGCCAGATCCATCCCATAGGGTCTCTTAGCATAAGCAGCCTAAAATGTTGCAAGAAGCTATGGAAGAGGTGATGACTTTGCCAGGAGAACAAGTACGTCCTGGCTGCTGCTGCCTGTGGCTGTCTAGCCAGCATCTCCTCCCAGGCCTTACTGCCTCACCCCATGCAGTTCAAATTCCTTTAAAGGTCTTGACTACTGAGCCAGTTTTCTGATGTGCTGCGAACCTCCACCACCACCAAGTCAGGAAGAACCACAAACGGGTCATACCTTAAAAACCCAAACCAGACTCGCTCCTAAAGCATTCCTCCAGCACGAGCATGGATTATCCTCAGACAGAAGCAACAGGACAGAGAGGTGGTGAGAAAAACAGGTAACGTGACAAAAGTAACGTGACTTGCAGTGAACAGGGTCACGAGCAGACTCAGGAATTACTTTCCCATGTCCATTTGCTGGGTGACTCCTTGTGCTCTTCGCCAGCAAACGACAAAGCACGCATGCAGACGAAGGAGATCTGAAGAAAGCAGCAACAGCTTGTTTGTGCTTCTGCTCGACTGCAGCTGGATGTTGCTCAGAGGCACAATTGATGGGGACTTGATTTATTTATTGGATGATGTACGCGATTCAAAAATATGGCACTGAACCCAGAGTTCTGCAGAGTCTGTTTAAAGGCAAACATAAATCAAAAAGCACTGCCGAAAACCCAAGATCCACGCGAGCTCTCACTGCGCACCACCTCCACCTGTTGTTACCTTTTCATTTGCCCCAAAACTCATCAAGATCTGCCATCGTCCTGCTTTGCAAACCGCTCCTGCCTCGAGCCGCTGCTGGGGGGCTCAGCCCCACACGTCCATTCCCACGTGCGGGTGGACTCCACCCCCTGCAGCACTTGCACAACCCCACGTTCACACAACGTGACGTATGAAACTCAGCCTGACTCACCCCCACAGCAACAGCAAACATCAAGGAAAAAGGTAACTGATACGCTAAATCATCTCCCCCCCCCCCCCCCCCCCCCCAAGGATAATTTCCCACATTGGCTTTTGGCTCCTGCACACAGTGCAGGAGTGGTGGGTTCTGCTTAGGCTCATCCCATCGGCTGCCTTAGACCAGGGGAAGAAAAAGCCACTTCAGAGGCTTTACTGCTGATGTCTATTTATACTTTACATCAACAAATCTCTTCATTTTTAATAACATTGTCATCTCACCTATGTAAAGTATGTATTAAAATTAAAACCCATAAAGTTTGGGTCTGTCACTGTAGGTTAAGTAAACATCGCTTCAATTTACCGTTAGTCCTATAGCAAATGCTCAAATTGTTCACATTATTCAGCCAACCCATTTTTTATTAAAAAAAAAAAAAAAAAAAAAAAGAGAGAACCTATAGCAGAATAATAGAATTCATGCTCAGAATATGCGACTATGCCGTAAGCTTTCCTCACTCACAAGGGATGACACAGAAAATCGCATGCCTCTCCTAACAAATCCGTGCCACAGAATTACAAGCAACCTGGACAGAAGATGTCACCTGCTGCAGCAGGTCTTTCACCTGGAGAGGGGTGTCTTGCTTCTGGATACCTGCCAGTTTGTTGCCAAGAAATATAAGCAACCCAGAGCCCAAAACTAAGTTTGTCCTAGCTGGCTGGAAGATAAAATCCTACAAAACAACCATACAACTGGATTGGGGTCTGAAGCAGGTGAAGGATGCGCTAGAAGATACGGTTCTCTTTTCCCCCTCAGCTACCCAAACCGATCATCCCCTGATGTTTTTGCTGGCTACACAAGGTTATTAAGAAGAACAGGCACATGAGAGGACCTTGCCACACCGCCACAGGCACTCACCTGTATAATTTAGAATTCTGAAACAACCATCGCATTAGCGATGACGATCTGGGGACAGGATTATGGCAGCATTACATGGAAATGGCAGCAGGAAGTTTAGAAGATTAAACACCTTTTAAGTGCAATACACACATACAAGCAGAAGCCTTTCCAAGGGAAAACACTACTTCCAACTTCTTACCTACGATGAAGGGGAGAGTCCCTCTCCTCCTGCCAAGGCTGAAATTTAAGACTAATCATGGATTAAGCTACAGAAAGAAATTCTTTGTCTCTGCGATGTTTAAATCTGTGTGAACCTACAGCGCTTCCATGATGGCATAAAAGCAAGCCCCGTCCATCATTTTCTTCCAGAGAAAGCCCAAAGCAGCAAGTCAAGTCTTGCTCCCCATAAACATGCTGGAAACATAATAAATATTATTAAATTCCATTAGACACTACGAACTTGAAAGCCTTGTCTGGGGGAGGGGATAATTTCTGACATAGGGATGATTGATTACCGGTAGAGTTAGGAATGCGATGCTTGCTTAATAGAAGTAAACCACAGGTATTTAAGTCTTCCTCACCAGAAAACTGCAACATATATGGCTCTGTCTCGGTGCGATAACTGTGGTGGCAATGAGCTACTGAACACGGGCTCCTCAGTGGTAAGGTAATAAGTAGGTCCTGACCTGCACTGCTCACAGCTAAGTACACATCACGGCAACATGACAGATGAGCCCTGGCAATTGTACATCTCCAAAAAGTGGAGCGGAAAAAAACGCGCACAAAACCGCACCCATGCCTAATGCCTGCATCCTCAGGCAGAGATCACTGGAAAAGCTCCACAGACAGCAAAGAGAACATCAAGACCGGAGCGCCAAGTTATGCCCAAGAAGGGGGTGGTGGGAGATGGCGATCCCTGCCGTTCCCAGCGTCGTGGCACAGAGCTTGCTCTGCATCCTTTGCTACGTGTTGTTCTTATCTTGCTCCTTCTTGGCTGGTTCTCCCCGACAGCAGTGCTGAAAGCACAAATCCCTCTCTGAGGATGAAGCTGGTGAAGTTCCATAACTGAACATGACACCAGGACTCCCACGCGCTCTCCGGAGGCCAGTCGAGCCCAGCCCTTCCAGCCCGGCCACTTCCATCCACCGCTTCCACGAGTCTAAGGTTTCTAAGAACTGGCCCCAGATGCTTGGAAGCTCAGGATGCAGCTAAAACAGCTCGTGTGGCCTTTAGCCTGGAAGGGCCGAGGAGGACAGGAGAAACCAAGCTAGGGTCATTGAACGTCAAGCCCGTGAGCCTCCCACTTCAGCTGAGCTTGGGGAACGCAGCTGCAGGGAAGGTACACGGGGGTTAACGCCTCTTCCCGGCTCCGCAAGGAAGCTCTGGGAAGGGAGATAGAAACGTGGAAAGCCTGGTGGCGTGGGCTTCGAAAGCCAGCTCCTGCGGCCAGAGGTTAGAGCCAGGGACAAAGTCGCTAACTAAGGTCCTGTTTTCTACGCGGCCAAGGATCTGCTGTGCACCCTTAGTCAACAAAGTGCTCTGTCTCATCTGAGGAACAGAGATAACAAAGATGAAAGACGCTGCATGCATGCAAGGAACAAATTATTAGCTTGGCTCATGAGTTGGCAGGAAGAAACACAAGTCCTACCCTGGGCAGGGCAGAGGTAGACGCGTATATAGCTTGCTCCGGGTATTTTTTTTGGTCTGTAATCGGACTCTGCTGTCGTTAATACCGTACGTCCAATCTGAGGCTTTCCTGATGTTTGGAGCCCAGCCACAGCCTCCTTGTTGTGTACACAAGGTTTTCCCTGCTGTTCTCAATGGCTCAGCAAATTGAGCTGCCTGTCCTGGCAGCATATTTTTCTCTGGGGAAAGAGATTCATCTGGTATTAAATTGCAAACTAAAAACCTAGTCGTATTTGTAGGTTTGGCTGTCGGGACACTAAATGGAGGCTGCTGCAAAGGCTTCTGGAGAGATGTTTGCAGAGAAAAAGAGAAAGGATAAGGTGTTGAATCAAGCAAGAGCACATTACGCAAGAGCCAGGTGGAGATGAGGTGCAAACCACATACTCGTGACCTGCCTTTACATCAGTATTAATCATCAGGTCTCCAACAGAGAGCACAGCAGGCGTTATCTAAGGTAGCTACATCGGGAGCTTTCTGCTTTCGCTGGACTACAACTGACCAAACATGGGTACATGCCATTGCTCCTGCCCCCAAGGTGGGTGACACATTTCACCATTTCAGAGTACAGAGCTCACTCGCAAACACAGAAGATATCCACGTTCATCAACAGTGTCTTTGCCTACATCAATAAATCCATTCCCACGCAAACACCTGAGGAGAAAAGGGCAAAATATTGTTGGAACTAAAATGCCTCTTAAAAACACACATGAACGATCCCTGCTGCAGTATATCCCCAGCAGCTCCATCACATGGACCTTTGGAATAATTTTTCCCTTGGTCCAGCAGGATAAGCTCCTCCAAGAGCCCCGTTGCCCTTTGCAATTAGGTAGTAGTTAGGGATGGAGCTTCCCCAAACACAAGTCAGCCTAGCTATTTCTATTCTTTTAATGGGCACCAGAAAATCAACTGGGTGAAGAGATTCGAGAGACAAACACCTCTCAAGTATCCTAAACTGTGGCACATTTATCATCACAGATAAATTAACCAAAGTTAAAGGCACTGTGAAAGCCACATAGAGCTTTGTGGAAGATCTGAACATCTCCAGTGCAGGAACACGAAAAAGCAAAAGGTAGAGACAGAAAAATTAACTGACCCAGAAAGAGAGGTTTTTTCTGGGTTCTCTTCCAGGAAGACGACTAGGGACACACATACACAATTTTTTTCCAAATTAATATATCTAGACTTTGATTAAACTAATCCCAGGTAATCACAGCATTTCAGCTACCGTCTCTCTCGGAAAGTGCAGCAATCTTTTTTTCTAGCTTTCCTCCACTGGCCCAGGAGCAGGTTGCGTTAGCTTGTCCTGGGCTACATCAGTGAAGGCTAAAAATAATTCTCCTTAAAGGAAATCCAAACACTGCAATCTCCTCTTTCACTCACTACCTAATTAATAGTTTCCAGGTCACCCTGGCTTTCTGAGAACATCTGTTTGTTTTCACTACATTCAAGGAAAGTCAAAGCGGGCCTGAAAGGGGAGTATGAACGCGCATTTAATGTTTGCATAGTCTCCCTTCTACAGACGTATCCGGATGTTGGGGCATTTGAGTAAAAAAGTGCATCCACAAAGGCAGATTCATGACTACAAATCTACAGCATATGCGTCCGTGGTTCAGAGACAGCCATCTATCTCCGCAGTCACTAGGAACAGGGAGATTACCCGCAGGTGTTTTTAGGAGTATTTGTTCAGAAATAATGAAATAAATGCAATTATGTAAAAAGACACCAATGAGTTACTTTAAAGCCTTTGGTGGCATTGCACGAGGAATTTGCACTCAGGTACGTTTTTAGCATTTGGTTTCTGCACGTGGGTGAGACTTGAGTCAGCACATACGTGCACAGGAAAGGTCCTTTCTTTTTGTTAAGTGAGGTTTGCACGTACCCAGTCCTCGCATGTATGGCAGGACAGGGCCCGTTCATCTTGCTTTGTATGGACTTGACAAGAGGCAGAACACCGGATGGCTCCAAATTTGCCACGCAGGCTGGTGGCATCGCTTCTACGCGTTAACATTGCCGTGACACAGCACCCCAACCTCCCTCTGCTCCCAACCTGCATAAAACAACATGCAAAGCTAGGAAATACAACCGCAGCAAGAGTATTGGAGGTACGTGGCAAGAAAGAGACACCAGAACAGGACAACGGATGTGCTGTTAATAAAGATGGAAAATCATGGACAAACTGCTCCAGACGGCAAAGGCTGGAGAAGCAAGTTGGACTCAACAGCACAAGGATGAGCAGAAGGAAGCACAGGGAGATACAGCCCCCAAAGGGACTTTCTAAATGGCAAGCAACGGGTAATAAAATGAATGGTGGCAGGGAAAGAGCTAGAAGATGGAGAAGATATGAGTGTTCTGGCTTTCCATACATCCAGGGACAGAACCTGGCACCAGGAGCTCCCCCGGAGTCTGTCAGCACCTTCAACCCAGTCATCACTTCACAGCACAGCCCTGATGCAACTCCCTAGCTGTAACACAAACAACACGGCTCTGCGGCTCAGATCCCAGCTCATCCCCAACCGTGGCCAAGGATGTGCATTCCTGCGCGCTGTGTGCCAGAAGGCAGCGCGCTGGCTGGGTTGGGAGGCGCTGACAGAAATTAAGCAACCACTCATTATTCTTCGTTGTCAGAGCACTGTTCCACCCAAGAACACCAAGTCCTTGGGTGACAGGCACTGGAGGGACCTTTAGTAGCTTCTCAAGTGACATCAGCTCTGCAAGCGCTCGCAGACAAGCAGAAATGACAGAGCTTTGTGTGCCCCATCACACCTTGCACCCGCACTCTCTGAGAAGGATGGGTTTGCTCGCGTTCTCTCTGCGTCGGGGTAAAGCTCGCATCGCAGTTCAGTCCGTTACTGGCACCCACTTGGGCCACGTCATTCCCTCCTCCCTGCAGAAACTTCTTCGAGCAACAGGAGCAAACAGACAAAACCAAGACACAAAGCCAACCGTGCAGCTTTGCTGTTTCTCCAGAGCCGCTGACCTCTGCTTCTAAGGCAACACATGGGCCACCCCATCCTTCCCCGTCCCACAGTTTCCCCTGCACTGCGATGGCGGGGGAGTTGCAAGAATAGACCTGGGGTTGCAAGAATAATCCTGCTTAAGATCCACGGTCCTGGGATGTGATATTGCAAGGGGTAGGTGCACCTCAGAGTAATTAGCAGGGCACCCTCCACAGGGCTGAACGTTAGTTTTAACATCATTCTCTTTTTACTTTATTAAGTAGACAGCACAACCGAGACTTGTATTTAACCTCTTTTACTACGCTTTAACATCACCCCCGAGACACCCCAGTGCCTGGCTCTGATTTTTCTGCCCTGCTGCTCGAGATGTGGAAAACAAGCACGGTATCACACAGAGCAATGTCCCTGGCATTTCAAGAACTCCGTTTCAAGAGAAGCTCTATTTAAAAGCCAAACCCAACGTGCCATTCTGTTTACCACGGGCAGATGGAATAACACGCGGTGCCCGGAGCTGCCCAGGCTGTGGGACAGCACACGTGGTGGATGCGCGGAGGCAGGCTTCTACGATGGGTGCTGTGAACTGCAGTGCAACTTGGACGCTAGTTAGCTACAGGGCCATTTACTTGGCCGTGCTCATTTTCCACAGATTCTCTCAAGTCTTGGATAGTAGCATTAATCAACAATGCAGCAACCCACCAAAATCATGAAACCTTCATTTAACAGTTTTCCCTAGCACTGGTGAGACCACAGCTGAGCCTTATGCTTTCAATTCCAGACCAGCACATAGAATCAGGATCAGTGTCATGGAGCAAGAGCCCTTGCGTCCTAACCACGCTGCCCAAACCACAGCAGGGATCCTCTTCAACCACAAGAAATGCTTTATCTTGGAAAACAAGGAAATCTTGTGGATGCACTCAAACAGCTTAAACTGTTGTCCTAAAGCGCAGTGAGTTGTACGGTTCACAAAAGCACATCCTGACCTTAATATACTCGCTGCTGGCTTGCACCGCAGTTAATTGAGATCTGAATCTGCACTTCTTGCATTTTAAGAGCATCTAACCTGTGTACATTCAAGTCAAGAGCAAAGCGACCGTGGACCTCAATTAGCAAAGGATGGGGTCTTCTCTGGGGGCAACCGCTCTTGAGAACAAGCTCAAGGGAACGAGCATCCGGGAAGTGCCACTTGCCAAGATCAAAGCATTAATTAAATACTAATTCATTCTCATGATGAGAAACTATGTCTGAGAAAGCACCCATGATGTGGAGATTGGCACTGCGGCTCACAATCAGGCAAATAATGCAATGAGATTCACTGGCTCATTCAAGGGGTGGAAGAAGGTTATAATTCCATTAGGAGTAAAAAGCTTTTGATTTGTTTTCCCCCTTCAGCAAAGGAAAACCAAAAATAATCCTTTAAGTTCAGGTCAACCAAAACGCATGACCAATCCCTTCGTTTTGGTTTGGTAGTCTGGATAATTTTTCCCTTTTGGAAAAAGGATTACAATGCAGGCAAGTTATGAAACGAAATGTTACTCCGAAATGGAAGTACATGAATATTTAGTTCCCAAAATGTTGAAACAAAACATAGCTGCCCTTTACAAAAAGATCAGCTACTAGTGCCAGTTCAGTAAATAGTTTCAGTCAACCCCAAAATTGCATTTCTCGGCAAATAAACTATTCATCCTGAAAAAGGTTGCCCAGATCTATGCAGACTCCAAAAACAAAGCGCTCCACTATTTGAGCTCGGAGCAAATCTCCATCACCGCAACCATGCTAACGACTTGGATCCTCTCCGAGCGTTCCCAAGCCATTACGTGGAAACATTTTTAAGAACTTTTATCAAAGTGATTTGTTGGTGCTAAGTTTTGTTCTTAGGAGAAAAACAAGGGAAGTAATGGCATTTTGCTCCTTTATTCAGGAAAAAAAAGGGGGTGGGAGATGGGAATTTTGCCAGGCACCCATACCAGGCACTTAAACAGGTTAAATGATCCATGTAAGCAGAGATACCTGTTCTGAAAATGCATGACCCCATTACCTGGCTGTTAATATTTCTGTATTGTCCTCTGCTTTGCCAGCCCATTTTGTGGGCTTTCGCAGTGGAAAGAATTGAGGGATTTTTATAGTGGTGGCTTCACAGAAACGAGCCCCAGTAGATGCTAATGGCAGAACTGTAGTCCCACTTGGGTTTGGTTTATTATGGGTTTTTTATCCGACAGAAAAATCCTTTCATCTTCTGGGAAAACAGCAAATGGCCTCTAATAAAAGAGCAAACCCATGACCCTGCCAATTAAAATCCTCCAAACCAGGCATCTCAGCTCCCTGCAAGTCGAGACCTTTCCTCTGTTCCCAGCACCACTTCTGCTCCAGCAGAGTCCAAGAAGAGAGGAACCAGCACCCAAAATTCACTCACTATGTAGCAAAATAAACACAGGCATCCATACCTGGCAAAGACCTGCTTCTACGTGAAGGCAGATCTCAAGAGATGACACATGTAGACATCAGCAATACAAGAAAATCATCTTGATGCTTCATGAGGAATAACAACTAAAAATTAAAGGCAGCAGAAGCACAACTAAGTTCGTGCCACCCGAAGATAGACTTGACCTGCGCAGATCCAGCAAGGTTTTTTTATGAAATACAGCCCAGAAGAAACACAAGAAACAGAATACTCACCCAAAACCCCTAAGGTTTGAAAAACCTATGATTAAACAGGAGCTGAAAAAGTTTATACCTGAGGCTTAGGTCTTCTGTCTATCAAGGAAACTAGACTAAATATTACTGTTCCAAATAGGAAAATCTGCACAGTGAAACTTAAATCACATATACAGCCAGCTCATGACTGAAGCAGCAAGAACCACTCTCTATTTGAACAACCATACAAATCTTCCATTTAACCTAGTTCAGTCATCTGAGCTAAATCATTTGTGTACATCTCTGTAGAGAGAGGACTGAAAGATAGCAGAAGATAAGACTTCTATTTTGTCAGTGCCCCAGACCTCCAGTGAAAAGTTCTCAAGAGCCTAATGCTGCTGTTTGCTTTACAAAAAAATGTCTTGTCCCTAAGGAGGGATCCCCACGCTGCACTGCCCAAGCTGTTTAGACCTCCTCTGTATCCTTTTTTCTTCCCCTTCCCCCCCCCCAAGACTTTCCTACTCTTCATCACTAGCATCAACTTTCCCAACAAACTAAGAGGACTGAGGTTGGAACAAAAATAGCCATCATTTGACATCACATTCCCCAACAATGTGTCTTGGTAATCAGGACAAATCCAGTCTCAGCTCCTGGCAAAGCTCCTCTTGGAAGAAGATGACCTCTCAGACTAGGTCAGCATGAGATGGGAGTTCACTTGCTCCTCAAAACAAAAATGTAAAAAAAAAAAAAAAAAAATACCCAGGGTCTTATTCTGTTCACATTTACAACTGGCTCCACGCTGGGGAAATCCAGCTGATTTCCTTGGAGTTGCTCACGGTTTACATCACCACGAGCACGAGAAGAGTCGGGCCATTCACTGTGCGTGCTTCACAGCACTGGCTCGAGGCCATAATGATCTGATCTCAATCTACATTTTCATTAAGCTTGTGGGTGGTTCAGAGAGAGGGTTTTATTGGGCTCAGAGACAATAGGGTGCAGCTGTGAAGTTTGCATCCGGATCTGAACTTGCAAAGAGTTCAAATCCAGGGTTTTGGGTCAGATCCATCTCAAGCATTAATTTTCTAGATATCAAAATACCACCCTTGGGACTTGCAAAAGCAAGGCCAATTCTGGCGTACAACAGTGTAACAGCATTGCCCTCCATGGAGTCTGTCCTGATTTACACTAGAGAGAAATCAAAATTCATGCCAGGGCAGCAGGGAAGTTGTGCTTTACGTTCATTGCCATGATTCCAGTGGACACGATAACATCTGCTTGCTCCAAACCAGGAAAATATCCTAATGTGCTTCCCATCCATTGGTTATTATTGCCAGAAGAACTCTTAAGTGCATTTTGAGCTACTATTTTTGTTTTGGGAAGATATGCACAACTCCTCTGCTTTCACATCCAAATGGTCTTTTTCATCCTCCTCCCCTTCTCCCTGGCAGCTGCTTGTGCTGCATCTGCGCCGGTTGTGTGAACCGTGCGAGCGGTGTGTTTTTATAGCTGGGAACTGGCAGTCGGTGTCCCGGTACCCGCTGTGCTCTGGCTGCTGCTTCGCTGCAGCTCTGCGCGGGTTTAACCAACGCTTCTCAGGACTCCCATCATTTCATGCTCTGCGGAGGTTCGTGCTTTCGGGGAGGGCATTGCAAAAGCTTCAGAGTCAGGGATTGAAAAAGAAGAAGTGAGGAAATGCAACCTCAAGCTTAGATACAACTTAGCATCGAGCCTGTCCTGGCCAAACTAAATGGCGTAGGAGCTGGGGATAGCTTTCCAGCGACACCCCACGGCGAGGCCACGGGGGTAACCAAAGCCCAGGAAAGCTCGTAAGGACCATGGGAGCTTTGATCCAACTCCCAAAGCGATCGAGATCGGCAGCACCATGAGCCTTGGGATTCAAAGGAGAGGGAGTTACTGCAGGAACAAGCCCAAGGCTGCTCTGCAACAACTGCCTGTGCTCGCACCGTCAGCCCTTTGTGAAAGGGAAGTAAATGGAACAAGCATTAAAAGAGGTTTAAGCGGCTCCAGACTTCTCATGTTTGCCATGAGCAAAGCTGGACAGTCACCAACAAGCAAGTGATGGACAGTAACTGGTCGCCCTTGCCAGACCAGACTTTCAAAGGCTTTAGGCACAGTAAGATGCAGGGCAGCTCCTAGCAACCAACCCAGCAGATTTTTCCGGGACTCAGACGCTTACCCCAATAATTTTTATTTTTTTTTTTAAAAATCATGGTAGGTGCACATCAGCATCTCCAAATACTAAGAATGCTTTTGAAAATCAGTGATGTGACAACATTCAAACCTCTAATTTACCTCTGTCGGAGAAGTATGTCAGACATCCCTGATTCTCTCCATTCACAAAGCTTTTGCAAGTCTGCGGCAGCGGGTGCAACGCCGTGCTCTGCTTCCCATTCTGCCACCTTCCCGGGGGGAGCCAGGCATCACCCGTGGGCCATCGGCTCCTTTGGGAAAGGACTCCCCAGGTCACAAACCTGTGTCACTTAAGAGAACTTCAGTATTTGCTAACTGAAAAGTTTATTTTTAAATGAAAGACTGCCGCCTCCTCCTCTTAATATAACATCTCAAAAAATTGTCTGCTTCAGATTCAGACCCTTTGAGAATCTGAAACCCTGATAACTCAGAGCATTCGGGTTTGGGCTTCTGAAAAGCCAAACGTTGAAAGAAAAAGCTCAGATTAGAAACCTGCCAGTTGGTCAGTATTTGAGACAGAGCTATGAAAAGCAGTTGCAAAATCTCCACTGGGCTAAGTGAAACTGGTCTTATCTCAGGAAGTTACGAGCAAAACAAAAGCTTCTTTTCCTGTAAGTGTACCAGCTTTAAAGTACAGATTCTCATTTACCAGCAGCATATATGGATTTAGCCATTTCCAAGGAAGAGTTTTGTGTGAGTGTGATTAGACCAGGATTTTCACTTCACGATACACTACTGACTACCTAGAAAATACACAAGCCTCTCTCATAAGCAAGATAATGAGATTTTGGGAGGGGGGGCTTACCACAGGGGGTTTTTCAGCCTGCCTGGCTTTTCCAGACCTCTGTAGAGGCTGACAGATGCTACAAGTGGACCCCTCCCCACGCAGGAGAGAAAAAGGAGCTCTAACGCACCGCCCCAGGGAAAGCTTGACCTGAAAACTTCATCTGACAGAAATCTGGCGGCAGGCAGAGGCTTCCAAGCAGCGCAGGCAGTTTGCATCTTATCCTGAGCACGAAGGACCAAACAGCATCGGAGCCACGAGCATCCCCACATGGGCGGCACGCTGGAGCTTAACGCATTTAAAGTTAGCAACTCCTTGTGCAAAGCCATTAATTTCACATTTAGCATTGAAGCATCTGTTATCTTTGAAAGAAACCTCGCAGCAGCAGCACGGGATGATTGCTGACATTAGCCATTATCTTTTTTTGCGTGGTGGGATTAGCGACGCTAATGACCACCTCTCAGCACGTGTCAGCTCTCGCTGCACCCCAGCAGCGCTCTCCGGCTCGGGAAGGCTCAGTGACACCCCCGGGTGCTGGCAGGGAGCTTCAGCACCGTGGTTGCGAGGGGAATTTGGCCCAGTTTGTTTAAGTACATTCAGTTTAAAAGGTCAGGTTGAGAATAGCTTGCACGCTCTTTACGTCTGGAAATAGGAGGTAAGTGCAGCCATTAAGCACGGCTAAAATACATCTTAGTAAGAGATTCTTGGAAAGTCTCATAGTCTCAAGTGTCTTCACCTTTGGCCAAGAGCAAAGAAAGACTCGCTCCCACTTAGTCCATCTCAGTCACAAACAGGGCCTTCTACAGCTGCATAAAACTGATGCTGGTGGGAATTAATACACACAAAAATTCCTACGGAAAGCCAGTCCATCCCCTCCTTACCGCAGGGAAAACAGGGATTTTTTTAAATTTATTTTGATTTTTTTTTAACTGCCAGATACAGGTTCAGGAGTCTGGGACACAGCCGCATTGCTGCCCCCCCCACCGAACTAGCAGGCAACCAGAGACAAATCCCTGCTTGCACCTCCAGCTCCTCTCTCAGCCTGAGCAGCATCGGCGATTGGAACTGGCTCTGCCTCCCCTTGGCATGCTGCTGAGGACAGTGGCACACCAGTTGCTACGAGCATTTCTTCTGCTGCCTGATTATCGCTGTTTAATCAGGTATCAGAAAAAACAGGAAAATATGCCAGGTGAGATTATGCACCTTGTCTACGCCACAAAATGCCCCTGTGATTTCTAATCAAATTACTTGGGAACTCTATAATAGACAGTGATGTACAGATAATTTTTGTTAATCAATTATCCTGACAACTTAAAAGACAGAAAAACGTACGTTCACCAAATAGATTGCATTACTACGACATTTCTATTAAAGTCAGATTTGTTTTAGATGACACTTGCAAGGGGACACTTAAAAGCAAAAAAAGCCCCCACAGAGCCCAAGAACAGGAGAATTCAAAGTATTTCTCCACCCATCTAACCAATAAAAAAAAAAAAGCAAGCAACCTATAGACCTCACTGCCACAGGATCTCGCAGAGGCCAAGAGATAGTGGGATTCAAAAGGATTACATATAAATACGTAAAGCAAGAATACTGGGATTTCTGATATGAAATATTAAAAAAAAAAACAAACCAACCCTGGGGTTTGAAAGAGTTGTACAGCCCCTCTTGCTCCAGAGCTTTTGGTAAAATTTAACTACCAAGAGTCAATCCCAAATCCTTGGGTTAGCAGGTTACCCCCCCCTCCACCGCTTCCCTGGGGGCAGCTGGTCCCAGAGATAGCGCTGGCTGGGGGGGCTGATGGCCGAGAGCAGGATTAGGCCTCTAAAGGTGCTGTGTGGAAAACCTCAGCTCCGCCAGCCCGCTGCAGGTTCGTAATATAAAAAAGTCGCCCAAGTGGAAAGAGCAGAACCAAACTGGGCAGGAATTCCTTCCTCTCATCCATCTTTAAGGAACAGAGGCTGGCAAGCCCGGCTGGCCCAAAGCTGCCCACTTCAACCCCGATGACCCTGGCAACCTCCCTCTCTGGCCACAAACCTTAAATCCCATCGCGGGGGTGTCACGCCGGCTTTAAGAACCGGAGCAAGGAGCAGAGCCAGCTCCAGCGGAGCAGCTGCTCCAGCACAGTCCCAGGTAGGCAGAAAGGGAAGAGCACACACCTGGAGCCGAGCCAGCCCAGCCCAGCCAACATCTGGCTTTACTTTATACTTTCTGTCGATGCTGTGCATGAGGATACGGAGCACCCACATCTTCCTCTGCATTTATCTCCTCTCAGGATCCTCACCGCAGCCCCTCGGTTTCAGCTGTTGTATTCTATTTGGTTTGCACTAAAACCCGTTCTTTAATTAAACAGTCATTTTTCTGGGTATGTTTCTGATTGCATCGTATTTAAACCAGACCCCCGAGTCCAGATCTACATTTCTGACACAAACCAGAAAGCTCTCCATAGAACAGTTTCCCAAACCTTAATTACTTTTCTTTATGTTATTGCTTTTCTGCTTTAGAGGCCAGTACAGGGTCTTGGGATGGAGAGCGTAAGTTGCAGTTTTGAAATTGCCCACAGGACGAGGACAAGGGCAATACCAGGTTCCAGCCCTTTCCTTCGGGCAGGTGCTGTTAAGAAACCACTGGTATCTCATATCTAAGTTCAGTCCCTGACTCTCGAGCGAGGGCGATACACCGCGCTGCTCAGACTTATTTGCAATGCGGAGAAACACTCAGATCCTGCGTGGTAACTGCACAGAAACCCTCTGTTCTTTCTCCCAACGCTTGTGTTTTTACTGTTAGGTTACCATCTCCCCCTGAATGAATATTCGAGCCGATACAGACCTTTTCCAGGACAGATAGCAGGTGCAGAGTTAGGGGATTTTGCGGTCTGGGTTTTGGAAATCCTAGCTGCAAAATGCATCAGACTGGAGCGCACCGCTTTGCTTGTCTCAAGGTTTTGCCAGGAGAAATAGCCAAGCCAAAGGTAAGGAGGCACCACGGTCTCCTTACAGCAGCCGAGCGGTGGAAGCCAGCCCCGCAACGCAATTAAACAGCCGTCCTTCCAAAGCCGTCGTTAATTGTCTGCAGGCAAAGGGAAGCGCTGTCCGGTGAAGGAAGTTGGAAGGCTCAGTGAAAAGCTCGGGGAGTTCAGCAGGCTGCTGATGAGCGGATTATGTTACTGTTCGTTCTTAGACTTCCTTCCATAGGGACACTTACATATATTGGAGCCTGCACGAAAAAGCCACGCGCTTTTCAGACTAGCCAGCAGTTAAAACCAGAGATCTAAAACTTAGGATAACGGACAGAAAGGCAGATGCAAAGTCCCATTCAGCATCACTGAATACGGGCTAATAAATCCTTCTTGGAGTTTCCAGGAACCCAGTGCATCTTGACTGCATATTGGTGCTTTTCTTTCCAATACACATTGTCAACACAATGACATAAACTAGCGCATACATCCCAATACGTGCACCTCTTGTCCAGCTCCTCGTTTCACTTGACTCACCATAAACATACAACTCCCACTCTTTTGACTTCCACTGTCATTAATCTTTCTTCTTGGGAAAGTTTCAGCCATCAGTTAGTCTAAACCTACAGCAATGAAGTCATGCTCGCGGAGCTGTCGGGGGAACTGACTCAGAGGGATAGTGACTCACCCGCCCGAGGCAAACTTGCAGATCTCCATACGCTCATTCCTGGATCAAGCCGGTCCGGAGGGCTGTTTTAAGACATTGGCCACTAAAAATGTTTCGGAGAGAGTTTAGCACAGATGCATGGGGAACGCTGGAGAATTAAGCGGTGTTGCAAGACCCTGAGCGCGGTGCACAAGAACACCGACCTCCACGCTTGCAGCACTCTGCCAACCTGCCTCGAGATGAGAGGTGAAGACGTGAGCTGTGTCTTCGCAGCAATCTGGGAAGACTTGGGTTTTTTTTCTCCTATTCCCATGCTTCTGTCACAGATTGAGGCTAAAGTTAGGAGGAAACCTAGACCAGAGGGGAGCTTCCAGAACTGCTCTTTGGCAGAGCTACCCGGGAGCAGACACACAGTAAGGACAGTTTTGTTTGGCAACTTGCTTGTAGGAATATATATATATATATATGTATATATTTTAATACCTTTGGCAAATAAAGGATCGTAAAAAGAAAAGTTGGTTGGCCTTCCCGGCTGGGCAAAGAACATACTTTAGGTTAAAAAACAGACTCTGAATTGAACAGGATAAAGCAAGAAACAAAATGTTTTATTTGCCTCTGAACCTGCCTTATGTATTGCTGATGCCACAAATCAGTGTCAGGGTGAGAGCGTGTTACTCATGGAAAGTGGTTGATCAGCGAAACATAGGCGTGCCACACCTTTAGGGAAACATGTTAGAGACTAGTATCTTTTCAATCAGGTCCAAAAAACCATATTTATTAATCTGCTGTCATGATCTGGAATGAATTTCATCCAGCGTAAATCACTAGGCTGACAATGCAAATGAGGCAAAAGAGCAACCACATGTTTCACTGTGGAGTTGTTCTCTTTTTCCTCTTTCCCCTTCCACTTTAACTGCCTGATACTAATCCCAAAACCTGCAGACTCTCCCCTGCCCTCCAGCTTCTCGCTAGCCTTGGGGTCATATCAGCACCTTGACAATTCATGTGAATTTCTTTCATATGGAGAAGGAAATTGCTCAATGCAGGTCTTCTCTGAAGCACTAAGACAACTCCTAAATATTGCCTTAAAATGTAGATGTTTTCTGTGCGTGCCTAAAAAACCTATTTCAGCATGATAGATGCATAAAATAAGTTACAGACTGTTAAAATGGTGTCACTTCTGTGTAAAATGCCCATAAAGGTAATTGGCCTGTCCCTTACATCATGTAAATTGCTTCGAAGAGTGCTCCAGGAGGCCAGCGCTTGGCCAACACAAAGCAGTCCAGGAAAGAAAAGCAATTTGCATGTGTAAAGGACATTTATGGACAAGCTCCTAGCCGAAAAAGTCTCCAAGCACACAGCTGTCTAGGGGAACTAAGTTATGGTGGGCTCCACCAAGCCAACCGGCATTTTTGGGGATGCGACACTTGGGACCCAACGCTACAAGCGGTGAAAACCCATTAAATCTCTCTGAGAACAGGACCGGTGCTGCAGGCTGGGTCCAAAGCACGATGAGTTACTGGGAATGTATCCACTGATGACACTGGGCTCTACACCAGACACCATGTAGGATCTGGAAAGATACTTAGGAGATTCCTATTCTTAGGCATCCATGTGCTCTTTGGCATTCTATGAGGGGCCTACCTGCAGGTTTTTTGAGTTATAATACTTCAGAAATCTAGTCCTAAACACGCAAATTAATAATGAAGTTATTAGCACAAAGAACTTTGCCCTAATGGCGTTTTGCAGAGATTCCCACAGAAGTTACTAGAATGCTATCATTTATATGGGCATTTATCTCACAAAATAACCATACGAGAAAAGGCATTTGCTAACTGAACAACACATCCACACATTAATACGGTGGCATTGCAAACACCTCCAGGTTTCAATACTGGTGAAAAAGCGCGTGCAAATAACACCAAAGTTTGCCTTTCTATCAGCATTCGCAAGGTGTTGGTGTCCGTTATTGCATGACCCAGACTCTCCATCCACGGGCAGTCACCAAGGGCAGAGACAGGTGAAGCAATGCCTGTTCATTACTATTTCCGTACCATAAAATAAACGCATACAACGTTTTACAGCGTGTAAAACATACTACCTGAACCACAAAAATCTCTGCCTTGAGGAGCTTAAAATATTAAAAAAACATGCTTAGGTACAGCTGCTGGTGAGACAGAGGAAGGTAGAGTTGCTTTAACTGCTGCGTCAAGGCATAGTTGGAAAGCAAACTGCAGAGGGCAGTTGGGCTTGATCCTGAAGGCAACTCTAGACAGATGTGAAGCAGATCAACCTTAAATTAAACCACCTCTACTGGGAAAAAAAAAAAAATACAGGTAGAAGGACTGAGAAAAAATACAGGCAGAGTACCAAAGTCCTAGCTGAATACTCCGGCCACTAACCACATAGACACAAGCTCAACAGAAAAGTGGATGAGTCAAGAGAAAAAGTGCGTAGATAAGGGAGAGATCTTGGTCTTCAAGCTCTCCTTCGGACATTGGTACATCAGAGGTCAAAGGATCTCTGCCAGCCAGCCAGCTGAATCTCATTTATTTGCAAGTTGTCAAATCCATGTAGTCAGAAAATAATGGTGTTTTGGCATTTTGAGCTAAATTTTATAATGAAATTCCCCAGGAAGATTAAGTTACATCAAGAAAAGTTTGTTTGTTTTTTCTTCAATTCCTCTAATAGAAGCCATATTAAAATTATAGATATACAGAGCATTTCAGAATTTCTCCATCCTAACTACCAGCAGCAGCAGCACCAAAAAAAAAAAAAAAATTCCACAAAACAGCAGAGCTGTTTTCAGTGAAATATAAATAATTTACCAATCGCTTCCCTAATCTTTTTCCCAAGGCTGGGAAACCCATCCTGTGAATCCTCAGATACAGTGAAGTATCTATAAACCTTTATAAATCTGACCTTTAAAGTCAGAGGATTCCTGCATTATGCAAATGGCTACAGGGTTAGGCAGTTTATACTTGGTTTTTAATTTCCATGTTGTACTGGTCTTAGGTGGGAGAGGTCTGCGTAGGCTCCTCTCACCCCTTCCCTGTCCCATCATCCATCCTTGGCAGATAAGGCCAAGAACAGACTCGAGATGATTTCAGTCCATGGGGAAATACTGAGTGCTCCCAGCACCATCCCTGGAGTCTCAAAAGTCTTGGCGTGGGGGGTCCGGCATGTGCTAAAGAGACTTCTCAAGCCAGTTGCAATGCTTTCATGCTTTAATACCTCTCCACCCAAGCCTCAAAACCACCACAAAAATGAGAAACTATGTCAAAAAATCATGAGAAACCAAGCAGAAATCGCAGCTGACCCCCCCTTCTCGGCAGCTCGCCCGTCCAGGCACGCACACAAGCGGCCAATCTGCCACAGTGCTGTGTCAGTGCAAAAACGTTTGCTCTCCATTAACTGACTCATAAGTTGGAAATCCACAAGCCATCACAAGAGTCTTGACGCATTTGTTGAGCTGATGGTCAGAACATTATATTCTGATAAACACGGGGCTGAGAGGGAACCTCTAAATTTTGCTTGAAAACAAACGCTTTCTGCCAGTGTGGGAAAGAAGCGCCCTGGTCTTCCTTCCTCGGAGAAAAGCCCTACCATGCACCCAAGCTCTCAAGACGCTTTCCAGGCCTGTCGATGACTCTTGCTTCCAGCATACTGCAAAGAGAAGCGGGGTACGCTCATACCCTGCAGTGCCCTGATGGGAAGAGAGGTAAGAGCTACCTCTGGAACCGGGACTAAAGCATCTAACCAGGCTTTTAACGCCCAGTCCAGCATCTCTGCATACTGCACAACAGCCACCATGCACCAAAATACTGCTCCAAGTGCCCCGGGGAACCTCAGCTTGATGCCCACGTGAGGCAGGCATGCCCCAAGACCCCTTCCAGCTACATCTCTTAGTCCTACACATACTTTTTTTGGTGTTAGACAACACGATAGAAAACCCAACTGAAAAGTTAAAGAGAGAAGGAAATCTGCTATCCAAGTGGGTGTGGTAGGCCAAATTAGTTTCCATCTACAGCTGAATTTTCCCTATTTTTAAGGTTGCATGGCTCTCCTTTCAAGCATTGCCTTGAGCATTTGGATGCCCCAATATTACTAAACCAGCAAATCCAAATCCTATAGGTAGCTTTGCAAGCTGGCTCCATAAATGTCATAAAGATACTCCTGGGAACTGGTTCTATCCAGAGACAAACATGCATCCAGCAAACAGAACCGAGCCCAAGCCATTGTGTTAAGCAGCCAAAAAAAAAAAAAAAAAAAAAAAAAAAAAATCTCTTCCCTAGTCAACAGCTTTTCAAAACCAATAAAAAGCCTGACAGGCCTGTGGATGTGACCTGAACTGGCAAGTCTGGCAATGCTCCGGTTGTCAGAACAAAACACCACGAGGACTGCTGTTGTTGGGAATTTTGCCATTAAAAAAACACAAACCCCAAACCCCACCACTTTTAGAGCTTTGTCATCTTCCTGTCTGTTAGAACTGAGATACTGGTTGTTTGCATAAGCTGCTGGCGCAGACCCAGCTCTCCGCAGTGTAAACACAGCCACAGAACATCAGGCTTTTCAGAAGTTGTTTCTTCTGAGTGTGTTAATGTGGCTTTTCAGGCAGTGGGAGATGGAGAAAGACTATCTTCAAGGAATCCTGTGTTAGTCTGCTTTATATAAACCAGCACCAAACAGCAGCCAAGTCGTCTCAATTTCCGACTCCAACTTAAACGTTTACCAATCTCATCGGAAACCCATTGCCTGACATTCTGACAACAGGGGTTGTTGAAATTAGAGATGCTCAAGGCTTTCTAAGGAGGTTTGCAGAGACAGATTCCCAAAGCTTGCTTCACAGTGGTCCTCCAGAGATTTGCCTGGCCGTTCTCCCAAATACTGCATGCCTCTAGGCTATCACCAAACTGCACTGACATTTCCAAGGGAGATGGGTCTAAACCAGAGGATCAGATCCAAATATCCTTAAAGTGGATATGAAATCCAAACCAAATAATTTAAGCTTCAGACTTGTCCATCTTTCCTCTTACGGGAAAAGAAGAAACTCCACCTTCCAACACCTCTGAAACTGGAAGTACTTTAGCATCTAGGTCTGTCTGCTGCAGGCATCCAAGCCAATATGTTAGAGATTTAACGTCTGAAGAAAATCAACGACGTTGCTAAGGATCTGGACTAGGACCCAGAGGCTTGGAATCAGTTCCATACAGCTATCCAGGGTTAATCTCTCTCAATTTGCAAACAGCATATGCTCACATCAAGCCCATTTTTGGAACAGAGATACTTTTACATAGCAAATAGTCCAATCCCAACCATCACCAAGTGGGTAAACAGAGAGAGCTATTCTTCAGATGCAGTTGAGACAGGCCACAGACCAAACTAAGATTTGGAAACCTGACAGGTTTTTGTCATGCGGGCATGTTCAGGTTTGGATCCGAAGTCAACAACTGTGGCTGATCCGTAAAACCCACCCAAAAACTCCCAAGCGCGAGAGGCTGATACTTGCGTAAGCTCTAAGTAACCAGCGGCAGACTCTTACCAATGCAAGCGCTCTCTGATGATTTGTCCATCAATCCTTTTTCATGCCTCATAATAAGCAAGCTTAGTATTTGAAGCCATTAGGTTTGCAATGAAGGAATTTATCCCATTAACCCTGCCAAATGTTTCAGTCTGCAGAACAGGAGTTGAAATGAAGCAGCCGGGTTACACCTGCAAACCTGTAAGTGAACAGCGAGCTCAAATTCTCTTCCAACAGCGCACACGTGTCTGCCTGAGGCCTCTTTGATGAGCACAAGATGATTATTATGGAGGCATCATGCTGACAACATTCCATCAACCACCATCTATTCCGGACACTCTTCTGTTTAATTGTTCTATATACACACATGTATATATACAATTTGTTTTAAGGTTTGGGCCAGCCGCAGCAGAGCACAGAAGCAAAGCTTCACCTGGTTTGCTCAGAGCAGAGCAGTTCTGAAAGGTCAAATAAAAGGGAAACCAAAGTGCACTTGCAGTGTCACAGTCTCATGTTTCTAACACATCCTTCACCTTGAATGACGATCGAGCCGAGCACTTCCCAAGCTACGCCTTGGAAGGTTTCGCTGGACTCGTGCCCACGGCTGTCAGTCGCAGCTACACCTTCCATACAAAGGTTGTACAACTGTCGGTATTGAAGGAGTTGGGAAGCTGCTCTTGGAGCCGGAGTTGCTGTGCCCGGTGCTTTAAGTTTGCTAATTAAATCAAGAAACAATATAGGACTCGGAGGACTAAAGGAAGCTATGAAACAGTACTGGACAATTTGCTTGGTGCTGCCCTAAACCTGGTTGCAGCCTAGCAATCAGAACAAGGAAGGTGAAATGGCTTCAAAGGTATTTGCAGAAATTTTGCCCCAAGCTTGAGAGGCTGCAACAGGAAAAGCTAAAAAAAAAAGCCAGAAAGGAATAAAGAAAATCTCCAAAGAAGGAAGAAGCCCTGAGAAAGGTTGGAGGAGCAACAGGAGACAGAGGATGGTGACACAGACATTGATGAAGGACAAAGCTGCCAGAAGAAAAGCATGGCCACAGCAAACAGAGTCCTGGAGGCCAGGGACAGAGCCCCGATTAAGCACAATTTACAACTGCACGCAAGAGTAGCTGAGTGAAGCAGAGTCTAGAAAAGGAATCAGTGGAGAGGAAACCCAAGCAGCAGCGGTGAACAGCATCTTCAGTGAGCTTGGAGGTGCAGAAAGGGCGAGAGACCATATGGAAACTCAGGGGGGGCTTAAGGGAGGCAAACAAAGCATTTGCAATGAAATAGAATAACGTGTGTTCTGGGGAGAGAGCCAGGGGGGACTGAGAGGACCAAAGTAACAGGGAAGAAGGAGTTAGTGTTTTATGACTTTTTCCCCAGGAAAAAGCTCGTGCAGAAAGGGCGGTGGGGGCCGGAGAGGGAGAGCGTGGGGAGCCGCAGCAGCTCATCTGCGTCAGGATTTCAGAGCCCTGCCAGCAGCATCGCGGTGGCCGCGTTCAAACGCGCCCTGCAAACAACGTGCGAAACACACTCACCTCCAAGTTCACCTTCCCTGGGAGGGAAACCGAGACCCTTCATGCTCCAGCCCTGAAGCGTCGAGGTGGATGTTAGACACTGGATTTTCCTTTCTACCATGTGCAGCCAATATGGAAAGGCAGGTGGAAAGTGGTTTACGATTGCAAGTCAGGAGACTTCTCATCATGGCAGCTCTACAAATGACATCATTTCTCAGCAAATTGGCTGGAATTAATGCACAGGAATGCCCGGTTTAGTCATTATAACATTTTGCAGTGTGTTCTAGTTTAGATGTATGCGACGCTTCCAGCAACAGGCAACACCACGCTTCTCACAAGGCGCAGCTTGCAGCAGGATGTCTTCGTAACAGAAATTCTATTAATGCAATAAATTCACGGTTCAGGGGGAACTCCACAAGGTTCAAAAGTACAGGCTTCAGCAAGAACTAACACACGAGCCCCTCTTCAATAGTAAGCTTTTTCTATAAATCTGCAAGATGCACATTCACAAACTCATAGCGCTTTCTGCTCTCCCTCCCTGGCAAGGTGGATGATTTCACCCTAAGGGACGAGCGATCTTTAACCAGACAATAAGTGCCTCAAAGTCCCCAAGACCGAGTCGCGAAGCTCCCTTTAATTCGAGATTGGCTCAACCACAGGCAAAGCCGAGAAAGTCACCAGAGGCCTCGATACGTTAAAGCCGTGCCATCGCGGTGCTCTCCAAACTCAGGGCTCAGCCATATTAAGAAAGCAGCAGCAGTTTGTGGCTGCCATGCCCTGGAAAGGCATTTCCCAACATCTGTCCCAAAGTAGGCATGGAGAAAATGAAAATAGAAATGGAAATAGAGGTTAAAAAAATTCCAATGGGAAAGGCAAAACTGGTCTGGTCTCTTCCCCATCATATGGCAGGACGTATAACATTGGCATGGTCAGCAGCTGCTGCAGACAGACTTGCATCCCCCTGCCTTCCTCACTCCTCCGCTTCCAGTAAATCCCCAACTGAATCAACAGTCAGGCTAGGTACGGATCGCTGTCCAAACCAGCCATTTCTGATCATTTAAAAGCATATGCAAAGGTTTTCCAGAATCAGACGCAATAAACAAGCCAGCAAGCATCGTTTCAACTTTCAAAAGCATCCTGTTCTTCTACCTCCGTTTTCCTCCCTGTAATTTCCAAAGAAACACAGATTTCTCAACCATGTCCAGTCGTTTTCTCTCTTTTCCCTCCCCTGGGGAAACACACCGAGAAGAACCTGCCATCGGCCTTCCCACACGACGCAGCACCGTGTTCGTCCTGCCTCGCTCCCAGGCTCTGCTCCGGACCCAGCCTGCGGCCAAGCGTTGCCCACGCTAAGTCCCGCACGTTCCCACGTTTCTTGCTTTCTTCTCATTTCCTGGAGAGCAAACGCATGTGCCACCAAGAAAGCCGCGAGCAGCCCTGGCTGGGGTCGTGTTGGTACACAGACCTGGGTGAAATGACCCAGCAGGCATCAATAAAAAAAAAAAAAAAATTAAAAATTGAGTAGCCCTATTTTAAAGCACAAGAAACTCTAGTAACTGCCTATAAATAATCCTGCTACTTTTATTGCAAAGAAAAACATTTTTAAAGGTATAAAGCCCTTTCATTTATGTATGTACAGCAGAGATCAAATTTATGTTTCTCTTGCAATTATTAATACAAGCAACTAAACCAGCAGAGGCATCCAGGATCCTCACAGCATTTTAGAGACCCAGAAATATTTATGATCAGGCGTTGGGCCTCTTAATATCTGAAGGGAGTACTGGAGGGAATGACTGGAGAATGCACTTTAAAAGATTTACTTCCCTCCCACAGGGAATTTAGTGTCTGAATGGGGACCAAATTCTGAAGTGACATAATATTCCATAAAAGAAAAATATAGCACAAATATTTTGTTTGTACATAAAAATCATAGTTTTAATTAAAAGAAAAAACATATAGAGGTCTTATCAGGGGTTTTGGCAAGAAATAAGTGATACGTTCAGTGTTATACAACCAAAACTACTGGAAATTTTTTACTTCATTTTTATCTACCCTGAGATACATTTCACAAGCAGAGTTATTGGAAGGTTCTTATTCTGGTTTTTCTTAAAAGAATAAAATGGATAATCGTATTCACTAAGTACATTAAATTGTGTCACTACAGATCAGCCCCCTCAAGGTCACTGTCCCAAGTCCCTATGGGGACAAGTTACCTCACAGAAGAAATTTAGCCCACCCTCTTCATAGCTTGGCTCGTTCTCCAATTTTTTGGCATTTGCCTAGTACCTTTGTCCAGTTTTGGTTTGCATTGATTGCAATTCCAACTAATTTCTCTTGGAACCAAACTCAATGACTCAAACATAATGCAGTCCAAGGCATCAATTTCTGCCTAGTTTTTGGTGGAAATCATATGACATTTTCCCTTCTTTGGCCTTTCACACGGTTCCCACTCGCCAGCGTGAAACGACCTGAGCTCCTTCAAAGCACCAACTCAGGATGGGTCACGCTCCATTTAGACCTGTATTTGTTCTGTTTGGGTGAAATCCCTTCTCAAGCTACAAGCAGCACACAGTCTGGGCACCACTGAAAAATGACCAAAGGTCTCAGAGGTGCCTCTTTGTGTCTCGATGAAAGCCGCTGCTACTCACGGAGAGCATTGCCTTGAGCAGGCACAGCATCCCTGCCCTACCACTTAACATTCCCATTACCGCCTAGTGGAGTTCAAGCCTCGCTGGCCCATTGCACAATTCCCTGCAAAACCATCACGCTTTTGTTGTCACCGTTTGCTTTGGCCGTTCCGGTGGCTGGCATCTCCTGAAAAGGTGGGAAGCCACATGTTGCCCGTGGCTATGCGAGGCAGCGATCTAAGCTGCAAAAACTAACACTTGAAATCACAAAGAGGCGGACCAGTCCTCTGTATTCTGTGCCAATATCTCGATAATACACCCTGATACTCCAACCAGCGAGTCAAAGCATATCCAAGCAAGGTTGACTCACCCCACAGTTATTTTGCAGCAGGACTTTCCATGCCCTACTGTGCCCCTTGCAGCAAAGCTCAGCAGGGATCTGCTGTCTGATCCCACAGAGCAGGACGGAGTTACAGAATTCTGAAGATGACTCACGTCACACACATCAGTCTGGGCTTCTGGATTTTATTTTTACTTCAGCAAAATATTCAGCTTGCCCTGAAGCAAACCTATTAGTCACGCTCGCTTCTGGGAACGGTCAGAGTCCAAAAGGATCAAGAGTTATATGTGGTTTCCTTCTTTTGCATTTGATTATTATTCACCAGGAGTGAAATTCCTTCCTCTGTGGAAGCCCTATCTATCACGCATCCCTTCGATGGAATATAGGTCACCTAATTTCACCCCTGAAGAAAGACACATTTGCTGAGAAAAATCCCGTTCAGACTCCTGAGAAACTTTTTGGAGCAGAAGAAACACTTGCTCCCCAGCCCCAAAACCCAACTCTCTCTCATTTTAAGTCAGAAATGCTCAAGTTAAACCATGCAGTCTCCATCCTTTCAGAGGAGATATATCCAGGGAAAAGAGAAACTACCCCAAACAGCAAGTCATATTAGCATAGAGGTAGAATAAGACCCAGACAACGATTAAGGGCTTTAGTAGGACCCTTGGGATGTTCCGCATGCACAAATTACTCGTTGTGTTTATTGCAACAGTGCTCTATGATTCAACAAAGATAAAACCATCTGCTACAACTTATAGCTGTAACTCAGATATAACGTGAATCTCAAAGCAAACACGTGCAGTCCTTGGGATGCTCTGCGGTATGTGGTGACTAATTACTCCAAGAGCAGACAGCGCACCACAGCATCTCCCTGAGCAAAGGGTCTCCAAGTTTCCTTCCAAACACGGAGAAGACCTGTCTCTCAGCTCTGCTCCTCCACACGTAGAACAGGCATTTAAGCACTAGACGTAGCAAAAAGTAGATGCTTTTCTCATCCTTTCTTAGAACAACATGTCCTAGGGGAGAGGGGTGGGGTGTTTTGATTAATAAGCAAAGTTAAAAGAAGATAAATTCAACTCCAACCCACTTCCAGCCATGGGTGCTTGTAGGGATCCTCCCTCAAAACTGCTCATCCCACATGCTACAATCATCTCTCTAAAGACCCTTCCCATTTCCTCTCCATCCAGGTGGGCAGTAAATCACTTGCCATCACGAGGTCAGCAGCTCTCACTTAACCGTTTCCCACCAGAGCCTACAACTACAAACAGGACAGAATATTTCACGCGAACACCGACAGCTTTTTGTGGTATTTTATGGTGGAAGAATTGCCGTTTAAGAAAAACGCCATTAAAACCAGTGCTATTTTGTACAAATTACTTTCACTGGGATGTAAAGAATGTGAAAAGTTTTCACAGTTTTAGTTGGACCACAAGTACCTTTGCATTAGAAATATAAATAGCAACTTAATCTGAGCCAGACCTTTTCCCAAAGAGAGAGAATCCCTCAGACTTACTCCAACCCATCCAGATTTTATCTGATTCGCTGCTAATCCAGCTAACTTCTGAGCTACCAGCAACAACTAGACAAAAAAAAAAAAGGAAAAAAATCACCGTGGGAAAACAACAACTTGGTTTAAAACCTCTTAACTCAGAGTCACTGTCTTCAGACACAACATCCGTTAGCAAGATATATGGCATTTATCACTTCCAATGGCCCCTCTTGTCAGGGGTAGCAGGGAAACATGGCTTGTGAAATTGGGAAAATATGAATGTGTCTCTAAGGGATTCAGCAGAGTTGCATCTTTACTGCATCTGACCGCTTCTCAGCATCCCACAAGTACCACTCGGGACATGCTGGTGTTTCTTGAACTGCAGCCGAGCTTTCCATCGCTCACCCCACATTAATCCATTCCCTACCAGTTTGCTTTGTTTTTTAACCCTGGTTGTAACTCCCCATTTCCCAGTTCCAGCCAGTACCTCTAAGTAAACATCACAGTTGTCTCCAGTTTAGAGGCAGCGTTAGAGCACAAGGAGGCCAAGTGACTTGCGCAGAGGCAGAGTCTTGCAAGCTGATCACTTGGTGAATTAGAGTTCCTGCCCTGTCTTATAACCACGCTGGGCTGCAATCACCTGGGCTACAAAATAAACTAGACTAAAATATTTCAACAGATTTACAGGGTTTATTACGTTTTCCCTACTAATATGTTTTAAAGCCAAGATAGGCGCAATAATATATCAGAGAACAAAATCCAGCTCTTGTTTTCCCTAAGCCATAATGAACCTTAATGCTCATTACAGCAACACTGATATTGCACATGCGTTTACCTCTGCTACAGACATCTTTGAAGCATGCAGCCGTGTGACACCAGAAAATATAAGGCACATGAAAAATGAAAAGATTAGTAAAAACAAAACAACAACAAAAACAAGCAAGGATTTTGAGTAGACTCATTGGGTGCAGAAAACCTTACTAACAAAGCAGGCATTCTGTAGTAAAGCACATGCAGAATCCCACAGATTTAATCTGCAGAATCCCACAGATTTCATCTTCAAAGACTCAGAGATTACCGCTCGGTCTGTGAGATGCAATCCAGGGTAGGATACTTACTTTACATAGTGGGACACAGGAAGAAACTAAGGAGGAAAATGCTGTAATGATTCTGAGAGGGAAAGACACACATAATTTAGTGTCTTGATCTGTTTTAAAGCACTTCCAGAAGTCTGCCTTTTTTTTTTTTTCCCCATACTGAACAATAACTATATATCTAATCAGAGTACACTTTGTTACAGCGGCAAATTCTAAAGAAATAAACCAGCAAATCGGGGGCTTTTTTTTTTTTTTGTATGTCTCAGCTAGACTTGCAAAGCATGCACACGTTTGCATTTCACAGCAAGGGTGATGAGCACAAAAGTCCTTTGATTCCACAACTCCCCCAAAACACAAACACCCCGCCGGACCTCTGGGCAAGGCTCCAGCTGGAAACAGAGGAAAAACCGTTAAGACCAAACAAACAAACCAACCCCTAAAATGAAGGAAAAAACCAAAAACCCCACCAAACCACCCAGCCAGAAAACTGCCAAAACCATCCAAACTCCCCCTCACTGCCTGTTCCCTTCAGGAACAAGCTCACAGATCCTGCTGGCTGATAGGAAGAGGGCCAAGCCCCGGCGAGCTCTCCCTCCTGTCCATTTGGGAGGAGTAGGTGGGATGGGGAGAGCACAGGACGGGGTAGAGACGCAGCCCGGGTCGCCCCAGGGCAAACCCCGCGGTGAACCATCCCAAGAGCACGGGGCTCGCTCCGACCTTCCTCCTCAGGCTGCGGTCCCGAGCACAGGGTGGGGGGGGATTTCCAGCTGCCACGTGGGTGGTAGGGCTTGGTGGTCTGCAGCAAAGCTCTGGAAGACCCTGAGTTGAAGGTCAGTGCCTCCACGTTTCCTTGCATTTGCCTCCAGGTGATGGGATCCCATGGGATTCTTGTGGTTCTCTTTCCCAGATTCCTCTCCACGAACACGGCAGTGACGCACCTTTGCTTTCAGCTGTAGATCCCAAGGCGGTGTCTAGGCTACATTCGCTATTTATTACGGCATCCCTGTTGCTGGTTCCCCACTTATTCACCAGACAATGTCTATGCAGCCAGTTGACGCAAGCGGTGGGTGATCCGGAAGCCAACTCCAGCCCCTGGGATCGCTCCGTCCTGCCTACTCATCCTTGCTGCGGAGAAGTGGCTGCCGCCACTGGCAAGAGCGGGGACCTCCAGCCACATCTGCCGGAAGATACATCATTTCTGTGTGGTCCTCACAGGGAGCCCAACGTTGCCGACAACATCTCCACTCCCCCACTTTCCACCCCAAGCAAGCCCGCTCCAGTGCGCGGCGTAGACCATCTTGAACTTTAGCATCTATAAAATCTGTAGTGCAGTCATTAACCGTGTCATCGTACAAATACTCCCCGGCGGTTAAGTCCTTTCCTGTGTTAAGTACATTCCCAAAGTCTGCAAAGGAAGACCGCAGCATGGAGAGATGCGGTCCACGTCCCCTTCCACTCCTGGAAGGTTATGCCCAGGAGAGAGGAGAAGAGAGAAGGAAAGGCAACCCAGGCTACCGCAGCTTGCTGCTCCTCTTCTGAGCTCTTCTAGCACTGAGCCTGCGGGATGCTCGATGCTGTTCTGACAGCAACACCAGGCCAGCTGTGCGGCTGCGTTACCTTAACGTCAAATCAAAATATGGGTCAATAAATAGACACCAATAGGAGCTTTGGTACAATGCTTTACACCGGTCATTTGTCATGAAACAGATACTCCGGTTAGAGGCTAGGAGCCTACACACCACCACCTGGGTTAGCTTACCCTTCCCCATCCTAAAAAGCCTAATCAAAAGCATTATCCTTGCAGGCAGCAGGCCCAGTACCACCAGCACAAGAGGGGACATGGCCAGCCCTGGGGAGCTGCACAGGGAGGGACACGGAGAGCAATTCCTCCCTGCTGAGGAAGACGGCGAGAAGGCTAGCCTCAGTCTCCCTTTGAGATCAGCCCCAGTCTCATCTCCATAACTTGAGGGTATTTCCAAATTCCTCTCTGCGTGCCCAGATCCCTTTCCCACACCTGGATGCTCAGAGGTGCATCCTAATCCATCTCATTGCAGCCCAGCACAGGTTGCAACGCCTTTGGTGAACACACAAGATGAACAGACAGAGCGATTACTCCCACTAAACCTAAAAAAGGAAAGGTTGGGGATTTTTGTTTTCCCCCCTCCTCTCTAAATTGCTCCATAGATCAGTAACCGCAAAGCAAACAATTGCCATCTGCAAAGACAGTATTCTCCTTGCAGGAAGGAGAGGGGGTGTGGAAAGCGCTCTCAGGAGAGGGCTCAGCTGCTGAGCAGGATGTTCTGATGAAAGACAATTAAATCAGAGCTGGTTAAAAGAAGGCAGGTGGTTTTTTCTCTTTTTTTTTTTTTTTTTTTTTTTTTGCACACACCAGTATTTGTTACTGGGGGCAGTCCCTGCTTGCCAGCATGTCCCACACCCCATCCTGCCAGCAAGAAGCCCCCACCTTGGGCTCTCCCTCTCCGCTGGCTCGAGGGTAACAGCAGGGATGCACTCTGCACCCAAAAGCCAAGAGTTATCGCCTGCATTTTGCGGGAGGGAAAGCAGCACGGGAAAAGTGAGCAACATGCACAGGGCCACACAGCAGGACTGAAAAAACAGAGCCCGTAGGTTCAATTTCCACCTTTTGGCTGTAATCAGAAGAGGCTTTTTCCTCCTGATGCAATTTCCCCTTTCACTCCTCCCTGCACATGCATAAAGGTAAGGAAAGCCCACACAGCAAAGAGGAGGGATCTCAGGTTTTATCCCGACTCATTACATCGCAGTTCATTCCGCATTGCTCAGCTATTAGAATTTGATGACAGCCCAGAAGACACCAGGAAATACCTCATTTTCACAAGCGAGCAGAAGACTCCTCTGTTCACAGAAAAGCTGTAATCCTAGCCATATCATCATCATCATCTTAACTCTACCTTTTCCCCTACCAATTCAAATTAGGCTTAATGTTCTCTGAGCAATAAAGAGCAGGAAATTGGAAGCTTCAGAACGATTCTCAGACACACCGAATCCCCGGGTCAAAACTTTACTTGCCCCTTGCGTGAGTTAAAGTTTGAAAGCTTGACTAAAGGGATTTTTCTTTTTCACTTTAACAAGGATAGCTGAAATCCTGCAAGGCATTCAGCATAAATTTAGTTTAATTTAACATGCATCCACCACAGCATAAATGCATTAAAGACATTAACATTACAATGAATTTAATCCAAATCTATATTATAATAGGGCCAGATGTTTGCTCTGACAACAAGCTCAGAGGAACTTATATGCTCATTTACACCAGCTGGAAATTTGGCAGAAGAGAAGGGGAACATCTGAGTTTGGGAGTACTGTAAAGATGTGCTAAAAAGAGAAGATTTGCAGTAGAGGAGTGCTCTCATTTCAGGTATCGCCTCAAATCCAGATTAAGACAGTAATTTGTTCAGGCACTGCTCTCACAGGACTGATGTCGTTCATGACCTGTGCCTCTGAGAAGCGACTGCGATCATAAGATCCTTTGCTGCAAAATTTAACGTGGGAGCCAGAGCCCAGTCCTGGCAGGTTCATCTCCTTATGCTCTCCCAATATTATCACCAGCCTTTGTACCGACAGCCGAGGACCGCTACGGAAAAGTTATAAACCTACGCTTTATTTTCAGTTTCAAGCAAAGACAAATATAAAGAGAGATGAAAGCCCAGGCACTTTTTTATTCTCCCACCTACATACCATTCATTCTCCACTCAAAGTGCCACAACGTTTTCAAAAAATACTGAATTATCCTTAAAAAAGACACTTATGAACAAAAGACATGACTGGCACCTGTGAAAACATATTTTCCAACTAATTCCAGTGGAAAAAAAAACCCTCATCCAAAGCAAATCTGAAAGCATCCCTGTAAGTGACACATAAGAGTGATTTACGTTACACATTGATTGATAACAGCATACCATATTATTTGGTACCCAGTATGTTTTTGTTATGCAAGATTCCTAATAACGCTCACACAGTTGAGTTCAGAAGTTCATATTTTGCTTGCAATGGTTCACTACAGATATAAAAAGAAATAATTTGTGGCGCAGGCTTCATTTACTGTATGATTAAACCAAACTCGAGTACAAAGGACAGATTAATTTTTCTTTCTAATTCTTTCCGTTCTACACTGAACAACCTACCCCCAAAATCTCTTTGCAGGGAGTCTGTCCATAACAGGAGGAAGCAGAGAGATTTCAAGCTATATTTAGGCACAGGGCCACACGGTTTGGTCCACCATGCTCAGCCTTGCAGCTCAAACACCAAACTGGGCACTATTGCAACTTTTCTTAGTGGTGTTTTTGTCTGGGATTTTGGGCAACTTAGAAAAAAATGCGTTTCTGTGCCCACAAATGGGTTTCTGAGGTGCCACTGAACTGGGCACAGTGTTATTAAAGATACGAAGATCAAAGACTCATTTGTTCAAATGCTGAGCTATTCACAACAGCTGCTGGGTTGTTATTCTTTAGAAATACTTGGGAACTCAGCACAAACATATTAGCTGGAAGAAGAGAAGAGCAACGCATCTCCCTGCTTGGTTCTTCACAAGATACACTTTTTTTTTTATTGCTCAAAACTACACATTTTTATTTGGACACAGCTTGTTAGGATGAGCAGACAGTTCAGAAAAATAAGACGTGGCCCACGCCCTGAAAATCTTTTATCGCCAGCATTTCAACTGAAGACAGACATTTTTCTGAGGTTAGAAAACCCATTTTACTTTGGAGCTTGTAAACTTCTACCCCTCTCTGGGAATCCAGGAAATTAGAAAATACTCTAAGAAAGAGGTTTTCTGGGGAGTATTATCCAGTCTGGAAATACAAAGAGGCTCCCCACGTTGCACAGATTTGGGACACAGGCGTTCCCTGGGCTCGGGACATTCATAACATCGACCCTGACTCCAGCCCAAGTCATCCCTGGTCTTTTGCTCCCTGACAGGCTGCAGGGTTGGAAAAACCCCAGTCCCCAGCGCTCTGCTCCAGGTCTATTTTTGTGTGCACACACACGCACATCCACAGGCACACAAAACCAACGGGGTCACGTTGCAAAAAGCAAGAGCTGCCATCTGAAAGCACTTCAGAGATGGGGTGTTCACACATGCGGCGCAGTATAAATGTCAATATAAAGCAGCACAGATGTAAACTTTTAGATTTAAGTTTTACGAGGACATGGAAGTAAACATCAGCAAAGCGCTGGAGGTCTGCTTCGAGAGCGCTAGCTCTTACCCGACGGGCGTCTGAGAGGTTTCGTAGATCTGCTCAATAGCTTTGTGTTTTCTGAAGGACTGGTCCAGCACTCCCTTTGAATTCGTCTTCGAGCCGTTAGTACTTACACACATGGTCGCAACCACAGAAGGTTCAGCGGCATAAAGCTTTACAAGAAGCCTTGAGAAAAGACAGAGCCCTGCCTGTGCAAAGGATTAAGCGAAAGCATAGGAAAGTATAGCACAATTTACCATGATCACCCCTTTTTACCTTCAAATAACAGTTCATGTGTCCTATGGGCAAAAACCACTGTGACCACAAGCCTTCTAAATTTGAATTATTGTATGAAAAGGTCCTCTTACAAGCCATGGAGGTCTACCGTGGGGTTATAGTAGCAGACATTTTATAGCCTTGCTGTTGTTCAGGCAGTTGACTTCAGAGTAAGAAAGAGATCTCAGGAAAGTCTGCAAGAAAAAGATATTCTTATGTAGCCTATAAATACCATTGACCCAAACTGTGAGGTGCTTACGCTGGCAAGTTTTCAAGACGCTATGTAAAGAAACCAGATCCCTCTGTCCGTGATCGAATCCACTCTTGGTAGGGAACTTGCTAAATAAGACAAAACACAAGCCTGCTTCCAAATTTAGTCAGCTCGACCTAAAACTTGAATTCTTATCTTCACACCACCAATGAACCAAAGTATTAAGAAAAAAAACCAAGCCCACATAGCTGACAGCATCCAGGTTGTAGACCAGATGAAGAAACGACTGAAGAAATGAAGGACCGATAACAGGAAGGAGAACTTTTCCCAGACCATGTATTAGACTTGATAACATTTTACTAGAAAGGTTTATGGACGCCCTTAGCAGAAGCAAACCAAAAGCTTTTAAACAGAGATTTCCATTGAAAAGCTGTGGGGTTTGGTTTTTATTTTCCCCTTGTGGAGACATGTCAGTATTAATTAAAAGTTCATTGGAGAAATTTCACAGCAGCTAGTAGTGTTTTGTTGCACCCTTTCTTTGCATAATTATTAGTTAGTTATTCTACAGTCAAAATTTAGTATTTAAATTTCTGACATTATCAAAAATAAATTTTGTCCCTTTTTCAGTGGTATTCTTGATAGACAGCACTCCACATAAATCTCCTCCAGTGCACTGTTACTCACCCCAGATAGGGCCCTTTTTCATAAGATACAGGAACTTTCTAAGGAAAAGAATTTTGTTTTTCAGCTATTTGCAGTCATCATCCAATTATGAGCCAACACCACAGAATATCTGGCTCACAAGAACCACGGACTCACCTAGGATCTTCTTTACAAGGATTTTTTTTTTTTTTTTTTTTAATGCTCAGAGGATGCATTCAGCATTATTAAAACCGATAAATGTGATTTGGAAAAGGTCCTGTTTCTAATCAAAGATAGAGAGGGAAAAGGATGCAATTCGGAAACGATGCAGCTGAACCAAGAGGAAAAAGAGCTGAAGAAGAAGAAGTGACAGTGCCCTACTTCTTCTATCACTTTCCAATCTGTTTTCACACTTTGCCCATTCTGAAAAAGGACAGGGATTCTGTGCAAACAGAAGAAGAAAAAAAAGAAAAAAAGAAAAAAGGAAAGGTTTACTTCTGTAAAGTCAGATTAAATTTCCACAGTGGGAAGGCAGGGCAGGATGATGTCATTCCACCTCCTGCTTTCCATCAATTAGACACATTGAATGTTACAGGGGAAAACCCAGAGTAGCCATGTATCACAGACAGGTCAAAGAAAGGAAATAAGCTAATTTCCTATTCAAATACAAAGCATTATTATGATCTTTTTTGCATTCAGGTACCATTTTGCTAGTCCTCACAACCCTCATGAAGTGGTGACGAATCATCAAACCAGTATTTTCCAGGCAAGGAACCTAAAGCCAAAAAAGAGCTCAAATCCAAAGTCAAAATCTAAATTAATCCTCAAGGCTTCCTGACAGCCCATCCCACAGAATGTCTTCTTCTAGAGCTGGATCCATGCTCCAATATGCTCTGGATTTGACAGTTAACTTCCTTAAGGAAACGTGTTCCTTCCTTCCCTCCACCTTTTTCTGATTACAGCTGGTCTGGATGGTTCGAGAGGCTGGAATAGGATGGTGAAGTCTTTGAAGACATGTACCGTATGGCATTTGTCACTAGTGTTTAATTTCCTGGAGCCTGTGCTGTGCCTCTGTCAGAAGCATCCTCAAATTAATTTGAGGAAGCAAGTACAGGAGTATTAAAATGACTTGCCCTAAGGCGAGCATCAATGCAGAGCAAGCCCTGGGCTGGAGGTAGCACCCCTTTGCAAGGTGACTTACCATAGAAAGAATTTGGTGTTTTTCCAGGCTCTGGGAACTGGTAATGGTATACGGAGCTAATAGCCTGTTCAAACCCAACCCACATCAATAGAGCCCAAAGAGGCTACGTTCTGAGGGGTTACGAGAAATGAGCTGGAGAGCCTTCGGGCAGCATGTTTGGCAGGTACCCATCCCAGGAAAGGGCCACCAACGCTGGCATCCCTCCTCAGCCTTTTTTGGCCGCCGCAATGAGGGAACTCACTAGCTGCAGGACCACCCGAGAGAACAGGAGGTGTTTCAGCAAAGACGACATTTGCACCGTGGTCATTTTTTGGTGACACCTGCGCTCCGGAGAAAGAGGCTGCTCAAGCATTTGCCACCAGGCACCTCTCCTCACGGAGCTCCAGACAAGCACCGCGCAGCCACGACCCGTCCTGGACCCAGCTGCTCCCACGCTGCCGAGCACATCTGGAAGCCCAGCCACCAGGAACAAACCAACTAAAAACAGCTGGATCAGGAAATTCAGGGGGTGGAGGGGTGGGGATCAAAATGCCACACTGGAGCACTCCATCAGGTTCGATTTGCAGAATGCAAATAAAAATGGAAATAATTTTGTTTGCTACAATTCAGAGACAAAACACGTCTAACCTTATCTGAAAGGATCGTGACAAACCCAAAGCAGAGGCCATGCCTTCCCAAGCAAACACAGAGTAGACCAAGAAAACAGAACCAGAGACAGTTCATCTCAGTATTAGCTTTTCACAATTAAATCCGCGTGTGTGTTTGCACAGAGGAGCTCGCTGAAATTTAAGCAAATAGCAGCAAACCTCAAAGAACAGGAGAAATCTCACTGCATCCCCAAAGTATGCAGCAGTGGAGATGTTGCAAAGATGCCAACTGGCAGGAAATTAGGAGGGAACACAGTATTCCTAAGAAACCTCCTCATTTTTCCCATCGACGATCTGAGCCAATCCAAAGGAGCAAGGAGGAGGGGGGAGCTCAAACCTTTCCCCTAAATCAGGGTAAGAGGGAAAGAAAACACTGTAATTTCAAAATGAGCAGACCACACAGTAAAAGAGAAATAAAAATAGAAACAGAGAAAGCAAGCTTATTTTCCTTTAGTCTTTCCTTATTTAACTATTTGTTCAGGACTAGCCATACAAGATGTACCAAATTCAAAGCCTATCTCAGTTTTCTGCCCATGGCCCATCAGTAGGGCTGCGGTCCTCAGCGTACACTCCAAGTCAGCTCGCGCGAAGCCTTCACAGGAGGTCTAGGGACCTCACAGCTGCTGAGGCCAAAATCGAGCAAGAATAAGGGAGGAGGAGACACACGTAGGGATGGCAAGGACAGCCAGGCTGCAACGAAACCTCACCTTTTAAGAAAACCCTTGAGGGGAAAACAAAAATGCAATAGGGTGGTCTGCTGCTCGCTGCAGAAAGGAGAGGGTAGCCACTAAGGTATATCAGAAGTCTATAAAACTTCAAGAAAACCAACTACGTTGTTCTCTACAGAAGGAAAAAGCACATGTGATGTTTTCTCCCAGGCAGCCCCTGGGCAGGCTGCCCTGAGCCCCGTGATGATTTAGGGTAAGCTATGGTCCTGCTAGTGACAAAGCCCAGGCTGGCCAGCAGCCGAGCCTGCTGTCCTCAGCAAATCTTCTGCCCTTGCAGGATGGCATGGAAAAACGTTTATTTAGCTATTGTTTGCAAAGGGGAGAGGCATGCCTAAGGAGCAATCAGCTGGAGCTGCAGTACCAGAATAGGAACTAAACTCCCAGTAGAGATCAGAGTCTCCCAGAATGTCCTAGAGAAGGGAATAAGAGGAGAAGTGTCACATCCCCCGCTGAAATCTTTGAGAGGACTCACCTGGAGGACACAATAAGGTGCTGGGTCACCAAAGAGAAGGGACAGGCAGATTTCTTCCAAAACCACCGAGAATCAGCCGCCCCAGCAAACTTGCGAAACAGCAGCTCTTAGGGACAGCCTCCCCGGGCACAATAGGTGGAGATAGCTAAAGCCAAAACCAAGGCTGCCCCTCAGCAATCGAAAGGCTGGTTTGGATCGCAAACAGCTACGAGGCTTGGCGGTTTTGCCAGCATTCCCCGTTACCCACCGGAGGGGCCCCACCAGCTTGCGGTGGCATTTGGCACTGGAGAGGACCACCGCTACAGCAAGGCAGGGCTGGTGGAGGGCACAGACCTACTGGAAAGCACCAGCCTTCCCCACAGGGCGCTATGGAGAGCTCAATCCAGAGAAGGGCTTCTGCAAAACCCCTTTCACAAATGGATATTGCTCAAAACCCCACAGCACAGCCAAGCAACTCCAAACAACTTACGCCGGGGCAGCAGCCGGTCCGTGCTGCCTGCTCTGAGAAGTAGCTGGAAAATAGCCTCAGGTCCAGGCAAAATAGCTTCGCTAGAGCAAGAAGAGCTCCAACAGCTTTCTCAGGGGAGCCCGGTCCTCACCCCAAGCAACACAGCCTTGCACACTGGGCCAGCCTTTTGCTGAGGTAGCTGCCATGGTAGATGGTGGTTTCACCTCCAGCTGCGTGTTACCAACTCCCCAGCTGAGTCCCATTAGCAGATCCACAAACACCGCTCACCAGCTGCAGTGCTGACTCAGCTAGAGCGGCTTAATCCTCATCGGAGGTGCTTATAGCTAATTTGCACCCCCAGCTCAGCTCAGGGAACAGTAACCTGCCACCAACCAGCCGGGGACACTGGCATCTTAAAAAACACCCACCGCCACTCCTGCAGCGAGCATCCATCTGTACCCTGTTTAAACGCTCGCCTTAGTACCAAAGGCAATTTGTCCTCCTGAATTCCTCGCATGTTTCCTCCCTGCCAAAAAAATCGGTCAAACAATTTCAGAGCTGTAAAATCGTTTTTAAAAAATAAAATCCACACTGCAAGCTAATTGTGAAGTATTTATACTGCAGCAACCCCCGTGACTTGCAGCCCTGCGCTCCGAGCCCCAGCGTTATCAGAGCTGTCAGAGGCAGTTCCAGCACAGCTTGCTTGTTTGTTCTGGTGCTACTAGCGCTGATTTCAGAGGGCAGGAGGGGAGAATAAAAGCAAAAAAAAGTAATAAAAAATTAGTTTGTATACAAAAATGTTGCAGAGTAATACAGATGAACAAGTGCTGGCCTGCTTTCCTGAAACACAGCCCTCATTCCTATCACCCTTTGCATGGACTGACCCATGCAGCGAGCCGGGATCCAGGCTGGTGCGTGCCTCAGCACCGGCTATCACGCTGGGTCTGACCATGGGGACTGTTACTGCTGCAGATGGCAGGGCCTGGAGGCACAGAAGGATCCTCACCTCCCAAAGGGAATTTTTGGTCTTGACAGAAAAAAGAAAAAAAAAAAAAAAAAAAATCTTTTTTTCCACTCCAGTATGTTATGGGAAATAGCTCAAGCCAAAGCTCTGGACACAGCACTAGCTTGAGCAATTGGGCTGGGTGCTGGTGAGCGCTGGGGGAACCTCCACCCCCCCACACCAGCTCCCAGGGGCTCCCTGCAGGGTCCTGAGCCTGACGGGGGGGACCTCTGAGCTCCCCCGGGTGCCATACCCCTGCTGCAAGTGGGTCAAATGGCCCTCCACAAGCCCACCACAGAAGAAGCTTTAGCAAGTGCATCGAAGAGCCTACCCAAACCTTTTGCAGCTGAGCTAGGCCAGCTCCGCTTACAAGCACCACCAGCAGCCATGGCAATTTAATTCTGTAGGATGGATAAAGCATCAGATACGATCCCAGCCTCTGCATAAAGGCCACCATCTCATTTCTAGCAGCTCTGCAAGCCGTTGCTTTTGAGAAGTCACCCATCCTAATTCACCCGCCTCCCTAGCAATGCTTGCTCCAACTCAGGGGATCCTGAAGGAGAAGCTGGCCGTTTTCTCCGCTGACTCGAGCTCCAGGACTACCCAAGCAGCGCTGCCCAGAGAGCCACCGCAGCTCCCTCCAACATTGCCAAGGGGCATATGCCAAGCAGCCACGTCCTCCCGGCACACCGACCAGAGCCAGCACAATGTTCCCCCTCTCTGAGCTGACAGCAGCCACCTGCACATCTGGAAAACCCAGCCATAGACACGGCTCCTCCACCGAGTGGCTAAATCCCTTTTCTGGGGTCTGCTCACCCTTGGGCAGAGCCCCCAGTCCGTTTGCAGCTGGTAGCTGTCGGGTGCTGTAGGCAAATGGCAGCGGCTGAAAGCATCAAAACAAGCGTGATGTGGTTTGAGAAGAGAAAAAGCTCAACGAATCCTTTCTGCAGGAACACAGGCCCCTCGTAGACAAACAGGTTTTAATGGTTAGATTCCCCTTTGCTCCTCAGTTTATGTTCATGACTTCCCTTGAACTCCGTGTACGTAAGTGGTCTGAAAATTTCCCCAAACCATTTAGTTACAGCTGCTAACCACCACTTACTACCTCACTTCAAATGACAGAGCATTGCTAGCAATGTTTTGGTTTGATATTGCCTAAGACTGAAACATTTGTTGGGAATATTTGAGATTGGAAACTACAGACACCAGACAGGACTGAGTGGAGACTAGCCATAAGGATGCGTCCTTTCTACAGCTGCAGCAGTTGCTGGACATCAGAGCTATAAGAAAAAATCCTGGAAACTAGAGAAACATGGTGCTGGATACCCTGAGCCATGCAGTGCTTGCTTCTGTGATTTTGTCTTCTCCTCCCCTGCCCTTGCCTCCCTTCTCCCTCCCAGGCCATAGCTCTCCTTTACCTCGTTTGCACTTTCCTCTGCTTACACTCTGTTTCTTGTTCTGCCTAGGCACCACACTCGGCATGACAGATCCCAGCCATGGCCTCCAGGCGCTTCCGTGATAGCACTAAATAACACTTTTAATAACATAGAGATCATCCAAAGAGCCTTCATAGGAAGTTTTAGCACTCCATCTCCTAAGCACTTTTCCCCTGCAGTATCTAACTTGTACAGTACCGGAGTTCCCTGAAAGCATCTTACCGAGATTCAAAGTTAAAGATGAAAGACAGTTTTCTTCTTAAGCTTCTAACGTTCACACGGAAAGTCCTTTTTGGCTAAAAACCTTCGAGCTTATTCTTAGCTCATAAGGGATTCGGATCTGTGGAAAGTCTGGAGAAAGTTGGACGAGCCTGCACCAGAAGCAGATCAAAACCAGAACCACCTCCCCAGACCCCCTGCTCGCTACCTCCGTCGCTTCTCCCCCTGCCCCAGCCCTCCTCCCAAAAACTCGGGCAAATGAAATGGATGTTCTAGTCACCCTTGGACTACACAAATTTGCATCTCGTTTTGCTCATCTCTATAATTTCGTGAACTCCATTTAGTCTGTAGCTTAACTCCTTTCTGACCAAATTAGGTACAACCCAAGTTCTCTCTTCCTGCTGTTTTGCAGCTATTCCTGCCAGATTCAGCCAGCTATCGCGGTAGTTCTGACCATGGCTATATTCAGGCTTCTGCACCCACCTGCAGAGACGAGTGTGGGCATGGGCAAATACACAAGGATTAATCCACCATATGGCCTGCAGTCCTCCCCTCCAACCCTGAGGGAAACATCTCCTTTCCTACACCTGGTAAGTGCCACAGCCCCGGGCCATCTTTCCAACAGGAGCTGCCAGAGGAGAGAAGTTCCTTGGTATTACAGCAGGGTAACAGCACGCACATGCATATTCACATCCACACACATGCGTATTTGCATTGCACAAACATCTAACGTATGTCACCTTTGCATACAGGAGAGCGGAGCTGTCAAACTGGGCATGTGCACGCGCGCAACCCTGGTGCTTGTGGAATAAACATATGCACCTCACAGTGAAAAATTAGCCTTTGGAAATTCCTCACTGCATGGGGATTCAGCTGGACACAGAGATCTTTCTCTGACATGAAATATTCTGTGAGCCCGACGCTCAGCGCTCCCGCGGACAGGATGCGGGAAGTACATCTTCCCTCTCTCCTCCTCCGAGGATCTGGCTGCTTATTCTGGCTTTCGTTGCAACACCTTTTTTACCCCAGAGTCCTTTCCCAGACAGCAGCGCTTCCTTGTGTCACAGCTCAGACCACAGGACATTAACGTGATGGAATGGTTTGCAAAGGTCAACACGATTACTTGATGCTCTCAAAACGTCTGGATTCCTTCAGGATTTCCCTTGTTTTTTCTCTTGCTACAAAAAAAAAGAAGAGAGGGTGGAATGAAGGAAGGGGGGCAGCCAGCCCCAGCTCCAGGTGCAGCCCACCCCAAACCCTTCCCAGCCAGCTGAGCTCCCCTATGGGCATCTGCTAAAACTCCTAACATAAGCAGGAGCGATCAGGTGGTCATGAGACATCGAACTGCCGTCAGGAAATTTCTCCACCGTGGTTTGAGGTTATGTCTTTCAATATTATTTTCCTCAATCTCCCTTTTCTTTTCTTGAAAATAATCAGTTTGCTCAGATTCTTGTGGTGAAAAGCTTCCAGTAAGTTCCAGCGTGGAATCTAGGCAGAGGGACAGATTATCTGCTTGCAGTAGGACACCTCACTTAGAGCAGCCTAATAACATAAAAATGATATATTTTAAGTCCTGCTCCCTCAATAATACCTTTTAATGTACTCAACTTATTTTAACATTATAAATAAAAGTGCTGGCACACACTGAGGTTTCTCTTGGAAGGGGGGAGCGGCGTGCTCTCCAGCTCCTTAGCCTCTCCGAGGTTTGGTTGCCAACCTCAGAGCTGGAACTCCAAGTTACTTTAATAAGCAAAATATTCCATTTTCCATGTATTGTTGCTCTTCAGAATGGATCCAGTTCTTGGGAGTGACGATGAAAAGCTACAGATTTCTTCAGAGCAAAAGGCAAACCTCATCAAAACCACATTACAGACTGTTACGATGGGGCTCCGACTGTTGCCTGGACACTCAGCTTCATTCTTCTCCAGGAGAAGAGGACCGGCTCCGACTTGCCGTGCTGGTGTCATCTCCATCAGCTCCCAGGTCCCTCCTGCTGCTGAAGGTTTGGTCACTCTTACCACGCTAGTCTCTGTGTAACAGAAGCCAAAAGATTATTTCAAGCCCACATCCCTCTGCTGCTCCGAGTCCCAAAAGTCTGGAAAACTGCAAACCCAGACCCAAAACTTGGTACTTTGAGATCATCTTTTAATGTGGGAGGTTGGAAATAGCCCTGAAAAGATATTATCAGTGGTGTTTTCCATAGTTTCATGAACAAAACTTTCTCTACTTTTTGTTTTTAATAATTCCAGTGTGAATTGGAAGCTCCAGGGGATTTTTCCACATGTACTAACACATTGCCTACATCCCCTTGGACGCAGGTCTGTTACTGTAGGGATGGCTCATGTGTTGCTGACAGTACTAAGCACCTCATTCTCCAGGAAAGAAGAGCTGAAAGCCTTTTGCTGGAAAAAAAAAGAGAAAAGAAACTTGGCAACTTTGAGCTGATCGGAGGGGGAACGAGGCAGCATCACCAGCACCCGTATTCACAGATGGCCGAGAATACAAATACCTACTTATAACGCGACCCCAGAGGTACCAGAAACTCACCACTGCCTTCAGGCCTTCTGGAGGCAGGTTGGCTTCTTGGATAGATGGTTTTGTTGCTTCCAATGACTTCATCACAAAGAAGGGTGACCACTGCGCTTGGGGGGATTGCTGGCAGCCGTGCAGAGCCGCTCTCCAATCTTCCCTGGCTCAATCACCTCCCCAAGCACCATTATCTCCAGTCGTGCACAGCACTCATCTCACCACTCCATGTAGATTCCCCAGGCACCGGCTTCCATACGATAGGTTTTTCTTTTGCCAAAAAACACTGAAAAACATTGACCTCCACGTTCTGGCATCACCGCTTCTCATGGAACACGCGTCTGCTTTCACATCCAACTAGGATAACTGAGGTTGTTTTTGTTGTAATTCTGATACAGCTGCATGACTGAAGAGTCATAGATGGAGCTGTTATGGAGTAATTGACCTGGTCCGCTGCTCCCCAGAACGATGATCGCAAGCAGACCAGCTGAAGAGTGGGTGTGGAACTGGCGTAGCTAAACCAAGGGGTCCCCACCCCATCAACTTCTTCTTTCCCCAAGGGTCTCACATTAATAAAAAAGGGTGTGTCGACATTACGCCAAAAAACCAGAGCGGGATTGCAGTTGCATAAAGCGGGCGAGCCGCTCTCATCCGTGCAATGTCTCGGGGTCTGATCCCAACGAGGGCAATGGAAAGATGCCCTGGGATGAAGCTCTTCCAATATCTGCCCAGCAACGTCATTTCAACCAAGCCTCTTAAGGTATGGTGTGAGTGGACATACCCAATCGTGCTTGTGCTCTTGCTTTCTCCAACTAGGCTAGGCACCCAAAGGGGTCCTAAGGCCCTGGATGCCGATACACATACCTACAGCATACCCACCGCCGAAGGAGCCGAGTTCACGATCGGCATTCCTTGGTGTAACCATAACACAAAAGCTACTCGTAATTTGTAGCGTCCACCCCTGGAGCCAAAACTAGAGACTTCTGGAACGGACTCAGCGCAGTCGACTGAATGGGTGCAGCTGCAAACCCTCGTAAACTTCCCATCGGTGCCGGCGACGGCCAGCTGTGGGCTGCTCGGCTGAAGCTGAATCCAAGCAGAAGTTCAGCACTGCACAGAAGGTAAGGTCCATCTCAGAAGACCTTCAGATTTTGAGCCATGGTCTTATTCCAGATCAGGAAAAAACAAACTGAGAATCTCGAGCTTTCTGCAAAGTAGCAGCAAAGTCCAGGGGGGAGGACAGGGCGGGCAGGCCAAAAACTTCATTTCAGGTCAACTGAAATGTTCCATTTCACTTTACACCCCACGTATGTGCTTGAACATGTAAGAGTTGGGCACGTTCTGTTATTTAAGACTAAAATCAAGGTAGCACAGCATTAGAACATCCCAGATTGCTTCTGTGACACATAACACTGTAATACATCTCAAATCAAGAAGTCTCTCCTCATTTTTAGGCCCTTCTTCCCTCACAGCCACACACAAAACAGCAGATTCAACTTCACATTGAGGGTGAGTTACAACTGCTATATCTCAGCCAATCTGCCCTGCTAATAAATACATCCTGATCCTATCAATCCTTGCAAAACTGCTGGAATGGCTTTTGTTTATAAAGGCAAGACCTACAGCAGGACACTCAAAATATTTCATATTATGCTATGCTACAGTGCCTTCTTGACTGGCATGTTCAAAAACATTTGGAATAGATATAACCAGGATCAGAGCTCCCAAGCCTTCTCCTGTTGTTGGGAGTTCACATGCAAAGCCAGCAGTGCTAATAAAAGGACGGCAGGATGGTGAAAAGAAGATATTCTCATGAAAGGCGCTGGCATTGTCCAGAAACAAGAAAACCTCCCTGCGAGAACTATATCCTGTTTCATAGATATATCTGAATTTAATGCTTCACTGAAATCAATTTGCAGAAGCACTGAGATCTATGGCAGAATAACCATTAACATCAAAGGCTAACCCCGAGTGTCCTGGAAAAAAAAAAAACAAAACCAAAACATCACCAGATTTCCTCCCAAATTCTGCTCTTCATTCGTCACCACAGGCAAAACCGAATATACTTTGATTGCACAAAAACGCGAGGAGGAGAATGCTGGTGGCTGCATTTCATCAACAGTAGTTTTACAATTGGTTTTACAGTATTTCCTCCTGTAGGACCGTTGTTATGTTTATGCTACTCTTATCAGCCAAGAATCTCCCACATCAAATTACCGGCATGAAATTGTTATTTTCACACTCAGCCTGACGAGCGGTTGTCCTATCGAAGCCATTAGCAGTACTTATAGCATCGCTGTGTCTCAAAAGTAAAGGCAATAGTGTCCAAAACTGCTGAGCAGAGGAGGCACGAGGCTAGCTGGCTACCTACCAGTCAGCCACATTACATGGAAAGATGAGGAAAGTCAACAAGTCATAGTAATACCTCAGAGTTCCCTGTCTCACGAGCATGCTGCTGTTGCTTTGATAAAACAACTCTGATGTCCATCAGTGCCTTCCATAACCACAAACTCCCAGTCTTTACAGGAATCGAGAGTAATTTTAAGAGCCAAGCTTGTGCCAGCCCATTAAACAGAAAATGCCAAAGCAACAGAGCAAAACTCAGATAATCTACGTTCACTTCCTAGTTTTGCATTAGATTTTTGTGCTGTTCTAGTTTCCCACCTGCTAAGAGGAAAGCAAGAACATCTCTTAACCCGAGTATGCAGAGCACCCTGAAAGGAGCCCTTGCCTTAGCCCATTGTTACTCCTGTAATTCAAACAGTTACTAAGGTCAAGCACAAGCCTTGGGTATTCAGATTCCACATATCACAAACCCCACTTTCCAAGAAAATAAGCCACCTCTCCCTGGTAAGCACCATGAGCTGACTTCAGCTCAGATCATTCTGCATCGGAGACTCCACCAGACCTACGGGCAACCCAGTAGGAGCAGGTATCTGCCTACGGACTTCCATAACATGATCCAACAAGGTTGCTATGCCCTAGGAAAGTTGCAGCAAGGATCAGACCATCCTATCGGCCCCTGCTCAGACAAGCTTAAGCAATAAGCTGATGATTTCTGCAAGTGACAGTGCCAATGTCACTAGGAGGTAAACTCAGAATAGATGGCTTTCTAGAAATTGAACTGCATGGGCATGCAACCAGCACGCAACCACACAACTTTTGTTATTTATCCCCCGGCTGCCACACAGTCTGTATAATCACCAGCAACATACCAATGTACACGCACACACATACACTGTGCTTTTCAAAAAAATAACTGCTGAAAAACTGCCTTTGGGAAAACATCTGCAGCTATAGACTCCTATCCACTATCACACCATGCTCCAAGACTCCAGGCTCAGTAAAACAGATGACTGGACCTCCAAAATAAGGAAAAGGTCTACAGACATAACCCACAGCAGTATCTAAGTGAGAAGTTCAGTTGCTCTTAGAGATCTTGTGTAACTCTTTTTCATAGACATCTAAAAAAATAAATTCAGATCTTGGGCTGAAATCAAGATTCGGAGAAGCCCACCTCTTCTCATTGACTGCAGAGGGTCTGAAGCTAAATGGGATGGAAGTGAGATTTTATTATCCTGGACAGGGAACAGTCACCTGCAGAGTTTGCACAGACCAAACTCTGCCTTGTACAGAACCACGTATAATGTTTCTGCAAAAACACGTTCCCAAAGCAGGCTGATAAGCAGGTTCCTCCTACCCAGGAGCACAACTGAAAGGGCAAGGGCGGACTTGGGGCTTCAAATCTTCAGGAAGCAAACAGTGAGAAGAAAGGACTTCACAACGAAGCAGCCCTTCCTCAGCTCTCCTTCGGTGCTGCCAAGGCAGTGAAGGCACCTAGCACAAGGAACACATACCTGGACTAGATCGGAGCAAACTGGAGGCAGCAGGTTGCATTAACGCAGAACTCCGTATCAGCTAATGAGCTCTGCTAATCAGAACAGCTGATACAGCCAAACTGTTTCTGGTACCCAGCTACATCACTGAGCTAGCTTTTATCCTTGCATAGCACCTCTCAGGTGACAGCAAGTGGGAGATAACATAGGAAAACTGTGAGACAAACCTACAGTCCCTGTCTCTTTCTTCCCTCCAACAACTTCCTTAAGAATTTCAGTTCCAGATCAGGCTCAGAGGACAAAACCGTGCTCAACTTCAGGATCATAAAACACAACTTTAATCCTTGAGTCAGCTACCAAGTCTTAGGCAGTGTAACCCAGTTTTCCGTAAAACAAAACTTCTGTGGAAAAATCCCCAAGCATTAAATTAACAGTGATAGGGGACAAACTTCCATATACGAGCACTTTTTCTTACTGTGGATCTTGGGTCCTAAGAAGCTCAAAGTTGCAGGTGAGCTAATTAACTGAAAAGAGCAATGCAGAGCTTTCTCGTTTAGCACCTCTCCTTTGAAATGGTAACAGTGAATGTCAGTAACTGGCCATAGCGGTGGGTAAATGGTCTGCACTAGATTCCTCCCTTCCTCGTTAGGGCAGGAAAGCGCCCAAGTTCAGGGTCGGACAGCGTGGCCCTGGCTCCAAGTCAGTTTTCACCAGATGAGCTTCCAGGCTGGCAGGAAGCAAGGCATAAACAAAGTAGGCTAAACCCAATTACAAAAGTCAGGAAAAAAAGCATGTAAATTGTAACAACTGAAGAACCATAATTCAACAGCCTACGTTACAGGGAAACATTAAAAAAATTGTACTAGTGGTCTCCGAGCCCAAAATTTGATGAATTTATGAACCATCAACAGCACAACAGGTTGGAAGCCCTGACTTCACAAGTGATCAGCACCAGACTTTCATGGGAAATTACACCCTCCCCTGAATGTGCCCCGGCTTGAAAATCAGCATCACCAGGGACTTCTTCCTTGGCTCAGTAGAAGAGTACGATAAGGAAAGATTTGCTCACGTGCACATTTTTGAGAGATCTCAGTGTGTTCAAACTTGGCTATACTTCGGCACTTAAATACACTCCAGACCTGGATGGCTCAAAGGGACAGCATTGTTTGAAATCTCCAGACCTCCAAGAAATAAATGGAAAACTTTTATAGTTAGCATGCAACGGGGGTTAAGGGCAGAGCATGTGTACAGTGCATGAGTGTCAAGATGTACATTTAGGAAAATAAATTTGTGCATTTAAGTTGGAAGGGTCGTGGCCCATCTAATCACCGGGGGACCATCTCCTCCACCCCCATCACATAGCAGGGAGGAAAACGGGGGACTGTTACCTTCCACATGTGGGCCAGGAAAACCAAAGTCATACATTTGCCCTTTCCACTGCAAGATGATGGATGCGAAGTGATGCATAAAGCCAGCACAGGATACATCCCTCCTTGCAGGGAAGGGAAAAAGGGAAGTTGACTGACTCAGAACCGTGCAGCCTGCTCTGCCATCTGCTCCTGGAACAGCACGACCGTATACTGGCCACTACGCAGGGCTTGTGGAAAAGTCACAATCTGGTGCCAATCCTCACTGGTTGGAGTTTCTTGGGACTATATTTAGTCCTTCTGGGGAGGAAAGGGGTGTTATTGGTTGTTACTAGTACAAAAACATGTGATTCAATCAGTAACAGCATTTGATTCCACCAGACCACAGTATCATGTGAGTCCTCCTAACAGCCATGGTTCCCCCTTTCTAACTTCCCAAGCATTTTGGAGCATTATTTTTCTTATTTATTGCATGCTACACAACACACTGAACAAAAAGAGACTTACTGCATGCTGAAATTTAGACCCACCATGTCCCATGCAGTTCAGAGCAAAACAGCTTGGGATTGGGAAATACAATCTGCTACACAACGTGATTTAACCCGTAAACCTATGATTTCACTGGCACAGCTGCTATTTTGTAACATCAGACTAGACATCAATAAGGAAAGAGTTTGCTGGCACTGCGAAAGCCTATCATGTGGCTCAGCTAATTAAAAACTGACCTAGTCCATGATCATTAAATGTTGTAATCACATGCCTGCAAATGATTAGATGTAGAAACAGACATCCCCCCTCCGCGTTCCCATAGATCACATAGATCAGCAGCAGATTAAGTCTAACTCAAGGGCCCGGATTCTCAATCCTTTTTAGAAAAACCAGGGCTTAGCTTTTGTCAGAGATGAGGACCCAGGAGTTGTCACCGTTCATTGTTTCCTCTCGCTCCACGACCGCGTTTTTGCCAGACGTGGAGGAGTCGGCATTGATTTCAGCCCCTCTGCTCTCACAGACAGACGCTGCTTCCCTATTTCACCAAATGCTTTGTACTTGAACTGGATTGCAACCAGGGTGCTAAGGCTAATAATATATCTTAAGCAGTGCTAGAAAGGTGATTTAGGTGGAGGTGATACCATCGGCTATCGGAGGACAAATTCCAGCCTTGGCACTCAATCCTTGACAGGTACATGAAGACAGAGAAATTGATTTTCAATTCTCTTGAAACTTTGCACTCCCTCTTACGTTAATCTCAGGAGTACGTACATTCAGCAGAATGGGAAAAGTTAATTAAGGGCAGATGAAAGATGATGGAAGTAGAAGAATGGCTAAGAGGGGACAGATAAGAGGCAGCATGTTCCTTGGAGGATGGAGAGAGAAGGTTGCATCGAGAGCCCACGGCTTACAGGATTCTTCACCCCCAAAAGCCATAAGTCTGCCCTGCGCTCAAAACCCTGGTTCACAGAAGAAATAGCAAAGGTAAAAATATCTTTTCCTGAAACTGCTAGGATATGCCAGAGAGTTACCACCATCTCTCTTGTACTGACTTCACCTACACGCAACAAGCATCTCTGCCTCCGTTCATCACGTGAAGAGGAAGAAATTCCTCCAAATTGTGAGAGTAAACAAAAAACCCTTAAACCACATATGCTCATTTATAAATCCCTTTGCTCATCTTGATTCGTTAGATTCTAATTGCCTTAGTACTTTTATTCCTAGATATCTGGGTATTTGTCTAGTTGCAGAGTTTGGGGCAGGGGGTGTGTGGTTTGGTTTTGGGGTTTTTTTTGAGTCTTGTTTAACTCTTATCTCAGTTGTAACCCATGGAGCTCATGGTCACAGTGTGATTCTGTGAGGTACACAACATCTTCCAACAATCCAGTTTGCTGATTTTTCAGTTCAACTGAGCATCTCTTTTGTTGCATATTCTCAGGAAGAACATTTAAGTCAACTTATCTCCTTGCTTTATACTCCTTCCAATGACTTCAAAACTCACTGTGGGGAAACGGCTCCAAAACATTAAAATGCTAACCCTTTTCATTTCTCCTGCCTCTGAATTCCTTCTTATTTTGCTGCCTACTTTATGAGATGAATTTACTAGAATGGAAGACAACATTTCAGGCACAGGCATTCGGCCGATTTATATAATGGCAAGATATTTTCCATGTGTTTTGTATGCCTCTTAACACTTCTGTTTGCTTTTTTTGACCACTGTTGTGTATTGTGCCAAAGGCTACATTGAGCAACCACAAAGAAGTTTAAGTACTCCATCCCGATTAATATAATAAACTTAGAACAGAAAAATTGTAGAAGCAGCTCCAATTATTTCTTCTACTGTGGCTTACTTGGCATTTGTCAGTAAAGAATTCATCTCTTATTAGCTTCTTTCGGCTTCCTCCTAGCACCCAAGCACTGCTCACTTCCAGTGCCACGTCAAACCAAGGCCAACGCTGAAACCAGATGGCCAAGAGACTACTGCATCTTCCACTCCCGCGGGTCTACTGATGGAGACAGGACCAAGAAGAAAATGAATGGCCCAGTTAGAAGCATCATAAAATAGCATATAGTGCACTTATGCAGGATTTGCCAGGTGTGAAAGAAGAAGGGTGTAAACACCATGGGAAGGAGACTCTGCGTGCACTCAATACTTTTACATTATCAGTTTTCTAGAAGTGAAGCCTTGGACTACAAGTCAGCATGTTCACCAGCAATATGTTGTGAATGCAAATGTACTAGAACCATTTTGAAATCGTCCCTTCCTCCTAAGGAGGAACTCAAGATCTTTCAAGAATTGCCATGAAATCAAAAACCTGACCACTCCAGACCAGCTCATAAGGAGGCCATTTAATCGGCTAATGGCAATCCAGGTTCAAATCACAGACAGGAGGGTCAACCTTTGTAAAGTTAGAGCACACCAGGAGAAAAGGTAGCGCTCCATCATTTATACAGAGAGGAGCATCGAGAAAGGCAGAAACTGTGTATTTGCACGCGTTGTGTAACACCAGTAGATTTCTACAAATAGAGACAGGTTTGCCTTAACAGAGCCGTATCTTCCAATCTGTGAGCTACATTACTGAAAAGTTTCCTTCAATTTTAGCCAGAAGCCCACTGATTTCTTAACAAGCATTGATTATTATTTAGAATTAACATTTTAAAACTCTGGCATATGATGTCCCCAGTGGCCTGGTTTAAGAAAAAGAAAAGCTATTTGACTTGGGATGTGCCATGTATGGCTCTTGCCTCTGTTGGCGTACCACAGAGACTAATGTCTCAGTAATCACATTTACCTATGCCTGAAAACAGTAGAATAATTTCCAGAGGTAAATGCAATTGCCAAGACTGCTCCATCCAAACTAAGCTGTGTGGCTAGACCATTCTTAGATATACAGTTTAATATTGCACTGGTGTTTTTCTCTCGAAAGCCTGTTAAAGGCTGCAGCTCTCATTTCAGTGCCAATGTGAATGACATTATTTCTTGGAAGGACACACATACAAACTGGCACAAAGCCAATAATTAGCCTAGATCATAAGCACTCTGTACGTCAAGATTTCAACATGTCACTCACTGGCAGTTCACAAAACTCCCAGAGCTTCTACTGAAAGACGTGTCACCTTCATGCCAGGATGCTACTTGCTGCCCCACCGTGTGCCAATCACAAGTGGAAATATTGCATCTTGCAGCTGAGAAACATGGGTAGGATGGTCATGTTTCCCACATTATTCTTGGATGATTTCTCTTCAAGTCTCTCCAGACATGTTCCACCATTACTGTCTTGGCCATCCTTCCCTCTTTTTGCCCTACATCCAGCCTACAGTTCTTCCTTCCCCCTCCGTTGCAATCCTCTCTCCTGGCAAAAGAGATTCCTCCTCTACACCTCTTCCAAGTCAAAAGGAATTTTAGGTCTCTTCACCTGACTGGTTAGTCATGTCTTCAAAGCTTGCCAGAAAGTCTCTTTCAAACCTCACCCAAGCAAAGCCTTTGAATTGCTCTTCTGTGCTATTTCCTTGCACCATATGCTACCTAACATAAAAAGATACCTTACTGTTCTTGCACACTTTTCCTTTTTACTATAAACTGCAGTTCTTCCATCATTCATAAAGCAGAAAAGCACTTTAATAGAAAGGCCAACTCCCAAGAGGCTGTTGGATTTACTGAGCATTGACAGGGCTCTTGGTGCTCTGCTAATACAGAAAAGAAAGAGGAGCTCCCTCTCTGAAATGCTCATGATGGAAACTAGAGATGACAGGATTATGGCTGCGTTAAGCAGTGATCTGGCTCTGCACAACCCCCAGAAGATGACATGTTCCCAACCCTTACGGCACTTAGAGGCCAAATAGATGTACAGTATAAAACAAGCTCTGAAGGAAGGGTTTCTCGGAGAATATTTTTTTCTTAGGTATTTAGGCTGCAGTTCAGCATGTTATTTCAGCATGAGACTAGTCTCACGGGACACAACAAGGTTAGTCCCATGCCTTCACCTAGGAATGTGCTTAGCTACACTGCTGAACTGTGACCTCTTGGATTTACATTGGGTCAAAATCCATGCTTGCAGCAGGGGAGACCAGTGAATCAGAGACATACAGGATGAACCAAGATCCAACCTCCCAGCTGTGCTGGGCGTTTATTATTGTTTTACACTTTAACATCTCATCACTGTATGGTGTCATACAAGAACTGCACGCATACATCCAGTGGGCTCACTTTAAGGAGACCCAAAAGTGCAAAACAAGCAACTGATTTTCTTAAGCACTGTTTCCGCATAAAGTAGAAGCAGCCAGCTCCAGAAGATTTATGCTATCCGACTTGTAGGCATGAAAGAGGTACAAGGTTGTTATTACTTGATTATGCGGAGATACTCCGGTATTCAGTCCCACTTCATTGCAAAGGTCAGTGCTCCACAGACTGAACATTAGATACAGACCAAATTAGCATTACATGCAACAGTGAAGATTGCATTAAACGAGATTCAGCCCATCAAAACCAAGACAGAGTCAAGAAGAAAGATTTATGCATCCTTTTCATACTCACTTAGCCTCTAACACCAGCAGCTATGTGCCAGTCCAATGACATTTCATAAGGCTTTTAACTCCAAATCCAGAACTATTACATACCCCAGTGCAATAACCTAGACCACGCTCTCCATGCTGTGAAGGCAGAGTAACTTCCCGAAGATATGGCAATAAATGGCACTACGAGTTGCTGATCTACTAAATAATTACTTATTTTGAAAAAACAAACATGATACAGGTCCGGTGATGGGTCCAGTCCTTCAGTACCCCAGATAACCAGGTTGTGAAGGGGATTTTACAAGTTTAACACAGCCTCCGCATTAAAGTTTGCACGCTTTTGGGCCCTGGGGACTCCCTACTAAACAGCACTAGAACCTCCCCCTAGGAAGGCGAAAAATCCTCCGTTCCAGTCTACTTCCATTTGTTCCTGGCACAAGTCAGTGTTTTGTATTTTTAAGAACACAACCCTCGTTCGAGATATTTATCTAAATCAATTACGTACCTACACGAGGCTAATGGAAACACACCCAGAATGCATACTGCTTTTGGGACCAAAAGGCGGGGAAGAAGCATCCAGCGCTTGTTGCAGAGACGGGCACTTTCCCTAGCCGAGTCGTTCTCATGTTCTTGTAAGCTCTGCAAATAGCAAGGCTGTTGCACAATACACAAAATAAGTGTGCTTAGAGACTTTTATCTTAGAAAAGAATAAATGCTTTGCTTTCTGATAACATCAAAAATCTACAGAAGGGGAAAACCAGGAAAAAACTAAATACTATAAAATCCTGGAAAATAATTAATAGATTTTTCTGTGCTTTCATAATAGCATTCACTTGGGTAACCATAAAAAGCGATTATTATGGTAATAAAAAGGATGAATAATTTATTATAAATCACAGACAAACTGTTCCCTTCCAGAACTCTAAGATGACTACATGCATATGAAAATAATCTCTTAAACATGTATGCTTGCTATAGCCATTGGGCCAGAAAATATCTGCCATTCTTTATAGTTTTATTGGATTTCTTTTCCAAAGTTTTCCTAGGGAATTGAATTAAAATGGAAGTATAAACCTGATCATATTGGCACTCCACTGTATCTGCAAGGTTGTTTAACCTATGCCTTCCCATTTATTTCACACGGGGCTCAGTTTTGTCGTCTTCTGCATTTCAAAACACACAGAGCAAGTTGGGGGAATTGCACATTGACCCCCTCCCCAATACCAGCATCTTCTCAACAGACAAAAATTGATATCCAGTATACACTTGCTTGCAAATTTTGTCTGCAACAGCAGCATCCAGAATTGCAAGCATCTTTTTTTGTACGGACTGACCACCACAGTGACCGTAAACTGTTAAGAATCAGGAAATAAATCAGTTATTTGCAAGACACCACCACACCAAAATCCGAGAGGGCGACTCTTCATCACCGAGAGCTGAATGAACAAAAGCTTTTACAAACTTCAGTGATATTCAAAAAGAATGCAAAGTCCTCTGGCTGCTTCACACAAAGGGGCTGTTCTGGTCCAGTTACCCAGCCCTGCCATAGCCTGACTCCATCCTCTTTCATCAGCAAGAAGTCAAGTTCCAGCTGGGGTCAACTACAGTCCAGTCTCCATCACCAACACGTTACCCTTTACTACACCTGCATTTGCTAAACAGAGACCCTTCTGCTTTCAGGAGTTTTCTCCTAATGCAGGCACTGATGGGCCGTACTCAACACATTTACTTAACATGAAAAACATGTTCCCTAAGTCTATTCAAACACTTCTGATGCATTTGTTTATGCAAATACAACCTCCGAGCATCTCCCTTAACCCGTGTCCCAAACTTCTACTTGGTTCTGTCCCCACTTCCTTGAGGAGAGGGTCTTTTAAGAGGAGAGGGTCTTTTAAGAGGAGAGGGTCTTTTAAGAGGAGAGGGTCTTTTAAGAGGAGAGGGTCTTTTAAGAGGAGAGGGTCTTTTAAGAGGAGAGGGTCTTTTAAGAGGAGAGGGTCTTTTAAGAGGAGAGGGTCTTTTAAGAGGAGAGGGTCTTTTCTTTTAGGCCATACCAAGGTCTCATCAGAGCTCTACATAAGAAATTGTCATCTTCTGTTAAGCATCAGGTAGTCTCCACTCCTTTCACCAGAGAAGACGGGTGCTCTCTAACTTCTCAACTATACAACGCTGCCACATCTCAGCCCAAGCACACCAGTGCGAGGCATTTTTCACACTGGGAGAGACCTTGGAAGTTTTTCAGAGGCTTCCACATACAAAAATAATCATCAAAGCAGTAGGAAAAACCTATGAACTTGAAAGTAGGCTTTTCATGGGTCACTCACTGGACCCATGGTCTCCATGGCAAAGGACAAAGCATAAGAGAGAAGAGGGAAGAGAATAGAGTTGCCACTCCTCAGGAGAATGTGACAAAGATAAGAAATAAGCCAAGCCCTGAGTGGGAGGTGAAATAACCCAGTGGTTACTGGTTTAGGGTGGATGCTCCTCATTACCAAAGCCATCCTCTCTCCCTATCTGCTTATGGCAGCAGGCTCCACAGAAGCCCTGAATTAACATAACACCAGGATTACCAATGAGTACAGACAAGAGAAAAAAAAAAATAAGTGAAGCTCCTTCCAAAACAAACAGCCATAATTCAGTATTTGAGACTTCACAAATTACCTATTGAAAATAGTAGAAGCTAGATCTTAATAAAGCGTAACTGCCTGGTTTGGATTTCACAGATGTTAAAAGTGTTTGCAATCTGGAATTAAACTAGGCTAATCTAAACCATAAATAGGAACCATCATTTGGATTATATCTGTAACCCTCTGGTTCAACTCACAGCTCATTTTTCTAGAGTTCAACAAGCGACAAATAAACCTTAGAGAAAGAAAAAGAATTTTGTTAGTGTCTAGTGGAACCTACTATTAAATAAGTCCTCACACAAACCATAATAAAATTCAATTTATTGTAGTTTGTAAAACGCGATTCCCCACCTTGATAATTAAAAAGATATTGTAATAAAAGTCTTTAGTCCTCATGTGCTCACATTTGTTAAGATCTGATTTTTATCCGAGCAGAAGGATTATAAGAACATGGAATTGCTGTTACAGCCTTCGCGTGCAAACACAATGTTAGGGGAGACAATTTTGGTGTTACATCCATAGCAGGCAGGAAATTTAGAGCTCTGAGCCCTCAGCAGCAGCCTGCACGCTGCCAGCCCAGCCCAGCCCACCATGGACCAGTCCTGCACTCAGTGGCATGAGCCTGGCCTCCCAGCAAGGACACTGGGGCATCATTCGGCTCTACTGGTTCCATCTGAAGATCTCTGCACCGCTTCCAACATACACGGACCCTTGGTCTGAACAGTGGGATTAGTGCCACCCTTCTGTTTTGGATTCAGTGGCAAGGTGAGAGCAAAGCTTCTGGTAGTCAAGTAATGGGCAGAAGAATCAGAGGTGCAGTCTTGGCCCTTTCAACCCACGTGGTTAGCTAACACCCAGGATCTTCTTGCCTGGTTTCCAAGAGAAAGAGTCAAGTAGCTTCCTGTTTAACTAAAAAATCTGCACACAAAGTCATTTTTCCCTGACTTGAGTAGGAACAGGAGGAGAATTTCCTCGCAGACATTTCCAAGCCTACCTTCGTAGCCAACACTCTGCCTGAGAAACCTCTCATTCTCTTGGCATCTTCTTGGGGCACGGCACCATCACTTCCGTGGATTTTTCCTGGCCCATTTGCCACTTCTGACACATATAGACTCGTACGCCCACAAGACAGTCGGGGTTCCAGCCCTGTACTCACAGCCACACTCCAGGAAAACTCTTCCGATTACCCCGAGTCGGTTCGGATTTAGGCTTTCCGCAAGGCCAGTGCCTTGAGCGGTGCTTTCTATTGTTCCAGTTATCTTGGCCAAAAAAAGTTTGTTTCTCCCACCAAGCTGGTGCCAGAGGTGGTAGGCGTTCCTCTCACTATGAACAGAGGAGCTACCAACCACTAACGACTGATCAGAAGGACCAGTCTGGAAGCTGCATCCTCGTAAGCGGTGACTGATGCAAGAAGTCTGCTGGAAGCAAAACGGGACCAAGCATGGGGAAACGCCATCAGCTGCAGCTCACAGCTTGACAGCGAGATCCTAAAGGGCAGATTCTGCACCTCAGACGCAGCCCCGCTGAATGGGACCCTGTGTTCCAGAGGCTCACCCACGTGGACGACATCTCTGGCTCATACAATTCTGCTCCCCTTATGACTTCCCTTGGCTGAACACAGCATCCTGGATCTGAACGTCGGATCTTTGCCGTTGGAGTAAGCGCAATGGGAACCTGACTGCAAAATATAAATCCTTCATCCAAACACATCACCCTTCCTAAAAATCAGGCAAACACACCCAGTTCTAGAAAGTGCCCAAACTTAATGTTTATTTAACATGCATTCCTCCAACTTGTAAGAGATTAAATACATCTAGCTAAACAAACACGCCCATAACACAGTTAAAAAAAGACAGACTCTACTCTCTCCTTCCACAGCAACAAAGTTTGAAGGCACCAGAGAAGCAGGGTTATAAGCCTCATAAAAAGTTTAAGTCTTACCCCTAGATTAATTATTTCTAAATATGTTCGGACAGCAAGCACCCCCCAACCCAAGTTGATTCCCAGCACAGGTTCTCCTACAATGGCACTCTGCCCATTGCAGCAGGATGTAACCACACGCAGTCATCTCCAATTTGTCATGTCCAAAGAGCATTAATTTGGAGGTGCCTTTATTATAGCACTAATCAAAAGTACTACAGTATTTCTAATCCATATGCCAGCATTATACATACTGGTCTGTAATTAAGTTTATTGGTTCGTATCTAGCCATATATAAAAAGAACATCTCCTATAAAGCAGCTAAGAGCTTTAGGCTGGATAACTTTACTCAAATAAGTCCCTGTAGGAAAAAAAAAAAGACAAACTGTTAGCTTATTGAAAGAGTAGCTTAGAGTAAAACATGACAATAGATGAGACAGAAGAACGCAAGGACCATTGCCAGCATATGGAGATTGCAATTTATTATACACAGCCCAACCAGCAAAATGATTGGGTTTTTACATAGCAACAGGCCAGGACTGGAAGGGAGATCATGCTAAAACAGCAGCACAGGAGAGAACACAGAGGTTTCTCTCATTTGTAGAGCCTATGGCAAATCAACGTCTTCAACTTCACTATGCACTTGAAGCAGTCCCACTACAGTGACAAGCCACGATGAAAAAAAAACAACAACAACCACCAAACAAAAAACCCAAAACTCAAAAACCCAAACCAGCAATGTGTAATACACATATTAATGTTGAATCTCTTCTTTTGGGACTATTCTGAATTTGTGTTCTACAACTTAATCTCTGGTTTCTGGCACACGAGCACAGCTGCTGCCATCTGCATGCAAATCACTAGAATCTACGCTAGCTACAGCATGAAAGTCAGGAAAATAGGTGAAAGCTTTAAGCTTTTTTCCCCCCTACTAGAATAAAGAAGTTAATTCAGTGTATTGAATGTATGAAGTATAAAAAAAGTGCTCATTCATTTACATATGATGATTTACAGCCATCATGCCACATAGAACGCTAGAAGGAAAAAAAAAAAGCAAAGCAACATGTGGTGACAGGTCAGTCTTAATTTCTTACTGACATTCCAAAAATTATGTCTAGTTTGGAAAAAGATTTATCATTTCCAGCTCATCTCAGTGCTGCACACGAGAGGGCACTGTTCTGTAGGCTCAGGGGATAAAAAGCAGCACAAATTAATCATGTGCTGCAGATGAAAATTGTTGTGCTAGCGCCAAGCAATTAGACCTTCTCTGGAGAATTAACTGTGTAGCTAGAAGCAAACTTGCCAATTAAATCAGCATCTTCAAACACCTTAGGTGATCCTTCACTTCAGTGACCAGCATTATCCATTTTTTTGCAGAAAATCAAGCCATTTATCTTACCACAACTATCAATGTTACCGTTTTTCAGGCGTTACAAGACTGGAGCTGACTCCACACAGGACGACAGCTTTTTGCCGCGGGTGTCTGTGCTGGAGAAACCAGGGGTGACAGAGACTAGAGAAGGCTTAAAGACCTTCAGAAGACTCGCAGGTCCAACCCAGGCTGGCTAAACCATTCAAATTTAGCTGAGTATTTAAGGTTTAAACAAACGGATCCAAAAACTCTGATTAAATCCAACGGCAAAGCAATCGGTTAGAAATGGAAGCGACACTATAGTGCCTCCAACTCGTACATCAGGCAGAAAACAGGCACCAACATTTCAGGTATCTCGGTCAACTACTAAGTGGATCCAGAAGCAAGCGAAGGGACAGAAGCAGGGTTCTAGCCAAAAAAGCAAACCAGCAAGCAGGTGTAACGAAGGTTAGAAAGCACACGGAGCTGTAGTCGCTCCAGACTAAACGCTGCTGAAGTTTGTTCATTTTAGCAAAATCATTCCAGATTGACCTTGCCACGGACCACATGGGCCATGTTTTGCTTTCGTCCCCAGACTGACACCCTTTCGGTACCTGCTGCGTTTCTGACACGTTCTCTGCCCTCCGAGCACAAAATCACGGCATTCATTATAGCCTTCCTCCCCTCCTCCTGCAACTCACCCCCACAAAATTAACAGGAAAGGGTATTTTATTATTTAAAACACAGTCATCCACCTCCCGTCAAGCCCCGGTTTTTGGCTTCTGTATTTCTCTCGCAGCACGTGTTGACAGACGTCCGCATTCCTCATGCTGCCACGAATTTGTGCAACGGGGAAAGACAGAGGCAGACTACGGCCTTGAAACCTAAGCGAGGCAGGAAATTGCTATCTGTTCGTTTGGTATAAAAAGAAACGTATGCACAGCTTCTCTGAAGACAATAATGTTCCTACCGAGGAAATGGGACCAATGCCTCCGTATCAGATTCCCTGCACCCCAGAGCATTTTATTTCCCTCCCATTCACATTTTTAGCTTTCAAAATCTTATAGGTAAGTGGCCAAAAACATATCAGTCTAGTCATCGTGTCTGGTTTTCGCGTGCTTTTTCCTCTTTCTCTGCTAGAGGATGGATCGAGCACCACGTCGTACGAACAGCGATGCGTCTGGAGTCAGACACCCCAACCCCGGGGCTGCCCGCCGCGGCGGGGGCACAGCCTGCCGCTGCCGTCCCGGTGACCGCAGCCAGCTCGGCACATTCCTCCGACCCACCTACCACCAAAGGGACTTCCCAGCAGAGTAAGTGTTGTGTAAAGCCTCTGGATTAGAGGCATCCCACGAGCGCCAAGTCAATCGTCAAGTGGAGGTTTTTTCTTAAATTAAATAACCTGAGGATGTTCTCGGTCCAGCAGTGTTGTGTGTTACCAAGGACAGAGTGCATGCCTGGAACACAAATCTTTTGTCCTTAGGTAGCCTGCGAACTTCCTGAACTCATCCAAGCCTACGAATCAGGAGTTCATCTCTACATGCCACACCGAGGGACATTCATGTCTCCCTTGCCAATGCTCTCTATTACTATGGAGTCATTATATCATCATCTGTATTTCAGAAAGACGTTTCAAACATCTGGTTAGCTTTAAATGCACAAAACCACATGCACGCACCAGTATTTTTCACGTTAATCTGCTTCTCCCAGGGTTATGAGCAGATGAACCTCAATGACTCCTGATTGACGATGGACATTCTGTTTACATTTCAGCTGACAACACTAAGGTATTTCCTCTCCAGCTGCAGCCAAACAACAACAAAAAAAAAGAGAACACCACCAAAACCCCTAATCACGAGTCACGGACTCTGAGCCCGCGGTCTCCGGGCCACACGAGCTACAGAGGTAATAACAGCGCAGCAACAAATACACAGCATCCTTCATCCATATTCCAAAGGGATGCAGATGGATAACATTATTTTACCTATTGCTTAGAGGCACTTACCTCCGATCTGGAAACCATTTAACACAATAGAGATAATTAAACTTGCTTACTCAATTCTATAATAGAAGGAAAACGGAATTTGACTGGAAGGCAAGATGGGCACATTGCAGCCTACAAAAGAAAACATTCTGCTATTTTCAGGGACTCCAGGGAGCAGAGCATCACTGGGATCAATCCCCCAGCTTCATCACAATATAATGTGGCACTAGATTAGAACTAGAAATCATCACAAGTCACATATCTGACCTGAAAATATTTTTTCCTCTTCTTGCTAAACAAAGCCTAAAATATTTGCTTTCCCAAAACAAAGTATTTCTTTTGGTAAGTGAATAAATGGGCTCGGTGGGTAGGGGACTTATTATCACCCTCTGCCTCATCAGAACTATCTCTTCTGATGGAACACTGGAAACATGACAGAACGGTACCTACAGAGATGTCAGACAGATACGAAAGGAAGGAATAATATACCCTGAGTTTTCCTTGCCTCAACAAACCAGTTCGCTTGTGTTTCAGAGCTCCTGGAGCGAGACATAAAACTGCCCTGGATTCATTCTGTACAGACATTCTGTACAGACACCTAACAGTATTTAATAACCAACTATTTTACTTGACCAGTCTTTCACTTAAGTATTATTTTCTGTGATCTCTAACAAAAGAAAACTCCAAAGCCACGTAGCTGGTAATAAGCACTAGCCCCAAGCGCTTCAGCTCCTTTGATGAACGTACTAGGGAGACGGGAGACAAGGTGAGCTGAGCCAACACTGCCTGGTGCAACGCTCCAGCCAACAGGGACATTATCGTGGTTGCAAGTCTCAATCTCTCCTTTTAATCTCAAGGAACGCCAGTCCTTTCCACTGGAATATAACACAATTTTCAAATGCATTTATTCATAAAGCTTTGAGTCCTGAAGGGACCATGATATCATCTGTTCTGACCTCCTGCGTCACCCCAACCATTACATTTCACCCACTCACCCGGCTGTGTAAAGCCCAAGAACTAAAGCCCTACAATTAAAGCTTCATTTGGGTCCTGGCAAAAGCACCCCTCCCGTGCACACAGGCTTGATTTGACAAGCATCAAGAGACAGTAAATCCTCTGTAGCATTCCTACTCAGAAACACGTGCTTTGTATCTTAGTTTGAATGTGTTCTGTTTTAGCTTCCAGCTAAAATTCTCACTATATCTTTTTCTTTTGTTTCCAAAATTTTCCGCTCTCAAAATGATTCCAGTGCATAAGTATAAAGTCACTTTTTTTATATAGATTCAGTGGATTAAGAGCTTTTAAATATCTTGGTTTTCCCAGCTCTCAAATAATTTTTCTAGCCCTTTTCCACATTGACTTCTATTTGTTGACATCCTTTTGAAAAGAAAGAAAAAAAAAAAAAAAAAGACCAAACCCACACGGTTCAGTGGGGTAAAACACAGTTCTCCTGCATACACATCCCAGCATCACACTGGCCTTTTTTTGCCAGCCTGGTACACTGGGAGCTCATTCTGCCCTTCACAAAGGCATTTATTCCTGCGGCACAGCCGGCAGTGCCATCAGTACCGCTTGCCTGCCTTGTTCCCAGATGCAGAGCTACATCTGCATCAAAGCATGTTTTATTTCCGTGGGCTGAGCTTACCAAGCCTTCCAGACTACACGGCATTACTTCTTTAGTCACCACTATGCACTTCCCAGCCAAAGCGTGAGCTGTACAAAAACTTCATCAGCAGTAATCTTATCATGACTTTAGGTCGCTGATGAGACGATGGAATTAACAGTGCGCCAAACTCCACGAAGCCCGACAAGCAACCTCTTCTTTCAAGAGGGCTCCCTGATGATGACTATTTTTTCAGATGTATCAGCCAATTCTTAATCCATTTGGTGTGCGCGCTTTATGCTGCAAAATGCTAATTGCTTTCTTCAGATACACATCCAACACTTCAGAAAAACATCCAACTTTATTTCAGCTACCTTTGTCAACCAAATCCTTAAAGAATGAGGCAACTTCGGTTTGACAGTTGACCTCCATTTAAAAAGCGTCCACCAAAACCCACATTTGTCTACAGAACCGCAACTGGAACAGTTTATTAGCGCTTTCTTCTCCACTGCAGGAAAACTCACGGGGCAACAGAGGAAGCAATCAAGCAGTGACAGTCTACTCAGTTGTGAAGCCCAATCTACCCAAGTATAAAGGCAACAGCTGCTTTTCCCAGTACTTTGCAAGGGGAGAAGCAGAACACCAGACAGAAGTTTCCATCAGTGCAGGGCACTCGGAGCAGAGAATTTGGGAGTCCCAAGAAATAATCATCATTCAGTAACAGCTCTCCAGAGGCACAGGCATTACTGGTAATTGCTTCAAGAACACTTAAAACCGAAAGGTAAATAGGGTCTTCCCATTTCCCTAATGCTGGTCAAATAATGCTCTGTTCATTTATCCAGCAAATCCAGCTCTTCGTTTAAGTCATAACAATCTATAAACACAGTGTGATTCTTCCCAAATTTCTGCAGCCTTTAGCTCTGATGAATAGCCTGAACAGACAAAATGGAGTTGCTACAGACCGAAATGAGTTGCTATGAGTCTGGGCTACCAGTGCCACTCAGTCAGTCAATCCAGGCCAGATGCTTTCATTTCTATCCCAGACTTGACAATCAAAGGCTTAGACAAATTACAAGTCTTCCCAATCTCACTGCCAGTTGCCCACCAAACAGCTATAAACATTCAACAAGCCTCTTTGGTGAGTAATCAGAAGAGAATTCGCAAGCGGCCGTGCGAGCGCTTGACGTGGATTCTCTTGTGAATATTTATTCGCACAAGTATGCAACGTGATGCTGCTTTCCCACAAATGTTCTTGCCAGCGCAATTTTTGCTCATCCTAAGTGGTTGGGGAATAAACAAAGAAGTGTGGTCAAAAAATACCAGCAAAGCAGATCAGCAAATTCTAGATGGAAAAATATTCACGGAGGATGATCCTGACCGTGTGACGAGGAATGGCTTGGTGCCTATGCACTACATCATTCTCCCTATGTAGGGCAAGAGGGCAAATCTGACTTGCTTTCTTCTCCCCTCTCTACTTTTGCAGCCACACGCTCATTTATAAGCGGAAACAGAGGTAATAGAGTAGTAAATACCAACAAGAAAACATATGAAAACTATCACGTAAATGCGTGAAGCACTTCACGCAGTTTAATCGTATAGCCAGAACTCAGCATTGCCTTGGGCTCTGCGGTCATCAGAGCATGCCATAACTTCAATGCGATGAAAAGAGATTGGGGATCAGTTTGACAAAAATATTAAGTATTTCAGACACTTCAGAAAAGCGGGATGTCTCAGGTCACACATGGGGCTTTTTCCTCCTGACATGCTACATCTGTGATAAGAAACAGCTGGGAAGGCGATTGCTTTTCACAGGCACAGTACTCCCAGTTGTGAGAGTGCAACCGAAATCAGCAGGGACACCGAGGTCCTTTATCCAGCCCTAATCACGTGCTCCTTGAACAATTGGAAATAAATATTCTGGTTTTTGCAAGGCCTCCACATACCATTCGATTCACTCTGAACAACAACAACATCCAGTCCCTATTTCCAAGGGCCCCGCCACCCCCCAGTTTCCATGAGCAGAAGCATCTTCTTGCAATTAAAAAAATTCGGGATGCCCGCAAGAGGGGGGCAAAATACAGAGCCCAGTCTCCTGAAAGCAAGATTAAAATCCAAACACAGAGCAGAAGGACCTTTCTGAAGTGGCATTAAATGGAAAGATAGCACAGATAGCACAAACAGGCAATGAAGGAAAAGAAGTACCTGGTGCAGGTGTTCAGGAGATGAATTCACACAGGACAGAATCAGCGTGTTGAATCAATAATCCTGCCTGGAAAGAGAGGAAAAAGTAATTAATGCTTTTTCAGAATTTAAAATAACGGTCTTCCATAATTGAACAAAATAAAGATCATCTAACTTGTTAAAACTTTCAACACTTAAGCACACTTATTCATTAAGAAGTAGAGACCTCCTGTTTGTTTACTCTTTACACCATGAACTTTTTTTCTGTCCTATAAAGGAACAGTTACTAAGGTTTATAATATTAATTACTCAGCCTTCTTTTATTCTCCAAAAATATTTTGTTCTAACAAATAAAATGCTTGGAAGAAAAATCTGAAATAGTCTTTAAAAGATCCTATAATGCAAAAGTTTCAGGAACAGGCTTCTGCAGCAGCTGGTGTCTTCACAAAGCCTATCAGGCAATTTCTTGGTAGTATAAACTTTAGCAACGATCACACATCCCATTCACTCCACAGAACTTTGCATAAACCTTCATGAAAGACCACTTCTTTTTATTTTGTTTTAATCATTTCAGCATTTAAAAAAAATTTTAAAAAGCAAGCATTTAAACACCTAAAACTTCAGGGGCAGGGTTGTGATTGCCATTAACAGCATCCTCCATAAGCGCCGAGTGGCTTAACAACCAACCGGTTTCGTTAGAGCAGCAAGAACAAGGTTCAAAATCCAAATGCCACTAAAAGCCAAGCAAGGTCCTTATTCATTTGAGACGAGACCCTCTTTTCTTGCCTCTAAAGTGAACAGACACAAGAGAGAGTCTCCGGTCGCTGGGGAAAAGCTAGTCATCACCAGGACAAGGCATGCTTACCCCATCGCTTCTCCCTGAAGCCCATGCTGCCAGCTTGTATTATTTTAATCCACAAAAGTCTCCAAACATTTGATGCATCTTTTAAAAGTCTCAAATCAGCAAAAATTTCGGCTATGACATTAAAATTAAAGAATAAATCCCAAACCACCGGGGTTGCAGAGAAATCCAGAACATGAGTATAGATTCTACCCAGAACCACAGCTGTCAGAAAGCAAGCTGAAATACCCCTACATTTATTTATTCTAAATCTCATGATTTTTAGCAACCGACTCCTGATTTCTAAGTGTGCAGGGTTGGCAGAGCTGCAAATCCTTTTGACTCATAGCATCGCGGGGGAATCCCCAACTGGCCTTCGCTCCCCACCCACCCGGGGAGTGCTGATGCAAAGGCGGCTTTTACCAGGTTCATAAACACGTCTGGAAAAGAACGTGCCTCCCCATTCATTATGGCCATCAGAGATTTCTTTGTCAGCGTATCTATGGCAAAGCTATTGCACAATAAACAACATGAAGCGTCCCATTAAAATACAGCCAGTGTTTTGAAATCATACAAAGAATGTTGAAAAGATAAATATTTATGGGGTTTGATGAACTGCAGCCCTGTGCTAATGAAATCAAGACTTCAGACATGTGCTCAGACTGTCCTTTACCCAAAATGAGTAAGACTTCATTGTAAATATTGCTATTCAAAGAAACAATTTATATGTTGTCTCAATGGCAGAGAGAGCACACGTGGTCGATCAAAGGCAGAATATTTTAATTGAGCTGCAGTGAGAAATACTAAACCAACTAGGCTAACCGTTTCCTCCTCCTTAACATCACTTGGCCAGCAGCGACAAGGTGTGCTGTTATCATCGGCGCACACGTGCAGATGAACACCCGAACTGTAGCTAATCCCAACGAGCAGAGCATTCATCTCAACTCCATTTCCCCTGGTTTGGATGCTGCCCGAGGTGCAGACAGGGAGGAGAGCCCTTTTGGGAAGGTGAGATGACAACCCCAGAGATTACAGGAGTCGAGCCGAGGAAATCCTCCCGCGTTCAGCAATCGGCGATCCCCTTCTTGGCCCTGGGATGGTTCAAACCCATGAGATCTCAATAGCTTCCATGCCTGATTTTTAATCTCAGTTTAAGGATGGGAAGGCCAGCGGCATTAGGAAGCGAACCCCTCTAACGCTCCGAAAGCGCTTCGAGATTCTGCAGCGCGGGACTGACAACGGCGACACAGCACCGAGTCTCAGCTCCTTTGCAGTGAGCCTTTGCTGCAAATTCACAGGCTGGACTCCTTCGCAGACATCCTGTTTTTCCCACCCTGTAAAATGCTATTCCAGAAATTCCATACAAACGCCTTTCACATTGCATTATATTCCCCCAGCAAAAATAAGCCAGATAAGAAATGCCTGCCTGTAAGTGTTATGATCATACTTTTAACACATCTGAACTTCAAAGAGACCAAAGAGAAAAATTGCTCATCCCAGCAAATATTTGCTACAGCCCCTACCTCCAGTGCCTTTCAGGTGTCCGATAATCAAGTTATGCCATGAAACACGTGCAAATTAATGGATTCCCCAACCATTCTGAGGTGGCTGATAAGCTTAACACCACTGACCTTCTAAAACCCCCAAACGATCAGTGAGCGAGATTAAAAAAACCAAACATATGGTAGCACGTTTGAACACAATGGTTTTAAAAGGAAATAAAAGCTCTCTGTAGACTCCACATCCTCTAAATCCATTCTGCGAATAGATAAAAGCCACATTGTAGTCGAGTCTCCACCTAAACAGCTAAAGCAAAATCTAGGTCAGCGTGCTCTCATAGGAACTGATATATTAATCAGTGGCGCTTCCAAAGGGGTTTTTGACTAATGCAGTGTTTTTATATAGGAACTGGCAGCCACCACCTTTTGCAACTCAATACTCTCTCAAAGGCTCAAAGAGCCAAAAGTTACGCTCGAAAAGTGCTTTTAAGCTGGTTGGAAAAACAAGGCTGTCTTTGCCCTTATTAAAAGGAAAAAAAAAAAAAAGGAAAGAAAAGATTACGCTATGCATTGGTAACAGCAACTCCAACACAGCACTTCCAACAAGAGAGGTGTCCTCTCCTTGCAGGTGATGACAACCCATTTGCTGAAGGTCCCACAGTAAGTAGCTGCAGATCCAGGAGCGCAGCCACCAGACTGGGACTCCCATCTGCGCCGTAATCCTAAGTTTGCACCGTAACTATTTAAAATGGGAACCAGTCACAGGAAGTTTTCTGTGGCGCTTGATTCAAGCGGGACCATCTTTGCTGGCTGGAAATGAAGTTTCTAATCCTAGTTCTTTGGGACTAGGACTCAGGACATGGTTCCTCTTGGCTGCATCGAAGGAACTTAACATTTTCTGCTCAAGCAGTCCACAGAGACATGTATTAGTTCTGACAATATTTGGTGGAAAAGAATCTGAGGTCCAGCATGAGCCATTTGCTGCCTCCAGAGAGATGGAGGGAGGCAAACTGGTGGGAGGGGAGCCTTTTCTATCCAAAACCAAATGTTTTGTCTCCATTCCATTCAGAAGAAAAAAAAAAAAGAAAAAAAAAGAAAACACCCTCGTACTAAAAGGTCTTGTTTTCATTCCTTTGTGGAACTCAACCACGTTTTAAACCTCTATGTTTGTACAAAGCAGATTTTTGTTTCCTGGTCATTTATAACTTTCACTCCACCATCAGCTCCCACTGCTGAAGCGCAGGTGATGCCGCAGGACAGGACACCGAGGGGAGACCCCAGCACCCTGGAAGCCACGGCAAGGGAGCCCAAAGCCAGGAAGGTTTTTACTTGCTGGCCCTCCAGCCAAAGGGATGACTTACCTTATTTCCACAAAGCCAGAAAAAGCTCTGACTATAAAGACAACTCCTGAATTTTTTTTGGCCTCTATCAAGAGAAAAAAAATTGAAGGCTGTCCTTTTCTCTCTCCCCAGAGACTCGCCTTTCAAAACCAGGATCCAGCTCCATCCCATCCGAGCTTTCCACCTTCCTCCCTCTCCCCCAAATCCAGCCCCAAAACCTTTTGGCCCTGCAAGATGCAGGTTTTGACCCTAGCTGAGCTCCTGCATGTCCCATAGCACGGCAGCTGCAAGACCTGAGTCAGAGAAAGGCAAGAAAATGGGGATGAGAGAGGAAAAGAATGACACTATTACCCAATTTTAGCAATTTTACCACAGCTGGGTGTGCTATTTGGGTGCCAATTCTGCCTTCCCAAGCCTGAACGGAGCCATCCTCCCATGCTGCCCTGTGGCATGTGTCCTTCAAATCTGTATTTTGATTCTGCTTAGGCAATGCCAACAACTTCCAGGGGTTTCCTTGGTCAACGCTTGTTTTGTCACATGCCAAGCAACAGCTAAAACACATTTCCAATGCACACCATTGCCCAGACCAAACAGATGGGAGCCGCTGGGGCTCTGCTAAACCCAGCTCCTGTTTCAGAAAGAAACACTCCCAGCGCGTTGCCTACCTGCACAGCACTGAGATGGGAGTGCTCACCAGGGAGAAACAAGGAAAGAATTGCAAACAGCACCACCTCAATTATGCACTTCTAACTACAGCCGTTTAAGAAAATAAAATAACAAAATTGTATAATAAAACTGGTCGCACTCTCTCCACAGATGCCTGACGTTGCTCAGGTTCCTATTGAATGATACAGGTGCTACTTCAGGCACTGTCAGCCTCAGGAGACCAGTAGGTAGAGTCACAACCACTTATGATCCGCTACCGTATATATAAGCAAGAAAAAAAAAGTCTCGAAGGGGTAACATCCCCCCAACCAGCCACCCTCTGCCCACCAAAAGCAATGATGAAGTGGCTGCATCTGACTTCCCATCCTGTGTTTAGCAAAGGGGTTGGTTTTTCCATTTGCATCAGTCTTATATGTAATAAAAACAGCAACATGGACATATCTCCTTCATTCTTCTGACCCACTATCTTCTCCAGAGTCTGCAATCTCACTGTATGAGCTGTTTATCTCCAAATCCAAATAAAGATCATTTTTAGGCTGTGCCATTGCATGGGAAAGATGCACTTTAAGTTAACAGCTTGAATTAACAAGCCAGTAAAACTTAAAATGACCTTCTTTGTAGCTCTTGGCATTAGAGGAAACATCAAGTCCTCCCTCTTTTCTTTTCTTTTTTTGTTAGCATGGCAGAAGACGGGCGAACAGAGCACCGCTTACGGTATCAAATGTTCCATTTCATTTTTACTCTCTAACAAGTAGAGAAAAAAACCCCTCTCCTTTCCTAAAAGGACTCCTCTCAGAGACAGGCTTTTACTGAATGATAAACTGTATAATTATATTTTAACTAGGCTGCCCACAAAGAATCAGTATTCAAACTATCCACTGCATCCTTCACAGCTGAAAAGGCTTTGCAGTGAGAATCAGGGAAAATAGAGAAACTATTAAAATCACATTTCAACAGAATCATAGTATTTCTCAGTACAAGTCCATTAAACAGATATACTGATACCTCCATCTATCTCCTGTCGAGATTGTGTTCCTCTATCTACTTAAAATGGGATGCTAATTTACTAGGACTGTGCTGCAATCTAATTCAGAAGTAGACAGCACGTTTCCCTCCACCCCAATAGCTTAAACCAAGTCCCCCCCACGAGCGCAGGATGCTGAGATGGCAGATGTGCTGCAGATGCACGCTGCTCCCGCATCCCTTGGTGGGAAGCCTGGAAAGTGCTCACACTCTCCCATCCGCCCCAGAGGGACAGCCCAGACTTTTTGGTGAATGCTCCTGCACAACCTACGGGCAATTTGATTTCAGCATGGAGAAATGGAACTCAACATCCATTTTTAGAGGCTGCAAGGACTTTGCGCCACACAGGATAGGACACGCTGCTACAGCCTGGTCCCCTGATCCATCCTATTTTCTTTTGCAGCTGTTGAAGTGCACTTCTATTTTTCACTTGGAGATCTCCAAGCACTTCAACTGTTAATAAATTAAGTACTCAAGTGCCAATGCACGACATATGTACCATCACAGCCACTTCACAGACAAGGATAATATTAAAGCCTGGATTGCAGTAACGTTTCACTCCATAACACTGAATCGAGGGATGAAATCAGCACTAGTAACGTTACTATGAGTCCTGCCATTCCCTCAGAGGCAGGATGGGTACCAAGATGTTTCTGCATCCAGCCACACTCACTAGCCAAGCCTATCCACGCTCCAGTGCCAGCAGCAATGTCCTCGATCAAAGATGGGATTTATTTTTTTCCTGAAAGATTGTTTTATTTTTAGCCAGTACTGTTGTGAAGGAAACACGTACCCTGTAGACAAAGGAGGATAGGTTCAGCAAAATTTTCCAGTTACAAACAAAACCATACCAGTCATTCGTGTCTTCAAAAAGCACTTTCAGAGGACAACTGTACCAGAGAGAGCTCAAACGCACACACGGGTTGCAGCAGAGTTCATGCTTCCCCTTCCCACAGCTCCCATGAAAACCAGCAACTCCCTGTTACCGATTTCTGCAGTTTTAGTACTGTCCAACTGCTAATCCCCAAAGCCAAAGCCTGCCTGCCTCCTACTCTCAGAAGCAACCCCTGAAGGGACAGGAAACAACTTCTGCAGGTGCTCGGTGCTTAATGGAAAGTAACTCCCGAGGAAACAGCTTTTTTCTAGACAAATATACCCAAGTATGGATGTAAGCACTTGCTGCAGAGGTTCAAGAGTGCAACCATAAATGCCAGGAACCCTAAATCATGCTTTCAAAGCTCTTCAAATACCTAACAGGTGAAGGCAAGCCCTGCAACTAAATCTCCAGAGAGGCTCTCAAAAATCACAGTTCAGCTGCTGCATAATCCTAGAAACATTTAGGCCCTACAGTCACTTAAAGCAACTTTAAAGATTTCCAGGTATCAAGTCCTCTGCTTCCAGTCAGACAGGATGAAGTTTACTTGGGAGAACTCTGCAACTCAACACCTATTTCCAGACTTAATCAAGTCATAATGATCAGTACTTTATAGGAGATACCCAGTGAATCAGGACCTGGGTTTCACACAGCTGCAGAGCCCCACACCCTCTTGTCAAGGATTAAACATAGACATACATAAACTCATAGACAAGCATGGTTTTGGGGTTTGGTGTCCATCCATGTCTGCCCCCCCCCTTCCTCCTTTTTCTCTTCTTTTTACAAAGCGCTAGAAAGATTCACTTTGGAACAGAAAGTCAAGATTCAGGACATTCTGGTAACAATCCCATCTGAAAAGGCATATGGCAATTTTTTCTTTCATTAGACCAAAAAGGTGAAGGCATCTGTTTAGCACACAGCCCAAGGGAGTTCATTACTCAATTGTCTATGAGGTGTTTGGTGGTGATGTTCTCAAATGATTGCAGCTGCAACGAGAAGACGCTCAGCTGGGTAGGGAAGGCAAGAGAGACTTTTAAACAAAAGCGAGGCAAACATCACAGCATCTACTCCAAAGACCATTAAATCCATGCAAGCCTTTCAGACAGCTTCCAAAGATGTTGGATCAGACCCAGAAGCTGCTTTTCATCCACGGTTCACAATGACTTTACTAGACGGAGAACAAAAAGCCTTTCTGTTCCCATTTTCCAGATGTGGAGACCGAGGAACAGAGAAAGCTGATGCAGAGCAGGTCACAGTGGCAGAGCCTGGGACGGGGTCACTCCAGCTCCCCACAAAAGATAAAGCAGCGTGGAGGGGAGACATCAAACAAAACTCATCCTTTTCACAACGAGCAGCAAGGGTTTGCACTTGTTTTCTTATTGTAACACACAAAAGACAATTTTTAGTGGAAGAAAGTTGGTGCTTTCTAAGGTAGAGCGGAGAAGCAGAAGGTAACATGGTGCATACCAGAGACATCACGTAATTATTTAAGATTACAGGGGGGCACTGCCCTCAGTCAAGCTTACAGGTTCACAAGGAGAGGAACAGAAGAGGACAACAGCAACATTCAGCACAATAAAAGCGAGACACATGGTACATCCACTACCACCATTTGAAAGCTATAAAAAAGGGGCTTGTAAAAAATAATATACAGACATACCTTTTGATGACACTGAAGAGCACAGGACGAAGAGGGATGAGGCTTTGGGAAAAAGGGAGAGGAAAACTGAGAGCCACTTTGCTACTAGGGAATATCCCTCTGAAACCAGAACGGTTTCTATATTCTGAGACTTCACAGCCCCAGGGCTGAAAGACTGGCACCAAATATTGCTGAAAATAAGATGGGGAAGGAGCAAGATGAGCTTTGCATCCAAGACAGCTATAATCTCTCCTAACTCGGAGCAGGCAGCACAGTAGCTTAACTGAACCAAGAGGGAGCTAAACCAAACCACAGCTCAGCTTCCCACCCACCCACACACACCCCAGTAAATCACAAACCATTAAAATCAAATAAAGGCAATTCAGGGACACAGAGTAGAGAGGCACCTCACTAACCTGCTGAGCTCAGAGGCGGCTGCTGCTCAGGAAGAAAAGGACAATACTGGAGGATACCCAGGGCTCCGGCCAGGTCCCAGAAGAGATGGCAAAATTTCCAAGGTCAGCATCAGCACCTTGCAACCCAAAATCCAGGAGATCAGGAAGACCTGTGCAGCCCCGGAAGGTTCACCACTTGTCCCCCAATTCCCTTACTGTCCCTAGCAAGCTATTAAATGAGAAAGAAACCCCCAATTCCTTCCGCAGAAATCCACCCCAGCCCCAGAGAGAAGAACTACCACTTCTGGGTAGTTTCAAGCCTACTGCCAGGTGGGGAAGCCGGGCTGGGCTAGGCTGGGTTCTCCCATCCCATTAATCTCTTTCAGCTGCCCACAATCACCAACTGCCCCACCTGGGGAGCTCCAGGTCACCCTGCAGCCGGGGCAGCAGCTTTATTCTCGGTGGGCAGCACCCAAGCAAGGGCTGGTACCTCCTGCAAAGCGCTGCCGAGCCCGGCTGCTCTCACGCCTGTGGCCACCTACTCCTAAGAGTCATTTCAGGACTTGTTTTTCAGCAGTGCTCCTCGTCTCTCCTTTATACGGATGATTTCCTCCCCCATCATATATCTGCTTTGCTCTGGCAGCCTAAGCAACGTCAGAGCAGCTCCTGGAGCCCCCCGCGTACCACGCAAGCAAGGTGCAAGGGGCTCTTACAAACACTTCTGCAAACCCTGGCTAAGAGGGGTGGGTGTCTTCATCACACATGCTGCTAAAAATCTACGACAGCCGTCCCAGAGCATGCCGTGGGAGCACGTGCATTCATACACCGACCCCAGCAACAGAGCAGGATGCAAGAAGTCCAGAGCTATGCTTGGCTTTTCAGTTGTGGGCTAAAGGAAAGCAAGACAGAGCCAGCACCTTTGACTCCAGCCGAAATTACAGCAAGCATCAGTGCCTCGGGACGGTGCAAGAAGTTGCCCAACAGAGAAAGAAAAAAATCTGATCCTAATCCCACCTTTACCACCATCACCTGTGTTAATCTGCCATCAACCCGGGGCTGATGGGGGGATGGAGGGGGGAAAGAGAGCACAGACTTTCAAGAATGTGGCAGTGTCTGCAGAGTTGAGAAGCTGAAGGCTAAGTTTCCACTGGAAAAAAGGAGAGGAAAGCTCAGACACCGGAATGTATAGAAAGGCAGCACTGGCAGCTCTCACTGCGTTACTGCGTATCCCGTGCTATCAGTGCTTCTCCCTAAGTTCAAGGGCTTTGAATCATGGGCATACACAATAATTAACTTCTAGCGATTAATGCTTAAAATCCAGGACTAAAGTTTTTAATGTATAGGGTTGCAGAGAGAACTTCAAAATGAGAGCAAAGTGTTTCTTAAACTAAAAAAAAAACAAACAGGAGGAGGTAGAGGAAGAGAACCCCAAATTTATTAGACATATGAGGCCTCATAATTTTGAAACCAGCCTTGTAAGGTTGGAAGCCAGGTCACAACTTATTAAAAGCAAGGGCCAGCAATACTGTGAGCGTGAGCAAACAACACACGGTCCAGAATGCGAAATGTACTGAGCTACTGGATGTGGTTGTGTTAAATCCTTCACTTCTTTAATTTTTATGCTAAAGGTGAGGCCAGACACATACCCCTATCTGTACGCAGAGACCACAGAGGCGAGTCTAAATGATTTCCAATGATTAAAAGCTCCATCTGCCTGCAGCCTAAATAAGCAACCTTTTTTTTTTTTTAACCGAACAAAGGTGCCGGTTAAAGCCTTGCTCAAGGGACATGCTGATCCTGCCTCAGCGCTAAGCCCAGCCTGCACAGGAGATCAGGCTTGCAAACAGCATCGCCCATGGAGCCAGGCTGTGGCTTCTGCAAACCGAAATGTTCCAGTTTTCTGGTTTTGTTTTGTTTTTTTTTTAATCTCCAAAGGAGGGGGGGGGGGGGGGGGGGCCTGACAGTTGTGGGAGACAAGAGAGTTGTATCTGAAGCATTTCCCATCAGCAATGGATTGGTGCCGGAGGAGTTCAGCCACTGCTTTTCTGCAGCGAAAGGACAAGCACTGTTACCCACCTCCTGAACCGCTAACTTGTGAAATTGCCTGGGTTTATCCCGCAGATGGAGCACAGCCTCATGCTATAAAGCCGCCTTCTGCAGCTCCTTCTGCAGCTGTTACCATGCGCATCTACACCGTGCCTCAGTGCAAACACGCTCCACTCCACGGGCAACGAGCAATTTCACTGCTTATCAGTTGTAAAATCCTTTACGATCAGCAGCTGGGAGTGCACTGCCTCTGCAGCCGAAGCGCATCCTTTCTCTGCCAAACTCCTGCACGGGGAATAGGCACATTTTTCTTCTACCTTCTTCCACCTAGGCTTCTTCATCTTCTCTCGGGATAAGTGTAAAAACAGCTGCCTGTATTCCGTGTCCCGGAGAGGTGAACGTTGCCTGTGCAAACGGGTGAGCATGGCCAACTGAGTACATTGCAGCGCTGAAGCTCAGGCCCTGATAGCAGAGGATGGAAGTTATCGAACGCGGCTGCCTTCATCTTGTCCCAAACACAGCCTTTGAGCTGGGCTTGCTTCTCAAATCCTCTACTCCCTAGCAAAGTGAAATCCAAGAGGTGCCTGGACAACCATCTCCTGCGACCTCATGGAAAAACTGCAGGGTGGGGGCTGCTACGGAGTTTGGGGTACCCCCGCTCCTGCCTTGCTGCCCCCAAGTCACCACAATTACTCATCAAGTTACTGAATCGCATCAGTGCCCAGAGGCCTTACAAAAATCACAGTCTCGCTTAAAAGACACGTGGCCACTATAGCTGCGTCTATTACTTTCGAAACGAACTTTCCTGTGACACAGAGGTGAGCCGGTCCATATATTTATATTTAAGGAGATTTTATACATCTACAGGACTCCGAGAGATGGCTCGGTTTGGCTTTAACACTTAATTCCCTTGCAAGAAGTCTCCTTGCAAAGCTTCCCTGCAATGACCAGCCTGCTCTCCTGACCACCTCCGTTAAGACCGTGCTCTTCCTGAACCTCGCAAGCTGTGCTGACCTCAACGATTCCGTGGACACGTGGAAAAGGCAGAAGCAGGACCCCGAGCAATCACACGGGGAAATGCTATTTCTGGAAGGCAGAGAACGACAGCTCTTCTCCAGCCTTGCATTTGCAGACTAACTTATGAGATGTAGTTCCTATGGAGAAACCTTTCACCACACAGTAATGGTGTCGACTCTGCTTTTGGAAGAGCAACAAAATTCAGAATTGCCAAGATTCCTAGTTCCCCAGCAAAATATGGCCAAGAGAAAGCCAGCTGTGACACCCCTACAAATATGCTGTATATGAATGCTGGAGGGCTGTATGGAAACTGGATAGCACACCTCTGGTATTTGCAGTGTATGCATTTTTTTCCGAGACCAAAGCCCATTTTCATGGGGTTATAAATCAGCTATAATAAAAATTAATTCTCAGCACAAAGCACTGCCCAATAGTAAATTTAAAAACATATACTTAAAAACAAACAAAAAATTATTATTGGGTCACATTTCCACAGGTTCTACTCCTGAAATTTTGTCCTACACCTATCTGGTCATGCAGAGCAGGACGGCACTCTGAATTTCAAATGAAATCTCGCAGAAAATGGGCTCGGATTCAATAGCCTGGACTCAACCTATAGGAAAATAGTAAAGGGAATGACTGCCCTTGGCAGGTCAACTGTAATCACGCTGCTAAACCCTGCAGAGTGTTTACATACCACCGAGATAGGTGTACTGTGTAAATACTTAGGAACAGCTATCTGTGCAAGTATTAATTGAATTTCCCAACCATTTCAGGCTCAGTCGTTGAGGAGAGCAGACTTTCACCCCCCCTCAGGGGATCTGGGAGCACAAATTTCTGCAGGTTGGTAGAATACCACATTCCTCACCCTTTAGACACTTTAAAATGATGGTTTGGGGAATCAGCGTGGTATTTTGTCTTCCTTTTCTCCGCTCGGAGATAGCAAACAGGGTCCCCAGCCATTTTTTTTGTGAAAAAGATGACGGTTTTGCATTCATACAGGAAAGTTGGTAATGCAGTGGTCTTTTCTACCTACTGTGACATGAATTACTGGCTCATGAGTCATGCTATCCCAGCCTAAGAAATCCGTTATGCCTCTCCCATGCAGAGGGGGATCTTTCATGCTGCACTTCTTTTCCAGGTATTTTTGAAGACTGTGCCTTTTATGAGCATAAACTTCAGTGCTAACACCCAACCCAACGTTTTAACTGTTGGAGAGGATTTCCTTCTCCATTCTACTTTTGCCCACGCAGGCAGTATTTTTGCACTGTCCATAGCCACATAGTCTGGGGAGAAGGAGGCAGAGGCAAGCTACGGACTCCCCCCAGGTGATAAAAGCAGCAATGGCAAGACGATCCCAGCTATCCCAAAATACTTCCAACTCAGGAGAAGCAGGCCACCACTTGGTGAGTGCTAAAACCATCACTAAATACAAATATTTCATGGGAAAGCGGACACCGAGCAGGGGCAGCTATAGCGTCCCAGACTACTACGGCAGCAATGCGGCTGAGCTACGCTTGTAGGAACCCTGTTGAGAACGTGGGACTGCTGCGTGTCCCCGAGCTGTACATCAGGTCACCCACGAGTTGGAGACACCAGCCAGCCTGGCAAGCACTGGCTAAAAATATTTTCCCTGTCTAGGTTTGCACGTCAGCAGCGTCAGCTATAAATCAATGTGTTTTAATTAGCCACCTAAAATAAGGATTTGCCATCCACTTGATAGAAAGCGGTAACAGGAGAGAGGCCGGGGCCAGAAGACTGCAGGATGCTGATCGTAGTTACCCTCAAGTGAGATGATGGATGGATGAATGGTTCCAAAATCAGCTACACACACGCCAGGCAAATCCCCAGGCACAGCACATTGGAGATTATTAGAAGTCAGCCCCTGGCAAAGATCAGCAATGGGCAACTTTCAGCCAGAAACCCTGGGAATCTGCGAATGAACCTACTCCACAAACCACGGGCAACCGCAAATTCCTGCTTTTCCTCTGTCAGATCACCATTTTTTTCACCACAGACATCACTATCTCTGCACCTTGCTTTCCTTTGCTGGCAGACAATGACTTTGTCCTTGGCTTTGTTGTGTCATTCCCACCTCTCCAAAAATAGTCTTATTTTTTCCACTTTAGATTTATTTTTAGCCATTACATTCCTTTCATCAAAGCAGGCAGCAAACATTTTTAAAGATATTTATCTCCTTTTCACGGCCTGACTCTGACCTCACATAGCATGGAATAAATTGGGAGTAAACTCCCTGAAGTCCAAGAAGCATTGAATGGGTGTAAAAGTAGCGCCACTCTCCCCAGCAAGAAACGTTGCTATAAATTGTCCCAGTTTCAGTCTTAACCTTACAGAGAAGCTAAGTTCATCGTTTATGTGCTTGGAGGCTGACTTGACTTTGTAAAATCTGCCAAAACCGAAGGAAACGGCATTTGCAGTCAACCAGCTAGGTCTGATTGTCTATTAGGAAAATCGGTTGGCGTAGTTAAAAAGTACAACTTGCTCTACAACAGTACAGTCTGGAGAAAACGCTTCAGACACAGGAAGTATAACATTTTTGTCTCTGATAGGCCAACAGCTTCATCTTGCAGGGAGAGTGCCACAGATTTGCGTTAATTGCGTGACAAGAATTCAATGTGAATTCCACGTGAAAAAGTCACTAGCAGGGAGGTTTGCAGCATCCAAAACTCCTCCGAACGGGCGGGATGCCACCCTCCGCAAGACCCTCATCTGCTGGGTGGTATCAAGAACAGATGCGAAGCGAAGGCAGCAGCTTCTGTTCTGTTCAATGGCACCTGATGTGGGGTGGATTTCCATGCAGAGCAAATATCTGTCAGCTTGCTGAGGAGAGAGCCAAGAAACGGCAGGGGAAAGGTTGAAATTCAAATAAAACTCAATACCCAGAAAATGGGAAAGGTCAAACAGTGCCACTGCAGCACTGTATTTCATTTCATTTTGGACATGGTGCAAGCCAGTCTTTATGGGAGGAACATAATGCTGGTGTCATCGGATTTTTCTTACACCACAGTTTTGCAGCCGGCAGTGGAAATCAGGTCGGTCCAAGCCCCTGCGCAGGCAACCGCTGCGTGGTGAAGCTGCTCAGCACGGCTCCCGCAATGCAGGCAGGCTTTCCAGGCAGCAGCAGCGTAACCCAAATGTCTACAAAAGTACAAGCCTCTGTACATTAAAAGAGGGGGAAGCGTCTCCCAGAAAGCTTCATCTCTCATATGGCCGCTGGAGGCGGAGATGCTACTCCCAGGAGACGATGCTGCCCGCTAACCATCGCGCACCTCTGTCCTATCCGTCCTCGTCACCACGCTCACTTCAGGAGACCCTCAGCCGCAGGGATCCCCCCCCCAAAGCCCAGGCAGTTCTCAGCCCCCACGGGCAGCGACTTTGGGGCTCTCGTAACTTTTAAGCAGTGCCCTAAGCCTCCCAGCCCGGCGCCCGCTGTCTCCCCTGGGGATTTCTTGTCCCAGAAGCAGCAATCCCAGCACCGGCCTGGTCTCGCATACTTGCAAGGGTTTCCCTTGGATGAGCTGCAGTAAAATTGAAGGGAAAGAACGAGAAGAGAAAGTTGAACTGGAGGAGGAGGAGGAGAAAAGCCTTTTTCAGTCACCAGCCCAGGGGAGTTTCACAAGCTCTGTCCATCTACAGCCCAGCATCTTCTCCCACTCACCCACCCCATCGCCAGTTTAAATGACCCAAGAAACGCCCCGGGCGCTCTGCCTCATTCCCCTCTGCTTTGCAGCTGAAATTTGCTTTGTGGCGTTATAAAACTCTGGCACGGGTCCACCTCTCCCTGCCGGTGCTGCCTGCAGCCTCAGGGACAGCCTCCAGACCCGTCAGCAGTGGCAGCCAGGAGATAAGCTGCAGCGCTTGAGATGCGGGAGGTTTGGTGAGGTGGAGAAGCTGGGGAGGGGAGGGGGGGTGTCAATAATTGATGTGGATCTCTTCCAACTCTGGAGTCTGCAAAGGTGAGAAAACGGAACAAACAAACAAGCAGCAAAGAAAGGATCTCTGTGATCTAAGAATAAAATTAAGCTGGGGAAGATTTCACATTTCAGTGTTTGCATCATTCCTTTCTCATCTGCCCTTGAACAAAGACAGATAGTGAAATACCTCTGAAATAAGAAAAAAATATTTAAAATGTGATATAAATGCTGTTAGCATGGGGCAGTAGCACTAGATATTTTATCTCGCTCACCAGGACAAAAGGTTCATTAATCATGTTGCACTATTTTATGCACCATATCTTATCTTTGGATTGCTCCCTATACTCTCTTTTAGAGACCATCCGTGAGCAGAAGTGACAGCAGTAAAATATTGATTAATATTATTATATACTGATGTTCTTCAATGAAATTGCTTTATTACTTAGGAAGATGTGAACACAGGCATTACTTTGTCCCAAAATGCAGCCACTTCCTGGGTGGAATCTGCCCACCAGCAAAGCAGTTAGGATGAGAAATGGAAAATCCTCTAACAATGAGGAAAATTGTAAGGCCTCAAGGAGGGTGGAATATAAGGGCACAAGCAGGAATTAAGACAGAAGAACTACACAAAATCCCTTCTCTCTTGGGAAAGTGCTAACAGACCTTTGGAGAACACGACTGGTGCAAGACCCTGATTCTTCGTTAGATACGGAACAAATGTGAGCGTTCATTTGCATATTTTATGGCTCGGCACACAAGACTTCCCCAATCATCAACTATTATGTGCTCTTACAGTTTTTACTGAATCTCTTGGCATAAGAGTCCATTCTCCAGCATGTTAAATATAGACTGTGTTTATGCCTGGGTTGGGAACAAGCAGATAAAGCTGATTTTTAGGAGTCTCAGAAGAAGAAAGCCCAAATTCCTATTTCCCATCAAATGGCCACCAGCAGCAGGGCTTAATCCAGCGGCAGAAGCCCGGCTGACGCCAGCTTAGTGTTACACAAAGCCTGAAATGAAGGAGGAGACGCGGAGCTCCGGACTCAGCTTCATCTCCGTAACGCCATCCTGCTAACGATGCTTTAAACGACTTCCCCGCCGGAAAGCCGATCTTACACCACGCGGGCATTGTTGCTTTCGGAGGAGCTTAGCCGTATCCTCCAGCTGAAGAGCAGCATCACATGTGGCCATCCCTGGGGAAGGGAATCCGTGCTGCGGGGTCACAACTCCGTGCGAAGCCCGTGAGCAGCGGCTGCGAGTTACGGCGGAGCAGCGCTGACAGAGAACTACACCCCACCGGGACCGCGGCACTCGAGAGATGGAGATTAGGGTCCAGGGTGGGCTTATCCTGCAGGGAAACACTGGAAAACAGCCGTAGGATCAAGAGAATAATAAAAATCCTTTGCGGTGCTGAGGCTGCAGTCTAATTAATTATTCCCGGTGCACACATGTGGACACAAGCAAAGGGGTGGGAATGAGCTGAACGCGGGTGAGCTGACGGGGCTGTGGCAGGGCTGGGAGGTGACCACCAGACCTGCCGGGTCTCTACGTGTGGTCTCAGGAGGAGTTTGAAGGTTTTTTCCAAAGCGCTGGGGAGAGCCGGCTGGGAGCAGGGCGGGCAGAATGGGCACCGTACCCCCGAGAGAGCACTGGCACCATGGACACGTGGGCGTCACCGCTCCGCTGGGAACAAATCCGGCATGGCAGAGCTGGCCGTGGATGACAAGGACCATTTGAATAATGTAAATAGGGGCTTGCTGAAAAGAAAAACGGCATGTTCATGAAGTAATGACCTCCAAAGAGGTGGAGACTTATGAGTTATGAACCCATCGCTGCACCCCCCCACACTTCCTAGCTCATGTATAAACTTACGCAATGATTTATTTGCATCCTGCACGAAAACAAATGGATGTTTTACATATTTATATCATAAGATAAACCGATATTTAAACTGATCAAAGACAGCGGCAGATCTGGAGGCGATTACAGCAAGTGTTTTCTTAACTGAGGTCACGATGCACTTTGTGCGGGTGAGGCTACGGATCTGCTCAGCACATGTTAGCGCATGATGAAGGTCAGCAGATAGAGGCGCACACTGAAAGCCCTGGCTTTCCAAGAGCACTGACAGTTCAAGCAAAACTGAACCTGGCTCCCTGCATCAGGCCCTGGTAATTACAAACATTGGTCAAGAGGATAAATCTTGTACTGTTTGCAAAATAAAAAATTGAGTCCTTATGGAGTCTAAAGCCTTTCGTCTCTAATGGAAACAGGGTGGCAAGTCTGTCCAGCAGTTTCTGAAATCTGTCTCAGGAGATGCACGGATTACCAGTGTCCTGGGACTATGATTTCATCAGTTCTCATCCATCAGCTGAGCTGCGGTAACGGGCTGGACACATCCTCCTGAGCCACTGTAAGCGGAAAGAAGCACCATGCAGCAGCATGCAAGTGGTCTGCAACCCAGGTGACAGGCAGTAACTTGTTAGCCTGCAGCGCCTTGATTGCTCGCAATCAGATATCAAGCACGATAGATTTGAAGGGTGGAAAAAGTAATTGCCAGATTCAGAGAGACGCAATGACTTCTTTCGGTATGGGATAATGCTTCTGCAGTTTTTCCAGGTGCATGTTCAAAATCCTCGTAGGCAGGGCTCTGATTTGAAAAGCTGCAAGCTGTCTGCAGCAGAAGAGACAGATGCTTAATTCTGCAAACCAGACCTGGCACACCGAAGGCTGGCCTTAGAGGGATTTTTTCCTCTTCGGCATCTGAGGTTACGCGCTTAACCACACTGTTGGGCAGGTGCCCCTGTGGAAACGGGCAAAGGATTAAATGGATGTAACGCTTTCACTTGCAAAGCCTCGCAGCGACCGTGGCTGGGCAGAGGTTACAAGATCCAGGGATAACCAGCTCGCTCCAGCCTGGCAATCTGGAAATACTGTTCCCCCACCCCACAAGCTGTGTGTCTCCTGAGGGACACAGGCAAGGAAAACCCACGGGAAACCCAGAGCAAGGCTGATGCAGAGAGATGTCTGTGGTGCGTTCCTTGCCACTTAACTAAATGTCATCACAGTGTGTTTTATTTGTTTACTCCCTTTGAAACAGCAGCTTCCCACTCTCACACCAGAGCCCGTGGGCCAGCAAACTCACAGCCTCTCAAAGTTGGGCGTTGAAAGAGCCAAGCTGTCCCTGTAACAGGCAGTCAGGAACTTGCCTTCTCCCGACTTTCCAGCCTTGCAAAGCCACACTGTCACTTCTCACCCTTTCCACTCAGCGTAAATGACCCTGCAGACCCGGGAGACAAAGCCAGCTGGGATTTGCGATCCCTCAAAGAGACAGAGCTGCTCTGGGATTTCACTCCCAGAGACATCTGGGTCCCTGCTGGCCTCTGCAAAACCTGATGGCAACGGCACGACGCAGAACTGCGAACAAGCTGCCGGGACGGGAACATTTCTCCTTCCATTTAATGTGATGTTGAAATGAAAACTGTATCATTATCTTCCAACCCCTTGTCATCCCGTCTCCCTGCAACTAATTACCTTTGCCCCCGCTCCTTTTGGCACCTCGGTAGCTGCAGGGAGGGCAGCGTCTGCAGCTTGCACTTGTCTGCACGGGGCACATCACGTTCCCCAAGCTACAACACCCCAGCGAGCACATCCTTAATCAAGCCCGTGTGTACCAGACAGAGGACAAGAGGCTCTCTCCCCCTTTCCCTCACTCCTTCCAGCAGCCAGAGCATTCATCGCCATCGCTTTGATGTCAGGGGGTGTGATGATAATGCACTCACCGAGCTGGTTATCAGCCTGACTCAGGTGGAATAGGAACATCAGCAGCTGCTGGCTCTGAAAGGTGGATTTAACCACTGTTGATGCGAGGTCTGCTTTTGAGCATGGAGCAAATAGACTCGCTGCAGGTGGAAAACTCCCTGAGAGCCCAAGAGTTCAGAAACCGCAGGAATTCTTTGCAAGTCTTTTCCTTAAGTGCCAACGAAAGGGACTACAGGGCCATCAACTCAATGCTCTGACCGCTGAACACCTCGGTGATGCTCCGGGATGGACAAAGCCAGCGTGCTAGGCAACAAGCAGAAAGCTTTGCTAAGAGCTGTCTCCTCTCCTCTGAAAAATGTCCCTGAAAAACAGTAGAAGCCTGAGAAATTAGCAGAAAAGCTACAGGCTTGTCTTTTCAGTTCCTTTCAGTAGCATGAACAGGTTGGAGCAATCTGTCTCGCTGCGTATGGGTCATAGTCTCTCTACCACGGAAAAGTAATTTTTTGGTCTACAAAGGGATTTTGATACAAAATACGTGAAAGAACTAAGACTTCCTGTAGCCAAATTCCTGCATAATACATAAAAAGCGAGAGACTTCAAACAGCATCTTTCAGAAGCTTTCCAGCAGATAAATAAGGAACTGTGCTTTTAAAGAAACCAGGGGAACTGGGGCTGCCACACAGCATTTTGCAGCTTTTTTTGAGCAATTTCATGTTTCGCACCACCTACACTCACTAAGCAGGGCTCCCTAGGAGTTTTAAACAAATGTTCTGCTGGTAAACAGGGTGCATCCAGGCTCGACTGGGGTGCAGAGCTGCCACAGCCTCCACCCCACTTGACACTGAGCACGTTCCCGATGTGGGACAGCAAAGAGGTAAGGCAACGTGGTACTTCTCCTCCTGCATCCTAACAGGTCAGGAGATCGAAGGTCCACATCTTCAGACAAGATACAGCACTGGCAAAAGCAAGACATGTTCCCCTCCTTGGAGTAAAATCCCAGTGTTGACTCTGCATGTGTTCCTCTATCCATCCCTACCCTAAACCCTGTTTCTGGGGAAAACTGCGCTCCTGTTGAGTGCTTGGGTCAGACTCTGTCACTCGGACATACCTTGGCCTCTTTGCTGAGACTTCTGGCGAGGGTGCGTGTTAGAGCTGATGGGTTTGGTGGGGTTCCCTGAGATGGACGCTAGCCCTGCCTGAACTGGATGGAGGCCAGCACACTCGGCTTCCCGTTAGCCAGGGAAAGACCTTTGCAGGATCTGCCCTCGCATTTCAAAGACTTGTCTCACCAGAGTATATCGGCACAGCCTGCATTTAAGCGATCACACAGAAACACTCCTCAACCGCAATCAAACTGGGATGGAAATAAGCGAATGACCTAGAAACAAAGGGTTTCACATCCATTTTCCCCAACCAATACAACCCCCTTTAATGTGTACTTGATCAGTCTCCGTATTCTTGGCAAGTCTAGTCCCAACTTTCCATCTGCATCCCTCAAAACCTCTGCAAAGCCCTCGGAAAAGGACAGATTTCATCATTCTTATCTGAGCTTTGTAGACAACATTTATCTTCTCTGACAGAAATCAACTTGGTTTGAGAGCAAGAAGACAAATTAAAAGGCCACGAGACCCAGGAGGGCCTGGATTGTTTGAGCTGGCGCATTCGGGGGGTGAAGTCTTAGAGATTAGCATTTGTTTCCAGTTTGTCCCTTTGCACGTGGTGCACCGAGACCATTCAACACGTCGGCGCTTGCGGGAGACTAAGCACGGCCAAGCCATACACACGGAGCGCAGACCTCGGGGGCTGCAAGAAATGACGTCTGCGAGACGGGAGCTGCAAGCCTGCCCCATCCCGCAGCCCCCCGCCCTCCCCGCGCCGCTGTGGCTGTCCTGTAGCCACGTTTCTGTTGGCTCCCGTGCCGGCTGGGCTGCAGTACAGGGATGAAATAATATTTGGACATGCTAAACGTTAACAGCAGGGGTTCGCTCGCAGTAGCGTTGCGTGCCGGCAGGTCTCGCGGGGTTTTAGGAAGGAGATGAAAGGCCGTTTGCCCCGCTTCATGGGTCGAGAAATGGTTCACAGTCCATTTTGACCTGGTAAAGCGGGCTGCTCTGGACAGGATCCTCTGCCCTACAATGCCCTGCTCAAGATGGGGAAATACCACCGGAATGGTGGAGCAGGTCCCTAAAGCCTCAGGCCTGCTGTGCACTGAAAGGGAAGAGGGGTTTTGGAAATGGCGTTTCCACTAGGTTTCTGGCAACCCTAGGCTGCCACAATCAGACCCAAATTGAGCAACGAGGGAAGCAAACAAATCCCACGCTGGGCACCGTAAGGTCCAGATACATCTATGAGCTGGGACAGTGCAACCCAAGTCAGGATTCAGAAAGAGCTGAAGCCTCCCCGTTTGCGGAGTAAGTGTGGCAGCTGCTCCAGGGACAGCAAGCGAATCAAAGCAAATTCTCTGCCCGAGATGGAGATCCTGGTTCTGCAGCCTAGGCCCATTTCTCTAGGAAACCCCCCATCCTCTCATGCCCTGCACAGACTGGATTCTGAGCAGAGAGGGAGGAAGCATTGGTCTAGAAAGATAAGAGACATCTGATGTGCTTGCCGTGCACTGTGCATTGGTTAACAACTGTGTTTGCATTAAATACCTCTTCGTGGTTTACCCAGAGTCTAAGCTGCTTCCTGCAGCGTGAACAGACTCAACACCCAGCTCAACAAAGGAGTCCATTGCAAACTCTGTGATGTGCCAGAGATCTCCAGCCAGGCAAAGCAGCCCAGTCTCAAAAAACACAGTGTCCTGCCATGGAGAGGGTGTCTCCACTGACCTTACTCTATCAAAGCTTCCAGGTTTTGTTTGCTTGAACTCTTAGTTCCTTCTTTATGGTTCCCTCGAGCTGACATACTCATCACGGACTATGCTCCAGAAGTGACCCATCATACCGAGATCAAATGGCCAAACAGACTCTGCAGAGGCCAAGACACGGAGCAGCCCAGCCAGTGCTGTGCAAAACAGGTCCTAGGAGGTGCTGAAACCCATTCGCAAGGAAACAACCGAGAAGGCTGCTGTGGTTGCAAAAAGCCCCTCAGGAGAAGTTTCCAAGCATATTATTTCACGTTGAACAGAGCCAGCTGAGCAGTGGAGGAGCCCGGGGCTGGGTTACCCCAACGGCAGGTGCAGCGACATGGACCGCACGCCCCACCAGCCAGATCTGCCCGCATCGAGCCTGGAGAGGCACCTTGGAGATTTGGCACGTGTAGCCCAGCAGCACCAACGCGCTTCTGCCTTTGGCTGAGTTCAGCCTCCAAATCCAGTCATCCATGGTGCCTTGCAGCCAGAGAGCTGCTCCCTGCCTAACGGAGAAACTTTTTCTTTTTCTCTGCAATTAAATGAACATGTGCAGAACTGATCTAAGAGATCAGTTCGCTCCATGGGGTTTTTCTTAACGTGCTCATCATGGTACACTGGCTGCATTTCGAGTGGCACACGCGTTTTGCTCACAGAAAATTCGGTTGGTGGATTTTGGCAGCAGTTTTCCAAAGACCTGAAAAGGAGCAGGTATCAAAAGCTCATAAATTGCTGTGGGAGTTAAGTGCACCAACAGCTCAAGCTCCACGGAAAATCCCAGCTGTCACTGGTAAGAGATTGCTGGTAGATGCTATTCCTCCCTGTTGTGAGTTACTGCGTACCTCCTGCCAAGCTCAAGTCTTGGTAATGCTCCAAAGACTCCAACCTCCGTAGAGAACTTCAAGCAATCAGGAATACGGGTTCATTCTCCACCATCCTTTGAAGGCAACCATCACTAACCACATTTTTCACCTTGAAGCCGCGATACAAAAATTATCCGCGAGCAGCTTCTAGTGTAGGGGCAGCTGAAGTCACAGCTTGAGGGACTGCCCTTTAAAACGTTTCCAAGTAGACAACTCCAAGCAGTGGGTGTTCACCACCTCTGAAAATCACACTGTTAGAGCCTGACTTAACTCCCCAAATTAGCAGCTGTCTCTTTTAAGGAGGTGACCTTGAATGACATGCCCAGTGCAACGCACTGAGTCCATCACAGAGCCAAGACTAGACTCCAGCTCTTCTGGTCTCTGTTCCTCTCCCTGATCCCACAGTCGTCTTCTGTTATTTGGTCCCTTTTGCACCATTGTACCAAGAAGCCAAGGGCTCCACCAGCACCAACAAGCTCAGTTCACTTGTGTTCACTGCAAGCTCTTCCCACCCCACCTGCCCCTGAACCTCAAACAACTTCCACAGCAATGGGGCACGTTCCAGCCCCTGACTTCAACCCCATGAAAATTCCTTCAAGCCAGCCAGCGGTCTGACTTCTGTAGGTGCTGCCATGGGCAGATCTGCACAGAGGGAAGAAATTAGCTGCTTCCCTGAAATAAAAGCTGAACAAGACAAAACAACCCTATACAAAGGCTGCAGTTGCCATCCACTGTTGCAGAAGCCTAACTAAAAAAAGGAACTATCTCAGGCAGAAAATGATTGATGCTGACTGCAGCTACGCAGAGGATGGGGCTTGTGGCTGTGGGGCAGGGATCCCCAAAGAACCAGTGGTCCCCTCCCCTGATCTTGCAAAGAGCCAGGGTGATTACAAAGTTACATGGGCAGGCACTGCTATTTCCCATCAGATCGAAAATGGGAGGGCACTGGATTTAGCCCCTGCTGCCAGCCGCATCCCTGGCAGGCGTTTGCCCAGCATTAACGAGGAAAGCTGAGGGAGAAGGTTTGCCAGGATGCACAGTGGCTCCCAGTAAGGAGCTGTGATCATAACTTGCTGGCCCAGCCAAATGCAGGCTATAGATTTCTTGAATGATCCTGAGAATAGGAACCCTGCTGTGCTTCATGTGGAGCTGCCATCAATTTTAATGCTATTTTTCAGAAATTCCCACTGCTGATGGGAACAAAACCCACATCCTTTCATGGCAAAATCTCCATCCACTAGAGCAGCAGGAAACGATGATGCACGTTTCTAGGGAACAAAGGCCCTCTTTACATAAAGGGCCAGGGAAGAATAGAGAGAAAAAATCATCACAGGGTTGGAGAAGAGACATAGGGGTGTGGGTTGGGACCATGGTATTGCTCAGGAACAGCAAAGCCGAGAGGGATACAGATTCTCTACAGGTACGGAACATGCAGCACTTCCCACTCACTGTTCTCTAGTATTTTTTTCAGGTGTGCTGGAGGTAAAAAAAGTGACACTTTAGACCTTTTCCTGTTTCTTACAAAGATTTCTGCAAATATATGATCGTCAAAGCAAGCACAACCTGAGTCTGCCCTACTGATCTGAACAAAACCAAGTATTGCTTTGCATAAAATTACCCCCAAAAGTCTTTATCTTAAAAAAAAAAATCCCTATTCAAAGTCCAATCACTGACCTCAACAGCATCATCAGCAACTTCAGCCCACTTCCACAATACTCCTTGTGTTGCGCCATCCCGCAGCGTCTGCTTGCCAGGGCTTACCTACACCCTCCCCGGTGCTCAGGGCTGGATTCATCAGACGGTGGCGGCTCCAGTGCTGCTGCCCTGGCAGTGCCCGTATTTAGGGCACTGGGGGACATTTGTTTGTTGCAGCAGATCTCAGCCTTCCTCCCTCCCGTGTATGCTCTCGGCAGCCACTTCCCAACCACTCGGCAGCCCCCAAGGAGGAACAGAAGACAACATTTCCCCAAGACCTTAATGCCTGGAGCAAAGGAATAAAACTATGCCTTCTCTTTGGGTCAGCATCATCATGGATACCTCCTTGCACCCAGCACTTGAATTACCAGCTCAGACCAAGCCTAATCCTGCAACAAACTGTTTCCAACCTCCTAGAGGCATAGTTAGCCCTTATACAAAGACAACTGAGGTGTCTGCACAAAACTTTCCACCACCTGGGCTCTGACAAAGGGATGCCAAGGCTGAGGAGTGGGGACTGCCTCCCTGAGGACTGGGCAGGACTCTGCCTCGCTTTTGCTTCTTAAGGGCTTTTCTCATGTTGTTTGAAATTTTGGGTTGTTTATCCATCTGTTTGTAATTCTGCTGAGGTTTGGGTGTTTTACAGTTAATGAGAAATTGTTTTATGCACCCCAAGCTATTGCGAGTGGGAGAAAGGGTGGGGGTTCTTGGAAGCTGTTGCTATGGACAGCTGAGTAAAGCAGATTTCCTACAAGGCCCTTTAGGTTTTGAGTCACAGTGCTGGGGTGCTCCAGGGGACCTTGCAGAAGTCTCTGCTCAGCGCAGATGCTGTCCCCATTTTCCTGCTTCTTTTACTCAAAAAGGCTTGCAGCAGGGAGCCTGCACTCCCACGCAGACATGCAGCATCCATCCCTCCCACACTGGCCAATTTAATATACCCCACTGCCACCTGGCTGGGGATGCTTTCACATCATGCATTACCAGTCAGTCCCTAAGCTGCCTCAGGTTTGTTACAGAACCCCAAAATGACTCAACACCAGACCTGTGCTACTGTGAAAGTGAAGAATTAATGCGGTTTACTACAACACAAAAACTATTACTGTGATTCAAGACGGGGTCATAGGAATGGAAAGACATCCTCAGCAACCCACGCACTAGTTTGGCTCCCATTGGCTTCTCCATCTGGATCCTACCCAGCTGAAAAACTGTCTGGTAGCTCATGGAGCTCTCAAAGGGAGTACTGGACCCTAGTCAAGTCCTTATCCTGGGTGTTGTATCAGCACAGCCTGTCCTTTTCTAACCATTTTCTCCACATGGATCGCCTCTTGATTCAAATCTCACTGCCTGTGGTTTCCTCTACTTCATAGGCTTGGTACTGAATCAAGATATCAGCTTCTAACTATTTGTTGAAGGATTAATTCCTCTCACTGCCTTGCTTTAGAAATGTTCGTGCCCCTCGGTCATGGTTAGACTGAGTCACTTTCTGGCCAGACACAAACAAAATGCTGCTGAATGGACAGGCAAAGCCAAAGGACCAGCTTGGTCCTTAATTTGACTACAAACAAATAATTCATCCACTGTGAATGAAGCATTCCCAACAGAGAGAGGGGAAAAGGTTCAGGCTTTAGCACACAGCCTTTATGCATTGAAAACTATCCTTCCCACCAACATGAGCACTTCTTATGGTTGTCACCGTTGTGCTTTACAGACCCGTGCAAGACAGCACTGACTTTGACTGACTATTTGCTCAGGAGAGGTGCTAGATATGGCACTAACAGAGGAACTATGGGTTGAATAACCTCAGATTTGGGGTGTCTGAGATTGAATGACTCTAGGGTATTTTGTCGTTTTAAAATCAGGGAAAATGCTCGAATAGAATCCATTGGGAGCAAATCCCTGGGAGGTGTTCGATGCTGGAAGGGGCTGGGGAGGATGCTGGTGGGTCTGAAACTCTCCCTTAGCATCTCAGTGCCACTGCCACAAGGGTGGAGGAAGAGGCGATGGAGGAGATCACATCAGCTCTCCGTGCCTTAGTGTACAATCAACGAACCACTTCCACAACTCACGCCATCAACACATTTATGCGTTCTGGGCAACAAGGGCGAAAGCAGTACATCTCAAAACCAGTAACATCCTAAAAATAGTGAAAGCACATAAAAGCCTTAGCAATGCCGCCACAGAGTTGGAGGGACTCTCCATCCACATTTCAATGAGGGAATACTAACCTGGCTTCACTTTAGCCACCACTTCTGTAGAAATAGGGCATCTGGGTATGCCAGAGTTATTACAGGAACAGAGTTAAGTCATAAATAGTAGCAGAAGCAGAAAGAAATTAAGAGGTGTGGGCAAAGAAGAACAGGCATGCTTTCAGCTGAGATCTGGAAGGAGATAGAGAAATAAAGGCAGATGCTGCTCCAGATGGCAGGAGCAGCAAACAAGAAAGGCTAGCACATGCTGTCACTTGCTATCTAGCTCTTTTTGGAGTTGGTTGGGTTTTGTTTTGCCAGGAATTAACGGGACAAAAGTAGAACCCACAGCAGTGAAGCGGCACTTTGCACCAAAAGTGGGAAGGAGACGAAGCTACGGCACATCCCTGCAGCCCAAGGCAAAACCCCCAGGGCTGCAGAGCAGCCTGAGCCCCCTCTTGTCCCAGCCCTCCCCATACTCAACACTACTGCCATGACACAGCCTATATATTAAGCAGACTAATCAGCATCAAGGCAATTCATGGTTAACGCTCTTTTCGGAGAGCAGGGCGGGCTATGGTAAGGTATGACATGACTGGCAGCTGTCACCGCTGTGGCCAGGCTCATCTCTGAACCTGCAGCCCCCGAAGGAGCCAAAGAGATGAATGATTCATCCATCCCAAACTCATGCAAACCCTGCTCAGCAGCCCTGGTTTTTTTTTCCTCTAGGAGATTCTTGGCACACCGTTGGCTTACACTTAGAGGCAGTAACCAAGGGTGAAAGCCAGAGTGGGCTCTAGATGCTTTGGAGACTGGTTTTCATGGTTTTTCTGGGGTGTTGAAAGAAACCCTTCATTCTCCATGCCTCTGGGAGCTCGAGAAATACAACAGGGTGCTGCTGGATCTCTGGAGCTAATTAAATTGAAGCACAGAGCCTCAGCAGTTGGAGAAAGCTTGCTGAGCTTTACTAATTACATCAGCATTGCATAGGTGTCTGCTCAGCAGTCCTTCACCGAGTGCTGCAACATCCCCAGAGCGTCCGTCTCTGGATGTCGAGAAGTCCAGCGCAGAAATGCAATGGTTTTTCCATCCCACCAATGCCTCAGTGTTGCACCCAGGCTCCAAGCCCCACTGTGCTGTCACTGTAAGGACGGGGAGCAAGTCGCCGTCCTCAGTGCAGGGCTTGCACCAGTGGGAACAGAGCCACGCACAGCGTGGGCATGACCCAGCACTTGCAGCAGGGAGCAGAAAGACTGCGATGAGCGGTCAGCACATGGATACTTTTAAGAAACTGGCCTGAATGACTCATGAAAATGAGGTTTACATCAGAGACTGGATTCGACCCCTTGTATTCTGAGCCCCGGTCCTTTCCCAGGCAACTGTTCTGCCTTACACAGAAGCGGAGCATGCGTGAAACACGAGGCTGTTGCGCAAACTGAATCCATCTGTCGGGTGTCCCAGCGTACCCCATTTTATCAAATAAATCTCACCTACATTTCCACTCACATTGAGCAAATGGTTTTCCAGACAGCACCAAAGAGGGAGAAAGAAATGCTAGCTGGATGCAGCGAAGGAGCTGCCTGCTTCCCTTGACTCGTCCACATAACCTGGTCTGCCAACTGGCGAGGGCTTTCGTACGTGAATGGGGGCAACTACAGAGGGACCTCCGAGTCTGTGCAACTGAGAGCAAGTGACTTAAAAAGGGGAAAAACAAAATTAATAAAACCCCTTTTGTTCTGCTTGGACCCAGCTGAGGGAGGTTGATATAAAAAGCACAAAGAACTGAAACGGAGGGAGAAGGCTCACTCGCCTGCCAGTTGTGTTGTTCAAATCCAACTCACTCTTGGTAAGAAAACAAAATCCAAAGCCAAGACCATCCCTGCGCGGAGCTCCGCGCTCACATCCTCATTTGCATTTTTCCAAAAGATCACTTGCATTACCGTGCCCGAAAGCTGCAAGATCCGCGTGTGCTCACACCCACCCATCGGAGTCATCCTGACTCACCGCTGGCTGCCGCTCGCCTGCCCCGGCCATCGCGGAGAGCTCGTGCCCACCCCGGGCCGTCACGGCTCTCGGTGAGCACGGTTACCACAAGGCAGGAGCTCGCCAGCGGGCTCCATGGCTTCTCGCTGATTGTTATTAATGATTTTTAATCTGATGCTAAAGAGGTGAGGCCGGCAGTGCTGTGGGTAACAGCTGTCTCTGATTAACTCTGCATCGCGGAGTCATTTTCGTTTGGAAGCCCACAGCCAACTATAAACTCCCTTTGGAAGGCCTTGGTGCCATTGTGTGAAGGAGAAAAAAGAAGAAAAAAAAAAAAGAGGAAAAAAAGTAAAAATCCCAGGAGACGATTAATTTATCATCTGCTTCTTGCTAACGTGTGTCCACAGGATGAACCCCTGTCACAAGACAGGGGAAAAACCAGCCTTTGTAAAAGCCAATCTGGAGATTTCCTCAATCCCCAAGGAAAACAAATATCTGCTAATCTCAGAGTCTCTGGGCCAGAGCTGAATATCCATTAGACTGGGTCAAAGCCAAAACATCAACCCTAGTCCTCTGCTTTTACTTTTTGTGTTGAGTCTTTGTTTTTCAGTGAACGGGTGAACACGGTGACTCTCTGTAGCACCGAACATGACTCTCGGCAGCCCTCCCTAGCAGACAAACCAGCTCCCCACCACCGCAGCGTGGCACGGGCTCCTCCTCTGCGGCACCACGGAGAAGGTGTCGCAATCGGTGACGGTCCCCGATGGTCCCTCTCCAAGGGGGGGACCTCTGCCCCACAAGAAGACACGCGCCAGATTGCCCCACGGCAATCCCCATGCGCGCAACGCAGGAGAAGATGGACGAGGAGGGGGACTCAACAGGGATTTTTATGGCTGGCGTTTGGGCAACTGTACGTGCTTCGTGGTTTGACTCAGAGGCTCCACCGGAGCTCAGACACGGCATTGCCACTGCTGCCGCTTCTGTGCTCCGGTCAGACACCCAACGTACCCATCCTGATGCTCCAAATCTGAGCCGGCAAAGCACTGTGGAGCTGGCCCGGCTCACCCTTCCCCCCAGCCTGGGGTCCCAGGCTGCCCAGCTACGTGGGCAAGGACACGTCAAAAAGCCATGAGGTCACCAAGACCTCTGTGGCTCGGGCCAAATTTTAACAAAGGTCTCCAGAAGAGAGAAGCTGGTGATTAACCCCTCCAACACATCTTCCTCAGCCCTCTGAGAGCCATGGAGATCTTCCAAAGCAGTAATTCCCCAGCGGAGCAGACCACACAGATGTAACCAGCTGGAAGAGAAGGCTTTAATTTTTTTTTTTTTTAATGGCGTTGTTTTAACCTCCAGACAGTAATTCTAGGAGGGGCAGCTCATCTCCTTACATTTTCTTCTGCCCAACCATAAACGACATTCACAGAGATAGAGAAAACGCTACCGCAAGGACATCACGAGGGGTAAATCCCAAATCTTCACCCCTACATCCCAGGACAGCGCCCGCAGTTCAAAGCAAAACAACAAAAAAACCCCAAACCAAACAAACCAAAGATTTGCCTCTCCAAAGCTGTAATTTGTCCAGCTGATGAGAGACTCAGGGATGCTACAAGGCACCTAGGATTTAAAACCTCCATAAGGAAACCTCAAAGGGTGACATAATAAGCCAAGACCCCTCTTCTCTTCTGACATCCATTGCACAGGAGCCAGCTGGTGAGCACACATTCGCATCACCATCCTCTGGCAAACAGCATCAGACCAACTTTGCCACCCGTTTGACGTTACTTTGCTAAAACCACAGGAGTGTTTCCCGTAACTCGGTAAGGGACGGTGGGCATCTGCCACAGGGGCTGCTGCTCCCTCTTGCCACCTTCATGAACCATGAGTCCAAGACGTGAAGCCCATAAACGTGCCAGCTCCAGCATCCACCACATCACGAGACCAGTCTGATAACCTCATCCACTCATTACGTGTGTCACGCAACTGTCATTTTTGCATGAAATTTTAGCTCATTTTTAACACGGCAATTGCATACGCATTTTTACATGCGGTTAGTTGTAAAACCTGGCCCAAGGTTTCCTTCAAAATGGCTGAAGTGTTATTTTAGGAGGGGGAGGGAGGCTGTACACACTGAAAAAACAGACCTATACAAGCTTCAAATAAGTCTTTGTCCTGCAGACTAAAATTATTGGAGTTTAAATCACGGCTATTTTTTGGAATAGCACCTGGGAGAAGGTTTAACCCTCAGAACAAGCATTACTTTAAAAAAAAGGAAGTTTATTAGTTCTATTCTTCAGAGGAATATAACTCCTGTATTATTAACAGCATCAGGCATTATTAAAAAATGGTGAAAGCAAATTAAAATCTAATTCTGTTCTCACCATTTCCTGACCTCTTATGCTTTTCCTATCCTGGAATGTGAGAAATTGCAAAAGACTGGAGGGATGGAAGGGGCATACGATGGGAAGGCGTCTCCACACAAGGTGGGGAACATGCCTTCAGGTGGCTTCCCTGCCACTGACAACTGCCTCGCATATTCCATTTCTGCTTGTTTTCACTTTCTTGTCCGCACACACTGGGGAGGGAAACAGTGGGAGTTCCCAGAGCCACAGCAAAAGGGTTTGGTTCACTGCCCCCCCCCCCCATTTGCTTTTGCATGAATTACAACTTTTTTTTGCATTGCATTTTATAAAATATTTTCCATAAAATAGAAAAGAAGAGAAAATCCAAGCTCTTGTTATCTGAATATGGTCCTTGAGCATAAAGAAAACTGAGCACTCTGAAGAGACTGAGCAAATTAATTCATTCCTGTTAAAGCAGAAACCTGTCATTATTAGATGCAGCATCATTAAACGCAAGAAACCTAATGCCAAACTTTAGCAGGAGAATAATTAACACCCAGCTCCTTGCATGCTTTCACTGGTGTTTGTTTCACCCTTTTCTTTATTATATGGCCAACTCATGCAAATTACAACAACGATTTGTAAAGCACCAATTACTTATCTTGCAAGATGCAAACAAACAAATGCTCATCTTCCATCCAGAATGGTAGAGAGATAGTAAATAAGGGAAAAAGAGATTCATCTGCTTACCTTGTTTTTTTTGAGACACCTCTGCATATCCTTACGAACACTTACTTGCAGGTTATATTTATTCTCCAACAGGTTATTTCATATGCTGTTGCAGTTCCAATGTTTTTTAAAAGGATGTGACATAAAAACAACTAACCTTGAACTACTGTGGGCTGTGAGCACAAGTCACTCTGCAGATCTCTCATTCCTGAAGGAAACCTTTTTTCCAGTGGAAGAACAAAACTGCCTGGTGAGAAGGATCAGCATCAGTTTATGTGTTAACATGCTTTTTCTGGGACATAGCTCCACCTCAGACATGAAAATAAAATAAACAAAGGGGGTTAAGAAACAATTGGAAACAGTTGATTTCTGTTAAATTCTACAGGATTTTTCCTGTGCCGTTGTTTTCAAGACATGTCCGATCTTATGAGATGGGACACGCAGGTGCCCCGAGTTTGGTGAGCACACAAAAATCCTTTAATAAATGACATGTGCAAACTCTCTATCATCTACACACGATTGTTTTTCATCTTTTTGCATTTGTCAAAACAAGAAGGTTTTTCCAGGGAAGATGCTGTTCCTTTTAGAAATGTCACATCTATGGATTGCTGTAGAGCACGAGAGGTTGCTTTTCTCAGTTACTTTCACAGACCCTGTGACGGTAACCCACAAAAACATGGAAGTCCGCTGCTGGCAGGCAGATCTACAGCTACATACAGAAAACCTACGTGAGCATCAGGTCTCCCCAAGACATGGAGCATGAGAGGATGCAAACTTCGTGCCCTCGTGGATGTGTCTAAGCAGCCTCTGGGTCATCCAGGGGAGTAACGGGGAAGACTCTGTGTACGTGTCTATGCAGGTATTTGGCATTTCTCTGAAACCTCGGGTTAAATTCTTGAGGAAAATCACTTTGTATACGGCAGAAAGGTATAGCCCTTTCTTCCCCAGAGTTTTCCTATCTTGGAATATTTGCAGACTAAGATGCTATAGCTGGTGATTTTGGGCTTATATTCAGTTTGTCTAAAAACCCTATAGAAAACTATAAAACCTGGTGGAAATAAATCTATACTCTAAAGCAGAAGCCACATTTCTTAAAAAAAAAAAAGAAAGAAAGAAAATATTTCCCATACAGTCCTTTTTCTAATCTACCGCTGATGTCTCATCTGAGCGAAGAGCCACTTTCTATCCTAGGCACTTTGGGGCATAAACGTAGGAGCACTCTGGGTTAGGAAAATGGCTGCAGAAGCGTATGCCAGCAATACGAAAACTTCAGCCTGGTGTACCACAGTCAGCTACACTTGAAAACAAATTCATCACATCCAACCATCCAGCTGGGGCAGTCACAGAAAGGCAGAGGATGGACAGGGAAAGGAAACAATTCAAACATGGCTTTTACTTGCCTGGAAAAGATGAGATTAGTAAAAGCCTGTTAACAGATGAGGAAAAGGTGCTGAACCACCTAGAACAGCCAGGGTGGCTAACAAAAACAGGTTTAAGTCACTTCTGTTAGCTTTTATGTTCAAACTGAAACCGTTTTTGGGGTGTTTTAAAGACAGCCCACGGAAAACGTCCGGACAGGCATTTATTGCGGCACTTACCAGCTCTGTTTGCACTAACACTTTATAGATGTTTCTAGCTAAGCCTGCAAAGGAAACCTATTGAAAAAGGGACAAAAGTCAGCTGCTTCTCTCCGTGCCTCAGTTTGTCATGAAAAAAACCCCCTTAAACTAATGGGTAATTTTAACCCTGTGAGAAGCCTAACTGGAACACAGTGAGAATAACAGAGAGAGGATTCATTGCTCCCTGTCTCAGTTTCAACTTGTATATCCATGTCAGACGAAGCACATGGGTGGTGTTAGGACTAAGGCAAAACGTCCCCAAGCTGATGGGGACAGGGGACAGACCAGAACACAGGAACTGTCCCAACAGTCCCCAACAATTCTTCAGGGGTAGTATCTTGCTTTAGATGTGCGATTTTCCTTGATTCCCCCTCAGGAGCCAAGACTCTGGGACCATACCCAGCCCCCAGGCTGTAACAGGAAACATGTTCCTCCACAAACGCTTCGACACCGAGGTTATTCACAGACTCACACTTTCTACTTTATTTATAAAATCTAGTCACCCTCTCAGTTGAGCAAAAATGACCGCAGGCACTTTGCTGCTGTCTGGAAAAGGATGCTGTGTGGCTTTCCTCTGTTTCTGTAGGGAATAAAGGGAAGGATTTGCTTTGCGTCCACCCAACAGCCAAGTATAAGGTCCCTGTGTCATCTGGAAATAACAATCAATAAAATTTCCGAGGGAGGAGGAAACGATGAATTCCCCTAAGCTCACCACCCCACTCTCCTTCTCCTCTCACGTGCCACTTGCCTTTCTCACCTGCAAACCTTTTGAGGCAGAGGCACGGGGGGAGCAAACTTCATGTGGTCCCAAGACAGACCACAGTGACAGCACAAAACGCTAAAACGGAGTGACTCTCACAGCCTTGCTTTCTGGCCTGAGGCCACCAAAGCAGCTGGAAAGGAGCAAGGTGTTTATTTACCAGGATGATTATGACTTTGGTAAGGTAAGAGAGAGGGCAAAGGCAAGAAGCCCAGCCTGCAGCCCAGCTCAGAGGGTCTCGAGGGCAGCAGCGGAGACCCCCCAGCCAGGGGTCAAAACCCTCGGCTGTCACAGCACTGCGACCCGGGGAGCTGGCGGCTGACGTGGGGACGATCTGCTGCCAAACGCAGCCTTCGCAACAAAAGCTATACGAAGCAAAACATACAGTGCAATTAAGGTGCACTTTGGGAAAACAGAAAGCTCTGCTGGGGGGCACTGAGAGAGAAGCCAGAAAAAGCCAGGGCTGGAACTGCAGGAGACCACTAGGAGAAAAATAAGCATTATTTAGTAGCCAAAGAAGTACTTCCCTTTCTTTTCCATGCTTATAAAGATTACAAAAAACAGAGTCTGAAGAATGCTGTGGAGGTCAGAGAGTTAACCCAGGCTACTTCTTGCTCTTGCTGTATATTTACGCATATTAACACACACAACTTTTGGCACAAAGTACAGCCTGGCGAAGCCCCCTTGCCATGACCTCAGGGACAGATGAGCAGCAGTGTCACCACATCCAGTGTTTGGAGGGTACAGACAGAAAGGACAGTACCTGCCGCTTCCATAGCGCCTTTTCAAGAAGCCAAGGTCAAGACCTGAGGGCTCACTCTGAAGTACACCAGTGCGAGTTAAAAATGAACTGGTTTCCATCTTAGCGAGGGTCGCAGAAAGCTGGAGTAGAACTGGATAAAAAGCACATATAACTCTTCCATTCCGATAACTGCAAGCTGTTACTCGTAACAACCTTTACTGAGAGAAATGTTATTTAGCCACTGATGTGACTATATCCAGGGACAAACGGGGGGGGGGGGGGGGAATGGCAAAACTGGTTTATCTCCTGACTCTCCCATCCATTTTCCTTTTCTTTCAGCACACACATCACTGTGTGGTATCCACTTTGATCATTTATATTTTCACTGTGTAATCACCAATAATAATTTCTACACACTAGGACTATTAGGCATGCTTGTAAAGTGATTTTCTACCCCCGAAAGACCGTGCAATTGGATACCTTGTGTGCTAACCCATGAATTTTATCTACTTCAACATATACAGGGGCCTGAGGCCTTGAGGAAATTAACAATCCAAAAAAATTCTGCTGAGGTTTAAAAGATGAATTATTTTAATAACACTGAACTTACATTGGATTCTGGTTTGGAGACAGCTCTCTGCAAAATCAGGCAAAACGTCTCAAACAAAGAGGGATTTGACCAAACTTCAGCTCAATTGTCACATAGTTTTGTGTCTCCTTTCCTTGCATTGCTGATTAACAAGATTATTTATGTCTAAGCACAAGTTCAGTCTCTTTTCCTTATCCAGAAGCTTATTCTTTCCATGAGTTCCAGAGAAAAATGAAAGTTAGTGGATTAAAAATAGAAGAAAAAAATTTGCTATCTCAAATGACTTTTGCTTCTGGCACTTCAAGAGCTGTGCCTTGTTTTGTTTGCTTTGCTTTATTTCTTGCCTTTTTGTCTCCCTCTTCTCAACAGCAAGCTGCAAAGGTCAGACACTACCACGATACATATGCCTTCTGCATCAAGAGTTGCTCTGCAGTACTTGGCAGACAGAAAAACCAGACAGTTCCTTAAGCGAGGTCACAATCCAGCCTCGGGAAGATCACTACTGAGCATCACAGCATAAACAAGACATGGGAACCCTGAGTCATAGTCTGAGTACAACAGAGCAGACATCTCTCCCATATGGGTATCAGATGCAGAGCAACAAGGGAAGGTGCACATCGATGAATAAATCAAAAAATAGGTAACTGAGAAAAAGAGTGGATTTTATATCTGGTTTCTGTGCAGAAGCAAGTCATCATCAAAGCATCCATGCTGCAAGGGTGAAGAGGAACTCAGCTGTTCCAGAGAGTTTTAGAGAAGAAACCAAATAAAATAGCTCATGGGCGAGAAAGAAGTTTCTGAATTAAGAATAACCTGCCCCAGATCCTTCTGTGGAAGGTGAGGTTCAGCCATCATTGCTGGGAGTCCTTTACAGTTTCCAGAGTGTTTTATCCCAAAATGGATCACAACCATTTTCCATACAATGCTGCAGCTATGAAATACAGCCACCACAGTGGCAGAGGCCAGCCATCGACTGACCAACAGGACAACGCGCTGCAGTTAGTAAGAGAGCGGGACAGGAAAGAGGGAATTTAGAGTTAGTGCTTTTACACCCCACAATCTTTACCAGATACACTAGAAGACAGGGTGTACTTCAGAACCATTTGGCAAACATCATGGGTGCAAACCCTAAAGTTAGGTTTGACCTGGAAGGAGCCACGCTCCAAGACGTTTGGCGGCCAGTATGACTGTATACCTTTGTACAAAGGGCCTGCTGTGGTGTGAACCTGCAGCTTCTCAGGCGGCTAAAAGCATTTAAGACCTGCTGCTTACCTTGCCTAGTAATTCACTCACATCTAACAACACCAAATTTCTGCCAGGCATGCCTATGGTGCAGTTTTAAGAGACTCAGCAACTCTCCCATGTGCATCCCAAACACTGTGCAATACAGAAAGAAATGTGTATTTTCCTCCGTTCTTCTTTGCTATATTCTACAGGTGACAGCCTCCCCTACAAGCCCTACCAGATGCCTTCTCCTTTTGAGATGCATGCCCATGCCACGTACATGTGTGGGCTTGTAAACAAGCGAGTGCAAGTCTAGCAACTAAATTTATGGAGCAACAGATCTGAAATTATAACATAGACAATGCAGAAAGCTTCTCTCTGTTGCTGCTGGACAGATCTGGTGACCTTCATAACCTGTGTGATCTCAGGGAAGTCAGTGTTCATGCAAGAACTACCCATCAGTTAAAGCCCAGCTACAGTAGCAGCAGCAAATCCCCTGGCTCAGAATTGCTTTAGTAGTTTCCAAAGGTAAATATACCATAAAGCAACACCAGGGGAGGGAAGGGGGAGGACTCTGGCTTGGGGAAAGAAAGACAGTACCATATGCTTAGGCAGCTGCAGTTCAGTGATTTTTTTTTTTTTTTTTTTTTTTTTTTTATGGCTGAAGTTGGTTTTACCTCTAGCAATTCACTAGCACCAGTTACTTAATAGTCAAAAACTTGTGTCACAGTATATGACTTGCAATCAGTGCCACGTCATACAGCATGAGCCCCTTTCCCTGTTGTGGAGAGCGAGCACTTGCTAGACCAGTACAGGTTTGTTTCCAGTAAGCTGCAGTGGAATGGGTGAAGAACAGCTCCAACCTGGTCCCTAAAATGGAAGCAGATGGTCAACTCCAGGCTGCCAGGCCACCCTGCTTCTCTGCTGAAGGTTACTTTTACCCCAAAGCACTTCCCTCCTCTCCAGGACTCCCAAACAAAGTTCCAAAAACTAAAAGAAACCAGCTCCCCCTGCCCCGGGCTTTCTGCTTTGGTCTCGGCCTGGCATGAATCCTGCAGGAGCAGTTAGGTTTCTTTTAGGAAAAGAAAAAGCTGTCACTGGCAGGTCTAGCTCCTTCCAAGCTCTCTGTGATGAAGTGGCAGTCGCCTACACATCCGAGGACCTCACCACCACCTCCTGCAGTTTATCTCCCAACTCCCACACTGCCCACTGGTCCTTTATGGTCTGTGAATGAGATAACCTTGGTACAGTCCCTTTTGGCTTGTCTGAATTTCAGCTTTTCTAGGAGAAAACAAACAAACAAAACCAACTCGTTTCAAAAACCTGCACTGCAAAGTACTACTGTGATGGACTAGTGTGACACTGGTCTGTGACCAGGCTGCAGAGGACAGGAAAGGGATCTATTAGATCTCCAGGGTTCACGGTCTGGGTCTGCACAGCAGTTGGGGACGTTAGCTATCCACATCTGTGATTCAGTTCTTCTACCCATCAGCCGAGGTAAGAGCTATCCCAGTGGGAGAAAGGGGATCCCAAATTTGGCCCCTCCATCACTGTCTCTTCTCTGACGACAGCCAAGCCTGAGCTGGAAGTGATGACAGAAGACTGACACGTGAGGATGCCAACATTCATGTGTCTGTAAACATCACACCTTCACATTGCCAAGTGCTTTAATAGGTACAGCACACACGGTGGAGAGGAGAAAGACGACAGAAGTTCTGGGAACCCCATTGCATGTGGAAGGGACAATGCTTTTGGTGGTCCTCGCACTGTCGCATGCGACAGGGCAGAGCCGGGGGGAATTCTGTGCTTTGAGGTGAGGAACGCAGACATGAGCGTTGTGAGCTCTGGAAGGACTTGTCTCCAGAGGACAGCTGTGTGTGTTTGATGTCCTGCCAAAGGCGCGTTGGCCCTCGCGATGGAGAAAGATCTTCAGCAGTAGTTGAAATCCAAACTGTGGTGTTGACGAATTACAACAATATATATCTGAAATACTTTCTATTTTATTAATGAACAAAACAGGATCATGGAACAAAGACAACAAGGGAATTCAGCTGAATTCAGCTAGCTTAATTGAGTGGAAGCTTTCACAGCTTCAAGTGAAAGACTCATTTCTGGGAACACATGAAACTAAACCAAACAAAAAAAAATTTGAAAGTGGATTGCAGGAAGCAACTCTATACTAATAAGAGAATGACCTAGATGAGACCTAGATGGGCTTAGATGATCTATTAACGATGAGAAGAGACACAATAATCATATAATGAAGCTGCTGGACAGTGAAGTGACCCAAGTGAATTAGGCTGGGTCTGCATTTAGTCCCTTGTCCTGCTGAAGAGTGCACGTGGTGAGATATTGCTTCAAGTAGCTAAAGAACCGAGCTTAAAATACTGGGAGGAGTTGAATAAGTATAGTTGGTCTTGGCATCATCTCCTTGCCACAAAAACAAGTGAATTTAAAACATGGGATAAAAAGAGGTAGCAACAAGTGCAAAAGAAATAGAAAGTTTATGTACATTAGCTGTTTATAGGAGGAGAATGAGTCAGTCTATCCCAGCAGTTTTCATTACAACCCAGATTAGGCCTTCAGCAAATCCCCACCTCGAAACTGGAAAAAGCCTCTGTACATGTATGCAAATAGAAATTTTCCAGACACATGAGGACAAGAGCTCAGACTAACTGGACAGACAGCACCCCACAATGTAAAACTACCATCGGGTATTATTATTACTACTACTGCTACTAAGACACTGACCTTATTTATGGCAAATGTTAAGAACTAAAACAACAGAAGAAAGGAAAAAGCTAGGCATGTTTACATACTACAGGATTCTTTATTCCATACAGTACAACGGGGTGCTGGTTACTGAGGATTGCCTGTTCCCCCTCCCAGGAATCACACAGCTGTATAAATTGACAGTTCATCTGTCACAGGAGCAGACTCTGCTTGATGTGGAGCCCAACAGAATTAATAACCCAGGCAAAGATGAAAGCCAGGACAGGTTGACTTGTTGCCCAGTGATGGTGTTCACACTAGTCTGAGTCGAGGCTTCTCCCACGCAAGCTTTCTTGGGCACTGACATCTATCATTGCCTTTTAACCCAAGACTTGTGTTCCTTCCACAATCAATACAGCGACAGTCTGCTACTTCCAGGTTCCTTTAGTCCGTGTGGGACTGCAGCTGACTTACCTAGAGGATTCATTCTTCCCCGGATCCAAGAAAACATCAGTGATGGAAAGAAAAGACAGCTGCTATTGCACACCAAAAATGAGCCAAGCATGGAGATACTTCCTGAGCTCGCAAGGAACCCCTCGGCTACAGCCTGCTTGCAAAGGGACTCATTATCCATAAAACTAAACTTCATAAAATGCAGCTAAAGGAGCTCTGGGCTTTCCCTACAAAAATACATGGGATTCCTGGGGTGACTGTGATCCCAAGCAAAGACCAGCAGCTGTCTACAGCTGCTCTCTGCATAAGCCATGCTTTACAAAGGTCATGCGCGGACTATTTGGAACAAGTTGGTGTGCTAGAAGGAGGCCTTATGCTCAACAGCTCTGAAGAGCTGGAAGCAGATTTATAGGAGCACTAACCACAAGTGCTGCGAATGCAAGACAGTGCCTCATGGCCTTGGTAGCTTTGAACCACCTTTGGTTCTGGGATTTTTTTTTTTTTTTTTTTTTGTTTCTTGGCTCTGAGAAACTACCTTGCCAAGAGTAAAAGGCTACCCTGAGGAAAAGAGAGTAGCAAAAAGCCTCACCAGAGCTGAAATCCACTAGAAATGAATCAAAAGCAAAGCTGACAAAAATAGAGGACAATAACATTACTTCAGTGAAGGCTTCATAGAAGCAAGAGACGGTGCTGCAATGGAAGCAGGTTTTAAAGCAGAGGTCCACAAAGCAGTATGGAGCCAGCAACAGGAGCACTGAGCATAAAATAACGAGGTAAAACTCAGGGTTTGGTGCAGAAAGCTTGGTCTTACTAATGGCACCTAAAGTTGGAAAAGATGCAATTAGTATGAATGACAGAGAAAGGAAAAGAATCAACGGATTTGTTATACTCACAGGTTACTGCAAGAAAAAATTCTGCACAGACAAAATATTTATAAGAATACATTAAAAAGAAACATTTTCCATTAGCTACAGAGAGAGACAATTTTGGAGAGATGTCTAATGCCAAATATATTTCTGTGCTTGATGCATCAGCAGTGTTCTGGCAGGTGCCCTTAGAAAAATAAAGTGCATGTTTGTGGGCATTCAGCACTCTCTTTGAGAGACACTTTCCTCAGCCTGTCACTTGGGCTGAATTCAGCACCAGAGGTGTTTCACTGGAAAATACAACATATTTTTGTTGGTGTATCCAGGAGGGTTCCAAAGTCTACAGAGCTGATGCTTACATCTGGGGAAAATCTGCAGAAAAGGCACGACAGAAAGCTCCAACTCACTTTGGAAAGAGCTGGAGCTGCTATTCCACGTACTGGAAATAAAGGAAAGATATCAGGCAGAGAAGAGTTTGGCAAGATGTACCCGGCTGCCACAACAGACGAGGAGATTCAAGGATTTCCTGGAATGACGATGTGCAAACAAAGCTGCCCTACTTCAGCTGCTCAAATTAGCAACCTGAGAGCGCTACTGTACAAAAAGCTGTCCCAGGGAACAAAGGATGCTGATCTTAACAGGGTACATGGGGGAACTGAGGCAGCAAGGCTTCAGTCCTTAGACGCTGTGATATACATCTAGAGAGGATATTGTCACAGTCTCCTTCACCAGCATGACCAAGATCAAGACCTGCGCTGTGCGTACCTTGGCGTTCATAGAACTAGTACGCTCAGAAGGGATGGAGATTTTGGCCACAGCTGGTGGTTATGTGTTTAAAAGCAGAAGTCCCTCCTTGAGGAAGACAGGTGTTATCTGCGATCACCCACAAACCACGAACATGATCGGGATCCATGAACATGACCATCACCGCTGCCAAAAAGATGCTGACAAGACAGTCCTTGAGAACACAGTTCTGTTTCAGCTATGAACACATGATTTGCAAAGCAGACAATTTGCAAAGACACACTCTACGCTGCCTCATTTATTGCTCTGGTGATGCCAACAGCAGCTTTGCCTATTGCTTTAGCAGCAGCACCACCACCACGCCGTGTGCCCAGAGACCTGCTGATTGAAGAGATGGATTGCTATCTTCTCCTGCCCCAGGTAGGACCCCGGAGCAACACCCTGCCCCAGCTCATCCCCAGAAGAACCTGCCCACCCAGCACCCACATTACCAGAAACAGACCCACCGCATTTGAGGATCTCCTGCTCTAGAAAATTTGTCAAAATCATCTGGATAAGCCTCACAGCCCAAATATTTACAAAACACCACAAACCAGTCTGTATATATTCTTGGAAAAAAACCCACAGATTGCAAATGCCAGATCTATTGTAGAAGACAAGACCTCACAGGTAGGCACTGGCACTGGATCAAGCTAGTACAGTCCTAACACATCTTTAATCTCAATAGGATCTTTTGGGTTGGCGATGGGATCTTGTTTAAAAGCACTAGCATAACAGACAGAAATGTTTTATGCTAGCTGAAATAAACAATCACATGGAAGTAGTAGCTCAGGATTGTCACATATGGCAAACCCAGTCAAACAGGATGACAAAAATCGGTGGTCTAAAAAACTTTTCACCAGAACAATGCAGGTATATTTTCATTGCAAAAACAGTGGGTGATTTGGATTATTAAATCTCTTTCCATGATACAGCTCGCAAGAAGATATGACAGCTGACAAGACCGAGCTGATTTTTACTAAGTATGGCACCTGAAATAATAGTTCTTGTTGATAGGCTTAGCCATCTGTAGTAAAATCAGGATCCGGAGTTTCCTTTCTGACTTGCTCCTATTATCACCAGTGTAACGGGTTGGTGTAAAATGCCAAAACAGTGAAGGACCTACTAAAAAAAGCTAGAGTCAGACTCTCATTTAAATGTTTATATTTTGTAACTACTATTGTTATGTTTGGCGAGCGAAGGAGAATGTGAGCAGGGACACCTTTCAGAGGCATTTTCAAGCAGCAGTTGGACGTGGCTGCGGTGCTGCCCAGATGCTCATGTTACAACCACACAGAACGAAGCCCTGAACAAAACAGGTCTCTCCTAAAAGTCGTGGCTCGAAGTCATTACCGAACAGCTCAGCTCCTGATTCTGCCGGAGCTTCTTAAAGCGAGAGGCTAGAAAACATCATCCCTGGGAACGACCTGGTAGGAAGAGAAACTGTGGAAGATTCAGCCCAATGCCAACGTGTGTGTGTTGGTGGGGAGTGTCATGGCCACAGCTGGACGGTGTGACATGAAAACATGCACACACAGCTCCTACATCCCTGCCGGGGAAATCCCAGACGATAAAATGACAAGCACACGTCCTGTGCAGAACGGGCACAGCAAGTCTGTCACGTCAAGGATACAGCCAACCTACAGGCACACACTCTGCATTTGAAAAAAAGTACGTGCAAGTCCAAAGGACTCAGAAGAGGTCTGAAAGTCTACTTGGATCTAGCTATCAGCTGGCCAGAAGTCCCAAAGCAGAGGGAGGGAGAGCGGAGCTGAAGTCTCCTTTCCTCCCTGACACACCCCTGCCAGGAAATCTGCAGAGACCCTGCTGGCCAGGGAGGTAATTATGGTGATGGATCTGTGGCCTTTGCGGCCTCCCAAGTATTTTGTTGATAAGGACTCAGCAAACTGAAGTTGCAAGAAAGGTTTGATTTCAACAGATCAGCGAGTTTGACCTACTCTGCAGGGCATGGTAAAGTTTTTAAAGCAGACTAAAAACCAGAACACGGTTTCTAATCTGCAACATTGAGTCTTGGTTTTATTAATGTGTGCTAACTCCAAGCTAATTATGCTTAATCTTCGCATAGTTACAATAAGAATAAAAAAGACAAATAACACTGCTTATGCATTAATGACCAAAGCTGCTGAACTGGTGACAAGCGAAACTCGTGAATGAATTACTGTAAATATCCTACAAATAGGTGCTAGGTGCTGCACAAGAAAGAAAGGATGGTCCAAGCCTCAAAGAGACAGAAAGCCCATAAAGACAGGGAATAAAGGGTAGGAAAATAACATAATATTTAGGAATAATATTAACATAATATTTAGGCCTAGTAGGAAGTAGTCTTAGCATGCTAGCAACTGAAACAGTCGAGATTTTCATGATAGGCACAGAAAACACCACACCACAGGAAGGGACTAAAGGGCAAGAAGTAAAGGTTGTTTGCGTGTGAAATTTTGTTCCTGTCAAGTGCAAGGGGCAGCATGGGGGAAGGAACAGATCTTAAATGAGAAACAGGATATAAGACGAGGCCAAGAAGGACCGCAGAAGTACAGACAAGTATGTGATATGATAGAGAAGCAAAAGCCAAATGAGAGGAAGTTTCTGAATGGATATGATTTGGGCAAAAGTCGGTGTTCATCAAGGCCAAGAGAAAAGGATGTTGCATTAACCAAGACGTGATGAGATAACAACTTGGACAAGAGTTTTAGCTGTGAGGAAGAAAAGGTTGAATACTTATGGCTGAAAACACTTAATACAGGAACAGGAAAACGTGAAGATGTTTATTGGCCAGAAATAGAGGGAAAATCTCTATCCACCACCTGAACTGCATCAGCTGAGACAAGTCCTCCCAGGAGACTTTCCTTCCCCTCCTACATTGTACAGCTTCCTCCTTTAGCTCTGCTTCCCTTCCCAGCTTTCTGTTATCATTTGGATGTCTATCTTTTCTTCTGTAAAGGACTTGACCAAGGAAAACAGAAGGCTTGTAAATCTGCCTGCCTGAATGTGGCTTTTTGATGTCTGGAGCACACAGACACACTGCTGAAATTTATGGTTTCCAAGGAGGACTGGAAAGGGAGAAATTTATGTTAGGAAAATGTGACCGTCGTCTTCGTTTATCTCCCAGTTTTGTAATGGAAAACAGGCATTTCACAAACACATACACACAAAGCCCAGCATGAAACAGTTTATGAACTCGAGCGCATTAACCAAGAACCATTCCATAAAGACTGGTAACAATAATATTAATAATGCAATAAATCACACACCATCTGTAACATCACATCACCATCCACCTAGCAGGGGAGAAAGCACTCCACTGAGAAGCAAGGCAGCAGCATCTCTTTCCTCTTCCATCCTTCAGTTTGTCTGTATCAATCAAAAGACTTTGAATCCTTCAGACCAGCAGACTGACCACAAACACCCCACAGTCCTCACAGAAGCTGTTGTACATTACACAGGCAGCAAAGAAAACGTAGAACTACATCAGATTTACTGAGGACGCTTCAGAGCCACTTCAAAGTGACAGCTTCAGGAAAGCCCATCCTAAACACGTGGATTACCTGGAAACCTTCAGCTCATTACACTGAAGCAGGCAGCTAACTAGAGCAACTCAAGCAATTAGCTGGAAGGAGTTAAGCCATTAAAAGAGAAACGTTCAAATTTGTATATTAAAGAATACAGACAAATTTGCATTCCTGCTAAATGAGTGTGCTTTCCAGTCCTTGGCAGCTCATTTGGACTTTTGAATTTACAGCAGGAAACAATACAGATTATGCTTCAGACAAACACAGTTTATTTCTTGAGACTATTTGCAAGGAAATCTGAAACTTGCATTAAAATAAAAGAGTATCTATTTGATCTGGTACCAAATAATTTGAATTCAAAGCTACCTCAATTTCTGAGGTTTACACCAAGCCATTTCAAAGTATATAAACCATTTTGCAAGCGTTTAGACAGGAAGCTTTTCTATACTCACCCTGGAGGAAGTGGTGGCATTATTGATATATGTCCTGCACTACATTAAGTGTGGCTGTGGAGTTATTTATGTGCTTTTCCTGACTTCTTTTGACACAGGAGTTGATTGCAGTGCTGTATGATTACGTCTGCATCTCTGAATCTTTCTTTCTCAGCTGGAAAGTCTCAAGTTCCAAGCTGGGATTCCCTCTCCACCCCCTTCTCATGTACTTAACCCTCCTTCTGCTGGATGTGTCTAGAAAACACCCACAAACAACTCTTAGGTACAAAAGACTGCAGAGAAGCAGGAAGTGGGAAGGCAGCATTTTAAGAGAAAAAGAAGTATTTTCTTAGATGCCCCCTCCTCATTAACTCTGTGCTATAAGAAAGCTCTTTTCAATTATGATGTTTTTAACTATGGACCCTTAGAAACCAGTCCCAAAGGATTAGGGATTTCAATTCTTTCTTTTTTTTTAATTGTGTTTGTCTTGAATTCTTTTTCTTATGATCTTTATCAACCCACCCCTCCTCCCTCGGTTCCCAGACCACCTACGGACAGAAGCATTGTTCATTAGTAAGACTTTTGCTGTCGGCTACAAACAAGCATCTGTGCACAACCTATGGCTTTTATGTTTCACTGGTTGCAACTCGGTAAAATGCACTTCTAGCCCGACTCAACCCTCATACATTGAGAACTGCAAAGCAGAACGTGTGCTACCCCCTCCAGGGACAGCTGTGCAGGGTGAAAGAGCTGCCACTGTCACCTTATTTCTGAGCCAAAGACTTCCTATGTGACAGTCCTGTCACACAGCCAGGCATGCCTGCCACTACCCATTCTCCATCGTCTTGCTCAGACCTGTGCAGATCAACCAAAAGAGAAACAGCACCCTACAGCAGAGCTCAGACTGTTCTGAAGGTTTTGAACAAACCTGGCACACGTAGATAAGCACAGCCATTACAGTAAAAACTTGCATGCTATAGCTTCCATTTACTCACCAGAGCCAGCACCTCTGATGCATCACAGACTCCACTGCCATCGTGTATTTCTCTGGACAAAGTAAAGGACACAAGCTGGGAACGGAAACTAAAAAGCTATATACTCTGCCTGGGATGAAACGTGGGCTGTTGGTAACTTAGACCCAGCAGCCGCAGAAAGGCAGCCGGCGGGTGCTGCTGGAGCCAGCACATACTTTGGTCACTTTGGGCTGCACTGGCGCAGTGGGAGCTATGGCCACCTCTGGGCTACGAACGACTCCAGAACTTCCCCATCAGTAATGGTGAAGACACCTGCCTTGTGTCTCTCAGACACATGAAAACTCCGGTATGCAGCTATTAAGATAAGGAAGACAGATTACCCTAGATAGAATAAATATTAACTTATGCAACATGAAGTTTCCTTCTCAACCTTCCTCACAACATCTAAGCAAGTGACAGACAATGGTGTCAGTCATTGGCATGCATCGCGACGTACATTTGGTATTTCCACGTAGGTATCTGTTTTCAGTGCTGCTTCCAAGTACTAATGGGATTTCAAATACCTAGGGTGAAGGAATATCCTTGAGTGGCAGCAGACGCTCCTTGGCCAACCTGTTTTGCTAGGGGATCTCAGCTCTGCCTGCCGGGGCTACCTATGGTAATGGTAATGCAGACAGAAATTGCACTTCGTACATCAGTAAGTTGTTGCTTGCATTTATCTCTGCCCCCAATGCAGTCAGTTGTTTATCAGTTTGACAAGAGGTAGCTCTGGGCTTTTTTCAGCATGTTGACAAACTTTATTTAGGAATTTATTCTATTGGCAGCTGAGCCTTTTTAGTAAATCCAGATCAAGGGTAACAACCTAGTGATGGGTACAGTGTTTCTGGATGCTTTAGTGCCAATCTCACTTTCACATAGCTGCAGTCTGAAAGTAGGAAAAGGGCTTGAGATACAGAATGGACTGTCAGTTGATTAAAGCTGAAACCGTAGAGTACAAGACTGGGAAAAGACCCATGAACTACAGAAATAAGCACCCAAGACCTACAGCACAACATTTCTAATCAACAGAGAAAAAGAAAAAATTCTCATCAGAGAAGAATGAGCTTCCAAGCAGGCCAGTGATGGCCACGAGAAAAATTGTTTCAAGGTAGAAATTGGTACCTTCATGAATTATGGACTGCATGACATAACAAAAACGCCAACCGATGCCGGTATCATGAGGGTTTAGTGTGCACAGTTACTTGGCACTGAACAAAAACGGGAGGAGAAACTGCTCACCATTTGCTGACTGTCTGTTGTGCCCCATCAATACCACGTGAATCTCAAGGCTCAGGGTCCTGCTGGTTACCTGAAAGGCTCAAAAAGAATTTCTGATGTCATGGGAGACTGCCACTGCAAGAAACCAGGACATCAGCAAAGCCCTCAATCTTTTATACTTTTTATTTGTACGTTTTAATCTTATGGCTTTTGAATTTAGGATATTTCATACATTATTGAGTTGTGCGTTACGGCACGTGCTGAGTAAGGAGAGAACAGAGGCAATATCCTCCGAGAGAGTCCAGGGAATGGATTTAATTACTATGGGCTTCCCTGCATGGATATATTGTTGTGACACCAGTGAAACCGCAGACTGTGGGAACCACAGGATAACCCTTGCACGCTTATCACAGAGTGCCAGGCTGCCGTAGATCAAGGCACACTCCTGTTACCATCACGAATTGTGGGGCTGCGTTTGGTGATAGTCCTGCCAGTGGCAGCCAAACAAGAGCAGAAAGTACCTAAGGATGAGGACTCCACCTCTCTCGACAGTTTGTTCAGTTATTAATCTTCCTTCACACACATTGTCAAACGCTCTGCCTCATTTCCCACCTGAATTTGACTGGCTTATGGTTCTTGCAATTCTTTCCCTTCCCAAACTGAAGAGCTCTTCACTAGTCAGTGTTTTCTTCCCAAGAGCAACACTCCAATCAAGGGCTTTTAAATCTTACCCTCCGTTTGCCAAAGTCTGCACATTGATTAAAGCAGCAAAGATGTAGAGGGACTCAGAGCCAAAAGCCTGGAGGGAGCTCAAATCCAAGCACACACTTCACTGTCAAGCTTATTTCTGTACAGTACAGAGAGCTCCACACCATGAATCAGACACAGGTAAAGACAAAATAAATGCAAAACCACACACAAAAAACCTTCTTCAAAATCCTCAACCACTTACTATCTCTGCAGCTTTATCAGTGCCAAGTGTGTTGCATTTACTCAAAGAAAGAAATCGGCTTGGAAATCTATGTCAATCCGTGCAAAGACATTCACAGAGGTCGCAGTTTCTTATGGGAATATTCCTACAAGAGTTGATTTTCTGGCAGAAAAGATTAATACTTTCCACCTTTTATAAAAAGTAAAACAAAAAGGAAAAATTCTATACGCTAATTATGTATAGTGTATATTATATACTTTTATATATAAATATTATATACATTACATTATTATATATAATATAAATTATACCCTGAGGTGCATTCAGCCTTTTGCCACACAAAAAAATTTCCATGAAAATGTAGGAAAATGTCAGAGGTGGAAAGCAAGGAGATGCACTTTTTTTTTTTTTTTTTTTTTTTTTGGTTAATTCTGAGACAACACACCAGAGAAGCTCCTGGTTTCATTATAACGGTCAATTTAACAGAACGCAAAGGAATTTCAGGCAGAACCCAAAACAGATGTAATTCCCCCCAGATGCTTACAAACTATTTAAAAACATAGTAAGGTATAAACAGAATTAAAAAAAAAAAAATCAAAAGAAAAACCCAAACTTCTACCCTCCACCTTGCCCCTGCCTACCTCCAAAGCTGCTGTTCCTTGGATAAAAGTAGGATAATTTTGTCACTATTTTATTTCAGAAAATGAAGAACTTCTCAGTGCGAACCACCTCCCTGGGCTGCACATTTAACTGCAGAAAGGAGCAAAAGGCAACCTGAATGAATGAAAAGGGAGGAAGGGATTCAAAACAAATCAACAAACTGTTTCTCATCTTTTCCTTGATTTCTCACGCCTCCTCTTTTATGAACATTTTGGGTTTTTTATTTCTCCTCTGGTTTTGCTGAAGAGAGCACGGAGCCCATTAGAGCAGGGGGATTAAGAGAGTTGAAGTAGGATTGAGTAATAAAATTGCTGTTAAATAACAGCAATTATGCAAGGCAGATGGCCCCAACGAGAGAGCACAGCGTTTCACACACGCTGGGATGGGAAGCAGAACTGAGCCCACTCTCCTTTAGAAAGAGCACATCATTTGTGTCTGATTAAATCATACCAATTTGTGATTATTAGAGAAGGGCCACCCTAAGAGGGTTATGACACCAGGGAGGTGGAAGCAGGCATTTTGGGGAGGAAAGTCATCAAAGGACAAGTTTAGCTGCTGTTTAACCTAGACTGGGAGTTAGCAGAATTCTCAGTGCAATTCACAGTACCACCTACTCGTGCATTCTGGGTGCTTGCAAAAGAAGGTTTAATTTTGCTACCACATGGGAACAGCAGGGGAAAATCTGGTTACTAAATTGAAAATGTTACTAATTAGTGGCAGACACATAATTTTTAACTGTGGCAATTTTTGTAACTGTTAAATAAGCCAAGTAAGAGAGCTTCTTCCCTGTGCACAAGGTAATGTCTGTAACTGGTTTTTTTCCTGTTAAATGCAATTCAGAATCCAGCAGACCAAAGGTTTCTTATTTATTTCTTTTTAATCAGAGGTGGCCAGCCAAGCTCCTCTGGTAAGATCAAAGCAGAAAAATGGATCTATGTTTCTCACAAGATTAAAAATAAATGCTATAGAAATAGGAGAGTAAAAAATGTATCAAAAGGAAGTGAGAAGAGGGGAGAGATGACCTCTAGGACCAAAGTAGGAGGAGGTAAGTCAACACCATGCAAACTCAAGCAACAAGACAGCCATATATAAATATATATATATATCTATACACACACACACAGACACACACCAAGCACGCTGACGTGCACCTTTCAGCTAGTCAAATGCTGCTGGCCAGCTCCCAGGTTTTTTTCTGCTTTACCTAGAAAGCCAATGGTAAATTTAATATATAGTTAATCCATTAAAAATTGAATTATTTTAAATATATATATAGGAGATTTGCTTTCCCTGTGGTAATAACAAAAGCGTGGAGTCCCTTTGATTTCAGTGTACTTGCTTCAATTCTCAGATCCTTATATGATGCACTCAACAGTTTGACAAACCAACCCCAGTGCATCTTGGAAACAGAAATCCCAAAGATTCTTTAAGAAAAACAGTGTGGAAAATGGGGATAACTATTATTTTCAAATCAAATACCATAAATGTCCAGATCGTGGCATAGTGAGGGACAATGAACAGTCTGTTCTTACAGCTGGCTGGCATCACAGTGTAGCATTGAGAGATGTCAGGCTAAACTCAGCTTTTCATCCAGGCTTTTGTTGATCTGTTTCACAACTAGATTAAGTTTCCTTTAACTAGTATGAAAAAATCTGAAATAAAATATTTACTGGAAGATTATATAACACATATTAACTCATGCTTAACCCAAGCTGATGGACAGAGATGAAACTGGACAGTTTACTTCAACGTTCAAAACCACAGATTAACCTGAGGGACTGGAAGAACAGAACTTCTCCCAGTGTACCGGTCAATTAAAAATATCCATGCTGCTGACCAAAATCCTAAGAATATAATATTCTGCCCAAAATATAAAATTTTATTAAATATCATTAAAGGACATTTTTCCTTTGCACAATGTATACTTTAAAAAATTGAATAGGAAACTTTCAAAAGTAGAATTCACATAAGTTTAAAAAAAGGCAAAAAAGTCAAACAAAGGAGACATTTGCTCTTGAATTGAAGAGCATGTGAAGCTGTAGATGAGGAAAAATAGGTTTTCATGCAGTTCAATCCAATTTATCACTCTAAAGAACAAGACTTGATTAAAAATCCCCTGGCACCTTTTGAAAGAGGAGGAGTGTTAACCCCTTGCCCTGGCCAAACCCCACGTGGGCAATCGCGTCCCATGTACTTCAGCTCTAACTTCAGCTCTGCACAACTCCTCTTGCTGCACAGTTAGTTACTCCTATTTTTGAGGGGTATAAAACAACCTCTAAGTATGTCAACCCTTGTTTAGCAGAAAAACGAAGCATGTCTGTTTGTACCAGCGCATTAAAAAAGCAATCTCAGTTTACCACAAACACCATTCTAACTGAATGACTTTCTTATTCCCGGCTTCATTCAAGGAAATGAGGTTTGACTGTCGAGTACTCATCTAAATCAGCAGAGCTTATAGAAGTGCTTTGGGATTGCAGTGAATGAAAGGAGCATTCTTACTTCTGATAATGGGAAACAGTTTTTGTTGAATTATCGTTACGGCTCTAAATTTTCAGTACTTAGATAATTATGAATTCAGAAGGAACACTAATTGCCAACAGAAGTTCGCCCAGAGTGAGATCCTACAGTGATTTGGGGGGGCCGGGGGGGAGGTTATAGATACTGGTTTTCTCACTGTATTTTCTAACATGAAACTCCATAGCAATTCTGTGAAGTGGATAATAAAGTACAGGGCCATCAGACCATACCCGTACGCATGCCAGGATCTCCATGAAGGAGACGGGTACTAGAGCAACATTCTGGCCAGCATTCATTGCTTTACAGGCAAACTGTCAATACTGAAAAACCTAAAAATGCAGCTAATGAAGGCATTCCATATTTGGGTCACAGAAGGGTGCTCATTTTTATAGTTTTGTTTTGCAAGACAAAATATGTAAAACTGGAGTTTTCCTTAAAAAAGGAATGAAAGAAAGAAAAACAGAAAAGAAATAACCCACATCCTTCACTTTTTTTAGACCAATTTCTAGTTGTACAATCCATCAAACCATAACATTTTGATTAGTTTTTACATCAGGACCACAGAAGCCCTTAAGAATTCATGAGATGGATGCTCTTTCAGGTGGGATTCAAAATTAAATGATCCAAAAGGTCATTATAATGGTACCATACTGCCTGTGCAGCAATAACTACATGTCAAGAGCTTTAGTACAACATCAAGATAAATAGTGAGGTCCCGGCTATAGTGAACTTAATACTGAAAATAACCAATAGGGCCAGGTAGGGGAACCAGAGGCTCTCCTTCCCCAAAGCCTGCATGCCTAAAATTATTACACAAAACAAAATCAAAGCCATGAAAACAGTATTCTGCAGCTCACAAGATGAATTACAAATAAAATATGCATCTGATCCTAGTCTAACCTCACAAGAAATGTCCCCCTGAAGACTCTTGGTCATGTGTTCTCAATCTCTGACTCTTGGACAAAAGCAGCACGAGGAGAAAAAGAACAGTTAAAAATAAAGATGTTAGAAGGTTTGCTGATGGAGAAGAACCTTATTATTACAAAAGGCAGAGGCTGTGAATAACAGAAGGAGATATAACGAGAACTCATCTCTAGGTGATCCACTGAAAACGGTCAAACAGTCTTCAAGGGCAGAACTGCATCCGTGATCAAACAACATTAACCTACCTGAACAGAGCGCCAGGCAAAACCCTCAGTACCCCTGCAAGATTTTCATTCCTTGAGTTATCTTATAATACTTCTAGGATTTCTTACTGTTACGTTGATATGTTATTCTTATGATAACCTCTGTATGAACATACTCTTCACACTTGCACAGAACCTCACAGACTCTTCACAGTCACAAGCATTTCCTAGAAAGGAATTCATTCCTGAATTACTCTTCTAGGGAATGACTTATTTGTACATGACACACCCTGTAACATCTAGAAAACAAATAAAGCATTCCTGAAGAGAAGACATTTCCTCCCTGGACAGGGACATAAATCTTCCAATGACATAAAATCTACAGAAAGGGAACAGGGACAGGGATTACTCATAGGAATACCTGGCTCAACGTTGAAGTCTTTTTTCTTTGAAGTATAAACATAGCATGACACAGCTTAGACTAATGTAAGCATTGACATAACACTGAGAAAAATTCACATCTTGAGGAACACGCAGTCTTAACATCTGAATGCACTGGAGGATCTTACTACGCTGCTCTCCTTACCTATTTCAATTGATTTGTACACTCTCCATTCCACACTGGTGAAGTAGATTTCATTCTCTTGAAATCTAGTGCATGCTACTTCACTGCTTGACACGCCTTTACAATCACATTTAGCAGAAGGGACTTGAGCATGCAGCAGTCTAGTGGCTAAAGGAAACCTCTCCTGAACTCAATTTCATCTTGTACCTGAGCTGAAAAATGCAAAGAGAACAGAATTCTTAATTGCACCATGAAACAAAGACAGATACCTACAGTTTAAATGCACGTGTGGTCCCACTGAAAGCAGAAGATGCCCAGGACGCAGAAGGAAAGCTGGGTAAAACTTTCTAACACAACAGGAAAGCCGCTGTGGCCAATATGAATATAGCAAGAGAGTGGTATGCAGTAGCACGCAGTGGCTTTGCCATCCCAGCTTTCTCACTGTCATTTCCAAGCGATAAATTATTATTAAACAGCCATGCTAAAATGTACAGGCCTTGCTTTATTTTTAGGCTTCTATTTCGATGCCAAGCTCTTCAAACATCACCCAGTCTGAGAAACACTATTAAAAAAAGAAACTGAAGAGTAGCCAAATTCTTGGCCTGTTGCAAACATTGTATTCAATAAGCTGTGGTTCAGTTTGCATTGTACTTGTGCGTCAAGAAATATCCTAAAGAGAAGTAGGAATTTACATAAAGTGTAATACTTACCAGGGACAACATTCCCAGAAATTGGGTGTGCTTAACTCTTCCTTTCATTAAAAAAAGTTATCCTGAATTCAACCATGTAGAATTTGTGCCTATGCCCCATTCATTAATACATTAAATGCATTATGAGCCAGATATTGACAATAAACATATAGCAAGACACTCTTTCTAAAACGTGCACCATTAAGATAATCAGGTTTACAGCAAACGTATCATTTCCACTCAAGCTTAGCAAATATGAGAATGTAGCTTTCTTTAAACTGTTATCAAATTGCCCATAAGTTTCAGTGGAAAGAGGATTTCACATTGCTGTTGCAGGGTGAATAACAACATAGGCGTCAGATTTTTGCAGCCCAGCTTTTTATGGATGAATCCCAAACTGAGGTATTGCCACAAAGGAGGTAGGAGGAACTAAAAGGGAAAGTGCTCAGAAGAATTGTTCATATTTTTAAAAAATTACTTCATAAATTCATTGTATAAAATAGGATTCGCAGACTCAAAAGCTTAACTATCACATTTTTCTTGCACTGGAAATTTAGATAACAACATGATCTAAGATTTATATCTTCCTTACAGACTTATCTTACTTCTGAGTTTGACAGTAGGGCTTGCCAGATAGCATCTGTCTTCAAAAACTCCAGAACTACACTCTTACAGCACAGTCCAGTCAAACCGTATTCATTCCTAAGGCAGAGAGCAACTTAGAGCTGCACTATTCATAAATACACATTTATTTTTCATTAGAAATGCATAATTACAGCATTTAAAAGCATTTTCCCCTAGAAAAGTAGATAAGCAACAGTACAAACAAAATTGTTAGTCTTCTGCAAATACAGTTTTCATTACACTGAACAGAAAACACCAGCAAAAGGCTAATACTTGCAGTTATGGGTTTTTTCTTTTTTTAAATATTTTCCATTTTTGTTATAAACACCATAGCAAATAAAAAAAGCAGTTTAAACAGTGAAAAATATTTGAGCTCTTGATCTTCTATATGTGGTAAAGCAAGTATTGCAAAGCAGCAATACACTTCCTAAGATATCTGCAGACATTCAAATGGCGTATTTCACAGAAGAAATGAACGGGATGAAACATTAATTTAGTCTCACGGTTTTGATTCATTAGATTTCTTTCCCTCTTTCTGAAAGATTTTTTTTCCTCTTTAAGTGTACCTAAGGGCTGGCCATTTATTTTTTCTGAAGGCCAGATACTCAATTGATGCAGTGATGTAGCTCCAATTTAAGTAAATGGGTCTGATTTATTCCAGGTGAGGACAACCAGATCATCAGAACTCTGCTATTTGCAGGAGATGTTCGAGGTGTGACCGTTAGTCTAATAGGCATTTCCATTCTCCTGTTGTTGCACGAAGACTACAGCACTTAATTTCTGACTGTGGTTCGCTGACATCTCAGTTGACACAGCTTTTCATAATTCTCTTACTGAATTTGGATTGCTCCGTGTTCTATCTGCATTTCTGGCTGGATAGCTGATTGAAGGGCGTCAGTGCCCTGCAAAAGGAAACATGAAATCAGTAAATCAATACAAAAGTGCCTTCCATTGGCGTAGCCAAGGGAATGTGAACATATTATACTAATATAAAGTTCTTGTATATACCAGTGCAAAATCTGTATGGCTATCAGCCCTGTGAGAGAGTTGAAATGGGAATACATTTACAAAGGCACCAAAAATAACATAAGGAGTTCACATGAAGTCTAAGTAGACTAATGCTCTTCAGGCTGGAAGGAGAAGGCTAAAAGAATGAAATCATGATAAGGATCTATAAAATCACGAGTGGCACGAAGAGAGCAAATAGAAAACAATTATTTCCTCTCTCTTCCCAAAAAAGAACCAGCTCTAAAAAGAAACAAAATAAAACCCGTGTCTGGCAGAACATGTGCCGAAGCTGTGGAAGGACTTGTCCCAGCATGCCGTACGTACTGACAGCTTGGGGGTACAAGGCAGGGCTAAACAGTGCTATAGAAGGAAAGTCCACCAAGGGTGATCATAGAAAAGACAGTACAAAGTCTGGGAGTGACAGAACTATTGTAGATTAAGGAGAACAAAATAACCGGTTTGCCCTGTGCTTGGAATTTCCCCGGCTGGTGCAGGATACAGTCTAAAACTGCTGACTTCACCCACTGCAGTCTTTTTCTATTTTGTGTAAAATAAGACTAGTGCTACTATAGTGAATTTTTTTCTCAAATAAAATTCTTCCTACAGGCCTGATTCTACTCGCTTTCCAAGCAAAAACAGTCCTCTGTGAAAGAATTTAAAGTAAACACAATTGACTTAAGCTTTCAAAGGAAGTCTCCTTAAAAATTAAATTACTGCCTACCAGTAGTCTGACAATGCTGTGAAAGGATGATCCTGTAGCAAACTGTCCTTTTAGGCAAGTTTGTTGGAGTAAGGAGAACTAGATTATGAAACAAGCTCCATCTTTAGAGCTGTAAGATGAATAGCATTTAAGAACAGCTGTATTGACTTGGATAAAGTCCATCACACCCAATAAGCCTTCCCCTGACAGCAGCCAGTATCACAAGCATAGATAAACTACAAGAAAAGGGCAAGCATTTAATGATATTTTCCTGTACACTCCCACAGATCCCAGAAATCTGCCCTTGACGGATTTTCCCTCCATAAATGCATCTAATAGACACTTTATGTAACACCCTGGATATAGAATTATTTCTGTGACAGTACTTCTGTTATGAAAAAGTCGTACTTGAAGCCCTGCTTTACGTTCTCAGCCTAATATCTGCAATATGATCCACAAAGACACAAGGGTGGAAACTCAAGTAGATTTCCCATCCTTTAGGTCTTACTACACAGTTGCAACTTATTTATTCAAATGAAAATACTGGAGGTTCAAAATTATAAAACATTCCTCCTAAATTAAGGTTTTGTTGTCAAATTGTTTCTCTTCATCTCTCTGCCTTGTTGTCAGTAACTGCACACAGCTACAAGATTTTTTCCTGTTCAACTTCATAGGTAATTTGGTGTTTACTTAATTGTTCAATAAATTAGTGCCAACGTGGTGAATAATCCCATCAGATTGCTAAATTCGATAGAAAGTTTCCAAATTATCATCAAAGTTTTCTTTCCCATTAGAGGAACACTGTATTGAAGTAATATAATTATCAAATAATAGTGACAACAGCAACACTGAATATTTATCCAACATTCAGACCAGAAGACGACGACTGCCCAAAGGGATTAGAAGCACCCTTTAGATTTGGAATCATGGTTTTTTCCAGATCTAACAAAATTTACCACCAGCATATGAATTTGAGCATAGAATTAGTCCAAATATTCATCATCATCACAGTCTATTGCTAAATTTTGCAAGCTGCTGTAAGAAAGAATGCTACCGAGACACAAAAACAAGCCAACTAAACCTAAATCCCCAAAATGCATCTGATTTCAAACCATGCCTCCCTCTGTACACGCATTTGCAATTTTATACCAGCAAAACACTGTTCATATATTAATAGTTTGTGTTTACATATGTGGTTTAGGGTCACTACACAACTGTCAGAATCCTAGCTATTAACACTTTTGCCTACAGCTAATTTGCAAATAGAAGATCGTGCATGAATACATTGAAAATACTAAGTTGAAGTGCATATTGCTGTCTGCTTCAGCTGAAGCCAGAGAATGGGTTCATTTCACATAGCCTCACTCCTACCTTCAGCTTTGCATGTGTGATTGCTCCCAAAGGCACGGCTTTCAAGAAAAAAGGTCAGAAAACCGGTATCTTGTTTTCAGACATTAAAGAAATTCACACTTGTGGTGTTTCAACCACAGAATTTGTGTAGGGCATAGCATCCAAGCCAGGTCAATAATAAACTCCACTTTTATAAGCTTTGATTGATAAATAGACACAAAATTGTTGAGAACATCTCAGGACCTTGACAAAGAACTATAGGAAAACAGATGAAAGTGTCACTACAGCCTCACTGAGACGGTTTTCCCTTCTGATAAGACTTTTCCCTTCAGAAAAGAGATCCTTCTAAGATGATGGAGGACTATTCCATAATTTTAGCCAAAAAAAGCTCCTGAACTATCCATATAACTCAGAGAAATGCAAATACCAAGCTGGTTTCTCCAATTCATTAACAGATCCTTAGTTTTTAGTTTGTGTAAACTGAGGAAATATTTATGGCAAACTTATTTTTAGTCTTGTCTGTTTTTCCTTTCATACTCTTCTTATTTCGCATTCCTTTTCTGCTTCTCTTCAGCTTTGTATAAATCTCTGTGGTTAACCACAATACTAAAACCTAACACGGTGCAAAGTGTCCCTGAAGAGAAAAGCAACTCCTCTGGTGGCTGCCAGTCGTGTGGGAGATGGATGCTGATGTTTATAGCTGAACTGCAGAACCTCCTGCCCATCAGTGCTAGCTGAGAAGGGAGGACAGACCTAAGAGGAAGCCTGGGGGAGGTAAATTCGAGAATTTCCCAGGCTCAGAGCGAGGACAGCAGCCTGAGAAACACCTCTCACTACCTGATGCCTATATGCTTTATTAATTGCATGGGACCAGCAGTACTTGAGGATTTATAAGAAATAAGGCACGATACCTGTAGCAACACTCTTATTGTCCAGTGTACTATTACAAGTGACTATGAATAAAATACTGAGAAGGTTAGTGCAGAGATAAATCTAGCAAAGAGGGAAAAACAACTATTAAGGGCTCATCTACACAGGAAGATCAGTGTACAGAAAAGCAGAACGTAATCTTAGAGCACAGCACACTCGCACGCCAGGCAGTCTGACCTTTTCTGGCAGGGAACGTAATTTTTCTGAAAAGCGCTTTGTAGCATCCAGGTGGGGAGCCAGCATGGTCTGGGGCAACTAAGAGTTTAGAGCTCTGGTCTCCCTACCAGCACCAGCCAGCGCAGATCGTGCTTTGGTGGTATGCGATGCAGCTCCATCTTTTGCCTGAGGCCCTCTTTGCCACTGGGATAACTAATGTGCTCTAACTTCATATATCAAACTGATCTGCAAATTGCCTTGCCCACGGAAGAAGCACTAAGCACTTGAGTTTTACGCATGCCAAGTTTGGACAAGATTATTCCCTTGATTTCTTATGCAATATTTTTTTTGTCTCAAGAGACTCAATATCCAAATGTTTGTAACCAGACCAGAATTCTCTACAAAACTGGGTATGTATCAGACAAAACTCCGCTCTAATATTGGCTGCTAAGGACACCATTCTATTTTGGCTAGCAAGCAACAGCTTATTTTTCACAACCACTTGGCATTCTCTAGAAAAGCAGCCCACTACAGTGGGGTTCATGGAAAAATATGTAACCATCTTCAGAAAAACTTCTGACAAACGTTTTAAGTCAACGTTCTTGTGTTGTCACCAGTCACAGCTTCAAGCTCATGAGAAACCTTTCCTAGACCCAGGTACATGACTGTTCAAACTGATTTAAAAAGGAAAAAAAAAAACCACCAAAAAGATAACGCCTCCATTGTAACTGACAGGATCAAGTGTTTATTTAAAATTGCTAACATCGCGACTCCTGTGGGAAATCCAGGCTGTTGATGAAAATAACTGGAAAACTGCTGTCAGAAAGGCACTAACATTTTTAAGAGAAACCTCAGTCTGAAAAATACTTTTTGGATAGATTCCAAGCAAGTTTTTTGCCCTGTCCTTTAACATGGCTCTCAGCCTTCAAGGATGCAGAAGAACAATGATGACCAAAATAACTATTCTCTAGAGACACTGAGCAAGAACATAGAAGCAGGAATAGTCAGAGACCATTTATACCTTTAACAAAATTATGTTTCTTATTATAGCTGATTTTTTTTTTTTTTTACAGTTTGGAAACAGGATCATAAACTCATTGGGACTGCAGTATTTGTGGACAGATACACAGTTCATCTGACATGTTTCAATCAAGTTAAGTACATTCAAATGGCAAAAAGATATATATACATACTTGATTAGTCGCAGAGTGGTCTGTCACTGGTGTCAGCTGCACATATTGGACTTGGATATCACTCCCTTGGAGCGGGGATCCATCAACACCCCCTGACGCAGGCTCAGCAGAAGCAACAGCTATCAGCTGAGCACCCTGCAACACCTGCAGGGAAAGCAACGGAGAAAGCAGCTTGTAAACAACCACAATCAGAAATGCATTATGAACCACCTAACTTAAAACAGATGCAAAACCGAAGGCCATTAAAAAGAAACACAAGAACACTTGTCTATCAGTAACAGTTGCGTTTCCGAGAAGGCATGGTATGCACATGGAAAGATTCCCATACTAGATGCTCACCGCATTTTGCCTTATGAGATTCATAATTCTGTTAATGATTATTGCAAAGACTAAGTGGGATAGACTGCGCAGGTTACACTAAGAGTGTGATAACATCAATAGCACACAACAGTATCACCGAGTAATGCTTTCACTGTTATATAAACAGACACAGATCCAAGATACTCTCTCTCTCAGCCAAAGGCATTCAACTTTTGACAATTTATTACAGTAATGTTTATATTCCTATCGCATATGAAGGTGTAGATTTAAGAATCACTCCTAATCAATGCTTACTCTAAACACATCTGCATTTGACTGGGGAAGACTGTAAGGCCCCTATAGGCTTCAAAAACCAAAGAACAGTCGATCCATCTAAAAGTGCTGGCATAAAAATGTTCCTGTGATTAGTCTAATTTTAATTTACTTCTTGAAACACAAATCAGAATAAAATACATGTATGTAAACAATGACAAGTCCCCAATCTCATTTTTTAAATTCAGGTAAAATACACATATTCAGTTTTAATTTCTATATCCTGCAAATGATGTATGTTTAAACTATGGTATTTGAACCGCAGCGAACAAAAGACATCTTTCAAACGAAGGAAAGAGAACAAAGAACAAAAATAACATTCTCAACAAAGGTTTTTCTTAACAAAGTATGATTTCTCAGCTGATCTGCGGGTGGGTGGCCATGAAGGAGTGGGTAGACCAGAATTTCTCTAGGGAGTGTGGGAGGTAAAAAGAGGTGACCTCCATAAATGACCTTCAGGGGTGTTGTCAGGATTTTATAGGGATCTTGGGTGTTCTGAGATACAGTCAGCATCAAACTGCAGAAGGATGCTACATTTTGTTTTTACAGGAGTAAGCAAAATTCTCTTGTCCTACGGTATTTGTTTTGGAACTATACGATACATACTGTCAGAACCACATCACAGCCTGTCCTATTGATTACCTGCAGGTCTTAGATGTATTTTTTCTCATTTATTTCAGAACTACAAACTTCAGAACAACCGCGAGCAACTGAACAAGCCCATCATTCTCACATACAAGCTGTTTTACAACAAAGCCTAAAACTTAGAACAGTACCGGCTTCCCTGTTTCATTGTATGTTGTCAACTGCACACCTTCCAGTGCACTTCAAAAGAACTCCCTTTTATAGTAGACACTCTGGAGAAGACCAAATAACTCTGGTATATGTTATCTTATACCAAACCTTTAGATTCCTAGTGATAATCTGCCTTTACTATACTGCCTACCAAAAAAAAAAAAAAAAAAGGCAATACTTGCATAAAATACTTTTTGCTTTTTATACTTCCCTATTGGTTTCATGCGAATGGTTATGTACTTTTCCTATTGTCTCTTCCTGCTTGATAAACTATTTATAATTAAGCTTTCATTCACAAAGAAGTGGGAAGCATTTTTATAGGATGTAATGAAGAAGCTGAGCTGGTTTTCACAGAGGTAAAACGGACAACATGCCAACATCAGCAGGGGCTGACAAACCCAGGTATTTATGAATTTCCATTGACAAGGTCACAGATTGACTGCTGCTGCTCCATTCCCTGCAACTAGCCAGATTAAAACCAACTCAGTTAAGCTTAAAAATACTCCAATCCCAATTCACGACTATAGCAGCGACAGCTACATACACTGCGCTTGGTTTCCAGTTGCATAGTTTGAAAAACATCAGATCGATAAATTGGAGAGATAAGACATCAAACATTATAAAAATCGCAGTTAGTATAGGTTTTCCTCTTTGTCACGTCCTGTTTGTGCAGATCCCAAGGACTCCAGGCTTCAGTATTCAATAATGGAAGATTATTAAAGGCAGATTCATTTCCACTAGCATTATGCCAAACTATTTGGGTTTTGCAAACCAGGTGATTGGCTCTAAACTGAATGTCACACTGGTATGTTTACTTGCTACCAATTACTGCCTTCATATTTCTCCCTATAGCTAGAAAACATGTTAGGATACTTGGAAGCCAGGAAAAGGCCATTTTTCAAAACTAAGAACCATTTTGCTTCTTTAGGCTTCTCTTTATCCATTCGTCCCTCATGCACAGTCTACTTAATACGTGTTTAAAATCACTTTAAAAAAAAAAAAATCTGTCTGGACTTTGAAAACTAAAAGAACAATCTAATGCTAAAAAAGATTTTTTCATGTTTTCCACTTAATACATGCTAACATTAATAACCATCTTAGATTTCATTAAATATTGCCTAGCTTGTTATTGTGGCACAACTAGCTATATAATCAGTCACTGAAGAAATGAGAATAAAAGCAAGAACAGGGAAAAGATCCCAGTCTTAAATTAAACCATCTGACTGAACTTTAAATGAAGGAATGAGCAACAAGCTCTTCTTAATATCTGCAGGGTTTACCCTGAACAAAATTATTATTTTGCAGTTTCTATTTGAATTACTGGACAGCTTCTGAAATTAAGATACAAATGGATGAGAGTAGAAGGGGAGAATTGCCATCTTTATCTTTACCACCCACCCACCCTTTTTTTTTTTTAATTAAGGGATTTGGAAATAAAGCTGTTTCTGTAGACTCAATGGCATAGTACCTTGTGTTTAATCTGCTGAGCCAAAGACAGCTGCTTACTTACTGCAGCTTACTAAAGATATCACTTAACTAATCACATGTTATTCATAAGATAACACAATTTATCATGAATCTCAGGTGTATCCAGATAGGAAAATCCAACTGAACTGACATTAAAAAACAGTAATAAATTACATTTCCTCAGGCATTACTGAAGACTGATAAATTTATTATATTTCTGTCTTAGCTTAAAAATGTGCTAACTGAAGAACTATGACTGATGTCACCCTTTCTACTTCTGACAAACAGCATTACTGATAAATATTTTGTTCCGTAAGAGCCCAACTCGGGCAAATAGAGTGGCAAGTTTGATTATGGTCCTTGGCTTTTGCTTGCATTTGCAAAATCTTTTTCTTCCACAGTATTCACAGTCTCTTATAAAAACAGATATCCCCATTTCCTTTAACATAGGGGAGAAAGGTCGCAGGGGAAGAAATTTTCTCAAAATACATGTTGATAGAAAGACAGATACAAACAAACATAATAAAGGATAGAGTCCATAGAGTGGATTCAAGTGGCTTAAACAGACTTTCTAATCAGTATGACCATGCTTCCCCAGATAAAAACAGGATTTAACTTCAGCCCTATAATTTCAATCAGCCTCACCTAATAGTTCTGTTCTGTTTGTTAAGTGTCACAAGTTTTATATGAAACTATAGCGAGGCTGCAAAAATTAAAGACACGAAAGGATCAGCAGCTTTACGTAACATGGGATTTACGGAAGAGCTGGGTAGCAGAGCCTTTCGCAAATGGGGCAGGTGCAAATATATGGCTTTTCTTTGCCTGCTCACTCGACTTCCAAACCAACACTTTAACTTTGTAATTCTTACCTGCCCTTGACCTTAAAGTAGAGGAATTGTACCAAAAAAATAAACAATCCACCCTGAAAATGAACTTCTCTTCCCAATTCCACTGGGCTTCTCTAACATCCTGCTTTACTGGTCCAAAACAGGTAACAGAATATGGTTAAACTGAAAAATAATAAACTTCACTCTAACTAAAGGGATTAATTCATGCTCTTACACACACAGAACAAGACGCTCAAAGTCACCTTTCACTTAGGCACAAAAGCACAGAAGTATCTAACATGGAACGTCGCTCAAGCTAACGCAGGCTAGTGAGAGTTCAAGTCAAGGCTGAAAACAATCCCAAAAAAAGAGTGCCTTTAAAATTAACAAGCAGACCAAAAAATGTTGTGTGTTTTTTTTTTTTAAATAATTCAGTGGAGTATTTAGGAAAAGTACATTTGGTCATCTATTATTGCTTGCTGTCAGCAGTAAAAAGTTGTCTTGACAGTGACAGGACCTTTAGCTCTCGCAGAGCCAGAGCCCACTCTTTACATTGCACAATTATTTCCACTGCAAGCATAAGCAATTGCACAGCTGGAACAGAGCAGCTCGCTAAATTCTTCTGTTCTTTCAGCTTGCAGTTACAACCACAAATACATGCTTTCCCCAAATAGAAAACCTAGTGAAAAATGTGTATCAAGAAAAAAATCAGAATACTTTAGGAAATGTCTGTAAGATATTTGAGAATATCTTTGAGATGTATGTCTTTGAGAATGCTTTGAAGCTACCAATGCTCTCAAGCACATTTTGTGATCTGGCCCGATCTTTGCAAGCCTCCACATCCCAAACCTTGCTGCCTCCAAGATTACCACATTGCATGGTGACCCTGGTGAAGACAACTTGCCTAAATTAAAAAGCAAGCATGAAAGAGCCCCTTCTCTCACTATTCCCGTCACGTTTCAGAATAAGAAAATGTTCCCTAACACTTTCAGACAGATATATAAATGCATTTCTATTAGTTTTGATTTTAAATGGTCCTAGAAATACCAGAAGGAAAAGTATTTTGTTCGGATTTTTAAAATGAAGTGTGAACTCTTGGCATTGTTCATGAATACAGAACCACAGACTCGTTGACCAAACATTTACTTTCCTTAAAGCTCTATAAGCTTTCAATGAGAGATACAAGAGCTGACGGATTTGATAAAATGAGCGAAGGGACAGACAGCTCCCTCCTACCCACTCAAAGCATATTATGCCCGTCTGTACATTCTCTGTCCCTCCTTATAGCAATATTAACACAAACCCAGGCTTTCTGATCAGAATTGTAGCAGAAGCACAGACCCTTGCAGTGCTATCCCACTGACCTGAATCCTTCCCTTTCTCTTTGGGTTTTTTCCCTCCCATCTCCACTTTTTTTCCTCTTATCGTTCTCTCTTCAAAATCTTGATGATTTGGGATGTGCAAGCTATTAAGCCTGAAGGTCATGGATTTCTATTTTTCATCCCTTCTTCAGTGAGATGCTTGCCATAGAAAACGTAATAATAAAATTAGAATTAATAATGAAAACCAGCTACTTTCTCTGCTCCCTTCCTTTCCATTTAAAGACCATTTTAGCCCATAACTAATAGTTCCCATTTAACATTCAACTGCCAGGGCAGGAAATAAAATAAAGTAAAATAAAATAAAAAAAAATTAAAATGTAATAGGTTTTCCTTCAGTTTCTTCCAAAATTATTCAAGCATAGTTTCCAACCATGGTTCAATTCATATCACATCATCTGCTGATTTCACTTATCACAGAGAATTATTCTTCTAGAAGCCCGTAACTTAAAACTTTTCTCTAGACCCCAACCTTCAAAAATAGGTAACTGTTTTGGGACAGCTGAAGTTTGTTTACCAAAAAAGCCAATTCCTCAGTCTGGTCCTTGCCAGATTGAGCCTTCTAAAACACATTCTTGCTACTGTTGTTGTGAGCTTTTTTATTAATCTAGGCAAGCACATATGTTTGCCTACCTATAAAAAGCTCAAAACCAAGACACATTGGGATTTTGGTGTCTTTTTTCCATCATTTCTTCCCATTTCTACTGCAGGAATGCAATAAAAGATGACGTTTCTTTAAAAAAATGAGGTTTTGAATCACTGAAAGAGTGGTTGTTTATAGAAGGTTCACATCTGAAAATCCTGTAACACTTATAGCCAGCAAGTAACCATTTCAGCAAATGTTGCACAGAAGAAATGAGTTGTGCACAGGAAAAAGGAAAAAATTTCAGTGACACGCTCTAGCTAAAACATTGACAAAAAGGACAGTTTGGGCCCAAAAGTGGAAGGATGGTCATGAGTTTAGATGATTCCTACAATCCAAAAATTAAGAAAATACCTGCCTATCACCTTCCTACACTGTCATTCATCATTGATGGCAAAATTGCATGAATACATTCAAACAGCAAACACGGCTCCTTCAAATGGTAAGAAGCTCTGCTGACAAACATGTTCACTTAAAAAAGATAACTCCCTCTAGCTGATTCCCTTCAGTCTTTACGTTTTCTTCATGGAGTCTTAAGACTAAAAACATCCACTATGTTTCATGCCAACAAAAAATTTATTTAGTGGATTTACAGGCTTACAGATCAGTTTACCTGGGGCAACTAAACTATATATGTAGGTGCAGAACTCAAAACTTCTTAGTATCAGAAATTAATGAGTTCCTTGAAAACATCAGAGGCTTAGACTAATCGAGGTCTCCATCACCTTGGCATTTACTATGGAATCTGGAACAGGCAATGCAGAATGCCAAAAGAATGGAGCTGTAGGAAAAAAAAAACCAACCATGATCATCTTCCATAAGATTGTCTTTTGTAGTTCTTAATTTCACTTGATGAAGCAGAGCAAGACCCAACACTAGGAAACAAGTCCAGTATGGAGGATACTAAAGTATAAAGGAAAATCGGTAACATGATCTACTTTACACTCCTTCCTCTTTAAGCCATGGGTTCAATCTAACCAAGGTCAAGTGTAGTGAAAAGCTCGTATCTGATGGTGGCTGATATCAAGTTATTCTGGTGATTTTACAATCCAGTTCCAATAAAACTGAAGTATTAACGTGACGAAAAGGAGTGGCAGCGAAGGACAGACTGACCTAACTGTTCTCAAAGCAGCAGTCCTCTTCATGCTAAGATTAAGCAGTACTCATTGAAAACCACTGTAATCCTTGCGCTGTACTTATCTATCCCATATGTATATAAAGCAAGAATGCATATAGCCTGATAATGTGTTATCTTTCTGGAGAAATAAATTCACATTCAATTTGTAATTCTCCAGAACAAATACACAGCTGACAATATGGACCGAGGATCACTACATACTGCTGCATACTTTCTACGCTGTATTTAAAATTAAGCAGTAAGTATTTTGATAGAATTACAAGACAGTTTTAAGGACTAAGTTTTATCTTCCAAACTTTTCAAAATATTAACAGCAATAAAAGACTGGAAGTTCCTCCTCCAAAAAGATAAGGAAGACAGATGACTCACAGTGTTCCAGAGAATATCTGCAGCTTTTCTCTCTCAGTAACTAGTGATGAGAAGCATATAGAGGTGCGAGTAAACACATGGAAGATGTAACCCGCCCTTTAGATCATTTATTGGCAATGCTTTTTTAAGCAGAAGCCTCCAAAATATGAGGCCACTCTTCTTTTTAAGGTGCATTTTTATGGCTGCTCTATGTCTGACTTCAAACTACTAAGATCACACTAAAGTAAAGGAAAAAGCCAAAATACATACCACTCACATTTTTTCCAAAATAATTACATATATTAATTTCTTATTTTTCAAGCTGAACTTGTTCTGATTATCATTTCATTATTACCAGCATCACCACAAGAGAAAAAAAAGCCTCTAGGCCATAACAAATACTCCAATAACATGTTTCATATCCAGCCACCATAGAGTTTCCAGAAATTCACAGGTTTTTCTCTTTTACTGTTACGAAGGGCTGATCATTGTCTAGTTTGTCTTACATGACATAAATTAAAGACCCTTACACAAAGCAATCTCCACGAAAACCATAGCTGCTTTTTGAAATACAACATCTTTTAGAGGCCATCCCATCTTTATTTTAAATATTTCAATTGACAGAATAGCATGGACCATCTAACATACCGTACCATCTTCTGTGTCTTCTCATTAGTCCCTGCAGGAAAAGGTTTGGGAGGTGAAAGACAATATTTTATCCTATCAGGCAGGCCACCAAATGGTCACCAGTATAAAAAAATAATTCTGGAATATTTGTTCTTAGAAAAATACATTATTCTGCATCTAGCTTTATTAAAAGGCAGGTTGAGTCAATCATATCTAGTAATCTAGGTCAGAGTGTAAAAATGACTTGTTACTTTCATTACACTGCCATTTACATATCACTAATTATTCATTTTCTTTCATATCTCTGATTAAAATACTGAATAGCATTAGTCAAATATATTTGTGGGAAAACACCAGAAAATACAAATTGGAAGGCTTAAAATTACTTTTAGCAATATATCAACTAAATTCTTCTGAATAAATTTAATACTGGCTTCAATCATTTGCTAGAGGGCTACATTTTTAAATGATCAGAACAGCATGTTGGAAATATAAAGCAAATAAGTATACTGTCAATCAAGCTGACAAAAACAAGCCCATTTTTAATAAAATAATGCTAAGTCACATTAAGTACGCTAACGTGTTAATTCTTTACTAATTACCTTCTAAACACTTCCTCTAAACTGGGCATATTTATTGAATTAAAAACACACTCCTCATAATGTCTGTGCCTAGACAACTGATGCCAAAGAAAAGACTCGGCTAGGATGTCTCCTTTCCACTTGAGCAAGATGCCAGGTATGGACTGGGCTATGCAGAGAAGAAAAGAGAGGCGGGGGGGCAATCTGAGAGACCCAGCGGTAACGAAGCAACTACCAAAGTCAGAGTCCTCAAATCATGTATCCTGTTGGCAGTTTGCATCACCACAAATCAAATTGCTCCACTCACCTGCCCTCAAATATAGCACTGTTGTATGACGAGGGTTTTGGAGAAAATTACGCTGCAAGAGCTATGGTAATGTTAAGGTAATATATTCCCATTAATGTCCCAATATGTTTCTTTTAAAATAAAAGTATGTTTGATCTAAGGTAACTGGAAACAATATAAAAAGGATCCACTGCTCTTAAAGATTAGGTTATCGTTCTGAAGTTAATGATCTAGTTCATAAAGCTTTACTTAGAGTCATTCCTTACTCCAACAACAACCTGTACCTAAATTTGCTATTTATTTCCTACATAAAATGTGCCAATACAAAAATAAATTCAGCATATATAAAAGTCTAACATATAGCAGTTCACAGAGAGAGGAACTCTCCCTGCTGTGTATTTCTAAGTGTGCTGAATTGAACCATGCAAAATGTGACCTTAAATCTGTCAAAACTTCATTAACTAACACCCCTACAGAGTCATATAACTGAGAGCACCTCCTTTAAATTCCCCAAACTAAAAGGCATGAAAAGTGAAACTGATTTCAGCTCTAGCGAGTGTGGAAAAATGAAAAGAATAATTCCAGAGTACGTTTTTATCAGCGGTATTATTTCCTTGCATAACAAATAATAAACCATCTCATCTGCTTTTACTTTTAGTATATACCACAGCACAGATCTACTCAGTAATGTCTACTCTGAGATTCCCCTAGCGCGCCCGTACAAAACCTGGAGAAATGCATGAACACAAACTGCAGTTATTGTGGTTACTTAAACAAACTTCACAAAAATGTCCGTCTTTCTGGCTACTGCAGTTGGATTGAGCTAGATAAGTGACGGCAAATCGTGGCTCAGCGTATTTAAACCATCTGCATCTTCAAAAGCCCTCTCACAACACACCACCTCGCTTCCTAAGATCTCCATTTCAGCGATCCCCAAGGAGAGCAAGGCTCAGCGAGCCCCAGGAGCAAGCCTCTGCCTCTGAAGACTAACTCTATTCAGTAAAGCCACCAAGACTTTCCAGCACTATGGGTTTATGGAGAGCAGCAGCCACCGGTGGAATGCTGTTATAGGCCCTGAGCAAAGAAAAATGAGATGCACAGAACTGCGTGAAGTTTTGAAGGGGAAAGCGTGGCGGAGGTCCATGATTTTTATTAACATTCCCTGTACAAGCTTTTTGTTTGTTTGTTTGGGATTTGGGGGTATTAATAATAAATCAATAAATAAATTTACAAAAAAATATTCTGGCATCTTTGAAAAGTGTTCCCATCTAATTTGGTAAATAGATGGGGGAAATATAAGGCACGGAAAATTAATACAGTTCACGTTGTCTTGTTTTTAAAAAAAGCACCTGCTCTCACCACCACTGTCTCTCTGACCCTTTCCTAAACACAGTCCAACTAAAATAAGCAATCTGACCCATTTTTTTTCTGCATACAGTATTTAAAAACACATAATGTACGAAAAACCCATGAGGCTCACAATCTCCCTCCAGGTTAAATGCATCCTGCCTAAATTGAAGTGAACACCTAAAGACAAAGGTGCAGCTGTTAAAAGTATCTCACACTTTCACTGCGTCAACACACATACTCTTACATGGCAAGCTGGGGGTCCCTTTCAGGAGTGGTTGGTATTGAGCACAAAAGGGTAATCAGTGTAATTAGAACTATTACGCTGGCTGAAAGGGATGCAAAGTTAATTACTAATGAGATTATATAAAATCCTATATGTAAGTAGTCCACATTTACATCAGCAGTATTTTATTTTAACTCAGTATCGCAAGCAGATGGACAGTAATGTATCTACCAGCAAAGCCACGAAAGAGGTATTGTCTCAAGATGCTTTGGGGTCACATCCCATGGAAGCCAAGTGGGGTCCTTCCTTTGACTTCAAGTAGAGATGGGCTCAGGCCCTATAAAATGATGTAAAATCCACCAAAACAAAACACAGACTTCCACTGAAAATACAGTTTAAACTAGCACATATGCAAAACTTAATTATAATTTATTGGCAGTTCAACTGCAGATGTAATTTCAGTAAAAATTACTTGGTCATGGAAAGAAGAGTTACTTCATCTAAATTCACTGTATCAAATTAAAGAGGCTATTTGGAAGTATGCGGCTTGTAAGGAAATCTCTATCGTACATCTGACTCATCTTTTGTACGAAGATACTCTCAGTACATCGCCCACCAAGGGAAACTTCTCAAAACAACTTTGTGGTTAACTGACAGCTCTTTTCAGATGTGGCACTTCCCAAACAGCAACCTACAATTTAATTTCAGTTGTTACACAAAAGGTAGTTTGATGTACCTGCACCTGCCAGAGTTCCCTAAATTAGGTAGTTTCAGTATTTCATGCCCACCTTCTCTGAAGGGAAGGCTCTGGTTGATCACTCTCTTTTCTGAATCTCTTTTCTGGTGAGCCAACGTTTTACGTCATACAAGCTATATGCATGCATATGGAGTTGTGACTGCCAGGTAATCAACCCATCAAAAGTTATTTCGTATGTCCCAATCACCTTTTGGCAAGAAAGAAAAGAAGACAGAAATATATAATTAAGCATTTCAGCTCAGCTCAGGCTTTGACATTTTGTTATAGCTTGCAAAGTCTTTTGAGTTAATTCAATCTAAGAACAGTAAATATTATTCAAATCTACACAATTGCAACATTTTGTGATGAAATGGCTTATTGTTAGCAGTAAGTACGGTAAAATTGATGGAACTACTTCCACAAGAAAGATTTTTCAAGACTGGACAATTAAATCTCTCTACGATAATTCACTATTTTGAGCAATACTAAAGAAGCCTCTGGCTTAAATGGTTTTTTTCCAACAGAATGTTATTTTTGGGTTTTATTCAATGTACAACTGAGTGCTATTAAGAAATGGCTGGATAGTTGAGAGAAAAATACTACAGTGTCAAAGAAATCTTACTAAGCTGTAGCTGCTGAGTGCAAAAGCTCAAGAAACAAGTCATACATGAGTGACCCAGACTCCCTTCGACTGACCAGCACTGATAAAGGTTATTCAAGTGAATAACAAATGGTGACTCACAGAGCATCTGGCTGGTGGGAAATTTTTTGTTGTGACATAACCTAGCCAAGAGGGAGAGGATAAGTCAGTCCTAAAGGACTGTCTTCCTTTACATTTTTATGTGACAAGTCCCTGCTAGTCTAATAAATGCAAACATGGCTTTAAATGTCACCCTGCTGGTCTCATCCTCCAGTCCCAAATTCCTGATGGGATTAGTTGTGCTTAAAACAAAAGGTCAAGATACGAAATTACTATGAAATTCTGCTAAAGTCTTCAGGCAATTTCAGCAGAAGTACTATTCAATCTTTTCATAAATAACTTAAAACTAGAATTTGGACTCTTAGTGCTGATGAGAGGGTACATCTCCTCCAATGAGGCTAGCAGTAAATATGCCACTTAAAAATAGTAAGACCAGATCACTGAGGATCTACCAGAAATCACACACATCTGTTATTTTGCTTAAAAACGTCTAAAACAATTTATCAGTTTCCCCTCGGAACGGTGACTTTACTTTGATTCTGAAAAGAAAAGACATTTGGGGGGAACTGCAAATGTTTACATCATAACTGGCAGTGATTTTTTTTTTTAAATACTAGCAAAATAACATCTGAAAGTTTGGCTCTTGTTGCTAGGGTAACAAAACACTGCTCCTACCGTACACTGCAGGATCCTATTAAGTTGGAGAAATATGGATGGGAAAAAAAAGCACATGCGACGACGGCATGAGCCTTTTATACCCAGAGGAACAGAAGAGTTCTAGTATTGCAGTGTTCAGGAAAAGTCCCAAGGAAAAGAAAATGAATATACTACCTCCTGCACTTTAATTATGAAATGATGTCATCAGCTCAATTTATATCAATCAGTATCAGAAGGACATAATGGCTTCAAAAGAAAAGCAGAAGAATGGTAGGAACAACCACAGCGAGGAGTTAACTGTAACTGTGCCTGAACTATAAATCAGAAGCTGGAGAAAGTTATAAGCCAGTACTTGTCAATTAAAACATACTTAAATAAGAAAGCAGTACTCCTGAGAACTACCTGAATTACATTAATAAGTTTCTTTCTTGCACAAAAAATAACACTGTGGGCATAGTTCAAGAAAAAAATCCCAGGAAGGATAAGAAAAAGTGTAAACTTGACAGAAGTTAAAGAGCAGATTCAAACACTCAGGGTTTTCCCCTTAACACACCCACGACCTAAGGGAAGATGCTCTCTGATTTGCATAGACAGGAAAGGAATTCAGAACTTCCAAGTGCCTGTTGTCTTTGGTTTTGCTTTTCCACCCAAACCTCAAGATAGACAGAAATGACAGATAGCTGTAAGGTACGCAAACACAAGGAGTCCAATTCGTATTATAGTAAGGTATATATGTTTGTAAAGGGAATATGTACTCCAGAATTTAGTGTAGAAAGAAACATATGAAATGGCTGGGGTTTAGAATGAAAAACATATGACAAGAACACCTGGGCTTCTCAAAATACCCATACAAAAGGTTACAGGATATCGGTAGGAAGAGAATTAAAATACCCAACTGTATCTCTAATCTTGGCTTTTATCTAGTAGTAAAGTTCATGTAAAAAGAATCCAAAATAATAGAAGCTTTATCTACTTCATTTAAATTATTCGCACTGAAAAAGATAGCGTCACTGTAAACTGCTCAGTGTGTTCCAATGATGACCAAAACTAAAAGCAGATGTATATTATAAGCTATATATCACGCTCCACCTCAGAAAATCTTATGTTTCATGTCAAAAACATTTTCAGACAATAGTTCTCAAACAAAAGCAATTAGGAAAAATGATTGATTTCTTTCATTAAAGTGGATGTTCTTACATATACCCACTGTCATTTTTAAAACTATAATATTTTTGACAAATTTAATAACGTTAGACTAACACAAATCATCATCTTCTGATTTCCATCAAAGTTCACAGATAAGACATCAGTTATATATACTTCTCTCCATGTGAAGCCGTATCATTTCTACTTAGCTTCTCCATCAGAAGCCTGCTCAGTAATGTAACTTACACATGTGCTTTCCCTTTAGTCAAGGCACTAAGTGGACAAATGTTTCCAATACCCTGGAGAAGAGCTTGGGAATTGGTGCTTCTTTCACACCAGCCTTTGCAATGATGCAAACATGCTTTTTCTAATTTAAAGTCATAAAATGAAAATGAATCCTAACAGAGTGTCAGTTTGTTTGACTAAGTCGTGTACTACATGTTATGGTACTGCAGATGATACTTTCCCAATTTTGCAAATGAATTCCTGGTTACTGAATTAGTTTCCTCCCTTATTTATTTTTCTCAAGTTGAAGCCAGTAACCTGACATTTAAGAAATATACAAATTCTCAAAAATGTGAATTGCCAGTTACATTCCACTTTGAGAACACAAGTAAAATAATTTTTCTGGTAGTGATTTTCAAAATCTATTTTTTGCTTGCATGTATTGGCCTACAGCATGAAGTTCTGCATGGGAAAGCGTTTTCAGAGAAACTAATATTACAGAAGATAACCAAAACTCTGCTGTTTAAATTCTGAACAAAGAAGAAGTGGTTGTTTATCCCCTTCACTTCCTGCATTGCTTAGAAAACTGTATCAAGTCATTCTAAACACATTAGGTAACACATACACCCTGTTCTGCTATAAATCATTAAAATCTCTTTGCTTTGGGGGTGGAAAACAATTGGCACAGTAGTTGAGTGCCTGTTCTCCCCTGTGAATTAAACTTCAACCATATGTCTACTGTCAGGGCAATTTTACCCTTCACGAGCACCAGCCTCGGTGGCTCTCCAAGGTTTTGTGCACTTATCCGCCCGGGCTGTCATTTCGTCGCCCATTCGTTTACCATTTGTGTTCATTTTCCACTTCGGTGAAATCCATGGCAGACGATAGCTTTGGGATGTAATTACAGGAGCCATCCATCAGTAAGACAGTCTCCGAATCCTCTGCTACTTTGCTGTAGAGCTGAAAGTTTCACCTATGTGGAGCTTCCAGACATTAATGGCCTGTGGTTGAACTTAAATCAGGGTCTCCCATACGGCAATACATTTTGCTACCAGCTGAGCCTCCAGGCCAGCCAAAGGTCTTTACTTTCTGAAGCCATATCCAGATAGCATTTGCATACATGTTAAACTTTCCGATCATCATTTGGATTTTTTAAAATGCATTTTTGAACAACTCTCAATTTTTTTTGTGAGAAAAGGGAGAGGAATATGGAGTGTGAATTTGAAGCAGACTTCAATGAAAACTCTGGACCCAAAACTATTGTTTTCTTAGAGTACACATCTGGTTTTCCCCAACATACTGCCAGTTCTGTAACTCAGTTTAATACCCAGCTGGGATAATGTAAAACTAGCATATAACCTAAAATAAATGCTAGAAGCACATATTTTTGTTCAGTAATACTTGTATGCATTAAGTTCAACTTGACTAATGTTCTACCCACACACTGAAAAGTTTGTATCAATGAAGGGGGAAGAAGGGGGGGGTAAAAAAAAAAAAAAAAAAAAAATCACACCCCAAACCAGGCACTGTGCATGTGTGTGGCCACACAATTAGAAACTAGAACTAAAACTCACCAGAGCGGCATAAAATCTTGCTTTTAGAAGGTTAAAATTACTTATTTTTACAATCAAAACACAAGTTTTGAAAGCAAAGACATTTAAAATGTGGTTTTCTCACAACATCAGAAAGGAATTATCAAAGCGTCTAACACTAGCGTGTTGCAGGAATGTTCCCCAGGCTGCTGACAATCTTTTCCCTGACCAACTTGAAACTTTCTTCTTTCTAGTCCGTGGGAAGTACAAATGTCTGGTAACAAAATTTTTAATTCTTAGGAAACTAAGGCTATTGGAGTGCATAGAGGAAACTGCGGAACAAAGAAAGCTGAATCCACAGAATACTCTTGTATATAAAATCATCATCTTTTGGCAACTTTGATGGCCAAACCATAAATCAAAAGTCATGCAGCAATAAAAGTGACAACCTGATAATGTTATCCTGAAGGCTGCTAAGAGGTAAGCATGAAGGAAGGACCACAGTGAGCTCAGTTTGAAAGCAATTCGTAAAATGTTACTAAAGCAGTTTAAAGAAGTGTCAGTAAAACTTATTCCTCCTTCCAGCCCATTAACGCATGAATTATTTTGACTTACATTTTTATTCACACAATAACTTTACATTCTACAGTCTGAGTCTGACTCTATATGGCTGGCCATTCTTATAGAGATGCATAAAGGCTTAAAATGGATTCAGCATTTTAGAAAAAAAACCAACACATTTGGACTTGATCAAATCTGGTCCTGATACAAATTACAGCACTTATAAACCAGATTTGCAGCCCTCGCATGGTTTCTGAGACTGCCTTGGGAATGTAAAATGCCAAGATGCTATTAATATAAAGATTCCATATAGCATATGCTCATAAAAAGCATTTTTTTCATAACTAATATAGAACATGCTACTTTTTTTTTGAAAAATTCAACCTGTTAGACTTCAGCAAAACAAGATCATTAAGACAGGCACCCTGAATGACCTTGCTGCAGTGTACCAACCAGTGAGACTACTTACACTTACTAAATTACTCCAGCTGAGTAACACTGGCAGACTTGGGCCCTGAACTCCCAGTTAATACAGGAATTCTGGAAATATTTCCTCTTATATTTATCATTTCTTTCCAAACACCAAGGTGTTCTCAGAAACCCATTCTCCTCCTGGTACCAGCATTTTCCTCTAGAAAAATCTTTGGTTCTATCTTGCTGTAATCACAACAGTCAAAGTGCAAGGACCCCAAACTGCATACTACAAAAGTTATTTCACAGCCTCCATTAAACCCAAGTTTCACACTTACTGATGCGTTTTGGGGAGAAGGGGGGAAATGGGATTTAAGGAGGAGGAGGTAGTTAGTGGTACTTAAGCATTTGCCATAGCAAGAAGATAAAAGCACAGGAAAGAAGAAAGGGGTAAAACAGACTCCCCAAGGGTGCAGGAGATTTATATCTTACCAAGTATTCCCTCTGATACTTTGCTACTGATGTGCGTACTGCTTCTTCCCCGCATATGTGACTTAGAAATTAGATCACACAAAGCACAAAGAAACCCATTGTGTAGTAAATAAGCCACAGAGGAGATAAGTAACGAAATGGCAATGGAAAAGATTAATTTAAAAATTTCTTTCCCTTTTAACAAGTCAGATTAAAAAAATCTTTAGTAATTATCCATCCTAGCATTTGAGATAAATAATAAATGACTGTACATCACAGAGCATGATTAGCCAGTGTTATAAAAAAAGCGGTAATAGTTAATAACTCAACTTTGAGGTTTAAATGATAGTAGACAGAATCTAGCAGGCAAGCAGTGAACAGGTACACTTTTCTAATAGCTTGAGAGTGTATGCTTTGTGAAAAATTTAATCCTCAAAATACATGGAAATGAAAATTTCTAGCCATTTTCATAACAACATCCTATATGTGAGTGATTGGGGGTTAATTTAATTGCCTGAGTGTCCAGATACACAGATGGAAATAATGAGGTGAAGAAGACTATGAAATCTTGTCCCACCCTCCTTGAGTGCGTGAGCTATGTACAGCGAACACGCAGCAGCTTGTGCCTGCACATTTGCTGTGTGCAGATCACGCTCAAGTCTGTCTCGCCAGTAGTTTTGGAGAAGCAAACTTTTGCATTGTCCAGGGATGATCCTCCTCTGCCTGCAATCCCCAAATTTTTATTATTAGGGTTCAACGATCCAACACTTTGCTTCTCTACACTACTGGGGAGCAGAGCCGAAGTGAATGGTGAATTCAGCTGTGGTGTTTGTCACTTCAAAACAAACACACTCCTGGTTTGCCCCTTCAAGCTGCACCTGATTTGCAGATTTTTCAGCTGGTCTTCCCTTTTGAAATCCTGTGCATCTTCTGAAAAGCAGGGGCAAATACCAGCATTGTTCTGGCTAATGACCTGCTGGATTGCTGGGTTTGCACCAGATTTTTTGCTGAATATTGTATTAACATGATCCAAAATGTCAAGTGGCAACTCAAGGAAAAAAAGTCAACTTCTTTTGGGTCAGATAAGGTTAGTCATAAGTAACATTTACAATTGAAATACTATAATTTGAACCTTTGACAACCTTTGATATTTCTTCACTTGGTTCGAAAATTGTTACAGTGCTAATTCCTACCGCTGTAAAAACATACCGTCATTTTGAACCAAACTGCTGGTGACATTTACCGCAGTCTTTTCAGAGACCCACACAGGCCAGTCCTAGACCTATTACAGCTTTATTTACAAAGAGCTCCTTTGAGAGTACGAGCCAGCTCCATATAGATTGATGCGTGTCTTTAAACCATTGCAGATCTCATTACATAAAACATAGCTACAGTCGCTGACATTCATAAATGAATTTCTCATGCATTAGGGCACAGGGAAATGGTTACGTTATACAGTTCCCTTTGGACTTTTCAGGGTCTCTAACGAGCAAGAGACCAGAACATAGCAGCTACGTACAGAAACAGAGCAGCACTGTCACTTTGCTTGTGCAGTACGTGATGCTGTGTTGTGAAGGAATAAAGCTACACCTGAGGTTGTGCACCCCTTCATATTTTTCAATAATGAGCAAAACTATGTATTAGAGAGCTTAACAACATTGCTACTGATGAACACCACTACTTCAGACAAGTAACAACTGCTGGTCTTCATGAAGGCAAAGATGAAATTAAAAAAATTCAGTTGACATTGGAAAAACCTGTCTGAAATTTCTTAACATGTTACTAACAAGGAAAGTCTCCAAGTATTGAGACACTGCAAACAACAAAACAGCTCTGTACTGAAGGGGGTGAAGGTGCATGTGAAAATACTCCATCTGAACAAAACTGTAATAATGACACAAGAATGAATCTGAAAATGTTTACACATGTCATGCAGGAAAAATACATCTCAGTGCTAATACACATTTCAAATATCTATCTAAAGAATCTGAGAGTAAGGAGGATGCAAGGAGAAACAAAAATTCCATGAGAAGGATTAAGAGAGAAAATGGAAAGTTCAAAGCACTCCCATCTATTTGACTTTCAACAGACTACCTTCAGGATAAAAATTATGGTGGAATATTGATGGCACTCAAGGAAAAAAAAAAAAAAACAAAAAAACGAAAAAAACAAACCCAAACACCCTGCTGCCAAGCACTGCTGTTACTGTAGTTACACGAAACACAGGGTAAAAATGTATTTGTGTATGTTAAGACAAACATAGGGCACTGTGGATAGGATTTATATCTTAATAAATAGCTGAGAAAATTTGTAGACATTATGTTGATGAAATATTAGATTATAAGATTATTTAGCAGTAGGTAGAATTGCAGTTTTAGTTTTTGTTGTGCCAGATTCATTGAAAACTTAAAACAGAGGGGAAAAAGTTCTGTATTGAGAACCAATCTGAAATAGTTAAAACCTGAGAAATTATACTTAGTTCTAAACGTAAGTTACAAAGTACATGAGCAATGGATGTACTTACTATAAACAACAAAAGTTTCTATCCGTGCATACAGCTTAAACCACTTGACCAGGAGCCAGTTGTGCAGTAAAAGCTATGCTATCTTTCAAAAGCTTCCAATGGAATATTTTAGATCTACAGATAAAATTCAAAATACATCATATTTATCACTGGAGAAAAAAAGGGGGAAAAGCAAACATCAGTTTTATTGTTTTTACTGTGGCTGGAAATTAGATTTCAGATTGAAAGGAAAGGACAAACAATACTCAGTCTTATGTCTAAATATGTTTGTTCACTGGTTGATAACTGGGGAAGGTTTCCGTCCAAGGAAAATAAAGTAATGAACCCGACCTAACAAACCAAAGGGTGAGAGAGGATTCAGTCTGTGTGATATTAAGGATACAAATCATGTTAAATTACGTGCTAATAGAGAGACAGCTCTGAGCTTTACAGACCAAAAATTTCTCACGCTTATCCAATATTCTAAACGTTTCTGGCCTCGATCTTTCTCTGGGCGCAGCTGCTTCATACTGAAGTACTAGCAGATTTTGGCCCCCGAGCTAGCATAGCCAGGCCCAGAAATGTAGCGTAGATGCAGTGCTCCAGGTCTTCTGTCATCCCCCTTCCACCCATGACACACACACACACACCCCCCCACACCATCTCTCTTCAGCAGTTCACTTTTAGACAAGCACGTAAAGTTGTAACCATCATCATCCCTGGGATAACGCGCATGTTTTTCAAATCCTTAGGCACACCTGCCACGCAGACCGGGACGGAAAAGACCAAGAAAAAGAAAAAAGCGTGCACTGTTTTTCAAAAAAAGTGCGATAAAACCTTCATAAATTTGATTTACTAAACACGCCAGGCAACTTGGAAAGCTAAACCAGTTTTAATATCACGATGACTGAGAATATTTAAAAAGAAAATGAGAGGATGATTTTGCTTCAAAATTTAATTAGCTAAAATCTATCGTAGACCTCAAAAGCACAAACAAAAATGAGTAATAAGCTGCTAATCTCCTACACATTTCCAAGTTTTTACTCACTCAATGGTAACAAAAGTGAATGGGTCCCAAAATTTCTTTAATAGGATATAGTTTCTATTGGTCACCTATGACTAACACTGCTAAAAGTATCAGATTAACAATTTTGGGGGATTAGACAAATTTTCCTGACTTTGAAAGTTCTGCTTTCAGTTTCTACAACAGCATTATTGTCTATTTTTACAAAAAGCCAAGAATTTCAAATGAAGAATATTTATGGGGGTTTATTTAACATCTACGATGTTACTTTTTTGATTTACGGGGCAGCACTATGACCAAAAATTTCTTTGAACAACATAAGGATTTTGAAATATCTGGCTAATGAGTGAATAATTGTCAAGTAACTCAATGACTTAAGTCACTGGTATCCCAGGTAAATAGGAACTGCCTAGATACAGAATGTTCTCAGCAAAGTGTCCAAGACTGTGGAAACTGGCTCAAGACGAGTCGCGTGGTTTTGGAAACACGATGCAGAGGAACGACTTGTGGAAGGACTCCTAGGGGACAGGCTGAACTGAAGGAATGTTCAAAGGCTATGAAAGATTTATTATATAATAAAACCACCTGAATTTTTCTATGTAAAACACATTGCATTTTAAATTTAAAGAGATACCTAAATGGTGTGCTTCCTAAATAGATACCTAAATAGAGTGTTTCCATCAAAGTAAAGAATTCTGGGTTAAACTGGGAAAGCCTTACAGCCACAACAATAACGAAAAATGCTAAGCCAGTGAGAGGTCAGTATAAGAGCCTTGACCAGATATTCTGAAGGACAGACCACTGAACCCCACTCCCAGTGGTCCCAGTTGCCTTTAAAGGCAAAAGTGAAGACAGAACGAGTCACTTTTGCCTCTATAAACAGGGAAAATCTTCAAAATTAAAATTATGTATTAAACACTTCTGTTTTACACAACATCCCCAGCTACAGTAACGGGTGTTGCCAGCATTTACCTTTACAACTGAAGAAAAAAACTATTATTCCTTGCATTAACAGGAAATCTAACACATCACTAAGCTGTACCTTCCACTTGCAAAGCACTGAGGTGCACTTTACTGTCAAGCAGCAACAAGCTCTGTTTCACCCAGATCTAGTAATCTGAGTTTACTTAACCTGGGCATGCAGACTAGCTTAACACAGACTTTTGGGGACCTGAAGGTTAAACTCCAGGAGGGTCCCCTGTTCTTGCACCCTTTTTTCAGAGCAGAATACAATGTTATCTCACCTAGTATCGGGCTAAATACTGCCAAGTATTTTTACAGACTTAGTAATCTATTGCTCCGTGTTGTTTTATTGTGATCATAACCTTTTCATTAGCTTGTAAAATAATGATGTGAAAGAGTGAATAAAAAACAAGGACAAAGATATTCTAAAGCTGTCACGGATATTTTTTAATAAAAACATTTTGAAAGCAAGTATTTATTTTAGCTGAAAACAAATGCCTCCAAGTTCCTTTACTTTTTTTATATGCAGCTGTAGGCAACTGCTAGATGAATGAAACATTCTGCAGCTACCTAACAAGAAACAAATACTTCTAGTTCGGATATTAAGATTAAAAACAAACTCGTTAAAAGACACCAATAGCTGACCTCAGGCTATTTGTGCTAATATTTGGTTAATACTTCAGAAGGGATGCAAAAAATCTATGAAGTACTTCTAAAGTCTTGGGACTTCAGTTGATTACGAACAAGTTTTTCTCAAGGAGGCTCAAATTCACTGTACAGGCATACGGACCTTAGCTAGAATCTTTTTTTTTTTAAGGAATATGCACATCAATAACCAATATTGAAAACCCGTATAATAAATGGTACATGACAACATAAACAGCAGATTATTCGGATTGTAAATGAAGGACACAGAAATCGTAGAGTGCCAAATTTACCATCGCTAGTGCAAATTTAAATGCTGCCCTCATGGATGGTCATTCTATTAAAAGAAAGAGACAGGGGTTCCATGGGATGAACGGTCTGCAACCCTGCTCCCCAGCCACGCTGATGCTACACAGCCCGTTGCTGGTATGCAGCCTGCCAGGGCAACTCTGTATTAACAGAGAGAAGCATGAAATTGGCACTTCCTAACCTTTCAATCCTTGTTTCTTATTTTTGTTTCTTTGATGTGCATGTGTGTATATATATATATGTACACAAAATGTAGAATAAACAAGTCACTTCTCTGTCAGAGCTGCACTTAAAAACAGATTTAAAACGGGAAACAAATCCCTATCCCCCTCTGGAAGTAGGCAGTCAATTAGAATATGAAATTTTATACAGGATGAGTTTTTGTGTCTCGGAATTTCCTCTGCCCTTTGTTTCTCTCAATTTTTACAGGATCCTATGAATCTGAGCTTCAGCTGAAATTTGTCTGTGACTATATGCTTTTTCCATTGTTGAAAATATTCACACAATCACTGCCTGGGATTTTTGTTTGCTATTAACCGTGCAGCTAACCTGTACTTCAGCAGCCAAAACTTCACTACTAATAGTAGGTGCACACAAATTTGGTTATCTTTTTGTACAGTAGCTATGGCTGCCATTAAAGAGACATATTGACAGTCAAAGAACTGCATGTGGAAGGAACTTTAATTCAAAGACAACGTCCTCGTTAAATTGATGCACTTCTGAAATTATAACAACATTAGGACCTTGTAATAATGCAGAATATCTGTGATCAATCCCTCGAGATTCTTCCTGAGGTCTGTTAAAATGCAAAAGGTGAAGCACCACAAAATATCATTAATGGGATACACTGCAATTACTGTCTAATTATGAATTTATGGATTTTAAATCATGCATCATCAGGAAAAAATAGTTCTGCTTCAAAATTGGCAATATTATATTCCTTACACTGTATCTCAAACATTATTTGTTATCCTATTAAAGAGGAAAATTTTGCAGGTACCATGGAAAGTAAATGCTCTATTCAGCTGAAGGCAGGCAAATTGCAATGTGTTCATTATGATGATTTGGACAGCATTTAATTTGCAACTGTAATGAAAAAACAAACCAACACAAAATCTGTGCAGACTGAACAACAAAAAGCTGACACACATGCACATGTATACAAACCAGCAGCTTTTCCACTGTTTCAGATGCTCTTTCTGATATTCACTGTATTTGTTGAATATTATGTGGTACATCAGTGTACACATGCAGTGATATTTTTGAAATGTTACTTCTAGAAAGTTTCTAGAAAAGCACGTAATTTTTACCTTTATGTAATTAAGTCCAAAAAGAAAAATCCATGTTTTTAAAGTCAAAAGATCAGTTTTGTTTGAGGATTCTTTGCTTAATTTAGCATATCTTCTGGTCTAAAACTTAATTTTTTTATCCTCACTGCTCTGCTTACACCACCTGGTCTGTACCAACTCCTTTTCTCTCACCATTTTTTTTTTAAAACCTTTTCCCATAGTTAGTCAGTCTTCGTAACTTTTTTTCACAACATCTCTCTGAGAGCAAATATACCAAGGCTTAGAAGGCATGTGTTCTAGCCGACACCCCGTTTTTATGTGTTCTACAGCATTATGCATAAAAAAAAAAAAACCTTGTAAGAATAAAAGGGTTTTATCTTCTGCTTGATTTACCTTGTGGATATTATTTTCCTTTTCACAGGTGACTTGCAAGAATAGCAAATAGAAGGGCAAAAATCCAGCCAGAGATGATCTTTTCGTGACAATAAAACCCACTCCTCTCCCCTGCCCCTTGACTCTCCCAGCCTGGAGAGCAGTGTTTAGCATAGCCCCAACCTATGAAAAATTAGTAACAAATGGTTACATTTGTCACAGAGTGAAAATATTTCCAATACTCAGGTTTTTTTATATGGCATATGTATATATATGCATACATACATATTTCACTAGCTTGGCCAATTATGAGAAGTGGTTCAATATGATCTTAATTTCTCTTATAAAAAAAAATAAAAAATTAAGTCCTCACATTGTCAGACATGCACATTTTGCCAATTTGAACCAATTTCTACCTCCTCCCAAAACCCAGGGTGCACTTCACACATATTTCATTCCTGGACTCTGAATCCTGAGAGAACATACAAGGGACTATAAAAGGGTTTTCACAGAATATTTGGGAATGCTTAAACTTTGAGCTGATAAGGCAGAAAGAACACAGCCAGGAGCATGACTGCAGGATTTTGTCAACTGTAGAGGAGAACAGAAAGAGGTAATCCACTTCCAATCTCATCTAAGTAAGATTTGTGTTGCTCCAAGTGTAGTACAAAAGTTTCACTGAAACACAACATAATAATACGTATCTTCGTAAAATGCAACCCTGAGCTGCCATATCACACAATAACAAGCAGTAACCAAATGCTGGATTCAACTATTAACGAATCCTCAGCCTACAAAGTAGAAAATATCAAGAAACTAAAATAATGAGACTTCCGTAGCTGGAGCCGAAAACTTCAAGGTCTGATCCAGGTCATGTCAAATCAATGACAAAATTCCCTATAGCTTGAAAGGGAACAGCATGAAACAAAAGCATGGAGAATATAAATAACTGACAGTCACTCAGAAAAAACAATTCAGCTGAGAATCCGAGTAGCAGACACATGAGCTGCGACACTTGAAATAAGCTAGGGAAACCCAAGATGCCCTCCCAAAAGTTGCGGCAGCATGACTTAACCTCTAGAATTAAGGTAAACACAGAAAGCTGTATCTTGTCCAAGGCCAGAATAGCTTTTCCTGCAAGTGCGTAACTATATACTTCTCCTGTAATACCTCCACTCTGCCTCCCGATTCTCCGTCTTTAGATAACATTATTAGGAAAGCTATAGCCACAGATGAGTTGAGATAAAATATATGTACAAGCGTGCGCACATATACACACACAAAATCTTGGATCTTTCCTTTTCAAACTGCAGCGTGACACGTCCTGCAAATAGTGAGTATATATTGAATATTTTGTTGCTCTTACATTGACTAAGCATGCTAAGAAAATTGCATGGTGCTTCCCATCAGTTGGACTTATACAGTCATGGTTCAAAAAATCCTCTTCTTACCACGCAGAGTAGACTGTCCTGTTACATGTAAAAGTAAACATTTAAGAGTGCCTATCTATAACAGGACACAGAAAAAAAAATTTGAAGCAGCTAAGCTAAACTACATTAAATCCCTCAGCACTCTCATTCGTAATTCAAGTGACTTTCATTAAATTCAATCTAATTAGACTCAAAAGTGAATTGAGATATATGAATTAAATCCACTTGAATTCCGTAAAATAGTGTCCACACAGGGGTTTATTATGGTTTAAAATAATCCACTAAATGTATATCTTTGGTTAATTTAGATAAGCTTTTTGAAGTATTCTTATACAGAGAAGCCCAAAAGAATACAGGTTCTCTCTAAAGGATGAGTTCAGTAGAATTATCAAAGGTATTCTCATACACCAATCTACAATTTTTTGATTATGTTTTTAGAGCGTAATATAAAAATTAATCTGTTCACATTTTTAATGCAGATTGGTGCACACAGCAATCACCTGCTATAGCTCTGTGCTTACTGCTGGCAACGTTTATTAAATGTTTGTTGCAGGCTCCCCTGGATATAACATCCATCCAAGCAGTCTTCATTGAATGCAATGAATCTTACGCTTGCCCCGTTATTGTTCAGTCTTCCAAGTCGGCAAAGGAGTGCCAACGTTCATAAAAGTTACATGGGAAATGCACTTTTTTTTTTTAGTAATGAATCTGACCTCCTAGAACATCATCTTAAAGATGATTATAATCAGCGTCCACAACAGACATTTTTCTCTCTAATGCAATTTTATTCCCCTTTTTATTAGAAAGCTTTATTTACTGTAAAAAGTAACTCCATGCGCATTGACTACAATCCTCTACTTTCACTCCGTCTGCCTCCGAGATTGCCATAGAAAAGGGCTCCCTCGCATCACCAACCTTTTGTAATAATGCCTGGACCATGTTATGCTTTGATATTTTGGAGGCCAGCCAGTTCCAGCTATAACTCTATTAGTACTGTGTATTACCTCCACCCAAACAAATCTCTGGGTATTCCCCTCGCTCCGGGACGCAAATGTTCCTGGAATGTGGGAACTGATGCCAAAGCCAAGTCCAGGTCTGGAGTGAGAACCAGCACCCTCTGCTTTATGAGAAATAGATTGAAAATGCTCCTGAGATCATACTGCAGATGTATGATCCCCAGAACCTGCAGGGGACATGCTGCTTTCTTCCTCCATCTTTCACACTTCCAACACGAAAGATTCAATAAAAGAGAGAAGGGAAAGTCCCAAGGCATTCTGGAAAGATTAACAGTCAAATGATAACTTACAGTCTCGATGATACCCTTCAATTACTGTAGAGTTCGGCCACATCCTGCGTCGTTACTAAGCCACAAATAAACAGCCCGCTGCTCTATAAATCATCATATGACAGAAGCGCACAAATTCTTACTTGCATGACAATATACAGTAATCTAATATTAGCACACGGATCGCCAATCTATTACTTCATTACTACCATCTAAAGCACAATACAGCTTTTCATGTGTTAAAAGCAAAGAAAGCCAAGAGCACTTACATCTTGTGTATGAGTGTAACCTATATGTGCATTTTGTGGGTGCTACTCGCATTCTCCATTTATCTATCTACAATCCCTTTTGAAATGCTGCCAAAGCAAAATCTAAAAAACCTCTCACTTGCCTAGAAGCCTCCTGCAGTGAATATCCTAACATATCCATCACGCACATCTACACATTTTCAACAGTCTGAGAAATTACTGAAAATTTTATTAATAGAGTCATTACATGTTTAAGGTTTCCTTTTCTCTGAGGAAGTTGATGCCTGTCCCTGATGAAGAGTTATTTTCTAGGAGATTCCTGGGCTCTGTTTCTAGTTTCAAATACTTGTAGCTAATGGCAGCAAGAAATAACTCCACGAAAAATCTTCACAAGAAAAGCTTCATTCAAATACATTATGGTTTCATTCCAACACTGTTACATAGAAATTTGAACAAAACCTGCTACAATTTTAATGCATCAATCTACACAAATAGACACCAATTAGAGTCACATGGGTAAAAAGATATGAACAAGTTATATATTGCTGATACTTGTGCTTACTTTGATAGCTGTGTCTTAGGGATCTCCACTGAATTTAGTAAAAGGTAAAGCCAAGCCCCTCGAACCACTGGACTGAGAGCCGAGGCTCTCTTGTTCACCTTTCTCTCTCGTGAGCACTTGCACTGTAGCTGCGACAAGGTCGTTTACCTTTCCAGGCACAATCTCAAAACTGGAGTTAACTTTCACCTTTTAAACAAAACTTTCAATATGGTCACTAATAGTTTTTATGGGAGAGATATTAACGCAATTTTAAATATTGAAGGATTATGAGTGCAGAAGTGATGAAAAAAATTCCATGGCCAGTACTCCAAAAAAGGCAGGACAGACAAAGCACAATTGCCTGCTGTGACCGTTCTGAAAGAGGATATTTGTCCTGCTCTTGCTGTCCTGGGCCTCTTTTGGCCAGCTTCACCTTTGCCAGACTCACAATTGATGTACAGTTGTTTTTGAGACTTTACTAGGGTGTTTCTTGGAACTAGTAAACACCAAACCCATCTTCTTGACTCATTATGGCTTAAATTTTATTTTCCACTAATTCTGGTAGGGATGGGTTTCCCATCAGGGATTAATTCCCTGTGCTACCTAGGCTCTCCAAGATTTCTGTTTCTGTTTTAGCATGCAAGACAAGAACATTTTTGCCTGAAAGGAACACTGTCAGTACAAGAGAAGTAACACGTTACCCTGTACGTTGAGTTGGTATTATTCTGCTTTGTATGGCAAACTATTACTGATAGTCAAATACTTCTGGAAGTTGCTACACAAAATGTTGTTGCTGTAGGATTTTTTTCATGCATACAAAATAGAAAAGTTGAACATTCACACTTCTAGCCCTTTGTTATCCGAGTTTTCAAAAGAATCACTTCATGGAAAAGATGGAAGTTCTTAGAATTTCTTTTTTTTTTGGTTAAACAAGTTTTAAAGAACACAAGGTTAAAGTTCAAAGATGCCACTGCTATTGTTGGCTGGCTGTTTGTGAGTTGTCTGAAAACATATATGGAGAAGTCTCTCTGTAAAAATGGTCTTTCGTTTGGATAACTGTAATAAAGATTTGCTTGGCAAGTGTTTTCACGGGAAAAAGCTTTACATATGTGATTTTTTCCATTAAAAGACACAAACTGAAACCAGAGATAACAGTATACAAGTCTATACATAAAAAAAAGTACTCAACAATTCTGAAAACAGAAAATTAAAAAAAAATTCTGCCACAGATAAATTCAAGTCCCTTTAGCTCCTATGTGGTCCTTTTTAACAAGTACCTTTGAGGAGACACTTGGATTCAAGCTTCTTCAAAGTCTGAACCCAGTGACTTTGGTGACTCTGGATATGGTCCAAAGCTCATCTTTTCATTTAATGCCAAGTTTTGAACTGTCAATTCAGTAGAGTAGACACACAACGCCAAAAAAAATTCTTTAGCAGTTCTTTAGCACCCTGCTACTGTTACTTTGCCCTTCTAAATCCAGCTGCAAACAGAGAATCTTAAAACCCCTGCAGACATTAGTTAATTAGGCCTTAAAATTTGGACATGAAACTACTGCATTTTTGGATCAGTGTTCATTGCATTTCTGCAGCGATGTTTCAGGCAAACAGTGATTTAATTGGTAAGTAACTTCATTTACATTGAAATTGTCTTGCATTGAAAATGCAAAATTTTAAAAGGGAAAGACTCACAGGGTGGGACTTCAGCCAAAGGGAACCTTTAACTCCCCAAATCCTCCCCTCTTGTCAGAGCTCAAGTACAGCTTGAGGGGTCTAGGAATTAGAGAAATGACCCAAGTGTTGTTCTTAAGGAAACAAGGATGGGTTAAAGAAATGGCCTGAACTCTCTTCTGCCACCTGTAAATCCAGGACCACGCACATACAGCACAGACGCACACTCGTGCACACAGACCAGGTGCTCAGAAATGCATATGCAGCAAGATTTAAAAGTGGGATTGCTAGGGGAAAGCCCAGGGAGTACTGCCTGCACTGGAGACAAGAATCTCTCCCTCAGAGTAGTCTAGAGCCCACGGTAATCGCTGATCAAATTCTTGTGTTAGGAAAAAACCCAAACGTACTAGCATTTGCAGCTTGTACAGTGCCACAAGGCAGGAGCAAGGACTCACAGGGACAAAGGGAGGGACAAGCAACAGCATGCTAGTGCTCTATAGACCCACCAGGTGGAAATAGTCCTGCACCTTCAAAGGATGCCTTGCGCAAAGGCTAAAGAGATAGATAGATAGATAGATATTTTGTTAGCAGGCTCATTATTTTGGACTAGCACTGCAAAGTATTTTGAAGGGATTCAGTCCTAGTTCTGTATCAACAAACCCTTCAGGTTCAGCTGTGGCTCAAGAAATTGGATTTTGCTTCAACTCTATGTTTTATATAAACTGGATTAGGCAAATAGTGTCTGTATTTTTTTATTCCTGTTGTAGTAAGACTACAGGAATAATTACAGACACAAGCTGAACTTGGGTCTTCTTACTTCAAATTCTGTGTCTTCAGTTATTACCTTGTACATCATTTGTACATAATTGCACACATTACTATCCACACATAATTGAAAATGTGTTGATAACCTATTTCTATCTGCAGAGAGATAAATGACACTTACAAAAACAATTCTCTTCCTTCCTCCAAAACCTCGCAGCTAGTGCTACAAAAGTACACACCACCACACAGAACAAGCATCTCCTCATTTAAAACAATGACTGCTTTTTCTTTTCTTGTGTATGCGAATATAGGAGGAGGGAAGCTTACAGTCTGAGCCCTCTTTCGGTCAAAATCTACCCCCAGTTTGTAAATGCAAGTTTGGCTATCCACAGGCTTGCTCACAAGCTCGTTGTTGTCTGCCCGAGGTCTGAGAACATATTTAGCATAAAAATGAAGATCTGAGCACAAAGCTGCTATGCACTGCTGGTAAATTAAGTTGCGGCACAAAACGTTACTACTCAAATCTACAGAGACCTTGGGTGTCTGCTTAAAAACACACAGCTTTACCTTCCGCATCCTGCCCGAAGCAGCTGGATATTGAGTGTTGCTTGTTTAAGAACATTTAATACAATTTAGAAAGACTGAACTATCTAAGCAGATGTATCTAATTCCCCTCAAGTGATTTTACAAAATGAATTTAATTCCTCATGAGTGTTTTGAATGACTTCTCCCCCCCCAAAAAAGAGAAATGCCAGAAATCTAAAACTTACATACAACTTAGCAGTAACAGACCATATCTGTACGCAACTTAAAAAGGGGGGGAAACAGTCCTGTTTCAGCTGTAGTCATATCTACTAGTGAAAAAAGAATATGTTAAAGTAGTTCACAATGTTTTTACTCAAAATACACTGCTTACAGAATGCTTTTCTTAAAGGTACCGTACTAACAGTACAAACACAACTTCTGTTGAGAATGGTAGCTAGTCAGCTTACCTGTGAAAGGGCAAATCTTTAGCCAAGAACTCTGTATCAATTTCCTATTATTAGGAGAAACACTATGGAATTTTTCAACTGTCGGGATTTTTTTTTAACCTTAACATTCAGCAAGGTGGATGACAGAGCAATGTGCACATCCTGGGAGATACTGAACCATTCTGATGACCACAGGATAACGTGTATCAGAAACTTCTGCAAGAGAATCCAAGCCAACTCAGCAACACAGAAAAGCAGCATAGCAGCAGGTGAAATTCATCCCCAACAAGTGCAAGTTAATGCCACATAGACTTACAAATTAACTACGTACATTTACGAAAAAGAAACACAGTTAGACAGAGGCTGTAATGTCAAGCTAAACAGATGTGAAAGGCACGGGAAACAAGGAAATTAAAAATGTTATGTCATTTTGGAAAACAGTACTTAGTGCTATGCCTTTAAGTATGCATTCAATTTTAGCTTCTCAATCTTAGAAACAAACCGGAAAGAAAATAGAGAAAGTGGCCTAGAGGAAAATAGTAAAATGTATCGGAGACCTAAAAGTTCTTTCATGTGGAAGAGGGGTTGGAAAGTTTAAAGATTACTAAGATAAAAAGGCGCAATAGGGCTGTATTCACTGCACCGTGGCACTGAATAAAAATATCTCCTTGCACTACTGGTTTAGTTCAGCATCATGAGATGCTCTTCAGCTTTGCTTTTTTGCAGCATTTTAAGTAGTGTCCAAATGCAAATTGACAGTTATTTCACCTCTTGTAGCACACATGCTATGTATCCAATAACATCAGTTCCAGTTACCAAAGATTAACTTCAACCGTTCCGAGCCGCACGATGCATACTTAAGCACATCTCTTGTGCTCTTTAGCTCATGCTACTATGCGGACATGTTGCTGAAGTCCTCTCGCCACGCAGACAGCACTAGAAACCGCTGCTGTAACACCTAAGCACAGGAGGGTGAGCTGAGGATAAAGAGGACAAGAGTGCTAAGGCAAAAAAACTAATTTGGATAAAAAGAGTGGAATATTCTTTAAATGAAGCCATATTTGAAATGAATAGAAAAGGCTTCCGAAACAGTCAACTTTTCTTCATTGCTGTTGCAAATTAAGAAAAATTCCAAACTGAATTTGAGCAGCAGGAAGTTTTTTCTTTTAAATGAAAGACTTAATCATAGAATTGAAAACCACAGCTAAGTGCTGTAACTTAAAGTTATATTTATATGTGACAAAACTACTAAAACTGATACTGCAGAGCACCGCATATCTTTCACAAATGGATCTATGATGACAGCTGAAGTGACTAACAACAATATTTATTAATTTTGGTCAATACTGAAGCTTTATTAAAAACTGCTAACATAGATTCCACAGCCTGCCAGATAAATTTAGTCCATCCTCAACAAAAAACAATTGGGAAAACTAAGAGACTAAAAGACAATCATTAGATATTAGAAAAGTATGTAAGTTCTTACCAATTTCGTGCTCTTCACTATCTCAGGGTATGATGCAGAATCTAAACGAAGTGTCAGGAAGAATTCCTCACTCTAAAATGGCTCATCTTTAACATTCCTCCTGAAATGTGAGCACCCTCTTTACAGCAATTCACTATCTGCTAGCTAAAATCTTCGGGATGTTCATTCCAAATACATATTTCTTACTACTTTGCTGAACAGAGTTAAACATTGTCAACTGAAATAAAACAGACACAGCTGGAAATGCAGCTCAAAGAAAACAAAGACATTATATACTCAAACTTCTAGCATGCAAAGTTCTTAAGATAATAGGGCTCTCCTGGCCAAACAGGTATAGGAGAAAATGTTATTTTCTAATCACACTCTAAAAAAGAAAGTTTAGGAAACTTTCATCTTTAATTAAAAATACCCTTATCTCATTCTTCCTATATATTACAAATTTTTACACAAACATCCAAATAATACTTTTTCAAAACCTCACAACCTGCATATTCTACAAACATCAGTATCATAAAATCACCAAGACAGTCCATGAAACAAATTCCCCTTTTATCAGTAAAATCTGCAGAAAATATAAAAACCAAATTTTTTTTTTTTTTACACATCTGTTTGACATCAAGAAAACAAAATTTCTTTAAAATCCTTCAGCCTAGACATAGCAGTAAAAACAGTGGTAGTAAATTAGAGAGTGTTTTTATGTAAGCCCATGTATTTTACCAGTACAGTAAAATCCTACCTCCACCCATATGGGTTTAAAAATTTTTACACAGGATATTAATAAACAGCAAAATACTAAAAGAAAGCATAAATTCAGTAGGGTATTTTGCAATATTTCCTTTAATCCATTATCTTCTGGCCAGTTTTTGGATCATTCTTCAAAATAAAAATGTATGTTATCAATGAAGAATGTTGCCCAGGGAATAAATTACTTAAGGGATCAGAAAAACATTTGTCATACTACCATTTCTTAACAAAACAAAAAGCATCCAACCTGTTCTTTTCTTTGGCAGGAACGTGCTAAAGCTTTGCAAAAATCAGCTTTCACAAAGGTATTACCAAGTGTTCCCTCCTTCCACTTAGGCTGTAGGGTATTTTTTTTCCCCAACATGATGGATAGTTAACATGCAAAAATAAACTTCTTAGATTTTGTATTCAATTACATACTAAATGCCAGTGATACCTTTTGCCAGAATACTTCTGAAACAGAAGACTCTTCCCTGCAACGGTGGATCTTCAACGTATTGCACCTTACGTGCATCTAACACTGCATGAGCGCCCTGCAAGGTACGTGCAGGTTTTACTGCTCCACGTGCCCCACGTCACTGGGGAGAGGCAGAGAGCACTGACCGGTAGAGAGTTTCGTCATCCCCCAAATCTCTGGGCAGGCCAACTTCTGAAGAGCACAGGCTATGGAATATGCACACCAGCAATGTATCCCAAGCCAGCCTAATTATTGCAAAGTAAGTTCTTTCTCTGCAGTAATGGTGCAAGTGCTGTCAACATTAGTGACATTTGGACTTCAGTTCTTGGAATTTTAACAAAAAAATTACTCCTAGCTCTAATTTACTGAATACAGCCGTACACGTGTTGAGTTGGATGAGCTTTACAGCAACGCAGATGCTTTGAGCTGACAGAAAAGCCCATTGTTAATTAAGAGATTACTTTAGAAAGTCACTAAACGACTTCACCAGACCATAAACAGCCTTGCCAACAAGAGTCACCTAAAGGCCTTCTAGGTTACAAACCACAGTGGGGCAGCTCTAGAGCTGGACGCCTCAGCCAGGAGGTTCACAGCACTTATTTTTTGCTGGAAAAGCTTGACGCAAGCAGCCGGACTGACCGCGATGTGACCGCCACAGTGAACGCATATAGGCCAACGTGCAAACTGACCTAACAACAGCAGCAAAACAGCTCCTCCCCATCATCGGGGATTAATTTGCCTACAAAGAAAATGAGCTGCTTGCAAGTCTGCTACATATCTTAACAAAGGGCTTGGCCATTATTGACCTTCAACCACTGGCACAAAATCATGTGCTTATTACCTAATTAATCCAGTCTTTTGGGTTTGAAGTTAGCGTAGTCAACTTGTTCAAGAGAAGAGCTGCAAGGACCGAGTCCTTCAGTTACAGTCAAGAGGACAAATGCGAACTATCCATACTTTGCTCCTGCGGAATATCTTGGAACTCTGACAGCTCTGGGATGTGCAGAGCAGCTCCTGCTTCCTCCAACTCGTTGGGGAAAAAAAGAGAGAAGGTAAAAATATCTGAATATTTCTTTATCTGTACAGCTGCATATAATGAATCTTGGGCTTGTACTGGGACAGTCACCAAGCACAAGCTGCTGAGGGCTGCTAGCAGTCTTGGAACAGACACTGTCACTGAATTGCTCCCATGTTTTACAATCCAGCTTCGTCGTTACAACTGTTACTAAGATCCAAGGCCAACATAATCCCAAGCGGCAGAACACGCTGGAAGTGTAGCTTGTATCCAAGTGTCTCCTTGGGGTGAAATTGTTTTTGCCTTGGAAAAACAACCGAGAAGAAACCCAAGGACCCATGCAATAGTCTAAACATTATCAGAAGACGTTCACCGATGAAGAGGCAGGTAACAGCAAACACATTATAACCATTGGTAGTAACGAACAATGCCAACAGCAGGATTGATTGGGAAACTTTTCCAAAGATGTTGAGATTTCAGGGCTTTCAGCAACCATGGCCAACCAGGTTCGCACAGTATAAACCCGAAGCTTCTGTAAGCCCTGTTGCAAATTCTCTGTTGCTTTACTCTGCTCTACCATCATTATATGGTCAAGGATGACTGATTAGAGCAGAATAACACCGGTGCTCTCGAACTGGCAAGGGATGAATAAAAGCATAGGAGAAAGCAGATGGGTTTTGCAGTCTTCGATGTATCAGTTTCCTGACTCAGTGTTTTGCTGCTATGTTACTGCAACCCTGACAATATTTAATAAGAGGAAGAGGACTATGCGGGTGGAAGGAAAAGCAAATCTACCTCTTGAGCATGCTTAGTCTCACTGAACAGCGTTTCCTCATTTAGTGCTGAAGAACTGCATGAAGGAAAGGCACTAAGAGTTCTTGGGTTTCTCAGAGTCTTTTGGGGTTTGAAGTTAGCATCATCAACCTCTTCAAGAGAGAGATTTGCTAGTCTACAATCCTGTCACTGCAGGTTTGTCCAGTGAAATATCTGCAGATACAGGCCTTCCTGGGATACAAGGCTCTCTCCAGATAAGTAAAGGTACTCACAGCCTTTCATCTATTGCTTGGCTTTTTCATGTTCAAAGCAGTAATCTGGATCCATGAAACAACAGGGAAGCTGTTGTGGGCACAAGAATTTTTTTTTCCCAGCTTTAAAAGAATCTTAGAGGCTGTCAGTGACAACTGAAAAACCTAATTTCATTGCCCTGATATATAAAAGTACCTAAATCCAACAGTGATGCAAACGGCAGAAAAATCTCAGTATGCTATATCTTCATATGAGGGGTGAAAAGAAGCAGACATTGCCCTTCAAGCCCTCAGCATGAGGCACACGAAATGACAGAACTGATACAAAATACAACTCCCAGTTCGGGAGTATGAGGTATATGAACGACCACAGAGGAACGTACATATGGATGGATTTTCATGACATTGAGAACAACATGTTTTACAAAGGAAATGAAAAACAAAACTGTTGTACATCAGCATAAGCCAAATTAAGGAGATATTTCAACTTCAAGCCTGGGCACAAAATAAGAGGAACTAAATATTTTTTAGAAACTAAAAAACAACTGTGTTTATTTCTTTTCTAGCACCATCAACCACATTCTTTTCCATATAAATTAAGTCCAAATTTACAGGAAAAACATTCAGAAAATATTTGCTAAAGTAAATCTTCTAGAATTATTTGATACGAATTTAATCACAGAAAGTTACTAATTTATAAAAAGCAACTCTTCTAGAACCCTAAATTTTTTTTCTTTTTTCTATTTTTTTTTTTTCCTTTTAATATTTTTCAGAAAACGTATCTGGTACACCTGGCACACAACCAAGTCCGTAAGAGTGACTAATCGAGAGAGAGGGGCACAAGGATGGGAGCTGGAATGTGCTTGGGTCATATGAACTTCCTAACCCCAATCTGGATGTCTAAGATTTGCTGACTTTGTTTGGTCTATCTCACCGGATGCTTTCCTTGGCATTGATACAGGTGAGGATTTTTGCAGTCAACTAGATCAGTCTTCAACTGTAAAATTCTGAGCAGTCATTTTGATGTTAAAGAGAAGAACTCTGACTGAAGCTTTGGCTGGAATATTAAATTCTAAATCATAAGAACCTAATAAAAGACAAAAATAGTCTTATAAATATTTATAATTTATTCTTATTACATTTTGTTTATTACTGCAGAAAGTATGAACCATGGAAAATTACACTGAAGCCATCAAGCTTAGCATATTATATGTGAAAGGCCATTTTTTACATTCTGGAAACAGATAAACAGAAAGGCTTCTAAATAAATCCTTTAAAGCTCCTAATCCAAGACAAACATGATGATTATGATTGTAGAATGCTCCTGCAGAGTATTTGTTGGGTAGTTTAATTGTTTCATGTGGTAGAAATAACCCCTCTACTGATAGGACAGCAGCTGTAGTTAAAAGCTAGAGCACATCTGGTTATTTTACACATACTAAAAATGGCTTCTTGCTCAGACATGCAATGACCACTAAAAAAAATTGTGAAACCAACTATTTTTCCTGTTAAAATATTTTGACAATATTCATGCTGGAACTCTTGAGCTGTGCCATTACTTTTTACAGTGGAAGTAACGGTTTTTATTGGCCCAAGCTGTTACTACACCCCGTAGAATGATGGGGCTTGCTGGGTCTCCTTCTCTGCCGGCAGCTCTAGTGAGAATTTGAAGTTGCTGTGAGTTGTATTTAGTGCAAAGGCTATAACTGACAATTGAGATGTCAGAACTAGAATATCAGGATGTTATTTTCAGTAGAAACTAAATTTAAGTACATGCAAGAAAGTTATTTGCCACCTGGTCTTAAATCTCACGTAACGGATAAACTTCCCCTAAATTCACAGTGAAACTTGAATCATGGCCAAATATTTCCCTCTGACATCTTCTTGCATGGTAACCAGTAACTGGTTTAGTCTCCTCTTTTTGAACAAGAGAGAGAAATTCAGATCATGATGCTGTGTAGTGAAATACCCTTTTGATTTTAGTCAAAACGAGACTTCTGTTTATTCTGCTACCTGGAGTTCTTTGCCTACAGGCATCACTATTATCCAAAAATTAAGTTGACTTTGAAGCTGTTGCAATAAAATATAAATGGCCAGCAAATGAAACAACAATGAAAAAATGGTACGAGAGAAAACAAGCTTAGACTCATCCTCTTACTTCCACGTATTTAACCTACATACTTCAGGAAGGAAGAGGCCAAGTAACAAATTGATTGCCTTTTTTTGTGAATCACCTCCCTTCTGAACTTTTTGATCTTAGCCTTCTCATAACCTTGAAATCCAATAATGATAAAATTCCAGAGATATTATGGAGACCACAAGGGCACTTAACCGAAGTGTACTGTTACAGATATGACATTTAGAATCAGGCCTGGAGTTGGCTGGACAGATTCTCTAATATAATAAAAATAGCCTTTTCTTTCCCACATTTTACTATCTGTCTTTGTTTATTCAACCATTCAGCAAACCCAGCTGGATCACAGACATTGTCATCAAAGAAACATTCTAGGTCAGCCAGAAGTGGATGCCAATTGTCTAAAAATAAATAGAAGCTTTGTCACTGGAGTATAATTTTAAGGCCCCTGTAATGAATAATGGAATAGAAAATCTTTCCAAGCAAGTGGGATACACTGATTTCAAGCAGAAAGATTTCACAGTTAATCTGAAATTCACAGTTATTGTAAGCTCCAGATAACCTAATTTTTATTTTACTTCCATAAAAATCATACATAGAGGAGCTTATTAAAAGGTCTGGTATTGTTTTTTAAATACTTAAAGGGCTGCAGAATACCTTGGAAGACAGATGAGGCTAGCATTTACCTATCACACAGACAAGAAAACTGAAACGATGTGGTGAACCAATTTCCTATGGGTCACCAAGTGGCAGAACTGGGATCAGATTTCACACTTTCTAGCTCTTATCCCTGATATAATGCACAAATTATTTCCTCTAAGCTAAGAGAAGAGACAAGATAAGAACACATAGCTTTATCAGTATAGCCTAATTGCTAAAGATCTTAAAGGAGCTTAAATAAGAAGCAGAGCACCTACAGAAGTCAAAGATGTTATAACAACTGGAGCGTGGCTCTGTAAACATATTCATTTACTTTAAAGAAAATACTTATTTAAAAATAAATTCCTTCACAAAAGTTTTTAAAAGATACTTCCTCAATGGATAAATACAAAAGTTTTCCAACTGCCATTTATCCAAGTCTCATCAATGAAGATGAGATTTTGTCTCAAGTGTCTGTCACTGAGGAGTAAAAGATCATGTAAAGTCATTGTAAACCTGTAAATCAAACAGAGTTTTTGCTCCATTTTCTTTGGTCTTCATTAACTCCCACATAAAACATTTTCCAGCTTTTTCTACTCAGCTCAAGGTGCCCCAAAAACAGAATGGTGCAGGGAGGACATATTTAAAGTTTCCTTATGCCAAGCTGCATTATAACAGTGGTTTCTGTATTGGGCAACTTGAGATGCCAAACAAAATTACAGTAAATGTGAGAGCTACATACCACAAGTAATACCCACAATAATAGAGTGAATAACCATAATCACAGTCGCGCTTCCTTTGTGCGGACTAAGCTGACATTAGATAATCTAATGAGCTACCTTTTCACTACTACATCAAAACCACTGGATAAACCTGCGGAGTTAAAAAGTGGCGCTGGACAATTAAAGAGATGATAAAAAATGCACTCAAAAAGAAGTGGCATTCAGATGAACAATTTCCTGATTATTAACTGTCAATCTGTCAATTCACCGAAGTTAGAAGTACCAAGGAAGTCCAGAGACTGGGGTAGAGCAGCATCAGGGTCATTTCCACTCAGTTAGAAATGTTATCAAGTTTTTAGAAATGAACAGGTTTGCCCCCAGGTCCTTCAACTTTGTTAGAATGAATCCCACCTGGCAAAATGAATTCATGTTCTATTAAGAACATAGTAATCATTTATAAGACTACAGTTCCAGAACCATTAAGCCAGATTCAAGGTACCTCTTTGTTACCTCTTTTTCACACACAACAGAGGAGCAACAGGACGGGAAACTTCTGATCTCCAGCTATGCAAAGACTGCAGGTTAATGTGAACCCTCGCTCTGTGCTTCGACAGACTGCGCTTTGTACAATTTCATGTTTTGTATGTAAAGTTTTTGGACTGGCTCAGTTCTTATGACAATAAAATACTACATATTAAGAAGCTTCGTAATAACCTCACATTTTTCGTAAACTTTATTAGTGGCTGTACTGCTTCATACCAATAGTGAAGATACTTTTTCTAAAGTTACACTTAGCCATGGCAGGCACAGGATTTGAGAAGTAGTAGTTTTGGCTTTCTGTTCAGCACTCAATAGATTATATGACATTAAGGAATGGACTACATCCCCAAGAACCATAAATTCAAGTCCTAAAACAACAAAGTATGTCAATATTTCTTTTAGGAATGGGAGTCACTAAATTGATCTTCACTGAGCTGGTCGTGTTTCTCACTTGTTCAGTATTTTGAAATCATCAAGATAAAACGTCCAAAGAATGACACAGTAACTGAGTAAGATTCAAGTGACTATAATCCACTGCTTCTTGTAAAACCAGGGAATTACTGAACACATCGCTATACTTTTGGCATTGCCTCTGAGATATAAGCTCTCTTATGCTTTTGACATCTGATGTTGCTGTAAAATATATTGGAAATGATGTTACATCTCTTCAGAAGGAAATCCAACCAATTTCTAACCTTCCATAAACTGCAGATATTGTTTAAAATCTAATGCAAACTATTCCAGACACAAATAATTTTCTTTTCTAATTGGCTAGAACTCTACTGCTCCTTAAAAAAAAAAAAAACAAACAAACTCCTAACAAAATACTTTACAGTGCTCTAATTCCGTTAAGTGTTACAACTCAAAGTTGCTTAGGTTTCTCAAATGGCTCATGCATTCATGATAAAAATAGTCTGGAAAAAAAACATTTAAAACAGGGGGGAAAAAAAAGGAAAAAAGGTTTTGCACGTTTTTCTCATCAGGTTGGATTCTAGTTTTCTATTAAAGTTATTCCAAGAAAGAAATGATTCACACTTCCCAAGCTTAAATGCTGAGAAATTCATGGTATCTTCCATCCTCACCCTGCCTGCTCCAATGAGCCTGCAAGCAATGGGAATTAAAAGCCACAGCAATGACAAGAACGTGAAACCAATACTTCCCAGCCTCTCTGGGAGAACATGTCGGATACTTGTGACCACAAACTTGCCTTTGTTTACTCTGTTGTGAAATACTTCATATTCTGATCAGGTCTGTGGCTGAAAAAGGCTTAATGAATAAAATCTGCTTTAGAGATAATACACAGACTGTTGTGAAGACAATTCCCTGTAAACATTGATACACAAACACTACCCTAAAGATACAAAAGATAAGAAGCTGTCTGAAGTTACTCTAAGAACAATATCATAGTATTAATTGACACAAAACAAGTGAAAACACTTATCAACAGATTTATCTCTTCAGAAGGAAGAAATGAAAGCTGCAAGGACTCAATAATCATCATTTTCTCCTGCTGATGAGATACAGACAGGCAGTACTCAAAGGTAAAGGTGACAAGATAACACAGGTTGTTCTGCACAGCTGGAAGAGTTTATTTCTCCTAAATTAAAAGATCAGCTGAAGAGGAAAATTTAAGGAGCTGGAACAATCTGGCCTTGCGTGGTGGTTTTGTGCTCACTCAGTGCTCAAACACTTGCTGGAGCATGGCTTCGCTGTGCCTTTCTTTCCAACTGGCTGTGTACAGGCAGAAATCATTTCACAACACCTTGCCCAGACTCCAGGACAGGGAAGCTCAGATGTTAGAAGTCCCTAATGTCCCATCCCCCTTCCAACTCAGAAACACATTAAAAGATTTAAAGACCAACACTAACATAACATGAAATATTGACAGTCAACCTTGTGGTTAAGTTATTTATTGTTCGGTTCGGAAAATGCTCTCTGTGCCACTGCTCGAACCTTCTGGGCTCCCTTGAAGTCCTTGTACTAAGGTAATGGGGCTTGCTCACTGATTCCGTGTCTTGGCATTCATGGTCTCATCTTACAGAGCCTGCCTGCTTGAAATGTTTTTGACAAAATCACCTTCTTTCCTCCTGGAATTTGTGCATCTATCTTCCGCTACTGTATACTGTGCCTATCTGGGTCGACTCAAACACACAACCACAGGACAAGCTCATGAGACATCCCAGCTCCTTGTAACTGTTCTTTCCCATTGCAGACCCACACAGTGTCATCTTCCTAAGACAAAACCCAAACCGTTATTAATATCTTAGTCTCATGAGATCTTTCAGTCCGAGTCTTTCAGACATCACTTTCTACGCAGTGTAGGCATTCTTGTTTTCATTCCTCCATTGGACAAAATGTCCAAAGGTAATACTCAAATGCATCGTTGCTGCTATTCTGCAATTTAGCAGTATACAGTACAGATTGGTTTGCAAGAGTTTAAATGGATCTGAGGCTACTGTAAACTTTTGGATTAAAAGAAATAAAAAAGATTGAACAGTCATAGTGTATCTTTTTAAACACTTGCTTTGAACAAAATAATGAAAACCTTAGTTTGCTACCTTAAAATCTCCTTCTAGTCATTACCAGGCCTACTGAATTCACAAACTGACACTGGAGATATGCTGCCTCAAGGCTCCTGCTGTAAAGTTTTAAGTATTTTCTGCAAGATCCCATCCTCTGTGGTAGCTCTGGCAACTGCAGGCCACATTGTGTCTGAATCTGGACAGGCTTTGTTTGTGTATAGTTGGTTTTGATCAGGTTGACATGTACTAAATTTAACTCTGGTCTTTGTTCCACTGTGCTTTTGGCAAAAGCTCTAGAAAACAACGTCTGCAAACATAAAATGTCTAATAGTTTTGTATTTCATTGGCTAATCGTGTATCTGCAGTCAAAAGAGCAATCTTTATATTCTAGTGGGATATCACCCATTTGCTCTATTTGGCAATACCAGTTAGTGGCTGATGGTCAGCTGGCCTCTCAAAGAATCATCATGTAAACTTTTCACATAGCTGTATGAAAGCCAAAACCTCCTCCTCTTTTTGACTCTACCGGTACATAATTTATTTTTTTTTTAGCAACTACACATACCAGTTCCTGAGCTTTGGTTCTGATTACACGGAGGTAAAAGAAGGGTATAAAGTGAGAAAGCTTAAGTCATTTTGGTCCTGTCGCAATCCTGGGGCTTCCTATGTTTTGTTGTTTTGGGGGGCAGCGGGGGGAGCAGGGTGCAGAATTTGCGGATTTACAATCAAGTCCGTAAGTTATCTTTACCCATCAGTATTCTTAGGCTACTGATTCAATTTCTCATATAAGAACCTCTTCTGCATCTCTTCCTAGCCTACGCAGGACAGCACAGTAGTAACAGCTACCCCTTCAGTGTGACCTTTCTGCACACCCCCTTGTGCTTCTCCGAACGCCTTAATGACATTGCGTGGACTTGACGCTCTACATTGAGATGTCTGTCTCCTCTCTTTTCTAAACTTTAAACTCAGCTATACCACCTCTTCTGAAATCCACTACTCCAGACACCCAGATGCAGCTCCTCTCCTCCCACACGTACTAGCCCTGGATCTGTCCAACCCACCAGAAGCTGCACGCTGAGTAACCACAGAAGACCAGTGCTCCTTCTTTCCTCCTCCCTGCCCTCAACTCTTCCTTCTGTCCCCAGAGTCACCCTACCTCCAGACATTACCCTCTCCTCTTCTGCTCCCAATCCTCCCCCAGTGCACAAACCGACCCACAACCTGAACATCTTTGCTTAAAGCCATCCTCTGCCTCCTCCGTGGGGCCCTTTCCAGTACACAAGCTCTACTGACCATAAGTCAGACTAACTCCAGCGTATTATTTATCGCCTTTCCTCCCAGCTGAGTACATATCCAAATATAGTGACAGTGCTGCTGAGACTCAGAAGAGATTTTTCTAGCATAAGAATACAGACGAGACTGCTGCAATGACCATGCATCCAGTCAATGAATACTTCTGGCAGGCCAAATTGTCCCCTTGGGCTGTCCATTGGCCATCGCTGCTCTGTGCTATCAAAACCATGCTGTAATTTTCAACAGAGCATCTCTGGTGTTGAACTGAACTCAAATGATAATCTGAGAAAACTGTCTCTTTCAAAAAGATTAAAATGCAAATAAAAATACAATTATGCTTTTTATGGGCTGTTGTTATGACCCTCCTGTCCTCGTGAAGAGGCAGAGCTGCTGGATTAAACAAAATAAAATATTTAACACATATTTCTGCTGGACTCCAGCTCTATGATCCACATGGTTTGTAGCTGCAGGTCTCTTCTCCTGCAGTATTTTTTATTCTTCCTCATACCCAGAGCAGCACAGCTGTATCCATAGTTTTTACCACAAACTGAGTGGCTTGCTTTGATGGACAAATTCTACTGCTTTACAAAGCATTTTGCTTCTGAGGCTCTTCCATCACATTGCTATCACAATCTGATCTCTTATCACAGAAACAATAAAAAAAAAAATCCTTCAAAATTGAAAAAATGGTTCTTGAGACTTTGATTAGCCACAGGGGTTTCTATGATTTTAACCACTTTTAGCACCTTCTGTCTTAGAAGGTAAAAACGCATCCCTCCCCTGTATTTCAAATCTTACTGGAATGCAGCACTGTTCCAATTTTTTGATTCAATTTAATAGTTACCTTTCTCTTTCAGAGGTAAAAGAAAATTGTTAAGTGTCTCAAGTGTCTCAAAACCAGCTGTTACTGTCCAACCGTATTCCTTTTTGTTGTGTTCAGTCCATTCTTATTTATACTTCCCTGTATGCCTAGCAAATTTCAACTCCGATGCATGTTTTACATCCTCCGTTCTCCCACTGAGGACATCTTCTATTTTCTTTTTATGCCTTGTACCACATGGAATTCAGCAATCACATGAGATTTTTGAAAGACTGCATGTGCGCTTTTGTGTTGGTTTTTTTTTTAGTTATATATTCTGTTCCAAGTTGGCTATGCAAAATAACTACATAACCTTCACAACCCTCTACATGTACTTTGTCTCAAAAACTCAGCTTTTAAAGGAGCTGTCCCTAACGCTGCACCTTGCTAGTGAGAGCACGATGACCTGGCACAATTAAGTTTTTTCCTGAAATAAGTTTTTGAGAGCTCTCATGTTGCTACCACGAAAGGCTGTGGAGGAAGGACTGACTCTATAACATAACATTGACGGACTGATTTATAATGAAAAACACAATATTGATGGGGAAAGCAGTCTCAAGCAACTCAACTGAAATGACACTAACACAGGAATATCAAACCACGCAGAAAATGAGAAGGAAAAAAAGTGGCACTCCCTTGTATTTTCTGATCTCAATTACCACTCACTCAAATGTTGTGATTTTTACATGAAGTCATAATTTGAGATCACATTTATGGTGTTGTGCCAGAACCTTTGTGCTCCTGCCCACACTGGGATAAAAGAGCTGGAAGCCTGACAGCGATGAAGCTGCTGAAGTTTTACCTGGCAGTCACTGCGGAACCCAAGGGACTAAGTTGCCCAAATCACTCTGAATTGGAGAAAGGCTGTTAGGTCTTTGAAACCAGTTACACAAAAGTGGCATGAGCATACTTCAAAGGCACTAGCGCAGTATATTCATGAAGTTTCAGCAAAAAGCACAACCAAGAAGGAATGTCAGAACAGCCAGGAGCCAGGAAGGCAGCCTTTGATGGCGCTATGAGAACAGAGACCAGGGGAAACCAAAGCACAGCCAAAATAAGAAGATTCTTAAGGAGCCAAACTTTTCCTGGAGCAACTAAAGAAAAAAGATGCCAAAGACTATCCTGAGGGAGAAACATGCCCCTGATTAGACATATGGATGACTATTGTAAATAAAATGTAGGAGACTAGAGAAAGTCTACATTTTGACCTACAACAAGCAGCTCAAAAAGGCTTCAAAGAACAGGACAAAAAAATTGAAGATTTTATTTAAGCTAATTCTTAGGATAGTGCTATATAATCCTGAGAACAGAAGATCCATGCCTGTTTTTCCACAGGAAAAAAAAAACCCAGAGTCAAAATAATTCTAAAGCAACTTTAAATTTACAGCTTACACAAAATACAATATTCTAGTACCAGAGAAGTCTGCGCAAAAACTGTGGAAGTCAAAGAGCTGGCTTCTGTCAAGGCCATGCTTTCAAAAACAAAGGTTCCCTGCTACCTATCAACACTGATTCCAAAATATAAAAATAAGGCCTGTGCTTTTTTTACTGGGATGTACCTAATCCAATCTCATTTAAAAAGTGAGATTGAAGTGCTGGCCATGTTTAGCATCAAAACAAACCCATCAACGCTGCAAACTTCTACATGACAACAAACTTCTTTGCTATCAAGATGACACAGGTGCAATTCATATAACCAAATTCTCTTATACCCATATATTTAAGTGTTACATATTTCCTATATATTTTCTAATGGAGGAAGCATAATTTTCTTTGATCAGTAATAAGGGCTGGTCTCAACTACGATGCATTCACACTTCAGATGAAGGTTTCACAACAAAGCTTAGGAAGCATGGTTTATGTGTTTGCAAAAATATCCCAGCCAGAATCATCTATGCTGCTGAAGAATGCAAATGTCTCAGGATGCTCCAGAATCCCACTCTGTTATTAACCTTGCCCTGTAGCTCTGTTTTTATTACTAGATTGTAAAACTTTGTTCACTGAAACAAGATATTTTTGTTCAGCAGTAGAGTTCCTTTACAGCACATACAGTCTTTCTGAGAAAGCCCACAGCTACCAAATTATGCCTTTAAACTGTTCTTTTCATTCCTGACAGCATCTATTGGTCAGAGAAAATAATGTTAAGTTTGTTTGTATTTTGTAACTACTGCGCTGGCTGCGACACCATCATTCCCCAACAGTATTTCAATAGCAGGCTTCACTCAGAGAGGCATATTCCTTTTTAAAGTAGCTATTCTCAAAACAATTCTCCTCTTAGCTACAGGCTTAAGTCTTTGCACTGTCCATAACAATTACAGATACAAAGGAAAAAGCATAATGTTAAAGTAATTTTCTCTAAGAATGCATCACAATGCCACAGCATCATGCTTGAGCATGGTCACAACTCAGAATTCACTGCTGCTGGCTTGGGGGGGGGGGGGGGGGGGGGGGGTAATTCAACTTCCATAGCACCTGCAACAAAGCTACGTAGGCTACACGCTCGAGGAAACCTGCATATGCACCTATTCTTAATTTCACAGGAGTAAGGACCACATATGTTAGTAAAATTTAACACAGACAACGCTTTTTAAACATGAGCTCTTGCTGCTTATATAGCCTGGCACGAACCATTCCTTCCAGTGAGATGCTATCAACAACAAAGCAGATAGTGTCATATGAACCATAAAAGTTAATGGACCATAAAACTAAATACATCATAGCCTCACAGGAGGCAGCTATCATTATTATTACTGTGCAAGTTCATACTCTTTAAAAAGATGACTCTAAAGCAGACTGGATTTTTTTTATTGTTTTTTAACACTGAAAACAATTTATACTTTTATCTTTCCCCTCACAAAAACATTGACATATTTTGATTTGACTACCACAAAATTAAGTAGAGTGAGTGTGTGTGTGTGTGTACGTGTGTGTGTTTTTACTCCCATATATCCCTGTTTTTACTGCTTATTATATTGCAGTTTTTCTCACTGAAGCAAATACAGAAAGAACTTTCCAAATCAGGAAAGAGGAAGTCTGGGGATTTTTTAGCTTTTGATTTTCACACTAAGTTGGATTGAAAAATGCAAGGATTTTTATTTCATTCAAACATTTTGCACCAATTTCTGCTTTAATAATAATTACAGTAAAAATGCAAACATATGACAAATCAATTTATCATTTTAATAAAATGTTTTACTTGAAATGGAAAACGCAATTCTCAACAAATTCAACATTTGGAATTAATATGGCATTTGTATGAATTTAGAAAAAATTCAATATAAATGTCAGTTCTTGTCCTGACATCAAGGTCTGACTAATAAAAAACAAACCAATTAACCACAATGGCTGAAGTCTGTGACTTTTAAGTTCTTTTCTTGATCATTAGTGTTTGCAAATACTTGGAATAAGAGCTGCTGGATGCCATGTGCCATTACAGAATTGGAGCTGGGGAAAACCACCAACTTATCAGTTGTGTTTTCCTGGTCTAAGCAAAACAGATTTAAAGAGATACTATTCACTTTCAGGGGATAATTTAAATAGCATTGGTTGTTTTTTTTTATGCACTATACTTCCTTTTTTTACAATTATGCACTAGTCCACAGTTAAAAGGATGCGAGTTTTTCATTACAGGAAATTCTGAATAGAGAAAAAAATACAGATTTGTCTGGAAATGTCAATTACTTAAGGAGAGAAAAAATGAGGAAGGTCAAAATCTCTCTCAGTCAGTATTGACAAAGTCTGAGAAGTAGGATTGCACTGTTATAATTTGACAATTTATATAGCTTTTAGACAGAGGCTGAAAGGAAAGGCTTTTCTACTCAATACTTCAGGCAGGGAAAAAATTATAAAACAAACAATAAATGCTTATGAAACAATCTGGCTTAGTCTGATGTAATGGAACAGGAAATAAGATTAAAACTGTTAAAAACATGGAATGTCAGTACTTCTCTCTGGAAGGTGCCGGTTTCCAACACACCACAGAAGTCATCAGCCTTGACCAAAGCTAACAAAGCACTGACTTCGCTAACGAGTTGCTATAGCGTGATTGCACATTGAAAAGTGCTACAGGAAGCGAGAGACTGATATTAATGCACTAGTGCTGCTGCTGCTGGCAAGGAGATCAAGAGGAGTAATATCGTCCATTCGGTCAGCTATTTTGCAACATTCTAGGAATTCTTTTATTCCTCTGACTCTGTTAGCTTTGCTGCAAGTTTTCACCGGAGCTTTCCAGAAAATCAAGTGATACGAAATTACTGTACGGTGAGAAGGACAGTTAAAATTTAGTGATACGTAACTGTAGCTTCTAGCAGTGTTGCAAGCCATTAAATGTGTTGTCTTACTATTAAAAAAAAGATATGCTCACAGAAAAAGAGGGCCCAATTCTGACTTCAGAGATTCTGACTTTGTAACGGTGTCATTCCTTTTTCATTAACCAAGTCAGTCTCGATCTACACTATCACCAGTGAGACAAAATTCTGCTCTTTTAAAGGTCAGTGACAGATTTTTTTAAAAAATCACGTTTGACAGCAGTCTCCAAATATATTCCACTATCTTCCCATAATAATGAAAAAGACACTATTCAACACATGGAAAACTAAAGCATCTGTGTATCTTCAATAAAATACCTCCAGAAAGACCCAGATATTAGTATGCCAAGACTTGTATTCTTCAAAGCAAGTGATCTAAATTAAATTTTCCCAAAGGAAAGGAGCATTTCTAATGAAGACATTTACAACTGATGAACGTAGCAAATGTTCTTATATAATGCTATAAAAGAACAGAAGAAAGTGCCCCCTGAATAGTTTTATCTACCCATTTCTAGGTCAATAATTCAGAATCCTGGATTTCCTCAACTACTACTTATCTACTTCAGATAATGTATGTGGACACAAATGAAAATCATGTTAATTTGGAAAATCTCCATGGAAGGAGGAGCATCTGTTCCCTGTGTTTGGGGCTTTTAAGTATATACTGACATGAATGGTCATGCAATACAATCATGAAACTTATGAGTGATTTTTTTGTTGCTGTTAAGAGTTCAGTGTTGGACTAAATGGACTCCAAATAATGGTAGAACTGTTAGCACCACTTGGAAAAGAATTAGGCCAGTAAGATGGTTTTGACAGTTCTATTCCCATTATGCAAGTCTAAGTCTTATTTCCTTTAATTCACAATAAATGATACACTGATCACTCCTTTCTTCAGGTTTCAGATATGAAAAATACACACCAAAAAATAAAATCCTTTGGTATTTTACCACACACCTTTGAAGATCAGCATCCTGTTCTCTGATAGCGCACAGATATACAGACAGAACAGTCATTCCCTGAGGAGACTTAAAATCAGGGTTCACACCAGAATGCAGTCCATTAGCACATGGCTGGGTGGGACACACAGAGTGAATATCATAGGCAAAATTTTTACCTTCACTATTGATTTTGGACATACCTCTGTATACAACACCAGGACATGTTCTCTTTTCTGTACACTTACAACCCATTTCTACCCCCTGACAAGGTCTTTTTTTATGTATTGACCTATTATAAAACACACCTTGAAGGAAAACACGATCCCAGCAAAGTCAACAACAAAAGTCACTGGGCCATTGTTGAAACAACGTCATTCATTTCTCAGACCATGGCCTCTGCTTCGGTCTTTCTTACAGCTTTCTCCTCTCTATGCGGACATCTCCTTTGTTCATTCTTACAGCACAGCACATGTCCTATCCTCGAACTGCTCACTATTGTCTCTCTACTGTTATTTATGCAAAATGCTGTAATACCTGCCTTCTGCTAAAAGAAAAACTCAAAAACCAAAAATCTCACAACACAGTTCTGGAATTGAGAAGTACTGTTCAGTATTTTTTCATTGCTAGCTGTTACACCTACTCATTTACTGGCACCACTGACATTTTGCCTCTGACTGAGTTTGATGCATTACAGCAACTTCTGCAACGCTCAGCGTCTTTGTCAGTGAAACCCATGAACTGACTTAGTTGTGGAGTCAACACCGTAGTACCAACTCAGAAGCAAAACAGAGCGAGTCTTGGAAATCACACACAAGATAAGTGTAAGACAGGCTGGATCTGAAGACGGTGGTACTTCTGTGTCATTAGTGTGGGACTGAGATACCTCATTTTCAGTGGCATCACGAGCCACCTATAACAAAACAGTTAAGTAGACAATCACACCAACATGATAAATAACTTAATTTGAACACTTCCTCCTGGTGAACTCTGTAACACTTCTGCTGTTTAACACAAATACTTAGCAACATTCCAGAAGCATGGAATGACATATTTCGGGAATAAAAATAGTTGTAAAAAAAGGAAGCAATTTATAAAACAGATTCATTCATAGCTCAACCCTTGTTGGAGCCCAAAGTTTCTATCAAAGAAAAAAGAATATCTGCGTGTTAAGCAGTACTGCTTTTTGCTTCCAGATCAGTCAGAAACTGATAGCTCTAACTGAATAATTGATGGAGCCAGTATACAACAATTAATCCCAGCAGACTGGATCAAATAAAATGAGCAAGTTTATAATTTAAAGTACTTATTCCACAAAGAAGAATTTTGTTCACAGAACACTAAAGAAATGGCTAAGGAAGCTACAGTGGATGATTTTCCAAACATTCTTTCCAAATGTTACTCACAGTAATACATAGATGTACTTCAACTAAAGTAAATATATTGCACCTAATTAAAATAGCATCTGAGATCAGAAATTAAAACCATGCTGTTGATGTGGGATTTCAATGCCTAAAATAAGCAACAAAGTGGTCATCTTGTAGTTTTTTAATGCATGCACTTGAAATAGAAACACATATTAACTATTAAAAAATACACTGAACTATATGGCATCCTATATGGTTTCTTTCAATCAGCATACAACTCACAAAATGAGGCTCTTTGATCATCCTTCTTCAGTTTATTACATATTCGCTCAGAAAGATTGAAATGTTTTAAGAATTCTGGAAAATTGGACTGAAAATTTATTTGAAGTATGGAAAGGATTAAATACATGAACAACAGACATAATATTCAATCAACTGGTCAAATCTCACTATGTTTAACATGATCTTGTTAAAACCCTGAAAAAACTGTGTAAATCATACAGGTTTTCTTCTAAAAAAAGACAGGCTCATTCTTCATTTGCAATTAAGCCACTGTGGTTTAATTTTCAAAAAGGGATAGCTTTTGTGACCAAACTTGGCAAAAAGCAATTGTTTTAACGGAGAGGAGACAAAAAAGGGGAGCTGTTTCCCATACCCACATACTTAAATTGGTCACAAAAGATTTCCAAAATCATGGTGACCGTTTGTGAAATACCACAAAATCACATTGATCATTTAACATACGCAGACAATACAGAAATCTGGAAACAGATTTAAGTCATCAAGATTTACTGTTGTGCTTAACATAGTGGAAAGATTAATTATGTTAATGGCGTGAACTCTGTACTTGCCATTTAGTAACCTGACAACATGTACACATGCACACACTTATTTTGTTTTTCATCAGGATGAAACAAGATCTCTCCACGTTGAACAGCTAAGCAATCATCAGGGTCTGCCAGCAGCAAGCAAGTAGTTGGTATCCAGCCAAGGATATTAGCATTATAATGTATCCAGTATCAACCCATCACAGGCACTGACAGTCCAATTGTACCAGCCATTCCCAAAATCCTTCTTGGGTTGGAATTTGGAATGTGGGACAGTGATTTCTGAACACACACATGATGCTAGAGGCATCCCTAATATTTAAAATAACTGAGCATAGAAGTATTAGAGCATAGAAAGTGGAACAGTGATGGGATAAGGGCAAATCTGCAGCATAAAGACAGGGCTCATATCACATGATGAGAAAAATCATAAATGAAGAGCACTAAAAAAAAATAAACAAAACAAAAAAGAAATGATTTCTCTAGATTAGCACAGCAAGATAGCTTTGTGATGACTGCTATTCTACAAGCAGAGATTTTTATTACCAAAATCTCTAATAAGAGACAGCTTAGACCTATGCCTTCTATGAAGGTAGAGAAAATTATTTTTCCTTATATTTAAAAGATTATCACCTCATATCTCATCTCTTCTTATTAAGTTTACAGCAATATTAAAACAAGATTTGGGTGAATAAAGAACATAATATACTCCAAAATAGAGAACATATTCTTTGGAGCATTATAAATGCTCCTGTCTGCTTGAATGGAATTTTAATGGAACAACCCACCCTCTTAGGAGAAAAATAAAAAAGTATGACAGAAAATATTATCCTTTTCCAAAACCTTCATTAAACAGTCTTGCTTTACAACCACCACAGATCACTCTATGGACTCTGTCACTCAGGGACTGTATCAAAGAAAGTACCTATAAGAGATTAACAAATCACCTTTATTAATTCTTTCCACCACTCAGAACATTTTTACAAATGGAAACAAGTAATTTGGAAAAAAAAAATCCTAATACATACCAGTATTAAAATAATAGCTAATTTTAACATATCTCTGTACATTTTACTACTTTTGATCAGCAAGCCAAAGAAAAACAACCAAGTTCATGATGTGAGAAAGGTAACAGTGCAAGGCTCCGTGGGTCATTAAGAGAGACATTGTATTGGGAGCTGGGACTTCTGAACAGAAGACAAAAATAGTTGCGTGACATAATGTCTAAATCTTGAGAAGCGCTAGGGAAAAACTCTATGTTTAAAAGACAGACATTATATTATGTGCTTACAGCCAAGTATCTGCTGGAATTTACTGTTTGCTCCCAAAACAAATCTTTACCTGCGTCACTGAAATGAAGCATGAAAGCAGGGTCAAATTTGAATCCTCTGTTATTAATGGGAAGCTATTTCTTTATTGTCACACTTTGCCAAAAGCTGAAGTGACAAAAAAATGCCATAAATATGAGATTTTGCTGCTGGAGACTTTGTTTACTTTGCCTTCAGCAGAGATTTATTTTTTTTTCCCCAGCACATAAAGGTAAGCTGGATCCCAAATTGGAAAAGACAAAAAAAAAAAAAAAGACAAAACACTGTGTGGGTGTTGATATATGGTAACTAATGATCATTAGTAGATAGGGAAAAACTTCTTAAACAAGCTGACTTGAAAGGGCAACTGCAAACTTTCTTACATGTTATCTCTTAGGTGCTATACTAAGATCCTGGATGAGACAAAGTATTATCACGATAAAATGAAAGGCATCACAATTACAGCTGCCCACATGACAAGATCAAGGACTTCAAATAAAAAAGCAGAGCAAATGTCAGCAAATAACAAACACAAAATGGCTGATGAGGAATTCGAAGGAAAGCTCAGCATTTTTCAAGAAGCACTATGGAATGAAGATGCTTGTCCTTCTACCAAATGGTAAAACAGAAATGGCTTTGTAAGTCTCAGACCAGTGCTATGCACCTGATGAGCGCTAGTGAACTTTAGCGGAGAGACAGAGAGCAGAGGGCAGACGTGCCCATGATTTCTTAAGCTCACATTTTAAACCTGGTGCTGAACCGCAGATTAACAACAATGAATGACCTTTGATAGTCTACAACATATAAATATCTACACACCAAACCTTAAGTACACTAAAACAACTTAATACTTGCTTTATCTCCAAAGCAGCAATTCCTTTCTTCCACTCCTGATAAACTTCGTTAAGCCCGTTCCTTTCTTCCTTGTTTCCTTCCTTTCCCACGTGTAAAATTTATTTGGATACATTTATCTGAAAAGCACCATAAAATACTCTTTCCACCCTCCATTACATTTAGATGAAAACTTCACCACACAGCAGACCAGTTCTTTTGTGCATTAAGGGAACAAAAATATAATAGTTACTGCTTGTGCCATCCCACACTTACACAAAGATGTTGCCTTCTGTTTCATCACCATATAAAGGCTGCTTTAAAGTCGAGAGAAGAAAATGCAAAAATATTTGCTAATTTTGCAAAGAGTCTTTTAATCAGTCCCTACTCAAGGTTGATTAAAAGAAACCAAGTTAACCTGGCATTCAGGATCAGCAACCGGCCCATGAAAGGTTCTTTTCAATAGCTAGAGATATCCTAAAGAAAGTAAATTCATCTAAGCTATTATTTTTTCTTAGCAGCATGGCATTTAGATAGCTAATTTTAGTTAAGTATTGAAAAGGCTGGGAAATGGTGCCACTACTACTTGATACAACCAAAAACCCCTAAAGAGCTGTACATTTTCTGCATACACCAGGGCAAGAACTCATTTTGTCTTGTCTGTTCTTCAACTGATGTCATGTAAACTTAAATAACATATGGAAAAGAGGCTCTAGAAGTGCCTGCTAAGCACTCTGAAAATGGGGAAATATTCATCCATCATGATGAATGAAATAAAGTCCAATTTCAAGAGCACTAAACTACTTCAAGGGAGCGCCAATGTATACCTGCTACATCTTGGAATAGAAAATACAGTCATAAACATGTCTTAGAGTGGAAAATGTTGAAGTACTGATGGCAGTCAGGTGTAACAATTACTCCATTTGAGAATGGGCCATGCTGCTGGAAGAAAGTTTTTCCTCTTGACCCAGTTCAGCATACTGTTCTTGGTGATATATCAGACATGGACATAGCTGGTTTTCTCCATAAAACAAAGCAGTATCTTCTGGCACAAAATAGTGCAGAAAGAAAACTAAATGCAGCCAGTTTGTAAATGAAACTTATGACCCCATAACGTCTGCAGGGATCTGATACCGCTGACTCTCTGGTACAAAAGATTTTTTTACTGCCTTCCCAGCAGCATGCACCATAAATGAGTAAAAAGATGGAGACAGCACAATGGAAAAAACCCAACTTAAATCTCAACAAGGTGAAGGAGAAGACTTGTATAAATAGCAGCAACTAGGTATCCTTTTTTGAACACTGCTCAAAATTTGCCAGGGTCGCCCTTCCCACCCCTTTTTAAACAAATTTTAGTTTAAGAAAAGAGTTACAATACATCTTTAAGCAATAAAAAAAAACCTGACAAAAATTACTGGAAGTGGTCAGGTTAATGCAGCAAAACTCTCACCAAAATAAATAAAAAAAATTAAAAGACTCAGGACTTTTTTCTTCACCTTAAATATAAAAACAATTAAAAAAACCCCAAACTATTAATCACTTGTTAAGTAACAGAAGATTTTAAAATGTGCTAGCAAAATATTCAGGTTTTCCAGTCTTTAAAGAAACCAAAGAAAACATTTTACACATTTTGAAATTTAAAACCATAAGGATAGAAATTGAAGCTACTCTCCAGTCATGGTGACTTTTCAATATCTGCTACAGCTTTCTGTACTGATTAGTGAACTTCGTCATCCAAAAACTCATCTCTGAAATTTTACATTATTGACAGGGACAGAAGTAAAATTAGACACAAAGAACCAGTACATATTCTCATTGTTTTAAAAAAGTGCATTCACTTTCAGGCTCTCCAAGACAGCAGAAAGGCAGAAGGATCTCACAACTCAGCGGCACAGACATGGAAAGAAATGGCCCCGTCACCATAACTACATTAGTATTTAAGTCTTAACAAAACAATACAGAATCCCTGAATTTGCAACATAGGTGTTTTTCAAAAATGTTAACTCATTTATAGAGCAAGGCCTGCTGACTTTCAATGAGCTTCCAAATCACTCATCATTCTCCCCAAAAGTGGATAAATTATGTTACGTAGTAAAAAAAATATGGCATTTGCAGTTAAATATCAGAATTAGTTTTGCGTTCTGTAAATACAGAGAATGCATTTTCCCATCAATACCTCTTAAGTAGCAGTTCCCCTTCTGTGGGGTTTTTTTCCTATTTTGTTATGTTTTGTTGACTGCCATTGAAGGACTGTATTTTCCCCGAGTACTGTCTCCCCATATTGGGGTAGAAGACTTCTGTTGTTCTATCATCAAATATAATAACCTGGAGTAAACAATTTGCACAGATTTGTTTCAGGAATGTCATACAGAACGATGACAACAAGGACCACTGGAGATCAGTTGCTATCTTACTGGACAGCGTCTTACCCTGTTTACAGTTACAGAGTAGGTGCAAACCTACAAAAGGATTTTAAATTCTGCAGTTAAACTACACCTAACACAGTTTATTACAGCTACTTTTTTAGTTACCCACACTTAACACAAATATGTTACTCTTTTTCTTATAGTATTCATTTTTCTAGAGATATTTTGTATGTTACTGATCACCTAAGTAGTAGGGTTTTTTCCCCAAGCTTTTTTTTTTAATCCATACACATTTTTAAGTTTTAATACACTTAACTGCTTTAAAATTAAATTTCTCAATTTTAATTTGTTAAAATACTACTTCCTCTAGCAAACTAAGTTTTCAAAACTAAAAAGCATGGTGAGTGTTTTTGATGATGTACTTTGAGGAGCAGTCAAAGCAGAGAACACCTCTTCTATGGAATGCCACATTAAAGAGTGTTTGTGCACAAAAGACTACCTTCAACCAAAAAAAAAAAAATCTTGTAATTAAAATGCTCACACTTAAGTATTTTAAGCAATCTTACTTTATCCATAAATACATTGTGCTTCTACATTGTGCTTCTATGTGAAATCTGCATAAAGCATATTTTGTTTCAAAACTATTCTCTTCATTTTTGCTCCTAAAAATAGAGCAGACCTGCAAGACTTTAGTACAATCTATTATTGAGGAAGTATCAGTTTGAAATAATCTTTTTTTTTTTTAAATGATATGAGCAGTTTTTAAGTTCCAGCTGAACTATATTGGGGTTTTAATTTTGTTGTTTTTCTTCTAACAATCCTGTTTGTTTCTCCGTGCATATTATTCAAAGCAGATATGCTGAAACAAGAGAAAGCCTTTTCAATCTACTACAGCAGCTGGGGCAGAAGTTAAGGTCGTCTTCCTTTCTCTCATTTGCACACAAGCACACACGCGTGCACACACAGACCCTATGTCAGCAATGCATGCAGAAAGACTCACGCTGTGAATGTGTCTCTGTCCCCACGGTACGACAGTTTACAAGGTTGATGTCGGAGCAGCACATTTCTTGCACTTCAAATTTCCTCCTCATTTCTTCAAGCTTTCGCTGAGAAAGTAACTGACAATCATCTTAATACTACTGCCCTCTACTGCTTAAAAATTAGGGACAGGAAAAAAACTCCTTGTATTAATTCTTGATTGAGGAACTTGAATAAAGAATTTTAGTATTTTTAAATCTAGAACTTTTCAATTAGATGCACTATATGAAAATTAAGAACGGTGGAAGATGGTACTTTCCTCTGTTTTGGATAATATGTTATTATTGAAGTTGTTAATATTGATAGAAACTGAAGTATCTATTCCAAAGGCTTAGGGTAAAGGCAATTAAAATGCATATTCAGAAAATATATTAAACAGTTTTCCAATAAAACAACATCTGCAAAATGGATAAAAGCGAGCAGAAGCCCAAGTTAATATGTCAACACATTTTTTGTTTGTATAACTGAAAAATCAGGCTCGAGTTGTGGATTAAATCTGACCTTAAAAAAGCGTGGTGCCCTCACTGAAAAGCAAGGTGTGAATATCTCAATAATGATCAGGGAGGTAAACAGAGATACAAAAACCAGATGTTAGAAGAGTTGGTTTAAGACTGTCCCATAGGTTTGTAAATAGTTTCCTCTAAAACCAACCTATTTCCATTTTAGTTTGATCCAGTCACAGAAAAGATTCACTGGATATTATGTGGGATTAACAGAATAGGGGTTTTTTCCCCTTGAACATTTGGAAGCATTTCTCCCCCTTTTCCATTCCTCTAAGATTTAACAGCTTGCCCTTTACTTCAGACTACAGCAGAGTACAGAAATCGGACAGATGTTTCAAACATAGGTGATGAGGTCATATCTCCTTCTGAGCTGTATTACAGGGTGTACTATGTGTATTGAAAACAGATCTGAACGAGACATCAGATTCATACTCCTCCTGAGGACATTAAAGACAAACTCTCACTGATCTATTTCTCATACACGTCTATATTCTAACCTTTCAGACCCAACAGCAGCTAGCTGCTACTTCGCAGCACTGAAGTCTGCTGTATTTTCTCCATCACTACAGCAATTTTCCAAGCGTATCTTTTCTGATCACGGATTCGTGTACTCTCATACGAACATTACACATATGAGGATGTTTTTCTAAAGCTCACTGGGTGAGCTACCTCCACAGCCCGGTATCTGAACTCCCCTAGACCTCAGAGCTGCCATAGAGCTCATAGCAGCAAGGTCAGAGTAAAAGTTCAGAAAAAGATAATGCAATCACTGCTCCACACAAATACCTCATTAAGCAGCAGAAAAATGTGTTATTAATGTGATCCCCTCTCTCTCTACGTATATGTAACTCAACAGTTATGGATGGGTCCCAGCACACCACTTTGATTACAAATTTATCTGGAAGAGACCGTGTCTACAACTATGTAAGATGCCAAGTTTGTGGGTTTTTTGAAAAATGTAATGTAGCAGAAGCAGTTCTGCATGTTTATTTCATATGCACACAGTAATACGACTGATACTACAGAAGCAATTTACACTGACTAGCTTTTTTTCTGCTAAAACTATCATACATGCTGTTTGTTCTGGATCCTCCAGCTGCTTCTAACTTACCTACAGATACTGATACTAAGTGAATTAAATGCTGCTACTCTTATTAATTTTTCATTCATTGAGCAGAACAAATTGTCAGCTCTCCAGGAATACATATGATCATACTTTAGATTTTAAAGTGCATTAACTTTTTAATTTAAGAACTAAGGCTATTAGTTGAAGACCATTTGCCTGGTGTCATTTTAATTAATTTCTAAATTGGAGAAACTGGCTGTGAGGGTGTACAAAATGGAGTGTCTAAAATGCAGAATCAAGGAATGGCAAACTACTGAAATTCTCTTGTTCTGCCTCTTTACACCGCATGTATATTTCTGAACACTGGCACTACGTCAGCTTGTGCAGGACACACACTGAACACCTCCTGGGATGCAGAACACTGAAGCTCAAAGGAAGAAAAGGATGGAGTTAGGGAGAAAGGAGAGCAGTAATCAGAGGAAAAAGAGAAACAAGTTAGAAAACTTCTGGTAATTCAAAAGTATAAAATGCAAAGTCCAAAAAGATTCCCACTGGTCCAAGGCTTCAAGTGTTAGTTAATATGAAGTCTAATTATTTTTGCAGTTTGGTATTTTTATTAAACGTGCACTGAAATATGAAACTTTCAGCTAATAGAACACATGTGTAGGTAGACAGCATTCTTTTTGGCATGATTTCATTAGTTCCACGAACAATGGTGCCAGAAAAACAAGATCTAAATTCAGTGCAACTACCAGGACAGACAATTCAAGAGGGGGGCGGGAAAGTTAAAATAAACAACTGGCAGCATTCTGCAGAGAAGCTAGTATTTATTACTGGTATTACAAAGCTTAAAACATACGTAACACCTTGGAAATTTTACTGATAAAATATTGATAAGTAGTAGACTTATGCCATTTTATGCTTTAGTTCATATGAAGCTAACAACTTTATGCATTGCAGTCCCAGCTTCTTGTAAACCTTTTACTTGTGATTCAGAGCAAAAGCCTGCATCAGGTGGCAGTACTAAACCTCACCTGAATAGAGAGAATACCTGACATCTGTGAAGTGTACAATAAGATGTGGAAAACAGCAGCATGAGATGAATTTTCAAAGGGAATATTTAGTAGGCAAGCTAAGATCTAGTATCTAGTACCATTAGTAAGTATATATTAGCCAGCTAAAAATATTCGGTAACAGAAATGCCACATCATTCACTTTCCTTATCAATATTCTTCAGTGTCCCTTGGCAGCGGGCATTAGAGTTCAAAACATGGAAGAAAAAGCCACTCTCCTGAAAAGTAATGGACAGGTGGGAAAACTACAGAAGTCTCTTTGATCACAGGTCATGTACAGATGATTGCAAGCTACTGGATTGTTATGACTTATATTACCACTGAACCATATCATATGACAGGTTTTTGTGCTCTTATCCCACTACAAGTGCCAAGGAAAATGCATTCGTTTCAACTTCCATTCTTAAACCACAAACGCAGTTTAGTTTAACTCATTTTCCTTTGCAATTTTTATGAGCTAATAGTTCAAAAAATGGTCACTTAACACAGATCAGCTGATGAGCAGAAGCCAGTGGAGCCACAGACCTCCCCTCTACCCCCTCGCATAACACACACGGAGCTGTTGCAAGAAATCATGTGAGTGCTACTCATCCACTTGAGTGCAAAACAGGCCCACATGGCTTAAACTGCTGATGAAGGTTTCAATATCTAACACAGAATGGAGATAAAAATCCCCTAAATATTTGCTTGCTCCTATTTTTTGGTCCACTGGAAAAAAGTTAAGCAGCAAATACTTTCAGAGGAGCTTCAGGGTTCCTGTGAATTTGCACAGATAGCTGCTAAAGTGTGACAACGCCTGACTGTTGATGCTCAAGAGACAGCAGTTACTCTTTTGTACCAAAATGCAGCTGAATGCATGAAGAAAAAAAAAACCCAGCACTTCACCATTTGTGTTCAAGGAAGTTTAAAAGCAGGGCCCAGAGTACAGTTAGTTAAAAACCCCAAAATTGGATGCTAAACTGATTTCCTACATAGACATGTACAGACACAACCACTTAGGCGGAAACAAGATTATTACAAACGTGATATACAATGTAATAGTACAGATGCATTTATATGGATAAGCTGATGTTAATTTCAACAACAACAAAGATTAAATCATGCTTTTCTTCCCTATCTTGTGTGTGCTCTCACCCAATTCAACAAACATATATCACATATCCACATATATGCACAGACACATGTATGCACACATTTACAAACACATACTTTTAGAATACCTTTCTTCCAGTGTTGCCTTATTCTGCATGTACTAATGCAACTGCTCAGAAGATCAGCAAGACTCCACTTATGGGCACTTAGAGTTTCAAAGCATTTTACTACTCTACAGAGTTTACGGTTTTTTACTCTGTGACTATTTTAGCATGAGACACGGCTGAATGTTACTGTTGTATGAAAGGACTCACCTCTCCCTGCCTAACATGGAGGGTCAGGAAAATACAGTCATACAAGCATTTCCCTTAAAAACAGCATGAACTCACAACAACGTTTTAAACTACATTCTTTGGTTCTATTTAAGAAAGAGATGCAATTTGTGGAATACTTGTTATGAGTACATATTTAAAGGGGAAAAATAATGGGACTGGGCTATAATTAAAAAAAAAACCCACCAAACTAACTTAGTCTACATGCCACTCTCAGAAAGACATAACACAACCCAACATCAGTCTTTTAAGAAGATGCAATTTGGACAGCAGCATTTCACAAAGAAGGAAAAAAAGAGCAGTAAGTATTACAACAAAGGTTTAGACACGTCTCCAAAAAATCACCTTTCCTAATCTCACTTCTGCAGAAGTATTTCTGATTAAAATCTCAGTAAAGAACACTTAAAGTTTGTGGGGGGTTTATTTTTGTTATTTAAATACAAGTTAGATTGCTTCCCCACACAAATACTGTATGTGGTCAAAAGTTCAGAGTACTGGTAGTTTCTCAAGGCCTTTGTGTTCAAGCACCTTCAGGATGTGAGCCTTTTCAGTTCAGGGCAGCATTCAAGTTCTAGCCATATGTCTTAACTTATTAATATTCAACAGGAACAAAAAAATTCATAACACATTTATTCAAGTGGCCTGGCTAGAAAGCTTCTTACAGGAATACTTTTGTGCTGTGGATATTTCTATATAGCTCAACATTTAGTAAAGTGTGTCTGAGATCAAATGTTAGCAATTTTGCTGACACCTGACATGGAAATTCTGCTAATTTAATCACTTATTGACTCATCACTCAAAGTAAAAGCTTCTTTTTCTTACCTCATGTATGCATAAGCACCTAATAAAGCCATCTTATCAAAAAGAACAAAAGCAGATGTGAAAGATCTGTTTCTCCCAAGACAGCCATATAATGAAAAAATAGCTGCTTAAACCTCAGCAATAAATGTTCTTCGGTTTGCACGGACTGCAGTCCACATCTGGCCATAGTGACAGTTGATAACAGAAACAAACATATTGCACACAATGTAATCAATCCAGTTAGTAAATGTAAAAATGAAGAGGCCAAAGACAAGAAAGTATAAAACACAAGGATAAAGTATGTTGCACAAGTAATGAAATAAGCTTAGTCAAATTCTTTCAGTCCACAGACAAAATACTTAGCTTATGTTTTATCATTCTGCAAGTTGTTTATTTAAACAGAAAAACCAGAACAGATTTTCCTCTTTAAAACAGCCACTAATAATGTGAGATCATTCCAATCGCAACATTAATTTTAAAGACCAAAGTAAAATACTGCTTAAAACTCAGTTCTGTTCCTACCTGCCCATCTTGACCCACGTGAACTTGATGTATCTGCAGGTTTCCCTGTAAAATAAGAGCATTGACAATAAACACAACTTTGGAATTTAAAAAGTTGCTCTGTCCTGAAAAAGGCCTCTTTCTCATCTCATTATTAAACAACTTCAATATTAAGGAAATGTATTAATTTAGGAAATTCTGCTGAGGGTTATTTTGGCAATCCAGCTACAATTCAATGGTCAGCACTTTAACCACAGAGGATAAAAAGACTAAAAAGCAAGAAGGTTTTCCAGCACCAGCATGTTTTGCTTTTTGAAAGTTACTCTAGAATGTACAGTATTTTGTGCAAAGTTTGTTTGTATTGCTTTTGAGGTAAGATTTTTGTTTTTCCTTATTCATATAAAACCGCAAATTTAAGTCAAACCCTTACTAAACTAGAATTAGCAGTGTAACACTTTTACATGTATGAGTGCTATTTACTACTTGTTGTTATAATGTTACTGCCTGTGCTAACACATTTTTTTATTTTATCAAAATTCAATTCCAAAGACAAACATAGTTCTATTACAGGAATTACATCTATTACAAAAAAATCTCAATAATGTAAACTATTTTAAAGAAAAGTGTACCTATAAAGTCTAAAAAGGAAAGCAGTATCTTTACAAAATGAAACTTTTATTCATATGCTCAAAGGCGTCTTTTCAAAAGTACACTTAGATTAAGAAAAAACAGCTTCCCAAACACAGAGACTTGCAGTGAAATAGCACATTTCTTTGAGGAAAAAATATCAATTCTTTGATTTGCGTGTTTTCTGCATTTTCTTTTACTGGCAGCACTTCCCTTTATTTGAAGCTGTGTACATTGTAATAAATTTAAAACCAGATGTTTTCATCTGTCACGGACAAATGCAGTCCTTAAAAGTCTTACATACGGGAACTTCAGATGAAGCCAATGGACACCGGGGTGTGCTTGAACCTCAGGGTCAATTACAACTAGCATGTGCTGAATCATAATTTTTCCAGTGGCTCTTTACCCAAGAACCACTTCAGTGTTATTGTAGCACACTATGCATTCCTTTAGACCCAGACCATTTTGATCCTTTCTTATTTCTCTTTAGGTCTGACAAGCTCTTCAAAGGAGACTGCCTTTAATGATAATATTTATATAATATTTATGATAATATTTATTCTACAATAGCTCCCTGAGTTAACAGTAGTCCTCCACACCAAAAGTGGTTTTATGAGATGTGATTTAGGGTACTTTGGAAACGGATTAAACTAACTCACAGGCAGATATGCTTAATGTTGAGTAAAAAAACCTCTACAGGGAAATCATACAGATTAAAATTGTAGTCTGCATTTATGTTTAACCTCTATTTTGCTGTTGCTTCTTCATGTAAATAAACTAAGTGCACAGGAAATCTAACAGCAGTCTTAGCAGTCAGAAGCCTCTATACATTCTTAAATAACAATAGCATTCTCTCCCAGGTAAATTCAGCTGGCTTTAACAGCTGTTTTGCCTGAGTGGGGGTAAAAAAAAAAGTAAAAAATGAAGGGTTCAGTACCGGATTTATCCATATCCGTTTCCATTCTAATGTACTATTTTTATGGAAAAAATTACAAAGTGTAAATACTGCAGTGCCAGATTACTTGATCAGTAATGAAGGTAAATTCACTTCATTCTGCAATATATCATAGAATGGATTGGGCTGGAAGGGAGCTTAAAGTTCACCTAGTTCCAACCCCCCTGCCATGGGCAGGGACACCTTCCACTAGACCAGGTTGCTCAAAGCCCCGTCCAACCTGACCTTGAACACTTCCAGGGATGGAGCATCCACACTTCTCTGGGCAACCTGTTCCAGTGCCTCACCACCCTCACAGTAAAGAATTTTTTCCTAGTATCTAATCTAAACCTACCCTCTTTCAGTTTAAATCCATTACCGCTCATCCTCATATCTTTACTAGATGGCATCTGGAGGTTTCTCCAACTCCTGTTCAACAGTTCCCACAATTAAAGACACTGAGTATTCTGAACACGTTTAGTTCATAAACCTAACTAAAATAATTTCCTTTCTCAATGGCAGTGCAAACACCTAAGCTGGTTTCCTATAATACTCTGTAAGTACTAAATTTCCAGCAAAGACCATCAGCCGTATACAACAATCATTAGTGTAACACACACAGGGAGCTGTCTTGGCTGGTCGAGGGGAAAAAAAACCACAAACAAAAAAAAACCCCAAAAAACCAAAACAAGCAAAAAAAACCAAAAAAAAAAACCAAAACCAACCAAAAAGAAATGGCCATAAAGCACATTTCGTCCCAGCTCCACAACATGCTCTCACTTCTACCCCCGCTGGTCTCCATAGTGTATTGTAACAGATCTCAGAGGTATGGTTTTAGAATCAGGGCCCTAAGTTCTGACCAATGCCTGCTCCACGGGCACCCAAACTTTTGACTTACCTCACTGTCCTGCGTGATTTGGACTTGCTCGCCTTGAGGAACCTGGGCTATGTGGAGATGGCCCTGTGGGATCCACAACAAAAGAAAACACCAAGGAGCATCAGAAGAAAATCATAACTAGAGGAAGAAGCTATTACCTTGGATTCAATGCAGCTTAACATATGGAAGCAAAATGCTTATTCAATGAAAACCATCAAAGATAACTTAAAAAAAAAAATGAAGTGCAACCTTATTTCCCCATCTTTTTATGCAAAGTATAAGCAGAGTGACTTTGAAGAAAGAATGGTTCATTTTCACATAAGAGGGAGGAAAATAGGCATCATAATAAATAACATTTATGTAGTGCATTTCTCTATAGACAAAGTATCTGCATTTTTGACTGATACACAAAGCATGGGACTAACTTGCTTTGGTAGATGAGCATTGTGCCTGAAACATTAATCCTATTTAAAGACCTTGGAAACTCAGTTCTTAAAACTGATACACCAAGACTAACTACTCACTGAGAGTGAGGTTTTAAAAGGTATCTCTAAGTATCCATGTATCTTTGTACATTCGCATAGTTATGTAGAAGTACAGTATCATGCTAAAGACTATCTCTCAAGCTGCTATAAATTGGCACGAAGTCAATAATTTGAATGCAGTTACACTGCTTTATGTTAGTGGAGAATCTGCCCTAACAGTTTTAATAATGTTAATAATTTATATTGCTGACCATACCCACTACTTCAGAATGGTATCAAGCCTACCATTTGATCAAAACATGGATAAGAGAGTGGACGGAATTCCTTGTGCATCCTGACTAGCCCAGCAAAGTCTTTGCTACTGTGATTTACCTGAAGGGAGATTGGATTCTAAATAACCTACTTCAAGGTTTATAAGGCTTTGTGTTCATTTTAATATGCCTGCATGAGACAGAGATTAAAGATAATTATTTGGAATTCTGTCAAAGGCTCTTCTTATTTTATAACACAAGAACAATTGCATGTGATTTTCAAAGAAACACAGATCCCTCTATTTCAAACAGTTTCATTTCCTTTGGAAGGAAACTGTCTATTTATAGGGAGAAAAAACATACTGAAAGTATCACTCTGACAATGGGGACTGTATATAAAATTAGAGCACAGCCCAGTCCATGTTGAGATTAGAATCACTTTCCCTCCTTAACATCAAGCTCTCAGGGCTCCCAGGAAAAAGCATTGAACATTTAAAAGATCCATTTATAGCGTTTTCAAATATAAGCAATCCTTTCTGACTAAAGGGAGGGGGGAGAAGGTGACATTATTCACCTTTGTATCATGCAGCATTCCAAAAAAGAACTGCTCACTCATCTTTTGCAGATACATAGCTGGCCTTTAAGGACAGTCCTTTTAGTTTGTTCACAAATTCAACTCAATACTGATTTTTTTAAAACGTATATAGTATGAATAACTACTACCTTACTAATGACTCTTACCCTGATCTACATGTATCATTCCCTAGAACTGAAAAAGCAATATCATCTTCATCTGTTTCAACCTAGGACCCCTCTACGTGTTTGGTAAATTATGACAACATTTAGAGAGTGGTTGTGGGTCATAGTGGATTTTTCCCGGATTCCACAATCAATTTAAAGGATAGTTGACAGGTTCAGATCTTTTAATGAGGTAAAGTTTCATCACTTACATCTATAAGCATAACCATTTTGTCTATTATAGCCATGTATTTCATATAATTCTCCCTTCTACCTTGTCTTTCAAGACTTGAAAAATACTTTTCAGTCATCAATTAAATCTCATAAAAAGATCCATACAGCAGTTAAGAAGATATGCTCTTTAAAATATATAGGGAAACCAAGAGACAAAAAAATTCACACAACAATACTGTAAGGTTATGGCAAAAGTGAAGGCGAAATGGAACCTTTGCACCCCCTTTCTGCAGAAGGAGCATTATTTCAATGAGGATGCTCTCAACTGACAGGAGGGAAAAAAAGTTTGCAGGTTTATTTATTGCACTTCTCTTTAGTCCTCATCCATGTTTGAGGATAGTAACTCAAAGCATTTACGATCTAGTTCCATTAAGCAATCACTCTCCAGGATTACCACCTCAACTTCTATTTAAGTCATATGGTATCCAGGTACGTAACAGGAAAGGGCAAGGCCTTTGGGAAAACAAAAGGGGTGGCCCAGACTTTCCGACCCTATCTGAATCTCACAGCTAATGGTTCCTAGCATCCCTTACAGCCATGCTCCAGCTCTTTCTTCTCTCTTACTTTATAAGCAACCTTTTTCACTTTGGAAGAATGTGCTCTCTACTGCAATTTCCTCTCCACAACTCTTACAGCTGCTCTCTGGAGGTCCTCTCAATCATTTTCATCTCAAACCCCTTCCACCGCCATGCACTCCTTAAAAAATATTCTGGCTAATATTTAAGTCCTCCTTTTAAGCAATGCTTACAGCTCTGCCAGTTGTCTCCAACACTGTGCCGCACATCTTTAAATTTCCCCCCCTGCCATTTCCATGACACTTTTCTCCTCTAATTCTTCTACTGGTACTGCAGTAAACTTTCACCAGGTCTTACAGACATGTCTTTTTTGATAACATTCCAAAAGCATCTGTCCTTTATAGCCTTTTCTCTTCATCATATTTCTGAGCAACTTCACCATTTCCACACCGACCAGATTTGAGTATTCCCTGTGTTTTCATTCTCCATGTGCAAATTATTCAGTTGGGCACATTTGCTCCTTCTCTCATGCACTGCCTCTCTTACCTGGGGAGAGAATACTATAAATATCTACCAAAGATGCTTCATTATCCTACTTCAGACTCTTCTTTGTAATGGCGTTGACTAAAACCTTTGCAAAAGCCAGACCACTGGGTACTACAGTTTATATTGTTGACTAATATCTCTCAAGAGTTCTTGTTTATTTGCCCATTTCTACCTGCTTCTTTAGCCTGGTTTCTAAGGAAAGTGGGCTTATGTGATCATCATGCAGAATGGGTACATGCATGTCTGTGCATGTTTCTTTCCATTCTGTGCTTGGACATTGCCTGGCACAGTTGAGTGCTGGCCCATACTCAAACTTCTTGGTACCTTCGAAACCTGCAAAGCCTGAAGTTTTTGAAAACTAATGGCAGACAGATTTCACACATCAAATTCTCAGGTTTCTACCACAAAAGAATGAGTGTGCAGATACAGTTCACTATTTCTGAATGCCGCACATCAGAAATGCCACACAATCCATTATTTCATTATTTTCTTCTACTTTTTTGTAAAATTTGAATTTAAAACAATCCTTACAGTCAAACTGTGGCACACAGGAAGTACAGCCAAGGTGAGTTTTTTCAGAGTACACTAAAAACACATATAAAATAATCATGGCCTAAGTTATGGTATGGGTCTCAGGCTTAAAAAATGTCAATATTTATAACTTTTACTTATATACACGTATCTAAATGAATACACATGTAAAGGATTCAGCTAACAGATGTTCAAAAATGCCTGAGAAAGCAGGGGGGTTTAAATGAAAATAAACAAACAAATGCATTCTTGTTTAGAAAGTCATAGTCAGAACTACCCCTGAAGTGTAAATCATGTGCTTAGTAGGTCTGTTATTATTATAATGGCAAGTGCAAGCAAACAGCCAGGTAAAGACTAATCAGTTCTATATACAGTAAAGAATGTGCATTTATTTGCAACAACTGTGTGAGCAAATCCTGCATGAAGATTTTTGCTACATTAAAAATTTTTTCATAAGCCTTCAATGTTTACTTTCTGAAAATCATGCTTAGGAAGTGGTGATACGTCACTTTTTGAAAATAAAAAATTAAATTTCCACTGAAGCAAAGTTGCAATAATCTAGATTGTTTAAATGGAATAATTTAGAAAAAGTTGAGTACATACTACTTGGACTTGTCCATCTTCTCCTATTTGGTGGATCTGAACCTGCTGAGCGTTGGCTAGTGCATAGTGTAGTGCCTGCGGCTGGTTCTGCTGGATCTCATTAGAAGCTGAAACTGAATTCTGCGAACCCTCTGGAAAAGAGACAAAAATCCAGCTTTATTATGTGTGTGTATCTCATGCCAGTGGCCTTGCAAAAATGCATACTTAAAAACTGTGGAAAACAAATGCAGTCAGTAAGTAGGTGCAGATCATTTACACATTAATATTCTTACGCATGTTCATTGCTCACCTGTAGATTTGCTACAAATTCCAGAGGAGTTCCAAAGGCTGTTTTGTCTCTGAGAAAGCATATGTTTAAAAAGCATCTTTTGAATCTAGATTAAAGATTCTGCAACTGTAGAAGTCATATCACAGCAAAACCACATACATTTCCTAAGTAGTTCAACACTTTCTTTCATGCACCTGTGCAGCTGAGAACTACGACTGCCACCACCACAAGAATACGTTTGAAAACCCATCCTGTAAATTGAAGTTATCATATAAATAAAGGATACCTCTCAATTGTTTTTCAGATCTATCATCTATAATTCATACTGACACACATGAGCCTGGAATTATATTTTTTTTTTAACCTCAAAATGGCAGGTTGATTTCTTGACTTGGATGAATTGAAACACTACCTCACACTGCAAAGCAAGGCCTTCTGAAAACACCCCCAGAAAAAAGAAGGCACCTGGGTGTTATCTTTGGGTAACAGTGACAGCCACCAGGAAAAACATTGCGTGATTTCAAGAGGATAACAACTTGCATTAGAAGTAGACGTATCATAGATTCATTTCCAAGTTTTTCAGCCACAGGGAAAGGATTTTTATAAATGTAAGAGGCAAAAGGCAAATAAAAAGAACTTTTTTTTTTTTTTAGCATAAAAGCAATAAAAGCACTCAAATGCTCTTTTCTTTTTTTTTTTTGTTTTTGAAACATGACTTCTTTTTATCCATTTGGTGTCAGTGATACTGAGAGACTCATAAGGTCAATAATTCTGTACTGAAAGGGTAAAGTGGAATACCAGAGACTAATGCTATGTATGGATCTTCCTACAGATTAAGATACCACTAGCAGGTAAATGTATCACTAGATATCATATATGCTTTTAGGAATCAAGAACAAAACTGGGGCTATCGATCAGTGACACTTTTGCAGCACCGGTGACAAGTTCAAGTACGCACTGCAAGGAAAAACCTTAAAATGTCCTGATATCATACTAGTATCATACTAAGATTCACCATCAGTCCTAGTTCCCTTCCTTTTTTATATTTGAGACATCTCAGAGAACAGGACTGTCATAAAAAGCTTTTAGAATAATGCTTTTGAAGAAATACTTTTTACATACAGTATTCCTGTAAACAATTCTAACATTTTTATTTTGCTATGCCACTAAAATACATAGAAAAAAATCTCTGAAGCATTAAGTGTTTCACAATTTTTCTAAATTATTTCTTACTCTGACAATGACACTTCTGCTGCAAGGTAACGTAAAACACATTAATATCTAACATGTAGTAACATTGAATACTACACGGCTTTCAAGCTGCCCAAGTACCAGAAACTATAATGAAAATATTTAAGAAAACAGTGTCACTCTACTTCCACTGTAGATCATTTCCTTACTAGATTTTATGTATTGCTTAAATAAACACTAGATAGGCCTCATCCTGCTCAGAGATGACTGATGGCTGATACACTTTGATTTTTGAAATGATGGTTTGTTTTTTTGAACCAACACAGCAGGAAGCCATGTTTCATAAAATTTTAATACCTCTACTTAATACTCTAAGATTTGTACTGAAAAGAGAATGTTAGTTTTGCAAGAATGAGCTTTATCCACTCATACAAAGATTTTAATAGAAATGTGCTTTAATAAAACCACCCATTTGTTTTGGGGAGGGGGGTTTGGGGTTTTTTTTTTTCATCCTGTCTGCAAATGTTTGTGGAAGAAGATAATTTTGAGGTTTAACTCTAAGCACGGGAACTGGAAACTAACTCAAAACCACCAAGCTAGTATTTACTTATTTGTTGAAAAGTTTAGTTGCTTAACAATTCAACTAGACAGCTCTAATTATGTTAACAATCTGCAAATACATAACTACAACCAGAACACTTAATGCAGTAACTAAGCAAAACGTAACAAGTACATGTTTTTGCTGTCTATTGGACATACGTCTTTCATACCTTTCATTTGACTAGTGGGTAACTGCAGAATTTCTTAAATACAGTCCTGTTGCTTACTGTGCAATTCCAGTATTTCCTACACTGCTGTACAATGGAAGTTTGCTGTAAAGAATTCCAGATGGGATTAACAAATCACAATTGGCAGAAAAGTCCTGTACCTAGTATAAGAAACTGCACCGTCAACAAAATAAAAACATGATTTATTCAAATTCTCATACTATACCATGCTTTCCATTGCCAGTGGCTTTGTCATGGTCACTGAAAGTAACAGATATTCTAGAAAGATAATTTACATAAGCCTCTTTGTCTTCCACTTTTCTCTCATTTTCATTACTTCCATCTTAATAATATTTTATGCAATTAATTTTCTGTATTTTTTTATTTTACAAATAGCATTTTGTTAGGATGCTAAATGGCTAAGAAAGCCCACTCTTATTCATCTTGCTTCTTATAGGCTACCACTAGTCCATTCCATTGTGATTTTGTCTCTCCATCATGTTTCCCAGTCCCCTACTATGTAATTTAACAGCTGAGTTGAGTTAAAACTCAACTTCTAGTCAAACCACAGTGTCCAAATACATAATCCTTCATTTAGATGTGTGTGTATACACACATATGCATACATACATAACTTCATACGCTCAAACATATATAGTGTAAATGTAAATACACATACACAAATAGCAAAACTGGACTTGGGACACAAGTGAGGTAAGACATGTTTCACTTGCAGGTTTAATAACCTTCTAGCAGTACTTTTCCTGTAGCTTGCCATTACACAAACTGCAACAATGTACTTCTGAGAAAACACAAAGATGTATTTATAACGAGTATTTATTTTCTGATTAAGAAAGTTATGCAATAGAATAGCATCAAAGAAATAAGAGCTGCAGCAGATAAAAATATGTATTTACATATATATTATATGCACATATTGAAATATATTTTTAACTGTAAAGTCCAAAAGCCTTTATTCGAAAACCATCTTTTGCTTCACAGATGCCAGAAATTATTACGCTTTTCAGAGGTGGGAACAGCAGACACAGACTGAATGCAATCATACTGTACATCTCCCATGGTCACTTATAGATTTCAGTTTGGCTTCACTGCAAGAACCACAGTTGGGTTTTCATTCTTTTTCTGTTGGATTTTGGTGGGGTTTTTTCTTATTAGGAAGAAAGAAGAGAGAGGATTCAACAGTGTCGAAAAACAAAACATCCTTTATAAGTATTGTTTTTCCCCTCTAAATCTCTGACCAGACAAAAGTAATATTTATCCATTTTTAAACATTCCCCTTTAAAAACAAACACAAACATGAATAGCACACAGCTTGAATAGAGGATATGTCAACAGTCACAAATCACCATCATGTAAACTATCTAGCCTCACATTTACAACTTTGAAGTATTAGAGAATCCCTGGCACCGAGAAGCTATACAGCTGAACTCTTGCTTTGAAATTTTCCATTGCACTAGTTACGAAGGAGTACTTTGACGTGAACTGAACAGCTTATGTACTACTAATACTGAGCACGTTATCCGTGGCATACCCAAAGCACCTTCCACTAGGTGGAATAGCTTTGGAGCCACCCACAGAACGAAAGATGCTGCACTGACCAGGTGATTAAGTGATTAAGTAGTGATACGGGGTGGGGAGGGGTGGGGGGAAACAACTGCTGAAATATTCCTTCCTCCCAAGTTGAAATTGGACCTTTTACATTTTCCATTTACTGCATGTGCTTATGAGTCAAAGAAAATTTAGCCTAAGTGAGTCTGTCTTCTCAGACAAATGTTCAAGAGTTGGCAAAATCACCCTCACTGAAGCAGTTACTTCTGTCACATTTCTCAAGTTTATCTTCCTCAGACATTGCCGAGCAAGATTAGATTTGTCAGACAAATGTAATTTGTAACTGTTCCAAGAATGTGCGTGTTTAATTCTCAACTAAGATCAGTTTTAAAATTCCTCACTTCAAAGGCAAAACCTTTGGCATTTTCTAATTCTTTCCTATTCTACTTCATATTTATCAGTTGAGCATCTGGCTTCTCATTTTGGAGGGAAATGTAGGAGGTACAGATTCTGTAGCAGAAGGGATTCATGCTTAGTCTCCTTATGTGGTGTTATTCAAATTTGTTTTCCTAGTGCACAGGCCTCCCAGCCTCACACTTCTGCTTACAAACTAGGATGTATTTTTCTTGCTTCCTTGATGTGTAGTCCTAGCAAGGAAAGGTTAATGGCCAGATGTAGCAAAGCAGTCCTCAAAAACAAAAGCAGGAAAAACACCATTACTGAACAATTAATAGAAATGAAACTGTATACTGTAAACCATTATCTCAACCTGACTCATCCAGTTCTAAATACCTCCAGTTTTGCAGAACAGCTTTGAAGATTTGACTGCACATCTGTTTTTATATGTGACAACTCAGCATAGGCTGAGCACTTCAGCCTAAATCTACATATAAATCCCAAAGACATAGAACTAATTAAAAATTCCAACATGGAAAACTGTGATAACAGCTTTAACAATCTTAAGAGAAATTAAAAGAAAGGGAGAAGGCACTCTTCAATTAATCCGCCTCCCAAAAACCTCATTTCCTACTGCCTTCCCTCCACAGACTGCTAACATTTTTTAAAAGAATATCTAGCTAAATTATCATGGCAGCAATGTGTACAACTCTTGTCAAGAAAAAAAAACAAGAGAAAAACACACATTAAGGACCAAAGTGTTGGCTCCAAGAAGAGCAGAGGAAACCACTGCAATTAATACCCCAATTCCAACAAAAGGCAACAGCTTCAAACAGAAGAGCCAGATAAAATAAGGAAAATCAACTTCTGCCTAAATATAACAGTCTGCCAGAACAACTTTATGCAACCCATAAATCTTATGGCTACTGTAAAGCTGCATAGTCAATTAAATTTAGAACAATCTCAATTAATATCTTTGGGGTGAAGGACAGAGAAGTGATACTCATTCATATTTTCGTAACAGCTTCCTTAGACACGTTTTTGTCTGTAGACCAGTTCCTCTTGAGCTCTTAACACTTAAACACTATCACAGAATTACAACGCCTAAAACTTGAAAGGCTACGTAAGAACTATGGGCTCAGCCTCCTGCATTTCTAAGTCATTTGCGCAGCTAATTTTTCCATATGATAAACAGAGCAGAGAGGAAACCTGTTATAATTTTTAACTGCACGACTCAAATCAAAGCCATGTGCTACATAAACTTTTATACACAACAAGTAGAAAAAGCCTAAAAGTTTTGACATGTCAAACAAGTACATAAGACTGCAGCTCAAGAATAGCAATCCTCTTTAGATGTAAATAATTCAGAATTATTTATTATGTGGCCAATAACTCATAAAAATCACAAAATCACAGAACAGATGAGGTTGGAAGTGACCTCTGGAGATCATCTAATCCAATGCCCTTCCTGAAAGCATGAGCAACCAGAACCAGTTGCTTCAGACTGCATCCAGGTGGATTTTGACTGTCTCCAGGGAAAGTGTTTCTGCAGCTTCTCTGGGCAACCTGTTACTGTGCTCAACCACCCTCAAGATTCCTCAGAGCCACTGAAATCAGTCACATCACAGGGAGGTGAGTTTCAGGCTGCTATATATATATATATTTTTTTTTTTTTTTTTTTTAAATGAGGCAAATTAATTGCTGCTAAAGCACAGCTCTGGAAAAATCAAGTCACCTAATTCATAACGGAGGACGTCCAGCAGGGTAATGACCATGCTGATTTGAGACTATTTCAGGACTAACAAAAACATTATTTTTAATGATATGCAGAGATGTTCAACAATTTTCACTGCCAAACAGAAAATACTAAGTTATTCTAGACTTTTCGCAGACCAGCATTTAAGAAAATACTCTGTAACACATAAGAGAATGGTGCTCCTTTGCAACACTTGAAGAAAGTGCCAATAAATTTCTGCTGATTGAAACATGTATTATTATACTACAATTCAACAGAAAACTATCTTGCTATTACCAGCCCCTAGAGATAGCTGATGAAAAATAGTACTTCAAGCCAATCAAACACAACAGTTTTGGATTTGAGCCTTTTTTTTGTTGCACCTCTTGGTCACAATTTTAATATGAAATACTACAATCACAAGTTCAGAAGTGGAAAAACCTTACCAAACTCTGGAATAAGTTCATACAGGGAACATGGTGTTCATTCATTCACACTCAGGACATCGAAATCATAGTTAAACCTCTTAATGATCTTTTCAGAACAGCTCAGCTGCACGGCAGAAACCATGATACTATGCATCTATTCAAGGCATCCGTTGATGGCAATAGTGCATCTCAAAAAGAAGTGCTTTCTGAAGACTTCAGGAATATATTCTAGGGTAAGCCCTAAAACTTCCCTAGGAAATTATCATCATTTAGCGAAGAATCAGTGAGTTTAAGTACTTCCACAAATAGCTTAGGTTTATTATATTTAACCCAATAAAAGGGGTGAGCGTGTGTGTACGTTTTTCCCCCACGTGGCATAACCTGAAATGCTTGTTTACAAGATGTGAAGGTGCTTTCCTACTGAATGTGTGCAACGTCACTGTTGTATCTAAACTATCAGAGAACCTGACACACTTACCTTAAGGTGCTCAGTGACCTAACCTGACTAGTCACAGAACCACGCTCTACTAAATTTCCTGCTCAAACTAAATAATTATAGCTTCTCTGAATATAAGTTATATAGTCTTATGCCAAGTGAGTGGAGCCAAAGCCAGAACTTCTCAGAACAGCTCAGAGGACATAACAGAAACTACACTGCATATCCCTGCATCCTTCACAGGGTAAACATGACACAGTAGCCATTCACCATCTTTTAAAAGCCTTTTTTTTTTCCCATTATATCTTTTGCGAGAAGCAGCTACTATACTCCACCCAACAGATAAACAACTCAAATGCCTGTTATATGTGAACTGACATGGAGCAACATACTACTCAGTGAAACCAAACACATGTACTCTTCTGCAGACAGCAGCAACCACAGCTGGGTGGAGACCTGACATAAAGCACCTAGAAGCTGATCTTAATAGCTATAACTAACAACAGTGGGAAAGACAGTTTCTCAAGTAGCTGAATTTCAGACCATTCAAGGCTCACCTTAAGTTGCCCCGTGAAACAAATGCTACCATAAAAACTGTCTGGGTTCATATGTAACACTTTAAAAAGCCATATTTGACAGCTATGTTGTCATAACTGTGAAATACAGACCTCCTTTACTGCAGAGCTGTGAAATATTACTTCTCTTTCCTGCTAGCTGGCAGCAGGAATTCTGCTATATCCACTATACAGTGTGTATAATAAGGAACAGATGCCTGTGAATTATGATGCTGTAATTCCATTGAGGGGTTCCAGGGATGTCAAACCACAAAGGCAAAGTCTGAGTGGTTCATGAAGTTACCTGAACAGAGCAGTGGAATTACAGCCCTGTCATGCAAAAGTTACCCTTTTAAACATACATGAAACTACATAATTTCCTTGCATCTTTGCTTCTCTTTCTTTTCCCTATATACTCGCTCAGCCTTCCCTATATACTGCTCTCCTGTTTTTTATTATACCTCCTCCTCTTTCTTCAGGTGAAATGCCACTCCCACCTGATTTTCAAATGCATATTAGTTTTTCAAAGGATCACCTGATTCTGAAAAGTGGTCTATTTTTCTAAGAGCTTTTTCACAGTGGGTGCAAATGTAGTGGTGAATTCATCCAACATCTTTACAGCCTCCCAGAAAATTATGCCAGTGACGTTCTGAGTAAAAGTAATATTTTAAAGAGAATTAACAAAATACTTTGAATCCATGGGAACATTTGCACATACCATTACCAAAGGCAGCCGTTAATGTTATTGCCGGTACTCTACTTCTGGCTGCATAGTCTATACAGCCCTGCCAGTGACATGCCAAGATGCCTCAGCTGACCTTCATCATCTTCAGGACCAAAGACATCTTTATAAGGACATGCAGCCACCTCTTTGCTGTCTAGGGGACTTGGGAGATGAGATAGCCTGTACAGCGGGAGACCCAGGCAGCATAAAAACTCCTGGGGCAATCCTGGAAGTTGATGTACCAAAGGCAGCCAGCTCAGCGCCAGCTAAATGAGCTAGCCTGGCCACACAACCCAAAATACTGAGGTGGCCTTTGCAGAACCAGCTCTTGAATGTCTGTACTGCACCACTCCCACCTGCTCAGATAGCACGCTGCTGAAATCCCAAGAGTTAATTCAGGTGTCTTTGTAGCCATGGAACAATTTACTCACAAATCAGGTTAGTGGAATTGGGGGAAAAAAAATTAGTTTTCAGCTTAACCACAAAAAAACCAAAAAACAAAAAAACAAACCCAAAACCACCAAAACTTACTATCTTGTGGCCTTCTGAAGACAAAATTCACTGAGCCTGAGTCTGTGTTTTACATCTCTACACTGGTCTCCCCAAATCTCCAAACCAGGAGATTAAAGATTAATATTTTTTAATAATAAATCTCCACAACAGTCAAGGAACATGGTCTAATGAGCACAGGCCCATAATATCCACTTACTACTGCATTTTTTATTCTAAAATACTGATTGCTAAGAGACTGCAAATAAAAATCCCATCAACATATATGGCTTATGGTTATCATTATGTTGATTAGTTGTTTTAATTTGAGAATTTTGGATATGATTCCTAGTTCCAGCACATAAAATTTTCCATTGAAAGCAGATTTTGGCATTCTTTGCATGAGATACAGTGGTTAGTGTTAACATGCAACCAAAAATTTTATGCAGGCAAATAAACTTACTTCCTTTTCTTTGGGCTCACTTCCAAAACACTGGTTTTAATATATGATGTACAAATGTCCCATAACACTGCTTTATATTAAAAGAATGAGCCAGAAATGTCCTATGAGAACACTTCTTAGGTCAGTATTTTTCATTTGTTATTATTATTCATGCTTACATACCTACATGGAAATATAGAATCACCTACAACATATTTAATTTCTTCAGAGAAAAATACTTCAGGAACAAAATTTAGCACGTCCTACTAAATGGTGTGAACACACTGAGAAAGATTTATTCACTTGACTCCTCTTATGAACAACAGTTGCATAAACATTTTGACCTTCCACTGAAAAAAATGACTATGGTAAAAAAACCAAACGAACAAACCATATGATAGCACAAAGCTGCATGCACTAAATTTTTTCAGTTAACAGATGCGCATGGACGTTCTCAAGTATCTCAGTGAAGTCAGGCATTCAGATAACGTACAAATCAACCAAGCCAATCTCTCTCACGCACTGGAATATACTACACTTTCATTTCTGGCAAATCTGTATTCTACTACTGTTTCAGAGACAGACCCCCTTCTCCCTCTTTTCTTTGTGAACACACACACACACACACATCTCGCTTCCTTTCAAGGATCATTAATGCACTGCAACCAGGAGCATGACTGCAATCTGTAGATGTAACAGGATTGGAAGCTCATCCTACCAGGGATCTACTTTGATACAAGCCCCATGAGGCTGCGAAGGACTCCGAATGTACCAGGAGGTGGTTTGCTTGCGCTGAAGACCCATGATGATTTAACTACAGATGGTTAGCTTCACTTAGTACATGGATACATTCCTTGAGGAGCACTGTAGACATACATATACTGTTAACAGAGAGGCCTCTTTGCCAATGATAAATAGTACTTCAAAAAAAATATGCAATAATATGAAATCCACTCCAAAAATTCAATTGTGAGAAATGTGGGTTTCTCCATTTCTCTTTGTTACATAAAAATATTCACATTTGTGGGTCCTACATGCACCTGTTGTATTTACAACCTAAGATCAATATAATTTTCAGGTATATTGAAAAACAAATGGCATTATTACTGTAAGTTTCCATTTCTGTTGGGGTTTGTTTGGGTTTTGAGGGGGGTTATAGAATCATAGAATCATTTAGGTTGGAAAAGACCTTTAAGATCATAGAATCCAACCATCAACCATGCCCCCTAAACCATGTCCTGAAGTGCCTTGTCTACGTGCTTTTTTAATACCTCCAGGGATGGTGACTCCACCACTTCCCTGGGCAGCCTGTTCCAATGCGTGACAACCCTTTCAGTAAAGAAATTTTTCCTAATATCCAACCTAAATCTCCCTTGCTGCAACTTGAGCCCATTTCCTCTCGTCCTACCTCCAGCCACTTGACAGAAGAGACCAGCACCCACCTCACTACAACCTCCTTTCAGGTAGTTGTAGAGAGCGATAAGGTCTCCCCTCAGCCTCCTTTTCTCCAGGCTAAACAACCCCAGTTCCCTCAGCTGCTCCTCACGAGTTCCCTAGACCCTTCTCCTTGTTCTCCAGGCCCTTCACCAGCTTCGTTGCCCTTCTCTGGACATGCTCCAATGTCTTTCCTGTAGCGAGGGGCTCAAAACTGAACACGGTATTTGAGGTGCGGCCTCACCAGTGCCGAGTACAGGGGGACAATCACCTCCCTGCTCCTGCTGGCCACACTATTTCTGATACAGGCCAGGATGCCGTTGGCCTTCTTGGCCACCTGGGCACACTGCTGGCTTATATTCAGCCGGCTGTCGACCAGCACCCCCAGGTCTTTCTCTGCTGGGCAGCTTTCCAGCCACTCTTCCCCAAGCCTGTAGTGCTGCATGGGGTCGTTGTGACCGAAGTGCAGGACCCGGCACTTGGCCTTGTTGAACCTCATACAATTAGCATTGGCCCATGGATCCAGCCTGTCCAGATCCCTCTGTAGAATCTTCCTACCCTCCAGCAGATCAACTCTCCCTTCCAACTTGGTGTCATCCGTAAACTTACTGAGGGTGCACTCGATCCCCTGATCCAGATCATTAATAAAGATATTAAACAGAACTGCCCCAATACTGAGCCCTGGGGAACACCAGTTGTGACCTGCCACCAACTGGATTTCACCCCATTCACCACAACCCTCTGAGCTCGTCCATCCAGCCAGTTTTTCACCCAGCAAAGAGCACGCTTGTCTAAGCCATGAGCCGCCAATGGGTTGTTTGGTTTTTTACCTGAACCACTGTAAGACGATGATGAAGGTGTTCGCCTTGAAAAGCTTTTCACGGCAAGACTCTGCCCTCGCTGTTTCCGCCTCCAAGCTGTTCGGCATTTGGAGTCTATGCTTTGCTTGATTCGATACCAGTCAGATTCTGTGATTCCAAATTTGTAAAATAGGTGACCTGTAATTAGAGAGAAACACAAAGGGGTGAAAATCAGCATAAACCCGTATGTTCAGGAAAATGCACAGATGACACACACTGTCACCCACACAAGGTGAACAAAGCAACTCTGAAAATTTTAGAACTACCCTCATGCTTGACACTGCCTAAAGGAATACAATGACACTACAAAAAACACCGAAGTTATACACAGTGATGGGATTTCAACAACTATTCACAGAATTAAGTCATCATACATATGCACAGTTATGTATTTAAAAATGTCAGCGGTCTACGAAATTTTCTAATCTACACTTCTATCCATGGAAGCTGCACTATTACATTCAAGCTGTGCAACACTAACCAACAGAAGGATCCAGCACTCCAAAGCCAAAACTGGATAAAGCTTTATTTCTCACTGATAGGGCCCCACAATATGCATAAGTCTGATAAGTAGGAAGCCATATAAAGCTCCCTATTAAAAAAACCTCTTTTAAAGCTCAGTTCAAAATTCATCAGAATCCAATAAAAATGCAATACAAAGTTAGAATCTTCTGAAAATGTTACTACTAGTATTAAGTCATTTGAAGAACCATATTATGCACTTTCCAGCATCTGGTGCTAAGTTGCCAAACTGTTATATAAACACAACATTGACTCGTGAGTTGAACTGACTATTTTCAAACAAAGCTCATACAGTTTGAGTCCCGCTGCCAACTCAAAACAGGTTCATTATCATGTGCAACCTCTGCACCCAAAGGGGAAGCCTAGTTATACAAGAAACAGAGGGAGCAAAAAGACTATTTCAGGTACGACAAGAAATGCTTGTTTCAACATCTGGACAAATGGCTTTAAAACTGGAAGGAAACATGCTGTGCATTGTCAGCTGTTTCAAGGTTCTCCTGATAGTGCTACATACTTTTATCATTTCATTGTATGTTTCAGAGTGGTTTATATTTTGCTTAAAGCATCAACAGTTGAGTGCATTTGACTGTATGTTAACAGAAATTTATAATACTCATGGCTGCAGAAAAAACACTTGAAAAAGTAAGCCCAAAGGTTCAAAACCTGTGAACTGAAAGATCTGAACATTTAACATTCGCTAAAACTTCAGTACTTCTAAACTTTCCAGATTTAGATGTGCAATGCTGCAGTTAAAAAACAATCCAAAGCTGTAATACATGCTTTTACTTAACATGACTATGCTTGAAGGATCTCCAAGATTCTTATTTTCCTTTTCGTATCAGTTGCTCTCCATACTCCGCAAAGTAAAATCATCCTTTCAACCTACTGGTTTTTCAATCTCACTCTCAAATAGGATCCTGACCCTGCGAATCACAGAATGGTTTGGGTCAGAAGGGACCTTAAAGATCCCCTAATTCCAACCCCCCTGCCATGGGCAGGGACACCTTCCACTAGACCAGGTTGCTCAAAGCCCCGTCCAACCTGGCCTTGGACACTTCCAGGGATGGAGCATCCACACTTCTCTGGGCAACCTGTTCCAGTGCCTCACCACCCTCACAGTAAAGAATTTTTTCCTAGTATCTAATCTAAATCTATCCTCTTTCAGTTTAAAACCATTACCCCTCATCCTATCAGTACACTCCCCGATAAAGAGTCCGTCCCCGTCTTTCCTGTAGGCTCCCTTTAGGTACTGGAAGGATGCTCTAAGGTCTCCCTTCTCTTCTCCAGGCTGAACAACCCCAACTCTCTCAGCCTGTCCTCATAGGAGAGGTACTCCAGCCCTCTGATCATCTTCGTGGCCCTCCTCTGGACCCGCTCCATCAGGTCCATGTCCTTCTTAATTAGGGGGCCCCAGAGCTGAGCGCAGTACTCAAGTACTCAAGAAGTACTTGCTTAAGCTGTTGCATAATCCTACGAACAGGATATGGTCTGTTCCCGTAAAACAAATTATTTGAAGCCTACAGGTGTGAAATTCCAGGTTTGCACAAACCAAGAGCTTTGTACTTTCTTTGTATTATGAATGAGCCCAGCATCCTCAGAAAGTGAAATTTGCAGGTAACTGATCTAACATAGTCAAGTACCGTATCTCTTAAGTCCTCAATATTTTTTGAACACATTTATTTTCCAATGCTCTAAATTTTCTTATAGATCTGTTCAAAAATCAATTTGAAATAAAGTAGAGAACAAACAGGAGGAAGACACTGGCACAAAAAAGCTAATTCAAAAGCATTTTCAAGGCCTCAAGATTTCTTACTGGCAAGTGACAGCAAGCACGTTAGAGATTGCTTTACAACCCCTACATTATGTCTCCAAAAAGAGGGTGGGAGTAGGAAAGGAAGAAAATCGACTGAAATTATTATCATCTGCTGCTGTGCAGCAGTTTCCTTTCCATAGGTGTCAGCAAAAGGAAAGCACATTCTGTATTGTAAATACTGAGACCACATTTCTCAGTTTAATCTATTACTAATATGCACTACACAGAGAAATGGCTTTATAAATGTTTGCAGTAAAGTCCAATAAAAACAGTCGTGCTTTAACTCTTTATACGACCTCAGCTGTCAGAACATACAAAAATACTTGTGTAGTCCTACATAAAACACAGTCATATGCTCTGTGGTTACTTTGGAAAAATCTCCATATTTCATTCATAAATAGATTTTAAAGACTTTCACATTGTACGCTGCTCTGTTCAGAGAAGTGACTGAATCAATTGTAGGTCAGAGAAGACTCTCACAGAAAAGCAGTCTAGCTAGGGATTTTAACTATTACAGTGTAATCCATAGGATATTCCAGGATGACACTTAATTCAAAGAGAAATCAAAAGCAGTATAAATTATTTGGGACAAGGTAGTCTCAGGTGCAGTGAACTGTTCATACTAGGGGACTCAAGCATGTAGGACGAGAGCTTGAGAAAGATGCTTAGTGCCAGAGCTGCAACATAAAATGTCCCAGAAATTGTTCTATTGAGGAAAGACAGGGAAAGACCTTCTACTTACTGGTCACAAAAGCTATCATTTAATCAATGTGATAAGGAATGGCCATGAAATACTGGATAGAGAGACCACTACCTTCATGGAGAGAACATGACTACAGAGAAAAGCATGGAAAATAGGTAACAAGCTAAACAGGGTAGAGTCAGAAAAGAAGGTTTTAGCTAGAGAGACCTAAGACATGAGGCACAGATTTTCAAAGCCAGGCGTGCTTATTTCTTTTCCCTTATTCATGAAATTCCTACTTAGCTGTTACAGTGATCGAAGGTGTAAAACTGCTATAGACGAAACACCTACTGTTTGCACAGATTTTTACCATAACTGCATACTCAGTCACAGTAACTGCATGTGCAAATTAGGCATGAAAAATTAGCCCTTAAATACATAGATAGTTGATATGAAGGTTAAATGAATTTCAGATGTATAAATCTATCCAGTTGGTATTACGATCTAAAATGTTATTCTACGGATAGGTCTTTAGCAACCACATTTCATAACAGTCCACTGATGACTGAAGAAAAATCTAATGCTAACGACAGTGGAGTATTTTTTAAGCAGATAAAAAGTTCACCATAACATTAGAAATATGATTTACCTGTAGCAGAGAGATACATCCCGAAAACATGTGCAAACAATATTAGAAAACTGAAGCGTGCTTTCTGTTCTCTATCCATAAATGATCACATGCAAGAGAGCTTTCAGCTGTCTCATTCTGAGTATGTCAAATACCAAAAAAAGTTAGAAAGGCAGTACTAAAGCAAGATACTGCAAATGAGACATTTTACTTGGGTAAATCCATATTAGAAAAGACAGAAATACTTCAGCGAGAAGGGATTTGACTTTTTTGGAACATTTGCTAGTCAAAAGCAGCAAGAAGCACTGTAATTTGTAAGCAGCACAGTATCTATGAGGCACATAACTCTGCTACAAACACATAAAAAATACATTCAGCAATATAATTCAGCGCTTTGGCAAAAAGACAACAGTATTTTGGAAGACAGATGCACTTATACAAGAAGAGTGAAGTAAAAGATTTAGATCATCTAAGGATGGCTGACTGTGTTTTTAGCGATCCTTTTATTTAGGACAATGGATAGTTGCCGGTAACATTCAAAACAAAGGATGTGCTTGTTTTTAAACACTAAGGGTCCAAAGTTTGCTTTCTTTGGGAACCTCATTTCCTAAACAAAGCTTTCTATGAAAACACACCAGAGACTTAAAATAGTTCAGTTATTTAATAAATTGCAAGAGCTTGAGTGATTTCTATAGACCAGATACATACTAGCAGCAGCTTGGGAGACAAAAAGGTCTGCACAAAGAATTCAGAGACACACGCTATTCTGAAGTCCGCAAAAAGGAAATCGCTTTGGTTTGCAAGAATCAATGTTCAAATCTTATCAAACAGAAGCTTAGGAGGAAGGCATGTGTGCCTCAGTGAAATTATCAAGAAGTCAGCTTTAAAAGCCAACAGGTGCATCATACTAAGTTTTGCCTTCCACATCCCAGATGAAACACACAGCACATTTTTGTCAAAGTTCTTATAAAACTAAAACGATGACTGACACAAGTTCTAGAATGCTTCTTGTGCACTGCAAAATAAATCTTTCTGTGGTTCAAAGCAAAAAAAGTTTGGAAATGCAGTGAAGATGATCTGGTACAAACACAAAGATCGTCAGCAATGATGTCTGAAATGACTATACAGTCCCAAACTTTGGGGGCATCTAATGTACAAAATAGGGGGAGAAAGTGTTGGGTTTTTTTAAAAACTGGGCTAATTAGAAAAAAAGAAAACCCCATGAAAACAATGTTCCTGAGAAAGTAATCCTCTCTTTCTTAAAGGTCAGAAGTCAGTCAGCAGACAAAACAATCCACATAAAACATTAAATTGTAAAGAAATTTAATTAAGAACAAATTGAGGAGGAAGAGAAGACATTTCTAATATCAAAACCAGACATGAAATATTCCATCTTGATACCACATTCAAAATCAGCCTCCTAAAAAACAAACTTCATGTCAATAGCTTGCATTTGGATATTGCTAGGTTGTGCTGCTTCCACTCTCCATGAATATCAGATTTCTTTAGAAAATGAAAAGGTAAAGCATTATTTTCATGGACCTGGCAGAGTTCCCTTTGCTGCCCTTTATACTGAGATGGCACAGACTTTCCCTCTGTTATTGTTACATTTTGAAAGATTAGGGAAAGTATTACCACCAGAGAATCTAACAGCCACATGTATAAAATAAAGACATATTTACATTAAATGCGTAATCCAAACAGATTTGGTTAACTGTTCCTTCCATTTTCAAATTCAACATAATTTTTAAAGTCTAGAGAAAAAGCAACAGGATGTCATTCAAAATTCAGATGACTAAACTGATGAACAGAATCTTTTTTTAATTGACAAGAATATGATGGATATTATGAAAAACAAGGGCTTCAGATTCTGACTGCTCAGAATCATGAAGAGGGGCGATTATTTGGGGGTTTGGCTAACAAAATGCATTTTTTCACATAAGGGTCATGCATTTGGAGTTCTTTTTATTAAACGAATAGCATATGACAACAAAATCTGCTGTACTAAATATTGGAACAGCAGAGGAAAAAATTAAGCACCTCTGAAGTTACTTCTCGCGCCTTCAGGCTTCAATTCTTCAAACGTAATTATGGTCGTGCATTGACCATATGGAAACAATTTTAAAGAGAGCAATTGTTTACTCATTTTTCAGCTGGGGGGGGGGGGGGGGGGGGGTCGGACCTGCACAGCTGGGAGGCAGTTTCCCCCTCCAAAACTCAGAAGTGTTTAGGGTTGGGCAAAGGGATGCAGGAGGGGAGAGCAACATCATCCTCATTCAAGGAAAACTCGCCCTGTTACAGTCAGTGGGATGGCAGAACCCTGGCAGCTTCTCCAACATCACATGCTTGTGAACATCAATCACGTCACCAGATAATCACTTTCCATAACATTGTTCTCGTCCACAGGCTAAACAACATCCAAAAAGAGATGGGGGGAGCTGTTAAAAACTTGGAGAGACGGAGAAGGGAAGGAAAATTCAGCTACCAAGCAATTACTCTGTTTTCCATTTTATTTCTACAGTTTCTTTGTTTAACTATTACATTCATACCTTTCAAACAGCCATAAATTTATAGACTACTAGAGACTACAGTGCGCACATGTTACAGTACAAGCTATATTCAGGGGGTACTTACAGCCTCAAATACAACTGAAATCCTATTCTACTGCACGTACCTTAATAAGGATTTACTAAACCTGTGTCAGTAACCAGAATATTTTCAACAGTGAAATATAAAAATCAAACATTATAAAATGTTCACAAAAGCTGAACTTTTTCAGGAAATTTTCAGGTGTCAGCTTTTAAAGAAAAAAATGCCCTTCTTTCCTAGGTACAGACGATATGATTAAAGAGGATTTCTGCAAATAAGATTCCATAGAAAACAGATTATTTTATTATACTCTTCAACTAAGTTCTAATAATACATAAACCTCAAAATGCCACATTAATCAAATCCCTTTCTACTTGGCCAGTAGGAACTCAACTCTATTCTAGAGATCATGAGGAGTCTTAGGTAACTTTATAACAAAACATGTAATTGCTAATTTTACAACAACTGCTTTACAACAAATACCTAGAAATTGTTTACCTATAGTAAGAAAATTAAATGTCACGACAAGAGAGTAAAGAAATTCATAAATAGCACTAAGAATACAATTGAAAAAGCCAGGCATGTTCGAGGAAACAGTCCAGATGTGAAAAACGTCAGTGAAGTCAGTGGTCTTAAGTGCGAGCATGCGATTAGACAATTTAGGGAATAAGGACTAACTTTAGGGACACCAAAAAATGTTTTTTCCAGGAGTGTATTGTTTATATTGCATAATTCTCCTGGCTTCCAGATGTCATCATGATGCGGGTGTTATATAAATACACACGTCACCACATTAAGGAACCAAACTCTAGACATTGTATTTTCATACCTTTTACAAGATAACTGGAATAGAAGTGAGACTGTGGATGTCAATTTCTGCAGACTGAACTGACATCAGCCTATCAGCATCCCATTCCCACTCCCCAAAATCCCAGCAATACAGGTCTTACAATTACCAAGACACCATCTGTCCCAAACCATGGCTACTACAAATTCCCCAAGTTCAAGAACAGGATGGGTTGAGGTAACATACTATCACTCATTGGTTCCCTTTTAGAATGAAAATCTCCTTTCTAATACATAGGAAAGCAGCATGTTTTAGCTATTTCAAGAAAATCAATGATTTAAAATAATGTTTTCTCATATCAGCTCCTAAAACAAAACAAATTCAAATAAAGTATCTGTCTGGTAGAAATATTTTCTGGGATTAAAAGGGTGCATTTTGACATACCAGCATCAATGAAAGCCAGAAGAAGTATTAAACTATTTATAAAATGCTCATTACACTGTTTAGACAATCTGCTGATTACAATTCTATGCAAATAGAACACCAAACCACTTGGAAGAACAGGCAAGAAAGTTTCCCTCAGTAATGTCAAATTACTCTATCACATTGAGGAAACATTTCAGAAGTTAAGTTGTTTTAAGTATCTACCAAACAGCACAAAAAGTGTTTGCGCATACGGGCTTGTGTCACAAATAACAGATTAAAGTGAAAGATTCACTGCTTCAATCATTACAACTTTCTCTGTCAATCTGAAGCTGCAGATCCGATGATTTGGTGGATGCAGACAGATGACTGGAACCACATTTATTTTTCACATTTGTCTCAAGCATACCAGATCAAAGGCCTACTGCAAGAGACCATTCACCTTTTAGAAATGATTGCTAGAAGTCTTTCTGCTTCAGGTAAAATACGTAGTCTCCAACATCCAGATAGTTTTTTGTTTGTTTTTTTAAGTTATGAGAAAGCAGTACAACCCAAAAGGCATGAGGTTTCTCTTTCTCTGTTCTTGCTCTTGTAAAACAGAGCATTTTGAAACCAAATGTTACACGAGAAAAGTAAGCACCTTCTTGGTGCTTACATGCAGATCTGGCTCAGATTTGATTCTGGCAGTGTACTGTTCCTCAAAAGAAATAATAACTAGCTTCCAATTACCAGAATATTTAACATCTAATTGTACTGTATTAAAAGTTAATTTGTCCAAATATTTCATTATTATTAATATTTATATAGACTATTTGCCTGAATAATTTTTAGCAAATCCCAGAACCAGAGGAAACATGAAATTAAAAATTATTTTAAATGCCCTTGTTCTACAAATTAAAAGGACCCATGTGGGTCTACAGAACCCTACCAGAAGTTTCAAAAACAAAAATAAAATTATATTAGCATCTAGAAACTCCAAATTCCACCAATGTACCCTCTTCTAAAACAGAAGAGCTCCTACATTCAGACACACCTTACCACCCTTCTGGAAAACAAGCCAGTCTATGTTTATGTATTTTACCTATTTTATTTTGACTCATCGAGAGACAGCCATAAGCATGCAAATAATGCCATCCAGTGGAGCATCAAATTTACCATTCTGGCAAGAAACAACAGCATTTTTATCCGTGCATGTGTATGTTTGCTCAAATCTCCGACTCCCTTGCAGCACATGCCAAGTGCCACAAAAGGTTAGCAGAACTGCAGAACCAGAGATATGCTGTGAAATGGAAGCGAGCAAATTAATCACTACAGAAATAGAGTATTTTTGATGTTCCTGGTGGCACACTTTGATTGAAGTGAGTTCCACACAGCGTGTTACAGTAGTGGCCATAAGGCATTCCTGTAGGGATCTTTTGATCACATTTCTCCTATGGTGACAGAATATCAACAGCTGCATAAATGTAACTGTTTAATAACCAGAGTATAATTATCAAAAATTATCAAAAACTTAAAGTGTCTGACTCATTAAATTGATTCAATCAACCCCACAAGAAAATAATTCTAGACCAAACCAGAGGTTTTATAATCTGAAAATAGAAAAGTCTTCATGTCATCTACTACAGACTTCCTACAGCTCACAAGTTACATGAGAGGTACTCCACTACAATGATACTGGACAAATAGATTTGCTTCTATTTTTCCCTCCATTTTTAAAAGAAAACACATTGCTTGCTCTAAAAAACATCTTGCAAGAATCTAAGAAACACAGCAAATAAAACAAGATACCTTGAAAAAAGAAGATCTTTTTCATTTCCTCCCAAAATATATATATATATATTCATGCAACATTTCAGTCTCAGTATGAAAGCAAAACTGCATACTTTGTACAGCTATAACTGTACAGCTAAAAAAGTTGCAGTGACAGCATTCCATACAGACTGCACAAGCATTTTCATCTGAAATGGCTTTTCATGAAGATTAGGACCTAAAGACTCCAATACTTGTTTGACTTACCCGGCCACTAACAACCTCCTTCCAAATAAAATACCTAATGCGCTCATCATAACTATTACCTTCTTTTTGCATAAGAGAAAAACATTTACAGGATATCATGCTTTTAAGTATTCAGTTAAATCTACCTTTTAGTTTTGCACATTCAAAATGTCAGAGCATTCATTTATGATCATAGCAAGCAAAGATCTTGCTATTTCTTTTACTCACTGGCAGAAACAATCCCACAAGGTTTATCAGACATCATTCTGGTTTGGAATGGAATATACCTAAGTATATGATGTGTTTATTGCCAAAGGATCAACTCACTGTTTGAAATCAAAGTCTGATGCTCAAAACAAATGGAATCACCTAAATTGAAGCAGTAATGCTTGATCGAAAAAAATGTTTCTGATTTTAAGAAGCCGCTGCCAATAACCACACTTCAGGTCATTTTTGATAGCCGCGATTTTACAGAGAAGTTGATTAAACAGCTGTTCGTCTTTTACACAGCAGCACGACACGATCTGACAGAACCGGCAGCAGAACCGATGGAAAAAGGAGGGTTGTTGCTTTAACCACCCCCTTCCCGAGACATCCCGTTACATAAGCCCTCACCGCAGTGCCTCGGGAGCCCATCTGGATGGCAAACGCCACCACACGTGCCGCCAAGAAAAACTCACTTATGAATCAACAACGAAAATTTCTCCCCTTCCGAAGGAGCTTGTGGGTTTGGAAACGACTGGCACGACAGAAGCCCGAACGCTGCGGGAATTTATTTACATTTTACTTGCAGTCAGCTTGAGGCATCTCCTCACTTCACTTTTTAACCCTTGTGAAATGGAGAAAAGAAAGTTCAAAGCCAGGAAAGGAAAAGCTATGCAACTTTCTGGAATTCCGTTTATGACATTCTGTGAAATCACAGCTCTCCTTGCCTACAGCAATGCGTTTTCCAGATGAATGTACATTATTTTTGCACTGATCAATCTGTGTTTGGTGGCTGAGCTGCTTTTCCTCTCAAAATGTCAGGGATCAAATACTTTCTTAGATTCTTCATGTGTTCTAAAACCACACCATAAAAGTTCAATTTTGTCACTTATAGGCCTTCGATAGTAAAGAAAATATTTCTTGTCTGGAGTCCATTGAAAGTTCATTAGGATATTTTATTTATGCAGGGACTGAGCCTGAGTGATACTGGGTAACCACCAGCCTCCTCTACAGATGGTGAGAGTAAAGCACGCTCTGCATCCTTCTGAATTGGGTCCTAAAGGGATACCACCGCTGCACACTGGAGTAACTACCCTGCAAACAGTCACAACACTGGAGAAGTTCCACGTATGGAGGAATCAGCCCAAAGAAAACAGTGACTAGTACAACCACGATACAAAGAGTCCTCTATTTTACTTGTAACTTCATAGCTCAGGTGGACCTTCGGTATTGATAAAGATGATCCTTGGACATCACGCTCAACACTGATTACAAATGGTCCAATACTTCTTGCTGACATCAGGCTTTGGGGCTTGTTAATTCATTAATACGTAATGACTTCTAAAATCCACGCAAGACTCCCTTGATATTCATTAGAAAACAAAAAAACAGCACTCATTCAGCTAAGTTATCGTATTTGTAGCAGTAACTTTCTTATAATGAGCACATCTTTCTTATAAAATTAAACAACTTGCCCCTTTTTTCATTATACACTCCTGAAGCAACATTTAAAGTCACTGAGAAAACTGCTTTTATGCTCACAGACTTATCTGTATTTTTTTAGCTGCCTCTCAAGAAGTGAGGACCAGTGCATTTCAGCACATACTTTAAGGAAGTCTGGCCAAAGCGGAAAAGTATTGACAGGATGGAACAACTCTGCATCAGCTGGAAAGGGATGGTCCAAGTGACCTAATGCATTAGTTTTCTTCTTTCTGTAGAGCCTACAAACTCCAAATGCTTGACAGCACATCATGCACAATCAAGTTACATGCAATCACAGTTGCCACTGACAGGCTAAGCAGCTGCTTACGTTCAAGAATGGAAAATTAAATTCATCACTTGTATAATGCAAGAACAAGAGAAGTGTGAGAGGGAGAGAGAAAACACACTGCCAACAATTCATTTCCCAAAATTGCTGTCTTTATTTCACTTTAATAAACAGTAACTGGCCAGCAAGTAATTGAAATAAACATAAGTGCCCAGGAAAGAAGAAAACAACAACCAGCATTAAATTAGAGTGCTTACATAAAGTCAGTAAGCAAGTGCCAGCATTGATGCCATTTATGAGAACTGTGGTGCTGAGATAAACTCAATGGGTTCTCATATTATCTTCTTGCCTAGCCTCAAAAGAGGTTATCACTTCCCTCCATGTGGCAGCATTTAATTGATTCACAAAGAAGCAGCTATTTGGAACTGAAGCCAGACTTTTGCAGCTCTGAGGAAGACAACATGTTTGAAAAAAGCAGCACTGCTGCATCACAAGGCCTTTCCCGAAGGTGCTGTACAAAAAAAATTAATGCTTTTTGGATATGAGAAAAGCACAACAGAAATGCTTTCTTTCACTTCTTTCCATTTAAAGATGTGCTGAACTCTCAGACTTCGCTCTCACTTTCTTCTTGAGTACGAGACAGTTCAACCCCTCTGCAAACTCTCCCTCCTATCTTCCCAAGTTCTGTCCCTGACGACAGTCACCACTCTCATGGACTTCAGAATGAACCACAACGCAGCTCTTCTAAAATTGTCAGATGGAGGTGGTCCACTTGGTAAGATTCAGAGTGGAGGTTTTGAACAGCACACAGCTGAGGAGAACCTGCTTCAACTCCCCTATCTGCCACAGGCATGATGCTGCAGAATTGGATGAATTCTTGTCTGCTTATACTCAACCCTTCAAACTGTAAAATCAAGTTTGTCCCACCTCTAAGCCATGATCTGGCAGTTGAGGAGAAATGCACTAGAGCATCTGATAACACTGCAGTCCTCAAAGGAACAGGCTGAAGTAAATTTTTATTTCCAAAGAGCTACAGTCCATGGTATTTATTACTAGGAGAAGAAAATGTTGGCAACAAGTACTTCCAGGGACCACAAGATTAGCTCATCCATGCAGATACAAACCACATAACTTCTTTTCAGACTACTATAGCTTGGAAGAGTAGTTAATGTCCTATATAATGAAGAAACAGAAGCATGGGTTAAACAGAAAACATCAGGGATCCTGCCACTAACCCATTCCTCTTCCCCCAAAACTTTCAGAGTATCCAGAGCATGACTGATTCTTAAGTTAGCTGGTCTGTCAAGGGGGACAGATTGAAATGACAATTAGCAATGTAATCACAACAATCCAAGTTACAGAAATTCATCAGTTTCTCATGCTGATGAAATATTAAAGAGATTGGACAACATGCCAATTTGAAAAATTTCCAAGTTCTCCAACAGTCTCCAGATGGAATCCAAGGTCTAAATGCATGTGTACAATTGCTGATAACCAAGACTTGGAGCCATCCATCTCTGTTGCATCTAGGTGTAACACTGTTTTAAACCACTGTATATACACTATACACTCTGACAGTCAGTGACTAGTACGATATCCGGAAATGAGATACGTGAAGCCCAGAATTATAAACAGGAAATGAACGTAAGACAGAGAAAGAGTGCAGAAAAAGTATACAAAGATTGTGAAGGAAAAAAGGATATAAAAGGAAAAATGGGTATAGTTTATAAAAATACAGTAATAAAAAAGGCTTTTTTAAAGTGGAAAAATGAAAAAACAGCAAATACTAAATACATTCTGTATTTATAGTGCAATCTTCAGTAACTGTAATGTTTATTTATATAAAACATTCTATATAATAGCAACAGTCTGCAGTTTCTCATAAAACAGATCCACTCGTGAGAAACATGAGAGCTAACAGTTTGTCTATGAGAAGGAACTTACTACCCTTCCTCCAGTATTTAAAAGCATGGTAATGCTCAAGAAAGATGGAACAGAAGTGTGGTATATTTGTTGTTTATCCTGCATTGCTATCAAGATCAAAACCTTCATTAAAAGCAAATGAGAACCTGAAACAGTAGTAACTTACTGTGATGCGCAGATTTTACATGACACAAGTCGCAAGTTGCTTAAACTGGCCCAACCTGCATTATGTTTGGGTTATGTGCATGAATATATATACTCATATATACATACACTGATCTTACTGACATACATTACACAATCAAGCAGGAGTCAAATGTGTTTCCTATTAAACAAACGCGGGTGGTCTGCTTCTCAAGTAGTATTGTGTCAATGAATTTTGTAGAGCAGTATAGTGCTCAATTCTATCTGAGCAGCCCTCTGAAGAGGACATAGCTATGTTTCATTCTTCTATCAAAGTGTATTAACATCTCTTTCAACTAGTACAGTAGAAAAGCGGTCCCATCTTTACTGGAAGCAATATTATGACATAACAGAAATACCAAGGCTTGATTACCAATTTCTTTCTATTCCACATTTTTAATTGCATCTTAAAAAGTTATGTGCCATTTGAAACAGAATATACATCATTTACCATATAGTTAAAAATCAGACTTTATCATAAGATATTTTCAGATAACACTTTTTTCCTATGTTATTTAAATGACAGGGATGTATTCTGGTTGAAATAAATGTTAACTCATGACAGGAAATCAGCAAAAATTCACTCTACCAAGTAGTCTTGGAAGCAGATGGGAAAATTCAACAGAATAGTACTAAATGGCTATAACAGTACTCATACATCTTTCACCACGGTACCCTCCCTTCTGCGGGTACCGGGTTTTTTTGGTGGGGTTTTTTTTTTGTTCTTGTTTGTTTGTTTTTTTTAACCAACAATCATGTCCCTAATGTGACAGTTATTTCAATATGCATAAATAGTTCCCTGAGCAACAGACGACTGTATGGAGCCAAGAGAGGATTTCTGATGTCCAATAATACAACTGAACTAAGGGCACAGGTTCTCCTTAATGCAATTAGTGAATTTGTATCTCCCTCCCCCACCCAACCACTCATTCTGCATTTAATTTGTAGGTACTGATCTTCTATCCTCTTGTCATAATTAGCTAAAACTGACAAATATGTTAAAAAATGATTGGTGAGAGTCTGCAAAAACACATGTGCAGATGCAAGAGCCTTTCACAGAAATGACACACTAACAAAGTTACACAGCAGGAAATAACTAATGTTATTTTGTTTTAATTACTTAGATTATTTTAAAGAATAAAAACTGTTGATGGATTTTCTTTTATGAACTTCAGAAATCCCCTCTCAATTTTTTGCAAGACAACATGTAAAATCATCCTTTGTGTTATAAAGTTTCTTGTAAGTGCAAAATTCTGAATTTGGAAATCTGTTTTTTCAAACTCATTTGTGGAGATTGCTATAAAAGTCTCAAAAGACCTAAACCTCTATTTTCTGTTACACAAAGAAAATTACAACTACGGATGTTCTTATATCGTATTTCACCAGAAAATATCTACATTTTTAGTAGGGATGAAGTAATGAGCTACTTAATGACATATAGTATGTTTAAGTCATTTTGGTTTCTTGCCCCAAAGCTTTCTTCAATACCACTGCCACCCCACAAGCAAATTTATGCCACAAGTGATAATTTATACTTCCAAAGATAAACTTTCATCTCTCTTGCAGTGAGCCTTATGCAATACATCAAGAACTTTTAATAAACATACATCTCTTCATTTTTTATAGTTTCTGCATATTATACAAAATATTCTATTAAATACAGATTGGGTTAGTGTTTTCTTTTTCTTCTAGAAAAAGAAAGGAAGGAATCTCTTTCCACTGACAAACTTCAAGAAACTTGAAACAGAAGGAAAAATAAAATCCTTTATATTGGCTTGAGCTTTTCTAGCTATGATTGGCAAATGTGAGGCTGATGACATTAGATTCTTCATTTAAGTTTAAAATAATGAATCAAAGTATTACTGCTCAGAGCAGAAGCAAACCACATTGTTAGGACAACAACCTAATTTAGTTCCCATGCTAGCGCTGCACTCAGATTTTGGTAGATTTTATGGAACAACACTTCACCAATAAAAAACAGATGGTCTGTGGACTGGTAAAGCAAAGTGAATATGGCATGGCAGGACTCCTCCCAGTACCTCTCTGACAAACATTAAGGATGAAATCGTGGCACAGCTGAACTCAACAGGAGTTCTGCCACTGAACTGAACATGGCCAGAATCTCATCCTCGAAAGTTATGAGTCATCCATATGCTCACTCACATCACAGCAAATTCATAAACAGGGTACTGAAATCAAATTTCATTTCAACTTAATTATTTTCAGTGATGACATATTAGGTTATTACATGAAATCATCATTTCTGGACCAATGTTGTTGCTATTAAATTTGCTGCTTCATCAAGTTTACATGCATTTTCTTCATTTGCTGCCACAGGGTTCTTTGCCATGGCCAACAGCAAATCTCAACAACCATTAACATTTAGGTACCCAAAAAAGTAAACTCTGGTCAGATTCAAACAGGCTGTATTTTTTCCAGAAGTCATACACAATCCCTAGTTTGCTATGGACTGGTTCCCAAAAGAAAGCAACACACTAGTCAACACGAAGAAGAAATAAAGGTATGTTTCAGACACCTGGATCCCAAACCTTCTGAACTGTGCTTATGACAAAGACACAGACAGTGGTTTCTGTGCTCATCGTTCAGAATGCTGCTGCTTATGATCCACTGCTGTTATGTTTCTGCATTGCAGACCTTTTCCAACTGCAGGGATCACTTCTATAATCCAATTTCTTCATGGTCAGAATGCCTTATATAAATGACATAATCCCTAGCTTGAGGATTCAGTCACAGGAGCACATTCCTTCCCTATGCTCACATTTTCAAAACCCTGTTCTTTGTACACAAGTAGTTATAAACTCACTCGTTTGATTTGTGCTCACAGATTTAAGTGATGAGGAAAAGGGCTGCTAGTGACTTGCTTTAACATTGGAGCAAGATTCATTTCTTTATGTTTCTAAAAACTATTGTCAACAAAATTCTAAGTTTTAAAAACACAATGGAACAAGGTCATTTACATTGTTGAGATCAATAGATAAAAAGGTTGAGGAGATCAAAATTACTTTGAATCATATTCTCCCTTAAAAATACATTTTTAATATATTTGCCGTAGAAGCCTGAAGTCTTCTGCTTCAGGTATGTAAGGAGACAAAAATTGGCCTAATGCAGCAAACTGAATGGGTTAGTTTTGCCTATCAATTTCCCCATGATAGCAAGCAAATTACTAGAAACAAAAGCAGGTCAATAGGACTGTACTTCCTCCACTCAGTACTGTGTAAAGAAAGCACAGCAGTCTCATGATCAAATATTCTTCACATTTTCTTCCATGTAACTATCAAACACATTGCCCTAACAGAAGCACAAAAATAAAACACCAAATTCTTCAAACACCATACAAAATAAGCTCTCTCTGGCTATGTTCTTAAGCCTTAATTGGCATTTCAAATTGGCAATTGCATACAAAACACTCTACTCTAGTACGACAAATTATTCCCACTCTACTAATCCATCGGTGACCTACATAAGATGTGACTATAAAGAATCTTTTAACAATGAGATCTACTGGTATTTTAAAATCTAGTTCAATTAGTAAAGGTGGTCATTTTTAGACTCTCTCTTAACTCCACACTAATATTTAAATTTGTTTCCTCTTTGCATGCGTAGCAAAGGTATCACACAAGGTGTACGCTTGTGTCAGATGCTTGGCTGTTTGAAAGGCCTTCGCCTACCTCCTTTGCTGGAAAATATTTACACCATAGCACATGGAACAGACTTGGCTGTCCTCAACGTATTCACTGAGTAATTCCCTACTAGAAGTCACTGTATCAGAGCAAGATGCGTTTGTCCAGATTCTTCTTTTCACTTAAAACAAGTGGCTAGGCCTACTATATTCCATATGCAAACCACATTTGATACCTTTTAAATTGCCAAAAATTGCTTCTTCAATCTAAGTAATATCTGTTCATTATACTGCATAATAGCTTTAATAACCAAAAGACTCATGCACACTGGAGCAGACAGAAGTACATTAGCATCATGTGCGTTCCTGTTATGAATCCACAGACTTTGATACTTAATCTCTCCTGAGATTGCAAATTTCCTCAATCTCAATGTCAGCAAGTCTTTTGAAATAATAGACATAAATGGCAAGTAAAAAACTAGGATTCAAGACCATACTGTTTGGAACACTTGAACAATATTTAAATATGGGTAATTTGTTTTATTATTTGTTCCATTATCTGAGAAAGTAATACTTCTCTGATATTTACTACACGTGGTGCACTCACAGCTGGTGGTTGCAAAGAAATCTGAATTCAGATTTCAAGATTGAGGAATTTTTGGTGATCACCCACAACAAGCTAAATTAAACCAGCCCATTAGAATTCCTTCATAAAGAAAAGCTAACAAAACATCTGTCTGGCAACAACAATACCTACCTCATTCTTACAAAACATGGTTTAACTGCAAATAGCAGACAGTTTCTGCCTTATCTGCACAGTATAAATCCAAAAGTTTCAGTATGATACTCACAACGAATTCCATAAATCATGAGAGGATCAAGTTGCTTCTTCCCATGCTTCCCCTGGCCTGAAAGGTTGGAGATGGCCTGAATTTCTCGATGGAAGAGATAATCAAGCAACGTCAGTGCCATCTTCTCGGCTGTGCGACAGTTCGTGCTGATGTGCAGCATGTCAGCAGGGGTGATGGGGCAACGGACCCGCATCTCAGGATTATTTTCGTCTCCGAGCCATGTCCCATTGGGGTAATCCTCTAAAAACAGAGATTGTGGAAATTTTAACTGTGGCACGGAATGAAACAGTCAGGTTCAAGTTACAGGCAACACTTCTTAAGTTATCATGAGCTCTTTCAGTTTTCTTCATAGTCTCCATAAACTACTTTAAAATTTAGCATGACAAATAGGCTCACAAGATTTGCTAGACATAAAAAGTTATTCTCAACTCCACATCAACAGTGACCAAAAGTTATTGCCATTCATGTTCTGGCCTACACGAGGAACTGGTGCAATTAGTCTAACTCACTCTCAGATATCTTTTTTTAAGTGACTCATACTAGAGGCCACAGCTGAAAGAGCACACTATATTCACAGTGTTCTCATTCATCAAGTTAGTCATCCCCTAAAAATGAAGATTACTGCAACCCCATAATATTCTTAAACTACAGCTAATTTCAAAAAGCCAACAACTTTGAACAACATTTTTCCCCAAAAACAACGTATTTAAATGAGTCTAAGCAAGATAAATTTAAGAAATTATAACCAATAGTGAGCAGTAACTTATTTAATAACTTAAAAAGAATATTTCAAGCAGTGAAAATCATTCAAAATGTAGCCAGAGATCCCAATCAAAATTTCAGTCTTCCTTCAAATTTACTGGCCAGTAGTCTACATTACTTCCTAAACATACAGTTTACCAAGGAACAGGCCCAGCATAAAGATAATGAATTAATTGCTAATCATCTGCCAAGTACATCTTCCTTTCTATTCAAGTATAAGGGCATTAGCAACAGAATATATTTTAATGTTACCCACTGCCAGAAGCACACCTACCTTCTCTTGTGTATATACACACACATATTTTATAAAGAAGTGGTTTGGTTTTGGTTTTTTTTTTTGTCCCAGCCACTCAGTTTGGTGGGGGAAAAAAAACCCTATTCATTTTAGGAAGAATACTAAGCCCTCACTGGAAATTAATCTTTTGGAAAATGCCAAAAGTTAGCAGATTCAAGTCTAACCAGAAACTAGAACAGAGCTCATAAGGATGACCAATCCCTACTCAAGTGGTGGATGCAACACAGGACCTAGGATGAGACTCTCATTCCAGATAAAAACAAAATTTCCAGTACGAATCTTGACAATGCTAATAGGAACTGGATGGAACAACATTCCAGTACTATTTCAGAGTTCACTGACACAGACCATTTGGATTTGATTTCTGTTTGCTCAACTTTGTGGAGTAAAACAAAGCTTCCTGACTGAGGAGTCACTCAGCCCTTCCATACTAGAGCTTTACAGTATTTCATTGTTGTTTCACATCCTTCAGAATGGTAAAAATGCAAACAAGTCATTCAATTACATGATTTATCTTTCATTAAACGCCTTTGAAGTAGAGTTTCATGGTATATACAAAGTCACAAACTCCTGGTTTCCATAACGCTTCTAGTCACAAAATAGTGTGACAGATTTCAGACAGATGAGCATATCCTTTTCACATTGAACAGGACCCCTGAGTAAGCAGCATCTTTATTTCCAAGTACTGGCATAGGTTAAGCAGCCTGCATTTTACTAGAGTACAAGCCAAAAGTATGCAATAAAATATAACATAAAAGTAACTCGAACACTAAAAAACACTTTTCCAACATGACCTTTGGATTGAGTCATACCACATGTCAGATACAAGTTTATTGCAATGAATAATGACAGTATGAAGTAAACATTAGATTATGCAATACTGATATATCACTATAAACATCAGTTTATCAACTGCAATAATTTGTAAAGAAAAATATTTATAGCTGATGTATTAGCAGCTAGTCCCTCAAACTTTTTTCTGTTGAAATCAGAACTTAATGCTCTGTTCTGAATACATTTTTATACACTCACAATTTTTTTTTTTATTTGAACCTTACTTTTTATCCTGAACTATGTAATGGGGCACACTAGCTGTTTTCTGCTCAAAGTACCAGGTGCCATCTGAAAAATAAGGTGGTTCAGATTAATTATGACTTGTTTTGAATGCCACTGTGTCTGGCCTTACCACAAGTCTGGTTAACATTACCAGGGAAAACAACAGTCTGTTCCTAAAGATAAATTGACTGTTTCGTAAAAATTTGGGTAGAACTGGCAAAGCAAAAACATCTCTGGATAAATGTGATAAATGTGTAAGTTTTTCAAAGAAATCCTAGGAAGCCTGAGTAAATGATTCTACATCCTATCAAAATCTTACTTACTTACCAGTTCACAGAATTACTATTAGATACAAGAGTTACTACTACTACTTACGGAACACCTTTCACCTGCAGTCTTGTTTAACAAATGCTATCAACCTACGTGAACCAAAGATGTTTTCAGTTTGCAAAATAATCTTTTTTTTTTTTTCTTTTTTTTTACTGGCACAGAGTCCAGAACATACTGTTTTTACCACATGCAACTGTTCTTTTATTGCTAGCAGCCTAGAAAAAAGACACTACCTTGTTATTCTGACCTATGAACACAAGCCCCACATTAAATTATCTCTTGCATTTTCCTCCTGCTTTAAAAGCTTCAACAGAAAGGGGATTTGCTTTATAATCATTTTGCATTAAGTGGAACTTGCATGACTAAAGTTAACCAAGACTCTACTGTCTCACTGCAGCTACTTGAGGGCACAAAAGCTAAACTATTCCTTATCACATATAAAAATAATTCCTGCTGGCCTGCCAACACATCTGGCACTTTGCATAGAGCAAATACGATGAGATTGGCACAAAAAAAAAAAAATGGTGAAAAGAGAAGTACAGTGCCAGTTATGAGGAAGGCAGAACTGCTCTGAACAAGTGGTGTGGTATGGGAGAAGACAGGCTGAATAAGGAAAGAGGAAAAAAAGACTGGGAGTTTGATGGAAGTTGTCTCTGAACCATTATGTACATAAATACAATTGATTAAAGCTGCATCATTTGAAGTTCCTAGCACTCAAACATCCTTTTATGCTTACTGAAATGGTTCTTTACGTGTATTATCAGGCATTATATGTAATATCTAGATAGAATCTAGATGAGTCAGGTGATTTAGTACATACATTGCGATAGCCAGACACTGAGTCAGGACTCCACTAGGCACTGTACAACCGTACATAGCTTCCTCTATTCCTTAAAGGCTACCAAAACACAAATAACATGTGAAGGGCTGGGGAGGAAGAATACAGTCAAAGAACAGACTTCTCTTAAAACTAATGAAGCATAAGTGCACACACTCATCTGGAACTGTAATCACGCACCCTTCTCATTTTGCCCTGAAGTATTTTTCTTTTGTTAATTTTTCTAATAGCCTTGCTGCATTTTGAATGAATTTTGAGTGCTATGTGGAAAGATACTTCCTTGCATTTCTTTACACCAAATATTGTGTCATCAGAGAAGTGGTTCTTGATCATTTCTACTTCCAGTGTTAAAAGTCCTGACATTTTTATCTGATTTCCTCTCTGTACTCAGAAGCTCATTTCAATGACAGACAGCCTAATTTCTAGCTCCTCTTCAATGTTTTTTTAAGATCAGAAAATTTGCCTTTATCTTCATTCTACTGAATCCACAACTAGTTCACTTTTCAATGCTGTTTTCAAATCTTTTTTACTGTATTAAGTCCATTTCTTTTATCTCACAGCACAGCTGACCATTCCTCTGTTTCGGCAGGGACGTGCGAGAAGATGAGAGACGGCTGGGGCTGCTACGCAAACAAGCATTTCTATGGAAACAGGGGCGAGCGAGCTTTAAGGTTAGTATCGAGAAAACCTATGTCAAGAGAACAAAAACTAGACAAGAGTTGCTGTGGCTTTCAGACTCACTCTCCGTATGTTTATGTGTTTTCCCGCCCGGGGAGATGACAGACACTTAACTGTTACTCACATCTTTCCATTGGGATATACTCCCCTCGTCTGATATGCGAGCATTAGCAGTAAGCCTAGAAGCAAAGCCAGGCTCTGCTCTCTTGCTAGGTGCTGTCAGTCACTCCTTTAAAACAAGGAAAAACAAAAGGAAACACCTGCCCACATAAACACTTGAATTGACATGTTCCATTATTCAGAATAGTTGTGTTTATTTTACTAATGAGGCTGGGCACAAATCTGGCATTTGCAGCAGAGAAAAACGACTGATAGCTGCAGTACAAAAGCAGAAAGACGAAATAACCTTAAAAAAAATCCTAACCTACAAAAATAAACACCCATTTCTAGCAAAATTAAATAATATTTTGGCTGATGTGTAGAAGATTCAACATCATCTTTTTAAATAAACTTCTGTCAACTAGCCCAAGTCATTTGCCCCTACAAGAATTCACAGGGGTAGTGATTAACTGATGGAGACTGCAGAGCACTGGCTTTATTAACTAACAATCATTAAATACAAGGAACAGAGTGACAATCAGGCTATCTGTTAACCTACAAATCTAGCAATGTGATTTAAAGCTTGTGCTAAAAGAAAGGTTAAAGAACTAGCTTTAAAGCTGTGTTCACCGAAACCTCCTCCCACCACAAAAAGCAGTTAAGACACTGGGAGTTCTGGCAAAAGGAAGCGAACACGCACACATCCACAAACATCAGAAACCCTAGACACAGAACTGGAGTTTTTTGCCTGAGTATTCTCGTGGGGGAAAAAAGGTTTAATTTCCATGTAAATATAAAAGAAAGATAGCCAGAAGAATCTCATACTCCAGGTATAATCTTCCGTACAGCCCAAAGGATTTGGCTAACAGACACACAGTTCCAGTTAACTTCTAAGCCCCTATGAAGGTCTTTTCCAACCTAAATGATTCTATGATTCTATAGTTAGGGGACCAGTACACCGTATGAGATACTCTGAAAATATATCCTGCACTCTCCTGTGCTCATGGTTTCTTCAGTTGTCTGACAGACAACACACAGAACAAAAGAATATATATGGGTATGCAGTACCAGAGCGTACTTGTCCCAGCGAATACTGTGGTGTGCATAGAAGTCTCTGCATAACATCAGCAAGATTACTTGTTTGTTAAAAATAAGGCCTCAGTTTTAGTATACGGTTAAATCCATGAGAGAAAGAAGAGATTCACTTTATGACTCATGGAAGGTCAGGGAATTTATTCAGCAGAAGTAGAAAATTAGGACTATGCGATCATCTGTAATTTAAAACAGCTAAAAAAACCCCCAGACAAAATTGAGAAAGTTAAAATCCATGGACTTACAGGGCTTTTAAAACCCTTAGAACACGTTTCATGTCAGAAAATCAGATTTCTAATTTAGATTTTGACCACTTTCTTTTTTATTGCCTCTTTGTTATTTTTAACTTTGCACAGTGGACCAGACTGTTAATTCCAAACATCACTGTGACAGATAGCTGGAAGAAACCGTTATTCATTTGTTTGCTCCCAATAATAAAAATCAATCAATCAAAGCAATTCAATTCCTATAGTTTCCTCTGGCTTCAACAAGTCCCCGAAGCTCTTGAAGTCTCATCAGTGTCTTCACATCAGCTACATATATTGTTTTAAGGTGCTATTTAAATTTGCTATTTAAAAGTTCATTCTTGCTGTCTGTATCTGGTCATAAGGAGCTTGGCAGGAAAAGCAAAGTGCTGCAAATGATCATATAACATGTGATATTTGATCTTACAGTGAACTGGAAAATCCTGTGGACAGATAAGTGTCCGCCATGTACGAATAGCTGCTTGGATTCATATTTGGAAAGCAGATTCTGAGCACTATTTAATACTGCTATTGTAAAATGACTGTTTCAGATGCAAAGTTAGAGAGACAATATGTGACTAAATTTTCTTTGGAAAAGTGTTATTCATCCTTTAATTAACACAGGTTGTAGACCAGTTTTCCCTTATATTCTCAAAAAAAAAACCCACCACTTTTACATTTCTAATTCTGTGAGTTTGATAGTCTTAAATGCAGTAAAAGGAATACAGAGAAAGCAGATACGACACAAAACTATCATATATGGTGCCAAACATCACGTGCCAGTGTATCAAGTGTAAAGTTACTAAACCAAATTCTAAATCAATTGATCTTGCCACTTTATTTATATCACTTAAAAACAGCTTTCATGGAGCTCTGTTCAAGAGCATTTCACATACTTGGGAGATACTAAGGACAGTGTGTTTCTTTCTTAGTAATTTCAAAGTCTTGGCTTCAGCATAGACATTTTTAAAAATATCTGCTTTTAAAGCAGCATAGTAATGCTGAATGGGATATTCTTATACCACAAAGATGAGAGGTCCTGCTTTTTTTTTTTCCCTTCCATATTAAAGACAGGACACTAACTCTATTGTGAAAGATTTAAAAGGGTAACAATGTGCATTAATGTTTTAGGAACAGATGCTCCTCTTGTTTGTACAATAAGTCACAGATTAAATATTTTAAATGTTACCATATACTGAATACATGTAAGAACAGTATTATTATAATATTCCCTACATCTTGAAGCCCCTTGTATCTTGAAAGCAGTCTAATATCAAGCAAAATAATGCTTTCATCATATCTCCTAGAGAAGACTGCAAGTATAATCACAGTGCCTTTAGATAGCTTATTCTTTAGTTGAACAGTAACTATTCAACATTTGAGCTTTGTTGAGCTAAACTGAAGCAGCTGCTTAAGTTAGTATTTTTTCTGTATATAAGCTGCATTAAAAAAAAGCAAATTCTGTTTTTACCAATATTCTAATGTGAAATTTTGAAAAGCAAGTTCTTGTGAAGTTTTGCAAAATAAAATTCAACACCTTCAGAGGAAACACAAAACTGCCTGATCACACCAAGACTAATTTATCCAAAAAATTAGGGAATATATTTGGATATTATCTATTATTTGCTTTCTGCTGTTTGCATGTTTCTTGGTAAATAATACTTAATGTAAAATTCTGAAACTGCTATTTAGTGCAAACTCAAGACTTACCAGAAAGAGTTCCTTATGAACTTAGTGTGATCTTTTATACATGAATTCCAAGCAGTTTACCCAACAAATGAGAAATCACAAGTAAGCAACAGCCACACTTTTTGACTGTTTCCTATAAATCCAAGAGTGTAACACTCTTAAATCAGAATCAAGTGTTGCAGAAGGTACTATGTAAATACAAAACAAATACAACATCCATACCCAGCAATTTTACAATCCAAGAATAAGGCAGGAGACAATAGGTAGATTACAGAGAGGCAGGCAGGTGACAACACGCACAGAGATGGTGGGCATCACCAAAAGAACATACATCTTAAAAAAGGTATCTTAAAAGAAAGGTATCTTGACTATGGCTAAGTTTTATGTACACACCCTGAGAAAAGATAATTTTATGAGTATTATGGACAGTGATGTATATATAGTTATGAGGATCTCCTCCCAGAAGTATTAGAAAGCATAAAAGTCTCTGTGAGAACATTACAAGCAAGGAAACCTGTCATCTATGACTGAGGAAGTCAGAGCAATTCTAAACAGTGACTGGGAGGTGTCAAAGGACAAGGTCTTCCTTCATAATGAGGGTGCCATGGGGTAGGGAAAGGGATGCAAGGAGACGACAATGGGGTTAAAATGATGAGTTTTGAAAATCATTATTTGTAACAGCTTTCTGAATATAAGGCCAGGGAGGAGTCCTTTCAGTAAATAAGATGGGAAGTAACTGGAACCTACACAAGAGAGTGTTATTTGCATCTCAGATGTTATCTATTAAGAACATAAAAGGTTCCTTTTAAGTGTTGATCATTTGAAAATCTACTCACCATTCTTACCAAAACTTATTTGTTCATAGTTACTCTAACTTGCTTTTCTTTGTCTAATGCTAAATCTCTTCAGTTAAAAAGTTTAGACAAATATATCTGAGAATGTCAGAATATTTTTTTAACAGATTTGCGGTGAGCGTGAAAGTGCATACGGTTGCCAGGTTATAGCTTAGTCAATTGAAAACCAACCCTTGACAGGATTACAGCCACATACCAGTACTAGAGATTTCATTAAAGCCAGAAAACAATATAGGCATTTAATATCATAGGTTTAAAACTTCTGTAATTTAAAACTAGTGTGGATCTAATGTTCTTCACAGCATAACTTTTTGCAGTGGAAGGCAAAATCCAGAAGAACGCAACCATGTTTTTGTGAACAGAGACTACACATGAGGCCTTACTTAACACATAATCAACTAGTACTGGTATCTGCAGAGATACAAAAGCCTAAAGAATCGATTCATAAAGTAAGTTCTGTGCAAGAATGACACTAAATATCAGCTGTAGCATTTTAGGTTGGTGAAATCCAATTTAGAGTCTACAGACCTTTATAAATGTGCAAGAATTCTGGAGAACATAGAAAAATAGACTCCTCAAAATAACAGTCTAAACTTTTCCTCTATTACCAACCTGAAAGCTTAAATAGTACAATATCTGAAAGCTGAAGAGGAAAATAGAATAGTGCCATCACAGCACACAAACTCCCATGTAACTATTAAAAAAAATCAGCATGTTTAGTATATAAAACTTAGTGGCTCTCCCACTCCAAAACTGTATCAGTGAAATTAATGAAATCTCTTCCCGTGCTATCTTTGCTTTGCATCATAGAGTGAACTGCACAAAGTTGGAGGGTGCCCATGACATTTAAGTCACGCAATTCTGCACAGCTTCAATACACCTGAGAGAAATATCAACTCCATTCCAATCACAGCTGAACGGATGGATAAAAGTCACTGCATTATAAGCCATTTAACACACATAGCAACTAAATCCTCACAAACACAAATGGACAAACAAGGTCTTTTCTAACAGTTCCTGAAGATCTACGACAGTTCATTACAAAAATAACACGTACATAGACAACAGACCCAAATGATGATGTTTTAAAAATGTTTTCATTAATCAATTGCTCATCCTTTTTAAGCCTAATTAGAAAGTTCAAGATAAAAAAAAAAGCACAACTTTGTTTAAACTGAGAACATGCTGTACTCCAAAACTTACAGTAAGAACACATTCATGTCAAAATTAACTGGGCTTTCAAAAGAGAAAAACACATCTATCAATTTTTGGCATTTACTTTAAACACTTCTCAGCGATAAGTGTTTGTTTCTTATTCCATTAAACGAGAAATATATGTAATCTATGCTGGGTAAAAGAGAAAAAAAAAAAGAGACAACGAACAAGAAAGTTCCCTATATTTTTAAACACAGGTTTCCTCCAGATTAAAGAAAAAGCATACTGTGTCTCAGGAGAACATTAATTTTCATAATATTTACATTGTTTTCATCTACCAAAACCTTTCAGAAAACCAGCCTCTATCCAAATTCTTAAGATACTGGCACAGTAAAATGGTTTGTTTATAAGTTTGACAGGTCATGCCATAGGTCATGTTTGGTGGTTTCTTTCCTCCAGAAAACATTTCTGCTAAAACAGACCTGTTCATGTATTCAGAGAATAACTACTACACAAAAGACTTCTAAAAACATGGGAACAGCTGGGTACTTCAAATTTCTAAAAGCCACACTTCAGAAAGAAAACATATGAAAACACAAAGGTATACCTCCTGATGTAAACTGTTTAGCTGCATTTCTACCACAATACACAAGTTACCTATATAGCTTTGATGTTTCAAAAGACAGAGAAAGAGAAAAGAAAGGTTAACCAGACTTGACATTTATTTAGTTAAGTGCACTGTGGGTAAAGACAGTTTCATAACTGTCAGAGGAGCTCTCCAAAAGCTCTTCCAAATCAGAACTTCTTAGCTAAGACTGTAACTAAGATAATTATACAACAAAAAGATCTCTGGTTTGAAACAATGACTCTCAGTTAAAGGGAGGACCTTTTTGAACACCATTAATGTATTGTGTTAAAAATACAAGGAAGGGTTTTTTCCTAAATCAGAAAAATAAAGAGGAAAAAAAAGAGATGGGCGATGATTAAGTCAATTAGACCTTACAGACAATGCTTACAATTAACATTTAAATTGCTTGAGCAGTTTAAATTACCAGACTAGAGTATCTTAGACACAGTTTTATTTGGGAGGTTTTATGTTTGCTGTTTTAAGACCTTTCTGCTTTTTCACTTCTACTCAAACGTGAGTTCAGTAGTGGCTCACACCTGGGCTTCTTCATTCAGTACCTTGTTTCAGTACAGGAAAAAAAAGTTTGTATTTTTTACTTAGGATTTAAATGAAGGCTGCAGTCCAGATCTCCAGAAATCAAAGATTCAAAGTTAATCAGTTTTAAGTTGATGTCCCTTCCCCATTTAAACTCTGAGAGGATCAGTGGCATTCAATTCTTTCAAACAGTGTCTCTGGAGGAAGATCATCTTCTTAAAAGAGAAGTTTGGCAAAACAGAGTTTTGAGCTTTGATCTTAATATTAAATTACCCTCCCATTTGTAGAAAAGTAATTTTACTTCTAAAGCACGTGGTTATAAACTTACACTACTGTTTATACATCCGTACCAACTGCTCTTCTCTAATTTCCCCAGAAGATCCACTTCGGCTGCAACATAGTTAGAGCAGAAAAGACACACTCTAACATATGCATTCAAAACAACAATAGGCTAATCACTTTTGACAGTAATTAATATCTATGGGGTAAAATTACAAGTTAAATGAAAAAATGCTATTTCTTAGTTGGCTGAATAAGGATACGCTTGATACTTTCTGTGCCAAAAATATGACATTAATAAAAATAGTACGTCAGTCACTAGTAAGCGTTCTAGCCTATTTTAATTTGATTTTACACTGGTAATTCAATACTGAACAATTCTATTCTTGCTGGGTTTTATCTTCAATTGTGCAAGATTACTTCATGAACACCACTTTCAGAACTGCAGTCCAATCAATACATCAGGTGCTGACATTTCTACTGTCATGCCTACATGAAAGGACATTAATTATTCCAAAGTGAAGTTTGGAAAAAATTCAAAAAATTTCACAAAAATTAGAGCTTCAGTATCTCTAGGTGCTTTCAGTTCATAAATACTACGTCTTACAATCAACACTTTGCAGACCATTAACTGCATCTGTAAAATGGATGAGCATTTTCAGTTTTCTGAAAAGCAAAAGAAAGAATAAAGTAACTCTTGCTCAAAGAAAATAGATAAAACATACCTTACTGCACATGCAAAAGAAGAGTAGTATACAACTGAAGATCAAATAAAGTCACAGTGTTCAGTCGGCACAAAAAACCCTTAATCTAGATCATTATTGGAACCGGGAACTGGCCTCCATGCTTCTGTATAATTATTTTTCAGGAACAGAAAAGCAGTAACACCAGTATTTTTTAAACTATCATACGTGATTAAACGCTCTTTGAAAACAGCCAGCAGAGAGCAAACAATGCCTTTATATAAACCTATTAGCTAATTTCTGAAAATATCCACAGGTCAATGCCATATCCAAAGACAGCTAAAGCCCAACTATAAACATGGTTTAGTTTTGCTTTCTGGACACAAGACAACAGATAGGAGTCATACTGAAAACGTGTTATTTAGTCTCAGTCCATAGGGGGTGAAGAACACCATTCTCAGCCCCCCGTATTTTACAATCAACTGAGATTCCTCTGAGCAACTCAAAGTCACTCAGAGTTCTTTCACAGATGATGAAAGCAAGCTGATGGGTGCTGTAACTTTTGCCTTTTACTGCTGAAGAAAACAAGTCTGCACAACAGACCTATTATTCTTCATCACTTCCTTTATTAATAATTTAATTTCTGTGACATCCTGCAGGCTACTTTGCTTAGCATTCCTTCTGTGCAAGCGGTCCTCTCGTCTTTGTGAGGGCAAGAAGAGGTAGGTGTGGGGGATTACTAATCTGATTCTCAAAGCATTCATCAATCTCAGAGGGATTTTTAATGGATGACTGTTCTAAAGGTCTGAAGAAAATCAGATCTGAAGACATTAATGGATTAGCTGTTTCTTCAAAATTTGCATATACGACAATGGCATAAAAGGCCAACACCACAGTTGTCTGTGCAAATCTGTGCCAAACAACCAAGTCAAAAAGGGCATTACACAACAAATACACTCCTAATATTAGAAACTTTGTTCCTGGCATAGCTGTCTCAGAGCTGTATGAAATATTAAAACTCCACAAAGAGTATGTTTTATATGTATTTTCACATCAAAATATCAGCACTATCTGCAGTGCAATCATTTTTTTGAGAGGAACTCCTCAGACAGTCTCAGTGTCCTTTAATTTCCCACTGACCCAAAATTAAATATCCTTTAGAAGCAAATCTGTCTCACAGCCTACAAACAGGACAGAACCTAAAAGCTCTTTATAGTATGCATGTGTTGTATGAATATCCATAAGTCGAAGAGTCCTAAGTTCAGATGCCTTAGAACAACATTTTCAGAAACAATCTTTAGTGCATGAGACTTTCAGTAGACTGACTTCTGAAGTTTTCTAAATATCAAAATTTTAAAGCATCTCATTGAATTGTTAGTCAGTTCTGAAATCTTTGAATGCGCTCTTAAATACTCAGTTTCAGGCTATCTTGAATTAATCCTTACCATTTATTGGATCCTAACCCGTTCACACCCATCATGCTTTTCCCAATGGCTGGATATCATGCAGAAGTAACTGAATTACTCCTAAATGAGAGTCCTTCTGTTTCAATGTTAGAGATCAAAAAGACAACACATTTACCTCTTCAGTACAAAGGTTACCTCCTAAGTGCACTGTGATGCAATAATTTCCTGAAGTAACTTATTCTTCTCTGGTACATGAATGTAAATATGAACTACCACATCCAGAATAACACTTAAGTAAATATTCAATACATAAGTTTTAAAAAGTAATTAGGAAAATTATTAAATTGAGTCTAGGATTCATATTACATCTGTATTAAAAAAAAATCACTGATACTTTCAAACTAATCGTAAACCATAATTTATCATCTGTTGTTTTTACCTAAAACTCCATGTGCCTTATATCATCTTGTTTGTGACTAATACTGCAACTAACATTCATTTTAATATATCCAACCACATAAAATAGAGTATCCTTATAAGGCTAATCTAAAATTCTTAGATTTCACTACATTTGATTTCTATGTCCAAGACCAAAGGAATTTTCAGAAAAATCTGATGCTACACACTATCCGGTTAACACTGTTTTTAATATGAATTTCCTTATAAAAATTGTTTACAGTTGCTAAAATAACTATTTTACATTCTTAAGAATTACACAAGTGGACTGTCATAATAAGTTACAGGAGAAGATGGACTAGTAGATTTTATTTCCCAGAGAAAGCATTTATTTTCTTGAAACAGTATTTCAACTTGGTGATAGGAAATCCTGCAGGTTCCATGTGTTAATTTAAAGGGTTTAAAATATAAAGCTACACTGCTATAGTGGGGCATACTTTTTAAATTTTACAAGTTTTTTAATTAGCTGTTCTGCCTGCAAAACTAGTAAAAATGAAACAACAACAACAAAACAACCAACCAATCAACCGATTCAGAGTCATTCAGTCTTATCTGATGCTTGCTGTACTGCCTAACAATTCAAGGTTGGACCCATGGTATGATCTCTGAAGCTTCCAGTTGAGTCTTAGTTCATTCCACCACCACATTTACTTTGCTCATGTAGCCTTATAGTTAGATCAGCATACCTTCAGAGTTCAGCGTAATAAGCGTGACATTGTTCCCAATACTTTGGCTTCCTAATTGTCCACTGTTGGAAACTGAGTCACTGGCTTCAGAGCCACTCTCTCCATCTTCATTGTGACTGTCGTCATGCCCTGGAACTTTCACCACTATGGTGTTCTGCCTACGTCCAGGAACAGCACTATGGAAAAGAAAAGTACGTAACTTTGGGAAAACACAATCCTTGATCAGGAATACCATCATTATAAGGGAATTAAAAACACTAATTGACAAAATTAAATATATTATAAAAGCATACTCCTTTAAACAAGCCTATTCCCGTTTATGACCCAGAGCTATCCAGCAAAATAAAATGGAAGGAAAATAGCAGAAGAAATGAAAAAAATTTTAGATGCACACTTTCTAAAGTTGCATCAATGAAAAAGTCTAGGCCCAATGTGCAAAACGAAAAAATATTTAAATAATGTATAAAAACATATTATTTAAGAACATCATCTACTCAGAATCACCAGTTCCATTTAATTTAAAATTTGCTTTAGATAGTACAAATTCTAACAAGCCTTCCTGGGCTGCTGCATATTCCTCCTTCAGCTGGGTAAATACAGGATCTTGGCATGCTCCCAAGTGATCGTGCATCCATGTAAAAAATACATAGCTATGGGCACTCTTTCTTTCAACTGCCAGCTGTCAACTAACATTGAACTAATCCCAGATTCTCCAAGATGTTCTCTCCCATCAAGAGTGAAGCATTGCTCTGCACCTTTACTGCTGATATGAGGTTTCCCTAGGCAGAACTGTCAGCCTGATAAAATATTCATGTACTGGTTCAATGTTTTGCCCCCCCCTAGAACCTAGAACATTCCTCATTTTGCACTCCAAATTGCTGCAGAGACTGATATTGATCTGTAAGGAGGGAACGAAGGAGGAGGATTCCCATAACTGCTACTAACTTGCTAAGAATATTTTCCAGAGAATCCGCTGCTCTGCTCAATGGCTCTTCCTGCCCAACCATCTTGGCTACAATTGAATTCTGCCGGTCGTTGTTCAGTATTACTGTGGTCTGAGGGACAACACTACAAGACAAAAATCAGAGAGGAAAATGGAATGTAAAGGAGCAAACCTTTTAAATAATACATTAACATAGTCTTACGGTTTAAATAGTCTACTTAAAAACAGAGACTGCCTCTAGCCTTGCTCTTTCTCCCAGCACCGCAGTTATGTATCAAATGCTAAAGCTGGTAGTCCATCAAATTTGACATCTGTACCATTTCAAGTACTCAATTTTTTTCAGAGGAGGGATGGCTTCATTGGAATTATATAAAAGTCCACAATCCCTGGCAAAGTGATAAAGAATTCATCAACTCAAGATACAAAGGAGGAAGTCTAACTCACAGCTCCAAGAAGCCACCAAATTCTTGTTTTGAAAAGTCTGAGAGTGAGCATTTTCAGAAATACTACAGTCAACTTACAGGGTAATGCAACATTTTTAGCAGGATAATTCCTAGGGGAAAAAAATGTGAAAGTATTTATTGCAAAACTGGTTGATGAGCTTAGTTAAAAAGCATGTATTTTCTTCCAGGGCTGGGGGCTTGTGGAGGGCAGGGAGATGAGTGGTACTAGGGACATCAGAGCAGAATAGGGACAGAGTGTAACTTTAAATAATGACAAGACTAAACTATTTCTATTGTGCATTTCACATACCAAAACAAAAAAAAAAAAAAAAAAAACAAAAAAACCAGAACCTAAAACAAATAACAGAAAAGCATTTAGAGTGTGAGAAACCAGAAAGTCTTCTCTATCACTCATAATGACAATGTAGAAGGAAATAACTAGAGAAATGTTGCATAGAAAAAAGCACTAACTCTACACTATAATACAAAAGTAAATACAAAGTAAATAATTGTCTCTACCATGCAGCTCATCATTTAATTTGGTTTCAGAAATTATGAACATTATTCCCACACCATTACTCAATATTCTAAGGCACAGTTTTGATATTTAAGACTGTTTCCACTGTGCTCATGGTAAACTTAAGGAGAGTACTTAAAATTTGTGTTTTAGTGACAGAGAAGGCTTTCTTCTTTCTCTTTGCCTACCACAGTAAATAGTCCACTATTGTTTTTACTGGTCCAACATCTCAAACATGACTGATGGTCATTTATTTCTCTTAACTGTATTCCTTGGCTAATTGTTGAAACACAAATTAAACAAATCTGATGACAGCAACTCTGTTTATTTCAGCTGTAATAGAGCACCTGCTTGCTTGAATATTCATGTGTCTACATAAGACTTTAAGCGCCACAATATCCATCGTTAAGACCTAACAAAAAGATAAGAAACTGTCATAAGAGCTAACAATAAATGGATCTCAGCTTTGGCACAGATAAAATGGTTGACCACTGGGTTTTGGACACAAAAAGCCCCACGGTCTAATGCCCTGCCTCCCTCTTACAGTAATTGTATCTGTTGCTAGCAACAAATGGGATTCCTCAGGGACTGCCAATGATCTGTTGGATTGCACACCTTGAGAAGGTCTGGAAGATGTTTGTCTAATCGTAGACAAGTACAGACTCTACTACAGCTTTTCACGTGTATGCAAGGTTCAAATTGTATTAAGCAATAAATGGAGGGTTTCTGGGTTTTGGTTTTTTTTTTAGTTGCTATCTAGGAGTATAGGGATTTATGATGCTTTCATAGTCACCTTTCCAAAATTTTCTCCATTATCAAGGGGAAAAACCCTGCACATTTTTTACAAAAAAAAAAAAAGGCAACTTCTGTCTATTTTCTCAATGCCAACATTGAACATTTTAAAAATCACCACATGAAATACTTGAGAAAATACTGATACGTGGCAATGCTGGCAGTCCCCCCAGTCTAGAAGCAATACGTGTTCTCCCTACATTTCTGAAATTGTCCAAATACCTACATTTGAAGTTTTTACAGGCCAGCTTAAAATGTTCAAGAATTTTACACTTCCTTTTCAACACTGTTCTGTATTACCATCTTCCTTGCAATCACTTCTGAATGCTTGTTTAAAATGTCACTTACCAAAGCTTATTTTTAATGAACACACTGAATAATTAATTTCAGCTGTAGAGATAAATGCAATAAAATTACATTTATAAAGTGCTTAGGATTTTGCTCATATTAAGTTTATATTTGAAAAAAAATCTTAGCACTAAAAATTGGCATAAAATAAGGAAGAAGTTGGGGGGGGGGTTGCCCCATATTTTTTTTTTCTAAGGAATATTCATGTTTAAGGAAGACAATCTAGAGAGTGAGCTGGATGGCATATAACTAATTTCAGCAAATTTAGAATGAGGAAATACTTTTATACAGCCCACCAGCCCAGATTTATCCCCTCTTCAATGCATCAATGCATGTTCAAGCTTGCTTACTTCAATGCATAAATGATTTTTTCCAAATTTATCCCTAAACAAACACCCATGAAAACACTGGCTCCTCTCTAGGAATTAACTTTTCCCAGTTAATAGAGTGGATTATTGACAGGAAAAATCCACCTTCACAGTTGTTTGGGGAGGAGCTGCTAACTAAACACACCATTTTACTGACAAGTACTTTCCTGGCTATACAGCACAAAGGCAAAAACATACACCACACACACAAGGAAAACCTCTGTAACAAGCCACGACTACCACCAACTTGTCTGTCAAATGTTTTACATTTGGAAATAAACTGTTATCAAGTTGTAAGGACTCAAAGAATCTATAAGGCAGTATGGAGAGAAAACAGTCACACACAAAGCATAGTGGCAGAGAACAGCTAAAATAAACAGTTGGAAATGTTGAACACATCTACACAACAAATCTACAACCACTAATTAACCTTTCTCTGTGATTTACCTGCCTGAGTAGGAACTCTACATCTAGTTTGAAAATAACTGAATGAAGTTTCTTTAGTGTTGGATAAAAGATTATTTCTATGTTCTCTATCTACTAACACAAAGACTCCAGTAAAACTCACTCTTTTCTTTTTCAGTCTTAAAGGAGAAGGAATTTCTTATGTTTAATGCTTAACTCCTCAAGAATGATGCTTTCAAAAGCAGTCTACATGAGGAGGATGAGGTAACCTTTCCATTCGAAACATCATAAATGTTAACCAAGAAACTACAGGTCTAGTCCATGTTCTACATGGAACAAGAATGGCTACAGAATTTGCTAACAAATTTTAGAATAATTAGAATTGCTAACAAATTCTGACAGTGAGGCATCATGAGGCAGAAATTTTTCAGAGCTAATGCTGTGAAACTTGAGTGTTACTTATCTGGAAGAAAAAGAAAATAACAATTGGGACCAATACAAAAAGGTGCCATTATGCTTGAAAAAAGAGTTTCACAGGATTCTTAGACTCGAATTTGTACACAGGAAAAAACGGGTATCCAAAAGATTCCCTGCAGATACGAGAATGTGCTTCCCATTAACTTTCCCGTGAGATGTTCTACTCTGTTTTCAGATTTATTTGTTTGTTTTAAAGAGACAACAATAAGAAATCTGCTGAATATACACAAAATTAAACAAGGAATTCTATGTAAAGTCAAAATACTGGGCCAACCTGACAAAAATCAAGGAAATCATTAAAACTTTATACAGCCTACTGCATCCTCAGACTGGATTATTCAAATTTCTTTTTTCAGTTTATACATCTCATACTGAAGATGAATCAACTTTAATCATTACTTACGTACTAAAATACAGAAAACAAAAATCACGAAGAAGAAAAACTTCTGATATTCACTCAGATCCCAAATGAATCAAGTCTTTCTATGAATGCTGCCAGTACTATACTCATGGAGAAGATGGAAAGAAAGTATTAAGAAGGGTCAGGGGGAGTGCTTCAGAAACCCAGTATTGTTGCATAGCCTTCAGTACTTTCCATTTGTGTTCACATATTCTTTTCCCCATAAGCATTAGAACTTGGAGAGACTGGTTCTGCAATTTGCCTATTCTTGGACACAACTTAGTAAAAAATTCAAAATGCATGCAACATACAGATATTATTATATTTGGGGAATTTTTTTTAAATGCAGTTTACCCAATAATCTGTTAAATTACAGGTGAAAATATTTCTAAAAAAATAAACATACCAGATAATGATTTTCAAGTGTGCATATTTAGCCTCTGCTAGGTTTTTTTAAAATATAAAAGGACTTTCTATATTTTGCATAAGAAAATTGCTGCCAAAGGTAATTTTCTGTATGGAAAACATGTGAGTCACAGATATGATCATTAGTCTTAACTGTTGGTTTTTCATTGCCAATAACCTGTCAATCACACAGAATGCAGCCAATGACATAAAAGAACTTTTGGCAATACCAGGACCATCACCTCCTCCTCTTCCCAGATGAGGTTTTCATTTAGAAAGACAAAAAAATAAAGCAAAAGGAACTAACTGACATTTTTATCTTCCACAAGGTACAAGATCAAAAACGTTTCTCCAAACGGATGAAAATTACTTGTGGAAAAACCTGGACTGAAATTTTCAGACAAGAAGTTATTCTTGTTTTCCTAGACTAATATAGACCAGTTAATGGATTATTTATAGCAGTGCTCAACCAGTTAAAGAAAAGAAAGAAGAGAGTCCTCTGTTAAGACCATTTCTGAGTCTCCTTTGCACATGCAAACATCTGCAAATAGGTAAATAAGAGCTGGGAGACAGAGCTCAGCTTAGAGACATTCGGCTAGCCACACCTACATGAACGGCTGTCTCCCATCTGTACAATACTTTGTGGTCACCACAACGCCCACATGTGCTGCTTATCTGGAAGGCAGGGCTCCTGAGGATATCATTCTCATCTTCCTCTAGTGTACATATTAGAAGGAGATGCAGAAAGAGAGGAGATCAGGAAGGCAGGAGTTAGAGTTACTGCTGGCAGACTGCTTGTACTAAAGGTCTTCAGCCAAACACAGCCTTAAGGAAAGCAAGTCTGGGAAAGAGACCTTGAACTCTACTATTTTAAAGTGTATGGCTGGCGACGAACATGAAGACTTAAATGTATAGCTCATGCATGTGGGGGGGCTCCGGAGGAGCATTATAATTAGTCCTACCACAGAAAAATCTAAATGTTTTTCAAATTATATAGAAAAATACCATTTTAGAAGTGTGGTGTTTTCTTACGTTTTTTCTTTTTTATCTTTCACTAACAATTGTGTTCATCTGAAAGAACAGCTACTCTTTGGATCTTTTCATCACTATTTAGGAAGATAATGTTAAAATGCTTCTTCCTCTTGATGACCACCTGCTTCCTTTGCCTTCTGCACATACAGTTAAGATTCCCTATTCACACAGGAATGAGAAAACTGACTTAGGAATTTACACTATGATATACATGAACAAAACCACAAAGCAGCAAAGCATACACAAATTACATTGGATTTATGCCAAAAAAATGAATGCAGCTCCTCATCTCCCAGGAGAGAGCAAGCTGCCAACAACCAAACCATTCACCAAGATGAAGACCAGTGGGACACTTCTGTAGGGTAGAGAACTGTATGGGCACTGGTACAGTTAAAGTTTTCATGTCCCTAAACCATGCATTCGCCTAGTCACAGCCAATTGCCAGTAAAGCAGCAGTGTTATCCATCATTTTCAGTAAGAGTTCAGTCATCAAAAATTATCTTTGGATTCTTTGCATCTGGAACATCACATAAAAGCAGACAGTATCAAGACAGCACTAATGATTAGGTCCTGTAAAAAGACAAGCCAAAGTACACCAGCCATCGCTGGAGAGAGATTCATGGATCTGAAAACTGAGAAAGCTGTAATCGATTTATAATAAAGATAAAGCAAATGCGACATTTATTAAAACATACTGTTAACAGTTTAAGAACATTTAACATCAAATTTTCAGCTCAAATAAGTAAGAGCCAGACATTTTCCAAGTTACAAAACACATCTATATAGAGTTTATTGTACTCAGCCTTATGTACAGAGCCTCTGAATTGGCTGACAATCAGAAAGATATGAATTACTAGCTTTGAGACCAATTTTATCAACCACTTTTAAAAGCTGTTAAAATCTGTTGTGGATTATTCTACTCTGAGAAAAGCTAAACACACCTGTACAATCAAGTGTAATCATTTATAAATGACAACACCCATTTCCAACTTGTTCACCAACTAACCAACAGCCAGATAACACTACAAGTGACCCAAAGAACCTGCCACTTAAAAAGTCAAGCTTGTTACTTCAGGGACTATACAACACCTGTATGGGTACACAAGCAGCTTGATATCCTGGTGGGTTTTGGTTGTTTGGTTTTTTTTAATTTCTCTAATTTCAAACACAACTAACACAACTGAAACTCTATAAAAATTAAATGCACAGTGAAACACAGTCTTCAAAGAACCTTTTGCCTAAGCAGACATACAAAAGCAGCAAAAACCAGTACATTCAGGCCACGTGCAAGCAACATAACTAGGATTGAAAAATACTGTAACAGAAATGGCATTAATTATTAGTCTTCCACTTTTGATTATGGACAAGAAAAGGACACATCATGACTTGCAATTAACAGGTTAATACAAGCCTCTTTAAAGATAAATGTACTCATAAAAATACAACAGCAAAGATTTTTTTTTTCCAGACAGCATAGAAAGAGATTTACAGTTGTTACCCTTCTTTGAGCCTTAACTTCCTGAACTAGCTAAGTAGCAGTACTGCAGCCTACTGGAGATTGCATTAAACATGAAATGAGAAAGGCTGATCTATAAGGGAAGGACAGTCATTTTCCATAACAAAACATGTAGGCTTGACTGATCTTGAACACAGCTAGTATAAATGAAATTATCTACTGCAGCCTTAGTACTAAAATAGAAATTGCTGTATGTTTAGAAAACACTGTATGAAACAAACGTAAAGACTTTGAATCCTTTATTATACAGTTAGCTACTTCTAGATTTATTTTCCAAATTTTCTTACAAATTCTAATATCTAATATCAGCTTTAAGTCTGACTTTTGTGGCACTAAAAGTTTGGGGGTGAAGGAAGCAGCGTTACAAACTGGCTTTCAAGACACTAGTTACAGTAACTGAAGCCTTGATGGTCACCAGATAACAAAACGCAAATAAATACAAAATTAAGTTTCTGCAAACAACTCAAACACACAGCTCTTACAGTGCTGGTTCGTAAATAATTTCCATCATGTATCTCTGTTTTTCTTGCTTTTCATAATTACCCAACCAGTTATGTACACTTGCCAGCACACACGCATTTTTATAGAAAGGCCAAGGATGCTGCTACTTTGAGAGCTGCTACTGAATCTTTAATTTCCATATACCCCAAAGAGATATTAAAGAAACACCACTCTCTGCTTTTTACAAAGAATACAATTTTAAAAGTTATTAGGAGCAGATTTCCTGTCTCATACTCCACCCTTCAATATGGAACAAAGAGATTGAGCTAAAGATATGCAAAAATGTACAGTTCCACAAAAAGGAAAAATTCTGTTTGGAAAGACGTTCAGATTCCAAACAGTGTGTTTTTTACGTTTGGAAATGTATCAGTTAAATAGTATCTGCTGCCAAATAAAGCAGATGGAAGACTGGCTCTTTGCCATCTTACCAACCTTGCCGAGACCTTGCTAGATGTTAGGCTGTTTCATCCTTCTTAAGCTCAGAATCCATCTATAGCTCTTTTCCACCTTGCTTAAAGTAAACTAGGACTCTCCAAAACCACTGTAGAATATTTCTTTTAAAACTATACTACTATGTATTATTTTCCATAAGAAGCAAGACCAATTGTTTTTGCAACTTTTAAAAACAGTATTACTGGTACTTTAATCTGGTGTAAACTGGTATGCAAATTATTTTGAAATGCAACCTAAATTTCTGTCATTTCCAAAGGAAGATGAAAACTTGCCCCTTTTAATCACAAATTGATTAGCTGTTCTCCTCTTCATTGATTTTGTTGTACTTGCAGAATTAAATACCCCAATTTACAGGAAAAGTTTCCAGGGAGTGTGCTTACTGCTGCCGGATTTTCAAAATCCCAAGCATCTCCAGAGACTGTAACATTAAAAATACTTACATTCTCAAAACTGGAAATCAAATGAATATATAAGGCTTTTCTGCCCCCTTCTGTTTATTATATGCTTGATAAATAACTTCTTAAAATATATAGTATAAAACATATGCTTCCACAATCCAGTGCACTGCTTCAAATATATTAAGAGTTTTAGAGTTTCACTAAAATATAATCCTACCAATCATTTTCACCCATTTTACAACATTCATGAGGTAAAAACTGTCCACTTTTATTAAACACAATAATTCTTTTCAATTGTTTATTTAGGCAAAAGGAAAAGCTTGAGCCAGATGAAGGCATTTGTCCTGAACCAAATTTCAAGTCATGCACCCTTTACATTTATTTCTTGAATGCAATAGCTGGCTACGCTCAGGGAACCATAGAATTAAAGTAAATGTTCTGCTTTCCCCAGAATTCATCTAATATGACCTTATGGGATTTGGCAAGGGGGTAGGTTAAGCCATGTTTTAATACTACTATAATTGTTTTTAAATGTTCTTAGACACTAATTACACTAGTAAATGTCCCCCTAATCTGTGTATAAAACTCAAAGCCTTTTTGATCCCTGTATACGCCTCTCTTTCATTCTCAGATACCCTGACAATTAAAGGATGTTGATTTCTAAAATGTCTTGGCACAAGGGGCAAATTCAGTTCTCTTATTTCCTAGCTTACTATTATGAATAGCAATATATTGCACCACAAGGGACTTCACACAACTGCATTTCTGGTTTTGGTGTCATAACTTCACATAAGGTTTGTCTTTACAAAATTAAAATCAAAGCATTCACTAGGGTCTGAGACACAGAACAAAGTTCCTGTGTATTAGCTAAGTGGGAATAAACTGTTTACCCACATGTGGTTCAGAGCAAGCACAAATTACTTCCGATGCTTTAAACCTCCTAATTTAAAGGATTTCATACTTGTCATGGGCTAAGAGTGACCAGGAAAACTTACTGTATGATTACCTGGAAAATAGTAAAATATTAAGCCTTGTAACACATCTACAAGACTGAAACCTTTGTCTAAAACTTGAAGAAAGTTTATTACCTAAGACTATTTTCAGTGTATATTCCTGAAAATCTTAGCTAGCACTATATTTAAGAATTCAAAATTGTATTTTTCTAGAAGATTATTTCTAGTGTTTTAAGCCTCACAGGCACATTTTAAACACCACCACCACAATTAAAAAGATCCAAGCCACGCTTTTTGCATCCATTTCTCAGACATAAGTTATCAGCTGCTCCTTGCTAGGCTCTCATTTGAATCATTGGACTATTATAAACAATATTTCATCAGAAACGATTAACTTAAGAAAAATTGGACTTGGGAGAATGAATCAACACAGTTCAAACCTTGGTCAGTTTGGAAAGTTTTATAGATTAAGTTCCATCCCATACATGCATGAATTATTGAACTCTCCAAAACACAGATGAAATGTTGGTATTAAATTGTTATTTTCATTCCATAACTGACCCTGCACTCTCAACCTAAATGCTATCTGGAAGTTATACATTGTTTCTGAATTTATCAAATCCCAACAACAAATTACTAAACACTTGGCTCCTCAATATCTTCATGCAACAATAATGGAATGTGAAATTCCAATGAGACCACTGCTGTACAAGCTTCCTAAATCCAAGATGCCATTTCTCCTTAGTCCTGTGTGAATTTTAACTCCCAATAGTGAAGGGAGTAAATGTAAAATCTTCCCAAACTGATGGTTTGTAACAAAAAAATCTTCACTTGCTGATGGTCTGTAACAAAAACTCCAGACAGCCAGCCAACAGGGTAAGCTTAATTTTAAAATACCCAAGTCTCCAGTATAAACGTCCAAAGCAAGAATAGCCATTGTTTGCAGCACTGCTGCTGTAGATCTTACAGGATACAGCAAACAACAATAAAAATCACAGTCATGAGAGTTCTTAAGCTATTTTCAATATACAATTGTATTGATCCTAAATATAATGAATTGCAGAAGTCCACTTAATTCATAGCATGTCCTCCTACATGAAATGCATGTTTCAATGCAGGTAAAATAAAAAGATGTAAATTGGTATTCTTACTGCTATGAAGGACCAGAATCAATCTCAAGATATTGAGGCTGATAAGTTCTTGTGACAAATTAGGAGACTTTAGAAAGCATTGTCATGTTTTTCAGGGAATCAAAGATGTCAAGTTTTGGGTTTTTTCATACAGCAAACAAACTAACACTATGCAGCCCTATATAAAACAGAGGGGCTGACATCTAATCAAAATTCTGACTCCCTTAGTCAAACTTCCACTTTATCAGAAATTTTTTATCAAAATTTTGCTTATATTTATGTGCTTTTTAAAAAACTTGAGATTCTAAACAAAATTTTTAAATTCATAAAAAGGGGTAAAATCATCTAAAGTCATGAAGTTTTAATTATGATCTTCACATTTTGTTAATATTGACTTTGTTCCCTAATTGTGAGTGTACCTGAAATGAACATGGTGAAAATAGATCACAGACAATTGTGCCATTTTCCTTCAACTCCTTCCATGCCCAGACATAAACAGACTGGACTTGCATGAAAGAGCTATTCACATGAGGGCAGCACAATCATCCTCAATTCTTCATGAAACAAACCCATTAATTTTAAACAGAACTCTTATTGGCTGAAGCTACAGACATGACACTTGAACTGGTAATTTAAAATAAATGTTTGCACACAGTACTATTGACTGATGACAGAAGTGACAGGGAAAGCTTGATAATTTATTGATACCACAGGGTCCAGCCCAAAACAATGACAAAAGTTCATCTGTGTTTTTGTCAGCCACTCCCAGACTTAAAGGTTTGCACTAAAGACACTGCTAGATGAGGCTCCAGAAAGAGACTCTAACATAAGATATACTGAAGGATAAATAAACGTGGCTTGCTTATAGAAAGTGACAAGAATTTCTGAAAACCTGATGAACTCCAAAGCTTCTCCAAGTAAAACCTTTGTAATACATTCTGATTAACAATTAACACCCCAAATTGCTGACTGTATTTTCAAGACATTATCTGTAACACTCCATTCCCTCTCACCCCCCAAAACATGGCTTAATTTTACATCTTTTCTTAGCTGCCTGCTGAGCTGTCTTGAGCACTGAATCTGCTTCCAGGGAAATATTTTTTCAGGCCTAGAGTTCAGTGCATGAGATCAGGCTCACAGCAGGCAGAGTAATGTACCTGCAACTTGAAAATAAACTATACACCATACATCTTTCAGGATACTATATTCCTCAATACATGCTTTGTTTCTAACTGGCTACTTAAAAAAAAAAATCTTCCTGCAAATTGAGGGTCTTCAGACCTGAAGAGCATGTATTTCCAGGAAGGGACAGTTAGCTCTTAAGTTCAGTTGAAGACAGGAACAACCCCGAAGGTTTAAAATGTTAATTCATTTATCACCGAATTAAAAACAAACAAAAAAAAATAGCCATAAATTAAACTTGGATAGTGGTTTACATCACCTAATGAGTTATAGTATCAAGTGCAGCAAATGTGGGAAAGACGTTAACTGTATACACCAGAGACTCAACAGCCACTATTTAGCGATAAGAACTGAAGAACTACTATTCTTTTTAAAAGCCTGGATTACCATAGTAGGATACTGTATTATAATCTATAAAAATCCTTATGATAAAAATGCAACAAAAATGAAAAAGCTATTCAATACCTGATAACATGAAATTAGGTTGGTCAAGGGGTTTGTAACTCACAGAAAAAAATACGTATATAAAAAAATAGAATTCTAGCTATTTTGGTTTTTATACCAATACCTTGATTATATTTCTTTAGGTTGGTTTGGTTTTTTATCCTAAAGGCTTTATGCAGGAGCAACAATAGTTATGCTAAATCTGGAAGAACAGTCATCCTACAAGTCTTTCCACCTACATCCCCCTGCTTTACAACTTCATTTAAAATCATCTTAGTTTTCAATTTTGCATTATTTGACTACAAAACCACTTGTAAACAAAGAAACAATCACACACCAGAAACACAGATCTGGAACTTGGAAAATCTGGAGCCAAAAGGCTTACCAACTGGCACACTGCAAACAAGTGGATGGACAAATCCTGTTCCTCAAAGCCTATTACACCCTGTTGATTAAACTTAACGGTAAAACAAACATATTAATAATCTACATCTACAAAAATAAAGCAAGTTTCTACATCCCATCTAGTACACAACTGCATCAAGCCTTCTCTTTTGTGCAAAAACTTGGTTTGTATCTTAAGACAAAAAAAGACAAATGTTATTTTCTAAAACTAGCTCATTGAACATACCAACACCACAATTAACTGCAGACAAGACTATCTGAAGCACCTCCACTTTAATAAGCTAATGTCCAATCCACTAACAAGCCTTGTTCAAGGATACCATATCAGGTCTTTGCGCAGCAACTGAGTGCATTGAACTCTGCAATTCCATTTAACTCTCCAGTTCCCATTAAAGACAAAAATATATGCAATTCTATCTCTACACTTAGCGATCAGTATCCTTAATTGGTTCGCCACAAATGCGTATGGTAAAGGACCAGATGTATGTGGTCTGCATTTCAACTTTACCATCACAAAGGCTCAAGGAAAATATCTGAACAAAAGAAAAACTCCATTTACTTACAAATTTCTATATTTCATCAGAAACACTTTTATTAAGTATGAGGAAAACACCAATCTTAAATTTAAATCCTCTCCAAAATTAGTACACTTTAAAAACTGCTCTCAATTACACCTATGTATGCAACAAAAATTTCCAAAATAACAGGGCAGAATTGCACAACGTAGTATTTGCAGAAAATACCCATAAAAACAAATGATGGAGGGTTCTGTGAAACCAAAACAAATTCCTATGTTATCTGAAGCAATCAACCTTAACCATTTATACTTGGGCTTATCCACTCTGAAATATGATTAATGGAAGGATGGTGACAAGAATAACACTGTTTCTGGACTGAAATCTTTCAGATGAAATATTTTCTTCAAAACATGGATAAAAGATTTTAGTCGCACTGTCACACTGCGTGTCCAACAATTTATAAATCTCAAGACCTGGGCACATGCTAAATTTCAAACTTATCATTTGAGGCTGCCATACTGACAGGCCATCAGGCATTGCACCAGTTCTCCTATCCAAGAAACTTTCAGCAGCTACTGGAATTTTTGACCAGCATGGTACCTCATAAAGAAAAGAAATTAGAGGTTTTTAATAGCCATACTGCCAGGAAATGTTGCAGACAGAGGAAGAGAGACAATCACTTCCTGGATGGAAAAGCAGGGCTGTACTAATGCTGCACAAAGCCGGACAAAGCTCAGAACACCAGGACAATACACGTATTCCCATTACTAATTTACTACATGATTTTGCTACTGTTCTTGGCTCTTTTCAGGCTTCATATAGTTCAATGTAACTCTGTGCAGTCTAAGGATTTTTGACATCCATTCTACAAGTTCTGAAACCTTCTGACAGCCTTTCTCCCAAGAAACAAATTTTTAAAAAACTCTATTAACACTGTGTCTTTGTAGGTAATCCTGACAACTACATATTTTTAAGCAGCATCCACTAAACACTGAGAAAATACTTTCTAAAATTCTTCTTCCCCCCCCACTCAAAGAAAACGGGATTTAACATCATGCTGTTTCTCCAATCCCAGCTAATACTTTGCACTCTTACGACCAAATCTGACCAAAAAAAAGAAGTCTGAGAGATATGAAACACCTGTTAAAATCTGAGGCTGGGATAAGGACAAGCCCAAATGCTACACCCCACTAACAGAAAGCCAGAAAGGTCTCATCCATTACCCCACAACAGCTAGCTCCAGCAGTTGCATATGCTACCATCATGGGAATAGCATGGAAGACTTCAAAATCCCACAGCAGGGAGCGTCATGGACCATACAGGAAACACAAGGCTTGTCCAGTGAAAAGGTAGAGGATACAGAACAAAAACCTATACGAAACTACGCTTGTTTAGTTCTGCTTTTCATGTGATGATTTATTGAAATACAACAGCTACAAGTCTTTCCATATTGTTTATGCCCTATTGCTGTTTCCCCCAAAACAGTTTAGATCTCACAAATTCGGAATGATTTCCTTGCAAAAGTTTTCTCCTGTTAGTTTTTGCTGTAGCTTGAACTTCTTACTTGGAGATCTAAAAGCTAGCCTATTGTTCCTCTCTATCTCAACTGTTCGTACAAATTATTCATTACACAGCACCACGTACCCTTTATTTTCTTTCTTATCTGCACTGCAATTAGCTTGTATATAATGAAGTACCGTAACAGCGGATCAGAGTAAACAATATGAACAAAAGAACTGAGAACACAATCCAGCTTTCATGAAGATATACTTACACAAAATACCAAGAGCAGTAGACAGTACTGTAATTTCCAAATTCAACATTTTGTAGTTTTCAAAAAAACATCCACAAGCCTTCAAAAATCACATATCCAGAAAAGGATGTTGGAAGATGTCCACACATATCATTCCTCATGTATTTATTAAAAAGACAGCAGAATGAGACTCTAAACTGTACTGCATTTCTGTCCTGGGAGCTAATAACATGGGATGGTTCCCAATTTATTGCAAATCTCCTTGAAAACGTCTGCTTCATTTCCCTAATAAGAATTTTTGAAACAACAGTTTGGCACAAAATGGTACGAGTTATCCCAATAAATCAATGTGTTAAGTTTACTAAAAAAGACAATTTATCATAGAATGTAAATCTGACAACTGTTACAAAGCGAGACTCCTGCCTCCCTAATGCAGCTATATGGACAGATTAGACTTTATCACTCCATCTTATAAGCGGGCAGTGTACAATGCTGCACACGCAGAAAATTCTGCATTATAGTCAAGGCAGGCCATAGTGCGTAGCTGTCAATTCACCTGGTATGCTGTCACTACACAATTCCACCACAAGATGACGCAGAAGAAAGCTCCTCTGTCCAAGTTGTTCTTGCTTTCATCACATGATGACCTAAGCATATTTCAAACTGACAAGTCTTAGGAAATTAATTTAATTTTAAAAGCATAAATAGCACAAAGCAATCAAACTGCGTGAATTTATAATGTACAGTTCATGCATTTTACTGTGTGCACTGCTGTAAAACAAATTTGGATTACGTTAAATCTGCACCAAATTAATGCAAGTAACTAAATTACCAGAAAAACTGTAAACAAAATTCACTGTAGAGCAGAAGAGAAAAGATCACAAACCCTAAGGTATTTATCGAAAAAAAGAATGACGGTCTGTTTTACTGACAGTGTAGCACCATCTGACTGACGTGCTTTTGCTAACTACATTTTTGTTAGCGCGGCAAACCCAGTATTATTGTAGTGGCAGAAGGAGGAGAAGGAGGTTGAAGCATCTCATTCAGATGCAGAACCTGAAAATCACTATCTAAAATACTAACTCTCGTTGGCAGCTCTCCACTGCCATCTGCAATGTAAGGGGAAGAGGGAACGATACAGAGAGTTGAGACAACAGAACAGTCCATGCAGGCTTTAATTGGAAATAATCAACAAGTGATAAAGGTTTTTATGAATGAGAGACAGGGGATTCAGTGAAGCATTCTATCACTGTGAAACTGTAGTGTTTCTAATGCCAAGTTAAACACATACACCCCTAACTATTTTGAGTCATATAGGCCACAGACTGCTAAAAGAACAAAAAGCCCTTAGTGTTTTATTGGCAAGATGCATTTCATAATGTGCAACTTCATACCAACACTAACAAATATTTGGGGCAGAAAATCTTACAGTCTTCAAGACTTCTATCTAAATTATGTTCAGGCTGAGAAGCCGTCATCATAAATTTTTACACCCAAAACAAAAGATTAAACACCAAGCTCACCATTAACACACAGGACAGATTTCCGATGGTTACAGAGATTTAAAACAAAACACAACACAACACACTAACCTCACGTCTGACCAATCCCATAAGAAACTCAAAATAGTACAATTTAGAGGAAAGCATTAACTGAACGTGAATTAATAGATTCACAAAGGGGCCATGTATTTCTGAAAATATTTTTGAAGTCTTTTGTGCACAAACCACAATAAGAAGTTCAGCTTATGCACAAGAACTTGAAGATCTCTAATATAACGACAAAAAAAATTAGTAACAGGCTTAAAGAAGGTTCCTTGAGAAATAATTATTGATAAAGAGCATTTAGCAAAAACACTGGTGTAATATTCTAGTTACTTGCTCTATGATCGAAATAGTTATTCCATGTACTTTATTTCTTTGAATATAGAACAGCCATAATTGACCTTTTCAATGTATGACTAGGAAGCCTTCAAAAGCACAGGTAAATGTAGACACAGCACCTATTTTAAAGAAAAATTCAATTAAAAAAGGGAAATGGAAGATGTCCAATGGTTAGGATGTTCATCACCAGCACCAGAACAAAGACCAATAAAGGAATTCTGAACTGGTGCCCAAACATTGTATTTGGACATCTAAAAAGGAAAGATGTTTTGGAAAAGCTTGAGGACATCAACTGTTCCTAACTGGACAGGTGACTGTTACAGCAAAAGGAGCAGAAAGTACTCAAATTTACACTAAAAATAAAAAGGACATATGAACTTTTAAAACAGAGATCAAAAAACCACATTGGGTTCTGTATAATTTTAGATTTTTAAATACAAATAAGGAATTTTTTAAAAAGATCAGACTACATTCATCAGAAGTAATCACACTCAATGAACAACTGCGAGGTGGCAGACCGCATTATGCAACAGGTACAGCTACGTGAGCAGAGTGTATCCCTCTTACGTAAAAATCTTCAACCCTGAACACTTATGGTAGTAAGGTTAGATTCCATCCTGTTTCATAAATGCATGAACTGAAAGATATCATAATAAAATGCGCTTACAACTTTGAGATAAATTTTTAACTTAAAATACCTATTATAAAAATAGCAATATTGAAAGTAAAAAACAAACCAGCAGGGAGCAAGTAGTGGCCTAGTAGAAAAAGGGTAATATTTGTAGTGTTTTTTCTTTTTTCTCCTTACCTCACCTGGATGAGTCCCACAACATAAAGCAAGGAACTAATTTTTTTCTATAGAGGTCTAGAGTAGTGCACCTGAAACACTGCACTGAGTATAACATACCAAAATATATTCAAAGTAATTTTCAAATATTGAGAAAGTTCAGCGAGAGTGATGAAAAAGATCAGAAGATGGAAAAACAGACTGACAAAAGATGAATTAAGTTAGTGTAGCTTGACTAGAATGGTATGACATGTGAAAGTTGCCTATACACCTTTGTAATGGAGAATTAAAAGTAATTATTTAGAGAAATATTAAGTTTTTTCTATCTATAAATATATGAATGAGGAGGAAGAAGTTGTTAGACAAAAGAGTCTTTTGATAAGCATATTTCTCTGGCTGGAATCCTCTCCATGGTAAAAGGACAGGCACATCAGGATTTAGGTATTTAAAACCGTATTGGGCAATTCATACATAAAGGTACTGTAGGTCAAACCTGCTCTTTCATCAAAGTGTATTAGATTATTTAACAGATTTTCCATCTCCAGCTTCTAAACCCAAAATAAGCACAGATACTATTCTAGCAAGAGTCTTTACAAAACAAGCACATAAAACAAACTCCATTGTAGTTCTGGTGAATAAAAGTAAAATGAGAAGCAATTAGAACAATGATGAACTCATTAACTCAAAACAGCCACATAAATAAAAGTAAAGCAAGTCTAAAAAACCTGTCTAAAATAGCTGATGAGACTTTTCCAGAGGATGGATGAATCAGTCTGGTTTAAGTCAAAATGAAGTGTGGAAATAGTTGCAAATTGTCCATGGACCACTGTCTCATTCTAAGTAACATCATGAAACTGGTACAAAAATTACCTTCAAGATAAATTAATTCTACATCCATAAACAGCATACCAAGCTCTTGACAGCTATACAGAAAGCTGCAGAGCTTGATGCCAAAGAAATGGATTTACGTTATTTTAAAAAGCACATTGATGAGTAATCTTTTCTTACCATCGTACTTTATTGCACGTCTGTGTAGCGCCAAGAGGAGAACCTGCCACCATGGGGACTTGGATGGGGCTATGCTGTTTGTTCATGACGAGATCCAACTTCTCTTCCAATGATTTACAGGTAGCCTCTAGTGCCAGCAACTTTGCCTCGATGCTATCCAACCGCAGGCATATTGTCTGATTAATGGAATACAGGAATGACTAGAAAGGGGAGAATGCAAAAGAAACTGATTTTAAAGACCTACGCATTTATCTTCAGCAACATACACATAAGGAAGGTCCAGATAAATGTGACTGGAAAACAATTCTAAAGGAACTACCAGTGTGCCTAGTCACAGAACTCAGCCACATACAGAACTGATGACATCCAGGAGCATTTTAGCATTCTCAAATTCTTCCAGATCTTTATTTAGAAGCCAAAAGCATCCGAGCCAAACACATTTTCACCTAAGCACTTTGTTAGTATGATTTCATACACCACAAAATCATTTAAAATGACATGCCAAAGCCTTTCATTTGATACATGTAAAAACAAAAGGATTACAAATTTATGAACGCATCCTCCTGGATGAAGTTAAGTAAGATTTTTTCCTGCCCAAACAGATAATTCAGATGATTACAGTGGGAATTATATCAACACAAATAACCTCAGAGACAATTAACGCTGCTTACTTAAGTTTTCTCCTGAGCAGCAAATCAAGAAAAACAAATAAATAAAATCTGTTTTCCTAAGCAATTTTATTCAAAAGAAAGCATATTCTACTTGCTTTCTCTTGGGAAAAATAGGCCATTAAAGGGTAATATTACACACATTCTCCTTTGCAAACAGCAACTATGCCATCTTGTGGCCCTCCATTACAATTTACACACCTAATCAAGCTGGCTTACAGCGCTCCTCCCCCGGTGCTCTTCCAATACAGAGCTTCCGTTTCTATGACCGTTTCAAAAATACAAAATTACATACTATTTAACGTGTTCGGCAGTAAAATACTACTCATATACTTATGCTCCAAGACAAAAAAAAACCAAAACCTGAAGCACACTAGTGAGAACAGCAGGGGAAGTTCTGCAAGTACAGAAAAGCCTGAGCCTGAACCAAATACAGTTTGACTATTAGGAAATATTGTTAGCTTAAAATAATAATTTAAAACATGCTGAAAGTATCAACAAATTGTAATACAAATACATGCTCAAGTTTATCTTTTAGGTCAACTTTATTCACTTTATCAAAAAATGTACTAATAGTGATGTTTGAGTGACTGGAATTAATTCTGATGACATTTCATAATGCATATAAAATTCTTGCTACTGATTTTACACTGGAAAATTAGCCAATCAACCAGATTTTAAAATTTATGCACAAAAATGAACACACAGTTACAAGAAGGCTAAGAATAATTCCGGTATTATGTATAAACAGTTTATTTTACATTCTTTTCTTTTAGTATGTTTCCCTAAGAAAGCTAACTTAATTGGTATTACAAATAAAAACAGAAAAAGGCATTATCATAACCTTAATAGAGGGATCCTGGCAGTTAATTTCTATACGCTGACGTTTCAGAGCAGGCTCTACATCATCATCTGTCACTTCATGATTCTCCAACACAACTGCAAAGAAAAAATAAGCATTGCCACGGTTTAGAATATAAGAGGACAAGGCTCAAATTAAAAATACATTAAATGGATAAAACAAAAAAATGTAAAAGGCATTTAATTAACATCTGTATTCTTTTACACTTACTGGGGGTTTCTCTTAAATACATGACAACGGTTTACTGCTTCTCAAAAAACATTTATCCATATCCAAGTCTTTGTTGCAAATGCACTGAGGATGTAACACTCATGCATTACCTTGGATTTTTTTTATTAGGAACTTACCATGAGGTAGCAGAGTTGCCACATTAGCTGCTCTGCTTTGACAGATTCTACAGGCTTCTGAACCCTCATGTTTATACAAAACCATAAAAAGTACTAATGAAGTTCTGTACAAAGACAGAATTACACCCACTACTCGGTGCAGTAGCGGGTTACTTTTCCCCAGTATAGATGAACAAAATCCTGCAAGCTTTCCAAAATAATTACTTAGATATGCAGACCTAGAGGTTCTAATAGCCTTTCATCTAAAGGCAAACATTTTGAAGAAATCAGTAACAAAAAAAAGAAAAACTGAATTTAGAACTGGAAGGCCTGGCTGGTAAAATCAAGAGATAGAGCCCTGAACAGCCTCAGGGTCAGAGCATCACCCAAGATTGGACAAGGTTCAAGTTCCTTTACCAAACTAAGCAAAGCAAGACTTGTTTAAGGTTGACCATACCACCCACAGCTGACAAAACTAAACACCAAGTTCCCAGCCAGCCTAGGACAGGCAGGTGCCAGCTTCTCCAACTCTTTGGGAACATTTCTGAAGTAACTGTTTTGTTTTGCATCAGAAAAAAGTTTTTTGATATGCGTTTCTGTTTTCCATAACAGTAGTTACTGTTCTTTCAGTCACTTACTCGCATGTAAAGGCAGCATAGGATCTATGACTATAGCTGATCTCAACACGTTTTCACTTAGTAGGTCAAGTTCTAAGCAAGGGATATCACAATATTTGCTTTCAGAAGTGGTTTTCATTTTTACTGTAATTTTGTTATACATACGAAGAATTTTAATAATGTATGAGAAACTATTTTACAAGTAAAACAACAATTCATAATAGATGGGTGATAGCTCTCATTTGAGGGAAAGCCTAAAACATCTATTTGGTCTGGAGAAAAACAAAAGATTGCAGGAGGCCATATTTCATTCAAAGTTTTCAGCACTAGTCTACCCCTGCACAAAAAAATCCCCAGGCAATAAAGCCTTTAAAAGAAAAGTAGAATAAAAAAAAAAAATCTGATCTAAAGGATATTGAAGATATACAAGTTAAGCTACTGAAAACCTGGTATGTAGTCTTAAGAGGCACCTCAGGAAAAAAAAAAAAAAATCAGCAGCACTGCTTTATATTTTTAAGAAAAGCTCAACAGTGATTTCCACCTTGTTAATGGGCAATACTATAAATGATCTCTCTCACGCCATCACCACCACCTCTACTGTACCTGGGTTATCTGGAGTCAAGTCTTCAACAGCAATCTGAACAACATCTGCCAAATCCTGTTCTGACATCATTCAGAACCAGGCAGCAATATCCAGTCAAACACTACTTCAGGTCCCCAAATAAGTAATTTTACAAGTCATGCAATCCTGAAAAACAGCAAGAAGAGTGTTAATACAGATATACTTGATATATCAATACTACCTTTGTTTTTTCATTCTTCCTCTATAAAAGGAGATGCAGTTCCTAAAAGAAATGACCAACTTCCAGCGATCATCCAGTGGGTATTAACTGCTACTTTATTCAGTAGCCTCATCAAAGAGCAAAGGACTAAACTACCCGCATCACCTCTATGAGTAAATCTTTCTATACTAGGACTGAGACAAGAGGTCAAGCTTTCCTTGCTGATCCACCTTTCTGCATTTTCCAAATGGATAAAGAGAACATTTAGCTTCAGAGATTTGGTAGCTCGCCAGTATAAAATACAAAATAAAATGTTTTCTTTTAAATTGATTTTTTGTTTTAGAAGTTTTAAGAGCATACAAGACCACTCCTAAATTGCAGGGTTTTAATTTACAAATTATTACTTAGCTCTTGGAAGTGATCAGACTTTAGTATTTAGTCTTGATGTCGCAAAAGCATATGAAGCTCCCAAGCCACATTAGATTTGCAGTTACTGCATTCTGTACAGATCTACATGCACACAAGACACTTACATGTATGAATCTTAACAGGCCTCCAAAATCTTCATAAACATTCAGTGAGAACAAGGGAGCTTCCTCACAGCTAATTACTACTACACTTGAAGCAAAACTTCACCTTTTTTCTTGAACTTGCCTGGTTTTTCTACAGCTCAATTCTGATGGGCCTATTTTCAGAATATGGTCCTGATTGTAAAGCCAAAATGTTTCTCAGCCCTGCTCCCTTGGAATTCTCTGTCAAGATTATTTATTAGTGTTTTAAGAGAAACCTTCAGCCTGTAAAATTTAATTAAAATCACTGGAACCATTCGTATCTGTGCTTTCCCTCGGTTTACAAAGAGATGGACAATGAATACCAAGAGATCAGCCGATTTTTTCCTTTATAACCTGAAGCAAAAAACACTAGAGAGATTTGAGGTTTACCAATAGAAATGGTAATTCATCCCTTAACACTAACACTAAATCAAATCCAATGATGCATAAAGATTTTCCTCTTTCCCTCTTCCACTTGAGCACAAGAAAGCCATTAAGCCAGACAGGTAGAGTAAAAATTTTTGAAGAGAGCGACACAACCTACAGAAGAATTCTGAGACTGGCCTGAGCAACCACTGCACACTGTGAAAGCCCATCTCCAAAGGAGGACTCCCCGCATATCAGAATTGTTTACTCAAAATACCAGCACTGCCAATACTGAGTCATTTGAAATTCTGATCATGGCGAAAAACTGTTGGGACAGCACAGACTGTGGCAGCACGCCCAAAAAACCTGGCAATACATTAGTGCATATGGATGCCATTTTGGCAAATTGTATTTGCCATTTCTGAGAAATCCTGGTAACCAGCCAGGCTTAACATAATAAACCAGCTGTGCTACAGTTACTGTTTCATAATGTTACATACTGCTAGTAATATTAAGAACCCTGCCCTCAACCTGAAGGAAGACATCCGCCACTCCAAACACGAAAAAAGAACAAACTAGAACAAACCCAACTTTTAAAACTATTTACACAATTCAAGATTTCACTGATAATTCACGTGTTGCATTTAAACCAGTTACAGCTACAAATACATCAATGTTTTATAAAACATTCCAAAGGATTTGCAATGCTTTTGTTTAAATCCACTTTAATACTTCATGTGATGCACGTATTTAGCCTTCCAAAATTCATTATTTAAAAAAAAAAAAAAAAAAAAATCACTGAAATTAAACCTTTCTTCAACACAAACAAAAAATAATTTCACACTTCTGACATCTGGTCTCCACCTCTCATGGGTCATAGTCTGAAAGTATTCAACCTCACATCAGAAAAGTACCACCAAAATATTCTGTCACGGAGTCTTCAAACAAGGGCACAACAACCAAACTGTGATCGGCAGAACAACTACTACACGTACACAGCAATGTGTCTTCATAATATTTGTATTTATTTCCATTTAAACAAATTTTATGACAATTTCAGTAAGTCAGAAACAGCTCATAGGCAATTAGCCAACACTCTGACAGAACACATTTTTGCCTTCTCAACAGGCAGAACAAAATATACTTCTGCTGTCACCAGACGCAGTGAGCTCCTGTATCAAAACATAAGGGGAAAACAAATAAATTTGTTATTGACACTAGATGTGTGGATTAGGAAAGCAATGCCCAAGTAAGCTACATTGGGTACTACAACCACAGCAGCTATCACAACTTGATTAAAATGCCTATAAAATTTATTATAAAATTTAACAGCATTAGAGTTAGATTAATTTATCAGCTTTAAAAAGCCTCAGTCAACAAATTCAGAATAACTTCACCAATGTAGTTTCCACATATTTTACTCAGTGAAGTATTTACCAGCATTTCCTCAAGAAAAACACTTCTTTTCTTGATGTTTGCTATACATTCACAGCCTTCTTTTTCTCCTTTCTTTCTTCTGGCTGAAACCCTAGTCCCCATTAAATCTAAATTAAGTATATGTACATTGGCATTAAGAAGGCAAAGCTGAAATATTACCTGGAACAAATACTAAGCTATAAGAAAGAAATATTAACAGGAAGCTGAGGATAAACTACATCAGGGACATAAAATGTGCCCACTTTTACTCCCCCAACCAGCATGTGGAAGTTTGATCAACAGAGTAATATTTTATAGTCAATTTGCCATTATCTGGGGGAGAGATATGGGAAGACAGCTTATACCAGACAATGGAAAATCTCATTAACACATACACTACAGGAGGCCTTGGCCAGCCAAACTCAAACTGACTCCAGCTGAGCCATTTATTTAGGTGGATCTATGCTGCACTCCTCACTTCTCCCAGAGGGCTTTTTGGAGGGTTGGAAAAGACTGCTTCAACTCTTACCCAATGCAAAGACTGAAAAACAGGTTACGGTGTGTATCAGAGGAATTTCCTCCCAGCTCCATTCCCACTTCAGCCCTGGGTGCCTTCAAATCTCAGTTACCTCAAGCATTTCTAACCCTTCAGACCTCTTGCACCATGTAACCCATTCCCAGATCAGCTCTTTTACTGTCCACCCTTTCCCCACCCCAGGCCAGACCCTACTTTGGCAACCCTTGCCTAGGAAACCCACCAGAAACCCATTCCTGTTTTATAAAGTAGCACACACTAAAAATTGTCTCACTTTTTAATCACAGTGAATAATGGAAATAATCACACATAGCAAACATACTGCATTAGTTCCCTCTTACCTCCTAAAGGAAAAATATGATTTCAAAATTTGAGAAAACAGTCCTAAGATTGATTCCAAGACAGAACAAGCATCAATACGGAGTAACAGAACTAAATCTTCTAATAATGAATACAGTCTATTTCATCACCCATCAAAACTTAAAGATATTAATTTCCCTATTACGTATTATGAGTTGAAAGTAGACGAACACTCCTCCCCATTCTTGGCTTCTCATATTCAGAAACAAAGCCAAAAAGGGGAGCAAAAAGCCTAGAGCATTCCTACAACCACTTACTGGGAGGTGGTTCTAGTACTGGAACACTCTGAAAAACTAATCAGAGACAACTGAAAGTATAAATTTAATCAGAGACAACTGAAAGTATAAATTTAAAGCAGATTAGATAAAGTGCACTAAATATCTCTGCCAATACTGCTACTCAGAATCGATACATTTAGCACAGAATTAAGGTAGCCTTTGTTTAATTAAGGAAATTAATATTTGTAAGCAACTAAATTAAATTCACCTGAATTCCAGATTAGCTTTTCCACACACAAGTTTAATGCAATTTAATTAATCTATTTTAAAACATTAATTCAGAATAATTCTTTTGAGCAGTCCCTAGTAAACAAACCTTTTACTGAAATATCTGATGGCTTTACAAAGTCTCAGGGCATCATTCCAAAGTGTATAATCAAAAACATCCAATGTCTTGTTAACATATAAAAACATGCACAAAACATAAACCTTCTCTCTCATACTAATTAGCAAGGGTAAACACTATATTTAAAAAAAAAATTCCAAAGCTCTAGTCTACATAGAGTGTTTAATTGAACTTCTCTTATTTGAGCAGCTAATCACTCCCCCGACTAATATTTCTCAGTGCTATTGATAAATGAAAAAAAACTTACCTCATACTTCAACTTGCACTATGACAAAAATTTACTTCTGATTGTGTAAAAAAACCTGAAGGGTGCCATTTTACTTTGACCAACCCAAAGGCCCCAAATGTTTTTCTTCTCCTTCATTTCACTTTCCTTTAAATCAATTAAGGCCATTTTTCGAATATGTCATTCCAGTTTGAAATACATATTCTTCTTTATACAACCACTATTAGCCAATCTGCCCATTTTTCTGAGCCTAATATCTACCATGAATGGCACAAACAAAGGTCCTTATCTTGCAAAGAGCTATGATTTGCTGACACTTACAAAAGTTTTCTGAAACAGCAAACCAGCTAGACTACAAAGGCAAGCCTAATGATAAGAATGTATCTGATACATGCATGCAAGTGCATTAATCCTCTGTGAGGACAACTTTGTGCAGAAGTAAAATGACCTTATGCTGTAAAAGGATTATAGTATAAAGATCATCCACCCTCTGAAAGTGAAGATCCATAGAGGACATAATACTCATTAACTCTACTGCTTTAGTTAAGTCAGTTCAACTTCCCTGAGTTCTTGTCCCTTCAGGGAAACAGCCCACAAGGACCACTGAGCTTTAAGTCTCTGTGCAAAGAATAATCCACACCAAGAATGCCTTTGTGCAGCTCAGTTAAATCCACTCTGGAAGCAAATTATGCAAAACCAGCAAAAAGGCACTCCAAGTACCAAATAAGATTTTTCACATGATAGTCTTAATGACGAAAAACCAGCATGCTCAGGTTATAACCCTGGCTAACCTGGCAACAGATCTCCTGCATTGACAAGACTGTCCTATGAGTAGTCCCATGGAAAGAACTGGGAAATGTTCACGTAATGTGATACATGAAGTTGTTCACGGGTATTACAAGGCTCAGAACCTGACAGTGTTCTTTTAGTCTTGCTATGTGACTTGCAACTTTTTTATAATCCCCAAGCCTGGACTCTTCTGTAAGATAAAGTCACTTTAGTTGGCAGCAGGAACAGAGCCTTCCTACACTAATTAATAATTCCCCAACAAGCCACATCAGTGCAAATGTTAATGCACTGTAACAGATGAGGAATAACATAATAAAAAGCAACAATTTAACAGCATGCAGGGTTAAATGCACTGTAAATACAAGAGCTACCAGCCTCCCTTATGCTCTAACTCTGAAGCTGCAGTCTTATCAGAATGAAGTTGAAAACCATTTTCGGGGGGGGGGGCGGATCAGAATTTACACTTCTTTATTACTACTAGAAACTACAAAAGAGAATATTCTAATCTTTCTTAACATCTGTTTAGCTTTCATCCTTATTCTCAATCCACCTTAAAAGGCAAGTAAAAACATTGTGTTTTAAGTAAATTTCATAGTAAAACTACACAAGCATTTCAGTTTAACAATTAAAAAATTAGTGTAATAATATACAGGCATCTTTAGATCAGCCAAAGATCAGGAAAAAAAAGCTATCCTCCCAAAACATAATAGAAACATTCCTTATCTGTGAAAGCATGGCCACCAGCCATAACATTCTGTAGATATATAAAATAAATACCACTCAGAGATGCTATGCTGATGGACTCCAGTACAAGTTCTTAAAATACAGATAGCAACAGGAAAAAGGAAACAGCTGCTCCAAGAATAAAGGAACTTGAAACTTCTTTGGAGTACAAAATCTTGCAGGAAGACAGAAATTCTCAAATAGCGCTACAAAAGCTCACATTATTATTATTGTTTTATTGTTTTGCTTCTAGAACTATTCCCCCCCCCCCTTTTTTTTTTCCCATTCCACCTGGTACAAGCCACTGTTTTGCTTGGATGTCTTTTTCTTCTAATACGTTGCCATTGGCCACAATCCTAACACAATGTACAACAAACTAAAACAGAAATACCACTGTCCTGCTTTCCAGTGTACTCACACCAGCTTAACACATTCTGGCACAAGAACAACAGCATTGAGTGTGTGGCCACATACACCAGCAACTTAAGCACAAGTTCTCTGTGGACCCTGTAAAAACGCGCTTGCTGCTGTCATGTGCCAACACCCACACTGCCACATCTTTGATATAATTATCAAAGTGAGCTAGGCAGGATATGTTAACACCTATTATAACTACACTTTCAGGTGCTTAGACATGCAAAAAAGTCTGAATTTAATGTTACAGACATATAGTAAACCCATTGCACTTAATGAGACTACCCATTTGGACTAGATATACATAAGTGTTTGCAGATTCAGTGCCATAAGGCAGAGGTCAGTTTCCTGCATTATAGTATAATTACTCAGGGCACAGGTCATTAATGCTGGGCACAATTTGTATGTATGGCTGAAAACCATCAAACATGAAACAAGTACTGCCCAGACAGCAAATGCAGTATGCAAAACCAGGTGTAGTCATGTTGTTTTATTGTTTTCATCCACTAGATGGAGAATCTTTATTGATAACAGCTCCAAAAAAACCCTACAAGTACTTAAATTCAACAAACTTCCAGAATTAGTTTCTTATTATTTACATAAAAGTGTCTCCCAGCCTCAAAGAACTTCTACCCATGATTAGACTTTTTTTTTTTCTTTTTTTTTTTTTTTTTTTGAGATGGGTAGTCCAGCTGTCCTTTGAATTTTGGGTAACTGCACCTTCATTTGAAGGCAGAAGTTACTAGTTTTTTTTAATAACCTCAATTTATTTTTCTGTGATACTTCATATCAACTTTAGGAATTTCAAACCGCTGCCTAACACAATCAGAATTATTAGGGGCAGATCTTAGATCTTTACAAGAACTGTAACACTGATAAAAGTATTTTTCTTTTGTGCCTCAAACTCCAGAACATCCTGCAGATGTTGGGAAAGGATGTATTTTGGTAAGATTATCAGCATGACTTGAACACTTGCAGAGCGTACTCCAGTTAATGACGGCAGCTCCACAATGTCAGATCCAAAGCACACCTTAAAACACCACACCTAACCCACTTGTGCCTATGTCTTTACATAGACACAGTTGTACCGCTGGGCCTGTTGACACCAGAAACTATCCTCAGAAAGAGAGAGTAAGTTTGGTCCTGTAAATTTCCTATTCAGGAGTACTTTCATATGTTCCTAGCAAAATTACATTCCTGCTAAACAGGTAAAATCAAAACCAAGAACTACACTAATACTATTTCTAGCTGAAACACGAATGAACAGGAAAAATGAATGGAACAAAAATACAACTGCACCCGAATTCATTGTCATGTTATACACAAGCAGAAAGCTCTTACCAGAACATTACATACATGAGAAAGAGCAAAACTTTGCTTGAAGTTTAATACTGCAATAAGTGGATTATACAGCAGTCAAAACATTGTACTTAAATATTTGAATTCTGAGTGCTTTGTTCCCTATTCTCCATCACAAAACTCAAAGGACATTAAAATGTTATGCTTCTTTTCACATGAAAGAAACCACAGTGGTCTACAGACTTCAGCAACAACAGGTCTAGTATGATGTGTGCTACTGGTCCACCAAGGGATCACTGCACACACTATCCAGGATTCAATTTTCCCAGCTGGGGGGGGGGGGGGGGGGGGGAATTCCTCCCCAAAAACCCCAAGGTGCATTATCTGCCTGCTTCATGAATAAAAGGTGTTATTTTAAAAGAGTTGGTATTATTCCTCCTGCAGGGGAAACAGAGAGGAAACAACAGTGATTTTTAAACACCTCATAGGGCCTTTACTGAGAAGTGAGTTAAGAACTGAAGTGGGGGGAAGAAGAGCGGAACTTTCTTTGGAAAGCCAATATTCCAGAAAACACTGGTAGCTGAAGTATCACCAGCTATGAAATCAACTCAGTACTAACTCAGAGCAGGTATCACCCGAAGTTATTGCACCACACTGTAACTTTCCCAAGCAGCAGGACAAAGTAACACAGCAAATGAGCTTCGCCACTGCTATTCAACAGATCTGCAGAGGTAGCTGAGAAGCTGACAGAGAGCTGTTAAGTGTTCTTCCAGTTCCAGGAATCAAACACTTGGAGTAAGGGCACAAGCAGTACAAACACATTTTACAGACATCAGAACATAGTCTCTTTCAGACAAGGCTCCTTTGCAGCAGAGGGATCTGCATTATGCTCATGAAATGTAAGTTATTTCATGAAGGATCAAGGGAGCACATTTTCCCCCAGCAAGGATGTGTAAACTGGGACAAGGTTTATCAGCAGGTCTTTGACCCTAAACTTGCATATGAAAGAATACTTTGGAGAATACAATTTCTATCAAATTTGAGTTTCATTACTTCATTTGGGTGGGGTGGGTGTTCTGATATTAAAACATTTTGAAATCTCAATGGCATAGACTGAAATAATTAATTTTGAGAAATTTTAACTCTAATTTCCCATTTGAAGTGGATGCTTCAAAAAGCTGAAAAGTTCTTTAAGACTACATGATATGTTTGTAGCTGTTTTCTAGCTAACAATACTGTGTGTTGATCAGAAAGTCTCAGAGATACTTTCTGTACAACTAACTACTGGTTCAACTCAAAAGGATTTTTTAAGGAATATATGTATGAGAAGAATAACAGATCTAGATACCAGCTATTTATTTAATATTTTAACCCCCTTCAGAAAGTGGGAAATAAATAGCAAAACAAAAGGGTTACAACTAAAAATAACAGTTCTAAAAAAACATCAGATGCTACCGGGAGAGAGAAGGAGGTGAAAAAATTTTTTAATATGAAAACACTTGCTAAAACTTGCTGAATAAATGACAGCTTCTGAATACTGACCACCTACATAATAATTTATACCTAACAAAAGCATTTGCACGCATCTCTAACGTTGCTTCATTAACTATTGCAATATTAAGTAGCTATCCCACAAGGTTTCCTTCCTGCTTAACACTTTCATTATCTCTATTTTACCATGCAACCATTTGATATTTGTGAAAAACTATGCAATATTAAGTTGATTTCCCTTTTGCAAGACTGAAAGTATACGGTCAAGATGAAAAGATGGGAAATAAAGAGATTTTAAGACAATCAGCATAGTTTTCGACTTACACATCTGAAAGCCCAGTTTTTCATTATGTTATCCAATCATTTCAGTATCACAAAGTAATTTCCCCCCCTCATTAAAAAAAAAAATTCTCTGTATTCAAGAAAACAACTTAATGAATAGTATCACAGATGGTACTTTAAATTTTAAATGACCACTGAAATGGCAAAGCCATTAACTCCATGCAATTATTTAATAAGAAACATTTACCAAAGGAAAAATTTTAGAGTCGATTAAATTTGCCATGAAGATTCCCTCTTTCAGAAGCCCTCACCATCATGAAGCTTCAGTGGGGTTGGGGTCTGCCTCAGTGGGAAAAGGCACACCAATATACCATGAGACTTGCTGACTCCAAAGGAAGTCTTACCACCAATTTTGGCATCAATGACCACATGCCAACAGTTACATTACCAAAAGAGCCCATGATTCTTCAAGCCTTCCAACAAAATTTATTCCAGGTTTATAAACAGACCTAGAAGAAAGGCTGAGTGAAGAATAAGCTAGCAACCATACTATATAGAAAAAAAAAAAATTACCTGGATAAGACTTCTGTCTGAAGGATTGAACTACTGAATTCCCAAGGGGAATCTTGTATTACTAACTCTGCCAAAGCAAATATTACTTCACTTCACAGACCAAACACTGCAATTTAGTGTAAACAGAAAATGATTACTTTTAAATATGTTGCTAAAAAGTGTATGATAATTGGGGTTGGGGGGTGTTAAATGAGTTTCTTCTTTATTAGAAATTATCCAAAATGTGGAAAAAAAACCATAACAATCTCATGCTTTCTGAGGAAAAAGCATTAAAAGTGGAAAAAAATTAATTCTTGAAGTTATGGTAGATAGAACTGGACTTTTTAATTACTAAAAATATCCAATTATTCACTTCCATAAACACCAGATTTAGGTTGAAGACTATTATTTCCTCTAAAGAGTTAAAGATATCACTAAATCCAGAGTACATTTCAAACTGAAATCACAGCTGTAGGCAGATGTAAGTATGACATCTTCGATCAAACTAAAAACTGGCTCTGACACAGATTTCTCCAAGTTTAACAACATCCATATTTTTCAATCATCAAGAATCGGAAAGTTCCCTACTTAAGGCCAAGTAAAAGATCATTTAAAAACTTTAGTTAGTGCAGAAAATGGCTTGGATGTGTTTCTGGAAGCTGACACACTGCAGAAATGACTTGTTACTGTGTAGATAAAAATGAAAGCAACACTAAGCCCTGCATCTTGGAGCTATACTCTTGAGCCACGCACACCCTGAGAAATATGAGCGTAGCTCCAACATCACAACTCCATCGCATTACCAACAACACGCTACGCTAAGACTTGAACAGTGTGATGAAAATTCCCATCAGTGAAATTTCAACCAGAAGAGACTGCTGAGGAAAACACATCTTGCCCCATGCTGGTTTGCAACAAAACAGCACTGCTGAGAAGCCACTTCCATGTGGCTCAACTGTTCCATCTCCAAAGCCGCTACTTTCCTCAGCTCCAAGACATTGTGTGCACGTCATGGGGCACTCTCCCACAATCTACCATCAGGTCTGTGTACCGGAGCACGGACACCATGCCAGAAACTGTTTTCCTCTGACCATCATATTCCTTCACCATGTTAAAACTAGCTCTTCTACAGAAACAAAAAATAAACATGGAGGCAGGGTGTAGGAATAAGACATACATACCCGAACGTGACCTCCTTCAGTGTGCTTTGTAAGACACCCTTGCTTAGTGCACGTTTTTCATTGGCAGAAGGAATTAAGACTTTCTAATACTGTAACCTCCCAGTTTAATTGCCTGTTTGCAGGAAAGAGACTTTGCTCAATCACTTAGAGGCTTTGCCTCGGAAAGTTGCTCAGTCTAAACTCAGCACATACCCCAGGACCAGTATACACTATGACAAACACCTGGCTCAAGTTCCAGGGAAATGTGTGCAAAATGCTTTGTTCTTACGTGTTTGGCTTACCTAAAACAGAATCTCTGACAAGAAAAGGGAATAATATAATTTTTTTTTTTAATCATTTTATATTTTTCCTAGTATGTGCACTGCTGATCTTCTAGACGCTGGAAAAACTTTCTGATTACCAGGACTGATCAGCTGGAAAAACTGCTGATCTAGCAGTTCCGGGAGGGGTGCAAGGACAGACCCCAATATTGGCACAGGCTTCTACTATCAAAAAGCATGATGGCCAACATAAAATATACAACAAGTCATCTGCTTACTCAAAAGTCTTCTAATAGATTTACCTCCTGTGGCTATCTAGAAAAAGGAAACATTCAAGCTGGTGAAACAGACTTTAGCACTGTTTTAAAACACAGGGACAATACTAGTATTTTTAAATTCTTACCAAAAATACATATGAAAATAAACTGAAGAACATCATTTCAGTAGAAAAACGTAGAACGAGTAGTTCTTCACATTCTGAAATACTTACATTAGTACAGTCTGATCCTGTTTTGCCATTCCCCCTCCCTCCTCTAGGAAAAAAAAAGGTAACTCCAGCTTTAAACCTGCAAGACTGTATATACACATTCATAGGACATTAAAGCGAGATAAGTTGGTACATGTTAACAGACACATTTGTGTCTACGGAGCAGGGAAGGAAGGGGTGTTTAGCTTTACAGTTGCTATGAATTCACTCCACAGGTAGGAGAGATGCATTCTTTTTTCATCATAAAATACATGTGCTCCAATTTTCAGAGGAAAATTTGAACTTCCCTTAAGTGGACTAAGTCAGGGTTTTACAAGCAGGAAGCAACATAAAATAATTTTGTTCAACAGACAACGTTACAAATTATTTTATTTGAAGTCCCAAATGCAAAGGATTTTACGAAGTTAATCCTTTTGTTCACTTTTGCTTAACGTCTTAACATGCAGTCTAACAAGTGGTAGGCAAAACTAAGCACTTAACAGTAGCTTTAAAAACCTAGAACTGCAAGGAAACAAGTGTTTGACATGACTTCAAAGACATTTTATTCTTTTTATTTTACCTGAAAAAAAAAAAGATTATGATTTAGCCCTTTAATGAATATGTAAAAAACAGAAAACAAAATTACTTCAATAGTTAACAACTAAATATCAAGTTTCAAACTAAAGGAAATCAAATCTGTGAAAAAAATTTTATTGGCAAAGTTTAGTATACATAGACATTTTGTTGTTCTAATTCTAATCATTAGACTTGCATTGTGTCCTCCTACAAGTAGCTCTTGCTGTTCTGCTCAATTCACATAAACAGTTTCTGTAGATCTCTGGGACAAGAGCTTCTGCGCACAACGGGAAATACCCATCTCTTCCTTTCAAAATGAATGTACTGAGAGAGTCTTTACTTTCTAAGGAGCATCACAGCAATTTCAATTCAAGGCATTCTTCAATGAAAGATACGAAGACATTCAAGTTCTGACAAAATAAAGGCATGTATTCTTCCTGCACAAATGATGCTTTACAAGTTTAGGGAAAAGCTCAAGATAAAAGACCAGAGAGACAACTTCAAGTCCTTGCAAATGTGAGCATTTTACTGTAATTAATGTGGCTCTGAATCCCACAGCACAGCATTACTCCTTGCAAAATCAAGGTAAACCCTAAGTAGCGCTTCTGGTTACATGGAGCTATGACTATATGCTCATCTTTCTTCACCTACTTAGTCCAAAACAGTATAGAACAAGTATGTTGTACTGTGTTAAAAGCAGCACAGGCAGTAAAAAAACCCTTTCCAAACATGTTTAGCAGAACATGTGTTGATGGAACCCTTTCAAATGTGAACATTGATAATTAGGGCTCACTATATTACTACCATACTCTTAATGTTATTATTCAATTACTCCAAATGTTATTAATCAATTACTCCTTTAGAAGAACCTTAAAATTGAAAACTTGTCCTGTAACCAGACAACAACTTAAAGACGGCTGGATAATTAAGACATTAAAGCCAGTTATTGTCATTGTAAAACAGGTTATAAATTACAAAACAAAGAAAAAAGTTACAAAATATTTCCATCCTCTGAAGGAGATGGAATGTTTCCCAAACCCAAACTCAATCTTTTCACTCTCTTCAATGAATTAACTAGTCTTTCTTCATAACATCTTTTCATGTATTATTGAAAAGTGAACTACTGCCAAGATGTCATTTAATGTACGGAATAAGGCTCATACAGTTTCAGAATCATATTTTTGTTATTCTGGTCAATTTCTATGGACATCCATCTTAAAGGTATATTAGTACTTTTTAACAGAGAAAATCCATTGTTGCAAGAGGCACTGCTATGAAATTAAGACGAAGGCTTTTTTTTGTTTTCATTTTTTGTTTGTTGTTTTAAGATCCTGCTGGAGCACTCAAAATTCTACAAGTTTTATGTTTGCTCCTTGAAAGTCTAACATCAACAGTGTACTACACCAAGGTAACCTCACACAGAAGGCAAAAAAAGTAGCAAAAAACGTTCCAAACTATCATTTTACAATTTGAAAGCTGCTTCCACTGCAGCAATCACTCAGTTGCTAATACCCCTCCAAAATTGTTTACTTAAAAAAAAAAATAATAATCTTCCCTTGAGAGCTCTAAAAATAAACTGATACATAAACTGTATGTCCCGTAGCAGGATAAAATTACTCTATTTGGTTAAGTACACAACTTCCCACTGTACAAGGATTTAAAAAAAGAGTAATTGTAAAAAAAAGCAACACTTGAATTGCAAATAAGGAAAAAGGGAGGACCGAGTGTGTTGTCAAACAGATCACTAATATGAAGAGACTAGAAAATACCAACCCCGATATAGATGTGAAAAACCCTGACTGTGCCTAAATGACCACACACGCAAAACAGCACCTCAGGAGACTATTTCCTTCCCCCCCCCCCCCGACTAGCAGGCAGGTGAAAAGAAGCAGCCCCTTTCCATTACCGCTACCTGCAAGCAGCAGAGAGAAAAGGAAGAGGCAGTACCAATGTCACCAGTCATTTACACTCTCCTACGACAGGGAGGGAGTGCGCTGAGCGATTCCCCTTCCCAAAAACGTGCCTGCAGTGCCGCGTATGCGCGACCCGAGGAAGGGAAGGCTCAAAACGGGAAAACACGAGCCTGGGGGAGGTGGGGAGGAAGAGAGGTCACTGTCTTCGGGGACACTGCCGGGGGGGAGGCACAGACCAGACCCTCCACCTCAAACGCCGCACGCCCCGCAGGGCTGACCAGCGGTCCCCCCGAAAGAGACGGGGCCGGCACTGAGGAGCCCCGGGTAAGGGGGGGGGGGGGGGGGGGGGGGTGACACCCCTCCCCAGGCCCAAGCGCCGAGAAGGCAGGCGGGGAGCGAGGCGATGAAGAGCAGCCCCCTGCCGAGGGCCCAGCTCCGGCGCCTCTGCGGCGGGAAGAGGCGAGCCCCCGGTTGCCCCCCACATCCACACACACTCCCCCCAGTCCCCCCTGCCCGGTCCGGGTGAGGAGGCGGGGGCCCGCGGCCCCCCCTCCTCCTCCTCCTCCCCCGCCTCGGCCCCTCCCCGGAGCCGCCGCCTCACGGCCCGGGTGCTCGGGAGACGCTGTGAGGAGCGGGAAAGCTGTGAGGGCCGGGGCTATACGCCCAAGGCGTCAGGCCCCCCCACGGGAGCTCAGCCCCAGCCGTCCGGCCGCGGGGCGCCGCGGTTACCGTGTGCGGTGCCGAATTCTCGTGGTGTTTGTCGAGCGGCTGCGATAATGGCGTCCTTCCTCGCGAGAGATCTCCCTCTCCTCAGCGCGCAGGCGCCGCCCCGCTGCGCCCGCTCGGCCCCCGCCCGCCCCGAGAACCCGCGCAGGCGCACGGAGGACTCGGCCCGGCGGCCGCCCTTCACCGACGCGCCGCCGGGAGAGACTACAATTCCCAGAGGGCAGCGCGTCGGCTCTTCGTCGCCGCCCCCGCCGAGCAGGCCGGGACCTGTAGTACACGCGGCCGGAGCGGTGCATGCCGGGAATTGTAGTCCTGTACCACAGGCACCGCAGACGACACCCTCCGCACCTCAGCCAGCGCACCCGCACGCATCCACACCGTGTGTCCCCCCCACACTCTCCCCTCTTCGCCCTGCCACAAACCCTGAGGGTTCCGCGAAACCCTCTTGCTCGGACCGGGAGGCCACAACGGGGTCTCGCCCTGCGCCCCAGGAGGGTGATGGACCCTTGCCGGCGTTTCGGTCGAGGCAGCCGTGTGCTTTGCGCGGCCGTGTCCCGCAGCCTGCCGTCGCGTCCTGCTGGGCATGGCTCTGCGATTCCTTCTCCGACAGCGTCTCGGGGTTACCGCAAACTCCAGTGTCACATCTCGTTTTTATTAAGCGTTTCCAGACCTGCCCGGCGACGCAGCCGCAGGATTTGGCCGGCAGAGTTGTCAGCAAGCAGATTAAACGTATATCTGCACCTCGAGAGCCGCCTGCCCTAAGCCATTCACGCAGCGACACGTTCCCTTTTCCTACTCCTTTCTCTGGTCCTTCCATTAAATTTCTCTCTGCTCAAATGGCTCCTGAGTGCTTGCATCGCTGAAATGGGATGATCTGAACGTGAGCTGTCATGTTAAGGAGAAAAACGTCACCGTGCTCAGAACACAGCTGAAGAACAGGCAGCAAGTGGGAATTTGCTAAATTAGCTCATCAGACTGATTCCTCTGTTGCTTTGTTCCTGCATTTGGTGTGAGAACAGAATGACTGGGCAAAGGTGGAAAACCTTCTGTTAACCTCTGAGGAATGATAAAAATATTCAAAAGCACAAAAAGGAAGCATGGAGGAAGTATGCAAGTAGCTCTGAAAGAAGACAGAGATTAGGTTACTTTACTGTATCCTTATATATCACAGTGTTGCCCAAACAAGACCGTCATGACACTTCATTTTTCAGCTTCAGCAGAGCCAGCGGTGACTTTCAGAGTTCTGCATAAAAATATTCCTTAAATGAGATGCTTAATTCAGTACTGCAGTGTCACGATGTGCAATGGAATCCACTCTGGTTCAGCCGTAATTGGCTACCCTGATATCTGCGGACCTATGGCTAAATGGAGCTGTTGCTGTGGCTCTTGGGCTAGTGGTTTGAAATGCTGTTCTCAGGCACTGTAGCTTTGTCCTGTCCAAACTCAAGGTGTCCACCGCAGGACTTCTGTACCTGTATGAAATTAAACGGTGCATGTCACAAAAGCTCCAGTTTCTAAAGCGTTTCAGACCCCAGGGGACCAGCAATTCCTCCTGCTCATCTGTCTGGAATTTACGCAGTCAGAGAACAGCACTTGAGGGGTTTTGTGTTTCAGGCAGGGAAACCTACGCTGACACGTGCACCGTGCCTTTCTTAGAAAGTGCTCGTAGTGACTTCTCAAGCTGGTGTTTTCAGTATTAAAAAGTCATCACGAGCCTGGGAATTAGCAACTGGTATGTTAGGAAAACCCTTGCTCCTGCTTCCAGATTTGTAACTGTTCAGCTGAGTCTGTTGATTTATTTATTGTGTTCTCTTCCTTCACAAGCAGATTAGGAAGTTCAAAGGTTAAACTACTTATAAACTGACTTTTCACACAGGATTATTTCATGCTTTGCTGCACAGATTTGCCCTGCAACAGATTTTCCAGTTTCTGCTGCACTCAAGCAATTGCCAGGTCCCAGCCAGAAAAAGAATGATATAAATATCAGGGTACTACCTGCTGTGGAAAGTGGCTAGTAAAAGCCTTTGCCATCACAAACCAAGTCCAATGTAAAAGGTGTCCTGTTTTCTCATCAGTACATTCCCTCCAAGAGATTATTAACTCACATTCTGCTGAGGATGTGAGATCCCGCTCCTCTCTGTATAGTTAGTAAATCATTTCTCAGCTAAAACACCACAAACAGAAAAACTTCCATTGTCATAAATCAATTACACTATTCACCTATAGTCTTCAAACTAACTAGAGGAAATACTGGCAGGATCCAACTTTGATCAGAGATAGCAATGTAATAAAAAAATAATATAGCAATTTGTCTAAGAAAGTCTGCAGCGCTACCTTCTGATAGCGAGTCAGTCTGCTCTGATCATTACAGCAATCTGGAATATATAATTAACCCTCCTCTTGTAAGGGTTTTTCCCCTCTTTACCAGAGATATTATTTTAGATTTTTTTCCCCTATCATTTCTTCCAAAGCAGGGGGTGTTTCCTTTTAAAATTTTGAATGACACCAATAAATCATAAAGAGACTCCACTATCACAGCCTATCCCTTGTTCCCCTTGAGAATGACACAGCCAGGTATGACATACTCTTCAATGACAGAAAACATTGGTAAACAGCAGAAGAAAGAGGATCTTTCTGTTCACAACCTAACAGTTGGAGACAACCTTTGTGCTTATATCGGAAGGCCCGAATTTGGCTTTCAGTCTTTAATTTACAGTACCAACACACGAATGACTTACCCAAGGATAATTGTTTCCTGTGCCTGGCAATCTCCTAAGCTTTATGAGCTTCCAAAGATGTGCTCACCTGAATATTTCTGCAATAATGTAATGAAATTCAGTGTAAGAATCCCTCCAGTGAATGAAGGCTTCACCACGGGATAAGAGACTGCCCATGAGCAAGCACCAGGAAGAAGCTGATACACTGTAAGTTATATTCTGATTTAAACCATGGTAACTTGCTCAAGTGCCTACGTCAAATCCATTCTTATTTTCCTTCCCTCTCATAAAAATGAGTAAGAACTTCAGGGTTCTAATATATCAATTTCATTTTTTAATTTTATAGAAGAAAATACATCCCGTTGCCCTGTTAGTCTGTTGTCTCAAATAAAATAATAAGATATTTCTTTGTTGTTTTATTTCCTCACCTTTTTCATCCTCTTTTTTTAGTCTCTCTCTCTCTCTCTCTTCCATTTTATGTATGTGCTAACTTTTCTCTGTCATGTTACGAAGAATCATTTGGTTCCAGGAAATATCTAGCTTATTTTACCGTTGTATCAGCATTCATTTACTATTGTTTCCTAAGGAAGTTGCTGCTTTCACATGTTTTGTGTGGATCAAGAGAGATTGGTATCTCATTCATTGGTTTCCTTTTTTTTGTTAGGAAAAAAAACTTACCATAGCATCAAAGGTAAAAAATTAACACACTGTGCACACAATTTTGCAGCTGCATCAGCAGCAGGAAAACAAAGGTTGCCAAACAAAGCATTTGTTTAAACAAGTGACAGGCATTCATAATTATACTCACTGCTGAGCATGAGAGTATAGAAACAAAGGCATGAAGAACACAGAAGATGTGATCTGGGCACAGAAGTAACTCCGGAGTATTTGCCGTAAGAACCCTGTAGGAATAATTTTCTTTCCTATGGATGAAATCCGTGATCACATCCTATGCTACTAAAAACAAATAGAGTACTTGAAGTTCCCGTTTGTTCAGTTTCTGTTTGAGTTACTTTATTCATTTTCTATATACTAACTCTCACAACTGGAGAGGGACACAAACACATCCTTGTGAACACAGCATGCACTATCTTATGACATAGTGATGCTTAATTAAAAGTCATATAAAATACACTTTTAAACAAAGGTAATATTAATGCTATTTGTAAACTTGCCGTAGCATTTCTCCTTTTATCAATAGAAAACTTCTCTGCTGTTGAAATCTGTTGTCGGTTTTCCTCCTCCAAGTACGTACTTCTTCATCACTTACTTTTCAGGCATCATGTCCATTTTCAATTCTCTCAGAATTGTTCTTTGTTTTCATTACAGAAAACAGGTCAGGATCAAGTGGGTTTTGCTCCTGAACCTACTTCAGCTAGTTCTGTGACTTAGGGCAAGACACAGACATTTTCTGTTCTAACTCTGATCTCTCTTCTGGTTTATGCCAAGTAAACATTTCATTTAATGAAGGTACTCCTAATATTCATGAATGAGGATGGAAGAAAAGGCCTTGAATTCCCACAGCAGAGAGAAAAACATTGTTACATATTTGGTCATCTAGCTGGTCAAAGTTCATGGTCTTGTAAGGTCAATTTTTGCCAGTCTGAGAAATAAGGTGAGAAGGGTCAGGTATGATCAAAATGTTCTCTTACTTATTTACATACTGTTCCATCTCCCTGTATCCATCATGGAAAAAAAAGATAGGAGGCTATTCCCCTTCTCAGAAATCTGCCATTCTAACAAGCCCTGTGTTTGCACTTTGCCCAACTGTGATCTTCCCAGGATCACGCTCACAGCTGTTTCTGCTGCCCTTTTACCTCTGTTACATGGCTGATATCTTTGCCCAGTATTTGCTAGTTTGCCCAGCTTTGTTCAGGTTTGCCACAGACCATGTTTACTTGGTCAGGTACCATTATCATCAGCAGCCTTTTTTAATCCGCTGGGATTATCAAAAACCTGAATGGGAGCTCATCACACTCACTGATTTTAGAGGATTCTATCCTCTTCTTCAGACTGCGGGTTGCCTGAGAACTGCTTTTTCATCCAGTGTGTAGTCCCCACCTTCATATATTTTTTTCAGAAATCCAGATATAAAATGTTACATAGCATCAATGTATCATTAATGCTATTATTCTAAGCAGAATTTGACCGTCTCCTAGTTCTGGACCTGCATCCGTCTAGACACATGTTCAAAATTATTTGCAATGTTACCCCATTTTTTTCATGTGTGAGACTTAAAGTAAACTAAGTGTAAATCTTCATCAGTGGCCAGAGATACAGAACGTCCCCTCAGCAAGTTTCCATGTAACACCCCGTTTGCCGTACGCAGGACGGTAGGGCTACCATTGGGAGGGTCCTGACAAGCCAGGTCAGCTTGGAACCTCACGAAGTGCAACAAAGGCAAATGCCAAGTCCTGCACTTGGGATGGTATAATCCCATGCTTCGGTACACCCTGGGGACTGACTGCTAGGGTAAAAAGCTCCGGAGAAAAGCACTGCAGATCCTGGAGGACAAGTTGGACACGTATCAGCAACGCACCCTTGGAGTGATGAAGGTTAATGACGTAGTGGGCTATATTAGAAAGAGCATGGCCAGCACATCAAGTGACTATTCCCCACTACTCAGCACCTGTGAGGACACATCTGGAATACTCTGTCCTGTTTGGGAACCCCTCATACAAGGGAGAGAATTAAAAACTGGAGGGCGTAGAGGTGGTTAGCAGGCTGGTGAGCTCCGTCGCATTACTAAGTGTCCTAGCAAAATTTGGACATCAAAGAAAAGCTTCACTTAGGCTGAAGTGATACCTAACATGGGAAGTGTGAGCCAATCCACAGAGAAATGAGTGTTAAAGCCCACTCAGTAATGACCTAACAGGTTTGTGAAAGCTGCTCTAGGTGATATTTTTAGATACTCCATAGAGGTTTCACATGGACTCCTCAGCAGCAATGCCATCTCAGGCAGCTTCTCACTACTTGATTGATCATCCTGTCAGCTGTTATACAACAATAAACAGGTGAGGAAAATGTTAATTATGAAAACACTTCCCTTGTATCTTTTTAATTACAGTAAAACTGTAAGACTATGTTTTTTCTGAATTGTTGAGTTTGACTTGCCAATGTTGCAAGTGAGACTATATTAGGACAGGAACACCCTTGCAAGCCTGATGCCAGGAGAATCAGATTTCTTGAGACAATAAATCAAGGAAGTAATTTTCTCTCTGCAAGTAACAGCATTCATTTGAAATTAACCAGAATGTAAGTGCTAGCAACCATCTAGTAAGCATCAGAAAGAAAACAAATATTGATCTTCGCAGTCTAATCCGGAGGCACTTACAGCAAAAGTCAGATGGGTAGTGACAGCAGAAATTTCTAGATTTTTACTTCTCTATTTTCTGTGAAGACAAAGTAAGCACATTTCCATTGTATACAGTCACACTCCACATATGTAATTACCCACAGTTATGAGCAACAATAGAAGTTTCATCTTGCGGTTCTTCAGGTAGAACTCCTAGCTGACAATGGCTTGCTCTTAGATACTCAAGCAGGCAGCTGAGGCAATAAATGACAAGCATTAAGAGTCTCCTAAATAGTAGGTTTTGGAATAGCAAATAGCATAGATAAGCTTGCCACTTTAGGATACTAAAGAGGATTCCCTGAGCCTGAGCCTCACACTTACACCCTGTGTGATAAGAGATGACAGGCATGCATATGTTTAATGAAAATATTGCCAAAGACATTTCTAATTCAAAACACCAAAATTTGTTAAGTAAAAAAAAAATTATTTAAAAATATTTCATGGGTAAATATATGGATTAAGAAAGGAGTGATTTTTAATGGCAAACTTTTAATGGCAGAATGTTAACAGTCTTATCATTTCTGCTTGCTCTGTAGATTCTGATAGATTCTGCAGCTTTCAAAATATGCCCTCCTATGTATCTAATGGAGGAAAATAATCACATGGTTTTTGCAAATACTTACATGAGAATTATTAAAGATCACATATACTTTTGAGCTGTCATGACCCTGAGGCCACTAACAAGCCTTAATGACCCTGACAAGCCTCACCTGCAGCCTCTACCCATAGCCCTGCCCATGGGCCAGGAGCCCATTTAAGCCCAAGCCTGGCCCCTTAAGCTCTGTTATTAGGGCACTTGACTTCAGGTTTGTCTCTGGACCTGTCTCTAGGAAGGACTCTGGACCCTTGTGGTTGCTTGTCTTTGGCTCTGTCTCCTTTTGCTCCTGTCTGGGCTCTCTGGTTGGACCTTAGACCTGTTTTGTCACTTGCAGTGTTTGGGACTGTCAGTGGACCCTTTTACCAGTGGCCAGCTCTGTCGTGCTCTGCCTCTGTGCGGTGGTACTGGGCTGGTGCAGTCACTGCCTGTGCTGGGGTCATCCTTGGCTCGCCACTCCCCTGTCCTTGGAGAGTAGCTGGCTCTTGCTGCTCCCTGATGTGCCCAGGCACCCTTTCCTAACAGCTCTCCATCTTCATCCCCATTTGGCCTATTATAATCTGTAACATTATGAGAAGTCTTTAGAGAATGAATTGCTTGCCTGTGTTTCTGTTTCTGTTTGGCCTGAGAACCTACAGCTCTAACTCAGAAGCTACTTGTGTCTGTGCCATTTACACTGATTGCGGGTATGGGAAGAGGAGCGAACATCCCCCCAAAAAAATGAAAAGATGGGCTTTCTATACAGATCTTTCACATAAAACAACAAAATTATTGGAGTTGCATGTGGAAATAGCAAGAGTAACTTTCTTCATGCTTTCATCTCTAAGAAGCACAGGTCAGGAAAACATCTCAGTCTGTTCTCCCCACTGGAAAAAAAAACACTTTGGCTGGGTCAAAATGGTGTGTGAGTGGGAGGAGTAATTATGGTTCATTATGTCTGTTCCTATTTTTAGTCTATACAAAATTATCCCTCTTATGGGACATCTGATAGTGCAGAAGAACAAGTTCCTCACCTTGAGGCTGCAATGATACTGTACTACATGCTCAGAGCTAGAATACTCCTCCGCAGGAGGCTGCTTGCCTTCCTATTCTCATGGGCAAGCCTTGTATATTTACTAGATTTCTGTGAATTCCTCAGTTTGAGCAGTCACCAGTCCTCAGAATTACAGCTGTTAACAATAGTAATTCTTAGCTATCACTATTCAAATATACAACTATTCAAATTCAAAGCATGTATGCATGAAGAAATGATAAGAAACCTCTCCTTGCATACAAAAGAGTGGTTTCTGTAACCCTTTGGTGTTCCTGGAGCCAGACAAGAAAGAATCTTGAAAGAACATGTAGAATAATCATCAACTAGCCAGCCCTCCAACAAAATGTAGAGCCAATGAAGAAGCCAGTCTAGGGACAAGTTGAAAATTAACTACTTGGTTAGCTCCACCTCTCCCACCAGGAAAGGGTGCTCTCAAAGTTTTTTATAAATAGGTCTGGAGACCCCTCAGTTATCTTGAAGCTGTACATCCAGAGGATTTTTTTCTTCTACTTTGTGTTGATAGGTCGCTAGACTCTGGAAAGCTCCTCTGGCTGTTTGACGAACTGAAGGTTTTGAGAGCCAAAGTGATAGCAATGAATAGTGTGAAGGCAAATACCCTGGTGCATTTATACAAGCAGCTGAAAACTATCTGGAGTCCACCAGCAGTGCCAGCACGACTCTGCAGCCTGGCCCCCTGCACTCATAAAAAGAGGAATGATGCATGTAAGTGTATCTCATTTTATCAAAATAGTACTGGATACCTGCATAAGAGAGATGCAGAGGTACAAAGACAACAAATGTAGTTAAGTGTTGCTCTTTCTTATTTGTTAGCTAACCCAAAAGGGAAATCTGAGGATGTGACTGAAAGATTAAAGAAAAAAGAGTGAATAGAACGAGAGAAACTACAGATAGAAATACCTTATTGAATTGCATGATTTATCTCCAGGTGCAGGATTAAAACATTGTTCTTTGTTATTTCTGCTGTGTCAATGTTATTGGGTTGTGTGACTTGTAACTACAATGAAGAAACAGACTATACAACAATTAATTTTTAATTTTGTCCTGCAACGTTTTGACTGGTTTCAATGAAAACTGTAGTTATAAGTGTAATTCAAAGCACATTTAGCGCAAATTGATTCTGAGTGACTTTGAATTTAACAGACGCTACAATGTTTAATTTTGAAAATGAGGCCTAATAGAATCACAAACCACAAAACCCTCCAAATGTGGTGTATAGGAGAACTACAATGAATCACTTTCCAAGATGCAGGATAATACTGGAAGATGTCAAAGATTTAGTTATTTAAAATACTGATTAGCTTACCTACTGATAAGATGAGGCCAGCCAGAGATTGCGTGTCTACTCACTGGTGTGCAGATAATGTCAGCTGGAGCAATAGTAAACAGTAATTTTTTACATCTAGGAAATCCTTTTGTTTCCTATTTTTTTCTCTGAAAATGTATTCAGCTTACTAACTTTTCCCAAAGAACAGCCAGATCCCTCCTTGAATGCTGAGATGCGATTCCCTTCTATTTAATCAAACGACAAATTTTGTATTTACCTAACTGATGAGAAAACAGATGATTTTGTGACAGATATAAAACAAAGCAGAATGGAGATAAGCACAAGGCTTTGTTTATATTGAAAGCTAGAAGAAATACGCAGTATCTATCAGTGTTTAATAGCTCTACACTTGTAAATGCATTTTTGAAGATGATGCTAAAATACCTTCTGCCACTGAGTGACTAGCATTTCAAAAAACCTGGTAGATTAGCTGCCAAGTTCAACGTGCGCTGTGTTGTAAATATTCCTAGGCGGGGAAGCTTTATGTAATATATAGCATGCAAGCTTCCCTGTCACTCAGCATATCAGAAATAATTCAGAGCAGTTCTTACACAGTGTTTGCAGTGTTTTTCAGAGTTCTCAGTCTAAATTTTCTCCTTTTTTTCTGCTACTCAGAATAGAAGATGAGTTGTATTCTGAAAGCTTAAAACAGAGTGCGTACTTCAATCTAGTAGCATAACTTGTTAATACAGCACTTCACCCTCATTTTTAAAAGATGCCTTTTAAATCTATAGAAGATGCCTAATTCTAGAAGCAAGATTAGCATTGAATTGTTTTACTAGTGAAACAACCACAAGAAAGAGCCTAATTCCTAATGGAAATTTCAAATGATCACACATGCATCCACAACAGTATTTTTCCCTTTTCTGACCTGCGTAGAGCTTTCTTAGTACAGCTCAGAAGTCTCTTACACTTTTACTTCCTTCCCTGCTAGTTTTTTCCTTACAAGCATGCTCAGAAACTTAATTTTTTTTCCCATTAAAATAAGGAAAAGAAAAAAGACATTGTTCATCTATTCAAAGAAAAGCACTAATGTTTAGAAAAAAAAACAATGATTCAGCCTTACAAAATAGTAGCTTTTTCTAAGAATTAATATTAATTAGGTGCATGTAATAGTAGCTTTTCTAATGAATCATCTTAATTAGGTGTGTTAATTAGTCTGTACAACTGTACACCCACTCCACACAAGGATGTGTGCATATGAGGGAACACATTCTAATAGTCACAAGCAAGGTCTCTATCTCCTATAACTCCTTTATCTCCAATTTATCAGTAAACTGTTTCAGTGCTGGAGATTCAATAGCTAAACCCAAAACCTGTACCAGTAAGAGTAATGTCTGTACTCATACAATACTGCTCATCATGTGCAGCGATATGAATTACTGCTTCAGAGGGGAAATCCAGAGAATCCGCTGTACTTGTGGTTAAAAAGCTCTGTCATTATTCTGTATTTTTATTATTTATTCATTACTTTTATATTTGAAAACATAAATTAAGATTGCAAGTGAATATTCATTGCGAGTCCAATGACTTCCAATTTCAGAAGCCACACAGATAATATAAGTAACATCCTTCATTAAAAAAGTAATTAAACCCATGAATCAGCAGGAAAGAATCCCTCTATACAGTTCCTAATTCTTCTGCTTGTTCACTATTAATATACTACAAAACTTTATGGCCTATAAAATTAAAAACTTCAGGAATGGAACATATTACAATTAAGTGTTATGTTTCTGTTTCATCAGTGAAAGTGTGACTCTAGGAAAATTGTTTGAAATTGTTCAGTGGAGTAAAAAGGTATACTGGAGAAAAGCTGAGATCTCTACATCTCCACATGTGATGGAGAAAGTAATGATTTTATGATTACCCATGGTCCATCAATTTCCAGTAAGTGGCTAAATGATGCCGTATTTTTTGCTGTGGACACTTGTCCATGGGGAACTGTACTGAGAAACCAAAACCCACTTCATGGTAACAAACATTCCAGGAAGAGATCATACAAGGCTATTGCATCATAAGACCATTGCAGATTAAATTAACTACAGTTGCTATCTATCTCTGTTTACTTACCCTCCTCTTTTCACTTTAAGACCAATGCTATTTATTACTTAAATCTTTCTCTAATCCATGACATTCATGCAGGAAATGCCAAAACAAACTGATTCAGGAAAACACTATCTTTGGAATGGCTGGTTTCGGCTGCCAGTGAATAGATACTAGCTCTCAATAAGCCAGCCTGTGGGTTCCTCCATCTGGTGGCTAGATTCTGTGTGCAATATGCATTCAAAGCAAAAAGCACATTCAATTAAATTCTGCTATTCACAGCTGACAGTAGAAACAGCCCTTTCAGTGACAAAAACTTGATCAAAGAAATGGTAAAATTGGACTATTGAGCTCTTAGGTAACGTCCTCAATGTAAAGTTCACCATTTTCCAGAACTTCATCTCTTGTCTTTCTTTCGTCACCCTTCCCACACACAGAAGTAGTCTCTCACTAAGTTGGGTGGTGATGCTTTCACTTGGCAGTTAACTCAGACATTTGCTGTGAGGACGTAGGTTAAACAATTCAGAGGCTGACACTTCCCAGTGCCTTTTCTGGATTCCCCTTGTGTCCCTACAAGGACAAAAGTATTTTTCTGCACTTCACTGGAAAAGAACTGTAGAAACATTGCTGAGAATCATGGCATATATGTAAAAATTCCTAGTGATGTGGACTACAGCAGCCGATGTTTGTACTAAGCTCTGTGGTATCTTGTAACAATACGTGGAGGCAGTGGTTTCAGACACCTTTTAATACAATAGAGAGGGAGTTGCTGGAAATGTTCTTTATAGGGATTTTAAGTCTATGGAGTATACCCTCACCCTAGTAATTATTGCCAGAGCAGATCCGAATGGTTTTTTTCTTTCTTATCCTTTTAGAAGAAGTTACAAGAAAAGCAGAATCCTTCAGTTTTTTTTAAGAATTGTGTAAGTACAGCAATGACACACAATCCAGGTGTGCCATCTCCAGGACTGCGCATACAATTGCAGTAACTACACAAATTGTCCATGAGATATCTTCTAAGCCCTTTCCATGCTGAGTTACTAAGCCTGCATGCATAATTTTAGCAAATGTTTTTATACAGAAAAGATAAAGCCTCTGTTTGCTTTACCTTGCCAACTGGAATTACCTCCTCCTTATCTGGACATAGCCTTAGCCACTGCCTTCTCATCCAGGCTCCTATCTCAGCCAAACATTCTGGAAGCAGAGAAAAGCTCAGCATTTCACAATCTGCTGCTGCTTTCCTGTTGAGCTTAGAGTACTCTGTCAGTTACATCCGTTTGATAAAAAGCACTGGTCTGTTTATCAATAAACTGGCCTACATCACAGTCCAAATCTGACATCAATTCAGCAGAACTTTCAACACCTTGTCACTATGGCCCTCAGCCAACCATCACTGTTATCCTCCAAAATCTTGATTCATACTAAAAAGCTTCAAAGAAATCAACCTATCTTGGATTTCCTCTGTAATATTCAATCCAAGTGGCTGAAGCATAGCCATGCTCCTTTAAAGTTTAAAAGGGTTCTTTATTGAGTTTCAGTAATGTTTGGTTTTATTTTTCTAATTCAGAATGTGTTGCTATGGAAAGCACCCCTGCTCAACTTAGGACAAAAACATATTTCCTTCAAGTAGGTGGAGTTTCTCAACTGTTCCCACCATGCTGTCCTCCTTGTTTTACTTAAGAGCTGGGTGAAGCTTGTTTGAAAGCCCTTGTGTAAACAAATCAAAAAGGGCTTTATTCAACAGGTCTTTTTCTTTTTAAAGATCAAAACTATGAAGACTGAAATCCACTGAAGCTGAGTCATTTTACCCCTTATTCTTACTTGACAGCCACCTGAATTAATTTTCGTACTCTTTCTTCTAATTTTGTACTCCATAGGTGAGAACTCTCTCCTCCCCAGGATACTTAAAGGGAATTTAAAAATGAAACATTGAAATGTTTTGTCTCTTTAAATCAAGTTTACAAGAGTGTAAATTGGCAGTACATCCTTTCATTTAACTGAATTTATTTTGGATTTTTACCATAGAACTGTGGCCTTCAAAATATTTCCTTGGAAATTGTGTTATAAAATATGATAACCCAGTAATATACACAACCTGTGTTTTCATCTGGATCTTGACTCCCACCCCAAAGCTTTTGAACCTTATATCAATGCTAAATGAACTTTCTAACAATTACTCCAAACAGACCTGTTAAAGCATCCACAGCTGCAATTAATTATAGAAAATAATTAAAAGATTGGGACTATTTGGATGGCTCTATACATCTACTTCAGCTGGGAAAGGCAGGAAAAAAACACAGTGCAAATGTAAGAAGCCTCCAAATACTATAAAATTAAATGGGGCATCACTATGTCTGTCTGGAAGTTTTTTAAAAAATAAATCAAGCACAGATTAGGTCTATTTGTGGCAGATCTCTCTTCACGGGTGACTCACATCTTGGTCATGCTTGTTATATTACAATATATACAACTGTTCTGACAATACCATAGATATGCATGTATCAAAGATAAACATTAGACTAGACCCTTCCTCAGTGAGCTAATCGTGAATGAGGCATGCATAAAGCAAAGGGTGCAAACTGCATGCTATCTTAATTCTCACTTTTTTAACTTTGCACATTTGAAAACAGTAGATGAGGTTTCTATCTCTCATTCCACACAGATTCTGTGTTACTTTAACTCATCCAGTAGGTCAATTGCCAGATTTCTGGCTGGGGTGTTCCCTATACACAGAAACCACTCTCAGTTCAGGAACAAGAGAGAGCATAGCTGAAACCTCCCAGATAGTCCAGAAACATAACAATTTTCGAAAAACACGAGAATGACAGAGATATTGTAATTCTGGCTGCTGCTGTTCTCTCCAGCTTGCTGCGTGATAAACCACCATCTCTAGCTGGCAAATGGCCAAGGAGAAACCCTGTTTCTGGTTCTGGAATGGTCCAGAAAAGATAATATTTTGGCCACACCCAAAGTGCTGGGAACAAGGTTTAGGGCTTACGCTTCCTTTCGTACAAGTACTTTTTGCCTTTCTGTCTGCAGTTTCCAAAACAAACCATCTCACTGCCACTGAGCTCATATTTTGAAGGGTTTTCTTTAACCCTCTAGAGAAGAAAAGGTTTTTTTTAATTAAATGCTGAAGTTTTACTGAAATTCATGCTCAGAAAAATCAGCATGTGTGTGTAAAAAGTGGATGCAGATTCTGTGAATGAGTCAGAAGGGAAACAAAAGTGTTGTAGGTCAAAGTTATTTCTCTTTATTTTTGCACCTGAACAGCCCATCATTTCTGAAAGCCTACACCATAAGGACTTTCCTTTGGTTATGCTGTTCAACCCACAAGAAATGACTCATTCTGTTCAGCTTAGTAGCTCTATAATAAACTTTACGTTTGCAAAACCTTGCAGGATCAAATCCCTAAAAAATTTCACAAACTTTCTTCATCTTAATGCCACAGTGTAAAGCAGTGGAGCTTGAGGGTTTTTTTTTTCAACTGCTTTTAACATAGAGAAAAGTGACAGTTGTACAGAAATCACGTGTGCTGGTTTGGCTGGGATGGAGTTAATTTTCTTCATAGTAGCTAGTATTGGGCTATGGTTTGGATTTGTGCTGAAAACAGTGTTGATAATACAGAGATGGTTTTGTTACTGCTGAGCAGTGCTTACACAGAGTCAAGGCCTTTTCTGCTTCTCGTCCCACCCCACCAGCGAGTAGGCTGGGGGTGCACAAGAATTTGGGAGGGGACACAGCTGGGACAGCTGACCCCAACTGACCAAAAGGGATATTCCATATCATATGATGTCATGCTCAGCATATAAAGCTGGGAGAAGAAGAAGGAGGAAGGGGGGGATGTTCGGAGTGATGGCGTTTGTCTTGCCAAGTTAACCATTACGTGTGATGGAGCCCTGCTTTCCTGAAGATGGCTGAATACCTGCCCACTGATGGGAAGTGGTGAATTAATAACCTGTTTTGCTTTGCTTGCATGAGCAGCTTTTTCTTTACTTATTAAACTGTCTTTATCTCAACCCACGAGTTTTCTCACTTTTACTCTTCTGATTCTCTCCCTCATCCAACCAGGGCAGGGAGTGAGCAAGCAGCTGTGTGGTGCTTAGTGGCCATCTGGGGTTAAACCATGACACCAGGTTATGCTCTGCAACAGTAAGCATCTATACTATGATATAGGGCATACATACATTAGTTAATTTGGTAGATGTGACTTCTAAGCTGCCTGAGAATATCAATTGTATTTAGAGGACATGTCACAGAAGAACGGAAAGTGAAGAAATGACAATATTGTTTTGTTAGTAGATGAGAATATAACCCAGTATCTCTTGGTTATGCTCAATATTAAAACATCTGAAGCTATGTCTGAGCTCCCTGCTGTAACTAAGCATGAAGCTCATATGGGCTGTCCTCATGACCAGGAGCTACCTGTTGCTTATAAGCAGCTTCAGCAACAGTCACATCTGACCTGTGCTAAATACAGTTGCCTAACCATGATCAATAGGCTATTAAACTGTGATTAAGCCTGAATGAATAATGATGTTTATGGGCAGTAACTGTTTTCAATTTCATCAAGTACATATCTCTTCTTTTTGAGTTACAGGAAGCCATATGTTAAGGATAGTAAATTAGCCATCCTGAAAAACATTCAGAGTCAAACCAAGAATTCATTATGTTTGCAATCGAATCCTACTATAGGAAAAAAAAAAAGACTGTGCTTTAAAGAAGGCATATCTTGTCAGGGAGGAAGTAAAATGAAATTTAAACCCAGTTTAACAGTACATCTCCCGATGACCTGTTTTCTGATCACGTAGCCACTCAAAGCAAATCACTTGCCAGATTTCAACCTTCTCTTACTCAACTCAGGAGGACTTTAAATATGTTATGCTGTGAATGCAATGGAAACTTCTTACACAATGTTGCAAACTAGAGCAAACACTTCTTGGTTGACTCTGGTTGAGTATCTAGTCTTGTCTCCATTTCAGTAAAACATTCTCAATGCTATGCCAGGTTCCTCATGAAAATTGAAAGTACTCACCCTAACAAGCTTAAAGATCCCCAAAATGTAAACACAGATTTGCAAAATGATTTTAAGACAGTAACTAAGAAATATGATCCAAAGCAGGTGGCAAGATGAAGGCCAGGAGCTGAGGTGAGGTGAGGTGTTCTGCTCCTGGCTGCCCAATGGACCCAGCAAAAATGAGGACACTTACTTCATCTCTGCGCTTTCACTGACACAGTCACTTTTCTACAGACTTCCCTTTTTGCTCTGTACTCCTCACTGCCAGCTGTAACACAGAAAAGGTGCAAGGAGTAACCAAGGTTTTAAAAACCAGAGTTTCATTGAGGCCTGCCTCAAGTAGTCTCAGATGCATGCTAGTTGAATTGGCCCCTTTTACAGTCCCGGGGTGGGCCTATTTTGGCCTCCAGCCTTTGGGACAGATGCAGTTGGGTAAAGTGGCCATAACATTACCTTTTTCCTAAATTTTCTTTGTGCAGTTTGGGGCAGGGACCCTGTTGCGCCAAGGCCACCCGTTATCTCTGTGGGAGAGGGATCACGCTCCAGCCCACCTTCAGCTGGGAGAAACCAAAACCTCCTCCTTGAGCAAAACTAACTAGACAAGAGTAATGCTAATCCCCGTAAGTGCGTAAGCAAGCCCTGATGCTATCACCCTGAAAGGAAATACATTTTTGGCCTGAGTCAGGCATGGGGATTAGCCTGACCGCGGGAAATGGCGAACACGCACCCATAGGGAACCGTGACCTCTTCTTTAACGTTAACGCGGGACAAAACGCTGGGCCCTGAAGAAAGCAGCGGCCGCCCTTACCGCCTCGCCTCAGGCAAAGAAACCGCCCGCTCCCCTGAGGGAGCCATAGCGCCGGGGGGGGCCGTGCCGGAAGGGGCCGGGCCGGGCTGGGCGGTGGCGCCCGGCGACTCCGCCGTTCTCCTCCGCGATGTTGCCGCTGTTGTTGCGCCGGGCTTGGGCGGCCGCTGCCTCACGGCGGGGGACACGACGGTGCAGCCTGGGAGCCTGCTGCTCCTACCGCCTGCGAGACGCCCGTGAGTGCCGCCCCCCTCCCGCGCCCCTTCCCTCAGGGTGGGGAGCCGCTTCCCTCAGGGTGGGGCGGGGACCTTCACCCCTTGAGGCGAGCAGCTCCCGCCGCCTGAGGAGAGCGGGTCGCCGCCCCGAGCCCCCTCCTCGCTCTCCCCGCCCGGTTCGTCGTCCCCCGCCCCGAGGTAGCCCCGCTGCCCACCGCCTTGTGCCCTGGCCCGGGTCTGGCTGAGGGGTCCGTGTCCCTCCGTCCCTTCCCGCCTTCCCCCGGGCTGAGGGGGCTGCCGGTGCCTCGCGAGTTTGTGTGGAAGGAGGCAGGGACGCCAAGTTCAGGCTGGCTTTGTCGGCGACAGTTCCTCCGCTGGCACATCGGGAAGCGGCAGGAACAGTAACAGAGAGCTGGGGCACTTCTGGAGAATATTTTGCTCGCCCGTTTCTGCCTTACCTGCCTGCGGTGACCTTGCGCAGGCCGATAAAGTTTGCGCCTTGCTGAGGAGACCGGGGGGGGGGGGAAGGTTGTTTAGCCACCTCTGCTGTGAGTGGTTTGTTAAAAGACTTACTTTTTTGTTTTCCCCTTGTGAAAGACCAGGAGCAGTTCTATCTACTGAAGTAGCCAGCAAGTAACACTATGATTCAGAGCCTCTCGGTTTTGGGTTCAGGGGATGGGCAGGGCACAAAACCCTTTTTCTGTGGGTCCTCAGTGTCAGGGGGCTGCAGGTGAACGAGCGCTCCCCATCCACACAGATCTCCGTTCTTGTTTTTTTAAGCCCAACGAAATCCTGTGGAAACTGTATTCGTGCATCTGCCCTGCTGGTGCCAGTTTGAGATGTCCGAGGTGCACCCAAAATTGGTAGTTTAGGATTTTACAGGTGGGGGGGATCAGCTGTAGGTCCGGACTGCATAAAGTAGTCTTGGTCAGTACTGGTACGGGAGCTTCAGGAGCACTACACCCTTAGCAGTGGTGTAACCCCTGAGCACACGTAGGTGAAAGACTGGCACCATCAGGAGAATATTTTTGCTTTGTAGTGGGACTTATCCTGTGTCTAGTGCAATCTGACATGTGTTGGTGGTACTGGTGTAAGGAAATCTGGAGCGGTGTGGTAAGACTCTGGCGAACTTGTGAAACAAAAGCCACCTTAAAATCAATCGGCAATAAAAGGAAAACAATTTTCTGACAAATAAAGGGACAGAATTTCTTTGAAGAGCATTTTGCAAATGCAGAGAGGTATGAGCAAAGTTTAAGTCAAATTTCTGCGCTTCCCTGTGTAGCTCTGAGTCATGCAACTGGAATGTGTTATTATTTTACTTTCCTGTGCATCAGCTGACTTGAATTAGCTTTTGGAGCCAATATGCCAAAGCATCTTCTCTTGCCAAAAAGTTCTGAAATATTTAGTTGGAAGTTCTGTATCATGCATTAGCGCCTGACTCTCTTCATCATCTTCCAGTGCATCCACTTTGGCAGAGTCCGCTTACAATTCCTGGGGGCACCCGACAGTCTCCTATCAATATCCAGTGGAGAGACAGTGTTTATGACCCTGTTCTGAAGCCTCTGAAAATCAGCTATGACCCAACAACGTGTCTTCACATCTGGAACAATGGATATTCATTCCTGGTTGAGTTTGATGATTCTACTGATAGATCAGGTAAGCAAAACTCAGAAAAATCTATGTAATGTATTATTAATGGTTAGAGAGGAGCAATATTTGCATGTTGTAAAACCTCAGGTTCAGTAACAACACAAATGTTGAAAATGAATGTACAGTAGAAGAAAGCTTTAGCTAAATGCAAATTTACAGTGATGGGAATTTTAATGTGGAAGTTCTACATAGGCCTCACTTCTACTATGTATATATCACCATGGCCATTGTGCACAAATCCTCTGGTGTAGGTTGAAATTGATTCTTGTTGCACTAACCTTAATGTCCACCTTTTGCTTAGGTCTTGTAATAAGACAGCTTCATCTACATGAGTCAATCTTCAGTCATATGTATTTTAAATGAGATTCCACCATTACACTTTAATAAAGTAATCTGCCACTTATCTCTTTTGCAGTGTTAACAGATAAATTTAATGCATTTGAAATAATCAGCAGCAAAATGACTTCCAGTTGGAAAGCATACATACTTATCTCAAGCTTTTGGAGAATTAAATAATATTGAGCTGCTACCACAGGTGCATGTGTTCCTGTTGTTTTAGTATAAGCAGGAGCCCACGCATGCAAAATCCAATTATGCGTTCCAGCAATTTGTTGTGAATAAGTGCACTGATCCGAGCAGCTAAATGTTTCTAAAATGCTTGACAGAGTCAATTGACTTAAAATCAAGATACTGCTACCAAATTCCAGATTTCCTGTCCATTGTTCCTTTTAAAAGTTGACTTTACCAAAGGACATTGCTGGTATGTATAAAAAAAGATATTCTGTAAAGGTAGGTGAACTGGTAGCAGTTGGTCAGGGATATTGTGAAGCACATGGTTCATATTGATTACTCGGTTTCTCCTGGAGGGAAAAATTGAAGGACCCTGGGCAAGTTTGAACCTGTTTGATTAGAGTCATTTATGTTTAATGTGACTGTTTACCATGAGAGATGTTAGAACTGGGTAAGGGATTTAGTAATGCTCTTGGGAAGGAAGCTTTCAGCATGCTAATAAACAAATGCTTTTGTCTCTGCAATACCAGTATTTTTGGTTGATGTTTGGAAAGAGGCTGATAAAAGAACGCAGTAAAAATTGTAGTGGTGGAACGCATGGAGCTTTCAGGGGCTTGTGTGACGTCTGGGGTTTTTTTTGTTTTTATTGTTTATAACTGTTCACCCAGAATATTAATTTCCAACCAGGGAATATTCTTGCCCTTGTTCATTGGAGCGCTGTGATACGTAATGAAGAAACCAAGTAGTGCCCTTCTGTTTTTACAGTACAAACTGCTATTGTGTTAGTGAGATGGGGTTAGAGGATGGACTAAGATGGAGACATGACTTGCTAGCTCATCAGTGATTTTAAATTACTAACTTTAGATTGGTTTTGCTTTTAATTTATCAGTCTTTTACTTTATACAGCTATACCCCACTATCCGTTGAGGATGCATTCCTGAAAAGTGTAATCATTTGCAGTTCAGGATAACAAAGTAATTTTTTTCCCTGCAAGAATTGAGGTAATGGAGGGGAATTGCCTGCAGGAGGTTCAGAAATGCGCAACACTTAAATAGATGGGGACAGTTTTTGTGACATAGAAGCAAGCATGGAATCATCAGGACTGTCAGTTAGAGGGGTGCTGGCCTTTCAGAGGCTGGCTATTCAGCTCTGAAAGATCTTACCCACTTCACCTGTAAGACTGAACACTTGAGGTAAATCTTTTAAGTGTGAGCATTCTTGCTGCCTCTTTCTGGGTGGCTGCCTTTTCTTCATCATCATCATCCTCAAATTAAAGTCAATGAAGGGTGATGACGGCTGGTGGAGGGTGGCATTAAACTATCAGTGACAGGACTCCAAAATGACAGACCGAGAAACAACGGATCACGGGATGTTGCTGTATATATGGCCAGGTTTTCAAGTGCCTGCCTCTCTCCTCCACCTTTCTCTTTACTCTTGCTATTTCTGATTTTTCTTTCTGCCAGCTTCTGTCTAACAATAATAGAAATCCAGAGAAGAAAGCTTATGAACAAACAAACAAAAAAACCAGCAAAATTGAAACAGAAAATGAAAAAGACAAAATGAAACGTGCATTCAGGATAGACAAAAATGCCCAACTCCTGAGATGAGGCAAAACAAGGCTTGGGCAAAAGATGAAGGTAGTGCCGCCATGGGGTGTTTGCTTATGAGCAGAGCAGGAGGATGAAGAAGAAAGAGGGTGTGGGGAAGGTATGTACAGAACATGGTCCTGTCTGTGTGCATGAATGCCACCTGCTGCAAGGAAATGAAATTGAAACAGAACTAGGGTTACAATAAAAAGCTAATATGATTCTTTCCCCTGATTGTTACTAGAGTTCCTTTAAACTTCTATTTCATTTTTAAATTATCAAGAATGGTAAAGTGAGAGGAAATGAAATGGCAAAAATGCTTGTAAAGGGACTGTAAGTTCCTACTTGTTTCCTGCCACTTTCTAGTGTCCACTATAGGAACCTGATTTTTAATGTAACATGTGCCTGTGCCTAACTTTACTAAGGAGGCAAACATTCAAGGGAATGTGATTATTAACATGAATGTAGTCACTTGTGGGTTTGCATCGTCACATAATCAGGAATGGATAGTGTTAGAGCACAGAAACTTTAATTCTGAAAGACTTGGCAGTGTGGGCCACATCTTCATCACATCCCTGAAAGTTACCTTTCTCCATCATGATTTGTTTTTTTAGTGATGGTGTCGTGGTTTAAGCCCAGCCAGCAACTAGGCACCACGCAGCTGCTCACTCACTCCCCACCCTCCCCGTGGGATGGGGAGAACTGGGGAAAAAAAGTTAAACTCATGGGTTGAGATAAGAATGATTTAATAACTAGAGTAAAATAAAATGTAATACTGACAATAAAAAATATAATAACAATTGTAAGGAAAATGAATATTAAAAATAAAAAACAAAACAACAAGAAAAGACAAGTGATGCACAATGCAATTCCTCACCACCCACTGACTGATGGCTGAGCAGTGATCTGCCCCTCTCAGCCAATTCCCCCGGTTTATATACTGAGCGTGATGTCCTGTGGTATGGAATATCGCTTTGGCTAGTTCAGATCAGCTGTCCTGGCCATGCTCCTCCCCCCATCTTCTTGTACACCTGCTTGCTCACGGAGCATGGGAAATGAAAAAATCCTTAACATAGGATAAGCGCTACTTAGTGACAACTAAAACATGAGTGTGTTATCAACATTATTCTCACACTAAATCCAAAGCACACTGTACCAGCTACTAAGAAGAAAATTAACTCTATCCCAGCCAAAACCAGGACAGATGGTCATTATTGCATTTATGCTAAGAGCTCAGCAGCAGTGGATGAAATTAATTAAATGTCAATTTGCATAGCTTGTTTCAGCTTACTCTTTTATCACAAGCAGGCCTATCTAGTTAGAATTTCAAAACTGCTGGCTGGCTTTCAGGAAAAAAAAAAAAAAAAAAAAAGAAAAGCTCTTAAAGCCTCTCATTGTTTTCTCCTTAGCATTAAAGTGATTAACTTCTTTTCAAAAGTTGTGTTGGGATTATGTACTTTATAAAGTGGTTCTCTATAAAATTTAACCATGACATATAGTTAAGTAAAAATCAGCAAATGGGTCTCTACAGCTACATATTTATTGTTAGCCCTTTGGAAGTAATTATGGTCTCTCATTTATCAGATGCTGTGATGTAATAACTAGCAAGAAGACCTTGCAGGATATTTCTGGTTCAGTTAGAAGGAAATGAGTAAAACCCAACAGTACACAGAAAACTAGGCAATGACTTTTTCATTTATGTATTTCCAAAATGATGAGAGGCTTTCTGAAATCAGGAGAGCGGACTGAATGTTTACCTTTAGTCATGGCTAAAAAGTGCGTTAAAGCTTCCAGAAACTCAGAATCTTGCTCATAGGCAAACTGTGTGTTTAGATACTTTGTGGAGTGTAGCTTGAACAGTTTACAGTAGGCACAATATTAGCATATTTCTGGCTGTGCAGGAAATCTTTTAACATTGGTTATGCAGTCTGAAAGCTGCATTGAAGCAGAATAGTACGTTTGGATTTTTGTAACTTGAAAAAGAGTAGAATTGAGCATTTGACACAATGTACTGATTTTTCTGGCAAAATTGCATTTTTGAAGTCTTGTATTTTCATGGGAACGATCAATATTTTTTATAGACATTGAGGCTTTGCTGGGATGTCATTTAATAGATGTATTCATTGTGTTGTCATCATAACATGTTTCTTCTGGTAAGGCTGTTCTCATATGCCTGCTCAAAGAGAAAGAGTATAGAATGTAACACGTAATCACCATGACTCTGCCAAACTTGATGTGACTTGGAAAAAAAATTCCCTTGAGGGGAGATGGATGAGGAGACTATTTAGCATATCTTCAATTTGATATAGTTGATTCAGACTGCAGGGAAAAACAATGATGTGTTTGCTTGAACAATTTTGTCATAGCAAAGTGAAGTGTAAAAGTAGCCCAGCAATAGGGGACTGTTTCAGTTAAGATAGTTGCTTCACCTGATCCCCCCCCCCCCCCCGGGCAAATTTATTTCAAGGAGGATCTGGCTGTGTTATTTGTCTGAACAATTCGAAATCGTGTTTATTAGTGTGTGTCTTGTTTTGTTTTTTAGTAATCGTTGGAGGTCCCTTGGAAAACCAATACAGGTTAAAGCAGTTCCACTTCCATTGGGGAGCTATAAACGAGTGGGGTTCAGAGCACACAGTTGACAGTAAATTTTACCCTGCGGAGGTATGAGATAAAATGCTGAACAGTGCAAATACTTGTGGGGACTGGAGGCTAAGTCTCAGGCTGTCTGTGACTATACTGCATGCTAGAAAACTCCCAATTTGAAGAATTGCAGTTTGCTGTTAAGGATCAGACCTGGTAGGTGCCACAGCTCATCTGCTGTTTTATTAGTTAAGTTCATATTCACTGTGGTTTTTAGAGAAGAACACAGTCTTAAAATTGAACATTGGCCCCATTAGTGAAAGTTTCAGTAATGTTTTCTTCTCCCTGAATGTTCCTAGGGGTAGCTGCCAGACAAGCCAATGGCAGGCAGCAAAGTATCATTGGTATTCCAGCTCTGTCTGGATGGAGTGGCACAACTCTGCTTGCCCTTCCTTCTTTTAAAGGGGAGAAGGATGAGACAGAAAGCAGACTGAGGGCATAATCAGGTCTTAATGAACTCCCAGGTCCCAGCTAATGTGGTGCAGATCAGGTGGACAGCAAATACTGAGGTAAATGTGCAAGCTCAGATCTCAATTGAAAAAAAAAATTAAGTGCCTTACCTGTGAGCTACAGCAAACTAAGAGTTCACATGAGGTGTACAATCTGTTTTCTTGGGAGTATGGCACATGTACTGCATCTCAGCTGATGTCTCTAGTGGACCTCCAAATCTCCCAATCCTTGCTGCTTTAAAATCACTTTGTTTATTGTGACTAAGTGCTTGCAGAGAAACAAAGCACATACTAAATACTATTTAAAGAAATATTTAAAGAGAAAATGGAAGATTATTTAATTCTCACAGCTGTACCTGTAACTCAAGAATCCTGCTTACCTTGTATATAATAACTGTCTTGTGTATGTGACCCCAGTGCCTTGGCTAACATTAGAATGTTTATTCCAGTTACCAACAATTTTTTGTGCGTTTCTTAAGTCGTTAGAATAATGTATAGCAGAGTTCTATGGTAATATAGTGGTTATCATGATCACTTTATTTTCTGTTTTCAACTCTTAAGCAATTATTAAAGCAGCAAAACTTTTGTGATTAAGTAACTACTAAGGCAGAGTCAATAAAAAGGATGGAGCCAGTGGGGAGAAATATAGGTTAAATTGCTCAGAGAGGAAAGTATGACAGGTATAAACACAGTTATATGCCAAAGATGGAGAATTTGAAAAATTATTATAGCTTATTTTTTAGAAGATGTTTATCTCCTGTTAATGTGTTCATAATGGTGCCTGTCAGTTTGGCAAGATACTTGTTAACAGCAAGACTGTACGACTAAGTTTTGGGGCTGGTGCTGGCTATCTATTTAATACACAAAACCCCTCAATGGAATGCTTGTATTGGACTGTAAGGAATGCAGAGGAAGCTTATGTTATGTGCAGGAGAATGTTCCTTAGCAGAATAGCATGCTCTGTTCTTCCTGTTAAGAGATGGAAGAGCCCTTCAGTTCCAGGTATACTAAGCTTTTTTTGTGCCTTTAACTAGCATTCCTATAATCAGTCTTCCACAGGCAAAATCCCTTTCATATGTGTGAAATGCAGTTTATGGGTCTTTGGCTATTGTTTAAAAAAAGGCAAAAAAGCGCAGAGAATTACCATTATTTTCCAGTAACATTTTGGTCCCCATTTTTGTGGTGTGTGTGATTTCTGAGGTAGCTCACTGCAGTGTCTCAAATTGTCAAGGACCAAATGTAGCAAAGATCAAAAGTCAAGTTTCTTGATATCATTGCTGTGCTCTGTGCATGCGTTGATTTCGCATTCATTTATATTTCAGTTGCATTTAGTACACTGGAATGCTGTTGTGTACCCAACTTTTGAAGAAGCTGTAATGGAAGGTAACGGCTTGGCTGTTATTGGAGTGTTTTTAAAGGTAATTTCACTTTGTGTAATAAGCTGTAATGATGCCTTTCTATTTTAATTTTGTAAAAACTTATTTGGGACAAAATAGCTCTAGATTTTTGTTGTTGTTGTTGTTTTCAAAAAATACTGATTAAGGTAGATAGGCAGAATGTCAGCTTAATGATTCTTTAACTCTGACCGTCTTCTGCAGCTAGGAGCACATCATGAAGGGCTGCAGACACTGGTTGATGCCTTGCCGGCAGTTAAACACAAGGTAAGTATTTTTAAGTGTCCCACCAGTTATCACTCAGCATAGCTAATGCAGTCATTCAACATAAAGATTACTTTGAGAATAGCAAAATACAAATAAATGCTTTCTTCCTTAAATGTGAGTAGGGGGCCTGATTAATCAAGAATTCACCTGAGGTGTCATACTGGAGGTGGGGAGGAAGCTAATTTTTAATGAGGAATTGTATACTTTAAGCTTTCCAAACCTCTTGGTTTAAGAAATGATGCTCTTGAGATTGTATCCCCTTAGAAGGGTAGGCACATGTTTAACGCTTGCCCTCACTGAAGCCTGCCCTTCTGCTTCTATGAAAACAGATACCACTGGATTAGTTTTCGTATGTTGTTTAACTGGAAGGAACTTTCTGTGCTGTGTAAAGTGGTAGGTTATTTCTTGTGGAATTAAGGCTTTCAGATCCTTGAGGAGGAGATTATTGTTTGCCTTTTTTTTTTTAAACACTGTACATTTTCTGCTAGGGGAATGGGACTCTTTCTTCATAGCTGATTTCTGACTTCTGCCAGGAGAGGGAGTGCTGCGTCTCTGACAGTGTTCAGAAGCAGTTCATGCTCCTTCAGGTGCCTGTTCCTTTTTGAAAGTATACACAAAAAATACACATCAGGAATTTCGTGGCTTGTAAGCACATCCAGTTGAAGTTGCTGTGCCATTATTTATCACAGTAAAGTCTTTTTTTATCCAAATAAATACTTATGGCAATGCAGAAAAAATTCTGCCAGATAAATGCCAAATAAGTCAGTTCAGTGCCAAAAAGACCTACAAAAATCTGTGAAGGTACATCCATTATGAGAATATAATATTTTACAGCATATGAATTTGAAAGAAAATAAAGGCAAGGTCTTTAAAAAAAAAAAAGTATTATCAAACATTAGGCTCATCAAGCTACATGTGGGCTGCTCTGAAGGGGATCTCATTTCCAAAGGATGTCGGTCACTCAGCAACTCATCAGCACTTGGTTTAAAACGTTTGAAAACCTTTGTTGCCTTGCCAGCATTATCACTGACTTAAGCACCAAACCCTGAGGAACATCACCCTGGTGAGGAGGAGGAGGAAGGTCAGATAATACCCATTCTGATGTCCTTGCATCTTCCTCTCACATGAAGGGTGAAAGCCCCCATCTAGAATCTTCTGTCCAACCCCCTATTTTTGAAAAATTCTTTACTGTAATATTCCTCATTCTCAGTGGGGAACCGATAAAGCCTATCTAAAGAAAAACAGGATCTTCCTTTCCTGCATTGCCAGTATATCCTGGAAATACCCCATGAGTAGAATGTTTGTGTAGGAGCTTGAGAGCCCATGATTTCCTACATGCTGTCTGGTATCTCACTTGTGGGAGTGCACGTTCTGGAGACATGAGTACCTGATATGATTTAAATAAAACTTTAGTCCTCTTCCCTCTCCCCACTGCCTAAAATCACATGGTGAAAAGTAAAAGCACTATTGTTTGCAGTCTATTTCTGGCAGAACTACCTGAACTTATTCCACCACTTACTCTTTCTTTTTCCTGTTTGCTTCTAGCTCCCACAGAGACGTAGTCAGTTACTCCTTCGCACTCCTTGTTTCTTCTGCACTGAATTCCTAATAGCTTGTGGGGACAACAGAAATACTTACATTTTGCCTACTCACTAGCTGCCTCTTATTCCTCAAACCCAGCTTACCAATTTTGTACAAGTTTATGGGGTTTTAAATTATTATTTTATGTAGATCATTATTAATATTCACAATACCTAATTTTGTATATGCATACATAACTTGTACAGTATTTAATCTCATTGTTAAGATCTTTTCAAATCTTCTGTCATTTTTTTTCTCAAAATATGATTTCTAAAAATATTTTTTTTCTGGGGTTTAGGATGCTGTTATCGAGTTTGATGTCTTTGATCCCTCCTGTTTGATACCTTCATGCCCTGATTATTGGACCTATGCAGGCTCTTTGACGACTCCCCCACTTACTGAATCAGTCACATGGATTATTAAGAAGAAGCCAATAGAAGTTGATGAGAATCAGGTAAATCTCATGCTTACATTTCAAATCATACCATACCTGTTTGACTGCCTGCTGCCATGGAGGGGAAGATGCACAGAAGTAGTTGCTTACCAGTACCAGTAATTCTGTGTGAATACACAAGGAACAGTGGCTGATTCGCACCCAGTATTTGTTTGGGGAGGAATGCTGACATTAATAACAGCTAATATTGAAAGACTTAAGACCTCTTCAGCAAGCAGTTAAAGATGCTTCTCCAGCTCTCCCATAGAGTTTTGTCTTGATCTGTGATAAACAATGCCTTATGCTGGAAGCTGCCCCTTGAAATCTTCTAAGGTTATTTATTGGAACACTGCATAATTTTGCTCTCCTTACCAGGATGCAGCCCTTTTTGTGGTAGGGAGGGAGGAGAAAGGGCAGGTTTTTTGAAATTCCAAAGTCTGACCTTTTGTGCATGTTCTTGATAGTCATGTGCATTTGCACAGAAATCTTGCAGAGTCTGCAAGGGCTAATCCTCTGTTCCTCCCTTGGGTGGACTCTGAAGGTACAGAAGGGTTTGTGGGTGGGTCTGAGTCCTTCACATGCCATTCTGATGGTGAGAGATAGACTGAGTCCCCATTGGGTTTTCTCCTTTGCCTTTGTAGGCATGTTTGCTCTGTATGTGGCTGTGCTGTCCTTGAATTCCTTTTTTTTTTATTCCCCTTTAAAAAGGACAGACAAACAAAGGTTTCAGCAACTGTTTGTATTACAGAAGTTATTTCAAGTGCAGGAGTTCGCTGTCAATAGTCTGTTCTGAGACCAGCCCTAACTTGTCACCGTATGCCCTCTACTGCTTTTAATTTTAGTACTTCATGTTTCAATGTGATGTTATTCCTTAGTATGAAGTAGATGTAGGGACAAGTAGAAAATGGTCAGAAGGAGGACTCATTGGAATTGTACTAGAATTGTGTTTTTTGTTGGAAGTTTTCAGGATTTTTTTGTCTGTTCAGAGAAGTGGAGTACTTTGAGGGGCATTGCAGCATAGAACAAGTCTTGGAGTTTGTTGCAAAGCAAGTAAAAATGAACAACCCCCCAAAATCTACCACTTTTTTGTGGTGTAAGAGGCACGGAAAGTTATCTGTACATTGTCCCTGTTTTTTGAGGCTTCAGTTAATAATGAAGTGTGAGTCCAACAACATGAGGCAAAATACTGAATTTTTTATTTTTTTTCTTTAAATACAACTTCTGCATGGAGCTAGTCCATCTAGAAAGTCATGCTCCAAACAAACACTAATTCTGAAGAATAAGCATGTACGTGATCTTAATGTTTTAGTTTACATAAAGGAACAGGACAGGAAGAACTGAAGATTGTTAACAGAGCAGAGAGAACTGAATGCATAGTGTATCATTCTTCTTCTAAATTGAAACTTTTTTCTTTTTTTTTTTCTTGGCTCTTCTTCACTCTCATTCTTTTATGGCATAAAAAGGCTCATAGTTTACTTAACATTGTAATGCCCTTGTGAGCATTAAAAGCTGATCTGCTGCATACTTTATTTTGATCCCCAGTTATAAACCACTGAGAACAACTATGTAGATAGTTGCTTGTTGAGGTTCCCTCTTTCCTGGGTGCCAGCATATGCACACCTGTATAAGGTAACAGAACTCCAGGAAGGGTGTAAATTAAGAAGGTTGGAGAGGTTTATTTAAAGATGGCATATGTTCCAGTATTTGAATGGGAATCAGTTCTATCTGAGACATGCCACATTTGAGATTTAGTTTGCCTAAAGATGACAGTTGACTGACAATTCATCTTCTGCATTGATATGGACAATGGCGTAATCTTTGCCAGCAGGTGACAAAGAAGTGCCAGAAGTTCGTGCTAAAATTTCTCAGAAAGCAAATGTAATAGTACCTTTGATATATTTTCCAAGCATGAATGATTGTGTTTTGTCGCGAACTCCAATAATTCTCCAGTTAGTAAAGTCACAAAATTGGACATTTCTCATTCTCAGCTGGAGGCATTTCGGATGCTGCTCTTTACTTCAGATGGTGAAGAAGAAAAGAGAATGGTAGACAACTTTCGCCCTCTTCAGCCATTAATGAACCGAACCGTCCGTTCATCCTTCCAAAGCAGGCATCTCTTGAATACTGAAGTACAGCCCAAGGACCATGCTGAGCAGATCAGGCCATAGAGGGCCCATGAAATGTCAGTCCAGACTGCAATACCTGGATATAATTGACGTTAGTTTTAAATTATTTTTCCTTTTTCTGCAGTGTGTATATGCCATACAGTTTCACAGCCAGCCAGTTTCAGTTCTGCTAAGTGCCATTTGACCTTCAGTAGAGAAGCTATGGGTTTTTTTTATTTTGGCTTTTTTTAAGAAGTAAATAATGTTAACCCTTAACAAATTGACTTGCTTTAAAGCAAGGATCAATAGGAATTATTTTGACAGTTAAAGGAAAAATAAGGGCATGAGATCTCTTCCCCTTCCTCTGTTCTGAATTGTTCTGTACCTCTGTGAGTGACTAGCATGAATTAATAATCCTAACTAAAAACATGTTAGCAGGCAGGAAGTGTGAAGAAGCGAAAAGTATTAATAGTGATCAGGTCCTTTTGTGGAATTGTTTCAGAGGTTTGGGAAGAGAACTAGCTTCTCTAGTTCACATATACAGAAACATTTTATCTTCTTCCTTTTTCCTTGGTGCTTAGGATGACGAGGAGAAGGAAAAAAAGACTTATAGAATCTAACTCTTTCCATTCTACTGACTGCGTGATCCATGTTTGATATGGATGCCGCAGAATGTCCACTCTATCTATACCACAAGCCAGAAGACTTTTTCTAAAACGTTATAGCAAATGTGGAAGCTTTTAGTTTTGGCAGCTTTTACTTTTCTGTATTAATAGTGTACCCGGAGAAGAGAGCAGAAGAGAATTCACCAGTATCTCAAGATTGGCAAGAGCAGCAAATTAGGCGAAAATGTCCATTTGATTCCAGGAAACTGATCACATCAAAGGAAAGCAAAATTAGATAAGCCCCAGCTGACCCTCCCTATGGAATTTGGGCAAAACAAAACAAAACAATTTCTGAAACCTAATCCAGTGCTAGGAGAGTATGGACAAAATGCAGCATTCAGATACTTGAAGGATTTTTTCCAGTAACTCACAGAGTGCCAGTGCACTCTCTTCAAAGTTTTGTCTTAAGATGTACTTTTCTTATAAAAAGAGTTATCTAGCTTCAGGACAACTGGGGACCAGTCTATATTGAAAGCACCTTATGGTAACAAAGTTAAGTGGTGGTTGAAATTTATTTGTGGACCAGACAAAATTGTTGTGTAAGCTGCCAGCTGTGGAGCCTTATCGTAGAGTTATGGTCCAATTGCCACAAGTATTATCTACCTCTGAAGCATACTACTATTAGTTATAATTTTCTCTCAAGCACCTTTCTCACTGGCTTTTTATGCTTTACTGTATTTAACAGTGTGCCTGTGCATGAAATTCACGTACCAAATGTATGGTCAGATTTGGAACAGGTCTGTCTCTAAACTCATGATGTGATCTTGATTGGTTGTATTTGATAAGTCTTCTTGGAGAACAGATGCTACTTGGTCTGATTCTGCCAGTAAGCAAAGTCACTGGTTGCTGGTGTGGTTCAGCACAAGTGAAGCCAGGACACTAGCTTTTCAATGCTAAATTCAGTACTTTAGAATCGATACTCTTTTTTTTAAGTCCAAGTGTTCAGTTTAAAAGCACTTTAACACTTTTTAGTGTGACCGTGATGATTTTAAGGCTTTTGAATATTCCTGTTTAACCAGTTAAGTGCCCGGGTCCTGTCTTTGCTTCCTTAATAGCACTACCTCAGGCTGTTGTTATGTTGCAACAGTTGTGCCTTTCTCCAGTGGCAATTTGAAATGTGGCCACTTAACCTTAGAGTGACTCTACATAGTAAATGTAAGAAAATCTCTCTTCTGTCTCAGTCTAGTATACTTATTTTTAGTGTGTAGTATATTCAGCATGGCAGTATATATCTTCAGTTTCATTACCTCTCCAAAGCCCTTACTGCTTGGTTGAACCTTACCATCGTGGTTGAACTCTGTAGAACTATACCATCTATACCAACTTGGTTGAACTATACCATCTCAGATGAACTATACAGTTTTTGGCATCATCAGACAGACTTTTTACTATGTTCCTGGTCTGCAGAATCACATCAGTGATGATTTTGCCAGAGAATGACAGGTTCCAAAATAATTTTGGAAGGTATATCTACAGTTAGCAATAGGAAAAGAATTCTTTTACTTTCTGCCTGAGTGTACATGATCTAGTCGTTGTTAAGCTTGAGGTTTTAGTTCAGTGCTGTTCTTGCAAACGCTTTTCTGAGGAGGACCCCATAGAAAGATGGCAGTGATTCAGAACTGGCATATATCTTGTCTATCTTTGAGATTTTTTGCTACTCGTTATTAGCAGTTAGGAAAAACTGTAACGCAAAGACATCTTAATGTTGCCTTCACATTTAAAAATACAGGTGACTCAGCAGCACTAAGCTAGCTATAGGTAGCCTGCATTGATATCCCTATCATATATGAATGGGTCTTTTAAAAAGCTTAATGCAATTGCTCAAAGTTTTTTAGTTGCCTTGGTAATTTTCACAAAGTTTTTGTGTACCTCTGATCCACTGAGCTTGTTTTGAATTAATACAGCTTTCCTAGCATATGCAAATACAAAATATATGTTTTGTTCTTAGGGAACTGCTGTGGTGTAAATGTTTAATCTTCAGATGCTTCATAATGCTGTAGTATGCTCATACCCAGCTGAGTTCTCAATGGTTAGGTTTGCTCCACTGAAACAAATTTTCTTCCTAGGTGTGTAAATCTCTTTTTAACATGCTCACCACCTTGCATCCATCAGAGGTGATGTCGGATATTCTATTTCCAGTGATCTATTTAAAATTCTCATAGAGATTTACATACTTTGTTAAAGTATTGTCGTGGAAGTTTTGTTAGAGAACAGGTGTATTACCCAGTCCTACAGTTAATAAGCTATACTCCATATATATTTAGATAAAATCATATCTAAGTATACTGACATAAAATTAATCAATTTCAATTTCAGCACTGATAGTTTTAAATATCTGGAAACAGGGTCAACATAGAAAAAATTAACTCTACTGTGCTACAAAAATAAGCTTTAATGGGATTTTCTGTTACAGTTATTTTGCTGCGTTTTGAGTCTTGCATTTATGTGTTGGTGTTTTAGCATCTCTGGTTAAGGTAGGCAGTATCATAGTTGCAGGGCAGATTGTCGTTGAAATTAGCAGTCTGGAAATGAACAGAAAGGTTTTGGGGTTTGGTTTGTTTGGGTTTTTTTAACTTTTATGTTACAATGACTGTATTGGTCTTGCAAAAGTTAATGTCAAGAAAAAGAGTTCTGTGTGCCTGCACACATGTATGTAAGAGAGGCAGTGGGATATAATTCTTTGCCTTATTCTCTCAGTTGCATGCTGGGAAAAATGATTTCACTGTTGGACTAGAGCTAATATTTGTAATGATTTTGCACTACTAAGTTAAACTCTATTTGAAAGGTGTCTGCATGGGAATCTTCAGGCTCTTCTTTTAGATGGCACAATACGAAAGGGTCAAAGCACACATTTGTATTTGTCCTTGCATAGTAGTCACTTCCTTTACTTACTGTACTGGGAAGGCGTTCCTGTGGCAATAAGTACTAGGACTTAAAGGCTGTAATAGAAGTAATCTTGAGGACAGCTTACTGAAAAGGGAGGAGAAGGTTTTTGAGCATAGATAGGCATCTGTGTTGGTCTGACTTCCAACTGCCTTTCAATATTTCTGTTAAATGTCACTCTTATCAGAAGTCTCATTCTTGGTGACTTCATAGTTGGAACAACTTCATTTGGCGTTTGAATGTTTGATCCATATTCCTACATTCCAGAACTTTCCCACCAGTGCACTTCAGGTGTATGCCACCACGAATACCTACCAGTCTTCTGTCATAAATGGCTTGCATTGGTATTTTTACCGCAAGTCTGACAGGAGTGTATCTTCTAGCTTTGAAAGCTATAGAAATGGAGATTGCTTTGATCTCACAAAAATCTACTGGGTTTTAGAGCACTGGAATTCTACATGGCTTACTTTTGAGGAAGGGTCCCTTTTTCTGCTCAACTTCATAATCAATAGTATTTGCTTTAAAATTTGAATGCCTTAATTTTGAATGTCTTGTATTTCTTGGCACATCTTTGCTTTTTTTCTTTGTGCATCTTGTTTTCATGGCAGTTACCGTGTTGTGTATTGTAATGTATGTTATCTGCCTAATCGTAAGTTACTGAAATAATTGTCTTTGCGAGCAACATATGTAACAGGGAATGCCTTTTGTGCTCCTAGGATACAGGCCTTTTTCCTCAGTTTTTACCCGATGTAAGGAAAATTCCAGCTGCTGGATTTTAAACTGTTACATTAGTGTGTGACTATGCAATAAAGAAACACAGAGAAACCTGTGCCTGTATCTCGTTGTGTAATTAAGCTCTCCAAGTTAAAAAGTAGATTTTCTGTCAAGAAAAAAATACAATTCCTCCTTGAGAATGAACCAGTTCATTGTGAGTGGAGTCTAATCAGATGTCAGACGTTCTGTGATACTTAAAAGCTATGAAAGACTCTGCTGGAACTGTATTGTAATTGGAATGAAAGAACAATGACTTCTCTGTTGCCGCAGTACTGATGGAAGGATATCTAATTATTTGTTGCATTCAGCTGGATGCAACATGCCATCTAAAACGGGATTCCACATTTTGAGGATCTTTGCTGAACTACTTCATTTGATGCTGATCATTAAACTCGACCTGTCAACTAAGCTCCTTTTTCTGTTGTGTAATTGGTCTTGATAAAAGTGAGCGTTGATCTGATGCGTGGTATAACTCTCAAGAGTTTCACATTTAGTGGTTGTGGCTACAAGAATCTTACCCGAAAAAAACTTTGAGTAAAATAAATTACTTTTATTGATAAAAATTGGCTACTCAGGTAAGCTTTAATTCCTCTGTCTCACTGCTTAGCCATGCTTAGAGTCTAGATATCATATAGGTGTGTTATGCTTAGCTGAATTCATCCAATCAAGTTTCCGCTTCTTTTGGCAGGAAAAGTAGGAGATTACATTCCTGGTTAAGGAATTCCCCGTAAAATAACTGTAGACAATACTTTTATATAAGGCTTCCCAAACCGTGCTATTTGGTACCCTTTGTGGTAGGCAAGCCGTTTCAGTATGAAGAAAGAGTGGCATGGGTTAAGAGTGAGGCCAGCTCCACTATTATTACTATTTTAAGAGTTCTAGAAGCTACCACCACTTCCATTTACCCAACAAAAAAGCTTGTAAGCTCGTGTATTAGTATAGTTGGGGTGTCTGCTCAAGAAATGGCTTATTTGGTTCCAGCAGGCTGTCTTATTTTGATCAAGGCAGCTTTCCTGATAAATGGTTAAGAACATACACATTACTTCTAACAAATGGCCAATTTACTTCTGATACTGGTAATTATTTGTCTTTCTGACAAATAATTCTTTCCGTCTTTCTTTTTGATGTGACAAACCTGAAGTGCCTGAGTATTAGCATATGGAGAACTGATTGTATAATCAAATAGTCTTCAAAGATTCTGCAGAATAACTTGGGGGCCTGAAGAGAGTTAATGTTCGTGGTCAGAACTGATAATAATACTTAGCATTTGTGAAGTGCTTTGAAGATACAAAGCACGATGTGAACACACCCTAACGCCGTGACTGCAAAGCAGGTATTTTCTCAGTAATACAAATGGAGAAACAGTTGAAGAATTAACTCTGATTAATTTGCAAGACAGTCAAGTATGTGGTTGACTTTAAATATGGCAGTTTGGTGGCTGCTACTCCACTGCTGCTGGATCCCAGGATTTCCCAATGGAAATGCTGTTAAAACTGAGACCGAAGTCTGCAAATTCTTAGCTGTCAGTCTGTTAAGAAATTCCCTTTTGGAAGAATTGGATGCAGAGAGAAAAAGATAACTTGGTCCCATTCTTGTGAAAGTTAATGGAAATTTCTGTGAATTAGGTTAATACCAGGTATAAAACGCCGATCATCAAGCAGTTAATTTACTTGCCTTAAGGTAAGAACTTAGTCTCGAGCACTGGTGGAGTAAATCCATCAGTGAATGATTTTGTTCACCCAACTATACAACTGATTTTGAGCATTCATCTGAAAATATCTGAAGCATACATCTTATTTCAATTCCAGTCCTGTCTGCTGGATTCTGATGTAATGAGGCCAAAACAGAGACAATCTCATATGTTGTAGGTACCTGTTTTTTTCTGATTTTATGGTCCTGTGAACATTTTGCCTAGGATAAAGTATTAAATACAGTAACAAGTAAATGTTGGGTAAATCTTACTTTGAGAAATAATCATTTTAGACTACAGCCATATAGCCTCTGCGACGGGGCTGATGTGAAGCTGTTAAGCTAAAGACAGGCTTTGGGGGTTTCAGGAAAATAGTGTGATAAATATGTTTTGCTGTTTATTTGTAATTAATTTCCATAGTCTTTGCAATCTCTTCAGAATTCCATTTCTCTTTGAAAACTAGGAAAACGTGCTCGGTGCAAAGGTAATTTTATTCTAAGCTTTCTTCTTAAATAGGGATGCTTCTGTAAATCGAGAACCACCATCGTTTTAAGCCTCTGGGCTGTTGTGGCTACTAGCCACTAGGTGTCAGGTTCTGACAAGTGCTTCAAGGGGCTGCTCAGGCTTCCTGTGATGGTTGGAAGTAGTCATGATGCCCATTACCAGCGTGAGGTACCTGAAAATGCTAAATGAAAATGTTGCTAAAATGTTACATCTTTCCCCAGAATGCAGATCTCCCGTTTCTCTGAGGTATCTTGCAGAAAACCTCCTGAAGTGCCCTACTGCCTGTACCGAAGCACGTCTGAAACTTGCAAGGAAGAGGATGGTCCGGGGAGGAAGGACACCGACCTTGGGTTTCAGAGCTTGGGCACAACTTCTTGTGTGACACCAACTGATCACTTGCTGTGAAACAGCTCCTCAAAGGTACCGCTTCCACCTTTCAACGGGAAGGATTGTTGTTGAGAATCAGAGGTTCCAGGCTTTAGCTTCTGAACTCATCCCCTATCCCGCAAGGGCAAGAAGGAGTCTGAATTTGCTAAAGAATTGGCTCCTTAGGCACTGTTGTCAAGTGTCCAAGTAAGTGCCCTTGGATGCGAAGCCTATGCCTCTGTTGAGGTAGTGCGATTGAAGTTGCTCATTTTGCCTGCACGCTTTGCCAGATTGGTGATTTTTTTAAAAAAATTTTTTCTGCAGACAAGTTTTTTTGGTGATCTTGGCATCCAAAACGACAGGCAGATTTCTGCAGCGCCTCTGCAGAAATGCAGGCGATGCAGCGACGGGGCCTTGGCCTGTGCTTGTGTGAATACATCCAGTAAGTGCACTAAAATCAGGTGCGGCTGGGGCGGGGGGGGAAGCGAAACTGGGAGACGCAGGTTTCGCCGAACTTTAGGTTTACCCATGCACACACCGACCCATTCTCCTTCGTGAGAACACACAGCCCAGCCTGGGCAGCAGAATGAATGGCAACCACCCCCCCCTCCCGGCAGCTGACACCGAGGACCCCCCCCCCGTACCCCGGAGCCGGGGGTAGAGGCGGTGGGGGGGTCTGCTGGAGGGTCGGAGCCGGGGAAGGGGGGGGTGTGGATGGCGTGCCAGCCTCCCCCGCCTGGAAGGAGCCCCGCCGGTTCCCGGGGGCACTGCAACACCCCCCTTCCCCCTTCCTCCTCCTCCTCCTCCTCCCGGAAAGGAGGCCAGGCCCTCGCTCCCCGCCTAAGCGGGAGGCGCTCTCCGCCCACCGCCTCCGGAACAAAAGGAGCGGCCGCATGGTGGTGGCGGCGGAGCGCCTTGCCGCGCCCGCCCCGCTGCGTTCCGTTCCGCTCCGCTCCGCTCCGCTCCGTTCCGCGCCCCGCTCCGCGCCGCCATGTCGGGCAGCGGCGGCGGCATCAGCGGCAGCAGCAGCAGCAATGCGGTGAAGAAGAGGAGCCCGGCGGGCTCGGCCTCCTCGCTGGCGCAGGAGGAGGAGAAGCAGGCGATGGAGAAGATGCTGGCGGGCGGCGGGGCGCAGGAGAACGGTTGTCCCCGCTCGCCCTCGCCCTGCGCCTCCGCCGAGGGAGAGGGGGTGACCCTGCAACGCTCCATCACGTTGCTCAACGGCGTGGCCATCATCGTGGGCACCATCATCGGTTCCGGCATCTTCGTCACCCCGACCGGCGTGCTGCGGGAGGCCGGTTCGCCGGGGTTGTCGCTGGTGGTGTGGGCCGTCTGCGGGGCCTTCTCCATCGTGGGGGCCCTCTGTTACGCTGAGCTGGGCACCACCATCACCAAATCCGGCGGGGATTACGCCTACATGCTGGAGGTGTACGGCTCCCTGCCCGCCTTCCTCAAGCTCTGGATAGAGCTGCTCATCATCCGGCCCTCCTCCCAGTACATCGTGGCTCTGGTCTTTGCCACCTACCTGCTCAAGCCCATCTTCCCCACCTGCCCGGTGCCCGACGAAGCTGCCAAGCTGGTGGCCTGTCTCTGTGTCCGTAAGTACCCGCGGGTGCCTGCTGTCCTGCTACCCCCACGTGGCTCCGACCGCTCCCCGTCGCCTTCCCCCAAAAAGTCTGCCCAAACAGCTGGCTGCCTCCAGCCCGTCGCTTTGTCGGAGATGCACCGTCTCTCCTGGGCGACGCCGGCTGCGTGCTGGGGTTTTTCAGGCTGTTTTGAACAGCGTTAGTAGGAAATGTGGCCCCATCCCAAGTAAATGGAGAAAAAAATACCCCAAAATGCCAGTTACGGGCTAGCGAGCCTCTCCGATTTCTGGCAACGCGGCGAGCGATAGATGTAACGTGTATTTTGCCCACGCGCCGGAGCGGGATTTGTCGTGCCCTCCTGCGGGAGTGTGTTCGGGCAGGGTAGGATCCGCCTTGCAACCCTGCAGTGCTGAGGTGCTGCGGTGGCTGGGATGGGATGGGCGTTCGTGTGCAGACATCGGTGAGGATAACGTGCAGTTGGGAATTCACCCGTCACGAGCAGCTAGCTGGTGCTGAACGTGACCTGTGCTGCAGTGCCTGGCTGTTTTCAGCACCAGTTTTGAGATGTTTCTCAGCTGTATGTGCGCTCATACCATGCTCAAAACCTGGGGTTTGAGGGTGGGGTTTTTTTGCTAGTAAACATTACATCTTACGAGATGTTGCCTTGCAGAGGAGTTCAGGCTGCGATGAATTTAGGGCTACTGATGTTTGCCGTGGCCCACAGATCACTCTCTCCTGCTGTCGTTTTTATCGTCTCTCTGGTATTTTGAGGTTTGCGGTTTTGCCAGTGAAGCCCCGTTTTCCATTGCTCCGGTGATTGCAAAGTCATCCCATTCCAAATTCCTCATTCTTTAAAAACAGGACCATTTTCAGCCTTACTCTCCTCATTTCCTATTCCATCTGTGTTCTTCTCCACTGGTAGTTCTTGTGCCATTGTAAAGATGTATCTTGGGAGAGGATGTAATTTTTTGTGAGGGCTTTATAGAGCATTTATTTGGTGTACAAAGTTACAATCAGTTGATCTTTTTATTTTTTCATTTTGAGGTTGTGAAGAGAAGTCTGCTTGTTCGCGCTGTCCAGAGGGAGATTGTGTTAGATTCCTTCACCCTCTGAGGATTGCAGGCATTCGAAAGTTGCAGTACATGGTCGTTACGGGTAGATATATTGTGTGTAAATGTCTTCATACACAAACTGACAAGAGTTTTTGGTAGATACGTTACATGTCACGGGCAGGGCAGCAAATTGTACTTTTCTTTGGGCGAGATTGAAACTTATTCATTCCCCAGATAAGTTTTTAAGAACATAATGGCAAGTAGACAGCCATGTGGACTTTCCATCCAAGTTTTTAACAAAGTGGAGTGCATATATTAAGGAAATACAGTCACACAACTAAGAAAGCTGTAGCAGGGTTAGAAAATAGTTCTGCTGATGGGTTTCTTGCCTCAAGTAGGGTCTTGTGAAAAATCTGGTTTTAGAGCTTCCCTGCCAGTCTGGAATATGGTTTCTTCAGTGACAGAGAGAAAAGGGGCATGCATGCATGCATGCACGCATGTGGCATTCACTTTTTTTGCTGAGAAGCCAACAGAATTAGAGCGTTGATTAGATGGACTTTTCTTATTGTTTCATGTCAAAGTTTTGCTGTGCAAGAACATACTGTAGTTGGCAAAGCCTCTGAGAACATGTTTCTAGTAATAAGTAACTTTTCGCCTGCAGGACCTTTCCCAAAACAGGTAGGATGAGGTGTCCGTGTTCCCGTTTTACTGATCAGAAGACGAATACAGAGGTAAAGTAGACTTGCCCCTGGTGAGATCTGTTTAGTGACAGGGTGGATTGCAGTATGAAATTTCTTGATGCCAGGTCTCATTCCCTCTTATGCTTCTCCAGTAAGTAATGTGTCTCCAACTTTCTTTTGCTAGCAATTAGTAGTTTTCCTGAAGCAGAACTTGTTCTTGAACCTTTATCATGAAATGCCAAGGAAGGAGTTGCTAGTTCTACAAATCTGCGTCATTTCCATGTGTTTCTTCTTTAAACTCTACTCCCCCTCCTACACCGCTGGCTACTATTTTGTTTATGCTTTGGATTAAATTTTTGTTTGTCTCCTTTGCTACAAAAGGTTAGTTCATCATGCATTGCCTTCAGCAAGTTAGTTTTCTGTAACTTTGATTTTTGGAGTTAGTTTTTTGACTGTCTGGTGCCAAAACCGCATCATGAACTAGGAACAATAAATGAAGTCAATCTGGACCAAGGACGTACCGAGTCACACAAAACTTCTATGGACTAAGAAGCAGCTTTGTTACATGGTTGTTCCAAACATACCCCTACCTAGTGAGATATTTATTTTTTTCAAGAGCCCTAGGGTAGGAAAAATGGCCTATTTGTGCATACGCTCCAGAGCATATGTGAACGAGTTATCTCAAAGAGGCGAAGAACAGTTTAGCAAGCAATAGGGGAATTTGGGGCCCCAGGCTGGAATACGGTTGACTTACTATGTAGCCAAAACCCAGACCTCTAGAACAGTACCAGCTGTATTTTCTGCAAAATTCGTATCTCAACATAAAATGCAATTGACTGCATGGTTTCTAGCAAGTGGAGAAATAACAAAAGTTACTTGTTTCCACTTTGAGCGTTACTGATGTTGAACAGTTGAATAAATAATGTGTTGTTCGCTATTTGCCGCCGTGAAGTACAGAAATTGAATTCCTAGGCATTAAGATAATCTAAATAAATCACAGTCTCGAAAGAAAGGAAAAATAGTTGGAATAGGGAATTTTGTTCCTCTTACGGTGCTCAGGAAAACAAAGTGGGTGGTAAGTAGAATTTAACTACAAATAGGTATTTTCTGCTATCGAGATTGTAATCTACAGACAGTTAGTATGCAAGACTACTTCTTCCGTAAGACAACATGGATGCTTATTAAGGTTGCCAAATAGAAGTGTGGGAATTCACTACAGGGAAGTCTTCCTGTAGCAAGGTGGGTCAAGCTGTTCATCGTTAGCGTGGCTTATTTTATGTTCACTGCAAAACAGCCAGTGCTCCCTAGTTGTAAGAATTTGCAGGTGGTTTGGCTTAACTCTTTTCAGGCTGTGGGTTACTTGGGTAACTCATAAACAGCGTGTTATTTTACCTGTAAGATTGGGTGGCTGATACTTTTAGAACTGATAAATCATAAAAGCAAATGCTAAGGGATAACAAACACAAAGTCCACCTGGTATCCAAGCATTTTTGAACAGGAAAAAGTTGAAGTTCATGAAACTGAGAATTTGTACATATGCATGAAAACCCACCAATAATTTGAATTCCCCCAAATATGATCTCATCTAAACCAATTTTACCCCTTCTGTAGAGGATGGAGGGACAGTTCCTAGGTCCTGACTTTGCATATTTGATGACATCTGCGTTACCGTATCAGTATTGTACATAGCAAAGGCTTAAACTACTAAGGATTCTGTACTCTGTCTCAGGTGCACATTTGAACCTATGTAGATAAATGAGAATCCATGCCATTTGTTGTTGACTCCTCTTTTTTTCTCTTGAGGAAGCATCACAGTGGAACGTACATTCGCACTGCACTTCCAACATACTTGTATCTTTTTCTGTGATTTTTTACAATATATTTTGGACTTTGAATTAAAAATATTTAGGTAGCAAGTGTAGTTTTGAAAGAACTTGTTGTTTGTGTATGTTGCAGGACCACCTTCACATAGCAGAAGCGGGATTCTGTAAAACTGTTCAATCCTGTCTTTTTTTCCCATTGAAGAGGTGGTGTCCAGGTAGCAGCCTGAACAGTGACGCGGAACAGCATCCAGTTGAAATGCAGCCCTGATGTCTTACAGTGCAAATGGGTCAGATTCTCTTTTTACAGCTGGCTGCCACTTGTGTTAACATTTCTTAAATGTGAACTGATAAATCTTAACAAAAATAATTGAAAAAAATCACAGAGCACAACCTAATACACAGTGTATGTTCTAGAGATCGCTCAAAGATGGAAAGTTTCAAATTGCCCAGTTAAAGATAACGTGCATATTCCTTATTTCCACCTGTTAATTTGCAGATTTCCTACATGCGAGAGGTCTTTGAATTGTGGTACAGTAAATTCCCTGTAGATAAGGGAGACAAGGGATAACGCTGCTTGGTGTTTCACAAGTGCCTGAACTGTTCTTTCTATACACATTCTTATATGCAGCTTGCCACACACCCCCTGTGTGCTACATAACAGGTTGTTCTGTAATTTACTTATTTCTTCACAATATAATCTCCACAGAAGCTTGAGAAGCCCTGCCAGTTGCGTGTAATTTTACTCTTGATCTTCAATGTCAAATCAGTGGTTTGATTGTTAGCTTCTGAAGCCTTTTATCACTTGTTAATTATATATGCTAATCTGGCACTAATAACCCCAATAATGCTGCAGCAATATCTGCTACTTCCAAAGCTACAGTATTTTAATCTTCTTTAAAATTTCTTTAGCCTTCCATTGCTGCTTATGAAATATTATTTTGGGCACTCCTCTTGCAAGGACGGAATTCCAGTAAAATGATCACATATTTCCCATTTGTCTCTTTTGTTATGAACAGCCTAATAGTGGACGAATTAGTAGCAGTCAGTGCAGAGTTGAGTCATATCTAATAGCACATGTCAGACAGAAGCGTAAGTGCCTGACACCCCCCTGAGTACATTGTGTGTTAGAGGAGGAGAATGGCATCGAATCCAGGGTTTGGCAAAAGTGTATGAACACATGCCTTGAACGCTTGCCAAATTATAGCCGTAGTCCATAAGTGAATATTCAGTGTCAGCATTTCAACTAGAAATCACATATGTTGAAAGCAGGAACGTCTTTATTTGGTATTAAGGTTTTACTTTAAACCTGACAAGTTTGGCTGTTTGACCAGCTGTTTAAAGTGAAGCTATGGGGAGATTTTCAACTCATCAGGTATTAGACGGTAAGCAAGGCAAAGACAAAATACGTGTTATGCTTGTCTGTTTAAGATGGGTTTATTCTGCAGCATTGCTACTTGGAATTAATCTGCCAGGACAAGCAGGGTGTGAAGCTTTGAAGACTTTTTTTTTTTTCTCCTCCTCCAGAAAGGTAGATTAAATGACTAAGCTGTATCAGTAAATATGCAGTTGTTTGACCAGAGTGGAAGGAAGGGGTCTTCGTAGAATCCCAGCTGTCTGGCTAATGTTGCAAGACTGAGGTTGCTTTTTTAAATTCGCATTTAATTAGAGAGAGTAGCATTAATGAAAACAGCCTCTGACACTAGCAGGACTCCTGAAATGGATGAAGGTTTGGAGGACTCTTGAAACACAGCAAGCAACTACTGCATTTCTTGGCATCTCTCTCTTGGCTCTCACAACAAATGTCCCATTAAATTTTATTGTATTTGAATGATTTACAGTACAGCTGAGATCCTTCAGAGTCTTTCTTTTCTGACATGAACAAATTGGGAAGGCTTTTTCAGAGAAACTCTCCATGGTCAGTCTAATTCAAAGCAACATCACTAGGTATTTCAAGTATTCTGACAATCTCATCGTCCCAGTGTCAGAATTGGCCAGTAGATCAAATGCAATGGATGAAAAAGCAGTTTCTTGCCAGCCAGCATGCAGAGCTGAATTCTGACCCTCTGCATGGCATAGGTGGCATCATCCAGACTAAAACCTGCCTGGAATTTTTCACTAAGTTCATGACCCAGGATTTAGCACTCCATGCTGAAGTTCAGCCACCTTCCTGTGGATTTGTGGAACCTAATTCAGTACAGCTATGGGAAGGTGCTTCTGTATAAGTGTAACATCGTTGTGGGCCAGGTAAGATGCCATGTTTTGCAGGTGCAGTAGCTGACCATCTGCTTGGCAAGGGTGGTGATACGTCTGTGAGGCTTAATGTGCACGTAAAATATTAGTGGTGTTTGCTGTTAGGAAGATATTTCATATGAGGTGGGCATGGTGGAAAAGACGTTTAGCTTGTGATAGTTATGGAGTCCTTTTAATTTGCTGGGAATGGAAGAAATATACCTCTTTGTCCTATTGCTAAGTCTGTATTTTGTCTTCCTGTGGTAAAATGACCTGTTTTGCAGAATTGCTGCATCATAGCAACTTTGTCATCTAGCAACTTTGACAGTAAAAACACAAGCATCTTTCTAAGGAGACAAATCAGTAACTCCTACCATTAGCTAGGAGTTAGCTCCCCTAACCTTAATAAGTTCCTCATAGTTTTTCGTGTACCACACAATTTGAATAGTGTAAACTGTATCACTGTCACTACAGAACCTTGGTGCCAAAGCGATGGGTGCATTTATATAGGCTTGAGATCCAGCCTCTGCAGTATCTGCAAAGCATGAAATTCTTCACTGAGCTCTTCCTCCAGGCAGTCCTGGTGCTGCCTTTTGGCCCTGCCTGTGCCGCACTGGTTGGCACAGCTTTTGAGAGAGAGATGGCAAGTAAGTGCTTGTTAATATATTCTTGCAGAATTCTGGAAACTTGAGGGTGTGGGTACTTCTGGGTTCCATGATGAAATGCTAGCATCATCCCGCTTTGCACTAACTTCTCTGGCTCCCAGCTCGGAGCCTGTTTCAGCACAGGGGCTTCCTGGAATTGGAAGAGGGACGGAGCTGCGGCACGTTCGGGGCGTCTGCGGCCGTTTGTTGGAGATGTCCAGAGCTCATGGTCTCAGTTAGGGGCTGGGTCTGGAGGCGATCCCTTTTCTTACACTCCAGTGGTAGGGCAGCCTTTCCTTTCACCTGTCGTTTGTTGATGCCCCCGTTCCCTGATTCCTCAGCACTGCTGTTTTGGGAAGAAAAATAACAAGGAAACTGTAAATGGTTGCCAGGTATGTTTATTGTTATAAGTTGATTTTAATAGAGGCACATTTGCTCTGGGGCCAAGTGCTCCTTTCCAACAGGCTCATGTGGTACTAAGTGTTTCCCTTTTACAGACTAATTGCCCTGGCTGTTAAGTTTCTCCAGGGACTTGTCCTTGAAGAAATATCTGCAAAGTTTTTCCTTCTGCTTTTTGTCTTCACCACCTTGCAGGGCGCAAGTCTTCACTCAATACTTATCAAGTTGAAATTTCCCTAACCATTTTCTGTCTATGTCCTTATATGTATGTCTCAGATTGTGCTATTAGAAATAGACACCTGAGACTATTGGAAGATGCTGTGGCATCACAGCCACCTGAATATAAAGTGGGTAATTTTTGGCCTCAGTGAATAGTTAAGGCATTGAGTTTTCCCATGCGTTTAAACCACTGTAGTCAATATAGCGTAATTCCTTATTTGTACTGTGTGGAGTAACTCTTTATTTTCAGTGTGTCTAACCTCTTGTGAGCTTAGGCAGCAGTTCTCTTTAAAGCGTGTGGACATTTTGTATCCGTGCCGCCATGTACTGCTGTCATCCCTGCGGTTTGTTTTTTGGTGGCCATGAGCTCAGTTTGTCTTGTCTCTGTGTGAAACCTGTTTGTACCATCTTTGGTAGAAGAGAAAACTGCTTGTCCACCACCTGCACTTCATGAGTGAAAGGAGCAGCCTTTGCTGTAGGATGGGGAAATGGAAAGGAGCTGAGAACTGTTCTGAAAGTAATTGTGACGAGAAAATCGACGTGGTCCAGCGGCAGATGGTAAATGGAAGCATCGTCTTACAAGGCTAGGCGCTTTGGAAACGCGTGAGTTATGGACAGGAATCACTGCATGACTTATCCTCTGTGTGTGGGCAGTGTTACCGTCCCTGTTTTCCTGGTGGGGAAGCTGAGGTGGAGGATTTCCCTTTGTTCTTCCCCTTTCTTTCCACAAGTTCCCTACCCTACTATGCATTTTCATTCTTGTTCTATAATACCACGAATAGGAATCCATGGGTAAAGTGCAGCAAGTTAGTTGAGTTTACTTCTTTAACGCAAGCTATTTACACACCTTTATCCTTGTTGTAGAGGTGTATACTGAATTATATAGGAAGCACTACAGGTCAAGACTGGGAAAACCCGTAGGAGATGAAATAAAGGACAAAAGCAACATTGCGCAAGGCTCCCAAGATATGTAACCTCACATGCGGCATGAAGGCAGCTGTGCCGGTACCTCAAGAATTCCTACACTCATTTCAGAAATGTTTCACCTGAAAAGCTGCTAAAGATCTTGGGTTGAGCAAACTCCTGTCACTCCATCAGCAAGCTACATACAGTGCTGGAATTGGATCGTTTTTTCCCCTATGAATGAGGACAAGTTCGCAGAGCTGTGGATCGGCTGCTTGTTTGTTTCCCTTTTTTTTCCGCCCCCCCCCCCCCCCGCCGACAAAGCCTCCCTGAGCACTGTCTTTACTCCATCTCCGATCCATGGCCACCTTCCCTTACCCCGGGAAAGCTGCAGCCCTGCCTTTTTCTATAGGACAGTTGCCAAGACTATTGCACCATAAATGTCAAGCCCTGGTTTACCTGCATTAGGGCTCCATTCACATACTGTTTTCTTTGGGCAGAACCACATGCCTGCAGGGCAGCTTTACTACATCCTGCCTTTCCTTTGTAGACATAGGAGCTGTTGTTACTCAATAGTGTGTTTGTCATGGACTTGTTCTATGTGGGGATTGTCATGATCCCTTTCTGTGCCTGCTTCGTAGGGATTTATTCTTATTGTCATCTAGAAATCATGTTTGGGAGGGATCTTGGAACTTGAGTTCAAACAAATATGACCATAAAATGTGAATTGCAGAGGGGCAAGGTTCTGGATCCTGTGTTGTATTAGTCAGTTTGTCCTTGGCTCCTATCAGTAATGGGGGAATTACCTGACTGTGCAGGTGAGTGCCAGCGGAGCAGATTGAGTGACATGCCTAAAGCCAGCTGGGACTACTGGGACAGAGTAAATAATTGAAGCTGGACCCGCTGGTGTCTTTAGACAGCCAAATTTCTCTTTCAAAGCCTCTGGCTTCCCCTGTGGCCTGAGTATCTTGAAATGAAGCTCGCCCTCAGCAAGGCGGGAGCAGTCACCAGAAGAAATGAAGGGGTGAGCAGCACCTTCGAACGTGTTCTCTCTACAGCAGTCACAAACCAGTATCTTTCCTACTATCTGCCAGGAGTAATAAGTAAATAAATAAAAGTACCCCCTCTTACATCTGCAATCATTGCAGCTTTCTAGCTCCTATTATCCCAATTATGTAAAGCCTTTGGAGAGGGGCTGCTGGATCAGGCAGACTGTCGTGTCAGGTCATGCTGAAATCCGTATTCCTAGAATGAATCCCGAGAACGGCTCCGATGGGTCACGCTAAAGGTCTGCCTCGCTGCGTAGCTGGCGTCTGACAACAGCTGGTGGCTGTAGCCTTAGGAAAGGTGTTGGCAGAAATGAAGGCAGCGCAGTCTGATCTTTCCCTGCATCGTATCCTTGCCCAGATTCATAGCAAAGCTGTGGCTGTGCGGCTTTCCCCCGTTGTTCCTGTGGAGCAGTTCATCCGAGGTGAACGGAGTGGTGCCAGGAGGAGTCCCGCAGCCCCTGCTTCACAGGGTGGCATCTCGGATCAAAGGAATAAAACTTTGCGCTTTAAGAAACCCTAGCCCTCCGCTCTCCTGAGAAGTTGAGCAGCCACTGGAATTTGTCTTGGAGTTTTACTGAAATAGTACTCAGTCTGTCTTTTCGTTTCGGTGTCTGTAGGATTCTTTCTGGTGGGTGAGGCTGGGGTTTTTTTAGCCCTTCCTATGTTGAAAGCATGTAAGTGTAGTAACTCCACCACGCTCCTTTAGGAAAGACAAATATTATTACATGGTGGGAAAAAGCAAAGCAGAGAGATTGTGACTCAAAGGGCTCTGAATCATGACTGGCATGGAGGAAGCTCTCAGCCCGGTTCAGAGTCTCTGACCCCAAGTGTTTTCTTATTTTTACTGAGCCCGTTTGTCTGGCACTGATATGTTTTTAAGGGCTGAATACAGTCGCTTCCGCTGCTTTTCAGTTTTGGACTGTGTAGAAAGCTTTTGCCTTTTATGTACACCACCACAGTCCCACAGTCCATCCAGCAGACTCTGTACGGAACCAGAACATGAAAAACAGCCCCGAGAAAGTCAGTATTTAATGTGGAGGGTGAAGCAGCTATTGTCAAAGAAACAGAATGCCTAAATGGGGAAGGGAATGTCACTGTCGCACCTCTAAGGGCTGTCTTCACTAGCGGGAAAAGTGTGCTTTTAGATGCGTTAGCTCATCCTTTAAATATCCCTCTGTAAACAAGGAGAGTTTTATTTTTAGCATAATTGCTGGTCGAAGTGAATCCTGGATCCTCGGTTCCCTCCCCATCCTCCCCATTGGGATTCGCTAGAGGTGCTTTTAGCAGATGAATTGTGATATGTGCTTAGTGATATTTCACTGTGTTTTCTTCTCTTCCCCTCACCTCCCCCCTGTAGCATAGACATCCTGTAAGTTGACCTTGCTACCCTTTATTTTCTCCTCGCCTGTATATCTGGACAGGGCTGGACTTGATGCTTGATGCTGAAAAGCCTCCAAGCCCGGGCATGCCGTGTCTTTCTAATTAGATGCACCTTATCTCCCCTGAACAGCATGGGGTGGAGGGGCCCTGGAACAGGGGGTTACATTTGGGGGAGGCGGTGGGGCAGGTTTGCCGGCACGGTTCCTCGCTGCTTGCTTTCGGCCGTGTGCCGAAAGAGGTCAGCCAAAAGCCCAGCTCGTGCTGTCCTGTGACCTATGCGGGGCTGTCCTTCCCAATGAAAACAGCCCTGGGTCATTTCAGTCTCACCCACTCCAAATGCTCGGACACCCCCAAAGTGCCAAAGGGGCTTGATACCAAAAAAAGTGAATCTGAAATTCCTTCTTTACTTCTGGCTTTCGTTCTTGTAAGATATATCAGATCATGTGGTTTTCTTTGCGAAGACGTCCAACTCTTCCATTTCTCCAAACTTCAGATGCTCTCGTATTGAGATGACACTAGATCCTAGGGGTTTGGGGGTGGCGGGGGGGAGCCAATGATCCTGAAAGCAGGCATCGTATTCTGGGACGTGCAGTCTGGTGCACTGGGACTGGCTTTGCCCTTCCCTGCCTAAAGATCCCCTACAAGCAGCCTTTAGCTGTGCAATATGTGGCCGCTTAAATCCTCTCGTCCTGAAGCATATTGCCGTTGTGCTGTGGCTCTCAGACCCCTGTGAATGAACGATGCAACTCGTGTCCCTTCTTGCCTGCGTGTGCTCTGAGTCACTGGGAAGTCCTGTCCCCCTCGGCGCTCGCTCGAGCGGGAATGTGAAGTCTAATCGTTGCTGTCAGACCCAGATAGTGCAGTCCCTGAAGACTGAGCTCTCTGAACCCAGCCCGTAGGTACGTCTGAGCCTGTCTGTGGCCACATATTCCAGGAAGGCTATTCCCAGCTCTGGTGCGGGCTCTGTGTGCGATTCCCTGAACTCTTACTAATGCAGTTGCTTTCCCACAGGCAGGGCAGGATGCAGGGTGGCAGCGAGCCAGTAAGACCCTTTTAAACGCCCAAATATTCTTTCCTCCTCCCACGGTTTTCTTAGTTTGCAGTTATTGCTGGGAGGCAGGGTACGAGGCTGCGGGAACGTGCCTTTGCTCCGAGCTGACGAGATGTGAGCAGCTCCGGTGCGTGGTCCTGCTGCAAGCTGGAGAGCAAAGGTGATTTGCACTGCCTGTCCCATGCAACCTGTCTCACGTCGGAGGTGAGGTAGTGAATACACGGTGTGCTGGTGCCCGCGTCCTTCACGTGCACGTGTACGCTCGGCTGGATACTGGTCCATAGTCGGGAGGTAACCTTGCTTCAGAACAGGGGTGCGTTGTGGTTTTCCCTGTGATGCTCAGCATGTGTTGAGGGTCTTAAGGCACTGGGTGCTCCTGTTGGGCAATAACCAAGCTGACTTAGCGGTATTTCTGCCTCCCACCTTTATCCATCACCTTCCTCTGGCCCCATGCGGCTCAGCCCCATGTCAGGCTTGCGGCCAGAGTCTCCACTGGCAATCCCCTGGAGAGATGGGTGACCTGGTGAAGATGCTGCTGAGCCCCCTCTTATCTCTGGGGGTTTTGTTAAGGCTGAAATATCTACCTCAGATGCTCTGGGCTTTAAACTGTGAGCGTAGATATAGCCCGTAACCTTGGGAGAGGGTGATCAGCATCTGAGCTGAATATTTTGGGGAGCAGCTGTTTGGCTCTGCCTGAGGCAGCGGAGTCCTGTGAAAACGAGCCGCAGGATGTGGGAAAGAGCCTTTGCCATGAGGGCAGAGGCCAGCCTGGAAAGGATCCCACAGGGAAGAGCCTCCAGCTGCAGAAGAAAGGTTGAGATCTGCTCCTCCCCGAGCTGCTCGGTGACCGGTTGGCTCCGGGCACTGGTGACAAGCTGGTGTGGAAGCAGTGAGGGGTGGCTGGGTGCAGGGGTGAGGAGGAGGAGGGGAGGGCATCCAGCATGTGGGGCACTGTCATTCTCTGCGTGACATTTGCCCATCTCTATAACAAGCAACAGGCTCTGGGGAGCGAGCAGGGCACAAAAATAGTAAGTGACTTGGAAGAGCAATAAAGGTTTTAGCCATTATTTTCTCTGAAGCAGGTGAAATTCGGCCGGTCAGCAGCTTTGGGGCTTTAGCCAAGCCCTGGTTTGTGCTGTCCCTTGCCTGGTAGGAGTGCCAGACTGAATAGCGGCAGGAGCGGGCAATAGAGGAGGGTGATGGGGGAACAAGGGCAAAAAAAGGTAGGAAATAAGGCTTTGTTTATTGCACTAACCACCAAGCAATTTGTAGGTAGTGGGAGCTTCTCGGCAAGCAAAACGCTGCACGGGGAGGCAGCACAATCAAGTCCCAGAGCGAATCTGAGCCGTTGCGCTGACCCGCTCTGTGCAGCCCCCTCTTCCATCACCGCGGTGGGCAGCCCTGGTGAGCATCTCCGAAAGCCTGCGCCAGCATCCCTGGCACCACCGGTCGAGCGGGGCAAGCAGAGGATGAGGGTTTCCCGAGATCCCGTCTGTGCCGCTGACCCGCGGGGGTTGTTGGTCTCATAGCTTGGCGAATGCGTCAGGACGGAGACATCTCTTCCCTTCTGTTTATGGAGTGAGCAGCCAGGGTATGGCCCCTGTAGCCTTTTAGGTGCTATTGTTCTACAAATAACTATATATCAGCTCTGGAAGCTTGTCCTGACATTTCTATGGTGTTTTCGCACAACAGCAGCGTTAAATTGGATCGACTTAACAGGGGTTGCGGCCAAGCGCTTTGATGCTAATGTTTGCAGGAAGCGCTTTTATTTATATGCCCTCAGAAGTGTACTTCCCGGTGCAGCAGGACAGTTCCTTGTCCCAAGGAGCGTACACACTATTCAAACCACCTGTTGCCAAAATGAAAAACAGAATAGAGAAGTGTGTGGCTGCAGAGCCTTGCTTTTGAAAAATTTCTATTTTAGGAAGAGACTCTTTCTGTTTGCTTAAGTTTTAGCAAAAAGCAAAGGCCAAGTTGTCATAATTTGTTTTGCATTTTCAATGTTTCCGGGAAAACTGATGTGTCTCTTCTTGTCCATTTCCCTTAGTGCTCCTCACAGCAGTGAACTGCTACAGCGTGAAAGCTGCTACTCGTGTTCAGGATGCCTTTGCTGCGGCAAAACTGCTGGCGCTGGCTCTGATCATCATTCTTGGCTTCGTGCAGCTTGCAAAGGGTGAGTATATTTCCTTTTTCTTTTGAGGGTGGTGTGCAGTTAAAGCAGAATCTGGGAATTGGGGATAAAGCCCGAGAGTCCTAACCTAAGCATTTCAGAGCTAGCAGAAGTGCTTTACAAATGTCTTTTGTTCTCTTGCATGCTTGGGTGATACTTCAGCTCACACTTTGCAAAAGGCTGAGTGCTTTTGTGCATTTTATTTGTGAGTTTTTGTATTTACCTTGCTGAAGTTACACTTGATTTCATGCTACCGGAACCCAGCGTATACCACCAAGGTCTTTTCCACTTAATGCAGTCACTGTGTGGCCTCTCCCTTTGAGATTGCAGAGCTGCCAAGTCTACAGGGAATGAAAATTTTGGTGCTATGGCTCTCAGAAGTCTTTCTGTAACTGGTAGCTGGTCATGGCCATTTGCTGGTAGAGAAGTATCTGCATGTGCAAACCAACCCCCAGTAATTTTCATTCTTTCACAAACTGCCCCTGTACATTTCCCTTCTTCCTGCTTGAGGTGTGGAATAGCTTGATCGAGTCCATGGGGTCACACAGGGACGCCTGGGTCAGGCAAGGCTGCAGAAACCGCGTGATGAACGGTGATATTAGGGCTCTCAGCTGACACCAGCATGCATGTCTGTCCACTAGCATCTAAAAAAGAAGATAAAAATGGGAAGGTGAAGCAAATTTTCTGGTGTTTTTGCTTGTTTTCTTCATGCCCACTTAAAATCCTCTCAAACCTAGGGAGATATTTTGTTCCAAGCCCATCTGATTAACTAATCCACACAGATAGGCTTTACTGTGTGCTTTTTTTCTGCAAGTTTTGTGAAAATAAACTTTTCTTAGAGAACAGTACAGGCCCTATTTGTTAAATGTGGATAAAAGACTATAGATAGTCCCGCCTGTCTCTGTACTGGCAAGTGTGTGTGTATGTTTGTGTGTGCACATGCGTCTTTTTAATTCCTGTCTCAGCTATGGGAGCCAGTGCTGTCTTTGCAGAATTTCTTGCTTTATCAAAGGTTTTATTTTCTTCCAGCTCAGTGCCTATGCTCAACAGGAACATTGTTTGGGGCTTATCATAAAATATACCTCCTTCCTCTTCATAACTCCCCAGGCTGCTTTGCTGAACATTTTTTCTCTCTTAGAAGGAAAAGGATAAGGAAACATAAATCTCTGTTAGTTCTTTAACATTTTAGCAATAAAAGGTCTTTACAGTTGTTCTTTATTTGCAGGTGATAATCTTAATTTGCATCTTCAGAATCACCTTCCCTCCCTCTGTACTGTTCTTTTGTTGAGGGTGAGTCACTTTCTGCCCTGGTTCCTCAGCTATAAATACATGGTGTTTCCATAGACTTGTGTCTTATACCAATAAGAGGTTTCAGTCTTCTGTACAAAAAACCCACATCCTATGCTCCTCTGTCTCAGAAGCTTTTTACCTCCTATAAAGCCCTTTACAGTTTCAAGTTTTCGGTAGGTCTGGAGAGATACCACTATGACTTGTGCTCATCTTGCAGTACAGCTCATTTCATGTGACATTTAGTTTCTTGCTAAACCACCTGGCCACTTCAGAGTGAACCGTAACAAGATCAAAAGCAATAGTTAAATGATAACATCTGACGGCAAAGACCTTTTCTTCCTGCCTGTGCACACCATGCTCAACGTAAAGCAGGCTGGTTCAGAGTGGGAACCTTGGGATCTACAGAGGATGCTCCTCCCAAAGCCCACATGTATGCCTTGTCCAAAGTGGCACACTACTGCTTGTCTGAGTTCCTATTTTACAACATACTGCCTGGGATTCTGCCTGTGGTCTGACATGGATTTTATTAATCTCCTTATGGAAGTTGCAAGCTCTCTGGTAAGTCCTTAAGAATGTGCAAGCTCCTTTCATAGGCCCTTCCTTATCTTCCACATATGTTTTGCAACTTACTCAACTTTTCTTTAAATCATTCCAGGCAACTGGATGCTTTTATGTAGCAGGAATGCATCAAGAAACTGCCTTTTTCTTCTTTTTAATTCAAGGAAAGCATAGTAGCATCAGTTAAAGCATACCAAAAATGGGAAAGTGATGCACTGTTCTCTGTCTTTGTTGGGACAAGAAATAATGGGTGTGAGCTGTGAGACAAGGGAAATTTAAATTAGCCATTAGAAAAACACTTTTTAACTGTAACACAGAGCTCAAGGAGATTGTCCAGAGAGGCTGTCTCACTGGAGATTCACAAGAACAGGTTAATAAACGTCTCTTGGGAATGGTTTAAGTGAGTCGAACCTGCCTTGGAGCAGGGGGACAAACCCAGTGCGCCTGGAAGCCGCCGTGTTTGTACTCTCTGAGGCTGCGCTGTGCATTAGTGGTACAGTATGGAGCTGCTGGACCTTCTCCAGGCGAAATACTACAGACCCAGTCTTTTTAAAGTGCTGACGCTTCTAAATGGGTAACTTTTTTTCTAAAAGCCTGTTTAACCCCTGAGTAGGTGGGTGATCCTGAGTCCCATACATAAGCACAGTGCCATGCCTTTGCTGCTCCTCTGCGTGCCCTTTTTTCTGTTATACCCATTGAAATGCTCTTTGGACAAAGAGGACTCTTACTGCTACCAGCTGGATAAATTCAGTCCCAAGCCGGCAGCTATTATTGGGGTGAAATACACGCCAAGTTGATTTGTCTGGGGCTGCAGTTTCAGTGGTGAAGGGGTTGTGTGTTCCCGTGACACTCCAGATAGTGCCTGAGCCGTGCTGATTAATTTGCTTTAGTGGCTACTGTCCCATTGCTGGTTTACGTTTACAGTATCCATAAACAGAGAAGAGGACCAACATCACAATTGCTTACTCAAATGTGGAAACTTCTGAGGCTTCACAGAAGTATGTCTTCCTCTGTATTGACCTCCCACCTTCGGCTTTTGGCTTTTTTTTCTTTTTATCCTTTCATTGGATATTTTCATTATTTTCAGAAAAGCAGTAACATCTCAAGACAAAGAAATATGTGGCAATATTACCACACAGAAAATAGCGTTTCCTTGTGATCTTTCTGTGGACAGCTGTTTTGCATCACTTCTTTCATGCAACTTCAAAAGGAGGGTGGAAGTTGGTTTCCTACTTAGCCTTTCAACTACTTGAAAGTTGACTCAGTATGGCTGACCCACTTGGGATGCAATTATTTTACTAATACAAAAGTTACACTTTTAAAAGCCTTTGTGGGGCTGGAGTTGTGTTGCTTTAAAAGTTCAGTGTTCTGGACTGGGTATGTAAAACCTTACATATTGACCCGCAACTGTACAGCCCACCAGCCTGCAGCACTTAAATAGTATAAATCACTTACAGCATAGACAGGATCAGGATTTTTTCACTCCAGTGTTACAAAAACTAGGCTTATTTTTGGTTCTACTGTTTTACCAGCTCTCACAAATCACCTTCTGTCCAGCCACCTCTGGGTATTTTTTGGCCATATTCTTGACCTGCCTGGAACTAGATCGTGCAGCTGGTTTGGATGTGCAGTGGCTGGGCAGGTTTAAGGGATGTTTTCTGCACTGGGTGTGATGCAGAGGTCTGTGGTTAGGTCTGCAGCTGTGCTCTTCGTACCCGATTACCCTGCACCTCACAGTGCCTTAAAAACTAACCTAGGCATGAAATGGTAAAAAAAAAAGTGCTAATTTTTAAGGACACGCTCATGATTTTTACATGTAAGGAAATTCAGGAGAGGTTTTAATATAAAAAAATTCTAAAAAAAAACTTATCACAGACATGTTTCAGGTGATACATTCTTTTCTGTTGTTGATGTCCTAGGGCTTCTTAAATGTTTATCTGCCCGTGGGCAGCTCAAGCAGCGAGGTGCCGTTCCTGGCTGCTGTGTGTTCGAGAGTGCTGCGGTGCTGGGCTCCAGCCCTCGCTGCGATTCTTCACCAGCAGTTCTGCTTAAAAAAAAGAATTGGGCATTTGGGACTTAGGGAAATCAAATTTAACGCTCGTTTTATTGAATTATTTTTATTGAACTTATCGTCCCTTTTCCCTCTTAATGCCTGATTTCTGATCTTAAATTTCGCATCTGCGGTGCCTCGAGTGCCTGTTTGATGGCAGCAGCATTATTCTCTCTAACTCCCTTCATTGGGCTTGTCAGAGACCAGCAGAGTTGCATGTGCTGAACAAGCATGGGGTGAATTAAGGACAAAGTAGGCAGGTTTAGCTCCAGACATTTGCCATGGGGAGCTTAGACTAGGTAGGGAGTTTTGGTTTTCATCTTGTTTTTTCTTTAAATAGATGTGTACAGTATCAGCCAGCACTGGCACCCCCCACCCTAGTGTCATTTGCTCTTTGTAAAAAGGTATTTAGAGGTGCAGTTGTGGCTGGCAGATTCTGAACTCAGCATGTTACTGGCTGGGTTAAACCATGACAGTCGGTTTCTGAAAGTACTGAAATGAAGATTCAAACCTTCAGTCATTAATGCATGCTTAGCATGTCTGTGAAGCCTCCTAAAAATACTATAAAAAGTACTCCAGCTGCGAGGCAACATCTTGGAGCTGTGGGTGTGTGCACACATCTGGGTACTACTTTCATTTATCGAATCCCTTTGACCATTTGGTCTCTCTTTTTCTCTGTGAGGGTTATTTTGCAGGTTCCCTGTCCAAACTTTTTTCTTTGCCCTTTTTTCTGAAAAATCCTGTGATTAAGAAAGACGAGAGGGAGGGAAAGTTTACTCGCTCTTCCTTTCCTCCCAGATTTTCTTCTCTGCTGCCAGTGTATCAGCTGAACGTCCCCAAAAAAGCCCCTTGAGCCAGATCTGGAGTGGGACCGAGGTCTGAGTGGATGAGCTCTGCAAGCAGCAACGGCGAGGATAGAGCTGTAAGCCTGGGGAGGGCAGGGCTGCTCTGGAGGGGTCCTGCTGACAGGGCAAGAAAACTTGATTTCGTGCCTGGTAATTAAAATCTCAGGCTCTCTCAGGTCTCAAAGCACAATGGCACACAGATACTGAGAGAAAACAAGAGTGGTCATTGTCTGAATTCTTTTGGGTTTGTACCTCCATTTAATCACGCTTGGCCATCCAGAGATGAATGAGCGCTTCACATAGCTAAAGAAATCTGCCACAAGTTTTCCTTCGACCCGGTCTCATCTCTCATGTCCATAGCGTGAACCTGAGAGTGAACCTGATCGGCAGGTCGGTGTTTAGGAGTTTGTTTTCAGTTCATTTATATATTTTTTTTCTGTTTCCTGTCATGTCAGTCATGACCTGCTTTTTTGCTAACTGAGGGTAGATCAGAAATACCTTTGCACACATGGTGCGGTGTTGTACGCAGCAGGGTAGCCGTCACCCTGGTGTCTCTGCCCGGAGGGACAACCTCACCCAAGGGACCGGCTCTAGGACACAACCTGGGACACGAGAACCAACTGATGGTGGAGCTGTAGGTGTCTGAGATGAGTTTGGAGCCCAAAACCAAACTAGATGGGTGTTCGCCCAGCCAGCCCGTGACTAACTCACACCATAGATCCTTTTTGGCAGAGAAGAGGCAAAGCCTATGGATAGTAAAGGTCCATCAAGCTTTGAGTGTGTCCCTGCAAGTTGGGGCTGAGGCTCGTGCACAAAAGATTGCGAGAAAAACATGCCCTGCAGCTGCCCATGCTGTTTCTTGTTATATTGGCATTCAGAAATGCCACTATAACGTGATTTTCCAGCAGTAAGCTTTGAAGGAAGGCTATTGTGCTTCCCTTACTCACCTTGTTGTTCAGGGAACTCGTGGAAAGTGGAAGACCGTACCGAAGGAGAGCATGAACAAGGAAGCTGGGAAAGCTGCCAGCATCCTGCACCTCTAAATCACATCAACCACATGTTGGAGATTAATCAGGCGTCTTAACGCTGGAGGGCTGATACAACACAATTATGTTTTATAGGCCTCTTGCTCTCTGATCTTTGATTTCTTTTCCAGCCAAAGGTGGATGCAAAAGCTGAGGCCAGGTGGGCATGGCAGGTTGGCATGCTATGCAGCTTTGCCTGCTCTGGTTTGGAGTGAGCAGCAGTTCATTTCTGCTCAGACAATTTTTTTCTTGCCCTCTCTGCCCAGAAAATTTTTGAAAATTATAGATTCAAGGATAGAGTTCAGCCTGCTGGGGCTTTTGTGTTTTACAAGTGCAAAGTTGCCTGTCCGAAAATAAATAGGATGCATTTAATAACAACAACAACAAAAAAACCCAAAATACAGAAGCAGTCGGTCAGTGACCTGTGCTTCTTGTTACGAACACTGTGAGTTGGAGTGCGTCTGTATGCACAGGCTGGAAGCTTGGCCTTTAATGATGATGTGAACTGTTGTTTAACATTGCGTCTGGAGGCTCATAGCTGCGTTAACTCTTCAGGGTGGAAATGTGCCTTGACATCTGAAAACTGCTTTATCCAAGGAGCTGTGGATTGTAGCGTGTTGCTCATTTTTGGTATCCTGAATGAACTGCCAAATGCTAAGCTGGATCAAGGTAGGTGCCTTGCACTGGAGGCTGAGGAGGGCATCTGGGACATGCCAAGGGGACCCTGCTCACCGCTGCTGTGGGCCGAGTGGGTTTTAAGGCAGCTGACATGAGAGGCTCTGTTGGCTTCTCATTTTTCCGAGTGCAGCTATCCCAGCAATGCAGACATATCTAACTAGAGAGCAGCTAATACTTTGGTATTCGCTTCTTCGCATCTCTGTCTGGATCTCCTCTCACTGTCTCTCTAAAGTCTTTGGATGCAGCAGAAGCAGTCGTTCATGCCGAAGGTATTTCACTGCAGTCGATAGCTCTGTGTTGTGTGTGTGTGTGTGTGTACACATGTGCTTTCGCTTGCAATTTATTGATCCTTTCCCACAGCCTTCAACTGCTGGGCTGAAATTAATGGCCTTGCCTGTGGTGCTAGAGGTGTGGGTGACAGGCAGGAGGATTTGCCCTCCCCAAATGTTCTTGGCTCTCCTGCACGTCAAGCTGGTTGGCCCTGGCTAGCCCCTCCAGAGCCTGGTCAGGTGGCTCATTCTTCTTTGTCATTCTCGATCACAAGTTTCTATGGATGTGGATTGAACCTGTTGCGCAGATACGAAAAGGAAAAATAAGCTTATGGAAGTGGCTGGAAACCCACTGGGTGGTTTGTTTAGGGTTTGCTCCTTGCTGTTACTTGTCCAGATTGGGATAGACAAAGGGGCGTTTAGGAAACACCTTTCCATGCTGCACTAACGATCAAAGGGAACCTGTTCATTCAGGGTCCCTGCGCTGCCTCTGTGCTTTCTGGCTCCCGGAGGAGGCACGGCGTTTTGCATGCTGTGCATCGCTCCAGGGCTCTTTATTTTTCATCCGCAAATGTTATGCCAGCAGACAGGAAGGTTCTGAAAATCGGGAAGTGTTTGCTTAGGAGGAAGAGGGTAAAAGGTTTTTTGGTGATGCCAGCAAGATGCAGAGGCGGTGGGAAAGGTAACAAAACGCCCAAGTAGTGTCCTGGTGGACCATTGCAAAAGGAGGAGTTGCAAAGCTCAAGTAATGTGTGGGGTAGAGTGAATCCAGGAGCCCAGACCCGTGGCTTCACCCTGGAGAAGAAATTTTCAGACCCGTGGACTCATCTGCTACGGGACCCAAGTTTAACAGCTGCTGTTCAAGACTGCTCAATGCCAAGCTGTCTGCAGAGCGGCAGCGATCAGAGAGGAGCAAAGAGGTGATGTGGCTACCGAGCGTGTGTTTCCCAGGGAGCTCTGAGCTGCCGAAGAGATGCTCTCCTGACCCTGACCCCTGCGTGTTTATTGCCGTCTTGTTTTCTGACTCAGTTGATCGAACTCGTTGCTTTTCTCAGGAAATGGCTCAACAGCTGAGTGGATCTTCTCCTCTGGGGTTTTTTGTATATACGACACATTTCTCCCTGGCTTGGTTTCTTCCACAAGTGAGACACGCTGAGGGCCCCCCCTTCTCTTGCTGAGCTCTCTAGATGGCTGTGTTCCCTCTCCTCACTGTTTAGGCAAGTTAAAAATATTTAATTATCATTAAATGCTTTCTGCAAGAGAAGATTGCTGTGCTATTAAAACCGGAATGGACATGACTGGGGAGCAAATGAACATTTTTCAAAGAAAGGGTCTGAACATGCAGCATGCGGACCCAAAATAGGTCCCTCCCGCAGAAAAGCCCCAGGTGACCCAGCGCTTGCCGGTGCAATTACCAGCGTCTTGGCAGCTGGCAAGATCAGCAAATGGGGTTTATGTCAGAGCTTGTTACCTTAATTTGGTTAATTGTAGAGCAGAGTGCAGTCGAACAGCCAGTTCAAACCAGGTTTTAGATCACCAGGGTGCCGGGCATAGGCAGGGCATTGCCTAGAGAGCAGCCGTGGCCGCATGGGCTGGGGAGGACGGGGGGGAGCCGGGAGGGTGGGCAGAGCGTGGCTTTGCCCGGGATGCTCTCGCTGACGGACGTCTCGCTCCGTGGGAGCAGTCGAGGCCGTGCTTGGCAGCCTCAACCCTTGATTTGATCCAAAGTCTGCAATTCAAGCCTCCGAAGTCCGGAGGCTCGAGTTGCACATTCAGGCTTGAAAGATGGAGGGTGTCTGGAACCGAGGTTCGTACCTCCATTTTGAACAGCAGGTCCTAACGAGCGTTTGTATTAGAGGCAGGAGGTAACGGTGACCATGCTGGACCGTCTACCCAGTATCCCCAGTCTCCAGCTGGGGCCAATAGCATCAGTGGGTAAGAACAGGGGGGACATGGTGCTTTCTGGATATTTTCTGAGCCTCCAGTGCACCTCTGGGTCTTCTGCACCAGAGGAGGTATCTTTGTGTGATGGATTTCTCTTCCAAGGGCCTGTCTAACAACTACTTGAACCTCCGTCTAATTGTGTGTGAGGCTGCTAACGAGATCAGGGCAAGATGGGTGCAGTGAGAGCTCACCCACTGTATGTGGGATACCCTTCTGGCATCACTGCTGGAGCTTGGCATTTTTGACCCCAAGACGTATAATGTGGCACCAGTTATGTCTGTAAAGGCATCGCTGGCGGGCACAAATTATTATCTTTCTGGTGATCTGCTGGCTGGCAGGGTGGGACAGAGCTTTGTTGCAGTGATGGCAGGAGAGGACAGCTTCTCTGCTGGGATGTGATCTTCAGGGTGTGTTTGTTAAGGTGCTGGGATGTGATCTTCGGGGTGTGTTTGTTAAGGAGCCCAGGCTCCTCTCATGCAACCAGAAAGCAATAAAGCATGAAAGAAGCAAACATCGTGGCAAAGGAGCATCATGCGGACACCTGAGAATGCGAGCTTGCCCCCTTGGGGTGGGAAGAGATAAATCTCAGGTCCTCTGGTTATTTAATCGTGTTCTGACATGTTGCTAAATCCATTTTACCGTGGGAGCATAGAGACGTGAAGTTTAGCAACTTGCAGCAAATTTTTGGAGAGCTACAACTCTCGCTAGATGAAGCAGGGAGAGGGCAGCGAGGTGTCAGCTCCTCAAGCGTTGAGGAGGAACAAAAAGCCCCTTCCTTCCTACCTACTCTTCTCTCCTGGCTGCCTCCACGCTGACTTGCCACTCCTTTGCCGGTAGCTGGATTTCAGCGCTTCCAAGAGCTGGGTTAGGTGCGTGCCGCAGAGGTGTGCGAGTAATTAGCTATGTCCTACCTATCCATCCTTCCATCCGCCACCCCTGCCCACCCACAGTGCAATGAAATACCAAGCTTTGTTTTTATTTCTTTGCTTCAGTGCCGCTCCCGTACGGTCCCGTGCTGCCTTTCCCTCCTCTTTGCTCGCGGGTCCTGGAGGGCAGCCCTCCTCCAGACGCACAGGCAAAATGTCTGTACAGTCCAGCGGGCCACCAGATTGGGCTTGGACCCTTCCTTGCCCAGAGGCTGAAGATGCCCACGGTTTTCAAGCGGGTGGCACATCTTGAAGCCAAGGCACGTGGTTTCAGTCTGGGACCACCAGTGCTCTTCTCTTCTCCTGGCCAGCTGGGCGAAGGCGGCAGCTCAGCACACAGTTTCTGTCTGAGGTTTGGGAAGGCAGAGAACGAAACCTGCAGATGCCTCGGAAAAAGGAACATTTGGCCTGGGAGATTTTTGCCCGAAAGAGGCTTTTTGGTGGAAGCTGGTGTCCAGCTGTGGACAAGAAATGGGAGGGTGAGCCTGCAGCGTGATGCTGCTTGTGCCCTGGCTGCTCCCGGATCGGAGCATCCTCCTGACATGGTAAAGGTGGTGATCCCTCGGCCTCGGTGGGAGCTGGGCTACTGGCAGAGCACAAGCAGACCTTTGAGAAGAGACGTCCCGAGGGGTGTTTGAAACGCCTGGAGAGCTCTCCTGCTCTCCCAGTCCGTCTGTGTGCCGTTCCAGTAGCTAATCACAGTCACAGTTAACAGAAAGCGTATCTTAGTCCCATAACAAAAGACCTGCAAAGAACTAGACTGGTAATTATTCACGAGGGGCAGAAAATAAACTCAGGAAAGCTGAGCCCGAGGGATCCAGCAGAATGTGATACCGGGCACACCCACCTCCTGCTCAACTTTTTTATTCACAGCCAGGCCGGGGCATTAATGCTAAATTAAGATTATATGACTGAACCTATAAGCCAGGAACTAAGGTTAAGCTCACAGCATCATATCAGTCTTTTTGCATTTCCTGGCTTTCCTATTACACTCTGATGTACATTTTCTGTCCTCGCTTTTTAAAAACAATTGGTGCGTTTTGCTAAGGAGCTTCACTGGCTAAAGGGGCATTAAATACAACCAGCATATCCCAAGACAGATTCAGAAGAGACCTTCCTAGTGCAAGGAGCTGCTGGGAGAGAGGGACAACGCAACACCGGTGGAGAACTGTTATCTGCAGTGGGATCTGGACAAGTAGAGCCTTGGAAAACTGGTATTTCCCAGATCTCATTGCCTAGTGCATGTGCTGCTGCTGTGGTCCTGGCTCCTTTGCAGCTCACACCCACAGCATCCCCTTACAAATGGGATAGTAACCGAGCAGGGAAGAAGGCAGAGGGGAGGTGGTTTTCTGGGTAGTTTTGTGAGCAGAGAGCATTTTGGATGCCATGGTAGGGAATATCTTTTTGCCCTGGTTAGGACTCAGCAGGAGCAGGAGGGAGAAAGGAGGTGAAGGGGAGCAATGCCCAGGATGGAGAGGATGGGGATAGAGCTGGAGGGTCAGGTAGGGAGGGAAAAAGACACGATGTAGCTCTCCCCACGTGCACAGGGCAGCTCCGTGTCACTGGCACAGATTTGGAGCAGTCCCTTGCGAAGCCCCATGAATGAAAGATGCACCAGCAGACTGATAAAAGGTACCCCTTCCCCACCACTAAAAAGATGAGTGCGAGGCGTTAAAAGGTCCGTGCATCTGTATTTGTTATCCAGCCTCTGCAAAAGTGGCTTTTGGTGGCATGAGGGAGTGAATTTTCCGGCGTGAGATGGGAAGAGAGGCCATCCAGAAGAAAAACGCCTGGTATATTAGCATCCCTCTCCTTACCCCCAATGCACATCCTGGGTACCTTGTGCTAAGAGATGAAGGGTTAAGCTCCAGGCCCTGCTGACTGCCATGTGATGCAGTTGCTCCAGCAATTAGTAAAGATCTATGCCCTAAGAGGAATCACATGGGCTTCTACAGGGCTCCCTGGATGCAAACGTGCCCTCCCGAATCCTGCCTCGTTCCCCCCTTCCGTCCTCACCGAGGGGAGCGCTGAGTCCGGGAAGGGGAGTGTGGCTCCGCCATCCCAGACTGCACAGAGGCTCCACATCAAAAGGCAGGGAACAAAACAACTGCAGAGCATTTTAAAGCAAAATAAATAAACTCTAGGCTGCTCTGGGACAGTTCTTACCAAAGGTACAATCAAGTCATCTATTTATGGCTTTTTCTTTCAAAAGCAGGTACATAACAGGAACTTTTGATATTCAAGCCCTAAAGAAGCTAACTTCTGATATTCAAGCCCCAAAGAACCTGACTTCCCACAATCAAAGGGATTGCCATAACCCTCTGCTTTATCAGGTGGCTGGTGGGACTAGAGGAAATCCTGGGTTTCTGCTTTATTGGGTGGTTGGTGGAAGCAGAGGAAATCCTGGGGTTTTTATCGAATGAAAGCAGCTTTCAGTTGAGAGGACAATGTGACAATATCTGTTTGCATAGCATCTTCCAGCAGGAAGGACCCCAGAATGTTTTCTTCGCAGGGCAATATCTGGGAGATTACCTCGGCGATAGCACGTTGTAGCGTGAGAAAGTCTGAGCGCTCAATGATGACTAGTTGCTTGAGACAAGTATGTTTGGCACGGATTACTTGGTGCATTACTCCGGCTGAATTACACACTGTAAAACTGGAGGAATCAGCCCAATAGAAATATGTGCACATGCTCTCTAGCATAACCTGAAGTGCATCAGCGTGATAATTAAGTGTCCTAAGAGCAGCTTTTGCCTCCAGGTTTCTCTGTTTCAATGCCCACAAAGGCCCTTGGGGTTCACAGCCCATCTGCATTGATCCTTTCTTGTTTTTGTTTTTTGCAGGTGATGTGACAAACCTGACTCCTGAGCACTCCTTCGAAGGCACAAAAGCAGGCGTGGGGAACATCGTGTTAGCTTTGTACAGTGGTCTCTTTGCCTACGGAGGATGGTAAGATGCAGCCCTCTATCTTTTTTTCAATGCTAAATACTGTAGTCCCTTTCTTTTGTCCCCAGATTGTGTTTGCAGGAAGAGTGAGGTCCAGGACTTTCCATCTTTCTTGTAACCAGGGCAATGAGGCAGATGCTTTGGGTTTGCCTAGTGATCTTAATAGTCATACTTCATGCCTCATTTCCAGCTAAGACGTGGAAGCACAGAGAAGTGGAGGTGATCGTGGGATTTAGAAGCAGCGGCAGATGATGGATGATGATGCACCATGATGCTTGGTGCAGCTCCTACGTGGTGTTAAGAGAAAGCAGCAGGGTGGATTTGGCTAGCAGAAGAGAGGTGTGCTACATGCCAAGAGATTACTTGGAGCACCAAACTGAAGCTCCCAGAGGGTTTCTTTATCAGTCCCTTCGAGCACTTGCCAGCACAAGGAGCGTGCTCAATTTGCTGCGAAAACAGGCCAGTTGCAGCCATCCTTATTGCCTGGAGGGGTGGCCTTGTCGCTTGTGGGTCCAGCTCTTCACCTGCAATCACCCCTCCTCTTGCAAGGAAGCGGGCAGCATGGTGTGCTAGATCCACCAGCACCATCCAGGGCTTGCACTTTGCAGGTTTTGTGCTGTAGGTCTCGGACTAGGCATCAGCCATCATAAGTTTTACCGCAGGTGTCAGTCTCTCTACCCCTCCTGAAACTCCCTTGCAGATGAGTAAGGCAAAGGGTTTCGTTTATTCCAAGGAGTAACCACTCTTCTTTTTAAATTACAGGAATTACTTGAATTTTGTTACAGAAGAGATGATAAATCCCTACAGGTAGGTGTGTGTCCTGTGATGACTTCCCTGGGAGGAAAACCTGTAGTTCTCAGGAAGCCCCTTCCTTGTGTGTGTAACAGGAGTTGCTAATCAGCCCAGAAGCCAAGGTCTTTTTCTGAGGAAATAGAAAACGAGATAAATTAATGGCATTGTTCCTCCCTGGAACAGGGGAAGGGGAATAATAATCTCTGTATGAGAAGGGCTGTTGCTTACACTGCTTTCCTGGACTGCTAATATTATCAGTGTTGTTGGAAAGTCCTGCTTCCTTGGCATGGCACCTCTGAATTATAGACGAGGAAGAAGCACTCAGGGCTTTACTACTGTCTTGTATAAACTCCTGCAAGAGTATTTGTGCGTACATGTGTTTGTCACATGCTCTTCCTGTTCTGTTGAGCAATAGCCGCTTTCTGCGCTGCTCGCACCTTTCAGGGTTACGCAGGGGACCTGGTGAGGTGAGGGTGGGCCACACCGAGGCAGGACATCGCTGATAGATCATTTTTGCTCATAGGGAAGGTGCGGATGAGGCACTGTCGATACGAGCTTCAGGGTCACTTGTGCAAGAACCCATTCCTGGCTGACCCTGGCAGTGATTAGTGCCTGCTGGGAAGCATAGAGTTTGATAGGCTCTTTCCTTGACAAACACAGTTATAAAAAGGTTTTTGCAGTTTGCAATTACTTTCGTGTCTTCTGAATGCAGTCATGGTATTTGACTCTCTCCTCCTGTGGCTATGAGCTCCGCTAGACCAATTATACGTGGCATCAAGCAGGGTTTCTTTTTCCAGTTTCCGTTCGCAAATGAAGTTAGACTATTTGGAAAGGCAAATTGTACCAATGCAGCCTTGTCTTCACAGACCCACTCAGACTGTGTCTGAACCCATTTTCTTTGAGTTTCATCAGTCCAGCGAGCTGCACAGAGTTAGAGCCTAAAAACTGCCCACTAAATCCCTGATCTTTCCATCTCCCACAAGAAACCCACCAGCATGAATGCTTCTTCTTTGCCCAGAAGAGAACACATGTGCTAATGCCGCTGGCTAGCAAGAGACACAGGGGGGTATTTTTAATTAATTGCCTTTGCAGTGATCTTGCATTACTGCTTGCCCAGACAGCCAGAGTCTCTCCATGCAAAAAGTCCCTTCTGCCATAATCCTTCACTCTACATCTGTCAGTCTCTGGGCTGTTCCCGTGTGGGCATCTTCCCCTCTCCTAGGGGAACAGCCTGTGGCTGGGAAACTGGACATGCTGAAGAGCCAAAGAAGAACAGAATGGCTGAAGCCAACTTTAAGCGAGCGCAGGAGGGCTTCAGCATGAGCCACTGATCCCTGGCATCAACAGCTCTCTTCTCTGAACTGCAGCGCTCCATTACAATTTATATTTTCTTCCTAGAAACCTGCCTCTGGCGATCATCATCTCACTACCTGTAGTCACTTTGGTTTACGTACTGACAAACTTGGCTTACTTCACAACCCTGTCGACGGACCAGATGCTGACATCCGAAGCCGTGGCTGTGGTAAGATAGGTGCATTTCTGATGTGACTCATCTGTTTTCCAGGGCTGGTTAAATCAGACTTACAATCTCTGCATACATCACCTAGTTTGTTCCAGGCTGATCATGGCTGCTTACAAAAAAGCTGATGTTTGACAGGAGATAAAGAGCAACTGTGACGGGAGCAGGGAAGAACAGCGTGATACCAAGTGGGTTTAATCACAGACAGTAGTAAGGGTGAGCAATCAGTTAGCGCTGCTCTTAATTCCTAAATATGCAAGGTTGCTGCTGGCCTCATGACTTCTCATCAGTTACCAGAGCGTGATATTTATGGGAAAAGGTCATTCAGTCAATACTGAACTAGATTGTTCTCTCTCTGTATCTTCCTTGTTTTAATTAAAAGAGAAAAATAATACTTCTATTAATTAAAATGCCATTGCGGTCAGAAGTCCTGGTTGCTTCAGAAGTGAGCAGCATGGTGTGACCTTGCAAACTGAGCGTGACCAGGATTGTTCAGTGCTTCAAGGGGAATCTCCCAGTCCAGGATAAGTTGGTCTGGGCCATTCAGGTGACAGTGCTGCATCCTTCGGATTAGTCCCAAGCCCCCGCTCCAGCCTGCACCTACGCAGTGCTGTTATCGGAGATGCCAGCCTGTGTTACATTGCTGTAGTTGTGTGCCTTTGCAAGTCTTGAAATCAATATAACAGCACTGGCGTAAAACTGCAGGGAAGCAGCGCGGGGTCAGTTTGTGATAGAAAACTACAACTCCGGGTCATGGCGTTTCTAAGGGGCTGAGTCCCAGGTCCTTATTCAGCCATCGGCAATATCTGCATGTCTGAATCTCCTCGCAGTTTCCATTTGGTCTTGAACTTTTGGATAGCCGTTCTGATAAATGTTGCGTCCTGACTCTGAGGGAGGGCCACGCTGCTGATTTTTTTGCAATTCTACAATATGCTTTTTCAGGAAGGAGTAGCAGCAAATGGCAGTATGGGAAACTCCAAAGCAGCTTCAGCGCTAAGCCATCATTTGTTCAGATTTCTACAAATATTAAGTCTTTGTAGGCAGCTGTGAGTTCTTTTGGACATTCTGGGTGCAAAATGTCTGTCTTGTTGCCCCCCATTTAGGATTTTGGGAACTATCACCTTGGCGTCATGTCCTGGATCATACCCGTCTTTGTGGGCTTATCATGCTTTGGATCCGTTAATGGATCTCTCTTCACTTCTTCCCGGTAGGTTTCTTGCTCAATTTTGTGGTTTTTGTTTACAAGTCATGCTTAATGCCCCTTCCTTTGGAGTTGTCCTCCAAAGAGTGGCTGTGGGTAGACACAAAGTCTAAAGAGTCTGGAGGCCATGTGGGGAATGTGGAAAAAAAACACCAGTAAGGCTTTAAAACCATATTCAGTTTAAAGGAAACCCTTTCAGTGGTCTTAGTCTTCTGTTCCTCAGGCAAAGTCCTGCTGAAGTTATTAGAACATAAACAAACACAGGCTTGGGGCTCAGTGATGTTGCCTGAGAAAGTGGCTTTAATGAAAAGCAGAAGGTTATGAAACTTCAGGGCTGAGAAATCTCTCCAGAAACGGGAGAAAGGACAGAAAGGACGGGGCAGGATGGGGACTGAGATGCTTCCAGTGCTGACACACATCTCGCCAGGTTGTCTTAGGAAAGTCACTTAATTGCCCTCTCTGGAAAGGAGGATATAGATACATCTTTTCTTGCATTCTTTGTCCGTCTCCAGCCTTCCTTCTGAGACGGGGACTTTCCACTGTGTATATGCAGAACACCCCGTGTTGGGGGCTGATCCTGCAGGGCCCCACTCCTGAACCAGTGACTAGCAAAAGGGTCCGGCTGGCGTCGTGCAAGGCACCACTAAGGTGGAAAACCTGCGTGGAGCCTGGACGTTTCAGTCTTGCTGCCTCAGCAGTGTCTAGGCTGAGCTTGGGCTGTCCCCACTTGTTTTGTGCTGAAGGCAAACCCCGGCCCGGGGCTGAAGGTTGCAGAGGTGATAACTGCTCTGCCTCCCCCACCTCAGGCTGTTCTTCGTGGGCTCCCGAGAAGGACACTTGCCTTCAATCCTGTCTATGATTCACCCCAGGCTTCTCACTCCCGTGCCATCCCTCATCTTTACGGTAAGCACCTGGCTCTGTGGTGATGAGCATCGACCCGGTGTTGAGAAACGGGTCGGGGGTAGGATCCCATCAGGGTGCTTGGAGGGGGGCTACTTGGGTACCACCTCCAGACACAGCCATTCCTGCATGCGCCTACAGGAGAGGATAGACCCTTCTCCTTCTCGTCATATCCTCACATTCCACTTCTGTTTTGAACTTGCTCCAGGCACCAGTTGAAAATAGCTTAAATAAGTAAAAATCAACATGATTCTTTTCCTGGCAGATAGTTCTTCTAAAGTATCTGTATGTAGTGTTGTGACATACATGGGTTTGCATACTCCCTTTGCTAATGGCTTTTTTTTTCTGGATGCAGTGTGTCATGACCCTGCTCTATGCCTTCTCCAACAACATTTTCTCAGTCATCAACTTCTTCAGCTTCTTCAACTGGCTGTGCGTGGCTCTGGCCATCATCGGCATGATGTGGCTGCGTTACAAGAAGCCAGAGCTGGAAAGGCCCATCAAGGTGAGAACAGTGTGGTCATTGTGTGGTGGGTCCTCCCCAAGTCCCTTCTCAGCACCAGGGAAGGTTCAGCGAGTTCAGCTGCTTGTCCTGTACAGAAGAGGGACTGGGATTGCAAGCGTGCAGGGGAAATGTTGTGTTGTAGCTAATGCGGGTGTCCTTGCTGCATGGAAATCTGCCGAATGTGAATCGGTGCGGGGGGATGAAGAGCTGCCACGGGCACGGGGACATCAGGGTGAAGGAGGCTCTGGGTGTCAGAGATGCAGGGTATTCTGGTGGGGTAGCCCAGTGGGAAGCTCTCAATGACTAACGTATTCCCCAGGACAAATCATAGGCTGTGGTTCTCAGTGAAACACTCTGTACCACCATGGAATTCACTTAAAATAGCTTTTTAATAAAGCAGACAAACCCACGCCTGCAGAGATGAGAACTTTGTTCTCTTTGTCCTTGGCCAGCTTGGCAGTACTGCATCCCATCTGGGAGGAGGCCAAAATCATGTCAGCCACAAGCGTGTCTGCCTTCCTTAAAGGCATGTTTCTCACTCATCCCCCAGCACGCTCAGGTCTCTGCCAGGCAACAGGAAGCCAGAGAGAAACAAACTCACAGACCTGTACCAGTGCCTTCCCAAAGTAACTCTTTGCAGGGTGTTTCCTTTGGTCTTTTTGGTTTTTCTTCTAAAAGCTGGGCTGTTCGCAGCAGGTGCCCTGCTCAGAACAGTGTAGCCAAGTCCTCTGAGACCCTGCTGTGAAGGTGCTATGGCTTGTGCTGTGGTTGCTGCTGAATTTGGTGCTGTTGGTACAGGTGCTTCTTATAAGGAATCATTCAAGGATGGAATTGGGGTCAAAAAAAGGGTGCTGAGAAAGGCACATGGCTCTTTGGCAAGCCACATCTCCATGCTTTGTTTTGCTCGTTTTAAATGTACGTGTTAAGTGTTAGCCTACGTCTGTTTTCTCCAGGATTGATGAAGAGCACTGCCTAAATCGATACCTTCCCCCTGGCAGTTCAAGATCATGGTCCCCTTGTTGAGAGCGCTGGGACAGACAGGAGCACTGTCCATGCGGGGGTGGAACATGAACTCCTTCCCTCCCCGGGCTGTACAGCTAGATAAACTTCAGTGGAAAGCGTACCCTGTTCCCCTGGTACAACTTCTAACGTGTTCTTTGGGTCCTTGTTTAGGTGAACATCTGCCTGCCCATTTTCTTCATCCTGGCGTGCTTGTTTCTCATTGCTGTTTCCTTCTGGATGACGCCGAAGGAATGTGCGATTGGCTTTGCAATCATCTTCAGTGGGATCCCTGTTTACTTCTTCGGGGTCTGGTGGCAAAACAAGCCCAAGTGGGTTCTCCAAGGCATCTGTAAGTATTACCAGTGAAGAGCAAGGGTGCAGCCTTGGCTTTTTCTCCAAAAATAGGAGCTTCCCAGTGAGCATGCTACATCTAGTAGCACTGGCTCTCCTTCGTGTAGTGGAGGCTTCCAGTGTCTTGGCTCTGATCGGTTCTTCTTTAACAGTAATAAGTTTCATCCTGATGATTACCTTATCTACCAAGCACCCAAAATGCACCCTGGCTTGTGATAAGTGCGCAGTTTGGGCCAAATACCGTGGGGGGTTTTTTTATCTTGGCAAACAGGGTATTGTTAGGCAGCGGAGCGTAATTCGCCGAGCACATTGCTGCCTTTCTTCTGCCTCCTGTAAAAGCCCAGGGTCAGGCCTTTTGTCAGCAGAGAATCCCTTTCTAGTGGTGTAGGAAGGGAAAAGAAGTAACAGCATAAAAGTCTGAGCACAGTTGGCCTCAATCTGACTGCTGAAAATTTGTAATTAGTCCCAAACCATCGCTTAGCCAGTGCTAACATTTCTGATCCAGTCAAAGTTCTCCTTGGCATCAAAATGCGGCAGCAGAGCAGAGGGAGGGGAATATCCCCTGGATGTTTTCTCTTACAGGGTTTATTTTTAAGATATGTTTGTATAAGGTTTTCCAACAGCTGACACTACACCACGGTGTGTTTTGAAGGGATGGAGAGGCTGTGCTTGGCACATGCAACCTCTGTCTGAACAACTGAATCAAGAAAGTCAATCCGTGTTGTCCAAGTAACTAAACTCTACCATCTGCCTCCCAGGTCTCATACAACAGGCTGACCTAGAAAAGCAGACAAGTAGAAATGCCCAGCCTTAGCTGGATGCTTTTTATGAAGAAGAAAAAGGCTTTCAACAGTGCTCAGCACTTGTTATTCTTTTTTTTTTTTTTTCCCCTGTCTGTCTCTGTCTCTCTCTCACACACTCCCTTTTTTATTCTGAGAATTAGGCTCAATTCCTGGAAAAGCCAGTTTTGCAGTGCCTGTGTGGCAAATTACCATATTAATTGTTTTTTACCACCAAAGGCTTGTACAGAGAATATAGAAAATATTCTGGGAACACAGAATGATAATCCTGCAAATGTCCAGTTAGAAACATACGAACTTTAAACGTATGTGTATATTCATATATTGCAGATAATTTTATCACCTCCAACTGACCCAAGTTTGACTTTGTGTGCATTTAGAATTAGCGTTAGCTTTACCTGGCAAGACTATCTTGTGATCTCCAAACACACAGTGAAGCAACAGAAAGCACAGGTGTGTTTGGATACTAGCCACCACAACTAATGGGTGAAAAAATAAAAGTTACTTCAGTTTAGCACCTTTCCTGTGCAAACTTGCAACTGAAATGCTTCCTTTGCTCTTCACCTGCTCTGTGCAAGGCAGCGGACTCTGCCTTGTGTTCAGTATGCTGAGCTGGTTTTGTCCTGGGTACTTGAGCCTTTAAAGAAGCTGTGTGCACATACGGCCGAGGTTTGCAAAATTGGAAGTAAAAGCATCGGCTCTTATTTGCGATGCCCATTCCTGCTATTGTGCCTGACTCAGTTTTGGCTGCGCGCAGTTCTGGCATCCAAACGTAGTTACCAAATCACCAGGCAATTAGAAACTGGTGTCAAGAAGTACCAGAGCCTCTCTCGGGGCAGTCCAGCATCCTAGCTGCAGGAGCAAAGCTCCCAGTGTTGCATGTTTAAATTCTGGGCATGAGTAGAGAGTAGCCCACGGCTCATTTGCTTTCAAGTCTTAAATTGTATTTGGACTAATCTTGCTCAGAACCACGGTGGGGAGGCAAATGGGTCAGCCCTTTTGAGGCAGAGTATCGTGAACCAAGACCAAGATATCTGTTGGGCCCCTGCGTGCGATCTCTGACCTGTGCTTTGCTTTCTTCCCCACAGTCTCTGCCACAGTCCTGTGCCAGAAACTGATGGAAGTGGTTCCGCAAGAATCATAAGCAGGAAAAGCAGAGACATTCAGCTCGAGGAAACGCACAATATTATTTTAAGACGACACAAGGAGAAAACGCTTCTGATCCCTCGTAAACAAAACCTAGGCACTGGAGCACCCCGTCGGAGCTGCTTCGTGTCTGACACTGTGCTCCTGGCTCTGCCTTGCCTCCTCCAGCCCCTCCGTCACCAACCTTTAGCCTGGCAGATGAGCAATGCTGCGATGAGAAGTTCTTGGTACGAACACGGGCCAGGAGGAGGAATTCCCGCTGGCAGCTTCGAAGGGGTCCTGCCTGTCCGGCAGCAGCGAGTGCGATCGGCATCTGTGTGTGTGTGTGTGTGCGCGTGTGTGATGCTGAGGGCTGTAGTTCAGATCTGTGTAGGCTTATTTGGTTTGGGTCTGGGATCCCCCAGATGCCGGCGATTCTGCTCGTGAGCCCGGTTTGAGTGTTGCCAGCCATACAAACGTGCCTGGGGCACCTGCCTTACCTGGTCAAGGCGGGGTGGTTGGCAAGGAAAGGTTGGCTGATGTTGGCTCACACGCTCACACACACACACAAACTTACACCAAAATCCCTGCTGCTGGATGCTTTGGACTCTGTCCGCTGGCAATGACTTAGGTGAGACAAGGCAGAGCAGAGTTAGTGTCAGAGAAACGATGTGGGGAGGCCTCGTCTGACTTTTGTTGCATTCCTGACTAGTGCACTCGGGGTCCCCTGCCACTGTCTGGCTTTTAACTCTCAGATCCAAGCCATCTCCCTGCTATTGAGCCGGTCCTCCGGGATGCTCTTCACCACAATGCCCATCCCGTGGCCCTGTGAATTAGCACTGGGGCAGGCCTGAGGGTGGAGTTCCTCCTGATAAACCCAGGGAATTGCAATTAGCAGAAAGCCAAGCCCTTGGCTTGCTCACTCCGTGTTTTTCTGTAGATAGACTATCATCCAGCATGGGTAGAGCAATATCATGCTCTCCCAATGGCCCTGTTCATTGCCCGCAGTGTGGTTCATGTTTGCCCCTAAACCATTTGCAAAGAGAAAATCAGGGTGGGATTCCCTTGGCTCGTTCCCTGATTGCCTGTCACCGTGCCCTTCGTTATGCTGTGTCTCTTCTAGAACATGCAGTGGAGATGGGACCAACTGGGTCTGGGGGTGCAGAAAGGGGCAGATGTCCCTGGATGGCTGGAGCCTGGCTTTAATCTCGGTCTGCCGTAGACGGTCTGTTTTGCTGTAAGAAGCAGGGACCAGGGGTCTGGTCCTTCTTCTTGCAAAACTGCAGCATCGGGTTTGGCTTGGTGAGATGCCCCCACCACCATCCTCCCGTTCAGGGAGCGCTCTTTGAGCATAAAGCATGACCCGCATGTGAAATCTTGTTTTGCTGTTGTGGGTGGTGCAGTCCCATCCTCTGAGCCCACCCCAAATTCCTCTAGTTCCCCAGTAGTCAAAACTGTCCTGTTCGGAACATGTTGCTTTATTTGGTCAAAAGCATCACCTTTTCAGCAAAACTGCAGTTCTTGAACAATTTGCTCATTATGCCTCTGCGCTTAAGGTGATAGTCAGTTGGAAATCAAAAGCATCTTTTCCCCACAAGTGAGCTGCTTCAGTCTCTGTTACAGATCTTCTTTGTGCTTGTGCTTTGTGCAAATGGGTTGTTGAACTACTTTTTCTCCTCAATATTTTTGTAAACTAAGATGTTTGGAAGCCGGGATCCTCGAAGAGCTAATGCTTTCTATTGGATGCTCCTTGTAGCATAGACTTATTTTGGATGAAGAGGCATTAAGGACCCCAATGGTACTAGCTCATGCTTTGTCCTTTTAAGCTCTTCAGCAAAAATAGTGCGTGTTATAGCAGGTGGCAGCTTCTGTTCAAGCGTGTGTGACAATGACAGTGGCTATGTCAACAAGCGTCTACGTGCAGCTCTTTGCTATTGCTTCGCCAACCACGCGTCTTTGCTTTGAGGCACTGCAGGAGGAATAGGTGAGACAATCATCGCGCTGAAAACCTTTGCTGTTGGGTTGTTTATTCCATGGCAGCACAGTGCGGATACACCCAAGCCAGCTCAGGTGCCACTTTACATGCGTTAGCATTGAGCTTTCCTGGAGCTAAGTTAACCTGTGGAAGAGCTGCAGCTGGTTTGGGTATATCTACAGTGCAGAAGAACCCAAAGTTTATGGCCAGTGCCTGGCTGTTCAGGGACCTATGTGCAATGAATTGGAGCATCTCAGATCCAGTGCCTGTGGAGAGGCATTTGCATAAATAAGGTCGTGAACCATAAAACCTGAACTCAGTTTTTGGAATCCTCTTCCAGCTGAAGGCCAAGATGTTTTGGCAGGGTAGTGATGGGAAATCACTGCTTATGCTGGACCTGTTTCATGGAGAGAGAACCTCAGTCTGTCACCTTCCACTTGGTCTGCATTTTTTTTGGCTGTAATGGTCTCAGGGCCAGCTTCCTGCGGGGCCTGGGTTCAGCGTAGGGGCTCTCAGTGCTAATATATACCAGCAGAATTACTTGCGATGCAAAGGAAAGGGATTTTAACTCTCAGCCACCTCAATCCAATGTAAATTAGCACTCAAGTCCAATGCACAGAGAGCTCAGAAATGGGTCCAAATCTCCCAAAGGCATGGGCGTTGCTTGGTTTGGACACATCTTTAAATTACTTTCATCAGTGATGAAGACCATCACTACATGATATCCTCGTGGTGAACCTTTCACACTGGTTTTAAAAAGGAGATGTCACACTGAGAAATATTTTTTTTATTAACTAACTGATCTCAATTAAATCCTTAACTTGCTTGCTTGCTCTTTATGAATTTTCATGATTTTTCACTTGCTGCTAAAGATCTTTCTCTTGTACTAACCTGCTGGCTCTGGCATTGCTACCATATGTTTCTTGGTGATCTCGCCAGCATCTCCCTGGCAATAGAGCTATAGGAAGAAACTGAACCAGGTACCAGCACAGAATGACAAAAATGTTGGATTTGGTCAGCCACAGCTCACATCTCAAAGTTTACCTTGCAAAAACCTGATTTCTTTTATCCCCAGTTCATTGACCCCGACAGTTCCCCTCCACCAGAGCTTGGTAACACGGCTGTAAGAGGGTGGGTTATTTTTTCCTGGAGGTTAGGGAGATAATGAGTAAGGGGGTTGAAACTGAATTTCATTTTATAAAGAAAACACAAGAAAGTAATTTCTCCAGTGGGTGAAACTGCTGCTAACAGCATTTGCTGTCCAGTGCGACAGCTTGTAACTCAGATCAGCAACCAGGAGTGTCTGCTGCCCTCAGGGGCTTGCTGTGTTCAGCTGGATTTTTGGTATGGAAAAAAGAGAGAATACATCCCTGTGAAAGACCTCCTTGCTGCTTGTTTTCCTCAAATGTGGAATGACATGTCACAGAGAGTGAGGGGAGCAACAGAGACTTCACAGAAAATTTCTCATCATTCCCAGCACTGGATGTGGGATTTTTCTGTTGTTTCCCTGTTCACTTGTGCTCTTTCGAGCCCGTGATCAGTCATGCCTGTTGCAACCCACCAAGGGAGAGAAACCCTTCCCGCAAAGGACACGTACAACCACAGTGACCGTGAGTTTGCTTTTTTAACAGTAGCTACAGTTAAACGAGATACCGCGTGAATCTACTTCATAGGACAGTATTCTGCAAGTACAGCTGGGGCGGTCATGTCAGTGCAATTGTAGAATCACAGAATCATTTAGGTTGGAAAAGACCTTTAAGATCATCGAGTCCAACCATGGAGCCGTGGCTGCGTATTTCTGCAAGCGATGGCTGTGCCTCAGTAGTCCCTTGGTCCTTCTGCTAAACCCCCCCTTTCAGTTATTGCTTTTCTTAGCTTGTTTTTAAGTATTTAGACTCCCAGGCAGTCAGTTGTTAGGGGTGTTCACAGAATAGCGTCTCTCGGGGATTGCTAAAATGTAGGGCAGAGGCATGCAGGAGCGGGTGGCCAAGTGCTTTCTTACCCATTGGGTTCCTCTTTCTAAATGAGAAACCTTCTTCCCGACTGAGAGGGGAACCAGCCCCACAAAATGCTCCCGGCCAAAAATGGGGCTTGAAGTCATCCTGGGTGGATATTTCTTTTTTTCCTTTTTTTTTTTTTTTTTTTTAAACTTCCTGCAGTATTTGCAGTGTTTTCCATCTCAGATACTGTGTTCTGGTAAACACGCTTTTGTTTTTAACGGCACCCTCTGTGGACACTAAGTTCAAAGGGACTCTGTCACTGTTGAACAAACTTTAAAGACCCTTCAACTGGATTGAAACTTGTAAGAAGCAGCTTTGTTTTTCTCCGAGCCCTCTCCCTGTGGGCAGCTCAGGCAAGGGAATAAATTGGGTTCCTCCATGGGCTCCTCCACTGTGGGTCTGCCTGAGAGCAGAGCCCTCGAGGGGCAGCGGCGTTGCAGCAGAGCTTTTCCCCACGGCCACGACTTCCCAACCGTGGAGAGATGTTTGCAGTGGCAGAGTCCCGGTGTGGCTGTGGGGAATCGCAGGGAAGGCTTCCTCTCAGTCTGGGAAGGTACCCGTGCCTTCAGCCGAGGCTACAGTGTTCTCGGGCTTTAATAAAAAATAAAAATTAAAAAAAAAAAAAAAAGAAGGAAACGGTCAAATGCTGTCATTACACAACACTCTGGCTGTTTGCGACTGTTCTTGTGGGATGCCAGCTTTTCCATCAACCGGTTGCGCAACTCCATTTCTAATGACATCAAAGGGGAAGGCAACGTTGGCCATTGAGAAAGGGCTGGAACAAAGTTTCCTACTGGAGCTTGGGAAAGGGCAGCCCAGGGGCGAGACGGCTCCCGTTCCCCCCTTCCCCAGGGCTCTTGCTGAGGTCTGCCGGCCGGCGCCACAACCTCGGCAGAGCCCCACAGACTGAATTGCAGCCTTGTGCCGGCCCCGGGAGCCCGGCGATCATCTCCGGCTGTGGGATGGGCCGGCGCGGCTGGAGCCGGCGGCACTTGGCTGCCGACCAGGGAGCGCGGCAGCCGGCTCCCTGCGGCGATGGGAATCTGCTCCCGCGCCTCCGCCGGGGACCTTACCCGTGCCAGGGCATCCCACGAGACCTAGGCGTTGAGGGATGCTCAAGGGGCTCTTCGTTTCTGCTGGCTTCTTGAGGAGTTAAAGCCAGCCAGCCTTACGCTGGTTTTGCCCATACTTGAGAAGTTTCTTCCCAGTTTACATGGTCGGAACTGGAACTAGCAGACGGGGTTGGGGGGTGCGTGTGCACGGGATGCTGCTGGGAGTCAAAGCCAAGTGCCGCTCAGCTGCACGTAGGAAATGTGGCTTGGATTAGGTCGACCCTAAGAAACTGATGTCCAGAGGATTATTTCTTTGCTTTTAGCCCCCCATTCCTTGCGTGAGAAGGGGTGTTGCTTCCTCCAGCTGTTGAAGTGTTAATGAGAAAAAAAAAATATTTTTTTAAATATTGAATTAATTTTTAAATGGCCTAAAAGAGACTTTATATCTACACCTAAATTATTCTCGTTGGGTGACGTTCATCTCGGTGCAGGGGCTCTGCAGGCGCTCGGATGCTCTCCCACATCCCAGCCAGTGGGACGTGGTGCTGTGGGGTCCGGTTGCGTCTCCTGCGCTGGGATGAATTTCACGTGTAGGGAAAAAAAAATCCTTATTTGTTCAGAGGACGGGGTGAGGTTCGTGTCCCACCTAAATCCTTGCAAAGGAAGAAATTTAAGTGGTACCCAGACCTTGCGCTGGCCGGCAGAACAAAAGGAGGGTGAAATTCACTTCTAGTGAATGATCTGACTTTTCAGAGATACCTTTCTTCTAAAGTTTGTATTTTTGTTGTTTTTTTTTTTAAAAACACAATAAAAAAAGGATCTTAACATACAGAAGAAATTCTAGATCTGATTTACAATTTTGTTATATTTGGTTGCTTTAAAAATATTTTACTAATTTAAATGTTGCTGTAGATGACATTCTATTTATTTGAAGGGGTAAATATCTTTTAGTCTTAATACTTCTACAGTAAGCGCTGTCTATTTACAATGTTTGTGTTCTGTCAACACAGCTATTCCACGACTGAGTGCTGGTCAGCCAGTAGTAACTTAATCAAATTGCCTTGTAAAACAAGATGTCTCCTGCAATGTATTTTTTCTAGTATTTCTTGATTCTTTTATGTCTGTGGTTAACAAATCTGTTAAATGTTTGAGTTGGTCTATGTTTTGGGTTGTTTTGTTTTTTTAACAAAGAAAGCTGAATTACAACTCTCTTGTTGCTGGTCTTTGCCTCTAAAACTTCTATTTTGCAAAAGGTTGCCTTGTTTATCCCACAGCCAGCAGCACCTGAGCCCTGCGTTTCCAAACATTCCTCTTGCAGATGGGTCTAGGAACATAGCCGAGCAATTACAGCAGCCATTCCTCTATCACCATCCTCCTTTTAAAAATTCTAGTTACTGTTTCTGGTTTTGCATGTGTTAAAAGTAAGGGAATGGGAAAGTGGGTGAGGTTTGGGAAGAGGTAGGAGCAGACGACAGATGTCCTAATTCCCAGGGTGTATCTGCATTGGTTATATGACAGATGCTGCTGGTAAAAGCCTGCAGCCAAAAAAAAAAAGTCTTAACAGCAGGAAGGTATCAAACTTTCTGCGGGGAAAATGATCCTCTGCTGCAATCCCTCCTCCCTGTGTCCTTCCAGGCTGGAGAGATGCTCTGTCTGCAGGGGCCCTGCAGGGAGGGGATGGGATGCTCAGGGGTACAGAAAGGCGGAGGTGTGGGGATTGCTGGAAGATTTGCACTTCTGGGTGTGCAGATGGCAGAGCTCAGTTTTCCTTCCTAAAGGAGAAGATGGTGTTCAGGCTATTCTGTTGACAAACACACACACACACCCCAAGAGGAAGAAACAGGCATGAGAGGAAGGCTGCAAAGAAAACCCAGTAGTAAAGGGACACTTCAGTGATGCCTACAGAGGCTGAAGAGGTGTTACACACAAATTTCATACTGCATTCTAGGTGCTACAGTCAACTGATGTCTTGAGCAATGAGGGAATTCCCGAGAAAGAGGCAATTCTTGATTTACTCTCGAGCATTGTGGCTGTTCCAGAAAGTAACACTGGAAGAGAGAATCTGCAGTGTTACATGCTTAAGCCCAATGTCCTTGTAAGACCAAACCCCTAAATATATATATATATAAAAGGAAGAAGTCAGAGGTGCAGAAATGAGAATGCAGTTACAAGGAAAAATGTGTGCAACAAGGGGCACAGAGGCTCTCCAATATGGCATTAGAGACTCTTAGTGGAGGAATTAAAGTAATCTAAGAAAAACATCTCTAAAAGCCAGCATGGCTGAACAGCAGAATAGCCTGTGCCATTAGCGATTTAAAAGAGATCATTCAAAAAGTGACAGTTGTGTCCAAAGAAGGAAAACAGAGGAGAGACTAAACTGGCAAATTAAATATAAAACCTCAATAAGACAAGTCAACACTACATTCACAAGCAGGACGCTGATGGCCCGAGGAGGAGAAGGGCTGTGACGCCCATGGGAAGCCTGCCAGAGACACAGCGGACCCCGTGCTGTGCTGCAAAGTGCTTTAGCAGACAGATAAGGCAGTAGCACAGAAACAGAATGAGTTATTTGCATCCGTGTTTGCTACAGGCTTGCTTGGAGAAGTTCCCGTGCTGGAGTCTTTCTTCACAGGGAGCAAGCCCAAGGATTTGGTGCCAGATAAAGCATCCTATTTCAGAGCAAAGCTCCAGCTGTGGGATTCAGAGGCCTTCAAGAGCTGCGAAGGGTCCCAGATCAGATTAAGTGCTACCAGCAGCCATGTGCAACCCCCTGCACAACGCAGCAGTGATGCCTGCTGTATCGGAGCTGGCAAACGGGATGCCAGTACAGGTAAAGGGTCCAGGAGTAGACCAGACCAGTTGCAAGAAGCTGTTGTAGAGGGTACAGTGAGCAGGGAGACGGAGGAGAGCATCCTGGGGAGAAACATGCAGCTTTTGTACAGGGAGGTCAGTCCTCAGCAGATCACCACGCTTCCAGTGCTTTGCATCCTTGGGTTTTCAGCAGGCTCAGGGTCTCACTGAGCTACCCACAGGGTTTGAAAGAAGGAATTCATTTCAGTGGTAGTTGTTTGGGAGAGCGAAAACACTGGCAAATGTAGTTAACAGTGGAGGGAGGTGGTCTGCAGAGCTTGCGTGTGGATCTTGGTTCAGGCCAGTTCAGCACATACGATCTGGAAAGAGACGGACAGGGGTGGCAAAGTCTCCTGGAGAACGAGCTTTTTTCAGGCTCATCAAATATAAAGTTGATTGCAACGAGGCATCTCCTGGCAGGGAGCGAGCGCTTAGGCGGGCAGCCCGAAACAAAGGCGGGAAGTGTTTTATCGCACACGGCAGTGTTAATCATGCGCTCGGTGTCGGGATGTTGTTGAGACAACTTTTATGTGTGCATAAAAGTTCAAAAAGAGCTCAGATAAAAGGGTTTGTTACTAACTGCAACAGCCCTGGTGCAGCCTCAGCCTCGAGCGCTGTCTTTGTGAGTCCCAGGCTGGAAGAACAAACTCGGGAAGGGATCAGACCTCGTGTTTCATATGAGTTTTCTCTGAAAGATCACTACTGATTGCTGCTGGAGACGCGGTCCTTTGGCCATGTGTTGACTCTTGGCTCCCCCCCCAGTTGTCCTTTCCTTTGGTGCCACTGCAGCAGCCATGCTGTCGTGCCCGGAGGATGAACATCAATTCATTAACGGCGGGAGAAGAAACCCCACGGTGGTAGAGGAAGCCTCGTGCTGGGCTTTGCCCAGGAAGGAATCACTGCATGGTAGCCACGCAGCAAGACTGACGTTTTTCCACCCTCTAACCAAACCCATGACATTTTTCTCCCCAAACCCAGGAGCACCTGTGTGTTTGAGTGGAGTGGAGAGAGGCACAGGGGTCTGCCACCAAAGAAGGGTGAGCCCTTGAAGCAGCAAGTAGAAATGCCTCTGCAAACTGGAGGCAAGCCCAGCAAAAAGCAATAAAACAGCTGTTTATTTGAAGATTTGTGCAAAGGATGAAAGGCACTAAATATGTTTGGGTTGGGAAGAAGCCACTAAGGGTGGGGTGTGACATGGGCTGGGAACTGCTTCAAGGGTGCAAACATAAATGAAAGCAAGGAGCTGACAAGGAATTGTGGATAGAACTAATAAAGGGATCCTCTGAGGCAGATAAATACACCAAAAATGAGACACAGGTATAAGGAAAGTTAATAAAAGGAGAATTGATGCTGACAAACTTCCTTGCAGAAAAATACACCCAACAACAAAATTGTCCCGTTCATATTGAAGCAATGGAAGTTCTGCTTGGAAGTCTTTTTTTTTGAAGGGAGTTGCTAGTATTTCACCTGTTGTACCAAAGCCATGAAATAAAGGTGTCTCTTCAGAACATGCCAGTCTGTCCTGGTTTTGCTGGAGACCTACTTAAGGTGTCAGAGCTCAGCGACACTGGATTTGTAGAAGAGTGGGTGTTGTAGATCTTTAACAGAAGTATGCCTCCAACCCCCTGATTACCAGACCTTGAAATAAAGCAGAGGGATTTTTTTACAGATACCTATAAGGTTTTTTCCCCCCTGCATATTTACTGAATATGCAAGTTTTTTGCCTATCTCGGACTGCCACCCCCTCACCGGGGAGAGATGGCACAGGAGATGGTGCTGCAATTGGGGGGGAACCTGGGAATCCAGGCTCTCCTCCAGCCAACCACCACTGTGCCTGGTTGTGCCTCAGTTTCCCCAGCTGTGAACGATCTTGCCCACCTGACAAGAACAGATTAAAAGCTCTGCCTGAATCAGGTGGGGCAATAAGTGCTGGAAATTCCCCTGGTCTTCATCCAAGCTGCACAACGCAAAAGAGAAATCCACATTTGAATCCCTATATCGAGTAAGAGACCAGGGAAGTAAGAAATGACAATTCCTCCTACCTGAGCCTCTCTTTCCTAATGTAACTGACTTGTCCTTCAGACGCTGTTCTTCTAGGGCCACCGTGCAAGGCACCTCGTGTTCACGTGAAGAGTTCTGCCAGGACCCTGTCTCCAAAAGCCAGCTTGCAGTCAAGGTTTGCTGGAGCAGAAAATGTACCTGTTGCCTTAGTCTTGTTAAATACATGCCTTGGGGAGCTTGTCCCCAGATTTGGGTTAGCTGAAAGCTCTTTCAGCACAATCCAATTACCCACCGTGTGCACCAGGAGCCGTGGCAGCGGTGTTGGCCGGCAAAGAGCCGAGCGGCAGCCCAGTTTGGATGGAGCTGGCAATGCACTGAGCAGGGGAAGGATGCCGGGGTGAGGGACAGTGCCTGAGACAACGGAAACAAGCAGGATGACAGATTATGTAAGAAAAATAATTATTTTTCTGTAGTAAGAGCTCTTTTCAACACCTCCTTTTGGAACTGATTCCCTGCCTCCCCTTTGCAGCCAGGGCAATAAGCACTGAAATGATCCAGCTCGACGATCCTCTCCTGCTCTCCCAGCTCCTCTGCATGGGTTGTCATCACTTGTCACTGTGTCCTTCAGAGCTAGACCACATCGCCGGCAGTGGCAGGGACATGTACAGGTTACAAAGCAGCCTCGGTGGGTAGGAATGCATTTGTCCATGGCTGCCCCCGAGCAGACGAGTAGAAGGTCTTTATATGTGCTCCATCTATGCATTGTGCCAGGCTCTTTGCACAATTCAAAGCAAGCTTTGAGCAGGCTATCATCAAAGACCACTCCAGACTTCTGAAAATGAGGTACTGTCTGCAACGGCATCAAGAATCTCGTAGCCTCCAGAGCCGTCAACAGTATTATCACAAAAATGAGTAATAAAAATAAAAGGCACAGAGCTTTGTGCACGCTAAGTGCCATAAGCAAATAAATCCTAAGGATGTGGCAATATGCCTGTAGGAACCCTAAAAGCCTAACTACGTGGTGGGAGCATGAGTGTGTTCTGCGCTTTGGACCAGTTTTCTGGCTGGTTTGGTCAACGTCTCCAGGAGCCTGGCTCTGCATTTCAGTGAGATCATTTCTGCTCTAACTTGCCTGGGAAAAGCACGGGCTCCCCCCTCTCCCCATGCAGCTCCTCGCCTTGTGTAACCGCTGCGTGCTGCAAGGGCGGGAGAGCTTGTCCCTCTGAGCCTTTGGCTTTACAGAGCTCATAAATCAGGTCCAGGCATCTCAGGTATTCAGGAGGTTTTGTGGTGTGATGAGCTGCGTGGAGGTGCCGGTGCATGTTATATCTGAGAGTAGCGTTGCTGCAAAGACACCAGATCAGTTAAAAGAAAAAAAAAACCCAATGTCTGGAGGGGATGTGTTACCTCTGCCAGGAGAAGGGTGGGTGGTGAAGCTCCTGCTCAGTCGATAGGGACTAAAGCCCAGCAAGTTTCTGTGTTAAAAAGAATATGCAAAACACACTGGCACCTGCAAGGACTTGAAATGAGGTTGCTGCTGGCCCTGGCTTTCATTAAACAAAAGTCAGCAGACCAACTGCACATAGATAATAAAAACAACAGTACATGTAATCTTTCTACATTGAGTCTTGAGAAAATCAAGCTGAACTTCTTGGGATTGTATCAACAGCAGTTGGGAAAGCCGTTGTGTGGCCAACGGGGAGATCTGGCCAGCCAAAGGCATGCAAGAAGGAGCTCAGTTTGCCGACATTACTGCAAGGACCGAAAAGGATGCCCAGACTTGGCAGTCCACCCTGCCCTGCCCCTCTGCCAGGCACCGACAGCCGTGAAACCTGCCTGCAAGTCACTGGGACGTGGGCGCTGCTGGGGGAGAGCTGGCTGGATCGAGGAAAAAGCCACCGTATGCCACAGAGACCCAAAGGGAACATGCTTTGGTGACCAGAAGCTGCCCGACGTGCTGGGCATTACCACCTTTTCACTGTTTCACTATTTCTTCCACATTCGAAGTCGGCTGGCTGTTCGGATCTTTAAAAGATTTTCCAGATGTTCCGATGAACTGCAGGAATTGCAGGGCTGGGAACGCTCATGCCAGGCCCAGCTCCCTGCTGTTAACTGGTTAGAAGCTCCTAATGCTGCTATTGCTGCCGGTCCGTCCGTCTGCAGCATTGCTCCTGCTATTCAGCTATTTGCCAACATAGTGTTTGCATTAGGAAAAAAAAAAAATTAATCCTGATTGACAAAGTTGCTTGAAATAGTCTTTTCAAAGAGGTGCTGGCTTTCCACAATGTAAAGAGTTTAAGCTCTCACATGACACGTTGGGTTGTGCAATTACTGCAGAAATCAGCATTGGCTCTAGACAGCGTGGTCACAGGGGGAGAGCAGGAACCTGAGAAAGCAGCCAGACGGAAGGGTCTGGGCTGATGAGCTGCTAATTGGACAGTCCTTCCTCAGGTACAGAAAATAATTGCTTCAAAATAAAAATGCCAGTTCCTAGAAGCAAGCCATTTAAAGCCACAATAATCCCAGTGTAGATCAGACCCTCTGAGTAACCAAAAATTACTATTGCTGGTCACATTTTTTCTTTAGAAGGAACATTTGGGGATGGAAAAATCCTTTTGTCACTTGTTCATGTTTGTTTTCTTTATATACCTCTGATATTTTCCAGAAAAAGCCAGAAGCCTGGCATTACCAAGTTAGAAAGCCTGCAAGCCTCAAACCTCTCTAGCTTTTCTTTAGTTTCCACATTTAATTAAAATTAATACTTTAAATTAAAACATAGAAAACTTAAGCAAAAATAGTCTTTTTTCTAATACCTCATGGAGTTTCTGAGTCGGTACTATCACTGCTGAGCAAATGTTAAACAGGTTTTGTCTGTCTTCTTATTCATTAAACCAAATTTGGGAGAACCTCCTGCACCCAAGTCAAATGAGATAAACCCCAAAATCTTGCAAAATAATGGGATTTTCTTCTCACTGTGTGGGCCAAATACCATCTGGATTTCTTCCCTGGCCTCAGCACAGAAAAACAAGCCTGCAAAACCACTTGTACACTCGCCTAATTCTGCCCATGGGCTTGCAGCCTCTTCAGTGTCTGATGCAAGACCCTACCGAAGGCTGTTGTGTAAGAAGAAAACAGCAGGAGCCATTTCGCAGCCTACAGGGTGGGAAAGCACCCGCAGAAGCACAGCCCTGCCCAGTCTCCCCACAAAACCGGGGGCTCTGCTTCCTTCCTCACGGGAGGCTCTTTTTTTGCAGGAAAAGGGCCTTATACTCAACCCAGCAGCCACGAGGCTGCCCGGTGCAGAGCTGTAATGGTGTCTCAGAAATGGGCTGTTTTGCTACAGAACAAGATCCCTGGCAGAAATGCAATTTATGGCAACTATCAGTGATTTAACCACCCGCTTGTTGTGGCCTGTTCTCTGCCTGTGTGCTGGGAAAAAGGCTTCAGTCTGAGAGCTTTTGGATGCTGAAGCCAGCTCTGTTGATTCATGTAGGGGGTTAGGCGGGGAAGGATGCTTTCACTGGATTTTCCTTGCCCTTATTAAATGAATTCCAGCCTTTCTGTGGAGCTGCACACCCTTGCTTTGTGTGCCACGGTCTCCCAGGCGCCAGTCCCGGTGCAAATCATGGTGGGATGAGTGCTGCATTGGGTGTTTCGGGGTGGTTTGCTTCGAGCATCGACGCTTTCAGGGTGGTTTGCTCCAAGCATCGATGCAAGTGCCATGAGGGTTGACCTGCTGCATCCTCACTCCCGAAATTCTGCTGGAACGGGGAGCTGCAACCAGCAACCCGCAGCAGCTGCACGTTCAAACCCTCTCGAGGCTTGTGTTGGAAAGAAACCACAGACATGGGGGAAACTCCTTTCCCACCCATCTCTGAGAAAATAGTGCGGAGATGAAAGGAAAAAACTAATCTCAAGGCTGGTTAACTCCAGCCGGGTGTGACAGAACCAGGGCTTGGGAAGAGATGGGGAATTGGAGACAAAGAGGAAAATTGACCTGGAATGAAAAAGGGATCTTGATCCTGCATTAGATCAAAGAGCAAAAGGCACGTTGGGAAGAGCTTCCCTGCCGGGTACATGGTTTGGTGGTGGGGCAGGCGGAGGAGCTGGCAACCCTCCCCTGTACAAATAACTCCAAAGGGGCGGCAGGAGGAATTGGGCCACAACCTTTCAGTTTGGATTGCAGCGCCTTGGAAAGTGAAGGGCTCTGGATCCTGCTGCTCAAAGGCCAACCCAAACTCCCTGCACCATTTGGGTGAAGTTCCCTATGTTTTTAGACTGATGGAGTTACCACCCAGAGCTAAAGGATTTTCCCCAACTAGGTTTGGTGAGGTTTCTCTCGTGGCCTCAGGCGCAGGCAGTACTTGGCTCGTTGCCTCTCCCCAACAAATAACCACCGGCTTGTTCAAACCCCGATGGCCTCCAGGTGCAGTGGATAAAGGTAAGGGATTTGGTAGGAATAAGGAACCCCAGCACCAGCCCATGCCTGCCTCCAGCTGAGCCCTTCACCAGGCAAGTCTATGCCTGGGGAGAGCCACTAGCCTCTCCTGGTAGCTGCTTTGCAGTTGAGAGCATCGCCAGATAGCTTTGCTACATATTTGTTTGATATGTACCAATTCCCACTGATAAAAAGCTGTAATACAGCTTACGTGAGCTAACAGCTCTGTGCAGAAGAAATGACCTTCCTGGCACACCTCTTTGCTGGATGTCCCACGACAGCAGTGTCATACAGAGGGATGTGTTGCCTATGTGGGCTGCACAGCATCTTTATTTCATGGTGTCTTGAAAAAAGTGTACTCTTTTTAGTGGAGCAGCATCCCCCAGCACTACAAGTGAGCAGGAGGAGCCTGTCCATGAAGGCAGCAGAGCGGAATGGGCAGCTTCTGCAGCTGATGTTGCACAAATACATCCCCTGTGCCCTGCTCTTCCTCCTGGTGCCTGTCCTGCTCTCTCACTTTGTACCTGGAGAGCAGGGAAGAGCAATTGTATTAAAGTGGAGCTGGCCCTTTGCATGGGAGTATAACCCACCGCTCCCGCTGGCTGGTCAGCAGACAGTCTGGGCAAAAAGAATAGCACCAGAATGGGCATCCTGCAGCCCACCAGACCCAGGCACCCAGCCACGATCCCACTCCTTCCCTTGTGCGGCTGGGTTGCTTTTCACCTCGGTCCTGTAATGTGACAGTTTATCTTGTGGGAAAGCGTGAAGCTGGCCTGAGTGTCAACAGCCACCATAGAAACCCAGTTTACGCTCCTGATCCTTGCCAGAGAGTGCTGCAGAGCAAGCAGCAGGTATCAGAGTAAATATTGGTTTTCAAATGGGACCTAATTTGCGTCTGCTTCGCCAGCAGACTGGATCATGTGTGGTGTGTCAGATGATTGTTTTTCACATAGTTATCTTTGTAATAAAGCTGTGCTTTCCATTCAAACAGCACAGAAAAAAGCCCATTGTGACATATCACCAAGATCTGTTTTTTGCTTCCCTATGCGACTCTTTCTTTTCTGGTAAGAGAAATGACATCATAGGTCAGGAAACCAAGATGGTTATTTCCAAGAGAAAACCGTACATGTTACAGTGATAGAAAAACTGTTAATGGATATTAGTTTCATTGGGATTGCAGCTTGAGGTTAAAATTAAATCTTTTCTTTAAAAAACGAGTCAGTGATAGATAGACAGATAGGGGACAATCACCTACTACATCATGTCTGTAAAAACATCCTGAAACATGTTCAGAAGTGGATGTGATGTCATCTTTTAAAAACTAAATCATACTAATTGCTGGAGTTTGAATCTATCCAAACACTCAACGCAAGAGAACAGTATTGTGATAAGGTGGTGGCCTTTGTAGATGAAACACAGTCTTCTGCTGGAAGGAAAAAAGAGTTTTGTCTACATTTCATGGTCCCTAAATTGTTAACCATCCCCAGAGGGTCCACTATGTTTTTGGGGGTTCACAAGGAAGAGTGAGAAAGAGGCAACTCAATATAATTGCAACCATGGAGCATGCGTCTCCCATGTCTCCTGCTCCATGCACAGTTTCTCATACCCACCACAACCAACACAATCAAACTAAAGTGCAGACCCCACTGCAGCAGCTCCTGCTCCTAAAGGCTAATGCTTTAGGAGAACATTTCTGCTCATGAGAGTGGTTAATATACCCAAGTGTACCTTTTTAAGCCATTGAGAATGAACAAATATTTTCTTTTCTTTTGCAAAACCACAAGGAATCTTGCCAGGGTCATCATTTCCTGAGGGTAAATGTTTAGTGTGATAAGGGACGTATGGAGCTATCTTTACCAAGGAGCTAAACAAAACCAGACTGAACCTTACTAAGCAGGAGAACATACCAAATTCCTCCAGAGTGCATGGCTCAGGCTGGTAAAGCCTTGTCAAATCAAGGTGACAGCAGCAGGTATGGCAGTAAGTAGATAATCTGATCCCAATAGCTGTCAGAGCACTACCAGGAAAAGCTAATGCTAATCAGTTGTGGAAAAACCTACTCACCCATCAGGATGGTGGCTTTTTGTGAAGATAAATCAGAATTAATTTCATCAATGTCGCTTTTATCAGGACTGAGGTAGGTGACAAACAAACACTAAGAGTCAGTCCTTGTCTTTTACTTCCTCAGCTGTAAAAAACTGTAAAAGTTGGGCATGGGAGAACAGTGAGAAATGACCCATGTTCACTCTTGCCGCAAGGCAGGTTGACTTGCTCCAACCATCTTTGGCTGACATTGTCCTCACAGGGTCTTAGACATTTCATAGCCACCCCAGACAGTCTCTTCTCATGCCTCACTTGCCTGGCAGTCAGTAAGTTTTCTCTAACATCTACATTAAAGCTTTCTCTGCTAATATATAAGCCAGCCTCCTCACCCTACCTGCCATGAGATGACTACAAGTTCTCCCCCCTTGAAAGCAAGCCAGGGAGCCACCGAGACCTGGCAGACGTGCTCTCTTACAAACTGATGGAGGACAATTGGTGCTTGAGAGCACTTGAATGAGAGTATTGTATCTAGCCTGGTGATTGCAGCAAAAACCAGGTGAGATACTAAACCCAGCTCTGCCACAGCCTGCCTTCATATTGCTGGGGATATAATTTGCCCCCAGTATTTCCTTCTCCATTAAAGTGAAACACTCCTCTCTAAAATATTCTGAGATCCTGTGATGAAGAAGTTTGTAATGGGAACTGAGTGTTGGCTAGGTGTTAATAGAGCACTGGTTATTTTTAAGTGAACTTGTATGTGCCTACTGAGGGGAAACAGGACTGATAACTGTATGCAATGGCCAGTCCTTTGTGTCCAAGAGCGAGCAGCACCTGCAAACCCCACTGCACGCTCTGGCTCTGGAGATGGTGTACCTCAATAACCAAGCGTGGGCTGTTCAGGCACCTCACGGCAGAATAAGTCTCCTCAGGTGAAACAAATGTGCTTGGACTTGTTCTTAGGCAAGCAAAAACACTGGATTAATACTGAGTCCCTGCTGGAACCACCTTCTCTGTCACCTAATTCCTGAGGATTTAAGAAGAGGGAGGCACTACCTGAATCAGTGAAAGCTGGAGAAACTGAAATACAGAGGATTTCTTCACCTAAACAACCTCCGTTCACTTAAGTACGTTGTGCTGCTTTTCTCCTCGCAACCTGAAGCCTGGCCCTGGGCTTGGTTATCCATTTCCCACGAGCAAGAGCTCTGCACCTCCGCAGATGATGCAACGTCTCAGCAATTCTTGCAGCATGGTGCGGTGGGAGCCGGCTCAGGGCCCTTCTCTGCAGAGGAGCTGACATCTGGTGGGACACGAAAGCCATTACAAGTCTTACTACATTCCAGTCTGGGTTGCATCAGACTTAGAATTTGAATAATGGGGGGAAAAAACGGTTGTGTACATAAGGGCTGGAGATTTTAAGGTGTTTCTGGCTGCTTTGCTCTTATGAGCAATATGACCTTTTCTGTCCAGAACTCACTTCTCACCCCGGGCTTTCTGGGGTTTCCTTTTACTCACTTCTTTTCTACCCAGTTCACCCAATTATTTATACTTTTCTTTAGAGAGGACAAAGTGGATTCAAAGATACCTGGGGTGCTGTGAATGGGGCTAAGCCCCAAATTGTGCACCTGGACCCAATCTCTCTACAAAACCCTGACCTCAGGATGGGGTGAGTCAGAGACCTGTGCAATGACATCGGCATTTAAGAGGAGTGCCTCTGCGTCACCTTGGTACATAAATGAGTGGAAAAATATCAAAACCTTCATAAATAAAATGGAAATAGAGCAAAACAAGCCTGATGACAGATAAGGAAAAAGAGTTTCAGCTGGTATGAGCCAGACTCCATCCCTGTTATTGTGAACCCTACTGCCGTCCACTGTGAAGATTAAGCATCTCTAAAGAAGCTTAGGTAGCCTAATTAATGGTTCACTAGCCTAATTAATGAAGATCCAGGACAGACATAAAGACAGTCCAAGATTTCTGCTTTCTCATCACCGTTCTGGGAACTGGCACACTGACTCAAACAGATTGTGGGGGCCAATGTCACAAAAAGACGTGACAATAGCTGGACAGAGATTTTCTGTGCAGCTGCTGGAGCATTTTAATCAGGAGCAGCTTCAAGGCTGGGCTGGTAAATACTGCCATGGCGCAGTGACACTGCGGACACCCTACACACTTGGAATACCACCATCAAAGCTGCTCTGATGAAACAACGGAGGCAAAGACCAGTCCCTGCAGCAATCCACGATGTCTGAAAAAGGACAAGCAGAACAAGGCAGTGACACATGCAGAAGAATTTGGCTGCTCTATGAGGAAGTTTGCAGAGGCTGACTCAAATAGCATGAAAACATTAGTTCCACCAAGAGTCCTGTCCTCCTATGCTTACTTATATGTGTGTACATGCGCGTGTGCTTGTATAAAGTTAGCAAAACCTTTCTTTGAAAAGAAATTTTGGATTCTGGTGCTTATAAGCATGGTGGTAAATTGGAAAGACATGTTCAGTAAACAGTGGGAGCAGACCTTTCTCATGTGGCAGCTGTTCACAGTGAACAGCTGAAATAATTCAGCAGTCTTGCACCGCTCACTGGAAGAAAAGGTGCGTGCCCCATGAACAGGATCCCTTGGCAGCACAAGGCAATCAGCATTCACTCGTCACCCTTGTAGGCAGTTTCAGCTGTTTTACACAAATCAGCAAGTATATATTTCTCCCAGTGCATGGCCACCCTTAAAATGCTGATTGCTGATCAGCCTTGTCACTGAGCTGAGTATTTTGCTACCCTGACAAGGCTCCTCTATTTCATCTTCAAGGCTAGAACCGGTGCTTGTGCAAAACGACCTTGTTTTCAGACCTAGAGCTATCTCCCACAAATGAGCCTGGCATGACGCTGAAGAATGAAACATTGCAGCAGGAAATACATATTAATGCTTCCTGCTCTGTATCTATGCTTCTTGTCTTGGCACTTTGTGAGTAAATTCATTAAAAACAAAGCAAGCACAGCCAGGCTGGGCAAGCTTCCCATGTACAGAAATATGGTGTGGAGGGGCTCAGTTTGATGTTAAACCCAAACTTACTATTTTAGGCATTAGCTGTTCATTTTGGTGCTGAAATGGAAGCATCTGCATTTAAAACCAGAGCTCAGAGAGTGGAGAGGCATGCTCATTTCCTCCAGCTCAGTGGTGGAGACATTCTTACTTATTTGCTGTAGATCAGTGGTGGAATCAGGTGAGAATTTATTTTACTGTGTCTGTGTTTTTTTTTCCTCCAGGTGTTTTCTCTATGTTAACTGTAGCTGCCATCTTCCTTATTACTGGTACTGATGCTAATAATTAGTGCTATAATACCAGAGTCCTATAACATCCCCATCTAGAATATGTAAAATTGATGCATCATTATTCATGACCAGAAATGTGAGTTTCTAAACCACTCTTCTCCTCTGTCTTGCTTTTTAATACTCTCTCTGCAGTTTTCTTTTCAAAGGCGCAAAAACCCCAATGAAGTCCCACTGGAATGGCAAAAGTAAGGGGTTTCACAGATTTGCTGAAAATTTGTGGCTTCAAGTGTGACAATTTGCTGATGGATTTCGATTGATGTCCCTTGGGATGTGTATCTGAATAAAGCCAAGCTTTGTACTTCCCTCCAGGGAAGCCTCTGCCTTCCTCTGCTTCCTCTGTTTTCAAGATATTAAAGCACCAGTTTCAAAACAGAAAATTCAGGAAGCCAATTGAATGGCCATGAGATATTATCAGCTTCTGGTTATAAATGAGCCTTTAACGGAGCAAAATGCTGTCGCTGACTTGCAGCAGCTGCCTGCTTGGTCCGAATCCAGTTTCAGGTGCTACATGCGTACGCTGGGGCTGAGAGGCCTCTGCTGGACTATGAGCATGGCCAGAATAAAACCCCAGACTTTCTGAGGGACTTTTTCCCAAACGAGCCTTGGCTATGCATACGGCTTTCCTTGACCCTCAGCTGTATTTGCCTTTGGAGATAAGTGACTTTGAAACGCTGTCACCAGAGCCCAGGGGAGCAGTTTTTGTGATTTTCTCTTCCTTATTTTACACCAGCAGAGGAGCAAAATTGCAATCTGAGCCTGGAGGAGACTGAGGCACCTGGGTTTTGACTTGTCACATGAAGCTTTCCTGCATGAGTTACACACCACAGAGCATTTAAAGAAAGTAATTTTTCCTGGGCATCCTGAAGTGTCCCAGGGCACATGCAGCACTCAGGAGCCCTTAGCCTGCTAAATTCAGCTGTCCCTCCTCCCAACAAACTTCCAAAATCTTTTCCAACACACTGGCATTCCCAGGCATTACGCTGGCATGACTTTGTGTTCCCTTGCAGCGCTTTCCTCTCGCTCCACAGGCCTACACCAAAATCCGATTGCAGTGGATCCTACCAGTATGGTTGAAGCAGTCCCTAGTCAGCAGCCCCACGGTTCTCTCTGTTTGCAGGGCTTATCTTCATTCTCATCTTTCTATACAGACAGCATCAGAACACTAACACACCAGCTCCTCCTACAATTGCAATGCATTTTTGGTTGATTTAGTTACTGTGCTGTCAGCATGTCCTCACGCTTAATCTGTGTCATTAATTCCTTCCTTGCTACTGGCTTCAGAAAGCATTAACAAGGGAAAAATAAATCAAGAGTCAGAGCACAAAGAAGACTTGTGGGAAAAAGCTTTTGAGTCTTTTCTGAAGCTTTCATGCCTGTTATTCTTTACTTTGCTGATACAGCTGGATTTACCATCCTGTTGAATGAGCATATTCCAGACTATAAAAAAATAACAAAGTAAACCCACGTGCTCTTTGTATAGGTCAGAACTGGAGATGGGTTGCCAGATATAACAGCATAGGACAACTTCATAGCAGTAGAATAAAATGTGCAAACACAGGCAAAGTTGAGCTTATGCTATGTTCCTCAAAACAAAGCGGAAACAAAAACTGAGACGTAACAGAAAAGAGAGTGTGAGGACATCTGTGCGTGGGAGCATGTGTGTGTGTGTGTGCCTGAACTCGGCCGTGTTTGGGAGCACACATCTGTCTCCCAGCTGGGTGAAGATGTTTGTGTGAACATGTCGGAGTACATCCGTGCACGTTGTGTGGGAATGTGGAGTGGCCTCTCCTGTTCAGGGTGATGGGAAGCCTGTGAAAAGAGCTCACCCGAGTCAGTTTTGGAGTCTTAAATTAATGTTTTGGGGCATTGGTGCTCTCATGTCACCAACCTTAGTCTCATCTATACAGTCAAGGTGTCCATTGGATCCCTTCAAGGAAGACACATCTCTTAACAATTTCCGTCATTGCTACAGCAGGATTTCTCACCATGGTGGAGCAGGGGTACGTTTATGCCTGAGAAGTTCATGCCCTGCTTCATGCTTATATTGTGCTTTGTATTTTCAAAGTGCAGTGCAAAGTTTTCTTTGTCCTTTTATCCTCTTTTTTCACATAATCCATGAGAAACTAGACTATATAGTTCAAGAGATCAGAGAACTCACACCAAGAATGTTCTACCCCCACGCAGTTCCCCACATGGTGGCTAGCTCCAAATGACCCCGAACATCTGAAACTACACTCAGAAATATGGAAAATAAAGTTTTGAGAATGCAATTTGAGCTCACAGAGCTGAGGATCTCTGCATACTTGGTTATGGAAATAACCGTGAATGATGCAGCACCGAAGAGGCCGACGCAAATGGGGACAGGTGGGGCCGGGTGTGCAGGAGGTGAAACCCCCAGTAAACTGCTGCCTGGTGAAGACTTCAAGAGCAGGTTTCACAAAGATGCAGCCTTTTTCATTTCAAAGTCCCCCTAAAAAGAGTTAGAAGAAGATCTGGCCCCAGAGGAATCAGTGACCAAGCTCCTGTAGATATCGAGAGGATGGGATGTGTTTTCACACACCGGTGTCTTTTTGAGGTTAAAGACCAAGAAGCAGCAGGGAGACTTCCTAGCCTGTGTGTAGCGCCAGGGAACTCAGCAGAGCTCCCATGTCTTATGTCGGCTGAGAAATTGCCCCATTCGCTTGACCTGGTCTCTCCGTAGCTTTCTGTTCGCTTCCTGCGCATAAACATTGACACGCTGCAGCTTTAGTTGTAATCGCAATGTTTTCAGAACAACCAGGCAAACAAAATGCTGGTTGCGATGTACGTTGTCTCCAACCTCAAAGTATTTTCCCAGCTCTTCCTTTCATGCTTCAGGGCTGTGTTTCCAGGATCAGAGGTTCAAGTGTAGGCAGGTGTTCAAAGCATAGGATCCATCCTGCAATTTCCAGGGCACGTACTGGATGTTTGGGTTAACTTGGTGAGCATTGAACTGTACCTTCAGTGGGTATCCTCGCTGGTTTGGGGTTAGGCGGTGGGTTGGCCAGTGATGAAAATCACCCTGCTTCCAGGCAACGTGGGGTTTTGTGGGAATTTGGTGAAAAATACAATGATTGTACTCCATCCCTGGGAGTGAGGGACAATCACAAAGGCAATTTCGAAGCCCAGGGGGATGAAAGGAAACTCACACCTCAAAGATGTATTTGAACTCATATTTACAGTGGACATGCTGGTTAGATGTTCGAAGTAGGCGTTCTCCCAGAAATTTTACCTCAGCTCAGCAGCTGCGTGAAATACCACTTAAAAAACCAAATCATCATCATCATTCCTTCCCCACTACCAAGGTAAAAAAGCAGCTGTCTGCCATCGCCTCACAGCACCCGCCGGTCCCTTCAGCTCTCCACCACCTCATGTCTGTGCAACTGGCCCAGACAAACCCCCTTTCCAAACCTCTGCAGCTGAAAATGAAAACACTTGCACAGCCCCCCAATCCCTGAGGTAGTTATTCAGCCCGTGGTTCATTTTTATTTCTGCGCAGCACCTCTCCCAGGCCTGGCTCACACCTTCAGGTGACCCCTAAGCCCTTTGCTTCTCTGGGAGGGGCCATTTTGTGTGAGGTGGGGGGCCATTTTGCGGGTTCAACGGTCCCCTCAGGGCAGGAATAAATAGCAGCACGCGTCAAATGGGGGTCTGGACTCTGAGGGTGGGTGACAGGCGGTGTGTGGAGCCGCGTTAAAGCCTCTCCCCGGCCCGGTGGGGCTCACAGGGCCTGGCCGGGGCAGCCCCTGTCCGCCGCACTCCCTCAGCCCCACGGGAGGGAAGGCAGCAGGCCGATACCGGCCGCGACGAGTCCGCCCGACCTGCAGAGGGACCTCGCGGTTACGGCCGTTCGGGCAGGAGGCGGGCCGCGGCCTGGAAGTGCCGGGCCGAAGTGGGCTCCGCTGCCCGCCCAGCGGTGCGCCCTGGGCGGCTAGGGCGGTGCGGCGAGCGCGGTGCTTCCCGCGCGGCCTAGCGCGGCCTTTCAGCCATGGGGAAGAAGGGAAAGCGGGAGAAGAAAGGGAAGGGGGCCGAGAAGACCGCCGCGAAGATGGAGAGGAAGGTGTCCCGCAGAGCCAAGAAGGAGGAGGTGAGTGGCGGGAATGGGGGGGCTTCGGTAGCCCCGGCCCGCGGGGCTTGGGCCTCCCCTGGGGCGTTGCGGCGCTTCTTCGCTGCGAAGCCATCAGCGCCTGTGTGCGAGGGCACTCGGAAGAGGGGATAAAGGATGAAATGAAAACTGCTGTCAGGAAGGGTTTTGCCGTATCGCTGACAGGCTGGGTGCAGCGTGTGACGGCAGGTGTAAAAGGAGGACAGAAAAAATGCGGTAAGGGGCCTTCTTGCCTTCCATCTTCCCCAATCTCTTTCTTCTTGCTTAAAAGCAAATGAGAATGTTTGTTTATCTCACTCCTAGAGTGGGTGCTTGTATTAGGCCTCAAAACAGCTGCCTTTACCTGGTCAAAACGTGGTGTTACCAGCATAATGCAAAGCTTAAGACATGGAAAGTGCCAGCGTACATGTCTACTGGTTGCAGGGAGAGCTGATGCCATGCTGCAGGGGCAAAATCCGCATATTGTGGAATTCTCTGCTTTGACCACAACTTCAGAAAGATTAACTGAAAGGAGGTGGTGAGCAATGGGGGTTGTAGGAGAGACCGTGAGTCGGAAACCCCCCATAGCTGCAATCCTGCTTCTGCCCTTGCAACTCGGTGTATCTGCAGTTTTGGAGGCAGACTTTCTTTTTAGTTGACAGGAGTTGAAAGAGAATAAAAATATGTGCAGGTTTCTTGCCAGCTAAAGTATAAGCTGGGAATAGAAAAGAGTTTCCAGTTCCATTTAGGCATTTTTCCATTGCAGACAAAGAAAAGGACTAGCGAGATTGTGGCATATAGTTTTTCATCACTTTTAGGGCTTAAGCGATTTGCATTTACTTGCCGATTTGTGCGGTGTTTCTGCTGCAGGAATAGCAGGTGTGCAGCAAATGCTCTTTGCATACCATCCTTTTAGGACTCTTCTGAGCAACTTGTTAGTGTTTTAGGGGAGACCAATCTTTAAAGCATAAACTTTAAAGTGTGAAAGTACTCAGCATCCATTTCTTGTAGTTGAATGAAGGGAACCCAAGCAGACAATTTTTTTTAAAAAAGGGAAATCGTGAGGGTGAGTACTGGTTTCATGTGGTGTGCAGGTAGCTGGCTCTGTGCATGTCAAGGAACTTATGCCTGGCTTTTTATTTGCAGGAGGATCTTGAAGCCCTGATAGCAGAATTCCAGAGTTTAGATGCTAAAAAGACCCAAGTAATTGAGTCGTCCTGTCCGCCCCCCTCGCCCAGGTAAGAGATTGTACAAGGCTTTGTCTATCACTTATACAGCAGTTGGTGGTGCTTTTAATGACATTTATTTATGTAAAGTTATTTCCCAAGCGTGTAAGGCATGATATCTGGCATAGCTGATATCTGGAGTTACAAAACATCTGGTATATTGAGTCCTTGGTTAAAAAAGGGACCAAAAGCTTTTTTTTGGCCTTAAAATCCCCTTTTTAATCATCCCATCAGCACAAAGGAGGCAAAGCAGAGTTAGATTGTAGGCTTTTGAGGAACGATAAAAGTTAAGAGGAAGTTCTGGATTTGGACTAGAAAGCTGAAAGGACTTAAGAGGCAAAAGGATGTGTCATGAGATAGAAGACACTTGTCCACATACTTACAGGTTCTGTATTTCTGTTCCCTGTGGCTTGTTAAATAAATGCCTTTCTCTGTGATACCTGCTTTCCTCTCTCTGTAGTGGGACAGGTTGGTACACTACTGTTAATCTCACAGGGCTGTTACAGTGGTCAGTTAGTTCTTCCTTGGGAGTGGTAGGGATCTGTCTCTGCATGGTGCAAAACACTTTGGTGGTATGTAGATGAGCAATGACCAGTGGTGACTGCAGAATAATGACACAGATAAGTTGATACGAGACAGCCTGGTTCTACCCATAGTTCTGTGCCTTCATAAAACTAATTTTTGTTCTTGACACACCAGCATTAAAATTCAAGAGCTCACGTCAAAAGGCATGTTAAATGACAGTGTAACGTGTGCTCCTAAAATAGGAGAAGATTTCAGACAGTGTCAAATTAATCTTGCTGGAAGTTTTAAGAAGATAATTTCTTTGAGAAGTTTTTAGCCCTGGGGTGAATATCATAGCCTAGTAATTTGGCAGATGATGGAGAGACCTTTGTGGCTAGAGGGCAGAGGTGCTAGTGCTAGCTAAGTTGAAGGCTGCAAGCTTCTGAGTTTTACAAGACTCTTACACATCTACTGTTTTGGCCATCCCTCTTTCTTTTGCAGGCTGAACGGCTCCCTCTCTGCTCACCCTGAGAAAGATGAGTTGATCCTTTTTGGAGGTGAATATTTCAATGGCCAAAAAGTAACGTATACTTCCATTTCTTCTTTATTCTACCCTCTCCCTGGCTTTTACTGTAATTTGCATGAGTCTCATTTGAGGCGAAATTCAAGGCAGCAGTCATAAAATATGTATTTGTCCCTGATTGAGAGCAAAATAGCCTTTTAATTCTGCCGTGATACTGTCTCATGCCTGAACAGTTGGCAGGAAGGAGACATGCTAGAACCCATTAAGGAGTTAGAGTGATTGTCTCAGCATAAATATTTCAGGGCTTCATAATTTCTCCAGACTTAATTGTAGCCATATCTGCCCCTCACTTTTGATAACTGTTGAAGAATCTCTATCTTCCACCTTTCAAAACAAGATACTTCTGCAGTTTTGCTGCTGGCAAGGCATTGCCTGCCTTGGAGATGTGTACAGTAGCAAATATTTGCAAGTGGGCACTCTTGTTACTGAATTTCTGCAAGTTGCAAGTGTTTATTGTGCTCCTGGAGACAAACTGGTCTTTATGACCCTAAGAAGCTGTACGTACTATAGCTTGAAAATTCAAGTCTGCCAATGATATTTGGCTGCCTTAGGATAACACAATGGAATGTGCAAAACTAATTCTGCTTGCTTCACTACATTAAGCTGTTCCTGTCTCAGGAGTTGAGCAGTAGTTTGGGCAACTTTAACCTACACATCTGTGTTAAGCTCTAACTTCTTAAGTCCTCATATCTCAAGCTGTCACAGGCTTAACCAAGGGTTTGGGAAAGAACAGCCCAGTCCAGTGGATCACTCTCAGGAAGTTGCTGACTCCCAATCTAGTGGAGGAGGTTGTTGTCTTCCTCCCCTGCCTGATGAGGCAGGTGAACTGTTGCTTTGCAAAGCTGGTGCTGTGCTCCTTCTCCCCCAAACTCACAGCTAACCCTCAGGGATGCCTGTGCTTGGACAAAATGACCCTGTCCAATGGAGAGCTGTGGTGATGTGTATTTTCTCTTCCTCTCTTAACAGACGTACCTGTATAATGAACTGTATATTTACAACATCCGAAAGAACAGCTGGTCTAAAGTAGAGATCCCCAACCCACCACCAAGGCGATGTGCTCACCAGGTAAAGTACTGCATGCCAGAGCAGCAGTTGGAATTATTCTAATGCTGTGCTAAAGATGGATGGGACTTGGTTTGCTTTTTTTTTTCCTCTGAGGGTTTCTGGCTTCCTTTCGTTCTCCTTGTAATGGGTTGCCAATGGTGTCACTTCATCTCTCCTGCTGAGGGGGCCTGTACAAGCCTGTCCAAGGTGCTTGTGCTTTCTGACCACTGGGTGGCCTCTGGAAATATTAAGTGTGGAATGAAGATTTGGGGTTGTATCTGTTGGGTTGGCAGGACTCAAGCGGGACTCATGGGGGAGACTTGTTCTGAAGGTGGACTCCCTTTGCTGCATTATACAGGGACCAGGTCAACCATCCATAATCCCAGGATGGCACTGAATTTTCAAAATGCTGGTCAGGGTATAACTTTGAATTTGACCAAAGTGCTATGAATGGCAGAGTTGCTGTGCATGATTATTTCCTGAATGCCCACAGGCCTACATCTATGGGCATTATAGATACTGCCACTGCAGTAATGTGAAAGACCCATTACTATAGGGTATCCGACTAGCATGTAGCAGTTGGGCTTTGCCAAGCGTCCCAACTGTACAACACAGTGGACTGCTGGCACTGACTGTGTGTCCTGCCTTTGGGTTGTGATTTTTTTTCCTTGGCAGATGGGCTGTTTTTCTGTTGTCTGCAAAGGCAATGGAGAAAGTATGCTAATTTTTCTCTGGGATACCATGACACTCCCCTAGAATTCACCTCTCTGGTGCCTGTGTCATTATGTCATTAAGGTCACTGGCTGGTTGTGATGATGAAGGATTTGGGTTTGTTTACTTTATGTGAACACCTGCACATTAGAAACTGGACCAAAGACTTGTATTTTTTGCAGGTCTTTGGCCCTCACCAGCTGTCTGATAGATTATCTTACCTGTCGCAGCAAGTGGCTGGGTGACTGGTACATTTCAAAAGCTGCCGTACAGGATGGGAGTATTATTTTCCTACCCATGGCCAAAGCTCTTTAGAGCTTCCTGGTAAGATCTGATGCCCTGGATAGGTTCATATACCCTTGTTATGCTACGCCTAAATGCCAGTCTTGCTCTGAGCTGTGTGTTCTTTCTTGAATTGAAAGGTTCTGACTTGATTTTTGGGCTACCTTGTGGTGCTTAAAATAGAACTTGATTTCAGAGGCCAAATTCCACAAGGAGACCATAAATTCACCCATTTCCCTAGGTGAAAAGGAGGTTGCTTTGTGGGTGTGGAGTTGAGAGGTGCTTGTTTGGGTATTGGTAGCCAGCAGGTGGCTGTCTAGCAGCTGAATCTGAACTGAGCAGGCAGCCCGTGCATCAGGGAGCTGCAACTGGATTACAACAAAAATAAAATGAGAAACCTATCTGAGGAGTCCTGCTTTAACAGGAAGTTTTCTCTCATAATTAATTATAGTCACACAGGAGACAGTTCAGCCTCATTAGTTGACTGGTTTGTTGTCTTCCTTGTGACTATTTCTAACGCATATTCTGCATTAGCTCAAGGGTAAAGAGAAGCGTGTCCATGGGTCTGTATGTGCACGTTTTCAGCCTTATTTGTCATCTGTGGTCTCTGACACATGATCCTCTGTTTGAGTTACACTGGCTTCATTACATCAGTTCAACAGAGCTGAGGTGAGAATAGCTATGGATGGCTGTTGTCAGTTGTTTAAGGACAAAGCTTGGCTCGGTAATGAATTTCGAGACAGCTCTTCAAAAGGTCATGCACAAGTATGAGCGGGCTGTTATATGTACCTTCCCCTTAAGCTTTTAAGCTCTAGATACTCATGAAAATCAGGCATGTATCCCCTTTGTTTAGGTAACTTCATGTTCCCACAAATCCTGCTTGCAAACACACCCTATATTTTCTCATGTGTTTAATCATTGCATGTATAGGCTGGTTTATGTCAGGGCATGGTCATGTGTCTGATGCTAAAAATCTACTTTGCTGTTTGCTGGGAAAGATAGGCAGGTAATGAAGCCCTTCTGAAGAAAGAGATCATTATCCCAATGTTGATCTGTGATGGGTACCCTAGAAAAAACACATGTGGAAGAATTTGTTTATAGTGTAAACAACTCAAGATGTCCCAGTCAAGGAAGAAATTTGCACAGTCACAAAGTTTCCTTTTTGGGATTCCTTCCTTCTTCCTTAGTCCTGACACAGATAATTTCAATGAAGTAAAGTCTTGCTCTTCTCTCTCTACTTTTAACTGTCAGCTTGCATCGCAACAGTGTTTTGGTGCTGCTCTGTGCAAAAAAACCTCAAACCCAAACCCCTTTGATACTCTCCTCTCTGCTGCTTGCCCTAATCAGAGCAGTAACAGTCTCCTATTGTCCAGATGCTGCCCATTTCCTTCTGTGTTTGGGGTTTTTTTTGGTTGGTTTTTTGTTTGTTTGTTTGGGTTTTTTTTCTTCAGAGGAAGCAGTAATGCTTTTCAGGTCTTGGGAAGCATCAGGTTTGGACTTGTGCTGCAGATTGGTTTCTTTACTGTTTATTGTTTTATAATCTACAAAACCTGCAAAGGGCAATTGTGCACTGTTAATGGTCTTTTCCAAAAGATTTTTCCCTGATTACTCTGCCTGCCCAGTGCTGGGATGTTAGATGTGTCTTGGAGGCAGGAAGTGTCCCTGTTCCTCCCATGGCTAAGAGTTCATGCGCCCCAGTATGTCTTCTGCAGGATACTATTTATGTGACTAAAGAATGCATGAACGTTGCTGAACCTTAGCTGTGGAGGGGTTTCCTTCTGGTGAACAGAGAGATTTGAACAATTGTTGTTAAACTAAATCTCAAGATGCTTCTCAGGAAACTTTGAATTTATAGAACTGGAACTCAGGATGCTAGGAGGTGGGAAGACCCCAGCTCCTTGACCAACTTCCCTTTGCTATAGGGAAGGTGTGTTTAATAATGAGTAACTTGCATTTAAAATTCCCCTTCCTTCAGCCCCAGAGGGCTGCTGTTGCCAAGCAAGGCAGCAGCAGCCGCTGCCACTTGTCTGCTCGCTGGTGTTTGGAGGCAGCTGCACATTTGACTGATAAAGCTCTCGTGTCTCTGGTTTCTGAACCCTTGTCTGATCCAGCTCTTCCTTCTCCTGGCAGGCAGCAGTGGTGCCCACAGCCGGCGGGCAGCTGTGGGTATTTGGTGGGGAGTTTGCATCTCCCAACGGGGAACAGTTCTATCATTACAAGGATCTCTGGGTTCTGCATTTGGCTACCAAGACCTGGGAGCAGATCAAGTAAGTGATGGGCCATCTTGTCTAGACTGTGCTTTTGCCAAGAAAGGTTGGGCCAGATGATCCTTGAGGTCCCTTCCAACCTGGTATTCTGTGATGTGTTCTGAAGTTGATGATGTTGACCCCGTGAGGAACTGTGCCAGCATGATCTGAGTTTGACTCCTGGTATAGTGCTGTCATTTCCCAGCTGTCTGCTCATGTCTCCCTTGAGTACAGAGGTGCCCATCCTAGAAAGGGTGGAGAGGACAGTCTCCAGAAAGAAGTGGAAATGAGAGATGTGTTCCAAGTCTATTGAGGCCAAAGCTGTTTTATTTAATATGTGATTTTTGTAGCATGGGTGTGCTTGGGTGTTACTTAACTGAAGGAAAGAGTATCGTGAACAGCACTCTGTCCTCCCAACCATGGTGGGTGTAGATGTCCAACTTCAAAACAGTACCTGTTGCTCCATCTGCCTGGGCTCCTCCTGCCTGGGCTGTACAAGGCCAGTACAAGGATCTCCCAGTTTTACCATTGCTTGAGAAAACAGCTTGTATCTATCCACAGAGCCAAATTCACTCCTGACAACTGGCATTTGCTGCCTCAAAATTCCTTGGGATAAACAAGCCAATAATTCAGACCCATCAAAGTAAATAGGTGCCAAAAGCCCTGGTAGTTTTTGACAGGAGTTAAGGTGTCTAAATATCTTTGGTGGATCTAGCCTAAAGCCCTCTGCTAGTGTTTCCTTAACCTTTGGCTTCTCGGTTTTGCTGCTCATGTTTATATTTGCATGAGAGAAGAAGAGGTCTGGTGGGTCATCCAGTGGACTGAGAAGCTGGAGATATGGCTTTGGTTCTGACTTTGACATAGACTTTCTCTTGGACTTTGGAATTATCTTGACTGTGGGATTAGTCAGAGCACAGCTTTGGGTGGGCTGGAACTCCCGTGCAGCTGACCCTCGAGGTGGCACTGGGGAAAGCAGCAGCTTTTGAACACTTGCTCATCTGCCGTTTGACCTGTCGAGCTCCTGGTTATGAGCTTCATGTCCTTCCTGCAGGTGGGAAGCTCTAAATCTGCCTAGGTTGATCACTTTTCGCCCTGCTTACAGAGTGTGGGTGCCTGTTGTCTGTGTCTGTCTCTTTTTGCACAGTAATTGAGAGGGTGGTTTAGGACTGAGCTGTGCAGAGATGGATACCCTGGCTCTGCCTTGGCACATGCCTGAGGCCACACAGTGAGTCATCGTGCCTGTCTGCCTTTTCTCCCCTCCCTGGAAAATGGTAGCATTGATATTGCCTGACAAAGGGGAAATTTGAAGGTTTAATTTTACTAATGTTAATGTAGTGCTGAAGGGACTCTGGTGTGGAAGGTGCAGGGGTGGGGGGGGGCACACAGAGCCAAAGTGCAAAAATCCCAAGGAGTCCAAAACAGGCTGGGTTAGAAGGACGCTTCTAGGAGGACAGCACAGGATCCCGGCAGCCGACTGCTCTGCAAGAATCCAAGGATCGTCCTTTTGAGTAGCTCTGGGAGGCTGAGGAAAAACTGTTGGATTCGTAAGCAGCTGGTTCCTGTCCATCAGTGTGGTTCTTGGCTCCAGACCTGGTAGTGTTAATCTAATAACAGCTGTAATTTGTCATGTTCCAGAAGCCAGGTTTACTCCAGTGAGCCCTGCTTGTCTTTGAGAAGTGGGGGTGAGAGAAACCCTCCAAAATGATGGAGGGCTCTTTAAGAGGTGCAAGGATTAAAAAGACCTGTCACTGTGCAGGCTGATCTGCCTATTGTTGTTAGGCAGAAGCTGACGTAATGACTGTGACTGTACCCCTCCCAGCTCCCCCAAAATAACTTCTGAATCCCTTGCTCAATCTCAGCCAAATAAAGGGGATGAACTCAAATGCATTACATCCCTACTGGTTTCATGTAAGCGGGCAGCGGGGAGGAAGTGATGCTCGCCGTAGAGTCCCTGCTGAGAGAAAAGGTTGACATTTCAACCAAACTCTTGGTTGAAAAAATCCTCACCGGAGAGCAGTGTTAACACCCAGCTGCAGGGAGAGCGAGGGCGGGCGATTGTTTTTTGTGAGCCATCGGAGAATCCAGATGAGGCTTCGTTAGCTCCACCACTGATGGCACAAATTGTTCTCTCGTGGGTTTGCAGATGCGTTGCTGTAGAGCTGATTTAGGGTTTTCCACTCCCAAAACAAATGCTGCAGTACCTGACCTGCCTGGGAAGAGGAAATGAGATGGTTATGAGGCTCTACTCGTCCTGCATCTTATCCCATGTGGGAGAGCAGCCTCGGGGATGCTGAGTGTAACTTACACTGCAAAAGCACCTGTTGCCTCCCTGGAGCTGAGCATGAAGTTTGCATGTGCTGCGAGTTGCAGGATGCCCCCAGCAGTCCCAGGCCCCGAGTGGACTAAAACTGTAATGAGTGATTTTGTTGTGATGAGTTGTTACAGTTAGCGAGGAGGGAGCCAGATTGGGAAGGTGAGTTCCTAGTTCCACCTAGGGAGCAAGTTCCAGGTACCATGCTCTTCAAGCCGCCCAGAGCTACCCTTCATCCCCAGGTATTGGTTGTCACATGTCACCTTGGCTGCCACGCCACAGTGGGAGGATTCATTTGGAGACATTGGTACTTAATAGTTTCTTAGTAGCTAAAAGGATAGCCATTTTCTAAGGGAGCATCATAAATTATATGGGTGAAAATGCCCTGGAAAGATGATATTTTCTCTTTCCCTGCCCCATGCAGGATCTACTCCATTTGAGCTTCCTGATGTGTTTGGGTGGACGTCTGTCTTTCAGCCTTGCTGGAATTTTGAAAACGCTTGTGCCCTGGTCCCAGTGTTCAAATAAAACAAAGTGCATCTCCTCCCCATCCTTGGGCAGAGCTCCAAGAGCTGCATTAATGAGGCATCTGGTGGAGGAGGCTGGGAGGGGATGTCTTTGTTTTAATGCTAACCTGACTGAGTGTGAAAATCAAGTTTCTGCTGCCTCTTTGCTTTTCCATATGGCATCTTGATTACAGTCTGCTTGGAAAGGGGAAGGGGAAAGGGCAGAGATGATTGTTGAGTTGTATGAGGGATTTTTTTTTCCTACTTCTTTTAAAACTATGATCATAACACGTGCTGCATTTCCCTTTTGTGCAGCATTTTGCTTTTCTTGCCAGGAACCCCATTGCTGCTGTGATTTTTTCCACATAGGTGTCTCATGTCTGTCTGAAGTCAAGCACTTGCTTATTTTGGATTGCCGTTAACAAGCTGGGGGGGGCAGGTGACAGTGGGGGTCAGCTTGGGGGCTAGTGGTATTGGGAGAGTGGACATGTTTGAAAAGACTAAATGGAGGGGGCAGATTGTGTAGGCTTGTTGGGTCATGGTGGGGCACCAGCCCTGGTACAAAAACCTTCACATAGCAGGCCAAGCAATAGTTCCATGTGTCCAAAGTGGTAGCAGCGTTACCTGAATAAGTGCCTGGTGATAGATATTTGGGGTACAGACTGGTATTGAGTGAACTCACTTGGGTTTAGAAGATGTCATTTTAGTGCAAGTAATAGAGTAACAGAATTATTCATTAACAAATGTCTGGGCAAGAGAGACAGAAGTTTCTGTTTCTGTTCCACGTGGGAAGAATCACATGTGCCCCATTTCAGGTGGGTTTGAATGTATTGGCTTGTGTGGATTAAATAGCTAAGATGACGCTGGTGTGATCTGAAATTGCAGTTCTAGGAAATCTAGTTATTCCAGCCTCACAGTTTAGATTTCAGACAATTATGTTGTCCTTCCTGGCCTGCAGTTCATGCCACAGACCATCTTGGTGCTGTAAGAGGCTTGACTGTAAAATGCTTTTGAAGAGAAAACCTTGAGTAACTCATTCCTGTGAATAACATCCCTGTGCTGTGTCTGCAAAGGCTGCTGGGGAAGTGGATCTCTATTATCTCCTAGCACAGAGCACAGTGGTGCCAGTCTGCTTGACAGAGTTAAAAACTGCTATATTTAGCAATATTTAGCTATATTTACTTGCATTTTGCATGCACAAAGATGGTCCAAACACAACAAATCTCAGCCTGTTAGAAGACTTGCCAGCAATGACTTTGTCTTATTGGAACCACCTTATCATGTGTGTGATGCATAAGGTTGCCTCAGTGCATGAACTGTTTGTTACTCTGCCTTAGAGCTAAGCAATATTTTAACCTGATTGTCTCATTCCTTCCTAGAGAGAATGTTCTTATTCAGCTCTCTGTGGCCCAGTGCACTCTGTCAAAGAGAGACAGGGAGCATCATGCTTTGGGGTTGTGCTTGGGAACTGGCAGATCCCTCCTCTGTCTTGCTTTTGAGCCTGTATAGCTCTCTTCCCTTTAATACTGGAATGTTAATGATACTTCCCATAACAGATTTGTGAGATGCAGTGCTATAAATATTTCAGGGTAGCGTTTCACAAGCGTATGTTTAACGCTGTTTACAGAGAGAACTGGAGCAGTCACTGCAGTGCAGGATGCCTTTCAGCACAGGTTTGTTTCTGATGGACAGCTTTTCTTGCTCATGTGCTATCTGTCACCGGAAAGATCAGGTCCTGCAACACAAGGTAGAAAGGTGCATTGATGCTTAAAGAAAAGAAGGGTATTTTGGCGTACCATTGAGTAGACTTCCTCTGTCAGCCCAGAAGTAAGCCTTGTGAGCTCATTCTTTGGCAGATCAGGATCCAAATGTACAACCATTGATGGACTTTGCAAGGGATTTGATTTGAGGGGTTTGTGCCTTGTAGCAATTGCGTATTCACTTGTGTGCTTTCTAACTGAGTATACAAACACATGGATACACTATCTGCGTGTGCCATTGAACAGAACGCTTGTTTGCATTCACAAGTGTAAGGTGTAAAACTGAACACTGTCCTGGCCTTCAGCTGCCTTGAGTACTGGAAGAAGAAAGTGCTTTGTCCTGAAATGCCCCTTTGATGGGATGTTCTATGCATCATCACTTATTATTATGGAAAGGTTCCGAGATTCATGGGAGCATCCTCTGGATGAAGGAATGAACTTATGCAGTCTGTAGCCACTGTGACATGTAAGTCTTTAATTCGTGAATCTGGGGGCTGAATTCAGGTCTGTTATGTTACTATAAGTCCCAGAGTAACTCTACAAGCAAAAGCAAATTCCTTATGGAGCAGTTCTGATCAGACTTATGCTGTACATGTGTAGAGCCAGTCCTTATCCAGACATATCTTTTAATCTATTTTTAAAAAAAGTCTGGAGAATTTACAGCTCCCTCCCACATGTCTGCTTTCTGGTGTCAACCCCATGAAGTAGAGTATTAATCATAAAGTCTGTGAAACCATTTCCAAAATGCTTGTTTTGGACCATGAGCAATGATACAGGTAAAAGGAGACAGTTTGCATTTGGGAAACAAGTCTTCGAGCTTGCAGCAACCACCTTCTGGAGTGGCAGCATGGTTATACGTTACTGCCAGTCCTGCTTGACGATGCCATTTGGTTTTTCCATGTTGTGTTTGGAGACTGGGGACAAAGGACCTTGGCTGTATGAATAGCTCTAGGTAAAAATACTTTCTAAGAGCAGTTGTTGCAAGTTTAGGAGAGCATGTCCTTACATCAAAGGCTATAAACTTTCCTTTGTAGCTGATTCCTGCAATGTGTAACACAAAGGCCAAGGAAGCTGAGATGATACTGTACTGTGCAGAGTAAGGCCTCCTGGAACTGTGTTTCAGCATCTCTTCTTGTAGCTTGTATTGCTAGTCTAAAGAAAGGAGAGACCAGCCTTGTGATTGAGAGCAAGTGGTGCTGGTGCCAGTGAGACTTCTATGAATTCGGATCAGGCCCCAGACTGGATGTTTTCCTTAGTGACTTTGAGTGAATTGTACACTTGTGGGAACTTGTTTATTAAAGCACACACATCAATGAATAAACTTTTTATTGCTCAGAATTGATTTTTGACTTGGAGGAAACCTGTTAGAGAAGCAACATACTCTCTGAGAGGAGGATTTTGTTGTTAATGTTGATTTTTAATTCCTTCTTTCCTTTAAAAAAAAAGAAAAAGATTTTAAAAGGTGCCATCCTTTGGAATAGTGACATGGGAGCTTTGTTACAGAAGAGAAAATAATGATTTCGGATCTTGATGAAATTAATACTAGAGGTGCTATTCTGTAGGGTGATACTTAAAAATCCAGTAAATGCCTAGAAAACCCCCCTCTCTGTTAGAATAAAAAGTCCAAGCAATCAATATTAATTCATTCTTACCCAAACGCTGCTGTTCTGCTTGGAGTTTTTCATTATGACTGGTGTGAGATTGTCATTTTTGATGGTGAATAAGGGCCCTCATTTTTCTCTCCACAGAAATCTATCACCGCACTTTAGAGCTACCTGCTGCCAGTTAAAGTGTAGCAGTAGGGTTGTGGGTTTAGGTTTTGCTGTTGTTTTCAACGGTGAGCAGGTTTCTCATTTATTTAGGCCCTGATTCTGCAACCACTTAACAGATGTTAACACTGCCTATTTGAGAAGTCTTGCTGAGTTCAGTGGTGCTGTGTGCACTTTGGGAGACTCCTTGGTGAAAGTGAAAATGTGATAGATTAATCCATGGGCGCAGAGAACAGACAAAGCAAAACCCTGTTTTCTCTGCAGTTTGGCCTAAAGTTGCCTTTGTTTTGAGAGTTCTTGGTTTTGTTCTCTTTCATACAATGCTCAGTCTGTGGGTGAACATGAAGGAAGGTGAATCTTCATTGCCTCTGAGGAATGTCGTTGCCACCTGCCTGGCTTCGCATGAGGCTTTTGGATGTGACAGATGGGGTGTTGTTGCTTGCTCCTGGAAATGGAAGTGGCACATTTAACTGAAAGGTCAGGAAGGCTTAAAAGAGCAGAACTGTGATGCATAGCTGCTTTTTAATGTGTAAGATAATAATGATCACTTGTTTTGCTGCAATGCCTTTGTTCTTGAGGAAATCTAAGTAATTTACAGTCTTCTCACTAGTTTGGTGTTATATCCTAACTGCAGATGGATGAGTGAAGACACAATGGGTATGTGATTTCCTAAGATATTGAAGGAGAGTGGATGTCAGAGCCAGTCTCTGTCTCTTACTTTGGTACTTGGAGAAGGCATCTCTGTCTGGAGTGCCTTTCTTGCGATTATGGGAGTTGACTGCTATTCATTAAACTCTCCTGAAAAATTAGCTCTTGAGTCATAGCAGAAAAGATTTCAAGACTTTAGGTGCTGTTAAAGACTAGATGGCTTATCACTAGGCATAAAATTGTTACTGCAAAATGCCTGTGTTGCAAATACCAAGAATTAACAGGAAGAGCACACATACTGTTCTGGAGAAAAGCATACATATGGATTAAGGCAACAAAGTTCCCCATGGTTTCCCATTCCAGGAGGACAGAAGCTGAACTCAACCAGCCCAGCTGCCGATGACACAATAAAAATGGACTGACACACTAACAGGAAAGGGAGTGTTGCTGATAAGTGGAATTTCTTTGCATTTCAGGGCATCAGGAGGTCCCTCTGGACGAAGCGGACATCGAATGGTTGCTTGCAAAAGACAGCTGATCATCTTTGGAGGTTTCCATGAGAGCGCAAGGTGAGTTACTGAAGGATGGTGGGTGGTATTGAATCGTCTGTGAAAAAGACAACAGAATTTCACCACTAACAGAAAGCTGGGCTTTAGTACAAGGATTATCCTCAGCAGTACTGTTACTCATCTACACTTTTATGTTAGAAAGACAAGTCCTCTTGATTTAAAGTCTTCAAGTATTTGAGAAGCCATCCTACCACTTAGCTAATCACTGAAGTAGCTACTCGTCCTTGTAGCTAAAGCTCAGTACATCACTTACGGCCTCTGAATCTTGTCAAAGAGCTTTGTCTTCCTAGAAACATCTTCTCCAGTAGGCTCTCGCATATTACGTGAGGTCACAGCTACACTGTCATAGGGACTGTGAAGAGAAATGAGCTGCATATTGTCTCAGAGACAGTAAGAAGCATAACCACGGTCCCTGAGAGCACAGTGCAAGTTGCAAAGCCCGCCCTAGATTTGGTTGTGTCCTTGGGATTTTAACCTGGGCAGAGTATTTTCCACTAGCAGTATATGAGTTGGCTAGTAGAACGAGAGCAGGGATATTTGTATATTTTTTTCCAGCCCATGTAGACAGACGTAACTCCAGTCTGTTCTGATCTTTTGTGTTCTGGTTTAAGTTACCTTGGATCGTGTTAACTGGATAGAGTTGATCAAACCTCAGTTCTAGTAAGGAATGACAGGTAAAAAAGAATCCCGAGAGGCCTTGCTTAAATGAGCTTTGTCAAATGCAAATTGTTGCACTGAAGTAGTAACCTTCACCCGAGTAAATCTTCTGTACGTTGCTATGGCAGGAGAAAAGCCGTAAATGCAGGGAGTTAAATAAGGTGTTGCGCCTCTTCAGGGGTTCCTGGTGCTGTTCCTGAAGTGGTATTTTATCTTGTCCTAAATGGTGACCATTACAAAAACCTGTGGCGTGCCGATTTGCTCTCCCTAGAGATTACATTTATTACAACGATGTGTATGCCTTCAACTTGGACTGTTTCACCTGGAACAAGCTGGCTCCATCGGGGATTGGGCCTGCTCCAAGATCCGGCTGTCAAATGGCAACCACTCCTGAGGGCAGCATAATCATCTATGGAGGCTACTCCAAACAGGTAGGAGAGACTTTGTGGTAAGCCAGTGCAGTATTTCCTGGATGCTAAGCAGAATAGTTCATGGAAAAACTAAGGGGCTAAAGTAAAAACTAAAATGTGACAAACTCAAGTTGCTTAAGGGAGACCAATGCAATGGTCTTGACCTGTGTTGGTTGTGTAGTCCTGTGTTTTGGTTGCTTGGAGAGCGAGCAATGGGCTTAGACCTTGGGAGAGCAAAATTGAGATCTCTATTCTGCTACTTCCCTCTGCTCAGTTTCGCAAGCCTTGTCTCCTGTGCAAGATGTGGTGATCTCATCACATAGCTGCCTGCTGCTCTGACTGACAATGGTTCCGCGTGTCAGGCAGCTGCCAGATGTCCAAAAACCACTGGTAACGAGGGTGCATGTTAGCCTGTGGTTATGCCAGCTTGAAGTGAATGTGAAGCTGTGCCCTGGGATTGTTTGTGCACAGGATGGGTCAGGCTGCTGTGAACCACTACTACTACCAAAAGAGGCATCTTGTCTTCTAATTGTGCCTTTCTTCATGGAGTTGTGTGCTGACAAAGGAGCTTATCTTGGTTAAAATGAATTTTGTATTTTCCCTGCTAATCTAATCCAGTATAAGGAGGTGATAAGGAGGTAGGAATAAGCAACTGGGAAAAATGACGTTTTTTGGCAACAGTGGTGGTTACTACCAACTTAAAGCATTCTCAGGTAGTAGTCATCCATGCTCTAGCACTTGCAGGTTAAAAGCAGCAGTTGCCAGGAGACTTGTGTTTTCTTGCATCATTGAAAGGGTTAAGAGAGCAGCACTAGTTAGCAAACTCAATAAGCCAAAGATGACTTTTGATGAGCACCAGGCTTCCTCTGCTCTGCTTCTTGCTTTGCTAATCATGGTAATTTATACTGGATAGCCCTTTACACCATATGTCCTCATTGACCAAGTATCCCTGCCTCCGTGCTGGGTGGGAGGAAGTAAATATTTCATTGAGCAAAAGGCTCCTGCAAAAGCTTTTAATGTTGCGAATGCAGACAGAAGACCCGGATCCTGCTGCTACTGTCTCAGTGGAAAGGCATCGCTTCCAGCAGTGCGTTGCTGGGGGAGGAGGACGCGTTGTTCTTCTGATGTGAATAAATGAACAAAGAAAAAAAGCAGGGAAAGGGGAGAGAAGATAGTCTGTCTATATATTTAGAAGCATTTGTGCCTCCTCATGGCCTGTGCTTAGGGCTCTATCTCATCAGATGTGCATTTGATTAAATAGCAGTAACAATACAGAGGCATTTTCTATGCAAAAGGGCTTTGTCCTCTTCCTTTCTCTGTCCTGTTTCCTCACTTTTGAGGGTGGGAAGGAAGCATGAGCCTGCATGCTATGCTAGATGTGGATCTTTCATGGCTACTGAAAGCAGCTGAGTTTCAAGTGCACACTGAGCCCTATGGAAATATAAAAGTTGATGCATGTTTGCAGTTGGTTCTATTCCACTTCATGAGGGTGGGCTCTGTCACACTGCTCTGGGTTGTTTTGAGCTAATAAAAATGAAGTAGAAGGGATGGGGGAATGCAAAGCTGCCCTCAGCCTTTATGCAGGACACTGAGCAAGGATAAGAGCTGGGTGCAGTTCCTCTCCAGCCTGGAGAACAGCTTTTAGATTAAAACAACCACTCCTGTTATGAATCTACTTCCTTCGTAATAGAGAGAGTTAAGCCTGCTTCTCTCTGATGTGTCATTCCTAACGGAGACTTCTGTTGTGTATTCTGTAGCACAAGTGTACTTTCAGGCAGGAATGGTGCAGCCAAGCTACAAACTGACAAAAGCACTGGACAGAATTTTCTCTGCAGCTTTCTTGAGATGCAAAGACAGAAAACTTCTAGCATGCTCCTGAAAATTTAATTTAGCAAGCTTTAGCCCCTCTAGGAGAAACACAACTTCAGTAACGTGTGGCTATTTAATTCTTGTTGCATCTTTGCTTATAGCAGGCTGTGGAGCTGAGTCTCTCCAGGTTTACTTCGAAGTGAAGAAAGTGTGTTTGGCTTGTGTACTCCCCCCAGAGTCATTGGCTGGGGTACTCTTGGGAGAAATAAGAGGTAGACAGTGGAGGAAACAGTACTTAATTGGACCTGGGCAAGCACAGGAGGAGACCTATTCCTTGTCTCCAATTAGAGAGGCAGGTGCTACATTCAGGAGTGCTATGAAGACATTTTTGGGCATATGAAGACATTTTTGCATATGAAACCAGGCGACTGTCCAAGTAAAGTGCTATTCACCAAGTCATTTAGAGACTTTTCTAGTAAGAGGCAGGACTAAGTTGCACATGTGCTGTAAAAAAGATGCAGGTCTGTGTGGAGGCCTCCTGAGGCCAGAGCTGCTACCAAGCATGTATATGGTGTGAACTGGTTTGGAGGGAAGAGGAGTGGAAATCATAATAGCTCCTCTGTTTTAGTATCAGCATGATATGGCTGTCATATTGCTGGAGGAGAGTTGTGATGTGGCAAGGCTGCTTTCTTGCGATGGGCAGTTCTGATGCGTTATATCCTGTGGTCCCCTTAGGCCTTGTAAATCTGCTCTGAAGTACTGTACCAAAATAGCTGTGCGGTGTGGTGTAATGCACATTGCCTAGGGCAAAAAGAGATGCAAGCCCAGGAGATTCATGGTTATGGGTGGAATTGTAGGCATTTTTGTACCCAGCTGACTGTTGTGGCTCTATAAAAGCCTGAGCAACACTATCAGCTTGCACCCAGGGATGTTCCCCTGATCGCATGATTGATCTGCTCGTCGTCAGTTTGGTCAGCAGGCGCCATGAGCTGGGAAGGCAGAAGCAGAGAGATTTGGTCCCTGCTTTGATTTTCTGGACTTGCACGCAGAACTGAGCATGGAGGGTCAGCTTTCAGTAATGTCTGTCAGTCCAGGCTGTGTTTCTGAATTCCCTTCACGTGACCTGACTAAGAAAGTCTCTTTCTTGGCTGGAGAAACAGAAGCAGAAAAGATCAAGTGACTTGTCTAAGGCACTCCAGTACTTGTATACAGAGCCAGGACAAGAACCTTGGTATCCAGACATGCCTTTGCCTGTGCCAGCCACCGGATTTTGCTGTCCAAGTGGTGAACAACAAGGATGCAGATGGTGAAAAAGGAGCTTTACAACCCTGAGTGCGACTAACTTGAGATGTTGGTGCACAGATTGACAGGAGCATGCCTGATATTTTAAAATGAACGATTCTTAGCGCAATGGTGTCCCCGTGTTCATCTGTTTCATCTTCAGCCTAGAAATTATAAAGGCAACTTCTACGATCCCTTACAGAAGGGGATGTTGTGGGCATTGTCGGCTCTGCCTAAAACGTACCTCAGAATCCCGCAAGGAGCTCAGACTTGCTCTCCTGCTGATCTTAAAGATGTCCTCGCCCGTTTCTCATGCTGGGGATGGGGCTTGCTGCAGCAAGCTGCATTTTTGGCTGTATAAAGCAGTGAGACCTCTCTATTGCTAGGCAACGTGAGCGCACTGTGCCTGACTGGCACGGCGAATGCAGCCAGGAGGTGTTGGAGGCTAATGCTGCTCTACCTTGCAGGTGCAAGCAGCCTACAAGCCATGGGAGGGCTGGTGTTACATGTGTGCAAGGCTTTTGGATGCCAAAGGAGGCTAGTATGTGTGTGGGGGGGCATTGTTTGGTTTGGGGTGGGGTTTTTTTAGTGGCAAGCTTTGCAAAGCTGAATTGGATTCTGCTGGGAGATTGCTTGTGGCAGGGCTGAAGTGTTTGCCTGAATTGTAAGGTCTGGTGGGACTGGTTCCCTCTGTAGTTCTGCTTGCTAAGGGCTTCTGCTAATTGGATGTATTTTGCCACTGTTGATCTCTTTTTATCAGACATGTTTAGCACATTGTACACAGGGAATCCTGATTCCCCTTCTTCTCAAGAACAGCTCTCCATGCCTCAGTTTCCTTGCTCTTTGAAGGGGGATAAACAGGCGTCTTGCTGTCTGTCAGTGGAGCTAGGGTTTTTTAGCTAATGCTTGTAGAGCTCTTCTAACTTTCTAATGTACCTGTATGTGCAAACAATAGGCTGTGGATATCCAAGCCAGTTTTGTGCTTGAAAGCAAACACCTGGAACTTCAAGGCAAGAAGGACAGTGACGGGACAGGAGCTTATTGTGACTGACAGCGATTTGCTCAGGGCAAGCAGCAGTCCTGGGTGCAAGGGGATTGATCTCTCCAGTAGCCGTGTACTGCTTGCTGGTGAAGTGTCTGCTTTTGAGCCAGTGTGAGTTGGGGAAAACAGGCATCTCTTTGACAACAAATAACTAACTCCCACTCCACCTCATTGGGGTTTTCTCAGCCCAAGAAGCTTTGTCATGTTGCATACGCAGCGTGTTTACTACAGGAAGCCATGTGGTTTTCAGGAGAATGCAGTTATTCTACGCAGCTTGTATGATAGTGGAGCCAAGTGCTCTTTCAGTATTTGCTGTTTCCCCTCCTTTTGTGCAGGCAGTGCACATCTTACTGTGCTCCTGCACGCTTCAGCCTGTGTGTCCCCTGCACATATGAATGAGTGCTCTGTCTAGCATTTAAGAACAAACTGCAGCCTGCCTGGGACTGAGGAGGAAGTAACCACCATGTCTGTTATTGCTAGCAGACAACCACTTCGCAGTCACTGGGGTGCACTTCATGCTATAAGGTGTGAAGGCTCCTGCCTGTCTCCATCCCTCCTCCTCTGCCCATCCATCCCTGACAGCTCTTTGCTCAGGTGAGGCTTGGAGGGGTGTTTGAGGTGAGGGACAGACTAAAAAGGCTGCTATATCTCAGCTGTACGCAGCCTGCAGCTCGTTGGTGACTTCTGCTGCCCTAGACCTCTGTGACAGAGACAGTGAAGTGTGACATTGCCAGAGGATGGCACTTGCTCGGCACAGTGACTCACAGCCCTTTGAACTTGAGAGCTACTGCTGTTGATGCCACAATATGTGCACCACCAAGCTATGAATTGGTGTACTCAATACTTAACAGCACCTTTCTTAGAAGGTGTTTCTTTCCCTTCCTGCCCTGACAGCTCTCTCTCAAGGATCTGTTCAAAGTGGGCAGCTCCCAGCCCCTCCAACCACATCTCCAACACCAAAGCTTCTCTAGCTATGCCTCAGAACCACTCACCAATGCAAAAATTTGTCTTGTTTGTTTTCCCCGTGCTGAAGAACTGGCAGTGGCTGAAGGAATCTTCACTGTTTAACCTCTAATTCAGAAAATAGGACAGTCACTGATGCTTGTTCCTACAGGCTTCCTGTCCCTTGTGTGCCTGATGTTCTGTTGCTCTAGGACAGTAAAATAGTGCAGTTGTTGACTTCATCGAAGTGGTTGCACAGAAGAGGATCTCTCCAGTGTAGACATACTGTCTTGAAGAGTGTGTGTCTTTCAGTTCACTAATGGGCATGCTTAGGTGCGTGTGAAGAGCAAGAAGACACGTGAGCCACAGCCCCAAACTAACAAATTTCCCAAGGCAGCTCTACAGGCAGACCCTGGTCCTTAAGTTAACTGAAGCTTCCTTTTTGCTGCACTGCAAGCAGAGTTGTCCTCTTTCCTCCAGCACTTCATTGTCAGCCTTCCCCGGGGCTTCTCAGCATCATCTGAGTTACAGCGTTGTTGTGCAATGTCTCAAACAGACTTTCCTCTCTTCTGCCTTTCTGAGAGTTGAATACCATTCCTACGAATTGGATGCCAGGCCATGCAGTAACAACACAGCATACTACCCTGCAATAACAAAACCTGTCAAGTGCAAGGCACAGGGTTGGGTACAGATGTGCAGCAAGAGGAGGACAGCACCATGCTGCTGTGTTCTTGGGTGCATCCAAGCCCTGCTCATCTTCCTGAGGACTGGACCCAACCCTCCCAGCTTCTGCTGGGATCCACTGCCTGCACCCTGGAAGCAGTTACATAGCATAGCAATGCCATCGCCCCCAGGAGGAAGGGAATTACCAGGAAGTAGGAGCTCTGCATGAAGGATGGGTGGATAATAACATTATTAAAAGACCTCCTACAGTGGTGTGGCATAGTGCTGCTTTCAAATGCTGCATGTTGCTATGAGCACTGGAGTACAGGGGCTTACAGTGAAAGGAGCAAGGGAAAATCATGTTTAAAATTATGCATTTAATTGCCTCAACTGAGGCTTGATCCTGCTCTTGCTGGTGTCTTGCTGTTGCCTTTAGTAGGGGTGGAAGTGGGGCTTCTGTTCTGTTTCTGTTTACGAGAAAAAAAACTGTTGCCCAAGGCTCTGTGGGGACCTGAATGCTAAAAATGACAGCTGCAGTCAGGCTGTGGTGCAGAGAGCGAGCTGTCACCTCTGTTTCTCTTGTAGTGGGATGGAGATGGAGGGGGTGGCAGGGACTGAAAGTCTGCGTGCTAGTCACAGGTCTGTGCTTAAACTTGGGCCTCACAGATGATACAGCCCAGACGCTCTGAGCTTCTGTTCAACATTCAAGGGCAGAATCCCAGTGGGCCTTGCAAGCCCTGTGGAAAGTTGTCGTGTGCCACTTGGGTGGAGTGGGTATCTGCTCTCTTTTTACAGCTAGAGAAGCAGAGGCACAGATGTTAAATTAGTCCCTTGAGAGCACCTGGTACTGTCTGTGACAGAGTAAAAGGCAGGACTTTGGGTCTCCTGTTTCCTTGGTGCTGCTCTTCCCTCCTTCTCTCTGCAAAACAATCAGTTTTAATCCCTTGTGACAATTTATTTCTCTTCTCTGGGTGCTAAAATTGCTGCCCTTAAACTGACTCCTGTAGTCTTCATAGGGCCACAAGTCCCAGGATCTGTGTTGCAGCCTGGAGAGCCCTGCCTGGTTGTCACAGGCAGAAGTTGGTTGTGGCTCATCATAGGAAGTAATCCTGCTTTGAACACTATGGTTGTGACCTGCCTGATGCTCCAGAGCCACAGCATGACTACCTGTGTGGCTGCTTCTTGCCCAGTCACAGTGTTTGCATTTAGCACAGGAATGTACAGATCTAGGCTGTGATGAGGCTTATCTGTGGGGCGGTGAGTTCAGAATGGCGCATACCGCCATTCTGGCATGGGTGACTTTCTAGGCCTTGAAAAGTTGGACCTCCTATGTTTTGGGCCACTGAAACTGTTTCACGGAGCATCCCTGTCTTTCCCTTCTCTGCAGAGGATTAAGAAAGATGTTGACAAAGGCACCCTGCATACAGATATGTTCCTGCTGAAGACTGAAGGTGCAGGCAAGGAGGAGGGTAAGCTACCGCTGCAGCTAGGAGGGCTGTGCTGGAAGTGATGCTGCAAGACTGTGAATGCAAATCCTCTCTCTTCCTTTGAATAACAGACCAAAACACTCCAAGCCTAGAACAAAATTTCCCTTTTAATGAAAAGTCTATGCCCCAGTGTTTGCTTTGGGGCTAAACACAGCAGATGAGTTGATTTAAATATTTCTTCTTCCCAGGAGTAGCTAAGTGCATTTGTATACTGTGACTCAAGCTTAAAAAGAAAGGGGCTAGGGTGAATGAAACAGCAGTTGCCGGGGTATATTGGAGGAATTATGTTCTTTTTTGTTTATGTGTGTTGGAGAAGGAAGATGGGCCATCACACATGCAGGCAGAATTCCTCACTGCGAAGGGAAATGGGAAGTAGGCGCTTGTTGCGCTTGTTGCCGCAGCAGACTGTATGCTGCACAGTGGTTCTGTCCCCTTTTCACACTCCATTTTACAGCCTGAAAAGATGAGGCTGTGTCTGGTTTGCTGAGAAAAGCTTGCTGGTTAGCTGAAGGCTGTAAGGAGTCATGGTTCTCAGCTCCAGGTGACTTGATTTCAGAGCTCATGTAAATGTTAGCTCTGATGCAGTGAAACACTGGGGGATTAGAGCTTGTTGAGAAACTTCTGCGAGGAACTGGCAGAGCTCTGGAGAAAGGTTGGGGTATGCTTTTTGTCAGAGAATCACTTCTAGCTCACAGCATCATCTATCTTGACACCTCCTAGTTGGTCTTGGAATAGTCTGAGATGGAGTGGAGGGTCTCCAGGCTCCTTGCATAACTATGTGAGAAGCTCTGGCCTGCACAGACAGCTTCAGGAAAAACTACAAGAAAAGTTATTTTAGGGATTTTTTTTGGTTTATGCGTGGGAGGGAATTAAAACAACATTTTGAAATTCCTGTTCTCTGGGACATTTTGATCACTGCTCTTCTGTTTCACAACAGAAAATCCTTGGGATTTCAGAATTCTACAGGCTGGAAATTCCTGTTTTGACAAACTCTGTTTGGTAGTGGTGGCTCACTTATAGACTCTTAAGAGAGAAGACTGGGGTGTGATCTCATGAGATTATGTAATGCAGGGATATTATCAAGAGTGATTTCTTGGTTGGTTGGTTGTTTTATCTGTGAATGTCCCCAGAAATAGGAATTCCATCACTTTCCTTAGGAGAGAGCGTATTTTGTCCTTGGCTCAGGGAATGGGACAATCTTCTTTGAGCTGAATTTCTAAAATGTTAAAATTGTGATGGATTTCTTTAAACCTGACCTTCTTAAAGTGGGATTTGGGGAGGAGGTTGGTCACATATATTGTCTGGATTCCAGACACTGCTTGCATTATGTCCTATTTATAGTTTATCTTCTTGAAATTGTGGTTCCTTCGGAAACAGTGCCTAGCCAACGCGTATGCTTCTCCCAGCCTGCATTTTAGGGATTCGCTCTAAATCCAAAGTAGAAGGGATTGGAGCAAAAGCAGAGGGTTTAGAGCACAAGCCTTCTCCCGCTGCTGAGCCCTTTTTTAAAGTGTGGTTGGGTCTCCTTACAATTAACAGTACTTATTCTTGGGGTTAAGGCAGTGGTGCAAGTTGGGAGATAAGGTACTGCAGTAGAAGGGACCTGCGGAGAAAATCTTGTAGAGTGGGTTTCACGGGATAACTGAGGTACCTTTCCTTGGTACTCAAAGATCTATAATCAATTCTGGTTTGAACTTCACCCTCCTGTAAAGGTGTATACACCTTTCAAGAGGCTCCCTGCCCCAGAAAGCACACCCTGAAGAGAACTCTCTGCATTTGCTTTTATTGAAGACAAAATGGCTTTCTAAGCATAGAAGGGATGTGCAGATTAGCTGTGTGATTGAAGTGGAAATGCAAGTGGTTCTGATTAACACTGTTGTTGAAGGTGCACTATGCAGCTCTGAGAATGTCCAAAATAGGTCATTGAGTTACTTGTTGGAGTACTGAAGGGCCTTGAAGTTATGGAAACGATCAGGTTTCTCCTTTGCTGATGTTCGTATTTGCTTTTATCCATTACCAGACAAGTGGGCGTGGAGTCGGCTCAACCCATCCGGAGTGAAACCCACTCCCAGGTCTGGCTTCTCCGTGGCAATTGGTCCCAATAACCGCTCCCTTCTGTTTGGAGGCGTGCATGATGAAGAAGAGGAAGAGAGCATTGAAGGAGACTTCTTCAACGATATTTATTTCTATGACATTGGGAAAAACCGCTGGTTTCCTGGACAGCTAAAGGTTTTGTTTTAAAAATAACACAGATATATTGAGTATAAACTGATCTTCCTTGATGATCTGACACATGTTCTTTGGGCCTTTTTTGGCCTCATACAGCTTTCTCACGGTGTGAAGCAAGCTCTATTTCTAATAACTCAGGGTGCTCCAGAAGCTGAGCCACCAGGTGTGGCTGCTGTTTTGATCTGTGACCCACTGATAGTGAAGAGGGGGAGAGACTATAGAAATGAAGCTGTGGATGTGCAACTCTAGCAGGTTTTTGCTACCAGATCAGCTGAATTCTCTTAACTTCATGCTGCCCTTCTCCTTTCCTGCCACTTAGCTCCCTGTGCTCACCATGCCCTGCTTCCACAGTGTGATGCAGACTGTCACCCGTCTGGGGAGAGAGGAAGCCTCTGAGCCCTGATGATTGGGCACAAAGCAAGAGTGGTTCAGGAGGCAATCCCCCTCGTCTAGAACTCAGGCTGCATGTGCCCCATTGTTGTGTAATGCAAAATGACACAAAGCAGCATGAAAACATAGTTATGGTGTTTTACTGGAGGCCAGCTCCAGGTCAAATGTGTAATTCTGACATGAGATGGTTCAGTAAAAGCTACTATGAAAAGATCTTGTGTAGCACTGGGATCAACAAACCTCCCTCTTTTCCCCAGTGTTGATGAGCTACTAGAATAGATGAAAGATTAACCTTAGCTCATAAGAACTTCAGAAATGTGGCCCTCAGCTCAGATCTTTGATTTTGTTTGAACCACTCTCAAGGGGGAAGTGAGGTGGAAATGACCTGGTTGAGCTTCCTTCTTTCCACCCCCACTGTTTCTGGGTTTGTTCTCAAAAAGGAGAGGTCAATCACACAACAACAGGCAAACATGCACTTGGATGTTTGCTTCTGCCTTTCTAGCTGAGTGTTTTCCAGCCCGTTAAAAGAGTAGTTCGAAGACCCGGAGTGCTTCCTGTTAATGCACTGTAATTTAGCACCCAGCAATTGTTTTGATTTCACAAAATGGTGGGTTATTTTCTCTTGTTCCTGTCACAGACTAGTGGACTATGTGTGTGTTTGCGTGCACCTGCAAGGAGAGCAAAAGAGCTGTTCTCTGTCTCTTCAGCACATGCTGCCATTAATAGAGGAAGCAACTCCCCACCATGGGTTCTCCAGGAGTTTCATTGCTCCTTGTTTTATGGCTGGTAGAAGTTCACGCTGAGTGGGAGGTTGCACCTATCACTTGAGACTTACAATTGTAATGAATAATAATTGAAGTCTTCCCCCCTCCCTCCCAGCAGCATCCACAGTATTTGTATTAACTGCTGTACATGCTATTAGGTGCACACAATTCACACGCAGCCTCTTTCTGTTCCTTGCTCCTGTTAACAGGGACCAAAATCTGAGAAGAGGAAGCGAAGACGTGGCAGACAAGCTGAGGCAGAGGGTGCTGGAGATGAGGAGATGGAGAAGCAATCTCCACAAGGCCCGGTGGAGATAGTCAAAGAGGTGGTAGCAGAAGATGGGACTGTCATGACAATAAAGCAGGTGATCTCTGGACCTGCAGAAGAGAAGGAGAGGTCTGAATCGGAGGAGGAGGAGGAAGATGGAGCCTTAAGCCAGCAAGTGGAACCATGCCCACGTTCGAATGCCATGTTGGCGGTGAAGCATGGGGTTCTCTATGTGTATGGGGGAATGTTTGAGGTGGGCGATCGCCAGTTCACCCTCAGTGACCTCTACAGCATCGACCTACACAAGATGGAAGAATGGAAGGTGCTAGTGGAGATGGATCCAAGTAAGCTCTAATGGTGGGATCGATCTCTCTGCCTTTAGTGTAGCAACAGTACACTAGGGGAAAAAAACCCCAACAACTACGGAGCTTCCTCAAGGGGTGGGGATGAGTCTTCAAGCAGTGTTTTTTCCTGGACAGGAAAAAGCATGGGAGTATGTGATATGTAGTGTCTTACGATCACTGTTGCTGCAGAAACTTGTCTGGTCCAGAGCTTTGCGATCACTGTAGAGAGTGAGCTCTGGTCTGTCTACTTTGAAAACCAAGACAGGTACCTGGAGCATCTTTGTTCACTGGTGGCAAGTTCTGGCCTGGGAAGTCCTGCTGTGCCATGTTTGTCCACTCAGCAGAGGACAGGGATGTATGCTCTTGCCTGTCCTCACCTTCTCAGGGCAGTGAGGGTCTTGGGTACTGCAAAGCACGGGGGCTTTAGCTAGGGTTATCTCTTTGTACCTTAAACATGTAGTATGTTTGCTGTGTACTCCGAATACCCTGCTGGGCTGTTCTCAAGCTGGGAAGGCCGGCTCAGGGTCTGTGGCAAGCACAGAAGTCAGTTCCTGAATTCCTGGCTACATGGTCATTACATGAGTGTTCAGTAGTGTTGCAGAAAGCATTACCTGAGAGACCTCAATGAAGATAGATTTGACGGATTTTTCTACTGTTTATTGAAAGAAAATGGGGATCTGTCTTACAGCAACATATCTCTTACAGTAGTGGCTAAGTGATTCAGCCCAGGTCATGTGCTAGGCACTGTAGAGAGACATGAAAAGAGGGTGCCCCTGCCCTGGAAGCTCACAGTCTGCATGTGCATAATGGGCAAAGGGTGGAAAGGAAGGAGTCTTGCTCGTGATCACAGAACCATGAAGTGCTAGGGAGAGGAGGTGACTCGTCAGCATGGGCACTAACCAGCTTTTCTTCCACAGCTGTTCTGTGCTGTTCACGTCTTCCTGACTCTCTTTCATCTCTTCCCACTGCTCCCTATTAGAGCCAGGCCCTGTACAGTGGGTGGATCTGCAAGGGCAATGAATACAGCAGGGCTCTTAAGGAGCACATCTGTCTGACCTTGCCTTGGCATCTTTCATGACAGTTCTGGGTGTAGGAGTAGGAAACAGCTTGTTATTTATTTCTTCTATTTTTTTTCTTATCAAAGAAGCACAAGAATGGCTGGAAGAGTCGGAGTCGGATGAAGAGGATGATGATATGGAAGGTGCAGAGGGAGGGGAAGAGGAAGAGGAGAGCTCTGAAGAGGAGAGTGAAGATGAGGAAGGTAATGATTAAGATGAATGTTGTCTTCATGCTAATATAAAGTGGGGTTTAGTAAAATACCTGCTCGTTTTGCTGCCAGCCTGGAAGGCCTCACTGGCATCCAGGTGAGTTTTCCAGCGAAAGCAAAGTTTTCATACTACACTGCTCTCAGGGTAGAATAGAAATTTCCTGAGTTACTGATGAGTTTTTAGGCTATTGCATGTAAACACATTAGCTGAAGAGTAGTCTTGGCCGGGTTGATGCATGGAAGAGCAGATTGCCTTCATTAGCTGCTTGTGACCTCTCTTTCTGTCTTCCTTCCATTGTGTAGGAGAGGAGCAACACCCATCTGTTCAGCCTGATGAGAAGCATGCAGACTATCTGTCCAGGACGGAGCAGTATTGGATTAAACTAGCCCGCAGCAACATGGGCCCGGATGCCAAGGAGAAGAAGGTGGTAAAAGTGGCACATGCCATGGCAAAGACTTTCTATGAAGATTCGGTCTAGGTGTTGTTGAGGCTGTTCTGTGAGTGAAGAGACATGCTGGGAGCAGTGGTTAGCTCCATTGAACTCAGCCTGATGTGCCAGGAAGTCAGCGTGTCCAGAGTGCGTCCTGGCATTCCAGCTTTTGCCTATTCTGTGAGTGCTTCTGGGCTGACCAGTCTCAATATGCCTACTTGATTAGTGCTCTGGATATGCTGTTATTCCCCTGGAGGTTGTGGGAGGGTCTTGAGGAACAGGATTGCTGTCCAAGCACTTGTTCTGCAGAGGCTGGACTATACGGTACTGTCATATTTTTGTTCAAAAGTTGTTTTGAGTCTGTCAAGACAAACTGCACATCACAATGGTTCACTGGTCCCAAATTACCTACCCTGACTGGGGCCGGAACATGTCTCCAAGTGTTTCTGCAATAAACTTACTTCATTGCATCATCTTGGTTTTCTCAATTAAACCCTTCCTAGCTTTTCTCCTTCTTTTTCTCCTGCTGTGAAAGAGGGATCGCTGTTCCCGCTGTGAAATATGCAGGTAGTGGTCGTAAGATGCACCAGCAGCTCTGAGATGTGGCTGCACTGCCTGGAGAAACCTGGGAATCCTTTCATAACTTAGCTGTATGAGAGCCACTGTAACCCCTGATGCATGTAACAGTAGGAGTTTCTTCCTTTTTAATGTTAGCTGTAGCGGGTTTTGCCTTTGCTTGTGGATTCTCCCTGTTCAGTTTCTCACATGTTGGCCAAGAAAGCAGTTGTCCTACAAGTGAACTCTTTATGACCAGTGAAGTGTCCTACCATGAGACCTGATGGCGTGTTGAGGACAGGGGGGAGTGGACCGACACTCTCAAAGGCTTTTTTTTTTTTTTTTTACCCCTGCTTCCTGACTCAGCCCCTCTCTTCAAGGCATTGCTTTCTTTCCAGCAGAGCAGTGCTGTGGTCCATAGGGACAACAGATGGGATACAAGTGTGTCTGTTGCAGCAAACAAGTGATGACTTGTGTTGACACCAGAAGGCACTGGCTGTCCTTGTGCAGAGAAATTTCAGGGTGCCATGGGTATTGTTTTGGCAGGGGCATCACCAGGGAACCAGCTCTCAGGAGAGCAGTGCTAAGTTCTGCAAGGCTAATTAGAATGTAATAAAGATTAAATAGAGCAGGCTGCCAATGTGATTTAATTGTCAAGATAAAAACATGTTTGATAGGGAAGTACCTTCCATGCAAAATAACAGGCGAGAGGTGAAAACAAACCATGTATTGTTATCAACAGGAAAGAATCCGTAGCGCTTGCTTGGCTAATAGCATCGGTTGCCCTCTTGTCCTGTCACTTGGGTTAGTTTACAATACCTTGGTCTCGTTGACATTCGATCCTTTGTGTGTGTGTGTGACATCCGAGGCTTTTTGTGCAATGTTTTGGGGAATCTGCCACTGAGTTGCATTTGCAGATTTTGTTTTTATTATTGCTATTTATTTATTTATAGTTTGAAAAGTAGTGGTTTTAAAATCACAGCATCTGTGCACAGGACTCCATTCCAAACGCCCAACCAGACAGGGGAAACACCCTTTTTGCCAGGTGTACTTTATCATTTTTTGCCTTTTCAAATACAGATATACACCCTGAAGGAATTTTTTTCCCTCAGCTGAAGCCGGGTTGCAGCAGTGCCAAGGATGAAGGATAGTTTTGTACAGTGCTGCTGCAGCCGCAGGAAAAGATTCTCCCTCCTCCTTCGCTGCTAGAGAGACTTGTTGGATGAGGGAACTAGGTGCATCGGATGAGCTGGAGTGTGTGCAACAATAATCTGATGTTTCTCCTTTCACCTTTTCCTCAAGGGCTCTGGAACGTAGTCCTAGTTGTGCTCTGTGCCAAGCTAGGTATGACTGGAGAAGGCATAGACTGGAAGAGACACGCTTCCAAGGAACCTGTGAGTCAGGATGGGCCAACTGTCCTGCTCCTGCAAGCAGTACAGCAGCCTGTTTGTGTGGCCTCCCATGGGGAGCACGCCGCCTGCCTCGCAGAGCTGAGGGAGAGAGGGCTTTGGAGGTGGGTTGCAGGGGAGATGATGGCTTCCCAGGGCTGTCATCGTTCTGCTGGGAGGTTGGGTTGACCTGGGCATTCAGCTTGCTTCAGTTCCTCCTGGAGCTGGGGTTTTGGATGAGCCAGCATAGGCTGCGGCTGATCATCTGGCTTGGTTCAGGAGGCTCTGGTGGCCATCCTTAGGTTGCATGATGAGAGGCTGCTGCCATGGCAAACTGTCCTGGCCTGAAAATTGAGGCTTGGTTGTCAGCTCTGACAAAATGAGGCTGTAGCACTGTAATTGGAACAGCCTGCACGGGGACTGAAATGCACACGGCGTCCATTCTCACTGGAGCATTTGCAGCCATTGGACTTGAGACAGAAATTAATTCTGGTGCATCTGCAGCCACTGCTCAGCAGAATGAACAAGACAAATGCAGCACTCTCTTGAGCCCTGCAGCCAGCAACAGCCAAAGATCTGTCTGGACACCCTGGCCCATCTCTTGCTGGTGTAACTGTGGAAGCCTTGGAAGCTGTCACGTGTTGGTTAAGCAAATGAAACCTCTGAGAAAAGGTAAAAGTTCTCTGTGGTGGAAACCCAAGCAGGGATGACTGATTACTACTACTATGTTAAGTGCTTGCAGAGGAGGTCTGAATGTGATGGGCTCTGCCGTGGTCTTAAGAAATGTAAACTGTGGTACTTTGATACCAAACTTTAACGGTACCTTGCTTCTCTGAGCATTGGCTGAAAGCCCACTGAAGCCTGTTCAGGGTTGCTGGATCAGATCTCTGGTCATTTTTCTTGCATTGGGTCCAAAAGTATCTTAAAGAGGAAGGTAAGTATTTTGCAGGCAGACACACATCAGTGAAACAGCTTGCCTAAAATGATACCTAAGAGAAGGGCCAGGGCTAGAACTTGGTGAAACTAGGAAAACTAGGAGAAATTCCAGAAACTGGGAACTGAGAAGTTCCAGCACTGTCGGTCATAAGGGTACTTATTCCTGTCTGACATGTACAAAGAACAGCTTGTCCTTTTGTTAATGTATGTATGCCCAGATAAAATTCAATTATTCCTTTGGCATCCATCACACCATTGCTTTTGCCCATCTCATTGTAAAGGGATGAATGTATAAACATTTACATAGGAGAAAGAGACCTCAGTTTATTATTATATCTGGAAACAATCAAGCTGTTGGTGTTGTTTTCAGCTAAAAGACAAGGCCAAATAACTTTTTTTTTTTTTTTAAACTGACTCCTTGAGGAAAATTTATTCAGTAATCCCCTTTCTTTGGGCCACACACACACTGTAATTGCACTGTAAGCAACACAGTGAAATTGGATTTTTCTGTTATGTTTACATGCACAGCTAGGAAGGGAAAAAGTGAGTAAAGGAGAGTGCCAGCTGAAATACATTTGACTTCAGGGGTTGCACAAAAAAGGCCACAGCAGAAGGTTAGTGGTTTCATGTCTAACTCAAGCTTAGCTTGTAACACATGGGATTGTTTCTCCCTCACATCAGCGTGTGTGTTGCAGTGTAACGAGCAAGGAAGCTCGTGACTTGCTGTGGAGTTTTATCAGAGAGCAATCGGGGTAATTGGGCTGACCCAAAGATAAATGCTGTTTGTAGATGGAAAGACCGTCCCTGGCACCTCTGCTCATGGGATTTTACTAATAGCGAAGACTTGGTTCAGTCATGCTGAGTTGCTCGTCTCCTCACAGCGCTGCCTACCTGCTGTGGTGGCTTATGGAGATAAACCAGTCCTAAACTCTTCTGCTGGCAAATTGCTTGTTTGTCAGGCTTGTCGTCCTCTGCACACGCTGGGCTGATCTCATCCTTCCTCATTTGTCTTGGAGAGAATCTGGGTTCATTCATCGTCTGTTCTGTATTGGCAAAACTTCTGCTTTCTTGCTCCAGCAATACCATGGGTGGGTCCAACCAGTACTAAATGGCCCTGAGCACATTGTGTCTGTCAGCAAGACAGAAAGGCTAAAGACACACATGTTCTTACAAATGTAGGTCTCTGAAGGATGGGGGGGTGGGAATGGGAGCGTATCAAATGCTTCAGCTTCTGCTGGGAAACAGCTGCTGGCTCAACAGCTGTAGCATCCTTCGTCACTAACTCACAGTGACTTAACGTTACAGACAAACGAGAAGAGAGCTTTGAAACATGCTCCACCTTGAAGGGACTGGGGAGCAGTGCTCCTGCTGCTTGCAGGAGTAATTCTTGCAGCTCTCCCTTCCAACAAGACTGAACACCTGATAGCAAAATGCAGCACTGCTGGGGCGGGGGTGGCTGCTCTTATGGAGGAGGGAAGGGGTTGGATGTTAAAACAAGCGAGCCTGTAAGAGAGCCTGAACCTTGCTAGACTATCAATGCTGTTAATAGTGTACCCAAATTGGGGATAAAAGGAAATAGGCAGATGGTAAGGATTGCGAGTCTACCAGGTAGCAGTGTAGTTGAGCAAGTAGCACCTGTGCATGAATGTGAGTCTCTAAACACATCTAGACACCTCCAGATGGGGAATGCGCAATCCACCACAGCATTTCTAAGCCATCCATTCAACAAAAGCTTCTGGGCAACACTCAGCATCTCTCAACTCCTAGAAAGCGAAGTTTCCTTTAACTTTATGGATCATGACCTCTGAGATGCTTCGAGTGAAGAGACAGCTCATGATGTATCCAAGTTACATATTCAGACCTTCGGGCACTGATTAGTAGCCGTGGGGGTTCATTGCCTGTTGAAACGTAATGAGGTGATTATGCATACGCAGGAAAAACAGGTTGGTGGTAGTGCTGAAGCTGAGTGCCTGTGGGTTAATATTAGTTGAAACAAACCAATAAAAGGAACTTGAGAGCTTGAAATGCCTCTGAGGGAAGCATAGTCCTGGTAGATCTGTTACTCAAAGGCACATTATCCAGTGTTTGCTGTGCTCAGGGTTGTCTTCAGTGGAGAGCTGGTCAAGGAGCCTGGCTGTGAAGGTCAGTGATAGGCCACAACAGAAGTGATGCAGTTCATTTAGGGGCTGTGTGAGGAGTTAACCAGTTTCCCCACACCAGGAAAACTTGCCACCATATCAAGATCCTGCAAGGCCCATCTTCTGTGCAGACAATTTACCCGTGCGCAGCAAAGCTGTGCAGCATGGGCAGGAGATCCAGGCCGGCCTCTGCTCTGTTCTGCTTTCACACAAATCTCTGAAGTCAACCTCACCCTATGACAGTTTTAAAAAATTCCTACTTTTCCATCCTCCCTTAACTTGGCAAAGCCTGTTAGGACATGTAATTAGTCCTTGGGTTTCAGTTAAGACCATCATGGATATGACATTATTTCTTCTCTTGCCCCTCCCCTTCTGTTGCAGTCTGGATATTTTTTTTTTTCCAGCAGTACTTCATAACTCCACACAAGGCAAATAGAAGCTGCAACAGCTCAGTATCTGTGAAAGATCAGGCCCTGGAGAGTCCCAATGCTCTCGGAGAATCTAGGTCTCGGGTACAAGCAAACCAGACGCCAGATGGGCTGGTGAGAAGCTGACGTGGCACGAGCAGGCGGAGGATTTTTCGTATTCCTTCCTTCTTGCCTTCTCCAAAGATGTGGTGTTGAACCAGCCCATCGCTCGCACAGGTGGGGGCTGGCCAGAGGACCTGGGTGTCCCCAGGGAGGGACAGGTCCCCCTTTTCCCAATGGCTTTGCTGCGATGGCAGGAGGTGGGCTGGTTCCTTGAGCCCCAACCCCTCCTTGTGTTTCAGGTGCTGCTTGTTCTGCTGTAGGAACGTAATACCATCACAGCCTAAAAAAAATTACATAAACCTTCAGCTGTTCACATGCATCTGTCAGTGTGGACATAAAACAGCAGGTATGGACAATTTACACAGATTTATATGCCATGATGATAGACATTTTAATGTGCTTTAGGTAGATATGCATGAATCCAGGGCTCATAAGGCAGGGAAATATACTGAATTACCTCTCTCTCTGGGCTACTTCTCAAGACTATTTCTGGCCTTGGGCAAATGTGAAAAGCCCAGAACTAAGACAAATTGCTCAGTTCCCTGTGATTAATAAAGGAATCATTATTTTTAAACACGTGGTTTGGGAGCCAGTGAATATTAGTCTTCGGCTATCTTTCATACTGAACAAACCTCACCTCGACTGAGGTTTTATCCCATGGAACAAAGAGATGAAAAATCGGAGCTGCATTTGTGTTTGTACATAATTGCTGGTACATGGGCAAGAGCAGGAATAACTAGTCGGTCACCAGTGTGAAAAAGCTAGTCATGAAATCACTAGGACTTTTATTTGATGGATAACAAGAGGCATTTTTGTGCTGTTTTATATATATCTAAATATCTTACTGTGTTTGCATGTAACTGTTTAAGCTGCTTCTGGCAGGACCTTTGTGTCATGCACTTGAACGTACAAAAACGTCCTCAAGAGTCTTTACAAAGAGTTGCAACCAGGATTACAAAACACATGGATGAGTTCCTAGGGCTGCAATCACAATCTGGTATTATTTGGTTCGTTTCAAGTATGCAGCAAGCATTCAAGAGTAAAAAAGATGACTAAGGACCCAGAAGTTAAAAACGGAAGAAAAAAAAAAAGGAAAAGGTACAAAGACGATGGACAGTTACTGTGGAAAATGAAATTAAAAAGCTACTGGGGGTCTTGCTGTCTTCAGTTATCATTTACCCTGTCCACCCATAGCCTTCTGCCTGAAAAGGGAAAGGAAGAAAAAGGAAGAAAAACTGCAACAGGAGGGAATAAGACCATGTAAGGAAAAGAACTGAATTTAACTGGCACATGCTCTAATCCTTAGTTTATTTCTGGTTAAAAATATAGCAATCCAGTGCAGTGTAATAAGAAATCTGCTGAAAAGGTAGCAGAGAAACAGCTAAAACAGAAGCAAAGCAAAGCTGAGTCCACAAGTCAGGGCTGTACCCAACAACTCTGGATGTGAAATGTCGAGGAAGAATTTTTTTTCCCTCCTCCCCCCCTCTGCCCCCAAATATATCTGTATATGGGTTTCATCCCACCCTCGGGTTGCTGCCACACTTGCATCCCTTCTCCTGTTGAATGGAGCTGCAGTGGGTAGAACTGAGGGTGAAATTTGGTCCCTGGATGTACCAAATCCCAGACAAACCATTTGAACCGTACCTGGTGCTGGTGGATCACCGGCAAAGCCGATCTCCATGGTGGGGAAAGACGGCGTGGGGAGGGGAGGAAACAGTACAGTCATTTTTGAAAAGCGAGGGGATGTCGGCCACTTCCAAGCAATTGAGCTAAGACCACACTCTTGTGATTGGGACCATAACAGCTTAGAACAGGGATACGGCATCTTTAATGAGTATGCATATTATCAGTGGGGACAGGGGAGGGGAGAAAATCAAGGCAGGCATATTACAAAGATGGTATAAACGAACAAATTAAGTGACATAGAAAAAAAAAAAGAAAATAATACATCCTTAGAGGCTGCCATTGCCAATGATGTTTGGTTTTTTGTTTTTCTTTTTTTTTTCTTTTTTTTTTTTTTTTTTACAGGGACATGTTGGAAGCTGGAATATACATCCTGCATTACAAAGTGCAAAATACTACATGCTCAGAGCCCAAGCATGATGTCTGAAACAGTCCACAGCAAGATGTAAGAGACAAACCCACCACCCTCTCCCTCCTCTCTGGGACATGCTCCAGTACTCCTCCCCAGATGCCTTTGAAAAACAGTTTTATCTTATTTTGCTTTATTTTGTTTTATTGTTATCCTAAGTGGATCAGAGTTGAGCCCTCTCTGCCCGATCCCTCCCCACCAGTCTGCTCCCTGGCATCTCTGTCCATGCACATGTTTGGGATGGGATGCCCAAGTAACGCTGCTCGTCGTGTGTTGGCGAGCACGGCACAATGACCAGCAGCTATTCAATTCATGTTGCTGAAGGTGCCTGCAAGTTTTTGGGGGGAATACAGGTACACATTTTTACCCAGGAGAAATTGTCTGTGAATTAAAAGTAGCACTGGGTGGTTTTCCAGCCTTGCCATGGGTGGGGAGCAGCCTGGGGAGGAGGAGTGAAGGCAGGAGGGTGGTGGGGCTGCTGCTCACACCTTGTGTTCCCTATTTCCCCCCCTGCCCCAAGAAATTTAGCAAAACACCAATTGCTGCTTTGTTTTAAAAACGAATAACAAAATGGGGCCCGTTGCCCTTCTCCCATCTTTCACGTCTTAGACAGGGTTCATGCCTTCCCCGTGCTCCTTCTCCTCCTTCTTACAGCAACGTTTCTCCATTTGTGAAGGGAGAAGGAAGAAAAGCCTGATTTTGCTTTTCTCTCCCATTTACTTTATCATTAAAGCTGTTGTGGATTTTCCCTGGGAAACTCGGCCTGGAGCATCCCAGGACCCGTACATACTTCAGACAAACTCTCCCCATGGTCCCCTCATCTAGTCTCCATTTTGGGGTTCATTACTGTTGTTATGAATATATTTTTGGAGGGTGAGGGGAAGGGAAATGAGGTTTTATTTTGTTGGGATTCCTTCTCATCCTTTCCAGTGTTGGGGGGGCAGAGTGTTGATAGCATTTTGCCATGCCACACAGCATAGTGTTATACAAGCAAAGAATTTTGGCTAAAATCCAAAAAACATTACCCAGGAAAAAAGGCAAACTGTGAGTGAGACTCAATCGTTTGTTGTTCTTCTGTGAAAAGACTTGGAAATTGTCATAGGACAGTTCGAGTTATGATTTTTCCCTTTTTGTTGTTGTTGTTTGGGTTTTTTTTTCCCCCATTCATACATGTAACTGTTATTTTTGCAAACAAGACAGTCTTGAATTAGATGAAAAAGTTAATAAACAAAATGGCGACTCCAATATTTAGTAAGATCACCATGACTACCAGGATGGGAGCCGAGCCCTGGAAGAGAAAGAGAAGGAGAGGAGTTAGAACGCGCATTGAAAGTCTGTCTAAGTTTGCCTTGCAGCAGGGGTCAGGCACTGCGCTGGGTCTGGGATATTGCCGGGCAGGCAGGGCTGCAGACGAGCTGATTTACACCCTCCAGCAAACGATCCCAAAGCTCTTGGTAACCCTCACTGAATTTTTGCAGGCTGCTGCCGTAGTGAGGAAGGCGTGAATAAAGATCTTCCCCTTAGAGGTGAGCAAACAGCAGAAGCAGGGACTAAACCCAGATCTATTGCCTCCATCCCTGTGACAATAAACAGGTCACCCCTAGCTCTTTCGTCTAAGCACAATGTCCTCCTAAGGCAGCCCTCCGATTCTGCAAAAGCAGATACAAATGGCACGTAAGTCCCAATGCGAGCCCTGGACCCAATGTCTGCCAAGCAAAGACCTGGACGCACACCCGCCGGACCCACCGATTAAGACAGCAGTTGCACATGGACTCCCCCATGTCGTGTATATAGGAAATCTGGCCTTAAAAGAGTAACTAAAATTGGTTGCTTAGCCGGGGTGGTCAAAGAAAAGGGGGGAAAAAAAAAAAAAGAAAAAGATTGTATTGGATCATATAGTTGTTTGGGGATGGTTTGGAGGAGTCTTCAAAGGAGATTTCCCAATAAACATGATTGCTTGTACAGTTATCCCGATAACAGCAAAAGTCAGGCCAGCATACGGTGGTCTGTGTTAAGGCAACATTTTTGGAAAGCTCTAATAACCTTTCCTGAGGTTTATATGGACCAAATTAAGCTCTGGGGACTATGTGGAAACTACTGCAGCAACTCACTTCGCAGCTGGCCCGTGTCAGACACCCACCGTAGGCTGGATTGAAGCACTCCCCAGAAGCATCCACTACTTTCCACCGAGCATAAAGGCAGCCCGCACAACTCATGTTGGAGCTGATGAGGTTGGGGCTGTTGGACCCTATTAGCATCCCAGGAACGATGGGAAGAAGACCACTCAACGTCAGGACTGCAGACGAGCCTCCAACGCATCTTTCTGCAGAACACCGGTCAGAAAAACATCCACCCTGCCACCTCGTCCCTGCCATAAAACATTTGCTGTCCTAAAGTGTTAACGTGGCTGGCATCAGGGTGAGCAAGCGTGTGTGCAGGTAGGTGGTAGCTATTTCCCGGCGTAGCTGGTATCCTCGTCTATTCTTGCTGCAACGGAGCCGTGCCAGCTTTAATCGCCTGGAATGGTACAAATGCTTTTTCTCTACGCTCCTGTCCTCGTAACAAAGCTGTTGGGTTGGCATGGGGCAGGGGTGCGTGCCCTTTCTAAGCAAGTCCTTGTACTGCTCTGCTGAGCTGCTGGGAAGAAAAGTAAAAAAAAAAAAAAGAAAAAAAAGAAAAAAAAGAAAAAGCTCCTTGCTGGCCAGAGATTGTTTCTCTTCTGAGCAGGCTGATTCAGTTCGCATTTGGGAGTGGGTGGGAGCGAGGATGCTGGATCTTGCTGGAAAGGCATATTTGTAGCTTAGCAACAGGGTCAAAGGAAGCCAACCAAATGGAGGGATTGCGGAGAGCCTCTCCTGGCAGCCAGGTATCCACGCCTGACTGCTTCCAGCAAATCTCTCCGCCTGCACCACGCAAAGCCTTTCAAAGGCAGAAACCACCCCCCTGTTGCCACTCCTCCCCCCCCTCCCGGGCCCTGCCGCTGCCAAGGACTGCGTTGTGGTGTGTTATTTACATTTGGGGGGGTTTAGCTTCATTTCAGAAGATTATTGGGTTTTACGATTTTTGAGCTCGTGTTAATATAATAACAGATTGCGAGCGATTATCACTGTCATTGTTTCTGTTGGCAGGGCACCGCAGAGACACAAAATGCATTTGGTTCCCTCCACCTCGCAGCCAGGGGAGGACTGAACTGCTCGCTCTCGCACTTCCATTAGCCTTGGTCCACTCGCCGTTTGATTTCCCTTGCCAAAGAAGCGGCGACCATTTCTGCTCCTGCTCTGCTCAGACTACTAGATCGTTTCAACACCATGAAGGAAATAAAGTTGTATACCAGCGGACGTGAGCCCAAGATAATCTGGAGGATGCTTTCTCCTCCCTGACAAAAGGCACAGAGCAGGACTGGCTGCTTCTTAATTCCCTGGTGTTTTGAGCTTTACCCTCGCAAACACGGACACTTTGGGCTGGACCTGCTGGACGGACCGACATCGCAACACTTCGGTACTTGTGTTCAGAGGATGCTGAGGGGATGGTGTCCAAGGGAGGGAGCACACCCTTCATTTATACACCAGTACATCAAAGTCATGCCCTCACCTAGAAAAATGGGGGGAGTCAACAAACTAAGCAACGTGCACCTACCCACTTACATCGGCAGCAACTGGATTCCCGTGCACGAATGTTTTGCTCAGCTCCCTGGTTCAGTCTGCACCTATTTGCATCCTGCATCCCCTCTTCAATATTCAGGCAAGAGAAAATGCTTGCTTTGCCACCGCATATGCGGGGTCTTCCACATTTGCCAGCAAAAGCATCCCAGAAATAGGATGATCGGGGAGGGGAGGGGGTCTCTGCAAACTGAACAGCTCAAATCCGACTGTCTGACAACCTCCAAATTCTGCTTCCTTTTTACAGTTCCCTCTTCTTAACACCCTCTTCCCCGTGCTAACTCCAACAAGGGCTCTCCACGCAGCAGTCACAGGTACGGCTGCTCCCCCCCGGTGAGACGCCGGCGTATCTTGGCAGGGGCTGGAGTCCTGCCTGTGGCAGCTGGTGGATAAGCAGCTTTGCGACTCTGAAGCTTCTGTTTTAGCTCCAATTATGAATCCTGCTGCACTTCTAAATGCTTATGTCTGGCTTATTTCTAACTTGTAAGGTCTTTGTGCCTTAACCTCTGCTCAGAGGAAGCGCTTGCCCTTCTCCCCTTTGATGGCAAGGATGTCCTGGGATATGTGTCATCTCTTCCTAAGAAGCGACTCCTGCTCGGTGCCCAGGCAGAAGATGAATCACTGCTGGGTTTGTGCTTTGGAAGAGATGTTTTGCTGAGCCCAGCCTGGCAATAGGTCAGTGAACTCCCTTTTACTGCAGCTACAGCCAGCATTTTAGAACTAGCAGCTTTTCTTCACGCCACATGCTAGCCCTCCAACGTGAGCCACCCACTTCTAGAAAGAAGAGGCATAGCCCTTGATTTGCAACTTTGCATATTGCTTTAATACTTTGGTGGTGCTTTATCTCATCTTTGGCCTCCTTGAGACTTAGAGAAGCCCAAAGAAATCCCCGAGGCCAGCGGTGTCGCAGGCTCTGGGGTGCTACAAAGCCAGAGGTCGAGCTGATTTTCTGAGCCTGGGGTTTGTGTGTCAAAGACAGCAAGCAACCTGCAAAGCTTTTCTTTTTTATCTTTTTTTTTTAAAAAAAAAAAAAAAAGCTACAACACTCTCTTTAGCCCTGAAATAGTAGTGCTAAAGCAGGCCGTCAGGAACTGCAGAGATTTGTTTAAACTACCCTGCCTGTCATTCAGGAGACGGGGCTCCGCTGCGAAACGCTGTGCTGCCTCCCAGCACAGTGCCCGCAAGTCCAGAACCTGCTTTACTGGGAAGCAGATGCCAGTTGGCAGCGTCCTCTCACCCAATTTTAGCTGTCTAAATGTTAGACATCTAGTCTGTGCTAACCATCTAGGCTGTCTGTAGACCAAGTGACGTGAGATGAATTCCACCCAGAATGGTTACCAGCCTGGCTCCAGGAAAGGAAGAATTAAATCAAGCTCTGGTGCGCCTCAGCATCATCCAGCACACTGGGTGATGGCAAATTTCATCAGCAAAACAAGGCAGCTCTGGGGCTGGGATTTTTTATTTTTATTTTTTATAATAAGATCCCTGGACTCCTTCACAGGAGGAGGAAAACATCTGCCAAGGAAGGGCAATGTACACCAGTACCAGCTAGGCGAAAGGGTCCTTCTGTATCAACAGGGATAGTCTCCAAGGACTTTTAAGGTTTCCTCCAAAGTTTAGAGAGCTGGAACATAGACCCAAACCCACGGAAACACTAAAATGTGAATAAACTCTTGTTACGGCACAGGAGTAATAATAGTAATCGTAGCTGTAGAAGTAATGAGTGAAGGTTTCTTCCAGTCTGTGGTTTTTGGGCACCCACCAGCTCTGATGGTGGCTGCAGCCGAGCACCACCATTTCTGCCCCTCTGTCCTGTTTGGTTTTATCCTTTAACTGTTGTGTAGCAACTCAGGAGTCTTACTGGGAATACAAGGGACAGCTGGTTTACAAATACAATTGTAGCATAATTAATTTAAGCATTAACAATCAATTATTATCTGTTATCGCAAGGTACAAGCTCTGCCTCTCTGCCATGGAAACCATAGTGAAGGTTACCTAGGAATCCCTCTGGGATCTATTAAGTGTAATTACTAAGGACTTGGATCAGCAAAAAATATATATGCATTGTTTTCCAGTCTCAGCATTGCGGAAAGTGCTGAAAACTTAGCAGCTCCGTGACATTTGTGCTGACTTGTCACATAATTGCCAGGAACAGGCTGTTGTGAAACGGTTAAGGAGCATTTAGCAAAAGAAACATAAGGGATTCACTTTGCTTTCTCCAGCGTTATTACAGCATCTCCCGTGACTCGAGGAAGGGAGCCCAGGAGATGCTGAATGTGCCCATGTAAGAGGCACGGGCGCTTGATACCAGTGTGCAACTGAGTGGGGTGGTATGGAAAACCTGCTTCTGCAGAAAAAGGTGGCTAAAGTGAATGTGAGGATTTATCCCAAGATGGTGTCTCTTAATGAACTGTTTTGTCACCTCTGGTTCAGTCCTCTCGGTACAGGTGCCTGCGTAGCCGGGTTGAGCTGTATGTTTGGCACTGTATGTATGTTTTTAAGATTTTTGGTTCTTGTGCGGTCAAAAGCTGGCATTTCACCCCAACATTTCAAAGCTAGAAGATGTGGAGCTGGGCCCAAAACCCTAAAATGAATCCTGGATGACAGGAGCAAAGTCAGCGAGGTGCTGTCTTCAGGTACATCAAAGAGCCCCTGAGATTAAAAGGGTTTAAAAGGACCCTGTCAAGTTAAACATCACATTTCTCTCTGAATGTTATTTACCTCGTGTTGTTATGAGTAATGCCTGCGATGTCTATACATGAAAGAGATTACAGGAAGAACGGTTTCTGATTATTATTTGTTTTAAAAAGAGACATCCCCCAAACAGTTTGCTTTGCGCATGTGACGGCTCTTCCCGTGCACGCTGCAGCCCCTGCAGCGATGCTCAGACCTGGCTCATCTCTAGAGGTGTGACGGCAAGCGGGTGTCTGCAGGACTGATCCTCCTCCTTATTCCCATGTAATTATAGCTTGTACTTGTATGGACATGTGTACATGCCACAGCCATTTCGGATTGGGGTTTCAACCTGTTTGGTTGAAATGAGAGAAATAAGGAAAACGCAGACACGCCTGTGTTAGGAGAACTGGGGTAGGCTGCTGATGGGGAAAAAAAAAAAACAAAGGGAAAAACCTGAAGTGGGAAGACTGAGAGGACCACAGGGTTTAGTCCCAAGGATGCTAACCACAGCAAAGTCCCCAGGCCCCTTTGCCAGCAGACTGGTCCAAAGGCAGATAGACAGGAGCATCTCTGTGTACAGCATCGAGCCCCGACCAAGATGCAGGTGAAGCTTCAAAATTCGAACAGTGGGTGCCTGTTCGGGACAGAGGAAACCGCCAGCTGTTACTTTTATCTCATTTTACACTCTTTAGGGCTAAAGGTGCCTAACTTTTCTGAAGGAAATGCTCCACCTCGAGGTCAATCCCTTCAAGAATAACCCCACAGCTGCTGGAAAAGGGAGCATCCGTCACCCGCATCGGCAGGGAGGTACCATTTCTGGGGCGAGATGCCACCTTGCTCCATCAAAGCCTGGGCTGAGCCCCCCTGCCCGGGTACCCTCCCTCTCCGGCTGCACGGCACGCTCCGGCAGAGCCCTGCACTGATTTGCAGATTGGCTGCCTCCTCCTCACTTTCCCCAGCGACAACGAAACCTGCTCAGAATATCTTGATGGAAAATAACGCCCCTTGCACAGAAAGCGAGCGGGGAAGATGCTGCAGCTGCTGGAATCCCTCCCCGCCTCCCCGGCGGGTACCTGGAGGTGACAAGGGGGGTCTCTCCGAGATCCCCAACCCAGCAGATGCCTTGCAAACTCCATTTGCTGCAACCGTTTTCCCTGCTTTGTTTGCACTAAGAAGCAGTACCGTTAGCAAACAGCTGAGAGCACTGAGATTTTATCCGACAGCATGTGACAATGGAACAAAATGTCAGGGGTGGCTGGGGTGGGTTTTTTTTTGGCTGCTGCCCTACCGTCGGGCTTTCTCGATGAGATGAGACAGGGGGATTTTAAAGGGCCAAGTCTCGAGCCTACTCGCATCTCCAGGGTGCCTTTAGTGAGACTACAACATGTCCCTAGAAGTCTTCATCTAAATGTCCGTGATTGCTCCTGCTAAATGAGGACAGGCAGATGAATCAGGCTCCGTTCGTGCCTGAATACTGGCCCTTCTCGCAGGCATGCTGAGGACCTCTGTGACTAAAACACTTCTTTTCCCTTTTAGAAGCTGCAGATGTTCAGCACCTGCAGAAAAGGAGATATGTTCTTTTTTTTTTCCCTAACCCTAAAAATATGATGTGTTTTGTGCTGATGGATAAAAGGGTTGCTGGCATTTTAGAAAGCCTCTTTACCTTTCCAGTGTCTCAACACTTCCTTTTTTCCTTTCCCTTTTTAGATCTTCTCAAAGGCTCTAGGAACCTGTGAAGCATTCAGGCACAGGCTTGAGCTTTGCGTCTCGTGGGCCTTTAAGGCCAGAAAGGATGATGACGTTCATATAAGTCCCTTAATCCGACAACACCGACACCGGTCCTGGCGCGTTGGTTTCCGTTTTCATCTGGCCAAACGATGACAATTGATGTGAGTTTGTTCTGTGCGTGCAGGGGTCAGTGCACACAGAGACACAGAGAGATCAGGTGGCTTTAAATGTAATTTTAAAGCGTTTGTATGACTGTAGCGCCGGCTTGATGACCCTGAAACCCCAAAGTCCCCTGATAGCGAACACCAAGCAGCAGTGAATTTCATCAATGTTATTGAGCGGTGGCCTCAAGAAATGACCTTTATAAGAGCAACTTTCAATTACTAACGTGCAGCCCCAATGAAGGGCGGTTCTGGGAGCCTCTTTTTAAGGGACTGGTGAAAAATGAATGAGAAGAACAAAGTTCCTGTAGCTCATACAGCAACCTATACATCTGACTCCTCTGCAGAGGTCTGCATCCCCACCTGGGCACACATCGCAAGAGGTTGGGCACCAAGGGACCCCCCCCCCCAGCTGTTCCAGCCTGATTTCTAAGACAGAAATCAAGAGGTGTGGGGAAAGAAGTGATAATTTTAAGACTGCATTTTTGCAAGACCTGCATCCCCATCCCGTTCCCGCAAGCACTGCCAGAGGTGTGCTTGCTCTTGAAGCTGGAGCCGACACTCCAAGGCAGAGCCAACCCACCGGGCTCATTGATGGCGTGTATAGAGCTGATTTATGGCAGATTATTTCTAAAACAAGCTAACCTGTGAGGGTGACCGCAGTTCTGCGCAGGGATGCTCCAGGTAGGGCAAAAATAGCCCTCCTCAGCTAAGAGCATCCTTCCCGTTCATTGGCAGGCACCTTTGTGAAACAGCCCAGCTGTCTGGGAGATGAGAAATGCCCTTTTCAGTGAGCAGCTTCACAGATGGCAGTGCTGTGGATCACAGGGAAGCAGGCTGTCATGCAAGCTGAAACGGCGTGGGCACATACGCGTGCACGCACACGCGTGCGCACAGCCGGCCCTTCCCGGGAGCTGCGGTTCGCCTGCACGCTGGAGGCGAGCTGCTGGGAGTCGGAAGAGGAGGGGTATTTCAGGCTAGCATGAGAAACGGGGCTGTGAGGAAGTTGGGGAGCCTTCATTCCGCGCGAAAAGATCTGGAGCATGAGCGGGATGCTGTGGTGTTGTTTTTTTCTTTTGCAGGACTGAGCATGCGAGCGTCCTGTGTCACTGAGCGTGCACAGAGGGAGGTGGATGTGGGGAACCGTGGGCTAAATCCTTCCCCCTTAGCCTTCCCCTCCTCTTCCTCAGGGACTCGCTACGCTCACCGAAGTTTGAAATGCTTGGAGATCCTTGATGGGAGGTGCAGGCAAGGTCACGGCATTAGGCAGGAGGTTGGAACACAAATCACTGCACCTCCTGTTATTCTCCTACACCTCCTTCTCCCCCTCTCCGACCACCCCCCTCCCTGCCAGGCCACTGGAACAAAACCCTGCTAGCACAGTGCAATTCTTGCTAGAACAAATTGTTGCTGGCATTGTAGGTTATTTAAATCCACATATTATCTCTTCCTCTGTATTACATTAGCTTCCTCCCAAACCTTCGCCATCTGTTCCACCCTCGGTTATGAATGTGAGAAAACTGAACATGCTGCTTCACAGCTACAGCACTTAAAAAGTACGATGTGCATCCTAATGGCTTCTCTGTGCGCCTTTCCATGCACCTTCGTTAGTGCCTGGGATTCACTCAAAATAGCCATTAATGGTATGTTGCATTAGGGGCTGTTTACCTCCGGTGTTGCAGCTCAAGCCCTCCTCCCCGGGCGGGAGGTTTAGGTATGATGGCTCCAGCGAGCAGGCTGGGATTTGCCTGGGAGGTGGGAGCCTCGGCAGCGTGTCTGACTTGGGCTGGCTGGGGAAAGACAGCGGGACTGCCAGTGCCAGCGATGTCCCCGAGGAAGACCTGGCTCTCAGCGAGGAGAACTGGTGGTTTCATTCCTCCTTTGGGACCCGTGGCTCTCCCAGCTCCCTGCTGCCGCACGAGGTCACGTTATGGAAGGTCCTGGACCATCTGGGAGTTCCACAGACTTCAACAGGGTTGACGTCCGTGCAATTACTGCTGCTGCTTTTCCCCTCTGAAAGCCTGACAGGCTCCTAATGCTGCCTGTCATTTCTCTAGTGCTTCACAAGCATCTGTGCTAGCAGGTAAGGACAGCCCGGGCTGGCCTGGGCGACGGTCGTTTGCTCAGTGGAGTGTGCTCAGGGCTGCCTTCCTTGGAGCTCTTTTTTTTTTCTGGACTGGCAAGACGCATCCTACGGTGCAGTCCACTGGCAAACACACTGTGTTCAGCTCTTCTTTAATGCTGTGTGGGTGCTTTCAAGCCTGCGCCGAAGCTTGCAAGATGAATAGGAAGCCAGAAAGCTACAGGGCTGTATGTGTGTGTGTGGGGGGGGGTGATTTATCTACAGCCACAGCAGGGAAGCTGTGGCAGATCTGTAGGTTAGTTCTTCCCGCATCCCGGCTGCTCACGGGCTGCAGATGCCATCGCTCCCTCCTCTCTCCCACCCGTTCCTCTCGTCCCTTGGCTGCAGGTGCCGACCCCTTCGTTCTGCCGGAGGAGCGGGGATGCTGTAGGTACGGCGACGGTAATCATACGTTACAGAGCATGATGCCTCTAGCCCAAACTTTGCGCATGACTGACAAATGCCATTTCAGTTTCATGATCCCTGCCTCTCAAACAACCAAGCATCATCTTCTGTTACCTTGACAGGGAGATTTAGCTCCTTTCTTCTGCCAGAGCCTGCAATGTCACCACCTGGGAGTTACAGATTTTCTGTTTCACCTGCGTAGGTCTGGCCTGGCTGTGGGACACCCAGCAGCACGGGACCCCCCCAGCCCTGCCCTGTGTTTGGCACTGAGTCGCCACGGGGCAATTTGGAGCGGTGGTGGCTTCCCCACCGCTCCCACCAGACCCCCATCACCTCCCCTAGCAATGCCAAACCAACAGGGAGAACAAGTGAGGAAGCTGCTCTCAATGGTAAGTCTGGGAATCATCAAAAAACAGGGCTGGAAAGGACCCGAAAATCACACAGCTCAGCCTTCTCCCAGGGCAGGTTCAGCTCTGTCCAAGTTTGATCCGAGCTGCAGATGTCCAACCCGGTCTCAGACCACCTCCTCCCTCCCAGCCACCACGGCCTCTCCAGGCAATTTATTCCAGCCCTCAACTCACCAGTAATGGCTAATAGCTAACCACTGCCTCTAATGCTTGAATTTAAGCCCATTAATTGCATTCAACGAGAACAGGTTATTCCCTTCCACTTTGCAGCACCTGTTTTATGTGTTTGAAGATCGCTCTTTCCCCTCTTCTCTAGCCTGAACACCTCTGTCTCTTCCCAGCAGCCTGTTGTTAATGCCCAACGCATCCTTGTCTCTCCCAAAACGAGGAGCCCGCAACTGGATGTCTCACGAGCGGTTATCCTCCAAGTCCCACAAGCTATGGTCCTGCTTAGAAAGCGTGCTTGTGCTCCTCATAGTAATATTGACTGATGTTTGGCTGTAATCTGCTATATGACCCTGATCTGCTAAGCTCCTGGCTAGCCCACTACCCTTGCTGTACTTGCCTTTTGCTTTCCCTTCCCGGGTATTTCATCCTCTTGTCTGCATTTTGCTGAGACCCTTTTGCATTGCATCCCCCCACACTGAGGGGCTCGTACCCCCTCCTGGCTCAGCAGCATCCACAACCCAAAAAACCCCCTAAGCTGTATCGCACTGTGCAGATCAGTACAGGGAAACCTGAGCAGCGGCCAGCTCAGGAATGCAATCCCTTTGCTCCGTGACCATGGTTCCCTCCTCCACCTGGTTCAGATCTAGAGTACAACATGGTGACAAGGCCATTGCTTCAACAGACAGTGCCGTCACATAGCGGCAGGGTGACGGAGAGCCGCCGCGAGTTGACGCAATGCCCAGCTACCAGGATTTAAGCACTGATGTTGCAACGGGGTCCCACCACGCTCTCAGGCCAGCGTGACGTTCTGTTGCCATAACCGAACCACAAGGAAGTGTCACCAACACCTCGCCTACTCCTGTGGCTTTTCCACCAGGTGAACGCTCAAAATCCCAGCAATAATGTATTATTAATAATAATGTATTGTTATCGCTGGCCCCGGGGCTGGGTTGCAAAACAAACTCAAACTTGCTGTTCACATCCTCCCGTGAAAATCCTGCTATTCCCACCAAGGCAGTCTGCGGAGAAAACCCCACACCAACTTCCAGCACACGCTATTATGCAGGTTGGGAGAAGGGAGGAGGGGGGATTCAAGGCACAAACCCACGGTAATTCAGGACCACAACGGCTCTGCACCGGGTTCCTCGGCCAGATTTCAACCCACAATTTCGCCTACTTACCGTACTGGATTTGAGCGCATCCCCATTGTCCTCTTCGGATTCTAGTGCAACAGGTAAGGATTTCTGTGGCGGGGAGAAGGTTAAGTCCCACCTTAGTAGCCGAGGTTCAGCTTTGTCCCCGAATCTCAGGTTTTCCAGTTTCTGCACTGTGGGCTCGGCAGAGGAAGCTGGCCTGAAATTCTCTTTGTTCTGGGACTTAGACCTCAGTCTCTGAACCCCGAAGCCCCGCTCTTCCCCGCGGTGGTCGTCAGCCATGCTCCTGCAGGGTCCCCCTTTGCTATAGTGTCTTTTTTGGGTGTGAATCTCTTGCATATAAGAATCCATCCTCATGAGGGGCTTCATCTCCATCTCGTAATTGCTCATCTTCTCCTCGTCTAGCTCAAGCAGTTTGGAGCTCCCTGAGCTGTGGTTGTGGGACCTGTGGTGGGAAGTCCATGAAACCGTGGCTGGGGAATCTGTCCACCTCTCTCTCTGCTTGTGGTTGGAGGCCGAATGTTTGTGTCCTCCGCTCCGACCTCTGTAGTCTTCAGGGACGGAGGCTGACCCCAGCTGACCGCTGCGCAGCGTCCCGCTTCTCACGCCGCGAGTCCCACCGACCTTCTCTTCGCTCCAGCTGTTGGGTCGCAAGTAATCCCCGCCGCGTCCCTCCAGCAACATCTGGATCTCCCCACCCCTCTCTTCGTCCACCGAGACCTGCCTGGAGAAGTGAGCGCTCTTGTTCCTGCAGGAAGGACCCAGGGGCGGCGTGGAGGAGGGACTGGCAGGGAAGCTCTGCAGCGGGCTGTCATCGGGAGTCAGGTCGGATGGGGTGGTCCCTTTGCGGTACAGCTCCGGACTCTCTTGTTGGAGAGGTGTCCCGGTGGAGAGGACCTCAATGTCATCGCTCGAGTTCTGGCGCTTCGGTCTCTGGCATTCGAGCCCTTTTTGTGTGGTCGTTAAGAGAAAAGAGAGAGGGAGAGAAATGCAACAGGATTATTTCTATTCTGCGGGCGCCCACCAGGTTTTTCACGGCAAAGAATAGGGCTGAGAGTGTTGGACGGCAGGGGGACCGCGGGGCAAGAGCAGGACAGCAGCAGCGTAGCACAATAAACGGCTTCTGCTACTAGATCGAGAGAAAAGGCATCGCTGGTTTTACACCAGACCCGCTATCAACCCCAGCATCCGCAGAGCAGCGCGATGCAAGCGGCTGCAGCCCGGCACAAGAAACAGTTTGGCATCAGCTCCCCGCATTGTCAAGACAGAGGCGTTCTGCACTAAGGTTGTGTTTCTCCACTGCTGTTACCCCAAGGGCTACCAATCCTTTTAGAACCCCCCCCGGCACCACCGTGGCTCTCATTTCCAGCTGATTCAAACAGGCTCGAGGGCGGCTGCTCCTTTAGCACCCGCAGTTCTGGCCGCCCCTGCTGCCGGTGGGCACCCTGCTTGCTTGGGGACACGCATGGCAGGCTGCGTGTATGTACTACAAGTAAAAGGACTTGCAATAGTTGCAATGTGGGGAAGCCACTCATGATGCAGAGCTGCTCGGGCCCTGCCTGCGCTCTGCCTACGGCCCCGCGTTCCCTGGCAGGTCGCGGGGATGCAGCAGCAAGCAGCCCCGCTCGAAAGCAGCTTGCGTTGCTCCACGGCACCATTCGTGCTCTGTGCATGCAGTCAGTCTAACCCCACTAAGGGGGTTATGTCCCCGTCCATTGACCTTTTGGTGGGGCATCCATCTGGCCACCTTTTTCCATCAGCTCCAAACCCAGTTTGCAGGCACGAGAGGGGAAATCTGAGCTGCAGCCGGTGGTAGCCCACGGCTCACCCCGTGCCCTGCACTCGTGTACTGGGCGCTGCTGGGATCACCCCGTGCCCGGCTCACTGCCGACAGCCCTCACACCTCTCCCTGGATGGGAAACACATCGGCTTTGCAGCTGCGAGGTGCAGAAGGGGAATCTCATCTCAAGGTTTTCCCAGGGAGATGGTGTCATCTGCGCAGACGTGCAAGCCTCCCATTAAGAAAAAAACCCCACAAACCATACATCGAACAGCTTTCCTGCCCCGTACAGACAAGGAGGACATGGATGTTTCCCCACTCAGCCCCGCTTGCTGGATGAGGTGGAGAGCACATGTTTAGGCAGGAGCAAGGCTGCGCGCTCAGGGCTATGTGAGTACAATATACACCAGCATCCTAATTTCATCGTGCTGAATGCACTTCACTCCCTCTGAGCCCAGAGCACACCCCAGACACTGTCTTCTTGGGGACAGGGACTGCAAGAGCGGCTGAGTGTCTTCTGCTGGAGGTGACCTGCTGGCAAGAAACATGTCGCTTTGCCGGACATTTAGAAAAAACTGCAACTTACCAATCATTGATGAAACACCAAATTATTTCAAGGGGGTGCAAGCTAATAGTGGTTAATTCTCATTTTACCCTCTCAAGGCATAGTTGTTCCCAGCTAAAGCCATGCTAAATTACGTGAATAATTTGATAAATATATTAACTGCCTAATGCCCCTGAAACGCATCTAATTGCAATTGCTATGGCTAGACAAGAAATGAGTCTCAGAAAGGAAGAACTCAATTTCTTACCATGGTTTAAAAATAAATGCTCTGAAGCGCCTGCTCTAATCTCTCTACTTCTGCTGAGTAATTTTCTCTCTCGCATCTTCTTGGGGAGCTGCTGCCGCCAGGATGTGCCTTCGCCCGCAGCCGTCCCCGCGTCCCACCGCGCCGTGGTCCGGATACGTGCGGGGGATGCCGGGAGCGTGGGGATGGATGTCCCCATCGAAGCACTTGCAGGGGAGGTAAATAGTAACAAGGCTGCTTGGAAATTTCCTTCTTGATGGGAAATTGCCTTCTAATGACTGTCAATTTTTTTGTGTTATTTGCCACAGAAAATTCTGTTTGCATTTTGGGACAATACTCAGATCGTTCAGTCTTAGTTCATTCCCTGTGTCCCTGTTTGTCTGTGGGAGACTGAACCTCCTGGGATTTGTCTGGGGCCCCCGAGCAATCCTTGTACTGGTGGGAAACTGTTGTGAAGGAGAAAGGTGGAGTTCACCCCCTCCCTTTTCATGCAGAAAAACTGTCTCTGGGGAAATACACAGACGGATTTTGGGGCTGTTGTTCAGACGTTCCCGTTCCAGCCACCCTCCAATATCACAGATGGAAAACTGAGGCAGGGAGGGAATAAATGGCTTCATATCAAAAAGCTGTAAAGCCAGCTATTGAAGCGGGCTCACCCAAGACTTGGGGTGTCCCTGTTTGTCTCAGGCTTTGACCCAGCTTCCCCAGTTCAGGTCTCCAGGGCTCTTGCTGGAGTTGCAGGGACTTGAAAGCTTCTCACCAGCTCCAATGACCCCAAAGCCAATCTTCAATGACACAACCAGCCACAGCCTCGCTACACCCGCTGCTCCTGCCCCTTACCACCAGCCCCAATCTGCCCCGGTCCCCACGACAGAGGCAAGAAAGCCCAGTGATGCTCCAGCATCCTCACCCTGGAGACCCATACCAGGGACCACGTTATTAAGCACCTTCTCATCCTAAATCTTCCCCACCCAGACCTGCAATGAGCTGAGCTAATTCTCCCTCTCCGTGGGTTAATTCCCAGAGTTTTGCAGCCCCTGGCTGGGGCTCACAGACAAGCAGGGACCGGTGATGCTGGGGCACGGCTGCTTCTCCAGCCCCGGAGCCCTGGGGGGGCACAGGCGTTTCCTTGCGGAGGAACTCGACAGATGCACGGTGCCGTCTTGCCGGCTTTCAACACCCGAGGATGTGCAACAATTATTCTGAGCTAAAATTAGTTGCGGAGCATGTGATGTTCCTGGAAGAACGGTTGTGAGAGCGTGAAGGAGGATGTGGAGCACCAAATCTGGATTTCCAGCAGGATTGAGGCAGCCGTGCCCAGCCGCGGCATCTTCAAAGCCAAGCACGTGCCCCTCGGGTGCTGCCGTGCCCCTCGGGTGCTGCCATGCTCCTGAGGACCCACGTACAGGATTCGGGAGCGATGCCGAGCTTCTGCCTCTGCCACCGACATGCTACCGTCACCTTGGGGGAGTCACTTCACCAGCACCGTGTGCTGACCCTGCAGCGAGCGTGATGGGGATGTGGAAGATCCCCCCCAACAGACAGAGATGGAAAACCACAGCGGAGAGGGTGATGCACGCTACTGAGCAGGGATACTTGTTGGTTTTTCCAGGTGAAGGCTTTGCGGCACTGCTGCGGTGTGTCTGGGGTTGCTGGAGCGGGAGCTGGTGCCTGCCAGTCTGGAGACTGTGTCTGCTCAAATAGGTGCTGTGCTGCGGGGATGATCTGGGCCAGGATGCCCGTGGGGCTGATGTGGAGGTGGGCATGAAACCCCCTGTGCTACTGTGAAGGTGGGTGGCACACAGCACCCACCATGCTGGGCAAAGTGGGCACGTCCAGCACGCACGATGCTGGGCAAAGTGGGGCACATCCAGCACCCACGATGCTGGGCAAAGTGGGACATATCCAGCACCCACGATGCTGGGCAAAGTGGGCACATCCAGCACCCATGATGCTGGGCAAGCAGCCCCTGCAGCACTGTGCAAGGTGGGCACGTACAGCCCCTGCAGCGCCGTGCGGTGTGGTGGCAGCTCGTCCCGTCCCTGCTGCTGCTCCCCCCAGCCAGCTGCCCCCCCGGCCTGAGGTTACGGGGTCTGTGGGGTGGCACAGCCGCTCGCAGCTATTATCTGCCTGACTTGGTCCGCCGGCGCTCCCAGGTTTCCCGACACGTCTTGGATGGTGTGTTTGTTTTTTAATGTGCTCTAAGTGGAAACTCCTTCCCCCCGCCCTTCACTCACACACAACCCACCCAGACGTGAGCACCAGAAACACAAGCCCCAACACAAGTCAAGCACCATGTCCCCGTCTAGAAGCTAGTAAAAAATGTATTACCTAAAAATATCTTTTCAAGAGGTGATTTAAAACAGCAAAGTCTTGGCAAGAGGAAATGGAGATGAGGAATATCTCAGGGCTGAAGAAGCCCCTGGGACCACGCAGCCCTGCGAAAAAGCTCAGATCTCCGACATACAAATTGGACAACCGTAGGAGCAGAAATGCTGAGGGGTGAGTAAATAAGGCTGTGCCTTCTTCCAGAGAGCTGCGCGGGGCACGGCTGCGAGGGGCTCTGCCCCCCGAAATGCCCATTTCATGGCTTTGCTACGCACCCCGTCCCAGCTCGGGCAGGTTCACGGCTGGAGCCAGACCTCAAACCCCGTCTGGCTCATCGCTGCTGAGCCGTGGGATGCCCCTGGCCGCCCCTGCAGCCTCCGTGCCATGGTTAAGTGAGGACTCGTGCATGGGCTGGCTGGTCCAAAAGATGCAATGATCCCTTTTCCCCGGCCTCGGGGAACGGCACCACCGACATGAGTCACCGGCACCAGCCCCTGGAGCAATTAAGCCGAATGAGTAATCTTCAGTTAGAGAGCTGGAAGGGGAGAAAATAATGATAGACGCCTCCTAATGAGGATTTGGTGCAGGAAAACTTTTGAATAAAACCATTCACATCTATTAATTACTATGTTAATTATTGCTGTAGGGACTTGGAGCTTTCCACTCCCACTCACAGCAGCCCCTCTCGCTCCCGGATAGGCGCAGCCTTGGAAGGGCAAATCCTGCCTGTGCCTTTGCCGGTTGCAGACCCCTGCCCGACCGCGGCTTCGCTTCGGCTTCCTTCTCCCTGAGCCTTTGCTGAGCCCGAGCCTCTTGTCAACAAGCAAAAATTTGGACAAACCGGCAAGAAACGTCGAAGACGATGGAGGGGAGGAAGAGCCACCAGGCAAACCTTAAATGTGCACTTCCCCAACATCTTTGCACGCTCACGCGACTGATTTGCACGCCCAAGTGAAGGATTAGGTACCAACGTGCTCTGCCCCAGCTCTGCAAGCCCAAGCATTCAAAAGAAATAATGAACCATAAAAGCCAAGGGGGTAAAATCTGTGACCGCCTCTGGGATCATTTGCATTCACGTTTTGCTTTCAGAGCTCTTGTTGGGTTTTTTCCAGTGCAACCATCAAGGACTACAAATTTTAAAAATGGGGGTGTTTTGGTGTGAAAAGAGGAGATCCCTGTATTGACAGGACTGCACAAGGTGTTGAATATTGAAAGCCTTGTGCTAAGACCCCCGAAAACTGGTGTTACGGGGCAGTTTCCCACCCCAAGAGTCCCGGTGAGGACCGGGAGCTGCGGGCACAGACCGAGCCTCCGCGCAGGGCTCATTTTGGGGGATTTTGGGTCTCTGCAGGGCCAAGCAGGGCAGAAAGCAGCACAGGGCCAAAGCCGCATCCGCGGGGCCGGGCGGCATGGCGGCACGGCGGCACGCACTGACCGTTTTCCCTGTGCTGGAAGGAAGGCGAAAACTCTTTGGCAGTGATCCTGGCGATCCGCGCTTCCTCCTGAGCTTTCTGCGCCGCCGTCACAGCCGCCTCCGCCTTGGCCCTGGAGTGAGAGGTCCTGCAAGGCAACCAGAGAGACAAGGACCGCGTTAGGCAGCTTTCCTCTGCAGACCAAAGCACGCAGAAACCCAACTTGCCCCCATGATACCCCTTTGCTCCGAGCCCCTTTGGCTGCGACGGAGGAGCCGCCGCCGGAACGGGTGATGTGACATCGCCAACACATTCGCGACCTGCTTCTCAGTCTGCAAATCACCCAGGCGATTTGGAAATAGGGACAAGATGTTTTGTTCCCCCGGGGATGCAGCAACCCGAAGCAGGCTGGTCCCCTCCATCACGCATCCCTCTGTGGAGGACCCCAGCCCGGCAAACATCTGCAGCAACCTCTGCGTGCATCTCCCGTCAGCCTCAGGCCTGAATTTAAAGCCGGTGGGGTTTTTTTTAACCAAAACCATTTGCTTTTGGATGAAAAAGTGAAGATTTCCACCCCCGCCACCACACATTTTGCGTAAAATGCTGGATGTAAATACGAGCGCGGTTTGTCACCGAGAGCAAAGGTAGGAGCGGGGGCTTGCTGTCGGTACTGCCTCTGACACCCCTTAACGCACCTTTATTGGGGCATTTTTTTTCACTCTGGATGAGTGACTGTCCCCTGCACTCACCCATTACCAGCGATTCCCCAGACACTCGTGTTTGATGGTATTTCATCCCATCTCTCAGGATTTACACCCTCTTATACAGCCGCTCTGCAGCATTCCTGCGAGGAGCCTTCGGAGGCTGGTTTGCCCCTTCCCCTTAGCTGAGCTATCGAGGCACTTTAAAAAAAAAAAATGCCTGTTCCTACCCACCCTGGTGCAGGCAGCGTTATAAATAGCTCAGCTGATTTCTTTTCCCTCCAAAATCAGGCCCTCCATCTCCTTTAATCATTTTTTTTTTCTGCCGCTCTCTGAATTCCCTCTAATTTTTCGACATCTGCTCGGAGAGGAGTGCCATTTCTGACAGGCTCCTATAAATGGAAAATAGGGCTAGTAATGTGCCTGGCGTTGCATCGTGCAGCACAAACCGAGGATATGAAACCGGGGGTGCGTGCGTCTGTGTGCCGTCACCTCTTTGAGCCCGGGCGAGATGCCTGGTCCCTGCTCCTCGAGCTGACCTGTCGCTTGTTTTCAAGTGCTGACAAGTTGTCTTTGCTCTAATAAGTGCTTTATTTATATAAATTGGCTGCTTTGGAGTAGCCAAGGGAGAGGATATGTCCTGTTGTCCTGGAGCTATCGCAGGTGGTGGAGGGGCTGCGGTGATGCTGTTGCAGGTCCTGCAGGTCCTCCATGACTGATGCAACCAAAAATTGGTTTTAAATGGCTTTTTACCTGCCTTGGGGCCAGTGCTTACTCTGCTCAACACTCATGCAGGGTTGGAGGAGTGGACAGGCATGTTACGGCCCCATCCCCCGGTATCCCAGTTCAGCTCTTTTAGGAGGAGCAGGGATGCTCCGAGCAGGAGCTGCAGCAAACTCCTAGGAGAAGAGGCACAAACTGCTCCCGTTTTTGGCACAAATGTGGACGGTGGGAAAGGCTGGGGCGTCAGACCCCCAGTGTCAAGAACGGTGCTACCTGAGGCTTAAAATTAAGATGCTGACTCTCTCAGGTTGTTAAAAAGGCTGGCATCTTCCACGGGAGCTTCTCAGTGGTCTGGGCATCGGGTCCCGAAGATCCTCCATCCCTCTTTTCCTTCGCCATCTCCTCAAACTGGAAACTGTTCAGGGAAGGGACTGTCCCTCCCGTACTGCAGCACATTTATAGAGCAGGCTGCTGGCCCCCACTGGCCTGATACAAAGGACTAATAACGTCTGAGAGTGTCTGGACTGAACTCAGCAGGCAGGATTACACGCTGCCTTCCTAAACTCCTCCCCGGAGATGTAACTGGAGGCAGTTATCTGTCACTTCTTGCCAGGGAAGGAGGTTGGAAGTGCTGAAAAGCAGCTTCTGCCACTTCCAAGGGTCCTGGGGACACACAAATGTGTCTGCGGAGAGGGAGGTTGCACTGGAAGAGCATATGTGGAGCCACCACCCAAGCCGTGCTCCCCTCTCCAGCATTCATCGCCTCCCCTTTTCTCATCAAAATGGGTCAAAATCACCATCCCTGGGGGATGGAGGGATTTCCAGCCCCGGAAAACTCACTCCGGTGACTTCTGGACTAGTTCACCCCCGTGGACTCCACGATCCGCCCAGGAAGAGCAGCAACTCTTCCACTTGAGAGTTGAGAGGCCCAGAAAGAGTTAAAAATCAATCACATTAATTAAGCCATCTCTGATCTAAAATATACTCAATACCCACAAAGCGGATATAACGTCGAGCGCTGCGCAGAGGCGCAGGCAGGCTTAATTGTTTGTAATGCTCTCTAAGATGCTTGGAGGAGAGGCGCTGTCGGAGTGAAAAGCAGAATTATGGTGATCTATACGTTGCATAATAAAATACATAAGTATTCCCAAATAAATGCAAGTAATCCAGTTAGTGTTCGCATGACTTTGTCACATACTAAATTTAACAGCTGTCTCTTTTATACATGCCTGCTGCTCGTAGCGTGCGCTAAATCTTAATTCCCCAGTTAATTGCTTGAGTTTATTTCCTTGTAAAGCAGGTCTTTCTCCCTGACACATAGACAGGGCCCAATCTAATCACTCTTCTCCTCCTGCCATAAGTGCTGCCATAAATCCTTCCCAGACAGAGATGCCATCCTGGAAACCACACTCAAAATAAGGCTGGATCCTTCCCTATGGATTCACCACAGCTGGAGGAGGAGGCTGGGGATGCTCAGAGGTGGGAGGAATTAAACAGATCCTCTTGCATCGCTCCTTCATTACCTCCTGTGGTGTCCTCCATCCCATAACGAGCCCACCGGACAAAAGCTGTTGTTTGATGGATGAGCAGAGGAGAAGGAGCGACACATCTCGGAGTGATGGAGACGGCCGGAGCTCTCTGGACATAAGCACCCCCAAGGGCAGAGGGACTTTTGAGGATGGTTATAACCTCTAAATCCCATTTTAGTGCATGTCACCATCCGAGCTGAACTGGGGAAGGGTGTTTCAGCAAGGATGGGATTGGGAAGAACTAGAAGGGTGATGGTGGGGGTGGTTTATAGCTCTTGAAACCCAAGGGTCCGGTTTGGGTTGGGGCAGAGTCCACACTGAGACTGGCTTGGAATATTTTATTTATTAATTTTTTGCCAAGCTGACTCACTCTTCTCGGAGGATGACCGGGCAAGTGGTCAAACTGGCAAGAAGAGCTGGCAGGAGGCAGGGAAAAATCGCAACCGAACAGATTTCTGTAAATCTTTGCAGATCTCTTGTGATTTGGCCAGGACTGACAGGAGAAGGGATAATACCTGGGAGTGGTTCATAATGCCAAGTTTATCAGCTCCGGCTAATCTATAAGAAGCTGGAATAAACTGATTTGAAAGGAAGAACTTGGCTTTTTAGGAATGCCAACAGTGACTTGGGCCTGGCTTTGCATGCACAAGAAGCTTCTGCTGCAAATCTGATGTTCGGGGACCATTTAGCCAAAAAGGGGTGAACTTTCAGCAAAATCTGTGCCACCTGATGGTCTCAGGAAGAAACGAAGTAAAATTAAAACCAGGCAAGGCTTGAGTGGTGTTTAGGTTAATGCACCGCTTTGGCAGGAGAACAAGTGGGACAAACTGCTTAAAAATTTGGCTGGAAATTAGAGCAAGTAAGTTCACAGACCACCAGAAACATTTCTGGATGGAGACGGGTCTGTTCGGGACTTGTAAGCACGATACCTGTAATTGCAGGGATGGCACCCGGTGCCGCAAGAAACCTGTTTCATTTCTGAGTCCTTCACCTCCATCCAACTTTCTTTAAGCCTAGTGGTAGTGCAAAGGGCGAGCTGGACCCAGATGAGGGACTCGCTATCCTTGTTCCCTTTTTTTTCCCCATGCCCATATGAGAAACAGGGTCTTCTTTGATAAACATAGCTAACAGACTCTTTGAGCAAAAGTATGTCTGGGACCCAAGGAAGCTGTGTGCTGGATGCAGGGGGAAATCCGCTTTATTTGTGGTTTAAATGCAAAAAAGCATCATATGGGCAAGATTTCTGGAAAACAATGTCTGTTTTCCAAAATTCAGATGGCAGCTTTTGCCGGGGGATTTCCGTTCTTGTGCAAGCAAACTCCTTGCTTCTCTGATGTCCCAGTGAACTCAAAGCTTGGCCAAGGGATCCCTTCCTCAGTGGGATTTAGGCTTGACAGGGAAGTATGAAACGGCTGCTTTATTGTCAGGATCCTGCTGCAGGGATGGAGAACCCCAGCCCTCCTCCATCCCATGCTGAGAGCTGATGGAAACCTCTCCCGAGCTCTCCAGATAGTCCCAGCTCCTTGACAGGAGCACACAGGAGACTGCAACAAGCCCTAAAGCCTTTGCTCAGTACTGAGCCGATTTCAACAGGACTGTTAGGGTTTAATCTTTTCTACCTTGTTTGTATACCTACAAATCAACCATCTTGTACGGGAGCTCAAAAAATCGAGCTCCTGGTAACTACAAAGGGGTTCGCTGTCTTCTCCCCCTTGTTTTTCATTTGCTTAGCTCAGATGGAGGGGCTGGAGTGATGGACAGACTGATCTAACTGTCCAGCACTTAGAAATGAAGTAAAAAAGCTGAGATCAGAAGAAAATTATTAAAACTATTATTAAAGCCTTCTTCCGTGCAGCTTTTTAAACTCCTCCTACCATATAAAAGGAGAAAACCCTGTGGTCCATATTTTCATGGAAAACATGCAAACCTGCCACGTGCCATCTTTGCCGAAGGCTTCACTCACAAGAGGCGAGGATGGAGTTAACCAGGCAGTGAGCTCATCCTGGGCCATAATGAACAGCCTCAAGTTTTCCTAAGGGACCAGGCTGGCTCCATCGGATTCACTTTGTCTCTCAGGTCAATATGTAATCAGGCAGCTTTTGGGTTTTTTTTTTTAATGCATCTTTATCTTCCTATAGGAGGAATGTTTTCTCCCTCCATTACAGAGGTTCATGTATTTTTCAAATGGCAAAATTCAATTAAAACATACACTAGCTGCAAGAAAATACTTCAAGAAAAATTCAGAGGGAGCATTTGCAGGGCATTTGAGACCGGTGCTTTGCTCTTCCCTCCAACCCCGGCCCTGTTTTGCACTTGAAAAGCAGCGGTGGCTGCAGCGGGGCTGGCTCAGGGAAGCATTGGGATGCACTTCATCCTGGGAAGGGACGGCTGGATGAGGGGAGGAAAAGGAGCTTTTCAGTTCAACCGCCCCACGTGCAAAAACCGGGCTCGCATGAGCGCGAGCCCCTCAGCTGTGTTGACTCGCCAGGGGTTATTTTACGCTCCTGTCGGCACAGCGGAGAGCAGGATCTGGCCCTAATTGCATCAAGCCGAGACGCACCAAGAAACACAAAGCAAAAGTCGCCAAGTGATTGATGCCGGTAACCGAACCCCAGAGCCGAGGGGAGAGGGAGAGCACTGATGCGACCATCTCCCAAGGCTCTATCCGATGGCTCCACACCCCGCAGCGAAGGAGAAGCGTTTCCAGCTCCCAACCCTGCCGGCGTGGGATCGATAGCTGCAACCAGCACCGGGGAGGGATGGGGAGACGAAAAGATGCTCTGCCTCCTCGGGGCAGTAATCTCAAACCCTGCCTGCAAGGAGGGGAGGCTTGGCTGGTCTTCATGCTCTCCTAGATGGGACAAATTGGGACTGAATTATTAATAGCCGCTGCAGACTGTCTGGCTTCTACCTCTGCGGGAGCATCTCTGATTGAAGGCAGAGCTGCAGCGGCTGTCCTGCCTCCCTTTGCCCCTGGCATGGGTTTCGGGCTCGGAAGCCTTCCTCGGGCTCAGCATCCCGCATCCAGCACCTCTCTGGCCCCGAAAGACCGACGCAATAACCTGACTGCAAGGGCCGGGGTAGGCGCGACCCAGAGCCAGGCTCTGTCTAGACATTTCCTTCAGGGAGTGGGGAGATGGCAGCAATTAACAACCTGTTTGCTATTTTTCCCTATCTGGCATTTATTGCCCCGATAAAACCCACTCTTAATTCCAGCTCGACTCTTTTCACAGCTCTCCTGGCTTGGTTGTTATTGCACTAGGCTTGCCTTGAGTGATTTGTGAAGGCAGTAATACAGTGCCGGTACTCAGGGGGTGGAATATTAGACACACCAATTAGCTATCTGTGCATAAATTCCCATTTACCTGCTTATCGCAAGCATATTTGCCTTGCCCGCTTCCTCCGTCTGCTTCTTCCTCCACCCCCCCATCACTAGAATTCTTAATCAAGAGAAAAAAGCTGCTAATGTGACCTCTGACATGACGTAATGCAGCCAAAAACGTCTGCTCTGGCTCTTTGCAGCCAGACAGAAAGCAGGTGCTGTGCATAGCAAAGAGAAAGCCTGGCTTCCCCCGTGTCCGCTGCCAGACTTCCCGGCTCCGGATGGAGATTTTTGGGATGGGAGGATGGAGCACCCCTGCCTGAGCTCCGTGTAGCGGCCGGGAGCAATGAGCAGGAAATCTCCTATCCGTGAGACAGCAAAAGGGAAGGGTTGGGAATGGCTGAGATTGCACAGGGCAGAGGGGGTGGTTATTGCAGGCTCTGAAAAAATTGCTCGGAAAGTCCCATTTCAAGAGAAAAGTTCCGAATTTAAAAAAAAAAAACCAAACCAAAAACCTCAAACCCTTTAATCCTGAAAGAAATACCTCGATGCATGTGTTTGTTATTGCCAAAGAAAGTGAAATACAGAGAACTGTGGAAAATGTTGTGGTCAAAAGCCCAAATCTGAGTTTCCCTGTGGTTTTACACTGGGAAATGTAATGTTATGTGGGGAAACCGTCCCCAAGCCAGCAGGCAGACCTTGCGGAGAGGAGATGCCCGTGTCCCAGCTGGGGCACACCATGCACAGGGTCTCCGAAATTCATAGAAACAGGGATGGAGCCAGTTCCCATCTAGCTTGTTGCTCGAGGCACCTGTGCCAGATTCTTCTCTACCTTTATATTTTTGGAGCTTACAAACGGAGAGTGAATTCACCAAGGTGTCATTTGCCATTTTGCACTGAAATACCATTTTTTTTAACCTGAGTAAGGGAAAAAGATATCCCAGACTGCATCCTTCTGTCTTGTGCCTTGCCTTTAAGTAGACGAAATGAGTTTTGCTGGAGAACTGAATTCACAACATATAATGGAGCAAAGTCACAGTGACTTGGGGGACAGGGATGGGCCACAATCAAATGGCACGTCCCCAAAATCTTGGGAGAAACATGTCCCAAACCGCAGCCCCCAGTAGGCAGCGAGCTGCATCGTGACTGTCTCCCATCCCTGAGCATCCCCCGAGGCCCCGAGCTGGATCCTTCCCAGTGGAGAAGGACGAGACCGGCCGAAGGGCTGTAATGCCACAACCCTGCCTTATTGCTATCATCCCAAATCGGTCATGGGGCTACTCAGATTTGTTTATTTTATCCCTGTTGTTGCTAAACAAAAAATGCCAGCCCTGGCACAAGAAAATCAAACTCCATCGAATTCAAAGGGCTGGGCTAGGTGGAGCTGGTACCCAAACGCTCATCTGCCACCGTTAGCCAGGATGCTGCCGGCATCTCTCTCCAGCCAAGGAACACGCAGAATAAGCAGACCCAGGCAGACCAGTACATTTCCCTCTTGGTGGGTTTCCTTCCTTTTAATTTTTTGCGCGCCCCCCCCCCCCCCGGCAAGGGCAAAGCCGATGGGTCTTTCACACCAGAGATGATGCGCAAGCTACCCTGAGATGTTATTTACAGCTCGCAAGATAATTAACATCTGGAGAGGGAGTCTCATCTCCTGCCATCTGTCACTTGTAATGAAGCTACGAAGGATGCAGGTGAGCGACGTGGCCAGGCAGTACCTGCCCATCCCGGTGCTTCGGTGCCTGTCAGCCCAGACCTGTGTGCAGGAGCCGGGCTTTGCCTTGGAAAATAGATGGCTTTGATGCCACCGTCCCACCGTTGTCCCAGCCTGAGTGGCCAAAGGACACAGATTTGGCCTCACTCCAGACCTGGCACTTTGCTGGTTCAAACACGGCAGCAATGGGCAGCGGTGGGGCAGGAAGCTGCTCCCAGGGCACAGCCGAGCTCCGGGCGGTCGCCTCTCCCAAATCAGACACGGAGGCAGCAAGAGCAAACTCCAGCTCCAGGGATGGAGTTTTCCCCCTTTTCTTATAAATTTGGGAAGCCAAGAGGTAATTGCAGTGATGCTGGGAGAGTCGTTATCTTCTGGAAAGTGATGGGTGGTGATGCAAAACCTGCAGGAACCCACTGGGAGCAGGATTTGGGAAGAGCTAGCTTCAGGGAAGGGAGAGGAATGAGCAGGGGGGATGCTGCCTGCTTTCCAGCTGTCGCGTTTTGGATGGGGCAGGTTTCCACGATTTTACTGGATAATTGTCATGTACATAATGGAAAATGTACATAAGAGAAATGGGAAACGCTGATGTCCCCCTCTTCATCCCCTGCTCTCGCAGACTGCCAGCAGACAGCCCTCCACGCACACGTCCCAAAGGCACAACCACGCCACAAATGCTCCTCTAACTCTGTGCAAAAATAGCGCATTACAAACGAGCCTGCCACTTTCAGGCAGGAGGCAAAACAGGTTGGAAGAAATCACTAACAACCCTTGGAAAAGAAAAATATAAAAGAAGAAAAAGCCCAAGAAAAAGCAAGCGAAGGCACAAAATCTCCAAGGAACCTGGGCAGCGCTGGATCATCCGCACACTGCAGATCTATACTGTCTGTATTAAATGCAAAAACAGAACAGCAGAAAAGCCCTACATCAATGCCGCATTCGGGTGGAGATTTTTAAATGCACAACAGGCCAAGTTATAGCTCCCCAAGCAGCCATAACTCAGCCTGCTTGGACATGTGTAGCGTTGAGTTTGGCTGTACATGCTGCTGACTGTAATGACTTCAGGCTGGATCCTGCATTCCGGTTGCATCGCCCTGTCTCCGGGCAAGGCTGGCTCCAAAGGCGGCACCGCCAAAACCCTCGCGAGCTCATCCCTGCTCGTTAGGCTCGTTAGGCCAGGTTTTGGGTGGGAGGCTTGACCGCAGGGGGTCTGGACAGGTGGATTGGTGTGACTTTACCCATCCTCCTGGATTTATCGAGGACAGGAGGGTAGAGATGTGGTCGGGACGTGATCACCCCCAGTCCAACCACAAATTTGGAGCAACCTTTGTGGGATGGATGAAGGCTGGTAGAAAAAGCCTGGCTCAGTGAGGACACTGGGTACCTCCTCCTGCCATCACCTGCCCCAGGCTGCAGGTCAAAAGGTGGAGGATTTGGTGGACCATCAGCATCCCACCCTGGCCTCCATCACCAGAAGGCTCCCCAAAACAGCCCATTCCTCCCCGTTTTTCACACTGACCTCCTTGCTTGGCTGATACCACGCACGGGATGAAGACTGGGGTGGCAACCTCAATGCCAAAGCTGTAAAATGCAGCACAGGGAGAAACTCAACCAGGCCATGGGCGAAGGGAGCCAAGGGAGCCTCTGGTCTTCCCCCAGGGAAGCCCTCAAATCCCTTTGAGGAGCCAGCGGCACAGCCCGGCCCTTTGGGAAGCATTAGGGGCTCTTCCCTACAGCCAAGGGAAAAATGCTCAGAACCAGAGAATTTGGGGAGTTCAAGCAAAAAACTTCAGGTGAGGGAGGCGATGACAAGCAAGCAAGGCAGATCTGTCCGTTTAATTTCAGTTTCATTTTGATGCCTAAAAAAGAACGAGTCAAACCAAATTCTGAAGCAAAGCTCAACAGAACCGCAAGGAAAAGTCTTTTTTCCTTTCCTGACCCCTCACCCTGTTTGGGCTTTGGCTGAAACGCCCTGGCAGTTTCACAAGTTTTGGTCACCTCAAGCAAAACAGACTTTTGGCAAATGAACTTTCCAGGCCATTTTTTTTCCGCTGTTGGAGCCACAAAAGCCCGAAAGAGGCAGCGTAACTTTGAGCTCATGGTCCTCCTTTCCCCTGGTGATGGGCTGATGGACAGGGACGACCCATGACGTACCTCTGGCCACGCACCACTTTAACCAGCCAACACCCAACAGCAAAAACCCAGCCTAGTTCAGAGCAAACTGCAGAAAAACACCTCATCTAGGGTCAATGATAAATTTTTTTAATTGAACTTAATATTTTAGTTCCAGCACAGGCTGGACTCAGGCCAACACATGGAGCTGAATTGGCCTCAGGAGCACGGACAGATGCTCTCCAGCTGTCAGAGGAGAGGTGGTTGATATCCAGTCTCGCCCTCCGGGACTTCTCCGCCATCTCCAGCCTTGTGGGGTAGGAGACAGGGGTCTAAGGGATGTGTTAAAACAGCCCAGTGATGGAAAACTGTATTTCGACCACCAGGGCCCTAAAAGATGCTTGGAAAGCAAATACATCCATGTCTTGCTCCACACAGGTGGGAGGAGGCTGATTCCCTGCCTGGAGCGAGATGATGGTGATGGGCACCACTCCGCATATCTCTTGCCACATTCAGCCTCGCCAGGATGGACCTAGTGATAATGGAGAAGCTTCTCTCTGCTGTAAGGGGCAACCAGCCCCAAAGAGGCTGGTGGGAGATAGCCACATGCGGGACACAGCAGCATCATCTCCATCCCCCACTACCACATCCAGCTCCCACGTCTGCACACCAGCAACCCCCAGGAACGACAAGAAAATGCCAACCCAGAGGGAAAATGCCAACCAGAACAAAAATGGTCCCCAAGGAAAGCATGCCACAGACAGCACCCTCTTAACCCATCCTGGAAGGTGCCAAGTGGGGACGAGGACCTTGCTTGGCTGTGCCCCAAACCCAGGGCACCACCATCCCCCGGTTCAGCCGAGCCCTGCGCAGAGTTTGGTCGGACATAGACCTGCACAGAAATCTCTGCTGGAAACAGTACCCACCAAATCAGCCCTACTAAAAGCAACATCAGACGCTAGAATGCTGCAGAAATGCATTCAGTGCCAGGCTGCTGTCACTGGTCTCCGCAGCTCTGGTCCCCATGGGGAGGGATGGAGGGGGACAGGAGTGTTTGGTGAAATTTCTCGTTGGGGCTGACCCGGTCCCGTGGCACATGTCAACCGGTCCCCCGCACCCTCGGTGGGTGCAGGCAGGAGGGAGAGGGGCTGGGGGTGCCTCCGGGGCTGTTCTTAGCCCTGGGCAGCCAGGCAGGGGTGGGCAGACCCCCTCTGCGGTGCAAGTGCCGGCCACAGCCCTGCGGACCATGGTGGGGGGGGGGGGATAATATATCATCCCAGTTGCCACAGCAACAAGCAGCTCCTGCCTGCCTCAAACTTCAGAGCCCACCCAGAAGGAGCCTCTTTCCCCATCCCCACTGCCTGCATGGGTTTCTCCTCCCTGTCACCTGGGGGTTTTTGAGCACCCAGGAGCCCAAAAGCCAGCCTACACCCCCAAATAGCCCACTTCTCATGAGGCTTCTCAAGATGGGGGGGCCACACATGCAAGATGGGGTTTGCCCGCTCAGCCCCGCTGCCTGCCTGCACCTGGCTTCGATCCTCAGCCAATGGGTGCTTGCTTATCCCAGCACATCCCGAGCATCCCACCGGATCTCCCGGATGGAATGCTGCCGCTGGGGACCTGCTGGGGCAGCGGGTGCCCTTTCTGGTCCCCAAACGCTGACGTGCCCCGAGGCCAGCAGTCGGCCCTGAAAATTTCCACTTAAGAAGCCAGCAGCACAACAGGGAAGGGACTCAGAGCCCAGCTCTGCCAGGAGAGAATCTGGGCTTTTAATTATTTATGCTTCACCTCTGTGCTATGGTGATGAGAGACGGATCAGACAGAGAAGACACGGCCAGATAACGGAGAGAAGGCTGCAGCCTGTTTCCCCAGAGAGGCCATTTATACGACTCAGGTCAGCCGGAGGGCTACCAGCCCCTGCCTGAGTCTTGCCCCACACCTTTTCCCTTGGAAAAGCGCCTCATTCCTGGCTGTCTCTGCCACTGCTTTCCTGGAGGGTTTGTTCCCAGGACCGAAGGGTTGGGGAAGAGCTGCCAGCTGCCACAGTTGTTTGAAGCTCTTCTTGTGTTGGATGGGGACCGGCCACGGCCACCTGCCAGCTGGGGGGCTGTGGGACAGCCACCGTGACCGCTGTGTCCAGCTTTGAGTCCATGAACCTATTTCTTCTCCATAAGGGAGTCCAACCCCAAGGAATTGCCATTCAGGGCAGCATCATCAATCCATCGAGCCTCATGAGGATGCTTCGTGGTGGGGTGTCCACTGACCCAACCTTGCTTGGGACCACCATCTCTGGCAGGTTTTGCTTTGGGGATGGATACCAGACGTGTTTTAATTGAGCAGAATGAACTCGGCAAAGCTATATGGCCTGAGCCTGTGCTCCCTTCTACCGTCGAGGTCCGTGAACAGGAGCCGGTGCTGCCGGCACAAAGCCCACCCATCTCCCTGCCTGTCTCCCATGTGGGCTGCTCCTGATGTCGAACCGGGAAAACCAACAGTCCCCAAATAACGTGCCGTGTCCCTGGAGGGTGACACACGGGGACGGGGCGGATTCAGTCCGCAGTTGCGGTGAGGGTCTGCTGTCCCAGCTGGCAGTGAGTAGGCAGCAAAGGGCTGCTGCTCGCCATTGAAAAGGAAAGGCAAAGGTGGGATAAAATTGAAAAGAAGGTCTCGCCGGACAGCGGGCTGAGCACCAGGCACAGCCACGTTGCTGCTGCGGTGGGATTTTAGGGTGCTCAGCACCCTGAAGAATTGGGACCTTTCTTAGTCACAACTTTAAAGGGATAATCGGTTGGATCCATGGGTTAAATCCCCCTGGGATTTTCAGGGGGGAAATTTGCTTAGCAGGGTCTATGGCCAAATCCTTTAATTTCCTGGATTAGGAAGCCAGGACAGCTTGTCATTTGCCCTGCGTGGAGGAGGCAACAGAAACCTCATTGCTCAAGGTTTTTCAAACCCACTGCAAGACCACCGAGGGACCCCCCAGCCCAGCCACGGCCATACCACTCCCCCCAGCATCCCAATCCCTGGCCACGGGGAGAAGCGATGCTTATGAACAGCAGCAAGGAAAATACTCAATATTTTTGCCCAGCTCTGCATTTTCATCTTGTTTGTGCTCCTGATATTGCTTTCACCTCTCTCCAGGGAGGACAGGGCTTCAGGGGGGTACAAGAGCATGGGGGTGTTGGGGCTGTTGCTGCAGGGAACCGGTTGGGTGGGCGGCTGGGGTGGGAGCAGCGCAGCTGGAGGAACGCATACCAGGAAACCCAAAACAGGAGCCGGGAGAGGAAAAAACCACTCAGGCCTCTCTTGCGAGACGGGAAGGCAGCGTAGCTGTAGCGTAAGGGACCCCAAACCTTCCCCTCGGCTCTCTTTCGCTATCAAAGCTTCAGTGGGTAGCATTGCCGGAGTGGCAGCACCGGAGCAGGCAGGGACACGGTGCAGCAGGTCCCATCGACACGGCTGGAGGGCGTTTAGGGTGGCGGGACATGGCAGCGAGGGGCTGGGATGCCGTAGTCTGCATCTAGCCCTTGGGCTTGGTGGCGGGTTTGCGTGTACCCCCACCAACCTCCTTGCAGCCCGCGGAGGGTGAGGATGAGGACGGAGGAGAGCGACGGGGCTGCGAGCCAGCCCGCCTGCCAGGCAGCTGCGCAGGCTGGGGGAGGATGTCTCCCTTCCCTCCTGAAGATCGCTGAGAAAAGCAATGCTGCAGTTTCTGCTCGTTGAATAGGAAAAGCAGCAGAAAGGAAAATCAGGGGCTGGCTTTTTCGTTGTTGTTGTTGGCTTTTTTCTTTTTTTTTTCCCCATCTGATGAAGGGCTGCTCCACCCGAAAGCTAGTGGGTGTCAGCGTGAAGAAGAGGCTTCACCATCCTCTTCTTCAGCTCATTCCCTGTGCTGTGCAGGCAGGCAGGGCAGGCAGGAGATTACTTGGGGGATCTAACACGGCTCGGGGGGCTGAAATCATCCTGCACTATCTCCCAAGAAGGGCTGATTCTGCAGCGGGGCCAGCCCCAGCAGGACAACAGCACCGGCCGCTCAGCCCATGTGCTAAGCAGGTAAAAAGCTTGGATTAGAAACCAGGCAGATGATCTGGGCTGCGATGGGCTGCCACGCGATGCTGGCAAGGAGAAGGAGGAGGAGGAGGCAGGCTCCCCTTCAGCCCCCCACTCTGCTCCCTGCCTCTTGCCCAGGTCTCCGGGGCAGCCCCTTCCCATGGAAGCAGCGGCTGCCAGGATTGAATCACCCTCCCATCCTCACTGCCAGCCGGTCCCATCCCTACCCTTTTCCATCTGGTCCCGCTGCAAAAGCGACCGCGGAGCAGGCACCGGCACGGCTCTCCCATCCCGGCTTTGCCACCGGGCATTTCGCTTCCTCCTGCATCGCAAGACCCCTCTCCCGCTTCGCTCTACGGCAAAACCAGCCCCTCCAGCTGCGCTTTGCTGCGGGTCTGCCGCAACACAAACCGTGTCTGCCAGGACCGCGTGGATTTCTGAGATCCCTGAGGAGCGCAGGGAGGAGGGCAGAGCCGGCTGGGACCACGGCGAATCCAACGGGCTGTGAATCTCCGCTCTGCCCGTGTTATTCCATCACGACCTAGCAATGTTGGAAATTATTATACGAATGCATGTCGCACACCTGGGCCACGGAGCTGGGGTGTTTTAGCTCATATTCGGCTCAGCAGAGAGGGAAGGCGGCGGGAGCTGCCGAGTCGGGAGGAGCAGCCGTGGTTGAAGGATGGGACAGCCATGAAAGGAGAGGGGCTAGCGAAACCCACACTGAGCTGCTCTCCTAGCAGCTAAAAAAGACCCTGCTGAGGTTTTCCCAGTTGGATTACTTTGTAAAGCACCATTCCTATGAAAGGCACTTAATTTTCCAGCCTGTTCAGGTCCGTGCACCTCTGCATCGCAGCGGGGTGGCAGTCGGGGACACGCAGAGCTGGCCCTGCGCGAGCGTGCTGGCTAGTCCTGACTTTTGACACGGACGCAAAAGGGCTTAACGCCGCAAATCCTGTCTGAGCAGGAAGTTATTAAATTGGCATTGCGGGAGGACTTAAACAGTCACGGTGCAGAGAGCAGGTCCCGCAAGAGCCGGCGATGGGTAGGGATGCGATGCCGTGGGATGCCATCCGGGGATGTGTCGTTCCTCGTGTGTCCTGGACTAGAGGTGGAAATTGCGCGTGCCGTGAGTCAGAGGTGCCCGTGTCATCCCGGTTGACAGCGACACACGAACAGGAGGAATAACAGCTGATCCTAATCTCTGCCGCCATGGTATCGCCTGACCCCTGTCAACACGCCGGAGCCTGTGCACGGGCAGGAGGGAGGGAGGTGGCAGAGGGAAGGAGCTGGCAGAAAGGAAAGTCAGCGTGCCTTGCCGCAGCTCAGCTCGGCTCTCTGTCAATGGTAAAGCCTGTTGGAAGCTGCCAGCCCTGGGCTTTGCTCCTCTCTGCATTGCACAGGGGCTGTCTGAGGGGAGAGAGGGCAGGAAGGAAAAAGAAAATGCTGCCGTCAAGAGAATTACCTCCCACTCCAGCCAATCTCAGCCTTTGAGCCACCTCCATCCATCCCCTCTGTGTTTTTTCTCCCCGTCTCTTTGCACTCCTCAAGGAAGGGATGGAGAGACTGGGAAGGGATGGAGGGTGCACGGTCTCCCTGCACGAGACCCAGCAGGTACCAGGTGATGCCGTCAGTGACCCCATCAGTCCCCAGCTAACGGGTGGAGGTGACTCCTGCGCAGCCCAAGCTCCGGCTGCCTTGCATGGCCTCAGCGGGGAAAGGGGCAGCGCTTCTCCCAGGGGCCAGAACTGGAGGAACCTTTTCTGGACCCAGAAATGCCTAAAGAGGGGCTGGACGAGGCAGCGGGAGACCCCAACACGCTTGATCCGATCCCTGAAACAATTCCTCAGCCCCATCCCCGCAGCCACTTCAGCTGCGACCCATTTCGGCTTCACTCCGCTGCCGGCTCGTCCCTGCCATCCCAACCCAAGGAAGGGGATACAAAACCCTTTTGGGGCCACAGCATTCCCCCTAACCCACATCCCTCCTCCTCCCCAGTCTCCATCCGCAGCGAAAGCCCCGCTGGCAGCACGAGGTGGGGATTAGGGCGAGACTAATGCGGGAGCCCCGCAGCCACCTCCCCCCGGCATCAGAAAAGCCAGCAGAAACCTTAAATCAAATGCAGCTAAGTACAATTGCAAAGCTGCAGGCGCAGGCCTGAGAGAGCATTAAGCAGCATTATTATGGCTCGGTGTACTGCCGGTAGTGACATTACCGCAACTTAAAATGTTTGGGATCAGAACTGCAGAATCTATTCTTTTCTGTGGGTTTTGCCTGGGCTGCATTTCCATTTTTCTGAAGAAAATACCTGTTTGGCTCAAACAACCTTCTGCACTTTACCGTTCAGCTCTCCAGGGCTTTTCTTGCCTTCCTGCTCCCCATTGTACGTCAAACGCGGACGGCTGCTTCGCCCTCACTGCAGCATCCTGAAGGAGCATCCATGCTGAGTCCAGACATTTTCCTTTACCCGTCCTCGCTGCCAGGTCGTCTTTATTCGCTTCCTTTTTCTTTTTTTCTCCAGTTTCCCTTTCTGAAGTTGAGTGACACTGTGCTAATTTGTAGCCCGACTCCTCCTGAGACTATTGAGCTTAATTATATTTTTCTCATCGTTGGTGAATGGCTTGGCTATAATTATGCCGGGAAGTGCATTACTTAGGACTAACCTGAGAACAGCATCCCCTCCGGGGTGCTAGGGATCGGCTGCTCCGATGAGCTGTTATTTAAGGTGCTGAACAACAAGGGGCCCCACGAAGCTTGCGCTGGAGAGGAGCTGAGTCCTTGCCAAATGCCGTCCATCTCTGGGACTCACATCCCTAGCACCGGTGACGGCCCTTTCTCTCATAACTAGTCCAGCCACTAATTACAAAACCTTGAACTGTGGTAGCAGAAGGAAATCCTGGAGAGAATTAGGGTCTGTCTGCCCTGCATTAAAGCTACCATCATCCCTTGCAGAGAGCTGGAGTTGGTCCTGAGTTCCCCCCAGTGCTCCACGTGCATCTATCCACCACGGCCAGCGGCTGTGCTGAAAGCCAAGGGGTGAGGATGAGCTTTCTGGCCCACCTCTCTTGCCTGGATATTATATTTTAGTTGACCATGACACACCAGTGCCTATGGACAATTCGCCTTAGGTATGAACATTATCACTAATGAGACGGGAGCCAGTGTCTCCAGTGCATCCTTCATCCTTCCAGGGTAGCAGCAGAAAGAGTGATGGCTCTTGGCTGATATGAGAGGGGAATGAAGCACCCCATAGCACAAAGTGGACACCCTGCACCTTCATTTTAAATAGACTGAAAAAGGGCTCCCTCCCTGGCTACCTCTGAAAACCGATAGTTGATATCAACAGTAGTTTTTCAGACCTGATTCGTAGCCCTTCTCACCCATTGACTCTACACGAACTATTTCAGTGAGCGGGAGATATAAGAGGAAATTAAGTGTTATTTCATTTTAATTGCACTGAAGAAAATTTAGGAGAATCATCTACCGAACCTAAAAATTATTCCTTAAATAAGCTTACTTTTCTGTGTCACAGATAACATTGTACTTTTTTCAGACTAAAACAACTTTAAGAATGCAATTTACTTGTCTTCAGTACACTATGTTTTTAGCCTACTTTCCTCAGGAAATGGGGCTTACTTATGTGATTGTGCTGTTTATATATCTATATGCCATCACTCCCACACTAATAACTTTTGAACGTGTTGGCCAATTCCAACCAAATCTGACAGAGCGGTAGAGTTTTCAAAAATACTGAATTCTTACAAATTTAATGAAATACGTGGGTGGGCACATATTTTCCCCCACCAAGGGAAAGGCTGCAGAGTGAACTCAGCCATATTATTAGACAGAAGAGAATACACACACACACACACACACGCACGCACATCCACAGACACACACCAGTGCTGTTATAAAATCCCCAGGTGCTGGTAAGCCAGAGCTCACGTTGGTATTAGACGGGGGATATTGCACCCCTGAGCCCCAAAGCCACCGAAATGAGCATCAGGATTCCTCCGCCAATGCGCCCACCGCCTATTTTGTGCATTTCTTTCCGTTTGGACGATGCAATTTGGTGTGGGCACTGCAGGGGAGTGTTTATTCATTTAGAAGCTTTAAAATTAATGGGACTAATTGTATGAAAGCCTTTCTAGGTGGTTCTAGGTTTGTAAAACCTTGCTCTCTTCTGGTTCTGCATGCTGAGAGGCTGTCCCTGCAAAATCCCTCGCAAAGGGGAACAGCTCGAGCCGAAGGATCGCACGTTTCAGACAAAGCAACTCTCCCTGCTTGCATGCCGAGGTCCTTGGGCCTCTCCTGCGTGCAGCCGAATTGCAAACCCAAGACACCCTCCAAGACTTTGGGGCTGAGCCTGTACGCCCACCTAATCCCACCCGCCCCGCGTCTCCGGCAAAGCCTAAATCCTGCGATCCTGCCCGGCTGTAGCCGAATGGTTTGACTCTCTGTTGCTAGGTTTTGGGGCCTCAGCATAAGCCATTAACACAGGCAGGAAAAATTCCCGGGACGGATGTCATTCGCGGTTGGTACTCCAGCACTAATGCAGAGCGCTCGTCACGTTGGAGTCTGTCTGTCCCCGGCTCGCTCAGCGAGAGATGGGCTGCGCGGCAGATCAATAAATGGCTTTTCAACACGCCAGCAGCCCTCGTGCACCGGAGGCGATGGCTGTGCCATAAAAAGAGCAAAGCCCCGGGTTCCCAGCGCTTGCTTTCTTCCACGTGTCTAGTCAAGAACAGACTAGTTAAGACTGAGCGCAAACGGTGGAGGGAGCTGGGCTGCAGGATGGAGATGTTGGGTTGCCCACGGAGCGTTTTCTGGTGGGACCAGGTTCGGTCTCTGACGGAGTATCCTCAAAGCAGCGCGCTCCCATTCATTTATTGCTTTGCGTCTTCACTGATGATTAAAGGGGTCCTCTGGGTGGTTCCCAAATCCCACAGCTTTTCTCCTCCTTCCTGCCCATGCGTGATCATGGGCTGCATCCTCCCTCCCAGCACTGCTGCTGCTCTCCAGCAGAGCTCAGGACCATTACCCCAGCTGGTACAGGGGAGGAAGGCATTCATGCCCTGGCGTTCCTATCTGATTTGATTTTTTCCTTCTCCTCTCTCATAATTAGAAGGTGGAACATTACATGCCAAGAGCTCATTAAGCATTTCCAACATGGCCGGGGGGGGGATGTCATATCTCTTCCAGCTCCCACTCTCGTGGCTTTCCAGGACCATTACCACCTGGGGACGGAGGATGTTCAGGTTCTCAGACCCAGCATCCCACGGCAGACTAGAGCTCCACATTTCCAGGATTCAGGCCTTTGTATCAAGGCATTCACATCCCCAGATCACAGGGAAAGATCTGGTCTTTCCGCTGCTCTGCAGTCTGTTTCCTACCTGGCAATCTAGTGGGATTTTTTTTTTTTTTCCAAAGCTTTGACAACAATTTGGTACAACATCAGCTCGAAAGCATCATCAAGCCCAAATATGCTCCCAAAGCAGGCCTGGGAGTCTCATTCATATTGCAGATAAGTCATCGGCAGACATGCTGATAAAGATTTCAAGTGTGACTCTGCATACAAATGATCCAGACCCAACAATTAATCCAGCACAGGCGGCTGAGGAGGTACCTGGGTTTTTCCCCTGTCCCCAGCCCTTTTTCCCCAGCTTGGCTGCTATATAGCACTTGCTCAGAAACCAGAAAGGAATGTCCACGCTCTATTAAACCAACCCTAAAAAGTGATACAAGGAACCCTGAATTCGGCAGAGGAGCCTTTCCTCCTCGGCTCACCTCTTGTCTGGGTGCTCGCTGCAAGTCACGAAGCTCCAGGCTCATTTTGGGAGCCAGCCTGAAGGCGCTTGAGTTGGCCCTGCTTTGAGCTGGGAGATGGACCCTATTTCGACCTAAATTAGACATGACGCCTTTCTCCCCCTCCCTCCTGCTGGTTTTCAGCCGGATCAGGTCCCTGCTCTGAATCACTGAGTGTTTTCATGATGGCTACAGCCAGCCCGGGGAATGGGGGCTTCCTGGGGCTTGTAGGAATTATTTGGGCACCCAGATCTGCTGCTTTCTAGAACAGCCTTAGCGAAGGCAAACCCTCCCCAAGCATCAGCTGCAGCCAGCGATTTGACAGCTTTTCCACTCAAAACCTCTTTTGGGAACAGAAATAGCTGGGAATCCTCCCAGCACAGGCCAACCCTGGGATGGTTCATCTTGGCTATGTCAGACAGAGGATACAGGCAAACAGCATCTCAGGAGCTATTCTGCTAAGGGTATCATCCTACTTATTAAAGAGGCTAGGGAGAAAAGGAGGAAGATAACCCACGGATAACCTCCTAAGTGACAGCTATCAGCCTGTGAGCCCCACACCGTGACCCACAAGTGCAGTCCCACCACGATGCCACCTCCCCTGCACAGGCTGCAGCGAACGCACCGCTCTGGGTGACCCTGCATGGTCTCGCCGGCTGGTTCGGGAAGGTCATGCATCCACAGCCCGCTCGGAGTTAGCAGAGGGACAATTCGGCTTGGATCCAGCCCATTTTGAACACCACCCATGAGGCTTGGGCAAGCCCAGCGGCTTGGCTTTCCAGGATGCTGCCCGCTCCCGCTGTGGGGTCCAGATAGCACCGACCGCTGCCTGTGCCCACCACAACGCTTGCCTGCCTCCAGCAGCTTCCCTAAAATACCGCCCCCCCCCCAAGCACCTATTACCGCAAAAAGTCTTATCCCACTTCTCCCACCAAACCGCAGCCGTCAGGACGAGACCCATGCCGAGACGCCGTGTCGTGACAGGGACCACCTTACCTGGACGCCGCGATCTCCGCTTTCTGCTTGGCGATGGTGGCTGCCCGCTCGGCCGCCTCGACGGCCCGATCCACCTTCTCACGGATCTTGCTGGCCCGCAGCGGGATGAGGTTCTTCCTCTTGCCGCTGACCAGGATGTTCTGCTTGTACTTGCCCTCCTCCTTGGTGCCGTCGGGGAACGTCATGCAGCCGTAGCCGTGGCGCTTGTTGTTGGCCCATTCTCCCTCGTACTTCAGCCCGTCCGAGCGCTGGCTCACCCCGAAACCTGACCGCTTGTCGTTCTTCCACTCGCCAACGTAGATCTCGGTGGTGGTGGCGTCGATGTCGTCTTCGATGACGGAGAGCTCGGCTTCGCCCTCGCCCAGGCTGATGGTGGAGTTGATGTCGCTGGCGGTGGAGCTGACCGTGCTCATCCCGGCTTCGCTCCGGAAAGAGCTCTGCTTGCTCCGCTGGCTGGCCAAGGAGCTCTTGGACTCGGACTTACGGAGCTTGAGCCCGCTCAGCAGCGACCGCCGGAAGATGCCCTTCTTCTTGCTCTTCAGGATCTCGGCATCGCTGTGGGCCATGAGGACGAAGCCACCCCGGGAGACGGCAGGGCTGCCGGCCACCGCCGGCGAGGAGTCAGGGTGCAGCGCCGTGCCGTTGGTGTGCTCGCTGCGCAGGGAGTTGATGGACGTCCTCAGGGGTGACCTGATAACCGCAGCCATGCCGTAGGGAACGCTCTGCCGGACGCCGTAACCCTGGCGCATCCCTCCGACCCACTGGCCCTGGTATGTCCCTGGGAAGAGGAGACAAAAGCAAAGAGGGGTTTCATGGCATGGCATCCCGTGGACCACTAACCGCATCCTTTACAAGCCCTTCGTTAGCGGGGACAGCAAAATGCAGCTCTGGATCCCAGTCCCATCTCCGTGACAAGGATTGTAATGTCACATTGTGGGAGGAAAAAATAATATCTTGGTTGGATTGCAGGCACACACTCCAGCTGCAGCGCAGAAATATCAGAAACCAGCCAAGGCATCGCTGAGCATGGAGCGACGCTTCGAGGAACTGCCCCTTAGATCAGCCCCTAATTTGAAAGGGAAGGGAGCGGGGAGACGGGGTAGGGGAATCGTTATCCAGGAGCAGACTCCGATCCCATCCATGCTGCCGGCAGTGATCAAAGCGGATGGTATATTACAATGCATTTATTTATATACACAGCGCCTTTCATCCGGCGCGTAGCGGAAGGGAGAGGCTCTATAGAAATAAAGGCCTCATGGGGAGACATCCATTTGGTTATTCTCCTTGGAAATGTGCCCCTGTTTGAACTCCTACATTTGCGTGGGCATTTACTGGAGTTGCTTAACTGGTCGTTAGCGGGATGAAATGCACACGGGACCTCGCCGCAGCCCTGGGAATGGAGGCACAAGAAACCCATCCAGACCGGGAAACACAACCGGAGCATAACGCCTGCCCTGTGCACCGACATGCGTGGTGATAATCTGCCCGGGGTTTATAATCCCTTCCCCTCCTGGAGCTCGGCGATTGGCACGCTTTCTCGTTTTATCCCAGCCGGTTGAACTGCAGGGCTTGTTTTTATTCTTAGGTCGGCTTAATCTTTTCTGGACTAGCTTGAGATGCACTGATTCACTGCCCGCCTAAGCCCTCGCGGGGTGAATTGATGAGCCCGAGGACGGCTCCTCGCCTGGCACTGGTGCTACTGGGATGCCGTGGCCGGTTCCAGCCTGGGGCTGCCCTGCTGCCTCCCATCCCCGGCCGGTGATGCAAAGAGCAGGGCCCCACGCTGGGATGGCCGCAGGCAACACCTTGCAGCATCGGGGCCTCCCTTCGCACCAGCCCCGCTCCCTCTCGCCAAAGGAGTCTTAAAATAGACTTGCTGAAACAGTGAACCCGGTGAGAATCAAACCGAAACGGCCCCGATGAAAACAGCCTGGATGATTACTGCCGGCTCAGTCCGATAGAGGCTTTCCATCCCCTCTCTGCACAAGATGCTCTTTGCCCTTAGCGATCAGGCCACGATTCACAGACATGAGCAACCCGGGTCCACCTGAGCCCGCTCTTTTGGCTGCAAAAATTTTGTTCCTTGAGACCCATCCGCCTTGCTGCAGCGTGTTCCCTCCTAACATCTTCCACCATCCCAGCGGAAGGGATTATTAAAACAGGCTGTGCTGGCCATCCTCAGCCCAGATAAACTCTACTCTCACTGCAAGGAGCAATCCCAACCCTAAGCTACGCATCCTTTTGCTCTGTTTCATTCCTCATCCCGATCCTACCCCCAGGGCTCCCTTAGGGGTTTCCACTGCCCGCTCCCTGGGGTCAGCAGTAGCTCTGGAGATGGGCACAGGCTGGAGCAACTCACGCTGAGCACGGGAACTGTTTCCCAAGAGCATGAAACCAGCACCCAGGCACATTTTGGGGTATATTTTGGGGTGCATCATCTGTTTTATCTAACAGCTCCTAGCACTTTGTACAACCCCCCTGGGGCTCAGACATCCTCCTCGGTGCTCCGATGCAAGCAATCCCCCAAGGTGCTACATTATCTGAGTGACGGCCTTGTGCACCCCAAAAAAAAATGCCAGCCCCAAGCTAGGGGACCCCACAAAGACTGCCTCAGAGAAGGGACATGGAGAGGCAGGGCCAGGTGGGCAGGATTTACCGAGGTTTTATAGGATTAGCACCGGGGAGGGAGGCAGAGAACCGGGATTATGGCAGGCACCAGCAGGGCAAAAGCAAGGAGGTGGTGGCAGTGCTGGTATGGAAAAGGATGGGGGACAACCAGCAAGATGGTGGGCAAACAGCTCGGAGGAGACATCAGACATGTCCTGTGGTTGGGTTTGAGCAGTGAGCCTGGCTTGCCCCGCTGCAGCCCACTTTGGTGTCCCCAAGAACAGGCAACGACCGATGCCGTGCACCCACAGCTCTCCCCATGCCCAGTGGTACCCTGGAATGGTGCCTGTGGCAGGGGAGAGCGCACCAAGCCGTCCGTCCATCCCCCGCAGACTTGGCGCCGTCTTGCTCCCCTTTCTGGTTCCTTCCCAGAGCATCTCAGGACAACCTTCCGGGGGTGATGGGCAGCAGCTAGGTGAGAGAGATTTCACCCAGCACCCCCGCAAAGGGAGCCCCCAGGATGGCTTGGGATGTCCTCGCACCACGCTCAGCCTCCTGTTTCCCCTAGAGATGGATTCAGTGGGTTTCAGGGAAAGATGCCAGTGAGGGCAAGGGGACAGGGAGAAAAGGTCCTGCATGAGATCCGTCAGAGCTGCCCTGCCCAAGTCCTGGACTCCCTTTCCCTCGGCTGAACCCCTTGAGTCAGTGCCTGTCCCCAGGCAGGTCCCTTGACCTCCCTGTCCCCTAGCAAATCTCCAGCTGAAAAAAAAAAAAAAAAAAAGCAGATTAAACTGAAGCACCGTAAAGCAAGCTCGGCCCTTTGCTGAAAACCAGAGGCAGCGGCAAAAAGCAGAACAAAGCGCTCTCGGAGCAGGCGTGACAGCGCATCTCAGCTGGAGCAGAGGTGGCAAATTGGTCACAGCAGGTTACAGCTGCAGCCAGCGCCTGTGCGTATCTCCAGCAAGGCAGAGGTGCCTGGGAAGCTGTCATCTTTGCGTGGCCTTAAAACCTACTCCTAGAATTGCCAGGCTGCCAGGAGCAATCGCTGCATCTCCTTGGCAAGGCTGATTTTTCTAGGCAGAGGATACAAGGACTTGAGGAGCCATCCCAGCCTGTTTCTCCCCTTCCAGCATCATGGAGCGACTCCCAGCAGAGCGCAAAACCCAAACCCCAAATCTGTTTTCATGGGTATTGTTGCTTTCCTGATTGCTTCCCTGCTGGAGGCAACAGCATGGATTGCCTCTGGGAATTGCCTAGGAGGGCATGGTCACCTCCCTGATGGCCACCGAGATATCTGGCCACCTTCATGGCCACCAGGAGATCAGAAAACTTCCTTCCAGGGACCTGAGTTCATCCATCCTTCCTCACCCAAACAGCACTCCTTCCTTCATCTGACTTCATTATGTTTTAAACCCCTAAATATCCCAGGATTTGGCCATGAACGCTGGAAGGTCTCAGAGCCATCTGATCTGCATTGCTAAGCACTGTCACCTCCTCCCCTTGCACTGCTCAGCTTAACCTCTGCCCCCTAACATTTTCAGATATATGCACAAAGCTTAATCTCACAAGGAGCCGGGAGACTCTTTCTCCCTGCAGAGGAAACAGGATTTTATGATTTTCCACTTTACGTGCCAGGATGAACGGGCTATAGCTGTTTCAGAGCTAGGGAGCTGAAAAGGGAGCGTGCCACGGGAAGGCCGTGCAGTGGGGACCCGTAGGATGGGGCTGGGTGTAATGGGACAAGCACGTCTGATGCGAAAGTTCCCCAGACTGATCCTCTGAGGTGCTGAACAGAGGTCCTCAAGGACTTCAGTGCAAATGTAGGGAGCTGAGCAGCTCCCAAGGTCGGGGCAGAAGAGCAGATGCCCTCTTTAACTGTGTGCAAGAGGGGATCACGCCTCCGTTGGGATGGGAAGCAGGGAACAAGCCAACTCTACCACAATCCTGGCTACAAGCTAATTGCATTGCCTAAGCCGGTGCCCTATGGAAAAGAGGCAAAGCCACAGGGATGGAGGAGAATTGCTGGGGAGGAAAACGTGCCAACCTCTTCCCCCCAGCCATGCAGGTCACTCTTATGGATGCCTCCAAGATGCCCCAAATATCTATCCCATGTCTGTGTGGCCCCTTTGCACTGGGCAAAAAGGACAAAGAGCAGCCAAGAAAGTCTTGGACACGGAAACAAAATCCTCCTGAGCTAGGTAATTTGTGACTTACTACGGTAATACAACCAAAGCAGCAGCCATTTCTGCATTGTAGCTCTTTCCTTACTATCAATATTTGCAAAATGCTTCCTGAAGCATTAATTGTGTGAGATTAATGGAGTGATTGCATCGGGGAAAATGCAGCATCCATTACGCAGTCTGGGCAGCATCGTGCAGGCAGCTGCGGGCAGCTGAGCTGTGTGGCCAGAGGTAGGGCTGGATGAAGTCATGGACAAGAGCAGATGCATGATAGGACAGCACTGGACAGCCAAGCCAAGAAATCTCAGCCACCACCACAATCCGGCTGAAAAGAGGGCCTGATCTTGCCCTGGGAATGGGAATTTTGCAGCAAAATCAGAGCCCGAGGGAATAAGCAGGTTGTGCTGTCCCTCGCCGCAGTTTTACCCCAGGGAAGATTTCTTGACGCCTGGTGTAATTGCTCCAGTGGGATTTGGCCAAGATAAAGGTGATGCCAAGAAGGGTGGGGATGTGGACACGCGTGTGCATGCGTGGGGAGCAGAGATAAGGAAAGGGCATAATCTGAGGCTAGGAGAAAATAACTGAAGTCATCCTGAAAGATGGATTGGCGAGAATATTCCTCTTTCAGAAACAGCAGATGGAGCGTGAGAAAGGGAACGGGTTCGTGGGAAAGAGGAGAAAGTCGGGATGGGATGGAAACATGGAGAGAAGAAAATGAGCAATGTGGTTGTTGGCCACTTTCACTTGTGTTCTTTAGCCTGGGTTTTGGGGTTTTTTTGGCTCACTCCCCTTGGAGCAAGGCTGGGTTGTTTGCAAACGGCTTTTAAAACTAAGGAATTTCCATTGCCTTGAGGACCGTGCAGAGCCCCATCCTTGGCCAGAGCCAGCCAGGCTGAAAGCAGAAAGCGAGAAGTCACTGGCCTCCAAAGCATCATTCCTGATGCTCCAGCAGAAGATCATATGTTTTGAGAAATGACAAGTACCAAAAAGTAATCTAATTTGTTGCAGTTATTCAGCGCTTTCTCAGCATTTGGCTCAGGAGGCTAAAAGTCATTCTGGGAAGAGAGCAGGGCCTCTGCAGGGCTGCTCCTGTTGTCCCCATAATGCCAAAATCCCCTAAATCAGTGTTTACCCTGGTTTGCACCTTGCAGAATTGGGGAGGCGAGCAGGACCCGTGCGAAGCCGTCAGCGAGACAGCTGGGTGCAACCCCTGTGCCTCCGTGTTCCCTGCTGGAAAGACGGATAATGCCTCGGCACTCCAGTGCTTCAGCTGGGTATTGGGAAGACTAATTAGCTCCTATGCAAAGCGCTCCAGGAGGATCTGAGGCATTACAGACACCAGGAAGAACGACAGCTTTCCGTTCATTTCCTTGGCTTTGCCAAAGAGTTTTTGGGGATCTTCCTGGGGAGCAGGGAAGGAGGAGACCCAGCTCCAGCTCCTCTCCCCAGGATACAGCCGCTGTGGCAGGGCTTGCGTGGGTGCTCATGGGCCCAGGACCGCAGAGGGAACCACTCGCTTTTGCAGACGAGGTCTTCACCACGGCTGGGAAGAGGCAACCAACTCCTGGCTTGCTCTTCCCACATGCAGCACACTGGGCTGAAACCTCGAGCAAGAAGGAGAATCACTTCACTGATGCCATTTGTCTCCGTATGAGGTGCCTTTTGCACATAAGAGAGCGATGGAGAGGGAAAGGAGACCTGAAATATCTAGAAAATGGCCTTTCTGGCCCAGATGGAGGTGGTCTACAGCATTGCCACTCAGCAGGAGAAGGTGAGACGTGCCAGAGGGTGGAAAGCGCCCGGCTTTGCCGCTTGCTGCCCCGAGCTGAGGGGCTGCCTGGCACCCGCAGTCCTCTCCTGCTTACGGAGAGATGGCGAAGACCAACACCAATGCCCGGGGGAGTCCGGCTTTCAGACAAATAATCAGCACTGGGAGTTCCCTTAGGGCACACCGGAAAAATAGGTGGATTTTGAACGATGCAGGGGGAAGCCCCAAGGGATGAAGATGAGCTGCTCACAGCCCAGCCACGTACATGGGGCTTCCCTTGGCCCAAGGTGGGATCATGCACTTGGATATAAACCCTGTCCATCTTCACCATGGCATTGGAAGGAGACAGAAGTCATGATTTTGGGGGTTGGAATGGCTGCATTCCTTTCCTCCCTCTCCCTGTACCCAAGGATTTGGCATTTTGCAGGCTGCTGAGCCCTCTGGCTCCAGCCCAAGAACACCATTAAGTACAAGCTTTACGGACCGAACGCTGCTCACAGGCTTTTCCCGAACCGAGACGGCCAGTTCCGTGTCCTGCAGGACAAAGCCCTTGGCAAGCACACGGGGTAAAGCCCGTGGGGAGGTTTGCACAGACCTGCCCTGCCTTGCTCCACTTCAGTTTCTCGTATGGAGAAATTCAAGCAGTTATTTAGGATGTTGTAAAGCATTTTGAGGCCCGTGGATGCATACATACTATTATCACAACATGACCTCGGAAAAAAAGTCAAATGCGTAGAAAAACCATTTAAAAATAAGAGTTAAAAAAAATACAAATAACCTACTGCCATGGGTCAATGCAAGCTATTTCCAGTTTAGCTAAAATAATCAGCGACACGGGCGCAGCTACGCAGGCTTTCACAGAACACAAAAGCAGCAGGCTTCAAAGGGCAGGTTCCTCTGTAGCCTCTGTCCCATCCTTGAAGCACAGCCAGATCTGCCTGTTACGGTGACTCTGTTCGGCAATGGCAGTGATCCAAACCTCCCAGCTCACTTTCGCCACTCAGCAAAATTTGGGAATGAGGTCTGAGTTGTCCAAAGTGCCCATCCACTTTTCCAAACCAAGCCGAAGTAATTAGGCCTTGCAAATTGCTGGTTCATCTTGCGAAAGATCTTTCTTGGTATGCTCACCCCTCCTCATCTCTGAACTCTGCAACATATTAATTAAAGCCATCCGATGGCAATAATTAGGCCGGTCTCTCGAATTACGACAGGAGCAAGTTTTAGAGATATCACTTTCCAGCTATTTGATATCAGAAAGGCCGAGGGAGGATTCATGCACAAATCACGTTTAGCATCTCAGAAACATCCATCCCAAAGAGAAGATGTGGGAGAGAAGAGAGAGGACTGGAGGATGCTAATTCAGCCCCAGTCCTGATGGAGTGATAACGGGGACACCCTTGTTGGCCACCCCAGCTGATGTCCAGCAATCAGGGGGCCTCGCTGGCAAAAATGTGCCCCCCGAAACGCGCTACCTGCATGTACGGGTCCTCCCGAGCATGCACGTGGGTGTGTGTTTTTTTGCCAAGACTTCCCAAGAGCCATCTTTCCTGCATTATCACTCCTGGCAGCAGGACGAGGCGTCGCACTGGGTGACTTGCATTCCCTGCCCTGTCCCCAGCTGCCGGTCAGAGAGCAGCAATCGTCCCCCAGATGCTCACCTAAATCCCACCCGGGCATGGTATGGAGGGCTAGGTCTTGCCACGTGCGTTGGGAATCAGCGACGGTGCGTGCGTGCAATGCCGCGTGGATACGGCGTCAGCGGGAAATTACCTCTCCCCAGCCCTGCCAAGGCTCTCCAGGCCTCTGACCATCACCAAGCCATGCTAAAAACACAGTCAGATGCTTCTGCTGTGGCTGCTAATTTGCCAAAAATATGCTCTGGTAACTGCTTACACAGGGGAAGAAATAAAATATGGATTTTTGAGTATGCAAATATAATCTGCAGGCATAAACACGTGATGGATGTTAGTCATATAGCTTAATGCGAGGCTGGATACATACATACACAACGGGCACAGTGAGGTCTAGGCATCTGTGGAGGAGAGAAGGGGAAGAGGGAAAGGAGAAGGCGGCAGAGCAGAGAAGAGAGGAGAAGAGGACTAAAGCAGAGCTGTCATGGGCTGCTTTCTACTGCCTGGGTGCTGGGTAGCATTAAGTCTGTTGCTGGGGCTCAACAAATAATAAATCATTACAGATCTGCAGCTCATATCAGCATGGTTAGCTTGCACTTTTTAAAGCTAAATGGCAGGGATCCTCCCTCTAAGCAAACAAAACAGTGGGGTGGTTGGGTTTGCATGTGGTACCATAGGAGATCACTTTGCAAGCAGGTAGAGGTGTGTGCGGGGCTGGCCCTGGCAGGGCCAGCACCTCGCTGGGCATCTCTGCGGGAGCGAAATCTGGGGGCAGGAGAGAGGAGATGGATTTATACAGCCTCACACCACAGCCAGGGAGTCTGCCTCCTCCTCTGTGGATGCAAATAACAACCTAAAGTAACGCTGGCTGAAATATCACAGATTGCTCAACTGTTCTCCATGGGGAAAACCATCTGAAAGGCAGGTTCACATGTGGCGAGAACGCTCATCTGAGGAATATGAGCCCCATCCAAAACATGGGGAGTCCTTTGCGTTCTCATTGCCACGATGCCTGCCCCAAAGATATTTTGCAATCAGGAGATCAGCAGAATGAAGCTGCTTCCCTCACTGGCAAACATTAATGTGCGTCACAGTATCGCAAAGATTGCTGATACTTGCACTTACAGATGGGAAACTGAGGCAGAGAGCAAGATTGAGGATGAGCTCCTCCAACAAAATGAGGTGTGTGCATCCTTCTGCTGCTGGCACAAAATGGCTTTGCACAGCCAAAAGCAAACCTACGGCAGGGCAGGGAATGGGGCAAAGCCCCAAATCTGATGTCCTACCTCCGAAGAGAACCCCAGCTGCAGGGATTAAGCCATTTTTCACAGGGACTGGCCAGTAATGAATACGTGCCCTTATAATATTAAGGAGAAGCCACTCCAGAAAAATCACATATGGAAATTCAGCTCGGATAACTTCTGCAAGAGGAGCATCCCCCCAGACCCATGGCTAGGTTCAGGCTCGCCTCACAATGGCTTCCGAGGCATTTCGGCTATTTGCTTCGAGGGGGAAAAACTCAATTTGCTCTCCATTGTGTGCAGCAAAACGCAAGTCCGTCCTGAGCATCCCCTCCCTCTTCTTCTCTCTCATTGCTTCTGTATCTCCTGCTTCCCCGAGCCTGTTTGCATTTGTTAGTAATTGCCTTCTCCAGCCAGCATTCGGAGAAATGTTTCAAACCATTATAATGACAATCAAATCTCGGCATCGCTAATTCTGATGAGCCTCGTAATGCGTCTCAGGCCAGTCACGATTTTCCTTAAAGCACCAGATCCTGGAGTCAGGGGAAATACAGTTTTTCAAAAGGAAAGAGCTAAAGAAAGAAATTTCTAGTCTTCCTGGGAGTGGGAAGCATCAGGTTCACCGGAGTCAGGGAAAGTCAAGGGAGCATCATCCTCTGGTGAAACGGGGCCCATAGTTTTACCCAGGGCAGCTGAATCCCTGCGGATTCAGCCACCGACTGGGGCCAAAACCGGGATGAGGCTTTAGCACAAGGGGCGCGAAACACATTAACGTATCGCTCAGCACCTTTATTATGGCTAATGTGCTCCTCTCACAAAGCAGAGTGAAATCGGGCTAATGCTTAGTCTGTTAATCCTCCGGCGCTCTAATCCTCATCGCAAACTCTGTGATCTCACCCCATTTCTCAGCAGAGCTCGTGGGAGTAAGGGCTAATTCTCCAGCGCTTACAAACAGGGCTGTGCGCCGGCACCGGGTTTTGGGGGGCTGCATCCCTGGCGAGGTGTGAGAGATGCTCAGCTCCATGGGATGAGGCTGATCTCCCCATGGATTGGGGATATGGGGCTGCACCAGGTGTGGGGACAGCACAGGGATGAGGTGAGAGCAGCCTTTATTTATTTCCTGCGAAATAAATGATCAATCCCTTATTCAGTCGAGGGAAACACCTTGCAGATCCAAAGTGATGCCCTGAGCAGGAAATCGTATCTTTACAGCGATCATCTTGGTGCAAATATCTGCAAACTTAGGGACCTTGCCCTGGCTGTTCACTCATTCATGAAAATTCATGATGCTTTGCTGTATGTTATGAGTAAGTGGAACCTCTTCAGGGAATAATTTTGGGAAAGGAATGGCTGTTCTAAGGGAATGCTTATGCATCAATTGCAATTTTTAAGGATTTTTGATTCAAAGGCCAGAATCTGTCTTTGAAAAGCCAATATCAAACCCCAGAATATAAACACTTGCCATTCAAGTGGGTTTTTTTCTCCAAGCTCCCCCTTTTTGTTCACAAATACTTGAATTGTAAGTTAAACAGCTTATTGCAGGGGCAAACTAGCGTCAAGACTCTTCTGTAACTATTGCAAACTCCTGTGAAAAAAAATCCTTCCTTGGTCAGGATTTCAGTCAATGCCAAAGCCAGACCCCAAATAGGCAAAACCTGCCAAATCTCACACGACAGATGCTGCTAAACCACAGTGTTACCCTCTATATGACCATCACCAACCCCATCCTGCCCAGCTTCTCTACTTTCAAGTCATGCCTGCATTAATACAGATAATTCATCTACATCAGTGTTACCTGGCTCCAAGCATTCAAAATTAATCAGGTTCATTTTAAAAATCAAGGCATTTTTAGCTCTCATCTTCTGGTTTCCAAGCCTGTAAGAACGACTTTTCTGCAATAGTCTGGGTGGAAACCTTGCTTCCAAAATCAAGCTGAAAAATCTTGCAAAATCACATGATTCCACAAGCTGGAGCTTCAAGGAAAAAAACCATTCAGCTACAGGAGCAGATGTCACCCAACCACGAGGAGCCCCATGGGATATCGAATCACATGCAAATACCCTGAGATTTGCATTAAAAGCCATGAGAAACCCACCCCAGCATCCCCAGTGAAAGGAAATTAAAACTGTGCTTCAGGACCTAAGTCACCCCCCTGTTATGGGTCAGGGAGAGGCACGTAAGGGCGTGCAGGTTGCCCCAAGGCTGGGGTCCTCCACCACCCCCTGGAGCATCATGCACTGAATAAAAACACTGGAGAAGATGGAGTGAGGGTCTAAGCCTGTCTGGCAATTTCTCTCTCACGTACTTTTCCCCGGGGTCAAAATCCTTCTTCCTCTGTCCTCAGCTGTACCTGGAACTAAGCAGCATGTTCCAGAGAGATAAGTAATTACCATGAGTTCATAACATTTATTTTTAATGATGCCAGTCAGAATCTTCATTTAGTATTTCGATTCATTTTTCTGTGTTCGGCAGGTCCTGACATTTCAGTTATTGCTCTCCTATATCCACTGTTGCACTGCAAGCATCTTCGGTACCAAATCTAGATGGTGAGATGCTTCATAAACAAAGTTTATAGCTTTTTTTTAATTATCGGGTTCTTAGGGGGTTGTTAGGACCAGCTACGGCCGGGTCTGGATTCTGCAGGAACCAGGAGGATCGGGCATCAGGGCGCGCTTGTATTTGCTTGTTTCCGCCCACTATTTAAAGTGCATCAACAATTCCTTCCCGGCAGCAAAATAAGACGAGAGCTGATACTTTTAAGGTAATTCTGACATCCGCGCTATGAATAGATCGCACGGAAATTTGCCCTCGCTCGTTGGTTCCCTGCAGCTGTAGAGGAACCCGTGGAAAAAAACCCGGTATGCGGAGAGGCCCTCGGCAGCCCTCGGTGATGTCGCTGCCCTTAGCGGCACTGGTCGGTGCTGGTTCATCCAAAACCACTTCTCAGCTCAGGCGAGGGGGCTGCAGCCCCTTCCCGGAGAGGCAGGTCCCCCTGCGGCATCCCCGGTCCATCCCCCTGCCCAGAGCAGCCCTTTAACGCTGGCAAGGGGCCCGCTTTTGCGAAATATTTCGTGCTTTTCGCCTCCTCAACCGTTTCAAAGCCATTCGGTTGGTCGCTCCCTGGGCACCTGCTAAGAGAGCGGCTGGAGGTGTCACCGGTGCCACTGCGGAGGTGGGAAAAGTGGGGCACGGAGCCGCCGCCGCTCCTGCCCCGGCAGGACAGGCTGCGGGAGATCCCACGCCGGCAGCTCCCACCGCACCGCTTCCCTCTCCCCGTCGCTTGCAAAGCACGAAAATTTCCCAGCCCGGGCCAAGAAAACCCACTTGCCTACTCACACGGTGCTAACAATGAAAACACTAATTATATTTCACTCACCTATCAAGGGGATGATTCATTTAGGTGAGTGGGCACGGAGGATTACACAAGACGAACGCCGCGACGCGATCGCCCGTCCGTTTTGGGGTAGCCCTCCCCGAGAAACGAGGTTGCGTGGAAGCACGTGGGTACCCGGGATGGGGCGAGGGGGTGGCAGCAGGAGGGACCTGGCACGGTCGCGACGCACCGCGGGCACCTCCAGTCCGGGGAATCGGCGCGAGCCGTTCCCCGAGGGGACCCGAGAGAGGGGCTGGTCCCCTCCCCAAGCTCCTGTCCGGTCTCAGATCCCAAATGCTTGGCTGGGGAGAGGTGGAGGGAGGAGAAAAGCAGCTTCGGCAAGGAGGGAAAGAGCAAAAAAAACGATTTGGGGCTTCCTTCATCCACCCCATCTTATCCACCCCCAAAACCATGGTTTCAGCAGCAAAACCCAAACCCAATGCACAGCCCTAGGACTTCCATGGCAAGCCTGCAGTTACAACTCAAACTGTCCCCAGGGTAAAATCATTGAGTATTTCCAAAGCGTCCCTGGAGTTACAGGAAGGCAGGAACCAGCTGAGATGTCTCCTGATCTCCAGACCTGCTCGGGAGGGGGTTTCCAATGGAAGAAGGTCTCCAACCCTCTGCTCCCAAGAGGTTCCACCAGCTCCAGCAAGAGCGATGGCAGCGGCTCCGGCTCACATCAGTGCTGATCCAGGTGGATTCAGCCCCTTTCACCTGAAGCAAGGGAGCAATCCTGCTCCCGCTCGGGAGCCGGGCTGAATCAGGCCCAGCAAACGAGTGGTGCAACTCCGGCATCCGACCGAAGCGATCCTCAGCAGCCTGGTTTATGTAATATCTGGGTGCTTCTGGATGGGGGCAGGAGGTAGCAGGGATTTGGGACAGAAAAATAAGGATGTATCAGCAGTACCGTGGTTTGGGGGTCCGAGCAAGCGCGTGTGTGCAGGGGAAAGACAGGATGGTGCACAGGCGTGCCGCAGGCACAGGACCGCGGGTCGGGCGTGCAGCGGTGCCGGGGAGATTTGGCAAAGCGTGGGCTTCTAGGGGAACAGCGAATTTGCTTATTTGGGCTCCGCGTAATCGGTTTGCGTCGATGGACGTGTATCCCGCGCGGCTCGGGGAAACACGGTTGGCATTCATCCGGCGCGTGGCTGGGTCAGAGAGCGCCGGCGCGGGGCCGGGGGCAGACCACGTGTGTGTGGGTATGCGAGCGGAGGGGCGAAGCGGCGTCTCGGCGTGGGGAGGAGAGGCGTGTGTGCATGGCGATGAGTGTGTCCGCGTGGGAGGTGTGAGATCTGCAAGCTGCATGTGGGGGAAGCGTGCATGCGTGCGCGCGTGGCAGGCGTGAGCACCCGGCGTGGGGGGGGGACGGGGGACGGTACCCGGGGTGGCGAGCAGAGGCAGGACGGCGGTGGGGGGGTTTGGGGGGGTGGCAAGGCGGCTTAGGCCACCGCATGCCATAACCCACGTCCAAGTCCAACGCATCGATACGTGCGCGTTGGTCACGCAAAATATCGCGCCCCAAGATAGCGCTGGCGACGGTTGGTGGAGTGTCGAGATTTGCCCTTACCCACTGTTGTGCAAGGAAATGGTAAAATTGGAGTGAAACCCATGAATTTTGGGGCATCTCGCTTCCTGAGCCTCGCTGTGCATTTAGGGACCCATCCCCTAGCCATGGTTGATGTGCTAAAAAAAAAATAATGCAAGGGATGAATATTTATCTGTGGGTGGCAAGTGACAGATGCTGGGGCGAGGCTTCTAGGATACTTCAGTTTGATGAAGGTAATAACTTGAACAGATTAATGAGAAACATCCTTCCCAACAGTTGCCTCCCCTGTGCCATAGCTACGCAGCCACCCTTCCAGCAGAGCTCCTGCACGCACCAGCTTCTTGTAGCTAAACGCACAAAGTTCATTAAGGTTCGGTGTCCAAAAGGCTGGAGATGCCCAACTTTGGCGTTTTCCACCCAGAATGGAGACAGGCAACTGGGAAAGGGCCGTGGCCTCTGGGTACTTGCAACCGAGTTGGTGAAAGTGCAATTTCGGCTGGGTTCAGTCGCTCTGCGGTGACTGCCCAACCGAAATGGGGGGAAAGCCGACGTGGAGGAGCCCGGTCGGGATGTGCGTGGCCCGTCCCAGCTCCCAGCAGCAGGATGGGTTTGGCCACAGGTACCATCGCTCTGCCTTTCCCCAGCACGGCCATCCCCTCCTCCTAGGAGGATTTGCAGAGTCCCTGGGCGGGGAGAATCGTGCTACCGACCCTGTCCTTGTCTCCTCCTGATCCTCTCACCTCCTCCTAAAATGACAAACACGCAAATATAGCTTTTCGGTCCCCAAACACTGAGAAGCCGGGGCGGGCCTGACAAGATGGAAGAAAAAGCTCTTTGCTTCTGGTAGGTTCTCAGAAACGATGAAACTGCTGGTAAGCCACCCCGATTTGGAGATGCTCCCCAGGTTTCCCAAAGATCCGCTGCGCTGCGGTTGACGGGGAAGCGTGCCAGGGTGGGGGCACGTGCGTGCCCGGGGACGGGGCCAACCCTGCAACACCCAGCCCTCGGAGACCTGTAGTTTGTCGAGACTTCTGTCTGCCTTTCCCCAACCTCCCTGGCAGGGGCTGGGTGCCAGGAGGGGAGCAGGGAGACAGCACTCGCGTTGGGAGCATGCAGAAACCCCCCCCCCCCTTTTCCCACATCCCCTCCTGACCGCTTTGAACGTGGGAGACTGCAATTATTCTCTGACCGCGCTTTATTCTCAACTGGAAGGACTGCCAGGATTTATCGATGGCTTGCAAACACACACCCGGCAGATTCCAGCTCAGACCCCAGCATTACTCCAGGCAGCTGAAACAAAAGGTTGCAGCTATATTTTCCTTTAGAAGAAAGCCACCAGCACAAAATTATCATTAAAAATCAAGAGATCGTTCCACCTCTCCCTTCAAAAGCATAAAAGAGCAGCTGCAGGTAGCGTTTAATCTTGCCTCCCTGTACAATCACAAAGCAGCAAACTGGGTTTTCTAGAGAAATGTCTTGCAGCACCTTTCAGGAAGGCTGCGATGGAGCTCACCAACGCGGCAATTTCCTTAACGTAGCAGTCCTGGAAAAACGATAATGTCTTGGGGAAAAAAATAAAAAAAAATGAAAAGAGCCTGCTTCAGATGGGCACATTTGCCAGCAAAACAACGGGGCAGCGCGGCCGAATGCCCCCGGCTGCCGGCAGGTAGGCCTGCCTCGTATTATGGTGGCAATTTAGATGGAAGTAGCCACAAAACATGAGAGAGGATGATACAGCCACTTACAGCAGAGCACCAGCTGTTTCTCCTAGTTCGGCCTTAAAGCTTGTTAGTCCAGCAATTTTTTTTGATCGCTCCAATTGGGTTTTCTTGTTTTTTATTTAATCCTAGTTTCCCCTCCACATCTCGTTAAGCCGTGTTGACGGCAGAGGATAGCTTTGGTGATCCCTTTGAGCCCCTACGCTGAGCATTAAGCCGTAAACTAGGAATGTAAGACTCTTGTCTGAATTAAAGTCTTTTGCCTGGTATTATTAAGCGTGGGGCTGCGTTTGGGGGGGGGCTGTAGGGCACGCAAAGACCCCAGCCCCTGGCTGGAAGCATTTGCAGCACCAGAGCAGTACCCGTCTGCCCTGGAACCCCCCCCATGCTCACCTCCCCTCTGCCCTGGGTTGCTTCGATGCAAATCCTACAGGTTCCAGTGGTGCAGTCAGAACTGTGAATCCCATGTGCAACTTGGGTCATCTCCCGACGCCTTGGCCCACCCCATCCTCCGACCCCCCTGGGCGAGAGCCGGGCATCCCCCCAGCTCATCAAGCGCAGCCAGCTCCCCTCCCCAAAAAAGCCTGGTCGAGGAGGTGGCGGGGGGGGAGACCCAGCACCCAGAGACCAGCTGAACATATGGGGCTACCTGTGGCAAAGAGCTGGGCTGATGCCATGCTGGGCTGGTTCCTTATCTCCTGCGGGGTACGAGCATCCCTCGCTCCAAGCTAGCAGGTTGCAAACTCCCAGATCCCAGCCCAAAGCCGGGGTCCCCGTTCAGAGGCTCGTACCCCCACGCCACCGCCCGCCCCAGCCGGGAAGGTATCGATGCAGCACTTACCTCCATCCGAGTAGGTCTCTGTCCCGTAGCCATCCTGTAATCCATTGCTCCAGGTGCCTTCGTACTTGGCCCCATTTCCAGTGCATTCTCGGACCCCGTACCGTCCCTTAAATCCATGGGTCCACTCTCCTTTGTACACCCACTTCCCTTTGCTCTCCATGCCAATGCCATGGCGCTTGCCCTGCGCCCAGGTGCCCTGGTAAGTGTTGCCGCTGGGCCAAGTGTAGACCCCCAGCACCTCAAAGCCGTGACTCCAGGAGCCCGAATATTCACCTTGACCCTTCGGGCCGGTACAGATTCCGTGGCCATGAGCCTTTCCGTCCTCCCAGCCTCCACAGTACGACCCTCCATCGTCAAAATTAAACCTTCCCCCACTGGACATGCATGTAATTCGGTTTGCAAATCCCCCAAAAGGTGAAAAAAAAAAAAAAAAAAAATGCAGAAAATAAAATGCGAACGATGACTTGGGGAAAAAAAAAATCAAATCAAATCAAACTCAATCGAAATCATGCACCAGATCCAGGGAGCTGCTTAAGCCAGTTTCTTGTGATTATTCATTCTCTGGGAGTATGTTCAGGATCAGTTCTCTCTTCCCCTGCTGTGGAAACAGTATCATTAAAAAAAAAAAAAAAAAAAAATAGCAGCAAGAACAGCAGCAGCTATTGGGTTTTGGTGCAAACGACTCCACCTAAAAACCATCCAAGGCAGGGAACGGGGGTGGGGGGGTGGGGGGGGTGGGGGTGGGGGGGAGAGAGAGGGGGAAAAAAAAAAAAAGGCAAAAAGAGGCCAAATGCCAAGAGAAGGAAAAGGAAACCCAAACCCCCGATCTGCTCTCCGCAGCCCTGCGCACCCCGAAGAAAAAAAAAAAAGGAAAAAACCCCCCAAAACCGCCTCAAAGCCCCCGCTCTGACCTCCACCTCCGGCTGCCCGGCCGCCCAGCCTGGCTCCGGCGCAGGGCCGGGGGGAGCGGCGGGAGCGGCGGCATGGCGGGGCCGGGCTCGGCGGACGGACGGACGGACGGACGGACGAGACGGACGGACGGACTGCCGGCCGAGCAGCAGCAGGAGCAGGAGCAGCAGCAATGCGGTGCTTCTGCCTCCCCTCCCGCCCGGCTCTCCCGCTCCTCGCAACGCGCACGCACCCCCCGCGCCCTAAAAACCCGCCATCGCCTCCGTTATCATCATCATCATCATCATCAGCCTAACTCCCCCCCCCTCCCTCCTTCCCTCCCTCTCTCCGCCCCCCCCCCCCCAGCAAACCTCACTCCCGGGGGTACCCGCTCGCCTCGCCCAGCGGATCCCACATCTCGGCCGGAGGATGCTCGGAGCGAGGTCGGATGCCGGGGTGAGGGGCTGGAAAATGGGGGGGGGGGGGGACACGGGGAGAGGGAGGGGGGGGCAGAGGGCCTCCGCTCGCCCCGCTCTCCCCACGGCCTCCCCCCTCCTTCCCGGCTCCCTACGGGGATAAATCCTGCTTATTAATGAGCAAGGATCCTGAGCTTTCTGCTCTGCCTCATCTCCCGGCTCCTGGCTCAGGGAGGATTTAAAGAGACAGGAACTGCGTCGCCTCCCCCCCCCCAGCCCCCCCCAGCAGGGCCGCAGACCCCCCACTCCTTCGCCGCAGCTCCGGGATGCTCCCCGATTTTTATTTATCCCTTCAGCTCTCCCCTTCCCCGCTCCCGCTGCTTCTTCGATGTGACGAGGGGCAACCGGCCCCTGCCAGACCCCGGGGGGGACAGACACCCCATTTTCAGGTGGGTGGGTTATGGGGGGACACACAATGGGAATGGGCCAAACGCCTCGTTGAGCGCTGCCAACGCCAAGTCTCCGGGCAGACTTTGGTCCAGCACACTGCAACTGCAACACAAATTATTTATTCATGAAAAGGCCGTGCTGTCGTTCAGGGTTTATGGCAGCGGTCCGGGCTGTATCCCCTCCCGGCTGGGCTGCTGCGCACCTCAGTCCCCTCCCTTCAACACAGAGCATCTCATCGGGCTCCTTCCTACCCGTTGGGAAGGGGCAAAAGAGCAAGGAGGCCCTCACCAGTCCTGTCCGCAGATGATAATTTTTTTTTTTTTTCCCTGGGATTGCTGAAGATGTGAAATCTTCCCCAGGCACTGGCGACAGCTCGCTTCGTGCCTTTGGAGTGCGCCGGGTCCTGGTCCTGCGACCCACCCCCTTGTTTCTAAGCGTGCCAAATATTTGCGGCATCAGGGTGTCTGTGTGGGTCTGTGTGCACGCATATATGTATATTTGTATTCATACACGAGTGTATTAATACACAAGTATTAAAGGGGGAGCTCTGTTTAAGAAAAATTAAAAAGATGCTCACAAGTGCCTATAAAGCAAGATCTGGGGAATGTATGAAAACACAGTTCTTCCAGAAAATCTCCAGCAGGACTGCCAGGCGCACCGGCTCGTATTTGCATCCTGCCATCGCCACCGGCGTTACTGGAGTGCTAGTTTTGAGCCAAGACTATCGGCTCGGATTCGAGACCCGGCTCGGCCAGGATTCCGAGGAAAAAAAAATGAGCTGTATAAACCCTGGCGATGGAAACCCACGGGATTTAGGCACGTGGGTCCCCACTGGAAGGGACGGTTATGCTCAGTACCTGCCTCGGTTGCCCACCTAGTAGGAAGTTTCAGACTGCGTCTTCCCACTCAGGTTTTTTCTATAGCAATGCATTTTCTTGTCCATCCATTGAAACACATCACCACCCTCATCTAGAAGAAAACCTTCCTCTCTCTCAGAGCTGGAGGGAAGAGATGCAACCAGAGTGGCTGGAAATTTTCCCACTGAAGCATTTTTTTCAGTTGAAAATATCTTTCCAAACTACACCGAGTCCTTTCGTGAATGCAAGAACTGTACTCATTACACCTTGGGGAGTTTTGGTTTTTTTCCTAAAAATCCCATGCTTCAGGGACTTCAATTTTTGGCAAGTGTAAACTCCCTTTTTTTTCATGGAGAGAGACTTTGAGTGGAAACCCCCAAACTTTCCAAGAAAAACACTGCAACTAAAGTTGCTTAAACGCATATAAAAATTTTGGCAGTGAAAAAAAGAAATTCCAGCCCCCTTCTGTTGTTTTCTCAGTAGTTTTACATGTTAATTGGCATCTTAATTAATGGCCAGCTATTCCTTCTGTGGAGTTCAATGGGGTGTAGAGACCAGAGGCTAATGCCTGTGCATGCGCCAAGGTGCGATACACATCCGACCAACGCGGGATGCTGCTCCTAATAAAATAGGTGTTTAAAATAACAGCATGTTTAATGGTACCTGATGAAAAAGAAATCGCTAATAACAATCTGCTGAGGAAGCAGAGAGAAGAATGAGATTTACTAGTGACAAGTGCAGGGCTAGCAGGATGGTGCGTGGTTTTAAAATGAGTATTATTTTGGGCACAGCACCTTTGTGTCTGATGAGTGGACAGTTTCTACACTAAAAATGCAGCCACGTGTTACATCGTCTGTTCATAACCTGATTTAGGCTTTGCGGTGTGCCCATAGCCTGTCTTGCTGTCCTGTGGCTGGAGTGGAGGGTTTGGTCAGGAAGAGCCATCTTAGTTATTAAAGGGTTTAAGATGGGCTTCAGGAGGCTCCGAAAATTGCCAAAACCCATGCTGGCAGCCAAATAAAGAAGACTGTGGGAATACCAGATGAAGGGGCTGGATGGACGATTACAGATACCAGGGCGATCGTGGCATGGTGGCCGACCACGACACAGCCACGCTGCTGTCCCTGAGCCTATCCCCAAATAAATCTGGTTTTCACAGACTTTATCCAAAGGCCAGGATTTAGTTTAAAATAAAAACTCACACCCCAATCATCTGCAGTCCTTACTGCCTTAGGGAGTCCTTTCCAGACCAGTTCATATTTCCTCGGTGCTGCTGATGTGCAGGAGGCTGAGGGAGAGGAAATTCCAGATTAGATTTCACACCAGCCCTGAATACCAGTGGGCTTTTCTCTCTGGAAGATGCTCTTGCCACCGGCGAGCACCAGGTTGACCTCCACAGATGCTGCCATGCCGAGGCTGGAGCTGGGCTGCCCTTAAAGCGCGGTAGGATTTCTCCAGTACATTTGACTAACTCCGGAGGCATTTCCCCGAAAGGTACAGATGGTGTTAGATAGGGCTGTCAAGTTTTTTTTTAATAACCTGGTGCATGTGTGGATGAGGGGAGTGAGATGACATTTGGGATAAAAGAATAATGATGAAAAAAATACCAAAAAAAAGCAAATCAACTTATGATAAGTATCTGAGCCCGGATGGGGGAAAGCAAAATAGCATTGGGCAGCGGGAGCGATGCAAAATATAGAGAATAAAATGAGGACCTGCCTATTTCTGGTGTGCCTTGCAGACAAAAACACTGGTGGAAAGGCACAGATCTCCAGCGGATCCCATCCTGCCCTTCTATGCAGAAACCCACCCGGCCCTGCAAAGAAAGCCCAACAGCAGCTCAGGGAGGGATGGGGATGCAGGCAACGGGTTTTGATGTACAACATGGTTCAGAAAAACAAGGGTATCGGGGAGACCCAGCCTTCGCAGAAGACCTGCTGGGAAGTTTGGCTATGCTTAAGAAAGAAAAAAACCTGCCACAGAGCAAAGGGAGAGAGAGGATTAGCTGGAGGAGTCCATGCTGCTACTGCATCCTCAGCATGAGAACTGTGGGATGTATCTCTAAAAGTCCAGCTGCCCAGAAAAACATCTCCAGCAGCCCAGGAAGGCAGGCAGCTTTTTCGGGGAATTTGATCCTGCAAAGCACAACGGAGGATGGGGAGAGGAGGAGGAGAGATGGTGTGCTGGCCTCCCCAAGCCTGGCCGTGAGGTGCAATTCGAAGGCTAATCAACTCAGTGGCCACCATCCATGGGGGAAGATGTTTTTTTTGGCACTAGCAGCAGGGCTTCGCAGGACCTCACAAATTGCAGGCAGCTCCTGGGGATGCCCAAATAAATGATGCTGAAGGGGAAGCACATCAAAGTGATCTTAAAAAAAAATCACCCCTGTTTCACAGGGAAAGAAAGGAAAAAGGCAGCTAAATGTGGAATTAAATAGCAGGTTGTTTAAGCGGTGTAGGGAGGTTTGTGTTTTCCCAGGGTGAGGCCAACCGTGGTGGAGCTGTAGAGTTCAGCTGACCTCCATCTCAAAGGGAAAAGCTCCTGGGGGGTACTCTGGGCAGCCAAGCCAGCGGCACGTCAGTCTGGTAACGTAACAGAGGAGGAACGAGGGCATCGCTGCGCACTCGCCCCCCCCAAAAAATACAATTGGGAAATCACAGGATGCAAAGAGATTAACTGCAGCAGCAAAAACCACCGGCACAAGGTGGAATTGCTGAATGCACACCACAACCCCGCTACTAATGCCGCAGGGTGGCAGGGAGATTTTTCTGGCCAGAGTATTGCAGCCCTGCGTTATAACCACCTTCTCCATTTGATTTCCATTTGTGCTTGGAGGTCTTGATCCACCGGTCCTGCTCCACATCCCGCTGGGACTGGTTTGGGAGCAGGTATCTCCTTCTCCCGAGCACTGGCAGTCTCAGGCTGGTTCCAAGTCATTAGCAACAAGGAAATAAATGATCCAGAGTGTTTCTGGATCAATATCCCGGGAAATAAAGTATGAAGCAAGAAGGGTCTGCAGCAGACCGCCACGCTGCAGCAGGGACTCGACACAATCTGCCTCTTTAAGCAGCCATGTCCATCATATCTAATAAAAAACTGAGCGGTGGATGCTGGAGGTCTCGAGCTGCTAGTATTAAAATATCCTTAGAATTTCCGGGGGAAAAAAAGATAATTTCCTAATGCAAAAAAATATTGCCTCCAACACAAGGGAATTCCACCTTTGACCTCACACTGGCAGGTGAAGATGAATTTCTCACTGTATTAGGCACAAGCGATCACGGCTTGATTACATTTGTTATGTGCAAACGAAGTAAAGCTCAAAGCAGTAATAGATATATATATATACTTGCCACTTTAAAAGGTCCTGTTTCACAAAGCAGAAAATAATTACAAGTCAGATCAATTTGGAGGAAGACTTTAAATGAAAAATGTGTTGAAAAGGGAGAAGCCTTTAAGAATATTTTACCCAAAAAGCAGCAACGCAGACAGAAATTTTTGTTAAAAAAAACAACACGGCTTGGAAAGGAAGTGAAAGAGCCGCCAAGACTAACACATAAAATATAAACACACAAAAAGAAGAAAAGGGAAACTGGTAGTAATTAATAGACTTCAGAAGCTGGGGAAATTAAAGACAGAAGGATATTTTCCAAGATTTTCAAGAAAAGGAGCCTTGCATTAGCAGGGGGCCGATACTACACAGAAATGGGAGATTTATCAATAACACAGAAAAGGCAGAAATGCTCAGTGCAGGTTTCTTCCTGGTATCTGGTGGAAAAAAGACAACGTGCTAATAAAATACTTTCCAAGAGTACGTCGGAGGTACGCCGAACAGCAAGGTGATGGAGCTCAATATTTTTAGGCCAGCAGATCTGAATAACTTGCAAGAGGTGTAAAGGAGGTGGCCAAGGAGCTGTCTGGATAGTTAATGGTGATTTTCAATAGGTCTTGGAACAGTTATTGAAAGTACTAGAGGACTGGGAAGAAGCCAGCACCGTGCCCACGCCTGAAGGGGTGAACGGGACAGGGCTGATTTTAAGCCTTTAAGCCTAGGAGGGATCTTGGACAATTAATGGAACCACTACCACTGAACTTGATAGGTAGAGAATTAGAAGAGGGTGAAGTAATGAATGGCAAACAGGAGTCTGAGGGAAATAGGCAGTGGTGAGCTCACCGTCTTTCACCGATGAGGTGACAAGGGTGTTAGCTAGAGATAATCATACCGATGCAATATCCTTAGCTTTCCGCACAGCCCTTGGCTTGGTCCCATGCGACGGATTGATCGGGAAGCAATACAAAGTCAACAGGGCTTGCATTAAATAGATTAAAACCGCATAACTGGGAGGGCTCAAAGTACAGTTGTAAACAGCGAGTGAGCGTGGAGCAAGCATGTGTCCAGAGGCATCGCAGGTGAGCAGCTTTGGGCTGCAGCATGCCTGGGTAAGGTAAGGACTCGGGTGGTCTGCATATCCCGCCTGTGGCACCGGCATAGGCAGAGGAGCTAAACGCTAGGGATCAGAGCAACCTGGCAAGAAGACAGAGGAGGGTTTTATTCTCCATATCCAGCTCAGAGCCCTGCACAGCGGGACTCTCCAGAAATCACGTCTCTGGCAGCAGGGGTAGGAGCCAGTGGCTCAAAACCCTCAGGCTGCTGTGGGGTCCTGCAGCAGGCGGAGGGATGGGAAGCCCTCTGGGATGGCATCAGACTTGATACGGGTGTTTTTAAATAAACAGGGCACCTCCCACCCTGGCTCATAACTTTTTTGAGGATTGCTCGCTTTGCGTGTCTCTCCTGGGCTTGAAAGAGTGGTATGGCCACCACCTTGCCACCACCACCGAGCACAGCAGCCAGAGTATTCCCAAGGTCTCATGACATTAGATTGAAATATGCAGCTTTGGAAACTGGAATGATATTCATTTTTGCTTCGCCCTCATTTCCTCCCCCCAGTTAATTGAATTCCAGGAGTATACAATCACCTGATGTTGTCCCCAGGTTTTCTCTTATCTACTTGGTCTCTAGCTAAATTACCCCAAAGACCAATTAAAGAACAGAATGATATTGCAGCAAGCAGGACTACTGCTAATCTTCCGGTAGACTGTAGCTTACAAAAGTGATTGAAATGGTTGGAAATTACATTAGTTGAAGGAGGTCAGCCTTTGAGTTGTAAGTAGCATTTTTCTTTTTTAATATGTGGCTGCTTCAATGCTAATAATCTCTCACAGGTCAACAAAAGTCAAGACCTGGGTTAACCAGAAAGAGAAACTCCTGTGTGTCCTTGGGTTTAATACCAGTTTGCAAAGAGCTGAGGAGAAAACGATGAAATGTTTTGCATTCTGCAATAACCCTCATTGTCTCAGAGGGGAAATGGGTTTGCAGAGAGAGGAAGGACAGGGATGGCTAATGGGCATGTTACAGGCATGTGTACAATAAATTACCTTGATTGTCTCCTTTGTGCTGGGCACGGGCTAAGTGCATTTACTGGTCACTGAATGTATCGCATTAACCTGCTGCATACAGTATGTGTCTGTTTATCCTGCCAATTACTGCAAATCTAATCAGCTTTAGCTGGGTAAAAATAGAGCCAGTTTCCGTGTGGAAATCAAGAGGCACAAAAACAGCAACGAAGAAGCTGATCCTGATCAACTGAGCACATGGGAGGGAAGATGCGCAGTGCTGGGAACATGAGATGTGTTATGATGCTTTCTTCCTTGTGGCCAGATGGATCTTTTCCCCCAGGCCTGTATTCTCCCCAGCACCCCTCAGGCAGCCCGAAGGAAGGAGCTGGGGAGCGTGGGAACCGCAGGCAGGCAGGCAGAGACCTCCTCCGAGCACTGATGTTTTGTGTGCTTTCAGGAGCGAAGGAATAGGGCTGCAATCAGCTGGAAGGGACAAACGAGTCGAGACTGAGGCAGAGGAGGCAAAGGTGTGCATGAGGTGTTTTGCAGTGAGGGCAAAGAAAGATGAGCAGGTAACACAGGTCATTTGGCATTCAGGCTGGGGGAAAAACCATGTTGGTGCAGGTTTAGGTAAATTGGTAGATGGATGATGGCCAGGTTTGAGTTCCTATGTGCTGTGGAACATAGCCAGCAAGTGTTTTCGGTAAAACCAACCTGCTATCCTGTGTAAAGGCCCGCAAAGCAAATATCATACAAGGAGAAAAGGAGCAGTTCGTGGCTCCGCAGGTGGTGGCATCTCGTCCTCCTTCCCTCTCTCCATCCCTCTGTGACGTTTGCTGAAGGATGGAGGTAGCTTTTGCCCACTGTGATCTTGGAAGCTGAAAAATAAAGCCAAGGGAAAACAATATGATTCCCCACCCAAGATGTCTCACTTGCCCTTTTATTTTACTGGATCACCCTACAATAAATGTGCATCGAGCTGTTTGTTCATGATGAAATCCAGATCCTGCTCACGATCACCACTCTGCAAGACACAGCCTGCTGTGCAGTGGTCCTGCTTTGCCCTCCTCATCCCAGGTGGCAAACCTCTGCAATTGGCAATACCATAACATAATTTATTTGAAGGGACTTGGCTTCCCCAGCCACCTACATCTCCCTGTACTTTCCACCCTGCTAGTCTGCCCACTGCTCTCGTGGAGGTTTGGCATACCCCTTGGGATGGCAGAAAACCCAAGGTGACTAATTTTCCATAGCTGAAAGATGCTTTTAAATAAAACTGAGGTAGCCAGTCTTAACCAAACAAAACACGGCCTTCATTTCAAGCCTCTGAATTTTATGTCTGAGACCAAGGAGCGGGAACGCTGCTGATAATTAAGGGACATCTGTCACCCGCGTGTTCCTGCTGGTTTTGTCAGGAAATGCGGCTGACATAATGTGAAGAGAAGAAACCTGCTTTGGAAAATGACTTGGCGTGCTGGTTTCCATCTTCATCACTGCCATGTGCAAAGGTTGCTCCTGCCCGCTGATGGTAGAAAGGGCCAGAGGAGCTAACACAGAGCTCGTCAGCCTGCCCACCCAGGATGGGTTACATCCCAGAGCTTTGTCAAACCTCGTAGCAAAAGCCATGTCTGCTCCCTCTGTCCCACCTCAGTCCTGAGACAGGCTTCAACCTGCGTGAGATTTAAAAAAATAAACAACTCGGAGGTGGGTTTTTTTTGTTTTGGGGGCATTTGGGCTGTTTTCTGGAAAGAGCTTGGTCTTTTCCAGCTTAACAGCCACAGAAAGTCACCTTTTTTTAATTTGGAAAGCTCTCATAAAGAATTCCAGGACATCTAGAGCTGAGGGTTCCGAGTATTAGCCAAAATGCCTTTTTTTTTTTTTCTCAAGCTCCCAATGGATACCAACATCTGATTTTGCCAATGGGGAAACTGAGGCAGGGACCAACGACACGTTTTGGCAAAGGTCACACAGAAAGGCAGTACCACTGCTGGCACACAGTCATGGTTGGAAAGAAACACTCGCTCCTCTGGTCTGCCCCTTTGGAAAAGATGCCGCTTCTGAACCCCAGGATCGGGATTTGCTTTTGATGGAAGAAATAAGGCTCCTTCCCTGTTTGCAAGAGAACAGAAGATTATCGGTGCTCTGCAGCTCATCGTGCATTGGCACAGCCGCTCCTGTTACTAACTTGGACCATAGGATTTTTAGGCAGGGTTGTCCTCTCTGCAGGACCGCCTGCCACTCGCCAGCCTCGGCAAAGCCAAACATTAAGCTTAAAACCGTGGACACTCAGGAATCAACCACGTAATGAAGCAGTTTGGCACCTGATTAGAAAGAAGGGATTACACTTTCAGTTTAATAGAGATTCTAATGTACAAATTTCTATGTGAATAATGAATGTTTGGAAACGCTTTGAGCATTGCAAATGGTAAGGACAGTGTATTTTCCTGAGTTCAGAAAGCCAGTGGCAGTAGTTCCCAGAATTGTTTGGACTGTAGAATAGAGATTTATAATTCATAACAAAGAAGAAAAGTCTTTCATTGAAGCAAGAAGACACAGTGATGTAAAAAAGTTGACATTACTCATATTCTTTTCTTATGAAATACTGTCACGCAAGGGTGTTCAAGGATCTTTTTTTCTGAGCAGATAAACAGCTATTGAAGGATTTATTCCATATTTGATGTAGTTTTTCAAACAAGGTTTCTTTTTTACGGCCTGTTTTGTAGGGGATTTAAGCAGATGCACTCTGCAGTCTGGAATAGCATGTTTAGACTGTCTAAACACATGAAACTCCTTTACTTCCCAAAAGCCGGAGTAGAAAGCTATCCTACACATTTCAGGCGTTGTGTTTAAAAAAAAAACCAAAGCACAAAACAAACCTCCACAAAACTCAAAGCCAGATTCACAGGGTTTCAAGATCTGCTTAAGGAATCAGCAAGCAGGATTCAGGAGTAGTTAACAACAGACTGTATTACATGGTACCTATTAACATGGGATAATCCAGGAGAAAAAGAAAGGGCAAGGGATAAAGGAACGTCGCCCTAGAACAGCGAGACATTTAGAAATCAAGCCATGAGAATCCTAAACCACCAGATTAATTCAGCTGTCACTGGCAAGTGGCACCCCAGGCACAAAGCATGGGAGGCAGCAGGGATGAAGAAGAAAAGGGTATTTGAATTTTCACTGTGATGAAATGCACACCTTGGTCCTGCCGCAACAGAGGATCCCAGGAGCACGTGGTGCTTATAAATCCCAGCTGGAACTCTTCTGAAGTGGGGGCAAATTTGGATTTGGACTGAAACTCCACTGCTCATCCCAGACAGAATGGGATGAACAGAGCTTCCCAAAAGGAGCAGAGCTGGAGGCTACCTTCCCTGTCCTCCCTCTCGTTCATTTCTTACCCAGTTTCATTTTTAGCCAGGAATAAAATCTTCCTTGGGTTTCCACCTCCTAGAAGTGCTCTTCTTCTCACAACAACCCCGAGTTCCTCCTTTACCCTCTACACATATTTACCAGTGTTACTTGACCCTTCCCTCCAAACTTCCTTTGTGATTAAAGACACCAGGATTTTCAAGAGCCTGTGAATTTTGCATGGTTAATTCTGGAGAAGGTCTCAGACTGAAAGTCAGTGCCAAATGAATATCTGCTTCAATTTCTCTCCTATCTTGAATGCCCCAGGGCCTGCCATCTTCATTAGGAACTGAAGAACATACAGGGGTCTGAAGAGCATACAGGGGTCTGAATTTTTAAAGTAAGGGGCCCAAGTCAAACTCTGGTGTGAAAAGCCTCCAAGTTATTTGTTGAAAGTGAAAATTTGGAAGAAACTGGCTTTCAAGCCACATGCAGGCACCCAGCTGACTACCAGAGCTGCTGAGGACTCAGCTTTGGTCTTCAGCTCTGAATGTATTGATCCTATGTGCTTGTACACAGCCCTGGAGTGCTGCAGAGCATCCTTTGCTCCAACTGACATGCTGGCAGCACTCAGCCCCATACAGGATCCGTCCCTAAATCTGTGTACAAACCTCCAAAATTGCAACAGCCTGCTTTCCCTGCTGGGCAGAGGGGCATGTCCTAAAAGGGGAAATCACATCCTGGGAAAAACCAGAGCCATTTGAAATGAAATCCTGGCCCAGCTGAAGTCATTGAAGGTTTCGCTACGAGTTTGAACAGGGCTGGGATCTCGCTCCGTCTGCAACAGGCATCTGTTCCAGTGTCCCAGAAAGACCTCTTTAAACAAAAGCAGGCTGCCCATGGTTTTCATCAGTCTCAAGTATTTCCTGTGTTTATTTTCTGGGCCAAGCCCCAGATTTGCCAATTGCTGTACTATACATTCTGCTGGCCTGCACTCCCTCCGATGCAGTCAGATGTTCTGAGTATATTCCTTTCCTATCCTAAACCGCTGAGTTGTGCCACTCTGAGCCACAAGTCCCACTCCATGCTCCTCCTCAAATACCTCTGGTTTATATTTACTCCACAAAATGCTTTGGGATCGTTTTGGGAAGAAAGACGCTCCAGCAATGTAAGATGACACCATCGTTCGGTGGCTCTTTCCATGAGGATGTGACTGCAGCCTGGCAATTTGCTATTCCCGTCCCATGAAATCAGAGTGCTTCAGAGGTATGAGAGGGACTGGAGGCTTGGGTGCGGGGTTTCTTCTTGCCCCTTGGCCACAGCAGCAAGGGAGCAGCCGGAGATGGGCTGCCCATGGAGGTCCGCCCGAGCTCCGCCTGGACCGCGTGTGAACCACAGTTTCCACGGGAAAACCACCATGACCAAAAGGACGGCCTCAGCAAACAGCAGCACTTGGCCAAGCATGGTTTTATTGCAAAACTGCTGTCTCAGAGAAGTCACTTGCTCCTTTACCACCCCTGTTTTTTCATCTGTCAGCTAGAAATAATTGCAAGCACGTGATGCTAACTTTCAGGTCCAGAAGGACCAGGGAAAAAGACAGGCTGTACGCTGGCTGCTGACATAGCCCTCACCCACCTGGTTCAAGACACTGCTGTTCCTGCTTTACACTGAAATCCTGGGCAGAAAAGCACAGATCAGTCTTGCCGGTGGGCCTCAGGGTCGGCCCTTCATCCCATCTGCTCTGAATCACCCACTGTGGCTGGGACAGGAGCAGACGGCTCCAAACCCCGAGCCACGTTGGCTGAAGTCCACAGGAAAAGCTGTCAGCGTGTGACGCAGAGCCAAGCAGCTCTGGGCTTTGGGATCTAGACACATTACCTTTCCCTTCCCCTCACTGCTATTGCCTATCGCTTTCCAGCCACCAACCCCAAAAAATACCCGCCAGTTAACTTGTCCACCAGAAAGCCACCCGCTCCAGAAGAGCACTGCACTGGACAGGCAGATGGGGAAAGCGAGGCACGGGGACGGATCTGCCCAGCATTGCGCCGTGAATCACTGCAGAGGCAGGTCAAGGACAAAGATATCTCCTAGCCCAAGGCTTCATCTTGCTTCTTCCATGTGTTAGCAGCAGTGTGCCCCGCTGCAGCTGCACCAGGCGTAAATACAGGAACGAGTGTCCTCTGTGTGGCCATCTCAGCTCCTTCCCTTGGTGGCTGGCATCTCCACACTGCTGGGAGGGACCGACATCTGAATAGTTTCACTAACACTTCTTCCACAAAACTATAGATCTTGGGATTGTTTTTCCAAAGGTTCAAAACCAAAAAGGAGACTTTCATCCCACTCTGCCATGTGGTCTCCCAAAGTTTGCATTTCTTTTCAAAAGCTCAAATTGGGAGGACTGTGTTGCTTTCCCTTTTTAAAAATTCCTCTTATTTTTTTAATCTCATGCTGTTAAGACTGATTTCTTAACTTCTTTGGATTGCCATTTTTTAACCCTGTAGATGATTGTTGCTAATAATTTAGCAACACCTGTGTTGAGAAGTAGAGACCAAGTCCCGTCAGTTGTTCCGGTGGTCAAACACACTGCATTTTGAGAGCTGGAGAGCTGTGCACACCCCTCCAACCAAGGAAGGGTTAAAATACTGCTGGGTGTCTGTATACAGAACAGATCTCAGGCTGGTCCATTTGATAATTAGGTGGTTCGTGTTGTAGCTGAGGTTGGGAGATTTTTGGCAGACGCAGACTAGAAGATGATGGCCCATCCTTTACTGTCTGCCCTCATAGCTAGACCCAGAGGATGACAAGCAATAAACATACAAACTGTTTTTCCCAGAGCAACACCCACTAGAGCTACGACTTGTTCTTTGACTTTTTGTGGTTAATACTGCGTTTTTTAATGGTGATTTCCTATTTACATTCAAACAATGCCCAGAATCCCTCGGCAGTGTGGACATCCCATGCTCTCCACATTCACTGCTTCAAAACACACCTCTGCCCCATAAAACACCCACTGTGCAGATGAGATCTGGGAGAGACCCCTGACTTTTCACAGTTGAAGGACTGAGAAGCGCTGCAGGAAGGTTTCCCTTTTCTGAGGAGGGACTGATGACCCAGGGGCCACCCCTGACAAGTGTCAGTCACCCCTTTTTCTTACAAGCATCCAAAAGGATGCCACGACCCTGCAGGTCTGTGTTTTGAGCCTAACAACCCTTGTTTCCAGGCTGAGCAAAGCCAGGTCTTTGCAAGTCCATCCTATATAGGGGCACTCTAAAGTGGGGAACGCTGGACTTTGCTCAAGTCTCATCAGCACCACATGAAGCCCAGTAAAGACCTCTCCCATCCCCATCTGATGCTCCTGTTCACACACAGCGGTGTGAGAAGGTCTTCGTCTCATTGAGTTTGCTGCGGGCTGTCACCTACCGACATGCTTTTGATTTACAGCTGCCTCATCAATTCTTCCCCTCCCACATTTCAGCATGGCAGTGAAGTTACTTTAGTTGGCCTGGTTGGGCAGTACGAAGATTGGGTGCCCAAAATGGGCACGGCTTTGCCTGTTCCCAAAATGTACAGGAAAAAGTCACGTTTTCCATGATTGCTGGGGTTTACAGCAACAGTAGGTTCCTGGCACCCTCTAATGGAAAAGATAAGTCACTGAATTACCATTCCCTCGGTCTGTGAGTCTTGGCTCCTGCATTTCTATTTTTAATCCAATATCACAGTAATAACTTCTAGCCAGGCACGATACACCCTGTGCCAGCATGGACCTGGAGAATGTGCTGAACAAATGTCAAGGCTGCTCTGGGGAAGGAGAAGCTGCCTGGTGCTCGCCCCCCAAGCCCTGGAAGCCAGCGCGCACAGGGATTGCTGCTTTACTTATGGAAATGCAAGGCAATAGCTAATCAGCTCTGACATTTGTGCCTTGTTCGTGAATTTAAGACACTTGCTAGTGGGCTAGTCATATTACATTGCCTGTCCTTCCCTTTCCCCCTCCTCTCCCTCGGCCACATTGATAGAGTGGCATTTTCCAGGTTATTTTTCCAAGTTTGGCAGCCTGGGAGCATCTCAAATCTCTGCCCAGGTTAGACTGGGCTCTGCAGCTGGTTCGTAAACAGAATTATAAGGGGTTTTTTAAAGCTTAGCTCTTGCTAGAAAGTGACACCCATAGCCAGAGAAGTCCTGCACGCAGCCCTTTGGCAGAGCTTTCAAAAGATTTGTCCCCGGGTGGTGGGGGACACCTGACATTTAGAGGCACAGAAAAAGCCTGGGTGGTGGCAAGCACAGCGTTCCTGCAATGATCCAGCAGCCTCACGCAGCCCACGGCCAGGCGGAGGGGACATCACGCTGCCGGCTTTTGGCATCTCGTGCGGGAGCTTGGCTTGGGTCTGAGGATCCCTAAATGGACCGTGGGGAAGGACTGGCTTTTCCTTGGGTGGCTCAGCGAGATCCCTGCCCCAGGTAAAACATGGCATTTCTGCCAAGTACGAGCGTGTCCATTGCTGACCTGCCAATAGAGGACGTGGAGTACAAGGAGGACCCAGCCCATCAATCACGCTTTCATCCTTTACACACTATACCCAGAGATAGAGAAAATCATTTAAATAACTGTTTAATACAGTAAAATCTAATTTCCAGGAAACACTGATCCATGCCAGTCTCAAAGCTCTGAATTTACTGCAGCATGCTGGAGGTTTGCAAACTTAGCAGCCTGTAAGGTGGTATTTCCCTTGGCAAAAGGCTCCCCCAAAACAATGAAAGCGAAAGAAAAAAGCAAACTGCCTTGAGCCTGGTAAATGTGCCATCGCTGACACCAAGAGTTTAACACCCCCATAGCTACCTGCGCATCTTTTGTCTCACAACAGGGAGCAAAAACCAGGCTGCAAAGTGCCAGATCATAAAAAAGCATGGAGGACCGGTATTCCCTGAGGGCTAGCTGAGACCGTCGGATGTATTTTACCGGTAAGTTTAAGGCACAGTTGAACAGAGACCTCTCGAAGTGAAAGCTAGTACTCAAATTCAGCAGGTCTCTTCTAAAATCCCTTTAAAATCCTTTTACTTTTAGAATCCCGGTTTCCACAGCAACAAGACACACAGCTCTCTGCGGAGTTTAGGGCTATAAATAAACCCTAGATCTATAGTTGTGATATTAGCTATGAGGGCTTTAAAAAATTGCATGTGGTAATGAAGTGAAAGGATCAGTGCTGAAAGGAAATAAATTTAATGAGGAAAAGATGGTTCTTAACTCGGTTTAGAGAGTAGCTTTGAACAAAGGAAAACCGACAAAACACACTGCCTGGTAAGATCCTGCCTTTTCTAAGGGTCGTATTGATTTCAATCGAATTGTTGGAAACAGTGCTTTGCAACCTCCGTTTTACATATGTTTAAACTCTGTGTTTAAATGGTCGTCTTAAAAAAGAAGGAGAAATGGCCATTAGCCGTTGTTTTCACAGCCTCGCTGTTTCTGGGGAAGCAATTAAGCAGCTAACACTGGGCCAGATTTGAATAGCCTTATCCATATTGAACCTTGCCTGCCGTACCAGTGACTCCACTGGCTCTGCTTTAGAGAGCGTCCCTATTTAGAAAACGACTTCTATGTGTGCTAACTTTAAACACATATTTTAATCCTAATTGCTTTTCTGAACTGGGACCGTTGGCTGCTGCGGGACTGCCTGCAGGGGAAGATGCTATTCCACGAGACGCAGTCAGAGGGCAGGAATTTGGTCTGCTGGATCTAAAGAAGTGCTGTCCTTACCCCTTGACATCAGCGTATAAACAAAGACGCAAGCCCATAAAGAAAGATAAATATTAGCTGTGTTAGCAGCAAAGAGGAAATTAAATAACTATCACATGGCATAAAAACAAGCTTGTCAGGGAAGAGAGAACTGGTGGTTTTGAGCTTGCAGAACAGATTTGTATACAGTAGTGAGGAGGAGGAGATGAGGAAGGAGAAGAAAGGAAACACAAATCAAAGAGTTATTTGGAGTTTCCTCTATTACAGACAGAAGGTCCATGTTATTCAAACAGATGTACCGCATGTCACCAGTTTTCTGGTGTTTGTTATTTTAAGGATGGTCTTAGGAAGAAAATAAATTCCATTCTGAGGCTCCTTTATATCCATTTTAGGCAGTCTGTGGAGAGAAGCCCAAAGAGTGGGGCTGTGGAGATTCCTCCCGGCTGAGCTAGTGGTACCTCCTCTGCTCTCTCCCCAGCAGGGAATTTTACTGAATTGCTGGGAAGGGAAGCCACCAGCACCTCCACCTCAGCTGGGTCAGGTTGGGGCAGAATCCCACCATCAGAACCATGAAGCTGCATTGCTGCTGCTGGCCAAGGGATCAGAAGCACTGGGAGAAAAATAACATCTGTTACGACATGGATAGACTTGGGCAAAATCCAGGCAAAAATTGCATGTGTTTATGTGTAAATGGGAAGCAGCTATCTGGCCAGCAATTCTCTACACAGTCCCCAGTGAAGACACCTCTGCCTGGTGTCTGGGGGGACAGAAGGGCTCTGCAGCGAGACTGGGATAATTCATTTAAATGTGATCCCTTCAAGTTCAACCTGGGATCTGAACGTCAGTCTGGGTTCTCCCTGGCCTCATCACCAGGTGGAAAGATTATGTGGATGGTGGTCTGCAGTTCTGCCTCTCCAAATTAATTGGCTTTGCAACCCAGAATAAAATAGGAAACGGAATGACATTGCAGTCTCCCATGAGCAACAGCAGAAACAGGTTTTGTTTCTCCTGAAGATGTTGGCTTGCCCATGGTAAGAAAAGCAAGATATAAAGCATGTTATTCTGGTCACCAACACAACTGGTCTGACGGAGAGACTGATGCAGACTATATCACGTGTTATAAATCTGAAAGCAGGACAAAGCAGTCTGCTATTGAGGCAAGTCTTACATGAGGCAGCTCTGACAGAGGCACATGCACCCATTTGAACTGATGTTTTTTTCTAACATTGCCACGTTCAGAGAAAAACTGTGCTGTAGGAACTTTCTGGTGGGAAAGAAACGTTATCCTTATACAGAAAAAAAAAAAATTAAATGCCCAGCTGCAAGTTCTGGGCTCAGAGTGCAAACATTTAATTCCTGCACCTTCTGCCCTAGTGACATTTATGGATTGATTCATGTTTTCCAAAGGGCTTTCAAGCTTCTGTGCTCCTTGGTACCACTTAGTCTGGATAAAAGCAAAGCAAAAGAAGACATACGAAAAACCTTTCCCTTCAGAGAACACATCGGGCATAAGACACACACTCTGGGACTGATGGTATGTTTCTTTTCCTGTGATTAACTGATCACCACATAGGACATTTTAGAAGCAGCCCTTTTAATAGAAGACACAAAAAGTTGGAATCAATAAGCAATAGTAAAAGAAAAAAAAAAAAAGACATTGCAGAGGAAGCAGGCACCAGGCCCATTCTCCGAGGGCTCTGTCCTGCTCCCACTGAAATCAAAAGGAGTTTTGGAGTTGGCTGCAGTGGGAACAGGAACAGTCCTTAAGGCACTAATTAGTACAGCTGGCTGAATAATGCATAATGAACAGTTCATTCAGCTAATTTCATCTCTTTTTCTATTCATGAATTGCCCGTGAACCAATCCCAATTTTCTCATTTTGGTCGTCATTCAGAAGTTATTTGTGGGTTTCTTCAGGAAATCATCCCCAGCGTGCAATTCCAGCGCGCATCGCAACATGTAAATATTTGAAGTTTGCCCAGAAGTGTTTAAAGTGTGGGGCTAGCAGGTAGGGCAGATGACATTACCTCTCTTGCCCGAGCTGATATTTCTGTACCCAAGTGCACCATGAATTTCAAATGCTGCAAAGAAACGCTGAACTTTACATTCATATTCGGTAAATACTTGTGCATGTTCCTTTTCTTCCTCGTGCTTTCTCCTTGAGCATTTTAAATGCATCTAGCTGGTTAGTGGAATACCGACCAAAGGCAGAGAGAGGAGGGATATGATGTGAAAACACCCCAAGGAATGTCACTGGAATAGTCAAGTAAATACTTCCAGACCTTCCTTTCCAGCTGTAAAGTGATTTGGCTGTAGCACAGAGTAAATTAACATTGTGTAATGGATGAGAGCTGGAATCAGCCTGTGGATAGGAGCGGACGACTCCACTCCGGGTTGCTGCACGTCCCTCCCAGGCTGCCAGAGCAGGACCCTGTGCATGGGGCAAACGTTGGCTCCGGCAACCTGGACCCCGACGTGGCAAGCAGCTATGCTAGCTCAAGTAAACGGAAACTGAAAATTATTGTAACACACCCTTGCTTTGTAAAGAGTCTCCCAAAATGTGACGTTCCTGGGGTGAGATTAAAGTAAGGAAGAATTCAGAGCAGGAATCAAAAGGAGATAGCTGCCCTGTGACTGGGACGGTGGGCACAGGGAAGCTGTAGCTTCAGCAAAGGCTGAGACATCCTCATCCCTCCAGCCACGCAGAGCAGGAGAGGGAGGGACAGGCCAAAGCACAGGCAGTGACAGACAGGGAAAACCAAAAATGTTTCTTTTGCAGTGGTTTCCAAGACGGATGCAAGGAGTAAGGGAAGGGAACTGGGGGAAGTGTTTTTGGCTGCCAGGGACTGTGGATTTTCATGCTGAAGCAAGCCCCACAGGGAACCGCACAAAGCCAGAAGGTCTGCCTGGCTTCTGTGGCCAAGAAGGGACATGCCAGGGCTATCCCGCAGGGGAAGGGACACAGGGGACACGGGCCGAGGAAAGCTTAGGCCTGACTCACACTTTGAATTTTGAAAGGTGACAGATGAGACAGGGGGGTGGTGGAGGGGGGACCTTTACTCAGGGAGAGGCAAGTCTATCCCTTACGCCTTCAGCTGGAAAAAACCCTGAAAAATCCCTATTTAAAGACACGTCTGTGCCTGCCAGAGTCTATCGGCAGAGGGCAGTGACACTCGCACACACACGCGTGCACACACACACATCCCCGACACATCACTGCCAGCCTTTAATCCATCCTGCTTTTGCTGCTGTCACAGCAAGGACACCTTCTGCAACCCCTGTCCAAACCAAAGGCTTTCGGTTTATTACTTGAAAGGCATACTGCAAGGGATACTGCAGGCCTGACATCTGGCTGCCTTTTTTTTTTTTTCTTTCCCCAAAGCCCACGTGATATTTTTCTATGTGCTTCAAAGCTGGGGTTTGTTTGTTTTTTCAAAACCAAGAGCTCCAATTCCAGCATCTGCGAGAAACCTTACAGGAAATAACCCGTGTGCACAGAAGTAGTTGAGTGCACATGCAATAGCAATATTTATCTTTCCCTTCCGTATAACGGCACAGACGGCACGCAAGGCTATTGCTCTTGTCACTCACGGCATCCATCCCGGCAGAAAAGGAGACGGGCGAGTTTAGGGTGGAGCTGCAGGATCAGAAGACTTAGTTAGAATCACAGAATCACAGAATGGTTTGGGTTGGAAGGGACCTTAAAGATCACCTAGTTCCAACCCCCCCGCCATGGGCAGGGACACCCTCCACTAGACCAGGTTGCTCAAAGCCCCATCCAACCTGACCTTGAACACTTCCAGGGATGGAGCATCCACAGCTTCCCTGGGCAACCTGTTCCAGAGTCTCACCACCCTCACAGTAAAGAATTTTTTCCTAGTATCTAATCTAAATCTATCCTCTTTCAGTTTAAAGCCATTACGCCTTGTCCTATTAGTACATGCCCTTGTAAAAAGTCCCTTCACTGAGGCTGAGTGGGGAAGAGGAATGCGAGAGGTGGACGTAAGGCAGGTCAGAATGGGCAATTTTATTTGGCAATGGGGAGCAATGTTTTGGAAGAGGGCAGCCAGGAAGGGTGTGTGGGGAGAGGCAGGGGACAATCAGCCGTGGAAACTTTGTGCGAGGTGGGATCGAGCAGAAGAAATGCAAGGAGGTAGTGCTGGGTACCACACTAGGAGCCAGCAGCTCCAGGGTGAAAGTCCACAGAGGTCCCACTCAAAACAACACAGAGCTGGTCTGTCAGGTTTTACGTACATCAATATACAGAAGTCTGCTTTCTCTCAGCGTATTGTCCTGGGACAGCATTCAATCCCAAAAGGGGGGAAAGCTGGCTTGGGGTGGAGCCCATGTGAGGGAATGATGCCCGTCACAGCTAACTCATACCCAGCGAGACCAAGACAGCAGCAGGTTCATCATCATTTTGGTAGAAGACTTAGAATTTCCAGGCTGAATTTCTGGCAGAAGCGCTAAGATTTAAGCCACATTTAGGAGGTTTAAAAATGCCAAACATTAAAAACTTCTGGCCATTTAATGACAAGTGTTGAACAGCCTCCTAAAGGAACTGGAGAACTTTTAAAATGTGATAGACAAAAGCTCTGAAAAGGTCCCTGTGGAGGAGTCCTGTGGGCTGGGAGCATTGGGCACGAGATAGATCTGGGTAACACAACTGGCCTTTTAGCCAGCAGCCTCCTAAACAAAGCTCCCCCTCTCATTTCAATGGTAGAGATTCTCATCTCCTGTTGACTCCGTGGATGGATAAAAAAGTGAAATAGCTCCTTTCACACTGGACTCAGTTACCCACCTCACAGTGAATTATTTCAGTTAACTTTTATATGCTTTTGGACATTCCATGTTGCATTGAGTCAAACTCATATGAAGAAGAAATTATCATGGTGGATTTGGCTACGCTTGTTCTGACATGCTGTTTAAAGGGAAGAAACACTTCAGCCAGGCTCCCTGTTAAACAGGATTGAGGAAACCCAAATACAAGAATTCAGACCCTCAAGACAGCAGGTGAGAACTAAAGTAGATGTGTCCAGTGTGGAAGAAATGGACCCTCTCCTGACCAAGACATTCAGTAACAGCCTCTGCATGTTCTGAAAATACAAAAAGAGGAAAATAACTGCACTCTCAGTTATTGTTTACTGATTACTCTGACACGAAATCTTCCCCAGCTGTTCATCTCAAACATGCACAAGGAGAATTTGCAGGAGGAGAGAAGATGCAGGAAATAGGATGAGCTGGGGATGAAACAAGGAGCCAGTTTTGGTGTCCCGAGCACTGCGCTCTTACAGGGAACATGGCTGTACAGGCACCCCAGAACGACCTTCACTCACAAGTCACTGTCTTGAGCAAGTAGTAACACGAGCTCTTACAAAGTTGATTTATCTTGCTGAGGGCGGTTCCTTGCTTTGCCCGCTGGCTAGCCAGGAATTCTTGGTGGCTTGTGACAAAATTATATGTCCTGCTTCTTTTGGTTTCCTCGGGCTTCACCCAAAGCCACTTCTAATCAGAAAAAAGGCTCCAAGTTCATATACTATACTTGAGATTAGAGTTTGTTTTACTGCCTGGCATTGAAGACAAACAATTTCTGCTCTGGCTGTAAACCACAGACTCATTCTTTAGCAGCAAAATTCACATTCAAACTTCCATTTGGGCTCAGGCTTAGACCTAGTTCCCAAGCAGAAAAGTTTAAACCTTCACCGTGCCACAGACCAGGCAATCATCAGATACCTGACTTTGAGCACAGCATAGTGCTTTCAGGATAGATTAATGCTGGGATAAAGACAGCAATATAAGCAGAAAGGCCACCAAAGAACTTGGTGTCCTTACGCCTACTGCCTGCCCTGTGCTTCAATTCAATGCAAACCTTTCCTAAGGGACTGAGAGCACTTCCTCTGTTTTCCGCATATCCTTTCCTCCAATGGACAATACCGGGCACAGCAGGAAAAGGAAGCGCATATGGTTTGCACTCAATGACGGGTCACTAGAGGGAAAGGAGAGGCTGTGGGATATTCAAGGACCCTTTCACAGCAGGAGTCTGCGACACAGAAGCAGAGTTGTGTAGCTTTACAATATATGACATTATGCAACCCCAGTAAGTGTCCTTTGACTGCTTAGTCTTGCATTTCAGTAGGACTTCAATAAATGCAGTTGATGGTCCACGATATTCCACAGGGAAATAAAAAAGGATAAACTACCAGCATTTGGAATTTTTGTGGTGCAGCAGTTAGTCTTAGCAAGGTGTATAATGAGATTTTCAATAAACCATCACCCAAAGGAATAAGCCTTTTTCTCGTATATGATACCAACACGAGTGTTCACACAACTCAAGTGACAAAGCCGCCCGCATTTGGGCATTGTGTGCATCCTATAAAGACCAACTCAAGACAAAATGCAATTGTGCTTTTAAAAACATCAATGTTCGCTCTTTTGTTTATCTGCATTGCAGCAGTATTGCACTTGCTAAAGTAAAACACACGGTCCATCTTCCAAGAAGATTACAATCATATAAAAATCAAGTCTGGAATCATCCTTTGCCTGCCTGGGGCTGCATTTAAAAATGTTATTCCTGGCCTGCTCCACTTAAACATCTCCACCTGTGTCATTTATCTAGCTGATGCGTAATCTGGCTACTGGGCTACAACAGACATACAGCCGAGTCCCATGGAAAAACACTATGAAAAAAAGAAGTTATGCGTCTGCCTCTTGGTTGCTGGATGCCATCCGTAGGCAAATCTGAAGATGATAAAGCTGTTTCAAAATGTGCATTGCTATGTTGCTGTCAGCCAGAATCCGGGTTTAGAATGGAGAGTAGGAATGGGGCAGGGGGAATTACCATTTTAAGAGGCCTTTGGTGTCTCTTTTGTTTCCACACTGTATTTAAAGACAATCTGAAGTCAACTGCCAAATTGGCCTTGACTGCAGAGCGCAGCTTGGTTTGGTGAGACTGCTCAGGCAAACGTCGGTGCCAAAAGCTTTATCAGGATTTTGGCATCATGCACCCCACAGGAGCTGATGCCATACTGCACCCCTCTGCTCCATCCTTGAGGCTCTTTGCCCTCCTAGAACAAGAGCAAAGGAAAGAGGGCATCGTAGCCATTCCGTCTGGTACTCCGTAAGGCTCCTCCTGGCTGAAATGACGATGATTTTGACAGAAAAGTCAGGAAAAAGCCATGTACCACACCGGAGGCAGCAAAGAGCACAGGTAAGCGCTCTTCGAGTCAGCAGACAAGACTGCATCTGCGCCTACTGTGAAGGAGAGAACGAAGCTGCTCAAACGTGACTGAGGAATTCAGTCAGGATAGCATCCCGGGGCACCTCTCTCGGCTGGCCCTGGCCAGGCCTTGCCCTGAGGGAAGGACAAGAGCCCCAGGCCCAACTGAGTCACCACAGCTCCTCTGCCGGGTCAGCCTGGAGCAGGGCAAGGCACAGCTCAGCCCTGAAGGGGGTGTGAGGGGGGGGTCACTGCCGCAGCCCTAGCCCCCACAGGCGGTAGGGACCCCCCCCCTCCATCGCCTCAGGGCATCCCCATCCCGTCACTGACAGACGACCACACACAAAAGGCGTTTATTCCCGCCCCTCTCCTATTTAAGCGTCCTTTCGACCAATCAGCGCCCAGGGGAGGGATTAAAGGGGGCTAAAAAGCGGGCGATTGACAAGCCCCCTCGATCCCGCTTCTCTGCGCGAGGAAGGGGGGGGGGGGGGGGGAGCGCGCCGGCAGCCAATCGCCAGGTGCGAGTAGACGGCTCGGCCAATCGACAGAGCGGTGGGTGGGGCCCGCCGCGGGGTCAGGCCGGGAGTGAAGGCGCTCCATCGCTCCTTCCTCTCGCTCGCGCGCTCTCTCTCTCTCTCTCTCCCTCCCTCCCGCTCCGCTCCCGGCTGGGACTTCTCACCGCGGGATCCCTCCGCCGCGGACCGGCGGTGTGCGTGCGCGCCAGCGAGCGAGCCTTCCTTCCCGTCCCCCTCCGCCCGCTCGCAGCCTTCTGGCGAGGGATTATTTCCCGCCGTTGTGGCGGCGGCGGCGGGGCGGCTCCGGCGGGGCCCAGCGCGGCGGGACGGGTCTTGCGCGGAGGATGGAGGCAACGGGCGGGCGGCTGAGAGAAGGAGCCGCCGCCCCGTGAGGGAGGACGCGGGAGCGTAGAGGCCTGCTCGGGGCCGCCGGGCCCTGCTCGGGCGGGGACCCCGCGGCCAGGCCGCGCCTCAGCGGCGTTCGGGCCTGCTCCCCCGGCGGCCGCCCGAGGCGGGGGGGGGGGCCCGGCCCGGCCCTGCCCGCCGCCGGGGGCTGCCCCCCGCGCTCCTCGCCGCCGGGCCCCCTCGCCCCCCGGGGGGCGGGTTTGCCGGGGGGGCGGGAGCGCGGAGGGGGCCGGTTGGGGGGTGTCGGGGCGCCGGCCTTGCGGGCCCCCCTCGGGGCGCTGCCGCCCGCCCTCGGCGCTGCTGCCCCCGCCAGGGCGTGCTCCCTCCGGCCCGGGGGCAGGCGAAGCACCATGGTGGAGAAGCGGTGCCCGCGGCTGCAGCGGGACGGCGTGTACCGCTGGTTCTCCGAGCTGCCCTCCCCGCAGCGCGTGGAGTTCCTCTGCGGCCTCCTGGACCTCTGCATCCCGCTGGAGCTGCGCTTCCTGGGCGCCTGCCTGGAGGACCTGGCCCGCAAGGACTACCACTCCCTGCGCGACTCCGAAATCAAGGCCAACAACCCCGCCGACCTGGGGAGCCTCACCAACCTGACGGACGAGGTGGTGCGCAGCAAACTTTTGGTCTCTCTCGCCCTGCTCGGGTCTGCCCACCGAGAGGCGGCCGGGGTCCTCTTCCGTACCCTCACCCACATCGATTCGGTCATCAACAACTATGGGCTACAACTCAACGAGGGCCGCACGGGGGATGAGTTCCTGTTGCTCTTCACCATGGCATCCAACCACCCTGCTTTCAGCTTCCACCAGAAACAGGTGCTGAGGCAAGAGCTCACCCAGATCCAGAATATCATGGCCAGCACCAGCAAGAATCCCAGCACCTCTACCCTCAACACCATGGCAACCTATCCTGGCTGCCATAAGGTGGGTACCCGGCTTTTGCACGCTGTAATGGCACTGCTGCAGTTGGGTGCTGGGTTGCGTCTTTGACAACGATTTTAAACCTTTCTTTCAGTGATGAATGGCAGCCTAAGAGGCTAGCAGGAATCACTTGCTTGGTTGGTGATGGGCATGGTCAGCTGAGGGCGAAAAGGGGGGATGCGTGGAGTTTTTATGGGCGCACGACATATTTAAATGAGAAGGGGTTCACAAGCCGATCAACAGGCAGCACTATAAACCTTAACTGATTGCTTCTGGCCGTACATCTGCTGAGGGGACAGTCCTGCCAGTTGCATGGAAAACCAGTGATTTAGTAGGGGAAACAAACATGTACTATCTCTAGATTTGGGAACAAGCATCTGTTTAAAAGTTTCCCTGGGAGAAGTTGGAAAGGAGGATCGGCTTTGGGAGTAGTTGTCCAGTGGCAAAGGCATCTTGGCGAGTCTGGGTTTTGTTTAGATGGATGTGATGGCAAACATTCCGAGTTTCTGGTACGAAACTTAAATGTTGTGGTTGCCTGTCACCCTGAATCTCTCGGCTATTGATCCTGGTGTCAGTGGTTCGCTGTCACTAACTCGCTGTTCGTTCATTCAATTGCCAGCAATTAAGCTAGACAGTAACATTTTAAGAGGTGCTGTCGGTAATTAGATATGTTACTGACTGCTTAAGTGCTTTTAGCCTGCTACAAGTTAGGGAGTCAAACTGTCGTCTTGACTGAATTTAACCTCCTTTAAAGTTCAAACTAAGTACCAGCTAAGTGGGTGCATGTGATCAGTTACCACGCTGTAGCTTTTGAGGATGTACGGACTCAGTCAGCAGATACCTGTGTTACTCTTCTATTGGGAAAGACGCTGTATACCTAAAGGCTATGAAAATCCCTATATTGGAGTAGTATCCTAAACAAAGCTGTTTCTGAGGGCTCAGGATAGATTCTGTTAAGCTGAGCATTGAATTTCAGACTAAGACAGAAATGTATGCTTGGTCTTCCCCTGAATTCAGATTTCCTTCCAATTTTGTGTTTCTTTGAATACAGCTGCCTTAATTGTAAAATTTAGATGAGTATTATTAAACTTCATATTTCTCTTAATCTTCCCTTCCTATGTCTTTAAACAGTGCTTGTTCCCCTGTTTTAAGGGGAAAGAACAAGGTATGGGAATGCCTCTTTATTGGGTTTAAACCTCTATGTGCATAAAATATAGATGGAAAGAGTATTTCATACAGAATGTAGAAGGGTGTAATTAAAACCAGAAAAAGCTTCCTTTCAGATACTGAACTACTTGCAACTTCACTTATTCAAAAGGATGCATGGACACCTTTGAAAGGAAAGACTGTAAAACATATACAAGTTTTCTGCAAATAAGACGAGCAAAAAAAAAAAAGATAAAATTACACAGGCAGGAACATTTTTTAGAGTATGCATTCAAAGCTTCACGAATAGTGTGCAACTTATGTAGCTGAAAAACTCCAGCACTATTTATGTCAATCTAAGATGGACGAAGAATCCATCCTGCCATTTTTTGTGCCAGTAGTAAGGCATACAAAACAGTCAACTGATGATTGTTTTTTTCTTTTGAACTCATTGAAGGGTTTGTCTCTTTAAAAATATATTTTTTTTAAGAAACTGGTGTTGAAGAATACTGGTCGCTAAGTACAGAATAGTTGAGAGGGAACAAAAAAGGTGACTGCTCTCACAGTCTCTTGAATATGCGTTTTGTTTGAACAGATGCAGATTTCCTTCTTCAAGACTGTTAAATTTTTTCGATGTTGATAGCTGGGTAATTTTGCTACTTTTAGAGTAAGCATTTGGCTTAAAACAGCAGTTGGATGAAGCAAGTGGAAAAAACAATGTCTTTCTCCATTCAGCCCTGTTTAAATATGCACAAATAAATTCCAACACTGTGGACTTAGATCTTGTGATGTTACCAAGTTGTGTTGTGACAATACTTGTGTTGTAACATCACCTAGAAAAAAAACAATGCAGATGTCAAGAGAAAGCTGCACTGGGCAACTGCCTGCCAAGAGTCCTGCACTCTTCGTCCTCTTCAGAATTGGAGGAGAACTTCTTCCCCAGTGCCAGCACTTTCTCATCACTCTTGTTGCTTTACTACAGCTTGAGCTACGCTAAGCTGGTACTTGAAGTCAGTGCTGTGTGTTAAATTGTATGAATGCTGCTCCAAATTCTCAAGCGCAAACCTCTTTGACCTCATCCTTAGAAAATGAGCTGGAGAAGTGGTCACCATTTGAGGTCCTGAGAAACTTTTGGAAGCTGGAATGGAGTGGATGTGTAATGGCATGCAAATAGGGAGCTCTTTGTGAACAGGGTTAGTTATCTTTCAGTGTTTCCCTTGTGCTGAGTGTGGGAATAGGGACTGATGCTTGTGTGGCTACCTGTTCTTCTGTATAACTAGAAGTCCGTTACAATTTTTGATGATTTATGTTTAACTTGTTTATTCTGGGAGACGCAACAAAAAAGTTGAACGGTGCCTTTGTTCTCTTTGCAGAAACAAATGGAAATGTGCTGCTTCTGCTTAGTCAGTCCTATTAAAATATGACACAACTTGATATTAGCTACAACCTTTTTCCAGAGGATTGGAGCTTGCAATCCTCTTTCCACCTCCTATCTCCTTCACATCTTACAGTGAAATCTCTCAAAAATAAATTATGTATAATAGTGAACAGACTGAACAGTTGATACAAAATTATTGTAAACATTTCATGATTCTTCAAGTTCCTTTGGGGTAGGTGAACGCATTTAAAGTTGATTAGTGATGCAAGCCACTGCTTTTTGCTGTTGTCTTTCACTGTCTGCTGCAATTGCTGATTACAGGGAGGCTCAAAACAGCTGCCCATATACTTTTGCTTTAATTTGTGCTTTTTGAGATTATTCTTGGATTATATGAATCTTAACTTTACAGTAAAAGGTGGCTGTGGCTGCCTTTAAGTAGGTCAGTAATTATTAGATTCATGATTTCTACTTGATAGTACAAAATGAACTTGCCCTAAGTAGGGAGAATGCTGCCCTCTCTACAGCAGACTATTGCTTTAGTCTCTGTAAAGATGATCACTTCTGCCCCTTGTCCTGTATTTTCTTCTGGTTTTGAATGGTGCCAATGCTTGCAGGACTTCAGTTGTGGATTCTTCAAACTTTTTGCTTGTAGGAATAAAAAGTTGTATAGTTTTTAAAAATTGAAGCTGTGCAAATTGTCTTCAAGTGAAGCACAGGCATATATCTAAAGAATCAGGTCTTTAAAAATTTTTGTTCCTGGGATTAACTGTAATGGGCTTATTAACTGGAAACGATGCAACTGAGTTTTCAGGCTGGTTTTGCACCTTAAGATGCCTCTTCAGCTGTCTTTTATACCTTTGCCACAAAGGAGCTAGAATGGTTTTCTGGCCAGCACTCAGAGCCTAGCCTCTGAAGGCTCATTTCTGTGCTGATGTATAGTGCTTAGAGCTGCAAACTGCTGCTCTCTTTGTAGAGGAGGGGGAGCTGGAAGTATCAGGGCATGTGAAAACCAGTAGCCAAATGTCTCCTGCTGTGCCTGTACGCATCCAGGTGCTTTGATAGGCAAATTGCCACTACTGAATTTGTGACCCACAGAGAGGGGAGAAATGTCTCAAAATTGTCCCCCAACATCTTGAACCACCCGTTCAGACTTCTGTTCTGTACAAGTTTTGACAACGAACATCTCTCTTCGCTGTGGGTGAAAACTTAATGTTTTTATTCATTCTTGGTTGCTTTGAGGCTGTAGTGATGCTGTCTCTACAGAATGCCTTAGGGTTATGTTTTGTAGATAATGACATACCAGGACCTACTTGGATACTGGCTCTCATCTAGACATAATAATATGAATCTCTGCATGGGCTGACTTCTTTTCTCAAGAAGTCTACGTGTGTTAGTAGCACTGAGGACGTAACTTCCAGAACTAGAGGAGAAGTTATTCATGAATCTGCCACCTTGTATTTCTTGGAGTTGTTTCATCTACTCACTGAGATCCTTCTGTAAAAACAGGGAAATAAGATAATGCTTTGGCTACTTAGCGCCTGCTCTGCTAGCTGACTGACAAGAGCTCTTTGCTGCAGTTAGCGTGATGATCTGGTTGTAGCTTCAGCTGCAGAACCAGGGTCATAAATAGTAGGTCTGACTACAGTTTGTTTGCAGCTGAAAGGAAATAAGTCAGTGACACTGTAGTTATGTGGCTGTTTCAGGTTGATATCCTGTGAATGGGAAAAAGGGCTCTTGCCTAGTCAGCTTCCAAATACTGCACCAATGGCTATTTCAAGTTTATAGCATAAGATGCTATTTTTCACCCTTGCTAATTCCATAGGCTCATCTAAAATTTAGAAATAACTGAAGACTGTGTATTGGGAGCTGTGTAGAGCTGATGTTCTGAGGGGTCCATTTCAAATACCTTCACCTTTCTGCACTGTTTGCTACAGGTGATTGAAGATACTCCACCTTCAGAAATATTCAGAGATTTTTATTTCATCTGTGGAATGATGAGTTGGAAAAAGCTATTACTTGTGGGGTTGAAACAGGGTCCTTAAGTCCTCACAGAGTAAGCAATCTAGCTATTAAGTGATCTATGTCAGCTGCCATTATGGCTTATATGCTAGCTTTGTAGGGATAGAATAAATCATGAAAAACCTAATTTTTAGCCTCCTAAGCCACTGAAGGTATTTCATAGCTTTAGTAGATTACCATGTTAATAGCAGTTGCTAGCTAGGATTAGAGTTGTTTACTCACTGATATCAGTAGTTGCTATCTCAGGAATGATCTCATTTTTCAAAAACACATGAAACTAGCCTTGGGAGTTCCAGGGGCAGGTCTTGTAGCTTCCAGCTGGTGACATGTGCCAATCTTTGCATGTCCTTTTCGTATTCTGGGTACTTGAGGCAACACAGATTACACATGCCTCTTGATGTTCCAGTTAAGAAATTTGAGGCTTCCAGTTCTGGCTCATTTCTTACAGATATTCTTGTCTGAAAGTTTTTGTGACTATGATAAAATGGTTCAGTCTCAAACCTGCAGCATTTTTGGAAATTAGCTTAACATACAAAGGAATCATTGGAAGACAATGGTCTCAAGTAGTAACGGTATTAATTACCACCAAATTCACTTTGCCTAATCATATGTTACGTGATGAACTTGAACTTAAGAACCTGAATTAGTTTGCTTGGGAAATCGACTGTACATCCAAATATCAGGGACAGAGCAGCCAAAAAAATTTGTGTTGAGCTAATAATGAAGTTGTTTTTTCTGTGAACTGTTTTCCCATTTTCTGTGCAGGCTGAATGAAGTTTTTGTTTTAAGAGTGCATTCCACTTCATTTTTAAAATTTACTTTTTTTTTCTACTAATTACCTTGTAACTATTAGTTTTAAGTTAAGAAACATTGAAGAAGGCCTCATCTCTTCTGGAATAAAAACGCCTATTGTAAGGTGTTGGACATTTTGAACTGTACCAGACTTCAAACTGTTCTAATTGAATCAATGTACAAGCTGTATGCAGATCCTACTTGGAAAAGCAGAGCCAGCAGTAGTTAACCACACCTAACAAGCATTCCAGTGTCTAACTTCAAAGGTACTGAACAGCATCCTTGTTTGGAAGTATTTAACCGTTTGGTTTAGCTTTTTTTTTTAAAATGTTTGAATTGCTAAAATTGAGATCCTGTCAACTTTTAGCTGGATACTAGATTCAGCACTGCCTCTTTCCAGCAGGGTAGAGCTCTTATTCTTCTCTGGACTCCTCAGTGCTGCAGTACCTGTGATACTTTTAAGTGTGGTCTGGTAAAGGTACATGTATAGTCATCTTCTATATTCAAATACTGCAGTGTCAATTTTACTACTTGCTCTTGAGTCCTTTTTCTCCTAAAAAAAGGCAAATATAGGAATGTTATTCCCAAGAATATAGATAAGAATTTCCGTGAATACACAGAATCTTATTATAGAAATGCTAGATCTAATTTGTCTGTAAAAATGAGAACCATTGTCAGGCTTAAACTAGAATTTGACTTTACTCTTCGGCAAAAGAATCGAAGCAAGCTGAATTGAAATTATTCCCTATTTAGACTTGAAATGGGTGTTAACTGTAGCAAAGAGATGTTGATGTGGTCCAGATCTGTATTTCTTTGTATCAGTTTTGTAATGAGCAAACATCTAAATTACTTGCTCTTGCTTTATGCTAAAATAGAATTTTTCCTTTGGTCCCATTGGTATGATTATCCAATAATAAGTATTGGAAGGGATAAACTTTTTAACAGGTGTTCTGGCCAGTATAGAGTTGCAGGATTTTTGTAAATAGCTGAAGTGGTCCAGAAATAATAAGATCAATTACTTAAGAGTGAGATTTTTGCTTTTAAAGATGTGCCAAGTCATGATGATAAATAGTGAAAGCCAACATTTTTCATGCATATTATGAGTTCTTTTCCAGTGTTGTCTTTTTTCCACCATAAGTAGTTTTATTACACTCAAGCCGTTACTTAAGTGGATATTGAGGAGGGGAGGAGGGAGAAATACAATTCACTGAATTTGTGACTTGTTGGATAACTTCTGCAAACCTTGTTAATGTGTGAATTGTTGCAATAGAGACTGGAGTGGCAACGAACCATTCTACCAGGGAAAGGCTTATGGTATCATTGCTTGGATTATACTTCAGCAGATTTTAAATTGTTTCTTTGACTGTCCGTTTACCTTCCACACGTATGTACTGGCCCCGTGGGGGCAGTTTCCCACCCATATGCTGGCAACGTAAGTATGGTGGCTCTAAAGTCAACATAATATTAACATTTTAAAGGCAGATGTCATTAAAGGCTTCTATAGCAGATAGGACCATGCTACACTTTGTATTCTCTCGGGAAGTGTAAGGTAATCTTCCCTTCTGGTGGCTATGCTTTTAGCTTTTGGTGGCATGCAGGTGAAGAAACAGGAATATACTTGTACATCAGTTCTGGGATATAGAGCAGTAGTATCTCTTTCAAGGTCTGGTTATAAGCAGTTACCTGTTTTGATTTCGAGGTGTTTTTAATGATTGGTTTGTAAAATTCAGATTTTATTTCTTTAGTTTGAAGGAAAAATATCTTTCTTGTCATCTGTCTCTTGAAATATGCCTGGTGCACCAGAAGTCTAGAATGAAAGTGCCTTGAATTAGTGCAGTGTGAGTGAACTGGTTGCACTTGCAGCTTGTCCAGTAAGCTATAGTAAGTCATGGAAGATGAGGTAGATGAAACAGGCTGTTGTTTTGTAGCTTATTTGCATTAATACTTGGGTTTTTTTCCTGTTGCATTTTATAGAGAGTTTTTCCCTTTAGAGTTCAAACTTGAACTCGGTGTACCTTTTCAGCAGGAAATCCCATGTATTCTGCCTGTTTGGCAAGCTTATATGGTTAACTGTTGGAGACTGTTTAGTGGTGGCAGAAAACATTGCATTAGCTAATACTAAAGAATTCTGAAACTTCTTTGCAGAGCGCAGCTTCACTTGTTTGGTTTGCAGGGTGAGCACACATCTTTGCAAAAACTAGAGTTGCCAGGTGTTTTCAAATGCTTCTTTTAACTGTCTTGAATGGCAAACATGCAGCGCAATGTAATTAAAGTCCAGTTACCCTGTGGTAGATTTATGTTCCTAGTATTAACAAAGTATTCACAATTCTTTAAGCAAAGGATTTTTAGTGGAAATTACTTAGTCTATAAAATACAACCCAGACTACTTTGGTCAATCTGCTCTACTGAATTTATAATGGAGCCTTGTAGCAGGAGTGTGATTGTCCCTGTCCCGTAGCATTTAAGTACTACATGCCTCATTTCATTCCAGTAATAGTCTCACAGGACAAAAGTATCTGATCTATTATCCCATTTCACTGTGAATTGCCTCTTCACCCTTTGTGTTCAAAGATGGATACCTTTTTACCGAATTCCTATGAGAATAGGTGTGGGACCTGTTGTAGCTGTTGAGAAACGTGAACACACCTGACTTGATTGCACCTGGTGCTTACATCTTTTTTTGGTAGACCTTGGCTCTTGGAACTGCATGAATTTCTAGCATAAACCAAACTCTTCCACTTGCATTCATGTCCCAGTCCAACAAAGCAACTAAATGTGTAAATTTAAGTGTTGAGCGGTGTTGAGGACTTTACTAGGTATGTGAAAAGTTGGGTGTGTCTGTGAGTGTTCCTTAAACATCCTTGTGGAAGACCTCAGATCTTCAAAAGGAGTAGTTTTTAGTTTTGTTCTTCTAGTGGGAGAACAGTCAGGTATTCACATATATGAGAAAATGCAGAACTGGTGCCTGAGGCTATGGTTTCACAAGCAGCTGGACAGACTAATGGCTTTTTGCTACTAAGATGTTTGCTTAGTCTTGCTCCTCCTCCTCCTCCTGGTTTTGTAGTCTCAGTGGACTTTGAGTTTCAGGTCCTTGCATTGGTTGCTCTTGTTTCTGGCTCAGACTTGGCCTACTGAACAGTCTCATGTATCAGTAGACTGACATCTGAGTGTTAGCAATGCATTTTTTTCAAATTATTTGGGAACCTGAGTTATGTCCCTGTGTTGGGAAACAGCACCTTATCTGCCTGAGCACGCAAGGGCTGTATCCTTGCCATCAAGCTTCTGCTGGAGCATTTTTGCAAACAGGATTGCACTGCATTAAAGACCTTGGTGTTAGCCTCAAAATAAGCTGCTGTTAATACTCACTAATATGAAACTGGCAGGAGTGAATAGAGTTGACTGGGTTTCCCCCACCCCCCCCGCCCCCAGACTTCAGTACTCCAATTCCCGAGTGCAGTCTTACATATTATCTGCATCAGCCTCAAGCGTGGAGGCCAGTTTACGATTATGAAAAACCTTTTTTAATGGAGACTTCCAAAGCAAGTACTGGCAGAAGCATTTATCTGTGGGACTTTACCGGTATATCATTGGCCACTTTTGAAAAGTGAACATCATATGAAAAAGTTCTCCTGTGTGATCAATGGCGGAATGTGTTCATGTGGCTTTTAGCTGCAGCCCTAGTATCTCACTTAACTGACTCACTGCTTTTATATTTTGTTCACTTTTCCTGTGTAATGCATGACCTAAATTTCATACCTAACTAGGTACAGAAATCAGTGTATTATTCCCTCGGATCCTATATCATTGTTTCCTTAAATTATAAGTCATGTTACACTTTAGGTAGAAAGCTATGTTGATTTTTAGTATTGGTTCCACTTCAAATGAACTCAGCAAATATTTGGCTATTAAACCATGTATTTTCTGTGTTCTGCTTAGTTATTTTTAAAAGGAACATATAGTTGCTGCTTTGGTAAATTCTTACCAGATTAAGATTGCCTTCTATCAGTCCTGTTATTCTTATGAAAGACTTTGCTATATTAAGTGTTAGGCATTGTCCCTGGGGAGAAAAGCTAACAGTTCCTGAATCTGACTTCACAAATTTACCATTTTCTATATTGACTGCCACTGTCTTGGATAGTGGCAGAGCCACTTCAGGTAGCAGTGGCTGAAAGAGAAACATACCCTGTTGAAGTAACTGTTCCCGGTGATTTTGTTGTGTGCATTTTTATTTTTATTTTTCTATGTGCTTTTTGGTGGATCAAGGGTTTTGGAGAGCTTTCTAGAACTTTTTTTGCTGTCCCAAGAAGATACGTGCCTGTTAGTACGTCTCTGATGTGAGAAGAAAATCACTGCACTCTGCTGAAAAAAATGTTACTGTTTGCTGGCAGGTGAAAAGGGAAAAATGTGGTGGTAACGGCTGAAATTCTAGCAATGATTTCTGGTAACTTGACATTTTTGTCCTTGACCCCTGAGTCAAAGCAATTTGTTTCTCTTGCTGGTTGACTCCTGGGGTGGAGGGCTTCAGGGTGGCATTCTGTGATCCTTCTGTCTAGCCCTTGTTGGGAGGGATGTGCTTTTCAGTAGTTGATACCAGTTTTGATACTGTCTTTATTACTATGGAGAATGAGGCACAGAAGAACTGGGGCTGAGCCTCAGTTAGTCATTATGTAGCAAAGAATTTTCTTTGTTATTTCCAGTTATGTCTACTACTTTAACTTGAAATTCAAGAGACAAGTTAGGTTTTAATCTGGAAGATCAGAAGTTCATCTGTGAGCCAGATGCTTTGCTATAGAGGGAGTAGATGCAATATTAAAGTTGAGTAAAAATAGTTTAAGAATCTCTTCTGCACCCGTTTGAGTGGTGCATCTTCTAGAGTCATTGAATAAACCTACAGGCCACTCTAATGTTAAAGCAATTTATGAATAATCTAGTGAAACTGGATAGGTGCAACAGAGGGCTTCCCTTCTCTCTGGCCCTCTACAAAATGCTGTGCAAAGGGTAAGATTAGGCATGGTGAAGAATATAGCTTTAACTCTCTGGGGTTGCTGTTGTATTTGATTAGTTTTCATGGACTGCTTCTGCTGATGTTTTCAAGTAACTTCAGTTGAAAAATCCAAAGTCTTCTGTTAATGCCTGGTGCTGTACCCTCTTAGACCTTGAATGATTCATGATTTTTTTCTGCATTTATAAAATGTCACTTCTGTGGTTTGTTATGATATGTAGCCTGAACATTTCTGGTTTCTGTGATGCCAGCTTATCTGCCTTTACTGTGGACCGTTACTGCTTTAGAAAATAAGCCTTTAGCAGTTCTTGAACAGCAGATGCTTATTCTTTAATGGCACTTTGGCTTTCTTCAGAGATGTTACAGATACTAAAAAGTCCAAAGCAATTTGCTTACCACTTCTCAGAAGCGTTATCTCACTGGAATGCCTTATTCTTTTTTCGGAATCTGGTGACTACTTATTAGAAGTTGTTTGTGCTGAGCCCAAACTAGTGATTACAGTGGTGTTCAGATATGGTGAACATTCCTCCCAGAATTTACCTGACACTGAGTTTCTACAGTTGAATTTGAACAAGTCCTTTCTGGGTATCTACTGTTAAGCTTTTGCCAGTGTTTATCCCAACCCTCCCAGGACAGTATCTTTTACAGTTCATAGCTGATGGGTTATTGTTCCTCTGTTTTGCTTGGCCTCAAATTAAAATAAAAAAGGCTGTAACTATTTTGGAAATAAAACTTTGATTTGCAGAACATTTTTCATTATTTTACTTTTCCTAAACAAATCCAAACCTTTGCAGTATTGGTATGTTTAAGTCAGTGGAAAAAATTATTTAAAATTTGGAATGAAAGCTTTAAGCAGTCAGATTTGCTGGTTATAACACCAGTCAGCTCACTAACAAAGCACTCCATTTGGAACTAATCAGAGCTTTGTGATTTTTCTAGGCCAATTTCAAACTGCTTTGCTTTGATGTGTGACTGAATCAGATAGTATATGAACTCAGTCAAGACATATGGGCTAAATTAATCTTTACCAAGTATATAAAAATTAAATCTTTATGGAAAGAATTGGAGGTTATGTATAAACAAAATGCAAATTTTAAACTGCAGACAATGCTTATTGTAAGGATAGTGGAGAGAAGGGAATACAAGATAGGAGGCAATATATTGCAACAAACTGCTTGTTTAGAGATTATGTGACTATGTCCTTACTCAGTTTCAAGTACTGTAAATGTTTATATTTGCTGATTGTTCTGACTGCTTGGAACCTGGATGTTTAGGATAACAAAGTCTTGCCTGAATCGAATTTTCTAGCTTGCTCTGTTGCTTGGTTGCTCTTCTGAAATCTCCCCATTGCCAGGAGGATGGTGGTGTCATTGCTCAGTCTGCTGGAACTTCCTCTCGGCAGCAATCCACTGGAGTGAGAGTTTAATGAGCTCCAGGAGAGAGATGTGTGAGATAAGCTTTGGTAAAGACTGACTCTGGCAAGGAGACTTAAACTATTCCCCACCCTCCCCCCAAGCTTAAAGTTTAATGGCTAGTCTTTCTAATGCGAAAGCTTGATACTCAGTTTTTGTTATTGGTGGAAAGCTGTGCTGGAGCAGCATACAAGTAAACTTTATTTTTTGATGAAAAAGTAGACTTAACAGTGCTGAAAGGAAAGCAGGTATTTGTAATCCTGCTTTCTTCTGACACTGATCTGTCTTTCTCGATTTATTTCTTTGCACATGTAAGCTTTTTTTATGGATGTGAGGTATACCAAGTCTTTCACTTGTGCTACTGCCTTAAACTGCATATAAATCTATAAATGTCAGTCTTAAAATAGAGCTTACAATAGGTAATTGTATAGAGTAGGGATGTGCTATTTTTTTACTTGCATTGTGTATTCTGATGGATGTCAATATGTAAGGCTAATGGTAGGGTGAGCAAAGTATTGTTTTAAGCGTGAATTGTCCTAACTCATGGCACTGTCTCAAGTAATCAGGGTCTGAGCGAGCCTTTTTCCTTACAGGGACCTGTAGTCTCTGGTATTAGTTACCACGAATAAAGGATAGCTTCTTTTGTTATGTCGAGATGCACATTTTCTCCTGTGACTTGTGAAAGGCTAAAATCCATGCTAAATTCTAATTACAGCTCTCCATACCAGGATTTCACGTTGATTCAAAGTGTGGCAATTGAAATTCAAGTAATGCGTTAGTTAGTGTGAGTGCTTTTGTTTGTCTTAACTACCTCTTTAAAGCACACTTTCCTCTTTAAGTATCTTAAACCCTTGTGTTCAGTACTGCTAATGTAATTGTTCATCCACTTCTGCTTCTCATTACCTAGAAAACAAGAGAGTAATTGCCTTGCTTATGAGGCAGATGCTGAATGTTATACTACAAGTAATAGATGTTTTTATGTGTTGCTGCATAATTGTGAATGCTCTTGTGGACAGCAAGCTGAAGTGGGCAGTGTTCAATTCTGCTTTTTCTAATGACCATTTCTGTAGTTTTAAGTAACAGTGAAAATATGTTTTCTTATGCTAAATGCAGTTTAGAAGGTACTTATTAGGCCATGAAGTCTGTTTTGATGATGCAGCCTTCTGCCTGGGTGTTTTTAGTGTGCAATTTTTCACTGAAATATGATCATGATAGCAGGCTTTTAAATGGCAAAGACAAGAAAATTAGGTTTTTTGCTAAATTGGAATTCATTCTTTGTAATCTGTGTGAAAATACCTTGAAATGCCTTGAGTCTGCATCTGTGTAGATGGGTGACGTGACATAAAAATGATATTTTTTTCAAAGAGCCCTTTTCCCCTAGTTTTCTTGTTAAAAAGTTAAGAACTGCAGCGTGGAGAGGTTAAGGGTCTTGCAATATCTCTACAATTGACTGCTGTGTGACTATTGTTTAAAAAAGAATTATACTTTAAGTAGCTTTATAGATTAGCCAAGATAATCTAGATTTGTGAATGGCTGCTGACTAAAACAACTTCCCTGAACTGTTACTTGTGGAATATCAGTAGTAACACCCTTTGGTTTTAAAAGAAGCAAACGTCTCTTAACTGCCTTCAAAGTGATTCTGCTCACTCTGGAGGAAGGTGTGATGTTTGTGCATTCCCTCGGTTAATTTTATTGGATTTTTGTGGGTTTTCTTTCCAGGTCACTCCAAGATCCGAGACCCCCATCAACAGTGTCAGTAACAGTTTGGAAAATGTACTACATACATCAACACATTCCATTGAGGAGTCATTACCCAAGAGGCCTTCGGGGAAACACTCCAAAGGTGTGTCCTTTTCCGCATGCGTACTTCCAATGGGGGAGCGAACTCTTATCTCTTGATGGCAATTAGCATTATTTTAATTGTGACTGGAGACTGGAATTTTGCTGCTTCTGGCTTGGGTTGAGCAAAGGAAGTCATAGAAGAGTTTTTGTAGGAAGTGTTAGTGTATCAGTGAAGAATGGTCAGTGAGAGACAAGTATGTTTATTCTTCTGTTGGGAAATAAGCAACAAGTTCCTTGTGAGTTGAAATATCAGCTTAGCTCTCATGAAATATTATATTCTCAAAGAGTGAATATCTCTGACACTCCACCTCTCATCCTCATAGTAGCAGGTTATTTCTTGGATGAAGCGTATGGTGATGAGTGTTGCTTTACTGGGGAAAAGAGGAGGCATCTAAAACAGCAGTTAGGCTTCCACTTCTGCCTTTCTCTTGGTTCTTGAGTGTAAGTGAGAAGCTGAGGGAAGGGGAGTGGAGGATATAAGAGAGAGCTTGCACCTTTCTCAGCACATGTGCGCACTCTGAATGTGGTTATAAAATAAGTCTTATTTTTGTAATGTTATATTGCATGCTGACCTGGCTGAAAACTGGCCTTAGCAAATTTGACTTAAGCATGCATTCCATTTCCATACTCCAGGCTATGATTACAAGCATTAAAATGTCTAGGTTAAAGTGTGCCTAACGGTATTTTTGTTTAATGCATACAAAAAGCACTGTTAAGTGAGGAGAGTCTTTGAACTGGGAGCTGCTATTTGTGTAGAACAGCTTTTGTGAACTCTTTGTGGTATTAATAAAAACAGCTCTGTATGGCAGAACTAATGCAGGGGAAATACACCATCATATTAGCAGCACGAGTATATTGCCTTCAAATGTCATTAAAAATACTGTCATGGACCATATAAATTTTTTTATTTTTTGGAATTGGTCTTCAGAGTTCTGTTTCCTTCTCTGCCACTGGCTTGCTGCACAACCTTGCAAATATAGTTTAATACCACATAAATGGTGATCAAGACTTTCAAAGCACATCTTCACTCAGAGGAACTGATACAGATTGGAAAGGGTTAAACGTCCCAAGGAAATGTTCTTAGCTTGCCTCCACTGGACCTCCTTTTCTGTGACATACTCAACTGTAATCGCAGTAGCTGTAAGTAGCAATAATTTTTTACAGCAGAATAGTGCTGTAAGTAGCTATTTCTCCAGCTGTAAAAGCTATCAGGGTAGAAGAAAATGCAACACTAAGCAGAAGCATGGCTGGGTTTGTGGCTTTCATCTGATTAAAAGTAGGACAGGGTTCAACACTGTTTTCATTTGTACTCAGTGATTGCTATTCCAGTACCATATATGCCAAGATTAGTCATGGTACACTGTGAAAATTAATTAGGTTTTCCTCTGATCTGTTTTTCTCTTATAGAATACCTGCTTAGTTTTCAGAGACTGTAGCTTTTTAATTTATAGATTGCCTTAGTGATAGTTGGTAAAAGGAGTTGTGGAACAAACACAGTTTTCTTACTGATACTCTGCTTTCTGGTTCACCAGCAGCAAAGATTATGTTGAGTTCTCCTTGACGTACGATGATCTGTCTGGTAGGGAGTTCTACCTCTTAAGGTTGGAGTACAACTGAAGATTATTTGCCAGCCTGGAGCCACCATTGCTTGTAGCAAAGAGACACATCTCTTAATTTAGCAGGACTCGCTAACTTTTTAACCTGGAGCACATGAAATCCAGTTATGAGAGTATGGGATGGACAGGTTGCTTGACCAGTTGTGTAATTCTTGTATTGATATTTTCTAGTGAGTCTTGTTTCAGACAGCTTGAGGATTTGTTCTCACTTGTGGTCAGAAATAGTGAGCTGTCTAAGTTCATCATTCCTCTCTTGGCAAAGTACTGGAGCTGGAAGTGTCTCAGTTAAAAAGGCTGTAGCTGAAACAGAAGAAAAATGAGAAAGCTGACAAAGGGTGCAGTATCCGTTGTGCTTAGTTGGATTAGAGACAGTTTGTATTAATCCAGTGAATGGTTTTAATCCAGATTTGTAGAAATGTCAGTAATATAACATACTCTGTATATAGTCGAACAGTGAATGGGTTTGTAGTAGGCTTGGACCTGAAAGCTATCAGTGGCTGTATTTTCCCAAATCCACACTTTGAAACTAGCTTTTAGCATAAAATATTTCAAGTTTCCATATGGGAGAGAGATGAGAAGAATGGAGTATATTGCTGAATACTCCTTAACAAACTGTGGTGGAAGTCTGTATACACTTGTGTTTGCATTAAGTGGTTAGCTGGAAACAGTCGTACATGCGTCATGTAGAGACTTGTCAAATGCATAACTTCTGAATAATTTCACTATCCTATCCGCACAGAATATTGCTGCCTTGGGAAACGAATTTATAAAGTGAGTGTCAGTCTGAGAAGTCCATAAACCTTTCCTTTTATCTTGGAGGTCCAGCTAACCACAGGAACGTTGTCAGGCATTGGGGTACGGGATCCATGCTGTAATGACCAAGTTGGTGAGAGTGGTGACCAGCTGGGGGCAATCTTGTGGTTATTTAGCAAAATTCACCAATTTTTCCATGCTGGTCCTTCAGTCTTAGCTAAAGCCCCTTCTCCCTTCTGCCTGTATCAATGCTAAAGCAGGGTAAACCAGATGGACATTTCTGCAAAGTAAAGAGTATCTGTGTTTTATCTGGACTTTTCTTCTGTAAAATAAAGTTCAAAAACTTGGCCTATGCAAGTTTAGAAAAAATATGGATTGGTACTGACATAGAAGGATGTGTACCTCTTCTAAAGTCTAATAGCTGTAACATGCAGTATAAATTGTGCTTTTTACTCATATTTTTTTGATCAGTGATTTAGGATTGTTCAAACCTCTTTTCACAGATGTGGAAGTTATTTTAACTGGAGGTAACTTTGGGAAGTGGAGACTTGCCCTGGTCTCATGGAGTGGCTGTTGTGCTTGTAAGCTGCAGACAGGCTTATTTACAGGTTTTGAGGTATTGATGGATCTCCCTGGTCAAGGAGAACAGAGGCAAATACAGATAGACTCTTGTGTTACATGTAACTGAAATTCCAAGAGGGATGTGTTGCTAGATCTTTTTGTCTTTTTTTTCCCACTGTTTCTAGAATGTAGTCAGGTTTTAACTATGGTTTTAACACTAATCTGAACAAAACAATCAAATTCAAATGAAGGTTGGGCATTTTTTGCATACTGCCTGAGTTGAGCACCACACTGTCTTTCTTGTGTTGCCCTAGGCTTTTTTCTGCAATACTACAAAAATTGAACCAGTGCAAATACAGCTGCAGAAGGTGTCAGTGTCAGAAATGTTGATTCCAGCTTCAAAGATGAGATTTCATGCTTGCGAATGCTTGCCCAACAGGCACATACTTCAGCAACAGTGCAGCTGTGTAGTGATGGTCCCTTCTATAGGCAGGTCTGTGTTTCCTAGCACAATGCCAACAAAGTCAGCAAACTTACTTGGAGGGATTCTGATAAAGGCACCGAGGCTGGTTGTCTTAAATTTAGGGTTTTACCCTACATTTTCTGGGGAGCCACCTCAGAACCTTTTTTCCAGTAGCAAGTGACCCAGGTGGTTAAAGAAGGTCACTGGTTAAAACCAGTATATTCACTAGCAACTTTTGTTTTGCAGGTAATGCTGTGCTGGTAGCTAAAGGAAATTCAGTTACTATGCTAAAGTCCAGAAGGAGCTATCTGACCTATGGAAGTCCCATTCACAGAGCTAATTTGTAACAAGCCTATCTGACCTTGTGTGGCAATTCCCAAAAGAGAGCAGTTAGTTATCAAAGTTGAATGAAAAATTCAGCTTATTTTGTATTTTTTAAAAAAAGCGATAGGAATTTCCTGTACACCAGAGATGTTATTAATTACTTACTGTAATGTTCTGAGCAGAATGATTTGGCCATTAGGTGGATAGCACTGTAGGCAAGTACTACTCTGCGCCTGTGACATATTTTAGCAATGTATTAAACATGGTCGGTGACCACAGCATATTTTCCAAAAGCACAGTGGAATAAAGTACATTAGTCCAGATGTTGAAGTGCAGAACAAAAGAATCTTTATAATAAAGGCAATGTAAGTTGCAAAACATTACAGTATGAAGACTGTGCAGTTTTCATACTGTAGTTTCTCATAATGCTGAGTAAAATTCTGATTTGTCACAGCCTCTGTTTTAGATTTCCTGCAGTGGAAGTTCTGTGTTGGTATTTATAAGACGTTCATTACTGCTACGAGGCTTTGCAGGTGGCACTTACCACTGTTTTTCTCCATAAAGCAGTCTGGAAGATGGTTTCCTCGACTGAAAAAGTCTCATTTTCTGCAAAGTGACAAAAATTCCCCTATTCTTGTGTTTCCTGTGTATTTATCTTGCCTTTCCGCTGTTGCCACACAAAACCTCAAAACTGTCTCCAAGCCAGTCTGATTTCAAATGAAGCAACTGTTGAAATACGATCCTTATATAGTGAAGCTGAATCACAATTCTTGCAACACGTGCATCTAATGATAGGCACAAGCTGCTTTCTGTGGACAGAGAGGAGTAAAGCTTTTAGATGTAAAATAGGCGCAGTAGGCTTCATTCTACAGTCTGTACTCCATTTAGTACTCCTGCTGAGCACAGTAAAACTTCTTGCTTAATTGAAGTTATGCGATTAGTCCACATACAGGGCTCTGCAAAGCGTCGACAGTGTCCCACGCTAAAATAAGTACATAGAATAGCAGATGACTTGCTGGGCAAAAGGAGCTGCAGTCTGTGGACATGAGGAAAAACAAACTTTAGAGAAAATGCATCTCAGTAATGTATTGATTTAATTTTGGATTAATATTAGGATGTAAAATACATCCTTGTGTGCAGTAATCCTGTTGACATCAGGTAGGATGTGAGTTGCAGGTCAGTTAAACTGACTGTTACGTGCAGCAAGCTTTGGTATCAAAATTATTTCATTATAGTAGTCAACAGAAACATGTGGTGTAAGCTGTCCAGAACTTCTAAGCACTATTTTTGCTACCCAATTTCTTTTCCTTGGCAAAATGTATTTGTATGTCTTGCACCTTCTTTTGTCTTCCACTTCCTTGACTCATCCTTTTTCCACAAGAAACTAGGCTGCAGGAGCTCTTGTAGTTAATGGCAATCAATTTCCTCCTGAAATGTTTGACACCAGTTGTTCAGCCTGTTGAAGGCAGGGAGAAAATACAGGGGGAGAAAAAAAGCACTGAAATCCTTTCGGTTCAGGGTCCAGACTTCTAGTGCCTTGTTCTGCCTCAGTTGTGTAGCTGGATTATTCTATTTTTAAGTAAATACATCATCTCCAACAATATTGGGTCAACTACTGTTAGGGTAGGGCTTAAAGAAATATTTAGGCTATGATAATCCTTCAGGAAAAATCTTCCTCTACCAACTGTATATAATTTTTCAGCTGTTTGTATATGTCTTCGTTCATTTTATCTCTGAAGTAGAACTCTGCTTCTAAACTTCAGCAATCTTAGGTTGTTAGATCACACAAGGCATTGCATTCCCAACTTACTGTCTCTAATATACTAGTTGTTTTATAAGTATCAAGTATTTAGAGTTAAATCTAGCAATCAAATCCAAGGATTAGTGTACTTAAAAATGTTTTGCTGTTGCATATTTTCCCCTGTGCTAGAAGATTATTAAGAAGTTTCTTGAAGCCTGTATGTTGCATAAATCACGCAGCTTGGTCTTCAGTAGTTGAAGCTGGAGTTCAATTAAGGTTGAAGGTTTAACTTTGCAATAAAGACAATAAGAGATTTTTTAATTTACTGTTAAAAAAATCAAAAACATTGCATTTCATCTCAAGTTTTTGCTGATTGTGCAGTTGTACTTGATGGGCTTCTCAGTCTGCCCGCATAAACACATATTGTGTCCCCAAAGCCAGAGGCCATGCTAAGGAGCTCACCCTTGGGCTGTGTCAGAGCTGGGAGTAGAGTTCCACACTCCTGGGGGCTGCACTTGGACTCTGGCAAGTTTATGCCACTAACTGTTAATAAGTTAACTTTTGTACTCTTTAGAGGTTGGAGTCAGGATTTCTTTGTCATCCTTGTTACCTCCCTTTCTACATAACAAGACTTGTCGGGAGAGATCTGGGATTGCTATGACAAGACACAAAGGGAGAGGAGCGGAGAACAGCATGAGGACTCTTCTAACTGAATGAAAAGTAGACTTCTGATCTGCCTACTCATGCAGTAATTGTGATAGCCTTTTTATGCAAATACTTAAAGGTGCTTCTTACTGAAGTTTGTAATTCATGGCCTTCGGGAGGGCAACCCTTTGTCATTCACGGGGACTTTACATGAAGACTAAAAGGTGTACTCCTTGGCCAGGAGCTGCAGTGAGTTGGCTTCAGTGGAAAGTCGTGCTGTATATATTTAGCCATGGCTTTTGTTTGAGTTCATATGACAGAAGACTCTCTAATGCACATTCCCTATAAACAGTTTTAATTGTGTATATACTATGTGCCTTGTTCACATATTCACCTAAAATAGTGTTTATATCAAGCATATACCTAAGGGCATTATCTTGAAGCTGCTGAGTGGTTCTTTTTTTTCAGTATCGTTTGGGCTTCTTGCTAGTTTTTCTTCAATAAAGGTGATGGAATCACTCTGCTTGGGCAGCTCTGTCAGTCCTTACATTATTAACTGTTGAGCCTGTTGATTAAATTCATTCAAATTTGTCAGAGGTATTTAGAGTTTTTATTTACAGTAGTGTCTGGATAGAAGAGACTCATTCATGCTTCTTTGAAGCATCAAGAGGAGAGGTAAGAACAGTTCAGCCTTTATCCTGTCTGCCCAGCCACTCATTGTGTTTGTTTTTTCTGGACTAGAGGCAACATGTGCTGATTGTTGCCCAGCTGGCAGTTCAAGAGAGTCCTGTGCACATCCACTGTAGGGGATGCAAGACTGAACTGGCATCCTGCACAAGTAAATGGGTGTGCAAGAGAGGCAGGTGTCTTGCAATGGTAAGTGTGCCTGCAGAAGTAAGGTAGCTAGTTATGTGTGTATGTTTAGGGAGTATGTGGAAAAATTGCAAGAATTTAAGGGAGACATGGTAGATAGGGAATGTAGTATTGTAGGTCTGTCATAGGGGATATGGGGCTGGAGTGTCTGCAGAAGAGAGGAGACATACAACATGGGTCCATGGGAAATAAGGCTTCATGTTGCTCCTTACTAATTCATCCTGCTTTTATTCTTAAGTTATATAAAGACTTGTTCTGAATTTGTGTACTGGGCAATATAATTTTCTTATTAAACATTAGAAAATGACCAGCTTTCTGCTGAAGTAAGGTTTGACAATGAAGCACTTCACTTTGAGTACTCTGAAGCCCATTCAATTTGGCTTTAGTGGGAGTTGGATGATACTTCTGTTTATAATGAATTAGAATCAAGCTACTCTGAAAAATAAAAATTTGAAGAATAGTATGCTGGTAAATTCAGCCATGCCAAGGAGTTTACCTCACTGTAATGCATTCCTCAGGCAGATTCCTGATCTTAGGTGATGACAGTGTAGTTGTCCATATCTAATGTGAGACTATAAACTCATATTTAATACTATTTGCCTTTTTCCATGGCTCTTCAGAAGCACAGGAGGCAAGACTTGGGCATGTATGTTCCTAGAAGGACTCTCTTGTATTGCCAGTTCATGTCTCTGAAGTCCTGGAAGTGCCTGCTATGGCACATTAGTTGTTAATGCAGATGAAATCAATAGCCATTACCTCAACAGTTATGGAAGCAATAGCATGACCTTCTGCCAGTAATGAAACAACATAAGCAACTTGAGCTTTTAATTAAAATTGCATTAAATGAGCAAAACTAGTTTTTCTCAAATCTTTAGGTAATGGCTTAATGCAGAGCATCTTCAGAAAAAAATGTACCAGAGTCAGAAGAGAGTGAGTTGTGAAAACTTCATCTGGTGTACATCTTGGTGGAACTAATGCTTAAACCTGCATTTATACTGAAAAGGCTTTATAAAGGCAGGGGGTGGGGGGAGAGGAAATTTGAAATTTAAAAACTTACTGAAGAATAGAAAACATGTCATGCAGGACTTAAGAAAAAATGAAGGTGAACATTAACTGCTGATTCTTGTCTCCTGGCAATTCCTGCTGCAACCTGATGGCAAATAGCTCACTAGAACTGGACATTTCTGTGTCTCCTGCTTGAAGATTGAGATGTGTGAAATGTTCAGAAATGCTCAGCTGTTCATTGCATCTCTTTAGAACTTAACACCATTTAACATCTGGAAGTGTCTGTTTTGAAATAACCCATTTCACTGCCATGCTAAACAGAGGGATACAATAATTTAAAATAAATAGCTTGCTTATCCTATCTAGGTTTACATTTGCCCTAAACTAAATTGGACAAAAAAAATCACTTTAAAGAAGAAAACAGAAGTGATCTACATGTGTTCCTAGGAAGCCATAATGTCCTTGCCCATTTTTTTACTTACTGTCACAAGTGTACTAATGACTGAATGGCAATTTTCTTGTGTATGGCATGCTTAGTAAGCTTTTTATAGCTGGTTAGTTGTTAGCTGGTAGATGTTCTTTCCCCTCCCTTATCAGTTTATTGTTAAATTCCCCATTTTCCAAAGCACATTTTTCATTTTCATATACCTTTACATCTAGATTAATTCTTTTCTCCAAAAGGTGGCTCCCTGAGGGCAATAGGCTTAAAGTACACTAATTTTATCAACAGGTAGCTGGAGTTTTTACAGGTAGTTGCATATACAAGTTAGAAATGTTGCCATCCCTCCCAGATTGTTGGGTCTAAATCTGAAAATTCATGAGAACGTAAAGTTGCTTGACTTTTTATGTCAGTATTAGGATTCTCACATTGGGGCTTTTTTCTGCAGACATGGGAGGCTGGCAGTTTTTGAAAGAATCAGACTACAGTAGGGAAGAGATACCAGACCTTAGAGAAATTGGTATAACATTAAAGAAATTGGTGCTATTGGGAATTGGAAACAATAAATTCTGGTTTCAAGTAGGGCAGTAAGTCACAGGAGGAGATGCATTATCCTTTGTACTGAGCACTGACAGGGCATATTGGTCTGGTTTGAAAACGAGAAGGTGGGTGGAGAGGAAGGATGAGAACATATCACAAAAAAAGTTGTTTACTTTGCCAGCAGTTTTCTTTGCTTCCCCTACTACTACAGCAAATATTTCTTTACTCTGCTTCCCTTCTTTCTAATCTGGAAGTGACCTTATTTAGTAAATGACAACACTATTTCCATGGAAGTGATCATGATTTCTCACATTCAGTATCTGGCACAAGGGAACAGATGGACTGCAAAGAATAAACAACGAATGTAATAATACTTAATGCTAGTGAGAGAGACCTTTTGCAAATGGTAACTCATGAGTCTAACTGCAGGACGTGTGCAGTTAGAGGGGAGGAAATTGGTTGTGTTTTTTAAACAGTGTTCTCCTGCACTTTGACTACCAGCTGATGCCATCCTTGATTCACAGTGGGTGATTTTATTGTTTTTTTTAGACTGCAGATTCAAACTCCGAAGGAATTGGTGCCTCATGTCCTTTGAGGATCACTGTGCAAGAGCTAGCTATTCTTGTGTTCTAGATACGGCTTTGCTTCTGATTTACTGTAGAGTCTTGCTTATGCATCCATCAAGTTAGGTAGTTCTTGCTTCACTTCAGGGCTGGCTTAATGTTTGTGTAGCTCTCTGAGAAAAAAAACTCAAGTTCATGTCAAAATGTTTGGGATTTTTCTACTTGGTGGTCAGAAAGGCTCTTTGGACACTCTTTGTAGACAGAAGCAAGTTCCTCCCCTTTGTTTTGCTTAAATAGGTAGATACTATTTCTTAAATTTCACTAACTTCTATTTCCTTTTGCTAATAACCAAACAAGAAAATGGTACTATTAACACTGGGTTCATTATAAATAGAATCAAAATGAAGAAAGAATGAAGCTGAGAACAGTCAAAGGAGTGAAATTCTGTGTATTAATTGAATTTTATTTGGGGTTATTTAAAGAAAGTTGGATTCTTCTGTGTAATGCAGGCTTAACGTAGTTTTCATAAACTGCATCTGTTGAAAAATGCCAGAGCAGAGCCAGATACCGAGACCTGGATTAAGGGATTTGACAGCTGTATGGGTATTGAAAACATCTAGAGTTGTTCGTGAGTTGATGCGAAGAATTAAGTTGAAAATAAAATCTCACTTGGGGATTGCAGGTAGTGGAAATTGGGAGTTTAAGGGGTCGTACTGCCCCAAACCTGCGTAGAGCAGGTTATCTTGTACTTTCCTTAAACATTTGATGCCAGTGCTGTCAGATGTGTTCTGCAATAGAGGAACTGTGGCTCACATGGTGTATCTGTTACTGTGTGCCACACAAGTAGAGGAGGAAACAAATAGTCAACTTTGGCATTGTTGATGTGCTTTGTCAGATTTCATTTCTAATTTTTTCTCTTGCTCTTTTATGCTGGAAAGTCATAGGCTGTAATTATGCAAAACAATGGTTTTGATTAAAGTAAATTTTATTTCTCAGGTGCATGGAAATGCTAAGCTAAAAGGTTAATGTTTCATTTGCTTTCTGACTTGTTCTTTTATCTCCCTGGAAAAAAAGCAGTGGACTTGCTGCATTACTTCACTGCCTGGAGTGGATGCATTTCATCAGTGTATGGTGTGGATGCTATTTTTAACAGTAACTCAAAGGGGTAGCCCTGCTAAAATTACATCATTAATATACACAGCTGAAAGGAAATGGCATAGAACACAACAGTGCCTTAGATTATCTCTATTGTGTTTTCTAGTTCTGTAGATGAATTATTCAGTGTGTATAATTCCAGCAGAGATACAGTTGGACCACCATATTTACAAAGCATTCAGACTTTGTTTTCTTGTAAACAGTCCTGTGGAAGAGTGTAGTAAGTGAACTTTGCCTGCAAAAACAGTAGGTATGAAATAGGTATTAGTGGCTTGGGGAGCTCAAAGTTTGTGTTCCTTCCTGTCCCTGTTATTAAATAGCTCAGGGATTGCTAGATTCACTACTATTACAAAAGATGGTGGGGAACTAGAGCTTTAAACTTTAGTTTTGCTAGAAGTGTGTTTTGTTTCATTCTGTACTGCATGCTGAAAAATCTAGTGGCAAGTGTGGAGAATCAAAGCTTCAAGACAAGTTTTTAGTGGATGGGTTTTGTTTTGTTTCTGTTTTTTACTTCAGTTCCTGGCCATTCTCACTGCCTTGGCAAATACTAATAAAATCTACTTTGGTCTTCTCTTCCCTTGTGTATTTGCTTCACAGATGTGTTACAGAAACAGTTGTCTCATAGTTGTACAGTATCTCAAAATAAGCTTGAATGCTGAATTAGAACTTTTTTCTGTCTCTTTGAATTACTGGTCAAATCTTGTCTGGGATCCAGAATGAAGGAACAATTATTTGTATAAAAGGGAACAAGAATATTAAAGCCTGAGACCAGAGACCTGAAAATGTACAAGGACATAACTGCCAAGAAAAGGAGAACCTCACAGAAGTGGTTGTGCAGAGGGATATTTGTTTCTCACTGTAAGCACTTGAATGCATTTGTGGCTCTTGGCAAGACTGTATGTACTCAAGGTTTTGCCTATTCTAGATCAGTCCCTTAGTCTGGTGTTTTTATGTAGTATGCTAACACTATTTTTTCATTGTTAACAAGGTTTTCATGCTATAATTCTTCAGGGGAAAAAAAAAAGCTGGTATAAAATGACTTTGTCCTTGCTCCTTATGCTTGCTTGTTATTGCAGCCTTAGTCATGAGTTTCAAGGCGCTGATACTGTTCTCAAAAATGCAGAAAACAGCACGTGCTTATTTACATGAGCATTAAACTATGCTGGTCTGGAGTAGATGTCTTTCAAATAAGACTGGCTGCATGTTTTCATGTGCCTTTGAAATGCACATTTCTGTGGTATTTTTGCTTCAGAGTTGGAAACTCTGAACTCCTTTAGGTAGCTGAAGAAATCCTTTGGCCAAGGTTGGAGCAGCCGGCCATCTGATCTCAGCACTCTGGTGTTTTATCACCAGATTGCCCTTCAAGCCAGGGCATGCTGGCTGAGCAGCTGCTGCGTTATAATCTCACTGACAGGGGTCCATCTATGCTGATATATGGTTACATGCTGCAGCCCTCAGTCTGTATTTGACTGTGCTGTAGGAAAAAAACCCTAACCCATATGTTTATAGAATATGTATAATTAATATATATACATGTAATGTTCAGGTCCTGACTTGGTGACTTCTAAGCTTAAAGTGTTGCTGGTCAAATCCTTGTTGGATGCAGTTGTGATTGATTGCAACTGATAAATTATCATTTATTAAATAATAAGTTAAATAATAAAAACAATTACAGTTTTTATGCAGCGGGGACTGGGTCTTTTTAAAAAAGAGTAACAATGGATTATGATTATCTAAGTGGGACCCAGAAGACTTGGATAAAATCCTATGTGATGAGGAAAAACTAATGGGTAATATGCAACCTTAATTCAGTTACCATTTTTCTCATCCCCCCCCCCCAAAAGGTGGTTTGTTGTCAGTTCAAACTGCACTCAAGGTGGCACCTTACATTATTTCAATGGCGCGTCTGGTGTGTTTGTGTGAGACTCGGATTTGTCCATCTGTATTTAGGACATTGCTCAAAACTTCAAAGCAAATGCCAGCTCAGATTCCCAGCTGTGGTGACTACCTGAATGTGTCATGTCTTCCCTGTCTGGTTTCCTTTCAGGGTGCATCAGTGAGGTTTGTATTCTTTTTCTAAGCTCAGGGTAGGTGTCTGTTCCGTGCAGACATATGAACTTCAAAGGCTTCAGCTGCATTGGGTTTGTTTCCTCTGACGTTTGGGATTTAGTGAAGCCTAGGTTTTCTGGGGTTTGGTACACTTCAGCACAGAAACAGTACCTGAGAATGTTTTCCATGGAAAACTGACTTTACATTTTTAGTTTTATAGGTGAATATAGCATTCAGATCAGAACTAATCATCTGGCTCGCCTTGGGTTTGCGGGGGTTCAGTGAATTATGTGCCACAGAAAATCCTTTCTAGGGAAGCATAAGACTGCTCTAGGATGAGCTAACTTTCTCTTAAAAATATGAAACAAAGCCAGTATTTGGTTTAAAAGTGGTCTAAGAACAGTAAATAAAACAATCACTTGATCAGATAAAACTAGACTAAATATACAACTGCATGTTACTTAGTAAGTGAAAGTATTTATATACAAAGTTGAACATCTCTCTTGATTGCAGAGATATTTTTACAAGCATGGGCTGTGTAATTAGATATGGGCAGTCTGCTTATTTTAATTGCCTATACAAGAATGTATGTTAGTGGTTACTGAAGCTGCCTTCAAACTGAGCGTTTGGGCTTATGGTCAATTTTGCAGGAGTACTTTTCAAAATGAGCTGTGCATTCCTTCAAGAAGTCTGCTCTAGTTAAATCGGAGAAGGAAGATGAGTCATTGGGCCAGATTTCTAAGCAAATTAAGCACACAGCTGCATTCATAACTTACACATGCTTTTCTCAGTTGTATGAAAATAGTTAATTAGCTGCAGTTACATGTAGAATTAGCCAGCTTGGGGAATTAGGCAGTAAATATATTTTACAAATTAAATTCTGAAGTCCTTTAAAAAACAAGCAGTCCCCCAGCCCCCAAGCAACAAAATCTGAGCACAGGCTTAATCTCAGATACTGTGACTAATGTCTCTGAATTTGTTGTAGGATACCTTTAAGCCTGCAGTGTTGCAAGTGTTTACCTAAAATCGTGCCTGAAAATACCAAAGTATTTCCATGGTATTAAAAAACATAGTTAAGGATTCCTTTTTGGATATGTTCTGCCTGACATTATAAGAAGATACATCTTGGCTTGATTAGAGCTACTTGAATTAAAGAGTATGTTTTACCTGTTGCTCAATGGTCTGTAACTAATGTCAAACTCTTGCAGCCTTTTTTGGCCCTGTATCATAGCTCTCTTTCTGCTCAGAGCATTATTATATATATTTCAACAGCATATCCTTGGTTAAGTATATGTTTCAAGGCACAGCACCTGTTTAGTGACAAGTGTTGGTGCTTGGATTTAGTAAGGCAGTGGAGCTGTTACGCAAATATGTCCAATACAGCAGCCCTTTCTGGATAATTTATTCTGTAAAAGCTTTCTGGCATTAGAAAAGAAAAAAGGCAACTTGTAAGGCAGTTGTCTATTCAGTGGCAATGGCAGGCAGTTCAGCAGCAGTAATGCAAAAGTTAGTACTCTTGGCCTGAAGCATTTGGTAAGAAAAACCTTCAAATTAAAGTTTGAAGCTGTATCTTGATTTTGAAAGCAGCTGACTGATTCTTCTGGGTTTTACGTTTTCCTGTCCAGATGGGAGTCTTCTCCAGCCTTCAGTGCAGACAGCTTTTTGTTTTATTTAAGCTTTTGAATCCAATGAAGTTGTGAAACCATTCTTAAGGTTGATTGGCTTTTGTGGTTGGCTAAAGTGCTGACAGTATCATTCAGTGTTACTGAAAACAATGTATGAATTCAATTAAAATCTTAAAAGCTAAGCTATACAGACTTTTAAAAATATCCGTCTTTTTTGGAGAAACATAAGAAGGTCACTTAGTTGGCAAGTTAAATAAGCCAAACTGAGGAAGTAGCAGGAACATGAAAACTACTAGTTTGGGGGCGAGCGATACAATCCCAGTGTATTATTGCTTCCTATATGCTGCCAAAAGTAAGCTAATGTCCCTGATTTTTAAAAAAGACGTGTAATTATTTCCTGTGGAATATTGCAGTTCATAGTCTTCAGTCTTGCTTTTAAATTAAAGTAGGATTAACTTGTCACTTAAACTCACGTTGTAAGTATGTGTTGGTTTTGATCTTAAATATTGTCTAAACTGGAAGAACTCTTATTTCTTACAAAGAAAAATGACAGTTCGAAGAGCATTTCTTCTGCTAATGTTGCTGCTAACAGAAATTTTTCATTATGTCCATGAAGCTTTAATTTCCAGTGTCTTCCTGTGTGTTTTTATAGAGGCAACAGCCAGCCAGAAGACTTTCTTGCTAACTAATAAAACTGTTCTGTTTGGTTACGAGTTTTTTCCTAGCTGTAGCTTCCTTTTTAAGCCAACACCATGGAAAAGCTGCTGTCTGCTCTTCTACTTTTAGTCTTCAGAGATACCGGCAGAAAACTGGATGGTGGACCCACTTCAGCCTCATAAGTCCAACATACCTTAAACTTGAGTCCTCTTTTCTCCCTTTTTCTCCACAAAACCATCTGTCTTAAGAAGAGATCAACTCAGCATTGACTTTTAAGAAACCACAAACTGTTAAGAGAAGTAAAGGCCAAAAAGTGGAAGTGCAGGGAGCAGCAAGTGATATGATGAGCTCAACAACTGCTAGCCAGTAGTTCTTGGGTCATGTACTATGACAGACCCTGCTTTATTAGCTTCAGTCATGGGAATGGGTGAGAAGTAGAGGTGTCCCCTTTTGCCCTCTGCTAAATTTTCCCTCCTTTGTTTAGTCAATGAAAGCTGTGATGGTAATTAGTTCTGTGTCCTGAATTTCTGTTAGCCAGGCAGAATTCGTTCCTGCAGGATACTTGGTTTAAAGAATTTGGTAATCAGAAAATGACTGCTCTATCTGGAGTCTCAAGTGAATGTGTGACTACTTTTCAAGAGTGTTTCAATGATTTTTGTATTGCTGTGGTCATTGCTAAGCTTCGAAGATACTGTAATGTAGTAGTCTTCTGCCTGGAACGCAGTCTTTGATTTCCTGGGTGGGTCAGGCTTCATGGATTGTTTTGAAGATACCTGATGTGGGAAGGATAAGCAAAGATCTTATGGTGCTTTCATATCAACCACAATTTTTCTGCCCTCTTCTGGGAGGGAGAGGTAAATGCTGTATAACTTCTGGTTCAATTTAAATACTTCTTAGCAAGCAGCAGCTTTATATTTGCATAAAGGTTTGAGGATCACTTAAGTGTCCCAATTACACCTCTTCACATGATGTTTTCTCAGTCCATAACCACTGTATTATGTGAAAACAGGTTAATACTAATATAATAATGAAAGGTCATTCTTACATGACAACTCAATGTAGTGAACGGTAGAGAGAATTGCTTCATCCTTTCTATATTTGACTTTTTCTAGAAGTAGTAAAATAAGATCACTTTCAAAAAGAAATGTTTCCTTACCTGTTTTCCCTCACTTTTAAGGAAATACTCTAAACATGGTTCTTGATGCTTTTGAGTGGAAGCGTTTTTTCCCCCTCTAGTATAGGTATAGATAGACAAGCTCATAGCTGAGTGATACGCACTTGCTAAATTTACCTCTGATACTTTCTAATTGTTCGATACATTTATGTTTTTAAGAATATATTATATGTCCTCGCTTTTCATGTTCTTTGCCTCCCAGAAGCACAGTTTCTGTAAGTACAAATATTTCATACCAGAGAGCATCTCTTGTTAGTCCATTATTTGGACTCTGGCCCATCAATTTTTTGATGCAGACTGGGTATCTCTTAAAAGGAATAGTTTGTGTGTGAGTTAATGTGTCATGAAACAATCCAAGGTGTGCTTTTGCTGGTTGTTGAATAGAGCAGAGTTCAAGTTGAATGGTTTTAGTGTCATCCTCTTAGTGATTCAGAAAGTGTTATGTCTAAGTTTGAAAGTAAAGTGAGGCTTTGGGGACACTCTTGCAGTGAAAGCTTCCTCAGAAGAAGTCTTAGGGACAGGTCAACAGTGCCAGCTCTTTCTTGGCTTTAATGACAAAACTATTAAAAGCTAATATTGTAGTTCTCTGACTTGTTGAAAGGCGTTTTAGTGAATAAACATGAGACTGACCTGATCTGGGGTCCTGGGACATAACACGAACACCCAGTTCTCAGCAACCTGAAAGATGTTGATCAATACCTGGGTTACTTAAATCTCAATTCTCACTAATCTGCTTATCTTACAGACTGTGGCCAGCCATTTCTGTATGTGCTTTGAAAACCTAATATTTGATTCTGCAAGTTTTCTTTGGGCCTCCAGTATTCCAGTTAATGAATAATTTAAGTTTTGAAGAAGCATGAGGCTAGGGAAATAAAATAAATTTTGTTGATGAGAAAACTTAGTCTTGTATGTTTGTGGCAGAAGAGGATCAATGTATTTGCTGGTAAGAAGAGTGTATCTGTAGGTTTTTTTAATTCTCCATCATAGCCTAGATAAAAAGCTTTAAAAAGGTTGGAAATGTGAAAGCAGGAAGCTTTCTGAAAAAACAGGCAAAAAAAACCAAACCTCTTAAGCTGATACTTACAAGCAGTTTCTCAGCTTCAATTCAATTGATCAGTTGACCTTTTTGTTTTTTTAAAAAAAACAAACCCAAACTTTGTAATTTCATGTGCTTTGTTGCCATAAATATGCTTTGAAACTAGCAAATAAACTGTTTCTTCAGTTTTCCCTCTCTTTTGCCTGTATGTGTGGGAATATAAATACTGGTGGGTTTGAGGGTTGAGTGGGAAGACTTTGTGAGTTTTTGTTTCCGAGTTTTTGTGCAGTTACTTGGGATTACCTTCCGATGTCTAAAGGACAACAGTAATAGAGTAATGCTGCTTTTGAAGTATTTCTTTTAGAAAAACAAGAGGAGATGGCATGTGAAAGTCTTGGTATTGCATTTTTGATTACCACTTCTGTGTAAATAAGGATGTGGAAAGTATTCTATTAGTTCCCTTTTGTTAGGTAGACCTTTTCAGCAAAAATTCAATTGCTGTATTTGTGTTTGAATGCTCATTGCCGTGAAGACACAACTTCATGAATGAAAATTAAAAAAAAAAAATCTTTAAATCCAGAAGCATCAACATGTACAAGCCATGTACTTGGCCTCCTGTATAACACAAACTAAAGGATTTTACTTAACAATTTTTTTCCTGCTTAAAAATAAATGGTAGCACTTCTGCTTTTTTGTCAAGTACACTGTCTCAAGAGCTGCACAGGTTGAATGCAGTCTCATGACACTCAAATTTTACCACCTGAATGCTGGAGAACAGTATTTCCATGCTACATGCCACACAAACTGAACCTACATGCAGTGATTTAATAAAAAGGAAAATGACTAGCTAGGTATGGAGCAGAAATTACTTTTTCAGACTGTGGTAAATTCTTCCTGGTAGTTTCAGTGTCATGCACTTTAACCCAACGGCTCAGCTCTCATGATGTGCTCCTGGCTTGCAGTCTTATCTGTAGTTTTCATCTAGTGTTGTACAAAAAAAGTTCTGGACTCTCATGTATGTTTTCTTTTGGTAAAGAAAACTGCTAAAAAAAAAAAAGCACTGTGTAAAGCTATTCATGAAATCAAAGGAAAAACATACTGGTAGAAATTATATGCACAAACTAGTGAAAGCTGGAATGGGTGTTTGATTTACTTCTAGAGTGCTAGTGTTAGTGCTGAAATATTGGATATTATGAAAAAAGGCTAGCCTTCAATCAACACTTGTGATTATCTTGAATTTTTTTTACTTTTTAAGGAGGAACACAAAAAAGTTCTGTGGATTGAGACATTGCTCTATCTACTCCTTTTACTGGTTAACAGTGGCTTGATCCTGAAGTTGAAAAAAAAGGGAGTTATAAAAACCACAACCTACAATGGGATATTAAGGTGGTTTCCAAAAATGACATTTTTTCTGCTCTTGCCCACATCTACTGCATGTTTTACTCTGACCTTGACCTGGCAGGCGTGGCTAATCCTAAAGCGTTTGAATTGGTCTTTCACTTTACGTAGCTGCTGACATTTTGGGAGGAGGAGGGCCAAGATCCTGCTTTTTCAGAGGGAGAGGCTAGTCAATGGCTGGCAGCAAGAAAACTAGAGGATTTAATACTTGGTTGTGAGGAGAGGGAAGGAGTTTGTCTGTGCCTTCACAGAAACACTCAACTGATCAGATGACAAATGCATTAGTATCAGCCAAATGGGTAAAAATCCCAGGCTAGAATAGGAAAACAGAACTGAATAAACTAGATCTCTTTTACCTGGACATTTTGGAATGGGGAGGGGGGACCACTGTTTGAAAAGGAGAGGATATGACTTAGTTCCTCTGATGGGTGTGATTTCTGACTCTGCCTCTGTGCCCTAGCATTTCAAATGCAAGCTTCCATACTTGATACACTTCTATGTACAATTCAAAACTACATGAAGAATGCTTCACTTTTGTGTTTAAAGGAAAGCAGCAAATAAAGTAGTAAAAAAACCCAAACACCGAACTTAGGAAATTTGACTGCAGAAAATCTCTGTGAGTGAATGAAGATGTTTTTGTACTGTCTGCTGCCCTTTCAAAGTAGAGTTCAGTAAAAGACAAAGGTTCAGCTATTGAAAAATCTGATTCCTAGTAACTATGAATGCATGATTAGGGTTGTGTGCATCTGTCCCAGTACTCTGCCCTTTTCTGAATGATGCCAAAGGACACTTGTAACACAGCCTCGATGGGAGCCTCTCCTGCAGCATTGCAGTTCTACAAACCTCCTTTGTATTTCTCTACCCCTTTCATGTCATTTGTGATCTCATCCGACTGTTTCACTTACCTGCCTTAATTTCCCAGATAATTACTGATGAATGTCCATGATGAAAAGTCTTCAGTGCCCCTCTGCCAATGCAGCTTAGAAACTTTAGCAGTGAGGGAGTCATGTACGCATACACACACAAGCACTTTTCTTGGATGGTCTTACAGGGAGGTGCTGGGAGAGAGGAGCAGATGGAAAGGTAGGTCTCAGATCTTGTATCATGACTTGTATTGTACCCTGCCAAGCTGCTGTGGTCGGTTCCTGCCCCACGCACAACAGCAAAGCCTAACGTGGAGAGCATACCTGGACTACTTGTGGATGAGTTCCCATTGATTAGTTCCAGACCTAGAGCTTGGATTTAAAGTAGTGCAAATATACTTGCTCTGGCTATCTCCTGAATTAGAAACATTAACTTTTTTTTTTAATCGCCTGGGTTGGGAAGCTTGAGTTTTGCTGAATTCAGCATCCTGAAAAGACAACAGTATCATGTGTCCTTAATTCAGTACAAAGGTTTTTCTGGTCATGGAATCATTTATAGTGATATTGGGTAGAGTCAGCTCTTAGAGCAATTTCCCATGCCTTTGAGAGTAAATACAGTAAAAAAAAAAAACAAACTTTTTTTTTTTTTTAACTTTGTAATTTGTTAGCAAATTTAATATCTACTCCTGCTTGGTAGATGGCATGGTTTTTTTTTCCTGAGTTTTGTATTATTGATTGCTCTGAATAAAGTTAAGCTTCATTGTAGGTTTAGGAAGGCTATTTTAATCAAACCAACCACAAGTTAAGTAATACAAAAAGTATGTGAGAGGCTACATAACAAAAACATACAACTCGACAAATTAAACAAGAACTCTAGAATTTAGACAGATGATACTTTTCACGGTATTAGCTAGCTGGGAGAAAATTACTGAAGCACTTTGTATAGCATTAGAAATTAGCCACTCAATTGTCCCTAGAAGCATATTGCTGTTTCACAATGAACTATATTTCATGTTCTAGAGCAGACCTAATCTTACAAGATTCAGTTTAGGATCACTGCAGTCAGTGCAGAAATATCTACCTAATGGTTCACTTGGCTAATTGCAGTCATTTTCCAGAGGATAAATTCATTGCAGCAGATTATATTAACCGAACAAGTTCAGACCAGAACTTTAGCATGAAAAGGTCATGTAACTGTCAGCACAACAAAATCCACGAGGTGATTTAAAGTTTGTTATTAACTTGCATAGTAAAACAGAAATAGCTTTATTTTATGTTGATAGGTAATCCTATTTTTCTTGAATCACTGTAGAAGAATAATGAATAGATAGAAGAAATGGTATTTGACTACTGTAGAAAATGCTAATGCTCAGAACAGAGTTTCAGTAAAGTGACAGTGGATTTGCTATAAATGACAAATGTTAAGTAACACTTGCTATGTCTTTCTGGCTTTCTTTGTCCTACTCCAAAAACAGATGTTGCAGCAGTTGACACTAGGCTTTCTACAGGTTATTTGCTCATCCTTCAGCTGTTTCACCAACAGTATGGTGATACCCCTTCTTAATATCCACTTTACAAGTTCTTTCTAATTATAATTCTAAAGTACATATAATTCCAGTCAATGTTCAGTATATTTTAACTGTGGTCACAATTAAGGGTGCCCTGAATTCTCTTAAATAAGTGTACAGAGGTAGATTTTTTTTTTAAATGGTAAGAAAACCTCTGAACCATGTGCATGTCTAAATCTTTATGACACTACATACTGTCTGGATAGTTCATCAATATCTGGCATGTAGAAGATTTATTCCTGTGGTGCTCAGCATGCAGTGTAACAGTGCAGTAGTACTGTAAAATCATTTCAGAAGCGTGAGAGGAATCCACTGAAAACTTTAAGAGGAGCAAGTCTCTACAAAAAGCATAATATGCAGGAGAAAGTAGTAAGTAATGAATTAACATTATTCATAAGCTCAGGGATTTATGTTATTGTAATTGGGAAGTACATGGGGAAGGAACTGCTGAGATGATCATAAAAGGAATGTTAATTCTGTATTTTAAAGACAGCCACGAATGTCTGTAGATCTATTTAAAGCTTGCCAGTTCTAAAAATTTCGTCTGCAAATAAATCAGACTCAAAGAGGAGGTCTTTAAAACAGACAAGACCTAGGTTGTAACGTTTTTAAATGAACAGGGCACAATAAAAATTTTTAAATGGCCACGATAAAGACTTTAGGTCATGATTGTTTTAAGGCAGAGGAAAATCAAGCTCCAGAGAGGCAATAGGGTGGCTTTGGCTGAAGTCTCACTGTGGGGAGTAGAGAGACGTGAGGCTGATGAAACGGGTTGCCTGTTGTAATGCGGTTGCTGTGACTTTTGCACTGCAACTGTTTTGTCATGCAGTTATGTTATGAGGAAGTTATATGTGATAAACATAGGTTTGAGTCTTACAGGTATATGTGATAAATATAGGTTTGAGTCTTACAGGTAATACAGGTAAACATCTTGTAAAGGGTGATTCCCCAGAAACAAAATGGTAGGGCTCCGGGTTTTGTTTGTTAGAATCTCTAAGTGAAAACACAATATACACAGCATGTGTCCCTTCAAGCACCTGTCGCTTGGAGGTAAAATTCTAGTGACTTTGTTTTAGTATGATTGCTTTTGAATTTTTAAGCCAATGTAAATTAGCTTTTTGTAAGAAAAATTCTGTGTGTGTATCCCCATGCGTGCAGTCAAAAGGCAGAAGAAATTTGCAAGAGAAATAGAAAGTCAGTAAAATAATCTTCATAAAGTTTAGCATGGTGGAATTTCTGATCTGCATGTATTGGGAAATGAGTCTCCAAGAATTTAGCATATTAAATGCCTGTTGCGTCAGATCATGTCTTTAAAGGATGCATATCGTACGTAGAGATGGAAGCAGTGACCTGTACTGTTATTCAACCCTTTCCACAGTAAGATCCTGTTTTTACTTACAACTTACTCAAACTGCAGTAATTGAAGCTGAAATTTTCCATGAAACTGCAGTCAAGGAGTCTTCATGATGTCAACACAGCAATAAAACCACAGTAAACTCCTTGCAAAATCAGCCCCTGAAAACATGGAGACTTTTGCCTGTCTTCATTTCTCTGTGCGCCAGTTTTCCCTCATAGGGATGGTATTTGCTACTTGATGTTATTAAGATAAATCCATGCATGTTTGTGTAGCATTCTGTCATTACGTGGATGAGTGGTATGATAAGGCCATGAGGAAATAAAGAACTCTGCATTTAGTATATTGTTTGGGTACTGGCTGAAACAAAGCTTTGCTAAGGCTAGAACTGAAAGTATCATGGAGCGGTGGAATCAACCTTCCTACCTGCTGAGTGAGGCAAGCCCAAGCTGTGCACTTTAAGCACTGCCGCAAGTTGTTGGATGCTCTCAAAGCAACTCCTGGCACTACCAAAGAGTCATCACTTTTGCATGCATTTAAGAATATCCTCCTCATTCTTCTTATCTCTTTGCTTTTTCATAGTGAGTGTTGAAAAAGTAGAATTAAAGGGACTGGCACACAAGAAGAATGAAAGAAATGTTGAATATTCCTTTGAGGTAAGTTTTGGTGATTGGGTTTTTTTTTACAAGGAAAGAAGGGTGGATAATATTTAAGGAGGAGTTAAAGAAATTCTCAAACTTTATTGTTAGATCCCAGAAATTGGTCTAGTGGAGGTCCTTCGGGATAAATGGTGGCTGTATTTTTTAATCAATTGTTTGGAAGTAGTCATAAATGGCTGTTGATGAACATTTGTGGATGATTCAGAGATTGTCTGGTAAGTGGGACACAGGCAAAAAAAATATTCAGTCTAATGCAGTAAGTCGTGGCAAAGTATATATTTAGGGGAAAATATCATGCAACACTTACAGAATGGTTATGTGCTGGAATGCAGAAGCTAGAAAGAATTTAAGTCTTAATCTGGACAAATGAGAATTTAGACTCTTAGGGTACTGCTGCACATATGGGAGAAGAGGTAGGATGGTCATTTATCTTTGCATTCAGCATTGAGGGGAGTGTGAGACTGGCATATGGTTCAGGCGTTACTGGTTTTAAAAGGGGTGTTGAAGAGTACAGAAAATAGCTATGGAAATTATTCAAGGCTTGAGGAAAATGTCATGTAGTGAGAGACTTAAAGAACTTGACTGAAAGATGACTTTCAGTATCATATAAAAGCGTTTTCAAAGGGAAGAAAATATTTTACAATAAAGGGGGCGTTAATCTAGCAGAAAAAGGCATAACAGGAACTGTTGTCTGAAAATTGAAGCCAGACTAATTCAAACTGGAAGTGAGAATAGTTTCTTTGGAATGAGAGTGGTTAGCCACAAGCTGCTAGGAGAAGTGGCTTCCCCCCTGTTTTTACGCAGCTTTTGGAGGTTCGGTCATTGCTCACAATTTCTGTGGAGGGATGACTTCATTCTGTGAAACCTTGTATTAATAGCAGAGACTGGATTCTGGGTGCTGGCGAGAAAGAATGACAAACTGCTTTTCTCCCATCTAGTTGGAACGACGTAGTCCAAAATTCAGAATGCAAAGCCCAGAAAATGTCTTTGGTTTGCTTAATGAGGCAACAGAGCCAAACAGTTGGTGTGAAAAGGAGAACCCGAAAGAAAACGGACAGTAGAATTTCAATTATCTACAACTTTTACCAAAAAGAAAAAGTTACTCTTTAGAACTACCACCCAAGATAGAGTATCAGTTTAGCATCTTCTTGTGATGTTGACAGCATTAACCTCTGCGTGACTTGATTCATGGATAATGTTCTGAATTTTCTGAATCCTGTGATTGTTCCAAATGTCATCAATATTAGAAAGGATTTTTTCAAAGGGTTTTAAAAATCTTTATGAATTGTACAGTTGTCTGGACTCCAGTTATGTATTAGTATCTTGTGAAACATCTTTTCTTGTTATAAATTCTTCTATAAATACCAGAAATTACTTTTACCAGTATTTCACTTGACAGCTTGTAACTGTGAAAGAGCAGTGCATAGTTTAGCTGAGCTAATAAATTGCTGTTTGCTGGGTTAGAAACCCAACTATTAAATGTTTTGTTTAGTAGCTTGGGAATAGAAGGTCAATAGATAGACCAGTGTAGTGTTTTCAGCATCGCTTCAGAATGCTATTGTTCTCTGCATTTATGGTTCACATTATTGTTTTATAAGTATTGAAAATTATAACAGCTTAGCAAAACACAGGTCGTAACAAATGTTGCGTTATAACAAAACTAGAAAGAAAGAAATTTCTCCTATATTTTCTGAATTTTCTCATGAATCTAAAAAAAAGTATTAATTTATCACGAACTTTAAAAAAACAAGCAAAAACCCCTACAGGCTTTGTAAAACCAGAAACTGCTTAAGTTTTCTTTCTTCTTTTCTCCCCCCCCCCCCCCTTTTTGTGTAACAGCTCTGCAGAGAGGAAATTCCTCCATTATGTAATGTATTTTGAAATACTCTCCTCTCACCAGTCTTTTTGGCAGCATTCTGATGGCTGGAAAAACTTTGTGTATGTTTTCAGTTGTCATTGAAACTAGTGTCATGTGAGAAGATGGCCTCCTGATTCTTAAACACATAAAACCAGCTTCTTCCTCTATAGAACTGCTGAAGATTCATATGCCTTCCAAACGCCTTGAATAGATGTATCTTAAGTCTGAAGGGACTTATCACTGGCCAGTCTCATGCCGATATTCTTTGTGCCAAGAAATCCTGACTTTTGGCTCAGTTAAACTAATCATCTACCAAGCAATAAATGCCTCTGTATCTAAGAATGTAATGACTTAATGCAGAAAGCGTATGGTAAGAGATACTGAACTCTTTCCTTTTTCTAGGGCACATACAAGATGGTGTCTAAAGAGCGCAGCTAGAGCAGTAACTGCAGGTTTCCTTTCTAAGGTTCTGCATTTTTTTTGCAGTGGGGTGATTTGCTGCCATCTTCAATTTGCATGGCATATGGAGTTGGTTAATTATAAATAGGCACTGTTGTGCTGTGGTGAGTTGTTCATATTGTACATCAGATTCTACAAACCAGCTGTTTTCTTTAACAATAATAAGAAAAAAATATTCCATTACTTAGTAGTCTGTTCCTTAATACTGGATGTCTGCAGTGTGCAATGGCTGTGTAAACTATGAAGTGCTTTTTCAAGCATTCAGAATAGTTGTTAAGTATAATAACAGCAAGAATCGGGCAGCGAGGGAGGACTGAGTAATAGTAACTTGTACATAAAAAAAATTTTTCCTTATTGATGTCACAGGTTACAAACTTTCTTGCAGTCTGTGGGCGACATTTGATACCTGTTATTGATCTTTTGGAACCAAACTTAAATCCCTGACTATTAGTTACTAAACTGAGTACTTTTTACTTCCTAAGGTCCTGTGGTCTGATTCTTCAGTGACGTTGGTAACCAAATCTTCCACTGAAGTGACTGAATTTATTTCAAAGGTAAAGGCAATACGAAAAATACTTGAAAATGGAGAGATGTTTTGACCCTGTATGTAATTTTGTTCAATGACATTTTTCAAAATGTACTGAGATAATACAGATAGATTGAATTTCATAAAATGTTTGACTTGCAAATTGCTGTGCCTTGAATCTCCTATGAGTAACAAGTCTTATTTTCACTTACTATTTGTAATATCCTCCACCTTTAGCTATCTCAGCTGTATCCAGAAGAAAACTTGGAGAAATTCATTCCTTGCCTAGCTGGTCCAGATTCATTTTACCTAGAACGGAACCACATGGACCTGGAATCAGACCTTAGGTATGCTGTGTTTTTTATTGTTGTGGGTTTTTTTTATCTTGACACTTGGCTTTTTTCACCAAGTGGAAGAAAGAAACAGGAAATAGAAATATTATGTTCATACTCTACTTTCAAGAAATTAGAGCTTGATCCTAAGCATTATTTCTTGACATTCTACTAATTCCAGTGCATTAGAATTTTTCAGGAATTCTTTCTTCAGAAATACAGATGGTAATAATATTCTGTATTAAGCTTCCTGGAGAACTGATATTTCCTCATTCCTTGCTAAAAACAAATAGAGGATCATTGGCTTTGCAGAAGCTTGGTTTGGACTCAAAAAATAGCCAAAACTGCTTTAAAAAAAAAACATCAAAGGTCAGGAAAAAATAGCTGCCTGAATAGTTATCCTTCTGTATTGAGGGATGGGTTGTGGGGATTTTCCCCCCACCCCTCTTCACAGAGTTTTTTGTTGTCTCGGTTGTTTTAAGTTGTCGTGATGTTTATTTTAATTTTAAAAAGGTAGGTATGTATGTATTATAGCCATTAAATTTTTGGAAGCCATTAACAGCTAAGAAATTTTTGAAGCCTTAGATAGTACCTCCTCATGTTATCACAAATCACCTGGCCATTATCTAACCTAAACCAACAATTTAAAAATCATCATCTGTGGCAGGTCACATCAGTTCTCTCTTTCTAAATACTGAAATGGTTTTGCTAGGAAAAGTTGAGGGACTTAAATTATTTTCAGCTACTACTGTCTGTATCTGCAAAGTATTAAATGACATTTTAAAATACTAATTAACTTTTGTTAGAGCTTCTGCTAAACACCTATTTTCCGTAAGTCAAGACAGACTTTTATCCATCATTGGCAGTGTGGATATTGTTTTTCCATAGTCAGAGCCAGCAGGTGCATGCCTAGATTATTTTTCATGGCAAACAGCATTAACATTTCAAACAGTAACTTCTGTGCTTTGAGGATCACAGCCTATTGACAAGAATTAGGGAGGGTAAGAGAAAATGCATGTTGCTGCTGGTGCTGTTTAGCTAGCAACACTTTACAAATCTAGGTTAATAGAGCAGCAAACTGCATTTACACAGCAACGGTTGTATCTTTGGAGCAGAGAAAGAGGCTGTTCTGTTAAGTGCTACATATTTGAAAAATTCAGAAATGAACTGTGATTTTTTCAAGGTGGAAAGCACATTGTGTGTATAGTTGAATTATTTTTTATTCAAAGACTTTTAAAAAAATGACGGAGATATGGTCAAAATGCTTTCTTTTTTTAAACAATTTTCTATACATTTTCATATCTATAGAAGATGTGGCAAAAGGCAGCCGAGTTTGCATGACAACAAGAAGTTTAGTCATGTTGATAGAACACACTTCATACATTGCACAGTTTTAGGAGATTGCCATTTTTTCCCCCCAAAAGAGGCACAGCAGTCCCGGCAGAATGTGACATAAGTTTTACAGCCTTTTTCCCTACACTGCCAGACTCTGCATCTGCTGTTTATCTCGAAGAGGAGAAAATTAAATAATGGATACATCTATATTTTACGGTCTTAGGTTTGTGAATTTGAAAGGGAAGTTTCAGGTTTATATTTTAACATTTTCTGCCTTACAAGTGTTCAGTGTTCCTAAATTAAGTATCTTTACTGAAACACTAAACAGAGTGAAAGCAACACAATGGTAATGTGTTTTAAGTATTATTAAGGATAAGAATGTCCATATGTTTCAAGTCTACTTTGATTCAGAATTGCATGGTGTTATTAATTTGAAAGGTCTTTTATGTTTTAGTTTCAAAATTTCAAATTCAATTTCAAAATTTCACGTACAGTCATGATTACATAGGCAGCTGCAAATCAAATATAACAGAATGGGGGGTTTTGTTTGCTTTTGATGAACACGCAGGTATTTGGCACCATTACCTTCCCATGTGGTGAAAAATGACCACGTTAGAAAGTTCTTCAGCACTTCATCTCCTTCACAGCAACTTCAGAGTTCAAGTAAGTTTAAATAAAGTTTAAAAATGAATTTTTTTGTACTGATGTACATTTCATAAACCGATGCCATTTGTAACTTCCGCTCCCTGTTTTTAGATCCTGGCAACCCCTCCCTGTATAAAGTAGGAACTACGCTGGGAACATCTGGAAGGTGAAATATTTATTTTGTTTACGTTTGTTCTGGTTCGTTGTAAAACCCCATTACATAGGTAATTCTCTCTCTCACCCTGGGGATTTATTTGCATCTACACTTTCATATTAATCTGTAGTAGATTTTAAGAAATTCTAGCCTTAGTGTGTGATCTGCCCAGAAGAGACAAATGGTGAGAATATTGGTATAAGGTACTATTAGCATTCCTAGTGTTGTCATTTGTTCATTATTCACATGCCTTAAGAAAACACATCTTAGAGCTCAGTTTAGGTAATTGCTTGAAGAAGAGTTTTGCAGCGAGTTGATCACAAATACAACAAAACGTAGGTAACAGTTTGCAAGTCAAAATATAACGTGATACAATTACTGGAAATGGAAGATAGAATTCAACTTCAGCTTTAAAAACAAAGAATATAAAATGTAATTACCTTTGGACCAAACTTTCTAGCATCGTGACAGAATCTCTTGTCACTGGCGGTTATCACATCAGCAGCGGCTCTTAGGGGAACCTTTTGACCAGCTTTATATGGGAGATGAGACAATTGCAGTGTTCCTGCTGGCAGTAAAACCTATGAACGTGTGTTCTAAGCAGCGTTTCTCAAAATGTTTAAAGCTGTAACTACTAATTGGCATCAACACTTCAATGTTGAGCTGTGGTGATGGATGCTTTCTTCATGATCTGCTGCTTACTGCGTAAGTCATAATGGTCTCAATCACATACTTAAAAGGAATAATGATCATCTGAATTGTAGGCACAGATCTGGTTGTCCCTAGTGTAAGTCTTCCTGGGTAAAGGGAGACTAGAGCATCTCTGAAAGGGTTTTTTCTCTCTAGAGCATATTTGAATGTTTCCTTGTACAGCAGGGGTTTTCCTTTCAGAGGGAGGAAGGAAGCCTCTTCCAAGGGAGGTAGAAGTCAGCCTTGGGAAAAGGAGGGAAGAAATCCTTTTGCCTTTTGTTAGGATTTAGCAAACTCGGAACTCATTCTTTTAAGAGGCAATTTTCATTTTCTCCAACAAAACCCAGAACCCTCCAAGGAGCCAATATTGTGGGTTATTTTGCCACTTCCACATGTAAAAAAAATTTCCCCAGGATTATATTTGGGCTTCTTTTTTTCTTTTTAATAATGCAAAGCTGCACCAAGGGCATTCTCTCTAAATCTTTTTTAAATCACAGAGAGGTAGTAGAACATATATTTTCTGTGATTATAGAAGGAAACCTCTGCTAAAGCTGAAGATAAGGCTTACCATTTGCCATAAACTGCACTGTTTTTATTGTGCTGTTGAACAGCATATGTACAAACCTGTAACTTGGATCAAACAGTGCAGATTTTACCAGAAATCCTGGAAGTGGTAGATCTGTATGGCCGTAGTAGCTGAACTCTGGGTGACAGATTCAATGTGCTAAATCAAATTATGTTACTATTTTGCAGACCTATATGTGGAGTGGCTGGCATTCAGTCTTCTCAGAATCACGTTCAGCACTCGGCTGCTGCTCCCGTTGCACTACCCCACTGTTCCCATGCAGGAGGTACTGGCTCATCACTGGCCTATCGCACCCAGATGGACACCTCTTCTTCACCCATGTTAATGTCTTCCAGTCCACAGACCCCTCAGACACAGGAGCAAAATGGGATCTTAGACTGGCTCAGGAAACTGCGGTTGCACAAATACTATCCTGTCTTCAAACAGCTCACCATGGAGAAGGTAGGGCAGTAGATGAAGAAAAGGGTGCCATCTCTTAAATTATCCTTATATTCTCTAGTGCAGAGAGAGAGGCTGCAAACATCTGCACTGAGAATTTCAGAAGTTTTTGGCAAATGCCGTGAAGGTTTGTGCTCTCTTGAAGCAATAATATTTGGATGAAAACCTTCTTTCTGTTTTCGATATGTGTGTTGTCCGGGGCCTGGGCTGTTCAACAGCTGCTGCCAGTTTCAGAATTCTTCACTGAATGCTTGAAGATCCAACTTGCATGCTGTTTTAGGAGCTCTGCTTTGGCTCCCTGTTCATCCCTTTGATGTGCAGTAGATAGCTAAAATTGGTTGATTTTTTTTTTTTTAAATTTCTGCTTCTTGATTGATTTTTCTCCCAAAATATTGGTTATCCTTATTTTCAAGAACAGATTCACAGAGATTTCTGAATTGAACATCAGCGTGTGCACGTACCTCCAAGTGAATGTGAGGTTTTTGTTTTCTGCAGAAATTCTTGTGGAAAAATAATCGCTTATGTATTTGCATAGTAAGAGTCATGAATGATACCTATGTGTGCTGGATTTTGTCTAAATAGAATACTTTTGCAGCATTTACCCAGCTCCATCTGTAAAAGTCATGTCTGCTCACTGTCTTTTAGCCTTGAACGCCCTCTAGTGGACTAAGTGCTTAGGTTGAGCCAGGTCTAAATTGGGATGGCTTTGTGCTGGTTATAGTACGTTGCATGTATTTAATTATAGTCTGTTACCAGAGTCTTCTGATTTTATTTTCTTCATTATGTGAGTGGAAATATATAGTGGGTTTTTTTCTTTATTAAAGTAGCAAAGCTGTGCATATTCTAGTGTGTTTTAAAAAAGCACGTATTATTATGCATACTTTGCTGGCTTTAATTTTCATTATAATATAAACTTTTATATTTTATTTTCATATTCTATGTCTGCATTTTATTACAAAATTTAATTTTGGAGTATATTTTCCAATTAAACTGATGAGATGACTGCACATTAATTTCTGTGTTAAATGACACAACTAGGAAAACTTTTTTTAAGAGAAAGAGATCCTTAAACTCATAGCACGAAGTTCTATTTTAATATGTACACTAATTACTTCATCTTTATTGTGAATAGTTACTGTAAGCACACACCTAATTAAATTTAATCTACAGATTTCTTTCTTTCATGCCAGTCCCCCACATTTTTATTCTACAGTGATTGTATAATTTAAAACTGGAGTAGAGAGTTTCTCTGAATTAACAAATGTTAAAAAAATGGCTTTAAAGTTGCCTTTCAGAACAGATTTTTACTGAAAATGTAAATAAGAATATTTCAGGCTGTAAAACTAATAAGCATGGCATTTTTTTCTTTACAAGTTTCTGAGCCTTACTGAGGAAGATCTGAATAAGTTTGAATCCCTCACCATGGGAGCAAAGAAGAAGCTCAAGACCCAGCTAGAGTTGGAGAAGTAAGTGGGGGTGGGGGAGACTGTCTTTTTAAGGTCCTAAGATATTTAATGAAAGTTTTACAATGGTCATTGCTTTCCAGACCATAAACCTACGAGGATTCCCACCTGTAAATGGGCATAATACTTATCTCCCTGCCTCTGCAGTTGTGTTGGTTACTTTGAAAAGTTCTTGAAATGGAGGCCGACTAGTTAATATTTAGTACTTACTGGTTTACTGTTGTGTGTTCAGGGTTGTGGTAAGGATAACCAAATGTAAAGAATTTGCGAACTCCGTTTTAAAAGGACATGGCAACCTAGTCATAACATAAATGCCTGTCTTCACCTGTCACATTGACAGCTCTTCTAAGGAGGGGGATGTTTTTTAAATAATTTTAAAAAGATACATGCTGTTGCTTGGGTTTTGTGGGGGTTTTTGGGGTTTTGTTTTGTTTTTTTTAAAACTTGTATAACGGGTATTGTAAAGCAAGTGTGCAAAGCCCATTTAGGTTTTGGGCTTACCACCTACCTGAGCTTAGTGGGGTAGGAGGGAATCAGGCAAGCAAGCCACTGAGCTGTAGGGTTTGCAAGCTCAAGTGATGCACCCAGAAAGTCAGAGTGCCCAGCAGGACTTTTTCTTCGTAAGATCTGACAATTTTTTGGCTTCCAGTCAGTGCGGACAGAGCACAGCTGCTTTGAGAGCCTCCTTGGTGTCCCGCAGTGACCCAAGCCAGCTGTGGCAGCTGCAGCCACTCGGAGCTGGGGTGTGGGTTGCCAGATGGTACCCATACAGGGTCTGGACTTCTAACTTTGTATGGGGACAAACCACTGAAAGTCAGGGCTGTTGCAGGTATCCCTGGTCTCAGGAAGATCACAGCTTTATGTGGTGGTGGTGATACAAAGAAGGCTGGTGCTCTGTACCATATTAATAGCCCTTTGGGGAAACTGATGCAACAGATTGTCCTATTTTTTTATATCTCCATTTAGAGGGAAATGTTTATTCTGAAGCTACTGCAGTTACTTAAAAAGCAATTAAAAAAAAAAATCCAAATGCATGCCCATTTATCAAAGTTCCTTGACAGCATATTTCATCACTCTTAGTTTTTCCAGAGTGTGTTGGCAAAATGAAAAATTTGGACTGCGTTGCCTTCTCTTCGGTTTTGGTGTGCATGGCTAGGTTTGGGATGCACTTCAGTAAAGTGTGATAGAATTTAGTCACTATTTGGTGATGTTTTACCTTGTACAAATAAGAGTATTGTAATCAGATGGCAAGCAGTCCAAATGTGACTGCTGGCAAGAAGCTATGGTCAAGATTGATGCAATTTCCAAACGTTTCCATTTGAAATTAGCATAACATTTAGTGGATTACTTAGTGGGCTTTGTCTGCTTCAATTTCATTCAGAAGTTGATTTATCTGTTGTGCTTTAGCCAGTTTCTGCTTCTTCATATGTTTCTCCATCACCCTGTAGAGAAAAATCGGAGAAACGGTGCCTAAACCCCACAACACCTTCTTCAGTTACCAGCAGCGGTGTGGCAAGGGTTCCCCCTACTACGCATGTAGGGCCTATCCAGAGTATTCGTGGCAACCATGCTGCAGGTAAGAAAGAGGAGCAAGGGACACTGCTGTGCTCTCGGGGCTGAATATGTCCTTGCTCAAGAGCAAGCTCATTCTTACGCTGCTTTTTCACCAACCTGTAGTAAGCTTTATCTTCCAAAATGTCATTGGCTTAATAGGGAGCAATCAAAAAGTCCAATTCCTGCGTATATGGAGTGCAATAAGAAGTAGCTTCCTCTTCCTGGCCTCCATGTGAATGGCTAGCTGCACTAGTCAGCAAGTGTTACCCCTCCAGACCCCTGCTTCTTAGCTGATACGTATCTCTGTAAATCTTGAGCATCACTGTATGTTAGATGGTGTCATGAAACAGTTGTAATTAGGTCCTATCAAGTAGGTGTTACCACTCTTGTTTGCTTTCCCTGATTGCTCGCACGCCCTTTATCTGCAGAGCTGCGAGTGGATGTGGATCAGCCAGCCCACCCACTGCCCCGGGAGGGCAGCTCTTCTGAGTACTCCAGCTCTTCTTCCAGCCCCATGGGGATCCAGACAAGGGAAGAGAGCTCAGACAGTGCCGAGGAGAACGAGAGACGTAAGCAGAAACAACCAAAGAGTGTGCCTGTGTTGCCCAGCTTTGTCTAGTGAAGCAGTTGTATTTATAGATGTTTCTGTCCCTAGGTTTAGAGATTCACTTAGACGGTTCAGAAAAGGAGAAGCCAGTGATGTTACTGAATCATTTCACTTCGAGCTCTGCCAGACCCACAGCTCAGGTCTTACCAGTGCAAAACGATGCAGGCTCCAATCCGTCCGGCCACCACGCTCTGCCAATGCAAATGATGTCAGCGGCCTCTACTCATATCACCCCCATTCGGATGCTAAATTCAGTGCATAAATCAGACCGTGGCAATGCAGACATGAAGCTACTTTCATCGTCCATGCATTCTCTTTTATCTTTAGAGGAAAGAAATAAAGTTTCTCCTGGACCTAGGGGCAGCATAAAAATGGAAAAGAGCTTTGGAAATGCAGTGGTGGATGTAATGTCTGCATCTTCTCCCCACCAGCCCTTGCAAGTGCTGTCAGGGGCTGCTGAGAACAGCTCACCCACATCTACTATTAACTTTGGTCCTCGAACCAAAGTCGTACATGCTTCAACTCTGGACAGAGTGATAAAAACAGCTCAGCAGCCGGGATTAATAGTAGAAACAAGTACTGCTGCCACTGTAACATCCAGCACAGTCTTCCATGTGGCTCGTCCACCCATCAAACTCCTGGTGTCTTCGTCTCTTCCTACCGATTCTGCCATTGCCGGACAGACTTCCTGCTCCAGTAATATGCAAATAACGGTGTCCCCTGCAATAATAAATCCCCGGACTGCTCTCTACACAGCCAACACCAAAGTTGCCTTTTCTGCAATGAGCAGCGTGCCAGTGGCGCCAATGCAAGGCAGCTTCTGCGCAAACAGTAATGCAGCCTCCTCCAGCAGCCACCCCTCCACATCATTTGCAACCATGGCGAATTTGCCCAGCTGCCCTGCACCCAGCTCCAGTCCCACACTCTCATCTGTCGCCGAGAACAACTTCTACAGCAGCAGCAGCAGCAGTAGCAGCAGCAGCAGCAGCAGCAGCGGATCCGCAGGGAGCATCCCAGTACCAAACCAGAACCATCACCACCATCACCACCAGCAGCAGCAGCCGCAGCCACCCGGGTGCATGGTGTGCAGCTCCTGCGGGTGCAGCGGGAACTGTGGTTCGAGTGGTATGACCGTCAGCTACGCTAACTATTTTCAGCACCCCTTTTCAGGACCTTCAATGTTTACTTTTCCGTTTCTGCCCTTCAACCCTTTGTGTAGTAACGGCTATATCAACACGCAGCAGTACAACAGCAGCACGACTTTCCCCGTGGTCCACACCGCTTACAACAGCGGTATAGCACCGGACTCCGTAATGACTGGGCAGTCAACGTTTGCGGTACCGCCAATGCAGAACTTTATGGCAGGGACAGCAGGGGTGTATCAGGCACAGGGAATGATGGGAAACAGCAATGGTTCAAGTCACAAAAAAAATGGGAATCTCTCCTGTTACAACTGCGGGGCCAGTGGTCACAGAGCTCAGGACTGCAAACAGCCTCCGATGGATTTCAATCGACAAGGTAAAAGCAGGTGGAGGGATTGATGTGGGATGTGGCTTACATGCAGAGCGTTGTGTTTAGCCAGGGGGAATGGCAGGAGGGAGTCTGGTCGCAGTGCCGTAATCTTTTCATTTCTGACTTGCATAAAAAAAAAAATCTTGTTCTTGAAGGCTGGTGGTTTTGGGCTATATTGGCAAAAGTTTAAACTTGGTTTTGTGCAGACCCAACACAAGGACAGGGCCCCAGTAAGGCCCTGGGTCAGACCCGGGTGTTCTGCGGGGCTTGTGCTGGTTTCTGGGAAGGAGAGAAGCGGGCTCTGCAGGAGGGAGGGAAGGAGCTTCTGTGGACAGGTTGCAGCGGAATTGTTGTTGCTGCTTATACCTTGTCATCCAGGTCACCTTGAGTTATAACTGCAAGTTCCCCGGGAAGTTTACAAACTGACCATCTCTGTTCCCCCTTTCCCTTCCTCCCCAAAATAGTAACCTAAATGAAGAATTACTGTTCAAATGCTCTTGAAGGTCCTGTGTTTGCTGCTATAATTATTTTGTAGGGCATGTTGCTTACATGGGTACAGCACAGGCTTCTCCAGGAGAGAGTCGAAATCTGTCATTCCGGGCAGGAAACAACTAAGAGAGAAATGCTACTTTACTGAGAGCACTTCTTAGTTCCATTTTTCTTGTTTATTTTGGTTGACATATTGTGTTGAGATAATTTGCACGTGGTGTAGTCTTAAAAAATTAAATACAAACTTTTGACTGGAGCGAACAGCTCTGAGGTGTTATGTTTTGCATTGTGTCTTGTCTATAATGTATGTCTGTATCTGGTTTTATACGGTGCAGACAAGGTCTCAAGTATTTGATCACTATAAATTAACAGGTGACTGATTTTGAGACAGCAATTTACAGCAGTGCTAAAATGTAACTAATTAGTGGAGTTTCTGTGGCTAATATTTTGATAGTAGCCAGTGGGCAAGAAACAACACTGCCTCGTCAGTCCTAATTCGGAGAACTTCAGAAGTGTAGTCTGCTGTCTTTTTAAGCTGAATTTCATTTCATTAATTAAATTTCCATTTAAACTATCCCAAACGAATTTTTGCCAGCCCTGAAACGACATCTAAGCCGGTGAGTTTTACTGTGTAAAGCTATGATTTTCATTTACGCCAGCTGCAGACACGTGCTTGTCAGCCTCTTCTGCAGCTTCACCGCGGCGCTGCAAGCTGGTGGTACGCTGCAATATTGCGTTACACGTCTAATAAGAAGCAGGTTGTTTTAGAAAGTTCTGAGATGCAACAGATGTGAGAAGGTTGATGATGTTTAATTCTTCTGTTTCCTCTCCCCCAGGTACGTTTAGGCTGAAATACGCTCCTCCCTCTGAAAGTCTTGACTCCACAGACTGATATTTTATCTGGCAAGAAAATACTGTAAGCCATGGAGATACAAGGAGATTGAAATACAAAACTGAGACGTCCAGTTGCTGTTAAGCTTAATGTATTTTTTAATCCAAAGGTGCTTTACTTTATTAGACTAGGTAGAAAATCTAGCTTAGGGGTGCATCAAACCCATTTTTGATTGCCAAATTCAAGCTTGGATCTTGTTGTTGGAACTTCTGACTACGTGTCATAGGACCGATGCGTACTGGATGGATGGTGGAGCTGGCCAGCTGCATTTTCTGTTGCAAGTACAACATCCGAGGTACTTTTTTTACTGGAGAATGTTGCCATAGGTGGACTTTCTAAGGTGAAATGTCTAACTCCAGGGCAGCTACATTCTGAAGTTGAAGCTGGAGGCTGAAGGTAGGAGCGGCCGTTCGCCAGAAGGACTTTGGCACCCCTGGGCTAGGTAAAATGTCTACTTTTTTTCAAAAGTGATCAGGCACTAATCTCTGGGATTTTTAAGGATTGCACTACAGAAGAATGTAAAACTCTTCAAGCTTTCTGCACTTTTAGCAGACAGTGTCACTCTGAGACCAGTGCAAGAGGCAAAGAAGTTCCAACTTTTAAAAATTGGCACCAGCAGGCTATGTGACTTAACTACACAATAAAAATCTTAAGTAAGTCTCTCCTTTCCCTTTCAAAAGAACACACAGAGCAGTTTCGGTTCCTTCTGGAAACAAACTTGTGCTTCATTGTCTCACTTATTACTAGATAGTGCTGGGTTCCCAGCAGTGGAATAAACTTAGTTTCCAAGGGTCCAAGTCCCAGAGACTCCAGAGTCATAAAGGCTTCAAGGATATTTTCCTGTAATACACAAAACAACCTTTACGTCCTGTTACTGTATATAGGTCTCTTTCACAGAAACCTTATTATTCTGCTTTTGTAAATGAATTTTAAACCATCCTAAAAAAAAGAAAAAGAACTCTGGCAGCAGAGTTTGTAAGCTTTTGCTTTACTTTATATAAAAAAACCCTTTGACTCCTACCCCAAGGCTTTTGCTACAGGATTCAGAAGTGGTAGAAGTCAAACATGTAAAAGGTAGTAAACTTCATTATTATCAAGACTTTGAAGGACTTATTGTCAGCCTCCTTCGTTGCAATAGATTGTAGATGACTAGCTTTGGTGTTAACTACTTAGCGTACATAATTTGTGGGTGACAAATCTAAATTAGGACTTGAGAGGAAGCCAAACAAATCTTGAACTGCTAATTTGAAACAGTTTGGTCCTGTCTGGTTGAAAGAAGATACTAATCCTCATGGCTCACCCGAGGAATTTGACGGCATTAAATGGGTGAGGCCTTCTCTTTAAAATGTCTGACATAGAGATATTTGCATACTGTAATTTGGAAGACACCTTTAAAGTCTGAAGCCTTGTTTACACTTGGAGGTATTTCTTACACCAATTTAAACCACACCAGGATGAATAGTATTTGTAGTGGCGCAGCTGACTTTCACTTGGAAGTGAGGGAAGTCATATCTGAGAAGGTTTTGAAGTGGTGCAGAGCTGCCCCGAGGAGATCGGGCCTTAGTAATGAAACATCAGTGTGAGGGGGTAACACAGTAGCTTGACAGTCGAGACCTTCCTGGACCATGTTGATAAGAGAGAAATGTTCTGGGCCATCCTTCAGTCCCACTTTCTCAGTGGGCAGTCGTCAGCCTCGCCGGGCAGGCAAGCAGGATAAATGAGCGTCACCGGAGAGGCACAGTAACGTGAGATGGCAAGAAACCAAACTCGGTCCAGGTAGCGATCTGCAGCTCATAGCGGATTTGGCTTCGTGGAAACCAAAATTTAAATTTGCATAACGTTTGGTTTTAAAAAAAGATATTTTTTTATTCCTATGCAATGAAAAAAAAAACCCACCAGATTTGTGTATCCTCAGCCCAGCTCACACTACCCGCAGTATTGCACACACTGTTGAAACGCTTCTGTTCGCTCTGCCTACGTTTGAGGAGGTTACCTGTGTTCTAATGAACAACCTTCAGACCTACAACACTAAAGTGATGAAAACTGACAATGCAATTTACTTTGCCTTAATGAGCTTGAGACAATGGTAGGAACAATCTGTCATACTGTATTACGCTGAAGGAAACGTGCAGTTTTCAGTGACGATGTTTACTATTTCCAGCTTTGAGGGTCTCTCCAGTGGCCTGGAACATGTGCTGAAAGCCAAACCTTAACATTATTTTTCTTTTTTTTTCTTTCCACTTTTTTTAAAACAATGTTTTAAAACTGAATTGTATTTAAATAAACTGTATTTCAACACACGTGCAAGTGTTAAAAACCCTCTCAAAATAGCAAAAATCAACAGCAAAAAAAAAAATCTGTACCAGTTTCATTTTGTTTTAATGCCCAAGGCTGGGCACACAGTCTCGTCTAATATTCATCACAGAGTTGAAACCATAACAAAAGGACTGTAAAACTGAACTTCTGTCCAGCAAACTGTTTCATTCCTTTCTTCAGAGCTTTCTTTGGGATTGTTTCCTTTGTGTAAAGTTAAGGCTGATGTTTCTTAAAGTGGCTTATGTGTACTTTTAGGTAACGTTTTTAAATGGTGAAGTCTGGTTTTAGAGTAAGTTCAAATTCAGAAGTCTTGAGTACCTTAAAGCAACATGAGTGTAATGGAGAAATGTTTGGTGAGCCAGCAGCAGTTGCAGAGCCTTCCCTCCATCAGAGCGAGTTGTGGCTTCAGATCTGCTAGTGAATGCTGTCCACTTTGTACCAAGAACCACCAAAGTTGGTAAGTCTGAATAGAGCACTTTAGTTCCATAGAAGAATACTTAACCTGTTTTTAAAAGGCACAAATCCATCTTTTTACCCCCGAAAAGTAAGGCAGCTTGTTTTAGAATAGTAGTTCCAGCTTCACTGGCTGAAAGAACCAGTCCTTGAAGCCTATTTTTATACATTGAAAGATGGAGATTTCAAAGAATGCTATTTATTGCTATCTTTGTCCTGAAAGTATAAAAAGAATTAGTTCTCAAAATGGATTTTGCTGTGGAATAGAAATGATTTTTAGGTGTAAGACAGAAGGGAATCCCAAGTCATCTCGCTGCAGGGGCATGGAGAAGTTAGCGATGAGTCTTCCCTCAGGGGAGTGAGCGACGTGTGGTGCAGTTTCAGAAGTGTTTTCCGTTTGGGAGTGTTGGTGATGGAAGTACTCGAAACAGGATGGAATTTCCAGCAAACTCCTCCTCGCGCTGGCAGTCTGCAAATTAAGCATTAATAGATATGCCAGGCTTGACGCTAAACAGCAGGAGAGTGAAGAGGGAAGCCTCATTTTAGCAAGCGAGGTATTTGGATCAGAGTTCCACAATACTTTTCCTTAAAACAGCATGTCACACTCCACTTTTTGTGAAACTTTTTCATGCTACGGTCATTAAATCTTGGCAAATTAAGTGCCAGACTTCCAAAAATAACAGTCTAACACTAGACCTTTACCGTTACCCAGAGTTCTGTTTCATGCTCCTTCTCGCTGGCAAGCTTCAGGGTGAAGGTACTCAAAAATTCAGTGTAGTCTGTGGTATTCAGCAGAGCGACACTCCTCCCCAAAATAAAAATGACATCATCGGAAACCCCTGCATATGGGTTAGCTATTTGTTTATTGGAGGTCACAGACACTCGGAGCTGTGGATTCGGGGTAGTCTAGAACGCCTGTTATAAATGAGATGGATGTGGGCAAATCTGGACAGAAATCCATGTATTGAGCACTCACAAGAGTCTAGAAAACACTTTTGCTGGTTGAGGCCCCAGTAACCCTCCTGCCGCCCCGCTCGCCACCATCTCTTGTAATAAACCCTTGGAACTACCCATTTGCTCTCTTAAATTTTTTCTTATGTAAGCAAGAAACGTGTTGGTACTGAAGCAGAAAGCAAATCCTGTGTGTTTTCAAGTGCAGATTAACAGCTTCTCTTGGACATAACTTTCCACTAGGAATGAAGGAAACTCCTGCTCCCATTTGAGCCATTTCTTTTACTTCGGTCAATTCTAGTATTACAAATTGTGCATGTAACTTTATAAATATTTTAAATAGTTTTGTAAATATTTAATATTCAGCTAATTTGATTTTGAATTGTAAATGTCAAGTATTCTGGTATTGGGATTTTTATGTTTTATTATACTTTGTTAAAAGTAAAATTGTACATTTTTAGAATGTTTTTATCTGAGTAAATTTAATGTATGGAAAATAAAGAGTTAAACAGACTCCCTTTGTATTTTTTTAATTTAAAGGGGCTTCATCTGTGTGGAGGCTTCTCCAGCTTGGCAGTTAGCAGGGACTTTTTTTTTTTTAACTCCTTTTATTACTTTTGCTGTCTCTCCACCCACAGACATCTGCTGGTGAATCACAGATCTATTACAGTGCTTGCAGTTGCTCTCCTCTCCTTGACTCGGCTCCCGGTTGATCCAAGGAAGCTGAGCTGCTCTGAAAGGGTTTGCGCTTGTGGTTTCTTACCGGGAGCGGCCGTGGCCTGACTCCAGCTGCTGACCCAAGCCTGTACCCGATTTCACCGTGAAGGAAGGAGCTGGGGGGAGGATGAGCAGGGAAATTTTTGTGCCCTGTTCCGAAGGACAGCAGCAGCCGCGCCTCCAGGCTCTGCTCAGCCACCTCGGCTCGCCCCTCATGCAGGGTATGTCTGCGCTGATGATCGGGGTAAGCAAAAGGAATCGCCAGCTCGCTATTTCCTTAGAACTTTTTGTGGCTGGCGCCTGGGGTCATTCCTGATGAGCAGAGTCCTGCTCGCAAGAGCGCTGGGGTTCTGAAGCCGTGAGGAAGAGGTTGGTTGAGCAGGAACAGAAACAAAACGGGGATATGGAAACTGGTCCATGTGCAGGCACGCCCTGGTCCATACCTGTCTAGAGAGCAGAACTGTTCTACAGGGCAATCACACCTGAAATTCCTCCTGCTGGAGGGCGGCAGCTCCCTCTCCCAGTTCTTAATGAGGAACAGTACCACAGGCTTCAGTACAAGTGTCTAGTCATTGTCAGCAGGACCTAGTTCACTACCTTGTGCGCCCTGAAGCAGGTGGAACAGACCTCTGTGCCCTTCCCTGCGGAGATTCGATTTACAAAAGCTGTCTAGAAATAACCACACAAGCCATAATTAAGTTGGGATGTAATCCATCCATATCAGCACTGTATTAATTTTAAAAAAGCAACATTTGTACAGGAATATCAGTCAATCACGTCGTAATTACAAGTATGGTTGTCAGTTATGAGTTAAACAATTTCTTACACGAACAAAACTAAACATAGAACAAGCTGCATTTAAAAGTTTACATTGGAGTAAAAACACAAAGAACAATAAAAAATCTGAAGTAAGCGTGAACGAGATGCATGCAAAGAGGTGTAGATAGGTACAAACTGTACACCTTACTGAGCTAGAGTGCCAAGACGCAGTAGTATTGCTTCTTTTTCCCCCTTTATAGTAAGTTAGCTTCCAGTAACAGATGTAGTTAGTTCACAGACACGTAATATACAAGAGTAATCTCATCCTGCTATGCTTCACTTGACAACGACTCTAGAGGAAAAACACGGGTCCTACGAGATACCTTTCCTCTGCACAGGCTGCCTCCCTGCTCAGGACAGTAGTAACACCAAGATCTTCCAAACCCCGTGCAAATGGCAGGAGACTTCAGTGTGATGGAAAAAAAATCTTTTGTTCGTCAACTCTCAACAGCAACTCCTGGATGTGAGCTGCTTTTAAAAGCGCTTCTCCCTGACCTCCGCCTCAGTGGTAACGTGCAAAACAAGTGACAGACTGGTTAGGCAGTGTGGGTTGGTAATTCCAGTGGCATGTCCCGAGTCCAATGTTCAGTACGGAGGTGTGTACAGCAAAGCCGTTTGCCCGCTCGCATTGGAGGGCTGGAACGCACCTGCCCTGCCGAGCAGATGGAGACAGCGAGGCCAGGCGGCACTCCCAAGAACGTGAGCGATACGGGCGCCGCTCATGTCTCGGATCACACCAGCCCACTCTGCGGCCGGTTGCACGCATCCTGACAGCCCCGTGTGCTGGCAGCGGGTCCCTCGACTACCTTTTCCCAGCAGACACTCTGCCCGGGCAAGGGAATGGCAAACCTCTGGGCTAGAGGGGGGTGAGCTTTTGGAAGAGTGCTTGTATGAAGAACAGTGTGTCACTGAACAGAGAGGGGTTGGAAATTCATAACAGACTGGAGTTTATTTCAATGTTACCTGTCCAGGTGTGTATTTTACAGTTAAACACTTCCTAAAACTACAATAAAGCTGTGGTGTTTGGTATGAGTATTTCAGAAACTGGCACCATTCCTAAGTTTGTGGTGCCACAGAAAACGGAGACAAAAAGAGTTGTACTCCCCCAGCTCACCCCAAGCTCTTGCCTTGACTCAATGCAGCACTGACACGAGTCTGATCGAGCTGCAGGAGACAAAGCTCTGCTTCAAAACATTAAAACGTATTTGCTCTCATCAGAAGCCTTCCCATTTAAAAAAAAAAAAAAAGCTTTAAGGAATCATAGGGAGATTTTCCAGAAAACTGTCACAGGAAACACTTCAGCTCCTCCCTGGTGCCTGTTTGCTTGTTAAAAGTCAATCGAGTGTCCCTTTATTTGCAATTGTCACATGTACAATTGGGTTCCGTTCATAAAGTCCAGAAATGTAAATGTGCCTGTGTGGAATATTACAGCAGGTTTCAAAGCTGGAGGTGCTCGTCTGTACTGTTTAATAGTCACAAACAAGGCAAGGTAAGATGAGACACCTGCTAAAGCAAGCCTATGCTAAGGTACTGAGAGCGTAGGTGACATCCGTTTCTTTCCCTGGGGTGCATGTGGGGAAGAGTGGGGGTGATGGCCAAGGGTAAACCAAAATCCTAGGCTAGAAGCCGCTTGCGTGTCTTAGACAGAAGATTGCACTCCGAAAGTCTCCTGAGAGGCGTACACCATGTACAGGAACCCATCCTCGTCCTTCTCGCTCTCGTACACCTCGGATATGGGTGTGGAAACGCTCACCATGCTGTGTCCGTTCACCAGGAGGAAGAACGCCTGGTTGGAGTTCAGCTGCAGGCGTCGCCTGTTGGGGGGAGTTTGGGGGAGCGGAAGGGGGAAGGAGTTTGACAGTGATGAATATGCATTTCCACTCACATTAACAAAGGCTTTAGGACAGACGGCAAAACAAAGTCCTCCAGCACGGACGGCAGGAAGGTGTCCCCACCCAAAGCAGCCCTGCCACCGGAGAAGGCATTTGCTTCCCACCTCAAAGCTGTATTAAATTCATCTACTAAGTCCAGTCAGATATATCCACTGGACAGAAGCCCTTATGTCACTGGAAAAGCTACGCTCCAGAAGGGCATTAAACTGAAGCGAAAAGGAAGAGGTACTCCTTGCCAGCATGATCCCTGTACAACCAGCAAACATGTAAGGCCTGCAGGACCTCTGCCTTGCAGCTCAGCTCAACAGCATCTCACTGGAAATGTAAACTCAGCCTGACCTTGAGAGATCCGTGTGAAGATGGGGGGGGAGGATGGGCAGAGCTTCCCTGCGAAGGCCCTGGACCTTTTAAACTCACTTTGCCAGCAGCTCTGTAACAGCCTGCGTATAACCTTTGGAACATCTTGCCCCCTCTTCTCCTCCCTCCCAGAAGAAGCATCATGGGAAGGGCAGAGAGCAACAGACTTCACAGGCTGCGTGGCACAGTGAACATCTAACTGAGGGGTTTCCCTTGGCTCATTCATTCTGGTTGGGGGGAAATAGGTATTTCTGCCAAACTGCCTACTGGAAAGCAGGTTTGCAGAGAGGAGCTCTCTTACTACTTCCTAAACCAAGTAAGCAAGAGGAACTCAGATACGTGGAGGTGCAACCAAAGAAAGAAGGAAACACCAACAGATCAGAAAAGCTTCCTGCTGCATCCGCTCGCTGCTGAGGGGCAGCAGCAGCTGGAAACAAGGATTTATTTAGCCTCCCAGCCACAGCCCTGGAAAGGGACCCTTCCAAAACCAAGCTCTAATCACTCCAGAGACAGCAGGCTGAGAGAAGGCAGTGGCTGGCTGAGGGTTGGGAAGGACAGGCTTTGCTATGCACAAGAGGGGCTGGCTGAGGACCAAGTCCAGCTGGGACCAAGTCACCTATTAACAATGAAGCCAAAGAAAAAAGGTTGGGAAAATCCTTCAGCTTGCTGTTAACCTTTTTGCCCAGGGCCTTTAATGTTCATGAGAAATTCTGGAAGACTTGAACAATCTGGCTCCTGCTTCCAAAACCCTATCTCGTTTTCTTACTCTTTTAAGAGCTGGGATTTGCTTACGATAGACAGTTTTTGTACAAGCCTCTGAGGCAGGGAATTGTTTGGACATGTGAGACAACTCTCAGTTTTTACAGTTTGTGGCCTCCATGAACTAGCTCCCTGTACACCATGACCAACAAAAAGCAAAATCTGGTTTGCTGCTAACTTCCAAGTTTACTGCTTGAGAACTCTTACTAATAAAATATTCCTTCTAAGCCAGGAGAAATGCACTTCTAGCAGAACTTCTGACCACAATTTCAGACCACACAACTTCCACTCCATGGCTATTTCCCCTTTGCCTTTTGTTTTAAGCAAAGCTCAAGCACCAGAGCGGGGCAATACTCAAGCCACAGTCTGCACAAACAGCTGGGACAAAAAGACACTGGTCTGAACATGTGTTTTTCAGGCCTCAACACTGCCATTGAGGGAAACCTCATCTCACAATCAAAGTATGCCAACATCAACCCTAAGCAACAGCTCAGAGCTCTGGCTATGAGCCAAAACTCCTCCTCCAGTAGGTGGGAAGAGGCAGGCACTCTGGAGAGGGACTCCCAGGCGGAACACCAAGAAGGCATCCTAAAATAGCCAAGCGGGAAGTGTTGGAGTCCTGGGCCAGAAGCACCCATATTAGACAGGGATTTGCAGCCCCAGACTTCCTCCTACATCTCTGGGAACCAGTTATTTCTCTTGAAAGCAGACTAACAGCTCAGCTCTTTTCAGAGTTTTTTTCCAGCAAAGCCAAAGGAAAAGCACCTTCTCATGAATTTGTCCTAGTGATGATACCAAGCGCTCATTAGATGAATTTTCCATTTAAAGAGCTCCCAAATGCATACAGCAGGTGGGGAATTAACAAAGAATCATAGTCTTAGGTTGATGCAGCTTACACTGAAATCACAGCATACTACCTGATAATTTTGATTAGCTCGCTCATGTTGACATGATCTGGCACCAGGAACTTGGTCTTATCCAAAACTGGAAGCTGCTTCTCTCCCTTGTACCTTTCAATGATCACCTAAGAAGAAACACAAAAAGAAAGGAGCAGAAGATGTGAAAGGCAGAAACGGTGTCTGGTGCCTTCACCTCACCCCTCCATTTTGAACACAGCAAAGTACCGGCATTTATGCTAAACTCCATTTCCTTTCATTTGTGAATGCAGTATCTCGAATCTGAAAAGGAACAATTACAATTATCTTCACGTGCTTCTCTTGTTCTGTTTGCAAGAGTCACTGCACTAAGGGGTAACAAACAGGGATTTAACAGCACACATCCACAGCTTCAGTGCGGTTTTAGAACAGTTCATTTGCTGGAACCATTTAATCTAGCACTGAATAACCTGGCAACAAGGAAACCCTAGAAAAGATAAAGCACACTTCCCTCTTACGCATTACAGTGGCTGACTAGAGGCTTGGGCTGCTACAGAAGTCTGCAAACTCAAGCAGTTTTCACTAGAATTTCTCCTGTTTCAGGCCATCCCTTTCTAAGAACTACACCTCCAGATTAGTACGCTATTCCATCCACCTTCCATGCTTACTCTAATGCATGAGAGAAAGCTACTTGTGAAGGGTATAAAGCCTCAAAGGAGAGAATTTCCTCCTCCTTAATCTCAAGACAGCATGCTTAGGAACCAGTAATTCTGCCAAGACTGTTATGTAGTAACTACTTAATTCACGAGGAAATTGCAGATTTTCCAATTTAAGAAGCATCCTGCCCAGCAACTGTATGTAGTTCCTGCTTTTAAGAAATGATCTCAGAATTCGTGCACTCCTGTTTCCACAGCCATGTGGGTTTTGTTGTTTTTAAATCAACGGTAGCTACGTGACACCATTCACTTGGATCATTTCCATGCTCACAGGGCCTGGCTGTGTTGATATTCAAAAGTTGCACAGGTGAAGAGATACTGAGCCAATTTAATTATACCAGAGAAAGACTTCCTTACACCAGTTTAAATAAATGCTGGCTTATTCTGGAAAAAAGACAGCTCTATTTTTAAAAAGGTAGACCATAACCAATAGATAATATTTGCAACAGCAAAATGAAGGATGTTGACAGCACAGCAGGGATTTACCATCTAGCGTGACATTGCCATCTTATCTCATCCAGAACTGCTAATGATAATAACAAGGCAGTGACTCAAGCTAGGACATGGACAGGCAACAACAGCAAGCCTCCAGCTCCTCCTCTGCCATAGTTGGGAGTTTGCATCACTGCATCTTCAGCAAGTTACTTAGGTACCTCTGAATTTTTGCTAGTATTATGTCCATGGCTGACTTAAAATGAGAGCTTTGCTATAAATCAATGGCTTTCAATCTGTGGTCACAGAGCTTGGGGATTACGGCTAAGTGATCTGTGAAAGGTGGGTGAAAAAGCAATCTTCTTTCAGGAAACCGATTTGTTAGGAAAGGGCCTTTTGGGAAAACTGCACATTCCAGAAAAGTCAGAAAATCTCTGCTGTAAAATATTACTTGTTCCCACGCCCAGCAGCAACAGCTTTGAGATGACGTAGTTTAAAGCTAAAGGAAAGCTGAAAACCTTTCAGTTTCTATTTGGCATGGAGGCAACAACTGCTTCTGTTAATGAACTTGCACTGGAACTGCAGACGGTTTGCAAGCAGTTTGTTCACAGAAGAATTTCCACTCACAGGGCTCATCAGCTCTCGTCACTGAGAGCCAAAGGCTGAGGTGTCCGATTAAGTTCTCTCTTCTGCCCCCCAAAATGTCCTGAGACCCTCCCTGTTCCACCAAATGGCCATAAGGACAGTTGCATTTATTGTGTACTGCAGCGACAGCCATCACGCAAAAGCCCACCATTTGTGAAGAACTCATCAGCAATACATCACAATTCCTGCCTTTTGCTTCCTAGGATGCTTTGCTTTGCATTTGTAAACTTGAGGATGCCATAAATGAAAGAAAATAAATATTTAAGCAGCATTTGGAGCTGACCAGCTAAAGAAGAGTGACAAGATGAGGGCTGATCTCCTCTTTGAGGTGAGGTGGAAGGGTTTGACAGCCAAGCAAAGACCTGGAGACCTCAAGCAAAGGCCCATTTCCCAGAAGGCAAGCGTTTCTGTCTTTCTCAGCACAGATTGGTGATGAAAGCCGTATCTGTCTCTACATTACTGTGTATTCTTCTTGGTTCACCTCTGCAGACTCTTCTTTTGGAGAGGAAAAACACTGAGATGGATGAGAAGAGCTGAACACTCAGGAGAATCTCAGAGCTCAGCCGGGGCATGGTTTTCTTTGAAGTTGCAACATGCAACTTCAGTACACAGGAAACCCCATTTCCTCCAGTCCCCAGCTAGCACCTTGCTCCACCACACTGGCTGCCAGTTACTAGTTTGAGAATGGTTCTGAAATCTAGGCTTAACAACCCTGAACGGCCAAATTTTAATTTGGTCTCACCAGGACAGCTCTTTTACAGGTTTCTAACTACTAAAAGAACATGAGACTGGAAATTGAAGTGAAAAATGGAAAGAACCTGACTTACTGGTATTTTAGTTGGATGCTGATCTCGAATCAGTCGTACATCTTCCACTCTTTGCTCTGCAAGAGATTAAAAAAAAGTCTGGTCAAACATCTACACTTAATGCTGTTATTACCTTATTTTTCCACCACCGAAGAGAGTAGCAAAAGCCACAAAAGCAAATTCAGGCAAAGCAGTTTTTCAAATGGGACAGCACTGTCACAATTAAAACCTCTCCTTTGACAGATGATCCTTTGCTCTTTAACCCAAAGTGACAAGTACTGCATGCACGCTGCCTGGGACTCCTAGAAAATGTTAAAGGACATAGCTTCCCCCCCCCCCCCCCGCCTCATTTTCTGCCCACTAAAACAGACATTTAATCTCATAAATTTATGGCATCAAATTACACCACCCAAGTTAATGACTAAATATCCTGTACTATTCCTGCGAGATCCCAGAAAAGGAAGTTGTCAACAATTACTTGAGAGCTAAGATGAGCTGCAGCCTGGCAGCATCAGCTTACGCTGTGCATTCTAGTATTACCGAATTACAGTTTTCTATTTTGATTATGCCGCACCCATTGTTGCAGAAGCTGCTGGTAGGTTCTTGTGTACCCAGACATTTCACTGCTCTCTGTGCCAGTTTTCAGGATGAAGTTCACCTCTCCTCAGACATAAATATTAATAGCACAGATATTATAAACCAGGCTAAAGTACACGTCTGAGCCAAAGTAAACAGGCACAGTTGCTTTTAGAGGCAGTTGTATCTGCTTATACCCTGCCTACTTTCAGATTCAGTGAACTCAATTTTAACCTCTCCAGTTCTTTTGAGCAGGTCGGGGCTTTCCAGGCCATCTCCATCTTATAAACACCTCTCAGAGAGAAGATTTAGTGTTGCATCACAGCTTTAACAGACACCTACGTAGGGATGTTGCATCACAGCTTTAACAGACACCTACCTAGGGAGAGGTGCTGCTCACGGGAGAAGAAGAGCTTAGATCAGCACTCGTCAGCCCAACTTGTTGCTGGTATGCTAATGCACAGGACACACTACCTGTCCCGTCACTCAGCAATAACATCAGTCAGGTCTCCATTAGTCCCTATTAAGTTTGCGTGCATGAAATACATCTCTGCGCCTTTTTACAAGCCCAGTAAGGAAATGCAACTCACGTGAATCATGGTTTTAAGCTGGAGGTGAATCAAGCAGAACTAAGGCAAGGAGTATGCATAGCCTTCACCTGACTGCAAGACCGAGAACCTGAAAGCCATCCTGCTTCACATCTCACAGCCCAAGCCACGCTCTTACAGACCAGCATTAACACTTCAAGGGCAGAGATTACTAGCTAATTAAAATACTTTTTAAGATTAACCAGAAACACAAGAGATACGGGGAGTACAAGAGATCAACCTTCAACCTAGCAAGTGCAAAGAGGTTTGACTAACTTTTCAACTGAAACAGTTTTTTTCATAGCAATGTAATTCAGCAGAACTCCCTGGAGTAGAAAAAACATAAACTGGACAAATCATTAGGATTATTGTATATAGCGTGTTCAAAATCAGGCTTCAGTCAGCCACAGATAAACACTGTTCTCTGACGACATTAGTTGCAGTGGCAACTGCTTGGCTGCCATCCTAGCTGAACTTAATACCTGCAATAGAGGCTGCTGACAGGCGATGGGGTCAACAACAGTTTTGGAAGACTCCAAGAAAAGGGGCAGCTTAAACACAGACTCTGTTAGATCAAAATTCCTTCCACTTCAATGTGGGGAACAGCTTACATTTAACAGAACAGCAAAGGCAAGGGTGGGTGCACCAGAAAGCTCTCATAAGCAGCTTGACTTTAACCCAAAGGCAGAAGGAAAAGAAAATCTGGATCAATTACTTCCACCAATTCCATTTTACGTATGGGATTTTATAGTTCACGCAGAAATAGGTTACGCTGCCAGTTCTTGTTACCCTCGGAGCATTTCAGCCTACCTCACTGACACACATGAAGAGATACTGAGCTCTTTGATTGCTTTGGTCCCATCCTAAGCACAGAAAGGAGTGTTGGCACCGCTCTATCAAGGCTCTTCTTTCTAGAAAGAGACTAATCTCATTTGCCCAGCCATCATTACACAGCTCTTTTCGATGCCTTGCTAGTTTTCCATAACTAAATGGAGATAGGAGGCATCCCAGTCCACTCGCAGCTCCCTGCGTAGAGAATTCCTCATACCACACCAAGCACCAAACTGCAAGTGGAGCTTAATTCTCCTGTCAATAGCGCAGACGAAGCCGGGCCCTGAGCAGACACGTCGGGGAGGGAAGGGCAGGCCCAGCTCCTGGCACACAACGCAAAGTGATATTTCCAGGCTCCTGGGAATTTTGCAGTCAATAATGGATGATGCGGAGAGGCGATCTCCCTACCCCAAACCCCTCTCCCAACGCACCGCAGAGCTCGCCCCGGCGCAGCAACTGCTACCCACCTCCACACCTCCCTCACCATCCCCCCCGAACACCCAAAAAAGACCCCTGCCCCAAAACTTCCAGCTTCTCCCCCCACGGCAGAGAGGCTCGCCCACCTTACCGGGGCAGAACAAGCCCCGTGGCCACGCAGGGGAGCGGAGGCCTGGCCGGGGTTTGTTGCCATTTCAGCCCCGAGCAGGCGGCGACTCCCGTTTCCCCCGAGAAGCCGGAGACAGTTTGTTTCCGTTTCAGCCCTCGGCGGAGCGGCACAGCGACGCCGGTGACCGGGACAGGGCGGCCGGGCCCGCTCCGGCCGCGGACCCCCTTCCCCCCCCGCTGTCAGCGGGAACCGGCCCCGGTGTTGGGATCTGAAGGGCTCTTAACGAGATCTGCCCCCTCCCCGCCTCGCCGATTCCCCCCCGCAGCGAGGGCAGCCGCCGCCGGCCTGCCCCGCCGGCCCGCCCGAGCGACGAGGCCCGGAAGGGGCCGGGGAAGCCGGCGGACGGTGTCAGCGATTCTGCCCCGCCGCGTCCCTTCGCGGGGAACTCACCGAAGGTGCGGCGCTGCTTGAAGCTCTTCTCCGAGGGCATGGCGGCGGCGGCTCGGCCTCAGGCCCGGCGGCAGCTCTGCGCGGCGGCAGCGAACAACTCCGAGTGCCGGCGCCCGCCCCCCGCCGCCGCCACCGGCGACTCCGCCGTCAGCTGACGCCGAGCGTCACGGTGGGGCGGGCACGGCCGCGGCGACGCCGACATCTTGAGTGTGGCGGGGCGGGAGCAGGGGGAGACAGCCCGCCGCCTCCCCGCCGCTGGTCCTGCGGGGTACACGGCTGAGGGCGCCTCAGAGTGCCCTGCCAGTGTCAACCCTCAGCTGAAGACAGCCACGGCTGCCTCAGAGTGCCCTGCCAGTGTCAACCCTCAGATGAAGACAGCCATGGCCGCCTCAGAGTGCCCAGCCAGTGTCACCTCAGCCGAAGACAGCCATGGCTGCCTCAGAGTGCCCAGCCAGTGTCACCCCTCAGCAAAAGACAGCCATGGCCGCCTCAGAGTGCCCAGCCAGTGTCACCCCTCAGCAAAAGACAGCCATGGCCGCCTCAGAGTGCCCAGCCAGTGTCACCCCTCAGCAAAAGACAGCCATGGCCGCCTCAGAGTGCCCTGCCAGTGTCAACCCTCAGCAAAAGACAGCCATGGCCGCCTCAGAGTGCCCAGCCAGTGTCACCCCTCAGCAAAAGACAGCCATGGCCGCCTCAGAGTGCCCTGCCAGTGTCACCCCTCAGATGAAGACAGCCATGGCTGCCTCAGAGTGTCCAGCCAGTGTCACCCCTCAGCAAAAGACAGCCATGGGCGCCTCAGAGTGTCCACCCAGTGTCACCCCTCAGCAAAAGACAGCCATGGGCGCCTCAGAGTGTCCACCCAGTGTCACCCCTCAGCAAAAGACAGCCATGGCCGCCTCAGAGTGCCCAGCCAGTGTCACCCCTCAGCTGAAGACAGCCATGGCCGCCTCAGAGTGTCCAGCCAGTGTCACCCCTCAGCTGAAGACAGCCATGGCAACCTCAGAGTGCCCAGCCAGTGTCACCCCTCAGCAAAAGACAGCCATGGGCGCCTCAGAGTGCCCTGCCAGTGTCAACCCTCAGCTGAAGACAGCCATGGCCGCCTCAGAGTGTCCAGCCAGTGTCAACCCTCAGATGAAGACAGCCATGGCTGCCTCAGAGTGCCCAGCCAGTGTCAACCCTCAGCTGAAGACAGCCATGGCCGCCTCAGAGTGTCCAGCCAGTGTCAACCCTCAGCTGAAGACAGCCATGGCCGCCTCAGAGTGCCCAGCCAGTGTCACCCCTCAGCAAAAGACAGCCATGGCTGCCTCAGAGTGCCCTGCCAGTGTCAACCCTCAGCAAAAGACAGCCATGGCCGCCTCAGAGTGCCCAGCCAGTGCCACCCCTCAGCAAAAGACAGCCATGGCCGCCTCAGAGTGCCCTGCCAGTGTCAACCCTCAGCAAAAGACAGCCATGGCCGCCTCAGAGTGCCCAGCCAGTGTCACCTCAGCCGAAGACAGCCATGGCTGCCTCAGAGTGCCTAGCCAGTGCCACCCCTCAGCAGAAGACAGCCATGGCCGCCTCAGAGTGTCCAGCCAGTGTCACCCCTCAGCTGAAGACAGCCATGGCTGCCTCAGAGTGCCCAGCCAGTGTCACCCCTCAGCTGAAGACAGCCATGGCCGCCTCAGAGTGCCCAGCCAGTGTCACCCCTCAGCAAAAGACAGCCATGGCCGCCTCAGAGTGCCCTGCCAGTGTCACCCCTCAGATGAAGACAGCCATGGCTGCCTCAGAGTGTCCACCCAGTGTCACCCCTCAGCAAAAGACAGCCATGGCCGCCTCAGAGTGCCCTGCCAGTGTCACCCCTCAGCTGAAGACAGCCATGGCTGCCTCAGAGTGTCCAGCCAGTGTCACCCCTCAGCAAAAGACAGCCATGGCAACCTCAGAGTGCCCAGCCAGTGTCACCCCTCAGCAAAAGACAGCCATGGCCGCCTCAGAGTGTCCAGCCAGTGTCACTCCTCAGCAAAAGACAGCCATGGGCGCCTCAGAGTGCCCTGCCAGTGTCAACCCTCAGCTGAAGACAGCCATGGCCGCCTCAGAGTGTCCAGCCAGTGTCAACCCTCAGATGAAGACAGCCATGGCTGCCTCAGAGTGCCCAGCCAGTGTCAACCCTCAGCTGAAGACAGCCATGGCCGCCTCAGAGTGTCCAGCCAGTGTCAACCCTCAGATGAAGACAGCCATGGCCGCCTCAGAGTGCCCAGCCAGTGTCACCCCTCAGCTGAAGACAGCCATGGCCGCCTCAGAGTGTCCAGCCAGTGTCAACCCTCAGATGAAGACAGCCATGGCCGCCTCAGAGTGCCCTGCCAGTGTCACCCTTCAGTGAAACACAGCCGTGGCTGCCTCAGAGTGCCCTGCCAGTGTCACCCCTTAGTGACACACAGCCATGTCCCCCTCAGAGCACCCTGCCATGTCCTCCTCAGCAACATACGTCCATGGCCGCCTCAGAGCGCCCAGCCAGTGTCCCCCCTCAGTGACATACAGCCATGGCCACCATGGGGCACCCTGACATGCCCCCCTCTCAGCAACACACGGCTATGGCCACCTCAGAGTGCCCTACCCTGTTCCCCCTCAGCAACACACAGCCACGGCCACCTTGGAGTGGCCCACCATGTCCCTCCTCAACAACATATGCTCTTAAGCGACTTTGCCTCCGTGCAGAGGTGCAAGTTCAGTGATTTGCCTTCAGCATACACAGACATGAGTATGAGAGGGCCGTGGTAAAGTTTACGTTTGGGGAACAAAATTTTAGGAGCAGGTGTTCCAATTCACTTCGAAGCCCACCACCCGGTCTCGTGCCATTTGTCAGGAATTGATTAGATCGCAAACAATTTCAGTCGCAAGCCAAGTTTGCTCGTGTTCATCCTGCAGATACCACGTCGCGATTAAAAATGCCCAACTGTTTCCTCCTTTAGCAGCTTTCTGACACAAGCTGTTGGCTGTAGACTTTCAGCTGCCTTTCTTTCTCTTTCTCTCACATATGTTCCCAGCACCGTGTTTTGAAATACAAGAACGATTTTGCAGCAATAGGGCTACACAATCCTGCTGTACAATCCAACTTCTGTGGCTGAAGGGACAGGGAGTTGCAGCCGGCAGTGTCCTTGTGAGTATAGGGAGAAGGACCGTTTTCTATCCAGCTTAGAGATTATCGGGGGTTTTGCATTTTGGGGGGTGGAACGATGCATTGGAGTTAGGGTGATGCTGCGCTCACATGCTGGAATGAGGATTCGTTACCTAATTTTGTGATTCAGGGTCATACAGTTCCCGTGGCTGTATAATTATAGGATGAGACCATTAAAGGCGTGAGTAACCAAGGAAAGAAAAACACCCCTAAGGTCTATGAATGCTCTATCCATCACATCACTGTCCAGAGACAGCAGGTGAGACATCATGGATGATCATCAGAAGGCTGATACATCTGAAACTAGCAATCCTGAAAGTCTCTTTCAACAGAATTCTTTCTTATTTAAATGACTGCCCTTTAAAAACCATTTTCTGGGCCACACTCTCAGAATTGCTTTCTCTCAGGCTCTGCTGCAGGCTCTGTAGCTGTGGGCAGAGGACAAGCCGCAGTGAAACCACGTAGTATTGTTTTTGGGGTGTACAGGTGAGTCCCGGCGGCAGGGCTGACAATACCGAGTGCTGCGTGTTGTGCGGTTTTCATCCACGCTACCAACTGTTAGCAGGGCTGCAGCTCAGGCTGAAAGCATCCATATGGTGCTTAGGAAGAGCCACAATCAGAGTATCTGCTGACAGGCTGGGCTATCACATGTTCCGCTCATGAATAATCTGCAGAGACTGTGAGAAGGAAAACTTAGATCCACACCAAGACTCGCTTGACCTTTTCCTCCTCATCTCAGCCTTCGCCTATGTCTGCGTGTCGACAGCACAGACAGTTGGCAGGTCTGGATTTGAGAAAGGTGTTAGGCGCAGTTGGAATGACAGCATGGACATAGCCTTTGGGACCAGCTCTGCCTAAGCGCAATTCTCCATCCCTAGTGAGAAAATGCTGCTTTTGAAAATGCTTTTCCTTCAAACTTGGTGACTAGACTGGAACAGAGCCCTTTAAAAATCTAGCCCGTAGAGCATTTTTATTCTAGTCTTAGAACACTTTGCAAAGCATTTAGTCTGAAGAAGAGAAGACTTAAATGAAAGGAGACATTATATCGCCTTCAAATATGCGAAAGGTTGCTGCAGAGCAGGAGGGAATTAGCTCTTCTCTGCATGCAGTGAGTCTCAGACAAGAAATAATGAGCTTACATCTTAGAAAAGGTGATAGAAATTAAACATTGGGTTAAGGGTAAGAATAGTTGAGCACTGGAACTAATTGCTTAGGAAAGCAGTGGAACAGTCACCATTGGATATTTTTATTTAACAAGAAACTAGTAAAACATCTGTTCTGAAGAGTTTAGGGAGAATAGTTCTTACATCAGGGAGAAGGATGGGCTAAACAATCTCTTACAATACCTGTCAGCCCTAGTTTTTCATGAAGCAAAAGAGATGCGATTTGCCCAAACTTACAAAGCAGGTTAGAGCACAAACTGGGTTTGGATTCCAGCTCAGATCCTCCTGTCTGCACCCTAGGCAGCAGGCTATACTAAATCTTAAGTTGGAAGTAAAAAAAGGTGCCAGGTTTTCCCAACTGTTGGATCTTCCACAAGGTTGGGGGTTTTCTCTTGTTAAAAAGCCAGTATGAATGGTGACTCCAAACCCTAGCTGGTATTTACAGCATCTCCCTGGGGAAAAACTCCCACTTTTCCTATTTTTTCCATATGAACTGCTTCACAACAAAGTAAGTGTATTTCACAATCAGAATTATAAACCATCCCCTAATTTCTCTTCTACAACAGTACTGAAAAGGCTTTTTACAGTGAATAGACGAAGCTATTCCTCTGCAGTGCTACACCCTTGCTGGAAGACAGCACTTTAGTGTCTAGGGCCATTAGCTCAGCAGCTGTCAGCAGTGTTAAATTCACCAGAAACATGGAGAGAAAACCCCCATAAAAGACAAGGAAGGACGCTGTGCTGAGAGTAACTTGCATTTAAACCTGAATCAAAATACCTTCCCTCAGTTATTTTCTCATGAATTGTTCTTATTGATCTAGTGCAGGTAAAGATCAATGTGGGCCTTGATTTTTTTAAGACAGTGTGCAGCCATTCCCCAGCTACTATTGGAGATTTTCAGACAGAAGCAGATCGTAGTGAATTGTTTGTAATGCCTTAAAATAACTCTTCTGAGAAGTTTTAGTCTTAAATTTGTCTTAAGATGGTGACTACCCTATGAACAAATTCCCAAACTTCAAGTTTCTCTGTGGAAGTCACCTTCTGAGTTAGGAGAACTCTAGCAAGAAATGATGAGAATGACAAAATATATCTCTTTTGTGTGGATATAAAAGTGTAATTTGAGAAGAGTGAAACTAAAGAGACCACTTGCAGAACATATTCCCTGTGGGCGTTTTCTCTGAGGTCTAACAACAGATGAGCCTGCTGCTCAGTGGGAACACTACCACTGTCTACTCTATCTGGCCACCTATTTCACAAGACTCTTGGAATATAACACTTTAGAGATTATTAGACAGATGCTTTTTTGGATGGTAAATCCAAACTAACACACAGACGTATGCAATGTCGTCACAAAACCATCATTTTCTTAGAATGTTTGGCTAAAAACTCATTGCACTCCCCACGCAAGAAGTATTGCCCAAGACATTGTTGCCATGTACCGTAACTCTGACATCAGTTACTGCTCCAGCAAATATTTTTTGGCTTCAGCATCAAGTTTTAAATGGGAGCCATTGGTTTCACAAGGAAACACAGTAAATCAGTTGGTGTACGCAACAATAACTTATGGTTATATACCACTTTCACTCAAAAAGATCCATAACCTCTTGGCAAGCAGTTACAACAGTGTGAGCGTGGGAGGCATAGCAGGGAAATTGTGGAATAATACGGCATGCAACAAAGTCTTCCACTGATTTTTAATACTCCTAGGATTTAAGCAATTCCACACATATTCAAATATTAACTGAGTACTACGTAACCTGTGGCTTCAGTAAACACCCTCCTTATTTACATCGTGAGAAACTGAGGCATGCAGAGGTTCAGTGAGTTGCCTGTGATTGCGCAACCATTGCTCAGCAGCTGACCCAGTAATAGCATCTCAAACACCTGACTGCCTGTCCCATGATCTGTCCTGGACAGGATAACGCTTCTGCAAACTGAGCTGCCAGAGGTGCTGGGCACAATGAAATTGTTCAAGCTGGACCGTGGCCAAAGCTGAAAGAACAACAACAGCTTCTAGTAGAAATGCTATAAAGTCTTTGGTGACCCCAAGCACCCATGACCACAGCTGACCTTCAGATCGATTAATACCTCATTGCAAGGTCAGTATGTTGCAGAAAGACCATACCTTCTTTCATAAAGAAAGGACACTGAGCTCAGCTCTGAAGTAGGAGGATGCAAAACACTTCCTGAGTCATCAGCAGCATTTTCTGCAGTGCTCTGGAGTTTCCCCGAAGAGCCCAGACTGTCCACTGATCAGTTTATCCTGCAAAATTTGGTGAGATCAATGTCCAGACAGAAAGGAAGAAAGTGGGAAATACTAAAATCAGGATGAGAAGAGCTATTTTTTGGCTTAAAATACCAAGGAAAGGGTATCTGAGATGAAAATATGTACATCACAAAAACCAAAGCAAAATTCTTTGGTCTTTCTGTTGAAATATACTCTCTTCGGAGTGTCCTGCCTCCAACAATGCTTATTACAAAGCAGAAATCGCACTGCAGGCTTATGCCAGAAAAACATGCTGCAAATACTTTGTGTGGCAAACAGGGCTTGCAAAGAGGGTTTGTTCATCTGTCTCAGCCAGCCTTGCCATACTTTTCTGTCCCTCTTGCCAAATGGAAAATAAATAATTCTCTCCTAGTTGTTCAGGTTATAATTGGCTAGATATGCCATCAGCTGGCTCATCCCTGCTCAGAGGTTGGGAAGGCGTAAACACTTCCAGGATTACAGAAAATGAGGACACTAACTTTGGGACGAATCCAAAGCCCTTTAGAGTGAACATGAAGACTAATTGACTATAGCGAGAGCCGCATCAGCTCCTTAATTGCTGAAGGGGAATGAAACAATAAAATTTCCCCTTTTAGTACATCCTTTTTCAAGAGCCCTGTGGTAATGGCTGCAAGCTGCCTGCCTGAAACGGCAGGACTGGAAAGCTCAGGGCTATTACTCTGGTAATGTTTACAAAGAAAGGTGCTCAGACACTTGGTAGCGCCACAGAGGATGGGAGGTGATGATAACGCACTTTTACTGTTTTCCCTATAGTCACAAACAAAGCTGGTTGATTCAGATAATGGATTCAGTAACACAGAGGAGAAAGTGCCGATTTTATAGTCTGATGACAGGGTGGTAAACACTGAAGTTGTAAGTTATATTCTGTTATCAGCACTCTGTTCTGCACCAGCTCTCTGGATTCTGGTCCCCGAAGACCTTCACTGCCGCCCAGCCTCCAAACTCTCTGCTTGTAACTGTCGTGTGATGCTCCACAAGAACAGCACTGGAAAGCTTTTCTGCCTGGATCTTGAAACTTGGAGTGAAGATAATGATTGTTTCTCCTCTCTAATGTGATGAGAGGCTGGGGTTCCTCCACTCTGCTCCATGGGAAGGGGAAATGCGGTCACCCCGAGCACTGAGAGCCCACGGGGCTTGTTGCGTTGCCTCTGACTTTGCTGGGCTTTGCTCCCTGCCAGGTGACATCAGTGCATCGTGGAGATGGGCACTGCATTTCAGCCGGACAGACTTTTCCCCTTCTTTCTCTTAATCTGGAGGAAATGAGCATGGAGTGATGGAGCTCCATGGGAACTGGCATGGATTTATGATGGGCTGTCCTGCCTTCTCCTGGGTTGGACTGGAAAGGGGGTCAGTGGGGCAGGGGGAAGGTCTGATCACTGAGGGATGGAGCAGGACGTGGTGACTCAGCAGCCGTGAAGCCAAGGCTGTGGGATAAGGCTATAGGGGTCAGGTGGGTGAGGGAAAGGGAGAGAAGGTTGTAGGGTGCTTAGGCACAGTGGGAGCATTCGGAGGAAAAGGAGAAAGAAGAAAGTCCAGATAAAAATAGAAAATGCAAAAGAGGGAAAAGCATGTGTGTGCTGTAGACTGCTGAGTTTCTGCTCCAGGCAATGTCACCAAGGACATCCTTTGTTTCATTCACATGAAAATCCTTGCCATCAGTACTTTTCCTGTCCTCTCCACGAATCCATCAGTTCCTAAACAAACAGACATGACAAGGCCTTCTAGAGCTGTGTCAGAAACTTTGAGTACCAGCTGAGCGTAATGTAACATGGGGGAAAAGTCATGTGATTCAGTACAGGTGGAAAACAGCTACAGACATATTTCCAAACAGTTGATATTTGGTTTAGGTGACTCATTGTCCACGTGCCTGGTTTTAGATGCTTGGAGCGGCTTTTCTTAATTTAATCAGAACTGTGGGCACTAAACTTGTCCGTCACTGGAGCCCCAAAGGATTAGCACACTATTAAAAATGACATCCTTATTCTGCACGTGGGCAGTGTTGGAGGGAGGAATGCAGCGGTTCAGGCTGTAAGAAGCTGTGCATTTACTCATCCTGTGGTTGCAGCAATTTTGTTCATACCACAAGCCTTGCAGCCTGGACTCATCATCTGATCATCCCCTATGCATAGCCATCCAGATCCTTGGAAATCAGGGTATTGTCCCCCTGACAACAAGAGCTGCCCGCTAGACCCTTGGCAAAATCCTTGGGCTGTCCAATGCAACCCAAACATCTCTTCTTGTCTGGTGGGACTGATGTCCAAAAGTCTGTTCCTCCTTCATCTTCTGCCAGTCGCTCGCTCTGCAGGCAAACAACCTCCCTGCAGTGATCCTTGTGGGCGGGGTTTGGAGCCTTTCTGCATCAATTAAATGTCTGTTTTCCCGTTGTCTTCCAATTTAGGTATTTGTTGCTTGATTGTCATGGTGACCGCTGCCTTGAGACCCTCACTGAGGGTGAGGCCTGTTGATTAGGATTCAGGGCAGCACTGCTGCCGGAATCGCAGGGGACCCTCTTCTGCGCTGAATGCATGGAGTTCATTTCACTGCAGAAATCCCAGTCGAACAGCGACTCTTCACAGCAGAGAGGCAAACGAGGTTAGTTTAATTTTTGTAATTGCGTGGACACGACTCGATTTCCTTGCGAGTGTCTTGTCAATGCAGCCCTCGCAATCCATTCCAGGCCAGTGGAGCTGGATGAGGATGTTGCGGAACCCTGAAGGACCCTTTCAGGAATGCAGCTGTTTTGCAGAACAGCATGGGAAAGAGGAGACATTTGCAAAAAATGTCAGGTCTGTCTTGCAGAAAAGCATGGGAAAAGAATGAATTCGGGAAAAAAAAAAAAAGAATTCGGGAAAAAAAAAACAAAAACCAAAACACAACCCCAGATAGGTCTCTCCTGCAGAAAAAGGAGCCATTTGCAAAGAAACGAGGTTTCTCAGGCAGCACCCCAGGGAATAGACACCGGGGAGGTCCCGGGGGGGCGGGCGGGGGTGCAGAAGGGCGCCGCGCGGGAAAACTGTACGCGAGGAGCCTCGTTAGCGCAGTAGGTAGCGCGTCAGTCTCATAATCTGAAGGTCGTGAGTTCGATCCTCACACGGGGCAGTAGTGGTTTCCTCCTTTTTTTTTTTTTCCCCCCCTGCACGGCCTTTCAAGGGAAGGGGATGTGTGTATATATATATGTTTGGGTTTTTTTTTAATCGAATTGCAGCAGGGGGCGGGACCGGGGCGAGCCCCACAGGCCTGGCAGCGGGCTGCAGCGCCGGCCGTTACCGGGCACGTTACCGGGAGCACCGGCTCCCCGCCAGGCGCTCGGTCCTCCTGCACACTAGGGGGCGAACTCACCCCGGCGGGCTCGACCTCCCGCTGACTCTTCTTGTCTGGGCGGGGCGGCTAACGGCCGGCCGCACGGCCGTTTATCCGCGGGGGCGTGGCGAGCCGGCGGGAGAGGCGCTGATTGGCGGCGCCGCGCAGGTGGGCGGGCCCGGCGACGCAGTGCGTCGCCGCGCACCACCTCCATCCCACCCCCGGGGCAGAGCGGTTGCGGCCATGGCGGTGTGCGCTCGCCTCTGCGGGGTGGGCCCGGCCCGCGGCTGCCGCCGGCGGGGAGCGGCTCGGGAGCAGCGGCGCGGTGGAGCCGGCGACAGCGAGCCCGACACCGACACTGACCCCGAGGAGGCGGGCGGCGGCGGCGGCGGCGACGACGAGGAGGAGGCGGCGGCGGCGGAGCGCATCGAGGGCGGGAGGCCCGCGTCGCATCCCGCTGAGGCCGGCCCGGCTGGACGGGCCCCGCTGTCTCTTCTGGAGCTGCCCCCCGAGCTTTTGGTGCAGATTTTCGGCTCTCTGCCCGGTACCGATCTGCCCAGCCTGGCTCGAGTCTGCACCACCTTCCGCCGCATCCTCCGCACCGACACGATCTGGCGGCGGCGCTGCCGCGAAGGTACCGCCCGCCCCGAGGTGGGGGGCCGGGGACGCCCTGCGGAGATGGCCCCGGGGGGGCGGGGGCTGGAGGATGCAGAGAAGAGATGGGGCCGGGGGTGCAAGGTCAGGGGCCCGGAGGGTGTGGGGAAGGTGATGAGGTGTGGAGTGGGGCCCCTAAAGGGGTGCAGGAAGGAGCTGGGGCCTGAGGGGGTGCGGGTTTTGGAGCTATGAGGGGTGCAGGGATCCGTGTCTGGAGGGTGGAGAAGAGGGCAGCTCTCGCGTCCTCTTGGACACAGTCCCTTCTTGGTGGCACTTTCTGGAAAAGGGGTGACGTGTGAGCAGCTGTAGCAAAGAGCATCAAGCTGGGGTTGTTCTCCGCGGTGGCAGCTGGAAAGGAGAAATGGGGATGGGACCAGGCCTACGCCTTGGCAGATGATGCCTCCATGTAGGGTGTTCTTGGATGTGGATGGGGTATTTCAGGCAGTGAGGATAGGGAACGATCAGTCCCTGCACAATGGGGCTGCACTGGGGAAGAAAGGAGTCCTTGGGTGTGCAGGTGGGGGTCCTGGAGCTGTGGAGGCACAGCAGGTAAAGCTGGGGTCTACTCAGTGGGTGGAGGAGGGCAGGCCTGGGTAAGGTCATCCATTCCTGGCCCGTCTCTGGAAGCACGGTGCCACGTTCGGAGGGGTTCCTGGTTTGCATGTGCATTTTCTGGGGAGTGTCTGTTGCAAGGATGCTGTGCTGCATTAATGCAAAGGCTTGGGGGTTGGTTGTTTTTTTTTTTTCAGTAGTGTCTCAGTTCTGTGTTGCTGTGGCCCTGTTCTGTTAGGCTGTGATTCTTACTCTTTACTCCTTGTCCTTTTCCTCACATCAGTGTGGCTTTCTGTCCTGTCTGTTAATCCAGTGGCTGTCCCACCCTCCAAGGGCTGTCTTGTTGTGCTCATCATCTCTCTAAATAGTGTGATCCTGCCAGGTGCATCTGCTGCCAGCACATGAAGTCATGTATATTTTGTTGTTGTTGTTTGTTTTCTGTTTTTAATACCAGTGAGGGCATCGGGATGAAGAATTTAGGTATGTCAGAGTGGCTGCCTGCCATAGGCAGTGGGATCAGCTCAAATGCATTAAACCTTGCAGGAATGATTTCATGCCTTATCAGCACTCTCCAAGAACCCTTGGACAGTACAAAGGCTGTACCTGGAAAACGTATACCAAAGCATTCTTATTTCTTAGTTCAGCATGGGATGATCCCATTGTCCCAATAACTTAACATTGTTTTTCGGAGACAGGCTAATAAAATGGCATTCATTCTTTCCTTATACTCCTCTACTGACATAGAGTCCTCATGGACATTGGTGTGTTTCATGAATGGTTTGCAAAACTTCACTGGTAAATTATTTTGATAGGTTATGATCCTGGCAAAATGTTTATATAGAAACGTACATAACTTTTAAATATAGGCTAGATTGTCTTGTAAAGGAACCACTAAAGTAGGCCTGATGGGGAAATAAATATATTTATTAAATTCATGACTGCTCCTTGGATTTTATTGCCAGTAGATAAAGCAGTGTTCAAAAGCTTAGCTGAAATTTAAAGAAACATTGGGCTTTGTATGGCTTAAACTAAACCAGACAGGAAGGGAAAGTATAATACTGCCCTTTTGTCTCAAGGCCCATAGCTAGCTACAAGGTGAGAGGTGCCTAGAACAAATTTTTATTCTCTTTTCACACACAGTTTCTTGTGTTTCCCCAATGTATCCATTCCAGCTACTGTCAAAGAACTTATTGGTGGACTGCTGGTGTGATTGAAGTAGACCTTGTACCAAAGGCATGGTGTGCAAGCTGTGCTGAGCAGATAAGGGTCAAATTCCTGGCTGAAAAACTTACTACATCTATGAAACTGTTACTGCAATCTTTTAATCAGTCATGTTCTCCAAGCAGTTCCTAATCTGGACTTCTCGCACTGTTCATAGTGCTTTGCATTGCTCTACACAGCAGTGAAGTAATTACTGTTGTGGTAGTACTGTAAGTGAGTATTTGTACACATGACTATAAAATTGGTCATTGCTTTGTGGAGCTGTTTTGCAGTTAAATGTCTCTGCATATATTTCAGTGATATGTTGCACATGCTCAGCTGCTGAGTGTGTTCAAATGTAAGCGTGCAACTGTGTGATGAGTGCAACTACTTGAGGACATATATGGACATCAGGTATTAGTATATAAATACACATATAAAATTTAGAATATCCTGTACTGTGTTTCTGCATAGCTGTACATCGGTGACTGTATGATAGTCAAACATAAAATGTAATTACTTTTAGTAATCTTTTTTATAAACAAGCCACTTCCCAACTGAGGACAGTTCCTAAGTGTGTGCTTGTATCTGCCTGAGTCTTCTTGTGAAGCTGCCTGTCCTGGAAGCGGAGTAAGAGCACGTGTGCCTCTCCTAGCATACTTCTTGTATTGATGGCTTATTCACTCTGAAGCCTACTGGTGATGTTCCACAGCTGAGCTCTTTGAGGAAGTAACTGGTAAACTTCAACTTTGTGTCAGTTGTATATGCAAAACTGTTTGTGTTTTCAGAATGTACAAGAGTAAAGAGACAAGAAAGACAATCCTAAAATTAAACATAATGGTTTTTCTCTGAGAGAAGCTGATTGTTGCAGTGCTTTGTTTTAGCCATTTTCTACCTTCATCTTGGACAGGGGCAACGCTGAATGTAAGAAAAAGCCTGGCCGTTGCCTGAGTTAGATGGGGCGCTCAATCCCTTGAGCATTGCTATCTTGCTTTCACACTGCTGTGGGCCAACTCAGTGTATTGGGTTTGTGTGGCAAGGTTTTGGTAGTGGGACGGGGGGTGGGGGTACAGAGGTTGCTTCTGTGAGAAGCTGCTAGAAGCTTCCACTATGTCTGACAGAGCCAATACCAGCCGGCTCTAAGACGGACCTGCTGCTGGCCAAGGCCGAGCCCATCAGCGATGGTGGTAGCGCCTCTGTGATAACATATTTAAGAAGGAAAAAAAGTTGCAGCGGGCACAGAAACAGCAGCTGGAGAGAGAGGAGTGAGAACATGTAAGAGAAACAACCCTGCAGACACCAATGTCAGTGAAGAAAGAGGGGGAGAAGGTGCTCCAGGTGCCAGAGCAGAGATTCCCCTGCAGCCTGTGGTGAAGACCATGATGAGGCAGGCTGTCCCCCTGCAGCCCATGGAGGTCCACAGTGGAGCAGATATCCGCCGGAGCAGGTGGGTGCTCGAAGGAGACTGTGACCCAGTGGGAACCCTGCGCTGGAGCAGGCTCCTGGCAAGGACCTGCAGATCTGTGAAGAGAGGAGCCCACGCTGGAGCAGGTTTTCTGGCAGGACTTGTGACCCTGCGGGGGACCCACGCTGGAGCAGTCTGTGCCTGAAGGACTGCAGCCCGTGAAGGGGACCCACCACGCTGGAGCAGTTCGTGAAGTACTGCAGCCGTGCGAAGGACCCACGTTGGAGAAGTTCGTGGAGGACTGTCGCCTGTGGGAGGGACCCCACGCTGGAGCAGGGGAAGAGTGTGATGAGTCCTGCCCCTGAAGAGGATGAAGCGGCAGGGACAACGTGTGATGAACTGCTCATAACCCCCATTCCCTGTACCCCTGCGCCGCTGGGGGAGGGTAGGTAGAGAATCTGGGAGTCAAGCTGTGCCTGGGAAGAAGGGAGGGGTGGAGGGAAGGTGTTTTGAGATTTGGTTTTATTTCTCATTACCCTACTCTGGTTGATTGGCAATAAATTAATTTTCGCCAAGTCGAGTCTGTTTTCCCTGTGACGGTAATTGATTGAGTGATCTCTCCCTGTCCTTATCTTGACTCATGAGCCCTTTGTTATATTTTCTCTCCCATGTCCAGCTGGGGTGGGGAGTGATAGAGCAGCTTTGGTGGGCACCTGGCATCCAGCCAGGGTCAACCCACCACACTCAGCTGTAGATTAGTCTTGAGAATGTGTTGTGATCAGTGCAACCATCCAGAGCTTGTCTTCCTGAAAGTGGAGTGGCTTTTGCTGGTGACTGTGAACTGGGAGTGTGCTGGGATTGACCAGAAGTAGTTGTGTAACACTGGCATGCCTGTTAGGGCTGTTGTCCTTTTATCATTGCAACTGTTCAGGGTAAACAATGTCTCTGAATTGCTTCTTTGGCAAGAAGAGGATTGCAGTTGCTTTCATGTTTTCTATAAATAGGAGATTGCTGATCTCTGCAGTGGGAGCAGAATTAAAGCTTGTTTCACCCTGGCTGGTGGCCTGACCTACCTTGATTAACACCTGATAGTCCATTTTAAATGGTAACCACTTTCATCTTAAAACAGCATGAGTGCAGCACAACACCTGGAAACAGACCAGTAATTCAGAATAACCAAACCTAGAACTTGGATGAAAAGGCTTTTGTTTGTGAAAACAACCTCCAACGCCTTTTGTACCTGCTGAAAAATGTCAGCCAAGGTGTTAAAGATGCTAACCTTCAGCAAGTTTTATAGAAAGAGGTGTCTGTGGAGAAGAGTGGGAAATTAGTTTATGTACTCACTCAGTGAGGGGACTGTTGCATGGAGTTCAGCTCTTACAGGACTCCAGAAAATCCACGCAGGAGTTTGATCTACAGCTGCTCCCACAACAGGAACAATTTCTTCTAGTGCTGCACCCTAGTAAATGCGAAGGTGGTTTTAATAAGTCACAAGGCTCTAATCTCCCTTTATGTGAGGTTAAACCATTGCATAGTGTGTTTCTTTAGTGACCCACAGTGGGCTTTTCTTCATCTCTGACCACATTCTTTGTCAAGATGCTGTCTAAAAGCCAATGGCTGTTTCTCACAGCTGATGGCAGGTGCTCACTAGCCATAGCCACCCTTCATAGGGTCTTTCTTAGATCTGTTTGTAAGCTGTAGATCTGAAGCTACTCATCTTTTGCGTTAGGGTTTCTGCAAATGCTTTCATTTGTCGCAGATCAAATCTCCTTTTGCTCAGCTCTGTATTTGCGGCTGCAAAATATCTTGGTGGTAACTACAAGCCTTCCCCTGGGAGAAATGTTTGAAAGTATTTGGTGTATTTTAATTTGATAGTTCAGCCTTTGGAAACAAGAGGCCAGTTCCAAACTTGTCCGCCTGGTATTTCAGAGATGCTAGCCTGAGAATCTCCCATTTTTGTGGTCTCTGAAATAATCCAGTAAGTTTCTATGCCTTCTGTTCTGTGTACAGCCCTGTAAAGAGGCATTTATTCAGGAGTAATGGGAGGTGTTGATTATTCAGGGCACAGTTGAAACTTAGCAATGGTAAGGGTGTCAAGCTCTACCAGACATCCTCATTTCCTCTGAATTGCATGCGTCCACATGCAGTGCTTGCAGCTGCTTACTAGCATTGCCACGCTGAGAAAGAGAAAGCAGTAATTTGGTCTGTGATAACGAGTGCAGAGGTTCTTCCTTACCTGGGTTGGAAGAGCCCTGTTTGTTTGTTTGTTTTTTAAACTTCAGTGTAGGCCACAGAAGGAGGTGGTTGATGCGGCTTCTTGTAGAAAGGAGAAGGGAACGTGAGGCTTAGAAGAGCTTATGGCGAGAGCAGGCCAGGGAGTAAATTACACTTGCAAAAGTGTTAGTGCAGCTCATAATAAAAGGAGACTGCCTTTCCAAGTCCTTTAAATTCCAGTGCATGTGACCATGGAAACAGCAGTGTGTCACTGTGTGTTTGGTAAATCTTTCGAGTGCTCCTTATAAACCTAATAAAACAGGCTTTCCAGCTGGTCAAGTAAGAACTTTAAAACCAATTTCTATCCTTGCTTTTGAAGCAGGATTAAGTAGCCATTTGTTAACGGTATAAATTTTGTATGTGAATTTCTGTGACTATTAACTCCTTAAAATACTTTACTCGCTGAGCTGTTGCACTGAGATATGTTTCCTTAAAATAGACTTAATTGCACCAAAGTGGAATTTCCCAGGAAGCTTGAGCCCTTCAAAGCTTTCTTGGAAAAGTCTTTCTATTCTCTGTAAAGAAAACCTTATCAGTTTTGTTTTTTTTCTGTAACTATCTTGAAGCTCTACTGTTAATTTTATGTCCCTCATGTCCTCTGGATTAAAAAGAGATGGCCAGCTTGCTTGCTTGTGATATTTGGAGTTTTTGTAGGCACTCTGAGCCAAAAGACTGATTTTTCCCATCAAGCAGCCATCGTGGTGTTAACAGCTCATGGGTCAGAAGAGCTTAAGGGATGCACTTAGCCAGAGCTAAGCCATCGCTCTGGGATTTCGGCTCTTTGTAGTTGTTTGCTGGACAAAACAGGATAAGGACTAGTTAGCATAAAATGAGATGAGTGTTAAAGCACACCAAAATGAGATTTTTTTTTTTCTTGATAATACTTTCTTATAAGCCTTGGATGTCTAATGTCAAATAGCATGCAGCAATACTGAAATTCTAAATTTTTGTCTTTTTTTTTTTTTAAAGGTACTTGCTATTACTTGGGAGAACTTTGAATCTTTCCAGGAAAGATTTGAACTACACCACTTAGGAAATGTACCTTTAGTAGTGGTTTGGCTTTCATAAAATTTCACTGCAGGTTACGAAGGGTACTTGCATGAAACTGGGATAGAGCTTTTAACATCGAATCACTTCCCACCCCATCCTGTTGTTTCAACATACCTGCTGGTAGTGGATCTGCTGGGCACTGCACTGCATTGAGACTGCACTCAAGCTGATTTACAGATCTACTAGGGAAAATGCTTTGTGAAAAATTAGCACCTTCTGGAGGAAGAGAGAATGTCACTGTGCTAGTACTGCTATTAGAGAGCAACACAGAGAAATGCCGTTTGGGCAGGATCCTCTGCATGTCTCCTCCCTTTCTGATGCAGTATAAATATCTTCAGTGACACTGAATTTAATCTAGCTGCAATGCCTGCTGCACAGTGTGCGTCTTGCTGATTCTCTGGCCAGGTGAGCGTTTTTATGGGAAGAGTTGGCTGTTTCCAAACAGCAGGCTATGACCACACTGTTTCTGTCATCTTACAAAGATCTCTAACTTCCTGATCAGCTGAGGAAACATACCGTTCCCTCCATCCCTTTGATGTAATTACCAAACACGTACCCGCTTGTGTACATATGCAGACCAGTGGTTGAAAGCCGTGCTAAGTCTGGCAGGAGGGATAGACACAGGGTGACCTGCAGGGTGGGTCTGAATTTCCAGCCTCTGGCAGAGCTCTGGTTTCATAAATCTGCAGAACGGCTGTGTCGGATCAGCTGGCTGTAGCCCAGCACCAAATAGCTTGTTTGTGCTGGGCTGGATGTACTTTCCTGCAAGCTTGTCTGTATGCTCTCTGGCTAATTGTGCTTCCTCATCCCACCTTGTGTTTGATAACACTTAGAGCTTCCTCTGACTTTTGCAACAGAAGTCAGCAGGAACTTTGCCACTGACTTTTGCATCTTTTAACGAAGGGCAATATGTTTGTTCTACCTTCTGCCCACTCTTACCTTTACTGAACTTGCTGCTTACCCGAAGTGATGTTATGCAGAATGTGTATTCCCTGTAGGCAGGCTGACAGTAAGCTTTGCGTATGCTTTATCATCGTGTACATGTACCACAAGTGTATTTATAGACAGGAGGAGGTTGAATTCATTCAGGGAAACTTCTGTTTTTCTCGTATATGAAAAACGAATTCTCAATTTGCAGCAGGTTACCAGCATTAGGTAGTGGTATTTGGCAACCACAGTGATTGTTAATTCAAGGAAGCTCGACTGAGGATAAGTTTCATATTTAATGATTTGATGAAGGTCTTCACAGATACACTTTTGTGTCAGATAACTGGCAGATGTTTGGTATTGCTAAGGAAAGCTGGTGTTTGATCTGTGTTGTAGATGTCTTTGATGTCAAGGAGGGTAGTTTTCCATACTGAGATCTATTGGGGTCACTGCAGCAGTGTGTTTTTTGTTGCTGATGATTTTTTGGGATCTCCCTCCTCTCACTTCCTCCTTCTGGTCTTCTAAGGATTTCTTGCATTGAGATGTTAGTACTTGCTTTTATTTTTTGAAAGTTTCTTAGAAGTTCGGCATTGGCTTCCTGAAAATGAAAGGAGAGAATCTAATTTTCTGCTTCAAAGCTGTCTTTAAGATCTCTGGATTGCTTTGTTTTCAGGGTGTTCTGTAAGCAATCAAAGGCATTTGAGTGTACAACAGACCCATCTCAATCTGATCTGCTTTCAAGTGTAACCATATTTGTACATGCTGATGCCTGTTTTATGTCTCCATTTCATTCTTTAAAGTCTGTGACCTTTTCTTTAGGATCCTAATAAGCAGTTTTCCCTGTTGGATACCTCAGTGGGAGTAGGTAATTACTACATACAATCATGATTTGATCTAAATGGGCGTACAATCCCAGCTGGAATGAGTATGTCTTCCACATTTCATGTCTTTCTGGTCTAGATGTAAGCATCTGCAACTTTGCTGTGTTTATTATGGTGTGTTTGTTGCAGGCTTTGCTTGTAAAATGTGTTAGATTCCTAAACTGCAATGGAATTACATCTAGTTTTCTCTTCAAAACAGAAATAAGATTCTTGGATTAATGTGGCAGCTTGAAAGAATGCACCTAATAGGATCTCATCTTTGCTCAAACAGTAGATACCAGGATCCTGGGTAGAACACCTTTGTGCCAAAGCTGACATTATTGTCTGTGTCATTGCAGAATATGGCGTCTGTGAAAACTTGCGGAAATTGGAGATCACAGGAGTGTCCTGTCGAGATGTTTATGCCAAACGTAAGTGATAAAACTGATATAGGTCGGTATGTCCTTGCTTATTACCAATTTTGAAAACATATACATGTTGAATATTTATTAAACTTTGATGGCATAAGTTATTCAGACTTACTTGCTAATGGCAGGGGTTTCATCTGTGAAGTTGGACATGTTTGGGGTTTTATTTAGTACTAAGCAGATGCCAAGAATTGGGATGTGTATGACCCCCAATCCTTTGGTGGGGAAAGAGCATGTAATTTAACTTTATTATAAGTGTATTGGGGGTTTTTTATCCTTTCCTGTTTTGCCATTTCCAGATCTTGCTAAGGAATTAACTGATATTTTTTCATAGCCCTAATGTAGCTAAGTCTCGATCTCCGTGAAAGGATGCTGTTATATGCTGACAGTGGGAAAGCACTGTAGGTAAAGGGACAAGCATTCCTCTGGGTTGCTCCTGAAGGAAGAGAGCCTGGCAGGGCAGGGCCTCTGCTGAGGTGTCAGTGTGTGTTAGGAATGTCTGGGGGAGTGGGATCCCAAGTCCTTAGACCCACTGTGCCTTCTGCAAGGTAGAGATGCACATCTTCTGTCTTACAGTAGGGAGGGGTGGGGGGAACATTGGATGAGAGAAACCAGGGTTGGCTAAGGACTGAATGGAGGCTTGGATCCATGGTGAGGCTGTCTCCGCTGTCACCAAATCTTGCCCTTTGCAGTCAGAAGCTGAGCTGGTTGCTCAGCCTCATGAAGCCCCCAAGAGCTCCCATACCAGCACTGCCAGGCTGTGTTGTCTTGGTTCCCCACCACAAATTTTGTGAGGGAGTTACCTGGGGTCCTTAGGATAAAAAACAAGATTGAACCTGTTCAAAGAAGGTCCTGCTTCATGAAACAAAAGCAGAGAGATCAATCATGAGAGGTCTCTGTAGGCTTTGCAGACCCAAAATCTGGCTCAGCTTCTACATGTGCTGTATTTGCTGAGCACTGAAGCAGTGATGACCTCAAGCATTAATCTTAACACTGGAAAGAAGAACAGATAGAAGGGTTTTAATCCTATCTTTAATAGACTTGCTGAGCATCCGCAGGAAAATTATTTCATCACCTAGTGTCCTGGTTTCAGCTGGGATAGAGTTAACTGTCTTCCTAGTAGCTGGTACAGTGCTATGTTTTGAGTTCAGTATGTGAAGAATGTTGATAACAGTGACGTTTTCAGTTGTTGCTCAGTAGTGTTTAGACTATAGTCAAGGATTTTTCAGCTTCTCATGCCCAGCCAGGGCACCTGACCCAAACTGGCCAACAGTGTATTCCAGACCATGTGACGTCCCATCTAGTTTAGGAACTGGGAAGGGGGGGGGCAGGGATTTGCCACTCGGGGACTGGCTGGGTGTCGGTCGGCGGGTGGTGAGCAATTGCCCTGCGCATCATTTGTACATTCCGATCCTTTTATTACTACTGTCGTCATTTTATTAGTGTTATCATTATCATTATTAGTTTCTTCTTTTCTGTTCTATTAAACCATTCTTATCTCAACCCAGGAGTTTTACTACTTTTCCCGATTTTCTCCCCCATCCCACTGGATGGGGGGGGAGTGAGTAAGTGGCTGCGTGGTGCTTAGTTGCTGGCTGGGGTTAAACCACAACACCTAGTGTCCCTCTTTACCTATTTGTGCACTAGGAATGGAACTGCCTAATTTGCCTGGGTGGGAGGGCCGAGTGATGCTGAACTGGCACCTTGATGTCCACAGAGAAATCTTGTTAGCGCTTGAGGCCTCCCATATTTCCCATTCAGTCTGGTATCTCTGTATGACACTGGTGTGGTAACAGCCATGCAGCACATGCCATATTGGATCTTAATTCTGCATTGCCGGTCTTAAATGGCAGAACATCTCTTCATGACCTGTAGTCTTTTTCACTACAATGGTTCCATGGTTCAGATATATTAAAATTATATTTAGTGGGTTTTTTAATACACAAGTTATATGTAAAAATGGCCTTACTGGCTTGCAACAATGGTCTCTCTCTAGCCCAGTAGTGTATCTCACAGCCATGGATCTGTCTTACACATATGTTTCCAGTCTTCCTTTGCACCAAAGTAGTTTCTGAATCCATAGCATCCATTGGCAAAGAGTCGCACTTGACGTGGGAGAACCACCTCTGTGATAGACTTTATTGCACTTCTGAATAAGGACTGTGTCCCTATCCATTTGGCAATCCTAACTAGCAATGGTGGCTCTGAAGTCAGAATGCCTGGCAGCAGTTTCGGGCTTTCAGGGATGCACAATCTTAGCTCTCCTGCTCAGATTCAGTAGTTTGCCCTGTTGCAAACACTTAGTGGAACAGTTTTGTGGTGGTGTGACCCCATTTTCTCTACTGTCCCATAAACTTTAATTGCAGAAGAGTTAATCTGGGGCTACAGGCAGGATGCACATGCACTTTTCTGTCCACTGTTGTTCTGTAAAAAGTAATGTGGGAAATGAGGAACTGAGCTTAAGCGCTAGAAAGCATAACTAATCCAAGGCCTGGGCTACTGTCCGTGTAGTTACTTGGCCTAAGTGGTCATCTTGAGACAGTGGTGCTCATTACAGCTGCACTACTGAGTTTGAGGAGGATCCTGATTCCACTTTGAATTCACTGGATGCCATTTGTAAATATTGTCTGTGGGAATCTTGAACATGCCAAGTTCTGTGTGAGTAATCCTGCTAAGTGGGTATACCTGAGTCTGGGGCTGATGGAAACAAATGGTGCACCACAACTGGAAGTAAAGTCAAAAGAGAGTTTGACTTTCCTGTGTGGCTGGTCCAGATTCATCGTAATGTTAAGTGCTGGTTACAGTGGAGCAGAGTTCCTTGGTACTTACCCTGCTGTGTCTGTTCAGGTATAAACCCACGAGTGAAGTCGGGGCGTTTTATGAAAATCCTTCCCGACTACGAGCACATGGAGTACAGAGATGTTTACACCTGCCGTACGTACCTCCTGCTGGTTGATGCTTCCTGCACTAAGCACACACAAGATGCTGCATGGAGTGTGACGTTGCTTTAAGCAAATTATTTTGGGGTGGACCTTGGGACAGCATGGAGGATGCCAGTTGGTCTGTTCTTTCTGTTGCTCGTTAGTGGAGTATTCTGACCCTTTAGAGTGACAGTGTGAGTAGGACAGGCAGTGAGATATGTTGGTCTCATTTTGAAGTGCTTTGAGTTAGAAAATTGTCCTGACTGGGCACAAAAAGGAGGGTCTCTGTTCACTCTGTTCTTCATGGATTGCTCCTCTCTTAGAACAAAGTATTCAGATACCCTGGTGAGGGCTCCCAAAAGCAAGTTTAAATAAGCTCTGGACTGGCAAAAAGCTTTGTCGTGATCCAGATAAGCTGCATTCAGATCCACAGCCCTTCCCAGTGCAAAATGCTGAGGGTTTCCATGCTAATTCCCTCCCTGCCCAGTGAATCCTTTTAACCACCATCTCCCTCTCTAGTAAACATTCTGCTGGTGTTTCAGAGATTGTGATTTGCTTTCCTCAGTGAAATAGCTGCTCTGAGTAAACTGTTCCTTTCCTCCTGATGTTGTGTTGAGGGAAGAACAGTAAAACATTGGAGTTTAACGCTTGCTGTTAAGCAGGAGTTGGGGGGAAGTACTGATTAGTTTACATCAGTTAAGGAAGCCAGTACTGCTTAGGATTTGGAGGGGTTGTTGAGCTGTCTCTAATGCTACTTTGGGTCTGCAGAGTTTTGCATACTCAAGTTACTAACTCACTGGTGCTTGGGAATGTAGTTTTTTCACACATGCTAATGAGTGGAGTGGATGCTGCAGACTTACCTGTGCTAACAAAAGCAGTCGAGCATTGGCCACGCAGAGAAGATGGTGTCTTTAATGTGAGTCATGACAGACAAGCAGCAGCAGTGCTACAGCAGGAATCAGTAGAAAGTTTTAGATTTGACAGTCCTGCCTGTCAACACCAGCCTTCTTCTGGAGCTCGATGGGAAGGAGAGGCATGTCCAAGCTGTCCCCCAGGATGAGGGATTCCTTTGTAGATTGTTACCTGGGTGTTTGCTCCAAACGTGCCGTTCGTGGTGGCTCTCAAATGGCATTTTGTGCTGTTCCCTCAGTTGTTCATTCTTTAGCTGCAGCCCCAAACTTCTGATGTCTCATGCCCCTTTTCTCTAGGGGTGTGTTGTATTACTAGGGGAACAGTCAATGTGGTTTAAGATGCAATTGCCCCTTTTTGCCTTTTTCCCCTCCTCTGTATTGAGACCGTGTTGCCAGGATTTACCATGTGACTGCTTCCTAATTTATATTCACGCAGCATTAGCCTGGTCAGCTCAGATCGCTTTCCCCAAGGTTTAAGCTAGCCTGGCTGACACTTAGGTCTTTCCACTAGCAGGTCAGTTATCACCAGCTGGGGGGCAGTAACTGCTTACATTCCAACTCATTTTGCTTATAGATACCTTGCTGCATCCTGAGAGTCCAAGAGAGTTGTAGTGGATCAGGTCTTTTCCACTCAAAGTGAGCTACCTCTGCTTTACAGGCTGCAGATTTCACTGAAAACTCCCGTGTTAGGTTTTTGCATTTCTCTGCCTGTGCTGTCCAAGCTGGACAGAGGTCATGAAATAAGATTTAGTTAAAACAGAGACATCTGAAATCATCTGCTCTCTTCCTGTTTTAATAACCCATTCTGGGTTTGTAACTTGTTTGTTCATACCTATGGTGTCTGTGGTGTGCCAGCACTGTGATGCTTGCTTGAATCGCTGTGCATTTACTCGGTGTCACTTCCTTGTCCTGTGTCTAACTCCTAAAGAAAAGCACAGGCATTAGACCTTTCCCAGGCATCCTTTGGTTGGTGGGAGCTTGGGGTTTCACTGCTTTTCCTAGCCCATCCCCAGACAGATTCAAGCTGCCTTTCCATCTGAAGAGCCTGCAGGGCTGCTTGGGGCAACATGGGTAATATCGAGGCTGGGTGGGAGTTGTACTGAAGTGTCCAGTGGATGTATTTTTGCTTCATTTGGCAGGATGTGGGCTCAGAAATTTGGATAGGCAAGAGGCTTCTTCAGGATTGAGAAAAATAGGCAGCGTGCATAGCAGAGGAAAACCTTGGAGAAAGACCCAAGTGCTGTTTTCTTTCGAGGAGCAGGGAGGGAAACAACTGTCAGATCCATCCTGTCTCCCGCCAGGGAGAGCCAGAGCTGGAATTCATCAGGTTTTCCCTGCAATGAATATAGCTGCTGGCTCGCTGGAGCCCGGAGACACCCCAGGCTTGAAAATGGAGCTGTACTTTTGCTTTGAGACTTGTTTGGGCCTTTGCCCAAGTACCAGTGTTTTCCCCAGTAACTTCCTTTCCTGAAAGAAGGGGAGGAGAAGGAGTCCACAGCACCCTGAGCAAGTGAGGGAGATGACTTGTCTGTTAAAGTGTCCCTGCTGCAGGCATTGGTGTGGAGGGAGGGTGAGGCTGGGTGAAGCACTGCTCACGCTGCAGCCTGTTTCCCATCAGCTCATCTGGAGACTTCTGTGGTGCCAAACAGCTGGGGTTTAAAAAAAAAAAAATTAAAAAAGAAGAGCTGCTTACAGTAGTGGTGCAAGCTAAGCACAGAAGCTGCTATCCAGTGGGTAGGATTCTTCTGGAGGTGAATAGGATTTTTTGGCCGCCTCCCTCCTTTGCAGCCCCAGGTTTCTGGGTGGTCAGGGCAGATGGTGAAGCAGGCTGTGCCTGTGACTCAGCCACGTTTCCTGAACCTCCATGTCTCCTGGTGAGCTGAGCTGCAGCTGCAGCTGGCTGTTCACTCAAAGTGAGCACACAAACTGCCCTCGACAGGCATGTGCCTTGGAGTGGAAGGGCTTGCCTTGTCAAGCAGACGCTTTCTGCGCTGTTGAAAAGTCCATCGATTGTAGCTACAGCTCTGAAAGTGCTTCTGACAGGAGCTGGGGGAGGAGGGATGTCCTCATCACTCTTGCATAACTTGCATCAAGTTTTCTGTCCTAAAAAAAAACCAAAAAAAGCTGGGTTTTATCAGCTCCATGCCAGACAGGGTAGAAGGCAGATTGTGGTGGGTGGAGCGGCTTATGCACATACCATTTATTAATATGTAATTACTGCACTGAGACAAGAAGACTGGGAATGTGGTTTGCTTGCTTGCCTTAGTGCTGTTTGTGCTGCACTCGGTTCACTGGGTGAAACCAGGCCATCAATCTTAAATTGTTTACTGCACAGGAAAAGGCTCCTCCAGGCCAGTTGGCAGCAGCTCTGGACAACCCTCCCTGCTGTCCTAAACCTTTGTGGAAGTTCTCTGCTTTGGTGTAATAAAAACACTCTATAGTTCTTGCTATCTTAAGTAGTTAATGAAACAAAGCTGTTGTAACAGCTGCACTGAAATACAGTTCTTCCTATAAATTGACGCAAAGCAAAACCCATTATTCAAGCCAGACCCGTAGGTTAAAATGGGTTATTGTGGCCTTCTGAGTTGGCCGTGAACATCATTGTAAGGCAAGTGTAGTATCTTCTTGCCATCTTCATAGAAATAATCTGCATCCTGTTGTTCCTGCCCAAAATGCCAGATTGCATGTAATGTCTTTATGTGAAGGTTACTGGTCATGTCAGGAAATTGCATAGACAAAATTAATGGCTGACTGTGTAAGGACTGGAGGCAATTAGCATCTCTAAGCTTTCCTCAAGAGAGGATGTTTGTTAAGATCGTTCTGTAATAGACACTTTCTTCTGCTTGCTGAAAATGTTCCTTACTTGTCCTTCCATTTTGGTGGGATTGAAAGTGCACCTAGCTCTCAGATGAGAAATGGAGAAGCCTCACCTGCTGCAGTAGGCTTTGAGGGGAACTTGGAAGCAGCTTTTGGGCACTGCTGGAATGTAGCTGCTTAGAATTTTTAAGGCCGTTACTGACCTGGTGACACAGCCAGATCTCCTGAGCTGGCATGGTCTGTGCGCTTTGCCCGTGCTCTCTCGGTGGCTGTTTTCAAGGATGCTTGACCCTGGAGACAAGTTTGTCTATACAAGGCAGGGAAATTCTTTCAAAATATTCAAATTTCCCTGTTCCTTACTGCCTTTCTGCCCTTCCTTATTTTCTGTTGCTTTGCAGTCTGAGGCATCAAGTACATTTTTGGTAACTGGAGATGGCAGATACTTTGTTTTTAGCTCTGGGTGTATCATGTGATTTGCATTAACAAGGCCGTGTTGCAGAAGTTTTCTGAGAATTCCTAGTGAGGTATCTGTTTGTGTAAAGTCCTGGAGACTAACTCCTGCCCCTGTGCCAGGCCAGGAGCAGGGCTGCAGAGAACAACATAAATCTGTGAGCTTGTGGGAAGCCTCAGTTCAGAACTGCCTGGCTGTGGTTGGGTGTAACCAGTTTTCTCTTCCTTAATAAAGTTGTGGGTGGTATTGGTCAGTGTTGTGTGCAGTCTGGTAGCAGTCTTCCTTTTTCTTTCTTTTCCCAAAATCCCAATTCCTTAGCTTGATTTGCTCACTTCAGTGTCTCACTGTTCCCTAGTGCTGCACCGATACCGACACATCCTGGGATTATGGCAGCCGGACATTGGGCCCTATGGGGGACTACTGAACGTGGTGGTGAGTGAGTACCTCATTCTGGGGGCTGTGGTGTCAAGGACTGATAAGTCTTTTGTATACCGCTTTCTAGACCTGGGTGCCATCTCCATGCTTTTGAGAAGTCTGAACAGTCAGTCCTCAGGCAGGTGATTGGGACCCAGACGTTGCTTCTCGGATCTTTTCATCATCACCATCTTTCTCCAGACAGTCCTTTTGTTTTTCAGCTGTACTCCAAACAGCCACAGGACCACACAGAAAACACAGGGAATGTTTCAGGGAAAGGCTTGGTTTAGAGTTTAATGCTGATATTCCGGTGGCTGGCACAGGAGTCGATTCCTTGTGCATTGAGTAGAGCAGAGGTTTTAGCACTGGCCCATCGCTTACTGCATTATCTTTGCCTACAGCTGAACGTTTTGCAAAGGGTTTTGCACTTGTTTTCACGCACCTCTCCTTCCTGTAGTTTGCCATGCTTTTCACCAGCCATGTCTAAGACTGATGCATCAGATGTAGTGATACTGGTGCAAGACCTATGGAGTCTGGCAGCTCTTGTGCTGCTGAGGAGAGCAGTTAACGAACAACGTTTGACTATGTATTAGTGAGAGCTGGGCCAGAAGTTTGGCTGAAGCCCTTGTTCTTTGCACCAAGGTTCCATAGCTGACAGGTTGAAGCGCAACAAATCACGAGGCCTTTGGGTTTTGCAAGATTCTGTTCCATGAACTGGTATAAGAGTGCATCCAAGTGCGCCAATACTTACATGATTTTGTGACCTTATAAAGACAAGTGTGCCTTTGTGGTGCTGGTCTGCTTTTGTCTCAGATTTCTCTGTTCAGAAAATATCCTTTCTCTGGAATTGCAGAGCTTGAGGGGAAGGATTCTGTTAGGCATGCAGGAAGAGGGCTGGCACTTGTACCTCTCAGCAGAGGAGATTGTTGCTTCCTGTGCTGTCTGTGAGTAACAGAGCCAAATAATTCCTTGTCCAAAAGGCACAGATAATCATGAGAAGCAGAATTCGTCTATGCGAGTATCTGCCAGCATGAGCTCTCAAACCAATTAGAGTTTGACTAGCTGTGTGGTCTCTTCAGTGCAGCCTCTCCCTCTGGATCCTGCACACCAAGCAGCTGTCACAAAGTCGTTTGCAGTAATAAAGGCCCGATCATTTTCCAGTGGTGCAGGAAGCCTCGTAAAGAAACCTTCTCCCTCTTCACCAGGGGTGTGCTGTGAGTGCATATGGTCTGGTTTAATTGCTGGAAAGCAGTTTGGAAATGCAGCAAGCTGTTCTACAGCTCCTGCCCTGTTGCAGAACAGGCCCTGAAGTTGTTTGTTGCAAACTCAACAGAAAGCATGCAAGGCTGATCTTGTATGCTTTGTCTCCCATCCCTCTGCAGGTAGACGGTTTGTTCATCATCGGGTGGATGTACTTGCCACCTCATGACCCTCATGTTGATGACCCGATGAGATTCAAACCTCTCTTCAGGATTCATCTCATGGAGAGGAAATGTGCAACAGTTGAGTGTATGTATGGTCATAAGGGACCTCATAATGGCCATATCCAGGTGAGCTCCTCTAGCACTTTCAGCATCATCTGTCCTAGGTGCGATGTGTGTGCGTGTGCATGCATATTGGCTCTGGAAATGGATTCATCAAAAAACTAGATGAGAGTTTTATTTAAGGGATGTGGCTTTCACCACTTTGTTATATGTGTGGATGCCAGCTTGACACTCATTATGTGTCTGACAAGTTGTGTGGGCTGCTCCCCGCTCTGAATTTGTTCACTGGCAATAGTACAGCAAGGCTGTTGTACTTTCTTCTGTTGGGCTGGAGCATGGTGGGAGGGTGGGCACCAGTATGTGTACAGGCTGGGGCAAAGGATATGTAAAATGGCCTTGTGCAGCTGGTGAATGTGTCCAAGCAGACACACAGACCAGTTCTGTTTTACAGCTCTCTCTAAGATGGGACCCTGAGAAGGTTATGTAGCATCCATTCAGTACATTGGATGCTTTGAAAAGCTTCCTGAGAGGTTGTTTCCTTTTCTTTGAAGAAGGAAGCTCAAATAGAGAAGCAACTTACTAGTATCTTTCATTAGAATGCATTGGGGTTTTATTGCTTTTATTTCTCTATTCTGTATGTGATGTACTTGGCATCACTTCATGATTTCTCTGTTGTAGCAAATTCAGTAACGTTTGTTGTGTAAAGCATTTACTCTAAGCAGTCTTAGTTACATCATCCTAGGCATCTCTAAACAGGTCTGTAACCTGTTAAATTCTCCTCCATGGTAACTACAGATTGTAAAGAAGGATGAGTTCTCCACGAAATGCAACCAGACAGATCACCATCGGATGTCAGGGGGAAGGCAAGAGGTAAGAGTGCTTTGCCAAGAGTCTGCATTAAGGCTGTTTGTATATCCCCTTTCTGAACATAAAGCATTGCTGTCTTACCTAAGCTCTTAGCTAATGTTGGGATCTGGGAGGTAGACTTCTGCCTTCTAGTTTCTATGTATCAAACATATAGGAAAACCCAGGCTGGTAGCTTCTGGCTGATTTACTATGATCTTTTTAAGTAGGTAGAGTTGATCTGTGACTTGAATCAAAATCGAAGTGGCCACATTTGAATAACTGCAGGATCTTGGGGAACCTCTTCTGTACTTGCCAAGGTGTGGTTTAAGGATCCACTATATGAGATCAATTCAGCGTTACACCTGCAGAATGTCTGGGTGGAGACCCCATGCCTTACCTCAGTGTGTAGCAGGGTGTTGGAGCAGGCTGTTAACGTCCATCCTGTTGAGCAAAAGTTGTTTTAGGCACTTCTCTGTGGCAAGATGCTTTTTGAGCCCCAGTACCCTTTTTCTTCCTGTGCCTTTGTCACACACCAGTCCTGTTTGATAGCAGGCCTGTCCAAAGAAAGACAGCAACATGCATTGTGCACCATGCAGCACTTGCCAGACACTGATCTCTGTGGTAATCCTGTCTTTATAATTAAGATCTTTCAGACACAGGCCTAATGTTGAGTACCAGCTGGATTTGAATACCTGCTTGTCAGTGGGGCACCTTTCTACTGCTTGTCGTCTTGGTGGAGGGATTAAAAGCTTCATTTGGTTGTTTATCCTGTGTCTGTGTCGGCTATACCCAGCAAGGCAGATTCCTGACTCAAAGTACATATTTTAAGGTGCAGGTATAAATGTCAGGATGAAAACCTTCAGGTAATACCTGTTCCAGGTAGTGGTGTTTGCTGCCAGCTAGTTAAATGTGACAAATCTGATATTTCAGTTGTTTCTAACAAATGCTTTAAAATGTCTGTCTACTAATGGGAAACAGCTGGGTGAAAGGTTTAGTTAAGTGTTTTCTGGTTCTGTAGCAGATGAGAAATGCTTTAATACTTTCAAAGCATTGTGTTAAGTGTGCGTGGCATTATGGTAATTGGAGGATCCGGCTTTAGAAGATAAAGCAAGCAGGTTTGGAATATGACTTGGTAGGCTGCTATCTTAGTGTAAGCTGTTATCGCGCTAACTCATGGTAGGGTATTAACTTGTCAGAGCTGGTGTAGAGGTACTTCAGGTGATGTTTTCAAAGCACCCTTTGGATTCAGATGCATCAGTATTAAATCAGCAGGATTTAACCCCCTAAATCTTCAGTGCCTTTCAAAAGCTTCCCCTTTTGTGTTTAACATGCCAGGATAGGGCACAGAAGTCAGCTTATGGGCACACAAATGAATTACTGCAAGGTAAGTCAGGATGTAAAGTAGTAGATCAGCTACTTTGCAGTAACAGACGATGCTTACGCTTTTATTCTGAGGAGGCATATTGGTTCTGCCTGTAGTTTATTTGAAGGGGAGCATGTTTATTGTGTGGTGTCTGGCAGGTATTGGGCAGTTACTGTTATCGCTACTTGTTAAGCGTATTTCCAAGCCAGCTCTGTAGCAACACATGTTGTTCCCAAATCCAGCCATGATCCTCTGTCCTTGGCAGAGCATATGCCTTCTCTGTGGCTCTGCTGATGAATCATGCTGATGAGGCAAAGTCTTGTTGGGGTACGTCACTGTTGCAAATGAGATGCCTTTTATCTTCCCCCTTTTCTCTTCTCCTTGTGCTGCAGGAATTCCGGACGTGGTTAAGGGAAGAGTGGGGTCGGACTCTGGAAGACATCTTCCATGAACACATGCAAGAGCTCATTTTGATGAAGTTTATCTACACCAGCCAATATGAGTAAGGGCACCAGCTCTTTCTAGGTATTGAGGCTGCTGCAACTTCAAGAGCACATTGAATCATTTGTTCTGAGGATGAGATGCTTGCAATGGGCTTGGACATTGCTCTGGCTGTTATGTCTTTGCAGGCTCTGTGCAAAGATACGGTGAAGCATAGTCCTTTCCAGTTGTACAGAGAAATGAGATGTAATAACAGCAGTCATAATAAGGTTCCAAGTTTTTTACAGTAACTGTGCACAGTAAGGTGGTTTTGAGCCATTTAACTATGTTTAATTTGAAGACAGAGCAAATACCTGTGATCCCAAGGAGCTGACTGCTTATTATCCATATTAGTAAGCAACGTGCTTTGTAGCGTGCTATGCAGAAATCACACAGTCCCTGAGAACTTGGGTATTTTTAACTGTCACTCCAAACTTCTAATAGCAGCCACCTTGCTGTAGCAAATGTTTAAATATGCTTCACTCTTAGGTTCTCTGGAAATCCTAGGGGGCGAGGAGGTTTACTGTGACCTTGCTGCAGGAGCCTCCTGGTGTGCTAATGAGGACTGGTAGAGAGAAGGGAAAGGAGGGAGCACTTGCATAAGTCTAAAGCGAAATCTGTTAAGCTTGTTGGTATTGCTGAAAACACAGATCCCGCCTGTCTCTTGATGACATCCCAAAGCTGCCTGGAGGAGCAGACTGGAAACACTCCTCATGTCGAGGGATTCTCTCTTAACCTGTCTAACCTTTTGTTTTTTGCACAGCAACTGCTTGACATACCGACGCATCTACCTCCCTCCCAGCAGCCCCGACGACCTTATAAAGCCAGGTCTCTTCAAAGGAACGTATGGGAGCCATGGGCTGGAGATTGTCATGTTGAGCTTTCATGGAAAGAAAGCGAAGGGGACTAAAATCACCGTGAGTGCATTTTTCTTTCTCTCGGATGCTTGTTAAAGTATTCTTGATGCCATGGATCCGTAGGAGAGATTTCTGTCTGGGAGGTAGTCGGTTGTTGCCAGCCCAAACCCTGTTCTTTGTAGGGATTGGTGGCATCGGGTGAATCTTAACACATGCAGAGTAGCTAGAACCTGCTCTGCAAAGTTTCTGATGATGACACCTGGCTCCCGCTTCCCTTTTTCTCCCTCCCAGCTGCTTTCTGTGAGCAGCTGGTAGCAGGTCACTGGAGAGCACTTGCATGTATGTGAGGAGTAGGTACCAAATGTTGGCAGCTCCTCACTGAAGTCAGGCTGGCGAGGTCCTTTCTCTATGCAGGGAGGGATTCTGACAAAATGCAGTTGCAGCTTTGACTTTCACCCTTGCAAGTATGACCTGGCTTGTAGCTTTTGATTTAAAATTCTGTTCCTCGGAGGGGGAAAGCAGAGATGACATAGACAGCTCAGGGAACAGCAGACAAGGTCCGAGTGGTTTTTTTTTTTGTTGCCAAACCGGTGATTGTAGAATAGGGTGAACTGTGTCGAAGTCAAATGATGGACGTGGGGAGGATACAGGTCTGAACTCTGTAGCACCCTGCCTCTGCAGCCATGCTGTTGTTTCCTGTCTCTAGGGAGATCCCAACATCCCAGCTGGGCAGCAGACTGTGGAGATTGACCTCGCGCATCCTCTGCAGCTACCTGATGTCGAGAACCTTCGTGATTTCAGTGAACTCTCTCGCATTGTCCTGGAGGTCCAGGAGCAGCTGCGTCGGGAGGAGCAGGAGCAGGAACACAGGCAGGAGGAAGAGGAGGCTGCCTCCCAGCCTGCTGCGAAGCCCCTGGGAGGAGAAGGTGCCGAGGGGGAAGAGACTGCAGCTGGGGCGGAGGGGACAACCCAGGACAAGGCACCAGCTTCCCAGCCCTTTGTGTTGCCCATGGGAGTCATATCGAGGAATGAAGACTATCCCCGGACCTGCCGAATTTGGTAACGAGGACTAGTGGTTTTATAGCCCAGTTGTGCCAGTCACTTTTTGAAACGGAATGGGGGGGAGTCTTTGAGGCATGTTCTGTATTTGCTGGGCCTTTACCTGCATGTGGATCTCCCAGCCCCTTGTGCTCATATTTTCTGCTGCTGCGGCCCTATCTCCCACGCTCTTGTTTGCTGCCTCTCTTTCTTACCACACTGTCATCTGCCATCCTGCTTCCTTGCTAGATTTTATCCTGTTAGTTCTGAAGTTAACACCTCTCCTGTATCCACCTTCTGCTTTTTTTTTAATGTGTTTTTGTTTCCCAGAGCTGCTCAGCTTGTATATTTAGAGATCTGTTGAAGACGCTTCCCGTTTCTGTGTGTGTCACTTGTGTTCCTTGGCTGTGGGAACATGGTGCTCTCTCCCACCCCTCCCTGGCCTCTGGTGCCTTGGGGCCAGCTCTGGAAGGTGCTGAGCACCCTAAGCAGTGGGTGCAAGTATGCAGAGAGCCTTGTTGAATGGGACCTTGAGTCAGTGAAGCAGCATACTAAATGAAGTGTGGAAAAAAGAGCCCAAAAGCTGAGGCTTAGGCAGGTGACCTTCAGCTAAACATCTGTGCTTGTGGAAAAACCTACCAATAGCTGGTTAATCCCAGAAGGCCCCTGCTGTCACAACCGAGTTGTGTTTGAATAAACCCCTGCTCCACCTGCTGCTTGCTTGGAGGTTAGACTGACCTTTACTCCTCCCCAGCTCCAGTTAGATTTTTCTTTTTTTAGATTTTTCTTTCTCTCTCTTTCCCTGGGTTTTGTCGCAAGGTTTGCCTCTCTGGTCACCCTCTCGACGTGTCTTCCTTTTCTGTGAGGATTGTCTGGGCCTGGGTTGATCCTTGAGTAGCAGGAGTAAATCTCAGATGGATTACTGGCCTGAACTACAGAAAAATTCAGCCTTGGTGTGCAAGGGCTAATTTGAATAGCCAAAAGCAGCAACCTCCAAATAGCAGTGGAGTTTCTTTTCTTAAAATGGTATCAACAGTGTTTTGTGCTGTGTGGTAAGAACTGACTGATTATAAAACTCCCTGTTCTGTAGCACCTGGCAGTGTGTTTGACAATTGCTTGATCACAGTTTTGTGTTTGTTTTTTTATTTTTTTTATTAAATGTTGGGTAATTATGGCTGTTCTCAGATCTTTTTTGCTATTCTTCTCTCCTTGCAGTTTCTATGGAACGGGGCTTATTGCTGGCCATGGCTTCACCAGCCCCGAGCGAACACCAGGTGTTTTTGTTCTCTTTGATGACGATCGCTTTGGGTTCATCTGGCTGGAGCTGAAGTCCTTCAGTCTCTACAGCCGGATCAAGGTCTCCTTCCAGAATGCCGAAGCGCCTTCCCGTGAGGCTTTTGATGAAATGCTGAAGAACATTCAGTCGCTGGCTACTTGATGGGTGATTTGTGATGGACAGGGCTAGGGGTTGCAAAGGCTGCTGCACTCCCCAGCCAGAGCTGGGATGGGGATTCCTTGCTCTCGGTACCTCTGAATAAAAGCATGCACTTTTAATAAAGCCTTTTTACCCCAAATGTACACATCCCGGTTAAAATATCCATGACTGCCCTTTCCTCCCTGCCACTCTCCACTGCTCCCTAGCAGTCCTTGTTACCCAGTCTGTAACATAGCTTTGTATAGCTGAAGGGATCCTGCAGAGGAGGAAACAGACCTTTCTTATTGCAAAAAGAATGCATTGGAACAAAAATAACTCAAGGTCAGAGCTGGATCAGAAGAACATCTAATTGACTGGATGGACACGAACCCGCTGCTCTGACCATTAGCAGTCTCCTGTGGAAGGAGCTCTTCTTCAGGGAAGGGACTAATTTAAGTCTTTGCTGTGCTCTAGGATGATCTGTCCTCCTGGGAGACTTGCTTTACCCTCCTGAAAACCTGTGTGGTCCCCCGCTGCAGACTGGCTGACTGCTTAATGATAAATTGCATCAGCAGTGACAAAGCATGTCCTCCTCTCCAGAAACCTTTCTCTGGGTGCAGCGTTGTCAAGTGAGGCTGGTGTAATACCTGCATCCTTGGCTTAGTAATTGGAGTGGGTGGTTTCATTTTGAGAAATTCCCTCAGCTTGGCAGCAAGGGGAGGATTTCCCACTGTAAATGACTGTGTAGCGTTGGCCTGGCTTCTGGAGCTTGATGGCTGTGCTGTCCCTGGGGCTCCAGGTCTGGATGTCTCCCTGAGCGTAGAGGAGATGATTCTTTTTTTCTTCTAGGACCTGGGTAAGGAACTGGAAATGAGTGTGAACTGCAGAGAAGCTGGTGCATTCAAACTGGTTTTATACCTGAAAGGTTCACCTCAGATCTTTTAAAGTGGATCTGAAAATGTAAAGGAAGGAGAAAAAAGAAAAACGACTGTGAAATAAGCCCAACTGCAGCCTGCTGACTCTTGTTTGTGATGGGCAGCAGAAGGTGCCACATGACGCTGGTACTGATGTGATCCCCGTGATGTGTCTTTCTTGTATCAGGTTGCCCTGTGCAGTCTGAAGGAGCGGCACGGTATTCTCCTAATATTGCTGAGGCTTGTTCTGGCACCTTTAATGGTTGGTCCTGACAGGTGGGTGCTGCTGCTCCACTCACAGGACCCTTCTGTTCCCTTTCTAGTCATACTTGTTTCATCCCAGATGATTGCTGCTTCCACAGAAAGCTCCTGGGCTTAATTTCTTTCCACGATACCTGCATTCTGTGTGGCAGATCTGAGCTCCACTGGGAAGCGTGGGCTGCAGGCAAGGAAGCCGATTCCCCATAGACTGTCCTATGCAGGAAAATCCTGTCCAGTGCTGATCTACAGACTCTGAATTGTGCTATAAACCATCAGCATTTGCATCAGCGCATGTTATTAATCCTGTGTAGGAAGAGATGATAGGGATCCTTATGTGGAGAGAAAAGAGCCGTTTGTAAGGAAGCTCTTGGTTACAAGCAAAATACATCCTTTGTTGCAGTTGCTCTCTGGCTGTTATGATAACCTCCAGGTTTCTTCTCTTCCCACTACCAGCCAGATCGGTATCTAACAAAACTCTGCCTTTACATCTTCTGCAGGTTTTGGTTTGTAAATGCGTCTGTACGTGTGTTGTGTTGGGAGGATTCAGGCCCTGTCTGTGGAGAAGTTTCGGTCACTGCCTGGTTTCACTGACAGCAAGCAGCTTTTATTCTCACTCTCGCAAGGGCTTTTTGCCATTTCTGGCTCTTGAGTGTTCCCTCAAGCTGTGTGAGAACCGAGTCTCCGGCAGAGACTTTGAGTAGAAGGTCATGTCACTCACAGGATTAATTCCTGTCTCTTTGGATATGGTTTTACAAACCTCTGGGAATTTGAAGGTGATTTGGGGCACTTTTTTCTTTGTTTCTTACTGCTTTGTCAGTAGTGGAAAACCTGCCTTAGTGTTAGAGGTGAGGATCTGAAGTGCTATTATCGTTTCTAGTAAATAAGCTATAAAAAGTAGCTTGTTTCTGAGCAGCCTGTTAGAGGTGTTCCTGTCAGCATCAGCAGAGGGAAGGCTTGACTTGGATCTCACCCTGTCATGCAGGGCTGGGAGAGAGGAAGGGTGGCAGTCCTCTGAGCCTTGGGGTGTGGGCAGAGAGGTGAGCCGAAGCTAAAATCGGGCACCTCAGCGTTCTGCTGCAGCTGCTGAGCTGTGTGCAGAAGGAGAGCATGTGCTTAATCTTGCAGATGGAGGTTTCCAGCTTGATGATGTGGATTTCTGGGATACCTAAAGACATTAGGAGTCTGTTCGGCATCTGGGCGGCCAGTTTATCTTGGAGCTTGCTGTTAGGCTGGTGCAGCCAGCATGTTGGCTGCTTTTTATTTTCCCTAACAGCCTGAAGGGATGAGAGAGGTCCCCTTGGGCAGCTGTTTCAATCACTTGTCCCTAAAACCAGCTCTGCTTCAGCTGCTAATGGATCCATAGCTCTGATTGTGGATTCCTCCTTCCCTCAGTGTCCCCACTCACCCAAAAAAAAAAAAAAAAGCTGAAGTTTTACATAACTGACTTAATAGTTTTTGCTTTTTGTTTTTAAAGTAAGATTGAAAATCCAGACTATATTGAATGCACTACAAGCACTTGGCCTGAGACCTGACTCACTGTCTCCTAAGTACAGATGCTGGCTCTGTACTCTCCTCCCTGTAACCTGCTGTCTTGGGTTGGCTGAATGTGTAAAGGTGATGTAGGTATGTTCCACTGCTGTGTCGTAAAATGCTTTGAGTAGTTGTTACCTGCAGCTTAAATTCCCCTTGATTTCAGGAGTCTGCTGGGGAGTGCAGACCGATGGATAGTAGTTGGCAGGAGTGTTTTGCTTGGTGCTGAATATAGGTCTGCTTTGTCACTTGGGTGAGGACCTGTTGGTTGGCTGTTGGCACAGGTTGTGCATCTGCTGTTCTCCAGGCTAAGATGGTTCTGCTTGTAGCTTGTCCCTTCCAAACCTTTTCAGTGGCAGTATTAAAGGTCTCCCTTCTGAAGGTGAGACCTGCTTGGCTGGCTGGAGAGAAGGGCTTTGCACAGGCTTGATGCCCTGCAGGAACTTTTCAGAGCTTAGCGTTGCCCCTGTAGTAGCATGTTTTTATTTATAGCGTACCTGATTGGCCTCAAAATGTCAGAATGTGCTAGTCCTGATTAAAGGCAAAACTGCTGATACACTGTGGCTTTATTCTGTCTAGAGCAAAGGCAATGAAAATAGCAAATTTTGTATTAATACTCCTCCTCTGCCTTCTCTTCTCACCTTCTGCTCCTCAAAGCCTGGCAGGCTTTTGTGGCATTTCAGAAGAAAATTTCCTGTGATTTGGCTTAGGGTGAAGAAAGCTGTTAAGATGGTGAATTTTGAGAGACTGGCATAAATACTCTGGGTGCTCCTGTGCCTTTGCTGGTTCCTTTGTACGTGGCTACGTCAGCGCTTTCAGAGAAAAGCAGAATAACACGATGAGTTACAACTTCCTGCTCTGAAAGCTTTGGGAGAGGGGAACGAACAAGAGGTGTGCAGCCAGATTTAGTGGCAGGCAGTTTGGATCTGAGCATCGCCCATGGCTGAGGGGGTTGCGACCACAGCCCAGGTCCTGCCTTCCCTCGTGGCACCGGTGGGAAGCAGTGCTGACAGTACAGTATTTTGCTGTACTTGCTCGTGTTTGATACAGGCTGTACCACCCCCCTGCACAGTATGTCTCAGTGCATACCCTGCTTGTTTCCTGAACCCTAGTTGTCCAGCTTGTTGGGATATTTCTGTGAGCTGTTGACAGGGATAATGTGTGGTGGTGCCTTGCAGATGGTGATAAATTTCTGGTGCTGACGTGTCCTCATCCTGTTTGCTCTGTAGAAAATCTTGGGGACAATTGGCTTTATTTCTTGATCCCAGATGGGTGGAAAGTGCTGGGGAAGATGGAAAACAACTTGTCAGGGGTAGGAATACTCTCTTGGCAGAAGCCTTTTGGAATAAGCAAAGCGCTTTTGAAATTAGGTTGCAGAGCAGCATTGCCCCAATAGCCACAGCAAGACCTAGGGCTTAGTTCTGTCTCAGGAGCAATGAGCAAGTGACTGGCTTACGTGCTCGGGCTGTGTTGTGCTCCTAGATCATGCTTTCAGTGTTGCCAAAACATGTGGGTTTGGCCAGCTGGAAAACAGAAGCATCAAAGGTCCTCATCCATCCAGTTTGTTTGCCTTGGGCCTGATTTCATAGCTATAAATGTGCTGTGATCAGGCGTTGTGGTTGTAGGAGACTCAGTGCAGTCCACGTGGACTTGTCAGGGTTTGGGTATTTTTATTGAGGAGGAGGAAAAGGGACGGAATTACCTGTAGCTTTGGCTGTCAGCTTCCTTCTGGAGTGAACAGTGCAGTACTGCCACGGCTACTCTGGGATGGGACAGCAGAGGTTGGTTGGCAATTAGTTAGGAACCTTGTACTGGGGAGAAAGCAAATTCATGTGCAAGCGTGCTTGGAGGTGTAAGCTACCAGGAAAAAAACAAAATGCAGCTGGCTCAATGTTTACTTTTCAATAAGGATGACTTTTTATTGCTTTTTATTAATTTAAAACTAGTGGAACTTAATGGGAGTGTTGGGTGTTGTGTGGAAATGGGTTGTATAATCTGAACTTGCTAGTTTAGGAAATGATAATATTAACTCTGTCTTGTAGCTGGGTGCTCACGTGGCCAATAATCTTCTGTTGTGTTCAGCTGCCAAAGGATTGTGTGCTGGCCTTCGTGCTGCAGGCCAGACAGACAGCCTAGCTTACCATTTGGACAGTGAAATATTTGAGATGTGTGATCAGGCGGTGGAGTAGAAGATAAGTTACCAAACTGTGAGTGCCACTGACCTTTTTTTTTTTTTTTTTTTTTGTGTGCTGAATTAAAATGTATGATTCTGGGTTTTGTTTGGATTGCAGTCTTTTTAATTTTTGAGGAAAAGATGCTTGGATCAACTGTGTTTATTAGCTTAATTAAAGCAATCTGCACTTTTTTCATTGATTAGTACTCCTACTTCCCCTAAGCAGTTGTACCCTGTTTCCATGTGTATTTTGCACTCACCACTTTAACATGACACAGATGGATTTATCTGGGTATCTCCAGCAGGCTTTGAGTGTAAAGAAGTCTCTAAAGGTGGTACTTATTAAAAATGAAGGTGAAACACCAGATCCCTGCTTCATACATGGAGTAGTGCAGGGGGAAAAGGTGAGCTTTTCTTTCTAAAATGCCATTTGACATCAAACACCTTGGTTTCATGCCACAAACATCTGTGTGGAACATGATAACTGTAGTTTAAACAACTCACCTGCCCGGTCTGCTCCCCTCTCTGAGCGATGGGGTTTTGCCTTTCCTTTTGTTTGTGAGTTTGAGGAACGGGCTGTATAAAAGCCAGACATGACTTGGCAACACTTGGCATACTTCATCCCAGGTATCGGAAAGCTGAGCAAAACGCGTGTGTTACTTTTACACCTGATCATTGTTACCCAAGGAGCCTTTTCCAATTTCAAATAATAAAAAGGAAAGTTTTGTGAACTTACTTCTGTTTGGGTTTTTGTTTTGGTTTTTTTTTTTTTTTTTTGTTCCAAAGGAAAGCAGCAGGTGAGTTCCACCCTTCTGATGTGCAGCAGCCTGTCTTCCACCATGCAATAAGAATTAATTTTCCCTTGTTTGGGTACTTGGTGAGCAGTTACACTGATTTCCTGAAGATGGAAGGCACAAACCCCCACACCTCATGCTGTGAAATCCTACTCTTCCCTTGTCCCTGTTTTCTGTTCCTTCCTCCTGCATCTACCCCATGCAGCTCCTACCTTGGGGTACCCGTGGTGCCTAGCTCCCTCCTGCAGCAGATGTTGGGGCTGGCAGAACTAATGACCTGAGCCCTGACGAAGTCTTTCTGCCCTTCCAGCCACAGCTTTCTCTTTCTGAAAGGAAGTGTGTGGTAATCCTGAATTATTTTTTTTATTTTTTCTTCCGCTTAGTCTGAAAGAGGTCAGCTTATGCAAAACTAATACAAGGAATGGGGAGGGGGAGGCAATGTGATGGTGTAAGCCCCCTTCTTTATGGAATCAGGCTAAGAGTTGTCTGTATTTCTTATGCGTTTTTTCATGTCCCGTCCCCCCCCCCTTCAAATTCACACCCACCTCAGATCTGAACTGCTTTCACTGATTTTCCAAAAGAGTGATTATGTTGAAATGGGACAACTTGTGGCATGAGCTCAGCTGCCACCGGGGAGTCGTTTGTCCTCGTGCAGCAGGTCTTGTGTCTGGTTTTGTGCCAGGACGTATGGCAGGGTCCCCAGTTTGGTGGGAAAGGCCCGAGTCCTGTCTTTACTGGATCGGATGTTGTGCTTTGAGCCTTGCAATCCAATTCTGCCAGTAAGTTTCTTGGCAGATTATTATTTTTGAGAACAAACCTTGGCCATGGAGCACTAAACTACCAAAGTTCATGCATGAACTTTTAATCTGGAAAGTTTTAGCTTTGAACTACTGGCTCTGCCTTAATGCTGGTAGTTAATCAAGGCCAGAGTGCACTGTTGCAGCTCCTTGAGTGCAGTCCATTTCCCACCCCCCTTTTTCTTTTTTTACCACCAATGTCTTCCGCTAATCCTGTGCGTTAATTTTCTGGTGCTGAAGGCACATCTGACCCCGCTGCTTTATGTGAAGTGTTCTACATACAATCGCACAGTCGTTCAAGCCTTAGCAAGAGAAAATAGTAAAACATGTCTAATAAGCATGCAGTAACTCCTACCATATGTTTGGCCTTCGAGGAGCCCAAATGTAGTTTCTCAAGTGGCAGCATTTTTGAATACCAACCACATGCACCTCCCAAATGCTGGCTTGCAACCCTCCCTCTCCTTCCAAAGAAACTCAGAGATGTGAAGGTTCGGTGCTGGGCGGCTTAACACCTCCTGGAGAGGAGCTGGGGCGGCACAGGGGTAAGTCTCGCCTTCTTTGCCACGGGCCCTGGTCGAGGAGTGAGGAGGTATCTGTGACCTGGCAGAGGTTCTTCCTCAGCAGGTGGGTTCCTCCTCCCGGCTTGGTGATGGATGAACTGCTTTTTCCATCTGCTAGGGTTAAAGTCCCGAGTGTCGCGGCCACTTAACGGGCTGTTAACTGTGAAACCGGCAGAGGGTTGTCCCTGTAGTTGTTAGCTTAGAAACTGAGGCTGCGCAAGGGTAAATTTTTCCCTCTCTGGGAAGACGGTTGCTGTGAACAGGCACGTCCCACGCTGGCTTGGGGACTGTGTTTGCAGCTGGGTCTTAGTCTCTTCTCAGGGCTGTGTTTCTGCTCTGCCAAAGAGGCCACTGCTGCCGTTTGTGGTGATGCTGCTTCTTCCTACTTGGCTTGTTTCTAAAAACCACAAGGCTTTGGTGTCTTAACGCAGAGTCAGAGGTCTGTTGGTTCCAGCCAGGAAGGAAGGTGGGTCTCCCTTCTTCAAGCTGCAAGTATGTGCCTGAAAATCAGTTCCCTGTGTGAGCCCAACTTCTGGCAGCTGCTGGAGACCTTGGGGTAAGGATGGGGTGTGAAAGCAACATTGGGTTTTGCCACTCCCTCTCAAGGCAATACTGCTGCCTTTCTGCCTAACACTTGTTTTATTTTTGGCTGTTGGGAGACGCGTGCTGCTGGGCAGGTCTGGAACTTCATGCTGACTGACTGGCCTGGCAAGCCAAACTGAGTTTTGTCCAGATGTTAGGTAAGCTTATCCAGAGCATCAGCACCCTTGAGCTGTGTGAAACACCGTCTTGCACTCTGTCTCGGTCCTGATCTCCCTGCTCCTTTGGGAATGGGCTGGAACACAGGCTTTTATTCAGTGCTGCTTGGGAGGGTTGACATTTTTCACTGTTCTCTGCTTATCAGCCATCTATTTTACCCTGAGCCCTTTCCTGTGAGTGGGAAGCATCATCTGCCTTCCCTCCAGGTGCAGGAGGGGTTGGAGGGGGACAGACCCACACAATCCCTCCGAGGGGCTGTGTTAGAGGCTGGGAGTCCCTGCGTTGAGTCTAGGGACTGGGGGAAGAGGGAGGAACCTTACCTGCCTTGGTCCCAGGGCTGGTGTTTCCCAGTTTCCAAGCCTTTGGAGGCACCTAAATGGGGGAATGTTCAGCGGTCCAAGCCTGGGTCTGTGCTCTCCTCTTTCTGTGCTGGGGAGCGACGCAATTCTGGGAGGAGGATGAGCAATTTGGTGTGTGCTTTGCTCACCCTGCTTCCCAGCAGTGCTTTGTTTCTTCCTCCTCTTCCCAGTGCAAAAGGTTAATTAGCGGCAAGCTCTATATGGCTAATTAAAGACGCATGAGGTCTTTCTGTGGTTCCTCGGCGATGTCAGCCTTTTGCTCGCACGCTGCCGTCCCCACCGACGCATTCTTGCGGTAATTAATTTAATTTGCGTGAGGGTCTCTGTTCCTGGCTCCCGGGCGCTGGGGCCGTGCCTTTGGCACCCGGGATTTAATGTCACAAAGTCCCTTTTAAACCCCCACTTTGGGACTGACCCTCTCCAGGTCCAGGGTCTCCACCACCACCACCCCGGGGGGCCGGGCGGGGTCGCTGCGGGGCGATGCTGTGGCGCGTCGCGCCCGCCAGGGGGCGCCAAAAGACTGGACAGGGACACTCGTGGCCCCGCCCCTCCCTCCCTGCGGACACGGACACTCGTGGGACATTGCACCCCCCCCCGGCACACTGAGATTCTTGGGACCGGGCACCTTCGGGGCTCCTGGGGTATCCCAGGGCACCCCACGGGACCTGGGACACCCCCCTCCCCAGGACAGGCAGCCTTGTGCGCCCTCCTTTCTGGTGGTGCGTGGCGAGGGGGTGCTGGCAGGGGGACCCCGGTGTGTGGGTTTGCCAGCAGCCACACCTGGAGGATGCTTAGCCCAGGGAGATGTGGGGACGGTGCTTTCTCCCACCAAAAACAAGTGGGAAGGGCCGAGGCAGGTAAGGAAGCGCCTGGCCTCTCCGGGAAGACGGCACGAGGTGTAAGGAACCACTGGTGTGAAGGGCAGGGAGGGCGATGGGAGTCTGCGGCCACCGGCTGTCAGCTCCCACTGAAATATTCAATAAGCGACTCCTTAGCCAACCTCAGGCACTTCCTTCCCTGCTTCCCGCTCCGTCACCGTGTGCTCTGTCTCGCTGTCCGTCAGTCCTGGCTGTTGGTGGCCCTGGCATCTCTCCCCCTGGTGCGGGTCCAGGCTGGAGGGACAATGCTTATTCCTGCTGGGGCTGGGTCTCCCGTGGGGGCTCGTGGGCTGCTCTGGGGTCACGCTGGGAGAAGTGGAAGCTAGAACATCTTTCCCGCTCACCCACCGACACGCTGTCACACCGCCTACCCTTCTCCTCCCGGTCCCAAGCGAACCGGTTCCCATCGGTTATCTCAGTTTGTCACTCGGGCACCTGGGGGGACAGCCCAAACCCACCTTAGCCACTGGGAATATTTTGTGTCTCCCCTGAGCCAGGGAGGATGCAACCGCTTTAAATTTATCTGTAAACTCACTCCCTTCCCTCTCTCCCTTTCAGCCTTCGTGTCTCACCTCTCTTTGAAGTGTTTTTTCTCTGTGGCTGGCATCTCCCCGGGGCTTTTTCTCACCTTCTCATCCCTCGCCTCACCTCCGGGAACCCAAATTAGTCACGGGCTGGGGCAGGTCTTGCAGCTCACCCTGGTGCGTGCAGTCACCCACAGAGCCTCATTTGACCCCGTGTCCCTCAATCCTCGTTACCATAATACCTGACACACAGAGCAAGTGTCCTTTTGGCAGTGACCTTGTTACCTGCTCCAGTGCATTTATCCCACCCTTGCTCCCAGCATATTAGGGGCGTGATTTGCAGCCAACTGCTTGATGGCCCGTAATCCCGGCTGGAGGAGCCGAGCTCCGTTATCCGTCAGTGTATCAGCAGTGCTAGCGCTGCCTGGCTCAGCCCCCTGCATGTTGCTGCTAATTAAAAACAAATGAGGAGGGGATGGCTGGCAAGTGATGCACTGAATGGCTGCGCCCGATCCGCTCCATTTAGGAGTTCTGTGAGTTGCTCGAATAAATAATGTGGAAATTTAATTTTCTGCCACTCTGGAAGGGAGAGATCTCAGATATTATTTGTGCTCTTTTCTGAGCACCTTGCTTGCTGTAAAAGAGAAACCTGCCCTCGCTGGGACCCTTCCCAAAGGCTCCTACGTGGATAACACATTTGTTTCATCTACAACCACATCTTGGCTCGCGCTGGTTCATTAGGGAGAAGGTGCCAAATCGGCCCTCTACTGCGCGGTGCCTGACACAAGGGCAGCTGGAGGCAATCACCAGCCGGGGGGGGGGAACTTTCTCCTCTCCAAAACAAGCAGATACGGCAGCGATGGGGAAAAATACGGCTTAGAGCCGGCGGCCAGCTGGGAGCCAGGCGGCAGAGGCCATACCCCAGCCCTTGCCGCGCCGCGTGTACAATTCCCCCTCTCCCTCTTTGTTTTCTCTAATTGCACAGCCAGGCCTCCCGGGCACAGCCTGTATCTTACCCCGTGCCGGTACAAAGCCCCGTGGAACGGGGCTGGGACGTGCTGACCCGGGAACGGGGAATACGACCTTGGAAGAAGGATTTAAGCGGTTTGGGCTTCACCGGGGAGCGATGCTCGGCCGCTCAGCGAGCCATGGCCCGTGATGGTAACTCTCCTCTCGAATGCTTTGCTCTGGGGGGGGGCTGTAAGTGCTGCTCCCAGGGGGAGGGTGCGATGGGTCACCCTCACCCCAGCTACCCCGGCCGGGGGCATCCCCGAATCCCCTGGGGTGGATGGAGGCATTGGGGCAGCACCGCAAACAGCCAGAGCAGGGTCCCCATTGGGGTCTCAGCAGATTTAATGCTTTTTTTTAAGCCCCTTGGGCGGGATATCAGCTTCTCCTGCCGGGCATGGGCGCAAGTCCTCTGCAATCTCCTTTTGCAACTGTTTCCTTGCCTGTGGCTGGGTTGTTTCACATATGAGAGGGGCTCAGGGAGGCAAGGCGGAATTACAGCATTACAGACAAAGCCTTAATATAATCTTCCCTGCACGAACGGTGTTGCAGGGGGAAGACACAGAGAATGTTCTGCGGAGCGGGCTTCAAATGAGGCAAGCTGCAGTTCAGGATGTACGCTGAATTGCTTCATCACCGCTCCTAATGGCTTAACCAACAAAATCCATATTCATAAATCAAAACAGGAGCGTGAGCGACCTCTGTTCGGCTCTGCTGCCGAGCCGTGGTGCATTCAGAAATAAGGGCAGATTATATATTGCAGGCAGCAGCTCTGTATATATCTTCTGCAGCTGCCATGACTTGGCCTTGGTATTTACTGAGCCCAAGGAGAGACGATACAATCAAATCTGTCTGTCGGCGTCTGAAGGATTAGCTGAGTCAACCAGGAAAAAGCTGAGCTAATTTATCATGCTATTTTCAGTACTGAAATGCACCCTGGACATAATTTCACCCTCAATTACAGATCCCGCAGTTCCACAGAACGCAATTATCAAAAATGTTCTTTTTCAATGTATTTAGTGTTTGGATTTGGGCAATGCAGTGGGTTGGTGGCAGCTCTGCAACCAAGGCTAGCTGATGAGATCTGGAAAGTGGAACCAGCAGAGAGATAAAGCGACTGTATCTGTTCTCTCTGGCCAAGGAAAACGTGGTGCAGGGAGGAGGGTGTCACAGATGTGTTGGCAGAAGGACCTGGCGGTCTCTTGCCCACCATGCAGGGCTGTTGCCAGCACCGGGTCAGAGCAGCCGCAGCTTTTTCTGGCCTCCCAAGGACAGAGAATCCACCGTTTTCCACCCCAACCCCCCCGCAAAGTGTCATTGCAAAGTCCAGCACAAAGTCTGGCTCTGCGCTTTTGCAGCTGCCCTTTGGGTATCTTCCCCCCCAGCCAGGCGAGCATCCCCTGGGACACCAATGCCAGCCCCAAACCCTCTGGCAGCCCCGGCTGGACCCTCCCCAGCATCAAAACATCCCCAAACTGGTGCCCGATCACCCGGGACAGCCTCCCCAGCAGCCTCCCTGCTGGAGCAAGCGCAGGCTTGCAGCGTGCCCCCCCAGGCCGATGCCCTTTGGCATCTGCAGGCAGATGCATTTCAGCCACCCTGATTTAACTCCCTCTGCAAATCTGGGCTGCCGGTGGCAATGCCACCCAGGGCCTGCTGCAGGTTGATCTGTTGGGTCTCCGCTGGGGAGATGTCGCAGGAAAGAAGCCATTTCAAGGGATGAAAAAAACAAACAACCCCCCCAAAAAATCAAACCAAGGTGAACGGCAAGGAATCTGCAGCTTTAACAAAAACTATCTCCATTTTACCGAAAGTTTAGCCATTTGCTGGTGAATTTGGCAGCCGCCGAGGAAACGGGCTTTGCAGGGATCCCTTGGGGCTGCGGGGCTGGCTGGTTTCCCAGCCCAGTGCGGGTGAAGGCAGCAGCTCGGTGTGACGGAGGGGCCAAAAATAGAAACTTTACTGCGAGCGGAGAGGAATAATACTTTTCCTGAAGCCGCGCAATAGCCTTGAGGCTGCTAACGTGGTGATAAGCAGTTGTTTGCCTGTGCTCTGGAGCAAGCGTGTTTTATCTCTTCCTTGTTCCAGCCCTGGAGAAAAAGCCCAGCGATTTTGCTGCCGTGGGACCACCAGGTCTGTATTTTATTATTTCTCTATTCCGGCAGCACCTGGAGACCTGACTTGAATTACACAGCGTGACACGGCTGACGGCCCAGCCGTGCTCTCGCATTAAAAACCAGCAGCAGAAGGTGCAGGGGAGCTCTGTAGCTTTTGGGGGGGATGAGCTAGGCAGATGCGATGCCTTAATAAGTGGCGTTGGTGGGTTTGGGGAGTCGTGGGTGCCGATGCCCGGCCGGGCTGCTCCCGCCGGAGCCACGTCGAGGGGTGAGCGCAGCCGTTTTGAGGCACCGGGAGGAGGAAATATTTGCGGCCGCCTGCGCAAACAAGAGGCCCCGAGGAGGAAACACCACGAGCCGGGCTGGGGAAAATCCCAACCTCCTTGTACAAAGCCCAGGGCTCGAGGAGAGGACTAAATCCCAGATAAAACTGGGATTTCCCCCGTCCCTCTCCTGTCCTGCCCCAAAACTCGTGCTGTCAGGGGAGGCGATGCCACTGGCTCGTGCAGGAGCGTGGTGACGCCAGGCAGTCTTAGCCGTGCAGAGTTTGGTGGGTAGGAGAAAAAGACTTAAGTTAAATGTTGAGCTAATTAGCTATTTTATTAGCAAGCAGCTGCGGGTGATAATGTCTGTAACAGTTTAGTGGCCGATTGCCTCTTACAGCACCAACACCGTGCAGGTTTAGATGATTTTTCCCCCTTTATACAAATGTCTGCAAATCCCCTCCTTTGCCTTGCATCTGCCCTGAAGCACAGCCGATAAAGCCAGAGACTTTTCCCAGCTTCAGCCCGTCTCTGGGAAGGAGGATGATATTAAACTTGAAACAAATTACATTGTGCGTTCGAGTGAGGATGCTCGAATGCATTTTCTTTTCCTAATGACGGAGGCAGTGGGAATTGCAGCACCATTAATTTCTCCTTTTGCCTCCTGCGAGTTGTCAGTGGCTCTCCTCTCTTGCCTAGTAACTACCACATCCAACGGGTCGGATGCTTTGCTGCGGCCCCGGCACCTTTTGTACGAGCTCCTTGCTGAAAAATAACCGGAGCAGCCCGGGAAATGCTGTGGGGCGAAGCCGGGAACCGCAGGAGGCAGCAGGGATGCAGGGTTTGCAGCGAGCTCCGGAGGAGCCAGCCTGGCCCCAGCATCCAGGGCTGCTGCTTCCTGCGGTGTTTCCTTCTGTTTTGTGCCTTTTGAACCTTTCGGGGTTTCTCGCTGTTGGTGGAGGGTGGGGAGACGGGGCGGCTGCTGGGCTTTAAAGTGTTTCCAGCCTGGAGGAAGATCAGCCGTGCTGCTGGATCTTGGGATGGGAAACTGCTGCTCGGAGGACAATAAAGGTTATTAAATGTCAGGGAGAAATAAAGCTGCCTTTTTTTTTCTTTTTTTCTTTTTTTTTTTTTTTTCCCCCTGGCTGAACTGGTTTGCAGGCGCTTTGTGCCGCAGGCAGAGCAATGGCAGATGGGGACCGGGGTATGGGACCAGCTGCCTTGGGGCATCCTGATTCCGGATTCAGGATGGGACATTATTCCTTGAGCACTTGGGGGTCCTGGCCATGGGTCAGGGACTTGCAGACCTAGCCTTACACAAGGGCAGAATGAAATGGGTGTATTCCTTTCGTGGGTGCAGCCTTGCAGGGGGTTGCATGGGTTTAGGCTCACGGATGCATCCAGCCACCTCCGCCGCCAGCTGCTAATGTCACCCCAACCCTTTGCCAAGCGCAAGGGTTTTCGGTGACGGCACGGGAGGCGGTGATGCCGGCTTCGTTGGCCTCCGCCGCACCTCTCCTCCTGGCCTTGTGCCCTCACGGCTCCGGCAATGTGAGCAGCGACAGGTCTTTCCAGTCCTACCCCGGGGCCGCGTTTCGGCACGCAGCCCTTTTGGGAGCTCCCATCGCGGCTCTCGAGGCGCGTCCGCAGCGGGGCGGCACCTGGGGAGGGGGAAAAGCACTGGGTGCGTCACCAGCTCGCCTTGTTTATCTTTTCTTTTGACAGTCATAGCTTTAATTAATCATCGGGCACCGGTAAACGCTTGCAAAATTGTCCCCTTAACATCAGGCTGTGTCCGCCCCGGGACCGAGGTCTCTGGGGCTCGCAGAGCATCGCCTTCTGCCAGATGCTTCTCGCCCGCTGGAAGGGGAGCCAGAGCCCACGGGTTGAAGGTAAAAAGCAAATTGGTGTTGCAGGGCTCCCCAGGGAGCGTGCTGGGGCCGGAGCAGACCCTCGGGGCTCCCGCAGGGTGGGCATCCACCTGCGGCACAGCTGATCCTGCCCGGCAAAGCCACTGGAGTATCTGCTGGGAGAAAATATTGGGTGTTGACCTGCACCCCACATGGCAAAAAGGTGGTGTGGAATGGCAAAAGTTGGCAATTTTGATGTAGTTTGGAAATCGGGCATTTTTTCGGATGGTGAGCAGGATAAGCCCTAGGATCAATGGCCAATAATCAAAGTGCAGCTCCCGTGAGATCCCAAATCACGGCATCTCCCCTTCCTTCCCCTCGGAGGCTCATCCATGGTACTGCTGCGACGCTTTCCCCTGTATTTTTACCTCTGCTGCGCCGCTGCCTAGCTCTCCATTTTAACAGATGGCTGGAGTGACAATTACTGCCTCAAAAGATTATATTTATAAATTCCTTGTTGGGCTGTTATCCGGCGTGTGATAGAGCTTTACACAAACAGAGAGCCGAGAGTCACTGCTGGCTGTTGTAACTGGAAAGGAAATTATATTGCACAAAGCTCTTCAAGAAAGCGTGACGGGTTTTGCTGGGGGAGAAGCTTTGGTGGGTGCGTGCAGAATGAGTTTGGTTTGCGTAGGTTTGGTACATGTTAAGAAATATAGTCACCTGGGGGTGACTGGCACCGGCTGGCTGGCATCTTATCCCATCCCATCCCATCGGAAGGAGCACGCTGCATCTTGGAGGGCTGCAGGACTGCGAGGCGAAGCTACCTTTCATGGCTCCTGGAGTTCATTTAATTGCTTTTCTTCTCTTCTTGGTTATCGTGAATGGTGAATTTGGAAGCTCTTAATGCAAAACAATTAGGGACAGGGTTCCCTGGGGATGGAGTGATTTCCTATCTGGAAATGCATCGGGTCTTTCATCCTCCCTGTTCCTGCCTGCTTGCTGCTGGGCACCGCGTGCTGCTGATTGGGAAGGTCGATGGCGATGCCTAACACTCTGGGCTGCATGGTGAGGATGGTAGAGGACGCTAGCAATGCTAAAATTAAATCGGCTGACCCTTGGGAAGGATGACTGGGAGGTCTGTAGGGAGATTACACCTAAGCGGGGTGCTTGGGAGAGGCTGGGTGAGGTGGCCTGCTCAGGAATCCACGTCTTTGTCAGGATTTGGAAATAAAAGCAGAAAAATGGCATTTGGTTCTCCACCAGCGTGTCATGCCTTTAGCATCCACGTTGCTGGGCTTGAGTCACCTGCACCATCTTACCGGTGACCTTCCCTTCGGTGCTGTGGCCGCCAGCATCTCCCGAGCATCCACTGCACTTCTCCTGAGATGCTCACATCCGAATGGGGACCGCGGGGCTGCCACGGGCTCCTCTCTCCCATGCGTGGGGCGGCGATGGAGGACCACGCTTTGCCTGGGTAAGACGGCATGGTTAGAGGTGATACTTAACTGTGGCTTGTCACCCTTTCTAGCAACTGAGACAGAAAAGGGAGAAGGGACATAAAACATGAGAGCTGTGCTGGGCAAGCGCTGCAGGTGTCAGCAAGCAGCATGTTTTGGGGATGCTGGTGGAGGTTTTGCCCAGTGTGGACCCGCAAGACCGGGCTGCCCACACCACCTTTTCCTTGGAAACCCGGCGGTTTGCACAAGCAGAGGTGTACCGTGCCGTGCCGAGGCCCCTTCTGCTGCTCTGGGAGCCGTGCCACGATGCTGGCCAGGTCCCCGCTGCCGCCCCAGCCCCGTGACACCGTGATAGCAGAAAGCTGAGCTGTCGCTCACCGATGCAACCTTTGCACTCCCAGCAGTCCCGCGTTTGCTCCTCGCCCATCCCGGCTGCCTCGCGTGGGTGGGAAGAATCAAAACCACCTTCATCTCTCCCAGCTCTGCCGCTGCCGGTGCCCCCCGGGTGGTTTGCCGTGCTGCTGCCGGCTGGTTTACTGGGAAGGGAGAGGACGGAAAGCAGCGCTTGGGGGAATTATTTAAATTGCAGGTGCCGCAGGAGCTCTTCCCTGGGGCCGTCTCACCATGCAGCCAGCAACGGTGTGTACGCAACGCCCGCGCAGACCCCAGCTATTTCTGTATTAAGTGTTTGATGGAGCCAAATACAATTCGGGCGTATTTGCAGGGAAAGCACAGGGAGAGGAGCCCCGCGCCTGTTGCTCGAGCTCGTGGCAGCCTGGCCATCTGCGTCTCCCCGGGAAGGCATTATAAATAGGTTCAGCTGCTTTCCTTTCCCGTGGCATAACTTTTCGGCGCTCCGCAGATTACGGAGAGGCTGAGGGTAATTATAACACCTTCGTCCTAACTTGCCGACGCCTGTCTCCCTCGCTGAGCTCTTCTAACGCACGTGCTGTGGCAGATGTTTGCTAACCGAGAGGACCCCGGGGAGACACGGAGAGGCTTTTTCCTCCCTAAAGAAGTTAGCATCGAGGAGGCGTGTGTCTTTGACAGCCCATGGCAAGCTCCGCTTTGCTCAGCAGAGAGGTAAGTGGCAGCTGGCGGTGCAGTCGTGTCCCCCCAACCTGGGATCCAGCCGTGGGGTGGCCGCAGGGAAGGCAGAGCATCACCCGAACCGAGCCGCGGTGGGGAGCCTGTGCTCTGGCATCTTCCGCTCTGCGTGAATAATTCACCAAATTGCTGTGTTTTTGGGTTTGTTCCGTAACCTGGATCCCAGCTGTGATTTACTGGGGCAAGCTGGAGGTCAGCGCAGGGCTCGTCCCCTCCAGCTTTTCTGCTGTGTCTGGCTAAGGTGGAGAAAACCCTGTGTTTTAAACCGTGTAAACACCCGTCAGCGGAGAAGCTGCTCGGCAGTGCCTGGCTGCGTTCGGCTCGGTTACGGTCGGCGCAGGGCAGATGGTTTCCCGTGCCTGGACCGGTGCTGTGCCACGCGTGGGATGTGCCAGCGGGGCGTGAAGCTGGGCGTGCAGGCGGATCCCTGTCCTTAGGTGCTTTCGTAAGCGAGGAGAAGGAAGCTCTGGTGACCTCTGCATCAGAGATTCAACCAGGAATAAGGAAACGAGAGGATTTTCCCAACCGTTGTGCAAATAGGGGCGTTCAGTACGGGAGGGTCCAACTTAATGCCATAAATCAGATTGGATTAGGAAGGATTTGCAGAGGGCCAGTCTGGAAGAGCGGCTTATTTAGGTTTTTAGCAGCCGTGTCACAACCATACGTGGTGTCGCAACGCGCTGTTGCGTTGTATGCTCACGTTAGGGTGTTGGGTGAGCCGCCGGGAGCTCCTGGGCTGGGCACAGGGGAGACGGTGCGGGGTGGCCACGGGAGGGTGGTCTGGGCTGTGAGAGGGCATGGGAGGACACGGCTAGATAAGCACCAAGAACCTGACATCTTCCTTGTCTTGTGAGTCTGAATCAAATCCCTCAGCCCATGAGATTGCGGAGGGTGAGTATCCTTTGGGGCACGGATGGTTTCATGCTGTCGTGGGTCTTTTTAATGCAAATTAATTTCTCGTTATGAGAGTGACTCTGTGCTGTGGACGTGTCTTGTTGCCCCGGTCCCACTCCACGTGCTTTTGCTGTGCTCTGGGTGTGCTCGTGGGCACGTCCAGCCGCAGCAGAGGAGCTGCCTCTCTTTTATGGGGCTCAACTCACACCGTGGGCTCAGCCTGGCCCCATGGTTGTTTGCATGCAGGACCTGGGCTTTAGGGCTTTTATTAGAGCTTTTATCTCATTTCTCCCTGCTCTTGCTCTGCCCCCAATTCCTTACAGCGGGATTTTGCATCACATCCTTCTGTCTTTGGAAGCCTGGCTCCTTTCTGGAGCTGTCAGTGCCATCCCCTGTGCCTTGTGCCCAGCCCCGCTCTCCCGGGCTGCTTTTTGCTCAAGGGCACGAAGCAAAAAATTGCCCAATAATTTAGTAACTTCCACAAAAGAGGTGCTTCCCCTTGTAGCTGCCGAGTAGTTGGGGATGTCACCCTCCGCTCAGCACCGATTCCTCCTCTCTGCCTCCCTCCTGGTGCCGGAGAACCAGCCCCAGCAGATATGAGCTTGGCTGTCTCACGGGCAGCTGGAGTCGTGCTGTGTTGTGATCGGGGAAGGAAAATAGGCCACTTATCTTGTGCGACAGACACAGCCACCCCCAGAGCCTTTGTCTGCAAAAAGGGGAACGGAGCGATGAATATCCACGTCGATCCGGGGGCAGAGCTGCAGCTGGGGCCTCGGTGGGTCTGTGGGTGCCCACAGGCTCCCTGCAAACGCAGCGAGGAGGGAGGTGGGTGCTGGAGGATGGATGCGGCTGCAAGCGTGGGGGGCACCGGGAGACGGTTCTCGGATGGGGATGGAGCTGGGGAGGGGGGTCACTCTCCCTGGAGGGTGTTTTTTGGGGGGGGTACCACCATGAAGAGGTTTCCACAAGCTGCTTAGAAAGTCTCGAACATCTCATACGGGTGCAGATGGGTTAATAACCCAAACGTGAACCTTGGTGGAGACGGGCTGCCCCGGTCCTTGGCCGCTTCCAGCCGAGGCGATGTGCCACGGCAGAGTCACGGGGTGGATGCTCTCCCGGCAGCCCCGGGGCCTCTCCTTTCCTCGTTGAGGTGAATCATTCCTGGGGAGGGCTGTAAATTACCAAAGCAGGTGGAGCAGGCACAAAACTGCCCGTCTCCCATCCCGGTGCCGGAGGCTGGGTTTGGTTCGGCGCCAGGAGCGTGCGTGCCAGCACATCGCTGGGGTTTCCATCTCCCACGCTCCGGTGCAAACCCCGGGTCAGCAGCAGAAGCAACAGATAAAAAACACGACCTGCAAGTCGTGCTTTAAAGATCGGGCGTCCATGTGAAAACCCAACCGGCAAGAGCCGGCAAGGGGAAGGCAGTAAAATCCTCACCATCACGTTACATAAAAATTGAGGATCTGGGATGTGTTTTTACATGTCACTTGCAATTTCTGAAGTCTGACTTAATTATAATAATCACCCTCAGCAGAGTGTCAATTAGTAATGCTCTTGGATTTCTGCTGAGCTCAAACTTTGTGTCACAAATGCATTGCTTCCTCCGTGGGCTGCCGCTGATGGGTGCGGGGAGCAGGCAGCATCCCCTCCGTGCAGGGACGGACGGGGCGTTGAGCAGTTTCATGCTAATTGGCACCATCTGAGCTCTCCCGATGAGGATGCTCCCTGGCAGGAGTGACTCACCCATCTCTCTCGCTTTTGACTCTCTTCCAAGGGCACCCTTGTGCGGCAGCATCTGGGTTTGGCCAGGCTCTGCTGGGGATGCTGCAGTCCCCTCAGTACCGGTCCCAGTGATATTTCCCTGGGTTCCTACAATTTGCCGCTCATGGGTCACCCCTCTACGGCATCTCCTGAGGGGGAAGATGCTGTTGTTACAGCCAAGTCTGTTTTTTTGCTCCCTGTGGGTAGCAGAACAGGACTGGCTATTGCTGCTGGTCCTCCGGGGCATGCTGGGTCAGTGATCACCCGTGGGGGGATGCTCTGATACGGGAGTACGAAAGGGGCTCTGCTCTGGGTTGGGGTGATGCTGGAACAGAGAGGATAAGCAGGACTGGGGATGCCATGCTGACACGGGGGGGTTTCCAGCCTTCCCTCGCTGTCACGGGGTACGTGCCACTGCCTGGGCAGTGCTGCGGAGCTGGGGGGGGCTGCTGCTCCCCCAAAGCACCCCACTTCAGAGAGCCCATTGGGTTAATGTGGGCAGTGGCTAGCCAAGTGTCAGGACTGAGATGCCCTGGCAGAGAGGCTGACAGGGATGGAGGTGGAGGGGTTAGTGGCCTCCTCTACATGGTCATTTGCTTCTCTTTGTATCAGAGACTCCCCACCATGGTGAGCACCCCAAAATCGCCACTCAGATATGTAACACCCCCTCTGGGACATCCCTCCCAGGGGTCTCACCATTTCCCACTCTCCTATCTCTTGCCACAAAACCCCCGGAGCTTTTTCTCCAGTGGTGCCAGGGGAGAAGCCAGACTCCACTGACGCTGCCCTCTGAGCGAGCAATAATTCCCCCAAGTGCTGCCCTCATCCCACCGCACGCTGCACCGGCTGCTCTCACCTGGTTTCTCCTCCCCGCTGGGTTTTTTTTTCCCTCTGATCTCAATTGGTACTTTTTTTCCCTGGAGTGGCTCATCTGGGGAGGAGCAGAGCAGGTAACTCACAATCCTCAGGGGTCTGAGTGATGGGGAGGCTTAAAAACCAGCTTAAGGTGATGGAAAGGTCCCCCTTCGATGGGGACCCCAGCTAATTTTGCTTAATATTTCGGATATCTGCGTGTGCGGGGGCTTGGACAGGCTGTTTTGGGGAGGGGGCTGTGCGTGATGAGATCGGCGTGGGAATCCCGCCACAAAGCAAGTGCTCTCGCGGGGGCTGCACGCTCGCCCCGTGCCGTAGGAAAACGAGACGTCCGCGCTCGGCCGGCCGTGAAAAACCGTGGGTGAAATTACACAATGGAGCTTTTTTTTTTTTTCCTCCTTCTTCCGAGCCGGCGCCGCAGCCAGCCGGGCTCTGCGCGCAGCCGTGTGTGCCTGCGTGGGCACCCGGGGAGGCGGTGGGGGGGGACACACGTACATACACATACGATGCGCCTGAGCTCCGGAGGGAGGGATCGCATCGTTCCCGCATCGGCTGCTCCCCGGCGTGCCGGCCACGCTGGACCCAGCCTCGCCGAATGCCGCTGACCCGCCAGCGAGCGAAGGTGCGCCGAGGCTGCTGGGTGCAGGTAAAAGCCAGGGGAGGGAGGGATGGCAGCGATATAGGGGGGACACACACCAGCTCCGTTGTGACCCCGCGCGAGGACAGGCCTCGGCATGGCAGCACGATCCCCTCCCTGCCGAGGTTTAATCCGTTCTCTTTCCCCATCTCCTGCTGGGAGGTGATAACCAGGTTTCTCATGGCCCAGCCACCGAGGCATCGCCATTCTTCTTTTTAAACTCGACCCATTGGTGGGAGGCCATCATCCTCCCCGGGTAGGATGGAGAGTCCTCGGGTGTCCCACGGCTCCCCGGGCTCCATCGGCAAAAGGTTTGGCCGCACTGCTGCGCCGGCTGCATCTTTAACCGCGGACCCAGCAGCGGAGGCTGGAGGCGGCATCTCCCGTGGGAGTGGGGGGGCTGAGTGCTTTCGGGGCAGGGGAAACCCTCCCGTGCCTTTCGGGGAAGCTCTTTTCCAAAATACAGCCTGGCCCCCGGGATCCCTAGGTGAAATTTTGCTGGGTGAAAATGGGAATTGCAGAATAAACAGCTCCATTTTGGGGCTCCCTGGGGATGTGTGTGTGTGGTGGGGGCGGGGGGGGAAGCTGGGCTGCTGGTGAGCATTAAAGCAGAAGCCGCTGCTCGGCACAAAAGCCGGTCTTACGCAGCACAGGTCTATTCAAGAGACATTTAATTCTCTTCTAAAGTCCAGGCAAACAGGGAGCTGCCATCTGGTGTCTGATGGCAGCGGGAAGAAAGGGCTTTTTGCAAAGCGGAGGCAAGTTGGGAGCTTGCTGGGCTTCAGATTGTCTTGAAATGGCTCTGGTTTTAAGGCTGAGCAAGCTGGCTTTGTAAAGTGACCCGTGTAGGTTAATGCTGGCTTTGGAAAGGGGAAGGGTCCTACCTGCAGCTGCCCAAGCCAGCAGGCAGCAGAGCCCCGCAGGGCGATGCTGGGGCCAGGAGTAGAACCGCAGCCGGGGCGGACACCCAGGGGACCAACAGTGTTCACGTCACCTGCCAAAAATCCTGCATCAGGGGATGGGACCCTGGCCGCAGGCTCTCACCCCGCTCTCCGGCTCTCCACATCTTGGTGCAGCGCTGGGTGCTGATTCTGGCATGCACCGAGTGCGTGCGGTCTCTGCTCTGCCTGCGCGAGCACAGCTGAGCGCGGGTCTCGGCTCACAGCCTCCCCGGTATTCGAGGAATTATTTTTATTAAGTTGCAGAGGCTGTAACTTCTCCGCCTGGGAAGTGGCTCGGCAGTGTCTGCAGTCAGGGTAGCACGGCTGCACCTTGGCAAGGACCCAGCTTAAACCCTGGTAAAACGGGGAGCGTGTCCTCGCTGCCGGTGCAGGGAGCAGAGCAAATCTGCAGCGGGGACGGGCAAACTCAGTGTGGGGGAGTTTCACCTTCCCTAAGTCCCAGGGCTTGGTTAAGCAAAGAGGTTTGTGCGTTGAAATGTTGGTGGGGTGCTTTGGGCGGAGGTACCTCCGGATTTAGGGTGGTTTCAGGGATCCAGCACTCTGGCTCTGTGTCCCCTAGCTGTGACCTTTCTGCCGGGGTGTTCTCACTGCGGGAGAGACACGGGGAACAAGACTGACCAGTTCCCCAGGGAGGAAACAGGCCGTTCCCTTCCACAGGGAGTTTTCCTTGGCAGAAACAAAGCTTTGCCCACGGTGCCTTTGCAGAGCCCTGCCAGGCTGGCTCAGCGCCCGCCGGGGCCACTTCTCACCGCTGCAGAAGCGCTTTGCCAAGATGGACCCGTGGGTGCAATGAAGGTGGGTGGCTGCACGGTGTCCCCGGGGAATGCCGGTACCCAGAGCCGCCGCAGCGGCCGCGGTGCAAGTGACGTGCCCGTGTGGGACCCTGCGGTCCAGTTCCGTGGTGGGCGATGCGAAGCTGGGGGGGCGCTTGCGGGGATCTGGATGCACTCGTGGCTGTGTTGTGGGTGGCTGAGACGAACGTGGATCTCCGTAGCGGGCTGCAGAGTGGAAAAGTGCCGTCCCCCTTCCCGCAGGTTGGGAAGGACGTGTCCCCTGACACGGCTGGGAAATGGAGTGGTGGGACGTGTTTAGATCCCCTCTGCTGCAGGACAAGACCAAGCCCTGCTGTGGACAGGGCGAGATGCTGCCCACGCGCTGTGGGAACATCTCTCTCGCTCCTCCGGCTCCGCACAGCAGCGGGGACGAACGCAGCCCTCGGTAGGGTATGGGTGCACTGCTGGAGATCTTGGCGGAGCTCTTGGCTGTGTCGGTGCGTGGCAGCCAAAGGAGCAGAGCCGTCCCCTCTGGGCTGCCAAGCTGAGTCCTGCAAGAATATTTAATTGGGGCTTTTCGTCTTCCCTGGAGCAGCATCTCTAGTGGGGGATGTGAATAGACTGAATGTCCCCAGGGGCTTTCAGAGCCCTTGTACTACATGTCTGGGTGCCATCCCAGCACCCAGGGAGCAAAGGGACTGGAGGGAGGTACTCTCATAGCTATGAGAAGACAGCCAGAGGTTTCTTTGTTTTAATCACAGTTTTTAATCACCCCTGACAGCTCCAGGCTGGAGCACCATCTCCATGTAGGACACAGATACGAGTGTGGGTTCGAGCGCTGTCATTATGCAGGATGCCACCCACAGCCTGAGCTGATAACGAGGATTAGCCAAGTTTGTCATCCAGCTCTGGGGATGGGGTGGGCAAGGGCTCACCAGGGGCCGAGCCCCGTGGCTCGGGGAGTGAGGAGAGCTGCGTCACAGGCTGGCCGAATCCTGCTCCCCACTGGGATTTCCATCGCCGCAAACTGGGATTGGATCCTGCTTCCCAGGCATGAATTGCTGAGGTCCTGCAAGCGTACCTGACCTCAGCACCCAGCAGTCTTGTAAAAAGCCCCAAGGGGAAACTCCATGCAGGGTTTAGGGATGCTGGGAGAGAGCATCTCATCCTGAAATCCCTGGAAAACGCAGGCTTGTGGCAGGATGTACCAAGAGTGGCACAGGGACACATGCTGCTGGCACGGTGAGGGAGCTGCTGCTGCGGAGGTCCAGGCAGCCACTGGGTTTGGGTGGGATGATGGGGTCTGTGGTGCTGGTGGGAGGGGGATTTTTGGGTTTACCATGTCACCTTGGCCAGGCCATTCATCTTGCAGGGTAATAACAGTCCCTGGGGTGGAGTGAAGGTGTTCGCCCTGGGAAGAACATCACGCCCTCGGTGCATTGCTTGCACCAGTGCTGGCAGCAGCACGTGAGCACAGAGAGTCCCCGAAGGCTGTGCTCAAAGCCAGGCTGTGTCGTGTCTTTTATCATCACTGTTCTGCGGTCTCGGTCCTGTGGGTGCCAGTTCAGCATCACTCGGTGAGGCTTTGGGGGTGATTTTTATTTTGCCCCTGTCTGTCATTTCCCCAGGCTTTGCGAGGAGAAGAAGAAATTCAACTGCAAACCTAGACTGGGTGGTACTGTCCCCTGGAAAGGATGTGCTGGGACCAGGGTGGCTGGAGGATGGCAAAGCTGCAACCTTCCCCTGACATAGGGCAGAAAAAAGGTCTGCCCTCATCCCCAGCTCCATTGCTTTCCATCCCTGCTCCTTGTTCCTCCCTTCCTCTCCCGGCATTGGCTTTAAACACCCCATGGGTCCCTTCTGGGCTTGCACAGGCCTGTCTCAGGGCAGAGCCACGCGACATCTCCCGTCCCTCCCTGCCGAACTCCTCAGGGCACCGACCCACCAGTAGCCCCAGGGCTTGGAGCTGCACAAACCAACTTGGTTTTGTTCCTTTCCAAGTGCTGGCAGCAGCGTTACCCCTGGGTACCTGGGCATGGCGGGTCCCGCACCACCCATGGTTCTCACAGTGGGGGGGGTCGGCAGGTTTTGCCCCCTTCTTAGAGAGCTGAGATGTTGCAGAGGTTGATGCAGGTGGAGGAAGCAGCAAAACTGGGCAGTTCTCTGGTTGTGGTGGGCCAGAAATGCTGGATTCAAAGGCAGATCGTGGATGAAAGCTGCTTGCACAGGTATGTGCAGCTACAGGTGCGTCATTCAGATCTACCCCAGCACTTCTTTTCAGTAAAAAACAGGCCTTTTCCAAAGTTTAGGGGCACCGTGGGTTTCCTGTGGCATTTCCATGCGTGGCTCCAGCCAGCTCTTTCTTCATTGATGATGTTCCCAGGCTCGTGTCTCCAGCAGGAAGACGTGGATTTCTTGTACACCAGATGCCCATGGGGAATACAGATGTGCTAGAAGATGCTTGCTTGCAAGAAAGCCTGTAGTCAGCTACACGCTACCTTGCCTGTCTGGTTGAGCTTTGTGGTTAAAGTCAGCCCAGGAACTGCAGAACCCCAAAGATGCTGAAGCTCATGATGATGCTGAAACTCGTGACATTGTAGTAAGGCTCCCGAGCAGCCCAAAAGCCCCTTTTTATTCCAGAGCCCTTGTTAGCTCTCAAACTCGACCCAGCAGTGGCAAGCTGGGAGCAGGATCCCCCAGGCTCTGCCTGGGCAGTGGTGGGATGTGCAGCCGAGCTGATCTCCATGTGCAGATGGAGCTGAGTGCTCAGACTGTGGGAGCTGGGGCTTTCGGTTTCTATTTTGGCTATTCCTTTCCTGGATTTGTTCCGCTGGAGCAACAACTGGGTTGTGGACTAGGTATGGGCTGAGTTTGAGGCTTGTTCTGGTTTTGAAGCTCTTCTGGGCTCTGTGCTGAGAACCCAACAAGCTTGGAGGCTGTGGAGATGCCTGGGAAGCCTGGGCACCCACAGCAGCTCCCAGCACCTTGAAACACCTTTTGTGGCCTTTGTTCAAGGGCAGGACTTTATCGTGAGCTGGTCAGGGAGTGGTTAAACTCTTTCTGGCCCTCAGCGAGCAGAATGTACTTACTAATGCTGCCTGCAGCCCTGGCCAAGTTTCTGCTGAGCTTTTGCAACGCTGCTTATAGCCGCTGTGAGTCCTGGGGTCTTGCTCAGCTTGCACCTCCAGTCCTCTCTCCCAGAAGGTCGTGGGATGCGTGTGCATGGAGAAGGGCACGAGGGGTGCCGGGAAAACACGGGTCAATGTGTTTTAGAGCAGTTGCTTGGGCAGTGGAGTGTGCCGAGAGCTGTGTGTGAGCTCCCGCAAACTGCTGTGTGCCGAGCAGTCCCTGACCTGCTGCTTGGAGGGGGCAGAGGCTGGTCGGGCAGCAATGCCACATCTGCCTGCTGCCTGCTCTGCACATCTGGCAGAGAGCTCGGGGATGCCTCTCTGTCCCTCCTGGGCATTGGCATGGCCTGAAGCAGAGCCGGGGGCCACCATCACCCCAGTACAGTTTCTGGTGATGTCTGGAGAAATATGTACTCCTGGAGGTGGTTGTCTCTGTCATGTGCCGCCGATGTGCTGGCACTGGGTTTCTGGGGCAGGACAGAGCTGCCCAGAGCCAGAGCTGATGTCTGAGCAATGCATCTTCATTTATATTTGTTTTCTAGAGCTGGAACTCCTTAATCTTGGCTATGTCTTGCTCCTGAGTGGTGTGTTGCTTGGAGCAGCTTCTGCAAAGCTCTCCACTCAGCCGTGAGCAGGATGAGTGGCAGGCTGGGCATGGGAGAGGGTCGATCAGCGGCTCTGGAACAGGCTGTGCTCCCCCCGCATTTGCAAAGAACCAGTGGAGAAATGCTATTGTCTTCCTAAGTCATGTAGTGGGAGCAATCTGATTGGGGTGGATACTTATAAGGATGCCCACCTGGTAGAGGAAATTCAGCAATTTCTTTAGAGGCTGCACATGAAAGGGGGCATGGGACCGTCACGTGCCAAGGAGTGCCCAGCTCACAGGGTACCTGCACAAAGTCTTTTGGATGGGACTTTTTTCCGTGTCACATCTATGTGGTGCCTGTTACCTGGGCAGGTGGCTTTGTTGTCCCCACCAATTTCCTTCCATTAAGTGCTGAGCTGAGAAAATATTCTCAAAAAGCTCTGACAGCTCACTCTGCAGATCTTGCCACCTTCGGCTTCCAGGCACGCTCCCGAACGCGGTGCACAGGGGAAGAGCAACTTAGGGAGGGAGGCACATGCTGCAAAGCATGGCTGCGTGAAGGTCCATCGCGTGCATCCTCACCCGCCTCCCCTTAAATTACACCCTGGGATGGTCAGAAACAAGCTTGTGCTGGCAGCGTTGTGAGGAGGCAGCTCTGACCCCAAACCTGCAGGGCGCTGGAAGGGCTGACGGAGGAGTTCCCCGCTCCAAAAAGGGATTTTGCAGCTGCCTTGGGAGTCGGAAGGGGCCGGTGGGCGGATGGATGAAGCTCAGCGTGATCCCTGCAGCTGGAAGGGTTGGTTGGAGGGGGTCACGCCGCCGGAGGGGGGGTGTAAAGCCGGGGCTGCAGCTGGCTGGCTCCCCACGGGCACGTCGCCAGTCCCTCCTGTGCCGCAGCCTCTCGGCTGCTCCTCCAACAGCCGATGTTCTCGGCGGCTCGCTGACTGCGGCAGCATCCTCACGGCTCTCCCAAGGCCTGGGTTTAGGTGCGTGCGGGGGGGGGGACAGCGGGGGTTCGGCGTGAGGGAGGGTGGGAGAGCGAGGTGCTGGTGGAGAGGGGGAAAGAGACTGCTTGGTGTTTGGGTGCATGAGTTTCTGCAAGCCCAGGCGACTTTCCTTTTGGTTCTTTGCTGTGTCTTGGCCCTGGGGACATGGGTGAGAGGGGCTTTTCCAGGGTCTGATACTCAGGGAAGGTGCGGCGTTGTCCTTCCCTCTCTGTCCTGAGGGGTCCCAGCACCCCGCTGACCCAAAGGAGGAGGGCACTGCTGGGAGAGTTGCTTCTCCTGTAGCTGATGGGTTATTTTCCCAGCCCCTGAGCTGGGACAGTGCTCTGTTTGGTGAAACACTTTAGATTTGGTTTCCTTCTGAACTCCTTTTTGTCTGGTGAACTGGATGTTGGTCCTTTGGGGTATGCTAGTCTTTGAGCCGAAAGAAATCTGGGTGGGTTTTTTTTGCTCTGGGGGTAGTTGCCTGCATCCTGGGATCAGTTCCCTCGAAGGCAGCGGGGCTGCGGCAGTGCTGCTGTCATGCTGCCCTGGGGTTGTCACTGCTTTTACCTGTGCTGCTGTCCCTGCTCCTGTGCCGTCCTGCCTTGCCCTGCGCTGGCCCCGTGCCCGGCTGCTGCAGCGGGGCCGCTCGTCCCGGGCTCACTTCTCGGAAGGCATCACTTGCCACCTCCCGGGGCAGAAACACGCTCACTGAGGACACGAGTGACCCTCTGAAAAGAGGCAGCTTCAGGACAGCCCCTTCTTTGTCCCTCTGCAATCTGGGTTGGACACCAAAACTAATGCATCTAATTGCAATCCAGAGCCCTACGTCCACATCCCATTACAGTTTCTGTTGTGTTCAGCACCCCCGTTTCCATTCCTGGTTTAAGTCCGTGCATGTTTAACACTGGGATGCTCCACCCCAGAGATGGTCCCGTTTCCAAACGAGGTCAGGCAGACCCGTGAGCAGACAGGAGAGAAGGGAAGAGGAGGATGCTTCTCCTCTTGGAAAATCACCAGGGTGTTTGCCAGCTGCTGGCTCACGCCGGCACAGTTTTGCCCGTCAGGCTGCGAGATGTCACATCCCAAATGTGGCATATGGAGCTTAGGCTCAAATTATCTCTTTTCTGGGCTAAAGGATGAAAAACCCACTTGAACGGTGCAGAAAGCACACAAGCGCTGCGTGGGTTTGCCTATTCCCATGGCTGATGGAGGGCAGCCAGCTCTGTCTGCCCGCTCTGTCCCTGTCCTGTCCATCCCTGCTGCTGATGGGCATCCAGGGGACATCGTAGGTGGTGGTCTGTGTTCTCCTTGCCCAAGATCCACGGTGACAGTTCCCCGGGGCCCTGTCCTCACTCTTGTCCTCCCCCTGTCTTTCAGATGTCCTCCGGTAACCCGTCCCCCCACAGAAGGGTCTGCCTGCCTTAGCCAACCCGTCCTCCCAGGCATCCTGCCGGCGATGGCCTCGACGCCCCAGTGAGGGGTGAAAGGACGAGGACCGAGTCCCCCCAGCACCGCCACGTCCCCCGGGAGAGCCATGGAGGCCCCCCTGGATGTTCCTGTAGGGAACCTCATCGACTTCGATGCCGAAACGCCCACCTGCGTCCCCCCGGAGCCCTCTCCTCCCGCCGCCCCCAGTGGCAACGGGCACCTGGGGGACGCGGGGGACGTGGCCGGGGAGGAGAGCGATGCCACCGAATCGGCGGACAGTGAGAATGACATGGGCGACTCTCCCAGGCGCTGGAGCGGCTACCGCCGGTCCTCCTCCGTCGAGTCCTTCTCCTCCAGCCAGAGCACTGAGTCGGCCCGGGATGAGGCGACGGCCGAGCGCCGGGAATTCATCCGGCACTACGTGGAGAAGATCTTCACGGGGGGGTGAGCAAGCGGGGCTGGCGAGCGCTGCTGAGCCTGCCGCTGGGGGATATCCCTCGGGATGGGATCTGGCTGCTTTCCCACTCTGGGAGCGTCGGTTTGTGTCCTTTGCCCGCGCTTGGCTAACGCAGCTTGTTGCTCCCGGCCATAACGCGGCATCGGAGCTAAGGGGGGGATGCAGGCTCTGACTTGCACCCCTCTCTTGGGCACGTCCCGGCTCGTCTTCCACCCCCAGCTTCCCTCCCCTCTTCTTTTTCCCTTTTCCCATACCAGGGGCTCACCATGCCAGGGGTCTTGCCGTGCCTGGGGGTCTCCAGCTCCTTTGCCCCACTGGGCATCTTGCTGATGCTCGTGCAAATGCCAGCAGCTCGCATGTGCCCCAGGGCTCTGCGGCAGCCCCCGGCTGTCCCCCCCACCTTCCCCCCCAGCCCTACATCCATCCCAGCTCCCATCGCTGTGGTCTCCGTAATGCTGCGGCTCGCTGTGTCAAGCAGGATTGAGCAAACCGAGCATGATGAGCAGCAACAGGGGTTGTTTTTGCTCTGGGGCAGAGCGCCTGTCTCTGGAGCTCAGTTTCTGCTCAGGCTGTCCTTGGCTCTTCCCTTCTCCCTCTGCCTTTGGTTTTCCCCCCTGCCAGGGAGGAACAAAAGAGCAGCGTAAGCCGAGGGATGACAAAATGGATGCTCCCCTTCCCCTCTTCCTCTGCTTTCCTCCCGGCATCGCAGCACCGGGATGCTGCTGCCGAGAGGGATGACATGGGGGAGCTGAGCCGTGCTGGCTGGCTGGGGTATGCCGGCCACCTCTTCAACTTTAATGGTGTCTTTTTTTCTTTTTCCCCATTTCAGAGAGGATTTGGACCAAGAAGAGAAGGCCAGGTTTGGTGAGCTCTGCAGCAGCGAGAACGGGAAGGGCAGGGAGTGGTTTGCGAGATACGTGAGCGCCCAGGTAAGGGGAGAGATGGGCGAAGGAGCGGCGATCCTGTACCAGGGCAGGAGGATCAGGCCAGGGGAATTTAGCAATACCCCAAAGCAATATTTTTGGAGGGCAGGAATTTGGGGAAAAGGAGGAACTTCAGTACAGGGAGATGCAGAAGTGAATAAATGCATCTCGAGGCAGTTAAATACATGCTTCTTGCAATGTGGGAGAGAAGTCACCTGTTTTATTTAAAATGAAATCCCATCAGTACTTAGAAACGTCCTATTCCCTAGAAAAACAATTCAGAGAGGCAAACAACTGTCTCCAAGAGGGAAGCCCGACCGCCTGTGCTCACTTCCCAATCTCCCTGCAGCAGAGGGGGGGGTCCGGGGGGGTGGGCTGAGGTTGCCCTTGCTGCTTGCGGCAGGCAGCTGCCCTGCAGAGCTGTGCTGAACCCTGGGCTTTGTACCTGCAGCGCTGCAACTCCAAGTGCGTCTCGGAGCAGACCTTCTACCGCCTGATGCAGTCGTTCGCCCTCGTGCTGTTTGAGTAAGTCGAGGGGGGGGTTAGGGCTTCGTTGCAAGCACCGAAAGCCCCTGAGATTGGACCCATGGCTCGAGGAGGGGCAGCAGCCACGAGGGTGCTTGGGTTGCCGTCGCTGGGTGTCTTCACCAAATCCTCCCTCCGTGTCAGGTGTCACCAGATGGATGACTTCAGCCCTGCCAAGAACCTCATGACCATGTGTTTCACCTACTACTACATCGGTAAGAGGTGCCTGCACCCTTGGGCTTTGCTTGGGCTGGAGACCAGTGGTGAAGTCTGCCCTGTGCGTGGGAAGGGTGATGGAGGGGTACCCAAGCTTGGTTTACTCTGGATGACTCCAATACTGAACAGAAAAGAGTCTCCGTGACCGAGAAGCTGTGCAAACCTGCCAGAGACCCTCGCTGGGGTGGTAGCTCATGCTGATGCTGGTTTGTCATTGCTTCTAGCCAGGGATGCTTGTACGTGGCAATCCCCAGATGTTCCCTGACCCTGGGGATGTGATGTGAATGCCCCAGCCCAGAAGCACCTTGGCTTATTGCTTGGTGCGATAAGGAATGGTGGTCACTCCTCCCTGAGGGGCTGGATTTTCTATCCCAAATGGGGAGGAGGATAAAGACCTACAGGAACTGGGATGGGATGGGGTCTGGGCCATTTCCATCTGGCTCCTGGTCTCCGTGGTGTATCTTGTAGCTGGGAGCAGGTCCCCCAGGAGCTGGCAGCACCCAGGACCGTGGGGCCAACCGAGCTCCTGACATGTTACCTGCAGGCAAGACCCATGCGTTGCCCTTGGAGGCCAAGGAGAAGCCCATGGGCAGCATCGACTCGTACCTTAAGTCGGCGAACAGCTGGCTGGCAGAGAAGAAGGACATTGCGGAGCGGCTGCTGAAAAACACGTCGGCCAAGACGGAGAACGTCAAGGGCTTCTTTGGGGGCCTGGAGACCAAACTGAAGGGTCCCACCACCAAAAAGAGCGAGTGGGTACCACTCTGTTGGGTGGCCAGGGTGGGCTGAGGCAGGCACCTGTAACGTGACCAAGCCAGAAACCTCCTGGGTGTAGGGCCACCATGAGCCAGGGGTTATCATGGCCAAGATTATCAAGGTTATCATGGGAAGATGGCCTCTAGTCCCGTGCTTCATACTTTGGTCATTGGCATCTCATGGTCTGGGAGTCCTGTCTCCCTTGGGCATGGAGATACGTGGTTCAAGGAGACGGTGCTGTTGCTTTGTGGTCTTCTGCATCATCTCTGTACTGGGTCTGACTGGGACGGACATCACAGTCTCTTAGGCACCTTTCTGGCCCTGGGAACAGTGGCACTGGAGCAGGGGGTCTTTCAAATGAAGGTGCTCCCCTCACCAGGGGGGCCGGGGCTTTGCCACATGGGCTCTCAGGGGGACAGGCTGTTTGGGAGCTGACACTGATTTCTGTGCCACAGCGAAGGTGAGGACAAACCAAAGGAGAAGCTGAAGAAGACGGGTGAGTGGAGTCAGCATTGCTGAAGTAGGCATCGTCAAGGCATCCCCAGGGAAGGAACAAGGGTTGGGAGTGGTACGAGATGACCGGCATTGCTGGACCTGTGGGGTGGGAAGAACGGCAGGAAAGACCGATGCTGTCCCCTCTGAGCTCCTAGAGAAGTGCTCCAAAGGAGCATTCACAGCTCCTTGCTTTGGAGCAATCACAGCTCTTGTCCCACAAGGACATCTTGTGGCATCTTGTCCTCTGGCACAGGTTGCAGAGGTTTGGGCATCCACTGCCTCTGAGCTTTTGTGTTGCACCGGTCTACCCCCTGGTAGCTGTGTGTGCTACCAAACCAGTGGTCCAGCCCCTCGGGTATCCTCCTGGGCCATCCACACCTTGATCAGAGCTAATATTTGCCCACAAAGGGCAGCCAAACTCCTCTTCATGTTGCTGAGGTTGTGTTGGGGATGAGTATTTGGTTTGCAAACCTTGCCGTCACGGCTGCTTGGATGCCAAACTGGCAGGGGGGCACAAAGTCTGCATGGGTGGGAAGATGGGAGTCATCCAGACCTTGGCATGTAACTGTGTGTCCCCACAGTTTCTGTGCAGAGCCCAGAGGAGGAGAAGAAAGGAGAGAAGATCTACTTGTACATGCACCTCAAGCAGCAGCCGATCTGGTAAAGCCTCTCCGGGGGCGAGCTGGCTCCTGCCCGGTGTTGGTCTCCCCGGGGAAGGGATTTGTCCTCCTTGTCCACACATTCCCCAGATGTTCACGAGTGCTTTGAAGCTGCTGCCACCCCTAAAAAAGGTGGCCATGGCTTTTACATATCCCTTACGCTAGGGAGAGTGTGTGTCTGCAGACGCAGAAGGAGCTGGTTCAAAAATGGATCAAATCTGCCAGACTTGCTTAGCCCCCACCCTTGAATCACCTCCTGGCCCCTGGGCAGTGGGTGAGCTCGGTCCTGGGAGGACTCGGGGACAAGCTGGGGGAGATGGAAAGCGGTCGTCCCCAACATCTCCCTCCCTCCCTGCAGGCACAACCTGCGGTTTTGGAATGCCGCCTTCTTCGATGCCGTGCACTGTGAGCGAAGGAAGCGATCCCCCACCACCAGGTAGGAGACGTCCCCGTGGGAAAAGGAGTTGCCGTGTCCCCTCCAGCCCCCCCGGCATTCCCTCCTGCTCCCGGCGGTCCTGAGCATTACCGACCGTGGGGAAACGCTTTCTGCCCCTGATTGCAAATCTGCTGGGGCCACTGGGCTGTGGGGTGGGCAGGTGAGATCAGCATCTTCTTAGGGATTTGGGAGCAGGAAGGTTATCTTGCTCGTTTTGCATCGTTTTTGCAAGAACAAAGCCCTGGAGGTGCGCCCAGAAAACCCAGCTAGGGTTCAGGCTGTTGGTGCTTAGTTTGCAAGCAGATCTGGGAAAAGATGCTTGGTGCAGCCCTTCGGGGAGGAGATGCTCTGGGTCCTGGCTGTCCCCAGGAGAGCGGTGGAAGTTGCTGCCAGTGCAGCATGGGGACCGAGCCCCGGCAGCCAGCAAAGATGAGAACTGGAGACAGCAGCATGGTCAGCCTCGAGAGCTGGGAGGATTGGGATAAACCCTGCAAAGTGAAGGGGCTGCTTATTTCAGAGGGTGGCTGTGTGCAGGGAGCATCTGGGTGCCCAGGTATGGGGACCCCATGGGTTGCAAGGGTGGGCAAGATGCTTGCCAGGCTCATGCCCATCTCTTGCTCCGCCATGGAGCTGCCACGAGGGCTCGAGCAATTCACTCCTCTCTCGACCACAGTTTCACCCCTCCGAAGCCGGACCGTCCCTCTGCGTGTCTGTGCGGTGCTTTGAGGCTTTGAGCTCTCGGGGTGAGAGTCGTTGAGCTCGGAGCGTTTGAACAGCCCCTTTTCTGAGCAGTGACGGCACTTCTTGAAGCAGCCAGCCCTCCTGCATCCTCCCCAAAGCCTGAGCTAAGCCACGGCAGCCCTGGCTCACACCATGGGATGCTCTGCCAGGCTCAGCACACCGATCAATCTCTGCTTTCTCCTTTATTGCTTTTCTTTTTTTCTAAGCAAGCCACTGAAAGAACCTATTGAACAGTAATGTAACCATAACTGCGTTTGCTTTGATTAAGCCCCAAATTAGCAGCAGCAAATGTCTCACAAGGACATACGCCACCGGCAGCTGCTCTCTGCTCCGAGCGCCTTTCTCAATTAATCTGATGGCTGAGTCTGCCTCCGCTGCAGAAACAAGCCCAACTAACAAATGAGCTTTGGGACCTGCAGCCTGGAGTACTCCGAGTATCTCAGGGGGGGTTAGAAGGTGGTGGTGACCCCCCCTTAGTCCTCTGGAGAGGATAATGGAAACCACTGGGTGAACTGGGATGCTGCTTGCTGGACCGAGGATTAAAATCCCTGGCAGGAGGAGCTGGTTGGTGAGGGCTGGCGTCCCGGGAGCTGGGTTTGAAATGCCAGGGATGGTGCTTGGCCATGGCAGGCGTCCGGAGGGTCCGTGGTGATGGGGTTGTGACCATCTCTGTGGGGTGGCCAGGCTGCGTCCTCCGGGGGCTGCTGTGAGAGCTGGGGAGGTTTTCTCTCCTCTCGGTGGGGAGGGCGGGGGAGGAAGGAACCAGAACTAAACTCCTCTTTTTCTCTCTCTTTCCTCTCTTTGCCTCTAACAACCTTCTTCCGTCTCTTCTTCTCTCCTTTCCCCTCCATCCCTCTATTTTGCATGATCTTTCACGCACCACTTTTGTCGGCTCCGTTTCTGCTGCCGCTCCAGAGGGAACACTGGGGAGGAAGAGGAGAAGAGGTGTGTCTGTCCCCGTACTTCGGTGCATTAGTGTCCAGAGGCCGACGCTCACTTCAGGTCCAAATCCTGCCCTGGGGAGGGGGGTAACGTGTTTCAGGGGGGCTCTGAAAGGCCCTTTCTCCACCAAGGAGGAACGGCTGCTGGAGGTTTGACTTCATGTGCATCTCAAAAGATGAGATCTGTTCCTCTTTAATGCGGCTTTTTAAAAAGAAACCCGACAATTTTTGAGCTGTGATAGTTTCCTGTGGGAATTGGATGCCCAGTTGCTGGTGAAGCCGAGGGCTTGTGCCGGGAATGGTTCCCTGGGCAGGTTTTGGACATGAACTGAGTCTCTTCGTGGAGAAAGCATCCCCCTCTCCTGTCCTTCCCGCTTGCTCCCAGCTTCTGCTGCCACATAGAGGTGCTGAGGATCCTTTGCCAGCTGGAAAAGCTGTTCCTTCTATTTGTTTTTAGTGCACTCTTGTGCTGCCATCCCTAGATAAAAAGAAAAATGCAAATGGGGCTGCGTGTCACGATTACGAGCGTGTCCTCTGGGCTGCAAAGCTCAAAGCCAGCCACATCCACCCGCTCTCCAAGCCGGGATCGGGGCAGGGGGAGAGTCATTGCTCTCTTGCTGGAGCATGGGATATTCGATCTTGGAGCAAATCACTCCAAGTGATGGCATTAGCAAGAGGATGAGGGTTCTTTGAAGCTTAGTGGTAAATCTTCTGCGTGGCTAAGGCATGCACCAGCAAATGGATAACTTCAATATTGCTCAGATGGAGCATCGCTCAGGTTAGCTGTGCGGGCTGAAACGCTGTCGCTGAAAGACGAGTGATGCCGAGCAGCCAAAGCCACGTCTCACTGGCGCGGTTCTCGCCATGGCGAGGCTTTCCTGGGTATGCCGAAATACAAGCAAGTGTTAGCACAGCCCGTGGGATTATGCACCCCTGCGCCTGCCCTGCTGTGCCCGTATAAAGATCAAAGGGTTTGAGTAAAGCCACATGTGGGCTTCCCCCATTCCCAGGCATGTTACTCCCAAATAACAAGCCAGAAGCACGGCGAATTTTTCTTGGGCACTTTGATAATGTTTTTTCTCCCTCCTTCCTCCCTCAAAAACATAAAAAGGCAGGAAAAGAATAGTTACAAACATGCTTCTTCTGTAAGTGGGCCAGTGGGATCTGTGAAGTTTTGCTTCCAGATTTGAAAGTCCCTTAATTTGATTCTTCTTTCTTTTCAGCCTCCAGATTTAGATGCGGGTTTTATTTGCTATCGTAAGCTTTATCAGGGAGAAATTACATCTTTTTTTTCTTTTTTTGTTTTTTTTTAAATCCCTTCAACCATATCGTATAAGTTTCCAGAGCCCTATAAATATAAGCAGCTCACCCCTGGAGACCGAAGGCTCAGCTCAGCAGCTTTCGCACGCCCGGGCTGGGCTGACGTGAGTGAGGACAGGTTCCCCTTCGTGGGCTCAGCCTGACTAAGCACTCATCCTTTTCCAGTTTCAGCAACACAAACATGCTCTGGGGCTGAGCTAGCCTCACTCAATTTACTGTGAGACACCCTTCTTCCCAGCCACTGTTTCCACCCGACGCAGCTTCTCCCATCCTGCTTGGCGTGCCGGCGAGCTAGTGCGAGCTACAAGCGTGCGATCCGCTCCTGTTGTTCTCCTCTTCCTTCTATTATTCTTCTACCTATCCCTGTTTTTTCCTTGCTTTTCCTCCTCTTATCCTTGGCTGTAACCTCACCTGACTTTTTCTCGGGACGGGGCTGGCTTCACCCTGGAGCTGTAGTTTCCCCGGCGTGCATGCACTGAGCCCCCCTGCCACCACCCGAGCGTCACACCACCGCGGTGACATTTCTGTGACACAGGCTTTATTCCCAAAGCCCCCCAGGTGGGACACCTGGATGGGGACTCCTGCCACCGCTAGAAGTTGCAAACTTCTAGAACTTAACACCCCCCCCCTTCCTTTAAGGCAGTGCTGTGATTGCGTTTGCTGGGGAGCCAGAGCAGAGCCGGGGCATCCTCAGTGCAGTGCTGTGATTTTGGCCCAAGTCGGACCATGGGGAGGGATGTGGGAGCCCCCCCGTGCTGTTGGAGGGCGAGGTATGTTTGGGGAGCAGCTTGCTTGGGGCTCGGGGAGTTGGAGCCCCACTACAGACGGGGGACACGTGCCTGGTACCCCCCCCAGTACCCCTCCTGGGTTTGGGGGGGGCTTCAGCAGAGCCCTGCTGGGATGCCCATCCCCAAGAGCTGCAACCCCCTGCTGCTCCCTCGCTCGTCCCCCTCGCTGAAGCGACGGCACCGAAGGTGAGAGACGTGAGCTCTGTGCTGGAGAGGCCACTGCTATTTCCTAGCTATTTTCCTAGAAAGCCAAGGTTGAAGACGACTTTTTTCAGGGGTGTCTCTTGCTTTACCCCAGGGCGAGAGATCTGCGGATGGATGCGGGTGTGCGAGCTCATCCAGCGCTGCATGCGGGCTGGCAGCCGAGGGGCTCTCGCTGCCCTCCTGTCCTCAGCCAGCGTGGTCCCGGGGAGGGGGGGATGCAGGCAGGGGGGGGTCCCGGGGTGATGGCGATGCCAGAACGGGTTTGTGCGTTGCAGGGAGAAGTGGTGCCACATGACGCAGGAGGAGCGTGACGACAGCCTCCGCTTCAACGAGAACATCACCTTTGGGCAGCTGGGGTGAGCAGGGCACGGGGACCGTCCCTCCTGCAGCCTGGTTCTGCGGTTTCGGCCTCGCCAGCTGTGGGTGGGACGCCTTACAGATGTTCCCCCCACCGGGGACATTCCCTGACAGTGCAGAGGATGCTTGGTGCTTCTCCCCGGGGACCTGCTCCTGCCCTTTACTTTGCAAATCCAGGCACCGCAGGGTCCCAGCACGCTGTCCCGCAGCCGAGCATCATCCCAGCACCCTCTACAAGGGGCTGCGGGAATGAAGAGGAGGCTGGGGGGGGGGAAGAAAAGGCAGCCTGGCCCTGCCCTCACCAAGAGCATCTCTGTCCTTCCTCAGCACCTTCATTCACAACATGCTGGCGTTCGGCCTGAACAAGAAGCTCTGCAGCGACTTCCTAAAGAAGCAGGCGACCATCGGCAATTTGGACGAAGGTAGGGGCGAGCCCGGGGGGATGCGCACCCCCTTTGCAGGGTCCTGGAGGGATGGAGCCCACCTGCTTGGCCAGGATGCTTTGGCACCCTCCCAGTGCCCTTTTCTTTCTCCTCCGCAGAGCAATACAAGCTGCTCAGTGACCACATCGAGCAGATGGCCACCGAATAGCCGCCTGGCCGGCACGCTGAGGCGGAGAGATGGCAGCCAGAGCGGGTGGGGAGGGGAGAGAAACCCACCTTCAGGGCTACCTGAAACTGAAGCTGGGCTACTTAAAAGAAAAAAAAAATATCACACACACAAGCTGCAATAAAACCTGCATGATCGTCCACCAAACTTTAGAGCTGCACCAGGGCAGCCTGTAGAAATAGGAGCCAAACAGCTCCCCCCGCCCTGCCAGACCCTCCAGCATCTATTTTCAGCGTAGGCAGTCCCAGATGTGTATTTTGTCAGTTAAAAAAAAAAAAAAAAAACAACAAAAAAGAAGAGAAAAGCAAAAAGACAGTGACTGCTGCTGTCCCCAGGTGTGTTTATGAGGACTGGATCGCTGTGTCTCCAGCCCCCCCATGAAACGCTGCCTGTGGTCTTCGGTGTTTCGTAGCACAACGGCAGCAAGCGCAGAGCTGCCAAACATGTTTGCTGCTCGGTGCCTTTCCGAGGCTGCCGTGGACGGTGGTAAATCCGGAGGAATCCAAGGCTGGGAGTCTCCTGCTGCCTCTCCCCGCCGGCATCCGCTGGGCGAGAATGACAGAGGCTGGAGCTGGAGCAGGGATGCGGGAGGTGATGGCAGGGACCGCATCCAGCCGCTGGGGTCGCATCCAGCCGCCGAGGGAAGCCACTGCCGGGGGAGAGCAGCCGGCTCTGCCTCCAGTTTGACCCATCTCCTTCTGTAGTGAGGCACCGGGTGTTCACAGCACGTGGGTTTGTGCCAGCAATGCAGGAGCCGGCTGCTGAGGATGGCGATGGGATGCAGTAGCTGGATGGGAGGCTCTGGGTCAGTCTGGCAACAGGTTGGGTTGGGTTGTGTAGCCAGGGATGTCACCACTGGCCGGGGGACGTGGGCAGTGCGGGGGCTTGCTGGGAGCAGGGATGGGGCTGGCAAAGTGCTGCTGCCTTCCTTGGGAGGTGGAGGGAAATCCTTCCCTTAGGAAACCTTCCCTCAGCTGCCTGTGTGATTTTGTACCTCTGGGCAGAGAGAAAACGCAGTTCGCTCCATATCATTAGCCTGGATGAGCAGGAAAAAAAGCCATGACCTTGGGCGGGATCGCCGGGAGAGGAGGCAGAGATGCTCCACGCGAAAGCGGCTTGGGAGGAGGTAGCAAAACAGCAGCGAGGCAGATCCCCCCTGCGCCCACTCCCTGCTGCATCGTCAGCGTCGGGGCTGCCGCAGGCTTGCGACGTTTCCCAAAGCCTCCTGGCTTCCCACAGCAGCTGTGGTATTAGATTAATCGCCCTCCTTGCCCAGGCTGCAGCTCACTGCCCTTCTCCTTCCCCAGCCCCTTTGCTCCAGCTGATCATCAATCAAACCTGAAATAGCCCTGTCTTAAGTACATCTATTCTGCTCGAGTGATGGCAGCTACCTGGTATGCAGCATATCTGTTTTTTTTTCTGCCGTGGACCTTGGCACGGCGTTTGCAGCGAGGCTGGGGACACGGGGACATCACTGCTCCCCTCCGCAGGGTGCCTCCCTGCTCTGAAGGGACCCGGTCGGCTCTGCCCATGGGGTCAGAAAACCCCAGCCTCACGCAACCAAGGGTCTAGCACTCAGTCTCACCCCAAAAACATTATCCTGAAACATAAGTCCATGTTTCAAGGGACCGTCAGTCCATTTTTCCCCATGCTGTCAGCCGTAACCCGTAAGATAAATAGCATAAGAGGGTTTTTTTTCCATGTAGCTCTTTGTTTTTGGTGTCATTTCCTAGCGTTAAAACGATGCTTTTACCTAAGGTGGGCTTCCCTTGCTGCTGGGGCTGGGACTCTGCTCGGAGCTGGCTCTTGTAGAAGGATCGGATCCAGCACCGGCTTTCCCTTGGCCATTCCCAAACCTGGGCAGAGTTATGGGAGAAGGGTTTTTGTCGGGGTGAGGCGCTGCCAGAGGGGACTAACGTGCACCCCTCGCCCTGACGAACACCTTTCTGATGGAAAGGATGTGCTGGAGCACGAGCATCAAGCAGCTCAGCACCAAGACCTGCATCCTGGAGCATCCCATCCCCGCGGCATCCCTGCGTCTGTCTCCACTCGGGTCTTACCCGAACCCTGCTTTGTTTCTTTAGTATTTTTTTTTTTCCCAACATGAAAAAAAGAGTTTAGCGGTGAAATATATATTATTTGCATGTGTATTTTTCTAAAAAAAAATATTAAAATAAAATAAAAAAGTCCATAAACCCTTCTCAACTAGGACTGAGTGAAAGATGGAGTAAGAGAGAGAGATTGGAATAAAATGTCTTAAAAATTACTTTCTCGCTCAATCGTTGTCATGTGCTTTAATCAGATGGATCTTCGCCCTGCTCAGCCTCGATGGTCCCTGGTGCCTTCCCCAGCTCAGCCCCTGCCAGCTTCTCCCTTTTGATGACCTACTTTTTTAATAGGGTAAAATTGATGCACCTTTTAAAGAAATGTTAGCGTTTGCCCTGGAGCCAGCTAGGCACATGAGGGAGATTTAATTTTTATTTTTTTTCCCCTGTGCGCTCAATCTCTGCCAGTCGCCGCTGATCTGACAGTGGAGCTGGGATCCTGCTCTGGCCTCAGGACATTTGATTTCACTGTATTTAAAAATCAATTACTCAGTATTATCTTATTAAAAAAAGATGTTCCCTTGGATTAATGGGCTGGGAGTGTCATCCTCCACCCAGGCTTCAGAGACCATATCCCCTCAGGTCTCCGTATGGCCAAGCGAGCCTGTTCCCTGCCCTGCAATGCCGGTTTCTCTCTCGAGAACAGGGTTTCATGGCCACCTTTCTCTTAGGAAGGAGCCTGTCCCGTTCCTTCTTTTTTTTTTAATTACCCTCCTTGGAGCACTCCATTGCAGGAGGGAAACCCATCAGCCCCGCAGCCCGTGCTGGGATGTTTTACCTGGGCTTTTACGTGGGTGCGGGCTGACCAGCTATGGAAAACCAGAAGCCACGTGCCCTGGGAGTGCTTTTGTTCCCTCTGACCGATTAATTGCTTATCACCTTGCCATGCCTAATAAGCTTACATATATAAGAAAGGAGGTGCTTATTCCACAGGTATTTGCTCAGCGCTGGGTGCCCTTTGCAGCGGGTGCACCCCCAGCACCTCCCAGCCCGTGATTTTGCTGGCTGGGTGCAGCCAGCACTTGCAGAATGGTATAGAGAAGCTATAGGGGCAGCATGCCCAGCAAGAGGGAGTGAGATCCTTGGCCACTTAACCCCGAGCTGGGAGATCTCCCGACCCCCCTGAAGCACTGAGGACCAGTGTCCTTGTCCTGCTCGTTGGGTGGTGGTCGTTGAGCCCGTTTAGCCTTTAATGAATGAGAAACGAGGTGCGTTAAAAGCAGCGAGGGGCAGCTGAGGGATGGCACCCTACCCAGGAGGGTCTTTGGTGGAGCTGAAACCACCTTCATTTTAAATCCCCAAAGGTGGGTTAGACCAGCTGTGATTTGGGTAACTGCAGGAGGAGACCCTGGCAAAGGTAAGAGCAGCACCGGAGGGGAAAGGTGCTGTACGTCATGTACCCCATCCCTGGGGGGGTATTAATTACACCCTCCACGCAACGGCTTTAGGAAAGCTGATACAGTTCTTGGATGATGCCACCCATCCATTAAACTCAGGGGTTAGCGGTGGTCTGGTGGCTCCTCCGGCTCTGATCCTTCAAACCCGAGCGCAGCAAGCGGCTCTCAGCCCCCTCTCCATCCCTTGAGGGATAAAAAGGATGTTTGCTTGCTGGGCTCTGGGGGTTTTATTGCATCTCTATTAAAGCTGTTAAAAATCTTTCCATTGTAGTAGTGTCTGGGAGTGATAAGTATTCATAACAGAGGGGATTCAAGATGGGTTTGGTTGTAAAAACACCTCTAAGCTGGCTGGATTTATGGCTGTTAAATCATCCCTTTTCTCATCTGTCACAGCCTTTTCAGATGTTCATCACTGAACAACAGCGAAGTTGGGGCCATAATTTGTGCCGCAGTGTGTGGAGCAAGAGGGAGGGGAGTCCTCTCCGTCAGTAACTAGCTCATGATTTATGGAGACTGTCTCTTTTTTTTTTTCCTCAAGCAGGAGAGGCTTTGACTCTCGCTATCTGCTCTTGCCCACACGCCGCTGCCAGCTTGCTCAGCCAGCTGGAGCCAGGCAAGGGCTGGTGGATTTAGAGCCGTGCCGGAAAGTTTGACAGCAGCGTTCGGGGAATTCAGGGCTGGCCCTTGCCCGCAGCGGGCTCCGCATTGCGGGGGCTGCGCCTCTCGCCATGCTCGGGTTCTGCTTTGGGACTGCATCTCCCCATCGTCCCCTTGCTTTGGGGTGAAACATGGGAAAATCCCACCGATGCCCACCGTAGCAGCCTGCAAAAACCCTGGGTTTAGGCAGTGGCGAGCCAGGAGGTAACCAGGTCTCCTTGTCTTGCAACAGCAGCAAAAAAACTTAATCAGTGCTTTGCAAGGCAGCGCTGCCGGAGCTGCCTGCTCTCCCTTTCCATCATGCCGGTACTTCTCCAAACAGATCACGGAAAATCTTTGGGGGGTAAAGCCTCCAGCTTTGTCCAGATACTGGCAATCCTCCCCGAGCCGCAGAGCATCCAGGATGCGACCGAAGGCCAAAGCGAAGCTGCCAAGCGCCGGGTGCTGCTGCACCAGGGCCAGCATCCCGCATGGGTGCTGACACCTATTGCAATGCCAGCCTGGGACCCGCAAAGCAGGACCCCCCCAAAACATCTGGCAGAGGTTGTTTTGCCCCCCACCCGCCCCGTTTCTGCCAGGTGTGCCGGTAATCGGTTTCGTAGCCCCATCAAGTGTCTGCCAAGCGAACTGCATGGCTGGCTCCCCAGCTTTCTGGCCCCTGGCTCAGGGAGCGCTTGGCCCTATATCGCACATTGGCGTTTAAAGCAAAATATGCGGCTGTTTGGTGCTTTCAAAGCCAGGATGTGCCCGGGAAAAATTCCCGACAGATGTGGCCCCATCTGCTCTCCCCTTGGAAAAAACCACTGGTGTGAAGTGGGGGGGTTCTGGGTAGTGTAGAGCAGGAGTTGATTTACTGCCAGGGGACCCCAGCCATCGCCCCGCGGTGTCCTTCGGTACCCAGACGTGTCACTGCGGGGTGTGCGGGCAAAAGTGGGTAAATAGTGAAGGTGAGTGTGAAAAAGGCTGCTTGGGGAGGTAATCGGGGAGGATGACACTGCCAAAAGTTGGGGGGAGCTGGGCTCTGGGTCTGGGTTTTGCAGGAGAGCCACAGAAATAATGTGACATGCTTAGCTGGCTGCAGTGTTCCCCTCTTTGGATTCTCTGATGTCTAATATGGGGTGGTTCAACCTTATCTCAGTGCTCTGGGGCTCTCTCCACTGAATGCTGCTTGAATTTCCTAGGGATTGTAGGAAGGAGACCTGTTGAGATCCCCTTATTCCTCCTTCCAGACACAAAGCATCTCCAGGAGATGTTTCCTCTTGTCCTATGGTAAGCGTCTAAGAAAACCCAGGGGACTCATCAGTGTCCTTCCATTGGAATGAGGGGGTGGGGTGGGTTAGCTTTTAAGTCTCTAAACTTAGAGAGATGGATCCCACCACTAAAGCACTTGATTTTATCCTTCTCTGAATGATTTACAATTGAAATTGGAAGATTCCCATGGAGAAACATGACTTTGATTTTATTTTATTTTTTTTCCCTTGCAGGAACCTGAACTTCCCAAATCTGTTTTACGGCAGCACTGGGATGCTGCTGGGAAGAGATGTGCCGTGGCTCCTCTTTCGGAAGGGCTCAAAGGCAAGGCTGAGTCACTTGCATGCACAGACAGAGCTGCAGATAGGGCCCTGGACAGTAACGAAACACATCTGTCCTTTGCGGCCACATCCCAAATGTGAGTCACATCCTCTGGCTCTGCGCTTTCAACCCGAGACACTGTGCTCAGGCAAGGTCACTGCAGCTCCTTGGCCGGCCAGGGAGGTGCATAGTGGTGTCTTGGCTGAATTATTTTCACCAGGCTTTCACCCAAGCACTGATTTTTCACTGCTGGCTCCCCAAAGGGCATGGAGCTCAGCTGCAAGCAGTCTTTGCCATGGGCTCAGCCTAACTTGCCCCTCCGCAAGCAAAGCGAGACGTGCAGCTCTGTAAAGGCTGGATAAGCTGGAAAATCCCAGTCCTTTCCTGCCAGCATGCTTGCTTTCTCTCCCAGCAGATCCCTCTGGAGCTGGTTGAGTAAGATGCTCGAGGATGCTTTCTCGGTGGAAAGGATGCAGTGCTAATGGGGGCCGAGCCCACGACGCTTTTCCCCTCTTTCCCCCCAACCAGCAGCACGGCCAGTGCAGAAAATCTCTGCACCGTGCACTGGGAATTGGCTGTGCCAAGGATCAGTCCAGAGGCTGTGGGTCCTGCTGGGACTCGTTTGTGGGTCCGCAGGAACCACCAAGCATAAGGACGGCGCTGGATGGCTGCTGAGCATCGGCAATGCACGTCCTCTTGGGCAAAGCAGAGCATCGGCTTTGGCACCGCTGCTCCTGGTGCTGTTTCTGACAGCGCTGTGAAAGCTGTTGCAGGTTTATTCCAGCCCTGGGGCTTTTCCATGCCTTGTGGCTTCCTCCAAGCTCAGGGGAGGAGGATGCATGCGGAGGCTTGGCTTGGGGGGGGGAAGCGGGCTGCAGAGCCCCTGCCAGCCAGAAATCCCAGCCCTGATCCTGGGAAGCTCTTGCAAAGGCCTAAAGCCTTGCATGTGTCCGGCTGGGATTGCAAGTGGAGACTGAAGGGTGATTTTCCTCTTATAAATAGGGTGGAGGCATGTGGTTTTTTCCCTGCAGCACGCTATGTTTATCTGGCAGCGCACCATGCGGGTGGCCGATCTGCTCAGTTGCATCCCCAAGCTTGTGTTTTATGAGCTGTTTCTGCAGTTCCCCGACGAAACGGGACATTTTCGGCTGCAACCACAGGACAGAAACCCTGGGGGACCAGCGGGGACGTGGGGCCTCTCATGCCACCTCTGCACAAGGTCACCTTCTCCAGCTTTTAGCTATCAGCCAGAGATACACACCTCCTCCTCCTCTGTGGGGACCGGGCATTCAGGGTGTGAGAAGCCCTACAAAGAAGAAATCCAGGGATGTGGCACACACAAAAAAAAGATTGAGGTCCCCACGGGATTACTGTGGGGCTGGCAGCCAGCAAAGCTGCTTCCTCGCCAAAGGGAGGCAAAATTGAGCAGTTTTCCTTGGCTGGCCTCTCCTGCCGTTGTGTGTGCCACTTCCAGGCAGGATGCTTTGACAGGACAGGGGACAGGAGGGACTGGCAGGGCCACCACTCACTGCCTGCAGGTTCCTGGCTTTTCTGTCACTCAGACAGTGCTGGAAACGGGTCTGAAATGACCTTTCCCCATTGCAGCCCCGTGGGGTGGTTGCTTTTGCCTGCGGGTTTTGGCATTCAGCCCCTCTTGGTCCCTGCAGGGGCTCGCTGGTCCCTGCGGAGGGGGATGCTTGGAGAGGAGCCAGCCCCCAAAGCAGGCGAGGAAAAGGATGCTCGAACATGCTTATCTGGGTGGCCAAGTTTCCCAAGATGGCACTGTGGTGTTTTTTTTTATAAACCGTCACTGCCAGCAGAAGGGGGGAAAGGGAAAAAAAAAAAAAAAAAAAATCTCCTGAATAACATGTGTCTGGTGCAACTGCGCAGGGCAAATATTTGACGTGCTGAATAAATGAGCAGGAGGGAGACGTCAGGCTCTTGCACCGGGGAGCTCTGACTCATGTTCCCACAGCAAGCAGCACTTCAGACACCTTCCCTGCAGGCAGCTGCCAAATGTCCCTGTCCCCGGAGCGCTGCACGCAGCAGGGGATCCTCGCACCGCTCTGGGGGTGCGATTAATACCCCAGGGTGGGCTGGGGAAGCCTCATGGGTGATGGAGAGGCAGCGGCAAGGGGGGGGTGACTGGGAGGGGGCTCCTGGGTTGCACTTGCTGGTTTAGCCCCCACCTCCCCTCTATTTCTTAGAGATGCTGAGCTCTGATCCAGTCATCTCCCAGCCTTATTCACACTGAAGATGCTCTTATTGAACAAACAACCCGGAGATGCCGCAGCCGCCTTGCTGTCTGCGTGGTGGGCTTCACCTCCCGGCTCCGACTCAGGTTTCGGGTGAAAATATTGGACAATTCCCTCCTTCCCAATATGCAGTTTAACACGGTGCTAAAGCAGCAGCGCTTTTCTGGCCAGTTACTCGCGGTCGCTGGGGTGGAAAGCTCGTTCGTGCAGCAAGAGCGGGCGTTTAAGCAGAGGACTGTGGTTTTTCTGCCCGTCTGACTGCAGCTGCAGGGGGAAAAGCGGAAGATCTCGGCCGAGCTCCTGTTTCCCATCAGGGCAGCGTTTGTGCACCGCGGCGGGGAGGGAGGGGGGACAACCTGCAATTCAATCTCCAGCACGAAAACCTCCGCTTTGGGTACAATACTGCCTGTGTCCTGCTGCAGACGAGCCATCCTGACCGGCTGTGGCAGGGACAGGCTGTCCCAGCCTCGTGCTCTCGCTGGTGGCACTGCCTGCCTGGAGGGACAGCTTGTGCCTCCGAGGACAGAAAGTATTTTGCGATGTGCTTTGGTTTTGCAGCGTGTGTGTGTGACTGTGAAATGTTCTCCCCCGCTGACTGCATCCTGAGGTTTGTGGATATGAAAGTCCACATGTCTCTTTCTTCTTTTTAATTGCTATAATTTGTCCAGCTCTTACCCATGGTCAGGAGCAAGGCTTGGCTTTGAGCTCCCTCGGTGGATTTATTTTGGTTTCGACGCTGTGCAAAAAAAAAAAAAACCCCCGCCTTGTGTTGTGCCCTGTACGTGCATCCCGCGCACGGGTAATTTTGCTCGCTGGAGTAATTTCCTTGCCCCCAGTGGGACTTCTCTTGTGAATAAAGCTATGTGGGATCAGAGTCTAAAAACCACAGCCTGGGAAATTTATGCAGAGGAGGGAAGGAGGGAGATTGTTCCTAGCAGGCGAACAGCGGGGCTGATTGCTGTTCTCATTGCAGGCGGAGGGCTGGGCTGGTGCTAATTAGCAGGCGGCTGGATGGAGGGCAGAGTGCGATAGCTCACAAATTGCCTCGGAGCAGAGGTTGATGCCTCCTGCCCTGGACACCGGGGTGGTGGATGTCCAGGGGAGCTGGTGCTGGGCTGGCAGCGCTTCCCTGCACCGGTGCCAGGTGTGGGATGCTCGGTTGGGGCTTGAGCTTGGCTCCTGCCCTGCTCTTCCAGCATCCTGGAGCCTGAGATGCTTTTTCCTCTCTTGGGCAGGAAGGGGAGCCCGGCCGTCCTGTTGTTACTGGTCTCGCTGGCAGTAAGTTGGGGCCTCTCCATCTGCACTGTGTCCGGTGTGGAGGGAGGGGGTGAAGACAAGGGCTTGAGCAAAAGGTGCAAGATCAGAAAAGGGAATAGTTGAGGAAAACACCTCTCTCTGCTTGGAAGAGCCTGAAATCTGAAGTATCCAGGGCAGGAAAAAGTAAAGGCTGCTGGTTTTGCCTGGGGCATGGGGAGAGCGTCAGGCACAGCCTGGGCTGAGCCCTGAGCTGAGGGTACAAAGCAGCACGGACTGGGGGAAGCGACTGAGCTGCGGTGGGACATGTCCCCCGCTCCTGCTCCCACAGCCATAAACGATGTCCCCTGTCCATCCCTGTGGGACTTCCCAGGAGCTTCTCCCATGGCCAGGTTCATCCCGCACCCTCCATGGCAGCACCCATCCCTGGGGACCCCGCAGCTCCCTGGCACAGGGGAGCAGCACGATGCCCCTCCAGAATCCACGGGCACTTGCTGCCTCCGAGCCTCCGTGTCCCCACGCAGGGCCCGGCAGCATCCCCGGGGGGCCACCCTGCCTGCATCGCCGCCCCAGGTGGCCTTGTTTTGCTCGGCAAAGGCGGATGGGAGCCACCATCTTCCGAGCGAAGAGCATTTTTAATCTCCTGCTCCCGCTCCGTGCAATTAACTTGATTCCCTCCCCTCATTTCCTGCAGAGGTTTAATTAAAATGCATTGTTCGCCTCGCCAATTATTTGCTCTGTCCCCCGGATAACCTCTGTGTGGCGGCTGGGTTGTGGGGGCTTTTTTTTTTTTTTCCCCTTTCTCATTTTTTTATTTTTTTTTTTCCCCTTGTTGTTATTGAGGTTTCTCTCTGCTCCCCCCTCGGCAGCTCCTGCAGCGTTTACCTGCCCGGGAAAGCGGGACGGGGGAAGTATGCGAAGCACGGCAGCCCTGCACGTACACGAGCGAGCGGGGGGCCGCAGCATCCCCGCGGTGTCAGAGAGAAGGGAGGCACATGGAGCTCCGTGCCCCCGAGCAGCTGAAACAACAAGACCTTGTTGACTTGCCTTTGAGTTCCCCAGCACTCGGCAGCTGCTGCTCCAGCAGGTGATAATTGAAACCGGGAGCAAACCTGGATGGCGTCAGGGGTTGAGACGTAGTTCAGAATTCATCCCCCCCCCCAAGCTGCCGCAGTGCAATGATGCTGCCTTTCCCGGGGCTTTGCAGGGGACCCCGGGGGGAGACGGGTGGGTGACGCTCAGCTCCGTTCCCTAAGGAAAGGGGCGGTGGGACCGGGAGCCGAGCGGCTGCAGCACCTCAAGGTCATACCTTGAGGAGCGATTTCGGAGAAGGGGTGTTCAGCACTTTCTAAAAATAACCCTGTCGCAGGACCGAAATAACAAGCTGCTCTCCACCAGCGCTGGGCTTGAACCCTGGCCAAGGCAGCTGCTGCCGGGGCCGCCGGCGGCCCCTCGCTGTGCCGCGCAGCTGGCTTCGGCGGAGGGGGGGAACCCACCGGTGGTCCCCCCCCCACCGGCAAAGGCTGGGGAAAGGCCAGAGAGGGGGTGAGCATCGGATGTGGGATGGCTTCGAGGGATGCTGATGGGCAGCCCTAAAATGAAATTTGGCACCCTGGAGGAAGGGCAGGGGTCTGCTCTTCCAAAGGTCCTTTGGGAAGCGGGGGTTGATTCCCCCTGAGGAGGTTGATTTCCGAGGAGCTGGGCTTTGGGAGCGGGGCAAGGCTACATGGTTCCCCCTTTCCAAACGGATCCAGTATGGAGAGCAGGACCCGTGACTTGCCTGGGTCTGTTGGAAGACGTCAACCTGGCAGGGTGTCTGTGGGTCGTTAGCGTCATCTCCTCCTGCAAGGTCTTGCTAACGCGTCCCCAAAAGCTCCTCTGCTCCTTTTCCCCTCTCACCTTTCGCAGATCCTGCTCCAGTTCTTGGCTTTCCTTGCGGGGGGCTCTGGCAAATGTTGTCTTCGTGGTGGTCCCATGAACTGGGATTTACTGGCTCATTGATTTCAAGGTATGGGTCTGGGCTTGGGGTGTGTTTCAGCAGGCTCTGTGCAGCTCCAGGCTGAAAACTCTGTCCCTGTGTGTCCCCCCCCAGGGGCTCCCTGGTCTGGCAGCCTGGGGGCATATTTGGGGTTGTTTCATGTGTGAAATCCCAGAGGATGGGACGTGCCCTGTCCTGGTCTGGGACGAGGTGCTGGGAGATCCGTCCCTAACTACGGGGCAGCATCCTCTTTGGCGAGGATGCGTTCTTCCCCGCCGCCGCCCACTAAGGCGGTGGCTGGCTCCATCCCGGGATGCCTCGTCGCAGGCAGGGCTGGGGCTGAGCATCGGGCAGCATTGGGCCCCATGGGAGCCGGCGGAGGAGGCAGTTTTGCACCTCTGGAGCAGCTGCAGAGGAGCCCAGGCTTTTTGTGCTGCAGCCCCAGGGCGAGCTGGGTCCAAGCCCCTGGCTCCCACACCTCCCCGGCTCTTTCCTGGGAGCAGGAGGGGATGGAGAAAGGCAAAGGATGAACCCAAATCTGCCCCCGCCATGAAGAACATCAGTGTTGTCCCCCCCCAGCCTGGCTCCGGCTGGATATCACGGTGGTGCTGCCCTCCCGTGCGGTGATGGGCAAAACCTCTGCCTTTTTTGATTTCAGGCTCAGGACCTGCTGCATGTCACAATCACCCAGCTGACAGCCTCCATCTTCCCGATGGACTGGGAGAAGCCCGAATGATGCGGGTGGGTGATCCCATCGGCTCCTGGGTGCTTTGGGAGACCCCCCAGCACACTAATGCCATGCTCCTATAAAGACACGCACCAGGCGCAGGAGCTGTTTCCCCACGGAGAACAGGATTGCACCCTCTGCTCAAGGTCATATGGCGGCTGCCGGAGCTAATTACTGCTCAGAGACGAGTCTCGGCCCCGGGGTAGTTCTGGGAAATCAGCGCCGGTTCGGTGCTTCATCCTGAGACCGATAGATTAACTTCAGCTTCGCGCTCTGCCGACGGCCGGCACGGTGCTTGAGGATGGAGCAAATTGAACTCAGTGTTGCGTTTCCCCTGTGGGAGACCTTCCTCTGGCAGCGCCAGGAGAACCATCCTGAGCATCAGCCAGCGGGGCCAAATCCGGACTCGCTGGAGGCTGGACCCGCTGCTGCAGCGGCTGGCGGTCCTGCTGCTCCTGGAGGTGATGGGGAGCTGCGGCTGTTGTGGTTATTCAATAAATAGCTCCTGTGGCCAGCTGGAAGGTTTTTCTTTGCACTTGCAATTGCCTCCTCCAGAGCGTTATGCTCCCATGCTGTGCTCGCCGTGCGGCGCTGAGCTCTGGTGTGAAAGCTGGATGCAAATTTGGTGCAGGTGAGCCCCGGTCCAAGGGTTGGGGAAGCACATCAGGGAGGATGGATGGGAGAAACTGGGAATATACCCGCCGTGGTGCCAGGCTGGTGGGGAGAGCGGGCTTGGCGAGGATGCTGAGCGGTGAGATGCCGGAGGGAGGAAGGCCAGGCTGTGTTTTCATGCTCCCTGGGGCAGTTTGGGGAGCTAACATGGCTCTTCCCGCTGGTGGTGGATTTTGTTGGCATCTACAAGGGGTTGGTGGGGGACAGGGTTCAGCTGTTTGTGGACTTCTGCTCCTCTAGGTTTCAACACAGCGACCTGGTTGAATCTCGAAGAGCTGACCCCAATAGATGTAGGTTGAAATTACTCTTAAACAGCTCAGAGGTGAGCTGCTCTTGGGGCTCCGGAGCGAGCAAGCATCCCTCTCAGGGATGAGTGCTGCATTCGAGCCCAGCAGTGCTGAGCTCCCCTCTTCTCCCATCCGCCTTTCCAAGTCAGCTGATGAAACTTGGAGCAGTTTCCAGTCTAATTGCAGCCCCAGAGTGGGAATCCCCAGCCCTGCAAGGAGGATAAATGCTCTTTTATCCCTCTGGAAGAGGGTACAGCAATAGCCTGGGGACCGCAGCCCTGCTCCACGCATCCTCCCTGGGCATCCTTTGAGGGAAGGGTCCAAACCTGCCCCACGTTTCAGCTTAAAGCCTGGCCTCAAGTTCAGCCTTGGGACCTCCCCAGCCAGACCTACGGGGCTGATTTTGGGGGAGGGAAGGGCCGAGATCCACGTTGCAAGATGTTGGCATCAAAGTAGGACCAAGAACGCACATGGTCCGGTGGAGACGTGGCTGGCCCCGCTCCACCCAGCCAAGCAGCAGACAGTCTCTCCTGGGACAGTCTGTGCTTCTGAGTGCCTCTCATTTTGGTGGTATTTTTTTTTTTTAGGCTTAAAATCCATACGCCTGGCTGTTACTGCATTTATATGTATGTGCTTTATAATTGAAAACTCTCAGTTGTGTACTTCTCCCATGCAAAGCGAAGGCTTCAAAGCAGCAGGTGGAAATTGAGCCGATATCTCTGCTGCCGAAGTGAAAATTTGAATGAAAATTTAATTTTTCCTCTGCAAAGCAGGGAACCGGGTTCCTGGGGCCCTGGCCAAAAGCCCGCCGTGACCTTGCCTTGCAGGGGCTGCGACGCCATGGGAGCAAGCCCCGGCTCTGCTCCAGGTATGCAGAGATATTGGTGATGCGGTGAAAGAGAAGGTCTTTCTGGAGCACATCTTGGCCATGGAGTTTCAGATGCTGTATAGTGCAATTTCCCAGTGGGTTTCTGGGTTGAGGAGAGGGGATTGAGCATCGCCCTGGCTTTGAGCATCGCCAGCGAGGCTCGGTCCCCTCCTGCAAGGAGGCTCAGCAGCCTCAGGGCAAGGCAGGAGCCCATCGATGGTGTTAAGTGGTGCTCCATCCTCAGCAAGGTCTTGGTGCTCCCCGATGCCCAGGTCTACTTCAGCCGGGTGCTTTTCTGCGGCACCGAGCTGCCCTTGATCCTCTTCAGCACGTTGCTTTTCACCGCCATCAACCTGGTGGCCCAGGACTTCACGCTGGCCACCGTTGTCACCTGCAGAAAGCAACGATGACGTTGGCATTGTACAGAAGGTAAAACATTGCCATGAGCATCTGCTTGTGGGCTGGGGGCTTTTGGGCACCCAAAGGCTCCCAGGGGCTGCAAAGGGCTGCTCGGGGACCCCTTGGCAGGGCAGCGCTGGCAGCACGGAGGAATGGCAGGCACGGGGGGGAGCAAGGAGAAGAAACCTGGCCGTGAAACCGCTGGTGGAGAGATGCTATCTGAGCTAGAGCTGTACCGCTGCCAGCTGTGCGAAGGAGGACCGTTACCCCCTGGAGGGGCCGGGGGCTTTTGGGGGGTGCGGGGTCCCTGTGGGAGCATTTTCTCGCATCCCACGTGGATTTGATTTCGCAGCCCACGGATTCCTTTCTGCTGAGCAAAGCCCGCGGAGCTGCCTGGGTGAAGGAGCCGCGCGGCCGCAGCAGGCGCGTTCTTCTCGTATATTATTTTTTGTTTGTTTTTAATTGAAAGACAAAAGGCCGCGTGCTGGAGGGAGCCTGCCTTTCCCAGAGCGGCTTTGTCTTCCGTCTTCATGGGAAGAGGAGAAAGATGTAAAGGGAGCAGGGCAATCCCCACCACCCATCCCTGGGGCCACCGTCCCCCATTCCAATGGGAGGACCAGACCCCACCGAGCACCAGCTGCCCCTTTCCTGGGGAACCGGCTTGAGACGGGGGCGAAGGGGGAGCAGCTGCGGGGCGCGGGGTTATGCCACGGGCAGGTGTGCCTATCACTTGTGCTCTCCTGAGCTTTATTTCTTTCTTTTCTCTCTCTCTTTCTTTCTTTTTTTTTTTTTTTAATCCCCTCGAAACAAAGCAAAAAGGGCAGCTGCACCCGGCAGAGCATCCCGCAGCAGCCTGCGGCCGCCCGGGCAAGGCTGGGGCTTCACTCACGTGCCGGATCTCGGCTTTGCAGGTGATTCCTGCCCCATCGCTTTTGCCAAAGCAAACCCTTTCGCTGGCCGGGGGGTTTCCAGGCGGGTTGGGGTGTTTGCCGGAGCAGGGATGTTTTTGGGAGCAGCCGCCAAGCTGAGGAAGGCAGCCCACCCCGCAGCGCCTGGGGCCGCCCAGCAAAGGGGTGGCTATTTATGGGCTGAAAAAGGAAAATTGTCCAACTGCCGAAATTGGCAGCAAATCCCACGACTATAATAAACAGCTTCCCGGCCAAGGTCCCTGGCTATTTTCTCTCTGTTTTGGCTTGGAGAGGAAGATTTATTTTGTTTGTTGCCTGGAATTTTTTTCCCCTCTCTTTTTTTATTTTCTCTTCCTTGGGGGCATTTAAAGACAACAACCCCCCTGAGCCCAGGCTGGGGTCGCTGCTCTCCTCTATGTCTCTGGGTCTGTGGAGGTGTCAGAGCCACCAGCTCCCATTGTGTCACTTGAAGTAGAGCCTTTTGGGGTGAATTCAAAGCCCACCCCTGACAGCCCTGCAGGGTATTTGTACCCTCCAGATGAGCCTTGATACTTAAAAAAAAAAACAAAAAAACAAACAAAAAAAACCTAAAAACAAGCAGAAAAACATCCACAGGCTTCCAGGAAGAGTTTTCCTGGCTGTGGGACCGACCGATGGGGCAGGAGGGTGGATTCTCCGTGCAACCCTTTCCTTCTCCATTTTCCCCAGGGAGGTGTAGGCTGCCAAAACCCGGTTGAGGAGGCCCTGCGTTGCTGCGCTGTCCCCAGGTACCCCTTTCCCCATCCTACAGAAACCCCCCAGCCGCCGCATCTCATTCCCGTGGGATGCAAAGGGCATCAAGCTGGAGAAATCAGGTAAAAGTGACGAGTACCTGTGCAGCATCTCGGCGAGGTGAGGGCTTTGGTGGTGCAAGGGACCTGCAGCATCCCAATCCTCACACTTGCAGCAGGCTGGAGCGGTGGGGGTGAGTTTTTAGGAGTCAAGACCCACATTTCGGGACAGCCCTCGCTCTGTACACGCGATGCAGCAGTCGTGGCAAGGGACCACCAGCACCCAAACCCATCAGGAGCTGGGGCAGCTCCTGGCATGGGGCTCTCCTTGCTGCCGGAGCGGGAGGAGCAGTTCACAGCTTGTCGCGGAGGGAATTTGGCAGAGGCTGCTCCCCTCTGTTTATTGATACAAAAGCTAGGTTTACTCTCTTGGAATGACTTTTTTTCCCCCCAGCTAATGGTTCCTGTCAATTTTCCCGCAGCACTACTCGCTTTGCTCTCCAGCCTGGGGAGCAGGATAAGGTCCAGCTGTGTTTTGCCTTATACCAAGCCCTCGAGGTGCTGCCAAGGACAGATTCTCGCCAGGCGAGCATGAGGGTGGTCACAGCTGGGCAGGGACTGGCCAAAGGCACCGGGGAAAGCCTGCAAAACGAACAGCTGATGTAATTGCAGCCTGCAGCTTTACTGCCTGAATATTAGCGGCGCACGACTTCAAAGCAGCCCCAGCTGGCTCCCTGGGAAACCTTGCACCCCTGCAAGGTTTTAATCCCACCTTTGCACAACCAGGAGAGGCACAAACGCGGTTCAGGGACAGCCACGCCGTGGGGCGATGAGGTTTTGGGCAGGATGCGACGTTGCAGGGTGCGATGTTGCAGCCAGTTCCGTCCCCGCAAAGCCACTGCCTGCAGCAGACAGGACCCCCAAAAGGGATCCCTTAGGATTTTGCATGGGATTTCTTTCTTTTCCCACAGGAGCCGAGCGTGCCAGCTGGCTGCTGTCACGCTGAGCACGGGCATCTCCAGGGTCTCTTCTTGATGGAGGAGCAGCGTTTGCCCTGCTCTGGGGCTGTGCCGAATAGCAGGGATGTCTGAGCTGCTGCATCCTTGAATTAATAGGGATCGGTCCCAGTTGGAGGTGAAGGACTGGGTAGCCGGGGTCGGCAGCGTTTCCGCAGGGGTAGCACCTCCCTGCAGAGAGCCCCGTGGGGCACGAGGTGCCGTACACAGCGGAATGCGTCAGCATGACCCTCATCTGGCCGGCAAACGCTGAAAGCCCGCTGGGAGATGCGGAGCGCTCCCGGCCCCAGTGAGCAGCTGTGCTCCCCGTGCTGAGAACTGGGCTGGGCTGAAGCTGTGCAGAACACGTGCAACGAGGAGGCCAGGTCTCAGCGCAGCAATGGGAAAGGCTCGCCGGGGCTGACGTTTTGCTGAGCTGGCTGTGCTCAGAGCTCTGTTTTCGCCTCTGCTGACAGTGGATAGGGTGCATTTATATGGGCAGCTTATCCCTCGGCACCCCAAATGTGTATCTGCAGCCCCTATAGCTGCTGGCATTGAGAAGTGGATGGGATCTTGGAGGGATAGCAAACTGGGACGCCCCTGAAATGAAGGCAGGAGAATGAGAGCTGGGGCTTGGCTAAGCCCTTACTGCATTTCCCCAATAAAAGAGGGGTGCAGCCCTGTCCTGAACCCACAGCCCCCGCATCCATCCGACGCAGGGAGCCGCAGAGGGGTCGGAGGCTTTGGCACGGTGCATGCCTGCACCCCAGCCTTCACGGCAGGATCAGTCCTTCCTCGGTTCTCCCCAGGCCCAGAGCCATGCCCGGCCCCGCAGGCTTTGCAGCATCTCTCCAGTGAGCTGCAGCCCCCCGGGGAGCCGGTGCTGACACGAGCCAGATTTCGGAGCACGACGCAGGAGGCTGGCGAGGGCTCGCCTTGGCAGAGCGGCAAGGGGAACAGCTTGCGGCAGCCTCTCTCCCCCTCCGAGCGCCTGCTGGGGTGCGTTCCTTAACCTTTCCTGCCTCCGTTCCACTCCTGTGTTTCTCTCTCTCTCCTATTTTTTTTTTTTCCTTTCCCCTAACTGTAAATGCGCCATAAAAATGGATCAAATTGCTTAAATCACTGTCATTAAATCAGTGTGAGTCCCCCCTCCGCCCCTGTGCTCGAAGCCTGGCAGAGAACATTTGTTCCAAAGGCTGAACAGCCGTCTTATTGCTCTGAAAGCATATTTGCTGCTTGATGGAAGGAGGAGAGGGGGAGAAAAACAGCCTGCAAGGGAAGGAGGAGGGGGGGTGAAACCACCGGGGGCTGTTTCTCCTTGGACACGGTGGAGGGGGGGGTGAGTGGGGCCATATCCTGCAGGCTGGGTCCTCCCTGCTCAGCTGTCTGTCACCAGCAAGTGATGGGGTGGCAGGGCTCAGGGGATCAGGGACACCCCCGGGGGTTGGCTTTGGTGCCGGAACGGGGGATTTCAGGCTACCAAGGATGCCGGAGTGGGGTCGTGGGGACCGCAGAAGGCAGTGCTGGCACAGACCCGACAGCCCCATCCGACTGGGAGCAGCTCGCAATCCTTGGTGGAACCGGTCTCCATTCCAACCGGTTTGACACCCAGCAGCGAGCCGGGGCGTGCTGGCCAGCGGGCTCGCCGCCGCAAAATGCCTCGGCTTTGGAGTGAGCTGGGGGGAGTTTGCCGGGGCTGGAGATGCCGGCGTACGGCTCAGTCTGGTGGATGCACGGGAGAGAAATGTATTCCTGGTAAACAAGGCAGGTCAAGCTGGTGAAGCTTTCTGAGCCCCTGGGTTGATTAAGCCCTGCCAGTCCCGGCTAAAGAGCGGCTTTAGACCTGCTGGTGTTTGCACATCTGAATAAAAAGCTTTTGCAAACCCTGACCGTGGGCCCCACTGGAACCGGCAGCTCAGAAGAGCTGGGGAAAAGCAATTGCTCTGGAAATTCAGCTTATTTTAGGGGCCTGGTTTGGCATGGGAGAGCAAGTCAGCGATGGAGGCAGAGACAAGGCTGACTTCAGGAGCCGCCGCGTGTTCCCACGCCGGCACCGGGCCGCACGGGGGGGGAATGCAGAAATGCTTCTACCCAGGTGGTCTGGAAAATCCCTACAGAGAGAAACCCGGGCAGCAAACGCCAAGGAGAGCCAGGAGCTGGAAGCGGATCAAAGACCGGGGCTGGGGAAGGGGCTGCCGCAGGTGGCAGGAGCTGGCAGGGCGAGCACGTCTCAAAGGCATCACCGAGCACATCTCAAACGCACCGTTACACTGAGCCATCCTGTTTTTCCAGAGCTCCCGGCCAACGTCTTGCAAAGCTGTTGCATTCACTAGCGACTTTCTGGACCGGCGCTAAAACTGGCTTTGTCCCCAGGAAGATTTCCCGGAGGATGCGTGTTCCCTCCCCATCCATCGTCCTCCACCCCGCTGAGCTGGGATGAAACCTCCTGCCCCGGGAACTGCCTCCTGGGATTTGCCTGAGCAATACGGATGGGACCGGGGTTTGCCTCCAAGACCAAAATATGACCCCGGGGGATGCTGTGCAATGGGGGGGGCTGCCCACGGACCATGGCAGGGCTAGTGGAGCGGAGCGGCCGTGGGTCGTAGTCTCCTGCTGCTGCACCGATCTTTGCTCAAAAGCCCTAAGAAAAGCAAAAAGATTAGATGTGCTGGCACAGAGTCCCACGCATGGGGCAGAGCCGGTGAGGACAGGCAGCCTTGCTCCTGCCTCTGTCCTGGATGCAGTAGCTAAAAGCCAACTGAGCCTAAATGCAAAACAGCTCAGAGGGCTGGAGAGCTGCCCAAATTTCTACAGCACCAGATTAAAAATGCACCAGCTTGCAAAGGCTGCCCGGAGGCTGGGGGGGAGCTCAGCCTTCCCGAGGCACAGCACGCTCCGGCTGCTCACCGAGACAGCCGGCACGGGGCTCAGCTTGCCCCTGGGTGTTGCTTTTGGGGAGACAAGGTGGTCCTCCCCATGCCCTTGAAGACCCCGTACGTGGCAAGCAGGGACCCCCCTGCCACAAAACGAGGGCTTGCTCTCAAGGGTCCGCCTTGGAAACAGGAGCGTGGAGAGGGCAACGCAGCCGTTCGCTCCTCGAGGGCTTTGCAGATTAATTATTCCCAGGGTAAGGAGCTGCTTAATGGCTCTCCCCCTCCTCCCCCCTTCCCATGGGAAACTGCAGGGACAGCTTCTCCTTGTCCCTCAGGGGTGATGCATGTCAGTCTTAATCCCTGAGCATCCTGCTGCTTGCTAGGGACACTCAGAGCGGATCCTTGGCCCTGGTGTAAATCAGGAGTAACTCCCTTAAAGGCAGTGGCTGTGAGTTAGCATCTCCCAACACCCTGACACATGAATTCTCCATGTTGGACCATGTGGGAAAGCAGGGCAGATAGGAATAATCAGTTTTTGTTTAACCCTATTGGACTTTGGGGAGAGAGGCAACCCCCCTGTTCCTGGCTTTTGGTCTTTACTTTGGTTTCTGAAATGCTTGCGGGCAGCAGATCTGTCTCGCCAAAAGCGCTAATGGAAAAAAATGGATATTAATTCAGAGGAAGCGTTTTCAGGCAGGGACTCATCTCTGTAACCACTATCCCAGTACAGGAGCTGTTCAGTTCAAAGCGGGAGCAGCAGTTTTCTTTCTGGCTGCATCCTGGATCACGAGGATGCTGAGGGACAAAGGTCTGTCCCCTCTGTCCTGGTCTCATCCGTGCTCTTCCCAGACCAGTTTTCCACCGCATGAAGCTGTGTCCTGGCAGGGGTTGAGCAGAGCAGCCTCACCAGGGTTCACCCATGTCTGCTTCAGATGGGTGCTGTAGAGCTCCAGGGGCTCAACGACCTTCACGTCCAGCCTCTCCGTCTACAAATAAAGGGAATGTTTGTCTGCCAGGTAGAAAGGCAGAGCAAGCATGAACAGGAGCAGGCCAACGGCCAGCATGGCTGGACCGGATCCAGACCTGGAGGTCTCCCAGCTGGTGATGCCAACCAGAGCATCTAAAAGACCTGCTTACCTCCAGGTACCACGTACCACGAGGCGGTACAGGGGAGAGGGTGGGATTTCCCCCCTTTCCACCCCAAAATGCTCTGAGAAGCAGAGATGGGTCATCATCTCAGGCAAGATCCAACCCTTGGCTCCATTTGTCCCCAAAGGGCTGAAAGACCCAGCCAGGCATCACGTGAAGGGGCATTTCTACCCACGGATGGTGAGGGCAGGAGGGAGCACATCCCTCCCCGGCGAAAGCAGTCGCTACCGCGCTGCAGAGTACTTGCAACTTGCTTTATTGCGGGTGTGTGTTTATTGCTTCCTGATGGGAAGGCCCACATCTGGGACCTATTTGCTTAGGACCTTGTTAGGGGGTTGTGGTCTCGACCGCTCTTTACCTCGGCCTGCCTGTAATCCTGCACTTTGGCTAACTCCCCAGCAAAGCCCTTCGTGGCACGAGGCTCTCGACGTCGGCGTAGTCTGCAAGCTGCTTCACCAGCAGGTCCACCTCGTCGCGGAGGTTGGCCACCTTCTGCGTGTAGGAAGTCATCAGGATGCAGAAGCGGCCGAGGACCTCTCCGCGTTGGCCGCCGTCCTCTCCATGAGCTTCACCCAGCTGTCCCTGGTGGGATGGGACACACGTGGGGGTGGTGGCTGGGATTGCTAGCAGCGCTGGGCTGGGCTGGGAATTTGAGCCGTGATGTTTCTCAACGCAGGCAAGGAACCCTTTTTTCCACAGCCTCAATGGCTGGGCTACCATTCTCCTTGACCTCCTGCTTCCCAAGCAGCGATGTCCATCCATCAGATAGACTGCTGAAGCCGTAAAGCCATGAGTCCAGCTTGGCCGAGGCTGGCAGGAGCCCTGCTCGCTCCTCCGGGTTCCCCATTGCTCCTGCCCTTCCCCAGTGCACAGTGCTGGTGGTGCTGGTGGGCTGTGGGTTGATGACTAGCAGGACCTTAAATTTCTCAAGTTCTGGAGCTCCAGTGAACTGCTGCTCCCCCTTCCCTGCTTTCAGTGACCCTCTGGCAAAATAAAGCATTTGCAGGCTGCACTGGCGCTCCGGTGGGCTGTAGTGCCCTAAGCAATGTGGGGTCATGCCCATTCTCCTGGATGAGCTGGGGACCAGTGAGAGGAGGGAACTGGGACCAATAAGGGAGAGGTAGGAAGAGCTGAAATGCAAGTGAAGGGTGAGGCAAAGCTGGGGAAGGGCTGAGGGCAAGTCTAGGAGATGCTCTTGTCTCCAGGGATGAGGGATGTTCTTGCAATAGCAAGAAGATGCTGAGCAGCTTGGGTGCTGGTGGGAGGCCCTGCTTGAAGCAGGGTGGTGGGGATGAAAAGGGCCTTTCTGCCGGGAGGAAGACCTGGGGGAGGAAGGAGGCTGCAGTGGGGTTGTAGCTGCCTGGGAGCCTCTTGGGCTCTGGTGCTTTTTCCTGATGAGGCCCCACAAATCCCACAGCAAGATCTTGGCTCGAGTTGCACAGCGTAACGTATGGATCCAATATAGCGCAAGCCGTGTTTGTCAGAGAAGCCTCCGAGCTCCAGCAGATGCAAAGTTTCTAGGAAATTGTGGTCTTTGCATGTGCCTTTAAAGGCCCAATCCAAAAAGGGTCTTTCTCCTCCGCCTCTTGCTCTTGCTGGGAGGTAGCAGGACAGCAGGCTGCTTCTCTCTCTGCTCTCCTCCCTCGAAAGGGACGCAGGAGGGGCTGCGTTTCCAAACACATGGCTTTCCTCGGGAGGGTGTGCTGCCACTTATGCCGGTGGGATCAAAAAAAGCTCGTGTATTTGGGGAGCGGAGCTATAGGACATCCCTCGCGGCAGCCAGCTCGCAGCATCATTGCGCAGGTAGCCATGGACGGGCGTCATTGCTGTGCTCGTTTCCAATTAAAAGCTGATTTGCTACAGACCTCTCCTGACCTTCAGCCTGGCAGACTGCTGATTTGCAGGGGAAAACAGCCCTGCTCTCCACCTCCCTCCCTCAACACTCTTGTTTCCTTCCACCGTGCCCGAGATAACACCCTGTCTTGCTCTGTCATCATGTCTTTATCTTAACCCTACAGATTTTTTCCTTCCCTACTGAGCTGGATGCTTTCTTAATGCTTATTGACAGGGTTTTGCGAGCCATGGGTGTAGGACATCCAGGAACTCGGATGGTGGTCCTTGATCCCGTCTCGGGGAAGGGAAGGCTATTTGGGGCATCTCCCTACTGGGTTGGCCCTGGGGGGTTCCCAGGGCTCGGCACAGCCCCATGCCCAGGGAACCGATGGCAGGAGGTACCATACACACACAAGACCCTCGGCTCACCTAACTGAGACCCACGGCTGTGCCCATCCCCAACCCCCATGGCTGCTGCTGCATAACCAAGGGTCCCAAAAGATTCCCCTTCCCTGGGGGTCCTGAGGCATCTCCCCTTCCCACCGCTCCCAAAGCATCCCTCGTCCCCGTGTGCTTTGGAGATTTCAAGGCCATCGCGTGGCCAGGAATTGCCGGGCAGGGTCTGGCTCGACGTCCCCGATGCCGAGCCCAGGGACCCGCAGGCAGGGCAGCTTTGGCCGGGCCCTCCGCCAGCGCTGTGACCGCAATGACAGCTCTGAATTTAGCAAGCTGCGGACTTTGCCTTCTGGTCGCCAGCCTCCGAGTACCTCCTATTGATTTTTTGTGAGAGGGAAAAATATTGAGCTTGGAGCAAGGGAAGGAGGAGAGAGTTACTTGTCGGGATGGAGACCTACTGCCTGGGGGGTGCATGGAGGTGGGGGTGGGAGGCAGGGTGGCCCCAGGGGCCCTGCGGCAGAGGAGGTAGGTTGCAATCCCCTGGGGATGGAGATTTGATTTATTTCCTGGAGATTTGATTTATTTCCCGCGTGGGACCTGTCCCCCAGCTCGGCCGAGCGTCTCTGCAGGCTCAGCCCATGGTGGTGGCCGTAAGAAAAAGCTTTACGTGAGAGAGGACACGAACCTGGGACCAAAAAGGCTCTTTGCTGGCAAGGGGGATGGAACAGCCTTGCACACCAGCTTGCCGAGGCGATGGCAGCCTGGCTGAGCATGGGCGCATTCAGTGCACATGTGACAGCGAGGGACAGCAGGGTCCCCACCAGCCGGGGTGCCAGGCCCTGGGGTGGGAGCCAGGCTGTCCCCGCTCTCCCTGTCCGTGGACCAGCAGAGGGCAACAGTGACCTTTGCAACCAGCTGTCCCCAAAAAATCACCCTCCCTGCTTGGCTGGTGCATCCCAGCTGTAGGGGACAGTGGGGTCCTGGGGGACCACCCTGGCAGCGGGTGGGTGTGCTGGTCCTTCCCTTCAAAACATGGTCCTTTTCTCATCATCTGCTGGCCAAGTGGTGGACTTCGTGCTTGACCTGGCATGGTGACCCCCCTTGATGGGGTGACGATTCCCACCTTGGAGCCTATTGATAGGAATGGAGCTCCAAGGTGGGAATCGTCACCCCATCGATGGGCTCCAAGGTGGGGATTGTTACCCCACTGATGAGCTCCAAGGTGGGCTATATAGCAGGGAGAGCTGCTCTGTGCCCAAGTTTTTGGCCTGGGCAGGGCTGGCTCTGCTCCTGGTGCTGCCTTGGAGGGTGATGGTGTTACTGTTAGCAGAGCTGCTGTGCATCCTTCCGATGGATGTGATTTCAGGTAAGCGCTGCTATAATATCCCTAAAAAGGTCAGATGCTGCCTTGAGAAGTTTGTGGGTGCCCACGTGTGCAGGGACGGACAGCGGGATGGGGAGGTGGTGGGTGGTAGAGTAGTTCTTGCAGTGGTGCTGGAGGAGGGCTGGGCAGTGGGAGGTGGTCACGGCTGGACCCAGCTCCGCTGCATTTTAGAGGCTGAAGCAGGATGAGCGCCAAGGAACCTGAAACCCAGAGTGGATGTGAACCAGCAACCCCAACTCTCAGTTGCCAACCCCTCTAGAATTAGCCTCCTGAACCAGCCAGCAGGCTGAAGTTGCAATTTTCCTAACAAAATAGCTCAGTACCTCGGCCGCACGAAGGTCAAACCCAGAGCGGTTGTTAGCCGTCGCATCGACTTCCCATTAATGCCCCTGAGCTGCTGGGAGGGAGAGTCTGGCAGCCGCAGTCCTGCCCCCCCGGCCAGCCGGGGGGGGGGTGGGTGGGCAGGAGGGGCCCCTTCGATCTTCCCGCAGATGTGGGAGTCCAATCCATTTGCTGAAATGAATGGGAAATGGTTGAAAGGCTAAACCTCAAATTAGGTATTGACTATCTGCCGAGCCAGGCAGCGCTACCTGCTGTAAACCAAGTCGTGCTTCCCACCGCTGTGCTCACGCCTGTGTGTGCGTGGGGCGGCTGGACCCCCCCCCCGGCCGTGCCAAGGGGCCACTGGCATCTCATCCCGTGGCTCAAAGGGATGCTGGAGCAGGTATCGGCTTGGTATCAGGTTTTCCCCTGCCCGTTGGACCAGCTCGCCAGGGAGCTGGAGCCCTTGGCGAGGCTGCGCGCTCCAAGGCGAGACAGTTGGGCTGAAATCCTGCCGTCACGCTTCGGTTAATATTAAACCATTAAATGTGCTCAGCTCTTAATAGAGGGACTGGTTGGAGCCTTAACCCTGTGCTTGCTGGCAGTTGCTGATCATCTGCTTCTCCTCTCATGGGGATGGCAGTCCTGGCCCTGGTTTGCACATCCTTGCTGCTGAGGCGTGTTTGCTCTGCAGATAATTTTCATTCCCCCCCTCCCAAGATATTCTCCTGCCTCCTCCCCCGGTCACAAATTCAAGGCCACCCTGCAAAATATGTTTTTAAAAGGCTATTCATGTGAAATCCCGTGATACCCTGCAAAAATGGTGTTTGAACAAACTCTAAATTGTACTTTAAAGAAAACACAGCTGTTTAATTACAGCCTGAATGCAAAGCAGCCTCCATCATGTGAGTGGTAGGAGCTGGGTGCTGACTGTGTGTTTGGCCTCTGATCCCCTTTAATCTCTGCAGTCAAAGGATTTTGGTTTGATTTCCTTTTATTTCCCCACCCGGCTTGGAATCTGCAACCAATTTGTTGTTGTTTGGGAAATAAACCCCAGGGAAAAGGTCTGGATCCGGCGCAGCCGGGCTTGCACTGGCTCTGCCGTGCCGCCTCCTGGTTACCCCAGAGCCAAAAAAAAAAAAAAAAAATCTGTTTTCCCTTTGCCCATCCTGCTCTGCTTTTTTTGGCCCATCTCTCCCCCACCCCGAAGGAGCCGATGACTTTCGCATCTGCTGCCACATCTGTTTTACCCATTGGGTCTGAGCATGGCGATAACTTCAGCTGGGAATGGGAGCCCACAGGAGAGCCAGGGCTTGGGGGGGGGGGGAACTTCCTCCCAAAGTCTCTCATTCCAGGAGGAATTAAGTGTGAAGAAATGTTGGGAGTATGTGAGCAGCTGGGGGTCCCACTGGGGTCTTGGATCCCTTTGGAGGTGATAAATCCAACCTGGGATTTTAGGCAGTGAGGAGGGGATAGGGATGCTGGTCATGCTGAGCCAGGCTCCTTCCAGAGCATCAGTTTTCTTTGGATGGGGAGCACTCGGTGAGGCTGCAGGGCTGCTTGGCTCGCAAGGACACGGTGATGTTACTGCAGACTGCGGCCCCGGGTTTGTCCCTGGTACAAATCCATCGCTTCCAGCCTCTGCCTCCGCCGCTGCTCTTGCCTGAGGGGGCTCCAGTAGCAGTTAGCAAAAAGGCAAATAAACCCCTGGCCCTGGATTAAAGCACAAAGCTCCCAGGCAAGTCCCAGGTTTGCATTGCTGGTGGCGTGGCTGGGGGCTGTCCCCGAGCTGCGGTGGCAGGGCTTGGTGTCCTGGGGGATTGCTGGCTCTGGACCAGGACCCCCAAGGTGGCAGGATGAGCTCCCTTGGCTCCAGCAGCCGGTTGCTCGCCCAAATAAGATGTGGTCAAGGTGGGAGGGCTGAGCATCCCTGCGATGCCTGGGGACACCAGCCATTGGGGACGGTGGGTGACGTCCCCTCTGGCTTCTTTGGCTCCCTGGGGTGACCCTTTGCTGCTGCATTAAGCCAGGGGTGGCTTTGGCCGGACTCTCCAGCCGCTGCGATGCTTCAAGCGATGCAAACCTTTCCCCGTGCCTCTCCTTGTCCTGCTGAGCTTTACCCTGTGCCTCCAGCCTGGTCGGCTCCAGGCTGGTCCTGCCCGGACCCTGCACCCCTCCGTGGGCTCTGAGCCGTGCTCAGCTCCAGTCGCCGCCTTTGATTTCCCCTTGGAGTCTGCACCAGCCTTTCATTTCGTTCTCCTTCGCCGTGCGCGGTGCCTGTGCCATAAGCCTTTTCAGGCAAACATTAAAGCCTTTGTCTGGTTGCGAGCGCGGAGCAGACCATTTAGGAGGAATTAGTGGTTACATTGAAAGGGGAAAATAAGGGCTCCTGGGTTAAATGCACTTTAAATGTCTTAATAATTGCAATTGGCCAACTCGTTCCTCCCCGGAGCCAAAAGCCTGTAATATGGGAAGCTTTTCTCTAATCAAGAGCAGCACTGATACCTTATGTAGGAAGCCACATAGGATGGAGAGGATTATTTCTCAGAGCTCAGCAAGCAGAGCTGCCTGCATGTCATCCCCCAGCTGCCGGCCGGCCCCTCCAAACCCGCCGGCCACCGATGCAACCGGGATGGGGTTTGGGATGGCTGCGTGCCACCTCCCTATCCCAGGTGACATGTCCTCGTGGGACCCCAATTAAGCTCTCGGCTCCAAGCGAGGGTGGCCCTTCCCTTCCTGGTGTGAACCCCAAACCCTCCCAGGGACCCCAGGTTGTCCCCTTGCCCGGGAAGCACCGCGGAGCCTCGAGAGCCGCCGTGTCGCTGGCGGGGAACCCGTTAGTGCCATCCAGGTGGCTGGCTGAGCCCTCGCGTAGACACATCCCGGCTCCCTGGCTCCAGCCGCCGAGCGGCCACGTCATCCATCAGCGATGACAAGCTCCTTTTGCAAGGAGCCTTTGTTGGCACCCTGTGCTGAGTAGGGAAGGAGGGGGGGGAAAGAAAAAATAAAAATGGGCTTGCTGGCTTGCGGCAGACCTCCAAGGCGAGAGCATCGGCCCCGGCAAGGAGCAGCCCCCTTCCTGCCAGCAGCCGGGGGAGGGAGGTTAAAAGGTGCACTTTGGAGGAGGTTAAAAGCAAAGCAGCTTTTAATTTATAATGTGGCCAAAAGAGAAATTGTAGCCAAAAAAGATAAAGATGCTGGAATAGCTGGAATTCTCCAGCCACTGCGACTCCAAAGGGTAAAGCCGCTGGAATGTGTGTGTGTGTGGGGGGGTTCTGCTCTGTCCCCCCCCAGGGTCACCCCTGCATGCCCTCTGCAAGAGCAGGGGAGATAGGGACAGTGATGCCTGAGGGTGCATATGCACCCATGCAGCTGTGTCAGGGATGGGACTGCTGGGGTGCAAGCCTGCCCTCACCCCCCCACACCCCCACAGCTGCTTTTGGGGGCTGAACTGGGACCTGCCGCCACGCTGCCTGGGCAAGGGCAGGCTCGGAGGCGCTTGCAAGGGAGGGACGGGGGCCAAAGCACCTCCGTATTTGGGCTCGGAGCTTGGCCCAGGGCTCCTGTGAAGCAAAAGCAAAATTGAACGACTGCCCGAGGAGGATGGTTTGGGCTGCTCCTGCCCTGGAAAGCAGAGAGAGCAGGGGTTGCTGCCCAGCCTGCGCACTGCCGGGCTCCTGGGGCACCCGCACCAGCAAAGTGGGTGGCAAAGAAGGGGTGCAAGCTGAACGGGAGGTCTGTTCCTTTTGCGGTGGTGAGGGGCCGTAAGGATGGATCTGCCCTTTTGCAAGGTCTTTTTGCATCTCGGGTTTCTCGGATCTGGGTAACCTTCAAGCAAGGCTGGCCTTTAGCACCTGGCCACATCGCTCAGGGCTCGGGCCACCAGCCCGCGACGAGGACGAGCCCGCTCCCCATCTGCTCCCTTCCCTCTCCCCGATCTGGTTACAATAGCCCATTCACAAAACCATCCCAGGTCGTGGAAGAGGGGAGGAGGGAAAGAGCCATCAAACCTCCTATAGATGGGGAGAACACCCACAAAAGGGGGTGGAAGCCTTCTGTCCCCTCGCTGCCACACGTGCAGTGATGGGGCAACACGCATCCCTGCTCAGGGGATGAAATGCCTCTGGCAGGGAGGCTTGAGACGGAGCTGGTGCTGCTTCCCTGTGCCATGCCATCTGCTCTGTGCTGGAAAAGCCAACCAGAGCCTTTGCAGGGGTTTGGGGACCAAAAGACGACAGATGCCCCCCAGCATCGACGTGCCCGTGGCAGTGCTGCCCCAAGGATGCTTGGTGGGAGCCGTTCACCTCCCGGCTCTGTGCCGGAGTATCTGTGGGTCTCTCCGGTCCCAGCAGCATCAGCAGATGTGGGTCAGGGGAGAAGGGGGCTCTTGGAGCTGTGTGAAGTGCGGGGCCTGCGTGGGGATTGATGTCCTGGCTCCTGGTAGAATGAGGAGTCCCAGTCTGCCGCCAGCAGCTCCGAGCCGGGATGGGTGGCTCAGCCAGAGACACCGTTTGTTTTTCTGGAAGCGGATCCAATCTGTTCTCCTGTGAGCTGGAGATGATGTCCATGCCTGGGCTGGTGGACCGGGGCTTGGGGAGGTCCGAGCCTCCTAGCCCAGCCTCGCCAACTCTGCCTGCACGGATGGATGCTCTGACCCAGTTATTGGCTCTTTGCTCTTGCAAACTCCACCCAGGCATGAAAACCAGAGCTGGGGCTGCCTTGACAGAGGCAGGGGAGCTTTTGGGTTTTGTTTTCCATACAGGGCTGGAGCAAGGTCAGCCCCGTAAGCTGGAGGCAGAACCAGTCCTCCCCAGCCTGTTCCCCTCCCGGTACGGTACAAAATCACCCAGGGCATCCCGGGTGGTGCCGACCTGCCCCGAGCTGGTCTGGGTTGCTGCCACTTATTTCAACTCCCCGATTTCTCCTTTTCACGGTTCGTTTCTCTTCCCTTCATCTGGGAGACAGGACAAGAACCTTTCTTGATTTTTTTTTTTTTTCCATGGTGTTTGTAACAGTGAATCTTGCACCTGCGGCCACTTAATGGGAATGGTGTTAAAGCAATGGGATTTATTTGTTGCTGCACCTTCAGGCTGCCTGGCATCCCCTCCTCAGCAGGGTTGGAGGCAAAATCCAAGGTTGACAGCCAAATTATCCATGCTTTGTTTCTGTGACGATGGGCAGCAGCCCCTGGGATGGCACAACCCTGCTGTCGGGGCAGAGAAGCCCGGGACGCCTCCCTTTGTGATGTGGGTTTTCCAGAAAAAAAAAAATGGCAAACAGCAAATATTTTCTGCTTTATGCTCCAGTGTTTTGCTCCCAGCCTGGATACGGGGAGCAGCGCTGGTGAAATAAGGCAGGCCCTTGCTCCTGTGGGGGCTTAGGGAGCAGAGGTGCTGCTCGGAGCTGTTGGGTCCGGGGGGCAGCCCCCAAAAGGCACTTTTCTCCTCTAGCTGCTCCAATGGCTCAGAGAGGGACCGTGGTAGGCATTTGGCATCATGGTGGGGTCCGAATGCAGCTTTGCATGGCATGACAGGGCTCCTGGGGTGGAGGAGACCCCGCTATTACATTCAAGGAGGAGGAAGTGAGATTATATCCCCCTCTAGGGAGAAAAATTCTCATTTTCCAGTGCCTACAGGGGAACGTGAAAGAAGGGGTATGTATTTCTCCCCTTCCCTGCTGCACTAGCACAGATGCAGCTTCCAGCATCCTCCCAGCCGGCAAGGAGCCTCTTCCCCTGCCTCCCCTCCGGACTGAAGCTGAGGTCTGCCTGGGCTGTGTTCATCCCAGGCTGGGCTTTAATACGAATAAGATCATTACCAGGAGCTAATGGGGCATGTGTACCATGACTTTCCTGCTCCATTGCTGCACCTTCCTTATTTACTTTGAGTTATTTAGGGGGAAAAAGAAGTAAAACAAGGGCCGAGCCCTCCCCCATCGCCACTGCCACGTAATTAGTGTTACAGCAAAACCGCTAATATCATTGCTGGAACAGGAACTCCTCCAGCCGCTGGCCTGGGAAACAAAAGGGACTTTTTCTTTTTTTTTTTTTTTCCCCCATGGCTTTATTGTTGTGGGAGTACCCTGCGCCGCAGCTCAAAGCCCTGTCAGGCAGATGTTGTCGGCCTTGCCTAGGTCCCAGCTCCTGAAATCCCATCCTTCTTGCTCCCAGGCTTCCCTTGCCTTCCATTCCACTCCCTGTGATGGAGGTTTGCCCCTGGTTGGCAGGATAAGGATGCGGCTCCTTCCCCCTGCACCCATCCCTGGAGGCTGCTGGTCCTCAGTAGCCTGAATCAGAGCAGACACCAGAGGAAATCTCCACGGATAAGCTGGGGAAGGGATGGTGGGGAGGGTTGCTTTCCCTGCTAGAGGCTTGTTTTGCTGTTGAAAAAGCTGTGTTGTTTTACCCAGGGTAAGTAACACTTGAGAGCTTTCCTGCAGCAAAAACTCTGGCTGCACCAAACCCAGCAGGTCCAGCCCTGGGAGGGTGCCCGTGGCCTGTCGTTGGGAGTTATTTCATGACAAAATTAAAGCGACTCGTCTCTGTTCTGTTTTCACCCTGAGATGGCTCACAGGCACTGCTGAGCTTTTCCCAGCTTTTTAAGCTCAAGTCTAAGCTTTGAAATGGCAGTGCTGTCCCTGTGCTGGGACACCGGGTAAAAATAATGCTGGGGAGATGAAAGGGGATTTGCCATTTTTAGTTTAACTGCTGGAAGTTCTGCTTTTTGGCATGTCGTCAGGGCATTGCAAGGGGGGGCAGTTCCTGTTATTCCCCCTGGCGCGGGCTGTGGGCTTCGGTGTGGTGTAGGCATCATGCGTGTGGAGCTGCCTTAGCAAACGAGAGCGGTTTCGCCAGATGGGAAATGCGTTGTTTTGCAGCCTATGTTAAATAATTTCTAATCTATAATCTGTTAACAGATAAGAGCTCTGTGGTATAGGGTAAAATGATGCTCTGGGTGTCGTGTCAGGAACTGCCTGGGTGCTGCTCTGCTGAGCATCGCTCGTGCATTGCAGCATGCCCGCGGGCTGCAAAAACCTGCTCTGAGGCTCCTCTCTTCTTATCAAATTGAGCAAACCCACTGTTTTTCCAGTGGTTGGGTATCAGGATGGCAGCAGGGAAAATTTACCTTCGGATCTGACTGGATTATGGTTCTACAGCCTGAGATTTCCTCTTATGTCCATGCTTTTTATCACAATAAATGTAGCCACAGATGCTCTTGCTGTCCACATAACTGCCTAATAGATATTTATTTGTTGAAAAAGGAATTACTCCATGACTTTAATCCTGTTGAACTTCTAGCTTTGCTGCTGTACAGCAGTGAGGAGTTCCCCAGGCTCAGCTCTCCCGCTAAGCTCTGTTTGGGGGACAAAAGGGAAATAATTTTCTTTCTGTAGGCTGGCTCCCCCTGCTTAATATTTCCTCTGCAGCTCTTCTGGTCCCTCTTCATCCCATCGCCCAAGGGTTTCTCCTCCTTTCCCGCCCTGCTCTTGCATTTCTGCACTCTGGCTTCATGGTGGGAAGGAGCAGCCGGCAATGTTGGGCAGCAGGGCTGCCTGCTCTGCCTGCTCCAGCCCCTCCTCCTCCTCCTCCTCCATCGCCTTCGCTTCCTTTCTGGTTGTGCCTCTCTCCGCTGGCGTGCAGCGAGCCGAGCGGTTTGCATTGATCCGTCTGCCGCCACGCTTAGATCTCCTTCCCGAGGGATTTCGGCTCATTTCGAGCCCAGCAGCGCGCAGGAATTGCTTGCTCTATCTTTCATGTGCCTTCCTCGGTGCCGAAACTCATCTGCTGCTGGTTCGCCCAAGGCCCTTCTCCAAACCCCTCCCCACCACCAATGTGCTCGGTGCTGGCCCCACGGCCCCCTCTGGCATGCTTCTGCGTGCTTGGCTGGATCAGGCCTCAATTCCTTCCCTCCGGAGCTATTTGCTGACCTCCACGGAGGCTGCGGCAGCATCTGGCAGAGCTCTGCATCCTTCCCCCCCCCCGTGCCCCCCGCCATGCACTGGCTGCGGTGTCTCCCTCCGTGCACGCATCCTGCTCAGCCCCCGGCGAGCTCCCCTGCCAGGAGTTGTTAGTGGGAATATCTTGGCTTGGCCAACCTCTCTAATTCGAAGGTTCACATCCAACACGCCCGTGTTGGCGCCCAGCGCCGAGTCTGGGCTGCCGCGTGGGTGGTGGGGAGCAGGTTCAGATAGTTTCCCTTTATGGGGGGTGGGGGGAGGGTAAAAAAAGGCTTTCCTGGGGATTTTTTCAGCCATAAAGCTGCTAATTTTTTTCCATAGACTCTCCAGTGCTGACGGAGCCTGGGACATTCTGCTCGAGCAGTGAGTGATGGGGGAGAGTGGGGCCCCCAGAGCATCCCCCTTTTCTGTAGCCACCCAAGCACCCTCTCCCAGCTGACAACGGTGGCCTGAGGTCCCTAAATTGGGGAGGGGGAGCCTGGACCACATTTATCCAGGTGTTTCTGACACGTGGAGGGTTTGCCTATGTATCCCAGCCTCTCTCCCTGGGTGTGCTGCTGCCTTCTTCTCCAGGAGCCCTGGTCCAGGGGGAATGCTGGTGGTTCCCAGTGGGGAGGGCTGGCTTGAGGTCTGGGGGTCCCCTCTGCCCTGGTTGAGGTGACGTTGGCTGGGGGGGCCTGGTTGGATATTTATAGGAACTGGCTGGTTTGAAAAACCCCACGTAGTGCAGGGCTGGATCTGTGTTCTCTGGGACTTTCCCTCCTGCATTTGTCAGTGTCAGCAGGAGTAATTTCATAAATATGCTGGGAGCAGGGGTGGGGACTTCACCCAGACTTTACGTCAATGTAAACAGCCCTAATTGGTGCTGGAGCCTCATAATTCCAGGATTTCCCCCCCTCCTTGCCCGCGTGCATCGAGGAAATTTGCAGTGCCAAGGCGAAGTGTGTTTTCATAAATCCCGGGGCGGGGGGGGGCTGGGGGAGCAGGGGCTTGCTGGTGTTTCTTGCCTGGGGGTGCCTTTTATTCCCCCCCACCTCGCCCTCCCAAATCTGACTTATCACTTAAAGCTGTGGCAGAAACGCATGCATGTTTAATGGCGTGAGTGCTGGGAAGAGAATATAGCCATTTACTGCTCAAAGGCCGCGCTGGGGGCTGCCTGACGGCCCCTGGGAGTCTTCCTGCCTCCTCACAGTTCGTCATTTGATGGCGTATGAGCTGGATATATGACTGTAACCATATGGTCTTTGTTGGGAGGCAGACCAGCCTGCCTGCACCCAACCTGGAGGCTGCGGGGTTTGCTGCAGGTCGGTCCCCGGGAGCGGGGCAATGAGCCCTGTTTGCTCGCCAGCATGCATCACCCGGGGGGGGGCTGTTTGTATTTGCGGCGGGGGGGGGCTTGATGCAGCCTGTGCTGGGAACCAACTGGGATTCGGGGGGAGAGGTTGGCGGTGGTGTCTAGCAGGGATCACAGAGCTGGGAGCACCCACCTCCCACCCATGTCCAAATCTCTCTGCCCCAGTGTGAAGGTGAAGCCACCAGGTCACCCGCACCCATGCACGGGCTTGGAAAGTCGGGTCAAGGCTGCGCACGGGCATTTGCCTTGCAGGGTGCTGGCCAGCTGCGGCTGATGCTCAGCGGGAAGGTGCTGGGCTCGCCGGCGAGGGCAGAGCTGAGGACGATGCCGCTGTCCCCTGCGGAGCATCTCGCGGTGTCTCTGGACTCCTGAACGCCAGTCCAGGCAAGCTGGGCAGGTTGTGGCACAAGCTCAAGCAGACATCAACTGCCCGCTCCTCCTCTGCGCCTGGGAGGGCATGGGGATGCGACTTGTCTGTCATTCCTGTGGGATCCAGCTTTTTCCATGTGTGTGGGGTTGGCTTGGTTTGTTTTTTTTGTTTTTGTTTTGTTTTTTTTTTTCAAAGGGCTTGGAGGAGGAACTGTTTGGCTGGGCAGTCTCCCCACTTGCATTTCTCTGCCTCTGCTGTGCAGGATTTGCAACCTGGCCAAGCCGGCAGCAGCTGGATGGGGAGTTGAAGCAGAGAAAGAGGCTGGGGGCTGCCAAGAAGGACCCCCCCCCCCCCGCCCCCCCCCAAGCATGGCCCAGGATTCCCAGGAGCCGGCTGCCAATCACCCACTTGCATTAAAGGCTCTTTCCTTCCTATGAAATTAGGCTCATAAAAGCAAAAAAAAAAACCAAAAAAAACCCAAACCCCAAAAACTTGGCAGCAGCCAGGGCAGGGTTATGCTCGGCTGCAATCGCACCCGGCGGCTGCCACATCGCCCTGACCCGCATCGAGGGTCGGCGGCTTTGGGATGAGGCTTTGGTGTGACGCTGCCTGGCTGCTCTGCTGACCCGGGGGTGGGTGCCACTGGGGGGCTTTGGGGGTCCCCTGGATGGCAGCATCGCCCCCACTTCTCCTTTCGAGGCTGCGGGACTGGCTCAGCAGGCGCAGTGCGGTGCATGGGAGGGATTGCGGTCACTTTTCTATGCTTCTGTTTCACTTCTGGTGTCCAGAAATAGACTTAAATATTCCCCCCCCCAGCTCTCCCCCTCAAAGAGCTGAAGTGAAATCCAGAGGAAATCAGCCATTGCAGCCACATCTGTGGCCCAGTGCTGGGGGCTGCTGGCGAGACCCTCCGTGCCCCGAATTCGCTCCCATCACGGCTGCCCTGCCGGCATGGGGCGAGCAATGGGGATGCAGGGAGGGGTGCTGGAGTAGGGGAATACACCCCAAGCCCCCCCTGGGGATTTTGCTGTGGATGCACGCCCACCTTTCAGCATCCCTTAAGATGGCAGAGATGGGCTTTGCTCCCCATCCCTCCTTCATCCCAGAGGTGAAGGACTTGCAGCAGGTCTGAGTTGGAGCAGATTGTCCCCTCCGGGGGGGTCTCTTTTGGCTTTTGCAGCCTGAACAGCCCCATGCTCGCACGCACCGGAGGAGCTCTGGGTCTCCTGTAGGATGCTGCAGGGTCTGGGTGCCAAGAGGAGAAATGCTGGCTCTGCCAAGGAGCCCTTGAATGGGGCAAGGTGTTAAAGCCACTGCAGAAGCTGAAAATAGGGTCTCGCAGACCAGGAGTGGTCCTGGCAGGGCTGTACCGATGCTGCAGGGAGATACCTTGCAGCCTGGCAAGCTGTTTTGTTGAGGATGTGTAGGAGGGATGAAGCTTGCACCTTCTGGGATTGGAGTGGGTGTGATGGGAGCTGATTGCAGGTCTGGACAGGAGAACCCCTGGGGCCAAACCTGTCCTTAGCTCTGGCCCCAGTTTGATGGGGCCCAGCTGAGTGCACGCTTAGGTTGCAGCCATGCCTTGTACAAGGCGCTTGCATGCACCGTTAGCGATGGAGATGCTGGTGCATTTGCACAGCTGGCAGTCAGGGCCAAAACACTGTCCCCAGCCTGGGACACCGGCACCTTTGTCCTTCTGCATCGCTTCTAGCAGTAGCCAGGACCTGCTTGCGCAGAGAAATCCCATTTCCATGGTGGGATTTGCTGTTTGCTCCCCGAGGCGGTGGCTGCCCTGCAGCCGGGGGTCTGTCCATCCCACAGGTCCACCGCTGGTGTGATGTGATCCCACTTGCCTCCTGCATCCCGGTCCCCAGGGACAAGGATGGATGGCAAAGCCATGCAGCCAAGGTGGGGGACCCCAGCCAGCCCTGAGGGGGGCTGCACATGGGTCAGACCCCTCCACTGGCAGCACCTGCCCGGGGCTGGGAGGGTGTGGGTGCAGCCCAGATGTTTCTGACCTGCTCTCAACATCTGGGACGCTGCTGTAGGTGTTGGATTCGGCTGGGGCAGGAGGGCTCGGTGGAGCCAGGGGGGCTGCCGAGTATGCTCCCACCCACGCTCTGGGCTTGCCCAGGGTAAATCCAGCATTAAACAGAGCTGGGCTCCATCTTCCCTAACTAGCTCTGGTGCAAAAGGCAGCCTGTTTATTTAAAGCATGTTCTAGTACTTCTCGGCTCCATTGCTGGAGGGGAAAGCCCCGGGAAGGGCAGCGGGCAGGATCCGGGCGTCCTCGAGTGGGACCAGCTGCTCTGCTGCCAGTGGGTCCTGTCCTGGCTCGGCCGGGCACGGGGACGTGCTGGGACTCGTGTCTCCCTGCCCTCCGGCACACATGCCTATTTATGCCTTCGTCCCTCTCGCTGACTTTGACGTATTGCAGATGTTTTCTTTTCGGGCTGGTCAGTGGAAGAGGAATGGCTTCGTATATATCGGAAGCGCTGTAAATCACTGCGATGGGTTTCTCAGAAGGGCGTCCAGCCAGGGCCATAAACATATTGCCTTCGGCCAATATGACATCCGTGGAGCTCCCTGGCCGTCCACCCGGCCGGCGTGCAGCTCAACGGCTCTCTCGCATCCAGCTAGCACTCAGCAGCTGATAACTCTTCTCCCCCCTCCGCCCCCCGCTTTTCTTCCAAGAGTTGAGCTGTTCTTCGAACTAAAAAGCTCGAAAGGGCGTCCAGCCAACAGCTTAAAACCCAAGATGTAGGTTTTGTGAGCTGGGTGGTTTAGTGGTTACAAAACACATGCATTGGTGTTCAGGTTGCTCTGGGACCCCCATCACGGGCCAGGTCCCTCCCAAGCAGGAGCACTGTCCCTCCCCAGGGAGAGAAGGTTCTGGTAACTCTGGAAAAGGCGATTTATTTTTACTGGCCACAACAAATCCCACTTCTTTGGGGGGGGAAAAAGGTTTAAAAAAAAAAAAAAGAGGCAAAGTTTGAGCACAATTAAATTTTTTTAAACCATAGTCATTCCCTTCCATTCTTCACAGTGTTTTCCCACCAGCAGGGTTAGGAAATCATGTTTTACATCACTTTGGCTGCTGACCCTTGTGAGAGATGCTGGATTTCAGACAAAAGAGCTGGAAGAGGACTTCTGAGCTCACCTCAGTCCAGGGCAGGAGAACTCGTTTCATAAAGAGGTTTAGTAAGCAGCTGGGTCTAAAGAAAATGGCATAGAAAAAAATTCCTGGGTGATGGATGCCCTGATCGCTTTGTAGAATATGAAGTCTTCTGCTAGGGAGAAGGCGCTTCCCTGTGAGCGCTGCTGCTGCGTGTTTTGGGGCCACTGGGTCCTTTGGGACCTCCAGGGAAGGGTCGCCCTTGTGAAAAGTTTGCAACGGATATCGTCCGATGTGGAAAAGAGCAAATTGGGGATTTTAGTTTAAACTCATCAACGTTTAATCACTGCAAACTCAGTGTTTTCATCCACAGGTCACAGCAGCCTCAGCAGGATGGCTGGGGGCGCAGGGGATGTGATGGAGCTGGGACCACCATGGGTGCAGGAGGGTTTTCCAGCCCTCTTTTTTTGGGTGTCTCTGAGCCCTGCTGGTATTTGCAGCAGGGTCTGGCTGGGATTTTATTCCGGGTCCCCAGTGGGTCTTTCCATAAGCCCCCGTGCGTAGCGGAGCCGCCTGCGCTTGGGATGAACATGAGAGTCGTAGCTTGGCCCCTGGGCAGGTATTTGCTGCCTTTTAAAGGCAGGATACTGGCTTTCATGCTTTGCTACCCTCACCTGCAGCTTTTCCATGTGGGTTGACCCTGTGGGGGTTTGCGGACCCCCCCCTGTTCCCCGGGAGCTCTGGCTGGTGGGTGTTGCATGCAGCATCCTCACCGCTGGTGCAGGTGAGCTGCTGGCAGCAGAGCAAGCCGGGAGCTGCTCTCCCTCCCTCCCTCTTTCCCCGTGGAGCATTTGGACAAATAAAGTTCGGAAAAAATCCGAGCTGGAGCTGCTGACTCCTTGTGCAAGCGGTTTAAAATAGGCCACGCTGTTCCAGGCCGGTGGCAGCCAGCTGGCCCCGCGGCCTCCCCGCTGGAAAACAACCGGGAACAATAACACGGGAGCCCCGCGCCGAGCCTGTCACCGCGGCACGGGCAGTGATGGGACGTGACCTGCTGCCACCCTGCCCAAATGGGGGGCTGTGGGTCCCCGGGGGCATGGCGGGGCTGGCAGGAGTAGAAGGGGGTCAGCTTGGTGACATTAATGAGATATTTCCCTTTGCTGGGCAGGTGGGATGTCACCAGGAGGGGGAAGAGAGGGACCAGCACTGGGGGGCTGGGGCATGCAGAGGAGCATCCCTTGGGATAGCATCTCCCCTCATCTTGCACTGCCCGTGCTCGTTTCTCTGCCTCCAGCGGGGTCCCGGGCAATCAACGTGCTGCCGCTATTGTGTTTCTGTATTTTTAATATAAAGCGATGCTGCTGGCTGGGAGCCCTGGGGGGAAGCAGGCCCCAGGTGGGCTGGACAGCGAGGTGCCGTGGGGTAGGACCGCGTCCCCCCGGGGCCGGTTGGTGCCGTCAGCCTGCGGTGCCTTTTCCGTGCTCGGCGGTCCTTCGGGGACAGGAAGGGCTGCATTGTAAGATGGCCTTCCAGGATTTCCTCCGGCAGCCCTCGGAGCAGGATGCGGCCGCGCACCGGCTTCCAGGGGAACCTGCAGCCTGCATGGATGCTGGGGTGGTCTGGGGACCCTACGCTGCTCTTTTCCAAGCCAGCCCCAGGGCAAATCTGGGTGCTTGTGGTCCTGGCAATCCCAAACTGGCTCTGGTAAAGCATGGGCCAGCTCCCATGGCACAAGGGAGGGCTGAGAGCTGGCAAAGAGATGGGAGCCCCATCAGCCCTGGCCTGATCCAGCACAGCCAACAGGCTCATTCACCACCTTGGCCCAAAGTGTTGTGTAAAGGAGAGAACGGGGTCCCCGGTGCTGGCAGCTTAGCTCGTGGCTGCTTCTAAAGATGATCCTCGAGCATCCTTGGCAGTGTCACGGACTGGTGTGCCAGTGAGAGCTCAGCCAGACGTGGAGCAGGAGGAGCGTGGTCCCTGGGGTAGATCCTGAACCGCAGGCACTGCGATGCAGCTTGCGAGGATGTAAGCAATGCACCTGGGCTCCCAGGGGACCAGGGACGTCACCCCATCCCAAGCCTGCTCGCAAACCCCATCGCCGTCCCTGGCTTGTTTCCTTGTCCCTGGCCACCACTGCCGGCATCTGCTTTGCTTCCCCTCATCGCCGTGCTTGGATCGTTTCTGATCTTCCTTCCAGTGTGGTCTGGGAAAGTGGGAGAGGAAAATCATCCATCTGCGGGGACACAATGGCCAGAGCCGTCTGTTCCGGCAGCACCGCATCAACCCAGGGTCAGGGCATTGGTTGAGGGGTGCAGCGTATCCTTCCCTGCCATCGGCACTGGCCGCGCACGACGTTGGCACTGCCGCTTCTCCTCTGCGCCCGCTCCCTCTGTACCAGCTGCACCCAGAAGGGCGATTCCTTGTCGCGAGGATTAATGGTTGCTCGCAACTCGCCTTGAAGAGCTCGGCACCTTGGCTGGGGGGAGGAGGACGATTTGGCAGCTGGGAGCAGGGGGGATTAGCAGAGATTTGTTGGATCTCAGGGAGAGATGTGCCAAGTTTTATATGCCAGAGTAGAAGTCCTGCAGCGGGGGACCTTGAAGGATGCTGCGTGTCCCTATCGGCTTGCTGCAGCGCCCGGGGCCTGGGGCTTTCTGCACGGGGGATCCTGGGTGCCAGCGCCGTGGGAAGATGCCACAGAGGCAATTTTTGGCTTGCATGGTTTTGGAGAGGTACCGCAGGCTCCTCGCTGGCATGGTTGGGGCTGTGGAGGTGCCCAGGTGCCTGCAGTCCCAGAGGATGGAGCTCTGCAGCGTGGCATGAGATGGAGCAAACGTGACGCTCCTTGGGATGTGCAGGAGGTTAAAACCAGCTTGGGTTTAAGCTGAGCCCATGCGGTGCTGGTGCTAAAATGCCCTTGGGAGCGCAGCCCCTCGCCGGTGGGGAGCAGGGAAGGGGGTGAGCTCGTAGCCCCGGTGCTTCACCGGGCGGCACAGCGAGCCTGCAACATCTTGTGTAACAAGGAGCGAGCATCAAAGGGAAATGCCTGAGCGAAGCAATAACCCACGCTAACAACAAAAAAAAAAAACCCTCTCCCCTTTCATTTCCCTCCCTCCCCTCTTGACCTTGAAGAATGCTGGAAGGTGTCATGTCATCAGCATTTCCCAGCCGCTGGGAGCTGGGAGGGGGGGGGGGGGGGTTCTTCCTTCGGGGCACCCTGCCAAGAATAACAGCCGACTCCAGCAGGTCGGCACAGGAAGGGAACGGCTGGAACCTGATTTGCAGTCAGACGCTCGGAGAGCCAGAATGCGTTTTATTGAAGAGGTCTCCAAGGAGGCATAAACCTTTCCCCAAAAAAAAAGAAAAAAAAAAAAAGCCTTTCCGATGAAGCCGTATTTTTTTTATATATGTATTTTAAAAAGCCTTTAAGATAAACTTGCCCTGAGTTGATGCTGCTGGTGTTGATTTACAGCAGGGGCAGGAATGGGGAGAGGCCGGGGATGGGGACCCCATCGCTGGTGCACCCTGATTTCAGGCCGGGTGTGTGCGGTGTCCCCTCAGATGAAGGCACATTTGCCCAGTGGGATCAGGCTTCATCTCCGCTGCCTCCAGCGAGGTGACCACATCCCTCGGGATGGATGCATTTAGCAGAAGGCCGAGGGAAACATGCAGGTGCAATTCCTCCCGGGAAGGGGACGTTGCTTGCCTGGGAGACAACCTTGGCACAGCTCAAGACGTTCACTGTCCCCACCATAACCAGTGCTCCTGAGCTTGACCGTGCTGCCCATTAAACACCCCGTGGCTGGAGGCGTGGGAATGTCCCCAGGGCAGGGACCGCTGGGTGCTGAGAGCATCCGTGTGGCTGGAGGAGGGGGAGAATCCCTGCTGGAAACCCACGTTTGGTTGGGAAAGCGATTAGCAGGACACAGGGATGTGGTTTAACAGGACAGACTGGACAGGAGCTGACAAAGGAGGAGATGCCTGGCCCATGTGGAAGCTGTGGGAGGATGGAGGGGCTTCACGGTTGCAGAGGTACCTGCCAAGCTGGGGAGGGGGCTCTGAGGCCTGGTGATGCCTCTTGATAGGCACGAGGGGAGAAGGGCTCGGTACAGGGAAGGCATGAGCTGGTGCTTAGGGGAATTTGGGAGGCCTGGGCTCACGTTCCTGCACCTTAGCCGCTTTGCCTCAGTTTCCCCAGTTGTTTCCCTGTGTCTGAAGGGATGCGTCTGTTGTGGCTGATGGGATCCAGTGCCACATTGGGAAGGTGAACCCTCAGCGGCAGGGGTGAGTGCCTGCTTCGCCTGCACGGCCGGCACCTTTCCCGTGCATCAGTGCTTGCCACTGTGTGGCCACGGGCTTCTGCCCCGTTGTTGCCAACAAACATCTCTCCAACACAGAAGTTTCTCTTCTCACCCTCTGGCTGCAGAAGGGACGACTGATTCCTGATCTACTCCAGCCTGCGTTTACCAACCTGCCTTCAAAAAAGAAAGAAAACAAACCCTGTCCATTGCTTGGCCACCCAAAGGCACAGAAGAACCTCCCAAACAAGCACTTCCACCAATTCTTAGAGCGAAGACACCGGCGGCAGCCCTTGATCTCCACTCCCGGTGGCGAACCTGCTGAGCTCCCAGCCCCTTGGTCTGCTAATCTCCTCCCGCGGCTCACTAAATCCTGCAAGATGTTCCCAATAACGAGCATGGGCCAGGCTCGGTTTGTTTGCAGAACTTCATCCTTGGGGACATCTGGTACCCTTGGCTCGCCTGAGCTTCAGATAAGCAGCAGTCGGCTTTGGAGGAGCACGGACCGCGGGTGTTCGCACCCCACTGACACATCACAGGGTGCCAGCGGGTTTGGGGTGACGGTGGGGCTGGGGTGACAGCCACCGGTGTTGGGATCTCAGGGTGCTGATGGCTGGGTGCTGTGCTGACAGCTCGGCTCCTCCCGGACGATCTGCATCCCGCTACTGGGAAGCATTGGGGAGGAGTGGGGTCCTTGCTGCCGGCTCGCAGCCGGGGCTGTGGGATGCGGTGAAGCCGTGCAGCTCTCCAGCTCCCTTTTAATTCCTTTCCCAGCTGCGTTGCCTCATCGCCATGACCAGGCTGTAACCGGAGCGGGTCAGCGTTTTGCTGATGGAATGTTTTTCCATCGGGAAATACCAATTTCTGTGGGAACATCTCAATTTTGACCAAATTTTTCTTTTTTCGGAGGGGGAGAATACTTAAAACCCAGGCCTTTCAAGGAGGTTTGCCTTCCTCCTAACATTGCTTTTGAGACGAGCACAAAGGGGTGGGCTGTGGAGCGTGCCGGCTGCGTGCTGATGTGGGAGTAAAATCAGGGCTAAGGAAAGCCTGAGTGTGCTTCAAAAAGAGGAAGCTAGAATATTTTTTAAAAAGTCAAAACGGAGTAAACTGGCCTATTAACCTCAGAAAGACTTTCCATCTGGATTTTGGAGCAAGATTCAGCCTTTGTTGCTCTCTTTCTCTGTATTTATACAGCTCGTTTTGCCTTTTCCCATGCCGTGCTATTTGGGCATCCCAGGCACCACCGCATCCGCTTGGGTTTGACATCCCAGCTACCAGATATCGGCAGGGGGAAGAGGCAACGCCGAGGGGGGTTTCTGCCTGGGCAGGAGCCATAGCCTCCACCTTCTTCCCAGGGGTACGAGGATGCCTAACTCCCTTGGGCTCTTTCGGAGCTCCACTGGCCGGCCACCAGCCACAGATCCGGCCCCGGCTCCCCGTGGCTGCCCGGCAGGGCAGATGGCATCTTCGACTGGTGAATAACGGGCTGGGAATAGAAAGCTGAAACCAGAGACCGTGTCTTCCCGTTGCATCTTCAGCGTCATGTGAGAGGCTCCTTCCCTCCCATCCCACTCAGCAGCAGCCAGGGCTTGCCTAGAAATAGCTCCTGGCACTCACGGGGCAGGACCTCGACCTGCCCCGCCGCGTGCTGATGCCACGCACAGCCCCTGCATCGGGGCTCGGAAAACACTCCGAGCTCGGCAAACACTTTGTGCTGCCCGCAGTGGGGACGCCGAGTCGCTGGGATGGGTTTGTGCCCTGGCCCACTGGACCCTGGGGAGGACACGGGGTGCGCGGTCCCTGCTCGGTGCGAGCCCCTGAGGGCACTGCAGGGGCCCGGCTGCTGCTCCTGAATTTTTACTGCTGTGCAAACTGTGACTATTTGCACTGACAAACCTTTTCTTCCTTTTTTTTCCCCCTCCTCTCCCTCTCCTCTCCACCCTTTTTTAATAGCAGCCTCTAACAGCCACACTCATTCTTCTTTGTTGACACGGCCCTTTGGCATCAGCACTTGGCATTTGCAGAGCAGCTCGTTCTGGAAAGGAAAAGAAAAAAAAAAAAACCCAACCCTTTTTTTAAAAAAAAAAAGCAACCAGGCCCTTATGCCTTGCAGGGGACGTGGCTCCCTCCTGCCTCGCAGGGCACGGTGCCATGGGGTGAATCAGCGCCCGGCCCCGGCCGGGAGGTGCGGTACGAGGTTAACGCCGCTGGATGCCCACGCAGGGACTTGGAGCAGGGGCTGAGGGTGCTGGGTCTCGACTTGGCTTCGTTATGTCCACGCACCCACGCAGGCGTGTGTGCGTGCTCCTGCGCAACTCCAGGCTGGCCCGTGGGCTCCTGCTCGGACCAAGCCATCGGCGACTGCCGGGCCAGCCACCGAACGCGTCCCCGCGATGGCTTTGTCCTCTGGCTGTCGCAGGAGCAGCAATTTCTTTGCCGCAGCAGCTCCGAAAGTGCTTGGCGGAGCAGAGCGGCTCCGGCTCAGCCGCAGCGTGTCCCCGCAGGGCTGCGGTGGCTGTCGGTGGCCCCCTCCTCTCCCCAGAGTCACCTTTCTCCATCCCGCCTCGTAGGGACCATCCCAGCAGCATCCCTCCCTCCCTCCCAGGCACGGACCACCCCGCATCCTCCCTCACTGCAGACCCCGTGCTCCGGTCCACGGCTGCGGTTTCAGCAGAGGATGGCTGTCTCCCCATCCCCTCTGCTCGCCCCCCAGCTCCCTGTCGCCTGCACGCAGCTTTTCTTGGGTCATTTTTTTTATTATTATTATTATTATTTCAGGCTCCAAGCTGCGCAGAGGCAGATGTTCCTGCTCGCACCAGCCGTGATCTTGGCTGAGAGCATCCTTGACTCACCTGCATGGCCACGCGAAGGACCGGGGGAAATAGTTTACAAGCAGGAGAAAACCTGGCTGGCCTCTTCCAGCAAGAGGAATAGAAAAAAAAAAAAATCAATTAAGAAAGTTCAAAAATTCAAAGAAAGGTTAAAGCAGCAGATGAAGGATATATCCCCACTATATTTTCCATGAACCAGCCCTATTTTTTCCACCTGAAAAATCAGCACCAACCGAGTGCAGAGATCAGCCTTTTTTTTTTTTATGAAAAGAAAAAAAATAAGCTTGCAGAGGAAAATACAGCTGTTGAGTGCAGAGTTCAAGGTCGCTGAACCCCAGGCCAGTGCCCCAGCGTCCCGCGGCGGCCACGCTGCCAGCTTCGCCCCGGGCAGGTGACACCGTGGTGTTCAGGCTGGCCGCCCTGTGCCTCAGTTTCCCCAGGTGGCATAGCAGGGATCGTCACCCGTGCCTGCACGTGGTGGCATTCAGATATCCCTGCTGGATTTTAAACAGGGCTGGGCTGCCTGGCACGGTGCCCTTCCCCGCCTGGGTTTGCTCTCCGGCGGGACGCCGGGAGCCCACGGGCGGAGGTGGGAGCCTGGTCAGGCGCCGCGGCGGGGCAGCGGCTGTTCTGCCTCCCCGGCCACGCAGGGCTGGGAATTGCCTCCTTGGAGAAATATTCCCTTTTCAAACACCAGACCCCGCAGAGGATTATCCGGAGGGGGTGGCTGGGGGAACAGTCACGCTGTCTCGAAGGCACTGTGTTGTTTGAAATACTCTTTAAGGCACTTGATGACTCACAGCAACAGCTGGAAGGAATAAGCAGTTGGTAATTTCCATATTAACCTCCCGGTCCTGGGGATGGGATTTGGGGGGGGGGGGGGGGGGTGGGTGGATCTGCAGCACGTGCCTGCTCGTGAGGGTGCAGCGGCACCTCGCCAGCATGCCGCAAAGTGGGTGCTGCTGGGCACCATCCTGCAGTGCCCGAGAGGCCACAGGAATGGGGACGGGGATGGAGACAGGAATGGGGATGAGGATGAGGATGGTCCCGGTACCGGGCAGTCTGCTCGTGCATCCATCCTGAGCCCCCCGCCCGATGCAAGCCGGGGGAGCATGGCACCGTGAGGCCGCTCGGGGCTGTTTGTACAGCACCTTGCACAACCGGCGCCGAGTCCTGACGCAATACGGTCACGCAGCGGCTGTCCGGCCCCTGCCTCGGAAGGGACGCCTGTCCCTGGGGCTGGCCTTTGTGCAAGGGGACGATTCCGCGTTGCAAACCGGCAAGGAGGTCTAAGACGGGCGCGGTGAGGATGTTTGCCTCCTGAACCTGGACGGCAGCCGTCCAGCTCGAGACAGGAGCCATCCCCGCTCCGTCTGCGTTGCATCCCGCTATCCCCCAAGGTGCTGGGCTCGGAGAAGCGGACCTGGCTGTCACCATCCCCAGCTTTCGGGTCGCTTTAAAACGCCGGCTCCGGCAGGAGGGCTGTGTGCCGGCGGGAGCCGCGGTGGAAAATCCTGTGCTAGGCTCGCCTCGATCCCCGCGCGCCCCAGGGGACGCGTTTGCCGCCAGGGCATATGTTTTCAGTTCTTGCCGAGGCCGACTTGAGAAATTTTCTCTCCCTCCCAGCTTCTCTGTTGCAAACAGCAACCGCAGGGCCGGGGCGGCACAGGATGATAAATGAGCTGCTCTGTCCGTACGCAGCCAAGGCCCGGGAAGCTGCTCCGAGGCAGGCTACGTCCCGGCGGGACGCGGGGGGAGCCGGGGGCTCGCGGCGCCTCCGGAGAGGCCGGAGAGCGGCGTGGAGGGTTGGCGTTTTGGGGCAGGATGGGGAGAAGGGGGGGGGGGGGGGGATTCTGGCCCTGCTGAGCTCCGGTCCTTGAATGCGACGCGTTGTTTTCTCGCCCATCTGCAGAGCAGGCGGGAGAGCATCTGTCGGCCGCGCTCGAAGGGTGGGCTGAGCCGGCGGCTGCGTCTCCCCCGGGAGCTCCGGCTGGGCAATCGGGGGCAGCCCGAGACCCCGCTCCTGGGGGAAAACCCAGAGGCGGCGGCAGCAGCCGCGGATGCACGGATGGGGTGAAAGCGTTTTCCGATCCTGTGGTGCTGCCGCCCCGGGGTCGGGGACCCCATCCCTCCTGGAAAAGGGGTGACACTGAGGGACCACGTGCACCTTTTAAAGAACATCTGAGTCATGTCCACCCTGACGCGCGCAGCGCTCCCAACGCCCTCGGTGCATAGAGCAGCCGCCACATCAGGCCTATAAATAAATAAAATATAACGAGGCCCTGCTGTCTTCTGGAAACCCCTGAAAAAAGCCCCGTAGAGCCAGTTCTCCCAAGGTATCGTGTTCCCCGCTTTGTGTGTCACCTCCCACCCCCCCCAACCCCCCCTTGCTTCTTTATTGCTGGAGCCATCTGCGTGGAAACTGGATCCAGGTCCCCGAAGAGCCCTCCTGCCCCCTGCCCGCGCTCCAGCTGATGTCACACAATCTGTTTGATCTCACGGCCAGTTGCCGGGGAGCACCAGACGCCGTCACCCGCTGTCCGGGTGGGAGATGACATCAAGGGCCGGTCAACCCCAAGGGGGACGAGACAAGGGGTGCCCCGAGGGCCAGGACCCTGCTCGTACCCCTGGGGGTGATGAGGAGGGGGGAACGATGCGGCTTCTCCGCATCCGTCCGGTGTCCCGGTGCGTGGCTCGGGCGTTCGGCCCGCGGTCCCGGCTGTCCCTCTGTCCCTGCGTCCCGTTGCAGTCACCGGCCTTGTCTCTTTGGGTTTGATCCTGCACAGCACCCTCCTTCAGCAGGACAGGCTCAGGGCTTTGCAAGGACAGGACCGGGGACGTTGCAGTGACTTGCCATGAACTCAAACTCAACAGTTCCGCCGGGTGCAGGCTTCCTCCTAAAACGACTGCTTGAAAAATATCCTTACAGCTGCTAATATATATTTTTTTTATCGGGAGAGCCGTGCCGAGCCGGTGGGTATGCTGACTAGATGCTCGGGCGGTTAATAAGTCAGGTTTAATTGTGGCTGGACCTCGGTACAGTTTGCACTTCCGCGGTGCCTATTGTCCAAGGACAGCAAAGTGCTTTACAAGCATTAAATCTTATCGCAGGCTGCAAGGCAGGTAAGGATATACCGGGATTATTGCATGCGTCACTGAAACGCGGCCAACTCCGGCTGGGAACACATCAGCTATTTACCAGTGAGTGGCAAAGCGATGCAGCATTTTAGGACCGAGCGGGAAATAGAATCTGGTATTGAACTGGAACAGCAGCAGGACTTTTAAAATGTGAAATAAATTACCGGGGCTGATCGGTGGTCGGGACACTGAGTTAATGGCCGGTGGGCAGCGTTCGTAAAGGGCAGGGAGGGGGCCGGTGCTTTCGGTAAAGGGCTGTGGGAGCCGTCCCGCCGGCGTGAAGGAGGCCACGGTGCTTTTCCACGCTGCTTTGGGGAGGGGGAGCTGCACAAAGGGTTCGCGGCGTGGGGAGGGGGCAGGCGGCTGAGACAGCCGGGATGGAGGGGGAGGGAACGACGGGTGCGGGCCGGGGGGGGGGGGGGGGGGTCGCTGCTGCGCGAATCCCCGCGTGGGGCCGCTCCTAAACCCCCTCGGTGGGGGGCGTTTGTAAATAAACCCCCCCCTTCCCCTCCCTGGGGGTCCCTTTGCACCCCCCGCAGCTCCGAGCCGGGCTAGGAAGGGGGGGGGGGGGCGGCAGCAGAGGCTCGTTCCTCCCCCCCCCTCCCTCCCGGCTCCCCCCGTGGCGGGCAGGTCGCGGAGGGTGGGGGGGGGAACCGGGGAGGAGCCGGGCCGGGGGCGCCGGGGCCGGGAGGCGGCCGGCAGCCGCCCTTCCTCCGCGCCGCCAGCGGGACCCAAACTTTCGCACCGAACTTTTATTCCGGGTTTTATTTTTTTTTTTTTCTTGGCTGTTGGTTGGGGATATTTTTTGTTGTTGTTGTTGTAGTGGGGTTGGGTTTTTTTTTTGGTTGGGTGGTTTTTTTTATTTTTTTTTTTTTCCCTCTCGTTGCCTTCTCCGCGGCGGGAGGAGGCGGGCGGGAGACGGCGGCGGCGGGGGGGGGGGAGGTGTGGGGTGTAAGGGGGGGGGTTGGTGGTGGAAGAGAACGCTCCGCAAACCCGCCCCCCGAGCCTGCGTGTCCGGCGGAGCCGCGGGATGAGCCGGGGGCGGCGATGAGCGCGGCGGGGCCGGGGGCGGCGGCGGCGGCGGCGGGGCCGCTCTCCCGCAAGCAGCGGCTGATGGCCGCGCTGGCGGCCGGCGAAACGACGGTGGCGGGCGGTCCCGGGGTTCCTCAACCCCCGGCGGCTCCTCTTTGCTGTTTCATCTGCGGCGGCGGCATCAGCCGCGGCAAAGAACTAAAGCTTCAAGTGCGACCCCCCCGCGACCACCGACCCTTCTTCCCTTTCCTCCAACACCAGGAACCGGCTCCCGGAGCCCGCGCCGTCTCGGCGGAGGGTTGCGCTTTGGTCTGCGCCGTCTGCCGCTGTTTTTTGGGCGAGCAGTGGGACTCCTTCGAGCGCAGCCGCACGCCGGTGGAGAAGCGCATGTACTGGCTCAAGCGGCCCCATCAGTGCGAAGCGGCGGCGGCGGCGGCGGCGGCGGCGGGGGGGGGCGGCGGCGGCGGAGGGGCGGGGGGGGGAACCGGGTTGCGGCGGGGGGCGACGGGCTGGGACCCCGCCGCGCCGCCGCGCCGCCCCGCCGGCCGGGAGGAGGAGGAGGAGGAGGAGGAGGAGGAGGAGGAAGAGGAGGAGGAGGAGGAGGAGGAAGGGCCGGCAGCCGGTTCCGACCTCTCGGAGCTTTCCGACGCCGAGCCCCTCTCGGAGCCCGAGGGGGCGGGAGGCGCGACGCGGACCCCCCCGGCGGTGGCGGTGGCGGCGGTGGCGGGCAAGCGGGGGCCGCCCTGCTGTTCCTCGGAGGACAGCGAGATCAACATCACCAGCGAGGAGGAGGAGGAGGAGGAGGACGAGGAGGAGGAGGACGAAGAGGAAGGCGCCCAACGGCCCGCTTGGGCGTCGGGCACCGCCTGCTACATCTGCGGCAGCCCCTTGTCGCCCACCGCCCAGCACCGCGTCCACGTGCAGAAGCAGGAGAAGACCTCGCCGTCACCCTTCTTCCCCTTCCTCTGGCTGCACAGCCCCCCGCCGGGCGCCCAGCCCCTCTCGCCCGCCGGCAGCACCCTGGTGTGCCCCTGCTGCTTCGCCTCCCTCATGCAGCAGTGGCAAAGCTTCGAGTTGGCCAACGTGCCCGTGCTGCAGCGGCTCTACGTGGTGCCCCTCAACGCCGCTGCCATGCCCGCCAAGGGCCGGCGAGGGCTGAAGGAGGACGGGACGGGCGCCCCGCCGGCGCCCGAGGCTTGCTACCTCTGCGGGGAGGAATGCGGCAAGGAGGCGAGGCCGGTGGCGGCCAAGATCACCAACGGCAACGCGAAGAGCACCATGCATTTCCCCTTCCTCAGCCTCCTGCCTTGCCCGCCCGGCGCCAAGGGGCTGAACAAGCACTGGGAGGTGAGCAGCTGCCGCAAGTGCTTCGGGGTCTTGCAGGACCTGTGGGCCATGTACAGGGCCTGCCACAACGAGGAGCTCATCGCCTCGGTGCAGAGCTTCTTGGGGAGGTACCACCAGGTCTTCTCCGCCGGCGACCCCGCCGGCCTCGCCGGCCACCCCGCCGTCAAGCCCGGTCCCACCTCCGTCTGCTACATCTGCGGGGCCGAGCTGGGAGCCGGCAAAGAGTTCCAGCTCAACGTCAACCCGCCGGGGCGATTTGGGGAGAAGGAGCCCTTTTTCCCCTTCCTGACGGTCTACCCGCCCGCCCCGCGGGCCAGACCGGCCGACTCCACCGGGCTGGTGGCCACCTGCGTCCTCTGCTACCACGACCTGCTGGGGCAGTGGCTGCAGCACGAGGGCAGGAACTCCCACCACCCCAGCAGCGCCTGGTCCCGGCAATACAAAGTGGAGACCTTCGTCTGCTTCTTCTGCCGGCAGGAGAAGAAGCGATGCCTTGGATTAAAAGCGGTTCAAGTGGCCAGGCTCCCCGTCTTCCTCTACACCCTCCGCGTGGCCAACAGCTTGCTGGTGGATGACGGGAAGCAGCTGACCATCGGCGCTTGTGCCGAGTGCGGTGCCGTGGTCCTGGCCGGCAAGAGCATGACCCCGCCGGAGCTGCTGGCGGCGGCACCCCCGGCTCTCCTCCCCAAGGTAAGGCGGTTGGCCCGGACCCCCTCCCTCCCCTCCCGGCGTTTCCCGGCTCTGGCATCGAGGAGGAGGTGGAGCGGTGACATAGATGGATGCTCTCCATTCGGGTCTGGTCCCTGGGGGCGAACGCTAATGGATGGGGTGCCTTTAGCAATGAACTTTTGGAGCTGTCAAGCTGCGAAGGAACAGATAAAAATCCTTCCAAGAGGTGGGGAGAGCCAAGACCCGTCCTGTTGCAGAAGCGCGTATCTGTGTTACTGGCGCCCGCTCGCTCGCAGCCCCGTGCGAGGGAGGCGGGGGCCAGCATGGAGCAAATTCTGAGCCCCTACCGCTCGCCGTCGAGGGTGAGCAGAGGTGCCGGAGGGGAGGGAGGGCTGGCCAGCCTGCCCTCCGCGGCAGCATCCTCGGGCAGCTCGAAGGAACGCCTGGCCTCCGCCGCCGTAGGACCCTTCCCAAGTTATCTCCGGTTTTATAAGGTGCCTTAATCGAAGGGTTTCCCCTCGGAGAAACCCCAGCCCTTTCCGCAGGCCGGGGGCTGATGTGCAGGCTCGGGGCTGGGTGCCCCTCACCTGGTTATCCTGCAGCGAGGGACCCCCCAGGCAGCATCCCCCACCCCTCCAGCCCCCCATGCCCCCCCAAGCCGTCGCGACAGAGCCCTGCAGCCCTGAAGGGTGTCACGGGTGTCATCGCCCGGGTGCTGCCAGTTTCCCTGGTTACTCTTCTCTGCACCTCCTGCCAGGGTTACGCGGCGTGCTTCGGGGGCATCATCTAGCAAGCGGCGTGGCAGAGCAAAGGTTTACTAGTCGCAAGCTTGCTTTTCTTGTGGGCTGGGGAAATAACTGCTTTTATCCCCAAATTTCCAGCTTGCGGGAGCGTGCTGGAGAGCCGCTGCGCTGTATCTGCAAACCAGGCCCCAGGCCAGGCTCTGTAAAATGCCAGCATCCTAAATCCCCGAGTTCGTTTTCAAAGCCTTTCGGCTCTGTTCGTAGCCAGAACCCTGCGGCTCTGCGAAGCGCTGGCATTTTCTTTAGAAATGTAAACCAGCCCTTCCAAGACAGCGCTCCTTTTCTCTCCGGTCGCTCTCCCTTGGCTGGTTACAAATATAATTTTCCATTCAGCCGTGCCGGCTCCCAAGCTGGGGGGGACGCTGCTTGGAAAGCCACCGGGCAGGAGCTGCATGCACCGGAGGGTCGGTGCGCGGTGTCGGTGCGGAGCGTGCCAGGGTGGCACGGGAGGTCAGGTTGGCACCGGTGATGGGAGTCCTCCAGCAGCCATTGCTTTCGAGCGGTTTTCCCCAGGCTCCATCGTCCCGAGCCGGACAGTCCTGACATCATTGCAGGTCATTTGTGGATGCAGATGATTGATTTTCAGGCTTGCCCACGTGGGAGTCTGCTTCCAGCCAAAAGAACTTGCTGTGCGCCGAGGGGTCTGAGATGGTGGAGACTTTCTGGATGTCGGAGCTGGTGCGGGGCTGCACGGGTGGCGATGCCCACGTGGTCACGGCCACGCTGCCTTGTCTGTCTGTCCCCTGGTCCGTTGGCATTTTGCAAGGTGCTGGAGCCTTTGCTGGTTGGTGACCGTGGAGAGCTTGGGAGCCGGGCGAGCATCCCGCGGTGCTAACCTGGGGGGTGATGCTCCAGCAGAGCCTGGGTGGGTGCAGCTGGTGGGGGGGGCGGCGTCCGCGTGTCCCCAGCTGGTGTTTCACGCCTCTGCCCAGTTAGTGTCCCCAAGCCACGTCACGGGGACATTATGGGCAGCAATTCCGTCCCAGCTTGGATGCCGGCGTTGGGTGCTCAGGCGTGCTTCGCGTGGGGTTTCTTGGTGACCCCCCCCGGAACCCGGTGTTTCTCAGGCACTCCAGTCCTCGTCCCCGCTGGCCCCAGCCCCAAACTCCCACTTGGGCTCCTGCCTGCAACCCCGTCTCTCTGGCCCGAGTGGCTCTGAAAAGCTTTTGTGTAGGGCTATGAAAGGCGGAGGGGGAGGAGGAGGAGGACGCAGAGGGTGTCCCAGGGAAGGGATGCTATTCAGTTCTTCCCTCTTGTTCCTGGGTTTGCTAATGAGCTAATTAAGGGGCTGCTACAACGGGCAGGGTGGCAGGAGGCAAGACAGAGCTGCCTGGGGAGGGCACGGCCGGTCCAGGGGCTGTTTTGCTTTGCCAGGCTCTGCCGTGTCCTGGTGCTGACTCTCTGGCTGGCCAGAAGGTCCTCTCGCCTTTTCCCTCCCTGTCTCCACATGCTTTCCGTCAGGCTGAGACCTCACAGATGTCAAGGTTATTTAAAACATGACTAATTTAACTGTCCCCTCCCTCAGTCAAACTTGCTGCTGAAAGTCACCCCGGACAAGCCTTTCACTCTTGTGTGACACCCAGGTCCCCATTCAGATGGGACCAGGCAGGAGGGAACGAGCCCGAGGGCTTAAAACCATCTCCCCGTTCCTCCTCGCAGCTCTGCAACTTCATTTTTGGAATGCACGTGCTTTTTCACATGCCCAGCATTGACACCCCCCTGCACGTTGAGCTGGTGGTTTGCTACTGTCCTGCCTGCAGGTAGTTGACCCAGATGGCTCAAAGTTTGAGGCACTGGGTAAATACACCAAATACCACCAGACAGCCCCACATTCCCCTCTCTTAGCAGGGCAGCAAGAGCAGGATGGAGCTCAGGTCCTCTCTATAACAGCCTGGAGGTGCTAACGAGGGAACCCCATGTCTGAGGCTCGTCAGGAGGGGTGAGGCTCAGGTATTTTGGGTGGGGTTGGTGCTTCTGCTGCTGGTTTGGTGTTGGGGAGCAGCGGGGCAGGTGATGGTCTATGGAGGTGTGGTGGTCCCTGTGGTCCTACCTGCTGCGGGAGGGACTCCTGGAGGTAAGCTCTGTCTGGCAGAGGGGCTGCTGCAGAAACCTTGCTCTTGTTGGCTTGTGTGGAGCGGGTTTGGGTTCTCCCACCAAGAAAAAACGGCAATGCTGAGCGTTGGTAAGAGTACCCCGGCATAGGTGTCCTTTGGCTTGTCACCCCTGGTCCCCTCCAAGGTGTGCAGATATGCGCCGTGAGAATGCATCTTCTTTCCAGTTGTGCCCCTTGCAAGGGAGACCTGTGCAGATCTCCGCGCCCATCGGTGCAGGGCTCTTGAGTTTAGGGTGGCTGCTGCCACCAGGTATGATGTCTCATCCTCCTGATCCGGAAAAACCGCCTGGGCATCCCACCGCCGAGCCCCCGCTGCCGGCCGGGAGGAGCCGGTTCCCCGGGGTGCTGCGGGATGGGCAGCGGCTGCCAGCGGAGCAGGTGTTGAGGCCGATTGCTTTGAATAAACCATAAAAGGCCCAGGCTTGGCCGGTGTCCAGCGGCGATGCTGACCCGCATCCCCTGGCCGTGCCTGCTGAAGAGGCCTCCGAAGCTGCCCCTCGAGCCCTCCTGCCCTCTCTAAAGGGGCAAAGTGCTGCCTCGCCGGCGCTGCCGGGTCAAGGGCTGCTTGTGCTCGACCCGGCTGGCGTTTTCTGCGCTTGCTCCCATCCTTTCTCTCTGCTGGCACTGGGAAAAGCTTCCCCTGCCTTTCCGACTCTCCCAGTCTTCACCTGCCACTGCTCTCTCGCTGCAGTTGTGTACCTGTAAAAGTGAGCTCCGTGGGTTTGTTCAGGTTTTTTTTCCCTGCATGCAACTTTTTTGCAAAAAACACATTCAGGTTTCTGGAAAGCTCTCAAATCCCACCGTAACTCGAGCAAAGCTGTTCAGGTTTGCTTTGGGTGCTGCCCGGCACCATGCAAAATTTGTAGCTGGTGCCATCCCGCTCCTTGGGAGCACCCGGAGCTCGCTGCCGTCTCTCCAGCCTTGTCCTCAGGCCGGTTTCTGAGCATTGCATCTGGTGTTTTCCATGTCCTGTTCCCGCTTTGCAGGGAACACCTGGCTCTTGTTGCGTGGGGCTGTATCTGACAGGGCACGGTCAGACTTACGGGGCCGAGTTTGCTGCATTTATTGCTCGGCAGCGGTGGTGTTAGCTCAGCTGGGGATTTGGCCCCGTTTTTTCAGGTTGAGCTCCAAAGGTCATGCCGCATTTCCAAAACGCTACGTCAAGCTTACAGCTGTTGGTGGGCATTTTCTTTTTGGCTTTTGAAAAAGGTTTTGGGCAAACATCAAAGGGTCCTTGTGTTCTCAACTAAACCTTGTCCCACTGATGCTGAGCAGCAGCCGAACCTCCTGCGTGCCGTGAAAGCAAACCCAGGAGGTGGAGGGTGACACCTGACCCTCCTCCCACTTTGCACCGTGCCAAATTCCCGCTAAGGGTACGGATATTCGGGTGTATTGCAGCATGAGAAATAAGCCTGTGCAGGAAGGGTCCCAGGTCGTGGCCAGGCAGGTAGGACCTCTGCCTTGTTTGCATCTTTTATTAATTTTGGAGCAAACTAAAAACCTTCTGGTGACCGACAGTGTTTTGGGTGGTTGCACTGTCTCTGCCAAGCTGATGGCTCCTCCGTGTGTCCCCAGCCCAGGCTTCATGTGTGGGCTCCGGAGGGGTGACACGGGCTACATCGGGCTTCTGCTTGTCCCTTAAACGTCAGGGAGGAGCAGAACTGGTCTCGCTCAGCTCAGTTTTTTGGCTTCCAGCTCAGGTTGGCTTTGGTAGTTATACCTGTGCTTGTGCCAATTTTTGCCATCACTAATTCTAGCAGATACAGAGCAAAATCAGGCCAAGGTATTTTAAGCCACCTTTATTGGGATAAACCTGTTTTGTTTGCAGCATATGTCTATGTAAAGATGTATTTAGCGAGGCTCACCTTGCCTTTCAGCAAAGCAGCTTCCTCCGCAGCACTTGCTGCGGCTAACCCTGACCGGGTCTGGCATTTTGGGATGGGATCTCAATCCCAGCACGGAGGTGGCGATATAATCATGATATGACTTCACGTCTCGGGGCACGGCCTCCGGCGGGATCGTGTTCCCAGATGGCAAACAAAGAAACAACACGAGGAAAATGTGCCGCTTGCTTTTTCCTGCTGATGAGGTCAGGGCGGGTTTGGTATGTACCCAGCTGGGCTGGAAACCCGTGCCCCTCCGTCCCTCCTCATCCTCACCTGCCACTTAGGTTGTTTCAAAGCCACCCCGTGGGCTGGTGGCTCGTCCCCCTGGGGTCTCTGGCCGGGGGTGCACGTCCTTCAACCGCGGTGGTGGGGGGAACAGCAAAGGGGCCCTTTTGCTTTGGCCGGTCTGACCTTGCTGTACCAGCTGTCCAAAATACCAGGGCTCCCGCGCCGCTGCCAGCCGCCGTGTCCTCCAGACCTTGTGCTGACTCCACAGCTCACCAGCTGGCTGCTATATATTTATTTTTTACCACCCCCCCCCGCCCCTTGCCTTCTCTCTGCCTTTCCCAAAAGCAGCAGCGGAGGACCGGCAGCTCGAGAGCTGCCTCTCTTCTGCAGTTGCCTGCCAAAAACGCTGGCCCGAAATGTGTGCTGCCCAGGAAACCCTGCCTGTACCCCCCCAAATACCCCCCCACAGCTCCCCAGGGGAGAGGGACCGGCTCTGCTCTGGTCCCCTGCAGTGAAGATGCTTTCGCAACCGGTGGAGCATCTTGCAGCAGCAGCCTCCCTGTCTGCGCTTCGCGCGAAGCCGCGGCCAAGTCGGGAGATGGGGTAGAGGGACGGACGGCTCTGGCTGTTGCAGACGGACAAATGTTTTGTTCGGATACTTGGCCTTTCTCAGCCATCCGGGAAGCACGGTTGCAGAGGGCAGCCCGGGATGCTCTTTGGCCGCTTCCCAGCGAGGAGGAACGTCCCCGCAGCAGCAGCAGCATGGGTGCCTGGTTTTGCAGCTACGTTGGTAAAGGCAGGAGCTGGCTTTTCACCATCCTGTGCCCCACCGTGTGCCAGCTAGGTCCTGTGCCAACAGCCCCGCTGTCGCCGTCCTCGGGGGCTGAGCTGGGGCTGAGGAGATGTCTCCATCTCCCAAGCAGGTTTGGGGGACCTGTGAGGTTTTGGGGACCTCCTGGGCACAGGGCACAGCTGGTTTGCCAGGAGCCTGTTTGCACCTCGCTGGGTGCGATGGGTGCCTGCTGTGCCCTGGATATGTTCCTGTGCTGGGTGGTTTTTTTTTTTTGGGGGGGGGGACACCCTCTGTTTGCTCCCGGGGGGCACCTTTGGCACGGGGTGCTCCCTGGCTCCCCAGGAAGGGCTCTTGGCCAAACAGCTCCCACCGGTCCCATGCTGCTGGGCAGCATCTGGCCAGATGTTGCCCTTCCTCCCTGCAGCAAAGGGCCTGTGCCACATGCTGGCATCCTGGGCTTGAAGGGATGGGGTGGAAATGTCCTTCTGGTGCGTTGGGGAGCAGGGGGAAGACGCTGCCCTCCTTGGGGACTGCCAGGCTGGGACTTGGGGGGGTTCCTTGCAGGGGAAAATCCCAGAGGATGGTGGGGCGGGAGCATCCCGGTGCGCGAGGAGCAGGTTGGGAGCTTGAGAAGGAGCCACCGGAGCTTGGCCGGTGGTGGCAGGGCAGGCTCCCAGCCACGCTGGGCTTTCCTCTGCCGTGAGCAGCTGGCGATGGGAGACCTTCCAGCGGCGCAATCCTCTCGGGCCCCGGCCCAGGGCTCTGACAGCTCTGGGTCCCCCCCCCCCCCGCCACCAAGGCGGGTGGCAGCGATGCCTCGAGTGTGCCTTGGCTCCTCGCAGAGCCGGCGCGGTGTGTTGGCAGGTGCCAGCCTGGCTTTCGGGGATGCGATGCTTCTCCTTAACTCGCATCCCTGTTTGCAAAAAGGCATCGCTCCCAACCGTCAGAACCCGGTTCCCCTCACTCTGCCGTGAAGAGGATGCCGGAGTCCCGGTGCCAGCCCGGGGCCGCCGCGGGCAGGTCGCGGTTTGCTCCCGCTGCCGGGCGAGCAGCTGCTCCGGCATGGCACCGGCAGCCCTGCCGGCTTCTCCCCCCTTCGCCGGCCGCCCCGGCGCACGCGAGCCTTGCTGCGGTGTGGCTGGATAAACAGCCTCGTGCAGCTGGCCTGGCCTCGGAGTGACTTTTTTCCCCCCCCGGACCTTCAGTAGCAGAGCGGCGAGGAAGAGGATGGCTCCGTGAGGGAGTTTTGTCTGGGCTGGGAGGAGGACGCCATTACCTGGGTGCGCTTTGCAGCCTGGCATGAGTATGACGCTGCTTCTCCCTCTTTATTTTCCTTATTTTCCTCCCCCCGCTTCCACGCTAGTGCAAGTGCTGCCGGGCTTTAGTAGCTCTCGGGAGACTGAAGTCATCTGTTTACCCATGGAGCTGGCGTGCTCGGAGCAGCAGCTGCCCCGGCTTTCCTTCCCTAACCTGCTGGCCCCGCGGCGAGGTGCCTGTGCCGAGCGTGCCGCGACCCGCGCCGGCGCAGGGCGAGCACCGCGGCCGCCTCGCGTCGCACGCCGGCGGCACGTGCAAAACGGGGCTGGGGGTGTCCGTGCTGTCGTGCCCCTCCAGCCGGAGAAGTGCCAAGACGCCGCGTTTCGGTGCCTCTGTACGAGCACGGGGTGCCGGACGGGCCCTTTCTGGTTGCAGCAGGGACTTGCCGTGGGATTTACCGGGGATTATTCAAGCCCTTGCACGCAAATTTGGGAAATCGGTGTCTGGCCCGGTGCTGCCTCTTCCCGCCGGTATCCGGCAGGGCCGGCCGTGGCGTCGCCCGCCCCGGTACCCGGGGAGAGCCAGGTGCTGCTATGGCTGGTAGGAGTGAGCGATGGGGTGCTAGGTTTTGGGGCTGGTTTCGACCAGGAGTGCGTGGGGAGGGTCGCGGCACCCCCCCCCCGTGAGAGATGCGGAGGGTGACAGGAGGGCTCGCAGGGACTGGTTTGCACCCCATGCTCTCTCCCAGCTCCTCCCGGTGAATTTTTGGCTTCTAGTTGGGAGGTAAAACAAGGCTGAGACCCAGCTAGGGTGCAAGGGAGGGTCTTTAGGGGAGATGGGTGGTGGTGATGCTGCAGCCAGGAGCGTCCCCCCCTTTGCCGCAGGGACAGGCAGCTGCCTGCTGTGTCCGGAGGGCAGGAGCGTGGTACTGGTTTCCAGCCAGGGAGGATGCTGGGGCCAACTTAGCACAGAGCCCGGGCTGTTCCCGGGGCTGCCTGCCCCTCTGTGACCCCCCCTCGAGGCTGCATCCCAGCGTGCTGGCACCCGGTGTGTCCCCGGCATCTGCTGCTTTTGGGGCTGGGGACTTCCATCATGGGGGGGGTATCTCACCCCTCTGAGCCCCAGCCAGGGCTGGGTGCCTGTTCCTTCGGGACCCACGGCACAACCCTCCGTTGCAGCCCTGTGCAGGGTGGTTGACCCTCCAGAATGGTTTTAATCGTCCCCTCTGGCTTTGCCCCCCTTGGAAGGGGGGAGCGCATCAGTTGATGGCTCTGGGGGTGGCCACCGGTAGCCACCTCAGTCCCCGGGGAGCCAGACATGAGGATGCTGCGCTCGCTGGTAGGGACCTTGGAGCAATTTTGGTGACGGCCAAGGCGTCAGCCTCTTGCTCGGCGGTTTGCAGCCGCGGCGGAGCAGACAGACCCAGGGAGGGAGGGACGGACAGACGGACGGACAGCTGCGCGAGGCGTCTCGGGGGCCGCGCGTGGGGTGCGGGGCGAGCAGTGAATTGCCACCGTCACCTCCCATCTGCTTGCAGCATGTTTCTGGAAGAGGGCTGACTTCAGTCGGCCGTGAAGCTTTTCATCGAGTGATGATCAAGTGCTAGTGATTTCAGATATTACCCTGGCCAGGAATAAATATATATATATATGTATGTCTCCCACCCTCCCTCCTTGTCTTCGCTGCTAAAACAGCTGCATTTTCTTCTCTCCATCTCTCCCCCCTGGCTCCTCGGAGCAGGCAGCATGAGTTATCCCAAAGTGAAAACATGGCGAAGACAAGGCTCTTCAGTTTTCCCGGGAGGTAACCATGCCAAGGTCAACCCGGCACGGGGATGGAGCCCTGGCTGCCGCTGCCGCCCCGGTTTTTGGGTGCGGGTGGGCACCCCGGGGAGCCGGGGGGGGGGAAACCGCCTCTCCTGCCTGCAGACAGAGTCCAGATGCCCTGGCTGCGGCGTCTCTGGAGGGGGAGATGAATTCGCTCCTGCCGTCTTCTGTTTTCAGTCCAGAACATCTGCACAGTAACTGGGAAATCTGGGCTTTCTCCTGCTTCTCAGCCAGGTCCTGTCAGTCCTTTCCTCTTCCAAAAAGGGGTTTGGTGGTGGGTTGTTTTTTCTTTTTTTTTTTTCTTTTTCTTCCCCCTTCCCTCTGTTGCTTGTGCCCTGTAACCTGCTCCCTGCCATGTATCCTGTTGAGGCCGTGCCCGGATTTTACTCCATGCAGCTGCTGCAAAGCAGGGGCAGCTTTTGGGGGACCCCCTGTCTCAGCCACCCCCTGAGCAGCCGGTGGGGGATGTGGACTCCCCCGGGAGCAGGTTTTCCCGCGGGGCTGTCCCTGGGTGGGTTGCTGGTGGCATGGGGATGCACTTGGGGTCACACAAGCTGCTACATCGCTTATTTATTCCAGCTGTTTTTCCCTTGCTGATCCCCCCCCCCCCCATCCTTGTGCTCTCAGGCCTGATCCTGCACCCCCCCCTCCGAGCCTGGGCACTGCTAGCAGCGTGCTTGGGACCGTATAACCCTTTTTCTGCCCGTGGCTCCCTCCCAAGAACTTGCACTGGGAAGCATGCAGGGCTGCGGCAGGGTGGGGGCCACCCTGGTCCCAAACCACCCACCCCTCCTGGCTCCCCCGTTATTTCCAGCAGCGAGCGGCTTGGCAAGCCTGGCCCCAGGCTGGCTGGGACGGCTCTTGGCTTGGCAGCATCCCGCACGGGTGAGGTTTCTTCTGCAGCCCCGCCGCTGGCTCGGGCTCTTGGCAGGGCTGTGCTTGGGGTGCTGGGCATCCCGGGCACCTCCTCTTCCTCACTGCTGCTTCTACAATGCCAGCGCCATTGCCGCCGGGCAATGCGTCCCCCTGATATTTGCAAGCCTTGAGGAGTAAATCCTGCTTTCTCTGATGTCCTTCCTCCCCTCCCCGTGCATGGGCAACCCTTGCTCTCAGCAACCTGACCTTCCTGCACCCGAGCTGCTGGGGTCCCGCAAACCCTAACCCCGCTCCATCCTTCATCGTACCCCCTTATCCTCCCTCTTTGCCCTCCTCTTTTGTCCCTTTGCCGTCTTTCCCTTCCCGCCGCTTGCTGCCCTATTTCTGGCTGCGCTGGCTCCGTGCCTGGCGCCCTCCGCTCCAAGCGGAAGGAAGGGCTCCGGGGTGAAGGAGGGCAAAGTTTGGGTGATGCCAGAAGAGATTTGACCCCCCTCCTCAGCTTGGAGAAAGGACCGACTGATCAGAGGGCATTTGGGGCCACGGATCCCTCGTGGGTCCCCACGTGCGGAGCCGGTGGCTGGGTTGCAGACAGGGCAGCTCAGGGCGAGCTGGGGTCTTGCAGCACCCAAAGAGACAGCAGGGGAGGGTGATGCCACCCCTCTTCTGGCACTTTGGGGACCTCAGGGCAAGTGTCTGAGTGTGCAAGCAGCGTTGTCACCCCTTGGGTTTCCCGCTCCTGGAGGCGGGGGGACCCCTTGGGGTGGATGGGGCAATTTTGGGTGGGCTCACAAGGGCCAGCGTGCTTCCCAGCGGAGACGGCCGGGCAGGGTGGCTGGGAGCTGGGCACCCCCGGGCACCTGGAGGTGACGTGCGCCTGCTGTCCTCGTCCTGGGGACAGCCGTACGGTCCTGGCTTCGCAGCTGCTATTTCTGGCCGGTCCGTGGCCTCTGTGCCGCAGTCACCAGCGCCGGGGCAGGCAGGGTCCCGCCGCCGGCAGCTGCTGCCCTTTTCATTCTCTCGGAGCCATGGGATGGATGGGGACGGGATGAGGAATCCCCCCCGGCGTGGGCAGCGATGGAGAAGCTTGAGACCTCTTGGGATCTCCCCCCACCCTACCCCACCAGCCCTGTTTTCCTCCCGTTTAAACCCGGCGTACGTCTCTGTTTGGTGGGCGGCTGTAAAAATAGCACTTGGTTTGAGTTAGGAGGGTGGCGAGGAAGGGCTGGGAGGGGGCCGGGGTGCGGGGGGGAGGTCCGGTTTCTCCCTTTCCTGGAGGAATTAGGGAGGCCACATGCTGCCAGGAGTGTTTGGCTGGTAGAGGCAAGCGGAGGCTCCGAGGAGGCGAGCAGGCGTCCGCACAGATGGAAATTTGATCACCCACGGCTCAACAGATTGTTTGATTTATTTTAAAATCAAGCAGATGGCTGCAACAGGAGTTTGTTTAAGTTCAGCTCCGAGCTGGGCCAACGGCCAGGATACTCGGGGGTAGGCGTGCCAAAAAATGTTCAATGACTTTGGTCATCACCCACCTCTCCTCCTCCTCCTCCCCGCTCCCTCGCTCCAGCGCACACACCCCGGCTCCCCCTCTTATCGCATCCTCGCCTTCATCTCTTGGCTCTAGCATCTCGCTTTGTCTCTCTCGCGCGGGCTTGCCCTCCACTTTTCCTCCCCGTAGACTCACTTGGGAGGGTTTAACTCTTCCCCATCCATCCCCTTGTCCCGGCTCTCTTGTACCGTGGGGGTGCAGGGAGGGCCCCCCCAATGGAGAAAGGGAGCAGCCGCTTCCCTGGGATTCCTCCTCATCTCCTTCTTCTTGAGTTCTTGACTTGGGGTGCGGAGCTGGGGGGAATGGAGGGGTGGGGGTCCCGGCTGGGTGCCCGGAGGGGTGTCCTGACCCACGTGGCCGTCCCTCCGTGGTGGGGAGGGGACTCAGTGTCCCCCCACCCTGCCCCAAATCAGCAGTAAGCCTGAATAGAGATGGGGTCCCAGCAGTGTGCGATGCTACCGCATGGGGGGACGTTGAGTGCTTGGCTTGGGTCCCCCGTCTTGGGGTGTGAGGGGTGACCTGGGGATGGAGAAGAGACCCCGATGCAGCACGTGGTGGCTGCGGATGTGTTTCTGGCCTCGCCGCCATATGGCTGGCAGGGAAGGGGCTGGAGGAACCGGTGGGAAGCAGCCTGGGATGTGCTAAACTGTCGTAAACGGGATGGGGGAGGCTGCGCTCAGGGTTTTAAATAGCTCCGCGCCACCGGGCTGGCTCTGCACGGGGGGTCTGGCCACCCCGGGACAGCGCGGGGTCCCCAGCACATGTGGCCGTGTCCCCTCGCCCTGCCAAAGGGCATCTTGGATACTCTCTGGAGCAGGGGCAAGGACCTCTCTGCATCTCCTGGGGCGAGCAAGTGGGATGCTCCAAGAGCACCGAGCATCCTGCTCCTGCTCCTTGGCGGCCTCGGGATGTCCTTTGCTAGCCCCGTGCACCTCCGGGCACCGCGGCAGGTTCGGTGCGCGGCCGGTGCACCCTCTCGCCGTGGGTTTTCGAGCCGGGGGAATTGCCCGTCATCCCGTTCCTCGGAGCAGGGCAGCCGGGTGGTGGGACGAGGCTTTTCCCCGGCACCCAAGCCCTCTCTGTGGTGGGGCTGGGGGCTGTGGGTGTCACTGGGGAGAGGGGCTGGGGCTGGAAGGGGTTAAAGCAGGCGAAGGAAAACAAGAGTGCTGCAGGGCCTGGGTGGCTGACAAGCCAAACAACTGTTTTTGACTCACTGTTGCTGCCTTGCCAAGTGCAATTGCTTCCACATTCCCATCCCCTGGCTGGAGGGGCGCGGGGAGATGTTGGCTTTTCGTGGTCGGGAGGGGAAGGGGGATGCCGGGGGGGAGCGGCAGCAGGAAGGGCTGGCTCTGCACCGCTTTTTCTCGGCTCTTCTCTCTTTTATTCCCCTCCCTGTTGAGTGGCAGGAAGGGGCAGGGGGTGATGCTGCTGGGGGGGGGGATGCTGCTACCAGGGTCACTTGTGCCAGCTCCTGGTGGAGCATCCCTTCTGTCAAGCCCCAAAGGTGGGAGAGGGACTGGCTGAAATGCACCCCCAGGGTTGGGCTGTCCTGCCTTCTCATAGTGTTTGTCTGCAGGGGGGGGGGGACCCTGAAAGGTGGCTCCTTCCCCGCCGGGGGGTGCTGATGAGTGTCGGGGGGCAGAGGCATCCCTTTGCCCCCTCTCCGGCTCCTGTACCCCCTCTCCTGCAGCAGCTAAGGATGGAGCCCCCCCCATCCTCGACATCCCTATTGCAGCCCCCCGTAGGGATGGAGAATGACCCCGCTGCAACTCTGCTCAGAGACGGGGAGGGTCTCATGTGGGGCCAGGCCCCCCACCGTGCCTGGCCGAGGCAGTGAACCGAGTGTGTTGGGGGAGCAAATCTGCCAGCGGGTTTTGGGGGGGATGCTAATAAAATCCCCAGGCCTCTGAGTGCTGGTGCCGTTTTGTTGCAGACAGCAAGAAATAAGCCCTTGGAGAAGAGGTTTGGTAGCTACAGCAAAGATTTGAGCTACTCGGGGTCGCTGCTTTGTGGAGTTAATTATCTTCTGAGTCTGGGTTTTTGGTCTTTTTTTTTTTTTTTTTTTCCTTCCTTGGGATTATTTCTTGGCAAACGAGGCGTTGTTTTAAAGCACAGAGCTCTGCTCCCTCTGAACTCCTGGCTGCTAAGTGGTATGTAGGAGATCCTGGTCTTAAAAACACCCAAAAAAACACACCCTCAAAAAAGCCCTGCTGCCTTTGCAGTGCAAATACACGGTCTGGGGCAGCTCAGGAAGATTTTGTGTGTGTGTTCCTGGAGCTGTTTCCTTGGGGGAGCTGGAGCAGGAGCCTCCCATGGGGGTCCCGGCACGGCACATCCCTCCCCAGCAGCGCTGGGTTGGAGCGTGGTGCTTCCCTGGGAGAACCGAGCAGCACCGGACCGGCCGGGAGCAACCGTGCTGCCGAGGGGCTGGTGGTACGGGAGGATGCGGAGATCCCCCAGGAGCAGCATCCAAGGGGAACGCTTGGTCCCTGTAGGGCTGGGGGCTGTTTGGTGTCGTCCCCCCCCCAAAAATCCAGCCTGGATTAGGGTGCCTGGAGGGAAACCCCCAGCCTTTGGGAAGGCGTGAGGGTCATGCTGCGAGCCAGCCCTTGGACGAGGAGGGGGTTTATGGGGCTTCTTGGCTGGCAGCCGTTTCCCCTGTTGGGATGCCGCAGGGTTAGGATATCGCTCCGGCATCGCATCCCGCTTGCCCGCTGGCTCCTGGGGCTCTGCAGCCGCCTCTCCCCACTTTACAGAGGTCGTTTCCCCCCTTCCCGGCTGCGGTGAGGGTCCGTGCATGCCGGAGGAGCCGGGGTTGTGGTGCAGGGATGCTGGCCTGGATGCTGTCAGCCACACGGGATAAATGTGGTCCTCTGACGGGAAGGCAGGCGAATGCACTCCTGGTCCGGCCCTGGAGCCACTCCTGTGGGATGGGACACTCCGGAGTGACTCCTCTCGCTCCTGCCGCTGGTACCTGTTTAATCTCAGCCTTCCGTGCTGAAACCCGGGGGAATGGACGCAGCGGCCGCTTTTTGGGTGTTGCAGAGCAGGAGCTGGCAGCGACGGAGGTCGGGAGGAACATCTCTTCCCTCTTGATGCCGCAGGAAGGACTCGCGGAGCTTTGCCCCAAACATCCCGCGTCTGCCGGGGGTGCGGGAGAGCCGGTTCGTGCTCCGGTCTGGCAGCCGTGATGTTACACCCCTGGCACAGACACGTTATCCGTCATCCTTGTGCCAGGAGGGCTGCTTGGCCAACCTCTGCCCGTACCCCCCGTGCATCCCCACCGCCCCGCGGGGTTCATCCTTGCTGCGCCCATCACCCTGGCATCGTGTCCCCCGAAAGCAAATCCTCCAAACTCCCCAGCGGGAGCTTTGCAAAAGAAGCAAAAGGCCCACCCGGTGCTCCCCAACCGCAAAGTGGCAGGGGGTGCCTGCGTCCCCCTTGTCGGACACCTTGTTGGCTCCTAATTCGGACATGAGAAGGTAATTAGGGGCCGGGATCCCCTTTCCGAGGCAGCAGATGGGGCGCAGCGACGAAGCGTGGGGCTGGGGAGCGGCGGCGGAGGGGCCGGCGCGCAGCAGCTCTGCCTCCTAATGTGTTTGCAAATCCTCACCAGCTGAGGGGATTAAAGCCGGCATCTGGCTCGCTTTATAATATTAAAACAAAGGGAGTTGTAGGCGCCATGATCGGGGGCAGGCGAGGGAGGCAGGGAGCGGAGCTGGGGGGGGGCCCTGCTGATCTGCTCGCTGTGCTGGGAAAGTCTGCAGGAATCCCACCCCCAAAAACCCTTCCCGGGAGGTTTTCCCCAGGGAATAAAACAACCGAGTGGGGGTGTCCTCAACCCCACCGGGCTACCCAGCCCATCTTGCCGTGGGGTGCAGGAGCCGGCTCCCACCCCCAGCCCCCCGGGATGAAGGGCAGCGCTGGGGATGCTGGAGGCGGGTGGGCTGCAGGGGTTGCTTTTCTTTTTTTTTTTTTTTTTTTTTTTTGGGGGGGGGGGGTTATATCTGCTTTTTTCCACCCCGTTGTGCTGTTCTGGAAGCGGCAAGAATTCAGGAAGCCGGCGTGCGGCGAGTGCCAAGTCAGGCTGTACCGCAGCCAAGCCCCTGCTTGTTTTCTCGTCTTGCTGGAGCCAGTAAGTGACCTTATTAGCTTAGGGGGCAGCTGCCTTATTAACACACATCTGGTGGCGAGGAGGCCGCATAGTCCCTATATTGTCTCCCTGCCGGCTCCTAACTCGGCGGTACCTTGCTGGGGGGGCTCGCCCCACGGCTTCTCCCATCCCGCTAGAAGGACTGGCACCCCGGGCAGCCCTCGCTCCCCCCATCCAGGGGGTTTATACTGGGGGGGGGGAGGGCCAGGATTAGGCAGATGGGGCTTTGGGTCTGTTGAAGATTATAATTTAAGATTATAATCTGCGCAAGGTTATAATCTGGGGGGGGGGGGTAGGGACCCCCAGCGTGGGGGCTGTGCTGCTGGCATTTCCATGGATGCCACCCCATCTCCCACAGCCCTTTTTTCTTTGCTATGGGGCAGGCTCTTTTTTTTGGGGTGCAGCATTGCCCCTCGGGACAAGGGATTACTCCAAGGGGCTGGACCACCCATGCAGCATCCTCGCATCCCTGCCAGCAGCCGGGGTGGGCACTGGGATTTCCCTCCGGTGTGGGGCAGGGATCAGCGTCGGAGCATCCCGCAGCAAGGAGAGCCTCCGGTGCACTGGCTTCAGGGCTTTTCCAGTAGATTTGGCCCTTGAAGGGAGCAGGTTCCCAAGGGGGTGTGAGCCGGGAAGCTCCCACTCTGCCAGGATGGAGAACCGGGGGCTTTGCCATGTGCCGAATCACCCCGGGCTCTGCTCCCGGTGGGTGCACATCCCACCCACAGCCACCCATCGTCCCCGCGTGGGACCCGCCTGAGGAGCCACCGCCAGCCCCACGCCTGGCACCCACCCTTGCCCAGCACCACCGCGCTTTCTCTCCCCGGCTATAATTAGAGCCGAGCCGGAGGGGGGGGCCCCACGCCGCATCGCCCCGGCGCTGAGCATCCCAGGGGAACCGAGGGCAAGCCGAAATAGGAGGGGTGGAACCGGGGTGCTGGGCGTCTGCCCGTGCCTCCGCCGTGCAGGGATGCCCTTTGTCCTTCTTGGCGTGTGGGGGAACTCGGCAGCTCTTGGCTTCTCCCTCCTGTTTTGGAAATTCAAAACATTTACAGGGCGGCCCACTCGCGCCCTGCCTGCCACGGAGCGAGGCACTTGGCTGACTCCTCTGCTTTCCTTGGCCGCTTCTCCCTCGCGTTCGCGGGGGGGCCTTTTCTCCACCCCCTCCCCTTTTAAAATTTTTTCAAATTTTTTTCCTATAGTATAAGCTTGGAAGAAAATACCACCAGCTTGTAGGAAAGGCCAACGAGGGGGACGGGACGCAGAGCCCAGGGCAAGCGTGGTGGTGCCAGTGCCGGTGCCAAATGGCCCCGTGCGTTGACCTTGCTCTCCACCGGGAAGGGCGGCTGTGCTGGGCAACTGGAGCAGCTCTGCGCTGCACCAGTGCTAATGAGCTCTGCCTGAGCAGAAGGATTAATTAGCTGCTGGGAGGGGGAGGGCATCCTCCTGCAGTGACTCGGGTGCCGCCGGGTGTAGCGACGGAGCTTGGCACGGCACGGTGCCCGGTGCTGCGGCACCAGTGGCGCTTTTGCTTGGGGCAGGGGGCTGTTGGGAGGATGCTCCGAAAGGAGCCGTGGTTCTTCCCGGAGCAAATGCCGTGGGCCAGGTGGGGAGAGGAAATCCCCGAGCGAGCCAGCGCCGCCCTGGGAGGCTGCGAGAGCTGCCGCTCGCCCGGGCTCCTGATGTGTTTTTTCCAATTTTTTTCAAAAAACCCCCCTTTTTGGGTTTGTTTTTTGGTTTTTTTTTTGCTGCGTGGTTCTTCCTGTGCTGTTGTCCTCCTGGGAATGGGAGCTGAGGGTGGGACCTGGACGCGGTGGGAGCGCTTAAATAAGTCCTATGGTGTCTAAAATGACCGTAACGGGGACGAGGTGGCAGCTGGCCTGGTGCTGTGCATGGGCAGGGTCCGGCCCCGATTCTTCAACCAAAATCCGAAGGGCTTAAGGATGCTTGGGAGCACTGTGCCCAGGACTGTCACCCTCCCGTCCCTGGGGGGGACACCCCAGACCTGGCTTGGGGCTTTTGGCATCCCATATAGCTGTGGGGTATTTTTTTGGGGGGGGCGGCAGTGGGGCCGCTCCATGCCCTGTTCTCCCACCAGTACCCCTCTCCCCTCTGGCATGTGGGAGAGCCAGACACAGGGAGGGGGGACATCGGGGGGGCCCCTGGGGAGACGAGCAGGGACATCGTGTCGAGGCCGGGAAGGTCGCGAGGACGCGGAGCTTGAACTTGAATTAGATGGTAATTGCGACGTGCCTAATTACAGGGAAAGAGCAAATCACTCTGGTGCTTCATAAAGTGTCTGACATGGAATAACGAGGATAATTAGCAATCAGACGGGAAGCTTCTACCTCCCCGCTCGCGTGCCATCCCCCAAAAGCCCCGGGGAGCCCCGCTCCCCCTCCTGCCTCGCGGGTCCCACTTTGCCAAAGCATTTGCCCCTGCGTGGGGCAGTTGTGTGGCTTTTGCCCCCTCTGCCCCAGCATGGGACATCTCCCCCCCCCCCCCGGTATGGGACATCAGCCCTGCAAAGGCACCCATATGGGGGGTGAGGTGCACCCCCCCACAGGGGGTCTGGTGGCTGTGCCAAGTGTGTGTCCCCCCCCGCATGCGTACGCGTCCAGCCGTGCTGCTGCGCGGTGCCGGCAATGCATTAATGCATTAATGCTGGCTGACGCTAGAGCGCACCAGAAGCATGCCGTGGCATCCTCCTGGGGACATGGCACCCACCAGGGCCACCACCTGCCCCTGGCCACCTGCCTGTGGGCACCCTGGGGTGCCCCCAGAAGCACCCGCTGTCACACCGCCAGGGACCCCGGCTGTCCTCGGCGGCTGCAGGGGATGTCGTTAGTGATTGATGCTGCCTAATTGCATCTGGGGCTTCGCCCCTCGGAGGGGCTGGGGAGGGGGTGTGTGGAGGGATGGTGGCACCCCAAAAAAACACCCCTGCCCTCCTGGCCCTGGCCGGCATCATCCCCAGGGGACTGGGATGAAGGTGAGAAGTGTCCAGCTCCCAGTTAGCCGCACCTTTTAATGATGCTACAGCTGGCTTAGGGAGTGAAAGGGATGCTGATCCCAAACCTCATGTCCCCCCATCCCAGAGTAGGGGGAATGGAGGAGCATCTGCTGGATGGCACTGCCCCAGACAGGGGCTCATCCTGCAGCCCCCTCCCCAGCATCTCCTGCCTGCCCCCCCCCCCCCCAAAATGAGACCTGTTCCCTCCTGCCACCCAGGGAGAACTTGCTGCCCTTGGGCTGGGGACAGGCACCCAAAGCCCGAGAAATAACCTCCCTCCCAGGCACGGAGGGACCTTCCAGCCCCAATATGCCCCCATTTGGGGGGTGCCAGGCTGTTTGGTGCCTTTGCTCTGGCTCCTGCTCTCCCTGGAGGTCCTGCAGCCACCTCGCTTCTGTCCCCAGCCACTGCACGGTCTATGGTCCCCCCCCCTCCCCAGGGACCGTCCCTCTGCCACCCTCCCAGCACCTCCTGGGAAGCCCACAGCAGCTCCCAACACAGTTTTTGGACTGGTCCCATCTCTGGGGTTGCACAGAGGGCTGGGCACGCCGGTGGCACGGCGGGCATGGGTGCGGGTGTCCCTGGGTGCCAGGGCAGGGTGGAGGTCACGTTTCCCAGCCTGTCCTACATGCACATCTCCTTGCCATCTCTTCTGGTGGTTCTTTTTTTTTTTTTTTTTCCCCCTCTTTGAGCAGCTGTTCTCTAATAAGCTGTTAATGATGATACAGTAAGTAGAAGCGGAGAGTCCTGCGGGAGCTGCCACGATTTGTGTAATTGGTCTCGGAGGAGACAAAAGTATCTAATATTTACATGCCGGTATTAGTCCCCTGGGAGTGCTGTCTGGGCTGGCACTGGGAAGGCAGCTCCCAGCCTCAACCTGTCTGCTCCCAGCTGATGGATCATCACATTTCTTATGTATGGAAACTGCTGCGTGGTGACGGGGGGGGGGGGGGTGTCCCTGTGCCACGCTGCCAGCCTGGCATGGGGGGGAATGGACCCACCGCCCCAAGAGCGTGGGGATGGCCGAGCATCCCCGTGGCTCGGCACCCAGCCGCTTTGTGGGAGCGGTGGGGTTTGGCTGAACCGCTTCCAGGGGGAGGATGCTCTGGCACGGGGAGCCTTGCGCCGGTGTGGGATGGAGGCAGGAGCTGGGGTTGCCCTGGCCAGGGGTCCCCAGGGTGGGTTTACGAGGCCTTTGGCCGGGCTGGTGAGGCACAAACAGGCTCCTGAGCTGGCCGGCCATCGCCTGGAGCGAGGAACGGGAGCTGGAGTGGGGTGCTTGCAGTCCGGCCGCCAAACACCCTCTCCCCTGTGCCAAAGGGTGGGGTGGGTTTGCCGGGAGCTGTGCCGGAGCTCCCGGATGGGCAGGTTTGAAAGCAGTGCTGGCGTCTTGCTCCCAGCTGGCCGGGTGAGCCGTGGGGCTGGGCGGCTGCCGGTAAAACTGCCTGTAGCGTTCCCGCTTGCAGCTGGTAAGACCTTAATGGCAGGGGAAACTGAGGCACAGCAGGACTGGGGAGCAGCCGGCCCTCCCTCCCGGCAGCCCTGACCCTGCTGGGGTCTTGCCGCGGGCCCCATCCCGCACTGTAGCATGGACAGGGTGCCCACTGGGGCTTTCCCGCTTCCCCCAGTACCCCTAGCCCCTAAACGCAGTGTGTCCCCAAGGCTTTGGGGCTGTCCCCTCTTGCCGGGGGTCAGATGCTGGCCAGGTTTGCCTCAGTGTCGCTGCCACTGAGATGAGCCGTGTCGGGGTGCCGGTGCCGCGCTCGCTCCGGTGCCCGCGTTCGAACACCCCCAAACCTGCCAGCGGCCCCTGAGAGAGAGATGCCAGCGGGAGGGGGGGGTGGCGTGGGGGCACCCAGCCATGAGAAGTGGGGCCAGGCTGGGGGTGGGGGTGGGGGTGGTGCATCCTTATTCCCTGCCTGGGGCAGAAGATGGGGGGGTGCCATGGCACCCCGATCCGTTTCCAGTTGCACACTGGGGCTCTGGAGGGGGGGCCCCCAGCACTGTACTGTGCCCCTGCAGCCCTGCGGAATTGCCCCCCACGCTTTTCCACCCAGATCCCTGCTTTTCCACCCAGATTCCCACTTTCCCATTGCCGTGGCAACCTCCGGCATGGCAACTCAGCGCCTTCTGCAAGGGCATGTCTCACATGTGCCCTCCCCATCCCTGGTGTGTCCCCCCCGGGGGGCTGGGAGGGCTGGTGTGGGTGGCCGGGGGGGAGGATTAGGTTGCAGGGTGCCAGCCTGGGCATCGCCGTTTGCCCTGAGCCACCCCGCCGCCCGCAGAATCAAAGGCTCAGTGTTTTGCAACAGCTTAAAAGGAGAGCGGGCAGGTTTGCTTTGGAGGCTACTGGCCTCATCCTGCCCACTGGGGCTGGGCTGGGCACCGCCGGGACCTGGCAGCTGCTGCTGGGGTTATCCAGGGGCTCCAGGGGGGGCCGTGGTGGGAAACGGCTGGGAGGTGAATGTCGCTGAGCCCTGCCGAGCTCGTGACAGGGATGGAGGTGGTCGGGCAGACTCTTGCGGGGCCACGCCGGTGTCGCAGCGATGACGAGCTGTTGGCTCCTCTCCATCCTCTTCACCCATCCATCCTTCCATCCCTTTTTGGTTGTCCTCTCCGCTCCCGGTTGGGGATGCTGCAGCTTCTCCGTCCCTGGGCCTCCCGCCAGCCTTTTCCCACACTCCCTAATCCCGGGCTCCAGCCTTGGCTGCCGATGCCACCTCTCAAAGTGCTGGGAGCAGCTGCTTAAATATCCCCAAACCCTGGAAGCAGCGACCTGACCCCCAGCCTCCCGGAGAAACTGGGGTGGCGGGTTCTCTGCAAGGGATGGTGGGTTTGGGATGGGGGGGGGCAGCATGCGGTTTGGGTGTCCCCAAGTCCCCTGCTTTGCCTGCCACCCCTCGTCCAGGGCAGGATGGATGGACTTTGTATTTGCAAAGGGGTTCCGTGCGCTCTGGCCGCATCCTGCGCGCTCCGCACCCTCCGGCATCGCGGGCGTGCAGTGCCCGTGGCGAGCAGGGCAGCATCCCCGGGTGCTTGTAGGCTGTTGTGGCTTGGGGGGGGGGGGTGTTATTGCCCCCCCCATGCCCCTGCTGTGTGTGTGTTTAGGGGGAAGAATCCCCCCCTCGCCTCCTTCCCTCCCTCCTGCCTTATCTGTTAAATCTGCTAAGCAGGGGAATCGGTGCAGCCGCCATCTGTGAGCCTGCCAGTAATGGGATTAACTCTTTCCCCTGGCCGGGGCCGAGCCTGACGGCGTTTCTGGCACCCCCTGCCCGGAGTACCCCCTCCTCCTGCCCACCCGGGGTGGGTGTGGGGGAGCCAGCCTGCCAGGAGATGCCAGCGGTGATGTCCTAGGGGTAGCAGGACTCACTGGGGACAGCCCTAATTTGCCCCCATGCAGATCGGAGTCGCTGGCGTGAACTTGCCACCCTCCTGCCTCAGTTTCCCCTTCCTGCCTCAGTTTCCCCTTCCTGCCACGCAGGGTGGGTTTTGGGCGTCGCAAAGCAGCTCTGTGCTCCTGCCAGCACAGGAGCCGCTTTGCTTGGGGGGGATGCGGGCGGGGGGGGGGGCCATGCTGAGCCGTGCCTCCGTGCACCCCCACTCCTTGAGGCGGTGGGAAGCAGGGGGGGGGATGCTGGACGCCCCCTCCCCCGGACTGGGACAGAAGTGGGAGCCCACGGGGGGGGGGATACGACGACAGGGGATCCCCACCCCCCCAGCCCTGTAGCTTCAGGCCTGTTTCCCGGGGGGGGGGGGGGGAGGTCGCCCCCCTCTAATCCTCTTAGGCGCTGGCGCTCCGGCTGGGCTGCGCCCCGGAGCAGCTGGCGAGGCTGGATGCGGCCGCTGCCCATCCTCCCCTCCCAACAGGTGCCCCCCCCCGGGCCCCCTGCGCTGCCGGGGGGGTCGCCCACCCCCTCCCCTTAACCCCCCCACCCCCCCCTTTCGTCGAGGCTGGGCGCTGGGGCGAAGGGCTCCCCGCAGCAGGCAGCCCCCCCCTTCCCTCCCCGAGGCCGGCCCGGGAGCGCTCATTAATTATCTAATCTTCCCTTTATGTTTAATTTACAGCCCCGCGCGGCTCTGGCCATATGCTGCTTTTGTTGTGTCTGGCTCTTTGTTGTGGCAGGCAGCGGGGGTTGGCGAGACCCCCCCCCACCCCCACCCCCTCCCCAACCTTCCCCCCCCCCAGCCTTTGATCCCCCCCCCCTCCAGCGCCACCCTCCAGCCACCCCCGCAGCACAGTGGCGAGCCCCGCGGAGGGGGGGGGGGGGGTGTTGGTTTAAAGTGCCTTTTTCTCCCTTATTAATTTCCCTGACCCCCACCCCACCATCACCACCCCCCCCACCCCCCCTCCTCCGCCTCTCGCCGGCGGCTCGGGATTTGATCGTGCGTGTGCGTGTGCGCGGCGCTGCCTCCTCCCGCTCCGCTGCCGCCGGCGGGGCTGCGCGGGGTCACCGCTCCTGCCGCTGCCGCACAGGTAGGTGCAAGGGCAGGCAGCTGCCTGGAACTCCTCAACACCCCCCCCCGACCCCCCCAGCCCTGCCGGAGTATGTGTGTGTTGGGGGGGGGGGGCACCGCGCCAGCCCTTGAGGTGGGGGGGGTCCTTACTAAAGGGGGAGTGGGGTGGTGGAGGAGGTTGTAGCACCCCCCCCCATGCTCCTGGGACTTGTTGCGGGTGTTTTGTGGTCCCCCCCCTCGCCACCAGATGCGAGGTTGGGGGGGGGGGGGTGTTGTCCCGAGGTGGGAGCGCACCGAGGGGGGGACACACACACATGCAAGCGGTGGGATCCCTGCGGCACCCCAACCTGCCGATGGTACCCAAAATGGGGGGGGGGGGGGCTCTGCACAACTTGCTGCAAACTTTGCGCGGTGCTGGGGGAGCAGGCTCCCTCCGCTGATGGGAGTTTTTATATTTTATTTATTTATTTATTTTTTAAAGTAGTAAAATGGGCTTTCTGCACCCCCAGCAGGCCTGCACGGAGCTCTCTGGGGGTGCGCAGGGTGGGGGACCCCAACTGAGGGGCTGCAGCACATGTATCATCCTTCGGGGGGGGTTCGGGTCTGGCCTGCCGGGGTGGGGGGCAGCGGTGCTTGGGATGGGGGGCGAAGGGGTTTGGTCCCCGTGGCCGCTGCCTCCCTGGCAGTGCGAAGCTCTGTTTGTGGATGATGGGGGGGCAAAGCTTGCCCCCCCCGCACCCCCCAGGTACTCAGCTGGGTGTGTGGAGGTTGGAGCCGTGGGTCCCGGAGGGATGCTTATGGGTGGGTGACCCTGGGAGCGGGCACTGCCCACCCTTCGCTGCCTCTGCCCTTGCCCCCCCCCGCACCCCAGCATGGGCAGATGCCCAAACCTTCACCCCAGGGCTTGGGGCAGGGCAAGTAGGAGTCTGCGCTGTTGCCATCTGTCCGTCCGTCCGCACCGCCAGCCCCGAGGAGAGGAGGGCGGGTGGGCGGTGGGGGCCGCAGGCAGGATGGGTGCCAAGCCGCGGGGCATGCCTTGGCCGCAGGAGCCGTGCGCCGGGCCAAGCGCTGGGCTGGCGGCGGGGCACAGGCTCTCCCTGCAAGTGACACATAAGGTCGGCGTGACCGCCGGCCAGGTGGCCCTGCCGGGCTGTAGCTGGCCACCGGCGGTGGCTCCTGCGTGCCGGGAGCCACGAGGCCGTGGCGAGAGCCGACCCCGGGGGGGCCACCGAACCGCTCGCCGGGTCGAACAAACCCCCCTTTCGTGCTCGCTGGAGGCAGCTGGCTCGGCACGCGTCTCGCCGCTGGGCATCCCGGGCGCGTTGCCTGCCGTGGGGGTCTCCCGGGGGCGGACGAAGGACCCCCTCGTTCCTGGGGGGTGCCCCACGTGCTGGGGGGGGGACGACGTGGCATTGGGGGACGGTGCCAGCTGCTGGCGCGGCCTCGGCAGGGGTGATGGCATGGGGGGCAACGCCGGCTGACCCACGCGCGTGTCCTGGCAGCGAGGTGACGGCTTTGCTGCGGGGGGGGGGACACACACACACAGGGTGGATGCCATTCCAGCGGCACCCCGCGTGTGGGGCTGGCTGTCCCCACGCAGCCCCCTGTGCTGCTGGGGTGGCCGGGCTGTCCCTTTTTGGGTTTTTTGGCTTTTTTTCTACCCGCCGGGTGCAGGGGGCAGAGGAGGGGCCGTGCCGCCGCGGCAGGTGGCCGCTGCCGCTGTCTCGCCGGGGCTTGTCCCCATACAAAGCCCAGCTCCCTCCCTCCCTCCCGGCCCCACGCCGCGGGGCCGCTTGCCAAGCGAGACGCCGAGGCTCCGCGCCGCGGCGGGTTTGCGCCGCGTGTCGCAAGAAGCATCCGAAAACAGCGGGCTGGGCTCCCCCACCCCCCTTGCCCGTACCCCCGGCATCCCTGCCAGCTCCTCGGGTGCTGGCAGGGGGGGAAACTGAGGCAGCGAGGCAGGAGGCGGCTTGCCTGAAGGGAGCCAGGGCTGGGGGAGAGAAAACAGGATTCTTGGCACGGGCTGGCGTTGCCGCGCTCTCTGCCCGTGGGCGAGGGTTGCTCTTTGCCGGGTGTTGCAGGCTGGCTCTCCCTGCCGGCGCCGCGGCGGGGCTCGCTTGCCGTACTTCACCCCTGCTTTTGCAGGGCTGCTCTGCGCTGGGTGGTGGGGGGGGCACTTTGGGGACCCTGGCTCTGTCCCCGCAGGTGACACCCCCCCACCATCCACTCCCGCCTCGGCACTGGTGAAAGGGGCGATTGTTCCCCTGCGGGGGTGGCCGGCGCCCGGCGCTGTGTGTGGTGGGGCTGGCGCGGGCAGCGGGTTGGCCTTGGCCCCCTGCCCGCCGCCGTGCCCTTTTCCAGAGGCAGCTGCCTGTGGGCACGGCTTGGCAGCCGTCCTGCCTTGCAGGCTCGGCCGGGGCAGGACCCGTGCTCCCCTGGGCCGCCGGATCGCCTCTGCGCAGGGTTGCAACACCCGGTGCCGTGGCTGTCATGAGTTTGCAGTTCTCAGCCCGGCGGTGGCTTTTTTTCTCCTGGGTGTCTGCACCGGCTCCGTCCCTAAAGCAAAGCCTGGCCGGGGCGGGCTCGGGGGGGGGACAAGCGGGGAGCTGGTTCTCCCTGCCCTGCCGAAAAGTCCCTCTGGAGGGGTGCCCAGCGGCTTCACCCCTGCAGAAGTGATGTGTCAGCTCTGAAAGCCCCTGGTTTTCCACCCTGGAGCTGTGTGCAGGAGGGGGCTGTTCTACCTGCCCTCCCCGCGCACACTGGAGCATCTCTCCCGGGGGATTTGCGGGTACCCCGCGGCATGTGGGGCGGTGAGATCCCCCGGTCCACGCTCGGTTCCCCCCACCGCTACCGTGCATCCCTCCCCTCCCAGCTCGCTTGTCAGCTAATGGCGCGGCTTATTCCTATGGCTTTTTAAGTGCTTAATGGCACGCGGGGCTAATGATGCGGCTCCCTCTGTTCGTGCCGCCTGGGTAGATGGATGGTGTCGAGGCTTGGCGCTGCCCGAACCTGCGGGGATGGGGACGGGGACGAGAAAGGGCCCAGCCGGTGCCCCGCGGAGCTGGGGGCTATGAGTGGGCGTCCGCCTGCCCGCCTCTCCTCCCTCCTCTGCAATGGCTGCTTGGAGCAGTAATGTCACCGTAAATGATATTTATCATGAGGTGATAAAAATCTATTTCCAGCGACCTCTTGGAAATGGCCCTCGTAAAACCAGGCAGCAGACGGAGGCAGGAGGGAGACAGCAGGGAGGGGGAACGGGCAGGGAAATGGCTGTAATCAACCGCGGAGCAGGGGTTGGCTTTACCAGGGAGCCAGCCCTGCCGTTCCCAACCCCGGTAAATCGATGCCCAGGCACGGTTGGGCGGATGCTCGGGCATCCCAGGGCTCCGGCATCCTGGGATGCAGCATCCAGGCCGCGAAGGGAGGACCAGAGCGATGCTCGTGTTGAAGCAAACGGGATGGGGGGGGGGCTTTTGCGTGCCATAGCTGCGTCCTGGGGTGTTCCCGAAGTGACACCTCGAGGGACCGACTCAAGAGATGCTGGGCCAGAGCAGGTTGGGGATGGGATGCTGAGCTAGCCGGCTTTCCCTCGATGCTCGCAGCCGTAGGGATGACCCCCCCCAGCTGGCAGGTTCTGCTGGGTCACCCATTGCCCCTGTATCCCAGGGGGGGCCACTGTCGGTCCCACAGCCCCCCCCAGCTTGGGGCTGCACGATCCCCCCTCCTCCAGCTCCATCCCTTCCGTTCCGATTACTGGGTGCTGATTCAGCCATCTCCCGCCCGGTACTAATTACTCAGCCTGTCGCGGAGTCCTGGCCGTAAATTCTCCGGCAGGAGCGGGTCGGGAGGCGGAGAGCCTCTTTGGCTCCTTTCCCCGCTGACCTGACCAGGGACCTGTAATCCGGTATAATTCATCAGGGTGCTGAGTCGGCAAGCGGGTGCCTCATCCTCCCCCACCCACTTTTGGGGTGCGCTGTCCCCCACCGGCACCCCTCCTCGCTGCTGAGTGGAACCTGGTGTCCCTTCTGCCACTGCGTGTGTGTGTGTCCCCCATCACTGGGGACAGCCTGGGTGACCCCGTGTCCCCGCTGCACCCCAGGTGATGCTGCTGGCCTGGGTGTCCCTGGGGGCTTCGTTGAGCTGGGGGGGGACACAGAGGGCACCTGGGCCACCTTTGTGGGGCTGGAGATGGTGGGATTTGCTCCTAAAAATGGAGGACAGAGCAGCCCCCCCCCCCGCTCCATGTTGTCCCCTCGGGCAGGAGGGATGTGGGGGAAGATGGCTCCCAGCTGCAGGGTCTAATCTCCTGTCCTGACGAAGAAACTCGTAATCGCTTAAAGTAATTAATAAGGTGGGGTGGTGGCTGAACCGCCCCGAGCGCCTGGGTGTCCCCTGCCTGGGGGTGGCTGCCCCAGGGGGGACACAGGGGCTGGCTGGGGGTGCAGCCCCCCACCCCAGCCAGATGTGGGTCCTCGGGGGGCTGTGCCGGGGGGGGGGACAGCGGGGACGATGGGGACATCTAGCTTGGGTACCGCTCGCACGTGCAAAGCCCTCCAAATCCCCGCTGAGGGGCATGGTGCCGCTAAGGGACATCGTGCCACCGAGGGGCTCTGTGCCCACCCGCCTTGGCGTGGCCCGGGGCGTGCGGTGACACGGCAGAGTGTGCGCTCCAGGTATTATCCTGCATTAAAGTTTCCCCTTGCAGATGGTGCGCGTTTAATCTGCGGCTTACCGAAGCGCCGGACCTGGCGGTAAGTCCGTCTTTAGATGGCAGGCGGGAGCTGAGAACCGGCACGCTAAGCCGCCTGGCTGGATGAAGAAGGGGGACGCGGGGGGGGGCACAGATTGAGGCTTTAATGCCACCGCGTCCCAAGCTGATTGCCCGGCCGGCGTGTGGCCCTCGCCGGGACCCGCGCCGAGGGAGGCGAGGGCTTTTGCCCCACGGGTGATTGCCGTGACCTGCCCCCTCCCCCCCCGAATGGATGGGGTCCCCCATTCGGGTCCCCTCGCCCCCGGCGTGGTGAGCCTGGCAGAGCCTTGCACCAACGCGGCTGCTCCTCCTTGCCTCAGTTTACCCCCGTGGGGCTTTGTACGTGTGGGAATGCCCCGAAAACATGAGCCGCCGTGGGGTGGGTGGGATTTTCCAGAATGAAAAGCCCCTTGGGGCAGCCGCCTCTCCCCGCAGCAGGTATTTAGGGTGACAGGGAGGGGACGGCGGCCGCAGACTGCCCGGCGGCTCCGGAGCTGGAGGTGGGTGAGCTGGGCGCCGCGCTGGCTTGCAGGGTCGTGGTGTCCCCGAGATGGGGATGGGGAACGCGGCGGGATGGAGCAGGGCCCCGCGGCTGGGCAGCAGCACGTCCCATGGGGTGTCTGCAGGATTTGGGTGGAAGGCCCTGCTCCGCAGCGAGCTGCATCCCTCCCCTCCCAGCCTGGGGCCCTGTGGTCCCAGGGGGACAGAGGCAGCGCTGGCCTGGAGCCAGGGCTGTGGCATGGTGGCAGAGGGAGGTGGGAGCTGCTGGGGCAACCGAGGCCGGGGGGGGTCACTGGTCCGGCCAGAGTAGTTTGTTTCAGTGTGGAAAGGCGCTATTATTTCAGCTGTTTACTCTGGAGTCTAATGATGACGGCAAAGGGTCTGTGCCGCACAGCCTTGGGGAAATCCTTGCAGATTTGGGAGGGCTGGTTGTTCCATGCAGGCCCAGGTCCCCTTTCAGCGCCAAGAGCGGAGGTGCTGCTGCCAGCCCTGCTGTCTGTGCGTGGATGGGATGCTCACATCGTCCCCTGCCTCAGTTTCCCCACCTTGAAAGCAGGGTGGAGGGAACATTTCCCAGCCTGGCAGGGACCGGCAGACATACGCAAGAACTTTGCGTCCCCACAGTGGGACAGGGGCTGCTCTGGCACCGAGCAGGGTGCGGGTCCCATCCTGCCCAGCCTCTCTGGCCCCAGGGTGATGGGGTGGCGAGTGTGGGGGCCTGTTGGTGTGGAATTGGGCCGACACGGGACCCAGCACTGCCCGGGCAGCGGGGTGGAGGTGCTGGCATCCCACGGGGGCCTCGCGCATCGCCACCAGCCACGGCTCATCCCCCAACCTGGGGAAACTGAGGCACGGGAGAGGACGCGGTGCGGCCGGAGCTGCCGAAGCAGCCAGCGGCCGCCGGTCCCAACACCCAGAGCCCCAGAGGAGCTCGGGGAAAGCCGGGAGCGAGCGGCTGCGTGCCCCCCCCGCCACCCCCCCCCCGCCTCCCCCTCCATCACCTCCCCGTTCGCTGGCGAACAAATGTCTGTTCTTGCAAAAAAAAGAAGTGACAGGGGTCGGCGCAGCGCTTTCCACATGACCTGCCCGGGAACAGAGGACGTCTTTGTTAATCCAGCGAGCTGTCAGTTCAGCCTCTTCACAAAAGGCATAAACCACTTATTGCTGCTCTCACCCCTGACCCCGGATCCGCCTGCGCGCCCTCCATTGTGCCGTCTCGAGGAAGCTGGCAAACAATTTCGGCTCTGGCTCCCCTCCCCGCCGACGGCTGAGGCGAGAGGGGGGCCGCCTCTCACCCCGCCGGCATGGGGAGCCGCCGCGGGGGACCCCCACCATCACCACCACCGCCACCATCACCACCATCACCCCCCCGCCTTCACCGCCCGGCCGCATCTGCGCGCCCGCCGCCTCGCCTGGCAGCTGCTGCGAGGGGATGGGGGCTGCTGCCACAAAGGGCCGAAAAGGGGGGGGGGACACATCGGTGGCAGGACCACCGCCCTCCCTCCGTTCCTCCCTCCCGGGGCTGCCGGAGCAGCTGGTTGGAAGCCGGCGGGCGAGAGGGGTGTCGGGTGCTGCACCCCGCGGCCCCCCGGCCGAAACCCCTTAATGAGAGGGGACAAAAGCTCCTTAGGGCCTCTCTGGCTGAGTCGGGCTGGGACGGCGGCTTTAGCCAAAGCCGCTTACGGCCCCGGCACAAAGCCGGCGAGAACAGCCCCGTTTCCCGGGGCCGGCATGGGATGGGGCGATGCTCGCGCCCCGTCAGCCCGGGGGGGGGCCAGGGGAGGTTTGGGGGGGGTCACACGGGGTGAGGGCAGGGGAGCGGGGGACACACGGAGCACGTGCCACCCACCCCGTTCCTCTGCGCCCAGCACCCGGACCCCGCGGCGGGGCCGGTACGTGCTGGAGCAATTAGATGCAGTCACTTTGGGGCTATATATAACCCAAATTGCTGCCTGCAGCTCGTTAGCTGGCTGTCAGAGCCGCTGCGGCCGCGGCGGGTGAGATGGTGTCGCCAAGGGGGGGGGGATGGCGGCGGTGGGAGGGCGACGCGGGGACCCGCCGCTCCCCAGGGATGGGGATGCGAGGCGGGGGATGCGACCGCGCTGGGGTGGGCGCCAGGATCAGACCCTCACCGGGAACGGGCTCCTGGGGGCCTCCCCCCCTCCATCCTCCACCCCAAAAACGACAGCGAGCGGGGCGGCGCTGCACCCCGCTTCCGCAGGGCGCTTCCTCCGCCATGCCGGCGGGTGGGTGGTTGCAAACCTGCTTGGCCGGCACGGTGGTGGGGTGGGAAGGGGGCTTGCGGTGACACGGGGGTCAGGGTCAGGCCTTTCCCCTCGCCTGGCGTTCCCCAGGCTCGTGGCACAGCCTGGCGCTTGGGACCTTTTTTTCGGTGCCGGCGGCTTTTCCAGCATCGTCTTCCCGTGCGGCGTCCGGCCCGACCGCGGTCTCCGGCGTCGCCCGTTCTAGCCCCCATCTCCATCCCCGCTCGCCCCCCGTTGCCGGTTCCCTCCCTGGGCTCGCCGGCGCGCCGCGGCTCTGCCGGCACCCACCGGCCCCCGCGCCGGGGAGGAGCGCGGCACCTCGGGCTGTCTGGGGGCAGCTGCGAGATGAGTGCGAACATATTGTGTGGGCTCCTGCAGCAGGCGTCACGGTGTCGCTGCTGGAGAGCGAGCGGGAACCGCAGCCCCGCCGTGACAAACGGCTCCGGCACAGCCGCGGCTGTGCCCACGCAGGTGCCGCCGGCGGGTTGGGCCATGCCACGGCACAGACGGCTTCGCCGGGACACGGAGTCGGGGTGGGGTGGGGGGATCCGAGTGGGGAGCGATGCACCCCCAGCACACGGCGTCACCAGCGGATCCCTGCAGCCGTATTAATTTTTTTTTTTGGGGGGGGGCCCTGGGTTGGGCACATCCCCAGCTTGGGAAGGGTTAACGGCACCGTGTCTGTCTCTGGAGCCTTTTGTTTCTTTCCCTTTTTTTTTTTTTTTTTTTCCTCTCCCCCTTCCCATTTTTAATGAGGGGTTAGCACAGCTGTAATTGCAGGTTCCAACTTTCCGCCAGCAAACATGGCTGAGAAACTTGAAACACGGCGACGGCGGGGATGCGCCCATCTGGCCACCGCCCCTCCTGCGGGCACCCACCGGGGTGGCAGAGACCCGCGGGGTGCCGAGCCGTGCCACCGGCGGGGACGCCCGCTGCACCAGCTCTCCGGGCACAAGCCTCCTTTTGGGGGAAAACCCTCTGATTTCAGGCTGCTGGGAAGAGGAGGAGGAGGAGGGCGAAGGCTTCCTGAAGGGAAGAGCAGCTGAAACCGCCTGGGCGAACACGCGGCTGGGGCTGTGCCCGCGGCGGTGGTGATAAAGCCCCAGCGTGAGCCGAGGGCTCAGCGGCCTCACCGACAAAGGGAACCGGGGGGAGCCCGCTCGCCGCAGCCCCAAACACTCCAAAACCATCTTTTATTCTGAGCACCGCCTCGCAGGCCTGGGGGGGAGCGGGGTGGCGGGGGTTCATCCCCCCCCCAGCCTTGCAACCGGGTGCTGGGGTGCGCTGCTTCCCCCGTGCCGAGGCTTCTCCTTCTGCAGCCGGCTTTCTGCATCCCCCCGGAGGTGCAGGATGCGGCCCCTCCGTGCCGAGCATCCTCCCCGCCTCGGCCCTCGCTCTCTCGTGGGTGCTCGCCTGCAGGCCGTGCCAAAAACCGTCGCCGGCGCAGCTGTGCCGGTGCTCGCCGGGCTCCGTGCCCGCCGCCCCGCCGGGGTGATGCCAGCCAAGAGGCGAAGTGCCACGACCGCATCCACCCCCGGTGCCCTGCCTGCTGGGAGCACGGGGGGTTTCCAGGGTGCTACCACCCGGGAAAGCGGAGGTTGGGGCTGCGATGCTGCCGGGGTGCGGGGGGAAAGCGGGGTTTGCCGTGCCCGCGGTGCCCCGTGGGCGGCATCCCCACGGGCGGCATCGCCGCTGCCGGTGCCACCGCCCGCCCCGGCGGCAAGCGAGGCGTAGGGGAGGTGGAATGGGGAAGCCGCGTTTTCTGGTGTCCCGAAGGCAGAGGAAACGCGCCGGTGCGGCCGCCTGCGTGCCGGATCTCTCGCCGGAGAGCCGCCGCGGCCGTTTGCTTTCCCGCTCTGTCACCGCCATCCCGAAGCCAGGGCCGGGGGGGAGAGAGCCGGGTGGCGCGGCAGGTATTTATCCCGGTGACGGGAGCAGAAGGAATGTGCCCTTGGCAGGGAGGGACGGACTCGGGGACACCGCTCCCTGCCCTTGCCGCTGTCGTGTTCCCCGGCTGCGAAGCTGCCGGCGCCGGGCACCGAGCCGAGGGCAGGTGGGGCATCGCGGTGCTGCCGCGCCGGTGGTGGGGGGCACGGGTGACACGGGGTCTGGCAGTGCCTCTCCCTGCCTGTCCATCAAGGCCAGTGGCTGTGTTTCGAGCCGGCTCGAGCTCTCCGTGTCCTTTGTACCAAGGATCTGCCAGGGGAGACGGAGGCGGATGCCACACAGGGGAATTTTGAGGGAGTGCCGTGCCGTGAGGCCATCCGTTTCTCCCCCGTTTCATCCTTTTCTCCCCCGTTTTTGTCACCTGCGGAGCTGCCCTGCCATCCCTGCCTGTCTCCCCTGGCTTGCAGCCCTCGCCTGCCTGCCAGCTCGATTTTTCCCATGGTAATAACGTCACATAACGCTGTCGCATTGCTGTCACCTCGCCGCACACCTAACGCTGGACCTCGACCCTGCCCGGGGGCCGTGCCCCGTGGCCCTGGTCCCCGCCGGGGCTGTGCGTGGCCGGTGCGTGCTGTGAGCTGTTGCAGGCTCACCCTCGAGTCCGTCTGTCCGTGTGCAGGCTCCCTCGGTGCGTTTCTGCAGACAGCCACCCATGCAATGAGCAGGCCGGCCTCAGCTCAGCACCGTTTGGCCGGCTGGCCCCCTCTTTCCACCTGTGGGGACGTGCATCTCCCCGAGCCCCGGGCCGGGATGGGCAGAGCATTGCCACGGTGGGACGTGGGGGAGCTGCCAGCCCCCACCTCGAATTTCAGTGCTTGGTGGTAGAGCACCCTTCCCTCTCAGCCTCTGCCCAAGCACCTCAGGGTGCTGCTTAGCAAATTAGCACCCAAATCAACCCGCTCGCCTCTAATTGCGGGTGAGTCTTTGAGGACGTGGTTGGGGAGGGAGGCCCCCCCCACTCCGAGGGGCTGCTGCGATGCTTTATCTGGGTGGACAGATCCCTCCTAATTGAGCAGATATTCCGTGTTCGCAAACAGATGGCTCCTTTGCATCAATTATTCCTTATCTGTGTAACCGGGGATGATTTGCTGACAGATAGTGGGGGGTGAAGTTAAAGCAAGGAGGTGGCCGGTGCTCCGGCTCCGGCTGCTGCCTGGGGGGTCCCAGGGGGCACAGACGGTGAGGGGGGGACGGATCCTGGCTGCCCCTTGGGCCGGTAGGACCCATCTCAGGTGCTTTTGCATCTCGGCATCCCCTGGCAGGAAAATAGAAAGGGTGGAGGGCTGCCACCGCCATAGGGTCGACGGGTGGGTTGGGGTCTGGGGGGGCTGCTGGGGCTCCCTGGAGAGCAGAAGGGTGCCAGCCTTGGCCCGGTAACCCACTGCCGAAATCCGCCTTCCCACCGCGACCCCGGCCCAGCCCTCCGTGACCACATCTTGCCCAATGCTGCTGTGATGCATGATGGGGGATGATTAATGCTAATTAATGATTAGTTGCTCCTGGTATCAAAGTGCGCCCCAGCCCTTTCCCGTGCCCACAGGTAGGGGATTGCTGCCTGCAGCTGCCGGTGGCATCGCCCCGGGAGGAGGAACGGTGGCACAGCATCCCCCCTGGGACCCCAGGGATGTGTCCCTGCTGTCTCCAGGGATCCCACGCCAAGCTTTTGGGAATGGGGACCTGTCTCTGGGATTGTCCCCTGCCCGCTGTGGCAGTCGCCTTCTGTTTATCGTTGGGGAAGAGAAGAGCATCCTGCCATCGCCGGGGCAGCCGGTGGCACCCCGCCAATTGGAGCCGGTACGTGGTGGCACTCGAGGACTTGCAGGATGTGCCGAGCGCTCGCGGTTGTGTGGCGCTGCCATATGGATTCCATAAATTAAACCTTTCCAGGAAGCAAACGGTAAATTTATACGTCCGCTCGCGTGCGTGGCTCATTGAGTCTAAGGGCTTCCCAGCAAAAAATTCACCTACCATCTACCACGCTTTGGCTCTCCGTGTTCATAGGACTAATCCCAAGGAAAATGGGATGAATGTAAAATCCTTGGCTGTGCTGCAACCCTGATCCTAAAGTCCTCAAATCGAGAGCGAGGTGTCCCCTATGAGTGTCCCCTATGGCAGGAGGGGAGGTCGCCCGCATCCCGCCGTGCCCGGGGTGGGCGCAGCATCCCGGGGACCTCCTCGGACCTGAGGCTGGGTTGTCCGTGCGTCTGTCCCGGAGTGGTGTGGCGGTGCCGGGATGCGTGCGGCGTCGCTGGCTGTCGTTTTATGAAAGATAAACAGAAGCGGCGACAGCCCAAGCTGTGCGTGTTGGGCGCGCCTGACGCGGGAGGATGACAGCTACAACAAACATGGGACGCCGGGGGTCGGGGAGGGGGACCATCCCCAAACCCAGCGAGGAGCAGCGGCAACACCGTCCCCATCCCTGCGGCACGTTCGCCTCGCCGGCCCGGCGGAGACGGCGATGGGGGAGTTGTTGATCTCGAGTAAACACTGCCCGGTTGAGTAATCGGGAGCTGCCTAACCGGCCAGCTGCCGCCGGCGAGCAAGGGGACGCCGCTTTGATTCATGTCCTCTCCCCCCCCTCCAGCCTTTCTTGTCTGGCCGCGCTGGGAGCCATCGGCCGGATCCAGCTGTAGCCCCGCGGTGCAGGCTGGCGTGCGGCTCCCCGCGCCGGCCACGTGCACCGGCTGGCAGGAAAACAAAAGCATCCTGTGTCCGTGTGCCCCCGTCGTCGTCGTCGTCGTCGTCCCCCTACCCCGTGCCCCCCACCCGTGCCGGCGGTTCTCCGGCCCTGCCACGCTCAAGCCGGGGAAGGGAAAAGCGCTGAGTCTCTGTCTCGCTTTTTTTCCAGGCGTCCTCTTCGTCCCTCGAGACAGCCGCCGCCAAACCTGCGGCCGGCGAGTCCCGGCACCGGGTGGCCAGCACCGGGGAGAGCCCGGGGACGGGCGGCAGCGTCGTCCCGGACATCGGCCAGCGGACGGCTTTGGATGTGGAGAGCGTGGACGCTGGAGCCACAAGTAGGTGATGGATGCTGGGGGGGGGGTTGCGGGAACGCCGTCCCCAAGGACCATCCCCTGCCCCGCCGCGGGGTGCACCGCCAGCCCGCCGCGGCTTGGGTCTCCCGGCAAAGGCTTGTACCCAACGGTTTGGGGTTGGGGCTCCGAAACCCACAGCCCTGCCGGGGAGGTGACCCTGACGGCACCTCGGTCCCTGCCCGTCGTCCCCGGGGCCGTGAGTCAGGCCGTGGGCGCCGGGGAGAGCCGCGGCGTTGGGCCGGCCGCGCCGGGGAGCTTGGGGGGCCCCCGGGGCTGGGCCGGGCCGCGGCTCCCAGGACTCGGCTGCCCCGTCCGTCAGGAGCGGCAGCATTTTTGGGAGAGGTATCACGCGTGCTTCCCGCCTGCCACCTCCCTGGACCGGCTTGTTTGCCAGCCCTTCCCGGCGGGCGCGCCGTGCTGTGCTGTGCCGCGCCGTGCCACGCCAGGCTGCTTTGATCTGGCAGCAACTGCCGATGCCGGTTCCTAGCGTTGGGTTGGGAAGAGCCGGGAACCGCAAGGTGCAGCGGGCAGGGAACCAGAGCGGGCAGGGAGCCGGGACGGGCAGGGAACCGGGACGGGCAGCGCTGCCTCCGTGGGGCAAGGGAGCTTCTTGGCGGGAGGGGGGGACTTGTGACCCCCCCACGTCCCCGAGAAGGGGCACTTGCCGGGGACTCGGTGGCCCGTGTCGGCCATCCATCAGCCCCCGCGGGGATTTGGCCCCGGTTTGGGACCCCGCAAAGCACTGGGTCCCCCCGGGATGGGGGGACACCGGGATGCATTTGCAAGCTGCTCACAGCCCAGCCGGCAGCGACGCGGAGGCAAGCTGGGAGCCGTGGCCTGGAACGGGCCTGCCGGAGTCAGCTCTTGGATTTATTACCCTGCCAGTGGCTGCCGGGCAAAGGTGACAGTGACTAATGGCTTGTTACACGCCTGCCACATCTCATCTGCGCACCGCGGCCGGCTGCCGGCGCTCCCAGCCCCGGTGTGCGGGCAGCCTGCGCCCGCCCTCCCTTCCCCGGGAGGGATGGGGGTGAACCCCCCCGGTGCCTCCGCGGGGACCGCGGCCGGAGCGGGTGACGGTGATGGCTGGCCGGCTCGGCGCGGGAATCCACCCCCGTGCCGAGGATGGATGGAGACCCGCTCCGGCAGCGTCCCCCGTGGCGCTTGCCGCCTGTGCTGTGGCCAGGCAGAGCCGGGTTGGCATCCCCGGGATTACCGCCGTATGTTGGGGCTTCCCAGCCGGTGGCGCATCCCAGGGTGTCCCGGTGAGCCTCGCGTGACACGCAGGACTTCCCGGCGCGCGGAACTCCTTCATGGTTGCAAAACCGTGAGCCGTGCTTGCCACCGCTCTGCCGGCACGGCGGCAATCCCGTGCCGGGGTCGCCGGGCTGGGGTGCGGAGGAGAGCGCGTGTGCGGATGGATGCTGACAAAGCCACAAATGCATTCACTAGGAAAATTAAAAAATTAACAGGCATTGGCTCGCTCTAGATTAGTAAAGGCAGGGAGATAAAAGCGGCTCTTTATACCTTGTGAGAATTGCTGATAAGGGCATTTGTTCCTCTGTATTCTTTAAAAAGAATGCAATAAAAATTTAAAATAGAACGGGAAAAGGGAGTGGGGGGGGGGAAGCGCTGGTGCTGCTGGCGAGGAGGACTGGGGGAGGCAGCGGGCAGCACCAGCGCCACGGGCAGCACCGGCACCGCGGGCAGTGGGGCCTGTTGGAGGAAGAGGAGGAGGATGGAGGGGAAACGGAGACGAGGGTGAGCCGGGACGGGTCTCGGGTGGGGGGGTGGGGGGGTGTGCGTGGCGGTGTGGCAGCTTGCTTGGGGTCAGCTGGGTGCCCCTGTCGTGGCCTGCATCTCCTCCCGCAGAGGTGCACGTTCGTGGCCGGCAGCTCCGGGACCGGATTCCTTGCGGAAACCTCCCTTCTGCCCGGGGAGGATCGGGGTCCTGCCTTGTCCGAGCCTGCCGAGCCTGTCCGGCACGCGGAGCCGACTGGCACGGCTCGTCATGATCCGCAACTTCCTCCGCTCCCCAGTGGGCTGAGCCCCACCCCGCTCGTTTCACTGGTGTCTCCGAACTCCCAAAGCCCGCGGGGTGACGGTGGGGTGACCACCCCCTTCCCCACCCGCAGGGGACACTTCTGTCCCCCCTAACTGCACCCAGTGCGGGGGGGGGGGCGGGCGCGGGGCATTGCGGGGGGTCTGTTGTGGGAACCCCCCTTATCTCCGCAGGGTCCGCGCTCGGGACCACCGGCAGGATGGATCGGGCTCTGAGCTTTGGGGTTATCCCAGAGCCTCTTTGGCGGTTTTGGGGGGGGGGGGGGTCAAAGGGCCGGATGCCACCCCAATCTTTTTTCCCCCATCGGTGCCTGACACAGGCATCCATCAGGGCCGTCACCCCCCATCACCCTAATTCTTGGGGGGGGGGGGGGCACCCCGATGCTGCCCCGCGACCCCCATAGGGAGGTCACCCCTCCCTCAGCATCCCTTTTAGGGGACACCCCCTACCTCCCTTCCTCAAAGGGGGGGGGGGGAAGGTGCCAACCTCCCGTTCCCCCCCCCCCCCCGTCGTCCTCCGCCCCCGTCGGGGCCCTGCCCTGCCCGGCCCGGCCCCCGGTGAGTCACGCTCCAGCCGTGCGGCTCCCGGGGCGGCGGGCGGGCGCCGAGGGAAGCAGGAAGCGGCGCTGGGGGGGGGGGGGAGAGAAAAAAAAAAAAATCGGCTCGGCTCGGCTCGGCTCCCTCCACCGCTCTGCCCATGGAGGAGCGCAGCCCCCGCTGGACGGCGCGGCCCGCGGGTGAGTGAGTGCTGCACCCCCCCACACGTCGCCTCCAATGGGGGGGGGTGTCACTGTGGGGTTGGGGGGACACAGAGGTCACGCTGGGGTTGAGAGACCCCCCCCCCCGGGGTGTGGAGGATGGAGGTCACGCCGGAGTTTGGGGGGATCCTGTGGTGTAGGGGAAGGAAGGAGGTCGCCCTGGGTTTGGGGGGATGCCGTTGTGGGGGGGGTTGGAGGTCGCCTTGGGGTTGGGGGACCCTGTCGTGTGGGGGTTGGAGGTCGCCCTGGAGTCGGGGGACCCCATCGTGTGGGGGATAGAGGTCACCGTGCAGTTGGGGGACCCCTGGCGTGGGGGTTGGAGGTCGTCCTGGAGTCGGGGGACCCCGTCGTGTGGGGGTTGGAGGTCACCCTGGAGTTGGGGGACCCCGTCGTGTGGGGGATAGAGGTCACCGTGCAGTTGGGGGACCCCTGGCGTGGGAGTTGGAGGTCACCCTGGGGTTGAGGGACACCTGGTGTGGGGGTTGGAGGTCGCCCTGGGGGAGGGAGACCCCTGGTGTGGGGGTTGGAGGTCGCCCTGGAGTTGGGGGACCCCTGGTGTGGGGGTTGGAGGTCACCCTGGGGGAGGGAGACCCCTGGTGTGGGGGATAGAGGTCACCCTAGAGTTGGGGGACCCCTGGTGTGGGGGTTGGAGGTTGCCCTGGAGTCGGGGGACCCCATCATGTGAGGGATAGAGGTCACCCAGGGCCTGGGAGGGGAGCCCACGGTGGGGGGGGGACAAAGGTCACCCTGGGGTTGAGAGACCCCCGTGGTGTGGAGGACAGAGGTCACCCTGGGGTTGGGGGTCTGTGCGATGTGAGGGACAGAGGTCGCCCTGGGTTTGGGGGACCCCGTTGTGTGGAGGACTGAGGTCACCCCGGAGCGGGGGGAACCCCACGGCTTAGGGGAAGGAGGTCGCCCTGCGTTTGGGGGACCCCGTCGTGTGGGGCTTGGGGGACCCCACGGCGTGAGGGATGGAGGTCACCCTGGATTTGGGGGTCCAGCTGGGGGATGTTGGGGGGAGACGAGACCTGCTGGGTGCTGCGGCCTCAAGGTCCAGTGTCAGCCAAGGTGCTCGGTCCCCGTGTCCCGCATTGCCACAGAGATATTTGGGGTCATTTCCCCGTGGGGGGAGCCCAGCCCGTGGGCTGGCAGGGCACGGTGCCGTGCTGGGGGCTCGGCTGGTGGCACCGACCTTGGCACGTCTCCTTGCCTCGCTGCCTGTACGTTTCTTGAGCCGAGCGCGCCGGGTGCTGCCGCGGGGCCGTGCCTCAGTTTACCCACGCACCCCACTCTGCCTGAGCGGGTTGTTCTTGTATTATCCGTGTTTCTGGACACGCGGGACCGGGGAGGGACCGTGTCGCTAACCGAGCCCCGCAACCGGAGCCCCGGCACCGCAGCCACATCGGGGTGATGCCGCGGCCCCGGCGTCTCGTCCGGCTCATCGTCTGCCGCCGTGTTTATTGCTTTGCTCCATCCTCGCTTTTCCACCCCTGCCTGCGCCGTCTGCCTTGCCCTTCGCCCTGGGGCCCGGCGCTTCGCCGTGCCGCGCTCGCGCGCGGCCGCGCCGCCGCGTTCGCGCCCTACGTCGCGCCGAGTCCGTGCGACTGCTTTGCACGGTGGAGCCGGTGCAAGCGGCCGGCTGCTGTCCCCAAACTTTGGGCAAGCGCCCGCTGCCAGCCCTTGGTGCAGCAGGGCGAGTGGCTGACTCTCTTCCTCCTCCTCCTCCTCCTCCTCCGGCACCGAACCCCTTGGACCAGGGCATCCCGACGCAGGCGAGGGGGGCACGGAGCTGGGGGGGGAGTGTGGGCGCCGGGCTTGCCGTGTGGGTGGCCACGTCGGGCCACGAGCTGGGAGCCACGGGAGGGAGTTAATGGAGGGAAAAAGGCAGCGGGAAGGCAGTCGCCTCTTCCTGCAAGCTCGCGCCTGCGCGCCGGCCCCGTGCGAGCATCGGGGTGAGCCGGTGTGGTTTGTGGGTGTGCCGCCGTGGGGCCGGTGAGCGTGCGCCAGGCTGCGTGTGCGCTTGGCAGCCTGTTTGTGTAACCTGGTGGGGAGGCGTCGGGTGTGACGACGGCCGGCGGCACGGCAGGGTTGGCCGGCCAAGGCCAGCGGCTACTTGCGGGGCTGGGGGTTTGGGGGGACGACACAGTGTGTGTGTTGGGGGGGGGGTGTGTGTCTGTGCACACGCGTGTGCGAGCGTTGCGTGAGCCGAGCGGGCTGGCCCCCTCCCTCATTGGGCACGCACTGGGGTGCGCGGGAGCGCGTGCACACCAGCGTGCACGTGGTTGCGTGCACACCAGCGTGTGCGTGCACGCCCCTGTGTGCCTGCGCTCGTGTGCATGCACGCACGAGTGTGCGCGCCCGGGGCCTTTTTTTTTTTTTTTTTTTTTTTTTTGGGGGGGGTGGGGGGGTGGTTGGTTGCAAGTGCCTCTGTGTGTGTTGGCTGCAGGGCAGAGAGCATTACAGCAGAGACAGTGGCTTTGGCGGGGGGCCAGCCTGCCGGGGGGGTGCAGGGGGGGTGCTGCAGGACGGTTTATCGCTTCCTGATGTGCCAGCGCCCGGGATGGGGCTGCAGGTTGGGGGGCAGCTCGAGGGGGGGGGGGGGCGTTTTTTTAATCTTCACTCTCCTGTTCCTTCCTCTGGGCCCCCCCAGCCCTCTGCCCCTCACCCTGGTGTCTGGCAGCAGTAGGTGGAGGTCAGGGTCTGGGGGCGGGGGGGTTTGGGTGGGCTGTGCCTGGGGGGTTTCTGCCTGCACCGACCGTGCTTCAGCTGTGTGCAAGGCAGCAGTGCTCCCACCCCGCTTTGGGGGGGCACGGTGCCGTGGGTCACCCCTCTGCCCCCGAGCCCCGGGTGCAAGGTTTGGCATCACGGCCCGCGGCGTGGGCAGGGGGAGATGGCCCTTGCCCGCCTCTGCCTTGGCATCCTGGCGGGGAGACCCAACCTAGACCCCCCCTCCCCCCAGTGTGCCGGCATTTCTCGGGTGCATCACCCCCCCTGCAGGGTGGTGGGTGTCCCCGGGCAGGGGTGGTGGTGGGGGTCATCTGGGTGCCCGGGGGGGGGGCCACAAGGCAGCACCACTGAGCCCCAGCACCCATCCGGAAAGGGGCAGCTGGGATGGAGCTTGGCACGCCACGGCCGCCCGGGCAGGCTGCCAGCGGGATTGCCCTTGAAATAGCCCTTGCCGTGCCTCGTGCCTCAGCTGCCCTGGCTGCTGGGCCGCAGGGCCACCCCAATGTCCCCCCCCCCCTCCCATAAACCACCTCCTTCCCAGCACCCCACTGCCTGCCGGCGGTTACAAGGCGGCGCGGGAGGAAGCGCGCCCCGGCACTCCCGCGCCGATAACGGCGGCCGCCTTATCGCGGGGCCTTCTGCAAAAGCGGGTGGCATGGCCCCCCCCCCCCCCCCCAGCCCTTATCTGCCTCAGCCGTTGGCCCTGGCTCAGCTCGCAGCCCCCTTCTTGACCCCCCCCCCTCCCCAGCACCCGTCGTAGCACCCGCGGGGTCGGCCCTTCGGGGGCGGCCGCTTGGCAGCTTGCCCCCTCTATCCTTTTTGAAGTTTAAAATCCATTTAAGTCAAGAGGAGGGAAAGTTATTGCCTCTAAAGCCCCTTGCGTTGAGCAGTAAATCCTCTTTGCTGCGCCGACGCCGCCTCTTAGCACCCGCGGGACCAGGGGTGACTCCTGGGGGGGGGGGGGGGGGCCAGGCTGCGTGTGTCCCCCCCCTCTCGGCCCCGGCACCCTGCAGCCCTGCAGCTTTTAGGGCTGGGAGAGAGCGGGGAGCCGTGCATGCCCCCTCTAAAGCGTGGCCAGCATGGGGTCAGGGTGCCTTTGAAGCCCCCCCCCGCCCCAGCCTTGCTGAGCTGGCAGGAGCATCACTGCTGCTCGCTTGCCGCTCGCTAGCCACTTGTTTGCTGCACGCTCGCCGCTTGCTCACCATTTGCTTGCCATCTCCTTGCTCACACTGATTTGGTCCAGAAAGGGGGTTCTCCTCGTGGCATCGATGCCCTGGTGTCCCCCACGGTGTGACACGGCATGGGAGCCTGCACCCCCCCCCCCCACCGCTGCTGTGCACCCAGCGGGGTTTGAGGCCGAGCTTGATGTGCTGCCGGCACACCGGTGTTTTTATTTGATTTCCCTTCTCCAGAGCTGGCAATATTTAAATATTAATGCCTGCCTCTAATTGCTGTGTCAGAGGAGTGGGTCGGCGTGGGAGCGGGAGCAGGGGCGGCAGCGCCGGCTAATTTTGTTGTCTCGGGGAGTGTTTGCCGAGGAGAAATGTTTGTGCACGCACACATGTGGATTTTTACTCCCTTGGGATTTGCTTGGCCCTGGCAGGGACATGTGGGGCGGGAGGGGAGGCCTGGGCTGTGATGCCACCAGGACGGGGTGACCTCGGGGCCTGATTCCCCCCCCCCCCCCCCCAAAAAAAACTTTGCAGTGGGGTTTGCAATGGGGCACCCCCAGCATCCGGGGGCCCCTATCCCGTGCCCAGGGGCAGGAGGTTTAATGGCAAAAGGAGGGGGGGTGTTGTTATTTTTTTTTTTTCTGGTGGTTTTTTTTTTTTCCTTCTTTCTTCGTGCAGAGCGGCGTCAGATGCTTGCGTGCTCGCTTCCTGTAATAAAGCGACCGCCGGCGCGCTTGTCACCTGCTCTCTGTTGTGCTGCCAAGCGGCAGACATGCCGCTTCTTGCTGCGGGCCCTGGCGCGCTCCCCACCGCCGCCGCCGCTCCTCCCGCCCGCCCCGGGCGAGCTCGCCCCGTGCCAGCGCGGCGTTAGCAGGTGTTTCGGGGAGGGTGCGACGATGCCTGTTGCCGCACGCCTCGTGTGCGGGTGGGGGCCGTTTAACTGTTCCTCGCCGCGGACGGCCCCCCTTGGCCGCCCTCCTTGCTCCCCCCCAAATCCCCTGCAACGGGGCTTAGCGGCGATGCTGGGGCTTGGTACTTGGGTGCTTGGGTTTTGGGGTCCCAGGACCCCTTGCTCCATGGTCCTGCCCGCTCCCCAATATTTGGGGTGCGGAGCCCCGCCGGGAGTTGGCAAAGCCCTGCGGCAGAGCCAGCCCAGCTGCAGGCAGGTGTCTTCGGTTGTCCCCGGCTGTGCCGTGCTGTGCCGCACGGTTGGACCACAGCGTGCCACGCACGGGCTGCCCAAAGCTGCTTGGCGCTGCTGCTTGCCCGCTGTGCCAAGCCATGCATCCCCTTTGGATGCACGGGGCGCTACCCACCGTGCCGTGCCATCCCCTTTGGACACCCAGCCCTGGTGCCAGCAGGCTTTCCAGCGCTGCCGGGGGGATTTTCCCTGTTGGGGGTTCTCTCTGCTCACCCCAATGCCCTCTGGATCCCCAGCGGGTTTGCAGCCGTTACTCCCTGCTATGCAATCTCCTTCCTCCCACCCGGCACGGCACACAGCACCGTCCCCCGTTAACCCTGCGGCGAGGCGCTGCCTTTGCCGGGGTCCCGCTCCCGTTAACCCCGGCTGCGGGGATTTTGCACCGCTGTAACGTGGCAGGGTCCCGAAGGACAGCCGGCGCCTCTCCCCAGCCATTTGCAGGCTGGAGCACGGTAGATGCGGGGTGCAGGGAGGGCTGGGGGTGAACTGCACCCGAATATCCCCCGTGGAAGAGGCAGGATGGGTTTTGCTCCTTCCCGCCCGCATCCTGCCCCGGTCCAGCCCCGGCTCCCGGCACCGGCTTTGTTTCCGCCGTATAACAAGATGATGGGTTAGGGTCAAGCTGTGGGTTCATAACTTGTTGGAAGACTTTGCTGAACAATAAAGGTGTCTGGCTTTATATCTGCTCATATTTTATCCGCGCCACGGCCTTTCCCCAGCGCCGGCCGGGATTTACGGCAGGGGATATTTGAACGTGTCGAGGCGAGCTGGGGAAGCCGAGGCCGACCCCCCTCCCCACGCCTTTACATTCAGTGCCTGTGCGCTGAAATATTTACCTTCCAGCTCCTCTGACAGTTCAAGCCGTCTCGTGAAGCAAAGGTTATTGAACTGCGAATGTTATGACATTACATTTTTGTGTCTGCACTTTCAAGATGCGTGATGCAGCCTGAATGATAAGTGATCTCGGGGTTAAGGGTGGGTTTTTTTTTTTTTTCTTTCTCCTCCTTTCCCTCCCTCCTGCTCTCCTCCCCGCCTCGGCGCAGGCTGTCAGCTCTGCTGGGGCTTGATAACGCTCCCTTTTATTGCCCTGCCTTTGCATTCCTGCAGCTGGTCTCCCTGCAGTTGGTGTGGGTGCTGGGGAGGGTTTTAGGAGGTGGGAGAGGGACATTCCCTGCGCAGAAGCTGGCCGCGCTGGTGCGTGCCTCAGTTTCCCTAACCCTGGGCTCATCCCTCATGCCGTGGGGCACGCCGGGGTGGGCAACGGTGGTACCCGCACCAGCAGCCCCTCTTGTCGGAGGATGCTGCTGCCGACCCGGGTACCCCAACCCCTCCTGCATCCCGGCGTGGAGGGAAACGCGGCATCCCGCATCCCACCAGGGCCGTGCGGTGGGGCAGAAGGTGATGACCGGTGCTGGTCTGTGCCCCGGTGCCGATCTTGCAGCCCCGTTAGCGAGGTTTTTGGGAAGCTGGCGGGGCTCCAGGCTGGGGTGCCGGAGCGATGCTCCACGGTACCCCGGCTGTCTGGGCTCTTGAGGATCTCGGCAGCCAGCCCCGCTTGAGACACAGCATCTTGCGTGGCCAAGTGGCCTGGGGGACATGTGGGGAGGGGGACAAGTGGCAGCGGGGTCTGGCCTGTCCTGTACACACTAGAGGGCAGCAACAAACTGGATCAGCGGTCTGTGTTCGGTCCCCGGGGGCGTTGAGGGGGTCTAACCCCCCAAATTTGTCCCGGCAGGGTGGGTTTGCAGCAGGGGAGCTGCTTGTTTTTAAGGGGTGCTTAACCAAATCCGTTTGCAGACCGACCGCGATCGAGCAGCAGGATGGGGGCCCTCAAACCAGTCCGACCCGCAGTGTCACGTCTTTCCGGGAGCAAATTAATTAAGTCATTCCATAAATTTGGCTGCGTTCGCTGCCAGTGAATCACATCTGCCCCCCACTCCCCCCTTCTCCCTTCCCCGGGCTCCCCCTCCCCGCTCCGTCTCGGCTCCTTGCTAGAGTCAACATCTCACCCCACAGCGCCTGGAGATTTCTATCGGCTCGGGGTCCGGCCGAGCATCCCGAGCATCCCGGGTCGGGGCCGGCCGCCAGCACTAACAGAAACCAGCTGGGCGGGCGGGCAGGGGGGGGCCGCCGGGGAAGGGAAGAAAAAAAAAGAGGTCAGGGCCCGGGAAATTAAATGTTCATAAACGTAGGCCCGAGCGCTTAAAAAGTAGGGCAGTGCCATTAAATCTCATTAAAGTTTAATACCTATCAGTGCCACTTCAGGCAGCCCTTGGACATTGCTTTAATTTGATGGGTGTTAAGGGAGAATTATCAAATAATTGTGCTGGCTGGGGACTTGCTTTTATCATGTTACATGGAAAGCTCTCCCGGCTTTGTGCTGCACATCAAAACAGCAGCGGATAGGTATTGTTCTGGGGAGGGGACGGAGGGGCGGCTGCAGGGGGGGTCCCCGTCGCCCTCAGCGGTGGCAGGAGGCATGAGGGACACCGGATCAGGTTGTTACAGGGATTAGCTGCCCCGGCGGTCTCGTTCTTCTGCCCAAATTTAACCCGTCTGCCCTCAGGGGCTGTCCGCTGCCCCAAGCTGGCATCCCTGGGGGTGGCACGGGGACAGCGAGCATCCTGCCATCGTCCCCGTGGGTCCTGCCGGTGTCCCCATGTCCCAGCAGGGTCGTGCCGCCCTTCCTGCCCTCGCTGCCTTGGGATGCCAGCGCGGAGCCACCGGCGCTGCTAATTAATACTAATTTTTGGAGAGGCTCTGGGGGCCGGAGGGAATTGCCGATGGGAGGTGCCGAGCGTGCCGGGGATCACCGGCTCCGTGCGGAGGCGAGCGCATGGGCCCATGCATTTTTTATAGGGTGCACCCAGGGTTATTTTTATTTCTTTCTATTTCCTCTCCTCCTCCCCTCGCCGTAAAAGTCCCGGTTGATAAAGAATTAGTGCCAGGTCGTTAGTCCTGGTTTTTATGAGATAAACCCGGGCGCAAGGTGCTGTCGTGTAAACGTCGGGGCCAGGGGAGCGCGGGGACGGGGAGCGCGGAGCTGCTGCCATGAATTATTCAGCAGCGCCTGATTTCACATTATTCTCACTGATACTTTTACAACCTGTCAGTAAATAAAAAGATTCTACATTATTTATAGAAATGGACCCGAATTGGTTAGGAGAATTTACTGTTGCTATTATTAGGGGCTGCTCAGCACTGCGTTAATGAGAGCCGGGTGATGGCAAACGCTGCTTCCCGCCGGCTCGGCGTCCCCTGCGCCCTCCCGGGCTGCCGCCTTACTCCCCAAGGGTGGCCGTGTCCCTGCGGCCGTCACCGCCGCCGGCTTCCTCGGCTGGGGCCCGTTCACGCATCCCCAGCTCCAGGCTGGACATGGAGGGATGAGGGTCTCCCTGGCTTTGGGCTGCTTGAAGGGGGGATGTCCTCCTTCCCGGGGATGTCTTCTTCCCGGGGACATCTTCTTCCCAGGGACACCTCCCTGCGGGTGACACCTTCCCAGGGACATCTCTTTGCTGGGGACATCGCCTTCCTGGGGCTGACATCTTCCCAGGGATGTCTCCTTCCCAGGGACGTCTCCTTCCCAAAGACATCTCCTTTCCAAAGACATCTCCTTCCCAAAGACATCTGCTTCCTGGGGACATCTTCCTGGGAACATCTCCTTCCCGGGGACCACATCTTCCCGAGGATGTCTCCTTCCCAGGGACATCATCTTCCCAGGGATGTCTCCTTCCCAGGGACATCTCCTTCCCAGGTGCCAGCCCTGGGACATATGTCTCTGCCAGAGGGGGATGCTTTCCAGGCAGTTAGCCTTTTTAGCCCCCCTTGCCCAGTGAAACGACCCCCCCATGCGCATGCCATCCTGGCTCTGCATCCCAGCACGGTGCAGGAGCTGGCGGGGGGGAGCTCCGCTTCCAGCCTGTGTCCCCCCCCCACACCAGCGTTTGCCTGTCGCCCGAGCAGGAGCCATCTCACCCACGCGCCTGCCGGCCCCCCGGATCCCATCTGGGCTTCCCGCATCCCTGATGTGACAGCTTCGGGGAGGTGGAAAAGCATCGCACGGGGTTGGAAAGCCCTGAAAGCCCCGGGGAAGGGGGGGACTCGGCTGCGGGTAAACCGAGGCACGGCGGCGATGCCCCGTATGGACAAATGGATGGAAAAACCAAGAGGAAACCCAAGAGCGTAATGGTTTGTCTGCGGTGTCCTAAGGTGGCTGCTCCCAGCCTGCCGGTGACAGGTTTATTGGCAGGCAGGCTGGGCTGGAAGGATTGTCGGCTATTTACAGTGCTGGGGCCGTGACTTTGCGAGCAGACAGTTAACATAAATTCACATGATGGATCAGTTATCACTTCATTGAACTTGTGGCGGATCCATTGAAGGCTGTGCAGTAACATACTGTTTCCTGGCTCTGCGCAGCGCTGGGATACATTAAATACACTTTATTTATAGCTTACCATTGCTGCACTGTGGGCAGGAGAATGCAGCTTTTGCAACTATCATCTAATTTTATGATGAGCATTAAAGCAAGGCCTATAATTTGCACCTTTTTATTCATTAGACACTGGTGCAGCCATAAGTCAAGAATGCCCAGGGATTTAGATGCAGATCCAGAAGATAAACTATTGACAAGCCAGATGTATTTTTACATTAGTGTGCCTTTACAATAGTTTATGTTGAGAGTGGAATATAAATTGCATTATTAAATACGAACCACTCTTGTAACCGCTGCTTTGCCTGCTTCTGTGCAGGCAGGGCGGGATTCGGAGCCGCAGAGCAAGGAGGTTTTGCCTAATGGCTCGAGGTTGGGTGGGGGATTTTTATTTTGGCTTTATTTCAGCCCTGGATGTGCTGACGCAGCGGGGCAGGGGTCTGTCCCGGGGCTGTCCCCAGGAGGAGGTGGTGGCCCTGCGGGATGTCCCCATTCAGAGCAAAGCCGTCCCAGCCACGTGCCCCCGCCGGAGACCTCCGCTCGGCCGCTGCCACCCGGCCAGCAGCGAGTTAAATCCTTTTGTTTCTGAGGCAATACAGTTTACATTATGAGCATGAATAAAAGATGGTTGTGCTAGGGGTAGCTGTCAGGATCTTCGCCGCCTATAAAGGCGTCTACTGTAGCTTGACAGTAAAAGACTGTGTTTGGGGACTGATGTGGTTTCTCAAAGGAGCTAAATAAATAAGGGACGCTTATTTTTACACCAGTAAAGGCTGCTGGAAATTTAAAGCCCTGTTTATCTCCCTGAAATCGCGGTGTTTATTGTTATCTCATGTAGGGGGAATTTGCATGTTCGCTAATAATTAACCGAACCCAGCGCTTCTCCCTCCTGTACGTGCCTCGGCCCTGCCGTTATCTGGGGGGAGGAAACACTTGCAAATCAAATGCAAATATTGACCGTGCCTGGGCTGGGCGCGCTGCGATGGCTGATGGCCGGCTGCTCCCCGGTACCCCGTCCCACGGCCGCTTTCGGGGGGCAGGGGGGCAGGATGGAGGGGCTGGGTGCTCGTGTGCGGCACGAGAGGGCTGGTGGGAGCCATCCCCGTGGCCACCTCATCCCCACTGCCACCCCGTCCTCATTTTCCACCCCATCGCCACCCCATCCTTATTTCGACCCCGTCCCCATTGCCACCCCGTCCTCATTTCCACCCCATTGCCACCCTGTCCCCACCCCGTCCCCATCGCCACCCCATCCTGATGGCCACCCCATCCTGATTTCCACCCCGTCCCCATTGCCACCCCTTTGTGCCCGGCGCTAACAGGCGTCCCGTCCCGGTTGCCGGTCCCCGCGCCACCAGATGCTGCCGCTCCGTGTCACACCATCATGTCGCTAGCGGAGTGTAACGGGGAGAGCAGTCGGTGCCTTTGTTTCTCCTGCTCTCCGCACAGCTGTCACTTCCAGTGATCAGTAGAAAAATCATCACCCCACCGGATCATACATATGGAACGGTGTCTGTGCGGAATATTTATTGTAACATGTGTTGGGGCCGTGCCGGTCACAAGCCCTGGGCTTGGCTCGCACCGTTGCCGGCCCTGGAAGGATGCTCTGGTGTCCCCCCCTGCCGGGGCTCTGCCTGCCGGGGAGGTGTGCGTGTCCCCATGGCCGTGTCCCCATCGTGGCTGGGGGACTCGGGGCTAATTGCGCTCGGTGGCCTCGGGCTGCGTGGCACCCTCTGCCTTTTGGGGGGACCGGGAAAGCCCTGCCTCTGCCAGCCGGTCCCCAACCTTGTTCCCAAAAGATGTCCCTAAGGAGGGGGGTGGGTGGCTGAGATGGGGGGTGTGTGCAGAGCCCCAGCTGGTGAAGCTGGAGGCTCTTTCCTCGGGGAGCAGAAGCCCAGGGGCTGCCCCTTGGTGGGGTCACCTATGGGGTGGCCTTTGGGGTCTCCGAGGGCAGGAGGTGACGGCGCTCGGGAGCCTTGGTCCCATCAGTGTCTCCTGGAGCTCTTTCCCGTCTCCGGAGCTGTCAGCTCGGCACCTTTCATGTGTGATGGGTAAACAGCGTGGCGCGCCCGCCGGGGAAGGCTGTTGGATCCCTGCTGGTGCTAAAGCGGCGTCTGGCAGGGACGGGGAACGTGCCGTCGCCTGTGCGAGGCACGGCGGACGTGACACCCTGCCGGGGCCCCTCGCGGCTTTCCCGGCGGAGAGGAGAGACCGAGCCGTCCCAATACAGGGCACGGGGCGAAGCCGTGCCCGATGGGGTCTGTGGCATTTCCCCCGCGGGTGCCGGCACGGCAGCCCTGGCAAAACCACTCCCATCGCCCAAAACCGGTACCCGCGTCCCCATCCCGTCCGCCGGTAGGTGCCGGTGACACGGAGCCCCCCGGTGCCCCCTCGCCACGCGTTTTCCCTCGCCGGGGCGGACAGATGCTGCTTGGGCAGCATGGGGTCACCGGGTCCCCCCAGCACATGGCTGGGGGAAGGTGTTGCCGGCTCCTTTTGGCACCCACCGCCACACGAGCGCGCTCCTCTGACAGCTTTATCAAGCCTCCAGACTTCCCAATTCCATTGTTCCTGACATCTGTTTCGGTAAGTGATTAATTGCAATTAGTGAACGGTTTGAAAGCCCGTGGAAGAATATTCAGCAGAAAACTCGTCAAGATTAATGAGTGGTGGCAGTTGTCAGAAGGGCTGCTGCCTCGCCGGGATGCGGCAGGGAGGTGCGGGAGGCTGGGTGAGTGGGGTGCCCCCCTCCCCGTGCCCGTGTCCCCCCCCCCGCCTCTGTGTCCCCCCTCCCGGAGAATAACACAGGCTGATTTTTCATCCAAATGCATGAATTATCCACTAATGCGCTATTAATAAAGCGCTGTGGAGTTTCACCGAGATTAGGTCCTAAATCATGCAGAATGAATTTTAATCAGTCCGAAAGACACCGGTGCTGGCCACTCCCGGGGACCTGCAGGAAACCAGGCTGGATCCGGCCAGGATCTGCTGCCGGAGAAGCAACGCCTGCACCTTTGCTGCCGTGCCACGCTGTGCCACGCCACGCCGTGCCGTGCCACGCCATGTGCGGCAGAGCCAGGCTACCTTGGGGACAGCGGCGCACGTGGTGGCAGTGGCTGTTGTGCCCAGCGTACCCGGAGGGACCAGGGATCCTCTGCGCCGCTGCCCCGTGCCCGAATTCCCGACAGAGCCCCATCTTGGGGGGGGTGTCACTCCTGCAGTGAGTTTTCCAGGTCTTGGGGGGGGGGGGTGTCACTCCTGCAGTGAGTTTTCCAGGTCTTGGGGGGGGGGTGTCACTCCTGCAGTGAGTTTTCCAGGTCTTGGGGGGGGGGGGGTGTCACTCCTGCAGTGAGTTTTCCAGGTCTTGGGGGGGGGGTGTCACTCCTGCAGTGAGTTTTCCAGGTCTTGGGGGGGGGGGGTGTCACTCCTGCAGTGAGTTTTCCAGGTCTTTGCAACACACCTTTGCTTTCAGCCTGGTTTTGCCCCCAGCTCGGTGCAAGGGTCCACCCTGAAGTGCCGGGGACTCGTGGTGGTGCTGAGCCCCGGGGGGGTGACGCAGCCACCGGTCCCGGGGGGGAGGGAGGGTGTGACATCTGCTCCTGCAAACTGTTTGCCACGCCGAGGTCAGGGCGGCTCGACAGCCCCCGGGTCCTGCGAGCAGATGGCTCCGGCAAGTTCCCCAGCCGGGCTCCGCGGTACCGCACCCATGAAATTCCCCATTAACAGGCTGTGACTGGAGGGTGCGGGGTGGCGGGGGGGGGGGAGAAGCATCATCCTTCACCCCACAGGCTGCATGCCTGTCCCCAAGGGCAGCAGGGACAGGTCCCCTCCACCGGGGAGGGGGATACCCCCCATGCTTTGCATGCCCTCGCTAATCTGGGGGTAAAGGGGGGGGGGGCTGCAGAGCGGCCGAGGTTCATCGCCTGGGTGCAGGGGGTGCACCCACGTGCTGTTGGTGGAAGGAGTCCCCATCCCCACTCCCTGTCCCCATCTCCATCCAGCCCGTCCCCGTCCCCTTTGATTTATTGCTCTTTTGGCAGAGGGGCCGGCGGAGGGCAGGGGGTGGCCGGGGTCGGCAGGGGCTGGCAGGGGTCAGCAAGGGTCGGGAGGTCCCGCCGTCGGCCGCCCTTTGTTGGTGTCCCGCACAATGACCCGGCGCAGGCTGTTTGCTCGGCGCGGTGGGTAATTACCGTGCCGGGAAGGATGGGGAGAGGTGGGGAGGGGGGGGTGTCAGGGCCGACGGAGCCACCGTGACCCGCCGGCGACGAGGTCCTGCGTGGCAGCGGCTCGTCCTTCCCCTGGCACCATCTGCTTGGAGGCGGCTGCTCCGAGTGGTGAGGCTGTGGCTCCGGCGGCGGCGCTCAGACGGACGGACAGATGGTGGTGGGTTTGAAGAGGTAGAGTGTGTACTTTGTTCTGGAGAGCTTTGATAAAAAAAAAAAAAAAAAATAAATTTAAAAAAAATAAGGAGAAAAAAAGACAGGGAGAGGAGAAGGAGGGGACGTCCTCCTGTCCCCGTGTTGTCCCCCCCCCGCCTGCCACCGTGCCACACTTTGTAGTGGGGAGCCGGGGATTGTCACCGCGCCAGGGACAGGGCTGCGGATGCTGGCACCTGTGGCGTGCCGGGGTTGAGACGATGGGGAGCTGGGATGGGTCCCGGTGGCTGCTCCCATGGGGGGTCCGCTCCCCTGTGCCACCGTCCCCGGGGGGGACGCGGGGGTCCCCGCGACGTGGTGCCAGGGAAGCCCTCGTCCCCTCCGCCTCTCTCCCAGGGTCCGACCCCGGCGTGCTGCCCTCCTCCTGCCCGCCGGCACGGCACGTACCTGCCTGCGAGCGGTGCCAGCTGGGCCGGGGCTGATGCAAGCGGCGTTCCTGGGCAAGCCCGGCCGCTTCCCAACCGGCTGGGGCGGCCGGACTGGGATGGGGAACGGGGGGGGGGGGGGGGGGGGAAGGCACGGGCGTGGGGTCCCTGCAGCGGTGCTGCGGACGCCGGGGCGCAGGCAGGGCGACGCGGCGCTCGGCGGCTCCCCCCGGGGCGCTCCCGACCCGCCGGACCCGCTCGGGGAGCGGTGGCGTGGGTTTGACGGCTTTGGCTTTGGTGCAAAAGGTGGGGCCCGGCCGCCCCCGCCGCCCCGCAGACGCCTTTTCTTCGGCGGCGCCTGCCCTCCGTGTCCCGGCATCGCCTCTCGCCGCCGCTCAGCGGACTTCTTTTGACGCCCATGCAACGGTGCCTCCCCGGCACCCGCGGCCAGGGCGGGGTGTGCCGGCGTCACACCCGAACACCCGCCTCGGCACCGGGTTTTGCCGGAGCACGACGGTGTCCTGCCGGTGGTGGGGGTCGCAAAGGGGTTTGCCGCGAGCGGCTGGGGCTTGGGGCCGCGGTGCATGGGCTGACGTCCTGGCGCCGGGATGCGACCGCCCAATCTTGGGGGCTCGCCGAGGAAGGATTCCCGGCGGAGCCAGGGGTCTCCGGCCCCGCTTTTGGGTTACCCGGGGACCCCCGCTCGCTGCCCGCCCCTGCCCGCAGCTGTTGCAATCCTGGCTTTGCCGTCTCTTAATTACCACCAGCGCCAGGCCTGGCCCCGCGTTACACTTCATTACGCGATTGCCATCGGGGCTGCTCCTCCCTCCCGTCCGACTCCGGCTGGATAATTAGGTGTGTTTTCTCCCGCGTGCAGACAGACACTTAATACGCCTTTAATCACCTGCTCCGGCGGCTCCCACCCACTGCCCTGCGCCCGCGCCGCTGCGCCGCTGCTGCTGCTGCTGCTGCTGCCCAGAAACGGCGCGGCTGGAGTAATTACAGGCTGCGGATGCCCCGCGCAAACGCCCGGTGCTAACGCCCTGCGCGAACAACCCGGTGCAGACGCGTGGTGTGAACGCCCCGTGCCGATGCCCGGCGCGAACACCCGGTGCGGATGCCCGATGCAGAAAAAAAAAAAAAATGCCCCGGTGCAAAAAAAATGCCCCGGTGCAAAAAACGCCCCGATGCAAAAAATGCCCCGGTGCGAATGCCCCGGTGAACAGGCATGGTGCAAATGCCCGGTGCAAATGCTACCCAGGGTGGGATTCGGCTTGTAAAGGGGTGTCGTGGCTCTGGCAGGCGGGCGCTGCCCGGCTCGCCGGCCGGCAGAGCCGGAGCAGGCGGCCTGGCGTCTCCTCGCAGGTGTAAGCACAGACTCTGCGGCGTTCGAGCTTCTGTGCGGCGGGCGCGTGCCAGCACACTGCTGTGCCTTGCGAAGGTAGCAGCCATCTGCACTGTGATAAAAAGCCCTGAGGATGATAAATAGACAAGTAGCACTTTTATTGGATTGCCGTTTCGAAGCAGCCACTTTGGGTTTGGCACGGCGCTAACGACAGACTCGCCGCACGCTGCGCCCAGCCGCCCCGGCCGGGGGAAAGGGGCTGCCCGGCGGCAAAGCCAGCGCCCGGCCGGGCACCTCGGCTGCATCCCAAAGCGCTCCCGGCTGCCTCTTCTCCCCCAACCCCCGTTTTTAGGGGTGACATCTCCGGAGCCGTGCGACCCAGAGCAGGCTCAAAGCCGGGGGGATTTGGGGTACGGCGGGTGGGAGGGCATCGCCGCCGGCACCGTGCCGAGGGGCCGAGCGGGGCCGGCCAGCTGGCACGGCACGGGGCCGGCGCGTGCGGCGGTGCCCCAGCTGCCGCGCTGGCCTCGCCGTCACCTGCGCGAAGCAGCTTGTTTGTCAATAATGGAGCAGAGAAAATTGCAGCCGAAATGCCTCTCGGCTCTGCTTTGTGTTGCTTTTAATGCGTCCACCCCGGAGGTGCCGGCTCGGAGGCGGCACAAAGGCTGCCGGGAGAGGAAGAAAGGGCAGGAGAGGGGGGCTTGGCGAGGCTCCGCGGGGGCTTTGCTCACCCCCCCTGCCCCGGGCAGACCCTCGGTGCCGGGGCGAGGGGGTAGAGACGGGCTCTGACCCCTGCGGTTGGCACCGTCGAGCCCCCCGCAGCTTGACCGTGCCCGGTGCCGGGGACGTCAGCCTGGCGGGATGGGTCCCAGAGGGACGTGCTTTTTGGGGACAGCGTTGACTTGGACAGCATCGCCTGGCGCTTGCCCAAAATGCCTGCCGCCGCTAGCGGGGAGCAGGGTTCAGCGGCGGGGAACCTGCCGGGGGGGTTTCTGGCCCTGGGTGGGGAGCAGGGGCGAGCATCCCCACCTCACCGCACCGGGACACCGGTCCAGCCTCGGGGCCGTGTTTTCCAGAGAGTTCCCGCCTGAGTCACGGCTGCACTCGCTGTCCCACCCCTGTCTGTCCCGCCGGAGAAGGTGACGCCGGCTTTTGGGGTGGCGCGGGAAGGACGGTGACCCCCCTGCTCGCTGGTTTGGGTGGGGAGACGTTGGGGTGGGTGGGTGGGTGGCTTTTGCGGGTGAGTATCGGGGTCGTCGTGAGCATCCCTGTCCCTGGTGTCCCCCTGTGGTGGCGGCTTGTGCCTGGCACGGGGCACTGGTTCAGGGGTGCTGTGCGATGGGGCAGATTGGGGACACTGGTTCAGGGGTGCTGTGCGATGGGGCAGATTGGGGGCACTGGTTCAGGGGTGCTGTGCGATGGGGCAGGTTGGGGGCACTGGTTCAGGGGTGCTGTGCGATGGGGCAGGTTGGGGACACTGGTTCAGGGGTGCTGTGCGATGGGGCAGATTGGGGGCACTGGTTCAGGGGTGCTGTGCGATGGGGCAAGTTGGGGACACTGGTTCAGGGGTGCTGTGCGATGGGGCAGGTTGGGGACACTGGTTCAGGGGTGCTGTGCGATGGGACAGGTCGGGGACATTGGTTCAAAGAGCAGTCCCCATGGCAGGGGGTGACAAGGGGAGGCTGGGTTGGCGGTGCGGGGAATCGGGGTGCTGGGGGTTGGGGGCTGTCCCCACACCCTGCCAGCCCCCCCACCTGCAGGGCAGGGGCCGCATGCAGCTGCCTGCCCGGGCGTGCATCCCAGGAATTTGGCAGCGCGGAGCGGGGGGGCCGGCTGCCTCCCCTGCCCTCTGACCTGCCGGGATGATACAAGCCCTCTTCTGTTTCTCCTCAGCCCGCCGGCGGGGTCAGGATGACGGCTGGCGCTGGCTCCCTCGCCGCGATAAAACAGCTCGTCTGTCACGACACAATAGATCCGTCAGGCTGCTGGCACGACCTGGGGAGGGGGGGGGGCACGGCTGGCGGTGACCGCAGCGTGGCCGTGCTGCGTCTCCCTGGGGTGCACACAAGCGTCATGATTTTTGCAGGGTCTCAGCAGCGGTGGGGGCGGTTCGCCGGGGCTGCGGGCAGGGATGGGGACAGGACCCAGGTGTCCTGGCTGATACCCTGCGCCCAAGCCAGCTCCTGCTCTGCTGCAGGGAGATAGGGCCGCGTGTCTTGGCTCCCCGCCGTGCCCGCTGCCCTCGCTCCTCCTCAGCATCCAAAAATGAGCATGGGATGCCCCCCACCCTTCCCAGCCCGGGGATGCTCCCCCGGGGGAATCGCTCGCCTCCTTCTATCCCCCTTCCTGCTTTCCTCCTGACTTCAGGGTCTTTTTATCCAGTTCTACATCACCTTTGCAATAATTTCTGCCCACATGTGGGAGCTTGATGCCTGGGGTGCCGACGGGTGCGGGCAAGGGTGCTGCATCCCCCTGCACCACCACCACCTGGGATGGGTGCAAACCCCCTTCCCCGGACCCCCCAGCCCCGACACGGCGGCTATTGAGAAAGAAAAAGCATCTCCCAATTAGAAGGAGCGGTGCTGCAAACTGGCGGCGAGGCACTTGAACTGTCACTGTGCAGCCTTAATTAGCAGCGGCGGGGCAGGGGTCAGCAGCAACTCAGCAGTCTTGACAAGGCTGCTATCAAGTGCAAGGAGGGAGGAGGAGGGAAGGGAGGGAAAAAGCAAAGCTCCCCGAACTCAGGACCAGCCCTGGGTGATGGGGAGGGGGAGGATGAACGCGCCGGAGAAGCGCAGGCAGAGTTAAAAGGGAATAAAATGGTTGCTATCTCCCACCGGCGGTTCATCGCCAGTGCCGTGCATCCCGCCGTGGGAGTGTACGGCCGGTCCCGGGTCCCGCCGGCAGCCTGAGCGCCGGGGTGGGGAGGGGGCCGTGGGACCCCCGCCATGCTGGAGATGAAGAGCTGGTCGTCTTTGCTGCAGAGCCTCAGTAAGTGATGGGGGCTGCGAGGCTGGGGGCTGTGGGGACACCCCACATCCCCCCTCCCCACACCGTGGGGTCCCCACTGGCCGCCCCCTCCCCGGTCCCACTGTGCAAGGGGAAACGGGTGGGTGGCATGGCCGGGGCGAGGGTCCCGCACCCCCTGGCCCCGCGTGCCGCCTTCATCCCCTCCCCGGCGTCCCCCTCCTCGGGGTCAGTGCCTGGCCGCGGCCAGGCTTAACCTCTGCCCTTTCCCTCCCGACCTCCAGCCCTGTTAAAAAGGGTTTAAATACAAAGTTATTTGATAGCTAATCCTGGCCCAAGGCTGGGGGCAGCCCTGGGTTTTGGTGCTGGGAATCACCCCGAGCCGGGACCCTCTGGCGTCAGCGCCGGCACGGACACGGTTTCACCGGGGTGGAGGTCGGGCAAACACACCGATTAAAGTCCGGCGGGTGAAAAGAGCTTAAACAAATCCCAAATCCCTCAGATGCCAGATGAGGCTGTTCGAAATTTGCTTGGGAGCTGCTGCAGGAAGGGATGCCGAAACCCCCGGGAGCCGCGCTGCTGTCCCTGTGGGGTGTAGTGGGGCCGCTGAACTGGGAGCACTGGGAAGCCTGGAGCTGCGTAGGTGCTGGGAGGGCTTGGGGCTGGGCAGGGTGCTCGGTCAATGTTATGGGGGGCAGCTCAGCGTTCGGAGGGCCCTGCGTGCCTTCCTGCCCTACACCCTTTTACTGCTGGGCCAGGAGGGACCAGCATCAGGGAACCCCCCGTTTCACCATCATCTCCCCGGTTTAGCCCACGTCTTGCCTCCCAAATGTCAGTTTTGGGGTGCCAAGGGGAGACACATGTGGGTGTCCTCGCTGCCGAGCAGTCACCCCCACAAGCCGCTTGCTTGGGAGCAAAAAATCTTAATTATTTTCCCTTCCAGGCATCATGCCACACCACGTCCCCTCACCTCCCCAGACGATGTACCCGACACGGCTGGCTTGCGCGTATGGGGGTGCCAGGGGGTGCTGGGCTGCAGCATCACCCCTAGAGCCAGCAGGATGGGGACCGAGCTGTCCCCGGGGATCCAGACCCTGCCGTTCCCCTTGCATTGGGGAAACTGAGGCAGGCGCAACCAGGAGGTGCCGGTGTGGTGGGACCTGCAGCGTGGGGTGGGACGGCTGGGATGGGGGGAAGAGGGCGAGGCGAAGGTCACAGATGCTGTGGCTGTGTGGAGCCGCACAGACCCGTTAGTCCCTTAACTGGGGAGGACGGATGGGCTGTGGGAAGGACTGGGTGCCCTGCTCTCCCGGACCAACCTCTCCCACAGGTATACGCGCTCCGTTGTCCTGCACGTGCCGTTGCGCAAGCTCCATCATTGTGCGTGCTCCGTCACCTCGCCCCCTCTACCTTTGTGCGTGCTCCATCATCTCGCTCCATCATCTCGCACGCTCCATCTTCACGCGTGCTCTGTCTTCGCACGCGCTTCATCGTCGGGCACGCTCCATCACTGGCGCACGCTGTTGTGCAAGCTCCATCGTTGTGCACGCTCTGTCTTCGTGGATGCTGCATCACGCGTGCTCCATCGTCACGCACGCTCCATCGTTGTGCACCCTCCTTCATCATACCCACCTGTGGCCACCGAGGACAACCCCGAATTAGGCAGCCGGTGGCAGGGTGGGCTCTGCGTGGGGGTCCCGTGCCCATCATGGGGGGCACAGGCTCTGTCCCCCCGGCCGCTGCCTCCCCGGCTCTGGCACATCCCCGGCCAGCAAGGGTTAATGCGGGGGGGGGGAGATGCCTGCGAGCCCTTGTGCCAGTTCAGAAATGAATGTTGCCTTTAATATACCATCCTTCAATCCTTATCTCTCCTAATTTATTGGACATAACTGGTTGCACTGATGGATTCGTGGCTTAGACCTTGGCTTCTAAATTTCAGCATTAATAATCTGCCCCTTCATTCTGCTCTCCAGATGTCTTTCATTTATCTGCTTATTCAGTAGGGGTGCAACCTCGCGTCCTCGGTGCCAGCGCTAACGTGGCCCGGTGACAATAAATTTGGACTTGTAATAACATGGCCAGATGAATGAATTGACCTCTTGGTGACTGTCACTCCCAGCCTCCCCCCTCGTTAGGTGCCGGTGGGAACGAACGGGCCCCTCATAACGGATGCCGGTGTCAGCCCCCTCCTCCCCACCTCCCTTTTTCTCTCTTTTTCTCCTTTTTTTTTTTTTTTTCAAAGGGGAAATTTGTAGGGAAGCGTAGATGAAGGGGATTGCTTAATCTTTAATCAGTTTTGGCATACAAGGTGAGAGCAGCCATCCCCATCCCTGGGGAGAGCTCGGGTCCTAATAACAAAGAGCCCTAATAACGACCCCATAACCCCCCCAAGGGCTGGGACCCCTCGGCCGGGCGAGGATGCGGCATCGATGCCGGGATGAACCGACGGGGCAGGTTGCACACCTGAGAGCGTGCGGAGGAATGTGTTTGCTTAATTAATTGGCGGCGGGAGCGCGCCGGGGGTGTAAATCTAACGTGGGCCTTGGCAGCCTGCAGTGCCGCGCACGCAAGACTAGACTTTAAATAAGGGTGCAATTATTGTTTGAATAATTGACGAACAACGGGCGCGCATCGGCGCTCAGCCTAATGGGCTTTGATCGCTCGCCAGGGCCGCCCGGCGCGCCGGCATCCCGCCGGTGAAGGATGCTCGGGGTCCGGCGAGGGGCGTGGGTGGGTCAGCGGTGGAAATTGGGGTGCTGCTCCCCGCTGGGTGGGTGCTGCGGGGTCGGTGGTAGAAATTGGGGTGCTATTCCCTCCCCGGCCGACCCCGCGGTGCCGCGGGGTCGGCCGGGGAGGGGGAGGACCCTGCACGTAGCAATTGATTTAAATCATTTTAGAGAGGACCTATGGAAAATAAAAAGCCTTTAATCACATTTGTATCCATTTCCAGCCTCGGTAAATCAATTTGGATTGAGCTGGGTGCCACGGTTACAGCTGATTAGCGTGCGGTGGATGGGGTCAAATTAATGCTAGCTGGGTTCGCTTAATGGGGTCACCGTCACTAGCTTCTCGCGAGCATCCCTCCTCGGGGGCGGCAGCGGGGGGGATGAATGTTTTGGTTGTGCCCATGCCACGGAAGGTTTTTCTGCCAAGGAAGCGCCAGGACTTGTGCTCCATGCTGCTCTGTGCCTCAGTTTCCCCTTGCAACAACCGTAACCGTTGTTGCAGAGGGGCCGGTGAGCAGCCTGGGGGGAACATTTGGGCTGTCCCACCTTCCTCCTCCTCCCCATCCCACAGGGCCGTGCCGGTCCTCGCCGGCATCGCCCACATGCCGGAGCCGCTCACGTGTCCTCCCCGCCGCCCCGCGGAGGAGCCGTAAACAGGTCCCTGCGCCCCGGTGCCGGTTAATTTGTTTTCAATAGGTTCCAATCAATTAAGCGTGGTCCCGGCGAAGGGAAAAGTGCCTTGGTAATTGGTGAAAATAAATCACTCGTCGCGGCCCCGGCAGAGCCGTGGCGGTGCCTGGAAGCTGGGGCTGCGTCCGCCTGGCACCGTGGGGATGGGGACACCGGGGACGGACGGACCCCGCTTTGCTTGGCCGGCATTCACGCGGGGCCGGCGCGCGATCCGCTGGGGATGGCGTGCTTGCGAGATCCCGGCTCGCTTCCTTAGCGTCTCCCTCCCTGCCCCGCCGGCTCCTTGCACGCGATGCCTGCCTGCACCCCCCCGGGGGCCAAGGCGATGCTTCCCTGCCCGCTCCCTGCCCGTCCCCGCGGTGGGGAGCATCCCCCTGCATCCCTTCGCCCGGGCATCACCGCCTCCCCCCTAGCCCTGCCCCAACCCGGGCTGTAATTACCGCACGCAGCGCTTTGATTGCTCCATTCCAATTAATTAAACCCGGCGGTGACCCAAATTATGATCCCTTGTCTTGTCGAGCGCCGTATTTTTAACCTTAACCGGCTGGGCTGTGTTTAGTTTTCCAATCCGGGCAGAAATGTCACCCGGGGAGAGTGACTGGCGTTGAACCCAGCCTTCCCGTGACGAACCCCGTAATTAGAAACCCTCGTGTCCCTGAGACGGGTCTTTAAAGCTGTCAGAAGCCAAGATCCAGCCATTTGATACAAGACTATCATTAGCTGCGCCCAACCTATTAGCTGCAGGTAAATAACAGGCTGTACCGGAGCCGGGGAACAGGCGGGTTGGGGAATTGGTTGGTTCTTAATTAGGAGAAGCGGCGCAAGAGATGCTTTCCCATCTAATTGCCTTCGTTAGGAGCCTGGGTATGTGTCCCCTTGCCTGTATCCCCTTTCCCGGTGCGGTGACGGCTCTTGCGCCTCGTCTTCCCACCGCGGTGCCCGTCCCACCCGCTGTCCCGGCATCAGCGGGTGGGACGGGCACCGCGGTGGGAAGACGAGGACGTTAAGCCATTTACCAGGGATGGATAGGGATTGATGGTCTCTGGTCCAAGCGGCGGATAAATCTGGGCTTGCTGCGGCTTTCCGAGGGCTTGTCTGGGTGACATATTCGGTTGGTTTGAATGTCTGGATGGAAAATCAATCACCGGGGCTGTTTCCGTCCCCCCTTTCACGCTACGTTTTAATTTGCCAGGCTGCGGGGTTCGTAGAGCGAGGATCCATCTATATTTGTGTCAAGTGCCGGCGTCTTTGTCTCCCTGGCGCGGCATCGTCCTTTCCAGCCTGGCACGCTCTGCCCTGGGTACGGTGTTGGGGTACAGATGGGCACTGAGGTGGGGCTCTCCATCCCTTCTGGGCCTTTTTCCCGGTGCGGAACTGCCCTCCTTCCCCAGGGGAGGTGGTAATGGGGCACGGCATGCCCTGTGTGGGGAAACTGAGGCACGGCACAATGCAGTCTGCGCTGGGCTCTGCTTTCCCTGCCGGCTGGATGGGGACCCCATCCTGCTCTGCCCCCCGTGGCAGCGGGAGGACCCCCCATACCAACCGTATGGGGCTGGCCAGCGCCGTGGGGGGCCAGGAGATACCCGGCGGTGCCACGGCAGCGGTGCCGACCGCCTGGCCCTTGTCGGCCTGCCCCCGCCTGATCCCTCTCCCGCAGACGCTCTCCCTGACACTGGCTGACAAGAGCCATTTCCAAGATGGATTGATTCAATTTAGCACCGATTTTTTGCCGGGGCCGGTGACGTACGGCTCCCCAGCCGGCGCTGGGCGGCACGTGACTCCCCAGCGCCCGCCGTCATTAGAGCAGCTCAGCACCGGCTGCCGCAGCCCGCCTCGCCTAATCAGCCCCGAGCGTGCCACCGGCGCAGGAGGGGTCCGCATCCTGCCCTGGCGCGGCTCCATGAGGCTGCCTGCCCCCAGCATCCCCAGCAGGATCCGGCCTTGGGGCACTGGGGCAGTGGTGGTACCCAGGGATGCTGGTGGCGGTACTCAAGGATGCTGGCAGTGGTACCCAGGGATGCTGGCGGTGGTACCCAGCGGTGCCAGCAGTGGTACCCAGCAGTGCCGGAGCTGCTGGCGAGGCTGCGCGGGGTGGGGGGGGATTTTGTTTTGTTCCCTCGCTTTCTGGGTTTTTCTCCGGGCTTGATGAGTATGTCTGGTTCTCTCTCACTGTCTGTCTTCTCCTCTCTCCTTCCTTTGGAGGCAAATGGCTGACTGATTGCTTTTCATCTCCCGCTCTGAGGAGCTGTAAGAGCTACTTTATACAAACATCAATTACAGGCACGTAATAAATTAAGGCTCCCTTACACCGAACCCATTAGAGTCCACTCTCATATCAAAGCGCTCCCATCACACACGGATTGGGGTGGAGTGGGGGGGAGGAGGGAGAGGGAGGAAAATGTCTTATTAGCCGGCAGATTGTTAGCAGAACACTGATTTAATTGTATCCCCGCGCCCGAGCGCAGGAGGAGGACGGGGAGGGGTGCAGAGGGGGGGGGCACCAGGGGCCTGCCAAAAAAGAAATGCCCGGGGATTGTTCCTTTCCCCGAGGTGCTGGGGGGCAGCCTCCCTCCCGGGCTTGTCCCTGTGCCAGTGCCGGCTGCCAGCGCTTCTCCTGGTAACGGCCGAGGGGGGCCGCGTTTCGGAGATGCCCCCCACCCCTGCTGGCACAGCGCTGAGTGCCAAAGCCCAGGGTTGGGTGCCCACCCTCCTCCTGCCCCCAGCCACCTTTGGGGTGCTACCTCCAGACCCTCGGCCGTGCGGCGGGTGATGCCGAGGGGGGGCTTGCCGGGAATGAGGGGGAGCGTGGCAGCCGTCTGGCATCCCCGCGGCCTTGTGACAAGTCCTGCGTGGTGGGCATCGGGGCTGGGACCCCCCCCTCCAAGCATCTCCCCGGGTTAAGATGGTGCATCGGGGCGCGGAGGCGGAAAAAGGGGCCGGGAGGGGGGGAGATGGGGGGGCAGCCCGGGAGGCAGGGAGCAAAATCCCTGCAGGACAAAGGCTCCTGCATCCGCCAGCAGCTCCCGCTGCCTCTGCCTGCGAATAAATAGCCTCCAGGCTGTCAGTCTGGCACTACCCCCGGGGCTGGAGGCTCTCGGAGAGGAACGGAGCCCGGGAACAGCAGGCATGGCTGGAGCGCTGCCCGACGGGGCTTTGCAGGCGCTGGCACGCCGCGCCGGTGCGCTTCGCCCGGGCAGGGCTTCTTCCCAAACCAGCGTTGCCCGGCCACGGCCCGTGGCCTCGCCACGCGTCCGTTCCCCCCCTAAAACCCCGGAGAAACGGGCAACGGCCGGTGGGCACGGAACCGAGGGTGGGATGCGTGTTGCACGCGCGCCTACCGCTCTACAGAGACCGCGTGCGTGCCACGCTCCCCGGTGAGCACGCCTGTGCACGTGTGCGCGCGTGCCCCTGCGTCCCCCCTATCCCCTGCACGCCCACGGGTGCGGGGTGGGGGTCCCGTTGCCCCCCCCTCCCTTTCAGGGCAGGTTTTATCTCCCCTGCACGGCTCCCGCAGCCCGCCGTTCCCTTGCTGCCCTCCCGAACCTGACATTTACATATTAATATTTTCCAAGGGAGGCAATGCGTTGCAGTGCAAGTGTCTGCATTGTGGTTGCACATAATGTAAAGTGAGATAAAGCGCCCGGCTCCGCTATGAATAACTGCAAATGAAAACCCATGTGGCCATAAAAGCCTTCACATTTGCCCTGTCAGCATGTGGTACATCGGCTAAACAACTGATTTAGCTTTTCTTTTTTTTCAAGGTTTATCGCCACTTACAGAGGACATGCTCTTTGTGTACTGCCTGTCGCTTTCTGCTCAGCTTCCTTGTCACTTCCCCTCGGCGTCCTCCCAGCCGGGCCCCGAAACGATGCTCTGCTCCTCTAAACCGCCCTGACAGCCCCTATTAGCTTCTGGCCCAGTACAGCTTGGCGCTGCTGGGGCTATTTATCTCGCCGGCGCAGAGGGCTGTTATCTATCACCCTCGCTCCTCGCGGCCCCGCTCCTTTGCTTCTGCTGATGGCGGGGATTTGGGATGGGGTCCTGGTGGGGTCTAGGGGGGGAGAGAGGGGACCCGGTACCGCTTATCCCTCCTCCCAGAGGGGCCAGATCCAGCCTTCGGGCTTCGCTTTTGGCCACGGTGGCTCCTCATCCCGGTGCTGCCGGGCTCTGACCCCTCCGTGCCGGGGGGATGCGGTCGAAACCGCGCTCGGGATAACCCCACGTGCAACGAGGAGGGAATCGGTCCCGCTCCTACGCGGCGCGGCCGGTGCCGTCCCCGCGGCGGTGGCCCCGGGCGGGGGTGATGTCCCCCGCGGGACCGCTGGCTCCCAAAGGCGCCGGCTTGGGTGCCAGACCTGAAATACCGGGTGGGGAGCTCGGTGGGGTGGTGACGCCGGCGAGCGGGACGAGCAGCTCCGTGCCGTGCCGGCGGGAATGGGATAGGACGAGGGTCCCCCGGCTCGGCACCTGCGGATCCGCCTGGCCCTCGGCCAAGGGCGCTGGCACCCAGCCGGCCCCCGGCGCTGCCGGTAACCGAAGCTGCCTCCCCTCGCTGTTATTTCAGCAGGCGGGGGCAGATCGGTTTACCGGGCCAGGCAGATGCCTATCGATCCCCTCCTGCCGCGCCGCGTCGTCCCTGTGCCACCGCCACCGCCGCCACGGCCCTGTTACCGGGGCGGGACGTCACCGGTGACGGCGATTGCCACCGGTGCCCGGGTCTCCTCTGGGGTGCACCCGTCCTCACCGCCGGTTCATGCTGGCAGAGGGACCGCGGCGTCACCCGCCATGGCGGGCTTTGCTCCCGGCCGCGCCGTGCCGCCGGCGGGCACCGCACCGGCTTCTCCCCCCTTGAGTCACGCCGGCAGCCGGGCTGGCGTGGCGGGCGCCGGCGTGGTGTGCGCCGGCGTGGTGTTGTCCCACGGGGCCGGCTGGGACCGGTGCAAGCTCTGTGTCACCCCACGCTCTGCCCGGGGTGCCAGCGTGCCCGGGGCTGGGGTGGGGGGGGCCAAGTGCCCCCACTAGGACTTGCATCAGAGCATGGGGGGGGGTGTTTCACAAGCGCTTTCCTGTCTCAACCTGCCTCTGGCCGGTGCCTGGGGGGGGCCGTGGGGGGCCAGGGGTGGGAAGCGGGGGGCCGTGGCGGCGAAGGGGGGGTTGTTTACAGCCACGGAACTTGTTTCCTTCCACCTGCCTCGGGGGAAGCAGTTAGCGATTTGTTAGTCAAACCAGATGAGCCTTCCTGGAGCGGCTTCCTGCCAGGCTCAGCATCGCCCGGCCGCCGCCGGGTCCCCCCCTGCGTCCCCCGGCTTTGCCCGTACCCCCCCACCGCAACCAGCGCAGCACCGTGCCAGGATGCCGGGAACCTCGACGCGGTTTTCCCACCGGAGGCTTCCAGGCGTCGCCGGTTGGTGCGGGCGGGAGCACCGGAGCCACGCTTGGAAAACCGTGGCGGCAGCGGCGCTTGATTTTTCCAAGCCTCTGCCCAAATATCTACGGAGAGGTTGCGCCGGGCACGGCAGCGCCCGCGATGGTGCTCTCCCGGCGTTCTCGGGCGACGGTTGGGTGCTGGCGTGACGGTGGGGTGCTGCCGAGCTTGCCGAGGGTGATGGACCGAGCGCCGAGCATCCGTCGACGCACGCATCCAGCGCCGTTGGCCCAGGAGCGCGGGCATCACCCCTGCAGAAACGGGGCCCACGCACGGACGAGGAAGTGCCAGCCTGCGCCCCCTCGCTAATCGAGTGGCGCCGGGTGATAAATAAGGAAGTTAACACCCAACCCGGGCTGCTAATTAGCTTTTAACCTGTACTAGCAGTTAACTACAAAAGGCAGTCATTTGTTCCGGGGAGCTGGTAGCGTAGAAAGAACGAAACACGGCCAATTTTGTTCAGGATGAATTAAGACTTGCAAATGTAAAATGAGTTCATCTATTTAATTAAGTAGCGGCAATATGGATGTTAAATTAAGTTAATGGCAGGCATGCCAAAACAAGGTTATAAAAATCTTGTCCTGGCGGGGTGGGTTCCGGATCCGGCCCTTGGATGGGGGGGGGCGGGGGCTCTGCCCTGCCCGCCGGTGGCCCCTGGGGTGGGCTGGGGGCTGCTGGCTGCTGGCCCTGGGGACACCCCTCCGGCCACCGCAGGGATGGAGGGAGAGGGAGAAGGAGTTGGAGGAAAAAAAAAACCCAAAAAGGCAGGAGGAAAGGAAAAGCGTGTCTCACCCAGCGCCGCAATCTTATCAGGGCTGAACTTTACTCTCCTGCTAAAGATATAGGATACTTTAGGGACATCGGAAAGAAATAATAACCCTCTGATTTGTAGCTCTCGGGCTCTGGCAGCCGAGGGGGAAGGAAGACTGTCTTCTGCCATTACCATTTTTTGTATGAACTATTCCCCAAAGAAATCAAACCCTTGTACAAGCCCTCCCGTGCGGCAGCCCCTGCTCCGGCGCTGACCCGAGCCGTGCGGATTATCACCGCGCATCGCAGCCGGAGACAGGAACATTCATTAAAATTTGAAACACAAATGGAAAATTGCTACTTGAAGCCTCCTTGCCGGAGAGCCAGCCGCTTGATCAGAGACCTCATTAATGTATCTAATGTGTAAGGAACAATTAGACTTTTCAAAGACATCCTTTTCCCAGCCAGGGAAAAAAAAAAAAAAAAAGAAGCAGCTTGAACCCCCGCCCCCCCCATCCAAACCCAAACCCAAACCCGCCTCAAGGGATCGGGGTGCACAACCCCGTCGGGAGCCTACGAGCCGCCGGAGAGTCTCGGATCCATCCCGGCACCCGAAATGCCCGTTTCTGCTTAAGTTAGATGGGGAGGAAAGTGGGCTGATTAAAAAGCTGATTTCTTTTCCCAGCGACCGGCGGGGTTTTGCCATCCTCCCGTAATTAGCCGGTTACGCGGCCGTATGTTTTATTTATGAGCCGAGGGCGGAGGGAAGGGGAAGCGAAGGAACGACCGTGCCCTATATATCTGCAAATAAAACACTTCATTTCCCTCCTGGGGAATGTCACCTCGAGAAACCATCGCTTTCCTGCTCACTGCCCCGTCCAAATCGCAGGCTGTAAATGGCTTTGTGGGCCTGGCTGGCGCTCAGATGGGTTTAAAATATGGATTTATGTCTTTATTCTGCATAGTCAAAGGTCAACAAGAGCAGGAAATCATCGCTGAGCCGCTTATTTACGGTGAGAGGCGGCCGCTCGCTCCTCTTCTCGCTCATGCATCCCCACCAGCAGATGCTTTCAGGGTGCCGGGTCGCGGCGGAGCCTGGTGGAGACCGACCGCGCCTCAGTTTCCCTAAGGCGGGCTGCTTGGGGATGGGCATCCCGCCGGGGACCGCGGCGTGGGTGTCCCCGGCACGGCTGCGTCCCCTTCCTTGGGGACCCCCGTGAGGAGGTCGAGCATCCCCAAGGAGGTCCGGCATCCCCGGCACGCGGCGTCCCCGTGGCGAGGGTACCGTGGCGAGGGTACCGTGGCGAGGGTACCGTGGCGGGCACCCCGCGCCCATCGGCCGTGGCCTTGGCTCGCTTGCTCGGCGTGGGCAGGGCCGGCGGCGCGCTTGCCCGGCCGGCCCCGCGAGCTGCGCTCTCATGCTTTGCTAATCCCGCCTGGCACCTGCCCCAGCTCCCGGCGGCTTCGCGCGAGCAAGGAACCAATTAATCCTCCCGGCGCTCGGGGAAGTGGGTCAGGCTCGTCAAGCTCTCCCGCTAACGAGGGGCAAGGCGAGGCGTGGCAGAGCCGGCTGCTGGGCGGTCAGGCGGGTGTCTCACGCCGGTGCCCTGCGTCCCGTCTCCTGCGGGGTGGTAAGTGGGTAAACTGAGGCAGGGGGAACGCTCGCCGCCGGCGCGCGCGCGCGATCGCCCGCAGAGCGGGGACGACCGAGGAGGAGGGTGGCGGATAATTCGGTTGGGCCGATGTCGCAAAGGGCCGGGCTGGTTTCCCAATGGGGCTCCCCGGGCGCCGTGCCTCGGTTTCCCCATCCCGGCGAAGCAACGGGAGCTGCCGGCTCGGGGTGCTGGGTGCTGGGGCAGCGTTAGGGTTTTCTTGGCAGGGTGGGGAGTACAGGCAGCGCAGGCAGCGCAGGCAGCGCGCCCCTTTGAAGTGGAGCCCAACTTCCAGGAGTGAAGCAATTCTCGTTTGCATAATGAACAAAGAGAGCAGGGGGGAGGCGAAACCCCAAAGCCCGAGCTGGCAGGCAGGCCTGCCCTCCCTGCCTGCCCTCCCTGCCTGCCTGCCCGCTCCCCCAGCCGCCTGTAATTACAGGTTTATTGCCTGTACAGCTATTGTGTAATGACATGTTTGCAAATTAATTTTTACGGCTCATGCCATGGAGGGGAGTGGGGCGGGGGGGGGGGAGAGGAGGGGTCCCCCCCGGTGCTTGCGTGAGCCCAGCAAAATCAAATCGACCCCTATAAAAGCGTGGGGGCCCCCGGGGGAATTGGGTGACACGGTGACCCCGCAGCCTTTCCAGCCCAGGGTGGGGTGGGGGGGGTCCCCCTTGCACCCGCGCTATGGAGGGGGGGCATTGGGTTTAGGGTACAGAGAGCGGTGTCACTCCATAAGTGACATTTCCTAATGCACCAGCGAGGCGTGCGGGGGGGGGGGTTTGGCCAAGGAGGGGGGGGAGCAGCAGCACCCAGCACCCAGCACCCCGCAGGTGGGATGCACGGCGGCACAGGGGAGCAGCCTCGGAGCGAGCGGGACGCAAGCGATGACTCAGGGGACAGGCCAGAAATACTCCCAGCGCCGATCTTGACAGATGTAGGTTAGGAAGGAAGAAAAGACATAATAATAATCCCCCGACCTGGAATTAGAAAAGCAATATTTAACGTGGGGAGCAGGGGGGGGGGAGGAGGAGGAGGAGGAGGGTGCAGTTTTTCACCGGCTCCGTTCTTTGCCAAATGGGTTCCCGGGGAGCTCGGCTGAAAGGGCACGCGTGTGCAAGCGCGTGCACGCGTGTACGCGTGCACACACGTGAGGGCACACGCGCGTGGACGCAAGCGTGCCTAAGCGCGCGCCTGCGCCTGCCATTTGCAGCCAGAAGACCTTTTGCAAAGGCCCTTTCTGCTCGCTTGCAGGGAGCGCCGGGCCCGAAATCTCCCCTCCGTGGGGTCGCATGGGTTTGGGGTGATACCGGCACCCCAAGGTCCCCCCGCTGCGACCCCACGATCAGGAGCAGGCAGCGGGGGCCTGGGAATAGCCTGTATCTTTAAGCTTTTTGAAGGGCTGGTCATTATCATACAGGATGTGGCTTCTCTTGCAGGGGCGAGATATCACACCTCGCCTTCGTGAACTTTGGTGTTAAAAGCAGCCGGCGGTTTGGGAAGAGAGGGCCAGAGCTGGGGGGGGGGGGGAGGTTGGGGGGGGGGTGCGGGGGGGGACACAGCACACATGCACACTTACGTACGCGCGCCCATAAGCGCGCGCACCCCCGTGCAAGCCAGCGCGCCCGTGCAAGCCAGCGCGCCCATGCGCGCCTGGAGCGCGCAACCGTTCTCCCCCCCCCACCACCTCCTTTTCCACCCCGCCTTGGCTGATCGTTTGCTTAAAGCAAATTAAGCCGGGCCCTCGTTACTATGGTGCAGCCAGGATCTCCAGCCTCCCTCGCTCTCCCCGTAATAGCATTTATTAGCCCTATTTGCCTGCAAGCATGTCTTCCCGGATCTGCTAATGCATCAGCGGAGAGGGAATGGGGGAGATCCTATCGGGTGGCTGATTGCAGCCCCCGTCGGGCGAGCGAGGCCGGCCAGGGGGGATTTGGGGGTGCAGGGGTGGGGGGGGACATGGTGGGAGCTCACCCCCAGCCCCCTGCGCAGGGGCCGGGGCAGGCAGCCTTCCTGCGCCTGCCTTTTGTGAAGCAGCGGGCAGCTCCCGGCAGGCAGGAAAGTTGGGTTATTTATTGTTTTATTTCCTAATTTCCCTCCTTAAAGCGACTTGGGGAGGGGGGCTTGATTTTTCTATTTTTATTTTACTACCCCCCCACCCACCCCCCTCCGCCTCCATCGGCAGCTGTTTGAAAACAGCATCCCGGAAAAGACAAAAAAAAAAAAAAGAAAAATAAAAAAATTACTCTGTCTGTAGGCAAGGAGGAGGAGGAGCGGGGTTTGAGGGGGGAAGGAGGCTTCTCCTGCCCTCCCGTCCCCGGCTGGCGGGGTGCCCCCGGGGCTCGCCTCCCCAAAAACCACCGGGGATGAAGGTTGAAGCCCGGGGGGAAGCGGGACGGCGTGACGCGAGGAGGAGGGTGCCGGGGCGAGCAGCTGCCTGCCGCTCTCCTGCCCGCTCCCCTTCATTAGGGGAGACAAATCTGCTGTCAAGTAGCCAGATTTCCAATTTACCGATAATGATTCTTGCATGAAAATTGATCGAGGGGCAAGTCCGCCGCCTCTCGCTCGCCCGGCTTTGGCGCAGCCCGGGGGAGTCTGGGCTTTTCTCGCTCGCCTCGGGACACGCCGCTCGGACGGACGGACGGACGGACCACCGGCTCGCACCCCGGCCTGGGTCACCCACCCCACGCCGCCAGCACCCTTTCTCCACGCCGGGTGGGTGGTGGCGGGGAACCCCACCGCACCGGCCGGCTCAGGGGGTGCGTTCTCTCCCCCCCTCCACGCCGAGGGTCCCACCGCCTCCTCCTCCTCCTTCTCCTCCTCCTCCTCCTCCTCCTCGCTGGCTTTTTGTGTGCCTGCGATTCGCAGCTCGGGGCTCAAGCGGCAGGAAAACCCCCGGGAAGGCGTCACGCCATGGCAGCCAGGCTCCTGCCCTGGCCCCGCCGGTGACAGCCGCCACCGCCACCGCCACCCCTCCGCCGGCGCCCTGGGCTCGCTGCTATTTCAATTTTTATTTTTCCTCCTCCCCCCACGCACTTGATTCCCCCCCGCTCCTCCTCCTCCTCCTCCTCCTCCTCCTCCTCCTCCTCCTCCTTCTCCTCCTCCCCGCTCCACCGTATTTTTTCGCCTCTGGTTTATTTTTCCAACCCCCTCCGTGTGGCTTGGTGCTAATTTTTTGGGTTTTTTTGTTTTTTTTTTTCCTTTGCTTCCTGACACATCCTCTTCACCTTGGGTCTTTTTATTTTTATTTTTATTTTTTTCCTGGCCGCAATGGAACTGTAACATAAATCATGTTTGGGTTGAAACCACCTCTCTATTACTTACCAGGTAAGGCACCGAGCGATGCTGCCGCCGGCCCCCCCCCCCCCCCCCAGCCCCTCTCCTCCCCGGGTTCTCCCTGCAGGGTCCCCCCCAGCTTGGGGACACCCCTTTATCCGCCCCGGCCAGCAGCAGCTGAGGGGGATTTGGGGGTGAAGTTACTTTCTCCCAGCACCTAATAGGGGTTTTGGGGTCCGGCGAGCTTTGGGGGGGGAGCAGGCAGCCTCGGCACAGCACCACAAGGCTCTGCAGGGTTTTGGGGTGCTCAGATCCCCTCCTCTTTTCCTGCTGCCGCTCCCTTACCCTGGGGGTTTCTCCCCTCCCCGAGGAGCCGGGGGGTTCTCGCTGAAGAGGGATGGGGAGAAATGCCGGGTGAGCTGTGTTTTGGGGTGGGGGGGGGTCCCTGCTCGCAGCCCCGCTACTGCTCGGGCGCAGGGGCTCGGGGCACCAAAGTTTGCTGTGCCGCCCCAGCTGGCAGCACCGGCCCCCGTGGCAGCTGGCGAGGAAGGGGGACCCCCCCTCTCCGTGTGTGTGTGGGGGGGGTTTGGGGGTGTTTTGAGAGCATCGGTGGCGAGGGGGGCTGGGGTGCGAGCTCAGGCGCGCGCGTGGGTTGCGCGCTTGGGGTGGGGGGGAGCGCTCGGGGTGCACGCTCGGGGTGCACGCTCGGGGTGCACGCTTAGGATGCGTGCGCAGGATATGAGGTCGGGGTGGGAGCTTGGGGTGCAGGCTGAGGGTGCATGTTGGGGTGCACGCTTGGGGCGCACGCTTGGTACGCTCAGGCTGCGAGCTCGAGGTTCTCTTGGGGCGCACAGTTGGGGTTCACGCTCGGGCTGCAGCCTTGGGCTGCGAGCTCAGGCTGCGAACTCGAGGTGCTCTTGGGGTGCAGGCTGAGGGTGCGCGCTCAGGGCGTGCGCTTGGGCTGCGAACTCGGGCCGTGAGCTCGAGGTGCTCTTGGGGTGCAGGGTGCGCAGTCGACGGCGGGGAGGGGGGGTTCCCCCCTCCGGATGCGAGCCTGGGCTGCGAGCTCAGGCGGCGAGCTCGAGGTGCTCTTGGGGGTGCAGCCTCGGGGGTGCACGCTCAGGCTGCGAGCTCGGGGGCGCGCTCGGGGGTGCGCTCCGAGAGGCGGGGGGGGGTGGTGGCGGCGGGGCCCCTCTCCTGGGGGGGGCCCTGTGCCCCCCGCGTGGCGGTTTCCCCGCGGAAGGTTGTTTGTTTCAGGAAATGGCTTTTGCATGTGGCAGTTGTTACAGGAACGAGCGGCTCTGCCCGAGCGCGCCTGCGCCGAAGCGCGCGAAGGCGAGCCGGGAAGGGCGGCCAAGGGGCGCCGGGGTTGAACTTTGCGGGGGGGGACACACGACGATGACGACCTCCTGCCCCGGGAGGGGTTGAGGTGTGACATCCCTCGCAGGGGCTGTGCCACAGCGGGGACACGGGTGACCTGCTCGCTCGTGGCACCCTGCTCGCTCCCAGCACGCTCCGACCCTGCGCCCTCCTCCCTGCCGGCCGCAGGGGTCCCACTCCCCGTCGTCCCCCCCCCCCCGATGCCATCCCCTTTGCCCGTTTTTTGCCAGTTCTCAGCTGCCCGCAGCGGTCGCGGGCAATGCCCACCCGGCCTCGGTGCCGTCCCCCGCGGCGGGGACTCCTCCGAAGGCTGCAGGTGCAGGGAGACGGATTGGGGGTTGTTTTTTTTTTTTTTTTTCCCCCTTAAATTCCATATTTAGCACACTCCGGTCGAGCGGGGGTTCCCGGCGGCAGCTCCTGTTGCGTGAAAACTTCTGGCTTTGCCGTTGTCGCTAATGCACTAATTCCTGTGCCCTGGAAAACCCTGCTCCGGCCGGCTCTTCGCTTTCCAGCCACCTCGGAAGGGGAAATAAAAAAACCAGAGGAGAAAAGCGAGACAGAGAAGAGCATGGAAGTGTCAGGCTGCGAGATTTAAAGCAATTAGGGGAAATTACGCTCGAGGCGCTGGCAAGCAGAGAAATCGCCAGCGGCAGCTGCCGGGGTGTCGGGGAGATGCTGGTGGGCCAGGTCGGGTGGGAGCAGATGGAGACGTGAACCTCCCCCCCCCCTCGGCCTCCGTGGGCTCGTGGGGGTTTCGTGAGCGCTGGGGCCGGTGGCGGTGACTCAGCGGCGCGCGAATCCTGCCAGGGACTTGTCACCGCCTCGGGGACTGCCTGGCCGTGGCCCGTGTCGCACATTTCTCGGTGGCTTGGCTAGCAGGGGGGATCCGGCCGGTCCTTCGACGTCCCCCCGCATCCCTGCGGTCACCGATGCTCCTGTCACCCACGTCCCTCTGGTCGTGGGGGGCTGGAGATGGGCGACGAGGCTCAAGGCGGCTGCGGGGGGACGCCGGGGACGGTGGGGCATCGAGCGTAGCTGAGAACTGGGGTGGGGGGGGGCAGGGAGGGGACCCCGTTCCCCACTGGTACATGTGGGGACCGTGCTCGGGCTGGCTTGCCTTGAGATGCGTGGGTGCAGTTGTCACCCCACGGCCGGTGACGGCATCCCTCGGGGACAGCAGAATCTTTTGGGGGCACGCGGCACCCCTTTGGGGACACGGAGCATCCCTAGAGGGCCTGGCTGGCTGCTCCGGCAGGCGCGAGGGTGGCACCCGAACGCACCCTTTTGGGGTGTCCGTCCCCTCCCTAAGGGTGTCCCCAAATTGCCGGCAGCCCCTGGGCGCCGGAGGGACCCTGGGGCTCCCTGGCGTGTCCCCCCGGCAGGGCAGGATGGGGCCCTGGGTGCTTCGGCGTGCCGGGAAGGATGGCAGCGGGTGCTGGCGGCGGATGCTGCTGACTCAGGACCTTCCCAAATGGTTCCTATTTTTATGCCGGGGCCGGTAATATTTAGCCCCGGGATCAAAAGCAGCTGGAGGGAGCTGGGTGATGCCGCTCGGCGGGTGCTGCCGGCGTGAGGCGTGAGTCACCGGCGATTTTTGGCAGCGCCAGGCAGGGGCGGCCACACCCCCCCCCCCAGGGGTTGGGTTTGGGGTGCTGGGGGCTGAGCCCCCCACCCCGTCTTGGCAAGCCTCCGGCTGGATGCTGGGGCTGGGGGTTGCCCTTCCTCATCCTCGCCGGGTGTGTGGTCGAGGGGTGCTCGGGGGTGATGCTTTTTGGGGTGCTGAGGAGGGGGGCTGGGTGATGCTGGGGAGGGGGGGGGAGTCTGGGCTGGGTTGGGGTGCCGGGAAGCCCTCCCGCCTTCCTCCCTTGCCCACCCCACCATCCTCCTCCTCCTCCTCCTCCTCTCGCTAGTCCTAAATTCGGTTGCCACGGCAACCATGTCAACCACTTTCCAGCTTCCCCGTGATGGTTTGAGGAGGGGAGGGAAGAGGGGAGCCAAGGGAAGGGGGGGGGCGGTGGGCGAGGGCTGCATGCCACCGAGGGGGGGGACACAACAAGGGACCGGGGACATCGCCCTGAGATCGGGGCTTGGGGTGACGCTTCCCAGATGGTTTTTTTCCCCGCTGGGTCCCGTCTGGCGAGCGGGGGCCGGTGCCAGCCCGGTGTATGCCAAGGGGTCAGGGCTGGGGGTCCTGCCCTGGGAAAGGGGGGTTCGATTGCAGCCCCCCCCCCAGCTCCGAGCAGGTGGGGGGGTACCCCCAAAATTCAGTGCCTGTCTGCAGCCATCCTGCTTGTGCCAGGGCCCCGCCGGTACCTGGGATGCCAGTAGCTGCACAGCTTGGAGGGGGGGTGTGATTTATTCCCAGACACCCCCTTCTTCTTCCTTTTTTCTCTTCCTGCCCCCCCCTCGCTCCGTAATCTCTTTATTCCTGGGCTAAGCCTGGTTCCCAATGGTTTTAAAGGCAGATTTGCCTGTAGCTATATAGGACAGGGTGTAAAGCCGGGCGGCTGTGCGGGTGGGTGTGTAACGCCAGCGCTGGCATCACCCCGCGGCGGGTGGGCGCCCGGCTGTGTCGTGTCCCCCCCCGGGAACGTGCTGCGCCGGCACGGAGCCGCGGTGCCGCCGGAGGGGGGGAAGCAGGCGAGGTGTAATTACCCCAGCGGGAGTTTGGCCCGCGATGAAAGCGGGGTAACCGCTGCCGCCATGCAGTCATCCCCCCCCCCCCCCCCCCCCCCGGCATCCCTCCTCCCGGCACCTCCAGAACCCCGATGCCCGGGGGTCCCTGGGATGCTGCGGGTATCGCTCACCTCCAAACCCACGCCAGGGTTTTTTTTGGGGGGGGGGGAGCAGGTGCTTCTTTTCTCTACGGTATATGTACCCCCCCTCCCTTTCCTTTTCCTTGGCACCGGTTGGCAGCACCTGCCAGGGACGCTCCTCCTTGGCACGGCATCGCGGCACGTGCGCGGGCACCGCCGGCGGCAGCCACGCTCGAGGCACCGACGGCAGCCGGGGGGGGACGACCAGGGCCAGCCCTGCCCCGAGCCTGGCAGCAGGGTGCATATTTCTCCCCCCCTTACCCCCACCTTCCCATTTTATTATTAATTTTTAACTTTATTTCCCGATCGCCGCACTTAATTAAACGCAGGCGCCTCTTGCCATGAGCTGACGCGGGGTATTTATTACACCAAATGTCGACGGGAAGGATGCTCCCCCACCGCAACACCCCTCCGATGGATTCTTTCGCCGGCGTTAAAAGCAGGGGGGGTGACACCCCAACCCATCCCACCCCCCCGCGAGGGGCTTTGCAGGGGAAGGATGCTGCATTTCTGCATCACCAAGCTTTCTCCTTCCCCCCTTCTTTTAATAATAACGCTTTAAAGATGTTTGACATCTGTAACAAACAGCTGGCATCCTGTTATGGAAGAATGTCCTTTTATTTCGGAGCAGGTTGAACTGTCATTAATAGTATAATTAGGTGATTATCGGCGTACAGCGGAAAACTGCTTAATTGCACAGCCAGCTTTGCGAGGATCCCCGGCTCCTTTATTGCTGGATTTGTTTTAGCCGCCTGAATTTTTTCGTGCTGTGTTGTTGTTTTTTTCCACGTTGATTATTATTTTTTAATGCGCGTGGCAGCTGGGGGAGTGTGGCAGCACCGGCAGCGCCGGGGGACACACACGCACACACACATGCGGGGGCTGGCACTGGTGTCCCCCCCGTGTGTGTGTCCCCCAGATCCCCAGGGGATTTATTTTTAACCCCATGAGCGCTCAAGTTGGTGAAGGGGGTCTCAGAGGTGGGTTGGTGGGGTTTTGCTGGCTGCAGCACCCATGGGTGGGAGCACCTGTGGGTAGGAGCACCCACGGGTGGGAGCTGACCGGGTGCGGAGTTATTCGAGGGAAAAAAAGGAGATGTCTTTGTTAGCGGCACCCTGCCATCGGCTCTCGGTGGGGAGCAGAGCCACGGCACCGCTCGGCGCGGGGCAGGAGGGCACCCATCGTGCTGGGGAGCCTTCACCCACCCTTGCCCACCCTGGCAGGCTGGGACCCTCCTCTTCGGGCACCGAGCCCCTCTCCATCCCCACGGCGCATGGGGCACGCACGTGGCTCGCTGCGGCGCTCGAGCGGCTGCGATGGAGTCGGTCCATCCCCATCCCCGTCCCCATTCCCGTCCCCGGGATGCGGCGTTTTGGGGGCAGAGCAGATTTTTTGGCGCCCGCCAGACAATAGCGCTTTGTATCTCCCCCCGGTGCCGCCAAACACACTTGTTAGCGCCACAGCTTTGTGCTGTAAATTTCCATGGAGTAATTACGTCTTAATTTATGATAATCCCGAGCGGGCGGTGGAGGGGGGCAAGCGCTAGTCAAGTTTGGAAGTTGCCTGCCGGGGCCCGGGGTCTCCCGTGGTTGACGCCGACCATGAACTTCTCCATCTCGGATGGGGAGAGCAGCGTCCCCGAGCGGGGACCGGGGCTGTTCCCGGGGGAATGGGGAGCGAGGCCACATGGGAGTCGGGTATTGGTCCCAGTTTGCGGAGCAGGAGCGTCCCCAGCGCGATGGCCGGTGATGCTGCCCATCCCACCACCCACCCGGGAGCTCAGGACCCCATGGGTGCGTGGGCTGGGGTCATCCTGGGATGATGCCGGCATGCCGTGCCATGTCCCGGTGCTGGTTCTCCCAAGCAGGAGGGAACGTCTCCCTTCCCGCAAGCCCTCAGCACCACTCCGTCATGGGGCCGGACCCTTCCCCCTTCCCACCGCTGAATGGCTCATCCCGCCTTTGTCTGGAGGGCTTATTACCGGCAAAATAGAGGCTCTTTTCCCTCGGCCTTCCCAGCGGGCAAATTAGACGCTTTGGCAATTTTCGAGGAGGATGATGGGGAGGGGAGGAAGGCTCTCGTTGCCCGGTGGAGGATCCCAGCGCCAGGCAGGGTGCTGGCACTCTCTGGCAAGGGTGTGGGGTGGGAAGCGAGGGGCTCCCGATGTCCCCTCCAAAGCCATCGAGGCACCGCCGAGAGCTGCCTTGGGAATCCCGTGGGATTTGGGGAGCGTTTCATACACGCCCTGTGGAGGGAGGCAGGTTTGGGGGATGCGTGCCCGGTGCCACCGAGCATCCCCCGCGGAGCTGGGAGGGTGCTGGCACCCACGCGTCCCACCACCCGTTGCTGACGGGGGCTGTGGGTGCCGTGGGCACCCTGTCCCGTGCTCCAGGGTGGATTTTGTCCCCGGAGAGGGGTAAAAGCCCGGGGCTGCGCCCGCTGCACCTGCAGCTGGGTCCCTGTTGGGAGGCAGTGTGCACCCACTGACATTTGCCAAGCGTAAAAATTCAATTAATTCCAGCAGGCAGATTAAATATAAGTGAATTTTAATAATTTGCTCGAAAGGCTGAGGATTACTGTAGGCAAAAAGGGAAGATGCTGCGCAAGCGGGGGCACCGGCCAGCCTCCTTGGCACCGGCCTGTGGGATCGCCGGTGCTAATCACCCTAAATCCCGGCGTGGGAAGCGGGGTCCGCTCGCCTCGGCACCAAACAGTGCCATACACGATTCCTCTGGACCTGGGTTTTGGTTGACCTTCCCCTGTGATGAATGTGCCGGAGCTGTCCCAGCGGTGCTGGCAGCGGTGCTGTGCCCGTCCTCGGCACAGTCCGGCTCCACGGGCATCGCTGCTGCTTCAGACCCTCCTCACTGGTGCCCGTTTCTTGGGGGACTTTGTGGAAACGGTGAGACCCATCCAAGTGGCGGTGGGACCCTGGGTTGTCCCTTGGGGACCCCATGGCACAGCGCAAGGGGACCCCGGGGTCCCGGGTGAGGAGCACGCCAAGGTCTCCCCAAGACCTCCGCAGCATCTTGTAACTAAAAAGCCGGTGACGTGGGGCACCGATTGCTAGCAGATGGTGCCGGTATTAGGAAAATGAAAATACATGCAGTAAATTTGCCGTTTGCCAGCGTTAATTTCTTATCCCAAGGTAAAACCTTCCCTCTGGCCCATGCTGGGCCATCTGCACGGTCATAAACCACGGGGCTGCGATGTGTGTGGGGGGACCCCGGGAGCGCGGGGGAGACCCCCCGTTCCGCCCGGACCCCCGGCTTTGCCGGCAGCACAGTGGGATTGATGGAGATTGCCCGTGACCTTTGCTAGGACACGAGGTATTACCATTAATACTTCTGTATTTCCGGAGTTCGCGCCATGCATAAATCTCATATCAAGCTGGGCGGGCAGAGTAATCTGCCAGGCGGCGTTATTAATACCCGTTATTAATACCCGTTATTAATACCCATCACCCCCGGAGCCCTTCGTTAGCTGCTCACGGATGGGGCGAGGGATGGGGGCTGCGCAGTGTAACAGCCCCCCACCACCCCCCCAGCACCTTTTTGGGGTGCAGCCAGGGCGGGCGCTGGGAAATCCCCGGCACTGGCTGAGTCACCGGCTGCTTTCCGCCGGTGGCGGGGGGGGGCCCCCTGCGGGCACCCACCTTCATCATGCTGGGGGGGCAGTTTTTACTTATGGACCCCCCTTGGCTCTGCTGGAGGGGGTCAGAAGCACCTCGAAGGCAAGCTGGGGGGTGGCAGGAGGCATCCCCTCGCCTTGCCCTGGCACCTCCTAACTCTGGCCCATAGCCCCCAGCTCGTCTGGGTCCTGGCCCCCCCACCCCTGCCTGCAGCCCCCTGCCCTGCCTCTGCCCCCCCCTGCCCCGCCAGGACCTGCCCTGTGCAAGATCCAGCCTGCGTGAAACTCTAATCTCCAATTTTATTCGCTCGGCTCCAGCCGATTTGCATAATCCACATAATCACCCCGGTTTTAATTGCCCACAACTCTGCAGAAAGATCATGTGGTTAAGTGGTAAATCATAATTAGATAAATAATTGGCTTGGCCGCAGCAAGCTGCTTTGTTATACCTGCCATCTGCTGGGCAAGGGCTTCTCGCACCGAGAACAATGCGCCGCTGACGGCAAATCCTGCGCTGCCCGCGGCAGGGCTGCGCCGAGCTGCCGGCGTGGGGACACGGGCCGGGTATGGGGACGAGGGACGTGGACGGGAGGGCACTGCCCGTTCCCGGCCTGTGCCATGCCCGGTAGCACCATGCAAGGTTTGGCGGCACCGTGCAACGCCTGGCTCTGACTCACGCGTTGCCCAACGGCACCGTGCAATACACGGCGGCACCATGCAACGTCCAGCGGCACCGTGGAATGCCCAACGGCACCGTGCAGTGCCTGGCAGCACCATGCAGCGCCTAGCCCTGTCCCACACCATGCCAAATGGCACGGTTCAATGCCCGGCAGGACCGCGCAGTGCCCAGCGGCACAGTGCAATGCCCAGCAGCACCATGCAGCACACAACAGTACCACGCAATGCTTGGCAGCACCACGCAGTGCTTGGCAGCACCATGCAGTGCCCAGCAGCACCGTGCAGTGCCCGGCAGCACCGTGCAGTGCCCGGCGGCACAGTGCAATGCCCAGCAGCACCGTGCAGCACACAACAGTACCATGCAACGTTTGGCAGCACCGTGCAATGCTTGGCAGCACCATGCAGTGCCCAGCAGCACCGTGCAATGCCTGGCAGCACCGTGCAGTGCCCAGCAGCACCATGCAATGCCCAGCAGCACCGTGCAGTGCCCGGCAGCACAGAGCAATGCCTGGCAGCACCATGCAGCGTGCAACAGTACCATGCAACGCTTGGCACCACCACACAATGCTTGGCAGCACCGTGCAGTGCCCAGCAGCACCATGTAATGCCTAGCAGCACCATGCGATGCCCGGCAGCACCGTGCAGTGCCCGGCAGCACGGCACAATGCCTGGCAGCACCGTGCAGCGCACAACAGTACCATGCAATGCTTGGCAGCACCGTGCAGTGCCCGGCTCCCTCCCACACGATGCCCAGCAGCCCCCCGCAATGCCCGGCAGCTCCATCCCACACGGTGCCCGGCAGCCCCGTGCAGTGCCTAGCTCTCTCCCATGGGATGCCCGGCAGCCCCCAGCGGTGCTGCGTGATGCCTGGCACCCATCCGTACCCCCTACAAGAGGAGGGGTGGGAGCTGTACCCCGCTTCCCCCAAAGTAGGGGGGGCTGGCACCCGGATCCGGGCAGCGGGAGCCGAGAGGAGCCACTGTCCCAACCTGGATGCTGCAGAGAGGGGCTGGGGGGCCAGCAGCATCCTTTGGGCACAGGCACTTTATTTTTTGAAGCCCCCAGCTGGCACAGGAGGTGGAGGCCGAGTCTTGGATGGGGCAGAAATGGGGAAGAAAGTTGCTTTGAAGCAAATCTTTCACCGACATGATTTCCCGTGGGCTTAGAAAACACCCGGGGCTGGTTGGGCTGAGCGTGGAAAGGCAAGGAAGGGAGAAAAATAATCCTGCATCATGCTGGCCCTGGCCCCTCCCCGGCGCTGCGCCCTCCAAACGAGCTCTTATTAGTTTGCTTGTTGTCGTTTGCCAGATCAATGGTCCATGGAGGAGTGATCGATGGAGACCCAGCCGGCTAATAGTGCCGCACGCTTGGACGCTTAGTGCCGTGCTGGGCTCCTTGGGGAGCCCCAAATCCCGTCCCTCGCCGGCAAGGTGCTCCTCGCCCCGGGGGACCCATCCGGACCCCTCCAAGGGTGCTGGCAAGGTGGGGGATGCTCCCGGGATGGGTCCTGAGCTCTGCCCCGAGGACCCTAAAACTGAACAGAGGCTGCGCCTGCATCTCGCCATCCCTGGGAACACTTGGGAACACCACGCGTGGCCACCTCCCTTCGTTTGGGCTGTGTGCCGGGTGGTGGGGAAGGGAGGGCAGGAGCGCGGTCTCCGATCGATCGATTAATTAATTAATGGAGCGTGTCGTAGGTGAGGCGGCAGAGCTGTTTGAAGGAGGGGGGGGTGGAAGATGTGCCACGGCTCGGCAGGAGATCCCCAGCAGAGGTGGTCCCCGCTGCCTGTCCCCTGCCCGCTGGCTCTCGAGGGGGTGTCGGGGTGCGTGGGGGGGGGATGATGGGCACACGCTTGCCCCCGGCCTCCTGCCCTCCCTCCTGCCCGCGCAGGCAGCCGCCGGGGCCCTGCCTGCTGCATTCAGGCAGCGCGAGGGGGGACTTGACAATGCGAGGCCATTAGCATTGAAAATCCATGCAAAGCAGCTGTTCCCGCTCGGAGCGTGCAGCTGGATGCGGTTCCGGAGCGGGAGCCGAGGGCGCCGAGAGAGAGAGGGAGGAAAAGGCTTGGGGACCTCGTGCCATAGAGCGTCACCCCAAATTCCATTGGGGACCCATCCAGAGCCAGCGTGGAGGAGCCGAGGTCCTGCGCGGTGGGTGCGGATCCGTCCCGGGGGAGGATGCAGGATGCTCATCTCTCCCCGCTCCCTCGGCCTCCCGCCGTGCTGGGTTTTTTTCCGCTCCATTTGCCAGGGGCTGGAGCTGCTGCCTGATCGTATTTGGTAATAAATTATTAGTTCCAGCGCTCGGGAGCCCGGGAGCTCAAAATAGCTGCTTTTAAAGCAGGCGGCTGGTGCAGGTTGAGTTCAATGGCAATCTGCTCTGAAGGGCACTTCATGCTCATTAGGGGCCTTTCAAGGTGCTGGGGAGAAGCGGGGGGGGCCCGAAACCAAGGTGCTAAACCTGCCCGCATCGCATTTCCCGGCAGCTGCCTGCGGCGGGGACGGGGAAGCAGGGGAGGGCAGCCGGCAGCAGTACCGAGTCCCCCTGCCCGCACCAATCCGGGGAGGATCTCAGGGTTTTGGGGTGCTGGGAGCCCCGTTCCTGCCCTGGCACTGCCCGCTCCTGCCTGCCCGCGGCGGCTGCCGGCGTGTTTATTTGTCTCCAGCCCCACCAGGCAGCCAGACTGGTTCTGCTCTCGCTGCCGGAGGAGGCTCCCGCTGCCAAAAAACCCGCCAGCGTCATCAGGAGCAGATGGAGAGAAGATGGCACGCTCCCAGCTCCCAGCTCCCAGCCCTGCGCAAGGGGATGCGGGGGGCCGGGGTTGGAGGCGGGGGGGGGAACACAAGGGACCAGGCAGGGACACCCCCCTGTCCCCACCGGGAGCCGAGGGCTTGGGGGTCCTGCACCGTCAGGGATGCCAACCCCGCGGCTGGTGCCACGCGTGGCACCGCAGGAAGGGGTGCCAGGATGCGGGGGTGGCACGGGGAAGGGTGAGGGGGTCACGGCGATGGCCTTGCCGTCCCTTCCTCCTCCTCCTCCTCCTCCTCCTCCTCCTCGTCCCACCAGGCAGGGACCTGCCTGCTCCTGTGGGCAGGCAGCCAGCAGGCACCAGGAACGCCAGACACTCCCTGCGCCGCTGTGCCCGCGCAGATGCCGCGGGAGGGACGCGGACAAGGGTGGCACGTCGCCCGGTCCCCAACCTCCTCCGTGGCCTCAGCAGGGGACCCAGGAGACCCCCCCACACACCCCAGCCTTGATTTGGCAAGGGGGGGGTGTGCAGGAGCGAAGGCAGCAAGCGCTGCCCGAGGGCAGGTACGTGGGGGGGCTGCCAGCTCCTCTCCCTGCACACCCCCATAGGAGTGGGGGCAACGGAGGGGCAGCCTGCCCCGTTTCGGGGTTCGGCTCCCCACCCCGGTGAGGCAACCGCTGGCGTGACCCCAGGGCCGCTGCCGAGCTCTGAATTTGACCTGTTTTTCCACACGGATCTGCCTGCTGGGAAAAGCAGCCGGGGAGGGGTGGGAGGAGGGCGAGAGCCGGTTGGGGGGAGACCCCACCTTGCCGTGGGGTGGCACGGCATCCCCAGCCACCACCGGGACACCGGCACCCGCAGAGGTGAGCGGTACCCACGCCGCGCCGGTGACGGGATGCCGGAGGGATCGCGGGCGCCATCCCCACACGGATGCTCTCGGCCGCCGCGGCGTGCCTCAGTTTCCCCAGCTGGCAATTCTCCCGCGGAGCAACCCAGGGACGCCCGGACAGACGGACGCCACCTCCGTCGGGGCAAGGCGGGTGAGCGGCGCTGCTCGGGCCCCAGCCGGGGCGGAGGCGCCGATTTTATCACCGGGCAGGAGCGGCAAAACTGGTTTGGAGCGCAGCTGGGGCAGCGGCACAAGCTCGAGTTAGCGAGCCAGCGCCGAGGAGGGGGTTGGGGGAAACGTGAGCTCTCCGCACGCTTTCCCGGCGAGCTGCTGGCTCGGAGCTGCCCCGCGCTCGCCCGGCAAATCCCAGTGGGATCATGAGTTTGTTGGGAGGCGTTTGGGGCCGTGGAGATCAGCTGAGCATCACACGGGTGATGCTCCGTCGCCAGCCCCCGTGCCCTGGCGAGCGTGCGTGAGTGTGCTAATCCTCGCCGGCTGGTTAGGAAAGCGTTTCCAACCTTGGATTGGGGCTGGGGGGGGGGCGGGTTATGCCGGGGTTAATAGCTGGGGAGAAGCTGGGGGGGCACGGGGAGGTGCAGGGCTGTTTTTGGGGGGTGCAGGGCTGTGCTAAGGGGATGCCAAGGCAGCGCCTGGGGGATGAAGGGCTGTGCCCGAGGGATGCAGGGTTGTGCCTGAGGGATGCAGGGTTGTGCCGGGGGGATGTGGGGCAGTGCCTGGGGGGCACAGGGCTGTGCCCAGGGGATACCACTGGGATGCTGCAGCCCCCTGGGATAGCGCCTGGATGCACGGTGCTGCAGGCAGAGCCCGGTACCCTGCTCTCCAGGGGGGGGGTACCCAGGCACTTATCCGGGGGGGTCCGCGGGCCGGTGCAAAGCCCGGGGGTGCCCAGGCCAGGCTGGCGCGACGGGTTGGCTTCCCAGCTGTTCTGGTAATGAATTTACATGAGCCGAGTGTGTCGACAAGGCGGCAGTCAATGGCTGAGAGCACCGGAGTTAATAAATGCTTGTATAATGAGGGCAGAGGGGAGCGCGCGCCGCCGCGCCGGCCGCCTCTCCTGGGGCCGGGGGGCAAAGATTAATCAACGCTGAGTGGCACTCGCGGCCCCCCCGCCCCGGCTCCCACGACGCCCGCCGCTTTGCCCAGGCACCCTCTGCCGCGGGATGTTCCGGAGGTCTCCGGCATCGCCGGTGCCTCGAGCTGCCATCAGTCCTGCTGGGAGCTGGGGGGGGCTGCCCCTTGGCCCCCCCACCGCCCGCCTGCCCACCTGGGAGTGGGGCTAATTTTAGGCTGGTGTTAATGAAGCTGCTCATTTGGAAGTCTATTTTAAGGGCCCTGACATCAGCAGTTGCTGTTTTGGGAGATGGAGAGCCCTGGAGTGGCCGGCTGTGATAGCTGGGGGGGGGCACAGGGTGGGCTGCACCCTGCCACTCACAGCACCCGAACCCCCACCCTTAGGGGCTACTGTGCCCTATAGAACCTCTGTGCTTTCGGGTGCAACGATGGGGACTCGGGGGTGCCGTGGTGCAGATTTGAAGGTGCGGTGGGGGGGATTTGGGGGTGCAGTGGTGAGGATTTGAAAGTGCAGTGGAGGGGGATTTGGGGGTGCAGTGGTGGCGATTAGGGGTGCAGCGGTGGTGCTTTGGGTTTTGGCAGCACCACGTGAGTCAGGGGGCTGCGCCCTTCCCCATCACCTCCATCAGGACACTGAAGTCCCCGTAACCCCCCCAAAACACCCTCTGCCTTCCCAGGGGGCTCTGCTGAGCCCCTCCACACCGTTATCTGGGAGCGGTCCGGTCTGCGGGATTGCTGGGGCCATGGGACAGCTGCTGGCCCCTGCGTCACCTTATTTTCCGTGGGCGAGCTCGCTTTTTTAGATAAGCTGCCATGCCATAAGCGTGCGGGGCTCGTGCCCGCCCGCTCACTTCCCCCCCCGCCATGGCATGAACTCAGGATGTATTTTGGTGTGGGGTGGTGAACCAGAAGGAAGGTCTTGCTTGTCCTGCCGGTTGTTCCCTGCTCCCGTGGGGATTTGGGGATCCTCTCTCCCCGCGTCCCCGTCTAACGTGGGCTGCTCTTGTTCGCAGGCATGAGCCATGAGCCGAAGTCGCCGTCCCTAGGAATGCTCTCCACCGCCACCCGCACCACTGCCACCGTCAGCCCCCTCACCCCCTCGCCGCTCAACGGCTCCATCGTCCCCAATGGCAGCCCGGCAGCCAGCAGCACTTTGTCCGTCCAGGCAGCACCTTCCTCCAGCTTCGCCGCTGCTCTCCGCAAGCTCGCCAAGCAAGCCGAGGAGCCCAGAGGTAGGGGACGATGGTGGGGACGGGGTGCGGGGGGATGCTGAGCATCAGCGCCCTTCCCCGCCGCCGCCACCCAGGAGCCGGCGGACAGCGTTTTCTTGCCATTTCCCGAGCTAATGTCTTTCCCTGGCGTTGCGTCTCAAGAGGGCAGTTCAGAAATTCAATTCAGCCGGAGTAATCCAAATGCTGTATCACTTGCCGTACCCTGGGAGAAAGCCTGGGAGAGCGCAGTGCGGGGGGACCTGTCCCTCCCTGCCCCCCCAGCCCTGCTCCCTCCCACCATACTTCACCAAAATGCCATTTTTTCCAGAGGCTCCTCAAATCTGTTCCTTCCCCAGCCAAACTGCCCGGCTAAACAGCAAATTTGAGTGCCCCCAGGGAGGTCCCTGTCCCTTGTCACCCTGTGATGGCCTGGCTGCCACATCCTCCATCGCACCCCCTGTCTCTGCTCGGGCGCGGGGTGCAGCTCGCCATGGGGGGTGTGAGCTGCTGTCGCGGTGCCGGAGCACCCTGAGGTCCCTGCCGCTGCGGGAACTGTGTGCTGCAGGAATTGCCAGGGGTGTTACCGCATGTGCAGGGGGAGGCAGCTTGTCCCCGGACTGTGAAGCGTTTCACCAGGAGACTGCAGGCGTCATCGATTTGCAACGAAATAGTATTTATCCCTGGTGTTTCCATTGGTGGGTGTTCCCTGTTGGGTTATTGCCCACCGCCCGGGCACTTTGGTCCCTGGGGAGGATGCCCGACCCTTTGCAAGATGTTTTTTTGCAAGGCCCTGTTTGCAAGGTCTTTTTGGAAGGCCCTTTTTGGAAGATCCTTTTTGGAAGATCCTTTTTGGAAGGCCCTTTTTGGAAGATCCTTTTTGGAAGACCCTTTTTGGAAGATCCTTTTTGGAAGGCCCTTTTTGGAAGGCCCTTTTTGGAAGATCCTTTTTGGAAGATCCTTTTTGGAAGGCCCTTTTTGGAAGATCCTTTTTGGAAGGCCCTTTTTGGAAGATCCTTTTTGGAAGATCCTTTTTGGAAGGCCCTTTTTGGAAGATCCTTTTTGGAAGATCCTTTTTGGAAGATCCTTTTTGGAAGGCCCTTTTTGGAAGATCCTTTTTGGAAGATCCTTTTTGGAAGGCCCTTTTTGGAAGATCCTTTTAGCAAAGACCCCTTTGGCAAGGCTCTTTTTGGAAGACCTTTTTTGCAAGCGCCATCTGCAAGACCCTCCTCGCAGCCCCCCGCCAGCTGTGAAATGCCCCAGCACAGCCGTGTCCGCTCTGGCATCGGCTGCTCCCGAGGAAGCACGTGGGGATGCCGGGTCCCAGTGACACCAAAAGGACCAAGTCTTGGTGATCCTTCAGCCTCGCTGGGAGCTCCTGGTTCTCCCTGGCTGCCTCCTCCAGAGCTCATCTGCTTCCTTTGGGGCGTTCGCTTGGGTTTGGGGGAATATTTTACCTTTTATTCCCCCCACAGCCCCTGGCTTGTGCTCCCGCCATCCTGCTCAGCCCATCCGAAGGGACGTCAGCAGGTTTTGGCATGGATTTCGTGGTGCTGGAGAGAAGCAGCCGCATTCCCTTTGGATTTCCCCTTAATGACTGCATAGTTTGTTTGCAAAAAAACCCCCGTCCTCACCCATCTGGGTGCCCAAAGTGGCTCATCGCTGAGGTTTTGAATAGGCGTGGGTATGGGTGCCTGTCGGGAATGGGGTTTCTCTCCATGCTGTGGTTTTTAGCCCCAGGCAATGAAGTGCTTTGCCCCCAAATCCTCACCCCACTCCCCATCCCACAATGGGAGATGCTCCGCCGTGGCAGATGCAGCCGATGGGGCGATGCCAACCGGGTCCGCCCAGGATCGCCGGCTTTTTTACTGGCTTTATGGGCTGGCAGTTGTGCCATGGCCGGGGCATCTGTAGGGACATCCCGCTCCCCGACAGCATCCCCAGCTGCAGGGGCTCATCCTGACCGACTCCATCCCAGCAAAGCCCCAAGAAGCCACCGAAGCCATTGCCTGGCCAGGGGCTCCTGCCTCCCGTCCTACCCCGGGCTGTCTGCAGGGTGGGTTTTATTCCACCCCCCCCCCCCCTTCCTTTCATTTTTCCCCCCTCCTCCTTCAGGGTCTCAGCTGTTAATTACATTTGCCTGTCAGCCCGGGCTGCTAATCTGCTATCGCCGAGCGGAAAGCGGGAGGTCAGAAAACAAAGGTGACACCATCACACTGTGCCTCTTGTCATCTCCAATCCAGATTAGTTTCATTGACTAACTCCTGGCTGAATACCACCAGTTAATTATAACGATCACAAACCCTCCCGTTTAAAGCCACACAGCGAGAATTAAGGTTCTGAAGTAAGACTTTAGCTTCATTAATTGCCGGGCTCATTGTGATGGTATTGATTGTTAACGCTATCGCGTGGTGAGTAATGGCTTCCCAGCTCAGAGGGGATTAGGCTGCTAATTGTTGTTGGCCTTGCGCTGACAAGATAGACTTCAGTGGGTGTCAAATCCGTATCGGCGGCCTCCTTTGTCGCGGGCAGCCTTTCTCTTTCCCCGAGTCTTGCCACTCTTGAAATGAAAGCGATTCGGAGCGACTCGGGAATAATTAATAAGGCAGGGCGGCCGGCAGCGGGCTGCTCCGCTTGGCCTCTCTGCTCCGCCGAGCATCCTTCTGGCTGCCTGGGGATGCTCGTGCTTCCCTGCGGCATTCCTGGCTCCCTCCCGGCGTTAACCTTGGCGCCGGGGTGGGGAGGGTGAGCGCGGTGAGGAGCGCGTGGGGCTTTCGGACGGGGATGGAGATGACGGGTTGCAGCCTCGCAGGGCGAGGAGCTGCTTTGGCGCGCTCAGGGGAGCCAGCTCGTGTGCTTCCAGGGCGAGGAGCCGGCTTGCACGCTCGGGGGAGCCCGGCTTGCACGCTCGAAGGGCGAGGAGACACCTTGTACACACAGGGGAGCTGGCTTGCATGCTTGCAGGGCAAAGAGCTGGCTTGCACGCTCCGGGGAGCCAAATGGCACGCTTGCAGGGCAAGGAGCCGGCGTGCACGCTCAGGGGAGCCGGCTTGCACGCTCAGGGGGGACAAGGCCCCTTCTCGGTGCCAGGCTCAGTGCCAGATTGGGGAGCATCCTCACCTCTCGGCTGGCATCCTGCGGCGACCACGGGCCACCCCTCGGTGGCCAGTAGCTGGTCCCTGCCGGCATGTCGGAAACCTTCCCTTGGCCCAGACTGGTGGGAGCAGGGTTTCAGGGGGTAGGAGCCCCCCCCCGCCCCAAGCTGCCTGGCTGGGTTTTAGGAGCGGGCGATGTGCCGCAGAGCAGATGCTGGGTGCCGCGTGCCCTAGTTAATGTTGAATTTGTATTTCTGCTCCAGCTCTGCTTTTCTACCCACATCGCACTCCCCGCTTTAATTCCATTTTTATTTTTCCCTTGGAAATATCGCCAGCATCCCCAGGGTGGGTATAATTTAAAGTACAGATGTATTATGCAAATAAAGCCAAAGCCTTGCCCAAGGGTTACAGGGAGTGACTCCTTCATCCCAGCGTCTCCGACTGCCCTGGCTTGCGCGCAGCGACTTTTGCAGCCGGATTAAGGAGTCTGCGGGTTCGGCTAGAGAAGGTGCGGCCGCCCGGGGTTGGCATCGCATCGGTGTCACTCGTGCCAAGGCGAGCAGCACGGTCAGGGCTCGCTGCGCCCATGAAAGGCTTTACCAGAGCTGGGGGGGTTGGCAGTCCCTACTAGATGGGAGCAAGAGGGTGCCCGTCCCACCATGTAGGGCAAAGCCTTTTAGCACCGGAGGGAACCTGCCTTGGGACAGGGCTCCCTGGGACCCCCCAGGATGGGAGGACAGGGGTCCAGCCCAGGGGGCTGGAGGGATGCCGACTGCCTTGCGTGCATCCCTGTGCCCCATCCCTGGTCCCTGCAGCGGGGCATCCCACCGGGGATGGCGTGGGATGCTTCAGCTCGTTTGGAGGGCGGTTTCAGCCTTTTTCCCCCACTTATTTTAATTTTTAATTTAATTTCAGGGTCCTCGATAAGCAGCGAGTCGTCCCCGGTCTCCTCGCCGGCCACCAACCACAGCTCCCCCGCCAGCACGCCCAAGCGCGGCCCCATGGGTCCCATCATCGTGCCCCCGGGGGGGCACAGCGTGCCCAGCACGCCGCCCGTCGTCACCATCGCCCCCACGAAGACGGTCAACGGGGTCTGGAGGAGCGAGGGCAGACAGGTATGGACGTGTTTGGGGGGGTACCTGACCCCCCCCCCCCCTCAAAGGATGAAGGGTATGGGATGCCATGCATGGCACTGAACGTGCCAACTTTGGTTCGAGATGCCAGGGGGGCTGCCCCCCATTTTGTCCCTTCTCCTCCCCACCATGTCCCTGGGCTGCCGTCATCCCCGGGCTGCCATCGTCCCCGGGGTTGCCATCCGGAGGGGAGCGCGAGGAAGAAGGAGGGGTGGGGGGAGCGGCTAATTAAGAAGCATCGTTAGTGGTTCTTCTCTCCTCCGCACGCTACAAGCAGATTCCCGGGGGGATTATGCCACTTGGAAAGACTAATTAAACCACAAAGCGGAGAGGCGATGGGAGGGGATGAGAAACGCCGAGGGCGGCGGGGGGAGAAAAATAAATTGAACCGCGATCCCCGGGCGCTCGGAGGGGAGCATGGGGTATCTGGGTGCTCCCCACCCCCCCGTGTCCCCCCACCGTGTCCCCCCCGTGTCGCCTCCTCCCCAGTGACCCCTGCAGCACGGGGGTTAACCGAGCGTGGGTTATTGTCTGGCAGAGCTGCGCTCGCAGCGTGACGCCCCGAGACGGGGAGGTAATTAGAGCAGAGCTTGGCACGCACAATAAGCCTTAATGCAGGCAGTGGAGGCGGCAGGGCGAAGGCGGGGGGGACGGGACGCCCTTTGTGCCGGCCACAGTGACCTTGGGACCATCCCCGATGGCCAAGGACCTGCGACCTGCCCCAGAGGGTCTGGGGACTGGGACTGGATGGGTGGGGGGATACGGGGGGCTGCCACCGTCCTCCTCCTCTAGCCGCTAAACGGAGAAGATGCAATGAAAAATAATGATTTTTAAACCCAACCTTGCCTTGCCGGAGGTCACCCCCCTAACTGCCAGGGACCCTGCGGGTCACCCTAAGGGGTCCCCCCTTGCCAGGGGGTCCCTTCCCCAGCAGGCGTGGGTGCCAGGAGGGAGCGACCTTCATCCTGGTGCTGGGAATGGGGAGCTGATGGAAGACGGCTGAGGCCCCGCGGCGGGGTGGGGGGGTGCTGATGCTGGCCTGTCCGTGGGGCCGGGGAGGGGGATGCTGGGCTGACCCCTGGTTTATGGCGGCTATCAAAGGGCTGCTGGATTTCCACTGGCCGTGTCTGTATCCTCCCCGGATGATTAATAGCTCTGGAGAACAAAGCGGCCCGTAAATCTCCAGGCAGGTAACGTGTGTCCTGCTGTCAGCGCTGCCCCGGCTTCGGCACCCCCTCTCCCACCAGTGCCCCCCCCGGTGTACCTCCCCTTGGACCCTCAAGCCCCTCCAGCCCACCCTTCAACAGCCTGGATGCGGGAGGATGCTCCGGTGGATGCATCCTCCCCTGGGTACCGGTACCAGCCGGCGACCCCATGGGCATGGTGGAGATCCACCGAGGGTCTTGGGGTGGGGACACAGCAGGGACCCCCCCCACCTCCATTCCCTCACGGGGTCCCTGCCACCCCCCTAACGCCCAGCTCGGCGTTTTCTCCCTCTTTGCCTTCCAGCAAGAAGCAGGGTCACGAGGAAGCAGCAGCAGCGGCGGCCGCGAGCGCCTGATTTCGGAGCCCCCCCTCGCCCAGGAGAAAGCAGGGGGCCCCGCCGTCCCCTCCCACCTCCTGGGGACTCCCTACTCCTTCGGGCTGCCCCACAGCTCCGTGGTCCAGGACTCCCGCTTCCCGCCTCTCAAGTGAGTCCGGCGGCAATGGATGGAGCGGGGTGGGGAGGGGGGGGTCTCTCAGGATGCAGGCGTCCCCTGTGAGCTCTGGTCCCACTGAGCATCCTGGGGTGAGGTGACATCTCCTTAGGGGGGACAGGGTGGGATGGTGACCATCTCCCCGCTTCCCCAGCCTGCAGCGGCCGGTCCACCACGTGGTGCCTCCCAGCGCCGTCACCGAGGATTACCTGCGCAGTTTTCGTCCCTACCACACCGCCGAGGACCTCCGCATGTCCTCCCTGCCGCCCCTCGGACTGGATCCGGCCGCCGCCGCCGCTTACTACCACCCCAGCTACCTGACGCATCACCCCTTCCCGCACCCTGCCTTCAGGTGGGCATCGCCACGCTCGGACCTGGGGGTCCCTGGGGGATGCCAGTAGCTGGAGGACGAGCCTTGGGGGCTGCGGAGGTTGGAGCCTGAGCCGGGGAGGACGGTTGGGCTGCCCTGAGGGCATTTTGGGGGGGGGGTGTGTCTCCGAACCCCTCTCCCAGCAGAAGGCAGCCCCTGTCCAGCCTGGGATCACTCCCGGGAGGTCAGGGAGGGAAATTGGGGGTTTCTTTCCTCCGCTGAGCATCCCCGTCTCCCCAGGATGGACGAGTCGTACTGCCTGTCGGCGCTGCGGTCCCCCTTCTACCCGCTGCCGGCGCCGGGCTCGCTGCCGCCCCTGCACCCCTCGGCCATGCACCTGCATCTTTCGGGGGTACGGTACCCCCCCGAGCTCTCGCACTCCTCCCTCTCCGCCCTGCAGTCCGAGCGCATCTCCAGCCTCGCCGCCGAGAGGTACGGGGGGGACGATGGCCGGGGACGGGGGGGGAAAGACAGGGCACCCCGGCAGGGGATGCTAACAGGCACCTGGGGGTTGTTTGGGGGGTGGTGGTTTTTTTTTCGGCTTTTCTTTGCAGGCTGCAAATGGACGAGGAGCTGCGGCAGAGGGAGCGAGAGCGTGAGCGCGAGCGGGAGAAGGAGCGGGAGCGAGAAGCCGACCGGGAGCGGGAGAAGGAGCGCGAACGGGAGCGGGAACGCGAGAAGGAGCTGGAGCGCGAGCGGGAGAAGGAGCGGGAACGGGAGCTGGAGAGGCAGCGGGAGCGCGCCCGGGAGAAGGAGCTGAGCATGGTGAAAGCCATGGAGGGGCCCTTCCTCCCCGTGGCCGAGCTGCATGGGCTGCGGGGGCACCCGGCCGAGGAGCGGGGCAAGCCGGTGGAGCCGCTGGCGCCCAGCAGAGCAGGTAACGTCCCCACAGGTGACACTGGGTCCTGGGGGGGGGGGCCCGCCGCCTTCGGCGCAGCTTGCCACGCTCCCCTTTTCCCCTCCAGATGGCAAAGCTGAGGGGGTCGGTGGCCCCGGGAGGTGGCTGGAGATGGATGGAGCCGGGCTCTCCCGGCTGCCAGCTCGCTTTTTTGCCAAAAGCCCAGCTGCCGCGGCTCTCGGAGAGGCGGCACGGTGCCTGTGCCATCTGACTTCGGTCCGGGGCGGCAACGCGCCCGGTGCCGCGGCACGCCTGGCAGCTGGGCTGGCACCGAGCGGGCAGACCCCTCGTGCCCTGCGGGCAGGGGAGCGCCGGGCTCTGGCTGGCGGCTCCCCCACAGCTCCGGGTGCCTCCCACCTGCGGGGATGCTCGGTGGGGGGGCCTTGAGCACCCCAAAATACCCCGATGGCCAACAGTTGGCCACAGGTAGCCCCCCCCCCCTTTCCATGCCCTAACTCTCCGGCACCCCTTTTCCAACCCAGAGAAGCTCAAGGACTCGGTGCTGCCGACGCCAAAGCCCATCCAGCACCCGCTGCACCAGCCGCCGGCCTCCCACCACCCCGTACCCAGCCTCATCCCCAACCACAACGTGTTCCCGCTGCCGGGGAGCAGCGCGGCCACGGCGCTGCTCATCCACCGCACCAACGAGGAGGAGAAGTGGCTGGCCCGGCAGCGCCGGCTGCGCCAGGAGAAGGAAGATCGGCAATCCCAAGTCTCGGAATTTCGGCAACAAGTGCTGGAGCAGCACCTTGACATGGGGCGCACCCCGAGCCAGCCCGAGCCGGACCATCGGCCGGAGCATCCCAGGTAGGGATGCTGCCAGCCCCGCTCCCTAAAACCTATTTGCATTTTCCCACATCGCGGCCATCCCTGCTGTAATCTCTATAGGATTTTTTCTCCCCCTCCGTCACCCCACGGCTGTGCTGGCCCCGTTAGCTGGTTCTGTCGCCCCCCCAGCCATTAGGTAGCCGTCATCCCATAGCCTTGCCCCTCGCTCCTTGCACATCCCGCCGTGATCGGCCGGCGCCAGCAGGTCCCCGTCACGCGGTGCCAGCCAGGCCGGCTGCGCTGGCAGCGCCGGGCTTCGCCGGTGCCCGACATCTGCGCGGCGGCAGGCGACGAGCCCGGGAGGTGGCCGGGGGCCAGCGGCGAGCGGCCAGGTGCTGCCCAGGCACCCGGCACCGCTAATTGCGGCTCCCCGCCGTGCAAGCGGACCCAGGCGAATGGATGTCCCGTTTTGGGGAAAGGGGGGGCACCTGCCCTGAACCTGGGCGATTTTTGGGGGCTGGGGGGGGTGCAGAGGAGCGTGCCTGCATCCCCTGATTGACAGGGGCTTGCTCACCCCCATCACTGAGTGCTTAAGCAGCGCGGGCTCATCCAGCCGGCTCTGCCGCCAGCTCCCTTTGTTATTTTTGGGTATCCAGGGGATTAGCGCGGCTCATCGAGGATAATAAGGAGCGGATCGCGGGGCGGCACAAAGGCGAGTGCCCGCCGCAGCCTCTTTTTCCCCATCCCCTCCTCCCACCCCAAACCGGAGAGGAGACAGCAAGGTCACCCCGAACCACCTGCAACCGGGGGATACTCCATCCTCATTCTCCTCCCCATCCTGGAGCTGCCCGCATCCAGTGTGGAGGGAAAGGCACCGATCCCCGGCAGGGCAGGCGATGCTTTGCCGCCGGTGGTGACACGGTGCCGGGGCGGCGGATGGCGTCGCTGAGCTGAACTCGTTGCTCCGTGCATGGAGGTCCGGGGCGCTGGAGCAGAAAAGCGTTAAATGCACAGCTTGGGCGCATGAAATATTTATCCCGCTAACGGGCTGGCTCCGGCCCCGGCTGTCGGAGGAGGGTTGCACCGGGGTGCTTGCCCTTGCTGCGGGGAGAGCAGGGATGTGCCAGGACCGATGGGCTCTGCTGTCCCCATGGTGGGCAGCAGTGGGGGGGCGCAGGGTTGAGCCTGGGGTCCCCTGCTCGGCACCCCGGGGATGCAGCCACATCCCTGCTCAACCTGCCCGGGAGCAGCCTTAACTCTGCCCCTCCATCCCTCGGGGTGGTGGCACAGGAGGGGACGAGCGTGGCAGCCCCATGTGCATAAACCCCTCCATGTGGCTCTAACCAGCGTGTTTCTCCCCCAAAAGCGGCCCGGTACCGGGGTGCGGCTGGCTCTCCAGGCAGCGGTGCCAGCTCCTCACCTCTCTGGTCCTCTCCTCTCCCCACAGGTCGGGATCGAGCCGCCACGAGCCAAGTGGCCGGGAGCCAGGGCAGCACTTCGGCGGACCCCCGCCGCTCATCTCCCCCAAGCCCCAGCACCACCCCGTCACCACGTCCCTCTGGAACCCCGTCTCGCTGATGGAGAGCCCCCCCGAGCCCCCCCGGCGCCTCCCCGAGCCCCATGCCCTCCACGGCCACCCGGCCCCCTTCGAGCCCAGCCGTCAGGGCATCCCGCTGGTGAAGGTGGAGAGGGTCTTCTGCCCCGAGAAGCTGGAGGAGGGGGCGAGGAAGAGGGATGCTCTGGAGAAATATCCCCCAGCACGGGAGCCCGGCGCCCCGGAGCACGGGGGCTTCACCCACGCTCCCTTCCTAGCTGAGCTGGAAAAATCCACGCAGAGCATCCTAAGCCAGCAAAGACCCCCAGCCGCCCCCTTCGTCGAGGCCACCAAGCCCAGCTCGCCCTACCGGCCCCCCCCTCCCCGCGCCCAGGACCCCATGTACATCTACGACGAGTTTGTGCAGCAGCATCGCAGGCTGGTCAGCAAACTTGACCTGGAGGAGCGCCGGCGGAGGGAAGCCCGCGAAAAAGGTGAGACGCCGGGTTTGCACCGCGCCGAGGAACACCCCCCCCCGCCACTGCCGCACCGGCACCGGGATTTGGCGGTGGCGGGGGCGGCTGGTGGGTCTCCTGGGGATGCCAGCAGCCCGCGATGCAAATGCTCCCACAAGCCAAGCGGCTCCGTAAATCCTCCGCTCTAGACATGCCCAATTAATAAATGATGAGCTGAGGCTAATAAGCGGGCTTTAAATATTAATGGGACTGCGCGAGTGGGGATAAGAACAGCGGTGAGGAGGAGACGGAGTGCTTGGTGGGGGGGGGGGCACAAGCGGTGCCATCTCCCCTCCAGCAGGGATGAGGGGGCCTCGGCCACAGCCTCCCCACCGGCCGTGCCCCTTTAACCCGCCTGTTGAGCCCCTGCCACCCATCCCAAAGTGATGCTGAGCCACGCAGCGGTGGGCAATGCCCTCCAGGGTCCCACAGCTGGCAGAGCGGGGGACGGGGCTCTTTTGGGTTACACCCCTCGCCCCCCTGGGACCCACGTTGGACCCCCACCAGCATCCCACCTTGCTGCACCAGCACCCTGCTGCATCCCCGTCCCGAGGAGGGTCCCAGCAGGTTTCCCAGCAGTTCCCTGGGGTCTCCGCCGTCTCCCCAGTCTCACGCCAGCCTCTCCCCATCCCCAGGTTACTATTACGACCTGGACGACTCCTGCGACGACAGTGACGAGGAGGAGGTGCGGGCCCATCTCCGCTGTGTGGCTGAGCAGCCCCCGCTGAAGCTGGACACGTCCTCCGAGGTACAGCTGGCACTCGCTGTCCCCTGTCCCCCCCTTGTCCCCCAGGGGAGCAGCCCCTCCTCGGCCACCAGCTCCCAGTGCCGCGGTGCAGCCACCGTTCCCAGTCGGCTGCAGAGGCACCAGCGGGTCAGGGATGGGGATGGAGATGAGGATGAGGATGGGGACCGGTCTGGGGGTGACCCTGCTCTGCTCTCCCCCTCGGTGCCCCAGAAGCTGGAGTTCCTGCAGCTCTTCGGCCTCACCACGCAGCAACAGAAGGAGGAATTGCTGAGCCAGAAGCGGCGCAAACGCCGGCGGATGCTGCGGGAGAGGAGCCCCTCGCCGCCGACGGTGCAGAACAAGCGCCGCACGCCCTCCCCGCGCCTCCCGCTCTCCACCCGCTACAGCCCCGACGAGATGAACAACAGCCCCAACTTCGAGGAGAAGAAGCGCTTCCTCACCATCTTCAACCTCACGCACATCAGCGCCGAGAAGAGGAAAGGTAAAACAGCCATGGTCCGTGCACGCTCGGGGTCAGCTCTGGCTCAGGGGGTCCCCGCTCACTGGTTTGGGGGGTGCCGTGGGGCTGGGGGGGACGGTCCCGCCTGGGGCCGTGAGCTTGCTCTGCTGAGCAGAGGCTACACTAAACCTCAGCTTCCCATGCCGCAGACAAGGAGAAGCTGGTAGAGATGCTCCAGGCCATGAAGCAGAAGACCACGCCGGCCGCCGTGGTGGTGAAGAGCTCCCCACGGGACAGCCCCAGTGGCCCTGCCATCGGTAAGCATCCCTGATCCTTCCCCGGCTCTCGGCTCGGGAGCATCCCCTGCCTGGCACGATGCGGGGGGCACGGTTTTGCCTTGGGGGGGGGACACGGAGCCCTGCCGGCAGCCGACTCTGCTCTTCCTCTGCCCAAAGAGCCGCTGGTGCCGCCGCTCCCACTGGATCCGGATAAACCCGTGGGCATCGCTGTCTCCGTGCCGGAGGTGCAGAAGACGGTGGAGCCCAGCAGGTTAGACCAGCTGAGACCCCAGGAGCTACCGAGGGCTAAGGAATCGGCCACCGCGCTGGCAGAGAAGCCCCGGCTGAGCGATGGGCATCCCGGGAAGAAGGCACTCAGCATCCTCAGCTACGTCAGGGGTCCCCTTCCCAAGGACATCCCGGTGCCGCTGTCCCACAGCATGAACGGCAAGAGCAAGCCTTGGGAGCCCTTCATCGCCGAGGAGTTCGCCCATCAGTTCCACGAGTCGGTGCTGCAGTCCACCCAGAAGGCATTGCAGAAGCACAAAGGTAAGGGCAGGGATGTGGGGAGCAGGCTGGGTACCATGGGGGGGCGTAACATCCCTGTGGGGTGGGAGACCCCTTCGTCCCCCCACTGGGGTTCAGCACCACCAAGGGCGCAAAATCTACTGACCACCTCGTTGCTGGAACATCCCAGAAGCTCATCGATGAAGATAAATATAAGGTTCTGGGATAATATGGCTCCATTCCCCCCAAACTCATTAAGCAAGGAAAATGAAGTTACTCCAGTGCGCAGGGGTGATGAAAACCCCCAGAAGATGCTGTAGCCCCCCAAAAAGGGCCTGGGGAGGAGGAAATTAATACCTTGAGGGGAGCATCTTTCTCGATGCAGCCTCAGGGAGGGCAGCAGTGGGGTGGGCGATGTGGGGAGCAGGTGGGGGATATGGGGGGGGCGGGCAGGGGGCTGACGCTTGGTTCCCGCAGGGGGGACGGCGGCGTTGACGGCGGAGCAGAACCACAAGCTCGACACCTCCATCCACTACAACATCCCCGAGCTGCAGGCGTCCAGCCGCCTGGCTGCCCCACCGCACAACGGCACGGCCGAGGGGCCGCTGCCCCACCGGGTGCTGCCCCCGCTGCCCCACGACTCGGCCTCTGAGGAAGAGGAGGAGGAGGAGGAGGAAGAGGAGGAAGAGTACCCCAGGCCCAAGTGGCAAGGGATCGAGGCAATTTTTGAAGCTTACCAGGAACATATAGAAGGTAGAGGATGGGGGGGAGGGGCAGGGAGGGTAAACCCTCACTTTGTGCCTCAGTTTCCCTGAGTGAAACCACCCCATGCCTCAACCAGGCGTCTCCGGCTCCCACTGGGCTGGGATGGGGAGGTGCTTGAGGCTCTCCAGCACTGCAGGAGCAACACAAAAGCAACAGGCGCTGGTGAAAAATGATGTATATGTGAAAAATTCATGTATTCACAGCTGCCCAGCATCCTCCCCCGTGGGACCTGGCGGTTCCCCACGGGCAGTGCAGGGGCCGGGGATGCTCTGGGACACTGGAGGCAATCGCCGCTGGCTGGACAGAGCCTCGTGCGGGGCTGGCATCCTCGGCGACGGCACCGCGGTGTTCGGGCATGGTCCTGTGCCGTGCACGGAGCCGACGCTCACCCTCTCTCTCCTTTGGGATTTGCAGAACAAAACCTGGAGCGCCAAGTGCTGCAGACCCAGTGCCGGCGGCTGGAAGCCCAGCACTACAGCCTGAGCCTGACGGCAGAGCAGCTTTCGCACAGCATGGCGGTGAGTGGGGCCGCGGCACCCGGCTTCTGCGAGGCACCCAAGTCCTCCCGGAGCACACCCATCCACCTAGCAGTGCCCCTTCCCCTGCAATACCCCATTCCCTGCAATTCCCCATCCCCTGCAATACCCCATTCCCATCAGTGCCTCCCACCCAGGCACCCCACATCCCACCCCGTGGAGCATCCAGGCGAGCCCAGCATCCCACAAGGGATCCCATCCCCGCAGCCCTGGCCCGGAGGCTGCCCGTCGCCTGCCCTGACTGTGTCTTCTCACCTTCACTGCTTGCAGGAATTAAGGACCCAGAAGCAGAAGATGGTCTCGGAGCGCGAGCGCCTGCAAGCCGAGCTGGATCACCTGCGGAAGTGCCTTGCCTTGCCTGCAATGCAGTGGTCTAGGGGTTATTTCAAGGGGTATCCCAGGTGACGCTCCTTGGGCTAGGCCGAACATATAGTCTAGAAATAATAATCTATTTTATTACCTTGAATATTTAATATTTTTCACTGGGAGGTTTGAAGCTAAAAAAAATAAAATTTAAAAAAAACAAAAAACAAAAAAACAAAACGAAACAAACAAACAAAAAAAAAATCACGGAGAATGTGCCATGCATGAAGCAAAGGAGCACGGGAGCCGGGAGCCCACCCGACGGCGAGCAGACCCCATCCCGTCCCCTCCCGCGCCGCTGGCCCTCTGCAAGCAACCGCCAGCCCGGCTCGGGCTCTCCTCCCTGGGGACAGGGTGCTGCGGCCCCCCCCCCCCTCCACCCACCCACACTTTATAGCTCTCATTTTTGGGTTTTTTTTTGGTTTTTTGTTTTTTTTTTTTAATTAAATTACAATTAAAGACTCCACCGACAACACTAAGGCCGGAGGAGCCCTGTGGGGCCAGGTGCGGGACGGCTGGCCAGCAGCCGCCGATCCCCCCCACTCCCCGGCACAGCACCGGGAGCCTCCCCCCCCCACCCCGGGGCTTTCCACTGGAAATGCACTTCGCTATAAAACAATAAAGTCAATAAACTGGTTGAAGGTACCTTTTTGTTCCTGTTTGGCGGGGAAGGGGCATGAAACACGCGCCGGCAGTGGGCCCCGGCGGGGTTACCTTGTCAGAGCTAGTCACCCTGGTTTTGCAATTCAAAAGTCAAAAAAAGGTGCTTCAGCCTTGTACTGTGTATATATATTAAAAAAAAAAAAAGTTTTGTATGTTTTTATTACTTTAATTATTGTTATAAAAAGCTTGCCTTTTTTTTTAATATGTTTCTGCTTTTTTTTTTCTTTTTTTTTTCCTTCCCCCCCTCCCTCCCCTTTTTATTTTCTTTCTTTTTTGGCAAAAGGATTAACTCGCTTTTAGTGTTTGTACTGCTGCTGGTCAGGACAGAAAAGATACTGAAGTGTTTTAAAAGAATTTAAAAACAGGAAAAAATAAATCCCCTTTTCCAGCGGGGCAGGTGCTGTCCCACTGCCGATCCCTCGGGAACCCGGAGCTGAGCCCTTCCACTGCCCTCAACCTCCTGTGGCTTGGGGTTGGTTTTTTTTACCCTTTTTCTTTGGTTTCTGGGTCTTTTTCTGGTCCCTCTGGGCAGTTGTTGTAGGTGTCGCTGGGTGGTTTCTCAGCCTTGCGCGGGCTCCATCTGCCAAATTAAAAATACAGAGCAGTTGCGCCGAGAGGGCTGGAGGGTTTGGGGGATGGGTGGCATTGGGGTGTCCTTATTCCCCCCCAAAATACCGAGACAATCAGAGCGGCGCTAAGGCAGTTTGGGCAGAGGGAGCCAGGGTTTGCCCGTGGGGTCCGCGGCTTGGCATGGGGTTGGTGGCACCACGGGGACAAGCCGGGTCGAGTTCTCCCTGCCCGTGCCTTGTGCCCGCCGGCGGGCAGGAGCTGCCTGTGGCTCGCTGCCGGCAGCGCCGGGTTGGGGTGGCAGGTTCAGGCTTGGCACCACATGGTGCTGTTTTTAGCCACTTTCCAATCATCGCGTGCCCCAACTCCCTGGGGAGGCTTTTTTTTTTTAAAATTTTTAAATTATTTATTAATTTTTTAAATTCACCACGAGACAAGCTCATGTCTACGAGAAAAGGTGACCTCTGCTTTCTGCTTTAAATTCCCTTGTTGCACTCGCAAAGAAAGCATTAACCCCCCCCTACTCCTCCCCCCCCCCACACTCCCCGGTCTCCCATTGGCTTCACCAAAAAAAAGCTGTGCAAGATTAAAAAGCAAAATGCCCTTGTGACAGAAATTAGTTTAATCTTTTTTAAATCCCCAATTGCATCGCCAGCCTCTGGCCTAGCCGCTGCCAACTCCAGGCTTCACAATGAATTTTAACACGGCAAAATACGCTTGCTGCTCGACTCGCTTTTTCCCTTCCCATGTGCTGGGGCGGGGTGGGGGGGGAGAAGAAGCCAGGGATGGAAAATCATCAGCAATTTATCCCTTGCCGCCACCGTGCCGCGATGAGGCTGCGTGCCGCGACGAGGCTGTGGGCAGGAGCCTGACTGGGATGTAGCCTCGCTTCGTAGCAGCTCCTATACTGAGACTTTCCCCCCTCACCAGCCCACAATCACGTTTTTTGGACCAATTTCGCAGAATTATTCCCCCCGGGGCCATGGCGAGCGGTCATGTCTGTTTGTACGTACCCCATGCAGAATCACTCGAGCAGCTGCGCCAGAGCCTGGGAGGGCTGCAAGGAGGGAAAGGCAAGGCAGAGCCTGCTGGGGGCAGTTCAGATGCTGTGAAAGAAAACAAAACAAAAAAACCCCCAAAAGGAGATAAAAAAAAACAACAAACCAACAAACCTAAACATGTTCTAAGTGTACTTGTTTGAATTAATTGTAATGTAATATATTATTTGTTGAATGTAGTAATTAGGTATTTATGAATATATGGCTGTAATTTCTGAAAACATCCAAAAAAAAATAAACTCTTCCACAATGACGGCAAAGAATTCTTTCTCCCCCACCGGCGATGGGAAAGCAGCCCTGCTCCGAGCATCCCCCAGCCTCGCCGAGGGCAGCTCCTGCCATCGTCACCTTGTCAGAGCCCTTTGCTCGCAGCCGACCGCAGCTGCCTGCGGGCAGCGCTGGGGGAAGCGGCCGAGGCAGGCAGGGCACAGATGGCAGGCAGGAGCAGCGCAGAGGCTGGCCCAGATGCTCGGGGAAGGGCACCGCTCGCGGCTTGCCACCGTTGGGTTCAAGCCGGCATTTCCCCCTCGCCCATAATAATTACATCTGCCATCAATGCAGCCCCACGCCAGCGAGGATCCTGCCCTTGCCTGTCGGTCTGCCGCAGGGAAACGGGGCCGGAGCCAAAGGAGGAAAGCTGCGGGTTTTTCCGAGCATTGTTTAACCCATGTATGCTTGACGCACAGCGTGCGATGGAACACGGGGACTAATTTGATGCCGTTCACTCAGCTGCAATTATTTTTTTTTATTATTATTTTTTTATACACACATTTTCAGATTAAGAAAAAAAAAAAAACAAGACGTATGATATTACAAGACAGCCCAGCTTTGGAGAGGGAAAACCGTTTTCTTTTGTCCTTCTCCAAAGAGCAGATGGATCTGCTTCCCAGCTGATCTCCCCAGCAGAGTAGCAGACACCTCTCATTGCCGGCACATCTTCCCCCTTTTCAAGGCGTTGAGAAAATTCATGGCGAAGCACCGCCTAGAAATTTATTGCTTTCAAGCCAGTGTGTGGCCTGTGCTGCCCTCAGAAGTTCCCTCTATGAAGTACACCCACACTCTCCAGGGCGGAGAGATCCGCCTGACATCATTAGACAGCAGCCTAGCGCTGGCAAGCCACCACCTGCACCAAGCAGATCTCTGAACCCAAGCGAGAGGCCCACCTCTGCACAGAGGGAACACGTAGGAGCTACCGTGTGGGGATGCTCCCGTGCCGCCGGCAGCTCCGGAGCAATTCCCATCCGGCTGTGAGGCTGCCTGCTCTCTCTCCCCTGCCTGCGTGGAAGGGGAACCCCTGCCTGCGCGCAGCTGCTGCCGAGGAGGGGTTGAACGCAGCTGAGGGGAGAACTGTGCAGGGAGGTGGAGGCTGGCCAGATGAAGGTCCAAGGGTGAGGAGCGGAGCCTGCTCTCTCTTCCAGTGCCCTCTCCTGGGAGGTTTGAAGGTTGGCCTGGCTAGTACCTCAGAAATCCTGAGAGTGGGCACTCTCGCCAGGCTGAAGGTTAGTCCGGAGCTTGTACATGTGATCTAAGGCTTGAGTAAGGAAAGTCCCGATCGTGTTGATCTCCATCAAGGTTAAGTTATCCAGCTAAAAGACAAAATAACAGAATCTGGGGAAACAGCTCTGTCACAGCGGAGGATGAGGAACTCAGAAAGCAGCTCTGCAGCCCACGCTTTTCCTTCAGTGACACCCCAAGGGACTGGCCCAGCTGCCACCCCCGGTCAAGAGAAGCACAGGAGCAACGAGAGCACTATTTCCATAAGGCACGGGGAGCTGCAACCAGCCCATAAAGCGAGGTTTCAGCATATGGCTTTAGTTCCCAACTGACGTACCCACAACCCAGGAAAAACATGCCCCAACCAGCATTTTCACGAGCAGCTCTCATCAGTCACAAGCCCACACAATCGCACGGCATCTGGAATCCTCCCAGCACAGAGCTGGCAAACCTCTCCCTGCGCGTCCCCGACGCACCTTGGCGTGAGCCTCCTGCTGCCTGACAAAGCTGTCCGCAGACAGCCGCAGCTTGGCTATCCGGGTGTCCCAGGTATCCTTCACCAGTGTTCGAATCTCATCGGCTTTGGGGATGTTGTCTGAGGCGCTAGAGGAGGAGAGAGAGGATCAGAACAGGCTGCGAGGGACTCGTACGTTATGTCACCGGCGTATAAGTAATGTTGGCAGTTCTTCAGCCCTCTGAGGCATAAGCAGAGCAGTTTGCTATAGAGGAAAAAACGTGCAACTCAACATTAAAATCCAGCCTGGTACTTCTGCTGCTGGGATTTCTGGGATAGTTTATTTACCCAGGAATGCTCAGCTCTGATGCAGCATCTGGTTCTCACTAGAATCCTTCTGCTCTTTAATTGCCCAGCTGGTACAAGGTACACAGAGGGCCAATAACCCGGCCAAAGTCACAGGCAGCCAGGGAATTGAAAGGACTCGGCTGCGATTAGAGCCCCAGCTCTGTGCTCTTGTGGCTCTATCAGGGAGTATTAAGTTGAAAGGACTGTACGATTTGTGCCACATCCTCCCATTAAGCCAATTCAGCGCTGCCATAAGGACCTCAAGAGATCAGATCAATTCACATGGACAGAGCTGTCAGGGTTATTCTAGCGTGAGGGAAGGAGCCGCACGCCAAGAGCGTCATCTCCAGAGGAAAAGCCAGTGCTTAAATGACCACCCCACCGTAATCGAGGGCTTAAAGTCAGAAGAGCCTGCGCTGAGAAAAATACCAGCCAGCACATTTTACAAGTGAAATGCCTCAGCAGGCAGGAGTTCAGACTCAGAATATCCCTGGTCTCCTGCTTCTCAGGCTGAGGAAAGAGGAGTTTTCCTCCTGAAGGAGAGCCAAGGAAGAAGCCTGGAGGGTTTAGGCTGCTGAACAGATTGCAGCCATGGAACGTGTTGCCGATCCTCAAGGCCTCTACGCTTAGCTGCCGCTCAATAAAGCGGCACAGCCCCAATTATCAGGCCACAGAACAAGCAATCCCCAAGTTACTGAAATGCGAAGTTACCATGAGAAAACTGCTGCAACGAGATCTTGGCACGCTGTGAAATAAACCTCCATTAACTCTCACTTTCCCACCGCCCTCTGGGGTTGCTGCCAACGAAAGCTTGAAAAATTGTCTATGCAAGCATGTACTCGGGCGGAAACTGTTACAATACATTTCCTACTTACTAGTTTAACAGCAGCTTTGTGAGTTCCATATAATAGGGACTGGGCATCGGAGTGAAGGTGTCCTCTTTACGTTCCTGGTCCCGGATTTCCTCCAGTTTTTCTAAAATACAACCAGGAATGGTCAGTCATTGCCTGACCTTCAATGTTCCAGGCACATTTTTACCCCCAGGAAAACCCACGTGCTATTTCTGTAGGACCAACTCTATGTCCAACCATGAATCAACATGTGGGCAGAAAAAGGCTTCTGTAACGAAGCACACAAGGATGCTGACAGGGACATCGAAGCCGCGCTTAGCGCACCATGCCAGGAGGCTGGAACTACACCAGCTTCATCCCCAAAACTGATCGCCTGTCGTGATCCCACAAAGCACTTGTGCTAATTAGCATTTGTGCCCTTGAATGAATAAAGCAGAAATGCTTGGTGCAGGTCTCCCTCTTACTGCAGCTCCATTAGCGTTTATTTCTTCTCCTTCTCAGTTTCCCTTGAGATGACAAAAGGGAGGGTGCCACAATTCTCACTTTTTAGAGAGTGAGACGACCTCCCATTTCCGATGCCCTCAAGGAAAATGATTTCATGGAGTGAATGAACCATGAACCGGTGATTAACATACATATATGCTCTCCAAGGTCTCCCGCCTCACAGAGTGTCATCTGAGGTCCTGAAAGCTCTTTCTGAACAAGGCTTGTGAGAGATGCAAGTGCTGCTCAGAAAGACCAGCGATCACTGCTGATGGTGTCAGAGCTGGGGATTCAATCTAACCCTTCCTCCTCACCAGAAGAACAGAAGTTCAATACCTGGCTTAACTGGGAAGATTACATCTCCCGTAAATATAAAGAATTCCAGTGGTGGAACATTTGATCCTTCTCTCAGAGGTACTCTGTGTTTGTTGAATTAAGCTTCCCATTAATGGTGAAAACTGAGAATTTTTTTAATTTCATGCTTCCGCTGCACCCACTGAAGCCCAGGGCCAAAGCTGCCATCCTTACCAACGTCCATCCATTCTGGAGGAATCAGCCGACACTTCTGCCTCTGCTTCAGATTAATGGCCAACCAGACAGGCACCTCCACTGGCAAGCCAGGATTGAAAGGACCCAGATCTCCCTGGAAGACGAATTGAAGGCAAGAGTAAGGCAGCAGTGAGGGCTTGGACACCGCAGAACTCGTCTGCTAATTTGGCCTCAGCCATCTCTAGAGTGCATGAGTTTTTTTCCAGGGGATTTTGAAAAGCCTGAGTCAAATAGCATCTGAATTTCCTCCTCTCACTGCCCATAATTCTTTCTCTCAGACTTTTCCTCCTCTCCCTTGAGAAGTAATAACTAACGTTTCCAGTGCATTTTCTATTTCAAAGCATTTCACAGAAGTTATAGCCAGAAATTACATCTCTCCTGGAAACGCAGCCCCCCCGGGCTCAAGCCAAGGTGCTTTCAGAGGCAGGCAGCAGCGGAGCACAGCTCACACCACCACCGCAGCAGATCCTGACACCCGCTGCCAGACCTGGGGGCTCGGCACCCAGGGCAGCCCGTCACCGCCCCCCCCCAGCCCTCAGCCAAGGCTCAAGTGCTGGGGGCTGCACCACTCACTGCAAAAGCACCAGAGATGGAGGGGGGACGGGGGACACAGACACACAGGACAGCACTGCCCCCTCCCAAACCTCCTGGGGGGGCTGCCCTGCCTCCTCTCCCAACCCGCTCCCCCCTTCTCCTCCCCGCTTGTCCCCCCAATCCCTTCATCCCACCATCCCCATGCCACCCCAGGCTCCTTCCCCATGACCCCCCCCATCCCCTCTCCCTGTCTCCAAACGCCCCAGCCCCCCCGCCCCCAGGTCCCCTCAATCCCCCCCCCAGTCCCCTCAGCCCCCCCCCCAGTCCCCTCAAACCCCTTCCCAGTCTCCTCAAACCCCTTCCCAGTCCCCTCAACCCCCTCCCCAGTCCCCTCAACCCCCTCCCCAGTCCTCCCAACCCCTGTCCCCCAATCTCCCCAGCTCCTGCCCCTCCATCCCAACCCCTCCTGCCCCCAAGGCCTGCCCATAAGCCCCCCGTCCCTGACCCCCCCCCCTCCACGGCCCCCCAAGGCCTGTCCCCACCCCCCGGCCCCGCCCACCCCGATGAGGTGAATCCGGTCGAGGCTGAAGTTGGGCACGATCGTCACCAGCTCCTTCTCGGCCAAGAACTCCGCCTCGGCCGGCTCCATGGCGGCGGCGATGACGAGGGGGGGGGCCCGGACCGGCACCGGGACCGAACCGGAAGCGGAATCGGGATCGGGCCCGCCGCGCGCCCACCCTGCTTATTGGCTGCGCGGCGCCGAGGCCCCGCCCACAGCGTCCCGCTTCCCGCCGCCGGGCGCGTTTTCGCGGCCTCCGCCTGCGGGCGGGGTCTGGCGCAGTTCGGAGCACGCTGATTGGTTTCTCACGGACGGCGCTGATCGGCCATTGGTTATCACGTCGCACCCCTTTCTGATTGGCTATCCCACTCCCGCCGCTCTCCGGCTCCAGCCCCGGGGCCGGGCCCGCCGGGGGGGAGGTCTGAGTCTGTCGCGAAGGGACCAATCCCGCCGCTCCCGGAGAAGCGCTCGCCCAATCAGCGCTCAGCACACTTGTTGCCGGGGCGCCGCGGGGAAGGCAGCAACGCCGCCCTCACCCGCTTCTGCCGCCCCCTGGCGGCCGGGAGGAGCAGCGCCCCGCGGGGACGGGCGTGGGGTGCCCGCGGCCGTGGGTGCCTTGGGAGGGTGGGGGGGGTGGGTGTCACCGGGTCTGCCCCGAGCTTGGGGTACCCTGGGGCGGCCCGGACCGCAGAGGGATGAGTGGGCCGCTGCCCCTGCCCAGGGCCGCCTGCGCAGCCTCCTTCCTGCGCGCGGAGCAGCGGCAGCCGTCCGTCTGTCCGTCTGTCCGCCCGTCAGTCCGGTTGTTGTCCCTGTGCAGCCACCCACCACCCACCCGTCCACGCCATCATCCACCCGTCCAGCGACCCATCCCTGCCTCCATCCATCCACGCACGCGTCTGTGCCCCCATCCATCCAGCTACCCACGGGTCCGTCTGTCCATCCATCCACCCACCCACCTGTCCATCCGTCCATCCATCCATCCACCCACCTGTCCATCTGTCCATCCATCCATCCACCCACCTGTCCATCCATCCATCTACCCACCCGTCCATCCGTCCATCTGTCCATCCGTCCATCCATCCACTCATCCACCCACCTGTCCGCATGTCCATCCATCCATCCACCCACCCATCCGTGCCCCCATCCATCCATCTACCCACCTGTCCATTTGTCCATCCATCCATCCATCCATGCCTTCACTCACCCATCTACCCACCTGTCCATCCATCCATCCACCCATCTACCCACCTGTCCATTTGTCCATCCATCCATCCATCCATGCCTTCACTCACCCATCTACCCACCTGTCCATCCATCCATCCACCCATCCACCCACCCATCCGTGCCCCCATCCATCCATCTACCCACCTGTCTGTCCGTCTGTCCATCCACATCTCCATTCATCCACTCACCTGCCCACCCATCCACTCACCCATCCGTGCCCCCATCCCTCCCTCCATTCATCCACACATCCATCCATCCACCCCCCCCCATCCAGCGACCCATCCATGCCTCCATCCACCCTTCCACCCGTCCATCCACACCTTCATCCACCCCCCCACCCATCCAGCCATCTTCTATCCACTCATCCGTGCCTTAAAGCAGCAACCAGCCCTCCTCTTGCCGTTTCTCCACGCACCGCATCATCCCTCCTTCCATCCCTCCCTCTTCCCGCTCACGTTCAGCCCAGCCGAGGGGCCGAAGCCGCCGGTACCCGCCGCTCTGGGGGGGCTGCAGCCCAGCTTGCGGGTCACCATGGAAACAGAGACCCCCCCAAAGATGCCAGGTCTCCCCAATCTCCCTCCCCAACCTCCTCGGGCTCAGCCCCGGGGCACCCACGGGAGCGACCCCGACCCTTGGGGTGAGGATTGCCCCATGAGTGCCCCTAGGCTGGGATAGGGGGGGGCCAAGCCTCGGGGACCCCCCTGACCAACCCCTACCGGGGGCTGCAGGATCCCACCCCCCCCGATCCGTTAACCGAGCAGCCCCCGTGGTGCCGCCGGCACGTGCCGCAGCTCCGCCGGGCGCTCTATAAATGGCTCCGCCACGCTGCGACTCCACTTGCGTGTCTTTTGCCATCTGCTGCTGTCATTAAAAAATTAAATTTCCATCTGCTTTCACACTCCCGCCTCTCCCGCCGGCGCCTGGTGCCGCCGCTCCCCGGGAAGCATCATCGCCCCCGGCTCCTTTCCCCGGGATGCGGCCGATCCGGCGGGGCCACGAGGGCGATTTGCGGGTGACGCCGAGTTCATTTTTGCCGGTGCCGTTTGCAACCGGTTTCTTCAATCTGGGCAGAGAGGTGGGGGCTGGTGGGGTGTACCCCAATTTCGACCACCCATCGGCACGAAGTCAGCTTCAGGGTGGTGGTGACAGGGGTGGTTTTTTTGGGGGGACAGCCCACCCGCCGCTCCACCAACACAGCCCAAAGGAGGCGGTGGGTGCCAAACCTGGGGGGGTGCAGAGCCCCAGGGGTTTTATTCACTGGGGAGATGCCGCACGATGCCACCCCCTCCCCGGTGCTTTTAGGAAAAAAGAGAAAAAACAGTCACCGGTGTCCAAACCCACCCGTGTGATGGGTGCCCCGCGTGTCCCTGGGGAGCTCCTGGGGTGCTGGATCCGGCCAGTTTGCATCCCGGCGGCTGTGGCTCCATCCCGGTGGAGTGGGGATGGATTCCCCCTCCCCGGTCCCCGTGCTCAGCACTGGCTGCACGGCGGTGGCCCCCCCACCCGCCGGGTCTCGCGGGACAGCATGGTCCCCGTGGGCGTGGGCGGCGTGACGATGATGGAGGGCACATGCAGGTTCTTCTCGCCTGGGGAGGCCGCCGGGGTCCTGTCGTTGCCGTTCCCGCTGCTCACGCACGTCTTCAAGCCTGCAAAAATGGGGGGGGGACCAAAGTGTGTGTGTGGGGAGCAGATCAGGCATGGGGCTGCAGCATCCCCCTCCTCCCTGCCCTCCTCCGGACCCCCATGTCCAGCTCAACCCCTTACAAGCCACTAGAGAATCCGCAGCCACCCCCTCCAGCAGCCAGATGCAGCCTCGCACCTCCTTCCCACCCTGGATTTTGGGGTGTCCGACAGAGGCGAATACCACAGCACCCCCCCTCCCCCCCAGCTGCCTGCCCGGGGAGCAAATCGCTTTAATCTGCTTTTTTAATCAGGAGAAAAGCCCCGCGCGGCACAGGCAGCAGCCAGGGAGGTTTCAGTTCTTCCCAAGCAGGAAAATGCCCGGAGGGGACAGACACTGATATTTTTAATCTCTTTTTAATTAAGGATAAAGCCCTGCCTTACATAAGGGAGCTGGAAGAGGGGGTGGGTCTTTTATTTCATTGCAGACTCCAAGCTCATCGGAGGGGTGGAGGGATATTTTGGGGCTCTGTCCTGGATTTGGGGCAGGATGGGGACTCCCTGACTGCCTCAGTTTCCCCTCCTCAGTCACACCATGTTGGGCTGGGGGTGTCTGTGGGACCCCCAAATCTTCTAGACCCCACACTGCCAGCCCCACCTGCAATATCCCCGACACAGGGAGTGGGCACATGGGCGCAGAGCTCATTTTTGGATCACGCATCCGAAGCCATGCCTGTCACAGCCAGCATCTCACATAGGGTTTGGGCTTGGGAAAAGCCAGGGAAGAAGCAGCTTTGCATCTTAGAGAGGGATGCTCGTTAGCTCCCATCCCTAACGACCCCAAGGATGATTAATATGAGCTGCTCAGGGGTCAGCACTGGGACGCAGAGCTAATGGGAGACGCAATATCCAGCCTTCGCCCTGCTCACCCAGTGTGGCGAGGCCAGGAGCATTAAAAGCTCCCGCTTTCCTCTCTCTGCAGACATCACTGCCGCCATCCCCAGCCTAACTCCATTAAGAAAATTAAAGCTAGGGGGAAATTCCTGGGTTGGAATATCCCTGGGGGGAAGCAGAGCAATGAAGGATGAAGGATGCTCAGGGTCAGCCAGGAGCATCTCATCCGTTCCCCAAGCATCCCATCCGTGCTGGCTTTTCCCCACCTCTAAGGAAACCCCACCTGATTTCTAGAGGGATGCCATCAGCTTAGGGATGCTCCAGAGCAAAGGATGCAGGAGCAAGCCCAGGACCGGACCCTTCAGCTCTGGGGTGATGCATGAACAACAGGTCACCCGTGGGACTTGCTTAAATGCCACCAGGTTGCCAAACCACACCAGTCCTGCCCACAGCAGAAATGCCTAAAGCTCCTCCATGTACAACCATCCCCCAGATGCCTTCACAGAGCGGGAGAGACCCCAACACCCACCCAAACCTACCTTTCAGGCAGGATAACTTGAGCCCCATGTTTTCATCCTCTTAGCGGGATCCAGGTCCCCAGCCCCGCCGCTGGTCCTCGCCGCTGGTGCTGCAGAAGAGAGGCGAGGGTTGTGGGAAGCGACGCTGGGAGGAAGGAGAGCGAACTCAATTGCTCAATAAAAGCGCACACCTATGCGTGCGTATATATACGTGTATCTCTATAGGCGCCCGGGCATAACAGGAAGCACGGCTGCTCGGTAGCAAAAACCGCTGGTGATGTCACAGCGCTTTAGTGACTCAATCTCGGCTGCGGAGTTTTAGGAGGAACTTTTTTTTGGGGGGGAGAAGGAGCCTGTTGCCAGGTGGGGGTATCTCACCCCGGCTCATCTGCTCCTGGGGCCGGTGCTGCAAATGTTTCTGGGTGAAGATGTTGCGAGCAGGAGGACTCAGGTTGTTGTTTATGAAGGCGACCGGTGCTTTCAGAGAAAACCCCGAGCCCACGCGCAGGAAATAAGAGGGATGCTCGGCTGCAGCATCGCACCCGGGGCTGCCTTCCTCGGGGCTGAGCCGGAGCAGCCGGGGATGCGCTGCTGGAGAGCGCGTGGTCCTGTTCCGTTTGGGCATCCCCGACCCCCTGAGGGCTTTCTGGTGGATGAAGGCCCACGTGGGACATCGCTTTTTTAATCAGCTGAAAATTATTCTGGGCAAAAATCCCTTATAGTGGGAAATCTGCATCCCTCCTGCCTACAGCTGCTGGGAAAAGCTTATTGGGATGAGGGTCAGTGACTCCTTTTGGCTCTTCCAAGCTCCGAGGCCCGCAGAGAGCCAAGCAAACCCTCTGCTCCCACTGCCCGACCTCCACCATGGCTTTACTCCACCTTTCCAAGCAGCCCCAGGGTGGGCCGGCAGCAGCTGGCAAGGGGAAGTGGGAACTTGCCATCACTGGTTTTAATTCTGCATTTCTTATCAAGTCCCCGCAAGCACCCCGAGCCATGACAACCTTGCGGTCGGGAAGCCGCGCCAGGGCTGCGAGCAGAGCCCCCCCTCCCCGGACCCCCACTTTGCAGCTATCATGCTGGCTACCCAAATATCAAGAAAACTGTTTTGAGGCAAGCTCTCTGTTTTTTTGGCACCTGCTGGTGGCTCGCACCGCAAAGCCACACCAGCCTCTCGAGGCTGGAGAAGGGTAGTGCTGGGGACACCCAGCCCCACGGCACAGCGGGGGGGTCTCCGCTAAGAAACCGGACCCCCGTGGCCAAGCCCTTGCAGGACACAGCAGCCCCCTCCCTGCCCTGCATCCCTACCACGGCCAAACACAAGCGCTTGCTTGCGGCACCGGGATTGACGCTTGGGTAGAGAAATCCCCCATCCCCTCGGCGTTTCGGCAGAGGATTTCTGGTGGTTGGTTCCGGGGCTTCAACTTTGCTCCTCTGCCGGCACCAGGCCAAAGAAGCGTTTGCATTCCCGACAAATTCACGCTCCAAAAACTCCCAGACGCTCATCGCAAGCGTCACTAGAGCGGCGGCGCGGGGGGGGGATGCTCAGCCGGCGTGTGGGGCTGGGGATGTGCCGGGGAGGGCGAGTGGGGCCGAAGCTGGCTGTGGTGCTCCGAGGGGATGATACTTACCCGGTCCTAGGAGCTGGAGGCACGATGCCCGCCGTTGCATCCCACCTCCACACCGTGCTCGGCCGCTCTCGGATGCAGGAGGGGGAGTGGGGGTGCGAGGCTGGGTGGGGAGTTCCCACTCAGGACCAGCCGTGCCCTGGGAGGGCGGGAGGAGGTTGCAGCGAGGCGGTTTGGGTTTTTGCAAGGTTGGTTTCTAACCTGGTTAATCAGGTTAGTGGAGTCCCGGCTCCTCCCATCCATCCCCCCCTCCAGCCCCATCCAAGCCCAGCAAAGCCCTTGGGTGATGAGGAAATGCCGCTTTACTCTCACCCCGCTGCACAATCCAGCCCGGTGCTGAGAGAGGGAAGAGCAGGAGTGTCTCTCGCCTGCAGCTGAAGCCCCTGGACCACCGAGCATCCCTACAAGCAGTCAGAGGGGCTACCAAGTGCCTAGAAAGGCCAGTACCAGTTTGGTATGCAGGTCCCACACCCAGCTCTGGCAAGACTCTGGCATCCCTGAGGTCCTGATGTCTAGAGAGCAGCGATGCTCCCAGCCTCTGTGAGCATCTTCACCACCTCCAGCTTCCAGAAAGGGTTTTTCCCCGCTCCTGTCTGACCCGCCAGCCCAAAACCAGGAACAGCACCAGGCAGAGGGTTTCTCACCACCCCCAGGATGAGAGCTCTGGGTCGGGTACCACCCCGCTGTGAGGATGCCTGGGCGAAGGCTCTGCCTCCGGAGCAGCCGCCTTTGCCTGCCTTAAAAGCAGCCAGAGGCTTTTTCATGTTCACCTCCTCCACAATTAAGAGGCGAGGCCCCAAGACGGCTCCTTTTCAGACAGAGCTGAAAAGCAGCAGTTCACATCCAGGGCGCCGGCGTGCAGGGAATGCCAGCTGCGCATTAAACACCCCGTGGCTGCAGGCAGGAACGAAGGGAAAGCTTTGAACTTCGCCTGGAGATCGGAGCAAACTGATCCCAGGCGCTTGGGAGGTCTCTGGCGAGATCAGAGCCCCGCACACGATACCAAGCCTTGCTGGGATGGGCATAAAGGGGAGCAGGGAGGGGAAACGGGTGGTTTTGCTCCAGTTTCTGCTGGCCTGGTCCTGCCATGTTTGGTGAAAATCACACATATGGAAAGGGCTGATTCCTTCCCCATCTGGCTCCTCTGATTTATCAAATAACTGAGTTATCGCAAAGCTTCAAGCTCAAGAGCCGGGCAGATGGCACAGGGGAAAGGCTGCAGCCCCAGCTGCAGGCACCGCTCCTGGACACAGAGGCCAGGGCAGACGTTTGCAACCTGTGGCTCCAGTTTTGCCCCAGAAAAACAGACAAATTAACCAATTCATGTGGGTTTTTTGCCTGTTCCGCTGCAAAGTCCAAGAGCTAGAGGACAAGGTCTGAGCCAGGGCCTGGCAAGCCTGGTTTTTCCGGATCCTCTCCTAACCTCAGTGCACGCTGCATCCCATGGGACCAGGGACCCCTCACCGGCAGCCCTGATGCTGCAGCACAAATCCAGTCTGAGCGGCAGGAATTCCCCCTCCACATTAGCTATTTTGACGCCTTTCTCCAAAACTACCTGTTTGCTGCTGTTGGGTGAGAACAAACGGCCCCAAACCCAAGAAGGCTGGAATCAGCTTGGTCTGGAGCAGCAGTCCATTGCTAAAACTGTAAGCAACCAAAAGCAATGCCTTGCTGAGGCAGGGAGGTAAACATAAACATCAGCCTGCTAAAATAACTGTGGTTAGCTCTGCGGGCTGCAGCACTGCTCCAGCTGGTGTGGTGACACCCGATAGGAACAAACACAGCATTGCACACCCCTTCCTCTCCTCCCCACAGCCTGGGAAGCAAAAACACCCTTGGGCAGGTTTCCAGGGGCACTGTGAGACCACCCCCCCACGCAGCCTCGTCTCTGGTCCGCATCCCTCCCAGGAGCTCCCGATGCTTGGGGCTGTGACTTGCCGAGCATCGCGTCAGGGCAACTGGCCAAACCCCAGCAAGAGCCAGATGGCCAGGGGGAGGAAGAGGATGGGCTCACAAAGCTTCCTTGGTGGGTCAGAGACCTCTCCCGGGTGAAGGCTCGTCCCTCCAGCCCAGGCAACCATCCTGGGCGGTCCTTTGATGTGGCCAGTGAACTGGTTTCCAGTTCTGGCCATGGCTCTTCGGCAGCTGGGCTGTTCCTCTCCCCAGGCTCAGCACTCCCCAACCCACCGGCCCCATCCTGCCCTGGTGCGGAGGAAGGCAGAGGTGGCTGAAGGACCGCTGAGGGGGCGAGGATGGAGAGCGGCCTCATAACTTCGCTGGAAGGGGACGGGCAGGGCGAGCTCACGGCTTCCCAGATGCCACAGGAACCACAGGGAGGGGGATGTATTTTGCAAACACCAGCCACAAGAATAGCGTCGGATGAGAGCCTGGTGGAGCAGAGCCCGGAGAGGGCTGCTCTGCTGGCTCCCTTCGAAGGAGTTGCTCCTGCAAACACCAGCTGGGCTTGTTTTAGAAAAGAGGGAGGGGAAGCAGCTTTCTGGGTCACGGCGTCCCAGGATCTGCTAACGCAGGGGACACGTCACCCTGGTTCCGTGCTAACGGAGCGAGGAGGCTGCCTGCTCCAGGTCTTTTCTGACCTGTGCAGGGGAAAGGACCGGTCCCAGCCTGGCTCAGAAATTGCCCTAGAAAGGGGGAGCAGGGCCATCGCATGGGACTTGCTGAAGCTGGAGGTGCTGGGAGAGGAAAAGAAACGCTCCCAGCCCCGGAACCCCACGCCGGGGGAGGCTCGCAGCCATCCAGGGCAGGCGAGCAGTACCCGGAGGGGATGCCAGGCGTGGGAAGGGAGGAGGATGTCACGAGGAGGCAGCTGAAGATGCAGGCTCCGGGGAAACTGGAGCAGTTCCAGCATTCCCCAAGCACAGGCTCTTGGCAGGACCGGCAGACCAAACAACCGGCAGGAACCGTGCAGGCAGAAAATACCCCCGGAGAAAATCCACCGGGCTGTGGCAGCAGCTCTCACGAGCAAGCCAGGAGCTGCTGTGGCAGGTCAGGGAGGAAGCAAAGCGGAAAGCGAGCACGTACCTGAAGCACAAAACCAGAGCGTGCCGGGCTCTCCTGCCAGACCTGCATCCAGAGCAAACCACCTCCCTGCCGGGCATGGATTCAGTGGGCGGCTGGGAGGCCGTGGCTGGGAATTGGCTTAGGGACCTGGCCGCGGCTGCTGTGCTTCTCGGCTCGACTGAGCTCCAGGTTAATCTCAGCCCAGCTTTTCCCTTTTATCCCCTGGTACAACTTCAATACATTTTTTCAATTAGGTCCATCTTTTAAGCTCCAGAGCGCATTTCTAGGAAGGGCTGCATTGTTTCTCTTGGCCCTCGTGGGTTGATGCTGCGCAGACCGGGACATGCCTGGCACCGGTCCTGCCCGCATCCAGCTAAAGTGCTGCCACGCTGCAGCCGGTGCGGCGCTGCCTGGAAGCACTCAAGGAGTTACCCGTTACCCCCAGCCCACCTACCGGGTATCTTTAAGAGCAGCGTTGTTCCCTGTCTGCCTCATCACAGCTCCGGCAGGTTGCAAAGCGCCAAGCTCACCGCGCAGCCACGCAGGAGCACGGACCGCTTTCGCCTTTCGTGCGGTCCCGTTATTGGAAAGCCTCACCAGCAACCTGCCTCCGTCCTCTCCCAATCCGCATCTGCCGCCTTTCACAGGGCGACGGCTGAAAACCAAAGGGAAATAAGCTGCTAGGGTGTACTTTTGGATGAGAAGGCTGGGTGAAAATGTGGTCTAAAAGTGACAGTTAAAAAAAAAAAAAAAAATCGATAAAGTCCTCAGTGGATACTTCAGCAGTGAAATCGCTGCCTGCTGCGGGAAGACTGGTCGCAGGGCAATGGGTAAAGCAAAGGAGGAGTTTGCAGCGCAGCAGTACGATGCATTGAGATGTTTAACTCAAGTTGGGAGTAACGGAGCCCGGGCAGGATGGGAAGAAAGCAGCTCGCCCAGCCCAGTCTGCCTGATCCGGACCAGCTCACTACAGCTCCTATGGGCAAGGGTGGGCGACCCAGCTCCGCTCCAGGAGCCGAACTAAATCACGAACTAGAAGCACAGCTCACAAATGCATGCTGAGCGCATTTCCCCTTGAGGCCATTTTCCAAGCTGCAGTCAACCGCAAGTCCACCCCACTAACAGCCTCCTCCATTAGCATTCGCGAGCTCTTTCCGTATCGGTAATGCCCTCCACCCGAGCATCTTGAGACATTTTACAAATAGCAGCAGCAGCAGAGTGCAAGCGATTAGGCCTCTAGCCAGGGAGCAAAGAGACCTGGGTTTGCTTCCTGCATCTGTCACTGTCACCTCTCCTCGGTGTGCATCTCTGCCGCTTAGATAAGAAATTCTTGGGGGCAGGGGGGTCATCTCTCACGGTGCATCTCTGCAGCGCCGTGCAGAGTGGGGCTGGGCTCTGCACATCTGTCTGCCCCCGGCTCCAGCTGTGCCAGGCGAGGAGGTTGCGGCTCCTCCATCCTGCCAGCTGAACTGCTCGTCTGCTTCCCTCACCCACGTCAGCTCTAATGAGCTGAAACAGGTTACGCGGCCGGTCTTTGCTCGTTTTCACGCTGACATAGGCTAGGGAACATCCCATGAGCGGCTCAGCCGGCAGATGGGAGGAGGGAAGGGGGAAAAACTCCAGTGGCAGACTGCTTCACTTGCTGAATGAAGAACAAAAACAACCCAAAGTCCTCATGTATACACGCAGTGATGAGCTCAGAGAGACCATGGCACCAGCATGTTCCCTGGGAACGGGTATCTCACTTGTGTGCATGAGCAGCTGATCAAAGACACCCCTTGGCTCTTGCCACCCATCTGCTCTTCTCACTCATGACACTGCATAAGCCAGGAGGAGTAGAGACCATTCCCAATGTGCATCTAGCCCCAACCAGCTGCTGATTCTCCAAGCAATTTTAGGGTGGTCTCACTTCTTGGTGAAAATAATGCCTACAGGTCCCCCAGACTCTCTGCTTCCTTCTGGCTTTCTCAAGCTGGATCTGTACATCTAAACATCATCTTTCACCCCCCTTTATTATGTCTACTGAGATTCTTTTGACTCCCCTTGTCTCACATGGAGTTTTTGACCACAGCTGGAAGTGCCCTGGGCCATCAGCTGGTGGTACACCTGGGGCCGTGCCTGGTGGCTGTCTGGGTCTCGGCTCACTCTGATCCTTAATTTCAAACTGAATGGGCACTTGAAGCAATGCATACTTAAAGCTCTTCCTTCTCCCCTTGTGACTAAAGGATTCACAGTTAGTACTCACGTGGATCCAGCAAAGAGTAGTGTGCATCCTCCCACTCAGAAACCCAAGCACTTTATACTGGCATTTTCAGATACTTGCGGGGTCTGTTTATTACTGTTTTGAAATATTAGGGTTGAGAGTGGAAAAAAGAATCCCACGTGGGAATAATTTTGCATTTCCAAGTGCCTGAGGTCCTATGGATGAGGTAAAGAGCTGGGAGTTAAACATCTGGGCAGGCAAATCTCCAAATCTTGGTGAACACCGGTGGGGAAGGGAATAAAAAAAAGCTGCATGTAATTAATTGCTAACAAAACAAAAAAAGAGTAAGACACCCATGCCCAGTGCTGTCTTCCCAGCTATCAGGAGGACTTCAGCAATGGAGATGCAGACACCTTCCCCAAGATTTCTTCCCCAGCAGTTTTAAAAGGAGTTACCTTGAATTCCTCCAATGAATGCAGCTGATCCACCAGCCAGGAAACCAGCATTTGCTCCTGCAGAAAGGTTTGGTACATTAGCAGGAAAGGGGAACACAGCCTTCGCTGAGCCCCGCAGTTTCCTCATTCTTTCACATGAGCCACAGTGGCTGCAGGCTGCCTTGCCTTTATGAAATTGCTGCCTTTTGTCCAGCCTTCAATGCAAATAGGACAGGTGAGATAAGATCTGAGCACAGCAACGCTTGTCCTTTTTGCTTAAAGCCAGCCTGGGCTTCTACTGGTGGCAAAACACTCAAAGGACCTCATTTAAAAGCAAACAGAAGATAAAAAGAGGGAAAGACAAAGCATTAAAAGCTGCTCCCCTTCCAGCAACATGTCTCAATGGTTTGTCACAGGGAGTGTTTCCATCAGGTTACAGACTGATGACATACATTTTGCTTTGTCTTACGAGGGTGAGGGGGGAGTACTGCGAGATTAGACTGTATTAGCATATATACGATCAAAGCTTGATTATGACATCTAGTTACAAAGAATAAGAAATACGTTTCCTGTGGCTCAGGAGACATACCGGCTTATATGGCAGCGTTGGCTGACAATCTCACATAACTAATGGAACCCGTCTTGCTAAGATAACATCTGCCTCTGGAACAATAGGTTAGATTTCATGAGGTGTTTGTACAAAGTAAGACAACAGTCCTCTTCCTGCAGCATGTGCTATTTGTGGAGCCTACTCCAAATATACGTTGCCAGAGCATTGCCATTTCTTTTCATCCAGCTGTGGATGTGTAGTAAACAGCCATGGAACATGTTTATCTCGCTGTTTGTGAGCTAGACACACGTTTTCGCTCAACAAGTGAAAACATTTTCCTTTCCTGCAAGCCTATCTGACTCATGCTTAGGAAAGGCTACTGACTTAAGTGCCAATCCCTTTTGTAATGCCCATCACACCTTACTACTGCATAGTAGGGAGACAAACCGAACCTTTCAGTTCAAACCTTCATCTCCTCCTTGGACAGGAAGCTGAATCTCAGACCTCGCCTCATGGCTTTGTGGAATCTGAACTGCAGGGAACTCCACAGCAGGACCTGACTGGAGGGATCCTGGTTCTATCACTGCCTCAGAACAGGATTTCAGCCTTGCTCCATCTCTTGCTAAGGCCAAGAGTAAAACTTGTGCTTATTTAAATAGAAGCAGAGGTAGACCAAGAGGTTTTGACAATCCCACTCCCCATGTTTTAAAATAAGAACGCAAAGGAAAAAGCAGGAACTTGGAGAGAGGTGGATCATTTGGATCTTCCTTGTAAAAAGATTTTTGGGTAGGAAGAAAAGGAAATGTAGAGAAACTGTTGCAGGTTGAGGCTATGTTTAACTACACTTTCACAAACAACCATGAGGAGCAAGGCAACTTACTTACAAAGAACTGTACTAGCCCGAGATAAAGCTTCACTGTCCAGCAAGCTGCTTCTTAGAAACAAACATTAATTAGAATGACAGACAGAAGCTGAACTAGACTATATCTAGGCTCCTTGATTCGATGTACTTGGATCGCTTGCCTTGAACTTGGAGGGATACATTTTAGACCCACTTAAACGGACACCATAGGAACCAGTTGAAAATGAGATCTGTTTATAAAACCCCAAAAGACTGCATAAAATTAATAATAATAATTAATAATAAAATTAATTTCACTCTTCTTTTGTGGACTCAAACTGGTTTAGAACTGTCATTCAAACTCATTAGTGCACTTCCAGTCCTTTTTACAAATTGTTAGGTGAATATTTGTTTTTACCTTGGGTTTAACATATTCAAGCAATAACTGTGGTTGTATGCCCACGGAGAGCAGGAATCACCATGGCGTTTGGGAATACTGCTTTAACACGTTCTCTGTAGCTGTGTCATGCTAAACCACTGCAAAACAGGTGACACGTGAGCATGGTTCATCGTCCTTAGCAGCTGGCATTTTACTGTGCCGACAGAAATACGTTTCCAAGCCAGGTCAAAAGAAACCGTTAACCTTACATTGTATGTATTTGACCTTAAAATTTCTCATCTGAGGACAAGGTATTTCTGTAAATCATTAAAAAGTAACCTCTCTAAAGATTAGAAAAACTTAGTCAAAACTTTGTAATACGAACAGTAGGGACAAGCAGAAGTAGTTCTGGTTTTGAAGGAATAGCAACATTTGCTACAACTGGGAAGGCATCCACGAGGACAGCTGTAACTGACAGTTTGCAGTTCTTCCAAGGAATCTCACAAAAAAGAGTCAACGGCTTACGGACACATCACTCTGCCATGTGACGTGCCACTCCTTTTTAATCAGTCGGGTTTCCACACAAGGTACTGAATATTATTCTATTTACATTCAAAAATAGCATTTTTGTCTCTTCAGTACATAGTGGGAATGCCCATAAATTAGTCAGTAGAAACCCTTCTAACACAGGTGGAGGACAGCTTTGTTGATCTCTGGGTTTGTCCAGTCGTTCCGGATATCATCCAGGTGATTATCAAAATCTACAAGCGTCTCGTAGGACTTGCTGTCCAAGAGAGATGCAGCGATTCTCTGGGCTTCGGTCCAATCTTCACAAAAATCACTAGGACGTAAAATAACCAGGAATTAAAAGTAATCACAAAGAAAATCTCCACTACCTCCTCCACTCCGGAAATTAAGCCACACTCTCTGACACATGGTCATGGTGGTCATACCACTGCCTAGCTGCACAAGCCTTCCATCTCTTTCACTATAGCAAAAACCAGCTTTAAAAGCACTGTCAGCTACACCCACCGCCCTTACAGTGTCACTGATCACAGTCCAAGTTTTGCCCTTAACCAGGCAACCCCTTTTTCCTTACTACCTGAACACAAACAGACTCTGAAGTTTACTCACACGTGGGGGTCCTTGCACCTCCACTTGTTCTCATGAAGCTCATACACATGAATGGCAGGCTCTACGCACTCCATCGTAAACTTGGTGTTATCAACCTGTTGTGCAACAGGAAAACACCACCTTAGTCTCTTCCTCAAGATCCCAAGTAAAGAGATGATATAAAAAACAAAGTCAGTTTTTACAAACAGGGCACCTTACACTAACTTATCCACTGTTCTACTTTCGAGTGAGCCAAATTTTACATGTTTAAACTGCCAACATCCTTTGTCACTGCAGCAAGGACGCAAAGCACTGTTTGTTTCATAAAAGACCAGAGTTTAAGTCACAGAAGGGGATCTGAAGTCATGAAATACACTGCCTTCCCTCAAGCCTCGCAAGCAGAGAAGGCCTTCACTTCCTTTGAGACAGCAGAGAACTAACCGCAGTCTCTCTGTAGACCAAGAACTTCACTGGCTACAGGTCATTGCATCTCTTCCCCAGAGCATTTGGAGGGAAAGAGGAAATTAGTTACTTCACTATTAGAGGACCCAGAGAAGAGCATTTAAATGGCTAGTCCAACACCACGGTCATAACATTAACAATACAGAAAGGGGGGGGGGAGCAATGAAGTAATTTACCATTATGAGCGCTGTATCGTTAAAGCCCTCTGCAATTCTGGAGGCCACTTTTTCCGCAACCTGGTTTGGACTGCAGCAGAAGGTAAAAGTAACTGTGTTATGTGAACCATGACATTTCAGCTGACACCAGCAGGAAATATGCTTAAAGAGATGTGAAAACTACACTGCGTGCTTACAAACAGGAACAAGATATCGAGCTGATGCTACACTTGATTGAAGTCAGAAGGCCAAGAAAACCCCAGCTCCTCTCTTCAGCACATGATCTCGATCTCAGCTATGCTTAGGCAAAGGGTTTTTGAACAGCAAAATGCTCACTGCAGACTTAACGTGGAATGAACGTTTTGTGGCCTCCTACCTTCTTCCACCAGACCAAAGACCGCAGCCACTTTTGCCCTTGCAGGCATTTAAAAAAGAAACAGAGTTTGCTCCCCAGTCTGCATTTGAACCCACTCACTGCCCAGCTTCTCTACCAAAATCAGGTAATCTTTTAAAGAAAAACCTTTACCATGTTTCAAAGATGACAGTCTCTGCGTGGTGCCAGTTATCTTCAGAAATGAAATCGGAATTTAAAAAAAAAGCAACCAAGCCTGTGATATTCTTTCAAACCTCAAACAGAACAGAGAAACTGTATCTTCTCCTTAAAAATGTCTCACGCAGATTTATTTCCCTTGTAAAGAAAGGACAAATAATGCCCTTATCCCTGTTAGATGCCTTAGCAGTCACAAGTATTACTTAAAAAACCATACTTGTGACTGAAGGATATACATTAACAAAATAACCGGAACGTAGCATAATACTTTAAACAAACCCTTCATATTTTCTTTGAATGCAAGTATGACGTACTCTCATTAGTCCTGATACTGGATTTGTCTAATAGATGCAGGGGAAAATAGTTGATACACATACCTAAAGCTATATTGTGGCTCCACAGGAAGGCCCCTTTATTGCTTATTGAGTAATTTAAGATAGCTAGCAGGGAAAAAAAAAAGACTAATCCTGGGGAAAATAAGTGAAAAGAGGTATTTCTGCTTGACTGACATCATCTTCCACTTCAAGACCGTCCCTTTACCATGTAAGAAAATGCTTCAGTAAAACTCGGAGACTATTAAGTAGTTTAGTAAGAATTAGGTCACTTCTGAAAGACCTTCCAAAAGATACTCAGAGTCATTCAAGTTTACAAGATACGTACTGCACAAGCTAACGCTCCTGCAAATTTTGGCTATTTCCCTGACAACTGTAATTAAACTGGTTGGCAGTCGTTCAAAGACTGGCCTTTTATAGTATCCACTAAAGAGGAGTGATTCTGGAAAGACTGGGGTTTCTGCACCTGAACAAAGGCCATATCCACCAGCACCACGAAGACAATGTGAAACCAGATGACAGTTGTCAAAGTTAATCAACACGCATGATTTATGTTGATGATTTTTGTTGGCAGAGTACAAAGTACAACATAAAAGAGCAAACAGAAGGAAATATTGCACCAACACACCTGGCATCTTTCACGCGTTCATTTGCCTGGTAATATCCAGCTATCACGTAGCTATTCTCTTTGCACCAAGAGTCAATCTGAAAAAGTAATTGGAACAATTAAGCCCAGGAAAAAAAAAAAAAGAAAAAACCCTACAGAACTAAGGACATCTCATGTCTGTCCTGCAAATAAAACAGTAATTGAATGATTACAATATCTTTGCCAACTGCTTCTTTAAATATATACACATTTATATATATTTATGTGTGCACTCACACACAGACTTTGGCTAATTTAGCGAGATCAGAGAAACCAAATTGAACATTCGGAGAATGATGGAAAACATTAACCAAATGGAGCAAAAGAGCAAGAAGTTATCTCAGTCAAAGTCTGGCCTAAATTCAAATGACAAGACTAGTAAAGAGCTTCAGCAATGCTGCCTGGGAAAGGAGTCTAGGTCTTACCTATTGCTGTTTATGGCTATTTTCTGTTAGTGTTCATTTGACAGAGAGAAGTTCGAAAATGTTCAGCATGTAGATGTGTGACTGTACTGTCCTTTCAAAATGAGCCTGTTCATTTTATTTCTAACATAATATTTCTAGGTTAAAGTGTAAGCATTTTTTACCTTAATTAGCAAATAAAGGTTAAAGTGAAAGGTAAATGTGAGGCAGAAAAAGTTTGCCCCATTTATCATTTTTTCAACCTGCTCCGTTACGAAAAGCCTTTTGTGATAAAATTGTTTTCCTTTGAGAGTTCACCTGCAAGGGTAACTAACCGCGGGAGCAACTTATCAAACCATGTGGGTGGATTCTCCACTCTTTTGAAATCTTTCAATCGAAACTGAACACTCTTCTAAAAATACTCTCCAGCTTAGCCACAAGATAAGGGCTCGCTGAAAGAGCTATTGGCATAAATTCTCTCATCTCCATTACAGACATGGTCAGTCCAGGCAGCTCCTCCTCACATAACATCTGTATGTAAATGCAAAAACGTATGCATTTCTTTGCATGTGATTTACACAACTTTTGATTTACACAAGTACAAAAGTTTATGTAGTTTTCTTGTGGCTTTTTTTTTTTTTAAGTGCAGTTTCAGCACGCACACACTGCTGTTCTTTCTGCTTTATGCTGGATCTGAATTCCTCCTGCTGAGTCTGTCTTGCTTTGAAAATACATATATATATATATATGTATGTATGATGTTTCTCCTTATAACTGAGGATATCAATTCAGCATAATAGAGCCCTGAAACACAGAAGTGGAGAAAGCAGCTAGAATTTTCCTCTGCAGTCCCTAAAGAGCATGCATCAAAAAACCCTCAATAGCTATATTAAAATGGAGTCCAAAAATATACCTGATGCTGACCTGTCGCATCCTGCAAGTCAAATAAACCTCATATTTAGCAATAATTATAGTATTAGACTGCATAAACAAACAAAAAAAAGCCACGTGAATAATCCCTCCCCTACAAGGGATGACATGGATTTACGTGATTAAAAAAAAAAAAAAAAAAAAAGGCTGCGTAGCCCTGCTATAGCTGAGGGCCAACTGCTGTTTCAATTATAAACCCATTTTGAGGGCTTAGGACTACGGTTTTAATTATTAGTGGCTTGAAAGCTTGGCATTAAAGCCAGAAGCCCAGACACTAAAATTAATAATAATTAAAAAAAAGTCCATCAATTTAAAAATAAAAATCCTTAGTTCTAAATTAATTTTTCTTGCGTACTGAAAATGGTCTTAAAAAAAGAGAGTATGATTTTTAAGTTCTCAGTTCCCTAAGTGGTAACTAAAGACTGCTTCCATAAAAAAAAAAAAAAAAAAAAAAGGAAAAAAATCTTTTTGGAATTAAAGCTGTTTCCACCTGCAATTTCCAAACACTTTCTAACCGCGGCACTGTCACCACAGGTAGCCTCAGCATCAATTAGCCCCTGATATTTTTAGTCATGTCCAGCCCTGAAGAGGGCAAGCCAACGGGACGACAAATTGTATCTTGCTTCCACACGGTGCATGTCACCCCTGAAAAATCAAAAGTGGCCTGCCCTCCGATTTGCTGCAGCCACCAAAGGCTGGTGGCAGGGGGGTTTACGAGAGCCCTGGGAGGAGAAAGGCTGTAACATACTGCCATCAGACCACTGTTTCAGGCAGCAGGGAGCCAGCCATGCGGATGGAGGGGGAAGTGCTGCATGGTTTTTTTTGTTTTTTTTTTTTTTTTTTTTTTTTTTTGAGAAGGTGCGGTTGCAAAACCACATCAATTAGCTGAGACATTCAAAGGCACAAAAAACCCCCCATGTGAAACTTAATTCACTTTTTCTTTAATGACTCCATTATTGAAAGGGATTTAAAACCGACAAGCCAAAGTGCAAATTAAACACACGCCCTTCTGCTCTCTCCTCCAGAGCTACAAACCTTCAAGCACTGCTGCGTGTTTAATAAAATCCGATTTTGTTGCTTCCTTGTACCTAGGCTGCTACTAAACCACTGCTCGCAATTTTTAGAAGTTACCACATGGACAAGTCCGTTTGAAAGCGTACCCTCTATTTTCAGATTAAATCTGGAGACTATTTCCCCCATTTGATGTTCTGGGATAACTCAGGTCAGAGAAAAGGAGGTGAAGCTCGTGGGGCTAGTTCTAGAAAACTCTCACATGTATGACCAGTCCACAGGCTTGACCAAGAATCAGCAGTAATTGAACTGGAAAAGCAACAGATCCCATCGAAACCTGTCAAAGCTTCAAAATCCTTTAGAAACAGGGGCGCTTCGCTACAAACACTGAGTTGCAACCATGCTAATCTCACTGATTTATTCAGTAACCATGCATTATGTTGTACGGAACAGGCGAGAGCGCCCTCCTTTTAAACCTTACAACAATAAAATCCAATTTTCATAGCTGCCGTGCCAGTATTTATTGACACCTTTGCCTTTGTTTAAACAAAGAACAAGAGCAAAAGGCCTTGGGCTCTTGTCAAGCGCTGTGTTTTAAAGCTGCCAAGTATCACAGAAGTCATCAAATGTGACTGCAAACAACGATGTGACTTAGCAAGTCCTAATTAACGTGGGAAATGCTGGGGGTTTCCGATCTTAAACTTTTTGTATCAAAACCCAAGAGCAAATATGTAAGACAATGCCATTTCTTTGGTTCCATAATGATTTGCTTACTGTAGATGTGGCAAGACATTTCAGATGTTGCAAGAAACAGGATTTATTTCCTAATAATATGATCCTGTAGCAAGATCTACACTAGAAAACTAGAGTGAAGGCCTAAAGTTCACAAAAATTCACTGCCACCGACCCTGTAGAAAGGCATCTAATCCCGATTTAAAGACAAACCCTACACATACTTTAAATATATTATACATGTTACTCTATACTTCATTAGCAACTTCCACTTACTCATTCCCAGAGGAAAAACAAATTACCGTTGTCCAGAAAGGTAAAGTCAAGCCTTGCCTACATTAAAGCAATTATGTACAGTCTTTTTACATTTTCCCAAGCAGTAACATGAGGAAAACCGTAAGCAGATAACGATTACACGACCAGCATACTTTTCTGTGTTACTCCTATACTGTTACACTGGCGTAAACAGACTTAAGACTGACAAATTTTGTGTGCTCCACAGCAGTATGGCAAACCTAAACGGCCAAGGCTCAGGCTCGGCCCCTGTTCCTGTGCCTCTGGCTGCATTTCATCATACCCAGGCTTCAGAAAGATCTCAAAATTCCCATGGTGTCATCTCAACTGGAAAAACCAGGAATTTATTTACAAATGAATATTTTCTGATGAACCAATTTGTTAAACTGAGGGAAATGTTTAGGCCAAGAAGTCTAGAAGAATCAGAAATTAGTTACTTTTACAGAAATCAAAAAGGCATGGATTTTCTCCTGTTAATAATGACAAGTCTTTAAATGGATAGAAAAGTCCAGAGCCCAAATCACACCCAGATCTCACTTCAGTGGTGGCTACGCCTAGAGCAAAGGTGCCAAAATGCTTCTTTGCCTCCAGATTTGCACCAGCCCACCCTGATTCCCCGTTACAATAAAATCCGAGCATGTTTTGCTCCCTCCGTCTTCTGGTTTTGACAAAGGGACTCTCCCCAAATGCCAGGCAGAAAGGAGCTGTGGCCCAATGCAGGATGGCTCCCAGTCTTCATGACCAGGGCGTTTAAACTGGAAAGCGCCAGCCCTACGGTCCTGACATTGTTCTTGTCCTGCCTATGTGACGAAGGGGGGAAAATGGATTATCCCACAATGACTAATTGCTCTTCCACAGTGGCAGGCAAGGTAGGGGATATTGTAACGGGGAGTGCTTGGCTGCCCCAGCCTGTCCCACGGTTAACTAGTCACCAGCTAGCTTGCAAGATACAAAGTGAGATTTCAAACCCAAGCCAGACCTCCAGTATGAAGACACATAAATTTTTTTTTTCCCTATTTAGGCTAATGGCTTCCATAAATGGGAAAGCACACTAAAATGAATTACGAAATGCATATATATATATATGCATCTATACACTCTTACTTGGAGACAAGCATGCCCTTTTCCAATTAGCTGATACTGCTTTGAAGTGCCCTAAAGGTAAGCTGGGAAAAGCTCTTCCTGCTGTAGAATAAGGACATTCCCTCTGGGAGTTATTCGGAGATAATGACACTGACAGAAGTAGCAGTTTCTCTGCACTGGCAAAGAAATTAGACAAAACTACGAGGCTTTGCAGTTTGCTGCTGCTTCCCCAGTGGAGAGCCGTACAGCGGGTGGACCTCGGGTTTGTTTTTTTTTTTCCACTTTACTTTTACCGCTCACCCCACATATTTGGCTATCGCAGGGCTGGCAGAACTACCCCAGCCCCCCAAGTCCCCTCAGCACCGGCCCTTCCTCACCCCCGGCCGCATCCCTCCCAGGCCTAGAGCCTTACCAAGGTGAGGGCCACCTCCAGCATGGGTGCCAGAGCCAGGGTACCGTGAAAGAGCGGGATACAGTCGACGAAAAGCGAGGGAGGCCCGGTCTGGTCGCGACGCGGAGCGCCCGACGGCCGTTCGGCCACCAGCAGCCCGTTAACGGCGCAGTGCGGGTACTTGGCGCCGTGCAGCACCATTTTGCAGTAAGCTTGAGTGGTCAGCTTCATCCTGCCACGGCAGACAGCCCCGACGGCCGCCACCGCTTCACCGGCCCCGCTCCCCGTCCCGCCGCCAAGTGTCGTCAAACGCCGTCAAGCGCTGTCGTAAAAAAGCGAAGGCGGAGGGAATGGGGGGGCGGTCCTCCCGTATCCCATCAACCCCACGGGTTAAAGGGCCGCTCCTTCGCGGCTTCTCGCTCTCCCGCCTACTCCCGGCGTGCACCGCGCTTCCGCTCGGCCGCCTCCTTCCGGTCGCAGCCCCGGGTAGAGGACGGTCGCCAGGTCGTCGGGCCGCGGCGGGGCCGGGAGGGGGGTAACGGGGGGTACGGGGGCTGCCCGCTCCCCGCCGGTGGTCGGGTGGGCCCTGCCCGCCATATTCAGCCGCCCCGGGGGATGGCGGGTGGCGCAGGCCGGGTTGGCGGCGGGGGAATGAGGGGCGGAGGGCTGCGGCCTTCCCCTTGAAGGAGCCGGGGGGGGGTGTGTCGGTGCGGCGTCATATCGCCGGTGTCACGGCATGTCGGGCGGGTGTCAGGCGTCACTGCCGGGGGTGACACCGTGGACGGGGGGGCGGGGGCCTCGCTTCCCTGTGCCGTGAGGTCCACGCCAAGGTCAGGCGTCGGCCGTGGGCTCCGCGCTCACCTCGTGGGGGGTTCGTGGTTTTTTTTTTTGTTTGTTTGTTTGCTGAGGCCTGGGGCCTGTGAGAAACCCGTGTCCTGGAGCGGAGGCTTGGGCGGGGAGGCTGTGGGAGAAACCGTTAGCTGGGTGTCTGCCCTTCCCTCGGACATGCCGGTGTTGTTCGCTGCTGGAGTGTTTCCTCAGCGGGTGTGAGATGTGTTTAGACTCGGCTCGCCTGGGGCTCCTGGCTTGTGCTCAGGAACGATTCATTGCTGAGCGAAAGCAAAGCATCCTGGAAGGCTGACTTGAACATGAGAATGCCTTTGAGTTCAAATACAGGAGGCTGTAGGGAAAAAAGAGGGGAGAGGAAGACTCATCCAAGTAGCTCTAGTGGGGGAATGTCCCTGAAAAGCCCGGAGCGGTTCAGTCTGATGTGCTGCTCTTTGGAGAAGGGGCAAGAAGCCTCTAGGCCGGCTTTTCTTTTTTATAGGCTATTGGAAAATGGTGTTATTTCACCTGTGTACATTCGATGTCTTTACTTGACGCTGACTTACCTGCTGTTGTTTTGCGCTGACAGGATGTTGGCTTCCAGGGCATTCAGCCTCATTGGGAAGAGAGCCATCTCCACCTCCATCTGTGTGAGAGCGCACGGCCATGGTAGGTGGCAACTGCTTCGCTGTTTTAGTAAGGACGATAAAACAAGAGCTCTAGAGGAAGAACACAAAAAGCTGCTGCTGGGGTTTGGGTAAGGAAAGAATTGGGATAGAGGGGGTTTGGTGAGGCTGGTGCCTTGCCCGGTGGCAGGACAGCTGTCTGAGCAGGCGGTGCCAGCAGATGGCATTGCGGAGGCGTAGGCAGGGCTGCTGGGGAGGAGGCAGGAGCCGAGGGCCAGGCAGAAACTAGGATGGAAAAGGTGGAGGGGGCTTCTAGGTATTTGGTAGGGGAGGTGATCAGTGTGACAGCTGGAAACAGAGATGGCCAAGACATTAATAAAGTCATTTTGGATATTACCTTTTATGTAGATCCTCCTTCTGCTTTATTCTTACACTCTTAAAATAGCACCTGCTTTAAGTACTCTCTCTTTTCCCTCTTCCTCCCCGATGAATGCTTCATCCAGAAGTCTTTTCCCTCCTGTATTCCTTAACTGTCATCACGTTTTTGACTGCTCCGTTGTTTTTTTGTATTGTAACCAGTAAGGGATGTTTGTGCAAGAGTCAGAAGCTTGGATGGGTGTGTATTCTGTTCCCATGTGCAGCTGGTGTTGTCAAAGCAGAGGATTTCAGCCTCCCAGCATATGTTGACCGTCGTGACGTTCCCCTGCCTGAAGTGGCCTTTGTAAGGGATCTCTCTGCTCAGCAGAAGGCGCTGAAAGAGAAGGAAAAGGCGTCTTGGACTGCTCTGTCTGTTGATGAGAAAGTCGAATGTACGTAGCAGGGGCTTTAACCTCACAGCTAGCAACCACGCGATCTGATCTGTTGCGCGTTCATTGTTGACAGCTTTTACTATAAAGTGGCAGGCAGTGCCTGTTGAGGTAGCTGCTAAACCCTGCTCTTTCCAGCGGCTCTGCGAGCAGAGCCGTGAAGGAGCTTTATTAATTATGATGGAGCTCCTTGTGTACGTGCGAGCGGAGATCAGTGGTTTGTGTTCCTGGGATCCTTGGTGCTGTTTCAAAAAGTTAGAAGCGCCTGCCATGGTGTCTGTTAGGTGCTGGAAGTGAAGTTCAGCAATTTCTTCCTCTTCCAGAAAACAAATAATCATTATATTTGTTTCTTGATTCCCGTCGGCTATCGACAAGCCAGAAAAACATCTCTTCGTTGTAATAATATGCAATTCTTAATCCGGCAGAGTAAAATGAACCCTGTGTATTTGAATGTTAATGACCACTGACTGTAGCATTACCAAATTTCAGGTAATTAAAGTGCCAAGCAGGTGTTTTGACTTGCCAATAAAACCGCATCATCTTTTCTAACTGCCGTCATGGTATGCAAGTGAGAGCCTGATCTGTCAACAGTGCTGTGTCCACCTGTGTCCCAGTGAGAAGGTTTAAAACTCTTTTGTGAATCGCTCAAATATTCGTAAGCACTCTCCAAATCTAATGCTGTTTTGAACTTCAAAATATTGTGGGCCTTAGTGGCGAAGCTGAGGGAAGCCTTTTGAGATACCAGTGTTCCCGTTGAAATTATTTGTGCTAGGAAGCTTTGTGGTCAGTAACCGCCCTGGGAATTGGAGGGAGGGAAGGAGAGCCCCGTTTCTCCTGTCAGGCCTTCCTTCCCCTTTCGTTCAGCTTTAGGCTTTGGTCACCTCCCTTTGGAGAGCGACCAGTTGCCTGCAAGTCACAGGAAGAGTAAAAGAAATGATTTGATGCTTTTTAACTTTTTTGCAGTGTATCGTATCAAATTTAACGAGAGCTATGCAGAAATGAACAGAGGATCAAACGAATGGAAGACCGTCCTTGGTGCAGTACTGTTCTTTCTTGGTGTAACTGGTGTCATCCTCATTTGGCAGAAACATTACAGTAAGTAAATGCCATACAGTGTTAAGTCTTAAATGAAGAGCAAGATCAATTGATACCTGATGGGAAATCAGAGAATTCTCCATAAACTACTCCGGGGGGGGTCAGAATGCATGTGTATCGAACAGCCGTTCTGGTGACCTCCTGGCAGTTGCTCTTTGTTAGTCTCTGAAACTCAGTTCTGGAGCTGTAACTTCATGGAGATCACCAGGTACATAGTGTAAATATTCAGGAAGCTGACTTGTATAAAGGTGAAGGTGGTGGAGAGAGTTTTGGTGAGAAGAGGGGAAAGGGAGGGAAAAGAGTGGTGATACAGTAATGATCCCAGAGCTTCCTCCTCCTGTGAAACCTGCTGTCGCAAACGTTTATTGCTGCCTGGGTAGTAAACACTTGGGTTTCTGCCATGTTTGGCTTCCTTCCCAGCTAACGATCCTACCTCGAGGGAGCCTTCCAGCTGCCGTGAGGCAGAGCACGCAGTTAAATGAGCGGCTCTCTGTCTTGAGGCTTCATCTACTCGCGTTGAAAGTTTAGGAGGAGGCTGTTGTCTTGGTACAAGCCTTTTCTGATGAACAAAATGGCTAGAGAATCAATGTGGGAATCTGGTCTGAGCTGAATCCTTCAGAAATTGGATGTAGGGAATGTAGGTTTGAACAGTGATGGCGTGCATGTAATCAGCACTGATGGCTTCGGGGGGGAAAAAAGCTTTTTGTTAGTGAAACTTGTACCTCGGTTCCCAACTTGCTCGTTTTGTATCACGATGTAATTCTGCCTGCTTTTAAATTGTAGTGTACGGCCCTATTCCGCACACCTTCTCTGACGAGTGGCTGTCAGCGCAGACGAAGAGAATGTTGGACATGCGGGTTAATCCCGTGGAGGGCATCTCTTCCCAGTGGGATTTTGAGAAGAACGAATGGAAGAAATGAAGCAACTCAGTGGAACCTACTCTGCTTGAATATGAAATGATTCCATCACCTGTGTGTGACCTCGTTGCTTATGTACTGGAACAACCTCTCTGCCTACACAGATGCTAATAAATGTCTGGTTAACTTGAAAGTTTCCTTTTACTGGTCTTCAAATGTGTTTGTTGTGACGGTAATCTGTAGTGCGGGTTGAGGGGCATAGCTTTCCCAGAGAGTCGTGTCATGGTTGGTATATAATCAGTTAAAGGGAATGTTTCTGGGGCACAGCCGGCAGTCCTGCTGTGCAGAAGTCTGAACTACATGTAAGGTAAGCAGATCCCAGCCCCTGCGGAGGCTTGGTGTCCCATAACCGCTCCAAAAATAGCGTGCAGGCGCTCCAAAAGGCAGCGGCATGAGTCAAACTGCCGCAGGTCGTGGGGCGGATCAACGCTGCTGTGTCTGTCTGCCCTGCTTGTGAAGGGAACGTGTTCTTGACAGCATGGGCAGGCTGCGAACCTCGCTCCAGTATCCCATGCGGACTCTAGCGAGGAAGAGAGAGAATTATTAGGTCTAGTTCAGCTAAGGACAGGTTTATGTGAACCCCTGAAGTGTTTCATGCCTTGCCTCTTGAGTGAGGTGACAGTGTGCAGACTGCAGCTGGGGGAGGGAAAGAAATGCATTTAGTGGGAGCATCTCAGAGCTTTTATTAAATGCAGCGTTCTGAATGAGTTCTGGTTCATGGCTTAACGTTTTCAAGGCCTGAGCTAAGAAAGCTGGCACCTCTGCTCTGCCTGTACCTGCCAAATTTCTCCTTTCAGCTGATGTGGTGTGTCCCGTAGGCTTTCTGCAGGCAAACTTCTGCCTTTGGTTTAAAAACACACCTCCGAGGACTAAAACAAGCTTTGACCCAGTTTGCTCTTTTCCTGATTTACAGGACCCTCATGGTTTTAAATCCACACCTGTATGTAGCAGCCGTGGAGGAAAGCATGGGGGGGTCTCAGCCACTTGTGACAGCCTGCCGTGCTGGGGGCTGGCTAGCCTTTCCCTTCCAGTCAAAGAAATTCGGGGAAGGTTGCTAAGGTGAGATGACTGAGATGATTTGGTGGGAGTTAAGCGAGGAGCTCCTCTTCCTGCACCCTCAGGTGAAATATTTGTCTCTGGGGTGCTGAGGAGGATGTTATAAAGGGGGTGGAATCACAGACTGGCGATGGCTGTGGGGTTTTCCCCACGCTGGTGGTTTGCTTTTCTGTGCTCTTTGTGTTGTTCGTGCCTCTGGCAGGCTGATAGCACTGATCTGGGAGGGGGCTGGTGAGCTGCTAGGCGTATCTGCTTTGAAAATTGATGTTTTGAAGCATATGCTGGTATTGCAGTGCTGTTTTACAGCTCCTCTTATCTCCCTTCCTGGAGGGAGGGGGAGATGGGCTTATCCTCAATGCTCCATTAGCTGCACATCGCTTGCGGCACGCTCTGGTTTTCGAGGTAAGTGCCTTATTCTCAATTCTGCTCTCGTTCCTGTGACTGGGAGGAATTAGCATGAACAGGAGAGAAATCCTGCTGAGTGCAGGACTCGTACCAGCCTGTAGCATCCCAGGATGAAGCCCGACGAGCGTCGCTGGGACGAGGGGGTCATTCCTCCCAGGAACATCTCCTCTTCACCCTCCCCAAAAGGCTGCGAAAGCCCCAGGGAGAGAAACCTGAGCCTTGCCACGGCTCCAGATCCTTATTTCATCCTCCCCTGCCAGGCACCGGCCACTGTCCTCTATCCTCTTCACCCATCAGCACAGCGGCAGAGACCTGCTGGAGCAGCCTGCAGCCGGTAAGTGAGCAGAGTTTGCTGGGGCTCTGTCCGCTGCCCTCCTGGCACGTGTTCCCTTTCCTCCTGCTCTTGGGAGAGGGTTCCACTGTTGGAGAAGGGCAGATCTCACCATCCTGTCTGGGGTTTTGGGGTGTTTATTTGCAGATAGCCTTGGATACCGAGAAGCCACCTGAATCCCGATCCTGAGGAGAGGAAAACCATGGGGAGTGGAATGAGCAAGGTACTGGGGGGGGACAGTGGGATGCTGGCCAGCATGTCCTCCTTGGGCAGGATCTTTCTTCTGCAGCCCAGGGGGATGCTTGTTCCCAGGCTACCACGATGCCCTAAATGCAACCACTTCTCATTCCCCTTTGAAACTTCAAGCACTTAAGAAAGGGAATTAAGAAACTAAACAGCGATCCCTGGATTTATATCTGAGGTGATGAGCTAAGTGCCTGAGGGTGTTAGAAAAGTGGCAGCTGGCTTTAAATGTTTGTCCCTTGGGTGGTAAGGCTGTGGCATGAGCATCCTCAGGGCTGACGGGGGTCCCTGCATGAAAATTTCCTCCCCTTGCCCCCCTGGGACGTGTCTGTGCTGGGCAGCCATGTGCTCCAAAGGGGGAAGTGGGGTTTTACTGCTGCTTGTTGCTCAGCTGAACTCCAGGGCTGGCAGAGGGGATTGATTTCTCTCGGTATCCTTAAATAACCGCTTGGTATGTATGTTCTCCAGTTTAAAATTAGACTCTGAGACAACAACAGAAAGACCAGATCAGGGCAAATTCTCTCTGCGTGGCTCTGGTGCAATTTAACAATGTGGTTTCACCCCCTGCAGAAGCAGCCCGACCTGCAAAGTGGCTTTTACAGCCTCCCTGGTGCCACCAAACCTTCTTGGGGAGCCCCAGCTGCCTTTGCTGGGGGCTGGGTTGGTGCAGACACGTTTGTGTTGTAGGATCTGGCTTTGACTTGATGAGACACAGGGCTCAGCATCGCCCTTCTAGTGGTAACAGCTTGTGCTGTGCTGGGCACAGACATTTGCTGAATCCAGGTGTTTGCACCCCAGGAGCAGGCTGGGGTTCAGCTGAATGGTAGAAATGGGCTGGATGTGGCCCAGTGCTGTTGAAAACCCTCCCTACAGCCTCTCAAACCAGATGTTTTCTGCTAGACAGGTGCAAACAAGTCCAACTGGTAACCAGCTCTTCCTTTCTGTGTCCCTGGAAACTGCTCTGGCGGGCTCTTACCCCGTAAATATGCTGAGCTGCCCCTTTTTTCTCCCTCATAACCCTGCAGCAGCGAGTTGGAGGCCAAATTTGCATACTTGACAGCACTTACTGCAACATCCTGGCCAGAAAAGTATTATAAATAGCCTGTGCCTTTGCCTGTCTATCCCCAGCTGGTGGAGGCAATCTTTGAAACTATTTGCAAGAGGTGGTTGCTAGAGAATAGCAAAACAAAACCGAACTGCAGCAGGGCTGGCCTGCCTCCAGGAGATGGGGAGATGGGGAGATGGGGGGAAGTCCCCGCTGGAGCCCCACCTTGAAGGAGGAGGCTGGGATGAGCCGGGCTGTTTTGGGGAATCCAGCCCCCAGCGGTCCCTTTCCGATAGCAATACGACCACAGGCAAGCCCCTTCCATTTCTGCGCTGAGTTTTCCTGAGCTCTGCGCTCCTGGAGGGGTTTGGGTTGGTGGTTTGAGTGGGCTCAGCCTTTGGCGTTCATTAATGAAGATGATTCGTTAATTAGATGCCTGGTTTATCATTGCCTGGAGAGTTTGCTGCCAGATGCCCTGGTCCCGCTGGTACCGTGCATGCAGCTTGATGCTCCCGCCACGTCGGATGCACGTTGTGCCCAGCGCTGTCTGAAATCTCTGTCCTTTTTTGTCACCTCCCAGGTTGTCAAAGGCCTCTACCTCGGGAACATCCGTGGTAAGTGCTTTTCCCTGCTCCACCTCCGCATTGCTGTGGGATCCCTGGGCAGCCAGCGGGGCTGGAGGAGTCCCTCTCCTCGGGATCTCCCTGTGCCTGCTCCCGGCTGGGAACCTCAGCACCTTCTGGAGATCCAAAGCCACCAAAAAGCCCCATCCTAATTGCAAGTGACTCCATGCAGCTCAAGCCCAGGAAAGGGGACATCTGGGGGGAGCTGTGGTCACCAGCTGGGAGCACTGGGGAAACCCTGGCATGGCTGGAAACCTCTCCTGTGTTTGCTGAGACAATATTTACAGTGGGCCAATGCCTGGCTTTCTCACTGGAGCCTCTGGTCCCGTGGGGAGCCAGGTGAAGCTTGGGTTTCACCCAACAGTGAGGACGCGACAGCCTTTTCCAAGTTAGCAGTATAATTTCTGATTCTGGGGGTGGCTTTAGGAGCCTGCTGAATACCCAGTGCATCCGAGGAGGATTTTGCTTTGAAAGAGTTGCATCGCGATACCCCATCTCCTTTCCTGCATCGTGCTGGGTGGGAGGCAGCGGGAAGAGGCTGGCGTGGGGGTCAGGGGGCTGGGGGGGGGAGGATGCGGGTTGCTGGTGAGTGCTTGGTCCAGCGGATTTCCCAGGATGGCAAATGACTGATTGACTGATGTGCTGCTCCTGCTTCCAGACTCTGAGGACCGGGAAAATCTGCTGAAGAACGGGGTGACGCACATCCTCTCCGTCCACAACAGTGCTAAACCGGTGCTGGAGGTGAGTTCCCCAGCTGGGGGGGGAACCTGGGGGACCACCCCGGGGGAGCAGGGGCTGGGAAGATGCAGATGGAACCCATGCCGCCTTCTCCTAGCGTGGGGCAGAGAGGGAAGAAGCACTGGATTTGCACCGGATTTTTTTTTGGCACTGATTTGCGCCGTGCGATGTTGAATTGCACCCAAAGGGGCTTGGCGCTGGCTTTCGGGGGAGAGGGCAGCGGGGTGTTTTAGGGGACACGACCACCTCCCTCCCTGCTCGATGGTTTTGGAGGGTGAAGGTGTACAGCCGCAGCCCCGCTGCGGGGTGCTTGCCGCGGGGAGAACCGCGAGAGGGCGGCGGAGCCCCGCGGATGGCAGCTCCGGGGCCGCATCCAGCCCCGACGGGGCGGTGGGGGCACAGCAGGACCTGGAGGACCCCCCACACCCCCCTACATCCCACCTCTCCTCCCAAAGCCTTGGCTTTGCCTGCTCGGTCCTGTGATCCCCCGTCTGGCTGACCCCCCGGAGCGCTGCGGACCCCTCGGGCTGTGGGTGGGGGAAACTGAGGCAGGAGGGAGCTGCTGGGTGGGTTGATGCCGGAGGTGCCGGCTAGGTCTTTTGGGCACAAATCCTGCTTCTACGGACCGGTGGGCCGGGTGGAGCCTGCAGCAGGAGGAACAACCCCGTGCGGGAGATGCTCGGACCGTGCTGCTCATCCTGCAGCCGATGGCCACGTGCGATTTGCACTTTGGACCCACTGCCGGCTCCCAAATCCCGGGATGCTGCAGAAGGCGAAGGGGACTGCCAGGACCTCTCGTCCTTCGGGGCCACGATGGGCAGGGAGCCCCAGCAAAACACCAGCTTGAGCTTCTTCCCCGCGAAGGGATTGAGTAACATGGAGGGAAAGGAAGGAGAGAGAGAAGGAAGGAGGCTGCATAAAATCGGTGCAGAGAAACAGCTTGTGCCTGGAGAAGGGGCAGCGGCTGGGGTCTGGCAGGGCTCGGGGCACGGCCAGATGGATAGCAAACCGCATGGTGAGCTTACAACACGGAGCAAGCCAGCGGGCTGATGGAAAGGGGAACTGGAAAGGCATGGTGGGTTGAGCAATGTGTCAATCACAGCCCTGGGTCAGGAACCGCAAACCCCAGCACCATTCCCATGCGTGGCCCAGCTCCCTGAGGTGGGATGGGGAAGCCACTGGGACCCTGGCAGTTAATCAGTGATCGGGGTGCGGGTCAGGGTTTGGGGAGGAGCGGGGTCGTTTCGGCTGCTCCGCTGGTTGGCACGGCGGTTCTCCTCGCCGTGGGGAGATCGGGCTGGCACCAGGCACGGCAGGGCACAGCCAGGTTTTGGAAAGCCGCAGCCCATCATGGCTCACCCTGCAAAACCTTGCTGGTCCCCGTGCCCCTGCCCGGTGCGTGGCCCCCTTCCATCCTCTGAGCTCCTGCCTGCACCCACCATCCCCTGCGTGCCGGGGAGCCGCGGTTTGGCCCTGGATGTGGATGAGGAACCCTGTGGCTCTGTTTTTCCCCCTCCTGCCCCAGCCTCTCCGGCAGCTTCTCTGGGTGGGGAGCATCCAGCCGGCATGCCACAGGGAGCTGGCAAAGTGGCACATCGCTGCGGCACCTCGTCCCTGTCCCACGAGAGGCTGTGGGACGGCGGGGGCGAGCGTGGGACGGGGCTGGGGAGGATGAATGGGATGGAGAGGTGATGCATGGGAAAGCCCGCCCGCGCTCATCCTCGAAACGTGGGTCTTTCCAGTGCAGAAATATCCCCGTGCCTCTCCTGCTCTGCTCCTTCCCTCCTTAAATAATTGGCTTTTTCCAGCCTCCCTATTTGCCGTGGGCTGGAGGGAAGTGGCCCGTGGGTTTGGGCTGCGTCAGCCCAGGGGGGACCTTTCGGCAGCGATGCCACAGGGAGCTGATGGAGATGGGGCAATCCCTGGTGCTCAGCCGTTTCGGCTCTGGCTGGCAGGATTTCCATCCGTTTCACTAAGAAAAAAAAAAACAACCAACCCCCAAAAAACTCAGATGAAAAGGATCTAATTTTAGCTCAGAACAGGGAGGATCAAGGAAGCGAAGTTTTAAAGAAAGGAAAGTAATCTGACCTACGCCAACATGTGGCAGGATGATTTATTCTGTATTAAAAGGACCGGGAGGAAATAACTCATTGATGAGAGTGACTTCATCAGTGCATGTTCATACATGTCTTCCTGATGGGACTCGTCGGTCAGGGCTCCAGGAAAGGGATGGCTGAGTTTTTGGGGCTCCTGAGCATCGTAGCAGTTCCCCACAGCCTGGCCTCTCCTCTGGGCTGAAATGGGGGGGAAATAGCCCAGGGTGGGATGGATGCGACCCGTCACAGCTCTCCCTACCTGTGGGGAGCAGGGCAATGGCACCAAAAGTGGATTGTGGCTTTCCCCTCACCGAAGGTTCAGCTGGGGAGAGGGAAAAGAGAGAAATGGGGCATTTTGTGTTTCTCGGTGGTATCTTATTACTGCAACTGTCTTTATATTGCAGGACATGACCTATCTCTGTATCTCGGCCTCAGATTCATCCAGTCAAAACCTGTAAGTCGTTTGCCATCCTTTTGCCTCCCAGCATTGCGTGTTGATAGTTATTGGTCAATAAAAGCTCAGATTCTGCAGAATGAAGGTTCAGTTCATTCCTGCTGTGAAAACTTCATGTCATTGCTGAGCTTGCCAGAAGCTGCGGTTCATTCTCAGATGGTAAATAGCATTTGTAGGACTTAAAATCTGTTTCTGTGTGTGCTTGCAGTCTGTAAATTTAATTTTCCATCAAATTTCAGAATTCTTCTACTGGGCAGGGTTGAAAATGGGAGCATTTTTTATTGGTTTACAAAGACAGTGATTTGTGTTGGTCTTCCAGACATTCTCCTTGGAAAGAGAAATAAAATATTTATTAAACTCAACATTTTTTTCCCCACACAAAGCTTAGATACTTCTACGTCCTTTAGTGATGTTCTTGAGATGAAGCTGGTGAGACATGCTGCAAGGAAGCCCCAGGCTTTCATGGGGTGCAGTGCTGGGGTGCGATGGGTGCAGGTGTTGCTGGCACTGGGGAGGCTGCAGAACCCCGCTGCTGCTTTGGGTGACAGGCATCCAGAAAATGGGCGACTCCGAGGGATTTTTTTCTCGCCAATCAAACCCTAAAAAGGATCAAAACTTCATGCACAGTGACGAGACTGAGCCCCACTTGCAGAGGTGCTGGTTTTCCAACATCCTTGGGAGCAGCCGTGCCCGCGGGTGTGATTCTGCTTGCTCATGCTCCCGCTGAGCGGAAAGAGAAGCTTTACAAGAAAGCCCTGCCTCAGCAAGAGCTGGGTTTTTTGGTTGTTATTTTTTCTTTTCTCACATTTCTGTGCATTTGTGGCATGTCTACTGAAAGGAGGAAAAAAAAAAAGGAAAAAAAAAAAAAGATAAGGCTGGCTGCCGGAAGGAAGTCTTATTCAAGGAACTATTTTCTGCTTTTTCTGCTTGTCAGTTTATGTCTTGGATTTCAAAATCCTCGTGAACTTTGTGTCCTGCAGAGAAGATGCTTGTGACTCAGGACCTCGGTGGCTCTCAGCATTACCAGGCTCCATGCCCCGATCCCATGCTTTGAGGCTGGAAAAGAACGGGGAGAGCTTTCCTCTGGCTTGGCTACCTGGGAAAAATCCCCCGTGGAGTGGGTGAGGATGGATGGAGTGGCTGAAGTGCTCACTTCTCTCCCTCTGGGATGGGTTGGGAGAGCGATGGAGTGGGCAGGAGGCTGGCAGCAAGCGTGCTGAGGGAGCCGGAGGCGAGAGCATCATGTCCTTGCAAGCAAAGTGCATCCCTCCTGGTCCTAGCCAAGGAGCTGGAATGGAGGACTGGGACCTGGAGAGCCTGGACCTGTGTAGGCAACACGTGCAGGCCCTGGGGGATGCTGCTTGCTCTGCGAAGATGAGTAGGACGAGGAGAAATCCCCCGGGACAAGCTTTAGGCAGGGAAACAGCCTTCCAAATGGCGATGCTCCGTTTGTTATGGTGGTTGGAAGGAGGCACGGCTGTAGCCCACAAGGAGCGATGGACTGACATCATCCAGGGCTGAGAGGCTCAGTATTTTTAGTATGACCACAGCTTCAGAGACTCCTCCATCTCTCCTCCTCGGGCAGCAGAACCCTCTGCTATTTCTGAATACATCCTTGGCTGGTTTCTTAGAAGGCGCCTGAGCCCTGCCCTTCCAGGGAAGTGTGAAAAGTATCATCCCCTTCAATCCCCTCTCCAGGGAAGGGTGAAGAGCATCCCCTTTGATGGGCCAACAGGGGTGGGGGAGGTTTTGGAGGAATTCTGCCTTGTCCCTGCAGGGAAGCCGGCTTTGAGCCCCGCTGGGAGTGAGCCCTCGGCAAGGGGCACGGGGGGGGGGCGGGAATAACTCTGCAGTAGTTTGTGCCTTGGCTTCTGAGAAATCAGGAAGGCGCACGCCCACCCCATCACGCGGAGCCAGAGGAAGTCCGGCGCCGGAGCGAAGGCTCTGCCGGCTCCCGCGCTCGCTGCCGGATGGCTCTGGCTCAGCTGTGCCAAAGGGACCCTCTTCTCCTCCCAAAAAAGCCAGAGCTGTGTGGTCAGGGAGTCCACCCGCAGCCCAAGTTACCTAGAATCAAGTTTTCTGCCTCAAACCTGCCTCAAGGGTCAGTGCGGCTGCGAGGGTGAGCAGGAACGGGCAGCGTTTATTGCAAACGTGTGTCAAGGAGCCGAATACCTGGCTCGGTGTGGGCTCTCGGAGATGCTCGCTGTCTTCAGGAGGGATCGGTGGCAGCTTCCAGCATCCCGCACAGTGATGAGCGGGAGGGATGCATTTCACTGGAGCCTGCATAACCCTCCCATGAACACCCACCCCTCTCTCATCAGTATATATGGAGTTATTTACCCTGTTTTCTAGGTCTCCATGCCTCCAAAAAGATGGGTGCTGCTCATATTGCTGAGCATCCAGCTCGGAAGGAGCGAAGCACCATAGCACATTGCAGCTGAGCTGCCAGAAAGCCCTGGCTCCCTGCCCTGCCCTGTTTTGCTGCAAAACTTGCCGGTTAGGGTTAACGTGCTCCCTCTGCCTTGCTGGCAGTTACTGGTTATGCTTTCAGGAATGCAGGCAGCTATTGGGGGACAAGCCTGTGTTGTTGTTGGGAGCCTTACCTCCCTGGCATGGGCACCTCTCCATGCCCTCCCTTGTTTGGGAAGGGGCTGGAGAGGCTGCTTGGGGTGAGGAGGGGAAGGGAGTTGCACCATTTTGGGACCTGCAAGCAAAATGCCATCTTTCCCTTGGAGGAAACTGGGTGTTTTTGGCATCTTTTGGGAATTAGGGGTGAGCCGATGGCTCGGGACAACCTCTGACGTGGGGATGTGCGTGTCCCTTGGGCACAAGATGACACCTTGCCCTAGAGGCTGTCTCCCTGGGGTCCTCCTTGAGCTGGTTTGGCTGATGGCATCGCCCTGCTCCCATCCCAATACCTTGGGACACAGGAAATCCCTGGAAAGTCTCCTAGGTCATTTCCTTCCTGGCAGATGAAGATCAGCCCCGCTGCCTTGGTTTGGCGGAGGAAGGATCTCTGCTCCCACCCCACGCCAGTAGCCCCAGGGTGGTGGGAAGTCCTGGTGGGGAGTGTGTGGGGGGCACGACTCCTGCTGCCGGTGTGGCTGGGTGCCTCGCAGGTGTGGGCAGCCCTCCTGTCCTCACCTCCCTGCCTCTCTCTTTGCAGGCTGCAGCATTTTAAGGAGTGCATCAAGTTCATCCACGAATGCCGGCTCGGTGGTGGAGGCTGCCTCGTCCATTGGTGAGAGCTGTCATAACCATCTTGCGTCCCCGGTTCGCATTGGTCCTCTGGGAGGTGGGGATGGGCTCCCAAAAAGTGTCCTCGATGTCGAATGTCGCTTGTGGTGGGGAGGAAGAAGACAAGGAACAGCAGAAGGGCGACAGGGGAAGGTGTCCACTGCCGGGACCCATGGGGATGGGTGGTCTGTGCCCTGAAAACCTGAGCATCCAAAGAGGTGGGACAGGCTATAGAAGGGGACAGGAGGAAGCCACTTGCCTGGGACCACCAGTGGTGGCCCCCTGCCCGTGTGGCTCCTTACCCCCACCCAACCCATGGCAGGGGAACCCTTCTAGCACCCCAAGCGAGAGGGGGGTGCCCATGGGAAGATGCATCCCATGGGTGTCCCTTGCCGCGGGGCTGCACCAGCCTCCGTGGTGGGAATATCTTTCCCTGACGCTGCTCCCTTGCACCGTGCCAGCCTGGCTGGGGTCTCCCGCAGCACCACCGTCCTGGTGGCTTACCTCATGACGGTGACCGAGCTCGGCTGGGAGAGCTGCCTGGCTGCCACCAAGGCCGTGCGGTCCTACGTCAGCCCCAACTTTGGCTTCCAGCAGCAGCTGCAGGAGTACGAGGTGACCTTGCTGCAGGAGGTACGTCCCGCGCCGACGTCCCCTTATATACGTGTCTGCAGAGTTTGCAAACATGCACCGCTCTTTTGCATGCAGCTCACGCAGGGGCCAGCTGTTTGCCTGAGCTGGCCTTTTGTGCATGCTATTTATTGCCTGGGGATTTTGGGTTTTGCATGCAAAAAAAAAAAAAAAAAAAGAAGAAAATAATAAAAAAAAGAAGTGCCTCGACATTATGCGAGTGCACTTAAAAAAGCCCTTTAAAGCCCCAGTGCTTTTCTCGAGAGTTCAGTCAGGACACAGCAGGAGGGACGGGAGAGCAGCAAGTCCCCCCGGGAGCCCTGGGAAGGGCGCTGGGCTCGTTCCCAGGAATGCAGCACGACGCAGCAGGAGCCGGAGGCGGAAAGGGGGAGAGGAGAGGGAGGAAAGCTCTTGCGAGTGGCTTCGGGATGTCTGGGAGCGCTTGGATCTGGCTGGGCTTCCTCTGACGGCAAGTCCTCTGCTTTTAGAGGCAGGCGACAGACAGGAGCAAGTGTCGATGGAGGAATTCTCCTGTTTCCTCCCCAAAATGACACAGAGCAGCAGGTTTTAGGAGAGTAGAAGCTCTGGCTAGGTGGGTTCCCATCCCGCGCAGGGGAGGGAAGATGTAGCTGAGCCGAGCTGGATGCCGGCAGCTGGGAGTGACAGTGGCATGTTTAATCGGGAGAGCACTAATTGCAGAGAGCAGAGTTGCACTTTTGACCCGGAAAGCCTTCGAAAGCAAAGGGAAAGGCTTTTAAAAGCACAGCTCCCACCTGGCTCCCTGGCTGCCTTCCAGCTTCCCACACCAGACCCTTCTCCTCTGCCCAACCCCGGGTTCCACAGCAAAGGACCGGCATCCAAAACTTCCCCGGAAGGGTACACAGGTCACGGATGGACCTCTGTAAGGAAAGACTAACCCACAACTCGATGCGTACAAGACATCTGGTAGCCCACGTCACCCCTAAACTTGGTCCCATCCCTGGAAGCAAGACCCCAGGCAAAGCCCCCCCAACCACTGCAGCCACAAGCATCGTGCAGTGGCCCCGTGGCAAACGGCGGTGGGGACCCCGTGGTCCCTCTGGCCATGCCAAGCCCTTCGAGGGGATTTCTCTCCTCCCGGGAGAGGCAGGGACAGCATGTGACATTGGCCCAAATGTCAGACCCTTCCCTGCCACCAAGTTCCCTTCCCCGGGTGCCGGACGGAGCGGGCAACCACTGTCACATGAAGGACGTAGCCCTGCCCCGTTATCACCGGCTTGCAAAAACACTCATGAAAGAGGGTGGAAAATGGTCCAAGGGATTACAAAACACGCGCAGTGCTGGAGATTCCCTGTGGGGCTTCCCCCGCCTGGGCCAGCTCGCCCCATCCCTTCCCACGCTCTGGCCGTGTCCCAGCACGGACCGTGATGTGGGGTTTGCTGTCCACCCCCCCTCCATCCGAGCTATTCCTCCAGCTCCCCAAAATCCAGGCTGGGCTCAGCAGGCACCAGGCTTTCCTCCCTTTCCCTTAGGTGCTGCTTTTTCATCACCTCAGGAGTTTTGCTGGGGGCTTTGCAAGCATTTCCCTGAAAATACGAAAAGCAGAGCCAAGGGTGGAGGCGCTTGGATGTGTTTTTCTGAGCTGCGGGGTTTAGCAAGAGCCGCCTTTTACTTGAAACACCCTGTGTTCCCCACGATCGCAGCATCGGGGAGGGAAGCTGTGGATATCTCTTGTGGGCGGACTGCTGCTAGCATGGCTCCGGGGGCGAAGGCTGGGTGCTGGGAGTGCTCTGCCATTACTCACCCACAGCTGCATTTGAAGAAGGGGAAGAGCCAGGATGGATGCTCCAACCCAACCAGCGATGCTCTGCTCCCAGCTCGCTCCTGCATCCTCTGCCTTTGCAAGAGGAATGGAATTGCGGGCAGGTCAGATGGCTGGGGGTCCCACAGGGTGGTGGGCACCATAGGCATTCACCTGTGCGGCCAGAAACCCGTGGGACACGATGGCACATGGGTCCTGCACCTTGCTTCGTGCCAAGCAGCAGTTGGCTTGCTTACCTTGGCTGCGGGAGGTCGCACCTTGTTCCTGTTTGTGGCTTTGGGGTGGTTTTCCGTGTGTGTAGGTTGGATGCAGGAACAAGGGTATGGTGACTTGAGCTTCAGCTCTTGCCGAGGATAGAAAAGATGCTAAATTTCCCCATTTAGCCCAGCTGTCATCCCAGCAGGCAGCAATCCAGAAACGCAGTGCTTGGGAGCAGACATGGATAAGGGCTGGGCAGGCTGCTCAGGAGGAAAAGTCTCATTTCTTGTTGGTTAAAACCTGGGAAGAACAGGTCAGTCCTTCTGGGGACCTCCTGGGGACATCCTCCCCCGGCTGCGGGTGCCTTAGTTTCCTTGAACTGGAGCAGGGACCTCGGATGGGACCCTGGGAGGTAGAAATGGGGAAGATGCTCTGTGAGACTGGCCAGCCAGCCCCTTGCCTCAAGAACAACGCATCAAGTGTGCAGCTGGGGTTTTGAGCTGGCAAATGGTGCTTAGCAGGGCTAGATGGATAAAGAAGGAAGGAAAAGACCAAGAGCAGCAGCAGGATGACGGGTAAGGTTAGAAAAGGAAGTAAGTGAGTGCAGAAAAGACAGCGTGGATGTGAGAGAGGGCACAGATGGGCATTCAGGTGATGGACCTGTCCCTCCCTGCCCCAAGGTCCCCCCCCGGGTGCTGGCACACTCGGGCCAGGCTTCCTTTCTCCTGCCCCGGTGCCGTCCCAGATGGGATGGATGCTCCTGACCCCAGGAGAGAGGAGGAGGGTAGTGGGTTAGTGGTCAGCACTGGAGGAAATGGGCTGTAACCACTTCTTGCTCTGGCTTTAAAAGGAAACGCCTGGCAGCAGCAGAAGGATGCTTCCCCCAGCCTCCCGCCGGCTCCTTTCCTCCTTTGCTGGATGGTGGGAGCCAGCTCCGAGGCTGGGTGGTGGGTGCCGAGCCTCGGTGGGTGCCGAGCCTCGGTGGGTGCTGAGCCTGGGTGGCCAGGCTGGTCTCCCCATGGACCTTCATCCCTCCGGATGGTTTGCATGGAAGGGATGCTCTCCCCATGAGCAGCAGGCATGGATGCTTGCCCTAAATCCTATCCCAAATCCTTTGGAAGTCACTACCCAAGGGTTGTTTTCTTAGCAAGGAAATCAGGCTTGGTTCTTGGGGTCCACCCTGAACAAGGGGTCTTCATTCTTGCAGGCGGTGAGCGCACAGCAGCTGTGGTCAGTCCTGCTGTCTGAGGCAGTGGATTTGGGAAATCCAGACATTCCCGGTGGAAATCCCCTCTGCCCGAGCTGACTTTCCCTGGCTGCAGGAAGGAGGGGGGGGGATGCCACCAGGGTCAGTCTCAGGTTTTCTCCTCTTGCTCCTCATGGTCCCCGTGCCTGTGGCAGCCCCGGCAGGACAGGGCTGAGCTGCCCGTCCTGCTGTCGAGCATCCTGCACCTTTGGGGTGAGCTCGGTGGCTCCTGGGGGGAGGCATCTCACTCTGGGGATGCCGAGGCTGGGTAGCTCGTGGGGGGGGGGACTGCCTGCCCTCTCCTGGTTCCCCCAGCTGCACCCCATGCCTGTCCCAGTGCTACCCCGTGCCGGGACTCCGATGCTCGGTCCCTCTCCGGACCCTTCGAACCCACAGGTTTCGCATTTCCAACTCCGTGCCCTCCATCCTTTTTGTAAGGTGTTTGGTACTGCTGGGCATGGTCCTACCACTTATCCTAGTAAGTCCTACTTGCTGGAGCAGCTGGTTCCCGGCTACTTTGGAAGACGGCAAAACCCTGCCAGCTCCCCGTGAGTGCCGGGCAGCTGGCACGGTGGGTCCCGGCAGAGCTGCCTATTCCTGCCCACACTTTCAGGCGCTGCAGTCTGAGCCTGTCTGGCCGTTTCTCATCCCAGCAGTAGCGGGAAGCATTTTTACGGACTGTCTCTCGCTTCCCAGCCATCTCCAGACCTCAGCCTGCTGCCAGCTGGCCCGCGGCCTCTGGCACGCTCCTGCCACCAGAGCAGCCTTCGGAACTGGCTGCAGCGATGTGGGGGCATCGAGAGGCACCCCCCAACTGCCCAACGGCGAGGAAGATGCTCTGCAAACAAACCTGCCTCAGCATGCAAGAGCCGACTTGGCCGTGCAGCTTGTGGCAACGAGCGCAGCCTGTCCCCCGCGCTGCCACGGTGGGGAGAAAGCACGGGAAAGTTTTTCTTACAGGAATTTGGGCACACAAGGAAAAAACAGCAGCTTCCTGGCAATGGAAAGTAAATAAAGCTGCTGTCCCGGCTGCAGCCGGCATGAGAAGCTGAGGATGCTGCCAGCTTGCTGGGTCCATCTGTGCTGGGCTGGGGATGCGGGGAGCGCTCGGTTGGGGGGAAACCGTCGCATCTCTCGTATGACGTGATCGTGTTGCGTGGCACGTGGGGCTCCTGTGAAACTGGGACCTTTCTGCTTGCTGCCTGTGGCTGGGGACCCCCCGGCCTCGGCTGTGGCTGGGATGCAGCGGGCATTGCCCCCGCTCAGCTCGCTGCTTTCCACCGGCGCTGGTGCGAGCCCCGGCTCTCAAGTTGGGGGTGTCTCAGCCCCCGCTGACCCTGACAACCTCTTTTGGCTTTGTCCTGGCAGTACCGCGCCTGGATCCGCCGCGACTACGGCAGGAACCCGTTCAAGGACCAGGAGGAGCTGCAGTGCTTGCTAGCCCAGCAGGAGCAGAGGCAGAAGGAGCAGCAGCTGGGGAGCAGGGATTGCTCCTGGCTCCGGTCTCCAGCTCCCACCTACCCGCTCCCCTACCACGCAGGTGGCACCAGCAGAAGCAGATGGATGAACAGATAAGCAGCCGGCTGCTCGCAGGCAGACATTGGCCCTGGGGCTTGGAAAATTCAGTCTTCCCTTTGCCAAGCGCCCGCGGGGATTCATGTCTAGGGCAGCGAGCAGCCAGCACCGGCCTCGGCTGTGGGCTCAAGGGTTGGAGCGGGGGGGGTGTCAGGACTCGCAGACCCTCCCTTTGGCTGCTGGCTCTGTATATACCTCTGGGCAAGCCAGTTAATTGATGACAGTGTCTTGCTCTGCCCCGTTCCCCCATTCCCCAGTGGATCGCAGCCACTTTTCCATCACCCAGAGCAGCATCAAGCCCCGTCCCTCTCTCCAGCAGCACGGTACCCAGGCGCTCCTCCAGCAGGGCATGGGGATGCCAACGCAGCCCTTGGAAAGCCAGAGCAGGGCGAGATGGGGAGAAAAGCCACCTTGTCTCCTGCTTTGAGGTGAAGCTGGGGGCCGATGCAGCCTGCGAGGCTGCCCCGAGGAGGGAGAGACGGGTCCTGGGGGTGCGGGTGTGCTGCCGAACCCGGCTGTCACCCCGTGGGATGGGGAGAGAGGGGCCAGAGGCTGAGCTGCTCCGGGGGCTGCAGATGCCCCTCGCTGTGTTTGGACTTTCCTGGTCCAGCCTGTCCTTGGCAGATGTCTGTCTGGCATTTTTCTTAACCGCCTCCCCCCTCCCAGGGAGGGGGAAATCCAGCAGTGCCAGAGGCTGCCTGTCCCCACTGCCTCCATCCCCAGAGCTGGAGCGGTTTTGGGTTTCCCCTGCTGCCCGATCTGAATGTCCCCGGTTGCAAAAGAAGCCAATTGCTCGATTGGACTCAGTCGACCCACAGACCAATTTAACGTTGTCCCTCTCCAACAGCCATTTTAAGATTGAAAGACCGTGACGGTGCCCCTTTTTTCATCCCAAATCATACACCGTGTTTCCAAAGCGTGGACTCACTGCCTTCCTTTGCCAGGACTCCACACATCCATCCTACGAGGAGGGGGGGTCCCAACCCATTGACACAGCCCTTCTACATTTAAACCTTTAAATCTTCCATGCAAGCTTGGCCTTTTACCATAAATACCTTGCTTGGCTTCTCAAAAATATCTGTTCTGAGAGAAAAAAAAAAAGAGGCATTTAAAATATTTCTAGGAATTCCCTTAATGAAAATTTCTGGGTACTTGGTGTGTGACAGCGCTGGGGGTGACTCGCCCAACTCCTAATAAAGAGGAGAGTGATTAAAACCATGAGGATGGCTGGTCTTGATTTGCGGTGTTCCTGATGGGAATGGAGGGATGGACTGACATGACCGCTCCACTGCTATATCCTGTTTCCTATTTTCTTGATGAGAACCACCAGCAAAATTAAAAGTTTTAAAGACTCAATGTTCAGCCATAATGTACAGGATTCCGGGAAAAAACTTACGGGGGCTTTTCCCTGTCTTTTTAGGTTGAGAAAAGGGTCCCTTTGGCTGTTATTCTACATGGAGATATGCTGTGGTTTGTGCCTGCAGCATGCTCTGCATGGGAAAGTGCCCTGAACAATTAATGAGCTCAAGGACCGTAAATGCTGTTGATGGAGTGGACTGAAGGGAAATTGAACAAACTGGGTCAATATTGGTTTTAATGCATCTGTTATCACTTTAGGAAGCAGAAAAATGGAAGTTGTGCACAAGAAAAAAAGAGAAGAAAGTTAGTTTCTGGTGTTAATAGGAAGTTATAGGAGATAAGTGATAAGCAGAGATTAGATCTGCAGTAGGTGTGATAACCTCTGCGGAGCGCTGCCGTCCCGTCGCCTGCGCCAGCCTGGATGGCCGTGCCCCTTCCCGTCCCTCGACCGGCTATCCCGGGACTCAAACATTCCCCAAGGAACTGCAGCACCAAAGCAGCTCTTACCCCTGGAAAAAATCCCCCTGAATTTGGGAATCACAAGGGATGCTCCCTGTAAGCTGCAGTGTCACCCATGCCTGGCATCACAGCAACAACCGTTGCCCAAATAGCATCTCCTAAGCCAAAGTTCCCCCAAATTTGAGGGCTGTCCCAGGCAAATATATGTATTTTTCCACTCTGGCCTACATCAATGGGACTGTGGTGGCTTTAGGACTTCTGGGCACTGGAAGGCAAGCCCTGAAGCGGGTAAAACCGGGCTGATTTCCACTTCTTTCTACATTGCGAAGAGCACTGCAAGCTTCACTGCTCAGCTCTCCTGTGCCACATCAGCCCTCCCGAAAGCCCGGTGCCTCCAGCGTGGGGAAAAAAATCTCTCTGCTGAAGTGTGAATGAGTTTCCCGGCGTGTTGCTCGAACACAGGGAAATAGTTTGCAAGAAATTCCCGGTCGTGCTGCCTGCCCCAGGGTATGTTTTGCATTTTCCCTTGCCAGCCACTGGCAGGGCTATGAGGCGTCTCGCTTCCTTCCAGCCTGCCGCAGTTGGCACCGTGAGCGGCTGAAAACCCCATTTTAAGGGGGTTATTATTTTCTCCTCCTCCCGCTGGGATCCTCTTCACCCCAGGGAATTAAGGTTTTGCCTTACCAGGCTGCCCATGAAGTCGTGGAGCCAAAACGAAGCCAGAGGTGATGGCATCACCCCGCTGGTAGCAGGGTTGCAATTAGTCTCCGGCTCGCTGGGCTCCAGCGATTATACTTGATTATACGAAGTCCCTTTAAAATATCCTGAATTTGCCAGAATTTTTACAAAAGAAACAATTTTTTACTGGGGGGGCAGGGTGTCTCCATCTGGTGCAGGGAAACAGGACCGGTGTCGCAGGGGATGGTGATGCAAACCCCAGCTGCAAAGCTTAGCTTCTTTCTTGGTAAAGCAAAGAAATAACCCTCCTAGCCGTATCTGATTGCAAAAGGGGTTTTTGGCTCTCCCCAAATCTCACAGGGGGGATCGGATTGGGATCAGTCGGGTGTTTAAAAACAAGGGCTATTACAACCACTATTTATTAGAAATGACAGTAAAGGTTGTGTACCTTAGATCATTATTTTTATTATACCATCTGTGCAGCTCCTTACATTTCCCATTTCTCTATAGTACCCACATGGGAGTAATTACAGTTTTCTTCCAAGAAATGTGCGTGTAATCTGGTAATCCCAAAAACCCCCTTTGAAATCAGGCTGCAAATGGTCCCTTAACCTCTGCTGTGGCCAGCGGCCCTGGCTGGGTACGGCCGGGCTGGGCTGGGGCTGCCGGGCACTGCCAGGGCAGCGAGGGAGGGACTGATCCGGGACCTGGGGCTGATCTGGGATGGAACTGGGGACTGCCTGGGGACGGACTGGTCTGGGACTGGGGACACCCATCTGGGACTGGGGATGGACTGGGCTGGGGCTGGGGATGGACTGATCTGGGGCTGGGGAGACTGGTCTGGGACTGGGGATGGACTGATCTGGGACTGGGGAGTCTGATCTGGGACTGTGGAGACCAATCTGGGTCTGGGGATGGACTGGTCTGGGACTGGGGAGACTGGTCTGGGATTGTGGAGACTGGTGTGGGACTGGGGAGACTGATCTGGGGCTGGGGAGACTGGTCTGGGACTGGGGATACTGATCTGGGGCTGGGGAGACTGGTCTGGGACTGGGGAGACTGATCTGGGGCTGGGGAGACTGGTGTGGGACTGGGGAGACTGGTGTGGGATTGTGGAGACTGGTGTGGGACTGGGGAGACCGACTTGGGACTGGAGATGGACTGGTGTGGGACTGGGGAGACTGGTCTGGGTCTGTGGAGACTGGTGTGGGACTGGGGAGACTGGTGTGGGGCCGGACCGATCTTGGGGAGGCTGAGCTCAGCCCGAGAGCCGGCTCCGGGGACGGACCCTCCCGAGGCGGAGGGGTCCCGGTCCCCCCCACCGACACCCACCGGCCCGGGAGAGACCCCAAGTGGGCGGGTCCGCCCCGCCCCCCGCCCCGCCCCCGCTCCCTGATTTCTCGGAAAGGCGCGCTCTTCAGAGAAAGTGGCGCCGGCCGCTAGCCCCCCACTGGCCGCCTTCCCATTGGATCGCCGGAGACAGCGACGGCCCTCCATTGGGCAGGGAGCGGCTAGCTATTGGCTTAGCGGCCCGAGGGGGCGTGGGCGTGAATTGGCCCGCCCCCTCCCCGCTATAAAAGGCGGGGGGCGGTGGAGCGACGCGGGAGCCGGCGCGGAGCGATCGTGAGCGCAGGTACCGGCGTCCCCCCCTCCCCGTTTAGCTCCACGGGTGTCCTTGGGCAGGGGGGTTATGGGGTGCTGGGACTGAACCCAACCCCATATATCTACAGCCCCCGTGCGTGCGGGGGGGGGCAGCAGGGAGTGAGCCCGCTTGATGCTGAGCGGTGCTGAGCTGGTGGGAGATGGTGCTGCTGTCCTTATTCCAGGGCAAAGCCCGGGATGGGTTGGGGGGTTTGGGGAGAGTTTGGTGGTGGTTTGGAGCTGGCATGGGGAGGGTGATGGGCTGCGGTGGTGCCTCTGCCAGCCAGTTGTTTTGGTTTTTTTTTTGGCTGCTTGTCCCTCCTGGCGTGGGGTGGGCGCGCAGCTTCGGTGCGTGGGGATGAATTCTTGGCTGTGTCCTGTATGTGGTGGCTCGTGTGGCTAGTGGGAGCGTAAAGGGCTTGCCCAGCCTTTTGTGGAGGGGAAATGGAGCTCTGGCCTCTGCCAGTGATGGAACAATCCTAGAAAATGGGCTGATTTGGAAGAGAACCATTTATGAGGCTTTTTGTCTTGGCATAGCTCAGGTGCAAGGTGTTTGCAAGGTGCAAGGGAGCCTGAAGAGAGGCTGTGTGTACCCCCGTCCCTCCAGGGATGAGCTGTGGCATGTACATTGGGGCATCCAGCTCTGGAGGGGCAGCTGAGATCGAGCGCTGTGCCCTTGGGGTTGTTTTGGCTGGTGGTGTTAGCTATCACCATCCCTGAAAAAGGAAGCTGTGCTGGGCTTGGCCGGGGAAGTCTGTGTGTCCTGCTGTGCGTCAGTAGGGCAATGGAGAAGGGACAGAATTTGGTGGCACTGAGCTGCTGTGAGCCCATGGCAAAGCAGGGACTGCCAGCTCTCAGGCTGTGCTGGGAGCATCCTCATCGTCTCCCCAAAACTTTCCCATGGGGCAGTAAATAAAAAAAGAACGAGGGAGAGGCAGTCCTGTAAAATTTGGAGGAGGGCTGTGAGCCCCAAAGGCCTGGAGGGCTGATCTTGGGGCTGCTGGTCACTTCTGCCAGGCCACCAACTCCTGAAGTCTCCGTGGGTCTTGCTGTGGAGATGATGGGGGATGCCAGGAGGGTTGAGCTTGGCACTTTGCTTCCAGCTGGGCAGGGGAAGTTTTTTCCTGGGTCTTCCATGAAGTTACCCGGTGGTTTTGGCCAAAAATGACTGGAGGTCCCCAGCAAGGGTGGCTTGACTTCACCCCGCTCCATCCTGGCATTGGTCCCCTGTTTGAGAGGATTGGTTGTGCGACTGCCATCCCTGCGGTGACTCCGGGTGCTGCCTGGAACCAAATGTCTGCCCCCCAAATAGGCAGTGCCCGGCGAGAGGGGCTACCGTCTCCTCCGGGGCAAACCCTTGTGCCAAGACCAGACAGGGACAGCAGTTGTCTCCCGTCTCCTGCAGACACTAATGGGTGTCTGCCCTGGGATGGCCTGTCCCAATGTCACTTGTTCAGGTGACAGCACAACCGGGCGCTTAATCCCCATCCATCTGCTTCCTATGTAACTTATCCCGCAGCAAAAAAAGGAGTAAGCAGATCACCAAACCAGCCTACTTCTGTGAGCAAGAGCTTTGATTCATTGAGCTGGAGGAAGAATTTGTAGTAACTCACAGAAAATTGCCTTGATTTTTTTTATTATAAAAGAAGCAGGAGGGGATTTTCATGTACAGAGATTTGCATGTGGGACCTGCAGAGCTGCTGAGAGCTGCTTGTCTCTGCGGGCAGTGCCACTACCAGCTGTGCGTGTGGCAAACCACAGCAATGGCATGATCCCTCCTTGTACCCCAGCTGTGGTGGGACGGTACTGGGGGAGCTAACGGGGCTCGGACCTCTTGCTCCATCCAGGATGTGCGACCGCAATGGTGGGAGACGGCTCCGGCAGTGGCTGATCGAGCAGATTGACAGCGAGCTGTACCCTGGGCTCATCTGGGAGAATGAGGAGAAAACCATGTTCCGCATCCCGTGGAAACACGCTGGGAAGCAGGACTACAACCAGGAGGTGGATGCTTCTATTTTCAAGGTAGGGACAGATGGTTAATGCCTTTTCTCGACAGTTCGGTGGCTCTGTGGTGCTGTTTTTTTCCCTTGTTGGCAGCCCCATTGGTGGGAGATGTCCATGCAGTCTCTGGGTTTTGCATCTCTAACCCTTGTAGGAGATGTTTCACCCTGCAGTTGGTCTCCCAGGCTCTTTTGGGGGTATTTGTTTCTTTTTGCCAAATGTTGGTACCGGTTTTAGGTTTGTTTTCAGCATGTTTGAATCCTGGTCTGACATGAGAAGGAGCTGGATTTGCTCCTTTTGACCTGCTCCAAACTTCTTACCAGGCTATTCTTGATAAAAGGCTGGATTTACCAAAAAAAACAAAAAGACTTTGCAGGAGGGAAGGAGGTTTTGGATTTCACTGAAGGGGGGGATTTCCAGTTTTGGGGAGAAAATGGAAAATTCCATCCCAAACTGAAAAGGTCAGGCTATTGCCCAGGAATTCCCTTCCCTCTGTCCCCACTTCCAAATATCTGTACTGGTGAGCGAGTTCACTTTCAGGGCAGTGACCGCTGGTTAGCAGCTGGTTCAGGAGCACTGAGTTATGAGGATGGCATTGAATTCAGCCTTCTGAAAATATATAAATATCTATAACATATGTATATTTACAAAACAATACGTATTTTGCAGTCTCCCTTCAGTGGTAAAATGTATTCTCCCACCAAAAGCACAAATGATGTTCTGATCTTAAAAAGAAACCAGCTTTTGTTTATTAGTCAGGAGCTGGAAAACGAGGTTTATTTTGACTTTTAATTGAGGTGTTACCAGGTCACTAGGAACACCACCGCTTCAGCAGTGATTTCCTTGCATCTCCAGCAGCTCCTGACATGTCGGTGCAGAGATGAAGCCACGTATTAGGACCTTGACCTCTGCTTTTTAAAACTTGGGTGCTGCAGCCCTTCCTGCACCTGGGTGCATCACTGGGGCAGGTGGTGCTGCCCTGCACCCAGATACCCGTTCCCATGTGTGGCAGCCGTGCACGTGTCCGCAGTCTAGGAGCGAAACGGCGAATACGCATGGGGTGGTTGAGAGGGTGCAAGGGGCAGAGAGGCGAGGAGAGCGAGATGCAAAATGCTCTCTGCAGCCCCAGCTCCTTCGCCCTTGGGGTTGAGGGGATTTGCAGAGCTCACGTGAATGATTATTAGTTTTATTTTTGTTGCTTTGTTTTAGGCCTGGGCTATTTTCAAAGGCAAGTTCAAAGAAGGTGACAAAGCTGAGCCGGCTACGTGGAAGACGAGGCTGCGCTGTGCTTTGAACAAGAGCCCCGACTTCGAGGAGGTGACAGACAGGTCCCAGCTGGACATCTCTGAGCCCTACAAGGTCTACAGGATCGTGCCGGAGGAGGAACAGAAATGTGAGTGCCCCGATAAAGGGCTGACCCCCGGCGCAGGTCAGTCCTGTGAGTAACCACAGACTTGTGTTGCTGACCTACATCTGAGCAGAGCTTCCTGGCCAGACTCTGCTCTTCTGCTGTGATGCTTTGCTTGTCCTGCTTTGCAGAAGATGTCCCCTGTGTCACTGTGGTGGCAGGGAGGGGAAGGAAGGACAGGCTTTTTTTTTTTGCCTTTTTTTTATCTAGCCCCTTAACCCCCTAAACAGCTGCTTAGGAAACGTAAACTTCCGTCCTGTAAGGATGGTGTAGGGGCAAATCCAAAATCTGTCTCCACTTGGTGGGTACTTGAGCCCCAACCCCTTGTCCTCCCAGTGCCTGCCCTGGGTGGATGGCAGGGAGCTGCAATAAATCCCTTCTCTCTTACCAGCAGTGATTAGAGTAGCGGTAGTTTCACAGAGAGCAGTTGCTGCTGCGATGTCCGGTGTGGCACAGGTCGTGCTAAGTATATCTCTATTTGTGGTTAGGCGTGTGTGTGCTTTTTCCTATTTTTTTAAAGTAAAAAAACTTGTGAAAAAAAAGAAATCTCGTTGTCAGGAAATCTGCCTTTAGCATCTTGGTCTCCTCCAGCCGTGTTCACACGGGGGGCTTGCTGCTGCTATGCAAATGGCACTGCAGGTTCCCACCAGCAGCATGACTGTGCTTGGGGTGGCTGGCAGAAAAAGGAGAAGCAGCAGCAGCCCTGGTCTCTGGGGTGCTCAGAAAAACCCCAATCTTCTCTGCTCTAGGTCTGTCTCTGCTAGCGGCCGAATTTTTTATTTGCCTTGCTGCTGGTCACTGTGCACTGGGGCAGTGGGTTTCAGATGGGTTTTTGGTCCTGAAAAGCAGCTCTGGATGGGGCTGCCAGCCCCGCCTGAGGTGCTGTTCACCATGCTGTGGTTCTCGGTTTCATAACTTTCACGGGGTGAAGGGTTTCTAAAACCCAGTGGCGAGATGAGCCGAGGCTGGAGTGCTGTGTATCCTCACTGCATCCTGGCCTCTCCTTCCAGGCAAAGCGAGCATTGCCAACGGGAGCAGCCTGAATGACGTCACGGAGATGGACTGCGGTTCCTCTGCAATCGATGACCTCATCAAAGAGGTAAGCCCTCGCTGTAGCTGCAGGTCGCCTTGGCTGGAGGTGGACTGATGGCATCGGGTTGCCTGATAGCAATGCCTTCCTAAAATTCAATCTGCAAAGCTTTGGGGATCAGCCTGGTGAGCAATGCTGGGTTTCGCAGCTCATTCGCGTGAGCCAGCGCCGGCACGTGGTTGCGATGAACAGCTCACTTTCCGGGCAGGCAAGACCTTTGCTGGGGGACGGAGGCTGTTTTGCAGCTCTATTCCCCTTCTTGGTGGTGTCACCTTGGGCTGCTTCTGCTCGGTAGCTCTTGAGGGTGTTATTTGAGCCTACGGCCCGGGGAACGCCAAACTTAATCTTTCTAACCAAAAAAATTCATTGGCATCCCGTTGGCATTGCCATTCGGATCCTCTCCGAGTGCTGCAAGTGTCTCGGTGCAGGGCAGTGGCCGCCCAAGGCGTTGAAACTGCTCTGATCTTGGTGTCTGGTCTTGCACAGTCCCCCTGCGTAGATGAATACCTGGGGATGATCAAGAGAAGCCCCTCACCCCTCCAGGAGACCTGCAGAAACCCCCCAATACCCGACTGGTGGGTGCAGCAGCCCAGCCCTGGTAAGTAGCTGACAGTGTGTGTGGTGTTTAATGGGACAGGGTTTTTTATTCAGGGCAGAAAAAAACTTACTGTACAGCAATGGTTAATGGGCAACAGTTGTATTTTGTCTTCCTTATTAAGAATGCTTAAAGTACTCATTATGAGCACTGTGCTTGGTACCAAGCACCTGACAGTGTGCATTGCACAAGATTAAATCCACCTGGGAGTATTTGCTGGCATCTTCTGTGTGGGACCTGGGAGAGAAAACTGGGGGGGCTGCTGGTGGAGGGGAGACAGTGCGGGATCGGAGTTTGGGAGCTGGGCATGCAGGCACAGCTCAGCTTTCTGTCTGCCCACAGCATTGCCCCTGATGAACGGATACTCCAGCTACGAGCAGCATCATTCAGGTAAGGCAGCTCCCCTGCTTGGTTCTAGATTGTGGCCATCGAATGCCTTTTTGGGGCTCAGCTTCGTGTGTGTTGTGTCAGAAGGCAGCTCTGGCTCTGCTCCCCACCTTGGGGGGAGGCTTTGCTCTGGGTTTGGGAGGTCCTGTGCCCTCCTGAGCATCCACAGGGTTTGCACGCTGAGCGGAGACACATCCTGCCTGTTGTCCTGTGGCCGTGGCCCTGGCACAGGGAGCTGCCCTGGGGTGCTGGGATCAGCTGTGACTTTAGCGTGGGGAAATCTGCCCACAGCAAGGGAAGTGTGGAGGAAAGGCAGGAGGAGGGGGGTTCAGTATCAGGAGCTCTCACTTGCTGATCAGCACTGGCTGAGTGCTGGAGAAGATGTCCTCTAGCAAGTAGGAGGTCTCCTCCATCAAGTGAGGCTTGCTCCCAGGGAATCTTGCTACTCATGGAGTTTGGGCATTGCAGGGAAGAGCAGGCAGGGTTTGTCTTCTCCCGACGGGTGGTGTATGTGCCCATCTCCTCCCAGGTTACTCCCAGATGGTGATCAGCTTCTACTACGGTGGGAGGCTGGTGGGTCACATCACCACCTCGTGCACCGAGGGCTGCCGGATCTCGCTCAGCCAGCCCTCCGGCCACGGCGAGAAGCTGTACGCCCCAGATGCCCTGGAGCACGTGCGGTTCCCCTCGGCCGATGCCATCCAGAATGACCGCCAGAAGCAGATCACTAGGAAGCTCTTTGGGCACCTGGAGAGGGGTGTCCTGCTGCACAGCAACAAGCAGGGCATCTTCATCAAGAGGCTGTGCCAGGGCAGGGTCTTCTGGAGCGGGAACACTGTGGTCTACAAGGACAGGCCCAACAAACTGGACCGGGATGAGGTGGTGAAGATATTTGACACCAACTTGTTCTTCAGAGGTTTGTAGGAGCGTTTTCCTCTTTCTCTTTGTCCGCTTGGTGGGGTTGAAAGGGTGCAGGTGTTGGCCTTGGAGCACTTGGGAGTTATCCCTGTCCATCACCGATGCTCTGGATGAGTAGCTGATGCTACTAGATCTAGGAAGGAATAACCTGGTGTCTTGTGTCACCAGCAAACTCCTCCTGCTTGGAGGCTTTGCATAGCAAAGCTGGCTTCTCTTGAGCCCACAGCTTTCTTCCGCGGCAGGATGCTTGGTCCTGAAGCTGTGTAGCAAAGGCAGGCAGCCTCCAGCTGTGCCCTTCTCCTTGCAGAGCTGCAGCAGTATTATAATAACCAGGGCCGCTTCCCAGACAGCAGGGTCATGCTGTGCTTCGGAGAGGAGTTCCCAGATGCGGTGCCACTGCGGTGTAAACTCATCCTTGTCCAGGTATGAAGGGATGCCCTTTGGAGCTCTGCTGCTGAATTTCCCACCTTGTCTGGACCATATTGTCTGTGTCCCCTGCCCCAAGCAGGGCTCTAGCTTCAACCCTTGGAGCCACAGGTCATTTGGGTGCTTGAATTAGTCAGGAGGCAGGTGTGGCATGAGTATTGGCTTATTCACAACCTCCTGAGAGGTGTTTGGGCTGCTGCTTGTCAGGGGCTCCTTCATCTGGGTAGATCATGCTTGCAAACAAAGCTCCCGAATGCCAAAAGTTTTTCTAAGCTGCTAGGAAATTTGTTCTTTTTCCTCCTGTTCCTTGGCACTGGGACCTCAGCCCCCTCCTGTGGGAAAGGGGAATAAATCCCTGGAATGGTTGAGTTAAGGGACAGCCTCAAGCTGAACAGCCAACAGATGTAGTGAACAACCGTAGTGGACAGCAGTGGGGTTGGGAAACCTTCAGGAGGGTGAAGGATGGGATGAGAGGGGCAGTCCCCGTGACTCTGGACAGAAGCTTTTCCCTGGAGAAGCTAAAGCAATTTGGGGATCTCAAAGCCTTGGGGCAATGAGTAGGGTGTTTCTGGAGCCTGCAGCCAGTGTGGGACCTCCTTGGGCCAACAAGGCTATGGCAGCAGGGACACGGCATGGAGGGCGCAGGGAGGGTGTTGCATCCGCTCTTGAGCAAGCAGAGACCCACCAAGTCTGTGAGGTCCTGGAGGGGATTTTACAAGTTTGGAGACTGGTCCTATGCCTCCCTGCACAACTTTCTGACCTGGTCACCTCTTCTTGCCTGGGGTGTCTGCACCAGAGGATCACTCTGCGTGTGCTGGGATGTCCCCCAGCCTGTCCTCTCCTCCATATAGCTCTGCTGGGAGAGGAGCTCTTGTGGCTACTCCTTTTCTCCTAGAGGTGCTTGTGCCAGGGTGGCTTGTGGCATTGGACCTGTTGGCCTGGCTGGCCCTGGTCACCCGTGTCTGTTTGGCAAACTGGTCTGCTACGTCTCTCCCACTCCATACCCTGCTGCCTGGGCTGGTGGGGGTGGATGGCAGTAGTGGGAGATGCCCGAAGAGGTTCCTCTTCGTTCAGTCTCTTCATGACTTTGTCTTTTTGCGTAGGTGGAGCAGCTGTGTCTCAGGCAGGTGGTGGAGGAGGCTGGGAAGACCTGCAGCAGCAGCCCCATGCTCCCCATCGCCGATGAGACGCAGCATGACCAGGTGTACAGGATCTTCCAGGACATCTGTGGGACGCACCAGCGGCCACTCTTCAGAGAAAACCAACAGATTGCTGTCTGAGCCTCCTTCTCTGCGGACATAGCACAGTGGTTTGGGTTGATTTAGACCCAGTTTGGTTCCATTAGTGCCTAAATTCTCCTTTTGGAAAGTTGGTTCTTGTTCTTTGCTGTTTCCAGTCTGGAGGCTGTATAAATACAGCAGTAAAAATTGCTGAGAAATTAGGTTGAATGCTCAGTGTCTGTCCCATAGACACCAAACTGATAAAAATGACTTTTGTACCAAGCAGGGTAGTCTGTGTACTGTTGTCTGTAGCTAATGGCAGGGGGAGGAGGGAGCATCTGAGCTGTGCGGGAAGGTTAGGGCTGGGAGTGCTTTGCGTTGCCTTTGTTAATGGCCAGTCAAGCAGAACTGAAAATCAACAGCTATAACGACCTGCCCCAGTGGTCTGCAACTTGGACCTTGCTCAGAATAGCAATTGGGTAGGAGGTGACTCTTGGAAAAACCTTAAAATGCTCAAATGTAGGAAATTCTTTCCAGAAATCAGATTGGTTTCCCCCCCTCCCCTGCCCCCAAAGAGTCCTGCTGATGGAGGATAGGGTATGCCTTCCAAGGAGAACCTTCTCAAATTCTTTATTTTTGCTGAGAGGTTTATATGTTTATTTGTAATACCAAAGTATTCTGAAATTTGGAAACCAATGCAGAGATTATATATGTAAATGTTGAATATAAGAACTTAGGAATCTTAATTTTTCCTAACCAGAGACAGAGTTTATATAAATATATAATATCTTTAATTTTAAAGATTGCAGCGTAGTGTGACTAGTTTGGCTTCACCCTCCCAAACGCATGTGTTGGTCTCTCCCAAGCGTGACCAGGCAGCGGCATCCATGTGTAAATCCTCATTAACACGCTTTGTGTGTGCACCCAGCACAGGGGAGCTGCTTGGGCATGGGGCTTGTGCCTTGCAGCGGACACGAACCAGGACTGTACATGTGTGTGTGCTACTAAGCTGCCTATTTATTTCATGCCTGTAGTTTATGAAATTTTTTAAATTTTTTTATCTTCCTGCAATTAAAGTGCTATATTTTGTATTTTCCCTTGCAATGTGGTTTTTGGTTGCGATGAGTGGGGTGTTGTATCTTTGGTGGTGGTGGGGGAAGGAGCCTGGTATCTCTGACTTGCTCCGGCGGTGGGGTCTGTGTTAAGCCTCTGCTGTCACCTCTCTCCTGCTCCGTATCTGCCCGGCTTCATCTCTGGGGCAGGAGAGATATGAGCCAAAATGCTGTAATGCAATGAAGTGAGGAAAAGGGTATTGCTTGTTGGGCCTCGATTCAAGGGAACATGAGGATGGGTCCCTGCCCATCTACCACAGCGCTGATGGGGACTGTGATGCTCCAAGGTCATGGGATGGGGGTCACTTATTTATGGTCCTGCTCAAAGACATACTGTAGTCCCTTCCTCCTTCATTGCCTGGTGGAGCTGTTCCCTGCCGTATTCTCTGTCCACCTTTCTCATGGGGCATGGTTAGTGGTGGTGGGCGTTGTTTGGGGAGAGCCAAGGGCAAAAAGGGAGCATCTGCCTTGATCAAACAACAAAGTCAATGTTGCAGCAGGGGAGACAGAGCATCTGCATCCTTACCTGCCTTCACTTCAAGCCTGTGTTTGGGGCAGCACCTCAAGAGGTTCTGGAAGGGTGTGAAGACCATGTTTTGATCTGTCACCTTGCCCCCTGTGATGGAAAACCACCACCCGCTCCTTCCCCACAGCAGGCTCTGCCATGTGCCAAGGGGTGCCTTCATGGGGTGACCCTGGTACCCAAGGTACTGGGGGATGTAGGCGCTTGTGAAGGGGATGCCTGGAGATCCAGTCTCCTTAGGAGATGCTGAGGAGGTGGATGCAAAGGTCTTATCCCTGCTTGGATATCAAAGTAGATGGCCTGGTTTTGGCTGGAATGAAGTTAATTTTCTTAGTACCTGGTGTAGTGCTGTGTTTTGGATTTAGGATGATAACATGCTAATGTTTTAGTTATTGCTAAGCAGTGTTTATACTAAGCCAAGGATTTCTCAGCTTTTCATACTGCCCTGCCAGCGGAGGTTGGGAATGCACAAGAAGCTGGGAGGGGACACAGCCAGGACAGTGGAGCCAAAGGGGTATTCCGTACCATATTATGTCATGCCCAGTATATAAACTGGGGGGAGATGGTCAGGGCACCATGGCTCAGGGGTTTGGCTGGGCATTGGTCATCAGGTGGTGAGCAATTGTATGGTGCATTACTTGTTTGGTATATTCTATTATTATTATTTTCCCTTTCTTTTCTCTCCTATTAAACTGTCTTTATCTTAACCTACAAGTTTTACTTTTTTTCCCTGATTCTCTTCCCCCATCCCACTGAAGGGGAGGGAGTGAGTGAGTGGTTGTGTCGTGCTTAACTGTTGGCAGGGGTTAAACCATGACAGCAGATAAGCCCTTTTTTGCTGCTCTACCTTTTTCTATTAATGACAGAGGCCTCCCAAAGCATGAGTGTGTGGTGAGGGCACAGTTAAGACCTGAGGACCCTGAGCCGGAGTGGGTTGACTGGGTCCTTCCAAAGGTAAGCGGTAGGTGCACAGTGCACAACACACAACTTACATCACCTAAAAAGTGCTCTGAGATGGGAGACCTAGCTGAAACTTTGTGGTTATACACTAGGATTAAGGGAGGCACAAGTTATTTATGCTATGAGCACCCCACTCTCTGGCTAAGCTGTTCTCCATGCCCTAGCCGTGTTGGTGGGATGCTCGTAGTCCTGCCCGCACCCTTGTGCGTGTCCCTTGTGGGCTTTGCAGCACATGGCTTCGGCACTTCTGAGCGGAGACGGCTGCAGACCAAGATTTTTGAGGATGCACCAGGATCCTACGTGCAATGAAGTCCCCCAACTCCTGTAAGCTCTTACGGGATGCTTGGTCGCGGAGGTGGGGATTGCACCTTGTAGGTGCACCGGCAGCGTTCGTCCCCAGCCTTTCCCTGCTCCTCCTGAGGACCATTGCGGTGTCCCCCGTGGGGTTTAATCCTGTCCTTTGTGCTCCTTGAGAGCCTGAGGAAGACTCACCTCCCTGTGGGTGAGGTGCCTGGTGTGGGAGGGGGAGGCGGGAGGTGGGAGCGAGGCACCCACTGTGGTTTGCACTGGAACAACCTGTGCCCACTTGTGAAACACATGATGGGCTGCAGGCTGGGACGCCATTAACACCGCTTGCGGTTTCCCCAGATGTCCTGGTGCAAGTCCTTCCTCAGAAACCACCATCTTGTGCTTGCCTGGAGCCACCTGCTACGTATTCAGGGCTCTTTCAATTTCCACCCCAAGACCGCGGAAGAGCGGTGGGGAGCAGAGGTACCTTTTGTTGGGCCCGGCTGCACTGTTTATTTTTAGTGCTACCATCATGCCTCAGAGCCCAGAGCTCGGTTTGGGACCTTGCTGTGTAAAACCAGCAGCACGGCTCCCATTCCTAATGGCTTTCAAGCCATGTCCAAGAGGGGACAACTGGTAGGCGTGGAGGGACTGGGAAGGAAACCGTGGGACAGGGTCTTATGGCAGAGGTGGGATGCAAGAAGGATAACATGGTGGGGTGCATGACTGCAGCCAGGGTCCCCTTTTTTGCTCAGGTCTCGGGTAGGACTTGCAGTAGTGTTGGGTTCGTGCTTAATGCTTGGCCCAAGCTGGACTTCCCCATCCCGAAATCCAACACGGGAGAAGCCTCCGAGGCTGATGCTGACTCACAAAGGACCAGCAGACAGGAGCAGGTTTTGAGGTAACTACACCAGATTGCACTAAGGGATGCTCTGGCCCAGACTTGCGGTAACCTTTGTAAAAGCCAGGAGGAATTTCTGCACATCTCATACCTTTTCCCCAAACCTCTTGGCCAGGCAGGCAGGGCACTGCCGTCCCCATCACCCTGGCTGGGGAGCTGGTGCTGGTGGTGTCCAGGAATGCCCTGACCAGAGGCAGCACCTGCATCCCAAGCACCCGTCCCTGCACCTCGCCTGATCCCCGGCAGCTCCGGTGAGCTGCTCAGTGCAGCTGCGCCGAATCTTAGTGGTTTTGGGTGACCGGAGACTCAAATACTTTCGTTGGTTTCTGTTCACTTGGGTTCTTCTCTATGGCCTCACTGAAGTGAAACCTCAGTGCCTGGTGTCTGCTCTTCTTCGTCAATGGCTCATCTGTTGGCAAGTCCCAACAGTGACCCACGTCTTCAGGTGAGGGTCCCATCCCCAAATCCTGGGGATGCAGCACCCACTGCATACAGCATCTGTAGCACAGGCTGCATCCTCTCCACTGAATGATTCTCACTGGTGTAGCAGGATCATGGGTAGCATGAATGAGAAGCTCAAAGGCTGTCATCTCCCAAATGCTTGCTGCTTGTCCAAATGGGATTTCCTCCACCTTGAGCATGTGTTTGAGTTGGAGCAGTAATGTCATCAAACTCCTACCTGATGTGGAAATATTTCCTTGCTTCCTGGGAAGGCCAACCCAGGTACCAGGTCCTGCTGCTCCTCTGGAGAGGGCTGCAATCCCTGAGGACATGGGAAGGTACTTTCTGGGAGATGCCCACGCTAAACTCCTGCCTTCAGGAGCAGAAGGGGAGAGTGAAAATTTCACATGGGAAAGAGAGAGAAGCTTGGTTTCCAGGGAGGAAGACTGACCTTTGCTTGCAAGAATTACATGGTTCTCCTTAAGCATGTTTGGGAAGGAGCAATGTGCTTACCCACTCCTCCTATCAGCCAGCAGAGAAGGGTGGAGCAGGGCAGACAATGTGAGGGAATTTTCTACTGACCCCTTCTCTAAGGTCTTCCAACATAAAGACGTCTACTCTGTGGTGTACACTGGAGTACTTTGATTTCTCGGTGCTGCAAAGGACTTGATAAATCTGATGCTTTGCTCGCTGACTTGGGGTGTTATTTGGGTTTAAAGCCAACCTTACTGCTGAGATTTGTCATGGCTGGAAGGTGGTTGTGCCACTGGGGAAGCATTTTCCATGGGAGAAAATGAGCCTGCTTATATCCTGCAACGTTCTCAGTCTTGTTCCTTAATGTGCTTCAGTAGTTTCCCACGACGTGCCCTTCAACAAATGCAAAAAGGACCGTGGCATGTGGCTTCAGGAGCAGAATTCAGTCTCTGCGAGGACAACCCGCTTCTACCCATCCCTCCTACAGACTTGAAATGCATGGCGAGGAGTTACCTGGTGACAAGTCTCCTGCATGGAGAACAAGCTTGCTGGACTGGGGAGAAGGAAGGTGAGGTTTGGTCCTGCTAAAGCTCCTAAGATTTAGCCCATCTCATCCTGGAGAAAGAGCAAAAGCTCTGCAGCCATCTCCATCCAGCTCTGGAGGCCAAAAGTGCTCTGTGCAGAGAGACGACCACAATTCAATCGTAGGTCCCAGCTCACAGTTGAACTGCTCAGGAATACAACGTAAACCAGCTACAGCTGCTTCCTCCAACCTGCTGCTGCTGCTTGGCATGGGCCCCCACCGGCCCCTATAGGCGTTAGAAAAGAAACAGTCACTTTTTATTTCTAGACACCAGGGTTTCCAACTGGTTTGATTGCTCAATGCCCCCATTTCAGCACAGCAGCCTGTCCACGACGAGCATCTCTGGGCTCTTCCTGCGAGCGTGTTGTAATATGGGAAGCACCCTCCTTCGCATGGTCACCAGCGGCAGGATATGTCCTCCCTGCCCTCGGGAAGGCAGGAGAGCTGCGTGGGGGCTCGTACGTCCCTCTCCAAGGGGTTTGTACCCCCTTGGGTGATCTTATCGCCAAGGACATCTCAGTGATGCCTTGTGAAGGAAGGCTGGCAGGTCAACCCACCTGGAGTTGTCCTTGGTGGGACTCAGAGGACTTGCATCGTTGTGTGACTGCTCAGTGCTCACACTGGCATTATGTGGCACTCCCAATTCACCCTTGCTTTGGATGGTCACCCTACGTGGCCGGTGGGACTCGGTTCATGTGTCAAAGCACAGCTCTCCTAAAGTCAGACCTGTGCAGGCAACGGAAGGGGAGCGATGGTCTGAAGGCACCTCGACAGCTCTGGGCATCTCAGCTTCGTCAGGGCTGGCTGAGAAGGGAGATGAGGCGGTCGGTAGAGCTGAGGGTGCGAAGGCTGAAGTTGCAGGATCTGAGCCTGCGGAGACAGCCAGCCTGCTGATTTCCTCAAGCGAGGCTTGGCTGCAGAAAGGTCTCACGCAGAGGAAAGGAGATCCCAAACTCCAGCAAGCATGACAGCCACTTATTTTTCTGAATCCTTTTTTGACTGATGACCTCTTCCTCCTGCAAGTCTTTGCCGTAACACCAGATACAAGGTCATGAAAACAGGCTCCACCCAACCCACAGCTGCAAAAATACACAGGGGCGAGAAGAAATAGGATGATACTTGCTTTGTTTTGTCAGACTTTTGGGTTTATTATGAGACCAAGTCTGCGAAACCAAGGTCCAGGCTGAAATCCCCTCCCTTCCCCTCGAGTTTGCATGAGCCTAGATGTTGTGTCCTGCTCTGAGCCTATTTTTAGTGCATGCAATTTGCTTGCAATAACACAAACACCCTGATGCATCGAAGTATCTGGCACCATAAAATACAGTCAGACAGTTTTATGTATGAGTCACAACCCACCCAGATACCAGGTAACCTGGGCCTCTCTTGCTTTTTGGAAGAGTAATATGGAAGGACTTCAACTCAGCCCTAAAACACTCATGAAAATGGGAAGAAGCGAAAGGGCATTTCAGGCTGTTGCACAAAGAGATCTTTGAATTGTGGCAATTAAAAAAATACTCCAAGCTGGAGAAACATTCCTTTTCCTTCTCCCCCCCGCAATGTGTGAGAGTAGCTGGGTGTTCAGAAGACTTTCTCCAGCTATCGATGAGAGTGTAACTCACATGGGTTATGTAAAGTTTCCTTACTTTTGCTGGATGTTTTACAGGGAAAGGCTGAGAACCACGAATGATAGCATGATTTTGAATTTTGGAGCAAGTAGGCTGTAGATTTCAATAATATCGATTGCCGACATGCTACGGTTCCTGATTCTTCTTCTGACGGGCTTCAAAGGGAGTTTTGCCCCAGTTCATCTCCTGCATCTCCACTGCAATGAGCCAAGAAAAAAAGTGCTGGAGGATGGTGCATGGGTGTTGGAGCAGCTGCCGTGAATCTGCACTGCTTTCACCTATCTGCTGTTTTCTGCTGCAAGACTCGGTGTTGCTGAGCCAGACTGTGAGCTTAAGCTGCCTTAAGAAAGAAATGTAGCCTGTATCTTGTAACTTGAGGCTGAGGGAGAGCAGATGGCAGTGACAGTCTCTGTCGCACTGGAAAGCAAAGCGTGCGGACGGGACTTATCCTGTTTGCCCTCGCCCACGAGCTGAGTGCTGCGAGAGGCGGCTGTGCCGTGCGGACGCTTGCAGGGCTGTTGTATTTGGACAGGGAGAGGTGTGTGGAGCAATTTCTATCACCCCAACTGGAGGACGAGGTCAGGGATGACCCTGAAACAGCAGCAGCTGGGCAGCCTCTGGCTGTTCTGAATGTGGCGCTTGGATCTGGCTGTGATCGGGAATTGCATCTACCTCTTAGCTTGGTGCTGAGCTCCGGCTCAGAAACTGGAATTGTAATTCAGTGATGGCCCATTTGCTCACCGAGGCCGTAAAGGAAACACACATTTCCTTGACGTCAGATGCCTTGGTGCACCAGAGCCAGGTCTCCACCCATGCCATGCTGCAGCGGCTGTGTCCAGGGGCCACCAAACATCACCTTGGTCTCTCCATGCCAGCAAAGTCACCTCCACCGGTTAATCCAACCCTTCTCATTCAACCCCGGTCTCCTCCCACACCAAACAGCCCCATTCCCTGCCTAGCCTTGCACCTTAGGCCAATACCGTGCAAATCCACCCTGGGACCCGAAACTTCTTGAGGCTCCTGGTGAGGTTCCTACCAAAACCAGCGTTTCCCCATTTTTTTGCACAGCAATGGCAGAGCAGGTCTCCATCAGCTGGGTGCTGCAGCTCCTGGGGGAGGCATGGGGTGGGGGGACCGAGGTATGTGGAAGCAGCACGGTGGTTCGAAACAAGTGATTCCCTCGTCTGGATCTTTCTGTTCTGTATTTCTCTTGAGAAGTAACCACTTCTCCCCGAGATAAATCTGGCTCATGGACACATCCGCAGGACGCAAAAGGCAGTGCGTCTGCAGGTTGGTCTTCCCAGTGAGCACAGCTAGAAAAATAGAGGGATCGGTCTAGGGAATGTTTTTATACCTCTGCCCCAGAAAAAATAGTCTCTTTTTATTTTGGAGGAGAGTCTGGACACCTCTTTTGTAAGAATCCCAAATATTTAGAAATTGCCAGTTTGCTTTGCTGCGTCTACCCACGTTCCTGCTCTGGGGTTTTCTCTGTTTGCTCCTAAATGCTCACCACTACTGCGACCTCCCCTCCTTCCCTGGGATGCTGCTGAGGTCCGAAGGAGACCCACTCCATGAGGAGATAGGCAAAGCCTCACAGCTCTGTCTCCTGGGGCGGTGAGTTTTCAGGTGGAGAAGGGAAGGGGTGACTTGATTGCACTTCATGCAAGGAAGAAAAAGGCAATGGCAATTGTTTCCTCATGGTGTCACCAGCAAGGGCAAGGAGAGCCTGGAGGAAGGAGCCTTACGGTTGGGAAGCTGGGGAAGGTGGGCTGTGGTGTTCACCACCAAGTGGGAGATCAAAAAGGGGGGGAAAAGTGAGGGATGAGGGTGGATAGAGGGAAAGATTCATTACTGTTGCGGTGAAGGAGGAGCTGGTGGAAGGAAGTCAACAGAGAAAGGTGAACATCTGCTGTACCAAGGCCTGCCAAATGTCCACCCAGCCCAGATCCTACACCCAACATCAGTCAATAGATCTCTGGAAGAGGAAGGAGCAAGCCTAGTAGATGCATCTTGCTGTGCTGAACCCAAAAACCAGTGGCTGAGGGACAGCCTGGACCACAGGTTGTGCCTGCGACGTGCTGAGTTATAGCCTCCAGCACAGCTCTTCTCCATGGATGTCTTTAATGCCCTTAAGCTGTTCATGACTGTGGTGGCCAGCCCCTATGAAGTGGTGGCCAAGAGGTGGACTATGTGGAGAGGGAAGGAGAGAGGAGAGAAGGGATTATCCCTGTTGGCCAGGATACAGCACTGATCGCTCCTGGAAAAGGGGGAATCTTCTGGGTTCCTCCTGATGAGCCCAAGAGCATCTCTGGTGCACGGCACTGCCCCGGTTCCTCTTTCCTGGCCACAGCAAGCAACAGTGCTGAATCTCCTCTCCTGGGGCTGAGATGAGGCAGGAGGCCAGCATCAGGCCAAGCACGGGGGGGAAAATGAACCTGTTGCGCCCAGCCTGTATGGCTCTGCCCTCGGGGTGGATGTGGGAAACTCTTGGTCTTTACAAGAGACTGGAAATTCTGGTATAATTATAGCCTCGCCGTGGGTTGTGAGAAACCAAGGGGCTTTACAGGTTGCCGTGCTGGGCAGTCAAAGTCACGGTATGCAACTCCCCCAGGAGAAATATCGAGCCCCAGCTGAGCCGTGGTGTGGAGCGGGGCAGGATCGGTGCGAGCCCTCCGGGACTGCCCTCAGCCACCCCCTGGAACCCTTTTCACTGTGCAGCCCTTCTGCCTGGGGGTTGTGTCCTCTGATGAAATACATAGTAGTGATGGCTCAGGGAGAAACTGGTTTTCAAGGAGGGCAATGATTTGGGGTGTTTAGAAAAAGCACTGGAAGATGTGCTCCAGGGTGGTTGTGGATGAGGAGCCCATCTTCTTAATTTTCCCCCTGTCAGCCTTTCTGGGTGAAGCTTCTTCTCACCCTGAGGATGCCAAGAGATGCCATCATAGATGGGTTTTAAGTAGCAAGCAGGCAGGCGTCTGTCTGGGCTGGTTTGCTAGCGCCCATCCTAGCCTGGAGCTCTTATTGCCGTGAGTCTGAAACTGCATTTCAATGTAGGGGTCTAACGCTGCAGGTTTGCAGCCCTTGGCGTGAAAGCAGGAGCATGAAAGCAAAACCTTGCCTTGGTTTTGCCTTGTTCAGAAATTATTTCAGGTTTCTAGTAAAGTGACAACATCAGTTAGAGTTGCTGGAGGAAAAGGGGTTGCTGTATTCGTCACTGCATGGGCTGCCGTGTCTTTTCTGGTGTCGTCTGTCCCCCCCCCCAACTTTGGCTCTCGAGTAGTTTAAACACTTAAGTACGATAGTGGAAAACTGAGGTTTTTCACCCTAATTTTTATGAAACTGATATAGCTTATAGCAGCCTATTTCTAAAGTGAGAAATGCTAGAAATGCTAGAAATGATGACTGCAGCCTACGGAGCATTTTCTTGCACAGCAGCATCAACCCCAAGTGCAGGACCAACAAAAGCCTTGCCTGCTCTTGAAGGTTTATTTGCCGAAAGCTGCATCATCCAGGGCCGCTCATGCCGGTTATTGCCTTGCACCACCATGATTCATTCATCTCCAAACAACCAGGAGTCATTTAGCAGGAGCTGATGCATCGCGACCCGGTCCTTGAGATATCATACGCCTTCTCATCCCTGGAGGACGGTCGGTGGAGGTAAGGCTGGAAACGAGCAGGGTGAATTTAATAATTCACTCTCAATTTGCGTGGCCATCACTGATGGATGCTGAGGTCTTGCCAGAGACGTGATCTGATATTCAGGGCAGGGCCAGATCTTAAAATAGGAGGACGGGAATGAATCGTAATGTTTGTTTTCTCTTTTATTGGCATGTTGTAAAGGTTCACATCCAGTTTGAGCCATCAGCTGGGCATGATGTGGTAATCCTGGCTTTCTGGGAATCACGCCCGCGGTGGCACGTGGACTCGCTGCTTTTCCCTTCCCCCCAAGCTGAGCTGACTTTAGCACACCTCTGGTTTTCCTAAGATAAGAAATATTTGTAAGTCGATTATATCTCTCCTATTCCTTTCTTTTCTGCAATTTTAACCCCTTTATTATTTTTGGGGGCCAGAAAAGGAGGCCGGCAGGGTCAGAGCTGCTTTAGGTCAGCCCTGCTGCGCTGTATGTTCAACCAGCTTTTCTCAGGGTGGATTTGGGACAGACCCAATTCTCCCCAAACCCACCATCTTTCCATCACACACTTCAGCTTCTGAGGCTGCAGGTGCAGCTATTTCAGCTGGCTCCAAAATAGCCCTGCTGCCTATGAAAGATGAGTGCTTAAGCTTTGAAAATCCACAAAGCTGCAAAAAAAAATCCCCAGCCCCTTCCTCCTGACACCGAGAGCTGCTCTCAGTTTTATACGCTGGCAAAACCTGGAGTTTCACTGAAACGAGCTGCAAAAATGCCTCGCCGTCCTGTAACCCCTGCCCTTTTGGCAGCTATTTATTGTGTGGGTTTGTTACAGCCTCCTCCTGTATCTTGAATTAAAGAGGGATTGTGGCTCATGACCAAGTTTGGAAAAGCAAACAGATAAAAATTAAACAAACGAGCGCTGGTGCACAAAGGCCGTGCGCACAGAAAAGCAAAATTCACTAAACAAATGTTTATTCTGCTCGACTGAGCTCTCGTCCTGCTCCCTAAAGAGGCAAGGAGGACTTTTCCTGCTGGCATGAGCCACATCCCTGGGATGAGATCCATTCCCTCTGATGACAAACCAAGCCTTGGGTCTGAATTTGCACTTTGGCCTCTGCTGGGAATTAATTAGTCTGCATCACGCTGCTCTTACTGAGATTTCAGCTCTTTGGTTTCCTGCCGTGAGATGCCGAGCGCGGGGGTGCCCCTGCTTTAAAAATGAGAATTTCCTCCTGAAAACTCTGGCCGAAAAAGTGACTTGATGAGACCTGGTGACTGACGGTGACGGGGTCAGTCCCGGGCTGGCAGCCTCGGGGCTCATTTACATCTTGTCGAGCGCGAAGTCAGGCGTGAGCTGCTTTCCTGTCAGTGCCCGGCTTGACCCAAACCCCCCCTGTTTGCTTCATCTTTCTCAGGGCTGGCAGTGAGACCTTGGAGGACAAAAAGCCCTGCGAGCTGTCAAGCCTCTTTTCCTAGTGGGTGGATTCACTGGTGCCTGGTATTGGGGTTGAGCATGTGCTTTGGCCTCTCCTTCATCGCCTCTATTGTTATATTTGCTGTTTCCAGGAGGTTTGCAGGAACTGGGTGTTTTTGAGGCTGCTGAAATCAGGTAGAGCTGAGGCACGGAGGCAGATGCACAGATGCCATCGTACGCATCCCCTTCCCTTAAGAAACGGAGCTGCAAACCCCCAGGGCTCACTGTGCAGACACCGCTCCTCTTTCTTTCCCCGGGCTGTCTCCCAGCCTGATGCCGACGCTTGCAGCTCATACCTGTCCCGCTGTGATTTCTGGCCGCTGAGCCACCGCGGCTTTCGAGAGGCTCCCGGTGCTGCGGGTGGCATGACGGCGAGGAAACACCTGCAAACCCTCCGCTCAGGAAGCCGACAGCGTCCCACGGCCCCGGTGTACACCAGGTTCTCGCACGTGCCGTCCCCTGCCCCGGGGCTCCGTGCACCCCAAAAGGACCCCCATCATCCTTGCTCAGCCCTTCACGTTGCCTGGAGCTCTCCTTTCTCCTGGGAAGCTGCCTGGTTTTGGGACACCTCCAGCAGCAGGTCACCTTCTCCCTGGTGGTAACCTCAAAAGAATCGAACAGCAATTAAGTGTTCGATGGCCATTGCCAATGATAAGGGCACCCCTGGGACACCAGGGGGGCTCTGGGGACCTCTTCAGGGCTGGCCGGATAAATTGTCCCCGCTCAGTTGGGTTGGTGCAATGCATCAGCTGTGCCAAGCTGTACCCGTCGTGGTGTCCTGCTGCAGGTCCCTCTCCTCCCAAGGGAATTAGAGAAGCTCTGAGAAGAGAGACGTCCGCCCGGGCATCAGGGTTGCAATGCCATCAGCTTGCCGCAAAACTCCTTAGTGTGTGGCTCCATGGATCCTGGGTTTTGAGGGAACATTGTAGGTCGCTCCATGCCATTGCATGCAGCGGGGATGCCTGCAAAATAATTGCATTGCACCCGGAGGAGGCTGGTTGCTTAGCTCTGCTGGGATTAGGGCTGCTTTTTCATCATTGTCTCTCCCCCACCGAGGGCTATGGATTGTTCAGAAGTGGCAAAAATGTAGCTGGAGAGGAAACTGAGTGTTTGCAGCCTCATCTGTCCACCTGCATGCATAGCACCCCTGTTTGCACTGGTGAGATGGGAGGCAAGAGGAGGTATTAGAAAGGGAAACTGGCTATCGGCTCCAGGACATGCCCTCCCATCAGATGCAAGCTAAGAGCGATCAAAGGGTTTATGCATCTTTGTCCATTTGAAATTCAGAATAAAAAGCGAAGATAACTTTCTCCCCTGATTTCTCTTCAATCCTGCCATTTTCAAACTCTTCCCATCCCCAACAAAACTCAAAAAAGCACTTTGCCCAAACACTGATCTTTGGGCCTGAAGGGAATAAAAGCGCTCTGATGGAGGGGAGCTAGTATTCCAGCTGTGATGCTACTTGCTTGGAGCATGGATTCCCTTGGCCTGACCCTGGGATGCTGCGGGTGGCCGTGCCCCACGCTTCTGCAGCCCCGACCTGGGGGGCACGGGTGTGGGAGATGAGCTTGGGGACAGCAGGACCCATCTATGTGCTTAATAGAGTTAGCAGTTAATGAAGGAGCTTCCCTTGCATCCCACACTTTGTTTATTCAATAAATACTGCACCAGACAAGCTGCAGGGCTGAGGAGGAGGGTTTTTTTCTACCGTATTGAGTACACCAGTCAATGAGAGAGATATTTCCTTTTTGCTGCTGTTATTAATGCCTTCTCATCTTTTTTTCCCCACCGTTTATGGTGCAGGAGTTTGCAGGGTGGGATGATTCATTAACTCTTTTGCTCCTGACCTGTCCTTGTACCTATGTCAGGGTGGTGAGTCAGGACTGGCTGTCCAGGCAGGCATTCCCTTAGGGCAAAAGGAGGAGTTTGAGAGGGAAGCAATAAAAAGAAGGAGAAAATCAGGTCAGAGATAAATCCAGGCCTCAGGGGGTTTGCAAAATAGCTGGAAATCTCACAAGGCCAAGCCGCCTCTCATGAGATTTCTGATACTTCCCACTTCTGGCTGGGCCAGAAATATTGCAAGAACAACGCTGCGTCATCATTCTCGGCACTGGCTTTGCTCTTCCTACACTCCCAGCAGGGATTATTCTCCCAAACATCCTCCGGGCTACGGATCCGCCGGCGCTGTCTGCAGCTCCCAAGGCAGCACCGCTGAACAGCGCCCGGCGCAGACGCCGTCCAGCTCTTCCTATTAAGACCCATGCATCGAGATGGAAGATATTTTTGGTCAAGAAATCAAATGACTCATTTGTGGATCCAAAGAACTATTTCGGGACAGAGCGCGTACCTCCCCCGGCGCAGTCCCATGCCGACGCTTGCAGCCGACGGCTTGCTGGGGACCTTAAACTACGCCGGGTAGGTGGGTGCAGAAGGGACATTGCACCCCCAGCCTCCCGCATCCCCCCAAATTATGAACCCCAGAGACCGCCGGTGGCCAGGGATGTTGTGCAATCCCGCTGTACACGTTTCAGTTTGGTCCTTACCCTTTCCGCCCTCGGGCCGGGTTTGTTATACAGAGGAAGCTTGTTAGGAGCCTCGACGAACAGACAGGAAACCGAGTCTTTCACTGCGCATACACATTGTCTGCCTGGGGCTAATTTTGAACAGAAAAAGACCTTATTTATTTCTTTTATTTATAAATCCTGAGCCTTGCGCTTTGAAGGCAAGCACACACTCTTGTTGGGCTAGGAAGCGTGCGGGAGAGGGCAAGGGGGAGGGCAGCCGTCGTGGCACGGACCAGCCATACGAAAACCCAACTCTGATGTGTGCGGTGGGGTCATGGCAGGCTCGGACGCTGTGTGATATGACATGGGGTGATGTCCACGGGGCAATGGCCAGCAGGGATGGTGCAAACACCGGGGCTCGGGTGGCTCTGAGTGACCAGTCTTGGGCTGGAGACTCCACCGAGGACCTCATGGGCATCCCCTAGGTCAATGATGGTGAAGGTGATACTGGGCTGCAACCCACATCACCCGGTGGGGGCTGAAGTCCCGGGCGGCTCCATGTCCCCACAGAGGTTTGGGTGATGGGGAAGCGGCATCGGCAAGGTCGGGTGGCCACTGCTCACGTCCATACCTAAAGGCATCATCGGTGGCCTTGGCCATGACCATTGGAGAAGTCGCTCAGGTCCCTGCCAGCATCAGAGGGCTGCCTCACACCCACCCTGTGGGCTCCCAGCCCCGCTGGTCCCTGGGGACTCTGGTGAGGCCTTCAGAGAAATCAGAGACTCCTTTGGAGATGTTTTTTTTTTTATTTTCCGTGTACCGGTGGGTATTTCCAGGGCAAGGTAGTGTGATACGGGCAGGCAGATATTAGTCACCACAGCAGACTTTAAAAAGTGAAAACATGAACTTGAAAGCTACCAAACCTGCAGCAACTTCCCAAATCCCACCCGAAAAGTAGCAAAACTCACCTAAAAAGGCGAAAAAAAAGTAAAAGTTCCAGCATGGCTTTTTTGGGCTTTGTTTTCTTTTTTGTTGTTGTTGCTCCTGTTGTTTTTGGAGAAACATCACGCTTTATTCCGAGAAAGGGGAAGCGTTGGGGCCATCCGCTCTGCGGGGTTGTGCATCTCCCATGGATGCCCCCCAGGAGAGCAAAGATGGGGGTGAGCCGCAGCACCCTGGGTTGCATCAGGGCTTGGGCAATGTAACAGCGATGCTGAGGTTTCTGTGGCAGATCCGGGAGGTGCAGGATGAGATACATACGGGCGATAGCGAAGAGGAGAAGCCTCCCCTTATCCTCACCCTCTGCCCCGTTAGGGCTTTGCACAGATGGGTTTGGGCACGGGGCTGCTCTGTTGGTCCCCCTCCAACATAGCCACATCCCACCAGCAAGCTCAGTCTCAGCTGCACCCAAAAAGACACACCGGCCATAGTGGCTCTTTTCTTTATTTAACCCTCCCCGACCCCAGGATCGAGGAGCCACTTCCACATTTTCTGCCGGCCACGGCCAAAAAGCCCTGGAGCCGTTTCTGCTCCTCCTGCCTGGCCGGTCTCGCTTGCAGATGCTCAAACCACACTTGCCTTTGCCCAGCCTGGCCCGTCGCAGATGGACATGGCTAGAAATACCTAAAAATACCTTCTGGCCGCAGGCATCCTGCGAGGGTCTCACAGCCAGAGCAGCTGGGACTCAGAGGACGGGCTAAAAATAGGGGTGCGGTGCGAGTTTCAGAAGATCCTGAAACATAAGGTGAAACTCGGTCCGGGTTAACAGAAGAGCTGAGCGTGTCAAAGGGCTTATTTCTGCTCGGGAAGGCTCAGCAGGAGAAATGTGGGAGCCTGGCAGCTCTTGTGCATGGATTTAGTGGGGCATCACCATCACCTCTGTGCATCACCCATATTTGCTTTTTTGGGGCTTACCACCCAGGCAAGGGGCCGCCCTCTTGGGGACCAGAGGTATGCCGTACCCACAAATGTCCTTTTGGGGATGAAAACCTCATGGTCTGGCCTCCTCACCTCATGCAGCAGGTCTGGCTTGCATCCAGCCCGGCATCCCCCTGTAATTGCACGCATGCCTGATAGCATCCGTGCAAATCGGCTGAGCCCCATCCTCCCCGAGAGGATGCTCAAGCCCTCCAGGTTTTTATAAGGACGGCAGCTGGGGCAGAGGGAAATCTCTCTCTGATGTTTCGAGCCGTGAACCATGAGCTAATGCCATGCCAGAAGGTGTGCGGTCCCGTCTGGGTCCCCTTGACCCACCACCGAGCCCAGGGGAGCCCATCGCAGCCCCGTCCTCCCCACCTTGCACAACCCGCCGGTCCTTCTCCTTCCTTGTGCTGGGTGAAATCAGAGCTGTTATTTCAAAGAGCAGCTTGTGATTTATCGCTGTAATCTCAACCACAAGTTGAGCTGGCAGTAGTTAGGGGAGCCACGAGGAATAAGCGAAGGGTTGGCTATTAATTTCTGCATCCTCTATGCTCTTGAGGTTTTTATTTCTTCAATACAAGAGCAAGGAAATATGGGTTTCTGCTGAGTAAAGAGGAGAAAATGAAAAGGGAAAAAACCAATTGCCCAGGATTTGTGCTGAAGTAGCTCATGTTAGGCCATTTCTTTGCATACTGTTAAAAAAAAAAGCAGCTTTCTGAACTTTGAAAGCCGAGGTCATTACAGAAACCGGGGGCACCGGCTCCTTTCTCAGAAGGGTAAGACACTGGGAAGGAGAGCGGGGTTGTGCTGGTGGGTCCCTGGGCAGAATTGCGTGGGGTTTCTTCTCTCATCCTCCCTTTTCCCCTTCTCCATAAGTCACTTTTACAGCTCTCAGCAGTCAGTCTGGAAAGCGCAGCTTTGCACTGATGTTAATGAGTCTTTAAATCAAAGGGGCAGCTGAAGGGCTGTGTTGGCTAAATCAAATGTCACGTCTCCTTCCAGAAAGCGCTGGGCTGGGGTTGCACAGCCTGGGGTGTCAGAGATGCAGAAAACTCCCAAACCCTGACCGTCTGTGAAGTAACAGAATTTTCATTTTTATTATTTGATTTTTTCATATTTTGATCTTAATTTATATATGATTCTATGGTTTATTTAAGGCTTTAAATTCTATTTTCCCCAGCTTTGCCTTGCTTTGAGCGGACCTGGAAGCTTATTTTATGCTAAACATCAGCGAGATGCACATTATCTTGTATAATTTTAGACTCTGGAGAGCTAATAAAGCCCCCAAATTTCCCAACACTGGAGCCTGGTAGAGCCCTTTGCATCCAGGACTCTGAGCTCCTGATGTGCTCAGAAAGAAAAACCAAACATTTTTTTTACTTCTTATCCTTGTCTTACAGACGAAAAAGCTATTTTCCAGGCTTGCTGCAGACTGCAGAGGAGTCAGACAGTATTTTAACCCAGTCTGAGGAAATGACAAAGCATTAACTCCCCTGCAAGGTACTGGAATAGTTTTCATTAAATACAATCTTTGCAAGAACCCCGCAGTTATTTTCCAAGCCAAAAAAAAAAAGTTGTTCTTTCTTGTCCTTTCTGGTTTGCTAATCTATTTTGACATTTATTAGCAATTATTTATTTCCTTCCCTGTTGGCTGTTTATGGTGCAATTTTTCAACAAAATAGGCATTACTCAATAATAACCTCTGCAAAAAGGCAATTAGGAAATGCGAAGAAGTGTATTGCAGGGATGGCTTACAGAGATTGTGGGCCTTTTCCCATGTACAAAACCTCATTTTCTGGCCCAGATGGAGCTGAAGACGCTGCTTTGGGCAGCAGACCCTGGCCGTGCTCTGGGACTGGAGTATCACAGCCTTCACCCCATCCTTTCTGCAAAGGACCCAGGGGCTTGTCCCTGCTGTTTGTAGCCTTTGCAAGGAGCGGCAAGCTGAGAAACACATATTTAGGAAGACCTGCTGTTGCCGTCTCCTGGGTAATAATTTTCTTTCTTCCCTTTGGTTTTGGTGGTGAGGAAGGTCTGTAAGAAAACAGGATTCTTGTTCCTTAATGAAAACGCTACGTGCCGAAAGACTCCCACGAGTTCCCATAAAGCCACAAGGCAGTGCAAAACTGAAAAAAAAATTTAAAAAAATTTTAAAAAATAGCTCAGCCTCTCAGTGCAGCATCTTGGGAGTGTTTCGCCATTCCCCCTCTCCATGGGGAGAGCTCTGTGTTGTCTGCGTGCCCTGCAAAATTCCCCCAGGGCGGCGGCTTTCCCGAGAAACGGCTTCACTATGGCTTCTTGCATGAGGGAATCCACAGTGGGGGAAAGGAAAAGCTTTGCATTGAAATAGTGGAGCTTGTAAGAAAATAAAGCCCTTTTCTAGCTATGCTTGCATGCAGTGCCTTGTACGGATCACCCCGCATCCTTCCTGGTGGGTGCTGATGGGGACTTGGGGCATGACGTTGGGTGCTAGTGGGGGGTTGTTTGGGCACAAATTTGGCCCCTTTCTCATCCCACCCAGCTGGAGATTAACTGCAAAAACCATCCCAGAAATCGCCGGGGCTGGGTGACTGCAGGAAACACGCTAGAGAGGGGTGAGAGAACAGCGGGTACTGCTTGAAGGCGGGGGACAGCCCAGTCCTGGTTCTGCTTGGCTGGAGCTATCGCCAAAAATAATCAACCTCACTGCAGTATTTTTGCTGGTTAGGGAAACTTAATTTTCATTTTCCGACCGGTTTCCCAGCTGGGACACAGGCGAGGGCCGCTCACAGTGGCGGTGCCGGTTCAGTGGGTGGATGGTGGTGAGAGCGTGGGGTTATTCGGCACCGAATTCCACTGAGCTGTGATTTGGGTTTGCTTTGCGTGTTTTTTTTCCCTCGCCCGTGGCACCAGGGAGGGCAGCGTGGGAGCACGGTGGAGGGGAGATGCAGCCAGAGGAGCATCGGGAGCTGTGCCGCTCCCCGATAATGCGGGCTGCGGGGCTGCGGTAGGGTGCAAATCCCATGGATGGTGTGGGGTCCCTGCCAGGGTGTCCGTCTGTCTGTCCAGAGCAGCTCCCCGACACCGCATCCCGACGCTGGTCCCGACAGAGCCAGCCCGGAGCCAAAGCTGGAGGCTGTTATATCGTCTCTGCTCGCGGCTCTGGCAGACCCATAAAGATCGGAGATTGAACATCGTGCCGCTCGCTCGGCAATGGTCGTTTTGCACCATCACGACCTGTCTGTTGGTCTTGCCGTGGGACCCGGACTGCTGAGCAGTGGGGCTGTATATCCAGCAATAGCACAGTATCAATTATATAAGAAACCTCCCTCTAGGTTATGATAAGCTTGTTAAATCATCTGCGCTCTAATAGGCAATATACATAAACCTTCCGTAGACACCAAACACTCCTTGAGACAAGATTAAGTTCACCAATAACAAATCCAGTGGAGTTTCATCTATTTATATGAACCATTAAGGCATACGGACAATCAACCGTGCGTTCTTTACGTCTGCCATGAATCGCGCATTCCCTGGTGCTGTGCACTTACCCAGCCAAACCGCTCCCTCTGCTTATATTCAATATTTCCTCTGCACTTCAAGGGGCTGAAACCATTTCTCTTTGTGGATTCTTTTAAATTCCAGCCCTGCAAACAACCCTCTGGATCATTTAAAGTGTGAATGCTTGTACTGAGGATCCTATAGGGAGCCTGGGAATTATTTTACTGCTACGAACTTTTCTCATGTCTTACCAAAATTCAAATATCCTAATCCCCATGTTACTAAAATACAGAGCTAAGATAAGAGTGGCTTGTTCAGTGTACGGATTTCTTTTTAGCTGCTTATTCTTAGTACTTGCCATTGAAAAACATGCTTTTCTGTTTGTAATAAATATAACAGCATGGCTCACAAAAAGAAAAGACAATCCCTGAAATTAGGAGTTTCAAATCCTTCTGGAAAATGTGTATGAGGATCATAGGGGAAAATATCTCACTAGAAATAACAACCACAGCCTGGAAAGTGAACAGTGGAAATATTCTTATGTATGAACAGGAAGAATCCACAGCAATTGAAAACCATTACCGTCAATGTTAATTAGCGCTGATTGACTAAAAACAGAGTCCGACATGAGCTCGGCTCTGCTTGCAGGGCTGCTCAGAGCCTGTACTGAGTCACTGTGAAAACCACATGCTAAGTTGTTAGAGGAAAAAAAAAAAAAAAAAAAATATATATGAGCAGGTGGGATTTTCCATGGCCCTGAGTGATGGAGGAGCCCAGTATTGGGCATCAGCCCCAATTAATGGAGGTGGTGCCGCCTGCTCCCCAGCACCAGCCCCGTTTTGCAGCTTGGGAGAGCGATGGTGGATGCTCTCCAGGGTGGGAGCGAGCGAGACCTCATGTCCCTACCAGGGATGTGCATCCCAGGAAAAGTGAAGGCAGGAAGATGGATGAAGAAGCTGCACTCCCTGTGGAGCCCGTGTCCTCAAAAGGTGGAAAACAGGGAATTTAGAAGCTCTCCTGCTGCAGACAGAGCTGCCATGGCTGGGTCCAGCCTCACCAGCAGTGCAGGGATGACAGCCAGGAGCCCTGCCTCAGGGTGCTCCTGTCTCCAGAGAAAGTTTTAGGGCTGTGAAAAACCACTTCCCCAAAATCCTCACTGCTCTTTCACCATTGGAAGGGCTGAAGGCCCTGCAAAAAATAGACAGGCACATCGTCTCGAGGGCTTAGTGCAACCCCTGCTCTACGAGGAGGGGCTGGTCCCCCGAGACCCATCTCCCTGCCCCTTGCTCTGAAACCTGAAACTTGTGATTTCATGATTTGTCTGTAAGTTATTTTGCTGTCATAAATTCATATGGCTTTAACAACCTTGCCCGCAAGATAAGTGCACGACCCTGGCTGGGGCTCGCAGTGTCTGCTGCCTCCTACAGCAACAGAAGCAGAGCTGGAGCATGCACTGTGCAAGAGCATCTCCATCGCTGGCTCAATTTGGGGCTGGGAGATGGAGAAAACAAGCCCCCCCACCTCTCACTACAGGGTTTTTTGCATAGTTTGGGGCTGGTTTGGCTCTGTCCCTCCTCCCTGCACACCTCGATCCCCTTCCCCACGTGCTCCAGCCATAAATGTAATGGCATGGTCAGAGTCTCGCAATTATTCACCATCCTGTTTCTTATACAACCGAGCAAGCTGTTTGCTCTTTTGACTCACCGGCTGCTCCCTCCACGCAGGGTTTGCAGCAGGAACTGTGCTGTAAATCAATACGGTTAATTCAGAAACTAGTCACTGGCATGAATAATTTAGAATATTCTCTGGAGCGGGCTGGTTTGCGCCTGTGTCTGTAGGGCACAGACTCAGGTTCGTTCTCTGCGGAGGGCTTTCATTGCGCTGCCAGGTGGATGCTTCCTGCTTTGGGATTTTTTTCCCTTAGAAAAACAGCAGAACAAAAATCCAACTCTTGCTCCTGGGAGTTGGCAGGAGAGGCGAGGGGAATGGGACCCATCGCTGCCCACCGGCGCCAAGAGCCTCGGAGAAAGCATCTGAGCGCGCATCCGAGCTCAGCAGCTCCGAACGGAGCACTGTGGGGAATTGCTGCTGCAGTCTCATCCCAATGAGGTGCCTGATCGACTGTTTAATGACCTGTTTTACAGTGATGCCTCTAACTGTCTTCACACTGGGTTTTAAAGCTCTCTGTGCCACCTGGCTCTGGGTATATTCCTGGGAGCAAGGAGGAGGGGACATGGGTGCCATCCCTTTTGCCCCCAATTTGGTGTCCCCTGCAGCAGCTACGTGGCCACCCTGCAGTCCCTGGGGCCAAGAGTGGACAACTTTGGCCAGAAGACCATGGCCAGATCCAGGCGTGCACTAAAGCAGGGCTACAGCTCACTTTCCCAGCCGAGCCCTCGAGCAAACCCAGTCCCAGGTATAAATGATGGTTTACTGCATCCAAACGACAGAGAGTTTGGATTCAGGCCACGGTGCAGCAGATAAAAGCTAAAGGAGACCCAGCAGCAGGGTGGGAAAACTTGGCTTTTATACATGACCCTGCCTTTCATGCCAAGCATGTTCAAGGGATGCTCCCTAGAAAGGAGAGCCCTTTTCTCTGCCTGTGCCCAACTTTTTGGGGTCCTGGAGCCGGTGTCACTCCCTGGCACAGCTGCCAAGGTAGCTGGTAGAGGAACAGAGAGCGCTTCATATTTAGGAAGTTAAAGGGGGACCGTGTACCCTACAGGGATGGACCGAGAGTGAGAAGGATGGCAAACAAGCAAAAGCACCCAGCTGCTGGAGCCAGAGAGACCGCTGTCCCCGCTGTCCCCGCCATCCCCCAGCGTGGGGTGGGGGGGGGCACCCGGAGCTCCAGGCACCCAGTTTTGCTGGGTCCAGGTCAAACCGAGCCACATGATCTGCGGGGTCGGAGCAGCAACAACAACAGGAACAATCTGTGGGAGAGGAACTTAGGATGAGCCCAACTTCTCTAAAAGTATAAAAAGACCCCGGGGGCCGCAAAAGGCATCAACTTGCACGTCCTCTCCTCCCGCCGCTGCTGCCGCCTCGCAGCCCTGACGGTTGGAAGCTGGCGTTGTCCCGGTGTTGTGCAATATCGTTTGTGTGCACTTGGCATCGGCTCCCTCCACCACTCGCCTGCACTCCCAGAAAAGGAAACGCAACCCCACCGATGCGTGAAGGTCCTTCGCAAGAGAGCAAACGGCTTTGCTCAGCCTCCGTCCTGCTTGGGGGCTTCAGCCGGGTGATGCTCCCATGAAAAGAGTGAGCGAGCCTGCAAAAAACCACCCCAAATCCTTTTAAAGAGCATCAGGGAATGAAGTGCAAGGAGCATCTCCGCCTCCTATCAAAGGATGCTCCTGCAGCTCAAGACAGGAGCAGGGTTGATTAATTCCGAGTCAAATGGATTTTCAGCACCTTGCTGGGTAGTCACTCACTAAGCACAGCTACACCAAGGTGCATGACAGTTTGTAAGGTCCTATTCCCATCAGTTTCTTCTTTTTCCCTGGATTTATTGGCGTTTCCACTTGCTGACCCAAGCCAGCCAGGGGGGACAGAACGTGTCCCTGGTGCACCATGGCTCTCACAGCAGCTCTCTGCATGCACCCTGAAGTAAGGCATTTAGACAAGGACATTTTAAAGCCTATTTTTGGCTTGAGGAAACACTAGCTCTGTCTGAAACCTTCCAAACAACAGAAAAAGACCCACTGAAAATGAAGGCGAAGCTTGGTGGGTGGCCCTGCTCTGAACCAGCCGATAGAAAGGCACTTCTTGCACACAAACCTATCTCCAAGCCAGACCTGGTGGCAACCTCCAGGAGACGGGTCAGATGCTGTGACTATCATCAGGAGCACCTATAGATGCTTGTGGTTTTCTTCACGGGTTGTGAACTAAGGAAAAATATCATCCCATGTAGAAAACCTTACTTCATCTGTATCCTTTGGCCGCCGCGCCTGCAAGGCTGTGATAGAAACCATGCACTCACGGTGTGACATTTTCTCCTAGCCTAGAGGAAAACGTTTTGCTGATTGGAGAGAGGAGAGTAACAAGGGAAAATTTGATCTTAAATTCTAGGTACTTCTGGCTGCTAGAAAATTGGTCTTTACTATTAAGGCAGACTGACAAGATGAGTGAGGAAGAAAACCCAAAACATGAAGAGATTTCAAACTGTAGCCCACGGCCACTTGCCAGGCAGCTGTGGCTTATATGTTCCAACACTTTTTCTAGTGAGTCACTTAAATGAACCAGGAGCTGAGATTCCAGGAATTTTGTTTTTTTAACTTATAGGACAGGAGGAAGAAACAAACATAGATGTTGCTTCTGAACTAAAAATACTGTTTAGAGAAGGACATCTGCAGTGCGGCTTTGAATGTCAAGGTCCTCAGTGTTTGGCCTGTTCTCCTTCAGATGTCACCTCCTGACCTTGGGAGAGGTACGAAGACTGGAGAGGAAAGTGAAAGATCGCAGCCATCCCCTTTTTCCCTTAGAAATACTTGTTCACCTGGAGGGGTTGCAATGAAATGCAAAGGAAATCTCATTTTCAACCTGTGGTGCAGGGACGGGGACACCCCTGACCTGGCTTTACAAGTTCAGGATCCCCATGTGGTGGATCTGGACCGGTCCCAGCTGCTGGAGGCCTTCTGGGGACGTGGGAGTTGCAGAGAAGTCTGACAAATCATTCATAAAACTTGTGGGAGAGTATTTGTGAAAGCCAAGCACATTCTGCCCCCCCCACCCCCCAGCATCAAATAAGTGACCTTTGTCTTGTCTTTTATTTTCACTTTCGAGCTCTTGGCTTCCAGAGGTCAAGCAGTTTAAAAAGGTTGGCAGAATTAAAGAGGCAGGATTAATCCTCCTAGTTATTTTATCTTGCTGGCCACCACGTCACCTTGCTTTTGCCAGGGTCAGTAATTACGCAAAAAATCAATATGTTCCAAAACGCCACAAGTCAGACCCCAGAGAACACAGGAAACTTGTGTTAAAAAGCACAATCTTTGCAAAAATACCCTTCTGTGTCTTTGTCTCTCCATTCGGAGAGTCTTTGCAGTTCTTGTTTTTCAAAAAAAGGAAGAACGATTCTCATGTAACGACAGGACTCCAGGAGCTGGAGATTTATGGGGGAAAAAAAGAACAAGTATTGTACAACTCATCATAAAGCGGTGAGAAACCACCTGCGCTTCCCTCTGGTCTTGTTAAACCAGCTCTGCATTAAGGTGCCGTCACTTTGCTTCTTGAATATGGTTTGGTTTATAAGATTATATCCATCTGGGGCAAGCAGTGTGCAAGTCAGGCCATAAACCTCCATCAGCTATAGCCTGTTGCTATTATTTAATCCCTGATTATTTAACCCCTATGGTAGGATGTGGTATCTCTTATCAGGGCTCAGTGGGAATATCACCTACCCTGTGCACTGCCCGAGCAGCAAACAGCCAATCTGGAGTTAAACATTAATGAGCTGTCACAACTCTGGATTACCAGAAATGTGTTGAGCTAAGGTCATCCTTAGGGATGAATGATGGGGTTTATTTTAAATATGTTCAGGATATGGTGGGTCAAAGCTCGGGGGCAAGACTCGCGTGGGTGTCAGCAGTCCCTATCGTGGTTGAGGTCTCCCTTGGCCAATGTCAAGGCTTCATCAGACTTCTTGCTTCGGTCTTGTGGTCCAGCGGCTGCTTTCCTCCAGATGTTTAAAGGAAAAAAGCAAGAGGGGTGAGGGGAAGGTTCGGTTTCTAAAAGCCCTTTCCGCGCTGCTTTTATTACTGTTAATAGGATAGCACATGGTATTCTTGTCATTCACGTGAACCTCTTCAGATGGTGGCTTCAGCTGAAGGGGCGCGTGACAGTGAGCTCCTCGGCCTAATTACTTCTGCCAGGCAAAAGCACTGCCCTTTTTGGGGGGGTTAATTTCCCATCTATTCCTTGAGTCTAATTGCTCCTTTTGCTTGGAGTACTAGCCATGAAAACAACTCTTAATCTACCTCCTGCCTCCCACCAATTATTTAATACCTGGATTTTATTATTTCTCATTTGTCTTTCTAACTACCCTAATTTTTCCAGTTTCTCTCATCAGCGTTTTCCCAAGCTCTTTATTGTTTTCTGATTGCTGTAATTCTGCAGTATCTTTTGGCACTAAAGCATGGCTCCCCAGAGGAAGAGGCTCATGAATTTATACAGCGACATTACACAGGCTTTTCAGACAAGTCTTGGGGCTGATTCAGATGCCCAGAAATGCTCCTTCTGTTCCTACCTCTCCTGTTGCTGCACCCTTTAATGAGCGGATACGCAGGAATTAGAAAGTAGAAGTTGCACAACTGGTTTGCTCCAAACTCTTGGCGTAAAGTTATGAAAGTCTGGGTCGAGATTTTTGGAGACTAAATGCTTGGTTTCTTCCATCCTTCCCCGCTCTCTACACCTCTGACTCGGCAGGGCATTTCTCTCTTCATTTGTCAAGACACAAGTTTCAGCCTGGGAGGAAATTTTCCCCATGGTACTAATTTCTTCTTCTTGCAACTGAAGCACATTTGAGAATTTGTTCCTGAAACTTCCCATGTTCTAATTTTACATGACGGGGCTGTCAGAAGCAGCACATGAAAGAAATGAAATCTCCTCCGCAGCTTTGGGGTGACTGTGCTGCTGTAGAAGGGGTGATGAAACTCAGAGGCTGTTCCCCTGCTCATTAATACCAAATTTCCTACCTTGGCTCCAGGGGTTTTACATGACACTCAACCTGGGCCCAACACAACATTTGTTAAAACCTCTTTAAGTGACGCCACCTCTTTTTTTTTTGCTCGGCAGAGGAATCTGCCTTCTAACCAAATACTTGAATGCGCTCGTGCCAGGAGAGGAGTCTTAATATGATCGGCATGAGGAAACACATTAGGGTGCTGGGAGTAAACATGTTCCCTTGGAGCTTATTTATCTTACAGGGCTGTCCCAGACTAAGGATCGGGTGAGACAGGAGCCAAATGTTGCTCTAACATTGCTTCAAGCAGACTTTTTTTTCCTCCTCCAGTAATCTGTTTCTCTTTCCATCTGAGAGTGGAATTAAAAGAGTCACAAATTACGACAAGAGATTCCGCTTGTGAAATATACTGCATTTTTTTAAGGGCAAGAGCATGCAGCTGCACAGTGAGTACCGGTGGGTGGATCGAGATGTACGCACCCATGTCAGGATCTGGTGGAGCTGCACTGATCAGAGATCAGGGTTCGGGTCCCTGATTCTTCACGACTGCTTCTTCTAGCTCATCCCGCTTGAAAAGACCCAACGATTGCAAATCCTGTCGCTGGTGAGAGCAAAAGCTAGTGCTCCCTAAAGGTCCCCCAGGAAGGGTGCTCAAGGTCAGAGTGGGAAAGTGGTTTCCTTTATGGCTCGTCAGTTATCTGCCTTATCTGCCTCCTCTCGTGTGCAGGGTAAAAGACGAGGGAAGACTAGTATGTAATTACTTGGCTGGGAGCCAGGAGAGGCTCAGAAAAAACATTTGAAGATCCAAACATCTTCAGTTCTGGGAAGGTTTTGGTTGGCACCTGAGGGCAGGGTTTGACCTCCGTGGTACGTCAGCCAGGACCTGCAGTGTGAATTTGCAAACGAGCCTCAGATCAGGGTTCGATCATGAATCGATTGATGATGGGCTTGAGGTGCTGCAGTCCTAAGGGCTTTGAGGCTGAGGTCCGAACCCATGAAGAGAAATCAGTGTCTTTCTCTCTGCTCCCATGATTGTGGGTGGGAGGAGGAAGATCTTTCCTCAGTTGGACTGAGGTCTCCCTGTTAGCATTTCTCTTCCACGTCAGTTGAACAACAAGAGCAACATGTGTCCAACTCAAGGCCAAGCCTTGGAAGACTTCCCAGAACCACAGCCAGTATCAGTCGTGGTACTCAGTACTGTTTTCCTGGGCCCCCATTAACTGGTTTTCATTAGCACAGGTGGTCAGGGTGTCTGACAGCACATCCGCTGATGCTCTCCAAGTCTCATCATCTCAGATGCCTGCTGGGACTCCATTTTTTTTGAGCCGACAAGCGTCATCACCTTCTGCCCGATGAGTTTTTTCCCCTTTCCTGCAGTGGCAGGAGCGCGTCACAGGACAACCTGTCATGTGGAACCAACCGACTGTATCTCGGTGCGGTCCATTCTCACCTTTTTTTTTTCCTCGGAGAGGCCAGATTATGACCATAAAAGGGAAGAACGGAATATTGGGCGAGGAGCCCTGCTCCGATTGGCCGAGTGCCGATTCGTGATGGTTTCGGGGGAAATAACCAGGTTGGAGTAATTTTTGGGCTGAGAATAAAAACAATGCAACAAAACCGTGTGGTTCACCATTGAAACCAAGGCAGGACTTTCGGTGTCGGCGCCTCCTGTTGTTCTTGGTTCCACCTGCGTGAAACTGCAGCAGGGCCCTCACTTCCACGTGGGCACAGCGGCTCAGCCGCACAGAGCTCCTGGTTCCCATAAAACATCTCAGCAGCCACGACCAGCTGATGCCACCTATGGTGACATCTCCTGGAGGTGAACTGGAAGGATGTGGTGGCCAGGTTGGCCGGGAACCAGAATTGCAACCACCTCCTGTCAACCCATCCCTGTAGCCACGACCAGCTGATGCCACCTAGGGTAACGTCTCCTGGAGGTGAACTGGAAGGATCTGGTGGCCAGGTTGGCCAGGAACCCGAACTGCAACCACCTCCTGTCAACCTGGTGGCCTTCTGAGTTGGGAGAGCCCAAGCACTAGCTTCTTGTGGTTGAGTATTTGTGTATCCATGTCTAAAAACCAGCAGAACAAAGGCCCTTCACGCCCTAATATCTCTTCCACCCAGCCCTCGTTAGACCATTTGCATGGTTAAAAACAGGATTTTAATCTCCTGAGACACTGGCCTAAAATGTGCCACCAGCGCTGAGTTACAATTTTTGATAAATACGATAAAAAAGGCTGAGAGGGTTTCCTGGAAACTTTGGCAGCCTTGAGTTGGGAGCAGATGTTGGCGGCAAGCAAAGTTCTTGTAAGCTGTAAAGGCATTTTCCTGTTTAATGATTAGCCTGAGAAATGTGACGGCTGAATTAGGGTATTTGTGCTCAGGAGCACGGAGAGCTGAGGTATCAGCTTCACCCCTTCTGGGAAGGCCGCGCCCAAGTAAATTCTTCACTCGTCGCCTTCATCCAATAAGAACAAGATGGTTTTATGGTTCACGCTGTTCTTGGAGTTGGAAACGGGCTCACATCACCGAGCCAGTGGCAATCTTCTGCCTTGCCTTGTGCGCTCAGGGTGGCAGCGGGGCCATCTGCAATGGGGAGCGTCTCTTCTGGAGGGCGAACCCAACCGCCTGCAGAACGAGACAGCAGCCTGGCCGCCGCGCTGGAGGATGTTTGCATTAATCACCTCCCAGAAGAAGTGGCTCTGACAGCCTTTGGTTCCTTCCTTAAACTGAAATGGGGCGTCGGTCCCCCCTCACTGGCCGCTCCTGGCGGCATCAGGTCGATTGTCTGCTCCTTCAGCAAGTCTGTCCAAGTCCAGGGGAGATGAGCCTTGCAGGTGGCTGTACAGCCGCCACAGCCTGCTCTTTTCATCCCTTTCTTCAATTTTCCTCCCCATTCCTCCTTGCATCCACCCTTCCCTCCCCGTCTCCCCCCTTTCCCCCAGGTAACTCATTTTGGATAAGCACCGACAATGTTGGAGATGGTCCTGCCCCATCACCCCACCTCTCCCTCTCCATCAGGCCCCTTCCTCTGCTCATGCCCCGGTCCCAGGTACCTTTTGCTCTCCCGTGGTAGCAGTGCCCCGGTTCTCCTCGCTCCACCGCCCGTTACAATTTCTCTCCCCGTTACCACTGCAGCTATTTCTTCAGCGGTGACCGCAGCGGCGAGCCCCGGGACCTATCGCAGCATCGCAAGCCATGCTGCTTGGCCCCACAAAACCAGAGGGGAACCACAGCATCTTACTCATTGGCACCGGAGTGATGCTACCCCATTGCCTCCTTCCCGGTGGGGCAGTGGTTTGGGGAGATGGGGAAGAGGCGGCTGCGCTTATATGGGGACAGGGTGCCTGCTCCGGGGGGGTTGTCTCCTCCATGGCCATCAACCCAACATCTTGGGGCTCTCCAAAACCAGCCTGGGCTGCAAGAGCCAAAAATCTGGGTAAAGCATCCTTTGTGAGGCAGGGATGAAGGTGGTGGTTGAAGGTTTGTTGTCAGTGTGGTTCAGGGTAACGTTGGTGGCAAAGCGTCTCTGAAAATTGCAGCGGGGACCTGGGTCGAGCCAACCCAACCGAAGGTCTGTGCAGTGGTTTGCTGCTTGGTGCACTTTAGTACGTAGACTTGAATCATCAGGTCTTTGGGTTTAACCTATGCTGTTCTGCAGTATACATGAAAAAACTTGCTGCAAGTACAGCTTAAGCACTCTGGATATTTCAGATATACCCTTGTCCTCAGAATACCTCCCCAGGGCAGAACTGCGTGGCTGTCCCCATTGCGCAGACAGCGAACGGAGGCCGGGGGACACGGATGTATTTACCCAAGGCTGCAAAGGAAGCCTGCGGCAGAAACACATTGAATCTGCCTCCAGCTCCCACCCTAAGCAGGCTCTAGTCTCCCAGACCGCAGGTTTCCTTTCCAGCCCTTTGGTCCGAACCCCAAACCAGCCTGCAGAGAGCAAGAGGGAATTGCACAAATGCCTTGGCTGCATTTCAGAGACACCCCCCCACCTCCTCCACGAGTATTGCCTGGGTTCCCCCCGGGGTGCTGGCAAGCCCGAGTCCCAGGCATAGCCCGGATCCTGTGCAAGGGACACCCAGCCCTGCTCAAAGCAGCCAGGGAGAGTAAACTAGAAGCTTTTAAGGATAATTCAGACCCTTCAAAGGACAGGATCCCTTATCAAAAGGCCACATTTCCCCAGCAGGATGGGGACACTGCCACCAAGCCAGGCCAGGCGCTGCACAGCACCTGCAGACAGGCGATAAAGCCAAGCGAGACCCAGCAGGGCAAACTACAACAGGCAAATGAGCATTGAAAAAAAAAAAACAAAATTAAAAAAAACCACCTTTAACTACATGACAGCTCGGTTGAGACCCTGTTCCTATATTTGCTTAGCTGAGGGCTATCTTTATAAGTCCTTGCTGCCAGATGTTCCTGCATTTGCATGTGGGGTGAAGGGAAGGGATGCTCAGCGGGTCCCAGGGGTGCTGGCTGGGTGCTGCAGCCGGATGGCGATTGCCACCCAGTGGCTGTGTGCACCACGCTGCCTTTCTGCCTTGCAAACTCCCTAAAAATAAAGCGTCGCTTCTGCAAGCGCAGATCTCTTGGCAGCTGAAGCTGCCGCTTTTCTCTTCGTTAGCGATGGCGAAGCCTGCGGCACAGTCGTTCTGTGCTCAGAGCGCTCCCCTTTCACAGCCCGGGTGGTTTGACTGTGTGTGGGAGATACAAAACAGCTTTTTTTTTTCTTTTTTTCTAGCGTAAGCCACTGCTGCTGCTGAGCAGCCGAGTTAGCTGAGCCTGGCGCTCAGGGAAACTCTGCAGCTCTGGCAGAGCTGAGAAAATCTTTCCAATACACCTCGGTCCATATCCTGACCGAGGCAGCACCCTAGGCTGGCAGACCCCATCCTCAAACCCCTTACCATCAGCACAGCAGGGACCTGAGAGAAATACTCTCACAACTCCAGGGCCCTTTTTTTTCCCCTGAGCTTGTTCCTCAGCTCAGGTCACGGCAAACAGTAAGTCTGGAGGTAATTTCTAAATCTGTGGCTGCTGCAAGTTTCCATCACAGAGACCATGGTCAGAGACACCCCAGCCATCAGGGTCCTGCAGGGACCTGGGTTTAGATGGCTTTCCAGCTTATCCCTCCCAGGCTAGGACTTATTTTCTGCTCTCAGTAACTTTCTGCCTAGAGTGTAAACTGCAACCCCCCCTCCCCCCCAGCAATCACATTCCTCTGCTTAAGCTCTCCCATTGATCTTTTCCAGGTATATTTTATATTTTTGCATTAACATTGCCTACAGAAGGCAAAATCAATAAAGAGAATTACTCCTATTGCTTACAGCAGAGCTAGTTCTACCCTCAAAGGAAGATTTCTTAACCTTATTTCCATTACTTATATAGTAAACAAGCCTCACCTTTATATAGACACCTCCCTAACGTGCTTATTTGACCACAGTCCCTTTAAATTCAACAGGGTGCAGCCTGATATGGCTAATTGGGAGCAGGGTGCTGGGGGAAAGGAAGTGCTTTTGTTGCAGCATTTTTATTTTTTTATTTTTTTCTTTTCTCTGATGCTTCAGTGGTTAGAGCAGTTCATGTACTTCGTAGGCTCGGTAACCTATGTGCTTGGGTTGTATGTGTTTGCTGAAGGGAGGTGAAAGGGCTGAGCCACATGGTTCTTCCTTTTTTTCTTACAGCTACTGCTGGAGCTGTTAGGCCAGCATATTCCCTGAATTTCATTTATTTTAGATGTACACTGCATCCCTTGGAAATGCTTTGAGTAGGTTGTTCTTAAGCTATAGCTGTCTGAGCCTGGGGAGAGCTGTATCAGAGTTAATGGCTGCTAGCAGATTTTCTTTAAGGCTTGCTGTTGAGCATAAATTACTTGATCCCCAGGCTGTAGGGAGATAACTATTTCTTCAGAAACCCTTCTGGTGAGCTTAGGCAATGGCAGGCAGGGATGCTGCAAGTGCTGGGGGCATCGCCTGCTCTTGCTCTGCCTTTGCAGCTGGAGAGACAGCGCTGCTGCTCCCCTTGCCTTGTTGGTTCCTCCCCATCATGGGGGGCATGGGTGTCCCCTCTCCTTTGCTCTGTTCCCTTCCTTGGGGGTTTTCTGCTTAGAAAATCCCGCTAGGCTGATCTACAAGGAGAAAAGGGCCTGGGTGCGCTGATAAATAACGCTGTGGTGTGTTTGTGTCCTGGCGGTTGGTGGAGCTGGGTGATGAGCTCCCTTCCCTGCTCCATCGCGCAGGGAATGAGAAGAGCCCCACGAGGACTGCTCGGTGACCGCCTCAGGGTGCTCTTTCTCAGGGAACTTCTCCTTTACTGAAGCAAACTTTGGAAAATGAACAGGACTATTTATTTCTTAGGGGGCATTTGGAAGGACCCAGGTGTTCTGTGTGGGTTTGTACTGGGTGTCCTGAGCCAGAACACACAGGTCTGCTCTAAGCCCCCAGACCAAACCCTGATGTCAGTACCAATTTGGGGGGGTTGTGTGTCTCTGAGCAAGCCCCTGGTTAAGAAGAAATTATTTTCTCAATCATGCTCCCAAGGCACAGGGCTTAACCTAAAATCTCTTCTCAGCTGCCTGCTTGCAAGAATCACCTGGTGCTTTTGCAAGGGAAGAATCCCAGAGCTGGTTGTTCCAGCACTAGTTGCAGACTAATCCCAGTGCTGGTTTTTCCAGCACTAATCGCAGACTGGCTCTGAAGCTGCTTGGGCAGCTGAAGGCACCACTGCAGAGGTATTTCATATACAAAGCCCCATCTCCTGCAGCAGAGCCGATCCCCTCCTGCAGAAAAACATTCGTGGGAACCGCTCGGCCACTGCTAAACTTTCTCTGGGTGCAAAACTTCTTCCCTGTTGCTCCTTCATGTCAGCATTTAGTTTACACTTGGTTCATCTAAAAAAAAAAAAAAAAAAGAAAAAAAATCAGCAGCCTCCAAAACCATTTCCTCTTTCTGTGAGACGCGCTGCTGAGCCAGGAGACAAACACAGCTTGTGGGGTTTGACAGAACCCTGACCCTGCATCTCCTTTGGGTTGGGTTTGGCGGGGGTGAAACCAGCCCTTTTTGTTATATAATAACCTGGGGCTGCTAAAAATACCGCTGTGCCGAAAGCCAGAGCATTGGTGTGGAAGGTAAGAGCCTGCGGGTGCTTGGCTGTGCTGGCTGCACCCCTGGGGAAATCTGCCCTGGGCTCTCCTGGGGAGTTGGTGGGGTCAGACACCTTCCTGCAACCATCTCGTGTGGGCTTGGTTGTCCCAGGGATGGGAATGTCTTTGGTGGATCCAGAGGGAGCCCAGGGTCACTTGTGTTTGCTGTGGGGCAGGTAGGATAAATCCCAGCTGCTGTGTTCATTGCTTGGAGAGATGAAGGTGATTTAAACCAGCTGATGGATGTCTACTGGTGTCCCTGGCTAAACTGGGACCAAAGCAGGCAAAGACTGGTCTTTGCACGCACACGTAGCCCCAGGTAAACCTTGGTGGAGCCCTTCATCTGGAGAAGGTTTAGATCTCACTGGGACCCAACCATAGGATGCAACCCCTGTTTGTTATAAAAGAGAGCTCCTCCGTGAAACCTCTGTGCCAAAGCAAACATGCAGCAGTGCTTAAAGCAGAGAGTGAGTTGTGGCTGAAGCTGGCTGAAAAGAGGCAGAAAAGTGGTGGGAGAAGGTTATGAAGGCATCAAACTCAGCTTGGGTATGTATCTTGGGACATATCTTCTAAAAACAGGCTGCCAAAAGCTTTTTGGGCATGGTGCTGGCTGAAAACAGGATGGACCAGGTGCCTCAGATGATCTTTTCTGATGCCCATGAGTGGGAAGGCAGCCTTGCATGTTGTATGCAAGAGGATAAGGATGTGGCATCCAGGCCCCATTGCTAGATTTTCCTCCTTGCGAGGACAACATTCCACTCCTAATCAACTGCTAGGACCAGTGCATGCTTGATGCCAACCCCTGCGGTTGCTCCTTTCCCCAGGAGCCATCCGAGCCTGGGAAGCAATCCCTGCTGCTCTGCTGGGAGCTGTACGCAAGGTGCAAGCTTGGCGCAAGCTCAGTGCAAGCTACCCATAAGCTTGCTAGGTTAGATACGCACATCATCGCTCCAGATGTAGCACAGGCATCCTCAGCCCGATGGGGCAAGACTTGGGATATGGGAAGCAGAGGAGAAGGGGTTGAGGTGGGGAGGGAGAGTCCCAAAGGCTGATCAGGCTCTCCAAAGAGGGGTTTGGGGCAGGTTCAGAGCTGGGGAGCTCCTCTATGCCCACGGCAGGGAGATAGCCTCGTGAGGCTAAAGCTAGCTTCCCGAAAACCCCAGAGGTCACACGAGAAAGCTGTAGTGGGAGGAAGTGAGCATGGCCACGGGTTCGGATCAGAAGTCCTGGCCCATCCTTTCTCCCCGGGGACACGGCTCCTGCAGACTCTGGTGTTCCAGGGGCCAGGACGCCAACTGGTTCAAGGAGCCGATCCTGCCAAAAATAACCTTTCTGAAAAGATCAAGGACTCTTTTTTTTTGGCTGGATCAACTCCCCAGGGTGGCTCAGAGCAGGCACAGGGTGGGAACGTGCTGGAGAAGGGCTCTGTCGCAGCCCAAATTCAACTGCAATGCCTTATACCGCTAAGAAACCGCTTCTGAAGAAGCCAGCTTTCCTCTTTTGCTGAGTTTTGCCCCCAAAACCTTTTCTAGGCCCATACCTTAGAGCTGGGTAGACACCAGCTGTCTTTAGGTGTGAAGGCAAGGGGCTACACGCAGGCATGGAACAAGCCCTGCTTTGGGTGACCTGCTCAAGTTCCTCCTGGAACAAATCTCCTGCTTTTAGACCCCAAATTAAACTGGACCTTCATTCAGAGAGAGAAATCCCTTCACAGCTGGGAGACTTTGAATTGGAATCCCCCTTTGAATTTTCTGAGCTGTTTATACTAAGCAAAGCTTGTAACAGATGGATGCTTAAACGCAGTGATTTAGGTGAATATTGTATTAGGATGCCTTGGGAGCCAGAAAACACAGTTTCTATGGGAGTTCCTTGTCAAGATTAAATCATATTTTCCCATTTATTGTTGCCGATTAACAGCGTGATATTTAGGATGCTAAATATGCACCAAGTGATACCTTTTGGCAACCACCAAGTTCGTGGGAAGGAGCAGCAAGGCGAGAGGAGCTCTGCTGTGCCGTTTGCCTGGAGTTAAGCTTTGGGCGATCTCCTGTCTCTTTAGATAAATAGCTGACACGAAATAAGGTCAGCTCCTAATGACCTCTCTCAGGGCTGCGCTAATTCAGCTATTTCTGCGCTCTTTTGGGAGGATGCCGAATGTATTTTAGAATCTCAGTTTTTTAGCAAAGCGCAGCCAGCGAAGCACGTGGAGCACATCGGGAGCTGTTTGAAGGCACTGGGCATTGCAAATGGGCCACCCAAATTAGCAGCCCATACTAGGCAGCCACGCTGAGAGGGATTTTGTACAGACCTCAGCTGGAGGAGACGCTGCCCTGGCAGCTAAGCAGCAAAATTGTCACCCTGAGTGCTAACAAGAAAGCAGAAACTCAGCTTTTTCCCCTAAATCAGCCTAGAGAAGGCACTCTGGGTTTCAAAATCGAACCTTTTCTCAAACTTCCTTAAAATTTTAACTTATTCCTTCACTGGGCTCTTTCTTTCCCTAAGGCGAGAGGGGAAGTGGAACCATCTACACATATTGATTTTTAAAGTATCTGTTTTTATTCCAGACTATTTTACAAAGCTTCAGAAAACCACAGTATTTAGATGTGAAGCTGAATGTATAAGAAAGGGCTTTTGCATCAGGTTTTTTATACTTTTTATACTCTATCCCTCTGACTGGTCTATCTGTCCATCATATAATCATTAAATGGCTATATAACAAGTTGTCTGGCCTAGTAGGTGTTTTTCTAGGTACCTTAATATAGTGATTATACTGTCTTTTAAAAATTGTTCCATTGTTCTTGAAAACCTATTAAGGATGGTGGTATTTATATTTCATTTCTAGACATAACCACACTGTATTTTGTATATGTGTGCCTTGACATGAAATCTGCACATCTGTATAGTAGGTATGACTAATAGTCTTCATAAATATACGAAGCTTTTAAAACACTAATGTCCCAGCTAAAACCCACCCCAAATCAAATTGATTTGGAGAAGAAATGAAGGCAAAAGCCTGAATTCTCTGCTTCTCTGCCCATGCTGCCCTCTTTAAATGGTCTGTTACACACTTCTTGGCTGTTCCACAGTTATTTTTTCCTATAGAAAGTCCTGATGCAGCGGGAAGATGCATTTATCAATGCTATTCCTCTGTTCCTGCCTGCCCTGGCTTGCTATTAGCAAAGGGACTTGCAGTTTTACCGCCTGGCTGTAATGAGTGCATCACTTTATAATAAATTTAGGAGAGCTGCTACTTTCCGTGCTGGTATAAACCTCACTGAGCAACGCTTAACGTGACCTGGATCTCAAAGCACTTTCCATTCCTGCTTTAATCCACTCAGGACTGATTCTCGGTGACTTTTCCCTGAGCAATAAGGAATGGAAAGAAACAGTGCTATGAAATTGGACTGAGATGGGACTCAGCTAAACCTGGATTCAGCTAAACCCAGAATTCTCCGCAGAGGGTCTGCAGCGGCCAGAGAAAAGTCCCTGGGTGAGTGATGCTGGCACTTGCCGGCCTTTGAGGATGGGAGGATTAAGGGACTTGAGGGGGATTTGGGGAGGCAAGGGCAACTGAGCCCAGCTAAAAATTTTAGCTCATGCCAAAGCCTCTCTCTATCCTGGTGAGCACCAGGGAAGTTCAGATCCAGGCTGATCCGAGGCAGCTCCGAGGGAAATGCTTTGCACAGGGATGTAGGAACCTCCTCCAAGGCTGGTTCATGTCAGGAAAGAGGCCTGGAAAGCTCCAGCTGCCCAGAGAGATCCTCGTCCGGCTTCTCTTGGCGACTGCTTCCCTCTAGTGAGAGCGAGAGCGACCCACACGCCGCGGCTCAGCCTTCCTCTTGGGTGCTGTGCTGCACGCATCGAGGGTGCTGTGCATGTCTCAGACGCTGTGCATCTGTGTCTCGGATGCTGTGCGTGTCTCGGATGCTGCGCATCTGTGTCTCCGATGCTGCACGTCTGTATCTCAGATGCTGTGCTGCATGCATTGAGGGTGCTGCACTACACGTCAAGGGTGCTGTGTCTCGGATGCTGCGCATGTCTCGGATGCTGCGCATGTCTCAGATGCTGCACATCTGTATCTCAGATGCTGTGCTGCATGCGCTGAGGGTGCTGCACTACGCGTGTCAAGGGTGCCGCGGGTATCTCGGGTGCTGTGGGCGTCTTGGATGCTGTGCCGCACACATCCCAGGTGCTGTGCATGTGTCTTGGGTGCTTGTCTTGGGTACTGCATAGGCCTTGAGTGCTGTGCATACCACGAATGCTAGGTTAACCGGAGCCCCTGAGCTGAGTGTGCGGCAGCTTCGTGCTGTGTGATGCTGCCTGGGGAGCAGTGGCAATGCCCGAGGTGGGAGGGTGGAGTGGTACAGACAATTCCTGATCTGGCACACGATCTGCAAGTACACAGATGAATGGGTAGCTGTGAACCGGCAGCCTGAATTTATACAGAGCTGGTGCTTTGCGTCAAGTGGCTGCTGTGTTTTTAATCTAATCCGAGAGCCCCCAGGCAGGATTTGTTGTGCTGCTGGATTTTTTTCCTTTGCCAGCAAGGGTATGATTTCATCAAACGAGCTGTATAATTTCACCACATCCTCAAAGGCTTGCCTGCAGCTTAGCTCCTCCAGGCTGCCTTTAGCAACCGGCGCAGGCAAAATGGAGTTACACCACCAAAGCGTACTTCGTACCGGCAAGGGCATCTCCCCAGAGCGACAGGCAGGGCACGGGCAGTGCGTGAGCGTGGCGCGCTCCTGGTCCTTGCCCTCTCCCTTGTTACAGCCAGAGCCTGCACTCCTGGCACAGCCGTTGGCTCCGAAGGATTTGGATGCCATTCTAAATCGGTAGCAGGCAGCAGCTCTTGCCAAGGGACGTGCGGGAGAAACGCTGTGAGCTGTGGGGCTGGAGGCGAGCAGGGCAGCGAGCTACAAGCATCCTCAGCTCCTCTGGGCTGACCTGCAGGCTCTTGACCCTGCCGTGCGGATGGGTGGAGGGGGGGGGAATATTTATTGCCCCAGCAGCAAGGATCACGGTTCATGCTTTTTCCAGCCGGAGGAGTTAAGGCTGCTGCAGAACTCTCGGGCAAGCAGATTGCTCGCAGAGCCAGAGGGAGAGGGGGGGGAAACCAAGCTCAGCAATTCCCTCGCTCATCCTTGCAAATAGGTTAATTCCCTTCCCACACAACCAGCGACCCTCGGGCAGCCAGCGTGCCGCAAATCACGCCGGCAGCAGGGGCTCGGTCAGGAGCTGCAGCGGGGTCAGTGATGCTGACATGCAAGCTGCAAATCTTCCAGCTGGGGAACATATGCAAGCGCAGCAAGCAAAAGCAGCGCGAGGGGTTATTTCCAAGCCCTTCTGCCTTGGCAGCTGATGGGGTTTCAAAAGGGAAATGTTGTTTTCAATGCCTGAAGTGAAAGGTGGCAGGTTTATGTCGGGGATGAGTCTGGCAGCGGCTGGCAGCTGGAAAGGGTCCCCGAGCAACAGAGGAGCGAGAGATCACCCACGGGCAAGAAATCTGGGGAACGGCAGCAGACTGCTGTGTCTGTTTTGATCACACTTAGAGAATGAGCAGGATTTATTGCATGGAAGGCAAAAAATAAATGAGCTGAATGTGCTAGAAAAATGGAGTCTGGAGAGAAGTACATGCCAAGCAGTAATGTTGCAGGGTATATGTGTGTAATTTGGCCAGTTAGTGAGAAAATCAATATTGTGGGCCAAGACCAGCATGCAGCTTTGTTCTTTTCTGGATTTTGAGGCAGGAGATGCTCTCCCCCGCCCTCCAGATTTGGGCCTGTGTCTGTTTTGCTTCTGCCCTGTGTTGATAAAGGCTGAACATCAATGCTTTTGGGGCTACCAGTTAAGCAGAACAGCTCACAGGCACCGGGGCCAAATCAATTTTCCTTAAAGAGACCTGATTGGAAATCACCAGCGCAGGCACTTCTGGCTCTGTGGGGGCACAGGCACCAGCCTGCATTGATTTCTGGGTGTGGCCCACCAAAAAGATGTATTAATAATAACCACATCCACATCCCAGGGGCAGGTTTCCCCTCCCAGCCCACCTCTCCTTGCTCATCTGCTCCCCAGGCCACCTCCCAGCCCCGAAACGGGATCAACCAGGGCTTTGATTTCAAAGCCTCCTTTTTTTTTTCTTCTTGTTTTACTTTGCCCTCCTGCTAAATTTCCTCCCTCCTTGAAGATACATATCTCCCCCTACCCCTGCTCTTGGGCTTTTATATAGCACCTATTAGCTTGCTACCTATGTGTCGATGAGGGGGAGCACAGATGTGCTGCAGCTCCCAGCCTCCCCCCGACAACCCCCCCCTAAATCTCCCAGGACTCGAGAGGTCTGGAAAGCCGATAGCTACAGTTCCCCTGGGTGCCATATAACAGCAAGGGGGCTGTTTCCACCAAAGGGTCCCTGACACACAGCCCACCCCATACATCAGCTGGGGGACTTTGATTCAGATAGTGATCTGCACAGGGCTCGCCTTCAATTAAGGGCGAGGGATGGGTTTTATGACTCCGGTTTCCCCCAGACGATTGCCCGTCGGCATCAGAGGGAAGAGCATCGGCTGTTATCGGGACCCGCAGCAGCGGTATGGAGTAATGGGGTCTTCTCCCAGGAAGGGGGGGAATGAGGGGAGCAGGGAAATCGGGGCAGGTTTCTCTTTCTTCTTCTCTCCAAGAAAATGACCGGTGGTAATTGAGCCTGACCCACTCCTAGACCAAGAGCGGAGATTCCCTGTGACCCATTTCTTTTAAAATTAGAGACAGTTGGGGCAATAGGAGTGGAAGAAAATGTGTAAAGGCTGTATTTGAGTGTACAGTAATCCTCCTAGCCTCCCTCCCCTGCCCTTGGACTGGACAGACTCCAGCAGCCGTGCCCACTGCCTGTGCTTTTGTCTGCAGGGCAAAATTGGGATAGGGCATAAATACGGTGAAATTGGCCATTCTCTGAGAAAAAGCAGCGTTATGCCGTGCAGCGATGCAAACATCTGCAGTGCTACTCTGTACACTGGATATTAACTGCACCTCCTGAAGGATTAATGGGCTTGGAGGCAGGGAGCCTCTGTCTGTGATGTTTTACAGTGCCCACTGCCTTGCCCCAAGGTGCTCCCCTAGTGCCAAGGCTAGCTTCAGCCCTGGGGCTGGTTTTGGGGTGTGCAGCCAAAAATGCCTTCCCAACACAGGGGCTGTTTGCATCTATTCCCCTGCTGCACACCCAGACCCCTCCGCGTGCATTAGAGGTGGGCTTGGTTGCATCTTGGGTTGCTTGCTTTCTTCCCACTGGAAAGAAATCTTCAGCCAAATCCACAATCAGCTTTACAGGGGGGTGTCACCCCAACTTTCTGGGATCGGAGATGCACTGGTGCAGCTCGGGGAGCATCTCCAGGTATGGGGCTGAGCAGTTGCAAAGCCGTGTTGTGGGAGCTGCTGCTCATCCCTACGAGCAGCACCGAGCCCTCCTCTGCTAAGTGGTAGCCAGCCACGTTCCCAAACAGTATCTGCTGTTATTGCATTAATTACAGTAATCTAATGGGAAATGTAAACAGGAAAGCTCCGGGGGAAGATAAGGGGTGCAGGGACATGAGGCAGGGGCTGACAAGCTCCCTCTGGCGCGAGGAATGGAGTTCAGAGGAAAGTTCATTTTTCAGCTAGCGGCTGGCCACCGCTCAAAGGCTTTAATTAGGGCGGCCAGATAGTAATCGGGACAGTGTCCCCAGCCGTTTCCCCTTTCGGTGACAATTGCACTCCTGGGGCTTGAAGTTCAGTTGCAGAGACCTAACGCCTTCAGTGCATGAGGGGGCCAGGGCACTGCGTTGCTGTGCAAGAGATTATTCTTATTTTAATCACCCGGATTTTAATCCCACCCGAGTTGAGCGGCATCGATCTGCTGCCAGCTGGCTGAGGAAAGGCGGAGGTGGATGGAAATGGCTGTTCTGTGGGACTTTCTAGCCAGGCATCAGGGATGGATGCATCGGATGGGCAGGACCAGTGCACTCTCTGTTGGGGCTTTAAACCTCTCACCTTGCTTCATCCAGAGCAGAAACCAGCCCGTGGAGCTGGAAGTGCTGGGTGAAGCAGGGTTTCCCGTGTGCCACGTGGGGCCCTGTGGGTGCTCGTGTCCTGGCCCAGGTCTGTCTGCTCGTCAGCCCTTGCCCCACTCCTGTCAGCCCCACCAGCGCTGACGAGCATTTTCTGGTTCTGCCTCTTGAGTTTGGATCCAGGGAAAGAGGATACAGGCTTGGGCGGAGAAGGAAACAAGACAGCGGTGAAGAAGCTCCTTCTACTTTTATTCTACCTTCCCCTTTTATTTTATTCTCCTTTAATTCTCATTTCCCCCCCTTCAAGGCTCCAGCTTCTCCTTCTCCCTGGCTGCAGTTGCAAACAATGTGCCCGAGGGACAGCTGTGCTATAGGGGCCTTATTTTTACTTTTGGAATGAAAGTATCCACGACCACTGAGCATCTGAAAAAGCCCTTTCTAAGAAGTTATTTTCCCAGCATGGCAGAGATTTCCATGCTCTGATCCTGCCTGGAAAGCAAATGCTGTGTGCAGTGGAGCTGGAAGACCCCAGGAGCTACTTCTCCATGGGGAAAGCTTGAAAGCAGGCACCAGGCTCACGGTCGAGAGATCCTGATGCTGCAGTAACCCCTGTGCATTGCTGGTGATATTTTGCCCCTGTAGCCATGCGACGCTGCTGAGCTCCCCTGCACTCACATCTTAACTCACCTCTCTGCATAGACCTTTCTTGGCCATTTCAAATCTGGGAGGAGGCAGATCCCAGTTTCCATCCCTGAGACCTTTTTGTTCTCCTGGATTTTTTTTTTCCTCTTGGCCAAATCAGAAGGAAACCTAGTTTTTTGATCTGAGCTCGTTTCTCAGTGATGAGGGTTTTTTTCTTCCCCGGCTGCTTTTAGTCTGGGTAGGTGTGTGTGGGGGAAAGGAGGCAGATGAAATCACTGTTTATGTCACCTCCTTTGGCATTAAAGCAGCAAGTGAGGAATGTTTGGGCTGCCAAAGCCATTTATTTTCATTAAATCCAGTTTCCACAATAAGAAACACTCTCCATCACGCTCCTCACTCCTGCTGCCGGATGCTCCCAGCTCATTGCAGGCAGCACCCAGGAGGATCTGGCCCTTAAAGAGCAGGAATCCAGGACAAAAGTCCTTCCAAAATACCTGTGGCTGGAAGCCAGCAACCAGAAACACAGCAAAACCTGGTGCAGATGCGGAGAAAGCTTTCGCTTACCTTTGCATTCAGCTTGCATGAAATCCGTGTTGAGCGGCTTTGCATCGCGAGCTTGTGGTGGGAACGATGGGGATGGCAGCCTGGGATGCCGTCTCGGTCCCCATGTGCTCCTGCTTGGGTCTGTGTGAGTGGGTCTGGCTCCCCTGTGGCTCTGCTTCCCTGTTCTCGCTCCAGGAACGATGACCTGAAAATGAAACAGGGCAAGAAAACAGCCAGAAAACAGGCAGCCCGAGAGCACTTCCCAGGCACGCTGTCATCCCAGTTTTAGCTGAACAAAGAGAAACCCAGTGAGCAGGTGACCCCCCAGAAGATGGTATCAGCCTTATTTGGTTGTTAATTTTCTGTGATGAGCTCAAGGGGAGACGTTCTCAACGTGGACTGATGGGTGGGAGGAGGAAGATGTGGGACAGTGCTGGTGGAGGGGGGGGTCTTCTACTTACTGCAGAGTCGTCATTGCTGAGCTGCTGGCTAAACCCCCAAACCGATGTGTGGGGACACAAAAGATGCCACAAAGGCAAGAAAAAGTGCAGTACCACCACCTAATTTTCTCCACTTGGGTGAAAATTCCTTCTCCTTGCAAATCTTGGCTAATTTTTTTTTTTTTTTTTTTTTTTTTGCAGCCCCTTCACCAGAAGCATCCAGGATCCAGGTGGCAACAGACACGGGCACATAGGTGGAGCTGGAAACCCTCCACGGGTGAAACAGCCCCGCTACCTGTGTGCGTGGGTGACTTGAGTGTGGTGTCATTTTGCAGGGGTTGCGTGCCAGGCCGGCGATGGAGAGCCTGCCAAGATAAATGGCCACGCTTCCTACAAAGAAAAAAATCTCTTCTGAGTAGCCAGGCAGAAGGTAGACTTGCTCCAGGGCAGATCTTGCTTTTGCAGAAGTGTTTTGGGGAGGAGAAAGTAAAAATGACAGAGCAGGCTTTGTGAGATGCTGCAGTGCTGCAGGCACCCCCTCCAAAAATGTGGGGGCCAGGGATGGCATCCTGGATCTGCTCCAAAACGCAGCTTTACTATTGAAAGGAAATATATATACACGCACATATGTGGGCATATATATTATGTGTGTCTATGTGTATAACGAAAAGGTGTGGTTATGTTTCATTTCTCCAGGATTTGGCAAAACGGACCAGAATTGAGAACGAGACTCCAAGAATGCATATTTGCAAATGAGCTTTTATTTTGCCTTAGGGAGCAGAGGTTTGCTGGGGCTCAGCGAAGATGCGTGAGCCGAGGCCGAAGAGCTGCGGGCTCGTGCAGGGCTGTGCACGGGGTCCCAGTGGCCGGAGCAACCTCCTGCCTTCTTCCCAGGCTTCACCTCGTGGGGCAGCCCCCCCCTCCGTGTTATTTTACTTGTGGCGGTGGTCCCACCGGCTTAGCATCACCATCCCATCCCACCCCGGTAATCATATCATCAGAGCAAATAAATGAAAGCAGAGCTCATGGCATAGGTGTAATCAGACCGGCTCAGCAGAGCTCTGCTTGAGGGTGAAGAGCAACCCTTGATGATTAAAATTAGTGGGAGCATAACCAAAACATGTATAGTCCCGTCTCTGGCTTTTCTACCCACTCAGAAGACAGATGATTTATTTGAATAGGAACTCTTGCAACTGGAGTTTTCTTGTAACTGATATTTAGGATTTTTTTAGGGGGGAGAGTTAAATACACAGAAGAAATGGTTGGAAACGGGCTGTGCACACTCTGGGGGAAATGAGTCACGCTTGGAGGCAAAAGCCCCTTCCCCGGCGTCTGCAAATGCCCCCCGCATCTCTCGGAGATCCTTGTTACGTCCTCCCTTGGTTTGAAAACTAAGTCAGTGTCATGGTTAGAGTGGACTGTAGTTTAGTGACTTTGTCAGAGGAAATTATTTTGCTCAAACCAAGATAAATTTAGATTTTTATTCTCAGCCATTTTTCTTTGCAGGGAGTTTTTTTTTTTTTTCCTTTTTCTGAGCATATCTTTGTGTTTTCATTTGGAAACGGAGAAAAAAAATCCCCCTGGTACTCTTGGCAAACAATTTTCCTCTTGCTGCCCCCGACCCTGAGCCTGACCGCCTTGCAGAAATCCTGCTCATGTCTTGTCAAAGTCTAAATTAAATTAATTTTATGGATTTAAAAAATGCTGGAAATGGTGAGAATCTGCTCCTTTCCCTGCCTTTTGTGGAAGTCCACAGTGCTTCTCCTGCTAAGCCTGTTGCTTTGACTTCATCTGGATTTATATCGGTGTCATTGAGAGCATAACGTGGCTCTGAACCTCTTTGAACTCTGTTGTCTAAAGGACAAAGAAAGTGTGTAAACCCAGCTATTAAAAAGCCTCTCTTCTAGTGCTGGTCAATTTAAAATACATCTGGAACAATAAAAGCAGCGACCGTGCCAGCGCCGCGCTCGCCAAGCCATCACCCCACCGTCCTGCCGGCGGCAGAGCTCACCGCTGCCTCTGCCCTGCTTTCCTTGCTTTCAAGTTGTCTTCTTTATAATGAGAGAAAAGCGAAGCGTCTGCCAGTCTGCTCTGAAATGCAAGGTTCCCAGAAGGTGAATTTGTGAATGGTTGGCTGGTCATTATGTGCCTCGGGGCCATCATTTTATTTTTTTATTTTTTTTTTCCACACCAGTTGAGGGAGGAAGTTTGCAGGATGTTATCAGCATCCTGTTGCTGTGACCTGCTGAGCAATAGCATGTAAATATGTCTCCCCTTCACCACACCCCAGTGTCAACCTTTTGGCTCCTGTCTGCTGGCCATGTTCTGCAAGATTAATGTGTTTTTCAACTGTGGACAGGACCATAGAGCTAAAAGGGATGCTTGATTTATTTTTCCTTGGGTGTCTTTTACCAATTCCCCAATATTCAGTGCTATAAAGCATTTCTGGCAGTGTTTCTGGGGTGTGTTAATGAGACCGATTCTGGCACGGTGCTGGCATCTCGCCGTGGGACATCCAGCGAACGTGGTCAAGGTGTCTCACGTGTCTGCACTTGGCAAGAAAGGTGGAGAGAGACTTTGGCTTTCTGGTTAGATAGTCACTGATTGGAGATCACCACCCAAAAAAACCCCCAACACCCCCCCACAAAACGATGAAAGAGAATAAAATTAGGAATTATTCTCTTTTTCTTGAGTGAGGACAAATGTTTGCTTTTTAACTATTTGAGGAGTTTCCTCCAGAGCAGTCAGTAATGCACAGCTTGGACAGTCCATGTGCCGTGTTTTCACCAGCAGTCATGATACTGGCCATTATTCACCCAATTCTGTGTTCCCTGTCACTGGAGCTAGCCAGGCAGAGCAGCTTTCCATTGGAAATAGCTTTGCCGCAATCAAATCCTTTGCAGGAAATGCCTTCGTTTCACTGAAAAATGTTGAGAGAAGAATATGAGAGAGACCCTTTTGAGCCTTCTCATTTTATATTGATGTTCATGTAATTCTATAATCACACGGTACCTCTAATATTAGCATAATATTTCAATCGCCCTGGAACAAAACATTCCAATGGTTCCAAATATATATATTTAGGCATTCTTGTTCCAAGGGAAAAAAGAGAAGAAAGTGAAGTGCCAACTGTTCAGACTGCCTCAGGGTGAAAACAAAACACATAAACTCCTCTCAGAAGATGATTTTTGCTCTTTCTGCATCCCATACCCCAACCCATCCCTCGACATTGCTGGCCTTGGAGCATCATCTTCATCAAAGGGCTGGAGGCGCAAGCTTGGGTCTCCTCCAGGAGCATCCCTTGGGGATGTGCAGCACCCGGGTGCAGACAGCCTGGGCTTGGGAAGATGAGAGAAATTAATTGCCCTGGTGCAGCACTGGTGTCCAGGCTTGACTCAACCCTTCCACCCTCCCTCACCGCTTCCAGCTCTGGTACCCAATTTGCTTGTGGTTTTATGGAAGGATGGAGATTTTGGAGACCAGAGGTTCTTGTGCATTTTTAAAAGTGGGTGAGTGGGTAGAGAAGAGCATCACCTTTATGTCCTGCACAGGGAGCCAGGCTAAGCGCAACCCCCACAAGATACCAGAGACCCTGCAGGGAAAGGAGGAGTGTGAACAGCCTAGTACAGAAAAGGCTTTGTCCAAAATATGGATCATGCTAGCCACTGGAGAAGCCAACCCTGAGACTGAAAGCCATAGAGAGCCATGTTTTGTCAGCTTCCCGGCTCACAGAGCTACTTATGCTTTTGCCATGTGGTTTCTGAACCACTGGGATGCACCATGTCAAGTGGGCTGAGACAGTTGAAGGCTAGGACAGTAAGTATTAGGGGCAGGTATCACAATTGTCCTATTTCCTGCTTTGTTGGAGCCAATATCAGTCTATATGGTCTCATCCAGTCCAGCTTCTGCCCTGTTTTTGAGGGTTTCTACTTGCTAGACCCTGCTGCCCCATAAAAGTCAGGTGGCCCTGGCAGAGAGGCTGAGCTTCAAGCAATTGGGTGGATACCACCAAGGAAAATTTGGCCGCTCAGTAGTGCCTTGTCTTGTGATGCTCCTGGGGCTCCTTCCCGCGGCTTCTCCATGTCTGTGGGTCCTGCCCAGTCTTCCCCGCGTCCTTTCCCCGATCTCAGGCTCCCGGCTCTGCTCCTCTCCCCCGGCAGCTGTCCGCTTGTTGAGAAATTACTCCCCAAGGCTGCTTGGGAATACAAACAAGCATGCAACAGAAACGATAAATTACGCCGACTGTCGTGGGTCCTGCCAGGAGGTGCAATAGCCGAGGCTGGTTCAAACGGTATTAATTCAACATGCTGACAGAGAAGCTGCTGGAGTTATTGTTATCATGGTGCCTTGATGGGGCTGTCACCTCCGCGCTAGCTGTCGGGGTGACACAGTGCTTTTAAGGATACTTCCTCGGGAGGGATTCGCTGTTGTCCCTCCTCATCTGCAGGTTTGCTTTGCAAACCCAAAATTGCTGGGGACGTGCGTTAGGCTTGTGAAGCAGCCCTGAAAATCAGGTTCTGCTAGCCTGGCTCCCAGCTAATGGGATCCCCACGGGACTAGCTGAGACCTCCAAGGAGTGATGGTCATCAAGAAAAGTGTAACATTCAGCCTCCTCCGTGCTGGCTTGAGATTTAGGCTTTTTACCCTCTATATGTGCTCAGCGTGAGCTCGTGGGACAAAGCTGAGGTCTGGGTGGTGGGTGCATGGAGGGCTGGAGGCTCTGATATGGTTGAAGCCAAAGAGGACAACTGGAGCCGTTCTTGGCCCCTGGAGAAGCCAGCATCAGTTTTTATCATGCCAAGGATGCTCCAAGGTGACATGCCAACTGGGTGCCCCAAGGTTGTGACATTGTTTGTCCAGAGCCCTTCCTATTCCCAGCAGAACAAGCCGGTGTTTGTTGTAGGGAGAAAAGCAGCCTCCAGCAGGAATAATTCTGATTTAAGGTCCTGTGTGAGCTGGTCTTCTCTTAGGGCTCTTCAGGGAAAGGACACTTCTAACCCCGTTTCTATCCAGTGGCCTATTTTTCATCAGCTCGATGGCAAAGATGCCTTAGTGAGTCCTCGCTGCCAGCGAGTGGGTCGGTCACGGCTACGCAGCCTTTCACGGGAGCTGCCAAATAACGTCAACTGTCCCTTTGCACCCTGTGCCTGGGGGGTAGTAAATCTGTAGGCAAATGTTAGACCTTCCTGAAAAGCCTGACGTTGCAGGGAGAAAATAAAAAGCTGGAGGGTTTTATTATCTTTCTCCTTATTGTCTTTTTTATTGCCTTTTGGAGTCACCCTGGAGAGCAATCTCCATCCTACACCGTGGCCCTGCCAGACTTCCTCTGCTGTCGCTGTGACCTAAGAAATACAGGCCAATGCCTTCCTCTGCTCAGAGCATTAATGAACCCAGCCCCTCGTTAGAGCCCTAAACTCAATGGAGCCCTTTTCCTGCATGGTCCAGGGCTACAGCAGGTCTCCCGGGGCTTTTGCCCCCAAACCGTCATCCCTTCTCCTTGCAAATAGGGGCAAGAAGCTGCATTTACATTTGGGAGGTGGAGATGTTGCAGGTTCCTCGTCTGCATGGCTGGTGCCGCGGTGGGAAGTCTCTGAAAGCCCCTGATAATTCAGGGCTGGCTCCGAGGGCGGTCTGTGCGGGGGAGAGGCTCAGAATCTGGCAGGAACCCGGAGAGATGCTTCTTGCAGGGAAACTATGCGCTCTGCTAATTCATTACGCACTTATCTCCTGCTCCTGCTCTTAAGGAAGACAGAGCTGAAGCGGAGGAGGTACGGGGCAGACCAGACGGCCAGTTACAACAGGCATATATCCTTTAAAGAGAAGGTATAAGCGAGACACCGTTGCTGAGGTCAGCGTGAGATTATAGGGACTCCTTTTTGCCCTTATCTCTCCAAAGTATGCAGCCATGCCTCTGCTTTCCTGGGAAATCAGGAGTCAAATAAAAAATATGTATCGAAATGCTGGGGTGAATGTGCTGATACTAAAGTTCTCTGGCAGCAACGTGCTCGGCTGCATCCTCAGCTGGAGACTGGTCTCACTCCTCAACGCCAAGCCTTGGAGGTACTCGATGCCTTATTCCAACGTCGCTGTAGTCAGTGGGCTTTGAATCCAGCAAGAAGTCATGCTCCATCGTGTGGTTAGGGAATGCTGAACACCAGATGCGATGGTGATAATTTCTAGGCTACATCCATAATGTAATTTCTCAGTGTTGACTGAAGTTTCGCTTGTATGTATTGTTTGGATTTTCCCCATGGCAACCAAAGAAATCTTTTAATGAAAAAAAAGTCATTGCAATTGCATCCCAATCTTTGCTCCCCTACTCTTGCTCTCCTTTCCAAGAAAACAGAGGTTTTTTCAGTCTAAAAGGAAAGAAGGGTAACCTGCAATTAACAGGTCATTGCCCGGCGAAGGCTTGCAAACCTGGAGGAAACGTGTACCCAGCCAGCCCATATTTCAGCGACTGGGCTCTCTGTGGGTAGCCAACTTAGGAGGTGTGTTTGCAGGGTCTGACCCTTCTCTCCCAACTAAGGTCTAGCTTCCTTTCCTATGTATCTTCTCCCTTTGGCAACACCTCTGAAATAAATTCATTAATAACACACTTACGCACCTGCTGCTGTGGGTGGAGTTGGTCCAAAAATGAGCTCTGTTTTGCCAGGAGATTTTTCTGAGAAACTTTTTCTGGCCAAAAAAATGATTGACTGGATTTTCTTTCTCTATTTGCTTCAAAGCATGAGGCGTCGGGTTAGCTTCCTCAAAACCTTGAAAAATTCTGCTTAAAACGGGAATACTCTCCCAAAGCATTCAGTCAACCTGCTTCTTATCCATCCCTGTGGATGTTGGGCTTGGTAGGCTGCTTTCATGCAGGTTGCAGACACCAGGGAACTATTTTCCTTGGATGCAACTTTCTGCTGGAAAACAGCAGTCCTCTCATACCGGAGCCACCAATGCTGCATTTCCAGCGTGGTCGGACCTTTGTGCTCATCAGCTCCTGGCTCATCACACTGCTCCACACTGCAGCTGGGCTGCTCCACGCTCCTTTTACGTCCGACAACATTCCCATCGTACTTCCAAGGTCACCAGTTTTTGGCTGACTCAGTCAGGACCAAACCGGGGATTTCCAGAAGCAAAAGCTACAACATGAATATTTCTTTTTGCTTCGTTTTTTTTCTTTCTCTTTTTTTTTTTTTTTTTTTTTTTTTTTCCCTTGTGTGTGTGTGAACCCTCGGAAAACTGGCTGGTCTGATTCTGCACAGTCTGGCAGTGCTCAGCTGAGACATTCCAGCTTCCTTCTGATCCTTCTGGGAAAGGTTAGAGAAGGTCCAGGTTCCTCATGGATGCATATGGTGTCTTCTTGCACTTTGGGTGAGGGAAATGGGAGAGACTCAGATGTGAAGGTCAATGGAGCTTAAAAAACCCGACAACGTATTTTTTGATATTTGCAGCTGACTCTTGAAGTTGGGGCTTCAAGGGAAATGGCAAGTGAAATATCTACAGAAATATCTACACGCTGTGAGCAGACTCCAGTCAGAGATCAGCAGGGCAGGACGCTGGCGTAAATACGAAGGGATTCCCTGTTAAACCTGGTCTACACTGACCTTCGCTCTTCCTCTCAGCAAGCTTCTGAGACAGGGTCTCATGAGTGTATCATGCTGTCAGGAGTGGTTATGGTCATATCCCAACTTCATTTGCCTTTGCGCATCTCCGCCCAAAACCTAGAGAAGTTCTTTGAGTTTGGAAAAAAAGATTAAAAAAATCCGGATTTCCTCCCCAAACTTGAACCTAAGCATTGCAATACCTGCCTTGCAATTTCCAAAGTGCAATATCACTCTCTGGCTGCAAAGAGCCTTTTCTATCACCCAGGTGCCCTCCAAAGGGTCTGAAGCAGAGTCAGCACTTGGAAAACTCTCCAGGAGGGGGGTTATTCCCTGGGCTATTCCCTGGACTGACCGATGCCCCTTCGTTACTGGAGGGAGCTGACAGAGCATTAAAAGGGGACAGGAAAAAAACATTCAGCTGTGGCATTTGCTGGTTGCGTGCAGCCGCAGGCAGGAACTGTTTCCTCTGTTTGCAGGCTTTTAGGGAAAGGAGAGCTCAATGGAGCTGCTAAATTAGAATGAAGTGAAAAAATATTGCTGTGAACAACAGAATGTTTAGCCTTTTTTTTTTTTTTTAAACAAAAACACAAAACCTTGGAGTGATTTACATGGGAAAGGGGAGCCGGAAACAATTTTAGAGGCTGTTTTCCAAAATTGATGAATAACAGAAGATACAATGGTTAAAGCAAATGGCCCAAATTTCCTGCTCTTTTAAGGAGCTGAATAGATACTAAAAAAAAGGGTACCCTGTTTTTCTCCTTATAGAGCTGGCAGAGAGGGGTTTTTTTCTGGGTTATTTTGGTTTTGGAGGGGTTGGTGCTGTAGGGGAGGCAGAAGCAAGGCGGGTGCCCGAGGTCCACGCCACGGCGGCCGCTCCGTCGGGCAGGATGCGCGGGAATTCCAGAGGTGGGGAAGAGTGGCGCGGGCCAGGAGAGACATTTTGAATCATTTCTGGTGAATAATGCTGGAGGCATGAGTCATGAGGAGGGATCTGAAACTTCCTTTTGGATTTTTTTTTTTTATTATTTCTGTGGGTAGCCATTTGATTTTTCCTCTGCCTGAGGCTTGCTTTCCTCCAGAGCCAAGTGCGTTTCCCTTCTAACCCTTGCCCCTCACCAGCCCCACTGGACGAGGACGCAGGTTTGGCTCCAGCCAAACACAAGTTGGAAACTTTTATTTCTCCTTGCAAAAGTCTTTGATGCTTCCAGAAAATACTCTTGTTTTGCTTTGAGAATAAAAACCTTGGACGAGATCCCTGCAAAGCTGTTGTCTTCCTCAGTTTAGCCAAGGTCCAGCTGCTACAGCACTTGTCTGAGACACCACAAAGGATGTCCATGTGTCTAATCTCTTAACAGTGATAGAACAACCCTGCGAAGCCTCCAAGCGAGCCTCTTTGCTTTGTCCTCTTGCAGCCATTCTGCTCCATGTGCACAAAATCATGAAGCAGTGAAGTGATTTTGGATGGTTAAATGGACAAAGTGCAACTTTTTTTTTTTTTTTTTGTAGCTTCACAAGCAAGCTTTTTGTGTTTAGCTGGGATGTAAAAGGCTGAGGTTCAAGGGCATGGTGAAAAGTAGGAATTACCTGGTGAGCTCCAGCCTGTCCAAACTGGTGCATGGGCAACACTGGAAAACCTCCCCTGGTTTTTGGACCTGGCTGAGAGGTTTCCACCAACTCTTGTCATGATTTATTTCCTCCGAGTGGATATTTTCTGCTTTCAAAGCAATTTTATGCAGGAAACCTGAGGAGCATCTTGGACACTGCTGAGCCGGTAACGTCCGTCCTCTGTTAGGTGCACCTTCTCATGAGTGTGTCTGCTGGCCTCCTGCACTGTCCAGTGAAACAGGGCTTTTCCAGGTTACTTTAGGTTTTGAACACGCTCGAGATAATGAATCACTTTCCCTGTTCCCTTCTCCCATCTCTCCAACATCTCCTCCGCCCAAAAATCTGGGAACTCCACCAGACGGTTGCACTCACTTAATCAAATAAAAGTAACCGCAGACGGTGAGTTAAGTTGCTAATTGCACTCAAAAAGTTATCTTGCTTTTCAGTGCTGGGATGAACGATCACCCCTCCCCAAACACCTCCTCTTCCTCAGGCTTATGAATTGGACAGAACATATATTAAATGCGTAATGCAAAGCCACAAGTACAAAATCCCTTTCTTGGGTTGTTTCCCATGTTAACCAAAGCCTGGTAAATCATGTCATGTATTTATGGACTCTGTGAGCAAATTGTCATTCAAAACGCCACTTGTAGCTTTCAAGCCCAAATGAATTACTGCGTATGTGATACACACCTCTTCCTTAACAACACATTCAGATGTCAGGACGCTGAGAAGCACTTTCCTCTCGAAGGCTCATTCAGGCCTCAGAGGAAAAAGGATTCAAACCACTTTGGTATTTTTAACCGATTCTTTCCCAGTCGTGGGGGTAGGCTTAGATATTCTGCTGAGACATCATCCCTGTAGGTCTTCTGGTCTGTAAGTCAACATGAAATGAAGGAAGGTCTTGGATGCTGGGCCCCTGCAAAGACCCACAGAAGCTACTTGATTGTATAAAGTCAATGAGAACTTCTGGGAACTGTGTGGTCTCATCTGTGCTTGCATTCCCTACCCCAAACAGGGATCAAGCCTCGATCATTTCATGGGTTTCCCACAGGACATCCATGTGGCCATCAGCAGCAGTGATGATGCTGAGATGAAGGTGAGGTGAGGTGTGATGGGTGGTTTCAGGGATGGAGGATGAGCCCTGAGGTGGAAATTAATCCTCCCTGAAAATGCAGCCTGGATGAGTGTGGAGAAGAGCAGTGAAGGTGTGAAGGAAGTCCGTGATGAGGCAGTCACTGCATTTTTGTGGTCTCTTAATGACGTACTCAGTCTCGATGCTTGCAGCCAAGCTCCATGAGATCTTGCAATTCACATTACTACACACCGGCACTACTCATTGCTGCATGTGGGCAGTGTCCTGGCCATGAAGATGCTTTTTGTGTTTGGAGAGGCTGACGTGACCTGCGTTGACAGCTAGTTCTTGAAGAGGTCTTTACCTCTGAAACAAAATTGACTGTCCCAAGAAAACATGGCCTGTATTTTACCCTGGGCTGCTCAGGGTGCAAGATTTGCTCTGCTTAGTAGAAACCCAGTGTCTGGGATTTACACAGGAGTGCAATGGCAGAAGCCTACCACGATGTATAGGCTGGGCTTTGGCATCATGACCGCAGGTACCTGATTTACCATGAGCTGTTTTAGGATGGGAACTCAAGCCTGACAGATGCAAAAAGCCGCTTCAGATCTGGGTTTATGAGGAACAGTGATGTCTGGGAGGAGAGTGAGGGTGAGTGCTTTGCATTGTCGAAGCCCCCAGGGAGGATGTCTACGACACGAGGCTGATGCTGCGCTCAGCAGCGGTACATGGTGTTCTGAATCATGCGGTACTAATAACTAATTATATACGTCCACTTAATGTCATTTGCAGAGCTCAGCGTGGGCGTGGGGCTGCACACCCAGAGATCCCTTTGTTCCACAGGCTGCCGAGCAGATGGAGACCAGTTCTGGCCCCAAGCTCAGGATGCCCAGGAGTTTCATGCGTATCCAAGGACAAAGGTTGGCAAGCGATGAAAGGACTCCTGTACCCGTTTACTACACCGGCGTCTGCATGCGTTACGTCGGCGAGGATGGAGGCTGCTGTCATCGGATGAGATGGGCACGATGCTGTTGACATGGTGGGGTTACTCTTCCAGCGCCGGGTGGGATGCAGGTCTTGGGAGAGAGGTACATTTACCTGGGAGAGAGGTACATTTACCTGGGATGAGGGATACAGCTCGGTGGGTTTTGAACATTCATGGGATCTTGCATGAAGCTGTGCACGATGCACAATGTTTTGGTTGCCTACAGTGAGTTCCTACCACGGGTGGCTGGTAATCAGGCAACCAGGGTCAGCGTGAGAATCTGCTGGGAAGGGGGACGGAAAGTGAGAGGCTGAAGGCAGCTTGCTGAGGAAGCCCCACCGTAAGCATTTTCCTGCCCTGGGATGACCAACGTACATCCTGAGAAAAGGGTACTTGCATTGTGCGGCCTGCTGCTCTGCCCATCCTGCCAGGAACAATGAGACGGCTCTTAAAAAGAAGAAAAAAAAAAAAAAAGGGCATTTTCAGGGTTGCGGGAGAGAAAAGCAGGGGGCATTTGGGGAAGATGGGCGAGCAAGGGGGGAGATGACGCAGAAGGAGCAGCGATGTGCTTTGGCTGTGTAAGTAGCTGGAGATGCAGCCCATGCTCTGAACGTCCCAGCTTTGTCAACAGGCTTGGTGCAGGCAGCAGCTGCCGAAGGGAAGGTGGGAAGACCCGAAATCAGGGCCATGGGTTGAAACTAGCCTCCAAACCACCTCCCTGGGGTTGTTTAAAGCTTTTCCTCCAGGCCTGTAGGGTCCTGCTTTGAAGCGCGGGGGTGCGTGTTGGGGATGCTGATGGCATCTCCTCCTTGTTGCCTGCTGGGGTCCCAGAGCTCGTGGCACGTGGGAGGCAGGTAAAGAGTTGATACCAACCCCAATGTTGAAGACAGAAGTGGCAGCTGTGTCAAGCATCTTTTCCTAGCTGAATCCTCTCTCTCGCCTGTCCTTTCTGCTCTTAAAAGTGCCTTTTCTTCCCATCACCTCAGCTGGATTCAAGTGCTTTTGGGCTGTTTCTCTGACAACAGCTGAATTTTCCATCAGTGGAAGCTCTTTGAAGCAGAAAGCATCTTTGCGGTCTTTTGGGAGCAGAGGAGGCTCCTGCGAGGTTCACAGGCTGCGCAGGTGAGGTCTGAGGCTGCTCATGGGCTCTCTGGGAGTCTGCAAGGCAATTTTTCCACCAAAGCGGTTTGGATTGCAAGCTTCCCAGCAGCCGGCTCTGCATTTACTCCAGTTACAAAAACCACATCTGACTCTGCACGCTAGAGAGGTACAATCCAGGGGAAGACGGACACAAATGCGAAAGGTTTTGATTTTTCCCCCAAACCAAGTGGGGACAGCCTCTTACATGTCAAATAGCCTCAATATGTACAAATTAATCCTATGACGCATTTTTTCTGTCGCAGCTCAGCCTCGCCGTACGAAAGATGCCCGTGTAAGGATGGGGTGAGAGATGCTGGCAGGAAAGAAGCTGCATCGCCTTTGCCAAGGACCACCCTGCCCTCCGCATCCCGTCGGCCGCGGCCTCGGCAGAGGGAGCTCATCCCTGGCGCTTCGGTCATCCCTAAATCACATCAGGGCTGACAGGGAGGATTTGAAAGGATATCGTCAAATTTTGCTGTCGTAGTCAATTAGTCTTTATAGCTGGTGCTGGCATTCCCGGCTTCCAGCAATTCCCCAGCGAAGACTTAACGTCTTCCTTGGCTGATTGTGGTAGGGATTGATTAATCTGGGCAGGGGGTCTGGCTGTGCGATTTCTGCCTTGGTGACAGAAATGGTCATTTTGTGCTCTCTGTGTGCTACTTTCAGCCTGCTGTCTGGAAATCCTCCATGTACCTGCAAGCTGTTGGAGAGGAGTTTTAATTCTGGGCTTGCTTTTTCTCTTAAAAATCAGAGCTGCTGCAGGCAGGAAAAGGCATTAAAGATTAATTTTCACAGGCACACATGAAATTCAAAGCAGCTGGTATTTGAAGTGCCTCCCCGTGCAAGACATTTGTGCTGTATCTTCCATTAACTGTTGCGTGAAGCAGCGCGTGTATAATACTTCTCAGCCGGTGACGATGAAATGCTCGGCACCGTCTTGCTTCGGGCTGGCAGCAGCATCCGTGGGCACGGCCGAGGATGCGGGGGATCGAGGCGACGGGCAGCCGTGCCCCTTGGTTTGCAACGCAGTGCTAAAGCAGCGAGGCAGCGTTTTTCCGTAGCGGAACTTCAAGCGCTTTACAGAAGGTTAAATGTCAGCTCTGCCTTTTACACCCGGGGAAACCAGGTCACGGAGCAGGAGGGGGATGTTGCCCCAGGGTCATCTGGCATCCAAGGGACACCGTTCAGGGCCGGGTCAGTGCTCTGGCCATTAGCTGCCTCTGATACAGAAAGAGCATCCTCCGAGGCACCGAGAATGCCTTGGGGGCTATTTGGGCAGAGACAGTTCTTTCCTGGCTGTCTCAAAGACTTCTGCTCTGTCTGGGAGCTCCTGGGAGCTGCTGTTGGATACTGGTGGCCCCTGGGGACACGGCAGAGGGGAGGGTTTCCAGGGCACTGCCATGCACCGAGCACAGCAGTCCGTGCTGCAAACGTCATGCTGGGCGGCTAGCAGAGACAAATAATCCTCCAAATTTGGCAGGGCTGTGAGCAACGCAGGCCCCGCTCGATGGCTACTGCCACAGAGGTTATTTGAACTACCTGAGGATTTTTTAATTTTATTTTTGCATTTTTTTTTTCCTAAGCCCTAAACTATGTGGAACTCAGACTAAACAGAAAATACAGCTAAGAAAACATCTTGGTATAATGCTGGGAGTCAGACTGTTGCAGCGTGCTTCTGAAATCCAATTGTGGTTGTAAGGTGATCCCAGAAACCGAAAGATTACAACTGTAAGGCAGTTCACAAATACCAGACCGTTAAGGAAGGCATCTTGGTTACTGAGGCCCAAATGATTTTCAGGGTCTGTTTGGGGACAAGGTGGCACCAGGCATTTAGCATCTCGGCGTTGAAGTGTCAGCAATGTGCACTGGATGCCAACACAGTGTATTGGAAATATAGGTACCAGGTGCTGGGCAATTTCTTTCCTGTAACCCATCGTGGTCTGCCCAGACTGCTGTCCCCTCTCAAAATGAAGGCAATCTCTTCCACTCTAATGCTGTAATTTTATTTTTTTATATATATATATAATGTATATAAAAATTATGGTTTATTATAGATTATGTATCTCTATATAGATTATATATGTATAGTATTATATATCTACATCTAGATATCTAATATAATCTCTAAACATTATATATCTATACTAAATTGCATCAGCCACTCTGACAATTTACTGCTTTGCCTCTTTTGGGCTGTATCTGCTCTTCTGCTTTCCCATGCTAGCTCAATTTCATTCCTTTATTCCCCTGATAACCTTTCTGTTTCAATGACCGTCCCTTTACATGTTCAATACATTTAACTGATAATTCACTCTTAATGCTAGTAATCCACTAGCCAATTGATCAAATTAAGAGGGGGGAAATAGAGGCACAACCTGTGCTGTGTCCAGCCTGCGCTTCCACTTGGGTTTAGAGAGAAGCTGGTGGTAGCACATCTGCCAGTGCAGTGGCTTTGACTTGAACAACTTCACCACGCTAAATGCAAAGGGGATTAATCAATTCTTTATTGTCAGTCATAAAAGACAAATGTCACCATTAAGTCTGGGGTTTGTATACTTCTGCTTCTGGCACTTCTGCCTTTGGGGTTTTCTCCATTTCTGGGACGTTTTGGGGATTCCAGCTGAAAGCAGATGCGCAGAAGTAAGCAAATATAAAATGTTAATTAAATCCTTTTCACTGCCTCGGATTGAGCATATCCCAAAGTGCATGGAAGGCTGGATGTGGAAAAAACACAGTCATAAGCATAGGGCACAGAAAGTAATCTCCTTGAGGATATCCACCAGCCAAAATGCCCCATTGCTGGATTTACTTTACAGCTCCAAATTCAGCTACCAATTCCACCCCACACCTCTGAGAAACACAAGCTGATTGAGCATACGTTTACATTATAATATTTTTGCCCTGCAACACTTTTGGTATTGAGTGCTAAAATTTCCTGGTTTTGAAGAGCTGGGTTTTAGGATGAAAGTCCTGGTTACATCAAAGATAATGGCAAAACTCCCACAAACTCCTAAGGATGTCTCCCCAGAGTGTCATTTTTCTCCAAAGTAATGAGCAGTCACAACTCAGCATAAAATTAACAGGAGCTGGGCGTCCTTGGCATCTTCAAAAACAAAGTTCAAGGTGTCCTAAACAAGAAACCCAATAAACCAGCACCTAAAAGCAGAGGGTGCTTTTCACCCTTCAGTTTTTTTTAAATCTCTGGTTCCAGCCTGGCGGACACAAGCCTGGGAAATCATGGGATCCTGCCTCTGCCTGGCCAAAAGGCAATTTCTATTCTATTTATATTCTGTAACAGGAGAATGAATCAGAGAGATGCTGTCTGTTTGGCTTCTTAAGCTGGTCTTCAGTGTTTCAGAGGTCATGAAACATTGCACGATTCCAGGGCAAGAAATTATTCGATGCAGCTAAATGCACCACACTAGCTTAGCCCGAGGATTTAGCTCGGACAGCTGATCCATTTGTTCCACATTGTTGTGGGTGAGGAAAGGCGGCTTTTTTGCTTTGCAAAACCTGTGTCATTCCTTTTGGTCCCCCACCATGATGAGGAACTGCGAACTCAGCTTCTTCACATGGGTCTCCTAAACTTGGAGAGGACGATGCTGCAGAGTCAAACTGTGAATGTGGTTGGAGTTACTATTTGACATGGCAGGACTGCTTTCAACCTGCCCAGCACAAGCAGAAAGTTTGTATAAGTTTTGACTTTGCTGGGAGACAGGTCCTGGTTTGCAAGATATTTTCCAGACTCGGTTAAACTGCTTTCCAAATGCACAGTGTGTTTCCGCAGGACAACCAGCCTTCGCTGTAATAGGCTGGACCAAATAGCTGATGATTTGAAATCAATTTGCTATGGATGGTTTTAAAGCTGGCAATCAGTTCATTTCCAAGCAGCTGCACATTGTTGTAATTTGTTAACGGTGTCACAAATGCTACTTTTTCCTTTCCTTGTAACAGCTCCTCTGAATCACAACTCCTTTAATTTCTGAACAAGTCCTCTCTCTTGCAGCCCTTTCCACCTCAAAGAGCAGCGGGAGCACCTCCCCTTCGCAATTTCCCTTTCCCTCTTAACCTTGACCTGTAATATGCTGAAAGTTGTTACTGAAAACTACCTTGATCAGAAATGACATTATAAAAACTTGCTCAACCAGATGCAGAAAAAAATCCAGCCACGATAAAGATTCCCAGAGCCAACAATTTTGAGTTACGGACCTACCCTGTCTTGGAATATGGAGTCGACTGCTTCAAGGTAGTAGCTATTAAGTTTTGTTTGCTTTCTTTCAGAGTGACTGTGCTTTGTAAAAAGGAGGCTTGGCTGAGTATTGCTGTGCCTAAAAATACTGAGCAGAGAGATGCTCCCTGAGCTGGACTGTGAAAGCGGCAGCGGGGGGCTGGACTCTGCAGGCACGTTTGCAGGGATGGTTGAGGTTTGGTGACTTAAATTCTGCTTTGCAGACGTGCACCTGAAAGGAGAAGCCTAGCCCAGAGCCCTCGGGTCCTTCAGAGATAGGGGTTTGTGGTTGGAATTCAGTTCACACCTAAAAACACTGCTTATGTGAAATCAGCTGCTAACACCAGGGCTTTGTGGATCGAGGCTGCAAAGGGAACCTGGACGCAAGGCTGAGCATCTGCTCCTGTTGTCCAAAAATTGAGCAGGATCTGGACACCACAATTTGGCAAAGTTATTGAAAAGTTTCTTGGTTGGTTCCTCCCCCCCCCCCCCCCCTTAAAATCTTTATTGTCTCTGGGAATGCTTTGCTTAAGCCTTTTCCAGACTGGGTGGAAATTCACAGACCCCATTAGTGGGAGATCCTTGACCCAGAAGGTTACGATGAACGTCTGATGATTCAAATCCTTCTCCTAACCAGCCAAAGAGCATTTGTGTATATTAAATTTTATAAGAGTTAACTTTTGGAAGGACCGGAGCCTGGAAATCGAAACAGCTTTAATGGGTTCTGCTTGAAGCTTTTATTTACCTCAAACTTGAGTAGAGAAATCAGGGTCCAAAGTTGTTCCTACTGCAGCCAGTGGAAACAATCTATTTATTGCAGTGGACAGAGACTCCAACCCTTAGCTTGCGTTCAACCTGAACTCCTCTGGTCTGCATGCGTTGGCAGTGAATGAATTGCTCTCGGTTTCTGGTCTTCGAGCTCTGGAATTCTTTTCGATCCTGGAGATAAGAAAAAGGTCTTCTAAACAGATGCGTCATGCCTGCTTAATTTTCCATTAAAAACAGAGAAGATATTTAACTCCCTCCTATCGGGGGCCGTGTGTGAAAAAGCCATGCTTTCTTGGCGCCAAAATCCATCCTATTAGTGGAGATACTGTGGAGACCTTGGAGTATCCATCCCTGTAAACATCATTAGTTGTGGAAAAGCCATTCATTAGTAACAGGCAATATGTTCTTCTGTCCTCTCCTCTGAAGAATAGGCAGTGCTATCTAAATAAGCTGTTTCCTGAGAAGTTACTCAAAGTTACTGCTGTAGTTGTAGGCCAACTCTCCTCCCCCAGGAGCCGGACAGAAACAAAGCTCTCGGAGAAGAAAGGGCTGCGCTTAGTCCAGCAGACTGTGCTATTCCTCTGAAGTTCTTCCTTTCTCCTCGACCTCCTGGTTAATGCACTCCCTGCTTGTTTTTTCACCTCCTATCATCTGCAAAAACAGCCATTTCCATGCCTACACCTAAGCTGAAGGCACCGGTGCCCTGACACCCCTCTGTGCTCTTGGTTTGTCCAAAAGCAGCTGCAAAAATCCTCCCCGCCATCCCATCCGACCCTCTTCAGATTCCCCTCGCTGGCTTCCCGTGACCTCCTGTGATAATTCTGCATTCCTTGTCCTCCTCCTTCAGCATCCTCCAGAGTAGCCCTGACCTCCCCAGCCAAAAAACCACGACCAGGCACCTTCTCCCAGGCTTTGTCCTGGACCACCGTGGCAGCAAGGAGCTGGTAGTGGAGGGGGAAAATTGGGAACTGCCTCTCCAAATGCCTGAGTGACAGCAGTGCTGTGGAAAAATCCTTCCTGTTCCCTTCTTGGCGAGGAAGGCCATGTTTGCGGAATGCTGTCTCCAGTGGGCTGGTGGAAACCTGCTCTGATGGTGCTGGAGGGTGCACTTGGAGGAAGGAGTCTATGTTTCTTTGAGCTGTGCCCTCTGCTCTGTGTTACCAGCACTTAATTACACCTTATACATTAGAAACGCTCCCTTGCCCTCAACAGTCCACTTCAGGAGGTGTTTTGGACAACACGTCAAAGCAGGAAAGGCTCTCAGAGGAGAGGGCAGATGTAAGGACACAGATGGGTGTTCCTGTGCTGTCTTTCAGGCCAGACCCATACCCAGGATTTTCATTTCTTTGAGTTGTTAATTACCTCTCTTTTAAAAAAACAAGCCTGCTGGCCTCTGCATGGTCATATTCCAACGGGCGTGAGTTGTTTTGGCTTTCCCTAAATGCCACCTATGGTCTCAGCCGGCTATCACAGCCTCTCCTTCCTTCCCCTCCAGTTGCTGTCAGGTCTCCAGCAGCTTTCTACTGAGAGCTTTGGGCTGTCAGAGCAGCATTCCCCACTTCTGCTAGTTAATATTTCTGACATGGTCGGGCTTTCTAGAAATGCAGAAAAATTAGAGCGCTAACTGGATTCTCACCGTATAGGAGGTGATAGGAAATAATTATGCTTGGTGCAATGCGTGTTTTCTAGCACCTATTCAGCATTCGCTATAAGGTATCAAATGCATCCAAGATACAAATCCAAGCAGAAGAGGAATAAAATGTATTAGGTACACCCTTGGACCACCAAGTGAAGAGGATTTAGTGTGTATAATAAACTGCCTGTGTATCATTTATCACGGCTCCGCAGTGATTGCCTGGGGGTGATGATGGACACCATAAGTTGCAAAACTATAATGACGTGTCATGTAACAGACCGCAGGTGTCCGTGGGGGGAGCCGGGAGGAAATCAACCTGACAGCCTTAAGAAAGTGGCTTGTGCTGGCATCCGCACGGACCCCTGGGTGCCCGGGCTTGTCCTCCGCCTGCTGCACCGCTCTCCCAATTTCCTGGCGGGAGGGCTCTGCTGAAAGGTTTCTTTCTTCCTTCCCTGTGTGGATGATCCGACCTCTTCAGGCAGCCTCTGTTTTCCTTTGGGAAGGGGAACAGCTGGGGCAGATGTGTCCTGCTCCAAGGGGGAGCACCCCTGCCCTCCCCTCCACCTTGCTCCTGGGTGGGAGAGAGCAAGAAAGCTTGCAAGGAACCTTGCGTTTTCCCCAAAAGCTCCGTCACCTTGGGGATCAGCTCAAACTGGAGGGGGGACACACCATTCCCATGGGGGTAGCCCTGTCCAAGGGGCTCGAAGGACGATCATTTCAGCAGAGCCCCCGTTTTGTGGCTCCTCGGTCCATCCATGAGCATCTCCGTTATTGGAGGGCCCCTGACCTCCCCTGGCAGGTTTCTCCATTGTCTGCCTGACCTCACCATTATAAAGCATTTCCTACTATTTAGCCCAATGTTTTTCTTTCTTAATTTTAGGCCATTAGTGCTTGTTCTTCCCCAAATTTACTACTGAAAATGACTCTGCCTCCTCCCTTCCTCTCGCTTGACAGATGGCTACAGAGTGACCCTCCAGGATTTTTATCTCCAGTGACGAGGCAGGACTCCTCTCCTACCTTAATCCCCTCAGGGCCGTAGTAAAATAAAGCCGTTGTCTTTAAATCTGAATCTGTTACAACCTCTGTCTCAAAGCAGCGATATTCTCCACCTCGCTGAAGCGGAGCTGTATTTGCTTTTACAGCTCTCTCCCAGAAAGTCCAGGAATTAAGTTTCAAAGATGCTTCATTTTTCACTAGGGAGTTTAGAAACTTGTTATATTGCCTCATGGTCCACTAGCTAGAGATGTATTTATCATCTTTATTTTTCATTTATCTTCTTTACTTTTATTTTATTTTTAATTTTTTTCCTATGCATATATTACAAAGGCCATTCACCTCCCAATCAGATAGAGAGGAAAAGTTTCTCTTTCCCCTCTTTAATTTAGACCTATATGAATAATTCCTTTTGGGACCTGCTGCTTGAGCAAAACAAGTGAAAAAAACAAGGAAATTGTTTGGTGAGCAGAACACCTATTTTGTTGGTTTTGTTAGCTTTTTGGACTATTAATAATTTTAACTCTCTTTGGCTGTTAAATTTTAGAAAAACTCCCAAATAATAAATGTTCTTCTCTTTCACTGGTATAAAAAATAAAATTGATATGAACGAAAACTTCCTAGACCCAAATAGCAAAATGTTGTTGTTTGGCAGATGAAATACCCTGACAAATAATTTCTCCTGGCTGCACGTGGGAGTTTCCACTTGAAGGGGTGGCGGTTGGTAGCTCCTTCCATTTGTCATATGCGACCGAGGAAGACTGCGCTCCAGTGATGAAGAGGCTGTGGGATGGAGGAACCCTCCTAGAAGGCATTGCTGCCACCAGCGCTCTTCCTAGCCAAGACTGGTCTTATCCTGCCCCACGGGACCCACAGAGATCCCATCTCACCTGCTTGAATGGAAGATGTTGGAGATGTTTGTAAATGCTGTGGCTGGGCTCATCTGAGCAAACATCAGCCTGGGTCCTGCTTGGGAATCGGAGTGGGAGAAGTTATCTCCTGCTCTCCTCCCAGGCTTGCAAGTCTGGGATAGGGAGGGTGTGACTCCGCTCTGACCGTGGGAGAAGTTTTGATATTGGAAGATGGGCTTAAGCACGGGGAAAATTAACTTGAACGTGAGTTTGGGGTGTTTTCTTTGGAGCCCTGCCCTCAGCACTGCTCTTGCGTGGTGCGGAGCTTGCACGGCTGCCGGACACGAAGGCATGAGTGGCTGTTCCCTAGCACAGGCTCCCTCCTGCTTGGAGAGTTTATTTCTGGGTTGTTTCAGCCGTTCACCTCCGAGAGGCATTTCCTCCCCTCTTTCCCTTGTGAGGAGCAAGAGGGGAGTGAGGAGAGGCAGCATCTCCAGAGATGGGATTCAAAAAGAGCCAGGAGCCTGCTTGGGAGGTTGGGAATCAGGGTGCTGACTCTGGTCGCCAAACGCAGAGTTGCTGCCAATTTGCGACATTTTCCCTTAAACGTAGATGCTGAAGATTTAATGGAAAGAGAGGTCAGGCTTTGACCTGACCACTGAGCAGGGTGACAGAGGTGGCTCCTTCGTGTCCTCTCCAGGGGTTTGTTAGTCTAAAGTTTAGTCCCAACATCAGATGATGCATTTTCTAGGCAAGCTAATGGATTCACTTGCACCGCGATGGAGTGGTTGGCGGGGGTGGGAGGGTGACTTTTGTGAGAGACAAATGACTTCCTCTTGACAAGCAGCTCTGTTTTAACTAGGAAAATGATGGATGAGTCCCAAGTAAAGACTTGCACAGGCCAACTAACATGCAAACTTCGCCTTGTCAGAGATCCCAAAAGACAACAGAAATCCCAACCGCCAACGAAAACCCGAAACCCCACGATGGTGGGCAGGGATGCGGATTGGTCTGTAGAGGGAGACTTTAGGTCAAACAGACCACGTCACCCACCACGCAAGGGGACATGGACCGATGCCAAAGGGAGATGCTTGAGCTTCGGAGGCCTTCACAGAAGCAGGGTTATGGGTTTGTCTCCAAAATGTACCCACTCAAGTTAAACCAAAGCCTTCCCGTGGCATGGGGAACCGCAGCCTTATCCTTCCGCCCCTGCCATTGTCCCTCCCAGACTATTGTTTCGATTTTCCTTGGCATCCTCCAGCGTAGCAGCAAAACTTGGCCACCATGTTTCACCAAATGTTTCCCTCGCATTTTTCTTCTGTGCTTACCTTTACAAAATAAAAAAGCTTTTTTTTTTTTTTTTTAATATGTATATATAAATACTTGGCAAGTGCTGGGCACAGAGACTGCATCCAAGTTCCTGTTGTTAGCTCAGTGCACTTGTGTATCTCGCTGCTGCATCTGGGACTCCAAATCCAGGCTCCGGACTCCACCGCGCTGGGTGTGGTACAACCATGGACGGAAAAGATGGAGAGAAAAGCAGTTATTCAAGCCTGAAGGTCTCCCGTGGGGGGATGCGAAGGTGAAAGGTGACTGTAGCCTCCTCTCTTCCCTGCCAATGTAAGATGCTAACTGGGAATGGTTTTGAGGGCTGCTAGAGTGGGACGTTGGGGGAAACCATCCCAGGGAGCAGAAGGCGTAGGAATGATGAGCTGGAGGAAAGTCAGGTCCTTGCCACCAGGACTGGCTGGAGAAACAGCACCAAAGCAAGGGGTTTGCACAATCCTGGACAATTTTGTTGCTTGCATAAAGCTTCAGGTGGAAAGAGCATCTGTGTCAAAAAGCAAAATCTTAACTTGGTACCTTGTGCGATGCCACGGAGAACAGCGAGAACAGGAGGAGGCAGAGCCCGAAGGGAACAAGCACGTTCCCTCACCACAGGCACTGGGCATCCCGTCAAGGGCAATTGCTGCACGTGGTTCCCTCAGTCCCATCCTCTGCCTTCCCCTCTCCACCCCCAGATAAAGCCCGGGATGTTTATAGACCTTAATACAATAGTTCCCACAAAGGCCAGGCGACACGTGAAGACGTAAGCCGCCTGGCTGGCTCTTCTTGGATATTGGAAAGGTTCCATAGCTCAGGTCCCCTTGTCAGCAGCCGAGCTCCTTATCGTTTCACTACTGAGGATCCAGGGATCCAACCTATTTTTACTGATGGTTTTATTTATACCTGCAGTGTGTGTGGGGATAAATAAGTATGTTGCCTTCTGTGACTGAGCCAAGGCTCATTTTGTTGTTTAATGCTGGGAAGCCTCTCGCCTGCCTGCTTCAAGTGTAGCTGTGCCCATTTGTTTCCAGAATTAATTGCTGATCTTATTGATTGCAAGCAGAGCAGCTGAGATTGCAAGCTATTTTCTTACACGACCGTTAAGTGTCATCTTTGCAAGGGAAAAGCAAATGGCAGTGCTGAAGCTGTAGACTTGATTTATAGAGATTAAACATTTTATAGCAATTTTTTATCGCTTTCATTCCTCTCTGTTCCTCCTTCAGATGTTGGCTGAGCTGGAACAAGAGGGGTGGGGAGGGATGGGGAGACAGTGGACTTAAAATCATCATAGCTCCTGGAGAAAGATGGTTCTTTGTGGGACTGGGCAAGCCCAATTTTTGGAAAGCTTTGCATGTTCTCCCTTTTAAAAGGGTGTCAGCAGCTTATCTCCCTCCTGCCAATCTGCTCCCGAGCTTGCATCCCTGCTCGGAGCGGGGAAGCTCTGCGCACAGATGTCTCCTGTTGGGTGTTATCTGCAGGCAAGGTATGGCAGAGCTGACCGTATCCCCACGGCTGCCCTCCTGGCGACCTGCAAGGACCACCCTGCGACCAGGCTCCGGCAACGCCGACCTCCGCACCGAGCCCACCACCGCCGGCTCCTGCCAACAGCAGGCAGCCCCCCCCCATCCCCGAAAAATGCTGAGCATCCCTCTGCCGAACACCCCCCTCCCCACAGCCACCTGCGTGCTTAGCCAGACTTCTCCCAAACACATTTCTCTTTAAAAGCCCAGATTAGTCTAAAATTCTGTTGGAGATAAAACCCGGCCCTTTATCAGCAAACGCATCCAGCCCCCACGCACTCCCGGCGCTTCGCAGGCTCCGGCCATTGCCAGTTACCGCAGGAGTGTTGCTGCTTTCCCATCACCGCACTGAATCCATCATTGCTGGGGTTTTGTGGAGCGGAGCGATAAATCCCACTGAGGCGAGGGGTAGGTGAGACCTGAATTCTTCTCTACCACGCACTCACCAGGGAATGCATGTCCACCAGTGGGCATGCCTCCTCTTCCAGGCAGTATTTCTCTTTCTCAAGGGATTCCTGGCCTTTCTGACCACCGTTTAATCTTATTTTATTTTTTTTTTCCCCTTTTCACTTCACATATCAATGTGCCTATTATACTTTTGAGTGCTTCTCACCCCTCTCCTGCTAAGCTGGGCAAGGCTCCTTGCAACGCTGCAGTTGAGTAACCGAGCTGGATCTCAAATGGATGAAGGTTTTACAGGGCAGAAATCAGACTACCAGGGCTGCAGTTTACTTTAGCAATACTTAAAAGAAGGTATTATTTCAAGAAGCTTTGGCTAATGGGAGAAGCTAGCACAGGAAACCCTCCTGGCACAGGAGGCAGTGATGGCTCTAGCTTGGAAAAGCCAAATTTGTTTTTTTGAGCAAAAAAGCTGGTAGAAGAAGAAACATATTTGAAATAGAGGCTGTTTTCTTAAATCCCAGCCTGGTAAAATCCAGTCTATGCCAGCACTGGGACTGAGTCAAATAAGATATATGCACATTGTGGTTCAGGAAAGGGGTTTGTGGCATAGGAATACTTTCAGAGAGAACCCTGTGCTGTTTTAAAAGCCTCAGGTAATACGATAGTATAGGAGGAATAGGGGTAGCATTCCTCTGGGCACAACCTTTAAATCCTCTGCGGTGAGCATGGCTGGGATTTGTGGGTCTCCCTGAACTGAATGCTTTCAAGGCCAAAAAGGCAGTGAAAATCTTGCATGGAGTTTCCATACAGTACATTGCACCAGTGCTCATTTCTAGCTGTTAACGTGACCCGCCGATTCCGCATCTTTATCAATAAACACCAGCAGGAGATATTAAACCCAGCTGACTTATGTCAGGGGGGTTATCAGAGGACAGACAGTAGTTCCTTTAGCCAGAACAGTGAAGGTCTTGGGGTTAAAAGCCAAGGGTCAGCACCGCCACTGCCTCATGTGGCATGGATTAAATCAAAAATTATCTTTGAGTGGCATTACTGCAAACTAGCCAAGAACATCCATCTGAAAGCTCAGCTGCTCTGAGCGTAAATCAACTCGCCTGGAGGTTGGGTTGGGTTTTAGGGACTGACTTGCCTTTTCCAGCACCACTGCTTGGTTATGGGTGTTGCAAATCCATTGTAGAAAATCGAAGTGAGATGCACTGAGTTAGGGGAAAACTTAATTTTTTTGCTGGATCGGGTTTTTCAGGGGCATCGCTGCCTGCAGCTAAAAGCAAGGCTTTAAAAACCCAGAAACCTCTTTCTCAGCTCCATGGAAAGCAATTTCAGCCTCTGCCACCCCTAGCTGTATTGCTGATCGCTCTCAAATTCACAGCTCTCCCCTTTCAATCAATACATTAATCATGGAAGAAAAAACCCTGCATTTTATTTAACCTGTTTCTCCAGGTTTGATTATTTTTTTTTAATTATGGATAGGAGCAAATTCCTCAGGCCACGTTTGACTCTCTGAACTTCCCTGTGCTCGCAGCTTCTGTTTTAACTGGTGAAGTTATGGCTGAGAATGGATTTTATTTAACTTCTGGCTTAGTTACTGGCACTGAAGGATCCAGATCAAGCAGAATTCATCAGATGTCATATAATTTTCTTCTGTGCCTCCAAGAAGCAAGCTGGCTTTTAATTTGTTTTCAGCTAACTGCAATGAGAAGGAATAAAAGCATGAGCGGCTGTAAGTGTGCCCTGTGGGAAGCAAGCAAACCTTTTAATGCTATTTCCAAAAAGCTCCAGCTGGTGGCAGCAGCATTTTTTTTTCCACCAAAAGTAAACCAGAAAACTAAAAGGAAAAAAAAAATAATCCCTAGAAATGATACCTACTAGCAATGTTCTGGAAATCTCAGGTGTGTTGCTCAAAAATGAGATTAAAAAATATTTATTGCTTCCTTAGAACAGGGGAAAAAAATAATCCTCGCTGCATTTAAACTAACAGCAGAGAGACCTGATGACAGAGTGCCCTAGGATGGATGTGTCCGTCGAGAGAAGGTGTGCTGAAAGGGCACTTGAAAGCTTCCTTGGAGCTATCAGGTGCCATTAGGGATGTAATGACCCCCAAGGGAACCAGATTTCCATGGCAGCTCACATCTTCCCAGCGCTCTCTCCCTTGTAATGCTCTATTCTGTGGTAGAACAAGACCTGTTTTTTTCTAGGATAACCGAGACATAGAGAAATTCAAGCCCATGCTGATGGGATCTCAAGGTGCGAGCTCCGCGGGAGGCATTTTCCAGTGAGGATGCCTGGATGAGGGCTCCAGCATCCCAGGATAAGCCTGGCTCTGCCAAGAGCCTGGAGGCTATCAAGGGTGACCTCTGGGCATGTGCTTTGCTTCCCACATGGATATCCTTAAAGATTTTGGAGTTTTCTCTTTGTTTTCTTTTTATGCTGTGTTGACAGTGACACTGATTTGCTAACTCCTAATGCCAAAAGAAATCATTGCTGCCTTTCTGCACTTTTGCAGCATGCAGCTTAGCTCTTTTTTAGGCTAAAAAGCCTCTCCGGAGAACACAATGCCTTTATTTTTGTGAATTTTGCAAATGGCCCTGAACAAATAGTAATGAGTTATGTAATTGAAAAGCTATCATTCTGGGGAGCGTGCGATCCCGCCTTGCAATCCTCACCAAACCGCACCGCTCGACGCGTTTGTGGGGAGTGATTCATGTGCTGGTAGCAGAGACCAGCGTCCTCCCAGGCTATCGGTTGCGGTTGACGGAGGCATGTGCTCCGTCAACCCGTTTGGAGGTGGCAGACCTCCAAAACCACCAAAGGTAGGGAACAAAAAGACGTGCAGAAATCCAGAGTGGGAGCAGCGCTGTGTCCGGCGAGACCTGGTGAAGACGGATAGCGTGGGAGAAAGAGGGGGGGGGGTCACTTGAGGTTGGCCCCAGTCCAAAGCAGAAGGTTGGCTATCCCCTCTGAAATCATCTCTGTTTATGAGAGCGCCTTTGGATGTACTTGATATCTGTGTAAATATCCCGTCTCTGTTCTTGGCTGCAGCTGGGGGATACTCTTTGTGTTTCCAAAGGCATGGCAGCCTTCACAAAACCGCTGATGCTCCTCGCTGCTGGAGGAGGAGGCCCAGGGCAGCTGAGATGGGGATGGCTGATGAAATCCTCCGCTGCAGCCCAGGAACGTGGCAGGGTCCAGAAGTGGTGGAAGTGATGAGGGTTAACAAAAACAAGCAGGTATTTAACTAGGGCAAAGAAAACCCGCAAATGTCAAACTGGCGCTGAAAGGTTTGGAGCTGTTGTCCTCCTTCAGATAAATCAGTGCATCACCCCCGAGTTGTTTTTTAAATTGTGTAGGCAAGCGCTGAAAGAAGGGAGCAGCTTAGGCAGAATACTGAAACCATCTTTTTCCCCTTCCCTTGCTTTATTCCAGGTGTTTCTCAAAAGCTTGTGCCTTCCTCTAAGCCCTCCTGTTCTCCATGGCAGCAGCCTCTTTGCAGGACATCTTGGCCTCTCCAGTCACCTGTCAGAAGCTTTTGTGTCCATGGGTTTAGAAGGGAGAACTGCACTTTTCCATCACCCATTTTTCACTGCAAAAGAAAAAATAGGAAAGAAAAAAAAAGAAAACTCTGGTATAAAGCAAGTCTGACTCCTCTTAAGGCTTCAAAATTCTCCAGAAGGACCATTCCTGAATGGAAAGAAACCATGTCTGGTTCATCAAGCCTTTGGTGAACATGGTTTGGCAGTGCCAGGCTGGTGAGGAGCTCCAGTCTTGAGCAAGAGGTAATGGTTTGGTCCCTGGGAACTCGCTTTGTCCATGCTCTGCCTTCAGTGCCTAAGAGCATCTCTGAAAGGGGTTTGCTCCATGACTTGAGTTAAGGGAGTTGCTTTGTATGCTTGGCATGGTTTTCTTTTATTCTTGCTCTTCCAGTCTGGGGAGAACAGAAGGCCAGGTGGCATAGGAAGACATTGCAGCCTCTTGTAAAATCTTGAAGTATTGTCCAATGTTGAGCCCCCCATTTCAAGAGGGATGTTGATAACTCAGAGAGGATCCAGCACAGGTCTTCCAACATGACCAGGCAACTGGGGCTTGCGTGGCTTGTGAGGAGAGGCTGGGATGCTGGACTTTTTCAGATGCATGAAAAAGAGGTGAGCAGGCTTGCTGCTAGCCTACAGCAACTTGAAGAGGAGTTATGAAGATGATGGAGCCAAGCTCTGCTTGGAAATATCAGAATCACAAAGGACAGTGGTCACTGTTTCAGGATGGGCTTTAGAAACAAATTCTTCACGAGGAAGGTGACGCAGCCCTGGAACAGGTCCCTGAGAGGTCAAGAAAGCCCTGTCCTCAGAGGTAGGTGGGCATGACCTTATGCAGGTGATAGTTTGGCTTTGGACTAGAGACCCACAGAGGCCCCTTGCAAGCAACATCTCTGGGTCTATAATTCCTTCAAATCAATTTTCTCTCTTCCCTTTTCCCTCTATTCTCACCTGTTAACATCTGAACCTCTTCGGCAGGATATCTCCATTTACATAAATTATGGCACTACCACAACTGAGTCTTGTTGTCAGCCTCCAGTTACACCTACGCCGCTAAATAATACTTTGGTACGTCTTCCTACGCAGCCAGGCTGTCTGGGAAGGACTTACTCTTGGTGTTTTTACTCTAATCTTTGCATCCCTTTGGGAATACCTCTGTCGAAAAGAAACGTTGCTTTACTATTGGCACTGTTTAACTCCCGGAGGAGATTGGAGAGAATTTTGGAGCTCTCTTAACATGCAGTCACAATCACGGCTTCTGTGATTGAGTCATTTCTCTCTAAATAAGTAAATTAACTCTAATACCCTTATTTGCTATCAACCTTATAAAACATAATAAAAGCCAGATGTCTCTTCTTTAACCTGATGTACTATAGAGGTTCGATGGATTATTTTTTCCAGACTTTATGAAAGTGATTTGCTTTCTTTGTTTCCTCTGGTGAATTCATTGCAGAATCTGATGAGAAGAAATTTGGAAATGTACTAAAATGGAAAAACTTGGTATCATATGGATGCAGGTCTCAGCTTGGGGAGAGCCAACCTTCTTCTCTCCATGTCTCATTCTGTGCAGTGGGTGGCTTTGCAGGGATGGTTTCCCCGGACCCAAGGACTTGGGTAATGACTGAGTGATTTCAATTCAAAAGGGTGCAAAAGGATTCTCCAAAGCTGCTAAATAAGAGTCCTTGTCCCCAAGAACCTCCTAAACGGTCTGTCTCTTCCAGCTCTCCTGCTTGCATCGGAGAAGAAGTCATGGAGGATGGCAGCCACAGAGAGGATTTGGTGCCTAACGCTCGTTGATTGATTTCAGCGATAGTTTGGGGCTTAAATAGCTTTGTGGTTTGAAGGCTGGGGTGCTTGGCAAGTCTGGAGCCAAAATGATGAAAAAATAGCAGCTCTGTCAATTTCTGTAATTTCCTTTTCCTTTGGGTGAGTTCAGCTGAATCACAAGACGGACTTTCTGTGAAGAAGGAGGACTGAAGACCACACGATGCTTTGTCTTTAGTCCCTTGGTGCTTGAATGCAGCTGGCGATCTCCATTCAGCTCCTTCCAAAACGAGCGCATGATCCCTCTGCCACGTTAAGCTATTAAAAGCCTGAAACGTATACCTGGCTACCTCGCTGCTCCACCGTAATTAGGCACGCGGAAAGCAGGCAAAACCCGTAATCACTCTTAAAAACACTGCTTGGGATTGAGTTACCTGCACCAAGCCTGCTGCCGTCAAGAGAGGAGGGACAGACAGCCACAGGGGATAGCAAAGCCACGTCCACGAGGTCTACAGAAATGGGTCGGCAGTTGCAAGGCACGGATCTCGCTTCTCATCGGCAGCCCCGGCACAGGAGGAGCCGTGGTGGCAGAGGACTCCCCCCGAGATCATCGTCGTGTCCGTAGGGATGGTGCTGGCCCGAGGATGTGAGCGGTGGGTGTGATGGGGCGGTGGGGCTCAGGTCTGTGGAGGCAGCTCAACAGCGTGGTTGGCAGGTACGGGAGGGGGTGGAGAGGAGCTGGAACGATTCCTATTTATTTTATTGGCCTTCTTTCAAAATGTCTGAGAAATGAAAGGACCCTGTTCTGCAACTGTACCCCTCGGAGCTATGGGACTTGTCCATTGAGTAATTTTGACTTCTAATTAAACTAAATATTGTTTTTACGGAAATAGCTTTTTCCCCAGCTGGGGTGATAACACAGTTGCGATGTTTGGATGAGGTTTCTAGTGAAGCAGTTTGGGGTTTCATGTCATTTACTGAGAGTCAGGCTAGTTCCTCATCCAAAACCATAATAAACAAGCAACGCATACCCCATAGCTGTTCTCCTGAGCTCAAGCAACCTTCATTCAGTCACTCTTCTTCAATAACTCCTCCATATACCGCTTCTACTTTGGGGTCACTCGCCTTGACTGTATCTCCTACATAATACTGCAATTCATACGTCCATAGGCATATTGCAAAATGCCAGCCCAGGCAGAAGAAAGCCACCAAGGTTCATGAGTCGGAGCTGTTATTTCTTCCTGTGATTATATACTGCAGGTATCCCCAGAATATGGGGAAATTGCTTTTTCTTGTGGCAATAGCATCACATTTTAGCAGCGTTGAGACTGGCAGAAGGCCATGCTGGGTCAAATTGGTGCTGAAACACCTATCATCCAGCAAGACTGTTTTCTTCTTAATATTAATCTGATAAAACCAAGTAGAGACCAGCAAGCTGACCTGGCAATGATTTGAGTAACCCTTCCCAGCTTTGCTCAGTCGACGCTCTAAGACAATGCAAATTTTATAACCGCATCAACATAAAATCCCTCCCTCCTGCATCCTTTTGCTCTGAGAGCACAAATGATACTGCTGGTAGAGTTTCATACTCCTGATTTGTACAAATCATGTAAAGCTTATGAGTGTGTCAGATGGCATTATGGTAAGCCGCTTTGCCTATCTGATTTTTCTGCATGCTGCTGATTTCCCTGTATGCCTAATTCCAGACGTGAAATGCCGATCCAGCAAGCAAGCCTTCTGCCTTTTAAATTAGAAAAAGGAATGGACAACCTCTGCATTAAAATTATAGGTATCTCTGTGGTATTACAGAGGCATTAAGGGCTTAACCTGGTGAACAAAGGTAGAGTCCGAAAGCCTGCTGTGCAAAATTGCGCGAGATGTCAAAGCAATTTGTACCGAAACCCCGGCACGGGACTTGCTGGAGGATGCACAGTCCTTCCTCTAAAGGCGAATTAGCGGGAATCAGTTGTTTTAAGCTATGACCCCTTCGCTCGGCACATGCTACTGTCTTACTTGAACCATGTGAAGCTCCGTCCATGCCCATGGCTTTTAAACACAACATTTATTATCCTTCGCCCCCCAGATTAGGGGGATCCCTCCGATGGAGAGCCCAGAGCAAGGCGCACACATGGCATCTGGTTTTCATGTTCAATCTCATCTCTTTTACTTCGCCGTGAGGGAAGGCTCAAGTGACAACAGAACAATGCTCGCCCTGCAGACTGACTAATTAGGCTGCATCTGGAGCTAATTAAATGTGGAGTCACCCGCAAGGAGAGTACTCTTCTTATCATACCAGCAGCAGGGGCGAGACAGAAGAAAAATCGCTGATGATATGCCTCGTTTTTTCTTGCAAGCAATTTAAACGAGGCAACGGAGATCAGAGTGCATGGGCATTTTTCCCTTAGCAGAAATGGGAGCAGGATTGGTCCCAGGATGATGAAGCGGGGGGGGGAGGGGGGGTGTTGGAAGGGGGAAAGGTGGGAGCTGGAGATATTTCAAACATAAGAACAATTAAATGAGATCGTGTTTGAACTGTTGCTTCTGTGCATAATGTATGGCCGTGAAGATACCTCTTCAGCATTAATATCATTTAATATTCTAGTTTCTGATACTCAGTGGCACACGTAATTAAAGTAAACTGACCTTTACCCGATGAAATATGCTCTGATTTCTCTTTTAGTTTTAACTATAAAAAGGAATTTTTATTGTTAAATGTTCTAATCTTAGTTTTGTTTGGCCAAAGCTGGGAGAAATATGGTTTCCATTGCTTCATCAGTCACTAATTAGTATGAGACTGCACATTTTTTAATAGCTAGACAGTTTTATTCTGTGACCTTGGGAAGCAAATGAATTCTTCTGAAGGTCCAGAAAGTCCAGGGTACAGAGAGGCATATGGGTTTAAACATAAAGTAGCAGGGTTTATTTTTTATGCTTATATTTTTCATCATAACACTTGAAATGGTAATAAAGGGAGAGAAGTCCTCCAAACTCTAGAGATAAATTTGTCATGACTTGGTTCAGAACAGTAAATGATTTTTAGATCAATTTTAGCTCCTTTTTCCCTCACCTGGAAACATTTCATTTCCCGGATGGACAATGGTTTAGCTGCGGATTCTCATCACACAGAGATTTTTTGACTGATTTTTTTTTCTTTTTGTTGTCTTTTTGTCTAGGAGCCATCATCAAGAGGCCATGCATGCTAGGAAGTTCCCAGGAGCATCCAGCCCCACACATGGATCCATCCAGTGCTGGGGTTCCCGCAGCCCTGCTGTACCTTGGGGTTTGTTGCTTTTACCCAACCTGCACCATTTCAATCTATTTTGGTGAGATGAGCATCCGGGTTTCTGCCAGAGCTTGCTCAGGATCTAGACCTACGGATGGCTCTTTGTGCCTCCTCCAAATTCTCCTCTCCATGCTGGGAGTGTCCACCTCTGAACGTTGCACCTATTATGTTGACGAAAAGTCCCAAAGCCAGAGAAATCCCCCCCAAATGGGTGATTTAGGTATTTTGTTTAACATATTATACATCAAACTTGTTTAATCTTTTGGGGTTTTGTCCCACCACAGAGTCATAAACAAAGAAGCCCTCTGCTCCCATCTCACCGAGACCAAGTTTGGGCACCAAAGCTGCTGCTGGGCTCTTCGCTTGATCTCCACATTCTACCTTCCCCTTGTCCTTCTCTCCTTTACAGTCCAGGCATTTCTTTCTCTTTCCTGCATTGAGTGTTATCCCCAGCACAACCCAGTCACCCACCCAGACGCTCACATCGAGCCAGGGGCATTTGGCAGGAGCAGGAGGTCACGGGCAACCGGAGGAAGCAGGAGGTTGCCTTGGAAGTGAAGAAAACATCTTCAGTCTATCCAAAAGCTTCCTAAAGGAATTTATTAGCCGGTCTGTGCTGTTGGCATCTGCAAGGGATGGATGCTAGGGGAAAAGTAAAGCTCTTTTATGACTGAAACGCCAGGCTGGGGTTGAGGGTTTAGGCTCAGCTGAGTATCCAGATGCTCCTGCTCAAGGAGAGCCGATGCTCGGTGGAGCCCCCACGTTCGCTGCCTTTCACCGCTCGGCTCAGGAATAAAACCAGGAGGCTCCTTTCCCATGGGATTTTGAGCAGTTTGATGTCCAGCCCCAGCCTGCGGTGGGGAAAGGAAAAATATTCACATGGAGGCTTTGCATCTGTGCAAAATTATCTGGTCTTTCCTGAATTTCAAGGTTTTGGTATGTCCCTTTTCTTTAAGAGCAGAGGAGGGAAAGGGAAGAGGAGCTGGGACATGCCGGGCAGTTTTTCCAGTCCTTGGCCCTCATCTTGAAATGGAGAAGTGACGTGTAGGAGCGAAATGATGACTTGATTTGTGGTCTGTGTGGTTTAACAAGCAGCTTATGTGGATTGCTATTACATAAGTGAGGAACACAGGCTGGAGTTCAGTCTCGGTGATTTTCTTTGCGATCCCAGACCCCGTCAGCCTCAAATTTTAAGGGTTCTGGCACAATTTGTCATATTAAACTATGGGGTTTCGTGAACATAGGACTTGAGGATTGGACAGTTCAATTTCTAGGCAAATGGTGTGTGTGTGGGAGTGAAAGGTCATCTTAGGCTTATCTCTAAATAAACCCAGGAAACTCAAAATCAGCTCCTTTTTTTATCCCGCACAGGCTGGCAAATGGGCAAACCAATGTGGATAGCTTTTTTTTTAATATACAAATGTTCCCCACTGAAGCATGAACTCAAATATTAGCTTTCCACCTAGCAAGACTAGACAGGAGCAGGGAAAAGCCACGTCTGTTTCTTATCCTTGATGCAGGGAAACTATTTAAATCTGCTATTTTTTTAAATTTTTTTTTTCAGCTCTGCATAGGAGTGTTTACTTTATTTGGGGGGATTCAGAGGGCTAATGAATGCAGGCTTTAGTGAAACCCACCTCATTGTAATTTTCACAAACTCCATCAAAACATCCCTTTCTCTCTCTGCCTTTTCAAAAAGAGCCTTTTTTTCCCCTCCCTCCCCCGTGTTTCTGCATGTTGTGATTTCACTGAGGCTTCCAATGGTCTTCAACAGTTCATTTATGCTGGGAGCCTTCTATAAACTGTACAGCCATGGTCTCCTCGCCCGGCCACCCACCGAACCAGCCTGTCTAAACAGCATCTGTCTACATCCCAGACACATCCAGCAAGTTAAAAATGGACCGAGTCCAGCTTCTTTCTTTTTTTCTCCCCCTTTCTGCCCTCCTGCAAAGCCGGGGCGGGGGTGGAGAAGGGGGCAGAGGGTGTGCTGGCCCAGATCTGGCAGGGTTGGGGTGCTCCTCTCGCACCCCTGATGCTGCTGGATTTGTTTGGTGAGCCGTGCAAGACCTCCATCCCTCAACGCCGGCGTTAGTCCTACCAAATCTCTCCATTGCTAGCAGATGCATTATTAGTGATGGGAGCCTATTTAAACTTAATCCCAAATGCATTACCTAGTGAGTTTTACTTGGCTTTTTGACTTAAGGTATTGGAGGTTATTACCTCTGGTATGCAGGCGTTGCTCTGAAGAATCTCCCCAGCAAACGGCTCCATTTGGTGAGAGGGCAGGGATGGACGGGGTTTTCCTTGCTTGTGCAATTTGGACACATTTTTGAAAGATTAAGTCAGATCAGCCGCTTGGAAGTCTTGGTTATCCCTCGAGTGTGACAGCATGAAACCCATTCTCCCTCTAAAGAGCCTTGCTCCACTCAGAGGGCTGGAGGAGAGCCTGAAAAAATTAAGAGAGGGGTTAATATTGCTTGACAGCTTGGAGAGGTTTGTGTTTGCCAAAATGCTGCTTTTCTTCCTCTTTACCCTGCAACATTATCAGTAAATATGCATCCCCGGTGAAGGAAACTGCCCGCTGCGGTCACCGGGCGTTTGCATGAGGTTTATTCGCGCCCGTGTCAACACGGCAAATGCGGCAGAAAGCGGATTGCCAAGGGCTTGTTTAGGCTTCAGTCCTGGAAAGGTGTCATCTCTCTTAATTAGGGAAGCTGTCATTACAGGTAGGTGGTGTTTTAGGGAGAAAAGGTCATGTTTCTTGGCTGACAAGGGCTGGGCTCAAAAATAGTAATTGGGTAATGAAATGCAAGGTTCAAATCTGTTGGCTTCGTCAGCGAGACCGCCCCTGAGTTCAACAGAGCAGGAATGTTGCACTTATAGCTTAGAAGAGCTTTGATTTTATTTAACATTTAGTTTTCAAGAGAAAATGTAAACTTCTGGGATGATGCATGCAACAGGTTTACCTTTTGGCATCTATCACATGCCAGCTCCCTCTGAAATAAAGCAAACCTGCAGTTTTTACATGTGTGCCCTATTTGACCTAAGAAAGCAAACCAATAAAAAAGTAAAGATGAAATGGGAGGGAATGCCTCAGAGTGAAAAATATTATTCTTTAAATACAGTAGGAAAGTAACACATAAATGAAGGGAATTCTGAAAAAAAAAAAAAAGAGAGAGAGAAAAAGGGATAGAAACACTTAAATGCTAATCAGATGAAGGGCATGGATAAACTCATCACCTTGTAGAGTGGGATCTCTGGGACAGATGACTGAGGGATGTGTCCCCAGCAGGACCCTGGTTTAAGAGCTGTCCCCCACCCCCGTGAGCACTGTCCCTGCTGGGGTGGCAGCGTGGGACACTGGCGACAATTCCTCCAGTGCCCTCCGACACACTGCAAACAGCAGCATCGTGTCGGGCTGCTGCTGCCCAGTAACTCCATCCATAGAAAGCTAGACTTCAAATTTAACCTCAATAATTTCGGCTCACATGAGACAGTACAGCAGGCTCCAGTGGGCTGCTTATGCCTATGCAAAACTGTAATACTGCTTGTTGGCTTCCCTGCATAGCACAGAGATGATTTATTGCAAATCTCAGGTGCCTAAAGAGATGCGTGTTTTGCTCTCAAACCTATCACTTGCTTCAGCATTAAGGGGAATTGGTTATAAAGTGATGCATGGCTTTAAAAATAAAAGGATGGGATGTGCTCCCCCATACTGCTAACGGCACTTCATTGTTCTTGTGCCTCCTTTAAGCCCAATTCAGATTAGATTCACTATCATTCATGATTATGTAAAAGAAGTGATAAAACGTGGCTTTTAAAAAAATCATGTTTGTACAAGAATTTGCTGACATATTGCGGAGAGATAACACGATAGTGAAAATAGCCAGATCCTGCCTGGCCTGGCGTCTGGAATCAGTAAAAGGAGGCAGTCAGGCATATTGCAACTTAACTTCTGTTCCCTTTCCAGCACAAAATCGGCACCTTTTATTATTTTTTTGTAAACCGACCGATACGATTTTCATTGAAAACTTGCCATATTTCCCGGATCTTGGCTCCAGCCTGAACTGCATTGTAATCATTTCACACCAAAGTCGAGGGAGGAGTTTCTGAATGTATAAAAGGAGAAAACATCGGCACTTCAGCAGAAATGGCCAGCCAGGCTTGCCAATACAAACTGGAGCATCAACAGCTGATGCCGGAGGAATGCAGCCAGTGTGTGGAGAAGAACAGCAGGGTGGCCCTAAAAAATTAAAAAACTGCCTGGTTTTAAATTGGGATTTGCTCCGTGTTAGCTCCTAGCAATTGCTACTAATAGTGACGTGAGGTGCTGCCTCACCATCTCCTGAGTTGTCTCATCTTCTGCTGCAGGCTCAGCCTGGCTCCCCAGGGAAATGGGGTGTATACCTTTCACTTCTGAACCCAGCAGCCCATTTTGGCCAGGTCTGATAAACACACAGGAGCCCCAGAGATAACCAAGGTCCTACAAATTGGGTGAAAGTAGGTGTCTGGGGAGAAAAACACAACTGGGAAAGCTGCAGAGCCTTTGTTGGTCATGGTCAATCTCACCAGGTTGAAGCATCACCGTGTTCCCAAGACCGTGTTTCCCCATCAAGAAAAAAACTCCTCCTTGAAACTATTTTATCATCAGTTGTATGTTACATACAAAGAGGGAATGCTCTTAAAGACCTGGACTCTTCTGCTGTAATTCCCAGGCTCTTAGCCACAATCTGTTATTGCATGAGTATTTGCATTTGGACTCTTGGTGGAATAAGGAAGAAGGTGATAAAGGTGAACAGAAACAGAGGCATGGTTTTAATAACAGCAGCGGGGAAAGGAAGCGTGTGCACAAAATGTGCTGGAGGTCTATTTTTCACTTGCTGAAAGTCTCCACTGTATTTGGACTGTGTGTCCTTGGGTCTATCAGTAACCACAAAAATTACTCATTAGGTCCTCTGCCCCTTCTGCCAAAGCCGTGGTTTGTAGAGTATTAGATATCTTCAGTAATAAAGTTTCAATCCCTTCACTTGAGGGGCTGAAACAAGCTCGGAGAGGCTTTGCCATAAGAGAGGGATTTTCTTTTGCTTAATTCCACCCCATTACTCTTCATTTAATTCCTTTGTACCACTCTCAGCAATTACTTCCCCTCCACAGGACGCTGCTTCTCTATGTATCAAATGGCCAGCTCTGTGTTTGCTTTGTAACATCTTATTTCAGTACACAAATATAGAGATATTTGACAATTACGGTAAGAGGAGAAGAGAGGGAACAGCTACTAAGGAGTGGGGGTGTGTCTGCGTTTTCCACAAAATGCTATTTCTGTAGTTTTATGGCTGATGAGGCAGAGTGTGTCTAAAATGAGATTCTTTTGTATAAGGTGAAAATGCCATTAAATGACTGGGATCCTCTTGCATCTGGAGGAATGTCCATGTCGCAATAGGTCTCTGTAAATATTTATACCTGATGACTTAGCAGCTGGCTATTAAGTGCCGTGATTGTTCCTGTAATGCTGCTAGCAAATGGAGATCTGGCATTTAAAGGATGCAGCACAAATTGTTCTGTTGGTCTTAACTTTTGGTCAGAGAATTTACCCAGTGCTGGTGATATCACTGGTGAAGCATCCCTCTCCCGCCTTCTCCTTTCCATCCGTGCAGACCGGGCAGCGCTCTCCCCCGTGTCAAAAGGAAAACAAAAGTGGGGAAAGCACAAAAAAAAAGACCCATTTTGGGGCTCCGAACAAAACCCGTGGCCGGTGGTGGCTTAAGGGACCCGGCTGGGGCCACCTCCTCTTGATGGGGTTTTGGTGGTACCTTGCATGGGGGGGGTTGCAAACCCGGTTGCTTTTCCTCTGGCGCTGGACACCAGCCAGGCCACCGCGCCGGTGTGACCTCCGAGCGCCGGTGACTCATTTTTGCCACGGATCTGCTCACGACAAAGCCTTTCCTGCCGGGTCGGTGGCGACGACGTTAACCCCTCGCTGGTTGGGGACTGTGGACGGTGCTGGGTGGGTTGTTCTGGTTCAGGGGTGCCAAAGCCCTTTGCGGAGCTGGTGAGGACGTGACGGCTCAAAGCAGCTCAGGCGGGGATTGGGATTGGGACTACTGGGAGAGGAAATATTCATTGGGACAACAGGCTCTTTTCTTCTGCATTTGGGAGCTGGACCATTGCTCCAGGGCCGGGGTCGGGCTCAAGTGAAGATATTTGCATCCCCATATTGCCCGTTCTCACTGCAAATTCAGTTAGACCCCAGGCATGTGAAAATACCATTTTATCAACACTGCAGCTACCAGTGTCAAGGAGACTGTTGTGGTCTCCCATTTTACGTAAATTAATAGTTCAGCTGCACCTTTGGCTGGGTTAAAATTAATTGTGAGTTTGCGTAGAGCAGCCAGAAGGACTGCAGTGAGGGGACAGAAACCATTAAGAAACCAAACAAACCACAAAGTGCTTCATTCTGACTTTCTTCTGAAAGTAACCGCTTTCAAACTTCTCCTTTTGAAAAGATGTCTCATCGTTGGGCTAATTTTGAACTAATGAAAAATAAATCAGCCCCCTGCAGGCCTGCCAGCAGAATCCTGCATTTCATTCTACTGGAAATGAAGCAAATAAAAACAAATTTATCTTCAAAAGCTGAAATACTGGCACAGGGTGCCTGTGTCACGGTGCCTGCAGATGGGATTTTGCAGACCGAGGAAGCAGGTGATTCTCACGCTGCAAAGCCATGGCTGTAGAAAAACTGCCCAATGAGTATTTTTACTTATTTCGTCACTCAGAAATGGTGCAGGTATCATTTAAAGCTGCTCCAATGCCTTTGTTTTACCAGGCCCCTCCTTCAAATTATTTGAATTAACGATTTTATATGCCCGTGGGCGATGTACTCCTATCATTGTACCCATGCTATATTAATCCCTACATTACAACCCTATAATAAAAATGCTTTGTAGCCTTCTGACCCATCATGAAAATCAATGAAATAATTTTTCCCAAGAATGTATTCCAGGAGTCCCTCCTTTCCTCATTCTGTGGCTGCATTTAGGCTCAGTTACCGCCTGCTTTCAAGGCGATTTTTTTTCTTCCCTGATTATTATTTGTCTCCGGGTGTTGACACAGCAACCGGCCGAGCTGGAAGGGGATCCCTCGGGTGGGCTGGGGTGCAGGCTGGACTCGGGCTAAGGTTCACGATGTTAGGATGCTTGTGGGTTTATCTTTCGGACCTTTCAACTTGGAAAGGAAACAAATTTATGTAAAACATCACAGCTTAGATTTTAAACAAAGAGGATGTGCCGTGCTCTGTGTAAGTAGACTATTTACAGTTGTAAGGCAGGATGATATATGCCCCTTACAAATAATAAATAAAGGTTGAGTGTTGGGAATAGGATTCATAAGGCTAAAACTAATAACGTAATAGTCTTTATTGAGGAAAATGAAGCAGCCTTATGACTGGGATGAAATCCCAAAATAAATTTACTGTTTACTAAAACACTGTTGAGCTGTTTAGATGTTGTTATAAAATTATTTTTATCATCTACACCAAAGATGTGGGTCAGTGGGGCTGTTCCAGGTTTCCTAGAAAACTTAAATGCAGTCCTAATAGTTAGTCACAGCAAGGTCCAGACAGCTCAGCAGAGCCACTTGCATTTCCAGCAAGGCTGAGGGAAATTCAGATTCCCCCACAACATGGTGAACGGTAAAAATGGCAGTTGATGAACTGGCCTGGTATTGGTAGGTTGAATTCATGTCTCCAGGCATGCCTTAAAATATGTCCCAGTTCAGACTGGAGCTGTAAAAAGAGGGGCTGCAAGGGGCACCAACTGCATTTCTCGCAGGCAGAGATATTCCTCAGGTTTTCCAGCATGTTCCCAGGCTTAGCAGGTCACAGCCTTAAATCCTCACTGGTGAGCCTGGGTACATGGTCCCAATTAAAAGCATGGCCTCAAACATACCTGTATCAGCATCAGGCACTGAAAAATATAATTACCCCTGCCTTGTGGTGGTGTCATACTTCCATGATAATGCAAAATAATGCTTTATATTCAAATTCAGTGCAGGATACAGAAAGCGAAAGGTATTGTCTTTGTATGAGTCTTCAGAAAAGGAAGAAATACTTAAATATTGAGTTATTTCCAAAGTTTGTGGAGGTTATTGATTATGGAATCTATGTACTAGGAAGAAATGCAGAAAAGCTACTAAAAGAGCCATGTGGGAAAATAAGATAATACATGTGCAAATGAATCCAAGGGCTAGCATCGATTAGTCCAACACACAGCAATAAGGGATGCTGTAGCTCTGGAGGAATTAATGCTCTCTATTTCTAGAATGATGTTGTTCTGGAAGAAAGGGGAAACCTCAACATTTGCCATGGGTTAATCCTGGTTTAAACTATGCCCTACACAAAATATGCTATTTCTGGTTTTGGAACATCCCTGTTTCTCTTCCCACAGAGTAGACCTGGGGCAGATGTGCAAAAGAACAAGTCTAGATTGCATGCCTGTATTTAGCAGGCAAGATTAATGTTTTTTAAAGCTCTCAGGACTGGAGCAGAAGCTGTGGTCCAGCCCCTTACCTTGGCGTCCAGCATGGTCTCAGCAGCAGATGGAAATGCTGGAGAAGGCATCATAGGGAGCGATGTTGTGGTGAGCAGGGTAGGGGTGTGGGATGGGGAAGATGAATGACACCCCCAGCCCCACTTCTGGCAGCTCAGCATTTATATTTGAGGTGCCCTATAATTTTGCACAGCTCCATGTTTCATCTGGGTGGCTCCTCTTGTGTGTTAGCAGAGCACAAACCCACTGCATGTGGCCACTCGGGAAGCAATCTTGGTGTCAGAGCATTTATTATTGGCTTGCTCTGTTATAGGAGAGCACAGAAACCCCCAAATGGAGAATTAAAGCCAGTCCCTGTCTTTGTTAGAAGAGACAAGACAAATGGATGCAAAGAACAGGAGGGGCATGGACAGAGAGCGAGCAATTTATAAACATTTTTGGTGTCGTGCTGCTCCTGTGATACTCTTTATTTATAAAACCCCTTTCTGTCGAGCTGAAAATTTAGGTTGAGATGCACACAGAGGGAAAAGCTGCTCTGCAGGAAGGACAAGCAGGGCATTGTCTGTCCTAACCCACTGCCGAGCCCCATCCTCCTGGCTCAGGGAGAAGTTATCTATGGGATCTCATCAGCCGTGGTTACGCATAGGGCACTGGTTTGATCTAACAGAGCCCTTTTCTCCTGTCTTGTCTGCCTCAAAATTGGTCTGACTCTCAGCAAGACCTTCATTATGCAAGAAGAAGAAGAAGGAGAAATCACAGTTTCTGTATCTGGCCAGGCTTCCACGTCTGCAGAAATGCAGCCCGAGGATGGCCACGAATGTGGTGGGACACGGGGCTGGTGGTTCCTACGAGTGAGCAAAGAGAGGAGAACAGGACGGCAAAGCTTGCCAGGCACTGGAGGAGAGCAGCAGGTCCACGGTGGAAGGGAAACATCTCATGGGAAAAGTTTTCTTTCAGATGAAGGGTAAGGCTGCAAGTTGCCAGAGCAGGGCACCAGCTTTATTTTAGCTCTGGACTTCTTTTGTGATCTTAGGGAGGTCAGGGAATGGCTCAGCTCCTCAGTTACTGTGCCAGGCTTACTTTAATCTTTAACCTTTTCATCCTATTGGGCTCAAAATTCATCAGTGTGCTGGTGCTGTGGAAATTCATGGCATTATTATGGAGTATACAAGTGTGCTTGAAACAAAATCAAAAGTGAGGATGCAGTAAGCCTGGAAACTTGTGAAGGGAAATTTATACGTAGATTATACCTGCTCTGTTTTTTGTGGAGATATGTTTGTGGGTGTGAGTATGACCACTGTCCAAGATACCCTACCTATATTTCTCAAGCTGAGTCCTTTCCCGGATCTGGAGCTAGGCTCAATGCTTCAGCAAGAGTTTATTTCACTTACAGATGCACGTGTAATATCTAGAAGAAATGTTTCCTTTGGCTTTGGTGCTTGGGCTGGGCACTTTAGGGCAAGAGATCATCTCCAGTAGCAAGGTTGAATCCTACCTCCCTTGCAAAAGCCCAGGTAAATGCTCTGTAGACCTTGACACCAACTTCAAAAATGCAAAGGGGTGATTTTTTCCCTTGCTGCACAATGCAAATCAGCACGTGTACAAATGAGAAAGGAATATGGCAGTCTTCCTTCTGCTGATGTTACATTACACAGCCTCACCGCTAAAAGCATGGCTTAAGCTATTAGCCACCACGAGACACCTGATGCTTGTTTTGGAAAGTGTGTTTGTTCTCTAGGATGCCTGGAAAGACTTATGCACAATGAGGGAGTCAACCTGGTGCTCACAGATGCTCACAGCCCAAGTTTGGAGGTAGGCGAGGGATCAGGTATGGCCAGAAACAACATTAGCACTGCAGGCATGCTTTGCAGTCCTGTCTTCTGAATACTGCCGCTGTCAGCCAAGAAACTGAGGCCTGGATGCATCAAAAAAATGATTTGGACTGCCAGATCCATGCAGAATAAAGCCAGGCTTTCAACGGGAGGACAGACGGACACAGAGCAGGTTTACCCTTGGCATGTGCAGGGCATTGTTGGCAGCACAATGCCACAAACCTGTGGCAAAACAATGGTGACATTTGCTGTTGCGACACGAAGAGAGGACTTAAAATATCCTGATTGATGCATTTTTCCCCTCCCATGGTGCATGCATTCTCCTCTTGCCTTTTTAACATTGTCCCATTATTTTTCCCAGTCTTCCCTTCGAGTGTCTCTCTACAAACCTTCATGTTCTCTCAAAATCCTCTTTGCACAAAGAGGTGCTAGCGGTATCACCAACTCTTGCAATTTTCTTGTGAAATCCATAATACATGGCTGATGGTGCTCCGTGTGTAGGAAAGCCCAGGGATTTGGGTCTAGCAGAGGAAGCCCTGTTCCCCACTGATCAAAAGAGTCCAAAAAAGTGGAGCTAGACCCAGAACATACTTTTTTTTCTGTATATGTTCCTAGTCCTTGCTCAAGACTCTTTCTCAGGGCCCTTATTCCTTAGTCATTTAACATAACTGAGCATATCCCAGTGCTTGAACCTCATGGTTTATGTGTTCATAACACATGGGTGGTTCATTAGACTTTCAGGCACTGACCTACACAGCTTTTCTTGTGCTTAACGTTGTTCTCCCCCTGCAACTCACCCTACCAGGACTGGCTAATGCCCCGTGGGGGTAGGTGACCAATTTATTATGCCTTACTGGAGAAATTAGGGAATTTGCTGAAACTTGTCTCCCTTGCTCATTTGCATCATGGTTGCCCCTGTAAGCAGATTTCTTGAGCATCAAAGTTAGTAGCAGCAGCCACAGAACAAAAAGGGGTTGCAAAGACTTTCTGGGGTGACAAACAAATGATGGACCTACTAGAAAGGGCAGAGTAGGGAGAAAAGAGGGTTGCAAATATTTTGGGGGGCACAAGGCTGACAATGCTCATGAAATCCCTGCTTCTGATGTACTAAAGGGGTCTGCCTAAGTGGTCAGGGCACAGTGCTAAATCCCAGGCCATGGGTGTTTTAGGTAATCATTATTTATCATTATATTTTGCAACGGAGGAAAAAAAAAAAAAAAAAGCCCAAAAGCTTTATCACTTGCTGGAACTGTGCTATTTCCTCCCTTTAAACCTTTGAGCAATAGAGATAAAAAGTGAGTGTTACTTGTGATATTGGGAGAAAGAATGCAATATTATATCTGTTACTGTCTGGAAGAGCCCCTATCATCTGGCCTTGCTTTCTCCCCTCTCAGCCCCGGGCATGGAGACACATGCACACACACATCTACTTAAGAGGTGGAGGCCACTCATTTTTAACGTGCAGCCCTGTTTCTTGGCTTTCTCTTTCGGGTTGGACAGGTTTCTATTGAATTGCAAAAGCGACCAACATTTGGCACCACCACTCCTTCCAAATCTCTGCTAAACATGGAAACCCATCCGAAAAAATATGACAGGCAAGATGATGCAGCGCTTTCCGATTGGTCTCGTTCTGCTAGATTGTTAACTTATGTTGAACGTTTCCCCTCTGCCCCTTGAGTGCTAAGACTCTTCTTCCTTTGGTGGGGCAGTTAAACTGGGGACCCAGTGGGAGAAGATAAAAGCAGATCTGTCTTTTGTGAGGCCAAAGATGCATAGCCAGCATCCCTGTTAGAATGCAAGGATTAGGAGAATACGTAGAATTTCCAAATTTAGAGCAGAGGACTAGCTTCCCATAAACAAAGGCTGCTTTTTAAAATGAGATGCTAGCAAGATAATGCAAAAAAAAAAAAAGTTTGCCTTTGTGACTAAATTCTGTTATTTTGCAGCCAACCTTCAAATGGGCTGTTGGTGCAAGTGAACAAACGCTTCCTGTCTGTCCGTCCTCATGGGTGGTCGCGTTTTAAAATGAAATATACAGGCTGACAAATGCCTTTACAAAGGCCAGATTATAAACTGTAAACCTACTGTCAGCTGGGTAGAAAAAAAAAATCCAAATGCCTCTTATACCATTTAAAGATTTAGTTTGGCTTCAACACTAAAGCACTTCATCTTGAAGGAGAAAGGAGCTTAGAGTTTATAAATTGTTGTTTGGGCTCTAGTAAGCTCTGGATAAGGGAATCTATCTGCTAGGAAACAAATGACCTTCCCAAAATTTAGGGAGCTCTGGGTATTGTTACAAAGACAAAATGCCTTGGAAAAATGTCCCCAGAATACAAAGGGATTTGAGACTGCTCTGTTACTCTTAACATACAGTTCATACAGCTGCACAGGGCAAATCTTACAGTTCCAGTCTTTAAAAAAGGGGGGGAAAAAGTTAAACATATCAGGGTAATAAAATACAAGCTGTTTAGATTGTCCCCCTCTGTCTAAAACAACTCTAGACTTGCTCTTGCACACGGTCATTGAATCCAGGCTGAATATCCACGTTATCTTGGCCAAAAAAGTCTCAAAATAGCCTATGTTCTCCCCAGTGGTGATCACCAAAGGAAAGTTTTGTGGCAAACACAGTGGTTTATGGTAACATGGTTGCTACATTCAGCATTTTGAATCCAAAGTGGAGGAACAAAGAAACTGCAGAAGCGATGAAAAGCAATGGGCATTGCACACCCTTGCGTCCATTAAGTGAAATCTTGCAGCTCCTTTGTGCATTCCTGCTCACGCAGATCTCCAGGGGAGTGCCAGCGATAGCATTTCAAATCCACCCTGAGCTCGGAAGAGCACTGCAGAGCTCTAATCCTTTGCTCTGCAAATGCCATCCATAGCCTCCCTTTCTTCAGCAGGTTGTGTCTGCAAGCATGCTTCTGCTGCAAGGTAAAAGGAGATGAACAAAGAGAAGAGTATCTACATTAAAATGGGCCTTAGTTTTTAATTTTTTTTTTTTTTTTTTTGCACATTCTGCTTTTATTTTGTGGGTTTTGAGATGAACCTGAACAGGCTGTAGGATCTGGAGGTAGCAGAATGCATTTACTCTGCTAATCCTTGCTGCATTCCTCTTGCCCAGCATGGCCTGCTGTTGTTTGCCAGCAATATTGCAGGTCATGTTGCCCTTGCTGGAGGAAAGCAGAAATTTCAGTTGATTTCAGCAACTCCAGGAAGGTTGAGAGGACTGTCCATGCTAGGTTGGGTGGGAAACAGAAGGAAAAACACCTCTTCCATGGGCTATAGAATTTCCTTTTCATCCCCACCATTTTTTGTCAATCAGCACTACCCAAGGCATCGCTTCTCATTCCCTTCCCACGTTTATTACTGGTGTCCATATTGATTAGCCCAACTATTTGACACTCTTTCCTTGAGAAATGACCACCACCACCTTTTGAGATGCCCACTAAATCTTGGACACCACACTTCCGTTGCGCTCTTCTGTTTTTAGGAGACTTTTTCTTTAAATACTGCACAGCATCACAACAATTATTTGAGATGATGTCCACTTTCCAGGGCTTTCAGGAGGTTTGAAAGGGTGTGAGGTAGAAGCATGTTTAATTCTCTAAGCATGCCTCATGTTTGAGGCTAAACTATGTCACCACCAAATTCCATGAGACCTTTGGAAACGATGACAATTTCAGTGCCCATCAGATAGTTTTAGTGCTTGAATGTGATTCATGCTGGGACTCGGGCTATCGGCTGTCCCTCCTCTCCTACCCAGAGACCAGATGACAGTCGTGCAGCTGTATCAAATGCTTTTGTTAAAAAGGAACAAAAAGGAAATTACTGGAAAATCTTCACAGCAGATCTCCCTCCGCCCACAGAGTTGTGGGAATAAACATCACAACTTCAGATCTTTGTGAATGCAGATAAATAGAGGTTTAGCTGATAAGTTAATGACATACCAAAACCAGATTGCTTGAGGACTAAAATAATAAGCGGCCAATGAGCAGAATACTGGAATTCTGACAAAACCTGCAATGCTTTGACGTTGTGTGCTCCCTTCTGCGAGGAGGGAGCTGCTGCAATCGTGCAAGGCGGGGATGCAGCTGGCAGCATCCAGACAAAATCTTTTTTTTAGGCTTCTTCACCCAGGTGTGTCTGAAAGGCTCCAATTCTCCTTGTGTGATTTCTCCAGTATGTGCCCTGCCCTGTCCACCTGCACTGCTGGGTCTTTTCTCTTGACTCCCCTTAGCTCATGACTTCACTGTTGCTATCCAGGGACATCTTGCATCCTTGCATTCACTCAGAAGATTGTTTGACTGTCTCCAGTCTCTTTTTTGGTGTGACATCTAATTTCTGCAACTTCTCTTCCTTTTCAAACCCATTCCCACCTTCTTCACACCTGCTCTCTTTCATGGTCAAAGTATGATGCCTATTTTCTGTTGGCGAACGAGTATAGTCTCTGGTATCCTACACCTCTCTATCAGACTGAGCAACTACTATTCTGCCATGGATTTGTCCTGGCAATAACCCCATGAGGTCAGAGCTACTCTTGGGGAAATAGAGGCTTAGAGAACCTAAGGAGTGCACCAAGCCACATACGTTCCTCCAGGTGGGTTGAATCCAGCTCCATCACTGACCCACCATTCACACCAGCTCTGCATGCCTCAGGTGCCTAAAAGTGAATGAAGAAAGTGGAAAGTTGGGAAAGAACATCTCCAAGAAAATATTTTGCATATTATTCCTGCCCTGACTTTCTCCACAGCGCTCCAGTAGATTGATGCATGTATACAAATCCTCCCTGGGCTCTGCTTTTAACATGTTACAGTGATCGAGATATCCAAAGAAATAATTGAAAACTTCTCTTGAAGACCAATTTTATTCCCGCATAGACCATGGCAGAATTTGTGCTTCCTTCCTAAAAATTTAATAAATATTTCATAGCTAAATGACAGGAAAACTGACCACCACTCTGACCTGTGGAATGCTTCTTGGTCCTCCTTGCACTCTTGCTGGAGCTCTGGCTCTGTGGGTGAGGATCCAGCTATGCCCGGTGAGCAAAACTGTGCTTCAAACACTGCTGCTGGAAGGTCCTTTTTAATGGAAAGAGGTATAGATGCAAAAGTTATATTAAAACCCAACAACACTTTCCTGGAACAATTAGTCTACGTTTGGGTTGGGTGAAGCGTGATGGGAAGATGGTCCTAACAGTGGCGATCAGTGCAGTGGTTTTTAATTGAGATGTATTGCTTTAGGGTAACTGGGACAGTGTCTGTTTGCTTTGCCTTTGTTAGACTCGAGTGATTACATTTAGGACGGGATGGAGTAACTGAGATTGATTATATGCCCACTGCACATTGGGTTTGAGGCACAAATGGCTGGTAAATGCATGATTGCTGCTACTTTTGGGTTCAGCTCTGCAGCTGGTGGTGGTGTCCCAAGTTCCCCAGTCCTCCCAGGAACAGTCAGATGCTCCCACTGACTGTCCCAGGACTCCACGGAGGTGGAAGCAGATCCTTTGCTGGTGGAAAATAAATCCAGCAGCAGTAAAGCCAGGCAGCAGCACGCACCAGCCGAGGATTCCCAGCATTTCTCCAAGCCCTCCAGAAAGGATCTGCAGAAAGAAAACCAATAAAAAAAATGAATGCTCATTTCCAAAACATTCCTCCAACTGCACCCATGACTATCTGTTTTCTTTCTGCACGGGCTATTCCCCCCCTATATATTTTTTTTTTTAACAAGCTATCACTGCTGCAGCAAAGGCTCTGTAATATAAATCTGGGCTGAGACATGGAAATATTTAGCATTTCACAGCAGCTTGCTCAAAATCCTGGTCTTCTGCAGCCTGCTTGGGATTGCTTATCAAGACATACATCACAGGAGAGTTTTGCAGCTCTGAGGAGCTGAATTGCTGCATCCCACAGGCTGTCACAGGCTGGAGGCAGGGGGCAATAAGCCAGAAGTTTATTTTAGTCACCTTTTCAAAGGAGTGGGACTATTGAGAGCAACCAGCTGATGGGCGAGCTTTCGTTTTTCTCTTTTTCTAAAGGCAGCTTGACACCCGCGGAGGGAAGATGTGAATGCCGAGAGCAGGTTGATGGGGCTGAGCAGGAGGGAGCCGTTCGCCCCTGATTTATACACGCCTTCAGAGAGTGAAGGGTTGATACCGCCCGGCCGTGAGAGCTCGGCAGTTCACAGGATCGGGCCGCCGAGTAAATGGGGAATTCATCCAGAGCTATCTAGGAAATACATAGAAAAAGCTGCCAACCCTATTCTTGAAGCCAACAGTTCACTAATTTTAATCAACAGCTGGATATTTTTATAGGGAGTGAAGGGATGGAGGGGTATTATGACAGAACAAGGGAGGTGGGATTAGACTAATCTAACCCAGGCCAAGTGGGCGCTTCCTGCTCAGCCATGTGTAGTGTCATGACTGTGTGATTTAGACTACTGCGCACTCACCAACACTGATAAGGAGGACAATTACGGGGAATACACAGCTCTTTTGTGTAGCCCTCAGCCAGCAGAGCAGGCTGGGTACCGGGGATGTCAGCTGGGGATTGTCTTCAGCTCCGAATTAGAGCGGTCCCCAGCCTGTGGACAAGGTTGCGTCGGGGAGCGTGCCTCCGGGCTCTTGCGATGCTGCAGCGAGGGATCCTGGGGCTCATCCTGCTCTCGGATGGAGGTCACCCTTGCCCTGTCCCTTGCAAAAGTTCAAAAAGACTTTTCCGATGAGCCCCATCATCATGCCGGTAAAACACGGTGGGTGGCAACATCATTATCCACCTCTCCAGAGGTTTCTCCATACAATGACTCTGTCGAGTCCTTCAAGGGCAGTTTCTCTGGTGTTAATTGTCGTGTTTCCCTGTAACTTCTGGTTCTCTCCATGTCCTTCCTCACCTTCCGCTTACTCATACCCAGCCGAGACTTGTGCCAGACCGTCGCTACCTAAATGTGACCCAGGGAGCAAGGCAAAATGCTCAATGCCACCTTGTGTAGCCCTGGTTCAATCGGATACTCCTTCTGGTAGGAAGCATGGGAAGAAATATTCAGAGCCAGATTTTTTCCCTTTGAGTTTTTTTTTTTTTGGAATAACCATCTGATTGGTGCATAGCAGCTTTTGTTGTTGTTTATTTGTGTAGCTTTTCATCTTAACGAGGATGTACGGAAACAATTACCACATGGTTCATTCGCAATATCAGCTCAAGCTTTTCCTGTCTGTGTGGTGATTGGACTTAGCCACTGAAAATTATCTAGCTTTGCAGAAGTCATGCTTTTTACTCATTTTTTAAAAATACATATTGTAAAATAGGGACGAATTTTTCCGGCTAAATAACGTTTGGGGTTTGCACCAGGTGGCTGGAAATGTCACACAGTTTCTCGTTTTTGGCAGTCAAAAGTCCAAACGCTTTAAGAAGATGCACATTTTTCAGCAGGGCAGGGAGAGGTCACGATGCACTGACTAATTCAAGATTTCCTCCACTGGTTTCCATAACAAATACTCATTTTTTTCTTTATTTAGCTGTACTCACTAGTAGGTTTTCATTTGCATCAAAGCTTTGTTCTGCTGTCATTTGGGCTGCCTCCAGAGACCAAACAACATCACAGGCTACTCCCGGCATATCCTCCAGAGAAATGGGCCAAATTCAGAGCTGCAAGTTGGCTCCCACGTGTAAACTCTTGCAATATGGATCCTGGACTACTGCTCAGGGTGAATTTGAGAGAGGTCCGTGGACAGACAAAGGAGATTTCCATGGAGAAATCCATGGAGATTTAAAACTAAAACCAGTTGGATTTGGTATAATCTAGGTGGATGGGGCAGCCATGCTATTATTAAGCTGATAACAACTCCTGCTCTAAGACCTTTCATCTTGTTACTCAGAAGTTGGTTGAAATTTCACCTCCTTGGGTGACATCCTTCCATACAGGCGTCTCTTACCCCGGCTTGATTTAACATTCTTATTATTCTTTGGGGAATTTCAATCCTAATAACTCAGGAAATGAGTCTTCAAGCTCACCTCCGAAAACCGTGGCTAGCTTTTCTGTGTGAAATCCTGGCACCGCCGCGCTGTGGAAATGATCAGGGATTTGGCAGGCGCTGGCTTTCCTAGCGGCTGTTTGCCCTTTTCCCGTCCCTGCCGAGAGCTGCCCCAGCAGAACAAGGCGATAAGCAGTTGAAAAATTGTGTTTTGCATGGGAGATCTGCTAGGATTTGACAGCTAACTTCCCTGGAGATACTGGTTTGTGCTGGGTGTGCTCCAGCCGGGGTCGCGGGAGCTCAGATGGGACTTTCCAAGAGACCGAGGACAGGGACATGAGACCCAAGAGTGAGGACAGTGTCTCTTGGCTCCTGCCTGGTCCCAAGCACCCTGGTAAAGGAGATGGCCTGGCTGGTGTGTAAAAGGTGTAAGAAAAAGGAGGAGTTGCATTAGAAGAAGATACAGGGGTAGAAAAAAAAACCACATGAAAAAATGGGGTTCTAAATCTGACTGCAGACTGAAGAGAAGACAAGATATTGGGTGAGAGCAGCCAATATTTAAAAAAAAAATAATTAAAAAAATCCAGAATTGGAATAAAGTTTCTGCTCCAAAGACCCAACATGTTTTGCTGGAGAACTCTTCAACGCAAAATTAATCAGCGAACACCACACTGGGGACAGAGCCATGTCCTCTCCCGCTCTAGTGCCGTAACCACCAGGCTACTCCCTGCTCGGTGCGTGCCTCTCGTGTAGAACCCTTCAGGGTCTCTGCTGATCAATCCCAGCCACTCTTATTTTGAGGAGTCCAACCATGCACGTGGACATTTCTCAAGCCTGCTGCTGAATGGGAGTGGGTGAATGGGAGTGCTGCAATAGTGGCAGTCTATTGCTCAAACCGGTGCTGTTGGGTGACTCCTGAGTGTATACTGGGAGGTGAAAAATCACATTTCCAACTGAGAGATCTCCGTCCTGTCTTCATCTTAGCAAAAACATGGCTAAGGAATTGCTCACTGCCCCATCCTTGGTGCTGCTCAAACCGTGGGCTTGCAGTAATTAGCAATGCATGCTGCATTTGTATTTATCTGATGCACGGAGACATCTGTTTATCTTATGTTGCACGTCTGATAAGCAACTTTTTTCTTCGTCCCAGGGCCCGATTAAAGATTCCGATTAATGTAACTTGCTGGAAGGTCCTGTAACGCAGCTTTTAAATCAATGTCATGTAAACTTTGCTGGGTCAATCCTGCAGATCTGAATTCAGCTGAAAACCAGCACTGCAAGGTCAGGCTGTACAAATTGATGGATTTTTATTCCTTTAACCTTAGAAGTGTTGCAGAGAGGGTAATAGCAGCAAGACTTGCTTCTTCCAGTTGCTTCCTTTTCCTACACAAGAAAAGAGCCAGCAGATATTTTCCCTTTTCCTGATATGTGCATATATATGTAATATATACACACATGATATATTTTTTAAAAATGAGAGGTATTTAAATCAGCAAAACACTACAAAAAGTTGTTGCTTCTTTTCATGTGTATCTTATTTTTCATTTTTCTTGTGCATTGATTTGATAGGGGAGAAAAGGATTCTGGTATTATAAATCAGTAAGATAATGAAGAATATCCCTCCTGCCTTTTGAATTTATTTTGGTAACACATTAAATAGTTCTAACAAAAAAATATCTCTTTAAAGACATCTCAGAGCATTCTGTAGCTGAAGAAGGCATGAATGTTGCAGTAGCAAATTAGCATGAACTTGCAGAAAAAGTACTGTGCAATTCATGGACTTTTCTTACTTCTAGGGTAAGATTTTTGCAGTGTCTCTGTGACTCAGAAGTAACAATCTCTTATCAAAGCTCTTTAGTGCCTTTAAACTATCATCAATACATATAAACAAAGGATAAGAAAGTTAATTCTTTGTGTGGATAACTTTCTGCAGGAAAATGCAGCTTGTAAAACAGCTTGTGGCAGAAGATCATCTTTATCAACTTTAAACTAAGGAGCGTATTTTATTTATGGAATTCAGCACTTCAGGCATTCTTGTTTCTTTGTTTGACAATATTTTGTATTTCCCATATCCTGTTACTTAGTTTTGTTTAAGCATAAACGTTGGCTAATTATAAAGAACTGCTGGAGGCATTTTGGTTTTTGGAGTGGAGTCCTGTGGCTTTATTTTCTCTCCTTAAACCTGAGAACGTCTCTATAATAATAATTGTGAGCTTATACTAACTGGATCGTTCCCCTGAGCTTTATACTTATTTTTCTTTTTTTTTTCTTTTTAATCTTTCTTCTATTATTTAATATCAAATGATAAAGCCAGCAGACATGTTTCAGAGAACTCTCCCGTCCCACCAAAAAGAGAGCAATGCTGCCTTCATGCCACTTTGCAACGCATCTCCAAAGCCAATGGAAACCAGGAGCTCGAGTCTTGGTCCTTGCTTGAGTGCAGGATACCACCAGTCAGCTCTCTGGCAGGACTTAACTTGAATCACAGCAGCTGGCTGAAATCCTACCAGCAAGTTTAGCCTCTACTTTGGAATAGGAAAACACAATCCAGAAGGTTGTGGTTCCTGCAGACAAGGACGTGCCTGCCAACTGGATCATCTGTGCTCCTCCGACCGTGCCCACATCGCTTTCTTACTGGTCCTGCTTCTGCCTGGAGCTTCGTGCTGCCTTTCTGTCCTCCTGAACTTGGCTGGTTTACCTTTTTCCTTTGTTCTTTCATGAGGTTTATGTACTTCATCAGTACCAAATGAGCAGTGCCAGGATTTTAACTGGAGCTCCTTCTGCTGGCGGGATGACCCCTTTGCACAGAAAAATTCCCCTACAAAGCCAGACAAGAGATCTCTCTCTTTTTTTCTTTCTCTTTACATGTACTTCTTCCCAAGAAAGGGATGACCTTAATAAAAAAAATGTACGCTAAGTATTAAGATTGGCATGTGTCTGTCACCCATAGCTTGTTATCACAGTGAGACGTATTCAAGCTCTGTGTCTCACTTTAAACCTGCCTGAATCTTAAAAGGATCTTTTATCGACTTCAGTGGTTTTGGTACGTCATGACCCTGATGCTGCATGTGGAAATGATGGAGTCCAGAACTGTAAAGAGTCATGCTTTGAGTTTCTTGCCCATTATTTCAGAACCAACTTTATCTCTCTGCCTGTGTTTTGTTGGATGATCACTCCTTCTCCTACCAGATACTTTTGTCAATGACTTCAGCCTGGGCAAGACTTGGAAAGACACAAATTCCTGGCAGCCTAATTTCTTAATATATCAGCGTAGTTATGCTTAGGGACGTAGACACTCCTGAACATCTTAGGCACCAGCAATGTCTGAGAGAAGACCAGTTCACATCAGACACCATCCAGCTGCCAGCAATGCTGTAAACTTGTGATTAGATTGGTAATTTTCCATATTAAATAGCCCAAATCTAATCTCTTAGCTTGGGAAGCCCAGCAGCATCCCTCTTCTCCCAAATCACCAAGCTCTGTGTAATTACCTTGGGCTGTGGCTGTCCTGAGCCACTGTGGGATGCCATTGTGTTGCTGAACTCATAAACCAATATTTAAGTCATAAGAGAATTATTAAGTAAAATTGCTCATTAAAAGTGACTGCAGAATGAACTTTTCTGAACCTGAACTGGTGCAAGATCCTAACTGATGCACGTGAGTAGCATTTATGCAGAAAAGAGGTGTTCTGTAAACAACTATTTTTGCTTTAAAAATCTGGGAATTTTCCTATAGTGTTAAGTGGCTTACAAAATTATGCAGTCCCCCCCCCCCCCTTTATTCAAGGAATCCTCCTTTCCTTTCCTTTCCTTTCCTTTCCTTTCCTTTCCGCTCCTCTCCGCTCCTCTCCTCTCCGCTCCTCTCCGCTCCTCTCCTCTCCTTTCTACTTCTTTCCTCTTCTCTGATTTGCCCTTCCCTATAACAGTATTGCTAATAAAATAGTTTCTTATCTTGACTCAACAAAATCCAAACCCAAAGGGCAATAAAAAAAAAATATTTTGCAACTTTAAAAAGTCCAAACAAATGAAACTTCTCAAAGCCCTGGATATTTTAGAGTGAAACTAGTGAGTAAGAGTAAAGTAAGGCTAAACCACAGAGTAATCTCCCAACATGCAAGGAATATTTCTATGAGGCCACAGTTCTGGTGAGACTGTATTTAAGTGACCAAATGTGATTTTTCTCCTTGTTTTCTAGGAAAAGAAAGAAGATGCTGGTCCATGGGTCTGCCTGGTGTAAATGGGAACATTATCAGAAATTAAACCTATGTAAAAAGAGATTTACCCTTTACAGGGTCTGGGGGCCAGTGCTGGCAGGTGGACACACAACCTCCTTTCTGGGGGTCGCTGCTTCTTGGCCACAGCATCACCTGCATCCCATGGCGATCCCTTGTCTTGGCTCAGAGAAGGGATGCTGTGTGCCTGGACAACGCCACCGAGTCCCTGCCATTGAACAAGTCTCCTCTGCACATCGCTGCACCTTTTCCCATTCGTCTCTGCTAATGGACCAGGAAGGAAAAAAGCCAGCCCTGTCCTCCATCTGGCAAAGAGCTGAGCCTCACCAGCCATTTTTCTCATGCAGCACCAAAATAGCCATTTGATGGGGATGGCTCTGTGCCATCCTTGACCTAGGCTGCGTTTGAACCAGGCGACCTAGAAGTGAAAGGCTCAGTATCACGTTGCCAGTTCCCCCAACCATCTGTCCTCCTTCAGTGAGCTTCCTCCAAAAGTCCCCGCACACTTCATAAACATCCCAGCCCTCCTCACCCCTCCAGCTGCCCCTTTCCTCTTGGAGAAACAGCAGTTCGAAGGAAATACCACTCATGTTTTTTTCTTTTTTTTTTTTTCCCCAAGCGTGTTGAATCTGACATCCGTGATTTGGCAAAAGCGAAAGTCTTTCCTCCGTCCTGCCTTTTAAACCTGTTGGTGAGGATGGAGAAGATAGGGATGAAACCTCTCCTGATGGTGGTGATGCAGTGCCCGGTAGCAAAACGTCGCCTCGTCTTTGAAGACCAACAATAAAGCAAACTTCCATTTCCTTACCATAACATCGTCGTGTCACAACCCTGAAAGCTCCACCTTCCCTTTCAAGAGGCTAGAAAGTGGGACTTTAGACAAAGAAAAATAGTCTCAGGTGGGTTTGCCATGGATCATTTTGACTATATTTTAAACATTTAAATGTCAATGCTTAGTCATAGACAAGACATGATTCTTATCTAGCTACATGTGGCTTCCAGTATAAAAAAATTTGAACCCGTGCCATTTCCTGTTGGAGAGAGCTTAAACACAGGGGTGACAAGGGCACATCTATTTTGGATCCTTATTTTAAAAGCCTCCAGATATCATAGAAATCAACTGGCACAAACAGAGGACTTTGAATTTCTTTCATGGCGGTGGCAAATTACGTATATCAATGAAACACATACTTAGCGAAGCGGAAGTGAGCACCAGCAATACTTCAATCAGCTTTGGCATATGTGTACATTATTCTGTTTGATCTCATAGGATGCTGGATTTAGATGATATAATACATTCTGGTTATCTTCCTAGAAGTTGGAGGGACCTAAGGAGATATCCACTTTCACAAGATAAAATTAGCACCTCTTTATTTTTCAGATAAACATTCCTCTTTTTTTTTTTTTTTTTCCCCAGGAAAACGCTGATTAGAGTTACAAAGCATACCAATGGGTATGAGTTTATTCATATTCAACCCAAATCCTATTTATAATATAAAGGAAATAACATTGGTATTACACAGGGCAACTTGGACAGCCTAGATGTAGGAATAGTGAGCTATGCTCAGGCAGGTCTCTTCAAAAGCGCCGAAAGCAGTTATTTTCCAAAGTGATGGTGGGAAAGTAGAGTTTTTGCTTAAAAATGGGCAATTGCACCAGGAAATGGTCAGCCCACACTGATTCTGTTATTTTACTATGTCTTTTGATAACATCTTCTTGGCGATATGAGCTTAAGGTATGAAACAGGCACCTGAATTTTGGACACTGAAGATTCATTGTATCTTCTTCTGCATCCCATCATCTCGATTTAGTTCCTACTTACCACAAGTACCTATAAATGCTACACAGATCACCTCACAAAACTCTCATTTATGGACATATTTAGTGTTTTAAAGCAGCCTGGCAAAATATTTTTGTTAAGTCAAAGGATAGATTGCTTGGGCACGGGAAACACGTTTCTGGGTAGACCTCTGTGAATAACAGATTGTTTGGTTCACTTGCCGCTCCAAACAATTGGGAGAGAAAAATGGTTTCCGGTGAATTAAGCCTTTTGTACAGCATGGAAGGCCTTAATGGACCTTTGAACTTTTTAAAATAAAGAAATACATTGCATTATTTGCAATGCTTCATTTAATGTCAGAAAGAAAGGCGGTGACCCTCAAAAGTCTTTTGATGGTGAAAACAATTCAGCGAAATCAATTTTTTCAAAATGTTTTGGTCAATTTGAATCTCTGCATTTCAATTTGGGGGAAAAAAACATGGTTCAGGTAGTTTTGCTGTTATGTTTATGCAAAAACAGATCATGGTCTTGGCAGGGTGTACTTGATGCTAATGAGAGACTTGTTGATCTCCAGATACATGTACACACTGGTATCGTGTTTGGGAACATGACCGTAATATTGCTTTTAAATGCTTGTTGGCTCAGAGCCGGTGGTTGAAATGAGCACCGAGGTCCCATTTCATACCCTCATTGAGAAGGGTCTTCTCTGCAGCGCTGGATCGGAGACCCGGGGTTATTAGCAGAAAGCTCTCTGAAATACAACTCACCAAGAAATTTATAACAGCTTGTGTAGAAACTTTTGTCTCGGCAAATCACCCTCGCGTTCACGTCACAGTTATGAAATTAAGCCGCAAAAGATATGATCTGTTGAAATACTATGCGAGGCCTTCATTATCAGGATATGATTTTGTACTGCTCTCCGATGTGAAGCTTTCCAGTTTAATACACGATGACAGAACAAGATCCTTTTACAGGGAGAAAGCTAGATCGTTTTCAAGACCAAGTTTAGCAACTTCTCAAATGTCTGTTGTTGTCTGTCCTGTTAATTGGCTGTATGGCTGCAGTTTGTGTGGGCTGGCCATTATAATGTCAATAAATCCAGTGACTGGAAATGAAATTTGATGCAGAACGGGGCTGAGTGGTTTGTTCCTGAGAGTTTGACCATGTGCATTGGTCATGGGATTTCAGTGGACACTGTTGAGTAGCCTCATACAGTGTAAAAGTTATTATTTCTGCAGAAAAAAATCTAGGGAGTAGCTTTTAAAATGGCATATCACCAAAGAGTAGCCATTTAATGGTATCGAGGTTTTCATGGAGAAAATGCAGCTGCAGAAAGGGATTTTTCTCCACTCACCTCCTCGTCCCCGAGTCATTGAGGGCTCCAGCGTTTCCCTGGGGGCACATATAGGAGCTGATTTTCCTCCTGGCATGAGATATCAGTGGAAAAAGCCCATTTTGTGGTGATCTCAGCACACAGAGGTGCTGGCAAGGAGGGGGAGAAGAAAAGAAATAAATCACATGGGGAGAAAACAGCCACCATGGGGCTGCAAGGAGGGGTGGGATGTCCTGCAGAGAGCAGGGGAGGTCAGGGTAGGATGCCCAGCAGGTCCAGTACGGCCACAGCTCACCCATCACCGGCGTTTCACTTTTGAACACGACCAGCAAAAGGGCTTTTCTCCTCCAAAAGCCCCAAATTTTGCATTATCCCTCCTCATCCGAAAAAAAAAAAGAAGAAAAAAAGACAAACCTCGCCCAAAACACCCTCTCTGGAAAAGTCAATTAATAGCAGAGAGCCCAAGCAATAGGAGAAGCTGGGTGGTAGCAGTGTGTAACGGCAGGCCGGCACGGACAGATCTTCATGCCGACGTTGGATTATTAATAGTGAGAGCACACCATGTGGTTCTTTTTCCACTCACACCGATGGCAACTGTTTGTCTTCCGTTGTCCAAATTGTTCAATTCATGGCCGTCTAAAAATTGCAATTTCCACAGGAGCACACCGTGGAGGAGACTGAGGGGATGCACTGTAATAGCAGGTTATATTAAAAATAGTTATCAAAATGCATGAAAAAGAAGAAGTTAAAACTGCCGCATGCTGTGCGCAACAAGACCTTGCAAAATCTGCAGACCTCGTTCCCCTGGAAGTTGAAACGAGGGGGATAAGAGAAACTTATTGGCTATACGCGAGCGTTTCTATACGTTTGCAATCACAGCCTTTGCATCCCCCTGAGAGCTCAGATTTCACGGGGGAAGAAGCCGGATCATTGAGCCGTCCCAGCAAAGAGCCACCATTGCTACAATTAGCTGCAGAAGCCCAATTTGGGGGTTTTCTCATTAACCTGTCATGTCAAATGCTGTATGATAAGATGGTGAAAATTGGGGGGAGGAGTGGTGGTGGAGGGGTAAAAGTTCATTTTGCAAAGCAAACAAACAGCAAGTCACTTGATTTTACTAATTATCCTAGCCTGTGGCTCTTTCAGCCATTATTTTTCCCCCCCATCAGCGTATGAACTGACAAGATAAGATAGGAGCTGGTATTTTCTAAACTATCCTGGCTGACGGCATATACAGATAATATGAGGATTCATTTGCAAGAGCGCACAGAAGATTAATTGATTTACTTAATGTTAGAGTAATCGCTCATTAGAAAAATAACTGCTGGCATTTGTGGGGAATAGGTGTCAGGGCACACCGTACTGCTCCTCTCCAAGTGGTGCCCTAGAAATAGCTTTTTGGGTGAAGAAGGGCTATTTCTGTATAATAAAGGGCAAATTATTTATAATAACATGAAATTAAAAATGTGTTATTATAAATTCTGGGTCTGATCCACAGCCCAGTGACACCAATGGGTGGGTAAGAGTTGGCTTGCACAGTCTATAGAGTGGACCCTTTATCTATACATTTTAATGATATATTAAATTATGAACTGGTGCGCTTCTCAGACCTGCAATTTCCCAGAAATACTGGTGGGTACTGGCCAAAACCCGTTGAATTTCACCAGCAGTTACTATCTCGATCATATCTAGCCTGTGTTCCCTCTTTTTGAGGTCATTTTTCTTTAATGCAAAGCCCTCAAACCTTATGACAGAATTACAGTAGGAAACTGAGCGTCCTGAACATATCCCAGCTCAATGAAATCTTATAACTCCACTTTCAGAGATGGGAAAAAAAAAGGCAAATTTAATGATTATGTGGTTTGCCAAGGACCTTACATTAAATCAGTGTATAAACATGAAATATGCACTGCTTTAAAAAGATAGCTGTCTTTTTTTTTTTTTCATGACATAATAACTAAATGGATGCTTGAGCATGTGTTACCTTTATATGGTGCCTTTTATGAGTTTTTGGAGTCGGTCCATCCTCACCGGGAGAGAGGAATATGCAGCTCGCAGCAGCCAGCTGCCATTGTTACCATTAAAGACATAAAAATCAGAATGTTAACTTCCAATATCAAATTTTAACCCAAAGCCAGTAAAACGTATTATGTCAGAATATGGCTAGATCTATAAAGCATGTTTCAACAACATGTTGCAGCTGGTGCTGTGTATTTATAGCTTCAGAAAAAAAAAAAAAAAGAAAACACAACAGCCAACACACACTGGAAAGAGTAGAAAGCATTTTAAACAGCAAATTTGTCAATGTTTTTGCTTGCTGCTGAGTCGGACTATGGGTCGGCACTGGTTTAGATTAGCCACGTCCCGTGCAATTTGACAGTAGCGACATGAACCTGCAACGCATGGATCTGAAGCAAAGATAGGAGGAAGGAGGAGGAATTCAGGGAATGTTTTTCCACGGAGCGCTGTGGAAGCGCCGACGGTGGGACCGGGGCTGCGGTGACAGCGTTAACACTTCCCAGAGCCGAGGACCCCAACGCTGGAATGGCATTGCCCACCCTGAAAGTGAGAAGGTAAAGTTTATTTTTTCTATTTTTTTTTTCTCCCCTTTCTCTCGCTCACTCTCCCATATACAGAATGTATCAAGACCACCAAGAGTGGCCCCTTTTTTTTTTTCACGATGATGTACAATTCGCATTTGTTAATAAAAAAAAAAAATTCTGCCTGAGGTCATCCACCTAGATTTTTTTTTTTAAACAGGAAACGGGTTTCAGATGTTTATATGTTAAAAAGTAAGGCTGCTAATCTGCCTACCAATTTAACAGGCATTGACAACTGTCAAATCTTTTCTCTTTACATGACTGGTTTTTGAGCTGAGTTAGGTATTTGCTCCATATTTTTTTTAAAGCAGCAAAATAACTGCTATCATGCAATCACTCGCTTTCTGGTTTTGCTCGCTAACACCGAGCAAAGCTGCCTCGGAAAGAGTAATCCAGCATTTACCATACAGTGAATCAGAAGCTCTTATGCTTATTGGGATGAACTCTTTCAAGGAGGGTAGTTCGAAGAAAAGTCTGAAGAACTGCAGCTTCGGTGGTGTTTGCAGATGGTGTTTGCGTCTGTGAGATGCAGCGTGCATGTGAAAAACTGCAACTTTTAACTTCCAAGTCACTAGTGATAAATAGATAAAGATTAATTAGTCTGCATTTCTAGGTTTCCTTTCTGCTGTCAGCGCTACACCCTTAGAAAGAGATTCAAATAATTGCTATTTTTATTTCCTTCATTTTAGCCCATGCAGGAAAGACTGATAATATTCCACTAATATTCTCTGAGAAGGAATAGCCCAATGGGCACTGCAGAAGATGCTTGAGACACTGAGCAATGTGGACTCTGCATTGCCCACAATTTTTGGTGTGGATTTGGCACGGCAGCAACCACGACGTGGTTTTTCCCAGCAGCTTGTCACACGTTATTCACATTTCTGATGTGCGTGTTATTCCCATTTCTCATCTCAAATGCGCATCAGATTTCTGTACATCTCATGGAGCCCAAATTCATTTTATGATGTTCTAAGTACATGAGAAAAAAATTAAATTAGTGAAGGGCTTCATTAACAAAAATGATCAAAATAAGAGACAAAGTATCTGAGTTAGTTATCTTCTGTTGCAGGTAAACCCTCTGGACTCTCATGCTGATTTATCTGGAAAAATGCTGAAGGATCATACTAATTTTCTATTAAAACCTATTCTTTTTGAGAATATTGCTGAACTGCGTGTACACAATTTTAATAATGATTTACTTGATGTAGGTAGAAGGCAAGCAGTGAGAAAACATGCGTAGATTTACTGACTGCCTGAAGGAGAAGTCATCTGAGTGCTAAAGGATAAGATTGTGCTATTCTAGCAAACGCAAACTGAGCCCCAGAAAATATTTTCCTTCTGAATAAAAAAACCCAACTTTTGAAGTTACTTTGTACCATCTAATTAATGATAGTTTTTCTTTCTAAGCCTTCTAGAAACAAAGCCTGGCTTCTGACCTGAAATTAAAAGGCAGCAATAATCCACCGTTAAAAATCTATTCTAAACATACACCGTATTAAAAAAAATAAATTCAAAGAAAATGGCTTTATTCGCACTGTTTCAGCAACCACAGATACATCCTAGCTGGTTCATTTTGACTTGGTTACATGAAAAGCCTTGCACTGCAAAATACAGTTGCAAATATAAATTACTTTCAGTCGATATATGCAGTGTAAATTTTCTCTGTGATGGTAATTTGTGTTCTTCAAAAAAAGGTGAAGATGCAGAACTACAGAAGATGTTTATCCCCCATTTTAGGGTAAAGTTTGGCTGCTTTACATCGCAATTGAGAGAGGCACACCAGAAGCACGAGCCTGACACCCAGTTCTCCAAGCGAATAACCTCATTTAATCTAAAATATGTACTTTGGGAATTTTACTAATTCAGTCAATAAATTATCTGTTTTTTTCTAAAAGGCAAAAATCCCTATCTCGCCAGCAAGTTAAAGAAAAAAAACCACCTTCTTGGCACATCTTCTGTAACAAATGTGGAAGCTCGCTGATGACCACAAATATATTGTAAAAATGTGTAAACCAAAGGCAGTGATATTTTCCAAAAGAACACCTGGAAGGTGTAAATCAAAAATATTGTAAACACGTCAGCTGGGAACATACGACAGGCACACTGGGTTGCTGTGCACCCAGCTCATCGGGCTTTGGAAATCCGAATCGATAAATCAGGGGATGAACCTTAGACTAATAAACAGTTCTTTTATGAAAAGGAGATATTCTCTGCCGCTGCAGCTTAATGGCGAATGAGAAAAAGATGAATTTGTTACATTTAGAAAAATACAGGAGGTCGTTTCCAATAATGTGATTCTTTAAAAAAATCACTGCTCAAAGGAACTCTCAAAATCAAGCTCATCTTCGTTTGTGCTTTGTTTAAATTAGGGGCAAAACTAATAAAATTATCAAGAATTTAGCTATTTTCTTACAAATATTTTTCAGGCATTTATTTCCCCCCCTTAAGCTTTTTAATTGTCAATAAGATGCAAAGGTTATATTTTACATCTACATTTTATTCTACATCTACATTACATTCTACATCTACATTATATTTTACATTTACATGACCAAAGGCTTGCAGTGAAGCAAAAGGGACAGAGGAAGAAATTGGGAGAGCAGATTGCTGAAAAAAAGCGTTACAAAGTGAAAAGACAGCAGGACCAGGCTGCTTGCTTTGCTGCGGTGAAAAAACTAAAACTGGGTTTTCCCTTATGGTTATCTCGGTCGACTGAAAGAAGCCCTATTAAAATGCTATCTTCTGGAAAGCGTCATAGAGGCATGAGGTTGGTAAACATTATAAAAACAACCCCTAATAAAATTTTTATTGCTTTACATTTCTGTACATTTTACAGCCAGCGCGGGGAAAAGAAGTGACAGCGATTTCTCTGCCTTGATAGCAGGCAGGAACTTTTTCCCTTGCTTTCTGCTCATCAAAATAAATAAAAATGCTGAAGCCTGTTCATTTCTTGGGCATTTGGGAGAATTATTTCACGCTCAGAATAAGCCAAGGGGAAAGCTAAAGGCTAAATGAACCTCGCAGTGCTAATCTGTGTGTTATAAACAAGTATTGTCCTTTTTGGACACAGCAATATTTTTGTGTCACAAACCAATGCGCTTTATTTCATAACCGTGTGTGTTGTCTGATTTAAAATATGCAGGGAAAAACCTGCACATATGCACACTTTGTACACCTACCTGTTATAATTATTGAGCCAGTCGGCTGGGGAGGGTTTTGAAATTGCTCCCCAGAACCCAGCATAGATGTTTGCTTCCTGAGTAGGTATTTATAGGTTCTGAATGAATCAAGTCACGAACAAAAAAAAAAAGGTAATTGTGCTTGCAAGTAAGTATTTAAATATTTACATTTTAAATATATTTGCTGCCAGCTTCTGTTAGCAAGAAGAAAAGTAATTTGGGAAATTACAGCCCTTCTTATTTCCCACATTTTTTAAGATAATAAATGCATATCTGAATTTAGCATGCCCTGAAGCTCGGCTGGCCGAACTTGAAGGCAAAAAGTGAGCCCGGGCTGGTTACTCACTCGAGTAAGGATGCTGCCAGGGAGGGAGGGCTGCTGGGTTTGGGACGTGGCGGGGATGAAGTCTCTTTTGGGCTGGGATGAAGTCTTTTTTGGGCTGGAAAGCCTGAATCGCTCAGAGTGGCTCTTCCCTTGCGTGCAAAACCAGGCACCGGCCAGCGGCTGTGCTGATTTCTCACGTTAGACCTCAAGCAACAAAATCCGCCGATAAGGGCGGTCTGCGCATCCTCGCACTTGTCCGACGCGCATGTTGGCAGGCACGTGGCCTTAGTCATGTTTCCCCGAATCCCTCCAGCGGGGTAACACAGGGGAGATGATGTTTGGGGTTACGTAGGTGATGCCGTACCCCATACCCCAGCCTACACCCCATCTGAAGTCATGCTGGAAAGTCCAGGGCACGGGACCCATTGAAGCATCAGAGGGATGAGTAAATGGGAGATATCATGAAGCAATAGGGCAGATGGGTTCCCGCAGAGCCTGTCCCTGGGTCAGGGTATCAGCCCCAGCACCCTTCCTTCTGTAGGTGCCACAGGTGGCCAGCCCCCAGCACCCTTGCAGTGAGTGGTTTTAGTCTTGCATAATTGCTAGTTTCTTTTATTTTTTATTATTCTTACTACTATTATTTTTTTCTATTGGCTTCCTTGGCATCTATATAGACAGGGTTTTTCCCATGGAAATTTCTGCCTCCTGATCAGAATGAGGAAGGAGGCTCGCTAGGGTCAAATGAGATTTGAAACCAAAGAGGTGTTTTGGGTCCTTCCTGCTACCAAGGGTTTTCTAGTGAGGATCTGTTCCTTCAAATTTTTCTGATGGCAAGCACCCACCAAAATCTCTTCCAAAACGATATACCAAGGTGTCCAAGTCACATACCATCGCACAAGCGATGTGCCTGTTGGTCACGGGGATGCTCTGTGACCTGACTTACTAGCCCAGTCCCACCGACTGCCTGCTCATCCTAGGGTGACAACTGAATTTTGAAGTGATTTTGGTAAATCCTGATGGTTCGTAGGATTTAAATACAGGTCTGCAGGAACTAAACCTTGCTTAGCTGATTGTTCATAGCCGTGAACTGCTTGCAGCAGTTCCTACCTCTCTCAGATGTGGACCAGATGCCTGCCAGGGCCCCTCCGTGTCATTGAGTAGCACTGGTGGATAAAAGTTTGTGAAGCCTGTTGAGATCCTCTGATGGAAGCTGCAACGGGAGTCGAAGGTATTATCAATACTATTCATCAAACCCGGTATAAGCTGTTTTCTGTTAGCCAGGGAAAGCGTTTCCTTTATAATCACCCATCCCATTTAGCCTGCTGTGTTTCTGCTGGTGGCCAGAGGGGACATTTCCATAGCCCAGCAGGCCAACGTCTCTGTTTTGTCCTTTCGTCTTGGTTCATCTCTTCTCCAGGCTCTGCCCCTTCTGCGAGCCCGTCCCACCACGGTGCAGGCATTGGCCTCTCTCTTGCCCTTGGGATGCTCGCTGTATTGCTGCAATCAAAATTCATGTTAACCAAATAATCCTGATGACACAGTTTGTGGTCTCAAAGGCTTTGTCACCTTCCTCATATGACAAAGGGAAAAAAGCCCCGCAACCCTCTACAATGACGTTAGACGTTGTTGATTTAATTGGTTCTTGGTAAATATATTCTTCAGCTAATGCTCACTGGAGCAAATTGTCCCTTCTTAAGCGTATGCAAATAGCATGAGGATTCAAACACCAGACTACAAACTGTGCAAGTATGTGGTTCGTCTTGACATCAAGTTTCCTTTTATAATCCAGTGGTTTTAGTGTTTTAAGTTTTTGCATTGTTTAATAGATGCTGTTGTGTTTTTTCTGCTCAGGCTGATTATGCCACCAGCTTAAATGGGAAAGGGAAGAGCAGAGATCTCAGCAATGAGCTTTGCTTCCTTGTGCAGTTACCAAATGATCCTCAATTTATAGAGGTTTTTGGGTAAAACTTGGCCCTGTTAAAATCAGTGGCAACTTGCCCACTGACTTCAGTCAGGCTGAGATTTCACTCTCCCTGCTTTACCTTTTCATCATTGCCTGCAGTGTGAAAAGCTTTGGTTGGGAGCTTACCAAAGCAAGAAAATCAGCCGGACTCTGGAAATACTATTGTTTACTTTAAAGCACATTTTGTTTCCATTTTGCTATAAATATAGATGAAGTGAAAATCTGCTGTTGTGTAGGGCCTGTCACTTCAACAGGAGTTCAGCAGAATTTCTCATATGGTCTCTCCAGCCCACAGAAAGTTGTTCTGGGGATGCTGGGCCTAACCCTGCAAGGCACCCCATCCTTTTGATGCCTCTGCAAATCGGTGGGAGCTCAAAGTTACTCTGCCTTGGACAAAAAAAAAGAGGAATAAAATCTCACCGCTTTTTCAGAGCAGGCTGAGGCTGAGCATCCTGCAGAGAGGGGAAAAACAGCAGCAAAAAAATTCAGAAAGATGACACAGACTTGTGCTTTCAGCAACGTCCATTTAATTATAGAGCAGGTTCACATGCAACGTATTTGGGTATTCTCTCTGGTGTAAGAGCTTGGACTGGAAGTATTTTTCTTAACTAGTATTTAAATGAGCCAAGAACACAGAAGATAAGTAGGAAAAGTAGACTGTTAGGAAAGCAAAAATGGAAAATAAAGGTAAGCCACTTGCGCTCAGCTTGCTGGAAGACTTTTGTAATAACTTAAGCTCTTGTTTATTCGAATTAAAATGTGCCTAATCCTTGGATAGGCAGAACAAGCCAAGTCCTGCCCTCACCAGCAGGACTGACATGTGCGGAGCAGGGCCCTGATTTGGGTCCCGTATTGATGAAGGGTTGGAAGAACCATGGGAGAGTCCTGGGAGAGGTAATGGGTGGCTTTAACCCACTTTTGCCCCCCCCAGCCCTGTTTTGCAGACCTGTGTTGCAACCTCTGCCCCTCAGACCCGTCAGAGCATTGGGGAAAGATGTGACTATTTCACCCCATATCTCCTGGGTGCTCCCCGACATCTCAAAAATGTTATTCCCGGGACGCTATTTTGGAAGGGAGATTGCCTTTCACAGCCCAGTCCTGCCTTACTGCCCAAGACCTGGAATTGAGGAGTACGCATGCTCCCAACGTTCTATGGAAACCTGCCCTAAGCAGGAGTGTTTTATTCTGATTTTAAAGGAAAGCCTCAATTTTATGATGTAAATTCAAAACCTGTAAAGAACAATCCAAACCCCCCAGTTTAGGTTTTTCTATGAAAAGCCATGCTGGTTTAAAACCAGCATCAGTGTGAGCAGACCTCATCCTGTTACATGCATTTTCTCCTCACTGCAAATGTAGAAACACCGTGCTGAAAGGCACATACTCTAGGCTCTGTAGACATTTATATGAAAAGTTATTGTTTACAGATCTGTCAGAGATTTAGCTTTGATGATGTAACGTTGGCAAATGTCATATGTAACTTCCTTGACACTGTTTTTCTAACAAATGGCTCTTTTTCTCTGCCTTGACTAGAAAAAAAAAGGAGTTTAAAAGGACCCTGAACCTCAAAGCCATTCAAGTTTTGTTCAGCATCTACCAGATTTGGTTTGATAAAATATCTGACTTCACAAAACTTGTCTCCCAGAGAGTGCTGTTGCTACCCCAGTTCTAACACTTACAGGAAAAAAGTGCCCTTTTATTAAATATTGGGCAACACTGATTGAGACTAACGTTAGAAATGAGCTGTCTGCCGTATTTCTAGGGTGGCTGAGGGTCTCAAGATGAGCAGGGCTGGCAAGATAATGTGGTGGCCTTTTCAGGAAGATCTCAAGTATCACAAGTGGTGGTTCAGCAGGAAGAAAAATATCTGCTGAAGTGGGGCAGGGAAAGAAAGGAAAGACACCTTCAAATGACAGAGGGAGAATTTCAGCCCTGGCTGGAGGTTTAGGGGAGCTCAGTTCCCACCATGCGATGAGAGCTGGAAGAATGGGATGAATTTAGGGGAAAATGAAGCAGAGAAGGAGCCAGGAGAGTGGGAAGGGAAACAACCCAAAAGGTGTGACCAGGAGGCTTTCTATTAGGGTTTAGCATCTCTTATTTTAGAAATGGAGGCAGGCAAATGGGGAAGACACTCTGCATCCCAAGGAAGTGTCTCTAGCCCGCAACATACCTCCCACAGTTACCCATCTGGTATCAATATCCCCTCCGTGTTTTAGGAGCTGCCTCGGGAGATGCCACAACCCAGCTGCTTCCAGCGGTGGCAACGGGATGGTACAGGTAAATTTTAGTACCTACCCCATCTGCTGGGACCATTTGCCATGGCTTCCACTTCGCCCAGGGTCGCTGCTGGAAAACGAGCCAAGGGCTCGCCGCAGCCCAGAGCAGACAGGAGAGACGAAGCTGGGAAAAAAGGGGGTGCATAATTCATTAAAGATGTGTGTCATTAATTAAGGGCACATGAAAATGAGTGTCTTTCACAACTTTATGAGGTAGCCTGCCAGAGCTCGGCGAAGCAGGACAGGGCTTGCGGTAGAGGGAAACTCTCCCTGACGGCGATACTACCCACAAAATGCAAACCAAGGCTGGGAGAAATTCTTTGGTTTTGACCATCTGAGGCCTGTAAATGAACTGTCAACTTCCAAATATGCATTAATTTAGCCCACAAAAAAAATCTCCCTTGCTCTGACCAATAGAGGAAGAGCAGGCAAACACCTTGGAGTCTGCTTTTCAGCATGCCAAGCCAGCTGGGTCTGAAAAGTGGTGCCTGCAGGGGATGGCATCTCTCCACCGACATCCAAAGCAGCCCGTAGGATGGGGCAGTTTTGGGGAGGAACGCATAAATCTGGGAGCGCCAGGTGGAGATGCTGGGGTCTTCAATTTTAATCTGCATGGTCAGAGAGGCTCAGGCTCGGTTTATGAAGAACAGATATCGGATTTCTCCGAAGAGAGCAATTCAAGAGGTTGTTTGTCTTCTTTTTTCTTGGATATGGATATGGAAAAAAATAATCCTCCTAAAGATTTCTAGGGGATTTTCTGGACCTGGCCACTACCCGTGGACTCGACACAAGGCTGAAGTGCTGCTGATGGGAGCAGGAGGGTGTTGCCTGCATCCAGCCTCTCCCTTCTTACCTGTGGGAGAGAGAGTCTCATCAAACTCCCCCTCTCCTTTCTCTCTCAGACAAAAAAGGTTCCCTGGACACTGTCCAGAGCTGAACTCACTTGGGTCTGACAAAAAACCCCCCAACAGTCTGGGCTCCAATTTTATATACCATTTGAGCTTGCTATCCTTAAAAAAGCACGTTACACTTGATTTCTGGCCAGCCATCCAATTTTTTTTTTTAATTGTCATTATTTGCTCCAGCTCATCAGTCCCAACAAACAGGAAATCCATTATTCATTGCAAAGTAACAGCGAGGTGCAGACACATCTCTCCGGCTTCTCCGGCTGCATGTTGCAGGGTGGAAAAGTGCTCCTCTCCCTGCTGAGCATCACTGCCTTTGGTCTGAGACCTGTTTGTAATTAGTCCCTTGCCCTATAATGATCTCAGTGGCAAAACAGTGCCCTTTAAAGCATTTTGGCTAATGCAGATCTAGCTAATCTTAATAGGATGAGATAAATAAAGGGAGAAGGAAAATCGTAGAAAGTGTCACTACTGGTTTTAGGACTGCTCTCTGGAAATGCAAGATATCTTAGCTTCACCTCTTAAAAAATTGTAAAAATTCACTGTTTTCAGGTTTGAAGTGTTCAACACCCAGAAGAAGAAAACCTGTGTGCTGCTGGGAATCTTTCTTCCTGTGTGCTGCAATAAGCTCATTACTCTGGCATGGCAGGGGCTGCTCCAGGGGCATCACACCTGATGCACTTCAAATATCTAAAACTTGAGTATTTTCCTTCCCTCCTCTGCTGCCTGCTAAGCTGCCCAAGAGAAAAAAAAAAATAATCCTGGATAAATACGTATTTCACTAGTGCTTTAAATGAAGGTTGGCTCCATTGGTGGAGTCCAGCAGAGGGTGGATGGAGATCTGAGGAAAGGAAGCGAACCCACTGTAATGGAAAATGTTGTCAGGAGCCATCCATTTCAATCTGCACTGCACTTGAGCTCTGCAAGCTGGCCACTTGTGTAGCCCATGGACTGTCCCCGGTTTTGGCAATGAAGGCAGGGGAGGATGGGTCAACGGCTGGAGGTGCCAGCGCACAGCTAGCAAAGCCCTGACCTTGTCCATGCCACCCCAGCTGACACAGCCTTGGTACTGGGAGTCTCTGGATGGGACCCAGTGGGAGGGTTGGTGTTAGATGTTGTACAGAGCTGGGCACTTCTGCTACAGGCTCAGAGCAGCAAAATAAATTCTGCCGGTGGAAACCGCAGCTGGTTCCCTATGAATAATGAATATCCAGCACCAGAGTCAGAGCTAATCCTTGTGCTCGGGAGGACGTGCAAACATTTGGTGATTTGTCATGTTTACTGGGGACTGGTGATCTTTTGACTCACCCGTCACTGGAAGAAGATGACATCCATCAGAGAATTTACCTTGGATGTTGCTACCCATGCCACAGGATATCCCAAAGTGGTGCTGATGGGGAAAGGGAAAATGGGGGAGAAAAAGTGGCAACTGTCTGAAATGCAGGGGGAATCTCCCCCAGAATGTCAGCCCTCGGCTGACTGCCCCCTGAGCTGTATTTTCTTTCAACTTTCTATGTTTCCAAAAGAGAGTTTCTCCATGACGAGTGCTTACCGCTGTTTTCCTGGTGCTCTAGTGAAGATGCTGGCATTAAAAGGAGAAAAGCAAGTCGCTTCCCTCTGCAAGTGGCCTTTCGGTGGTGAGATAATGCTCTTCCCAAAAGTGCGTGTTCACTGCTGCTGGGCCATGGCCAAAAGCAGCCTCCCCACTCCTTCTGGAGGTGACAACAATGCACATGTGTGTCATTTCCCGATCGCTGTGGAAATTGCAGGATTGATATTCACGGCTTAAAAAAAAAACCCCAACACCAAACCTGATTTGGAAAACCAACACCCCATCCCCCTCAAAGACTCCACCTTCCAGATTGCTTAACTTCTATGTATGTCAAGTGCCTCTGCGCATCTTGCTCTCCGCTGCCAAGGCTGTGTCCTCCCCTCGGATGACTCAGCCCCACATCGTCCGCGCTGGTCCCCATGGGAGGGGATGGGAGCCGACGCAGCGGTGGGTCAGGGATGTCTCACATCCCCCGGGGCCGGTGCCCACCTCCTGCACTCAGCATCTCCCCGGGGATCTCCAGGGAATCGTTTCTAGTGTGGCAACAAAGTTTTAACCTAAAAAAAGCCCTAAATTACCAAAATAGATCTAGGCAGGGCTGTGTATCCCTGACACACCATGCAGATAGGCGCATCAGAGTCATCCTGCATCCAAGATGACCCTGAGGCTCTTTGCTCCTGGACCTTCTTCAAACGTGCACTCAGTTGGGAGCAAATCTGCCTCACTCTGGCACAATATTTGGGCTGTTGAAGTGAAGGGGAAGCTGCATCTAGTTGTCCATTTCGCTACTAGAAGTTTTCAGGGGAAAGAGTATTGTATGTGGTTATTTTGGGGGCATTGCACTCCTGGAAATGCTCCATGCAGTAGGAGCCTGAAGAAGGAAGGCTTGAATCTCTTCCAGTCGCTCTATCTTGTATCACTGCATTTTGGCAAAACACAGAACAAATGAGCGGCAGAGTCAGATAAACAAGCTTAAGGTAAACATTATCTGCATATATATCCTGATTTATAATGTACGTGCATCGGTTAAAAATTTACTTGAATTTACCACAGTGTTTTAAGTAATGTTATTAAGAATGTAACTTCTTAGGAAAACTCAGTCTGTTTTTAGCCCAGACATGCAATTAGGGGAATTAGTAACACGATACGTCATCTTCAAGAACACACAGATACAGTGGTCAGAAACCTCATGCAACCCTCTGGAAGGAAATTTTGCTCGCAGCATATGTGAATGCTCTCTTACAAGACTCCTAATTCTCCCTGAGAAATAATTCGACCTCTGAGCCAGCGCACTGCCTGTTTTGAGTGCGCTGAGGATGAGACCATGGGTTTAGTGTCCTCCTTTTGGGGGAAGAAAAGGGGCAATGAAAGGATCTTCAAAATGTTCACGCACAGCGAAGCGTGAGGAATCTGCGGTGGCGTGGGAGGAAAGAAGTAGACCTTGTAATTCACAGCTCTCTCCTTGAAGGCATGCAGGTGAGATCAGGGTTTGGTTCATGCTCCTTGCATGGATTTTTTTGGGTGTTTTAGTCTGGGACAGGAGCAGGAAGAAAGTCCAGTGTCAGCTTTTGGTTGGGGTTTGGAGGCACGTAACATAGTGCTGGTTTTGGAGAGCAGCACCGTGACTTTGAAATATTCAGGGTTCCTGCACCAGAAGCATAAATCAAGCAACACCTAAGCCCCCAAACTCTACAGCAAACCTTAGCACATATTCCTCTTTTTAGGCCTAAATGAAGGGGTAAAAGTTAGGGGGGACAGGTCAGGGTGAAGAGAACATTAACTCTCCTGTAGCTTCTGTTACCGCGATGCATGGTCTTGCATCAACTCCCAAAACTGTGGCTCTGCAGCTCCTCTAGCCCACCCCACCACCATCAGGGCCCTGCCTACTCCTGGGACCATGGAAAATTCCAGAAAAAAAGCAAAATGTCTCCATCCATGCTTCCTTCCAAGAGTTCCAGAAACTCCAGCTGAATTTCACAAATTCAGGAGGCTTTTGGCTAGTTTGCATAAGCCAGAGTCCAAATTTTTGGTTACTGACCCAAGACTTGAGACAAGCCATTAAGGTTTCTGTATCACTAGCAACAATCTTTGCTTTTGATTTTGTTTTGCCTTAGGCCTGCAGCACTACTAAATGATGACCTGATCCTGCTATGTGGATGTATGTGAGGATAGCTAAGAGGATTGGGGCCCTCTCAGTAATAGCTGCAAATGACAGAGGATCCTGCAAAAATGCTGGAAAGTATGAAAAGGCCAATGAAGCAGGGAAAAAGAGTGATCCAAAAAGGGTTTTTTTCTTCCCTTAAGAAACAATACATTATCTGGAAATCCCACTTTATAGTTTGGAATTTGTTTTTCTGTTAGTTTCTTTCAGTGACCTATTCTGAATAAAGAGCAACCGCAGAAATCGTACACCAAAGCAACAGCAGTGGGTGGCAAATTTCTCTGTTACCACAAATATCCTTCCATACTTGACAGTCCAGATTGAAAACATTTTTTGTTGTTGTTTGTGTATCTCATCTTCAATCAGTCTCAAAGAGGGACAGAAATGATCGGCTTGCTGGTTTCTTGACCCCCCCAAATTGCCTTCTGCTGCTCCCCTAAACTCCTTCATGACCCATGGCAGCACGCAATGCCCAAGGCTGTTCTGGTCCATGGAGATGATTGTGGTCCCTCTCTACAAGCCAAGGGCCAGATTTGTAAACACTGTTGGCTACCTGGTGTGGGATTTCTGCAGAGCTCGGGTTTCCAAAGCAAACATGGGTTTCTCACCTGATGAACTTGCCTAGAGCGGGTGAAGTGCAAAGTCACTGCATTTTTTAAAACTTCACATTCTTGGCTGAAGACATCTTGGCCAGGAAGATGCTTCTACCCAAGGAGGAGGATCCATATCCCCCCCAAACCTGTATTTGTACCTCCAATCATGCACAGCCTTGTTGATTTAGTACGTAAATACATTTCTGCCGCTGGGGTCTTGTGCCATAAACTGTGGCAGGGAAGACTCTTGCCAGACATTCGTACAATACGTAGCATGCTTGAGTCCTGATTTGTGCTGGGATTTTTGCAATGCATAAAACCCCCACCCTTTCCCAAGTGACACAGACCCGGTTGAAGACCTGTTGGGTCTGGTGTCAACCCACAACATCTCATTTTTACTACCAGACTCCCATGTAACGGAAAGCATCACCCACTTCCATTCACAGATGTGCTTCTGCACAACGTCAAGGCTCGTCCTTGAAAAAGTTGTTGCTGCAGAATAATAAAGCCACTGAAAGCAAAAGTTTATGACATGAGCCGCAATCCAGCCCTGCTTCCGTGCCCTGTTGTGTGCAACTCAAGTGCACTTTAACTGACTGCAAACTTTGGATATTAGCACATAGTGAACCCGATCTGAGACTAAAGCAAAGCCACTCTGCGAGGGCCAAGCGTACATGACTGAAGGGGAAATAACTTCACAGAGCATTAGGCTGTTGCTTAACTTGGGATTTTACTGGAGGTGGATACTTTTTTTTCATTTGCACATTTCTCTTGATTCAGAAAGGCTAATTTTTCCTGGCTTCTCTTTGTGGGTTTCATGTTGAGTTCAAAATTGAATCCGGGCGGTTAAAAATGTAACGGAATACATGCTGTCCTCAGCTCTTCCCTTGCAGGCTCTCCTACATTCACTGGAGTTTATGGTGAGAACAGTTTTCAGCTTAACAACAACTCTCCAGTCATTTATGCGCATAATTTCGAAGCGTGTTGGCCCAGTTCTGCAGTTGCTGTAATTCCTCACCCTTAGCAAAACTCTGGATTTACCCAGCTCTCAGGTGGTCCCTTGTAGTTACTACTTTTTTGGATGATAGGCAGTCAAGTCCAGCACAATCATTTATTTTTTTAGGGGACATGATACTTTCATGGCCCCACAACTGAGCGGGAAACATGGTCTCTCCCACAAGCACTAAACCTTTACCCAGTATAGCATCCTGGGTTCTTTTAATAGTCATAATTGATATGATGAAATAACCACAAATGTGATTCATAGCTCTCTATAGCAAGGCAAAGGCTGAAATTTTTAGGACTAGGGGAAGACTTTTACACCAACCAATGGAATAACTTGATTTTGCTGTCTACGATAGCCAGAGACTCTCCTTGGTCTTGTGTAAGTGCTGTGAATTGTCTTTAGGAAAGCATCTCCATCTTCGCTTGCTGGGAGAACAGAAAGACCCATTAAATGAGGGGTCTTCCAGCAAGTCCTGTCCTCATCCCTTTGTTTCTCCTCCCATTTTGTAGCAGTGCAGGGCTGAGACACAAGCCCCATGATGCTCAGGATATGATGTCTTCATCTCCAAAGAAGCGTCTTGGAAATCACCAGCTGCTATCGGCAAATGGGTCTCTGCCCTTAGCTCTCCTCCTGCTCCGCTGCCTCTGGGAAAAGGCATGGAAGCTTTGAGGAAGGCTCCAGCATCAACAACCCAATTTTGAGGGCTGGCAGCTCCCATTAGGCAGAAAACAACTCAAAATGCCCCGGGGCATCCTCGCCTTGTTCCCATGCCAGCACCAAGCCGGGATGCTCTGCCTCCTGCGTGCCCCAAGGGACAGCAGGAATGGCGTGGTCCCCACTCATCGTTCGTCATCGGTGGATGACGGCACCCCGTTTTGACAGAGGTGTGGAAGAGCTCTGTTAATTTGCCTGCCAGTTCAGCCCTTTTTGTTGTTGTTTTCCATGAGAACACGATATGTTTATCTAGCTTTGATTTTTTTTTTCTTTTTTTGCTTTGTAGCTGAATTAACTGATTATTACTTTCATCTGGTTCCCTCTGAAGGGTCGGATGAAGCCCAAATAATAAAATTGGATGTGAGTGTGTGTATGTATTTATAATTAATAGGTTGCATACTGAAAGATGTGGGGTCCCAAAAGAACGTGTAAAGAGAAAATGCTCTAAAACTCGATCTTTATTTTGGTTTAACCTCAACAATTTCCTGCAAAGTATAAGCGGTGATATAATATGGGGCAGATCAAACCAAACTCTAATTCTCTTCTGCTTCTCGTGCCAAATGTCATCCCCTTAAGATGTGCTTTTCTCCATCTGGCGATTTTGGCTTCTCTATGTTCCCTGTAAGTCTTTGGACCTTTTGCTAAAATGTTTGTGATATGACTCAGAATAACAAACAAAACATGCAGGACCTTCATTCAGTCAAGCACAATACTGGCAATAAATGGAGCTGGCTCAACCAGAGGTTTTTATAGGGACTCCACTAAAACCCGAAGGAGAGAAATAAATCAGCAACCGATGCTTTACTTGAAAATTTTTTTTTTCTTTAGAGAAATCAGAATTGTTTTTCAGTAAAGTTAAAACCTTTCCATGTTTTCACCAAAACAAACAGAAAGCAGGTGCGCGCTGAAAGAATTTTGGCTGGAAAAGCACAGAGAAGTGCATATGGGTTTTCCTGTGAGCTTTTACAGTTAATGGGCTCAATTTTGCTTTTAGTTATATCAGTGCAAGTTTTGCTGTTCCCTTCAAGGAAAGCAGGCACGGGCACCTATGGAGTCATGGTATTCCTTAGGGAAGCGAGTGCGAGATGTGCAAAGGTAGTTTTCTGGTAGTCTGCATATTTTAAGGGTTGTCACAATCCCATCCAAATCCTTTGCAGTGCAAAATGGTGCTCTGCTTGCTAAAATTTTGCTCCAAAAAATAGAGCTTTTCCTTTCATTAAAATGTATATTTTTAGAGAACAGAAAGCAAACGTGGTCCTATTTTCCAGTAGTCCTCAGCCACTTTTTTGGCAGTAGTGTGCTTTTTGCTTTTTTGATTCAATGCTTGGTTTTACTGCAGTGCTGGAAGGTGGTTATGTTCAAAGCCACACGAGTTTTTCCATGGTTTTGCAGTTTCCTCCTGGGAATTTCTTCCTTTGTCCTGTAAGAGTCCATTTCCTACCGTTTTCTATACAAGCCCAGGGCATCACCGTCATTGCCACAACCACCTAAAGATGCAGACCTGAAACTAGAGGCAGTATTTATTTATTTGTTGGGACAAACGAGCACAGCCACGCGAGAAGAGCCGTCGGCGGGCAGAGCGCAGCTCCTCGATGATGGACGAGGGCAGGCACGCTGCGGAGCCTCTGCTTTGTGCCAGCCCCGCCGTGTCCTTCTCCGAAGCACCTAGGAGCTGCTGAGGGATGTCTGAGTCAACACGTCTTAATGCATAGAAATCCGGAGTGTTTAAAGCCTCCCGTATCCATGACCATAAAAGTACAGCAATTCCATGAGCGCGGATGCCTTATACATGTGCATTGCTGGAGAGAGGTTGCCAGTTTGGCACTTGGCAGACGACGCCTGACACGGGCAGTAAAACCCATTTGTCACCGAGAAGCGTATTTAATCTCTGTTTATAGAAATCCTAATGCCTTTCCCCAAGTGAATGGGTCTTTCTGCCGTGGACCCGGCGTGCTCAGAGGGAAAGCCAAGACCCAGGGCAGCGATCAAATAGAACTGGCACTGCTGCCATCGAAAGGGGTGACATTAGGGGTCAGGGAGCTCTGCAGAAATCCCCCTCCAGAAGACAGTCTCCCAAAGCAGCCGATAGCTTCCTGCAAGCAAAAGGACCACTGCCCTTTCCTGCCTCAGTCCTGTCCTCCTGACATGGCCATCCCTTCGCGGGGGGGTCACATCTTTAATGTCCCTCCCGCGAGGGATCCCTTCCTCTCTGCGGAAGAGGCAGGAGAAGACCTGGCTTGTGGCCCTCACAGTCTTCGGGAAAAAAATAGTGAAAAGAGTGTAGCTGAAATGCTCCGAAAGCAGAAAACAACACCGCTTTCCACTTCCCCGGTATGGGATTTATTAAAGAAAGCCTTGGGACGTGAGGAAGGAAGAGCAGCTGGGTTTCGGTGCTTTTGAAGGCTTTATTTACCTGAAGGCTTGGAAAATAGCTCTGCACCATGCATGATCTCAGCCGTGTAATGAGTTGCAGAAGAGCTGGCTTGCCCAGGTGAACGTGGGCTTTTGCATCCATCGCATGCGGGGCAGACCCCTGTGCTCAAGCACCAGCCCTTCCCAGGGACTGCAGCAGGGAAATGTCCCAGTTTCCCTATATATGCCATCCATATTTTATATGTTGCTCAGGAACTGGGACTGCCTGGGTGAAGGTACCTACAGCCTTCAAGCAGAGACCTAATAAATCACTGACAAGCCATAAATTGAGATCAATTTTATCGTCACTGACATCCAGACAGGTTCTGAGTGCCCTTGTGTAACCCAATACCCTCCTTCCAGATCTGTTTCCCCCTTCTCACCTTTATAACTTGTATTGTTTAGTATAATTGGATTATTGATAATCCCAGAGCTTAACCATGTCTCCGTAAAGGCTAATATATCAGGTGTGTAAGAATTTACACGGACAGCTAAACCATCCTGTTTGCCCATAAACTTCTGCTATAAATATGTGCGATTTTTAAACACAATGAAACCCAACCCAATTTTGAAGCAATGACTTTTAAGCCCTTGGGTAGACGCACATAGTCAGTGATGCTGGGGATGAAGCGTAAGAGCCCAAATTGGCCTGATGAGGAGCAGAAATACCAAAACACGGTTCAGATGTGAGGGGCTGACCCACTGCTGTCCTGGTGAGCAAGATGAGGGCTGCATTTCAGAGCACTGAAACCTTGCTGGAGTGAATGTTATAAAATCCTGCAAGCTTATAGACGTGGAATTATTTACTGGGCTTGATTGCTCTTGCTTTAGGCAGATTTATTACATTTCACTCCTGGTGGATGTGAGCTCTTTTCCTGCGGAGAAAATCAGAGAAAAGGAAACCAGGTCCGCAGCCCAGCTCCATCGGAAAAGCAGACTGCAATGAGGTTTGCTCACATGCCACTGTGCGACGGCTGCTGCCTCTTTAGATGTTTCCCTGGTTGTGTCTGGTAGGACTGGAAGGGCTCCAGGGCAAGGGCTGCCTGTTCGTGACGTTACGGGCTGAACGGGGATGCTGCTAGGAGCTATTGCAGAGAGAAAAAGCAAAGAATTGTGTTGGGTGCTTTGGGTCAGGGTTGCTGCTCGGAGGCTTGCAGGCTCATCCCGCCTGGTCTGCATCTCGCAGATGCTCCCAATCTATCCCATTTGCTCATTCATTGAATTGCACCACTTCTCATCAGCGTGGGGTTGGTTCCTGCTGGAAATTAGGCTGCGCAGTCCCATCTGATAAGTAAATGACGTGAGCTCTTTTGTTTGCAAGAGTTTTAAAAAGACAGAGAAAACGGTGGTTGCAGACCTCAAAAATCAGATGAATTTTCCTTAAATGGGGAATCAGGAAAAGGGGATGGGAAAGCAAAAACTACCGGGGTAGTTGTAAGTGAATCTATAGGGTTTGGCCAAGGGATTCATAATCAGAGGGATGCTTACAAAGTTTCCGAACTGATTCAATGCATTTCCTTTCCCCCGTACAGGACTGTGTGGAGATTGATTGGGCTCTCAGTGTGCAGCCAAGTTGTGCTTTAAAATGATGGTAACAATGGAGCATGGAAGAAAAGAAAATGCCATGCCGAGAGTTGAACGAAGCAGTGTCTGTGGGATGGAGGAGTATCTCTCATTAGGCCAACTGATACGGCCAGAGAGGAGAAGCAGGTAAATTTTCAGGCTTGTGAGTTCTTTGTAGGGGACTTTTAGGCATTATTGGGATTGACGCTTTTCTCCCTGTGTCTCGCTCTGACATCGAGACGTCCAAGCACAGTAGCTGATCATCCTCAGGGTGAGCTCTCCCAGGCTGATTACATCCAGCCTGAATTTCTTCCTGTGTGTTTCACTTCTTCCAGTAAAAGGTAGTCATGCTTCGTATTTATGATCAGTCCCCACTTTTATTCCTGGATGTTATTCAGATGCGTTTTTATATCACTTTGAATCCTCATCTTTGGAAAGTCCCTGTAGAAGTATCAGCCAAAATGAATAACAAGCGGAAACAATAAAATGGAGAAAGATAAAATCAGGAAGAGTAAGCTTTGTTTATAGATGTGAACAGCTTTTCCAGTAAACCACCAAATAAAGAGGTTCTTCAAACTTGGAAAGTCTGAAAATGGGGTAGCTGGGAAAGCAACTGGGCTCAGAGAAGCTTTGGATTGTGGAAAAAAACCCCAACAAATAAAGACCATGACTTTTCACTGAATGAGATAGGAGTGAGTCAAAATGTGCATATCACAGACGTGGCATCACCAACCCCCAAAGCCAGACGGGAAAAGGGATGATGCTCCACAGAGGCAAAAGTGCTTTCAGAAAGCTGCTCTGCCTCCTTTGGAGCTTGTAACTGCATTTATATAAGAAGATGAGCAAACACTGTAAGAAAAAAAAAAAGCAATGGAGGTGGCTGCTCTAAAGGCAAAAAGTATTTGAATCTGTGTTTTAAAAAAAAGTATAAAGAAAGGCATGAGTTATGGCAAACTAAGCACCAGGAACACCTCTGCTCACACATAAAGAAAATTAGTATCAATTACCAAATCATTCAAGTAATTCCTATTTAATTTACAAAGGTAGACCATGAGTTGTGAAAGGATACATACAAAGTATAATACCCAATGGCTCCTTTCAGCGTTTTTGCTTGCTTGGCATTTACATGAGCTCCCTGTTACCCTCCGGCTGGTGTCTCACCTCACGGTCTTCCCGGTGGATGGAAGGAGAGGAGGGAGCAGCTTTTCAATAAGCTCAAATTTTGACATAAAGAGGGCATGCCCAGTTATTTTTCTTTCTTCATTATTTGAGTTACGGTGATGCCTGCAGACACCTGTGACTGTCCCTGGTGCCAGGGTGGCTTTGCCTCTCCTTGGCTTTTGGAACCAGGGGTCTGCGTGGAGCTGATGGTTGTCCCACCTATTCTACAGCGTGGGAAAAGGGGACATGCTCCAAGAAAAGCAACACTGGACCTGGGAACAGGATGGGACCTGAGAGAAAATCTAGAAGGGGCTCCCAGTAATGTGGGGGCTGACTTCCAGCCTTTCGTCAGCCCTCCTGCAGGATGCCACCGGGCAACTTTGCTGCCCTGCCAAGACTTGCCATGAAGAGCTGATGGGGAGAATGTTTTTCTGCTGCTTCCCAGATAGGCTTTTAGGTGCTGCTTCATCCTCGAAAACCAAAGCAGCGTTTGTGGCCAGAAACAGGAGGATGAACAGACTGAATTTCTGGGGTGGGAAGCAAACCCGATCCAACACCATCCTTCCTCAGTGCACTTGATAAGCACAAGGAGACACCAAGGCTCCAGCGAGCAGGCAGGAGCATGCGTGCATGCCCGAGTGTGTGCAGTTAATATTTCTAGCAGGGGCTTTCCCCAGCCCCCAGAAAGTGGATGTAGACGGCTCCGGACCGTGGGATCGCCATCCCCTTTGGTGTGTGCTCCTTGGTGATAGCAGGAAGAGAGCTGGAGATGACGGGGTGCTTTGTGCTGGCAAAAAAGAAGAGAGCGGGCGATGTAGGAGAGTTATATGGTGCCAAGGAACACGACTGGGGGGCCAGTGGTGGTGCTGATAGGTTTGACTTGAATGTAGCTTAGTGGGGATCCAGCTAAACACAGCAGTAAATGTGTGTTTCTCCATGCGTGCAAGTAGCTATTAAATAAGCTCCTTTTCCTTAGAGGAAGGGGCTCCATGACTGGCGTTGGCTGGGGATATTGTCAGGGTGCTTAATAGAGGGAAACCTGTAACAAAAAGAGAAGAGTTCTTTGCTACAGCGAATGCACCAGGATATTCTCCATCTGAAGTTACTAGGAGCTCGCCCTGGCGCACTCGCACTAAATAGATTTTTTTGTGGTTCTTTGAATTTAGGAACAAGTAAGCGGGTTTTCCCTTAAGTAGTGACTCTGAGCATCGCAAGCACAAGTGTGTTGGACTCCATATGCTGGACAGGGCTCGTAGTTTGTGTTCTGCACTCCTTCGCAGCATGTTGGCTCGCTTCTGCTTCTAAGCTGGGATGCCTTGTTTTCCCGACATCATTTAATCAAACTTAGATCTAATCAGTGCCAGAGCATTAATAAGCGTGAGCCTCCGCAATCCTAACCAGCCATGTAAAATGCTGGATACAGTAATTTTCCCTTTTGGTCTTTCTGCATCAGGTCCTGAAATCCCCCAATTAAGTTTTGTACCAAGAAATGAGTAATGTTCATTGCAAACTCATGTTAGCGGGACACTTCCAAGGTCTTGCCTCCCACTGCTGTGACGCATTAAGCATGTGGGAAACAAAGCGAAGCCCACGTGCAGAAGGAGCACAGAGGCTCTGGATTTGGGAATCACCACCGCAACACCCACACACCTCCTCACCTGCAGCCACAGGTGACTTACAGCCTTGAGGCTGCTTTCCTGTTGACCCCCAAAAGGTAGAATTAATAAAATAATTAATAAAATTAATAAAGCCCACACTTTCTGGACTTTTTTTCTTTTGAAGTCCATCAAAACAGCCACTAAGTGATAGGCACCAGGAGTATGGTTTCGTCGTGGGCAAGTAATTCCATCTGCAGACATGGCAGAGCTTTCTTGTCACATCCTGGGAAGCATCTGGTACTGACTACTGTCAGGGACAGGCACAGGATTACACAGGACATTTATCTGGCTGAGGAATTTATATGATCCTAACTTCATCCTGTTAGCAGCATCTTAGGAGCTAAGCCTGAATAAACACTTTGCCCAACTCCTTATCAAACTAGTAGGGAAGAGAATGAGGGCAGGAGAGAGAAAATTACTATTTTTCAAGGCTTCAAGCATCTGTTCCTTTAAAAAAACCCACTGGTTTTACATTAAGGGGTGGGGAGTGGATTGTTAGGAGGTGTAAACTCACATAGCAAGACCTGTTCATCAGCTTCAGCTGAGCAAGGCACTTACGGCAGGGGCAGAGCAGGTTTTCATTGCCTTAAAATGAAGGTTAAATCCCTCTGTCAGGACAGCAGATCAGAAACTCGCCGGGGTGGGCATGGGGTCCACACACGAGGGATGCAATGCCCACCATGACAGGGGTTTTGTCTGGGTCTGGGGTGTTGCTGTTACACAAATGGGGACAAGAAATAATTAGGACTTGAGGGTGTCTTATTGAATTCCTCCTTCATGGAATGCTCTATCCCAGCATAGCGCAAGATCCCCATCAAAGCCTCCTCCTCCCGGGTACGAGCTGCATTTCAACCTGACCCCCATCTCTGCCCGTTTCTGTGCCGCCAGTTTCCCAGCGCGTTACTTACGTTTGCTAGGAAAGCGCAATTTCAAAGGGAATTCTGGTTCTGCGGCAGCTTTCTGGTGCCCTCGGCTGCATCTGTCAGGAGCATTTCAAAGGGGCCTGAGGACTCCCAGTGCTCCGCCTGCCTGAGCCCAGTAGCCTGAACTCCTACAACCCAGCCCGTAAGTGTTTAAAGGCTTGTTGTTGCTTTTTGTTATTATTAATATTATTACAGTGCTTGTTCTGGCACAAAACCCCCTTTTCTATTCTCTTGCCCTGCTTAGGATTTTGGTCAAAGTTTAATTAAATTTAGAGGAGCTGGAAAAACCACATAATCCGAAAGTAAATGAAAGCAGTGGCTATTGCCGGGGGCAGCCTGCCTGGCCCCGGGGATCCAGGGGGACCCGGGTGATGCCGGGGGGGGTGCCAAGCTGCTGCAAGCCCTGCACCGAAATACCCTTGGAAATAGGGACTTCCCTTTGCTGGAGGAGGGGGGAAAGGGGCGAAGGGTTCCCCGTGGGGCCGGGTTTGGAGGATGCTCTAAGGTGTCCAGGCGGGAGGTGGGGAGCCGCCGCCGCCCGGCAAAACGAAGCCCTTGTTTGTCCCTGCCCGTGCGGTCAGGCGCCGTGGGTGGGAGCAGGGGGGATCTGTTTTCCCAGGCTCCCTGCCATCAGGAATTACTGAGCTGCCATGAAATGGGAGGAAATATTTCATTATAGGCACATGCGCTTCAATTTCACATGATGGAAACTTCAGGATCAGCTTTCCTCCCTCCCTCCTTCCCCGCATGTGCCTCATCCCTGCTGTAGCGGGGCAATGCTGGGCATCCCCAGCACCGTCCTCCTCACCCTGCATCCTTTTGGGGGGGCCAGGGCACCCTTCTCGCAGCAGGATTCCCCCCCGCAGCCTGGGGTGCAGCCCCACTTTCCAGTCCCAGAGCACCCCTGGGTGGTGGTGGTGGTGGTGGGGAAGCACAGTGGGCACAGGCCAAATGCAGACCCCAGTCTTAAAGCAAAAATAACAAAAAAAAAGATATGCAAGCTCTAACAAAAATGTGGCCTGGGGGGTGGAGGATGGAGGGAAAACCCCACTACCTGGTGCACAGAGCGGGGAGGTAAAAAGGAGCTGCAACCACCCAGCAAGGAGAAATCCTTACAGGCTCTTTTTTTTGTAAAAAGTTCTTTATTTCGGAGTGGCACCTCTCAGGGCTTTCTGGGGTAAAGCACCAGGGAACCCCCGTCTACCCTGGGGGGGTGAGACCCCCAGGGACCCTCTGTGCCACCCCAGGCACGATTTCCGCAGGGCACGATGCAGTGGGAACCATCCCAGGCTAACATCACCAACCTGGCGTGATTTTTTTTTTTATTATTTTTTTCTTCCCCAGGCTGTAAGAGTTTTCTGTCCCCAGACTACGTCTTCTCCCCCATTTAAATGAACCCCTTATCTCCCATAAACCGGAGCCAAACCAAAAAAGAGGAGCAAAGAGGGAAGGAAAGGGAGAAATTCCCCTTTTTTGCTTTGGGGGGCTGTGAGCCCCTAAGAACTCTAAGGGTTCCAGGGGGGGACGACACACACCAAGGGTTGTCCCCCCCTGCCTGGGGTCCACTCCGGGGGACGAGGGGCAGCGGGGCAGCCCCCGGGGGAGGCGGGGGGGGGGTCGGGCTGGCTGGACGGCGCCCGCCCGTGTCAGCGGGGTTAATGCCGAGGGTCGGGGGCAGCGCCTGGCGCCCGGGCGGGACGGACCCTCCCCGGGCCCGGCTTCCCTCCGGACCCCCCCCCCCCGGTCCCGTTCTGAGGACCGGCGGCTCTGGGCTGCGGACATCCATCCCCGCCCCCCCCCCCCCAGCACCGGGGTCCCCCCCGCGGCCGGCGTGGAGCCCCCGGGGCGCTGCTGTCCGGAGTGGGAAGGGGAAGGAAGAGTGGGGTGGGGGTGAGGGTAAGGATTGGGATAAGGATAGGGATAAGGATAGGGATAGGGATAAGAATAGGGATAAGAATAGGAATAAGCATAAAGATGAGAATAAAGAAAAATGGGTGAAAAGGGAAGGGGAGGAGAGAGAGGAGAGAAGAGGAAAGGAAAGTGAAGGAAAGGAAAGAGGAAATGAGAGGAAAGGAAAGAGGAAATGAGAGGAAAGGAAAGGAGAGGGAAGGAAAGGAGAGGGAAGGAGAGGGAAAGAGAGGAGAGGGAAGGGGAGGGAAGGAAAGGAGAGGGAAGGAGAGGGAAAGAGAGGAGAGGGAAGGGGAGGGAAGGAAAGGAGAGGAGAGGGAAGGAGAGGGAAAGAGAGGGAAAGAGAGGAGAGGGAAGGGGAGGGAAGGGAAGGAAAGGAAAGGAGAGGGAAGGAGAGGAGAAGAAAGGAAAGGGAAGGAGAGGAGAGGAAAGGAAAGGAAAGGAAAAAAGGGGAAGGGATAAAAGGAAAGGGAAAATAGAAAAGGAACATGGAAAGGGGAAAAAAAGAAAAGGGGGAAAGAATCACATTTTAAATAAAGGTTGATTGCAACACAGGTGGGCGATGTCTAAGGATGATCTTTACAAGGCCGGGGTTTATTTTTAGCCCATGGGATGAGGGGGCAGAGCATCCCCAGTGCCTGTGGGGTCTCCCCTTGGCTCTTGGGGTAGGAAGAGGGGATTACACACCCGCTGCTCGCCCGGCCGAGCCCCAGTGGGTGCTTGGGCTCACCCTTCTGCAGCCAAGCCCCAGTGGGAGCTGCCCTAACTGCGACCTGCTGGAAGCTGCCCCTTCACAGCACAAGGTTTCCAGAGCTCCCCTCCAGCCATCGCTCCCACCCATCCCTGATTTCATTCCTCTGGTGTAGCTGTGAGAAATAATATTTCTTTCTGCATAAAAAGATAACTTTGTACCTTATTAAATTACATATCTATGAAAGTTTTTTCCAGTGTCGAAACCATATCATATACGCAAAGGCTTAGGCTAGGAGGAATTTTTACAGATGAGCAATAAACCTCTGGGAAAAAAAAAAGATTTATGATGGAAAGCTGACACAACCTTAAGTGGATAATTCAATTTTTACCCACTTTGTTCCCTACAGAGGCACTTAGAACTACAAAGCCCAGGCACACACGGGGCTATTGATCCTCAGACTCGGAAACAGCCCAGCGCTGTCTTCTGCCGGCCCCTGCCCAGGCACACTCACAGCGTGTGCCAACAGCACTGATAAATATAGATTTTCCTTTTTTGGGGGGCTTCCCTCTCTTTGCCGCACACATCCACACCTATATTGCTGCTTGGGTTTTGTCTGGGGTTTCTTCCAGCTTAGTTTTTCTCATGGTTGGGAATAATCTCTGAACAGGTTATGGTGTCTGTGTCCTTCCTAACAACTCTGTAACTATAAATTGACAAGACGCAGATATTTGGGTGCTCTGATTTTCTTTTACTAAATTCTGATTTCTTTCCCTGTATGTCATTCTGCACCTTGTTCCTCATCTTTCCAGTCTTGTGACTAATGAAGAACTTTTCAAACTGGTAGTGATGCAAAGATGGGTGCAAACCCTTGCAAGAGTATTTTTGATAAAGACAGAAGAGAAATCAAACTGGATCAGGGCAAAATACAGACATGGAGTGGAAAAATATCCTTCCCCAGAAAAAAGCTCCTGGGTTTTCGTCAGTAACACTTTGCACACCCTGGGATTTGCTGGGCTGTTGCTTCCCATCAAGCTTCTTGTAAGAATAACGTCATTCAAAGAAGCGAATATGGAGAAGTGATGAAAAGGAGAAAGCTGTTTTCTAGGAACCCTGTGGCTGAGCATTATTTCCTCCCAAACTGGCTGGCAGGAATAAGATTATTTCCATTACAACTGCAAAACTTACTGCTTGATTCGAAATTTCATTGCACTGAAAAATTCCATAGCCTAGGCTTATCAGCTCAGTTGATTTTGTGTCTCAAAATTTAACCTAACAGTAGTCTAGAGGTTTTAGTTTTAGGTAAAAAATTTCCAGCATGAAGTATTAGGGAATGATCAGAATAAATACTATGATTGATCCAGGCCAAAAGTCAGGTTTTTTTCATTTAGGGAGCATGTTTACTAAAAAAGGTCATGATTTGCATTTTTAATCCTGATCTTAAAAAAAAGTTTCAACATCTCAAACATTCCCCTATGCTGGAAAAAAACATTTCCCACCTACACATGAAAAGTATGTCCTGCTTGTACACACTCTTGTGCTTGCGTGTACACACAACCGCCCGTGGCCTGCTGCCACGCACAGGATCACTTTGGCCCTACGTGCGCACACACGTCATTGCCTGGCAAATGTATGCATGGACACATGCAGTCCCGGTGTGCATAGATCACGGTACACACGTGTACCTGCCGTCACAGCACGCACGCAATTGCTGCAGAAAGATGCAATTAGCATACGCGCACGCAGTCACAGCCCACGCACATGCAATCATGGCACACACGTGTATATGCCGTCGAGGCACACGTGCATTCACTGTGCACGCACGTGCAATCACAGCACAAATTTGCAATTACAGCACGAACGTGCAATCACAGCACCAACATGCAATCACAGCACCCACGCACACGCAATCACAGCACATTCGCACACTCACAATATGCACACATGCAATCAGAGCACACGCACGCAATTGCAGCACACGCATGCAATCAGAGCACACGCATGCACTCACGGCACACACGTGCGATCGCAGCACACATGCCTGTATCACCTCGCTGCCCCCCATACGGTCCCAGCCCCTCCATGCCGGGCTATCGCTTGCACACCCGTACCCACACACGAGCACCCTGCACAGGCACCCACCTCTCTCCCTCCCCCTCTTGCACACACAATTACCAGACACACAGGCATATTTTTATTGCAGCTGTCAGGAACATGAAAAACCTTTCTGCCAGCACTCAGCACGGGCAATTTATGAGCGTGGTCTGTTTGAGTGAGGAGGGGGGGGTGGGGATCAGAGAAGAAATGATGGGAGAGAAAATGGCCCATAAATTGTTCGCCATGATTTACACTGTAGTCCATTTGCAGCCTATTCTTTTTTTGGAGCCTCACACACACAGATCTCTCTCCCGCTCTCCTTCACGTTGGGGTCCTGAGCCGGCCCAGCTGGAGGAAGGCAGCGATCAGAGTTCAGTTGGTGCAGACAGAGCTAAAGTAAACAGACGTGGTCATTCAGCAGGCAGTTAGCAGCCTTTGGACAGATGAGCAGGGCTTTGCAGGACCACACACGCAAACCCCTCTAGACCACACAGGGACCGGGCTGCGTTGGCTTTTGCACGCAACGCATGCAGAAGGACGGTACTCCTCCCACCCAGCAGGGCTGGGGCTTCTCTCCGGGTCTCCAGCCCCCCGGCCGTTTCGGGAAGCGTTTCCTGCCCTGGCCGCCCTGGTCCCTCCTGCTCGCCGGGTGATTAACTCCGTCACCCGGCCCGGAGAGCATGGTATACATTCCTCGGCAGAAGACATAGCGTACTCCTGGAAAAACGCCACCGCTACTTCCACAGCTCGTAAAGTCATCTGCTGACCTTCTCCTTGTCTCCCTTCAAATTTGGCCCATCAGTCTCGTACCTCGCACTTTCATCTCCATCGCTCACTAATGAGGTACCAAACCGGTGTTAGCAGCCTGCCTCCCGCACTGCCCTTTTGACCAAAAAGCCCCTTTCGGGAGCAAAGCTCTGTGCCGAGGCTGAAAGGACTCTGGACCGTTCCTGAAGCTTCACCTTGGCTGGGGAAACCCTCCCCTGAGCCGGTCTGCGTGTATCGTTAATTCATCTGACAATATATAGGTAACCAGCACACTCAGGCACTGCACAGCATCCTTCTTCCTCGAGCAGATGCCAGGATGAAGGTGGAAGCATCCTTGAAGCCCACCGAGCCATTTGCTCACATACTCTTCCAGCCCTTGCAGTGTTTGCAAGCATCCCCAACACACATTCCCTCCATCCCAGCCTGCTGTCGGATGACGAGCATCACCCCAGCTCTTGCCCTGCCACGGCGTAACTGGGTTTCGTGGCTTGCAGACCGTTGGCAAAGGGATTGCTTGGTTTGGTGCTGGTCCTACCAGGACGGACCGATCTGGAGCCGTGGAAATGTCAGCATTGAAAAGCCCTAACGGCTCTTCATACCCACCCCGACCTGCTTGTCTGGGGTCCGTCCCGGCCGTGCCGTGGGGCCAGGCTGCTGCTCCAGCATCGCCTGCTCCCAGCTGGCGGAGCAGAGCCCTCTCTGTAGAAGAAAGCAGGGATTTCCTGGAAATGGCTGAGGTGGAAAGGGGCTGGAGGTCAGAGGAAGAGCCTGCCATCATTCCCACTTCACTATTTCTAGCTCCCGATGGCACAGCAGCCTCTCCACAGCCCTGCCGAGATTTTACCCTGGGGGGGCGGTGTAAGGACCCCCAGCTCGCCTCCTCTGACGCCTCCCTGGGCTGCAAAAACCCTCCCAGAGCACTGAGCTCATCCTCCTTCTAACCTTCCTCATTCCTCATCCCAAACACGACCGTGCCTTTTCGCCCTCTCCTCAAGAAGCGCCTCCAGGTCCCCCCTGGATCCAAGCGGAGTTCCGAGGGAAAGCTCCCATCCCCTCCGGCAGCAGCCTCGGAGCTGCAGCCGGGCCAGCGCTCGAGCGCGTGAGATTATAAAACAGATCAGTGTTCGCTGGAGTGAACCCTGAGAAATTACATTTGCCTGTCAGTATCATGTTAAAGCATAACACAGACTCTCATTTTCCCACTACTTTGGCTCCGAGGGCGTTTCGGTCCCTGCTGAGAAACATGAAGGTCGTGGCCTTCAGGTTTCCAGATCTGCCCTTACACACCATAGGGAGATCTGACAACAGCCTTATTATTTATGTATCCAGGCAGGGGCTGCCTAATGAAACCCAGAGATTTTTATTGACACACGTTGGGGCTCTGGGTAAGAGAGAAGCAATCTGTCGGGTAGTTCACGTAAACACAGTGGCTATTCATTTAGGGTCAGTCCTACGGGTGGACTTTTCGTGCCAGGTTTGACAGCACTTAATTCACGCTGGGGTCACACTTAAGCTTGCGAGCTGGTGATGTGCCTCAGTCGGGTGGGTTGCAGCCCATGCCAGGAGAGCTGAGTTTTTTGCTGGGTGTTTGGGGAGGATGAGTGACAAGGAGAGACCCAATTCCCTGCTGTAAATAAGGAGTGAAATGTGGTTTTATAAACGCGGTCATCGCTGGGGGTTTAAAAAAAAGGCGGTCATGAGAAATACAAGATTTTTCATGGACAATTTAGGAGAGGAAAAAGAGATGCAATGAATGATTTTTCTGCCCAGAAAGGTACTGTGATTTCTCAGCCCGGAGCTGGTCCTTCTTACGCTGCCGATAGACGCAATGGAGTTTTCCTGAGTGGCAAAGAAAGTATTTTGGTTGTCCAGATTGCATTGCTGATGCTGCAAAAGGCACCTACTTTGGGGTGCCCTGCAGGGTCCAGTTGCAAGGTCTCACCCCTTGTGCCCTGACCCCTAACTTTGCAGAGGGCTGCCTGGGTCTATCCCGGGTTCAGGAGGAAAGAGAAGCTTTTCTTGGCAAGGAAATGACTCCTAAGTAGTCTCCTCACAAACCAGGAACATGTAGGAAAATTGTGGCTGAGTACATTTTAGTCTGGCGTTTAAAGGGCTGAAAAATGATTGCAGTTTCCTTTGGCAATTGCAGTGGGAGCCTGAAGATGTGACCTTTAAGGAGATTCTGTTTACTGCAGCCACAGGCTTGGAGCATTGCGTGATCTCGGCGAATCTCTGTTCTCTGCCTTGGCTCTGACCCCTCCGCCTGCCGTCCAAACTTAACGGCAGTTAGCAAACAATAGGAAGGATACCTTGCGAATACTGGCTAAGATAAATCACGCTGATCCTTTCCCATAGGATCTGAGCAGATGAGAATCGCACATGGCTGTACATCCTCTGCCCAGCATCAGACGTCTCCGCAAGGTGCAAGGCAAAAGCGCTCGCGGAGCTGGTTTTTAGGCGGCATGAAGGAGTCAGTGCCACATTTTGCTTTTAGAGGTAAGCTGCGAAAAGTCGCAGAGCCGGGATTTTTTGCTCAGAGGACTAAAGTAAGTGTGATGACAGGAGTCCTCCCCGCTCCAGGTTGAAGCCACTGTGGATTTAGCAGACTCTTGAATCTCATCGGCTTGCACTGATTACGCTATAGATCTGGGAAAGCATCTTACAGGCTCTGAGCAGGGTGCATCGCAAGCACGCGCTACGTCGTCTCGCTATAGGAGAGCGCTCGGTGCAACAGTATAGTCCATCGTGGAGCCTGGCACCAAAAATCTCCCACCTTCTCTGTATTTCTAAGAGCTTTTGCTCTTACAGGCTTGAAAATAGCTACAGTTCAATTGCTTATCACTTAACACCCAGGTCCCCTTTCCTCCTCCCTCCCCTTTTCTTTCTTCCATCCAAAAATGTCCTAATTCTCAAGAGCACACCCCCCCCCCAAAAAAATAAAAATTAAAATAAAATCTGCCTGAAAGGCGCATGTGAAGAATGTCATCCTTAATTATACATGGGCCAAATTCCAGTGCCAAATGACTTCTCCTGCAGCTTCGCTGAGGGCTGGAACAGTACATTAATGGAGTTTTTGGACTGGTGGGATCTATTTGTAATTCATGAGGAAATCCTAGGACCTGCTTTTCCTGCGAGAGACTAAATAGAGCTTGTCCTGAAACAATGCTGAAAGGGTTCCCATTGCAAAAACCACTTTCTAGTAAATGGGAGATATAAATTTAGATCTGGCCCTTCGATGCTGCTGTTCTGTCATTGCTGGAGGCACCGATTGTTTCTATTACAGTTTGTTAACAATTACAGACCTACCTTTCAGGCTGAAAAGAGCTATTAATGGCCAACAATGTTGCTACTTCTTTTCCCTTTCCCAATTGCCTCGTTTTATGGAATCCAATGCCTTCCTCTGGTGTGTGTCTGTGTGTCCGCGTGTCTGTGTGTGTGTGGTTGAGACTGGGGACAAAGAGTCTGCTTAAACTTCCTCTCCCTGGTGAATTGGAGCGGGTTACCTTGCAAGGGAAATTTGGGATGGTTTCCTGAAATTGACAGGAAAAATACCAAAAAAATCTTCTTTTTTTTTTTTTTTTTTTTTTTTTGTCCTTCTTTTTAGCTTCAGAGTCCTATTCTGGGGCACAGAGCGACCTGACCGCGTGCAGCGGCACACGTACGCACCTATCCCCCCGACGCTTGTTTGACGCTCACCCAAAAAGGAGAGCCAAAAGACTACATATGCCCATCCCTCTTTCCCCGTGCCAAATCCTTCTGGCTTCCCAGGACCCTGGGATGGGATGCGACAAACCCATCTGGGATTCGGACGGGATCTCGCTTGCTGCCACCCCAAGACAAGATGGAGAGTGACCTTCAGTGGCCCATCCCATGCCTTCTCAAGTCACTGTCATCTCCACGCTTCCATGCAAGTGTAGGCTTTAGGATTTACTAGTGCTACTGGGAGATGTTGCCTGGTGAAGCCTCCGTGGCTGATAAATACTGGGATGGTACCTGCTGAGCATCCTTCTCCTGTGCTCAGAATACAACATGTCTCTGGATATTAGCTTCTCTAGGGAGGGCAGGTTTCACCCCCACTTTGGACTAGGATGGCCAACAAGCAGGAATATATTTCTTTTTGCTGCCTTTGCCCACGGATAGAGAATAATAATTGCAGAAGTCTGAAGACACATTTGCTCCTGGGCATTTGTGAGAGCCCTGCAGGGGAGGGTAAGGCACCTGGCTCCCACCGGACCTCCAAGCTGGGCCTCCAAAAATTCCCCCCTTGCCTAACAGGATGCTCTCAAATTATAGTGAGGTTTCACGAAAAATCTTCGTAAAGTTTTATAGTAAATTTTTCTTCCATTTTCGAGGACGGTCCCACAAAATCTTGGAAATTCTGTGGCACAATTGATATCAGATGGCACTGATCAGATGGCCAAGGGAGCCAGAAGCTGTCTCCTCCCTCCCGTCCCCTCCCCTCCTTGTCCCTCCTATGCAAAGAAAAACAAGAAGAAAAGATTTTAGCCCCAAGTCTTTGCTAATAAGTTGGTGTATCTATAACATAGAATTATGCTTAGTGTCTTCCAGCTAAGTTAGAATGCTAAACAAGGAGTCGGATAGGTTTTCTTGCAATAGGGCAATAGGATGAGATTTAGTTCATAGCTGATTTGGTAATGGATAACCTCAGTTTTATTTATTTCCTGTTTGGTGCTATCTGTTGAAAATCAAGAGATTTGGGCAGAATACCGTGTATGACCACTCTCCAAACCAAGGTTCCTCAAATATATGCACATATAATATATCTAGCTAATGGCACTGGGGCCCAGAGTTATTTTCGGGAAGGTGTAAGTGGAGATTCTTTCCTTTTGGTTGCAAACGGAGCTATTAACTCTTTCACCGCTCTGCTACATATCAAGAAGCTTCTCGTTAAGGAGGCGCCATGCATGGTCTGGTGGTTTACAGACTTGATTTTGGATTAGGTAACCAGGAAAAAAAAATGTACATGAGAAACAAGCTTCCTCTCTGGAAAATCCACCAATACCAAATGTGAACTTTATGGGGAGGATGATGTGTTGCTGGAAAACACTTGGTTTTGGTGAAGCAGGGAGCAAACCTGCAGCTGAGCCTCCAGATCACAAGCAACCCTGCTCAGGGGCTCGGTATTTGTGCTAAGACAACAGGGAGAATAACTCCAGGAGATATTCGCTTACTGGGTTTATCAATACACCTGGAGCAGCTGCAGTTTGCTTGCGGTCGTCCCAGGAGAAGAACAGGCTGAAACCCACTGAATAAACCATGCAGAGTGACTATTCACCCCGGCTTATTTAAACACTCCTTCTGTATATCTACTTAATTTTAATGATGTTACCCAGCTGAAGTCAGAGGATTTGTTCTTTTGCTTAAATATGTGCAAAGTTAAAGCTTTCTTTGCAAAATACATCAAATGACCATGATGAAAAGTTCTAATAATAATTAGCACTTCCTATGCAATTATTATTGAAAAGTGATAACAATAATCTGTTATGTCACTAACTTGCACGATCTGTATGTAAGTGCCCATGCTGGCTGGGTCACCTCAGACCTGGTGTGGAAAGAGTGACTTGTATTTATTTTGGTGTGGCTTCTCCATGCTGGGAGGATTTCAGAGGTGCTCTGTGCTGCCGTTTGACAAAAATAAAGTTACTCTGCCTCCAAAGTCCCTGCTGCTGCTGAATGAAGCACTTCTAGCTTCAGACTCTGGGGCTCCTCCTGATCTCAAATCTAATCACTCTGGGCGGCCAAGACGTTAATCCCTGGAGACTCGGAGCTGCCTACACTAATAAATGAGGCATCGTTTGGAAAGTAGTGAAATTTGGACAGGACTTGCCTTGGCTCAGCCCAGCTCCTCACATTCCAGGCGCACACAGACCGCTCACGGAAGATTTATGCATTCAAACAGGAGAATAACCTCCTGCATATTTATTAACATGCAACTTGGATATAGCTATGTTTCCTTCCCCTCCACACCCTTAGCGTCTATAATTACTGCAAAGCTGAGCCCAGCCAACCTCCTGGCCCAAAGTCCCCCAAAGGGTCCGTGTTTTAACGTGCTCTTCTTTTGCCCAGGTAAGCTTTGCCTTCGGTGTTTCTGCAAATTCATTTTCTGCCATCATCACAATAAGAGATTTGGCCACGCTGTTTCTTCTGCTGCCTGCATGTTTGCTTGCAGCATGGGGGCTTGCTCCTTTTCCTTTTTAGAAAATAATAAACCTGAATGGTCCTAATAATAATTACGGGCTGAGTGCTAAAATTCAAGAGACAGAAGTAATGAGCTTCTCCAAATGCCTTTTACAAATCAACCCAGCACAAAGCAAACTGCACCTTTTCTGCAGTTCGAGAAATGTCACGCCAGCAGATCCCTCTACCCCAGGAATGTGAATATTTGTTCTTTAAATAACTGGGCCCTGACCAAACTCTATGGAAATGAAAGAGAAGCATTGATTTGCATGTGTTTGGACCCGCATCCTAATTAAGCTTTCTTTTTAGCTAATTGGAAAAGCTAAATGAAATGTCAGTGTCATGCATCTGCTTGAAAGTCCTGGTCATGCTTTTATTAATTTACACTCTCTGCTTTTGGATTCATCAGTCTAACGCAGCCTTGATTGCAAATGTAGGAGCAATTTGTCTTTTAGATCCCCTCCAACATGACATTTGCTTCCTGCCAGGATTACAAAGAACTTAGGAGTGAGTATTCACACCCAGGTTGTATTCCTACCATTTACACAGTACAGCTTTGACCTTTATTTATGGAGTTTTCTATTTATGAAAAAATATGCGTTAAGTGTAGGCAGCTTCTCTGGGTACCTGCTGTGCACAGAGCTTTTTGTGTATCTTTATATCGTGTTGATGTTACAGATATTCCGTGAAAAAACATGAACTTTTTAAATTACTGCTGGGTGTAGGTGAAGGAAGATCATATGGATAAAAGGAATCTGAGAAGGGAAAGAAGCAATTATTAAAAAAAAAAAGAAAAGAGAGATTCTTATGATGAATATAAAATTAAGAGATCAAGAAGTATCTTGATAGCTCTTCCTCCCTACTTTCCTCTTTAGAATATACTTTCCAGACATAGCAAAATGGTTTATTTGAAGGAAATTAGAAATACATTTGGGGCTGCTGGGTTATTTCATTTTTGATTTGCAAGGAGACATGATCTGAAGTAGAAATGCTGCTTTTTGAGTGGAAAAAGGGTGAGTTGTAGCATGTAACTGTGTAAGCTAAGGTTTGGGTAGCCAGAGGTAGCTTTTACTGTTTTACAGACAGCATTAAGGGCATAGAGAAGATAATACCCAGATACTCAGGCAGAGACAAGGCAGGGAACGAGACCTGGACCTTCCTTGAACAATAGCACCAGTGTGCAGTCCAATTTTCCTTATTAGCCTGAGTTTGTATTTATGAATCCTGATTTGCTTCATCACAATGCTCTAAGAAATTAATAAATAGACCTGTACCTGCATTTGTGTGTGTGTGTATGTAGGTTTGTATTTATGTATGGATTTTTATGTTATACAATATGCACAGAAGATAGTAGTGAATCAGATACTAGATAAGTTAGTACCATCAGGAGGAGTTTGGAGTGTGTAGATAGTCTAGGTCCCGTGTATTTCACCTTATATGGGTCTCCAATCACCGTTCTGGGGAGGAATCTGCCATCTCCCTCTTTTAAATCCCATGTTGAAGGCTAAAACCCTTCCTCCATCCTCCATCTTCCCTGACAGCCCTTGCCCAAGCGATAAACTTCTTTCCTTTCAAAACAGAGAAGGGATGGGGGAAGAGGAGGCTGAAAAGCCATGCCTGGCCATGGGCTGATCCAGACCCCCAACTCCACAAGCATCCCTCAAAGTGAAGGTTTTTACCCCCAAAACGCGTCCCCGTCTCCACAGCTGTGCACAGTGATAAGGGAGAGAGCCGGGTGAATTTCTGGTCCTCTCCCGATGGCGGGGCTTTGCTGCTCACTTCAGCTGGGTCAGCGTTTCACCCCGTTATCTGCCTCTGCTGCAGGTCTGGTTTTGCTGGCGTTTTACATGCTGCGGTTGAACGTGTCCATCTGGTTGTTCTTGCAGCAATAGTCTTTTATAAGTTATAGCCGCTAGTTATCGGATGATTTAATCCTGGGGTTATATAAATAACAATACGTATATTAAGCTTTGTAATACTTTAAATAAAATGAATGAAATTGTTAATTTTTTTTCTCTCTCCAGAGCAATTAAAGAGATGATAGAGACTTCTCCGGAAGTTCAGCTGGGATCTTATTAAATCAACCCCAACCTTATCTAAACCTCCCTGGAATTGCATGATAACAAAATCTTATCGCTCGTGGGTTTACAGCCCAGCGAGGAGAGCCTCTTCTTTTTCCTTCTCCATTTCCTGCTACTTCTGCTGCCATCAGCTGAGAGCAGCAAATGCCCCAGAATTTTGATCCACCTTTCTGAAACAGAACTGCAACGACACGACAAAATGAAAGGAATTAATTGAAGTCCTTCAGACTTAAAAAAAAGATATCCTTGGGGTCATGTGCTGGTAAATGCTTTAATTTGATCTCAACAGGCTTCTCCCATCTGGGGAGACAAGGTTCAAATAAAAACCCTGGACTTTTTGAATAGGAAATATCTGGCAAAATCCAGATATTGGAACATCTGTTTAAACCTGATTTAAGTCCTGCTTTCTCACTGCCCCCCCCCGCTTAACCTCCCCAGCGCATCTGGGATTGCTTTCTCCCTTATCTCCTCAATTCCAATTACAACACCATCCTGTCTGTGGTTTCACTCTTCGTTATGAAATCAAGTTTTATTTTTCAAACCCAGTGAAATCAACCTAATTAAGCGCTGCAACCAAGTTACCACAGAGGAACTTCGCCCCTCCTCTACCGAAGGGTGGGAGAGGAGAAGTTAGTTTATTAAAAATGTGATGCCTGAGTTGTTTAAAGCAAAATATGACTTTGTGGGGGGGGAGTGTATTAACCAGTTGCAGTTACCGCAGACCTCCGTGCTCTTATCGGTTTGCCTCCAGCTTTTAACCTAGAGAAAGAAACCTCTCCTCTCCTATAAATAGACAGAATATAATATATAATTCTCCAGAAGAGAGCAGTGGTGCGCGCCCGGCTGCCCTGCTCTGACTGGGCATCAGATGCAGGGGGCTCGGTGAAGCCCCCGGAGATTCCTCGCCCGCCGGAGATGCTGGCACAGGGGGAAGCGAGGGCTGCGGGTGGTTAGCGGTGGAAAGGCTGTATGGGAGGACTGGGGAGACACAAATGCCCGCAAGACACTGATAAATGACTGTATTGTTGCTCCCTGCGGTTTAAAGGGGAAGGGAAAGGGCAGAGGGAGAGATAAGGAAGGGGGATGAGAAGTAGAAGAGGCCAACAGCAGGTCCAGACCAGTTGTGATTTTGCAATCTGGCAACTTTTCTGAGTTTTACTTTCTTTTTTTTTCCCCCCCTCGAGGGATTTGTCCTCTGTGCTGAATCTGAGGGGGTGAAAGGCTTCAAGCAGAGCAAAATCCACCTGAAATCCTTACTGCACAGCACTGGAGTGGGGGAAGAGAGAAAATGCTTTGCAAGGACCAGTCGCTACAGCCCCACGTCAGCCAAAGCGGCTCCCAACTGCAAATGCACCCCAGTCAACCCAGACCTGCTTCGCTCTTCATTTTCCCCAAATTTAAAAAGGAGGGTGGGAGCAGTCCAGGCCCCAAAAAATCTAAATATATATCCGCTTTCCTCAGCCCCATGACATGAAAACATGGTTAACAAAGATCTTTTGAGGGGAGCAGATGGAGTTTGAACCTTGGAGCCAAGTCCAGCCCAAATCTTAATGAGGTCTACAGGAGGTTTACCTAAGTTTGAAACTCATAACGGGGTCTTTTATGTGCGTTTCTGCTTCCATGTGCATGTGCGTGAGCGTGTGTGTCTGTATATACACAGACACATGGAGGTCATCCTTTAAAAAACTTGTCGGTTGTTTTAGATAACAAAAAAACGTTACCTCACTCTTCCACTGGGAACACTTCAAATGTTGAGGGAAGGACATTTATTTAACTAAGGCAAACCTGCAGAAGCCACGATGGGTGACCACTGTGCATGTGGGCACGTGCGCGTGAGAACAGCGACGGGGTTTGTTGCCTCTGTGGCTTGCAAAAGATTTTTAAAGGTGAAGGGAGTTTAAAAAGACACGAGTCTATTAAAAATGAACTCAGAAGTATCCCAAGCACAATCTCAAGGAAATTAAAGGTGCGTAGCTAGTAGCTGGATCTAATTAATACGTGGCTAGGAGGAGACAACCATGAGGAAATGGGGTAAATAGTCTTCAGCTGGAACAATCTATAAATCAGAGCCAGCAATGTTAGCAGTTACATTCACCAGCTTCCTTTGGAGATGGGCTGCATTTTTCAGCTAGGCTGTTGGATAGCCAGTGTCCTTTGCTTCAGGTTTTAATACATTTTTCTTCACAAAGGAAAAAAAAAAAAGACTGCATTTCCAGTGTTTTACTGTCGACTGGAAGGAAGCAGAGTGCCACAGACCACTTTATGCGTTGTCTTTGTCCCAGTGTATGTGTACAACGCACGGGGATGTAAACCTTTGTCCTTAAGTGCCCTGGAGATGCCCAGTTCTGCCAGAGGAAGGTGGCTTTAACTCACTTTATTCCCAGGGCTGCTTCATCTCCTGTTTTAGGAAGACCGTCCACTGAAGAAACTCCTAGTGCAAAGGGCGTCCTGGCCAGAAGGTTCTCCAGAGCATGGTAGCCTATTGCAATGCCCTTTCCTCAGTCACGTCCCTGAGATGATGTTTGGGTATTGAGGGTCCCCTTTTCACCATCAGATGGGAGGAAAAAAGAGCATCTGCCAGGTGTGAGATTCGCCCCAAAACACACAGGGTGGATGAGGGTGGGAAGGGCATGTAAGAAGCAACGCAACCCAAGGCCAGCGTTTTTCAGGGTTGACCTTGCATCCAGCAATGGTGTTAGACCAATGCCAAGAGAAGAGGCAAACACAAGACCAGGCAATTGCAGCAATCAGATAGATTTATGGAAAGGAGAAAAAAAACCAAAACCCGGATAATTTCTTTTCCAATTTCTTATCAGGCTGTTCATTCAATTTTTGAGTGTCAGGATGTTTCCGCTTACCCCTTCAATGCAGAGCAACTGAAATTCTGCATTTTGCCTAGAAAGCAAAACCAGCGGCACATTGGAGAGAAGCTAATTTTGTTATAAAAATAATCTTCTATCTGTGCATGACAGAAATATTTATTCAGGAAGGGTACACAGACAGCAGGAGGTCAGTGCTCCCACTGCTTGGCTCAAAGGCTCCAGCACACTCTTTATTTTATTTTATTTCTTTTTTTTCTTGACAATTCTTTCCCATAGATATTTATTTTTCCTGAAAAGTACATCTTTGAGTTGATTTCACCTCTCCTCAATACAAATCAATAAAACACAACGGTCCGTGGTTGGGTTGGGCTTTTTGGCTCACAGTTTAGGTTTGCACATGGTGGTCCCACACTGACCTATCTCCACAAACAAATAACGTCCCCATCCCTTCCCACAACAAACACAGACTTCATGCCTTCGGTCCGAGCCTCAGGAGTTTATGGTAGCTGCAGTTGTACATCCACGCTTTCCTTGAACTAAAATGTGCTTAGAATTAAGTAAGATGTTGCAACTACCTCTCTCCTTTTTTTTTTTTTTTTAAGTACATGGTAATATTTTTTTATGCTTCTTCTTTTCCCCATTCCAGTCCTGGGAGGTGTTGATACCTCCTCTAGCGTCTCTCCAAACACGGTACCAAAACACATCAGTTAGGACCAGCCCTTTTGTCAGCACAGAGATGCCAAAATCTAAACAAAATCCGTCACCTCGTTAAGAAGGAAAAGGAGAACTTGGCCCTCGGAGGCGTTGCCATGTCCCCTTGGTGTACGCTCCACGGTGCTTCGCTCGGCACATGACGGAGAGGAGGGGGGAGCAGATGAGATTTGGGGGACAAGAAAAATATTGGGTTTAAAAAGAGAGAAAATCCCTCCGTTTCACATCAACAGCTATAAACTTGAAGGCTGTGTTTCAACCTTATTAAAATACTGCCTGTGCTCTAACAAAACAGGGCATCTGTCAGTGAAGGAACTAAGGAGGATGTTATTATAATGTTCGCTGTCTCTTTCTATACATTTTCATCCCACGTAGTGATATAAGGCTTTTAGAGCCCTTTAAGCACCTGTAATAACATTAAACTTTTCATCAAAATGTCCTTTGAGCATAAGAAATTATGTTTATTTAAATTTTGCAACAGGGTAATGATAAAGTTCCTTCTCTATTTTCCTGCTTCTGTTATTTGCACATGAAAAACTCTAGCCAGCAAATCGTGGTTAATGGGTGCATTTTGTTTAGGCTCCCCTCTCCCTCCCAAAAACTTTTTGTCCCGCAGGCAATCGGGGACAGAGTCCTCCCCGCAGAGCCACATGCACGTGGGGATGGGATGCGACAGCAGCGCTGCGATATGCTCCGCCGCATGCTGCTTACAAGATGCTGCTAAATACAGCAAGATAAGGCAGGATGTGTGTGTGTGTGTGTGTGTGTGTTTGTTTTATTTTATTCCAGTTTAACCCAGGCAATATAGTATAGCTCCCACTTCCAGGCATGGATAACATTGCAAGTTTATTTCAACTTTTTCTGTAGCAGCTCTGCTCTGATGGAGCCAACCTTTGCTTATAGAAAGCAACTAAATCCCTGAGAGACTCCCCAGGACTCACCTACCAGGGAAGCAAAAATGCAATTAGTCCCTTGATTAGCCTGTTTCTTTGCCTTGCTGCAGGGTTGCTTTGCACTGCGGAGAACACCGCGTTTTGCTGATAGCACACGCCTTGAGCGAAGCGCGCTTGTGTCAGCAGAGAAAGAGGGAGTGAAAAGAGGGAGAAAAAGATCTGGGTTTGATGGACTTAATCTAAGCCCTGCTGAAAGATGGGACTGAATCAGAGCACCGAGCGTGCCTGCGTCAGTCACCATCTTCTCGCCTTTCAAACCTCGGCCGTGGGTGTTCGCCTCTTTGATTGCAGGACAGGCTCCGCTGATCTGCCAGCCCTTGCTGGGCTTTACTGGTTTGCCCCAGTAAAACCAGTAAGACCCTCTTGTGCTTGGGGCTGTAGAAACTCAGGATAAAAAGCCAGTTCTCTTGTGCTTGGGGCTGTAGAAACTTGGGATAAAAAGCCAGTCCTTGCTCCCATTTGGAGCAGGAGGGCTCCAGTCCCTCTTAACCAGCTCCAAGCAAGGTGTTTTCCCCCTGGGGTGGCCGAAGGGGTGATTTTTGGTGGTGGAAGAGGCTGCTCAGCCCTTGCAGCTCCCTCGGCTCAGCCTGCCGTGGTGGAGCAGAGCCTGCAAGGAGAGACGGTAGATGGATGGAGACAGACGGGGACAGTGGGAGGAAGCGCTCAGTTGATATTAGCACGATGGGAACAACAACAATCTAGGCTGCTGTCATGTTTTGTTTTGTCTTTAAGGCACCATGGTGGTGGAGAGCTTTACAGAGGGGGTTGAGGAGGCTGGAGATGTTTTGCAGATGTTTAAGGGGGACCTCTCGCATGTGGAGGAGGAGCCCGGCACAAAACAAGGAGATGCCTGTTTGAATTAAGCAAGGCAGCGATGGAGGTGGGGTCCCAGTGGATCCAGAGACCAGGTCTAAAATCTGAAGGACAGACGAGAGCACAGGTAGGGATGGGCTGTGAGGTGAAGACAGGCAGCTAACATCTGATGCAGCAGAGAAAAGCTAAAGCATGAGATGAAGGGAGACGCAGCTGAAGGGGCAAGCTGGAAAAACATCCTTTGCAGAGATATGCTGGAGGTGAAGGAGCTGGAAATGCAGGGATGTGCCCAGGCCAGGGACAAGAGGGGTGATATAAATGAGATGAAGGACTAGCCTTGGCATAGCTTGTCTAAACATGCCTTAGCAGGGACCCTGTGCATTTCTTGCACTTGAGCTTAGATTTACTGGTTTTCTCAAGGAGGGGTGTGCCAGGGATGGCCTGGAGAGTCTGAGGGTCTCTGCAGCTGGGAGAGGAAAGGGGTTGAAGATAACTCAGGCTCACATCTCTCAGGAATGGGTCTGGGAGAGCTGATCAAACCTGGAGGTAGACAAGGTGACCTCTTTTATGCCCCTTCCAAACCTACTTTTATACAAATCTATGTATGTGCAAATAGACACATAGAGTATTTTCTGTGATTCTGTGTGTAGATAGGTATATTTATCTCCCCACAATTAATTTTGAGACTGCTATGTATATAGGCAGAGGGGAAACACTACCATTTGCTAGGTTTGCCTAGTCCTTCCCTGCACACATTTTGGTTTCTTTGAGTTTTCTGCAGGCTTAACCACTTTCATCAATATTTTGCATGTTACCCACAAAGCACACAACTGGGATTCATAAGAACTGCAAGTACTGAAAACTGCAGGGGAACCACCATCGACACAAATGCATCCATAGCTTCTGGCTCTCCTTTTGGCTGAACAAAAGGTGGTCAGCACCCTGGGAGTTTTGACATTTCCAATGGCAAAACCTGGATTTGGAAAAGAAAATTACATATATTATTGTTATTGCTGTTGTTGTTGTTGTTATTATGGTCATTATCATAATCATTGTTGTTGTTGTTGTTGTTGTTATTATTATTATTATTATTATTATTATTATTATTAACTCTGCGTTAGATGGTCCCAGGAAGTTTCTCCTTTAGAGTTTCTCCTACAGTTGCTGGAAACTGCAGAGGACTGTGAACTAGGAGGAGCTGTTGGGGGCATACCTTGCTTTCTTGAGCAGCGCCTGTGTCACCAAACCCTTCCCAGGAAACAGCAATTGCAACCGAGCCTTCCAGCAAAATTTCACAGGGCTTTCTTCCCCAGCAGGATAAAATTAGCCAAGCTCTCTCGAGATGACAGCTAAGAACTCCAGCTTCCCTCAGATGACCTCAATGGAGTCATTTGTTGCTTAAATGACAGACAAACGCAGTAATTAGGTCTATTTAGTAAAGGGGAGGTGAAAGGTCAAACTACTGGGCAAACTGTCTCCACCGCTTGACTTGGTGACCAAGCCGGGGATTTGCAGGAGGTAATGTTTGTACAACAACCTGACACGGGCAGCAGCCAGCCAGCAGGTCCCTGTTCGGCAGCAGGGGCTCCCGGTCGTGTTCAGAGCCTGAAATCCCCTGTTTCTACTAATAAACCCCTGAACTCACTCATTTGTGTCATAAGAGATTAGACCCAGAGGAAGGAAGAGCTGATGAAAAGATAGGCGATTATATTACCGGGTTTGTAGGTAGGGTAATCAGAAGGGGGATCGGCAGAGAGGGGTTAGGAGACACGGGCTGAGTTAAGTGGGAAATTACTGACCTTTCCCACTTCGTTTCCCTCTTCCTCCCTGGCAATGCTCCCTTCTGTTCTCTTTGCTTATTTGTTTTCTGAACTTGGTTGTGCTTTGTGTGAACATCCCAACGGTGCATCCAGTATGGCAGAGACAAGCCACACCTGGATTTCTCCCTCCTCTTTTGGTTTCGATGCCACAGCATGGAGTTTGAACATCACACGTACATGAAAGCATTGCTTTCCATACATCCCAAATCTCCAGAAGACCCCTGAACCGAAATGTTTAGCAGAAGTGGCTATTTTTGGCAGAAGAGCGCAGTTATGCTTGCTCCTGCTGGCTGCCCATCCTTGGGGCTCACAGCAAACCCAGCACCATTTTACCCATGGAGCATTTACAAGAGTTCCCTCTGCTGCTTCATAAAGTTGGGGAATGCTGTAGGATTTTCAAGTAACACTTGAAAATGTGTAAATGAAGAGCTCCATTTTGCACAGAGAGGTGGTAGAAGACGACCAACGCTTTGGTTTTGAATGAAACCAGCCGGGAGTGCTCTTTGCCAGAAGCACTGGGCTCATTGCCTGCTAAAGTGCTCCATTTCTGGGTGTTTCTCTGAACTTTTTTTGGGGTTCCCCTGCCACGATCTGCTTCTGTACCTGGACCGTGTGGGGTTTGTGCTTAGGAATCCCGATGGTGAGCCTGGACCCTTCCTGTGGTCCATCACTGTGGTGGTCACTGCTCCGAAGCACACTTGGGTGCCCTGGTGTTCCCCCCCATGCCTTGCCTCCCTGACATTCCTTCCACCTGAGCCCCTGCCCGTCTCCTCCAGACCCCGCCGTAAAACTCCCTTCCCTTTTTGAGGCCTCTTAACCCCTGTCTGCGGGGCCCCGTGAAGAGGTGGTGGTGATGCTGATGAGAGAGAGGGTCACCAAGAGCCGACGTGAGAGTGAAGAGAAAATTAGAAAACAAACAGAGGGGAGGTGGAAACGTGCCCGCCCTTGAAGTGCAAAGACACTCTCCCCCCCCTCCACCGAAATGGGCTTATCTTCAAAAAAGAGCCCTTGCGATGATACAAGAAAGAACAGACTTCTCACACCTTGTCTTCGCTTCCCAGAGATCCTATCTGCCCAGAAGTGCCTGTGATCTCAGTCAGACCTCTCTACCTTGCCACTCGCCTTTTAAGTCAGCGGCAGCTGTTTTGCTAAGACGGAGACCTTCCCACTTCATCCTTTTCTCCCTTGGCGATGGCGAGTGAGAAGGCAGGCAGCGTTTCTGACGTGCCTGGGGAGCGGTAAATGCCATTCCAGAGCCTTTCTTTTGTGTATTTTCTCGTGGACGGATTAGTTTGTTTAAAGAGCATCTCCTATTTAACACCTCATTGAGCAAAAAACACGTACGGACAAGGCTTTTTTAACTGCCTGCTTATAATGAGCTTAAAGTACATACTGAGTACCTTAATAATTTGCTCAGTTTTCAGAAATACTGATCACAGAGGAGTTAGTCTCTGGGTGAGTCATGAAACTCATATGTTTTATAACAATACGATCCATATTTTTCCACCGTTTTTATGTCCAAAAGCAGACAAATCATGACATCCTGGATGCATATTCAAATTGTGAGTAAAGAATCCCAAACTGGGAATAAGATTTGCAACTCTGGTTTATTCTCCGTAGGATCTGGTTGGAGTCCCACAGCTCCTGTGTTGGCATGAGCAGGAGACATGTCCATAAGCCAAGAGCAAGGAGTAGCCCTTGTTCACAGGGAGTGAGTCATTCCTGCAGCATGATGGTAACACGTTGCTTTTGCATTGCACTTCTCGTTAGCCTCCATAGACAGCAGTGACCCCCCACCTCCAAAAACGCTGATGTTCTTTTAGGAGACCTTGCTTCATCTGTTCCCTGTCTTGATTTGACACAAACCATCCAGCAGGTCCTCTGTAATGGGATTACATGGATGAAATCCACTTTATCATGAGATCTTTGAGTGTTTATGACCGTTCATTGGTCCTTCATGACACTCCTGGGAGAGAAGTGCCCAATTCAGCCTGAAAACATTCCTCTGCTGCTCTGCTACTCTTCCTTCAGAAGTCTTTCCATCTGCTGCACAGGGACTGCCCATGGCATAAAGTCCAAATCCCTTCCCATAGAGTAGGTCTCTCTCACAACACAGGCAGAGCCATGTCTTCCTTGGGAAAGAATTAGCTATAACGGCCGTCTCAAACCCTTCCAGCCCAATCAACTCTTATTCCGTGCTTTGTAGGTCACTGCAATTTCCTATGAACTTGAGGGGAGATTTTCTTGGGAAAAGTTCTTTTTTCTGTAAGTTTTCCAGCTGTTGATTTTCCCCAAGGAAAGTCAAATTATCCTTGAGCATTGTATCAGCAGATGTATGAAAAAGCTGATCTGTCACACAAGAAAAACCTGAACCAAACAGCTTCCTGCATTTCCTGGGCTGCGAACCTTAGAAAACAAGACCCAGATTACTTTTCTTGTAGCAGCAAAACGTCCAGTGTGAAATCAAACCGTGACCACCAGGACCTTGGAGGACACCTGGGATTTGGTGACCTTGATGTATGTAGTCTACTAGGGAGGGGAAGCCATAGGCCAAAACGAGAGCATTTCAGGGACCAGATTAAATTGTAACCATGTTCCAGGGAGCTTGCCAGGGAGGCTAATGGACTGATCTCATTCACCTTGATGTAAATCCAGAGTAGCTCCACGAAAGCGAATAGCACTACTCCTGGCTCTGCGCGGAGGTACTGCTGAGATCACAAATTACACGTTTCTAACGAAGACAAAGTTAAAGGAACGTGTGCTGCACATGGAAAGCAAGGGCGTAGCAATGTCTCAGGTCCCAGGCTTTGAATCTCAGAAGAAATGAAACTGGCTTAAGTATTAGGGATTTCGGAGTTGTTCTTCCATTGATTTGCTGAGTAAATTGGCCGTACTGATGCTAATTAATACTGTTCCTATATTTAAAAGCAAGCACCCAGGTAGGAGCTGTTGCAGACCCATGTTGTCTGTAGCGTGGTCCTTCAGCGGGGGTGCAGAAGTGCTGTTGCAGGAGCATCCTGAAGCAGCTGGACAGCATCATCACCATTTCATTTCAGGCGGGTGCTGAGAGCAGACATACATTTACTATGCAGCACTCAGCAAGGCAGACTTCAGGCATCCAATCCTCCTCCATCTGGGCTTAAGCAAAGGGCTCTCACCTCCCATAAGACATGACCATTTACCGGAGCACAGCGGAGGTGTTGCATCTCAGGGATGTACAGGACCTCAGCCGTGTCTGAGCCCTTGGGGATGTGCTTCTCCTCCTTGCTGAATCTTTTCCCTGGAGCTCTCTGAGGATGTCTCAAAGAGGGCTGCTCTCCCTATGCCCTCCCACAGCCTGATTAAACTGAGGCAAGGACTTATCTTAAGTGTCTCGCACAAGTCCAAAGAGAAAGGCAGAAATAAGAAAGGAGCACTGCCATGAACTAACTTTCCAAAAATTTAGCTGAACACAGTTAAAAAAAAAGAAAAAGAAAAAAAGAAAAAAAGCTGTGAGAAGCCTGGATAGGCTCCTTCCTTGGATGCCTAGAAAAAATTCATTGTGAGGTCCCCAAGGACACTGTCTCCCTGGTTTTAAATCTCATGCAAGAGAGGATAAATAGAGAGCCCCTTCCCCCTCCTCCCTTGACATTTCATTTGTGATTAAGGCACTATTCATCGCCCCTCATCTTCCAAACCCTTTACTATTTATGGACCTGCTGTTTTTCCAGTGGTTGACACTAGCGTGCATTCAGCTCAGTTCTTCTTTCCCCGTCCCATCCCGTTCCCCCCCTCCCCTCCCTAAAGGCATTTCTCCATTTCGGTAGAGAAACCACTAGTGACTGGAGTGTCTGTGACCTCTGGGCTGTCAAACTCCCACTAACTAAATAAAAGCAGCCCAAGAGGGAGAGAGTTAGCATAAATCACCTCCCGTGACAGAGACCACCTGGTATACGCTCACTGCGCGGAGGTACCCGGTCTATTCCAGCTGCTGAGTTTGCACTTTCCCGCATTTTTATGGACACCGTTGGAGAGATACATGGTGTTTACACAAGGAATGGAAATTTCAGTTTTACTGCATGTAACTGATTTCCTCAGCTTGCGGTGGGCAAGCTCTTTGATTAGCGAAGCGATGAGGCCCATCACATCCCCAAGGTGTATTAGGAGCCTGTTCCCAGGTGGGATGGGGCAAGCGCTTGCCAGGTTTGGGCTCTTATCCTGCTCAGCCACGTGAAAGCTTTTGCCACGAGCAGGGGAAGATGAATAGGTTCATATCAGAGGAAAGCAAGGTCAGATACAGGTCTAGGCAGGCTTGGGTTTTGCCAAGGATGGCATCTTCGTTGTTCACCACCTTCTTGATCTCCACTGAGGGCCCCCAGGTCATCATTCTCCATGTCAGGAGTGGCCAGTCCCCTCAAATTCAGTGTGCTTAAACTACCATGAAGCCTTCCGCTAATCTGAACATCAACAGGGATCAACCGAAGGTGATGTGAAGATCAGCTGAAGATCTGGGATCTGCCATTGCCGAGAGAGGGACTCTGTCTAGGGTCAGACGTGGCCACTGCCAACGGCTTCAGGTTAGTTACTCCGAATGGTTGTGAACAAAGTGGATTTGTGATTTGCCCCTGCCCTATACATCTGGTAAAGTTGTTTTAAATTATTTCCAGCCGGGATTGCAACGCTCATATGTTAAGCCCTCAGAGTTTGTTATTAAGTAGTATTGCCATTTTTAAACAAAAAGATGTATATACCAAGCAATGTTTATCAAAAAAAGACTTTCACTAACAAGGGGATTTTATTGATGGTCTTCCATGAACAAAGAAAATGGGGGCAGGGGAGGAACCATAAAGAGGCAAAGCAAAGGCCAGTAACATTAATCCTGTGAAATGAAGTTTTAAGTGGAGAAAGTAGCCTTAGGTAAAGGTGATTCAGAAAGGAGGAGGATGATCTTTTCCCAGAGGTTTCTGGGAAATTTAAAAAAGAAAAAAACTGTACCATAGTTGAAAATAGCAACGAGCAGGTGTGTGTAATTTCATCTGATCATTGTTTTTCCTGACTGTAGAAATTTCAAAGCTTTTTTTTTTTTTTTTTAATTTCATGTGGGGAGTTCTTCCGATTAGTATCTTGGAAGAACAAGGGGCTGAGACGGATTTCAGGACAGGAACATATTTTTCCATCTTGGAGGTTGCTGCAGCCAAAATGCAGCTAGGGCAACACTAAAGCCAGCTGATAGAGTAAAACCCTAGGACTGGGTGCACAATTAATTTTTTCAGACTGGTTCCAAACCCAAATAACTCAGAGGAAAAGCAGTTTGGAAATAATTCAGGTGAGATCAGCCAGAAATGATGTTTTGCTTTTGCACGGAAAAGCAAAGCCAAAAATTAAAATTGCAGTGAATGAACCCATTCACGGTGAACCTGCTCATTGTGAAACCTCCTCTTCTCACCAAGTCCTGCTGACCCTTTGCGCTGCCCCTGCCTTGCTTTTCCTGAGAAACCCTGGGGGTGATGCCCAGGGTGGCATCACGAATAGCTCAGCTCAAAGAGGAATGGCAGTCCCAGATTGTCCCTCCACTCTCTTCCAGCCCAGCCTTGCTCCTGCTACTGTTGATCTCTCAAACTCACTGCACTTCTGGACCTCAAAGGAGGAGAAGCTGGAGAAGAGAAGCTGGAAAAGAGTCTGGAGAGGGTCGGGCATTGCCCAGCGGGAACTACTGGTCTGAAGTGCCTTGATATTTAAAAGGACCCATTTTCTGTGCCCATTTCCCCCTTTGTATAACAGCACCAAGGTATCAGTCTTGCTTAAAGAGTGCCATGGGGCACTCCATGGGGTCTCCAAAATGCTGGAGAACTAAGAAAGCCCCCAGCTTCAGGAAGATCTCCCTCATTTTTTTCCAGAGGAGATCTACTGGAGAAGTTCAAGAATCTGGATATCCTACTAGGTTGATCCCTCTGGACTGAGTGAGATCCACCTAGATCTGGCACTCGGGGTGAGCCATGGACACTGTGGTCCTCAGCACATCCTCATTGCTGGATGCCTTGCACAGCTTGGGGACCAGCCTTTCACATGTCTCCCTTGCCCCCCTGTCAGGACAGCAAGTTTGCTTTTTTCCTGGAACCCCTTCAGCTGTGGGATGCCAGAGAGCATGCCAGAAGGAGAAAATTCTTCAATGACGTAAATGCAGTAATAGCACTTGTTAGTGGTATGCGCACTCCCTGCCAGGCTAGGGGAGAGGAACTCGGGTTTTATTCAGAACAGTGTCTCTGTGTCCCCTTCACACAAAAAAACATGTAAAGAAAGCCTGAGCCCTTTCCACAGGGTTTACCAAATCCACAAATTTAATTTAGGAGCGTTGCATGTTCTCAGATAAGGGTTTGGTTTGCTCAGGTTTACAGAGTTACATTTAATTGGAGTGCTCCGAGTAGCAAAAACTGAGAGGTCTCCATAAAGACTTCGGCAGCCAGGACATTAATTGCATTATTTTCTTTACAGATAAATCTTATTTGGTGGAGCCAGCATCATCAGATAAAAATAGATAAGATCAAACCTTGTCTTTAAATTCCAGATCTCCTGGCCTGAGAAAATATGGAGATCAGATTACGGTGTAACTTTTAATGGGCTTCAGAGATTTCTGCCCAAGTGGGATGGTAAAAAATGTAGATCCTTCAAGATCCTGGAAGGAGCAGATATGCCGTATTTGTGCAGTAGTCAGCAGTTTCAGATAAGGAACAGAGGATATTCAGGTCTGATTGCTGCTTCGCTGATGTTTTCCACATAAAAGCTGCACTCTCCTTCAGGAAAAGGATTCGAGTCTCTTCAGCAAACATGAAAGCCAGCCCTTATACCCGGTCTAATTCTCCTTGTCGGCTTTGATCCAAAACATTCTTCCAAGCAGGAGAAGGCTGGGGAAGGGAGAGGGGAAGGGACCAGGGGGAAGACTGAATAAGGGAGACATGAGGCTGCTCTGGAAAATCACGGCTGAAGTTATAGGAGGGGAATTAATCTTGAGAGGCCGTATGTAGCCGTTTCATCCATCAAGCATGACACCGGTACCATCATTAGAGAAGATGGAAAATTAAATTGCAAAATTATCTGTTCTGTTTCATTGACTTTTTTTTTTCCTTCTTTCTTTCTTTCCTCTTTTCATTCCAGGCATCATTTGCGGCAATACCACTTGCAGTTGGCAATGGGTTATTAAAAGCACCTGGCCATGAAAGGAAATCGGATCACAGGGCATGTTTGGTAGCGCTGCGGTTGCAGAGCTATTGGTCCAAATGTGGCGTGAGAGGGGGGACCCAGCCGACGTGCTGGGTGGAGCGAGGACGAGGGGCCCCGTGCGGGCTGCCCCGGGTCACCGCAGCTCTGCGGCACGGCATCGCTTCCCCCAGGTTGGCGGCCGGCTGCCAGACTTGAAATCCCTGCCCATCTCTAAACACGGGGACACTCAACCCAGCGGGAGAGATGCTGGAGACGAGAAACACTAGCACTGGCTAGAGGGCACCTGTGTTATTATTATTATTCTTCCTCTCTCCTTCTCCCTGATGCTCTGATGCTCTCTACCTCCAGTTCTTGCTTTTTGGTCTTTGCTGCCCCCTTCTCACATTTCCACCAGAGATGATACTTCATCCTAAATTCCCACTCCTTCCTCTTCCACAGTCTCTCCTCTTCAACTTCCAACCCATATTTGAGACCAGCAGGAATGTGATTATTTAAAACCAGCAACAACCAAAAAAAAAAAAAAAAAATCCCCACTGGAAACTATTTTTAAACAAGTGACCCCCCCACCCAACAGCGTTTTCTTTTGCAGTCTATACACAGGGACACCCCAACGTCATGGGAATCCAAGAGAAAAAGGGACTAGCAGAGAGCTATTGCCCAAAGTTCAACAGCCCGGGCTGTGTCCCTCTCCCAAGTGATGTGCAAAGGGTAAACATGCAGAATAAAGCACGAAAAGTGGTTAAAAGACTCAGTATCCTTCAGACGCCGAGTGTCTTAGTAAATCAGAGGAAGAATTTATCACGTAATGTCAGGAGTGGATCAAGCCCTAATAAGTGGAAGAGTTCTGGTTGGGCTTGAGTCCTAATTGACTATTATCTCATACAGAAAGTAGGGAAAGAGAAAAAGCAAAGAAATGACCTAAGTATCTCTGAGTTGTGCTGGTGGAAAGATCAATTCATAATACTGAGGAGAAATGTAAATAAATTGTCCATCTTGGTGGGAACTGAACCCTGGGTTTCCCATGGCCTGCCATCAAAAATAATTTCTTTTTTCTGTATGTATGTGTATATATGCATGTGTGTGTGTGTGTGTATATATATATATATATTTATATGTATTTTTAATCACATAATAGAATTTGTGGGCATTTGGGGAGTGGTACCCTGGTGAAACAGCATTATGTTAAAGACCGAATTGTACACATCAGACAGTGAGGTTTGTCCTGAAAAACCCTTCTCTGTTGTTTTTTTCTCTGCCTGGTTTCTGGCTTTTTCTGGCTGTTGCATTGAGGAGTAATTTGTAGGGGTCAAGACATACACTGTAACTCCAGCACTGTATCTTATGCCGCTACTGTTTCGCTGACAGTGGAGAGTGAATTCTGTATTATAACAACAAATAGTAATATCCAGTTCTTGCAAAGCTCTTTAATCAGAGTTCTCAAAGAATTTTGCAATGAGAAAAGGCATTAGAGTGGTTACAGTAAGGGAGAAAACTTTTCAGTAGCTTCAGTCAGGGGTTTCTCCTAGCCCTGATGGTCCCACGGTCACTTGGCATTTGTGGCTGTCAAGCTCAGCACCGTAACGCTATGGCCAGAAATCCTACAGAAAGGTTGGTCCAAAGAGCTGCTGTTGCTCTGCAAAGGGCCATGGAGATCCACATCATCTCCAGCACAGAAACCGCCTGGGCTCATACTTTTAGCTTTGGTATCACGATACCTCATGGAGGTGGATGCTCAGCTTCCCCCAGGGACTCACTTTTCTGCTGTGATCAGAAACATCCCTCAAAGGGCAAGAGATACCTCTCTGTAACATGTTTCAGAGATAGAGAGGCTGAGCCTAGCGGTTTTTTACCTTTCTGGAGCTTGGTTTTTCTACTGTCAGACTTGGAGGATACAACATATCTTCTTTGCATTGATTCTCTTACAGTGATGGAGAAATTGCTGCATCCGAAGGAAGCAACATGACCTAGCAGAGCATGACCTGGGAGGCTCGTTCCTCCCTCTCAGGCACTGGGAGAGAAGATCCTGGTGAGGTCTGGGTTTTCTGACTTCGTTCTCTGCAAGTTCGACACAGCCTTCCTGGGCTGCCCCCGGCAGAAAATATCTTGCTGACCAAAAGACAGGATGGATGGATGGATGGATGGATGGATGGATGGGTCTCACTCACACAGCTCTGCTTGCTAAGCTAGAAGGAGAGAGCAAAACCTAAGCAACAAAAATACTGTTTTCCCATTTTTCTCTAAACCTGCACATAACCCAGTCACAGCAGTGATGGTCTTATGTTAAAAACCAAGCTAGACCAGAATACAAGAAAGCACAAGTGGGAGGGTGGTGGTCAGTAGCTGGCTCTGGGGCTACTTATCTGCGTCTGTCCTGGCCTCTTCAAGTGCCTCCATCACCATAAAGAAGTCAGAAATGCCCCTCTGCCCTCACCCCAACCTCTGGTAATAAATCTAGGGAGATGCAATGTATAGCACAAGCGAGGGACTGTGCCAGAACTGTCTCCGGAGTAGCACAGCCAGGACGACAGTACCAGGAGAACATAAATTTCAGCCTGTTCTGCCTTATACCATGAACACTGAGAGAGAAATGTAATACAAGCCTCTCCCAGGCCATTCCTGTGCCAAACAGCAGCCTCTATATCATTTGTTGGTTTATTATAAACAGGCTCCCACTGCAGTTTTGAAGCAGATATTTTTTATGAATAAACGTGGGACTTTTTTTTTTTTTTCCCCCTGCAAAGCCATTGCTTGCAAACCTTCACATCTCAACGTCAAAAAACCAAGCACCCCTGAAAACCTTGGAAGTGCAGCAGTTTGACTTCTGGAGTCGTGCGTGGGGCGCGGGGGTTATTTCAGGGTTACTCCTGGAAATCCCACTCGGAGACTTGTTATCATTTGCCTTTCCCAGACCCGCCCGTACTTGGAGACTCCACAATGTTCCCTTCATAAATGATTAGCAGCAGTTTTAATGTTCATACCCAGATTCCCTGTTTACTACTTGTGTAAAGGCACTTTTTTTTTTTCTGTCAGTGTAAACACAGTTGATCACTTTATATCCTCTGTATATTGTTTCTTAATATGAATGAAGTGAAGCAGGCTAAGCAGCAGTCATTCAGATTATGGCCTAACATAAACTTACAGCAGGTTGTGAAGTGTTTGGTTTTGCAAACTGTGAAAACGGCTTAAAGTGTATAATAAGAACATGGTCATCTCGTTAGCACTTAGCATTTGATAGTTTTAGAAAAATTAGGGCAAGAATATCTTTGCTGCATACAAATTTGATCTGTTTACCTTGCCTTTTTTTTTTTTTTTTTTTTTTTTTTGGTCTTTTTAAACAACTCTCGCTGGACAAATGTTATATCTGCTACTGCGTAATCCAAGACAAACAAACCTGCTGTGAGTGCATTTAAAAGAAGCATGTTCTTGCATTCAAACAAGGTAAAAAGAAAGAAATATTTGACCTTTTTGCCAAAAATATTATGGCTTACATTTGTTTTTTATTTTCCTTTTATTAAATCACTTTCATAAACCACTCAGAAGTTTAAGTTTATTCTGTGACAATTAGTTTATGGTGTTTCTGAAGTGGATTTAGATTTGAGTGATAAAATTACAGGCCAAAATTACAACCATAATGGAAAATACTGGTGCATGTTTGGCTTTGCATACCACAACTGAAAGATTACTAGCCATTGCCAATAAGCAGGAGGAAGTAAAGATAATAGTATATGTGTTTATAGGCATGAGCTGGATTCCAGGAGATGCCACAATAGATTCGTAGAAGGTGAACTGGAAGATTTTAGCTGTGTTTCATTAATGGAGAAATATCTGGCAAGTTGTAAAGAGGTAACTATAGTTCAGACACTTGATTTGTATGATCTTTCCAGGAAAAATGCAGATCTTTTAAACCCTCAAATTAAACAGCTTTCTGAATCCCAGTTCAGCTGATTACATCACGGTGTAATTCCCTCCTTCCTTTGTGTTCTCAAAAAGAACCCCTGAGGTGGTCGGGATGTTTTCTTGGGATGGATCTTCTTGTTTTTCAGGGGAACACTTACAAAACCAGAACTTGCAAAACCAGAGGGTTTGCAGCTCAGCTCGATGGTCCTGCACGATCCCAGCTGGTGCAGAGCCTCGTGGCAGTCCTAGCTCAGGCATCGGTCCCTTTCTCCCATGCACTGCCTCTTCCAGGACGCTCCTTGTTCACAAATCCCATGGGATGCTTGAATGCCAGTTCATCCCAATCGGACATGAAACATCCTGGTGGCTCCTGGAGAAGGTTGGGTTCCTCCACCCTCCTTCTTCCCCTGAAGACCTGAAGCATCAAGACCTCAGCAGCAATGGGCAGCAATTGCACCCTGTCTTCGTTCGAGGTGCTGCCCTCCAGCTCTCAATGCCAGCCCGCAGCAGTGTGTGTCAGGAGACCTGCAGGATTCACCTCTCCTCCTTTTTCCTTCTCTCTCCTTTCCTTCTTCCTCCCTTTCTCCCACTTTCCCCCACCAAAGGCCATGGTTTTTCCTCTTCTGTTGACCTGCCTTTGCTTTGCTTCAGCTGAGCACCTGGCAGAGCAGAAGTAAGAAAAGAAAGAAAATCCCCAAACCGGAATACTATTTTTCTGCATGTATGCATCAGAAAACAGCCTTAAAAGCTTGAGCTTTCAAAGCGGTTCGACCTCCCGCTACCCTGTTATAAAACAGAAGGAAAGCTAGGAGGTTTTCCACAACAAAATATCTTTGAAACGTCACAAATTTGAAAGTTCACCATGGACCAAGGCAGTGCTTTTTCACTGTGCTATCAGACACAAATCCATTACAATTTTACCTTTATTATTTTGGATGCTCACGGGGCATATTGCTTAGGTCTGAAACTTCCTAAATTTGGTTTACCCAGAGTACACCCACGATGAAAATGAGCCCAGATGAGCACTTCTGTTTTCCAAGTGTTCCCAAATTTGCTGTTACACAGGAATTATTACACAGGACTAGATGATCTTAAGGGTCTTTTCCCACCCAAATTATTCCATGAATTAACACAGCCTTTGGGCAAAAAAAAAGACAAACAGGTTACTCAGACTATGAGAAAGCGCTATGGAAGACATTAATGTTTAATAGTCCCCAGGTAAGTTTGCTTTGGTGGATGCAGATGGCTCAGAGTCTGCTTAGAGTCCAATTAGCTCTGGGAAGTGGGGTTTATTCTGATTGCTAATTTGCAGATGTGGAGCACCGCGTGAAAGGTTTGCTGTTGAAGAGCTGCGATGAGCACTGGTTAAAAACCGTTCTTGGAGAACTTCGAGGAGGGTTTTTCTAAAAAAATGAGCCAATGCTGTTGAGAAACTGAAAACATTAGTGGTCTGAAAGAGTGTCATTATTTTTGCTGTAAAAATGTACAGGGTAGTTTGGCATCTCTGTCTGACATCTGCTCCTCATTGTCTTGTGCCAATGCAAACTCATCAAGTCAGAAAAGATGAAATATTCCCCTCCGCTCCCAAACCCACCTCTCCTCTGGCTTGCTTTGCAGCTGTCAGCAGCTCGGCCACCTTGGTTTCATTACTGAACCATTCCCCCCGGCCAGCCACTTCTGCTGCTGACAGTTATGCTCTGAGTCTTGCTGAGCCTGTTTAAGATGCAGTTTCCCCATGGCTCTCCGCAGCTCCTTCGCCTCCAGCAGAGTCATGTGGGACAAATCTCACGAGAAACCCCGTGCCTTAATGTAAACCCGTGCCGATGAAGGTTTTAAGTTGAGAGTTTGGACTCTCCTTCACTAGGGAAAACTAAGCAATATCAAACAGAAAAATATGAACCGAGAAACCAGAGGTCCAGAAAGATGGACAGCATAGAAATGTAACCACGAAAGAAAGTCAGAAAGGGGAAGCCAAATGAGAAGGAAAAAAGGCAAATATTGCAAATTTAAATTCCTTAAAGCCTTTCAGATTTGACACAACTCTACCTCGTTCATTCCCTTAGTTTTGCTTGAGATGATAGTGTTTTGTTGCCAATTGACTGAACAACATTACGCATGCGGTGGTCAAAAGGGAAAAAGGTTGGGAGGGGGAGGTAGGTCCCCAGGAGATGTCAGAGGGTTGTGTAGAAATCCTGGAGCAACGGGAGTTGCCAGGAGAAGAGTTTGGGGGAAACAAGCAAGCTCAGGAAGTCAATTTGTGCTGAAGAGAAGGACTGTGTTTTCAAATCCAAAGTAAACCAGCTTCAAAACAAACCAAAGACCCGGTGCATCCAGGCTTCTGGATATAGTATTTGAAAATGTTGGCCCCGAGCGACGCCTAAATGTATTGCAAATCCCAGTGATTGCATACACGCATCCATGCGTGCACACACAGGGAGGCCCGTAAAAACCTGGCTTTATGGGAGCTGAGCCTGAGCTCAGAAGCTCAAGGAAGCTGCGAGTCTCTCTGGGCCCATCTGCACGGCCCAGCCGCCTGCTGCCGGTGCAGAAGCAAAATGCAGCTGCAGAGCAGCTGTGCCGAGACCCAGAGCCTTGTGTCCTGCAGGCCTGGAGCATCTAAAGAATTGAGGATGCCTGCTGGGGTAGGAATTGCAGAAGGACCATCAGCCACGCCGAAACCTCATTAATCCAGCAGCTCTTCATACCCCAAGCCAAGCAGAGGCACTCGAGGTCCTTGCCCAGCACCTGACCCCAATGATTCTCCTGAGGAGCACGGGACTCTCGTTAGCACATCCCATCATCACTGTAGGTGGGGTTTGCATTCCCGGGGTCTATTTCTACTAGCTCAGCCGTGAGTGTCCTTCTTCGCTCTGCTCTGGCCACAGCTGGTTCTGCTGGGGATGGACCCTTGGAGAGTGTTTTGCTGCACAGGCGCTGCTGGTTCCTCATCTCGGTTAGGCTCCTGGCTGTGCTTCCAATCCAAGTCACGCATGAGTAATGCCTTTGATTTCTACCATTCCTCACTTTTGTTATCTCCACTGTTGGCACCTGGATTTAAACATGGCTCTGCCCGCTGAGCTTGGCTATTCTTGGTCAAGGTCCTCTCACGGGCTCTGTTCCCAGTATGCTTTGAAAGCTGTGCCAGGCATGCAAGGGCATTTAAATCTGTGCCCGAAAGGTGAGACTGGAATTGAGTGTGGTTTCATGCCCAGTCTCAGCACACAGCTTACATATCAGTATGGCTTGTAGGGCTTCATTCAGGAGTTCTTTGGGATCATTGCACCGCTGTGTATTTGTTTTGGAAGGAAGAAAGTATTGCTTGAGACGCCTCTACCAGGATTAATTTGACTTCTTTGCATGCCCTGGCCATCTGTGCAGACAGCAGCCTGGGGTTAGGAATGTACAGCTATGAAGTGCTGAGGTATATTTTTAAGACCTGAGCTTTGGGGAGCCAAACTGTTGAGCTCCTCTCTTGGCAGACAGCTCTTTAATTTCAGATTTTTCATGGCTGCTAGCATTTATCCTGGTTTAGGCTTTTCCGTGTTCTTATTTCCATGTAGTTGGTACTACTTCTGAATTGCAGCTGAAAAGTGCAGTCTGCCCCCAAGATCTGCAAGCAAACCAGCAAGCTGTCTATTACTTCAAACTGGAATATGTCCCAAACCTTTCACCACTCATCTCAGGGTATTGACAGCTCCAAGCGTTTTCTCTAAACTGTTGATGTTGTTGGTATGGTTGTGATATTTTCTCCTTAGTCTTGAGCTGCCGTGCTTCATTTCTTTGTTTATATAAGCCTCACAGTGTTCATTAGGAAAGCCTGGGCTGGAAAAAGTGTCTCGTGCAGAAAGCAGTTCGTTGGGGGAAAGAAAACCGAATCGAAGGCTATGGTGTGGTGGGCCTATACAGTGTGATTTATACCACGCCATTTTTTTCAGGTTACTGGTGGATAGGTCTGGAGTTGGTGCTGATTTAGTGGGGTGCACAGGACTAGCAGCTTTCCATCTCCTGTCAGTGCAGCTGGAGAAGATCTCTGACATCTGGAAGGTGGGTTGCACCAGTAGGCCTGATGACTGGAAGTCCTGGAAGACTTTGCAATGAGTCTAACTTGTCCAGACCCAGGGTGCTGGCTGAGCGCGAAGGCTGTTTGCATGGTCTGCGTTTGCTACGCGGGCTGCGTGATCCCTGCACCCTGAGGTCTATGTAGGAGAACTGAACGGTGCTTTGTATCCCAAATGAAGAAATCTTAGCTCTCAACAGCCCTAAACTGCTTCCTAGACTGTTTTTCAGGTCTGTCCTTGCAGCTGGCTCCCTGACCTTGGGCAGACAACCCAACTGCCAGGCCTTTTCTTGAAGGGTTGTTAAAGTGGAGATGTGATGTCTAAGCTGATGCTCACCTGAGTCTATCCAGCCTGGAGGTGGGAAACAGGGGGTTGTGCCTTGTAGATGTACCCAGAACAACCCTGGGAGTCATACCCAGATCTAAAGCCCTTCTCCAGGGAGCAGAGAGACTTCCCTTAGTTTGTCCATAGCCCTCTAAGGGCTCTGAATGCTTTCAGAGACTTTTGTATGTCAAAGCCAGCATTGGTCTAGGTATTTCCTTTCTGCTCCATAGGGGCCACTTCTGTCATCCCAATTATCTGTTGAGGGGTTAAGTTCCCCGTGTGAGATGCTGATTTCATTACAACCCTCGGCTATAAACACTGCGTGCTGCGGCACTGACTAATTGCTGGGTGTTATTGGCAGATGAAGAAGTGTGCGCGTGGGCCAGGAGATCAATTCAGCCCCTTGCTCTCTGCCAGCAAGTGAGTTATCTCCATCTCAAGTGATTTTTATTTAACTTCTTGATCTTATTTGTAAATGCGATCCCCTGATGACACAATGTATAAAACCTTGGCTTGCAGCACAACGTTGCTGAGATGAAGCTGGATGGAATGCATAAGCTCCAAAATGCATAAGCTATTTTAAACATGAACTTAAAATCCTTCTTCTTTATTTTCTCCCCGTTTGGGCTTATTGGGCTAAGTGCATGAAGGAAAAGGGGAGATGTTGCTTTGTGATTTAAAGGAGGGGGAGAACACACTTCATGCCTAGATGGTACGAAGCTGGTTTCTTCTCCCAACTCTGCTTTCCTGGGTGCTACTCAGTGGGTCACTTCTCATTTACTCCAGGTCTCCGCTTTTTCTGTAAGATTTAGTCCAAACTCAGATCTGCCCAGATGAGAAGTCGCAAGGGTGATTGAGAGAGTTCTTCTAGCTAAAAACTGCTAAAGCTCTTGTTCGGCTTGCTACTAAAATACTCTGCCATAGCTTGAGGTGATTATATGGGGAGGAAGGATTCTGTTGAGCCTGGTCTTAGCTTCATGCAAGGATGCATTTAATTAGTGAAGCTTACTTATATCTACTTCTACATGGTTAAATGCCTATTGAAAGTGCTATTTCCATCTTCAGAGAAGCTGAAGTAATACTTTGATTCTAGTGTGAGCGATGTTGCTTGATCCAGTTTTGATCAACTGTGACTTTGCCTCACCTGCAGCGCTGTGGTTGTCTTTGCTCAGGTGAGCAATAGCATTAAAATCAGTGGAGTGGCTCTATATGTCTTTTAATTACTCGCCTGAATTTCCCCATGATGGTCATTCAGGCAACTAACTTGTGCACAGCTGCTGTTACACCAGCCTCATGGACAAAGCTTCTCAGAGCTGGGTGCTCCTGCCTGCTGGTGATGAGGAATGGGGGGCTCAGGGATTTTCCGACTGGAGCCGCTGCTGACGGACAGCAAGGCTAAATGATACCCGTGGGTGCATCCTAGACGGAGCAATTGTGTGTAGCCATGTGTAGGATCTGCTCTGGGATCCGTCAGGAATGGCGTGCAGAGAGGATCCTGCCTTGTGACACAGAGGAGGGGATGGGGGCAGGATTGTAAGATCCTGGGAAATCCCTCCCAGCCTTTCTCTGAATACATGTCCAGATAGAGCTGGGAGATAACTGCATCCACCATCCAACTGCTAGGATTTCCTCAGAGCATGAGAAACAGACTTTTTATGCCTCTGACCTTGATCTAAGTTTGTTTCCTTTTAAGCTGCTATTTAAAGGAGAGGGGGGGAATGGAAGAGAAAGAAGGAAAATTTGATTTCTTTAATGTTCATGGAAGCAAGCGATTGATAACACTTGCAAGAGCCAGGCAGAGAGCCAGAGGGATACTGCATGAGACAGCTTTGCCAACGAAGTACGGCGCTGCTGGCTGGGGATGCAAAGCTCTGCTTGTTTACGAATCCAGGCCACCCTTTGAGGTGCTCTTGCCAATTGCTTTAGACTGGAGGGAGTGTTGAGCGCTGAGCTTTACGATCGGAACAAATGCTCGCCAGGGACTGGGTCAGGACCACCGGCTTCATGGTCCTTTCCGAAGTCTGCAGGCAGATGGCTTCCCTGCTGGGAGGCAAAAGGATTAACTCCTTCCACCTTGACTGGTACTTTTATGACAGCTTTGGTTTGGGGGGAAGTTGTGGGGTTTTGCTTTTGTTAAGAAACTAGAGGAGAAAATGCATGAAAAAAAAAAATCAGTGCTGCATTTTTAGTTGTAAGTAGAGAATAGTTCTTATCACAACTCTGGGAAACTATTGTTCTGATTTTTATAAATATGCTTGTATTCCCCTTGACTTTTTTCCTCTCCCTCCCCACTTGCTATCTCCCCCGCTGTACGCCCTTGACTGCTTCCCAGACACTTCATGATGCAAGAGAAGATAAGCTGTTGCAAGGAATAAAAATCAGAGGTGCTGCACATCTCGCGCTCCCCTAAATCAAGTCCTCGCCTGGAAGTTCCCATACATTCAGCGTAAAGCCCCATGATTTCCACTGGGACACAAACGATCCCAGCCACCTTCTCTCCTGGATGGAGACTTGCAGATCAATTTGGGGATGAGGGGGGTCTCGTGTTTCTGCCTCCCCAGGTGCACTCCTGCCAATGACATGTGAACAAAGCCTGGGTAACCTTCCCAGCATCTGCTCTTGGCCAGATGCCCTTTGCTGACAGCCTTCATTGTGCTGGGCAAGGCCTGAAGGTTAGAGGGGAACAGGAGCCGAGAGCTCCTGGGCACAGCACGGTTTTTCAGCAGCGATAAGAAATTTGGGGTGAGCAGGTAGGTTTTCAGTGCTTTGGAAAGTGAAAACCCCGATGCCTTTATGGTGTTTTGAAGGCACTTTTTCTGCAATGGTGTGCACCAGTGATTGGGGGCTAGAAACTTCAAGGATATTTGAAAAACAGGAGAGAAAAATCCCTCGCCATGCTGTTTTCAAACGTTGGCCCCAAGGATTCAATTTTAGTCTTCCGGTGACTCACAGCATGACATTGGCTCTGTTCTCCTTCCTTGAAAAGGAAGTAAATAAGGCTAGCAATCTATCTTAAATATATTTTAACATTGCAAAAGGGAATCTGATATGCTAAGTGCAATAGCTGCTTGGGGTAGAAGGTGCTGTGTACAAAGCCAAGCAGATTCAGAGGGTGTAAATCACTGCGATGGGATGAGGTTTTTAAGAATCCCTCAGCGCTCAGTCACCTGGATCTGTGACTCCCTTTGCAACGCATCGGGACGCTTGCGAGGCTTGGTATAGTTACCCTTTAACGTCCTTATGAACTAAGGCTTCTTGGGCAGATGGGAAACACCTATAGGTGTTTTGGGGACTTGTTTGTGCAGACAGTGGAAGCAGATGGGTTTGCAGAAAAGTCTCACGCCCTGTTTGTAGCACGTGGAGAGTCACAGGGCTGGAGGAAAGAGCCGGCAGAAGGCAGTGATGCTATGGCAGCTAGTCGGGAGGGCTGGGCAGTGGGTGTGAGATCCCTTTCCTTGCAAAACCAGCCAGGAGGAGGAGATGTTTTATGGAGCGAGGAGGAGGGGAAGAGCTGACCCCCGCTAACGCTGTCACGCTGCGGTGCCTGCTCTGTGTTAAGGGAGTGGAGGAACAGTTACGTTGCTGCCCAGCAGCACTCTGCCTTGCCTTAAAAGAGGCAGAAATCTAAATCCCCGGGTAACTTCAAAGCAACTCGGGGAAGATTAGGCTCTTTCAGAGTCAGGCAGCAGATGAGCAAGAGGGAGGAGGGATTTTGAGGCTCAAATGCTGCTGAGGACCCTTAAGCCCTCTCTGGGGAGGAGGGGGGAACTGGCCCCTCTGCTTTGGAGATGCCTGTAGCAGATCAGGACCCTGTGGCCCGTGTTTCCCCCTGCTTTCTATTTCCCAAGCTGCTGGCTCTTACTTCCTTTCTAGCTGCTCCCAGCTCCTCTTCATTAGCAGTTCTCAGCGGTGGAAAGGAATCGTACTCAGAAGTATGAGTTCATCTCCTAAAACTTTGTACTGATGCCAGCGGGTCAGTCACTTTGCAAAAAGAAACTTCCCTTCGAGAAACACTATCCCTTTTGAGAAAAGGCCAACAAACCAGAAAAACAAACTATCAAAAATACTGCCTTCAAAAACACTCCTTAACTTGAATCTGTTTCTGGTCTCGTCCAGTTGGATGGCTGTTAGTATAAGCGGAGCCTCCTGTGCTCTTGCAGCTCTGCCAATGACCTACAAACCTGCTTCTGTTGGGTGACTTAACCTGGCCACCCCGTACAAAGGATGGGCAACAGTTTCTGGCAGAGGGAAATGCAAGCCTTGCACAGTTCCTGTCCCATTAGGGAAGCACATGTGCTGTGTACGTTATTGACCACATATATCCACCTCTCAGCTCATCTTGGCTTTGGTCTGAGGACTGTCTGGAGACGCTGATAGCTACCAGCAGATTGCTACACTGGAGCTGTTTGTGTAGACTTCTGGCCATCACCCTTGTCCCCAGGACCAGGATGCTTTTGGGGAAGGAGTCGGGGTATGTCAGGCTATGGGGGTGGCCTGAGACTGAACACAACACATCCTTGTCTCATAGCAATACCAGGTGGACCTTTCAACCGCCTGTTTTTAAACATGAGATGGTTATGTATGGAAGCCAGTGCCTCCTTTGAAGGAGCTGTGGTTTCAGCTTGCTCCTCGTGCAGTCACTGAACGCTACAAGGAACAGCACAGCCTGGCTAACACTGGGTTTGAAAAATGTTATCCTGTACCTCCATGTCTCAAACCACGCAGACCCCAAATCCCAGAGTTTCTTCTAGTGTGTGTCACTTTATTTCCTCTCAAAGTCCTCTCTCTGTCGGGAAAGTTTTTTCACATTGAGCAGCACCGAAGGCAGCTGAAATGTGTTATTCCTGTAGTGAAATAATGTTTTCCTAATCTCAGCATCTTTTTTAAGCATGTCCACATGTCGTGCGTGTCCAGAGCAATTCAAGTCCAAGGCACAGCTGCAGAGAGTACTGAGAAAGGTTTAACTGCTGGCACACTCCAGCCCTGTGCCTCTCTGTGTTGGACACTGTAAGAAATTAGACCAATTACTTGCCTGGCCCCTCTGCTTGAGTGAAATTTTTATTTGTGTTTTTTGGTTACTTCCTTCTCGCTCTCCTGAACATAAGCCAAATGTGCAAGGTGGGCAGAAAGAGGGACAGAATGTGTTTTAAAGAAGAGCACAGGGTGAAGGAAGAGTTGGTAGCGTGGCAGAACTTTACCTTGGTTTGATCTGCCTGGCTGCATCAGAAAATCTCCAGCTTGGAAGTGTAGGAGATCCAGAGCAACTGCAGGTGATGGGGGCTCAGGCAGCGAGATGTCACATACCAGTAGGCACATTAAGCCTCGCTGGTGACTTGTAGGGGGCAGTCTGTGCGGGCACTCAAGTGGTATGAGAATTAATGTTGTCCATGAACTCCTTGATAAAGCATAACTTGGTTAGCTTTTTCTCCCTGGAGTCTTCACAGCCCTCAAGGTGCTGTGTGTTGGGGAAGAGCTTGTATTTCCAATTGCTGGTTGAGGATATGGGCAAAAGTGGAGATGTGCTTTCTGCTTTTAAGGCCAGTGGCTTTCAGCCAGGTCTCCATTGAGATGCTGCCCCAAACCTTCCTCTTCTCCAAACACACTCCTCTGAGTCACACTAACAGCATTGCTCTGGACTGAGCTTCTCACATGGACACAAGGAGGGGAATCACGGCTTTGGGCTTGGGACCAGAGCCTGCAGTCCTGCCAGCTGCCAGGATGGAAATCCAGAATTCAGAAGTTCAGGGTGGTTGCCTGCATCCCTGCTGATGCTCTTTTCTTGTTTTCCATGCTTCCTCTGGCAGGTGACCCATCAAAAATCCTCTAACTTCTTTTCCAAGAGAAAGTCAGAATGCTCACCAATTTTCATTCTTAATAGAAGTCTGGCCATTGCCATGGTAGAGGGTAGTGAGATGAGGCCAGATCGTTGGACTGTTGTAATTATTAGATGGTCATTCCACTCATGACAATGTTGCTAAGATTCAATTAAGTACAGACAAGTATGTCTGTACTTATGCAAAAAACTAAACCAGGCAGTATGGATGGTGATGCAGGCTGGAAGGGACCTTAGGATGTCCTCTGTGTAACCTCCTGCTCGACAGCAATCCTGTTCCTTAACTGAGTGGATGTTCAAAAAGCTGTGGAACTGTCAGAGTCAGTGGCTGTTCCCTTTTGTCTGTGCTGATGTTGTCAGGACCAAGTGGCTTAGGAAAAGTGGTAATGAAGTCCCTTGAATGTCAGCTATCTCATACATGGAGACATCTCATGTTGGTTTTTACCCCTCTGAGGTCACGAACAAAATGCATCTCATCCCATTACCACCGAATGGTACACAACCTTCAGACCTGAGATCTGAGGTGAGTTCTGACTTTTCAAAGCTCCCATGAGTCCTGACCAACAGACTTGTCTAGCATATTCCCAGTAAGAAATAACTACTCTTGATTACTCACCTGCTGCTAAGCTGGAGAATAAACCTGATTGCTAAGCACCGTCAGCTGCAAAGGGCTCTGAATAAAGGAGAATAAAGCCCATTAGATCTAACCTTGAGCTGCTGGAAATGAATCCTTTACTGTGCTCAATGTGTTAAAGAATCCAGTTGTTTTTTCTGGAGAACTACTTCATATCGCCCTTATCTATTCACTTGTGAGTTGTAGGCCTGTAAAACAGTGATAAAATACAACAGGGAACATGAATTTGATCCAACATGTCCATTTATTTTTCCCCATAGGCAGAGATGAAGATACAGCAATCTTGAAAGTATGTAGCACATGCTGCTGTTTTGAGCCCAAGTAGACTTTTAGTGTCAACCCTTATCCCCTATTCTCTTTAGGCTCTTAGGCTGATGTTGTATATCACAATCACACTTAAATCTATAGGGTACCACCTCATTTGTCAGTTGCCACAAAGCATTTTTGCTGTCAGCCAGGACGAGGTCCATATTCAAGCCATGATCAAACTTTGGACACAGAGCGTGAGCAACAGCTCCAGTGAATATTCCTGTCAGTACATGGATTAGAGTCTTCTCTAAAGCACCTCCTGCCAAGGGTTTGATGTCATCTGTCTTCTCAGAGCAGGGAAATGGTGCGAATTCAATTTTTGTGATGAACAAATCCCTTTCTATGAGAGCACTCAGGCTTGATACCAAGAATTCAACTGATTACTTTTTTCCCTTCTCCCCTTCCCCCTAACCCCACCCTTATGAGGTAGATGCTGGCGTTTACTGTGGTTATAGTGTATATGAGGAGGTGTTGATTTGTATAATGATAGCCTCTCGATGGACAAAACTTCTTAGAATAGCAAGGACTGGACCCAAGTTTGAAATCAGGAATCTAGAACATCGAAATCTAAGAACAACCGGAGGATCTGTGGATCCCATCGCTTGCATTCAGTAGGGGGCATATGCACCCAATTGGGCTTAATACCAAGATCTTCACGTTAGGCTGCACCTCAGGCTTTGCTCTAAAAATGACATAGCAGGAGTGTAGGTATTTTTTTCTGTGAAAGCTAGTACCAGTACCTCCAACCCTACCTGACCTCTGTCTCAGGACCTGTATTGACACCTGCAACCACAATGAAAAAACCTTAAATTCCACCTGAAGTCTATTGCTTGGCCTCATGCTTTCAGAAGTACGTACCAAGCTGGAGACAGATTTGAAGACTTGCATGAAATCTAGCCCCAGTTGTTTGTAGCTTGGAATGAAAGATTGAATATACACTAACTCCTGGATGTCTAAACTGGCTGTACACAAACACAAGCAAGATGTGCTTACTGGTGACCCCCATGGATCTGGGACATGACTAGAAAGCCTTCTGTGAACAGGCATCATTTATTTTTCATTTATTTTCTCTCTATTGCTGATACAGCCCCAGTAGACTAGCTGTAGACTCCTAGTTTGGCAGTGACATCTCTGAGATCACATAGAAGGTCAATGCATTGCCAGGTACCAAAGCAGGTTTCTCAGTGTCCCCTGAGCATCTTCATACCCACCTGGAAGCCTTTCCTGGGAGCATGCAGAGAGCATGACTTTTCTATAAGACTCATCAGCTCCACGGGTTTTATTCCTCTATGGGAACAAAAGGGTTGAATTAATGCCTGTTGCTTTTATATTGTGTGTCACTTTTTATCCCCTTGGTACTTTTTGCTCTGGAACTGCTAGGGTCTAAATTAGGCAAAATTGCCAGCTGACAAACTTCTCCTGAGCTTTCTTGGGAATGCAGCTCATCTTGCCCCACCGAGGATGGCTTTAAATCATGTAGTTTGAGGACTACTGTGACAGCACAGTGTTCCGTGTAAGCTAACATAAGTATATACCTAGGTCCTCGAAGGGGATTTACAGTTCATTTGTGTTTCTGCACTGAGGATAGCTCTGCTGATTTATGTCCAGCCAACATATGTTGACATGAGCTACAGCCTCCCCGAGCATCATGAGATGCCTGGAATTGATGATGGTGGGTTGCATGCTTCCAAGGGAAACCTGGATCACAGCAGCTCGACATCTAGGCACGTCCTTACTTCAGGTGACAGGTACAACCTCACCCGGTGCTGTAATCCCCAGCTCAGTGTGTGGTTTGGTGACAACCTTTTAAGATGGACTTAAAATCTATTTTTAAGGAGCGTTGCCAAATATTAAGAATCAATTTTCAGTGTTTGGTCCCATGTCCTCACAAAGTGAGTTTAACAGGATCTGGACTGTTGCTCAAATCTTAGTAAGAGCTGCTGAAAAATTACCAAACCCCCCCCATTTTATAAAATAACCCTCCTGGCTTCTTTCTATCACTGCTACCAAGTTGAATAAAACCAGGAATTTAGGCCTTGATTCAGCAAAGCACTTAAATGAGCGCTCACATTTTAGTGAGCACACTTGCCCTGGGCAGTTTCTGTTTTGACGCATTGCTCTCATGGCCTTTCCAAAGGATTTTTAGAATATACCTTTCAAAAGAAACTCTTCCTCCTTCCATAGTGTGTAATCATCAGTCTGATAACCCTACCTTCTTCAACAAAATAGGTTGCACAAATGCATTGTAAGAAAAAATAAGTGGGTTTTGGGAGCGCATTCACTGACAATGGATTATTTTTTTAATAGGAGACTGAGTATTTGCTATATAGATTTAAATTTGGCAGGCTGTTTGACTATAATAACCAAGATTTTGCAGGAAATTGAAAGCATCTTTGTCAAACTGCAGAACTTCCAGTTTGGATAACTTTCATCTAGAAATGGATATAACTTTTAACAGGTTAAATTAAAGTAGAGGAATAATTTAGAGATGAAATAAGAGGAAGCCAGCCTTATTTCAGTCAGTCCATAAGTAAAATAATTCCTTTCCTTCTTGTGTAGGCACAAGGCTGACCAACCCATGATTCTCCAAACCCTTGTTACAAGTGGCGGTTGCTCCACCAATTTTGTGCAGTGTGAGGTCTGAGGAAGCAGCTCATAAGAAATTGCAAAGTAACTTGGGATGAAGCAATGTTATTTGTCATAATAATTACTAAGCCCTTAAGAAAGCAGAACAATGTTTGGATTGGATGTATGGAAAGATTAAATTTTCAGCCTGCACTTGAGTTTAATTCTCTTGATTACAAGGTGTTTGTTAGCAGACTGTAAAAAGTCGTTTGCAATACTTTTAGATCTGCAGTGTTTAGAAGTCCAGAGGATACTCAAAAAGCTAGCTTTTCCTTTAGCAGACCCTTCCCTAACTGCATACCCACCCAACCGCTGGAGGGAATGCCATCATCGGAAACAGATAATCCTTCCCCAAACAAAACCTTGCTTTCCTTCTTTTTTTCTTTCTCTTTTTCAGCCGCTGCTATGTGATATCATGTCCTATTGTATCACGTTATCATATCTTGTCAAGTCGTGGCATGGTATTAAGCAGCTTAATGTGGTGGAAGGAATGCAACGCTATCTGAAGTCAGCATCTACAGTAATCCCCTCTGTCATCTTTCCTTCCCGGAGCCTGTTCAATGGATTTTGTGCAAAGTGGAATCGATCAAAGCTTCTCATTTTCATATCTACATGGTGTAATGTTACCTAAACAAGAAGAAAACCCTGTGTGTGAGATATCAAAGAACAGACCTAATTCCCAGAAGTCATGCCCAGTATTTTTGTTGGACCATCAATGCCTGCCTCTAGCCAGAGAAACAGCTTAAGCTCCAATGCTTAGATTTTTCCCTTTACATAGATTTGAAATGTGTCAAACATTTGTAGTGCCTAAATCCTCATCTTGTTTCCATTGACTTTGACAATGAAAGTGTGATCCTTTATAAAAATCTGGATGGTTTGCAAAAACTTCAGCCAAATCAGTATAGGGATTTCAAACCACCGCAGTCTTTTGGGAGAGGGGAGGGAAACAAGCACCTCTGAGGTTTTGTGTCAGACCAGTTTCTCCCATAAACATTTCTCAACAACTGTCCACTTCTACTTTAATTGCACAGGAATTTCAGTGACATCTTTACTTCCCAGTAAAGTGCATGGGGAGGGATGCCTTATGGAACTTCCCTGCCTAAGTTGCATAAAAATCAGTTCTGCCAAGAAAGTGATTGTATTTTGCACGCATTTGAAGTCTTAGATCAGTTTATATGGTTTTTATTTCACTCATTGGACCTGTTATCACATTTCATCCTTAAAAGTGATTGAACTTCTCCTTATTTCTCCTCTTGGTGGTGGGAACGGTAACAGGAGAAGAGTACATTCTATTCTGTTTTATTTTTAGGTATAAAATCAGAACATTTAAGTCTTTGCCCAAGTGGATTATAAACTTCAGAGTAAAGCAGCTCCCATTTCTACGTACAGCATCTAGCACAACAGGATTCTGGCAGATAACTACAAGCATTACGTTAATGCAGATGATGACAAAAGGGGCTTGTTCTGGGTGAGACATGATTTACCTTCTGCCCACTTCCAAATATCTCAAAGCTTTGCCAAAACCTCTATTTCAAAGAAAACCGGGATATCATATTTAAAACTTCTAGAGAGAGAAAGCTGTGGCTGAAGGAGGTAAATTAAGGTCAACTTAAAAAGAAGGAAGAAAGGCACGAGCTTCTAAGCTGTGCGTGTGCATGTGCACATACAGATCTGATATTGCTGTCTGGATAACAAACCTGTCCTAGGAAGAGACTTCAGTAAGAGTTGCGTTCTGCTTCCCTGAAATAATCCTGCAAGATGCTATGAAGTGTTCCCAAGCAAGGCATCACCCCAGAGCGTACCTGTGGATGAAGCATGAAACCTGTGCTGTCAGAAGAACAGTATGTGATTTCTAGATGCAGGAAGGCTCTCATCTGTCTTTGTTTTTTAAGTTCAGCACTGGTTTTTCAACTGTGTGTTACCACTGATTCAACCTCCCACATCAATACCTCAAGCTACTGCTTCAAGACTAGCTCTGCAGAGCTCTTCTGGTCCTTCCCATGGGACACCTCCAGCTCTAGCAGTACACAAAAAGCTCTCCCTTTGGCTCTGTTTATCTCCAGGATAAATGGGTCCCGTGCCTCTAGCTGTCCTGCTTTTACAGTGATGCCATCAAGCCAAAATGGCGATGGAGACCAGAGGAGAATCAGGTCTGCAAAGCAGCCAGCTCTGATCCCACCTGCTGCACAGCTAGATGGGATTTACATATTGTCCGAAGTCAGGCTAAGAAAAGGCCACCTGCACAAAACCAAGAGCTTGACTGCTCCACAATTCAATACAGAATGCAAACAGAATTTCTCTAGTAGCATTATGGACGTTTCTTTGCAACCTGGTAGCATCAAATACCCTGACTGTTTTTTCCTGAATAATTCTCCCTGGATTAATGTTCAGCCCAAGTCTTCCAAGCTTGCAAGACAATGTAGGCTTCAGTTGCCATACAGCATCAAACACTCAGCAGATCTTTCTGCAGCAGCTTTCCTTGCATAGCAAGTCGTGTGAGCCCAATCCCACGCACGTGGGAGCGTATGCACAGGACCAGAGGTGTGCAACACTTGGATGGAGTGGTCCAACAGCTGAAGTCATGCTTGTGGTATCGCAAATATGAGAGTCAAAAACTGTTTAAAGAGTTTCCAACTCAAACACTCAAGCACATTTCTTAGCCTTTGAAATACAGCTGGCTGAAAATTCCTGACAGTGTGATCTATTAGGCTGTGGAATAGCTTCCCCAGGGAAGTGTTGGAAGGGCTATCAATTGAGTCATTTAGTGCTGAGGGGAATATACTAGAGGGAACAATCCCTCATTAGCTGGACTAATGGATCTTTCAGCTTCAAATTCTAGTGCTCCTACAAAAAAAAAGAAAAAAAAAATCCATTGACATCTTCTTGTTCTTCCATATGCTCAAATTGGCAGGGCTGTGGGGCTGTTGGCTACATTTTTTAGCTTTTGTTTATAAGGCATATAAATTTATCAAAAGGTGGGGGGGGACGGTTCATGTGTCAGGCAAAGTGTGTAGTGTCAAGAGCAATCTAAAGAAACAGTCATGGGGATAAATGAAATGCACATACGTTATTTTCTAAAAAGCAGGGAGACACATAGGTCCTTCTTGAGAAGCTCTAGCTCTGAGTAAGCTTCAGGAAATGAAGACAAGACAGGCAGCTGAGTCAAACTGAACGTCGAGTTCACCAGCCACTGGTGGATAGCAGCTCTCCAGGCTGGTGTACTTCCACTGCATCTCATACTCCCTTCGGATTTACTCCTGGGATAAGACAGTTAGGTCCTGTGTTGCCTTCAGAGCAAGTATGATGTGTCTTTTTGGTCACGTGTTGTTTCAGATTAGTCGTTCTCGTGCACTGGATGTGAAATTATCCCAGGTCTGGTCTCCTGGCACTGGGTGTGGGAACATCAGCATGGTGACTTTGAGGAGCAGGTGGCTGCTTTTTGGATAAGTACTTCTTTCTCTCGTGATCTTCCTGTGTAACACTGGGGATGCCACTTAGGTCTTTGAGATCACTTATTATAAGGTGTAAGATAACAGCTCTAATGGGCGATTCACTGCCTACTGTCCTGGCAGGCTGAATCATTACTGGCTTTGTGTTATCGATGGAGAACATGGGAGCTGCCTCCCCAAAAATTATTAAGACCTAGCATGAGTATTGTGGCCTTTCTCCTATGGACTGCATTAAGTTAGCCAAGATTTGATCACTTCAGAGAGAACCACCTCACTCCTTGCTTCCTTGACTGCAGCAGCCATAGGTGCATCAGTAGCAGTCTGGCCTTTCAGAGGAGAGGAGGTAATACTGACATAAGTCCAGAAGTTGTAGTGGATTTGGTTAAGGGCTATTTTTTGGGTGAAGCAGCCTTGGCTTCCCAGTGTTTTGAATATTTTCCAGCAATGATGATTTTCCCTTCTGTGCTTCTTTTTTTAACGTTATATTTTCCAAGTGGACAATCCCAAAGGTGGCCGGTTTAATGGGGGGAAAAAGAAAAGAGTCATAGAGATATTTTAAATCCGATGTGAATTTTATGCCAAAAAGTGTCTTTTCCATATTTATAAGCCCCTGTCATCCCCTCTCCCTCCGCCTCCTCCTGCTTAAAAGGAAACTCCATTACAAAGGCAGGAAAGAACATCAAACAAACCTCGCTTGGCAGCCATGTCTATATGTGAAATTACTGTCAGAGTACAAAGGAAGACTCAAGATTTAGAAGGTAACATGTGATAAGAGAATGCCGTCCTTCTCAATGTCTTTACCTTTTGTTGGTGAGAACTGGGAAAGGGTTGTTGTTGGTGCTTTTTGTTTTTGGAAAAATCTTGCCAATTATAGAAAGCCAAAGACACAAATCACTGCAAAACCCCGTAGGCTGTGGGCAATTTGGCTTGCTGGAAGCCATATAGCTCTGAAAGCAGCAGCAGTGACTTCAGCAAGGTCTGTGTGTAGGCACGTGCTCACCCTTAGCTCCATCCTTCGGGGACGTGGGTGCGTGTTTGGGCCACCCGAGGAGCAGCCGTTGCGTACGGTCACACGAGCCTTTGATGGAGCCACTTTGCTGAAGCACTGGGAGCGGACTCTGAATGCTCTCAGCTCGCCTTGGTTATAAGGTAAAACGTGTTTAGTTGAAGCAACTGTGCGTGCTTTATATGTAGCCTTATATGTACGGTTTTAAGCAAATGCGTTTTATTTCACTAGTGAGGTAAATCAAGAGCTTGTAGTTATTCCTGGTCCGTGAATGGAAATCAATTCATGGATAAATGTAACAGCGATGTCCTGTGTCTTCAAGTAGCTGTATGCCTCATCTTTCTCTTTGTCTTGGGGATTGTCTCTATTCTTACTCATGCTCTGGCAGTCCTACTTTTTATGCCAAAACAAGGCTCGCTTTCCACCCTTCCCAAGTGCACATGCTGTAGGAGAGCAGGGCAGCAAAAGCAGAGGAACCACGCAGGCTGCTGGTAGCCCAGCTCTGATCCCCCTCTGCACGAACACGCGGGACAGGAGAGATTGCAACCTACTGCTCTTGCCAGCCTTGGCTGCTTGGGATCTGCTCACAAATTCAGATATTCAGGTGTCGTGACAGTGTTTGTAACCACAAAAAATACCAAATCACGAAGCTGGCTGTCTCATTGGGGTTTCCTCTGGGGATGGGAGAATCTGCCCTGCTGCTTCTCTACCCTGCAGTCCCAAATGAAAGCCAAGCTGACACCACTTCCCAGTCCCAGCCCTAAACTTGTTTTCCACTTAAGTATGTATAAACGTTTGCATTTTTAATGTGGTTCTTTCCCTGTGTGGTACCATGGTCCATCCCCTCGTGGTCCCATGTGCCAGAAATTCTGCAGAAGCAGCTGGTTCATACTTTGTGTGGCTGTTAAGGTGTGAGTCTCTTTCCTTTGCTCTTTGAAAGAGGATATGCTCTAAAAGCAAGGCTTAATACAAGAGACTTTTTTAACCACTCTCAGTCTTGAGAGCTATTGAACTTACCCACTGTATTTAAAACATGAACTTAACTTTTCAAAGAATTGAAGCTTTCTTTTTTGGCTGTTGTTGAACAGTTTGTGCTACAAGGTCTTTCCTCCTTTATTTTAGGGGACTGGGGTATTGTTTGCTTGTTTTTTTTAATACGGAGTTGATCCTAAGCTACAAGTGACATTCATTGACCTCAGGCCAGACATTCAGAAGCACTGCACCGACCGTATCTCGTATCATTGGGAAGAATAATGCCTCTTCCTCCTCCTTTGAGAACAATAAAATTGAGCCTTTTTCATTTTCCCTTTTAGGAATAGAACCCTTTTGAAAATCTGTCCGGGGAGGCATGTCTGCAAACCTGGTTTACAGCTCACTTTCCAGTCTCATCAGAAGTTTTCTTGAATGAGGTGCAAAAGGTGGCTGAAAGCAGGGGGGGAAGGGAGAAAATCTCTCTTCTGTGCATACACACACACGCACACACACACACACACACACACGAGGCAGAGACACTGGTTAGCAACATAAACAAAAGGTGGGTGGTAACCCCCGAGCTTTTTTTTTTTGACAGCCAGTGGTGGCAGTGATGAATTTGTGAAGTTATCTAATTTTCCACTGTTTTAATTAGAGGCCTGGGCTATGAGACCTAACAGCTGGGTTCTTTGTACTGCTTTCTGTTGCCTGACAGAGAAAAATTTCTCCTGTATCTTCAGCCAAGCTTTCAGTCTGACCTGAGCAAATGAAACTTCTGGGACTCATAAACTGTGGTTTCTGGGCAGATTGCTTTTTGAACTGCTCCTTAGCTATCCTAACATGCAAAGAACACAAAGGCTTACAAAGTGAACTCCCTTTGTACTTTAAAGCTAATGGTGATGCTCATTAAAGAGGTAGGAGGAGAGCGGGAGGGGAGGGAGGAACTCCCCCTGGCATATTAGAGGACTTATCAAGTGTAAAGTTTCTTCTGATCGGACACAGCGGAGTTGAGGCCAGTTGGGAAGTTATAATGCTCGAGCCCTTGGAAGACAATGGCTTTGGTTACAAAGCATGACCAGTTGTGGAACTTAATTTATTACTTAGTTCCTGCCAAGTGATTTTTAAAGCTTTACATTAGACCGAATGCGCATCACAGTTCATCACCTCTCTGTTTCTCAAGGCATGCACTACAACCACTTTCTTTCACTATAATCCAGAAGGAAAAAAACGTCAGAGGAATTTTTAGACCTGAATTCAGCTAAGTCTTAAGTCTTTGCTTAAATTCCACTGGAGTCAAAGGAATTAAGCAAGGCTTTGACTTAAAGCACATACTTAATTGCTTTGCTGAATCAGAGCCCATATTCTGATTTTCTTCCTCAGGAGCGCTTCATATTCAGAAATGTGTTTTCATCCTATAAAAGGCCATTTCTCCCTCTTTCCCCACCTGCTCAGCTATGGCAAACTTCCTTGGGGCTGTTTTGCCACAGGAATCAAAGGGACTTGGTGATGACAAGGGTACTCAAGCCAATGCAATTTCAATAAACCAGAAAGTCATTTGATTTGCAAGGAACTTAGTGAAAATAGCTTTTCTGTAAAGGCAGTTGAGTAATGACCTATCGCTCAAGCAGTTGTGAAAGAAGAGCCCTTTACAGCACATAGGTGAAGAATGGTGCTTTTAATGGTCGTGATTTCAGTCCTGGCTTGGACAAAAATTTAAGGCATGTCCAAATACTGCAGGAGATGAATTGTGCAGCACAGTGAGGGATTTCGGGCCTTCCATCATCCACACCAGGGATGGGACCGTTGTCTGCTACAGCCTCCTTCCAGCCTGTGCTGCATCTCCACCAACTCCAGGAGAAAGGGTAGAGGAATGAGTGGTCAGCTCTTGCTCTGGTCCGTGGCTGGACCAGCAAGACACCCACCTATATAGACTCGGGAACTGGGAGACGTTTTCCTCCTCCTCGGATGGAGGAGCATCTGGTCCTCATCCAACCATGTTCCTTCACCCTTGAGATGGCGGCTCAGCCTTGCTTGTGCTGCTGAGAAATCCTGTCCCAGCCCTACTGTTGTTTTCCTCAGAATCCCATTCTTTGGAAATATTCCGATGCTGTATTGCAGACCCTTGCTTGGAGAGCAGCAGTTATGTACACATATGTATTTAATCTTGTTGAACACTGGGGATTTTGGTCAAAAATCACATCAGCTGTAATAATGTCTCTGCTTTGCTGGAGGCACAGAAAGTAAGTAGTGGATAGTGACCAAAAGTGGCAGTGAACTTGGTCAAAGACTATGATGGAGCACGGTTTTGGCCATAAATGTCAGTTCAAAATTTTTACAAGAGCACAACTACTTCCAAGGAGAATCTTTTTTCCAATCTGATAGGAAGTGGGACCTCATGCCAACACGGTCATACTTCATTCTGATGTCATCACAGTGGTTTTCCCCATAAGGCTGGATCCTGTTGTATCAGATGAATTCATCACTACAGAAGGGCATTCAGGGTCTGCTGATTCATCCTGTGTGCAATGTGAAAGGAGTGAGGAGGGAGACCACAGTGCTCCTCTGTTGGGGGAATCTCTGTCTCCCTGATGTGCAAAGACTCCTTCTTGCATGCACTGACTCTGCTCCTTTCCCTTCATATGTAATAGGAGACGATGGGGAAAACCTGTTGTGACCTTCCCTGTAAATTAGTGGGTGGATTCCTACCATGAAAAAAGAGAGATACAGATTTCATCTCTGTCCAGTCCAGAACGGTCTCAGACTCACAACTCCCTCTTTCGTGAACAAGTGCTGGCTCTACTGGGCAAAAGTTCTTGTTTTCTGCCCTCATGTCTCTTTGCGTTTGTCCTGTGCAGTCCTTATATGTTAGGTGTGGTCTGGGCACAGCTGTGCCCATGTGGAGGCAGTAGGGATTCTGCCTATCCTGACACTAATTAATAGGACAGTGCTGATTGCATTTTAATGGAGGCTACTCTGTCGCCCCATGTGGAAACATCTGTACTTTTCTCTAGGATGAAGTGATGGCTGACATTAAGCAGTTTCGAAGTCCCAGGTGCTGAAAAGTCCAACTAAGATGGGATTTAAGCCAAATTCAGGTTGCATTCCAGTCTGTGATGAAGGGGAATTTTGAAACATTTGACTTTCCTGCAGAGCAGAAATTCCATTTCCCAATCAGCTCTAAATAATCATTTAAAGATGGACTCTAAATTGAGATTGTTTTAATGTGTCATCTTGCTTTTAATTGCTTGTAGTCCTGCATAAATGTTATCAGACCGTCAGAGTCTAAGGATGAAGCAAGAGCTGGGTAGTGATTCAGATGGGATCGCCTGTTGCCAAAGAGGAAGTCCTGGGACAGAGATGACTCTATTGCTAGAGCAAAAGACAAGACAGTGAACTCTCTGTTTACAGTGGGCCACCGAAAGAATGGGATAATTGCAATTATCAGGGTGAAGCAGCGTTTTAATGACTGCTTCATTTTAAAAATACATATGTACATCTCGGAGATGGTGGAGAGGTGCCAATTTGCCCTGGCTGAGCAGTGGACCTATTATCTCCTTCAAAGACCTGGCAGCTTTACCCGTGGCAGAAGAGTCGAACATTGGGGCAAGCTGTGCTCTGGTCGCTTAATGAGTCACAGCACCAGGCATGCACAGACCACCCCAGGAACCAGGGGAGAGACCCACAGCAACAGCAAAGAGAAGAGTATCTTTTGCTTTGCCTTATAATAATCTCTGTCGATGGCTCTGGAAAGAGGAGGATGTAGAAGTTTTTGTACAATAACCTGCATTCATCCGTAGGAGTTCGATCTGGGGAGGTGCTGAATTGTGGGCGCTTCCATCCGCTGCAGTGGGTGCTGAACACTTCTGCTCCTACTGTTCTCCCTCCTTTTGTGTGCTTGCCACCCCGTTCTTACCAATTTACCTGCTTCCCCATTTCAGGCAGTTTTCCTTCACCACAATGCATGTGGTCCATCTTCCCTGGGACATAAGTGATCCCATATTTCTCAAGTCAGTCCGAGATACTCAACTCTGTGCCCTAAAGAACCTCTGTATTTGGAAAGCAAAACTTCACTGAGCTGGACTTTGTCGTCATTCCTCCCTCTTGAAGCTACTGATGCTGAATTTCTGAAGAGGCCAAAGGAATTAGGAGCCAGCACCCACCGGCTTAAATGCTTTGGGCCCTTTAAAGACACTTGGGTGGACTATCTTTTGTCCAACATGTAGATGGAGGTGTACAAATGACCAGCAACATGTTGAGAAATCAAGATGCTTTAAAGGGTAAGACATTTCCATACATGGGTTCTGGCCAAATTCAGCCCTGTACTATGAGTAACTGAACAGGAGCTGTGCTCTTAATGCTGAATTTATTAGTCTTTTTTGTTTCAAGGTCTTCAGTAATTACCATCATGTGACTGGGGTTCATGGAGTTAAGAATGTTACACGTCCTGCTATCTGGTGTGGGAGTTCTCATATACACAACCTAAAAATGCAGAGAAACCACAGATTTATGAGATCATGCTTTTTAAGTATGCCCTTGTCCAAGAAATAGTAGTTTCTAAATCACTCGCACTCTACGTTCTTACCGACATATTGAATTTGCTTTTATGAAGTAGGCACTGGTCCATGATATTAATTGCCATATTAGTAAAATATATTTAGAGAGGACTGGAGATTTGCCATGTCACTTTCTAACTCCTTCTCTCTTCTCGACTCGCGGAGGGGAGGAGGGGAACTGCCGCCTGGATGCTTGCCAGGCCAAGAGGATGGCTTGACGCACATTGGATAGCATGAAAGCTCTCATTGAAATATGCTAAAGACACTTAAAATGGCTGGCTGAGCTCTGGTTCACTCATTTCGTCTATGGTTAAAATCTCCCTCCCACATTAAAGAATTTCCCTCTGATTTCTTAGGCCCCAAAGGCGACCGTGATGTAGGCTGATGGGTCCCAAGGAGCAGATCTTCACGTAAATTGGTCACAACTCCTCTGAGTTTAATGTTGTGCAGTTTGCAGCAGTAAATGAAAAGTTGCTAGGAAAAATAAAGCACATCCACCTATTAGTCACCACCCCAATTAGGAAGGCTCATGAAGAGCCTTCCTAATTAGTCCTTTAGTGCCAGGGACCTACAAAAAGCTTTGTGCGAGGTGAAATTCACATTTTTTTGTTCCCCAAATCAATAAAGCCCATCCGTTATTTGCAAAATCTGCTTAACAGGGTTCTTCCTCTGCATTTTCTTTCAAAACAAGCCTTCCAAACAGGCAGTTTGACAGCAAAGATGAGGTCAAAGATACAAAAATAATTTCCATAGAAGGTCCTGGTACCTCTGCTCAAGGTACAAATTGTCTGCTACAAACCTTCTTGGAAATACGGATTGACCCCTACCTGTGGGTGCGAAGGGGTCTGTTCTGCTGGCAGTGTTGGCTCTAGGGTACTCCTATGTAATAGAGCATTTAAATGCTTGAGGCCATTTGTATTCATTAGAGTGATTAAGCAACTGCCTGAGTGGGACACATGTTTAAAGTTAAGCGTGACTCTTGGTGCTTTGTTACATTGAGTTTTGTGGGCTAAACTCATGTGGATGATGTGTACAGCTCCCCTCTGTCCTCTTTTGACTTGTATTATTAATCTGATACCCTTTCCCAGCCCTTGCTGATTCATTCCTTTGCTGTTTCTTCCTTGAGCTTGCTCTGTGGAAAAAAAAATAGCAACTCTGGCTCACTGGCTTTTACCATCTAGGAGGCGTTAACTCCTGTAAAGGCTTACTCTTCAAGGAAGCATTAAGCGTTGAGTTTCTGTATAACGATAGGGTGCCTTGGATGGCATCGCAGTAACAGGCAGCAAAATTAGAAATTATTTCAGTGATGGCAACCTAATGTTAAAATACTGTGGGTGCAGTGCAACAGTGTAAATTCACCTCCGTCACTGCTGCTGCAATCCTGCCTTTCCACTCCCCAGCCACGTTACCTCCATCCCTTCCCTTCTGCTGGCCCTAGGACTTGCCTGACCTGGCCGAGCCAGCAGAAACTGCTGTGTGATTTTTGTCGGGCTCAGTTTTGTGCTGAATCAATTAATCATGGAGTTAGATGAGCACATAAGCTGGTCTTAAGGACGAGTGAATGGGGGCTGTATCCTTATGCCACCCTCTCATTACTAGGGTTCACTTAAACTTTAGTTTACTTAAACTAAAAAGCTACAGTGGGTCATGCAGTAAATCTTCCTGTTACTGGATGGTGCCAATATCCAATGGAATTGAGATTTTGCAGGTCTAGTGACTCTGGGCTCATCCAGTGGGGCAGGGTGATGGGTGACCCGGAGGTTTTGCAGAGCATCCATGGCAGAGACGGAGGTGAGCAGCGCTGCTCCTGGTAACCAGTTTTTACTGCTAGAGCAGATTCACCCAAATTTTTTTGCTATAGAAACTTGCAGAAAACTTAAGTTTGAATGAAATTTATGCAACTGATGATAACCAAGTGTTTTAAACAAAATGCAGGTAAAAGTTGGGTGAATGCTGGCTAACTGCCTGTTTGTGTCTCTTTGGTTTTTTATTTGGACCTTTGATTTTGCAAAACTCCTTTCCGAAATTGCCGAGCCTTTGCAAAACTGACTTGAATTTTCTGTTCAGGTTAATTTGCAGTTCCAGAGATCCTATTTCACCTGCTGCTGCAAGTTCATTTCCATTTTTATTGTACCTTTTCAGTTCTCAATAATTTTATCACTCCTGAAGATCTGTGCCTGGCTGCATCACATTAAGTTAAACGCAGAAAGGAATATTGCTGCCCATGCACAGACCTTTAGCAGAGAAACTCCCATTACTCCCTAGAAGAAACCCAGAATTAATTCCCTCCAGCGTCCCTAGCCAAGACACGTTTTCTGCCTATAGGACACCTGTCAAAGAGCAACAGACTTTTTATAAAATAAACAAAAATCGTTTGGTGAGCAAACTCAGGGAAGAGAAAAGAACCAGCCAAGTTCCGGATATCCTGGACAGCGGTTTTCATGCTTCCTTCAGCTGTCTTGAAGAAAAATATCATCTCTTTCTAGCCAATTCTAGTTTTATTTTGAGCCTAAGGATCATGCTAGGAATAACTGGATAACATAGATGAAATTTTCTTTCTTGCCTAATGTAATCAAAGGCTTAGTGGACAAGGTAAATGATGGCATGAGCTATAATTAAATGTTCTAGGGCTTGAGGTATCTAACTGATCCGAATGTCAAGAGCAGGATTCAAAATGAGCTGAAACGTGCGCAACGGACCTGCAAGGAGATGTTCCCTCTCTCTGGGGTGGATGAGGATTAAAAGGTCACATTCCAGCAACCCTAAAATGTGGTGGTGCTCAGACCCGGCTCACAGCTTTGGGCTTGCCCGGTGTCTCAGAAAAGCTGGGAAGGACTTTGGGCTCCTCTTCTGGGGACAATGCAGCAAGATGAACTGCACTCAGCTTTGCGGAGAGGCAAGCGTTGAGCCAGAGATGGAGAATCAGCCGATGACTTGTGTTGGGATTGTAGCTGAGTAAAGTCCTTGATGTCCAAGGCAGAGCTTTTGCTTCTTTTATCGCTGGTAGCATACAAATTAATGAGCTTTATGAAAAGATGATGTGGCCTTCTTGAACTTGCCCTGGATCAAAACCTCAGCTATGTGGTGCAAGAAATCCTTCTAATTACTTCTGATACTGAGCATGGAGGTTCACGCTTCTTCAAAGGCTCCATTTGCGTTCCGTTATGAGGTCCCCAGTGCTTGTGTCTCAAATCCAAACACAGGATGAGATGGAGGATGGATGCAGAGAGGCAGGATTAATTCGGTGTCTGTTGGGCATACTCTGTCCCCCTGTTTAGTTCCTGCTTGGCTTTTTCTTTCTCTCTTGACCTTGGTAGGTCTCTTTCCCTGCCCTGTGCTCTCTAAGTAACACCCTCCCCTAAAACTGTATCTTAAAAAAAATTCCCAGATTCGCTGTTCCTAATTCAGAAGCTCAGCTCAAATCAGGCAAAGAAATTGAAACAAACACCAGAGCAGTTTAGACAAAACTGAATTGCCGCATGTTTTAATTTGCTGCAATTTTCCTGCATGCAGCTCAGGAACCTCTGGGCGTTTTATTTGGTAAAGTGTGAAATTACATTAATGCTGGGAGGTGGAGGCCTTTCTATCTTAAGCAGATACTGTGCAACTGTTTATCCACAAGCTAAGAAAATGTTTTTGCAGTTGGCTGATGTTCAGTCCCATGAATAATATTTTGCAGAGGAGTTTGCTCTCTGATTAGCACAAAATGATCTGTGCGTGTCTAGGAACAGCCTTACGGTTATTCTGCTTGAAAGCAGGGCAGGTTTTTGAAATCCCTCCTGTTCCTTGGAATATCTGTGTTTGCCTTGGCATTCAGGCAACACAGAAAGTAGGAACCGCACAGAGGAGGTTCGATGAACAGAGGAAAAATTGCTTTATCCTGTGCAGATTGCGAGTGGAACGTGATCTCTGAATCAACTATCTCATTTCTTAGAATGACTGAAAAATATCTAATTACTCATGGTAGGGTGGAGCCACTGCTGCAGTCTGGCTCTTCTTGCATTTGAAACCCTTCAGTGTTCAGCCTCCCCCCCCCCCTCAGAAAGACTTGCTGCATTCAAGCTACCCGAGCCTAATCCTGTTTTTATCCTGGGGTAAATCAGCAATCCATCATTTAATTCAGTGGCATTTCCCAGTGATTTATCAGGATTCAACTTTTGAGGGAGAATTTCAGAACCTACTTTTCTGACCATTGGAGAAAGGCTTTAGATAGCAAATTTAAGATTGTTTACTGTTCTTAGACTCTTTAGAAATGGCTCCTGTACATCCAAGAGTCTTCAGGCCACGCAATGAATGTCAGTCAGGGTAAATGCAGATTTAGGACCATCACAACATGAAGACTTCCTTGAAATTCATTCTCTTGTTCTTACAAAGGGAAACTTGAGGCTCCCAAATCAATGTTGGATTGTTCCGCCCGTAAAACCTACATAAAGTTGGAGTAATGCATTGGTCAGGCTTCTATTTCTTGTTTTTCATATTTTATTAATTGCTCTTGAAGGGTGAAATATTTCCAGCTTTTGAAACATGGTGGTTTCTCCCCATCTTTTTTTGATTTTGAAAGAGATCTTTACTGCATTTCAGTGAAGCACAAATGCTTCTATGCTATGCTGAAGCATGGACTTGCACTGGGTCTGAGATCATGATATGCTTTGGTAGTGACTTTGTAGCCGGCTCTAGAGACTGAATGAAAACACGTGCTCACTTTTGGGAAAGCACTGTATCAGGATAGAAGTCAATAAGCGCATATAGTGGGCAATAGCACTGAAGGAAACCTCATGTGTAGGTTTTATGATGTTATCCTTTAATTTTCTTACAGCACTTTCCTATCCTTCCACTTTCTCAGAAGCAGGGAGCCTGTTCATAAGATTTCTTGATTTGATATTCTTCTAGGATAAAAATGCTAACTTTATTTTTTTCTGCACTATTCTCCAGACTTTTTTTTCTTTTCTATATTTTTAGTATTTCCCAGTTTACCTTTTAGCTGAGAAGCTTGTGCTATTGCAGCTGCTAACCACTGAGTTTGAAGGCACCTGGTAATAGCACAAGTGAGGGAGCTGTACACATAAATTTTGTGATGTTGTCATTGAGGGAACCTAAAGAACATGAAGAGATCTCAGCCTGAGAGACTATTTCAAGCTTTCCGACCATTTTCAGTGTTATTTGCAGTGCCAGAGGCATGTAGCTTATGGTTGAGGAGAACTGAGTCATTTTTGGAGGATGGTCAGGTAAGAACACTGGCAAATCAGCAGATCCAAGACTTACCTACAGCAGCGTGAGTCCAAAGCCAATCAAAGCCTTTCAAATACCTGTCGCTAAACAAGATTTTGTATAGTCTGCTTACTATAAGAAGTTAAAGGAATTTATCTCTGGAAAAACGGAATGACTGAGCAACATGGAAAAAAGGCATCAGAAGGGAGTGACTTGGGGACAAGGTTTAGAGGAATTGTTCTTCAACTTTTTCTTAAGAGAGAAACAGCAAAGTCTCTGTACTTTTGAACAACCAGGTTTCTTTGAATTTTAATCTGACCAACCCAGAAAATGGTACACAGGAGGAGACAGTATAACAAACTGAAGTAAAATCCTTCTCGCTGTTCTAAAATCTGTTTCGTGAAGAGTTTCCCAGATGAAATATTTCATTAGATAGATTAGGGAGATGCTTATGCCCATGGAGGCCATCTTTACACAAATGTAGCATCCCTCTTTATTGACAGGATCAGACCTACCATCTTTTCTCACTCAAGATGACCCTACAAAGACCCCTATATTATGTGTATACCATCAGTTGGAAAACACACACATGCTTCATTGTCGGAAGGTTATTTTTTTCCCTGTGCCTATTGATATGTTTACGATGCTCCTTAATTTTTCTGTTTTGCAAGCAGCATACAAAGTGTGCCTTGGGAAAATATTTGCAGAAACTTTGGCAAGGGTAGCCTTAGCTTTGCCCTGTGCTTCCTGCAGGTCTGTGGGGAACCCGGTCTCCCGAACAATGGGCTCTGGCTATCAGTCCTCAATGGCTTGACCTTTCTGCATTTCGGCTGCAAATCGCTGTGTACACACACAACATCAGCTGTACTTTCTCAGCCCCAATTGTTTGAAACTGCCTGAAAACTTCCTATTGAGCAAATGGATTAAAATGACCGCATTGGTTTCCCTCCCCCACCTGCTTGGTATCTACAAAACAACTCAATTAGTACAATTTGTAAGAATTTCTACAATGGTGGTACATTGTTATTTCCTGCTTGCGCACCTGACGATTTTGCACCCCATGCTGACTGGGGAAAAAATTATTTTTGAGCTCATTATGACTGCTAATTGGACTGAACAGAGAAAGGCTTGGGGGTAAGACAGAGACCTGAAATGAGCATTTAAAGGTGACAGATAAAGAGGAGGGAGGTGATGGGAATGAAAGCAGGGGGATCAGAGCAAGAAGGCAGGGAACACCAACACTGGGAGTGTGTTGCCTGGGTCTGGCCACCTGAAGCTTTGGGACCTCTTTGGGCTGGGGTCACCCTCTGGACGTGCTCTTTTTTTCTGACAGTGAAAGGATCAGCTTTACTCAAACAGAAAGCCTGAGCTGTGGCATCTGCCTGCTGTTCTTTGCGTCGTCCCTATTTCAGCATCCCTCCTCTCCAGGGCGTTTCAGAGGAAACCAGTTCTCGCCATCTTACAGAGGTGTGGAGGTGAAGTTCCTCATTGCTGGGGAAAAGGAGAACGTTACCCTCCTGCTGTGGAGGAGTTGCACAGGTCCTGATCCCTGCACTTCCCCTGGCTCATATGTGCACTTAGCAAAGCTTGTAAATTAAGACGTCATTTGAGCAACTGGGTGAATGTTTCTTTAAGCAGAGGCAGGTAGAAGTGTTGGTGTATTTGTACTTTGCAAACCCGGAGGAAGGCTGCTTGCTCAAGACTGGACCTCTTTGGCAGCCCTTTGTGGTTTGGTCCATTTTCTGTTTACAATAAGAAAAAAAAAAAGACACCCCACCACCCCCCCTCCAGTCCTCTGCAAAATTGAAAGCAGAAAGCTGGAACTGGATATGAAAAACTGGAAGCAAACTTCCTCTGGAAATCACAGGCTGAGGTCCTGCATGAAGTGATGCCATCTGCCAGAATGAACTAGTCCAGAAGCAGCCAACCTGCAGCTCCTGGTTCTCATGCCAGTTCCCTAACTGCTGTGGCAATGAGCCATCGGGAGCTGCTGGATCAGGCATCTCTGGGTCACTCTGGGATCCATCTGCATGATCAGCCTGGTCTAATCCTGCCAGAGAGCACTGGATCCTCTGGGAAGCTACTGGAATCTCCCCTGGACTCCCATCTTCCTGGGCTTTCCAAAATGGGAGCTAAATCTTGGTCAAATAAAGTCGTGCACGTGGTCTGCAGCACTGGGCAGGTTGGGTAATCTCTATTCCTGCATCCCCAGCCTGCTCTTCAGCTCTCTGTTTAATGCAGGGATCCACCTGCTGTGATGCCCTGGGGATCCTGTCCTACCTTGATAAAACAGCTCTCCTGCCGTATGCTTCGAGCAGTGATTTTTTTTGAAGAATACTGGGATTATCAAGGTTTGGATTAGCAAGCAATTTCCTGAGTTTCTTAACATCATAAATGAGGTCAAAAAGGTCTTTTTGAATGGAACCCATTAATCTCCTTGTTGTTAGCAAGGAAACGTTGAAAAGTGCAGGTGTTAACAGTCGCTGTGTTATTTTTGGGAGAATGTGAACTGAAACACTCACAGGAAGCATAGTATTCCCCTGCCAGCATCCTGGAGTATTATTTTAGGCAGTAGAACTAAGGGTTATGTGCAGGATTATGCTTTCATCACACCTTGAGGGCTAGAGCATTTCGTGTGCAAGAATTTTGCCTGGAGCATTTATTTTCTCTGTCTCTTCTGTTTTTGAAAATTAAAATAATCACCGTGGTCCCTGTCAACCAGCAGCATTACGATGCAACTCCTGGGTAAAGGCAGGACAGGAGTCAGTCACCGGATCACAGAAGGGATGCTGCTCTGCTTAAGGGATCATTTCTGCTTGCTCTGAAACATAGCAAGGTGGGGGCATTCATTCCCCTGGCTGCTCTTTGAAAGGCTTCTTCAGCAAAGCCTTTTTACAAATATACTGCTGGAAATGAGCCCAGGTAGGAGCTTTTGGATCTGGATCCAATAGTCAGCCTGTTTGCTGACTTTAGAACCAGACTCTGGAATAGGTGAAATAAATGAATGGGAAGGGATTGGGCACGTGTGGAGGTGAAGTGATAGGGTGAGGGTCCCAAAGTGCCTTAGTAGCAGAGCAAATCTGAATTAGGAAGACTTTTAGCCATCAGACTGCCGCTGCCTCCTACTACAGAGTCTTCTCCTAATTGAACTCCCGAGCGCTGTAGCTAAAGCAAGATCCATACCCTTATAACAACAACGCGAGCTTGTGTTTCAGGCGCACATCTAAATATGTTCACCAGTTGAAAGGTTTCCAAAACATGCAAACTTCTCTGTGTGCAGTGGACAGAGCTGTAACATGTTCTGATAGCAAAGAAAATGGTGAGAGGTAATAAAATAAGAAAAAAATATTCAAATTGTTGTTAAGGGTAATGAGTAGTAAATAAACCAACTTGGTTGAAGCACAGTTTTCCAAGCACTCATGCCTTAATATAATATGGCTGTGGAATTACAAAGAATGACCTTATGTGGATGCTTCTGCATAGCCAGACAAAGTTAAAAAAGCCACATCATGGGGTAAATGTCAGGCAGCATTGGTGGCTGAGTGGATGTGCTGGCTGGAGAAACTTTCCCCAGTGACATGAGATAGTTATAAAAAGAATCATCTCCACAGAGATTTGTAGGGAAGCCATCCAGGATCACTCAAGAAATTAATGACCCTCAAAGATGAACGGCTTGATGTTCCTTTCTGATACAAAAATGCTGAGTGGAGGAGCAAAGTCACCCCAAACCTTCCCATTTATTTGTTTTGGTTTGTCCTCCTTTTTAAAGAGTGGTTACTGGAGTACATCAGCTCTCCAGCCAATAGAACTGGTAAGGGAAGGCCACCCATAACCTGAGTTTTTCCCATCAGCTGATTAAAATCTAGAATATAATCAAACAAGGTTCTCATTGAATAGGTGAGAAATTAACTTCCCATCTCCACCAACCTGTCTTGCACTATGGCTCTGGCAGGCCAGGCAATTTTTTTCTGAATATCTAGAATTTGGGATGGGTTAGTCATCTCCAGGCACTCTTCCAAGGAGCTCTTTATCGGCTACAAGTTCTTTTTTAGGTTTTTTTTAGAGTTTTGACTAACAAAGGAGGAGCAGCTTTTAAACGCTGCAGAAACATTCTTGGCCTAGCAAAGTGTAGACACTCAAGGTCTGCTCCAGTCATGCCTATGGACTTTAAATTGGGTGATGGGATCTCTGCGTGGTTACTTAGTCTGCAGATATATGGTTAAATGAGTGTTTAGCTTCACGTTGCCTCAATAATTACCAGATTTGCATCCAGTTACTGTAACTGTGTGACTAATCAGGTGCATAATAGGACTCCCTTGGTTTTAGTGCTGATTTAGAAATGCCAGAAAAAGCCAGGTTTTTGCTAGCATGTTTACTAAACAGCAAACAAGGGACCTAGGAACCTCCCAAGAATATAATGATGGCAACTGTACAACATAATCCAAATTGAATTTTTTCCCCAGATAGTAGGCTAGTAATGACTCAGAATTTTCAACCCCCTATTTACTTAGTGTGTTAAATGTTGCTTCCCAAGCTGAGGGAGATTTAAGCAGAGCAGGCTGATGATAGGCAAGCATCCTAGCCCACCAGCACTGTCGGGTTTCTGATAGGGGAACTAGTGATTGCTAGCCACTAAAAGGTAAAGGGAGGATAACTTCCCAGTAACCAAAGTCATAAATACTCTCTTTCAGCTTAAATGGGATTAATATAGATACTCCCTTCTCTTAAATGCACTGCTTTAAAATAATGCACTAACTCCCCAGCACATTTTTTTTTTTACCTGACATCTGTTCAAACATCTGCTCAGCAGGACAAGAATGAATCATATTACACTGATTATATTTGCTTAATTCTACCATGTAGTCTTTGATGCACATCAGGTCGACATGCCTAGCCAGATACCGCGAAAACCAAACTTCAATCTGTGTGTTATTGCACCACACAATTGCAATAAAAGGCCCAGATCTTGATTGTTGGCTATATCGACCCAGCAAGGAGAAAAGCCATTTCTTGTTCACAGGCTGCTGTTTCCAAATAGACTGTGTGTGTTGGGGGGAAAGCTTTGCATCTTGTTGCTCAACTTTCTCCCCATGAAGGGTAGTCTCTAGCAGACCGTAGATTTCTTCTGGATGAGGAAAACTCTTTCCTGCTCCCACAACACATGAGGTTTTGCTGACCTGTGCACAGAGCCAGCACCCTGAAGGGCACCATTTCCCTGATGCTCCTTGAGCACATTCGACATCCACACTGGGCTCCCCCAGGGCTACTCCTTCATCCGTTGTCCCCAAATCCTCATTAAGGCTTTGGAAGGGGAATTCTTCTTTCTCTCATTACATCATTCTGAAAGGGATGGTGCAGTAAGAGGAGGATCACAAGCAATTTGGTTTTTTCCTGTGTGTACCATAACCTTTGGCATTCAGTCTAAACGAGCTCTACATACATGCGTGACAAGTCTCCTCCACTGCTCTACAGGATTACCAATGTGTGCCCTTTCCAAAATGCTGTTTAGAATAATCCCCTAGATATGTGACTCAGAAGATTTCTTTTGATTAAAAAATAAAAGGAGGAGGAAAGAAGAATTAAAAATCACCTAAGCCGAATGATTTTATTCCATGGTTTTAATTAGGTGGTTGGGACCATACCAGAATTGAGTTACCGCACATTTGGAAGCATCTCAGGCAGCCATACAAATTACTTAGTTAAAACTAAAAGCTTCAGAAATCCCATGGATTACGTGGAGGCCCAACTAAAACTTCACAGGACAAGTCAGAAGAGGAAAAGCTGTTTTTATTTATATTTGTTAAAGTGCTTACTGGGGTAGAATATACAGTGCAGCAAGATAACAGTCTTTCATGTTTTTTCTAAATGCGTGTATATAGATTTTTTTTCCTAAGATGGCACCAAAACTCTCAGAGTCCAAGACAGTAAAATGGAGAACTTCAGAACTGGAAAAGAAGAGCTGGGAGGACCAAAATGAGCTCTCTCTATCCAGTACATCTTGGTGGTTTTGTCCCAAAGTTTCCTGTGATGTGTTGTGACAGACTGGAGATCTTCCCCACTGACATTGTTCATGAAAAAGTTGTCTGCACCTTAATTAAGAGACAATTAATCAAAGAGCTGGGATATCTGTAGATATGCAGGGGTTTTGTAGCTGTCAGTAAGGATTGTTTCTAACTCCAAAGGTAAAACAGGGCACACAGGTGGGAGGACACGCGAACACTTTGGGTTAGGGCATCTTCTTCTGCGTGCGAAGTGTGCAGATGAGCCCATAGGTTGGACCTCAGAGCATCTTTTGATGTCAGTCAAGCCTTCTAAGTTTGCTCATAACCACAGGCTTTTTCTTTTATTCCATTTTTGTTGCCCATATTTTGAGGGATGTTTTCACTCTTTCAAAAAACATCAGCCCAAAACTGGTTAAAAATGAAACTAAAGGACGGAGAAAGCCAAAACAAAGAGAAATCGTGCTGTAGAAATTATCTGGGCATCCCATTTTTCATCACCAATAAAAAGGAGGAAAAAACCCCTCAATAAAAATCCATGCCCAGGGAAAGCAAATGACTTCTCCCAAATGTCTTTGGTTAGTCAAAGCCTTGTTTTCTTGGAAAGAGAAAATGTGTGTTGAACAGTTTCCAGCTAGTTTTAATTGGGATATCACTCGCTTAACGTTTCTTAGAGGTTTATGTCAGGGTCACCTCAAGCTGGTGGACGAGTAGCCTATTGTAACATCAGCAAGAGTCCAGGGTAAATAACAGTGGCTGTTAATGACATTTTTTGTTTCCAGCCCTGACGTGCTAGGGAGCCCAGCGCTCTCCGAGGAGGGAAGGGGGAGCGGAGGACGGGCTGACGCCCGCTCCAGGCGTTGTACAGTTTCTTCATCTTGACGTGTTTGGGTGTTTTCTCAAGCCAAGTTTCCTTGCTTTTGTCCTGCTCTCCTGCTCCTTTCCTGGTACAATTCACACACACAAAAAAGCTGTTTATAGTGCCTAAGACGCCTCATAAATAAGCCAGGAGGTCTGTAAGAATTTACTGGAGCCCTGACGGTACCTGCCAGCCTCTTGTGTTTAGATGCGGATGTCCTTTGAAGGGATTTTTGGTTCCTTTCAGGCATGGGGGGTGTTTGGAAGGACCCTAGAAAAAGTTTGAGTGCTGGAGGTTTCGAGCTCGATGCCTCCAGGTTTCTAGAGTCAAGTGAGCTGGTTCTCCCCAGCATCCCTCTCCCCACTTTTCTGATTCAAGCTTCACTTGTAAGTCATTTTTCACAACATATCGACTCCCTTTTGGGCTGGAGCATTGCAAATCGGTCTGCTTCTGGGCTTTATCATCTCATGAACATTGAGATTCCTATGCTAAAGCAGCCATGATAGCCACAGAATAATTTAGGTTGGAAGGGACTTCTGAAGGTCTTCTGGTCCGTCAAAGCAGGCCCAGCTTTGAAGTGGCACAAGGCTGCTCAAGTCCATCTAATTTCTTACAGGCAGGCATCGCACTGGAAAGCCTTCTGCCAGAGCTGGCAGTGATCAGCTTCTTTCTGGCAGAAAGGCTGAGCACTTTAAGCATCCCAGAAAGCCAGATGGTTTCCTTAGTCCCCCTGGAGCAATCTCTCCAGGCAATCCCCTCCAGCTCAGCAGAGGGGCATGGCAGATTGAAGCTTTCATTCCTGGTTCCAAAGAATAACACTTGTTACACCTTGCCCTGCTCAGGAGGAGTGGGGAAAAAAAAAAAAAAGAAATATTAATGAAAAGCAAGGATCAATTGGCCAGTTAAATCATCCAAAAGCAAAGCAGATGCAAAAGGATGACAGTTTCTTGTTTGTCTGCTGGCCAATTCTGTTCCTCAGGATTTCAATTACAAACCTCAATGCCTGGAGGTGGCAGGAAAGGCTTAAACTGTTCCACGCAGAATTGCAGCTCAGATGGAAGAAAACGTATTTATTTTTCCTGACGAGGATGGGGTCACGGTGATTTCCCCTTGCTGGGCTCCTCACCATGAACATGCTACAGGGGGAAGTGTGGGCTCTTGTTGGGCTTCCAGAGAATTTACTTTGAAACCTTTTGCAATGCCTCTGAAAGTAAGAAAAATGTTCCCATTCATTAATGCTCTGGTGCAAGAGGGAGGGAGAGGAGAAGGAAAGTACATGGTCAACTAGAATAAATGCAGCATTGCTGGGATTAAAGGTAGAGAAAAGACAGGGGGAACCATCCTTTTTCATGGGGAAAGAAAAGAATTAAACTTTAAAAGGAATGGTTTTGCCAGAGCTCAGTGCAGCCTTTTTATTTTTATTATTCTAACTGTTGTGAGTTAAAAGAGATCCTCTAAGATTTATTCTAGTCTGTGGTTTTGGATTCCTAGCTGACAGCTGACCACCTCTGAAACAGGAGAAAACCAGACTGGATCAAGCCTCTACCCATGTGTGGACCAGTCTGCGTAGTTGCCAAGGTGGTTGTAACTTTGAGAAGATGGGAGAAGTGACATCCCCATCTGTCACATCTCTTGTCGGCCACATCTTTTCTCTGTCCCCTGAAAAGCTGTCTATCCAGGCTTGAGGAGTAAGATCCTGCCCTAATAATAATTTTTCTAAAATTCAACTGGATCAACCAAGTTTTTCTCCTACATCGGTGGGCTCTCTGCTGGACACATGTGATGGCTCCAGTTTTTGTCATGGTGGAAAGAAGCCACTGGGGTTTTTTGTGTGTGAATAGGAGTGAAGAAACAACCAGAAAAAAGAGTGATAGGGACAGAGATGGGATTTTGGCCGGTGCACCCAGAGATGCTCTGCAGCCTCCTCTGTCCATCCTCATCACCTCGGTGAGGAAGCCAGGAGATCAACCAACCTCAGACCATGCTTGGCATGAGGCTCAGCCCATCTGCCTGGAAAAGCGCCTGGCAAAGCCAGCAGCAAAATTAGTTTTCTCAGCTTGCCAGCAAAAGAAAAACCATTATCACATTCTTCATAACCATAATTAAGGCAAGATTAAAAGGGACCATGTGAAGCTGTTGGTGTTGAAATTATATGGAGTCTGATTAAATGCCTTTATTAAAATCCCATTTAACCTGCACATGCAGGAAGAGGAAAGTTTCTGTGTGCAGAAATCTGATTTACTCCTCATAAGCTGAGCTTGGCATTCATTTTACCATCTGCAAAGACCTAATTTTATATACTTATATATATATATATTTATATATATTTCTTTAAAACATGCAGAGAAACTTTCCTGTTTTTCTGGGCATTGAAGCTTGCAGGAAATGTATCACCACATGAATTTTTTTTATTATTTTTTTTAAGTTTTCCAGGTCTGCAATCACTTAGACTCTGATGCCGATCTTTACATATTCCCATCCAATTTTACTCACGTTGTTATATCACTAGAAAGAAAATGTCAATGGAAGTGACAGGACCTGGCAGTAAAATCTCATCCACTGAGCAGCTTCTTGCCCTCATTTTGCTTTCAGCAAACTTATTAATTGTTTAATGAATCAAAGCAGAAATTTCCAAGAAAAAAGGATTAATCTCTCATAATAAACATACCATTATTCTGAGCCCTCATAAGGACCAAGACATCAAAGAGGCTTTTTTTTTAACTTGCAGAGAAAGTCACAGGGAGATGGTGATCCAACACCTGATCCTGAAATTATCTCCACTGTACGGGTCCCCATCCAGCTGAAATTTTGTCAGCCGCAGTTTTTCCATTGGGTTGCGCCCTGTAAGGAAAGTTTTACTGAAAATATTAGCATACCTTGTGTCTGCACAGATCACCAAACTGGGTCAATCAAAGCCCTGTGCCCATGCTATCACCTGGAGTGACTGACAGCTGTCACTCAGAAAGGCAGTGGCTTCTTCATTTGGGACTGGAAATGTCTAGCTACGGATATAAGAATTGAGGACAGCTTGGTGGGAAGACAAGTGGAGCAAGATCCTCCTTAAAAAAGGGCTGGCAGAGCTAAACCAGACTTATTCGAGTGCAGGGTCACAGGGCCATTGGATGGGGCTGGCAAGGATGGGGCAATGGTGAGAAGACGAGGCTCCTCTCCAAGAGGTAGAACTGGATTTTACACTTACCGTTGCATACAGACATGTTGTGCAGCATGGAAAAATGGGTTAGTGCCATCCACGTGCTTCTCACGGCCCTAATTCCAACCTCTGAAGTCAGCGAGAAACTTTCCACCGACCTCGGGAAGACCAGGGCAGGACCCTACGGCCGTGCTGTTGTCAGGGAGATGATCGGTCCCTGCCTTGACCCTACATGCAAACCTCACGCTGGCCACGCTAACGGGAAGAAAAATGCCCAGGGGGGTCCTTAACACGGCTGTCACCGCTGTCTCTAGGCTGTTCCTGCAAGGCACAAAAAGGGATGCTGCTCTCCGATGGGTTCCCGTGCTCCTGAGGTTGCATTGCTTAAGAGTGGGATTATCAAAACCCTTTACATGGACCTAATTCTGCTCCAGGTCACGCTAGCAGGAGGTAGCAGGGGTAGCGCTGGTGAGTGGGAGAATTAGTCCTGGGTGCATGCTGCAATTTGGTTTTTGCTTAAAAATCAACACGCTTTTTTTTGGTAAGTTGGAACATTGCAAAAACATAAAAGCTCAGAAATCAAAGGTTTCCTGTTATAAATAATCTTGTATCCCTTAGGCATTGAAGGGGAAAATATAGCCAAGATTAGATTAAAAGATTTTGGGGGCTTTTCGTGTTTTGGTTTTTTTTAATTTAAAAAAAAAAATCTAAAAATAACCTGTTGGTGGGAGGTCAAGGTAAATGTTTCTTTGCAGTTGTTTCAGAATATGTTTATTAGTATAGAGTGTCAGTTTGTCTTTCTGGCATAAATGTTAGAAATATGTATGTCTCCACCTCCAAGGATCCCGAATCTCATGCTAATGGGAATCCTTTTTCCAGAATGAAAAATTTCACACAGGTAAACACAGGGTAAAAAGCTGCAGTATTTGATCGCTTTAAAAATCAGTTGCAAAACATGAGAAACTTCAAATCAGTGGAAACAGAGCTGAGATCTAAAAGTGCTAGGAAGTTTTTAGATATAAATACACTGATTTTATTCAATGCTACATGTCTGTACTCAAATTTGTAATTCTTTTCCCAGGGGCAGCAGTGAGGACAGTGGATTTTTGGACCCATTTGAACACTTGGTACCCAAAACAGCCTTAGGGCAATGTCTTTTACAGCATACAATGATGAGGTGTAAAAAAAAAATACTCTTTGTTTCAGAACCACTGCCTGATCATTTAATTTGAAGTTTCCAGCTTCTGAGAAATAGTGAGCAATTGTTCTTTATGCCCTTTGTCTGCCACTCATAAGTAAATGTTTGTCAAATCTTCTTCCTCTCTTTTTAGCTTTCTCTTTTCCCAAGCTATAATTCAGGTTTTTCTCCAAGTGTAAAATTTTAAACTGGGTGACAGTGAATTTTCTCTGCCATTTTTTTATTTATTCCTACAGTGGGATCTTACTGTAATCCTCTACAGAAGCTGTTGGTTCTGTGAATATATTTGGTATCAGGAAAATCTAATTAGCTAATTTGCTAATCTGTTTCCTTTAATAAATATGTATGAAAATGTCTGATGGTTTAAACAGCATCTCTCTCCTATCCCTTTATAGGCACTGCAGGGATGAAAGCATGTGTAACTTGAGTTGGGAAAAGTGTAGTTGCATCCTGGGAAGGATGACAGAACGGTGCTGGTTTATCCCTTCTGCTCTGGACTGCGGGGCAACGCTTCTGCTGATGGCACAGAAGGAAGCACTTTGACAATTAATGAGATAAGCATGTCCACTACCCCAAGGCTGTGTTACACCAGCAGCTGTGATGGCACGATGAGGTTGGGTTAATCTGTAATTAATACTAGGAGAGCAAGTGAAATACTTGGAACCTATCTAAAAATGTGTTTTGGCGTGAAAACCTGTAATCCGTGCAAGAAGAAAGAGGTAATGTTTCCATTTATGAAAGGCATTTTACAAGGCAGCAGTAAAAACTTGCACAAGTCCCGTTAAACCTGAGCTTGTTGGAGCACGGCGGCTTTATTGCCCACGAAGGTCGGGGGCATGCCGACACCGCGCAGGTGGCTCATGTCAAAGCAGAGTCCATGACCTCCTCCTTTTGTGTCATTCTGTTGCGCCTTGTAGGCTTTGCTGATGGACGATGGGTGCCCGTCATGGGGCGGGCAGATTGCTCTAGCACCAGAGGTCTTAAGGCTGTTGCTCCTCCACAAAGAATAGATGAGGGAACAACTGCTGAAGCTTATTAGACTAATAAGAAACTCAGTGATCCCATGGGAGGATGCAAAAGATGCGGGTCCTTGGCTCCACCACTGACCTGCTGTGTCACCTTGGGCAGTTCACCCTGGTTTTCACGTGTACCTCTTCTCTGTCCTAGAAGGAAATTCTCTTGGGCAAGACCCAGAGTCCTGCCGTGCTCATCCACGGACTCCTCTAAAGCCTCCAGGTCATGTGGCTGTACAAATAGTACTGCACTGCAAGGCACAGCGATGCGCTTCAGAGAGCTGTGATGGTTCCCAGAAACATAGCTAGATGGTGTTGATAATTAAAAGGGATGATTAAGCCTATTCCTGCTATAAATAGTGTTGAAGAGCTTTCTCTTTTCCATCTTGACCACTTGTAGAGACTCTTGATTCACAGTCAAATACCTTACTGCCTGATCCCTATGGCAGATCTCATGCCAAATATTCATTGCTCTCTGAGACCCAAGAGTTACATATGGGCAGAAGCAAGACTTAGACTCAGGAGGAGGAAGAGAGGAGGAAGAATTGGACTCAGGCCAATATTTTCTAAACTGTCAGGGTTTTTCATGGTGACCGTATCCTCAAATTCTCGTACCCTTTGCCTCAGCATCTACGTAGGTTTGCAATTTGAAGGCACATGGAGCTGAGACTTTTGCCATTGTGGAGTGACTATGATCACCTGTGATTCCCACTGGCAGGGATTTTCATTCACTTGTGTTAACGGAAGTGAGTCCGGTGATGTAGATATCAGTAGAAACAAGTGTCCTCAGATTTTTTTCTGGACAACCTCCAAAATGTTTTAGTAGGATTTTGCTTCTGTTTTATTTCCAGGTTTTATAGCATTGTAGATAATATAAAGTTAAATAAACTAGTCTCGCTCCTTTAGTCTCCACTTATTTATATATACCATTTCCATGAAAATCAAGAAAAAACACACACATAGGGTCAGAGTCTTGTTCCACATCAAATTTGCCCAAAGTTAATTGAATTGCAGAGAATATCTAAGCACGCTGCAAAAGTAACTTCTGGAGAGAGTAACCTGAACATGTCTTGAGATAAATTTTCAGTGGGTATAAAAAACAGTATGTGTGTATCAGGAGACTATTTACCCTTTCATGTTTCGTTTTCTTTTTTTTTTTTTTCTTTAAGTTCATATATACACAAGGAATGCAGCTTGAAGTAATTTGAGCAAAGTCTTCTCTGGCGAAAATTAAAAAATACTGAGGGCATGTGCCAGTTTGTTGGAACGAGTTACCTTTTGATACTAAATCCAAAGAAAGAAATTCTGCTTGGTAAAATGACCTGGTGCAAATTTTTTTAGATCTTGCACACTAGACTCGTAGCCAGCTATGTTACGATGTGATTCTTTATGACACAGCTGCAATAGCAAGTTATTAATAAAAGGATTAATGGTTAGAATAATAGTAATTCTCAGCAAACCATGTGATATGGGAATAGCAGAATCTGCAATGTGAAAACGCAATCATATTACTGTAAAAAACCTTGCACAATATGCACGCATCCATACACACACACATATGGTTTCATAATATATCCTAGATTGCAAAGAACAAATGGAATTTAGGAATGATTTGGTTTACAGTTCCCTTAAGTAACATTATCTTGTTAAAGACATTAACCTCAGGCCTTTACTGTTATATATTTGCTTTTATTGTTTTCATCCTGGGGAGCAACCTGTAGGAGAGACACTCAACAGGAAAAGAAGGTTCAAAGGGCATCAAAACATTGATTTTCAAGATGGCTGAACAGCTGTCTTGGGAGCACTGTGCAATTATGAAAAACAGACATCTCTGTTTAGCCTTCCTTATTATTAAAAATCTTCACATACCTTTCAAGCACTAATAATTGGGGTAAGATTTAGCTTGGCATCATCGCTTTTGCTTAACAGGCTTCGGTACCCCCGCTGAGCAGAATTTAACTAGATGAAATATATTCTCCTGTGCACTATATACAACCGCGTGCTGGCAGAAAGACTGAAAATGAGTCAAACAGCCTTTTCCAAAAAGATTTCCCCCAACACGACTGTAATGATCTACATGGGATTTGTTCTTTCTATTTACCCTTGGGGCTTTTATACAGTGTTTGTTTGCTGTGGGTTTATGGGTTAAGTATGCACAAATCTTAGAATAAACTTGAGGAATAACGTTTCCATTTAAGTTGCTTGACAAGTCCATTTTAAAACCCCTCTGGAAGCCTCTGCATATGCTCTGCAGAATTGCTCCTATTCCTTAAAACAGGTGTTCTTCCCTGGTTTCCCTTTTCCTTGCTGAAGGCCAAAGAAGCTTTTTAAATGCCTTTGGCAAACCCTACATTGGCTGACATGCTCTCTAGGGACAAATTATATCATGTGATGAGTTGTGTCATTTCCAGAGCATTTGCCACAGCTTCTCACCTGTGCTTTAAATGAGCTGGGGATGGGGTAATGCTGTATGGTCCCAATTGCATCGTCCCTTCATAGGCTCAGCTGTGCAAATGCTCTGAGCAGAGAAGTCCTAAGCCGCCTCTGGTTTGACTTGATGTCCCCACATGTGCAAATACCTGCTGGCTCCCTGGTTGCCTTCCCTGAGCTCGTTGCCCAATGCACAGCACCGTGCTTACAGGTGGACGCAGTCTGCATCTCACGGGCTGAGGATGGAAGGGGTTGGGCTGTCTCTGGAGCCCTCCTCCCCGAGGCGAAGCAAGTAAAATAGAGGTGATGCCAAAATAGACAAGACCATGAGAATGGGATATTCTGGGGAAAACCCAGCTGCTCCCAAGGGAAGGGGGGGGGGAAGTAAAATGTATACGTTCTTTGAGTTCCACTACTCAAAGAGAACTCAAAGTTCCATTAATTTCTTTCCCAAATGAAATAGCTTCCTCCGGAAAGTACATGGTACGCAGATAGCCCAGACGCAATGAATTCCGAGCTCTTGCCTCAAGGTTTCCAATCTGGGGCAGCTTTTTCACGTAGTCACAGCTTCAAAGATCATTTTAAGCATGTGATGCTTTTTTTTCCATTTGCAGTTGTCCTCTCTTAGTTAAGGCAAAAACTCCGTTAAGTGACATCCATTCAGGAGGTCACAGCACACAGTTCACAGGGACAAGCAGGCTCGTCAAATTTCTACCAGCTCTCATTTCAGGCTGCTTGCAAACTCAAGCACAAACCTCTTTAATCAGTTACAGCTGAGGGGTTATTTCTTTCCCACGACCACAAGAGATAGAGACCGATTAAAAAAAAAGTACATACGCCTGAAACTGTGGGTTCTGGAACAGAAAATAGCAGCTGAGAAGACGGTGTTGCTGTCAAATGGTGTTGCTGTTACTGCCTCCTCCGGCGCGAGTGTCTGGGGCTCTGTCTTCTCTGCTGTTCCCCAAGGATGTAATTAGGATGCAATGCCGTAGGTCTCCATTCATGGAGTTTCCTGGAGGCCAGCAGCTGTCCAAGGGTTTTTCCTTTTGACTTTTCAATAGCCCAAGACTTGGGAGTTTAGAGCTATTCCTTACTGTCGCAGGAATTTGCTGCAGAGAGAAAATGAACAAATCCTGTGGCAACGAATTGAGGGAAAAATCAATGTTTATTCTGCATTTATTATGAATAAAGACATGTTTCCTAAGGCGTGGATGAATAATTGTATAGTCAGGTGCCAGCGCTGTATTTAAAAGATACATTAACAGTATTTAAGGACACGGTGCCTTTTAAAAACACTGAATTGTGGTTTTGTCAATGAATGGTATTATTTCTGCCTTTAAAAAAAAAGAAACATACAAAATAAGCTGGACCACAAAGATCCAGGAACGGTGTATTTGAATGTGTGAAGTCATCAAAATCCCTTTTTTCCCACCTTATCCAGCATGCTCCGATGATTTTTTCCAATCTGCTTAGAATGAAACTGTAGGATTGTGTTGTTGGATGCTGACTGGTGGAAAATTGGTTATTTAAATTCCAGGAAATGTCTGATTTTTCAACTACAACTGGTTTCTAATTAGGGAAGAATCCAGCTGTCAGCCAGCAGAGGAATTATGAAATGTTAAAATCACTGGGGGCAAACGGAGAACAATTAACGTTCTGAGCCATAGCATTGTTGTGGTGCTCTCCAAATGCCGGGCTGCTTACCTTGCAAACACTCGCGGCGCGTTCGACTGGGGGATCCTATGGGAGTTGTACATGACAAGAGAACAGCGTATTACTTAAACTCTTCTGGGGTCAGCAAAAAGTCATGGAGGCCCAGAGTTTCTTCTCACTGAAGTCAATAATCAAAGGTTTAAAGCCAAGTGAGTCAGGTGGTGTGTTTCAGCACAGCTCCGTTGGCTTCGGTGGCTTCAGTGGGATGTGCAGCCACCGAGGACCTGACACGCTGGCCTTAGTGGGAGTGGGATTATTCAAAAGCGGTTCAAGATTTCTCATCAGCTTAGGCAAAGCTGCACGTCGTGGTCCAAAGGCTCAGGAACCAGAGCCAAGCTGGACTCTTGCTGCTGTTGTGCTGGGAGGAGGAATTGGAGGAGGAAGGTGAAGGCAGAGAGGCAGAGCCATGAGGTAATGGCCAGGGTTAGGGTTGGGTTGGCACGAACAAAACAGCCGTAGCTGCTCAACAAGAGCTGGCCCAGACTTGTGATTCTGCAAAGCTTTCGGTGAGACCACCTGGGAAAGGGCAGATAGCTTGCCCTTAATGCTTGAATTTGCGTTGATGTGGCTGGTTCCTTGCTTAGTCCATGGAAACCAGTGAAAGACACCAAACTGTGGAGCTCCATCCAAAAGCAGCCGACCTACCCAGCAGGAATTTGTATGAGGCAGTTCGGGGAGATGTTATCTTATTCTGGACTGGGATTGTTATTGTTTTCTTAGTCTGTACCTTCAGTTTGGATTTCTAACAGCCTAGTAATCAAACTGAATGTATTGATACATTTTGAACTGCTGTTAATTTAAAACTGCCTTTCTATTCGTCCAATCTTGTGTTATATGTAACGCTCTGGCACTATTGTATTGTGCCCACATGCCTCAAGTGAGAAGCCAGTCTTGTGAGATACAAGATACACGCATCTCCCATCAGCTTGAAAAGGTACTGGCGGGCAGACAAAGTAGCTTGGAAGAAGTTTCGATGTTATCTGAAAAGTCAGAAAATCAGGAATGTGTTATAGATGGAAACAATCAGCAGAGATAATGTTGGACTCCAGGAGGTGGAAAAGCAGCAGCCAAAAGGTGACCTTGAGGGAGTGTGTATGTGTAAATACAGAAAGCACTGAGTGTTAGAAACGATGGTCGTTCCCGGGGACAGCAATGACTCCTTGGACAGGCTGGGAAAGGAGAGAAATTCATGCAAGTTCTGCTCTGCTGCTCTCATTGCCCAAGTTGGATGTTAGTTACAGGAAAGCTCAAGCCAATAAGTTGGATCTGAGCACCCTTGTCCAGATCCAAGTTTCATCCGCTTGATTTTGTTCTTGTTTATACGGGAATGACTTGGCTAGTGTCAGTGCTTTTTGCAGTGTTGCAAAATCAGTGGAAGTGGGATCAGAATTTGGTCCGACCTGATCTACAGTGAGTCAACCCTACAATGTCACATTAGAAACTCAAAGCTGAACTTGCAGTCATGTTTCCTCCTGCTGTTTCTGGGATGTTGGACCATAGGGCACCCAGTCATCCTCTTGTCCCTTGAGAACCTCCTGCAGGACTGAACCTACAGAGGGTGCGCTGGATTCCCCCTGCATCATCGCTCTGTTCAATTCGTTCAGCTGAAATCCCCAAGACAGGACGGGATTGCTTCTCCACCGCTGTGCAGGAAACACATGGAGACCTCCGAGCCAAGTCAAGAGGCAAGCGTTCAGTGCTCAGATTTGACCCTTCTAGAAAATGCAGCGTGAGCTGAGAACTTGGGCTCTAAACCTGGATGTGAGCCTCGGCTCAGATCTACTGATACCAGTCCTAGCTCTCTTTTGGGGACGAGATAAATATTTAAGAGTGCTCAGCTGTGTGTTTTTGTAAGGAATATGTATAGTCTTGGATAAGAAGATGAGTCACGATTATGAGATAGTGCCTGGCTGTTACTGGAACACTGTAAAGCAGCTATATTAAGACTATATTAAGGAACAAGTTGAATAATTATTTAAAGATGAAAAGCCACATTTCTCCACAAAGAGAAAATGTTAAGAGCTCTGTGACTTACTGTCTCCTTTCCAACATGAAGAGTTTCACAGGAAAGGACTGATAAACCAAAAAAAACAACCCCAAGAAACAGGACAGAAAGTGTGTCCCAGTGCCAGGATACCAAATGACCATTATTTGCTTATTAGATACTTGGTACATAAGAGATACAGGTACAAATTAAGAAAGGACATTTGTGGCCAAGCATGATAGTGCAGGGCAACGAGTGTATTGGTGAAACACTACATTTCAGTCCGTGCACTGAGCACAGACTCGACAGGCAGTGATGAATGGCAACGCAATCTCATGCAAAGTCTGTGTGGTGGAGCGGGGCCTGGAAAGGCTGAAAAAGGTGGATTTTGGAAGAAGTCACCATTTCCAAGGATCTACCTCCTTGTTATGGTCTAGAAAAAGGTAAAGAAACAGGACAGGTGAAGAGGTTTACTGTATGATGCACGGAGGATGTGTGAAACCAAGCAGGAGAAGGATCATGCAAAGGACTGCTGTTGACTTCAGGACCAGTCCAATATAGATGGAAAGAGCTGAGACTTTAAAGACTTACAGATTTATAGTTGAAGTTAGTAAGGGACCATCTCACAACACTGAGACCACCACGCCTCATTATTCCCATTGATTCAGACTTGTGTCTGCTGGAAAACAGGACTCAGGGTGACAGCATCCCAGTTTGGACTTGGAGGAGCTGGTACGACCGAGCAGCCCCTGCATGGGGGCACGGCTCAGTAGCCAGCGAGCACCCATCCAGGAGCACATCTCCTTAGCATGGAGAGGACGCTTCACAAAGAAAATGTATAACAGCTTAGTATGTATTTTCTAGCCTTTAATTCCTCTGATTTTTGGACCCCAAAATTATGTGAGTATGAATTAATTTGCTAGTACACATAAAATACATACGAAGCAAAAGCTTCATTTTTTATGTGAAATGAGTGCATAGGCTGCTGTGGGTAGATGGGGAACTGGGTACCAAGTGACCATAGATATTTGCTGATCTGAAGGACAACTGGCCTTTAAATCATGTTGATTATTAGTCATCTGTGTCAACCTGCGTTTTAGGTTAGGACCAAACCCAACCCTCTTAAAAAACTTAAAAAAATAAAATAACCCTCCTCCCCTTTCCGCTGGAGCAGTCCTCTATCCAGCCTGCTGGATTTCTGAGCTTGGAACGGGGTTTAAAGCAGGGAGATGACATTACACACAGCCTGTCAGCATGCACTTCCAGAGCCCAGGCAAAACAAGACAGCCTCTCTCATTACAGGTGGAAAAATGTTTTTTAAGCAAAGCTTTCGGAAGAATTACAACTGCGCACGCACAGCGGAAGACGACGTTTTTCTTTGTGCTTTATCAGCTGTGTTTCCGAAGTGCGTGGTCCTGCAATGTTGGTTTGTCCACTGGGATGGGATGTCGGATAAACAGGTAGTTTGTACTTTGCTGGAGCCTTCCTTATCCTCGGCCAGGGAAGCCTGCTGAAGTCCAAAATACAAAAAATAGGAGACCAGATTCCTGAATAGGTGTAAGTTGGCGTGCCTCCATGGCGTCAGTGGAGCTACGCTGATTTATGCAAGCTGAGAAATCTGCTCCACAGTGTGCTGGATTAGATAATATTTCTTTGCCTTGCTCTTGGAGGGGTGGGAAAAGGAAAAAAGTTATAACGAGGATGAAATTGTCATGGTTTTGAACAATAGCTTTGGAAATTCCTATTCTCAAGGCTCATGGGGAACATCACTTCTCAGGGGAGAGGGGAATGGCTTCTGGAGGATGACACACCTTCCTCCAGTTCCGTTTTGGAAAAGTCTGCGCTCATTTCTTCAATTCCAATCAAATGACACAATAAAAGGAGTCATCGCGCATACCTACTGCTGCTGTCTTCTGCATTTCACGGGAAGGTGCCAAATGCTGATAAAACATCCAGCTGTGGACCGCCCCAGTCTATGGGCCTGATCCAGCGGCTGGACTGCAGGAGAGTGGTCTTCCACGGCTCCGATGCTGGTGCTGCTGTGGTCCCGAGGGGCTGCAGCTTCCAGCAAGCCTGGAAACACCACCAGAGTGCCTGAAACCTGGGACATCTCCTGGTGCATCTTCCCAGCAGGCTCCCAAGATGCAGAGATGTTTATAGGTACTGCCAGCACAACAGACCAAACCAGGATTCGGGTATCTTTCATCTCTGTGTTGCTTTAGAGCTCGTCCGAAAACCATGGCTGGCTCGCGGGTGTAGGACTTCCCCGGCACGGTTCTGCTCAAGGAGATGGGTGGTTTTGACAAACCTTTGTGAAAAAAATGCAAAGTAAAAGTATATGACACAACTGCTTTAGTTACCCTAGGTTAGTAATTAGTAAAGATACCATGTAGCCTCATATTGTGGTAAGAAATACATAATTAGTCCGTGGAACTCACCACCATAAGACTTCGCTGAAGCCGAAGGGCTTAATGATTTCAAACCCAGCCTGCAGGATTATGTGTACACGGTTGCGTTCAATTTGATTAGTTTGGGAAAAAATCAAAACCACAGCAGTTTAGATGAAATGAAAGCCTACATGTTTTGGTGCAGGACTGAAACCTGAGCCAAAGGGTAGAAGGAAGACAGGGAGATTTGTGACAGGTTATTCCATAACTTCCCAATTTGGGGTTTCTTCTTGGAAGTGAGATACCAGAGAACAGGAAAAACTGCTCCAATCCGGTTGAGAAATTATCTAGGAACATGCAGACCTAAACTCCTTGGTTTCAAGAGGTAGAAGGACCTTCCTTGCTCTTTGGCTAACCTCCCGAGCAAAAACCATGGACATTTGCTAATGCTTTTGCTTATCGCAGCCTTCCCCCATCAGCAGATCTCTGCCGTGCACTTCAACTTGAACTTGACCACAAGTCAACGGGAGGCCTTGATAGATAGACAGATAGGTTTTGCGTGTCTTTTCAAGCCGGTTCCCTTCAACAGGTGTTTGCTGTGTCTGAGGTTACTTTGTTTATATAATCCTTGTTCCATTTGGAAGGATGAAAAATATCACTCTGTTTTATTGTAAACAGACTTCGGTTCTCTTAAACACTAAAAGGAAAGGTTACCAGATTAGTCATAGGCTTCTCCCCACCACCACCACCACCACCTTGCTTGCTGCCCCTTTGAAAAAGGCCTGGGAGCCAGCAAACCTCCCCTCACGCCGACGTCGGGGACCGTGGCGTGGCTGCTGGAGAGGGGCGAAGCCTCCCCGGGGCTCCAGCCCTGCGTGCTGCACCGTGCTCTGGACCAGGGCTGGTTTGCTACGTGGGGGGTCTTTGCGTGCCGCCTGAGTGCTGGCTATCAGTTTTCAAATACAAGCTTGGATGAGCGTCCAGGTTTTATCTTCCGTTTGCTGCCAACAATTCTCAATTTGATTTTTTTCCCTTTTTTTTTTTTCCCCCTTGCTGCCAGCAATCCTAATTTTTTTTTTTTTTTCCTTTTTTTTCCCCCCCTTTTTTTATTTTTTTTCTTGACAAGCGTCCATGAGTGAAAGCTCCATCACGGAAAGATAATCTTTTATAATGACAGAAGCAGAGCCAGGGATCTGTGTCAAAGGGCTGAGATACTGCCTCGCTGAGAAAGCAGAGCGAGGGCTGGTCTGAGCTTGGTGCGTGTATAAGGTGCATTTGGAGAAGAGATGGGAAGGATGAAGCCCGCTGGGATAGGTGTGGGATGTAGAAAAACAGGCTGGCAGCCAGACCTGGGTGGTTTTACTGGGGTCTTAGTGACCCTAATGTAGACAGAGCTCCCCATGCCTTTCTAGAAGAGGCTGGCACGTGGCATGGCCATACCCCAACACCAGGGCAGCCGGTCCCAGGGCTCAGGTTTCCCCTGGGCTCTGCAGAAAACCCCAGTGATGTGTATAAATGAGCTCTGTACAAAGCCTGTGCTCGAGTCCTCGAGCTCAAAAGGGGCATGAGCATCTTGACAGGGCCTCCTAACATAAGGCATGTGTGCGTGAGCCATGCTATGAATCATCGGGGCCTGGAACGGAGCTTTATTTAGGATGCAGAGTCAGAGAAAATTCCACCCTTGCCCTGGGAGTAGGGGAAAGCAGGTGTTTTTTTCCATAAACTGTCCTTAGCCCTAAAGTTAATGGCCATAAATTAAACAGGGGAGGGGAATAGCAGATGTTACTCTAGGAATCCACGTGCATGTGTCTGAAGGTGAAAGCTAAATATAGGGTTTTTTTTTTCTTTTTAAATCAAAATCCAAAGAAATGTCCGTACCTTTTTCCTTTCCGGCTGACAGTCAGGTCACACAGTTTTGAGAAGTCCACCTTTCCACCTTCCTCCCCTACTGACTCATCCCTTGGCCCCATCACGGGTCTGGCCGGGCTGCAGGCATCCCGCTCCCCCTGCTCCTCTCTGGGTCTGGGCTCTGCCACCATGTCACTCCCTACCACATTACAAGGGATTTGTTGCAGCCTTTTGGTTGAAGGAACCCCCCTCTTCGTATTCTTGATGAGATCTATTTCTTCCCTTTTTTTCCTAAAATCACCCAATTCCCCTTCTCCCAATCCCTCTCCTCCGTGAATCCCTGGTGAGGATGCGCTGGGAGACAGGCACCCACAAATGCCCAGCCCCAGCCCCACTATTCCTGTCCCCACGTCCCCAGCATCCATACGGGGAAGGGCTGGTGGTGGCAAGGACACCCAGTGCCTCCTGTCCCTGCACCCCGTGTAGCTCAGCCCCGGTGGGACGCTTCCATCCCAGTCATCCCCCTCTGCCCTGGATACAGGCTGCGGTGCTGAGACAGCTTCCCCGGCCGGACCTCACCGGCATCTCACATGGTTTTGCCCCCCTCCTCCCCACGGCCGGTTTACCTTAACGGCCTGTATAAACACAGGAAACGTGGTTATTTTCCAAAAAAAAAAAATCAGTGCATGGCTGTTTTGCAAGAGGCGGTCCAGCAGGCAAGACAGAGCTGATGGGGATGTGGGGGGGACGGGACAGCAGGGGACACAGCCATGGACTGTCTCTGCTTAGCATCCCCATGATGGGGGGGGCACAAAAACTCCAGGGAACTGTCTGAGGGCAGGAGGAAGAGGCATTGCTGATGGGACAGCATCTAAGTCCTGTCTGGGTGGGTGGAGGGCTTTTTGGGGCAGGTACGTGGGGTTTTGGGGGGTTGTTTGTTATTCAGATTGCCCGGTGGGCCGCATGTGCCCCTGGGCGAGGTGGGCTGCGCATCCATTGTATAAATAAATGGGGAAACTGAGGCATGCTGGAGACATATTACAGAAAGGGCAAAACAGCTCCGTTCCCCAGTGTTCCCCAACCCCTGCCCTTGCTGGATCGAACCGCAGCTCTTTGCTAAACCAGCCAAGCCACACATGCAAAAACCAGGCGCCCAGACGCCGGGGTGATGGGCTTGGTGTGTCCTCCTCTCAGGCTGCCCTCTGCCTATTGACAGATGTCTCACTGCGAGTGAATTTGGTTTAGATTTCTCCAGCCAAGGTGATTTTGTGTCCTGCAAGGGGAGAGGGGGATGCTGCTAACCACAGAGACAGCTCACGCAGCACCATTTGGCCCAAGGTTCATGCTCCGTGGCCACCTTGCCTTGGAAAAAGCTGTCCAAAGGACATTGCTTCAAGCTGGGCATTTAGGAGCATCCCCAAAACCCCTCGGCTTTGCAATTCCATGTGAATTGCTTTAAATTGTTTCTTTGCAAATCGGGCCAAGGATACAGGACCACTGAGGTCCAGTTCTGGTGCTGGGGAAGGGGCAACTTCAGCTACTCCTTTGGACCTTATTTCCAGGCGCTTTTCTGAGTAGATCTGCCACTTTCCCGCACACTGTAACTCCCAGCTCCTCCAAAGCAGGCAGGAGGAAAGGGAGGAAAAAAAAAGAAAAAGAAAAAAATAAAAAAGAAAGAAAAGGAAAAAAAAAAAAAAAGAAAAAACCAAAAGCCCTGGGGCTAAATTGAAGCCATTAGTAGCCTCGAACTGATGACAGCGCAATAAATTACTAATTAACCTTCAGGGCGAGTTCAACACCTTGGGGATAAGTGTGAAAACACGGAGTAATAAGCCCTGACAAAGCCCGGGAGTGGCAGCTCCCGCCGGGCCGGGGCACGCAGCGCTGCCTTCGCTTTAGGGGGGATTTCTGCGCCGTGTAGACCAGCAAAGTGGGGGCACCGGGCCTGGGACCTCGCCTGGCCCTAGTCCCAAGACCATAAAAAAAAATAACCGCATTTCTGCCTTGTTTTTGCAAAACTGTGTTTTAGTCAGATGTCTGGTTTAGGGCAGCCACGCTTAAAAAAAAAATAAAATATGCCACCCGCCTATGGGAAATGTCTTCAATTACAGAGAACAAGGGCTGGCTCTAGGGGATTTTGTTGCTGTTGTAATTGCACTGACCGATCAGTGCCTCAGAATGACTTTTCGAGGGCAGGCGATGGCCATGAACCCCTTGGACAGCGCCGGGGGAGGTTTCTCCTGGAGCTGAGAGCAGCCCAGGGCCTGGAGGGCTTTGCCCACAGGCGCTGGGGATGGGGGACCCAGCACCAAGCCCCCCTTGGCTGGTCTCTGCCCGTGGGGTGATTTACCCTTGCAGAGGTTTCGGCGCAGAAACCCTTATGGTGATTAACGCTGTGCAATGCTGACCTGATTAGGTCAATCCACCTCATTAGGAGAGACAGTCATATATTACAAAGGATTTTTTATATATATAAATATATACATACATATATATATATATATGACTGTGTTGCAAGAAGCGGAAGAAGATCATAATTACCCTAACCTGAGCCCAGTCTCTGCAGGTTTTCTGTGGTCGTTGTTTGGATTTTATTCTCCGGCAAGGGGGGGGGAAATGCAATCCTGACCACCCATGAAGTGCACAGAGCTTTTGGAAACGTGAACGTGTTGGGGACGGGGAGCTGCGATCGCTGGGGACTGGGACGGGGCTGTGGCAGGGGACAATTCCCACCTCTGTCCTGGGTGAAGATGAAGAGGCAACATGTGCCCAAGGCAGCAAAGGGCTGCAGGGCTCTTCCCACATCAGAAAAAAACCCCATGCAAACTTTCACCTCTTGCGTGCCCTAAGGAGGAGCCCAAAGCCACCCCAATCTGTGCAACCAAGAGCTCCAAGACCCCCCTCTCTTTTTAATTCTCCCCCCCCTGGTGCTGGGGCAAGTATTTGCAAGATTCATTCTTTGGCATCTTGCTGCTGATCAAGCAGGGGACTTTGCCAATAGTATTGCATCAAGGTCTTTTCAGCTGTAATGGTGTATGACATTTCTGAGACCAGATATGGCTCAACTAATCATATTTTAATAGCCCTACCTTTTAGGAATGGACTGGCTCAGAGAGTACACAGTAATATTTTAATTTCTGAGTTCTGATGAGCATAATTTTGAGCAGGTATTCAGTTTCTGTATGTTATAAATCGTGCTCCCAGATGTTCAATGCCAACGGGCTATAAAGAGCAACTGCACAAATATAATATTTAATACCGAATGTCAGTTTGGGTGTTCTACTCAATTTCCTGGAAAGATCTTTAAACTCGTCTTATTTAGCTTGAATACCCAATCAGTTCCATACTCCAGCCCGAGCTATGTAATTCCGCATAACTAAGTTCTCTAATTTCTGAGATGCAAATGTAGAGCAGATGTAAAAGGGGAGTGGAGGGAAGGGGGGATGTTCCTGCACTTTCAGCAGCGCCGGTTATCAGTGCCGGTTGGATCGGGGAGGGAAAGGGCTGTCAGGTTTTGCAAAAAGTGCAGACCCTGCATGCTTCGGACCCTAACCGAGGGCTGTTGGGGAGGCGGTGGGTCAACCAGATGGCTGTAGCCCTGAGAAAGCAGCCTGCTGGAGTGGCCAGTTCATAGTGGGAATAAATGGTGGACCTGTCCTGCTAGCAAAGCCCCATCCCATCAAATGAGCCTGAGCTATCACAGAGGCTGAAAGGAGCACTGAGATTTCAGGGGACTGAGGATAAAGGTGAGCTTACGGCTTGCTTGGTAGCGGGATGGGACAGGGAAGGAGCTGTAGTTCTCTGAGGTAGATGGACTTGCTTCTTGCTCGTTGCCCTGTTGTCCCACATGATGTTCCTCTCTTGGTCTGTGGCCCTCAGTTATCTCATCACCTACAAGTAACCTCTTTGGTGGGCTGAAAACATCTGCAATTGCTGCCCATACAGCTCCCCAGTGCCCTGGTGTTACTCATGCGATGGGAATCGGTAGCAGCAGAAGAAAGACCCTTTCCTTCCTCGGAGCCCTGGCTCCTGCCAGCCCACAGCTGTCCCCTCTGCAGACACCACAGCTCTGGTCCAGAGGGTTCATGCGACAAACCCGACACAGTTCCCCGCTGAGCCAGTCCACGTGGGTCAAAACCAGGGCTGGAGGAGTCCCAGGGGAGTAGGAGTAGACAGCCCACCCAGTCTAAGGGCTCACTGGTCTGGCAGAGGGCAAGGGGGGGGCATAACCCCTGTAGCAGCCCCCACGGGCGCTCCCAGGGCTCGAAAATTAGCAGCTGCCACTCGCAGCGCTATCCATCACCACGGGCTCTTTGAGCGCAGCGAAGTTATTTGACCTTTTTTTTCTGCTTTAAAAAGAAATACAATAAAAATGCGATTCTGGCTGCAGCTTCTAAAGCAGAACTGACCAAATACCATATATAGTATCAACTAAGGACAGCCACAGACTTCCTTCCATCTTCTTAAGCCATCCCCCTTCCTACAGCACTATCCAAGTTGCATTAATCACAGGCTTCTTCAGAGTAAACGGCATTAATCTGCCCTCTCGCCATTTCCCTGATGTTTTGCAGCAAATCTTGGATGCACGCAGGATCCTGTGCATCTCTTCGGCTCGGCGGTGATGTGCTGCAAAGGAAACGGTAGCTATTTCTATCAGGTCGAGCCTCACAGTGTTTCCTGCTCCTCCGAGCAGATCAGTCCCAGGTGGTCAGAGCCCCATGCACACTTAGGTCAAAAACGCTCACTTTCTCCATGCTTACTTGCCAAAAATAAAAATCTCTTGCTGAGTGACCCATCCTACTTCTTTGGTTTAAAGATGTCAGCAGCTTCAAAGGCTGCTCCTGCGTCCTGGACTTTGGGCATTTGTTGTGAAAAATCTCAGAAAGAGCTTCAGAAATTGAGCTGGGGGAGTGTTTCTAGCTACCTGTCGGCATCTTTGACTCCCTGGGAGTTTCTTCCTTGTCTTGTTCCCAAATGCATTCACCAAAGGACTCCTTGGAGATGTGCTCAGTGTTAAGCAGATATGTGTAATGGAATGCATGTATTCATAAACCAGTAGAAAAAAACCCCAAAGCCTCTGTGCTTTATCTAAGCTAATCACAGTCTTTCTCTCTCATGGGGGATGTAGGTCCTTCATGTCATGTCCTAGTATCGCTATAAACAATACTCTTCAAAATGTCTTTTTCGCTTCTTTTTATTTTAATGGGAGAACTACTTATGTATTCTGCCACATGAAAGTAGATTTGCCTTCATTTGTGGCCATGCTGATTACAAAGCCTTGGAGATCTTTAATTAAATCGCTTGGGTTTTGTGTATTTCCTTCAAAGAAAACCATCAAAAAAGCATTTGTGACTCATTATAACAGTGACACTATCATCTTTGCCTTCTTATTTTATTCATTTTGATCAAAACCTCTGCGTGCCACACATACCTTTAACAGCTCGTGAGTGTGCATCCCTCCTGCACGGGGAAGAGGATGAGGATGCTCCCCAGCAGTGCTGAGGTGTGGCTGGCCTTGGCATCTGTCAAGGGGAACCATGCACATCTCTAGCTGGTTTATCGCTCTGCTGAAAGCCACAAAGTCAAGACATTTTACATATAATTCAGAGCCAAAGCCCACGAGTGACCGGAATATGCACAGAATTTATTCTGGATGTATCCTTATCACGGGGGTGTCCTGAAAGCTGTTGCATGTTGCAGTCAGCACACTTGTACTGTCCTCTCTTGCTCAAAATTGTTCTGCAGAGGGTTTATTTCTTGCCCTTTCTCCTTTTTTTTTAAGAGCAACAGAGCCCTGGCAAGGTAATTCAGTGTCTGCATCGCCTGCTCTGGCCCTGCCACCAGGTGAATAACCACCTATATCGTTGGACATGGTCACATATGTTAACTGTGCTGAGGTTTTTGTTCTCCTTTTTTTTACCCTCTCCATTATGTCAGCATGTGCAACTTCTTTAGACAAGAGATGGGACTCATCCACTCCTGCAGCAACACCGCAGCCCAGCAGATATCGGATGCCACAACAGCCCCCAGCAAAGGATAACATCAGAGTTACAAGCTTTCTGGGGCGATTAATCCCAGGAAAACTAGCCATGCCCTATGACATGGGACTGTGCCACTGTGAGGAGCCATCCAGCCTCCTGAGGCAGAGATCTCTTCTTAAAGAGAGAAGTTACCTTGGAGAAAGACCAGAAATGAAAGAAAGGCTTTTAGGAGCACTGCGATGGGGATGAGAAAAGGGCTACCTCCCACCCATGGTAATCTGGGACACTTTGTGGGTTACGTGTTAAGGGCAGACATGCCCTGAGTTATTCTCCTTAAGATAGGGTCAGGATATTCCCCTGCTGTTGTTCCTAATGAAGATGGAGCAGAGATCCCTTCATTTTTGCGTGAGGTTCAGGGTAGGTCTGGCTGCAAACTGGATGGGACCGTGAAGGGGTTAGGAGAGGACCAGGGATGGAGTCACTGACTCCCCAGCTGATCCCACAGACCCCAGCTGGGGGACAAATCTCAGAGCGGCTTCACGACCAGGCAGGTTTAATTTATCAAAGCTTGAGGACACCCTAAAACCACATTACTCATTTGTCCAAGGTCCTTGCAGGACTCTTCATCTGTTGTGGCCTCAAAAGCCACCCTTCACGCGATCGTGTCTGAGTGGTGGGACAGAGTGACACATCCCTTTTCCTACTGCTGCTTCCACTTATTGAGGCTGGGGAGAAAGCAGTCCTGGCCCCAATGCTGTCGTGCTGATGGTGATTGCCACGAGCACGCGTTTCCTTGTGTTTGGGTTCCGATACTGCGGGACATCCCTGTTGCCTGGCGAGTGGCATGTGGGTATAATCAGTCTCAGGCAATTTATTTTTACTACCCTGTGTAAACACTGTGCTGGAATTGTCACTGTGATTTAGGAGGTGCAAGATTTTTCTGTTAGTGATTTTTTTTTTCTTTTTTTTTTTTTTCTTTTTTTTCTCGACACCTTCCACTCCATCTCTGGAACAACCCTTCACGAGCAGCTTTCACCTAGGATTTCCCCAGTGATGGGACATGCTCTTGAAGTCTGAGCTCTGTCTTTCCAGGCTTCCCTAGATGCTTTCTTGGAGACTGCAAGAAAGAGAGGACAAAATTACCTTTCTCTTTGCCCGGCAACCATTTTGTGCACTGAAAATAGAAGTATCATTTTAAATGAGCCGCTCAGAGAGACATAATCACCGAGATACAGATGAAATCACTTAAAAATTTTGAAACTGGCAACCTCATATATTTTAATTATAGACTACAGTGATATTCTGCTGAAAGCAATTATGTTGTAGCTCTTCCCCCACACACAGGCAGTCCCAGTTGTGCTCCACAAAGACCAGCAGTTAAGCATATAAGGCATCATGTATGGTGGGTTTTTTTAAATCCATTTTTTTTCAGTGCCTTGAAATAAGGCAAGAGATCCACTCTTCTGGACATGCCCTTATTGCATATACGTGGGGTGCATGTAGGTAGGCGAATGTAGGTACGTTGACTGCAGCAGCAGAAACACGTATCTGCCATGAGAACAACTTTTTTCCCCCACTTTTTGAATGGCCTCTTGTTTTTGCTATGAAAATGGTCGTCCCTGCTTCGTCAGTGCTTTTTAAACTTGCCACGGCCAGAAAAGATACTTCTGTTTAAAATCAGAGAAACGATCCACTAAAAAGCTTCAAATGAAAGATATCTATTTCACCGGGTTGGACTGGCCAACAAGCGTGGCTTGCTGAAATGTGGTCGAGACACTCAGATACAGTTCATGCTACTGATACCCCTTGCTCTCCCTTCAAAATTAGCCCAGATGAATGGGGCCTTTTGTAGTGAGGAAAGAAATGGGCAGAAATCACAATAATCTCTTTCTAGCCAGGCCTCTGTAGCACGGGGTGAGTCAACGGCTCTGCCTAGTGCTGGAGAAGAAGGAAAACAGCAATTTCTCAGCGGTTTCCTTGGCATGTTGGAAACTGAAGGCGATCTTCTCACACGCAGCTCTTTGCACCTCGGGCTGGTCGCTCCCATTGACTCGGTTCCAGCCATTCAAGCGCTGCAGGGCTGCGGACCGTAAATCGCATCCTTCACAGCCCAGCACCGTGGCCGAGCAGGTTTGTCCTGGCCTGGCACCCTGGTACCCCTCAGGTGGTGGGAGGTGGTGGGCATCTTCTGGCTTTGGAGCATGGTGGCTTTTGACTTTTCTGTGCACGCTTCCCTGGCCAAAGCCTTTGCTCTCGGTGAGAAGTTATACTTCTTTCCTGTTATTCTAAAACTAAGTACTTTGCACATTTGGGAAGTATTATTAAGTAATAGTCTGAGTGACGGTCTGTGGTTGGAGTTAATTTCTTCCAGTTCTCAAAGTGTCTAATTACACTTTCTTCAATGCTAACTGTACAGATTGTTTCAAACGTGCAAAGACCTCTTGTTTAAATTTAAAAAAAAAAAAAAGAAAGAAAGAAAACCCTCAGTTCATCCCTTTGGATTGAAGGTCTGGGACTAGAGGCATAACCTAAATGTCTTCTGACTTCAGCACCATTTGTGGTTCTGGACATGTTTCCCCAAGTACCCTTGAAAGAATAAAAACCAACAGGCCAGATGCTTCCTCGTGTAAATCCAGATCGTCCCTTTTATACAGTTCAAATATTGCCCAGCTTAAAGCTAGGTCTGTCTTTAAATTAGACCCACACCAACTGAAGGCATGGTAGGCAAACATAGGCAATCCCATTTTAAGAAGTTGTGCCCCAATTCACTTGCACTGCCAGTGGTGGGGATGCCGTGACTGGCTGCCTGTTCCTGGTCCAGGGCGATGCGAAGTGAAGTGGGCACTGGAAAAGGGCTTCAAGCTGATGTGTTTCACTGCAAAACTGGGGCAGGGTAGGAGAACATACATGGGATATCTGGCACGTTGGCTGAAAACAGTGATTTAGTAAGTCACCATAATTTGGTTGTGTTTAGAGATTGTTTGAGCCTTCATTTAATGGTTGATGGAAGAGCAACACAGCTTTTACATGGAAATGTCTCTCAGAAGAAGGAAAAACTCTATTTGGAGGCATATTTCCACCTCTTTGCTGTGGCCAGTTTAGAAAAACAAACATATCCTGCAGCTGATTTTTCCGATTACAGTTTAAAATGCATTAGGCGGGTGGCAGGGGAGAGACGAGAGGGGCAGAGCCACCGGTGGGGCTGTGAGAAAAGCCAGCGATGCACATCACCCTTCAGAGCCCAAGGGAAAAGCTCCAAGCAGGCACCAAGAGCTTGGCTGTGCTCACAACTGCTGCTGACCAGCACATCAGCCTCAATTCAGGCTGATCACAAGTTTTTTGTCAGTCCTTTGGCCATGCTCAAAATAAGGTTTTCGTGGTTATCAGATCTTCTTCCCATTGTCAGACCATGGAGGGAGGGGAAAAATAACATGGAGAATTGGCGAGAGTGGGTAAGATGGGCATCCAGCTCATGGCAATGCACGGGGCTTTGTTTTGCACGGGTGGTTTCACGCGATAGTTTGGGCTGATGCTGCTGATTCGGTCGCTGTGTTCACAGACTTCTATGAGGGATGGACACGTCCAATTTGAAGGGTGGCCTACAGGACTAAACGTGGTATCCTTCGAGACTGGGAGAGTTCACGTTGTGATTTATTTTTCTTTCCTGGGGTTTGTGACTGAATCAGACAGGAGAGAGGAAGCAAAGGTTTGTTCTTTCTAAAGATTTATTTCGTTACATCTGCAACAAGTCAAGAAGAGAACAGGGTAGAAAGGCTTTTGGTTTTGGGCCTGGAACAAAGCTCAGTACTTGAGATAAACAAATGGGGGGAAAGGAATTATCAAAGAAAGAGCTGGCCACAGACTTTGTTATGAGCTTTACTGTAACAAGCTGAGAAACTTTGGTAACTTAAACCAAACTAAAAGCGGACTGGACTTGCAAGGTAAAAGGAACAGCAGATGATTGAGGTACCTCGAGGAAGAAAATGTTCTGTCTGTCTGCCTGCCTATCCATCTCTCTTACGTTGCTGTTATATGTGGAGCTACTTGACATGAAAATATCACAAGCTTTGGATTAGATGACCCAGCAGACTTCTCAGGTGTATGAGTTCCTCTGCCATTGACTTTGATAGCCATGAACAAGCTCTGTTGACTCATCCATCAAATGAAGCGGTGGTGCTGTCTTCGTTTTTACAACAAGCACTAAGATACCCGAGTGCAGGACAAAACGTAGGTACTGCTGCGGCCAGGCATTGCATACCAGTGTGTTTTACCTGCCAGGTGTGATGTGTGATTATACACACAGCCAGAAAGCTACATCTACACACAAGACTTCTCTGAGTTGGCTGCAAAATTTGCAAGTATTCTATTGCAAGTAACTTTCAAAAAACATTGCAGAACAACAGTGACACCTTGTCCAAGTTTCCACTTTGGTAAGCAGGTGCAAATAATTCCTTCCTAGTGCTCAGGCCAGAGTAGGAGCTGAATTATTTCATGTAGGTCAGCAGAGATGGTGAAAAATAACAAAAGATCTGAGAGATACAGCATTTGTTAAAAGAACAGCATTTATTTCTCGCGGGGGGGGGGGGGGGGGGGAGGGAGAAAAGATGAAACCTTCATTTCCACAGTGTTAAATTAACAACAGCAAAAACCACTCGAAAGAATAAACTGCATGTTAAGTAAATTTAAAAGAATTACTGTAAAATGAATGCCAGCTTGCTTTTCTAGTGCTTGCAAATCCTGAGTCACCAAATCCCTTATAGCACCTCCTAAAAAGCTTAGAGGAGCGTGCCAGTTGCAGCTACCCTCCACACATCCTTAGGACCGTAGTGTCCCTCTTCGGAGGTCCATGCCTCGGGCTCTCCACAGGAGAGATAACCCCTCCAGAAGGCAGCTCACCCCACCCCAGGTCTGACAACATTTACCAGTTACCTGTGCTGAGTGCTTTTTATCTCACTGATACCCTATCAGCCCTGTTCAGGGCAAGATGAGATAGCAAAGTGGCAAAATTAGCAGTAATTAGCCTAGTGAGAAACCTGTTCTGTGGTGGTTCCCGGAATGGAACAGGTCCATGTCTCCTGGTCCCTCCAGAGAAGCTGGTGGGCTTGGGTGGCCATTGACTTGGTAGCCAGGATGGGGTTTGTGCTGCCGGTTCCTTTTTATTGCTGTGCGTGATGGGGCTGGGTTTAGGGGCAGAACCCCCCAGGCAAATGGGAGGATGGTGAAGGTGCCTCCACCCTGGGCTGGGAGGGTGCGTGGGAGGCTCACAACTCCGCACGGATTTACAGGCAAGCCACCCCAAGGCACTGTAGAGCCATTGGTCTTACTAAAACTGGCCACGCTGATCTTGCACATGATGGTCCATGAGCATAAACCACCTTGCTAGGACTTGCTGCTCCTCACTGGGCTGCCTGAGATGAGGAAATCTCAGTCTGGTGGGAAATTTGGAGAACTGGAAAACATGAGTCCCTCTAGTACAGTGATACTTTGGGTCTTCTAAAGCAACGAAGCCCTTGAGATGACCCAGTCATCAGTACGCCCTACAGAAGAAGAGGAGAAAGCCTCAGTAAAGATGAGGTTTGGGTTATTTCATGCACACACAGGCTGATTTGCACGGCAGCCTGTCTCAGTTGCCCAGGGCTGGGGAGGGTTGCCCCAATTCCTTGCTCCAAAAGTTAGCTTTGCCTACGCTTTCTAAGCACTCATCCTTGAGGTGAAGGTTGTCCTGTCCTGCAGCGTGGTCAGGGATGTCCTCCCTCGTCCTGCACGCACACGGCTCTTGCACAGTTAAAGCCCCTGTGCATGACATCTCCAAGTTAATGGGTTGGCCATAACAGTCATTGGTGTTGCTGGCCAGAAACCTGTAAAGCAGAAGGGAAATGGTTTTGGTGGCAGAACTACAAATACTCAATAAAGCACAGCTTGTTTCGGTGCTTTTTTATGTGGTTCTGTGCTGATTTTTCGTCCCTTAATTCACAGCAGAAATGAAGCAGAGTGTAGCAGAGATTGAGCATGAATCCTTTGCGCTTGGTTAATGGGAACAATTACAGAAGTTTCTTCTTTTTCTTTTGCCAAGCTGTGATATGAAATCATTTGCTGGGTTCCTGTTTCCATGGAAACAATTAGTTTCATACCATTTTTATATTACACATCAATGAAGTGAAGGCCAACACTTCATAAATGTATTGTCTCACACAATAATCAAGTAGCTACCAAGTACCACAGCTAAATGCACCTAAAACTCCATAAAACACGAGTGTGTGAATATTTATTGATCTGGTACGGCACATCGCTTGAGAGCCAAGAATACCAAAAATACCAAACGTGGGTGTTTAGGTATTGCAGCCCGTACTGGCTTTTGAGTAAAGCCTCCCTTTCTCAAAGGATCTGGTCACCTTGAGCCATCTCCAGGAAAGGGTTTAGGGACCTGTTGTGTGATGCAGATGGACTTCAGCTGCCGAAAATGCCGAGAGCTGCCCGTCAGCCGCCGGTCCATCTTTCAGGCAAAGGCAAGCCAAGGGCGGATGATTTGCAAGACCTCCTAGCCCTGTGGTTAGTGTGCTCGCAGGGACGTGCCTGGTCGCCGGCCTTTCTCCAAGGACTCTCTACATATTTTCTCCTTAAAACAAAATATACAAAGAGTCCACCCGGTATGGAGTGGAATTCAGGACTCTGCCCGCTCCCTCCCAAGCACATCTGGGAGCCTTTCCCTCGCAGAGCCGAGCAGCTGCACGGCGAGAGAGGGAGGGAGGGAAGGAGGGAGGGAGGGAGACTCCCATGCTCTGCCACGGAGGAAAACGAGGGCTGAAACGGGAATTGAATTCAGGGACGCTGCGGTGGGTGGCTCAGCCCTGGGGCTCTTCAGTGGGATAGGGACAGGATCGCAGGGAGGTGCAGCCTGGGCTGGGTGATGGGCAGGGTTGACTTCCCAGACTTCAGGCTTAGTAATTCAGTTCTGAAAATGAGCCGCTTGCTTAAAAGGCTCAGTAGGAGTTGGAGTGGCTTGTTTTAATGAGCAGTTAGGGAAGACTTCACCATGCAAGCCTCTATATTGGGCCCTGAATCCTTATTTCACTGGGCAACGGATTGGAGTCTTGGTTGAGAACAGCCCTTAGAGAAAAGGAAATGACATTTTCCCCTTCACTCAAGAAGGATTTATACACAAGTGGTTGTGCAAAAAATAATAACCTAATTTCAGTTTAGCAACTTAAGAAAATCAGAATTTTGCTTGGAGCATTCTCTTTTTTCCCCTTTCCTTCTCTTTACTGAAATACATCCTGGGAAAGTGGTGGGATGCACACAGAAACAGTCTCTCCCTGTTCCTGATGGACAGTCAGACCACGTTCAGTGATCCCTTCCACAGCTATTTCTTGGATGAAGCCAGTTAGTTGGCCCTTCCAGACAAATGCAACAGAAATTTCACAGAGAAACTTCACGTGAAATAATTTTTTTACCTGATCCCAAAGGACAACATTTCCACGCAGGGGTTAATGGTTCATCGATGAGTACAAAATGGACCCTAGCTGTCCAGTGCAATGGTATTTTCTGTAATCCTTTTTGCTGACAAGCTAGCAGTGGTGAATCACCACAACATGACACAAAAAGAAATGTTCTATGATGGAGGAAAGCAATACACGGAGCTGTATCTCCATCCATTTGAGATGGACACCCATCTACCTCCACCTGACAGAGCTGTTTCTCCCCTTCTCTTATGTGCCCCCCTGCCATATGGCTTTTCAGCTTATTTATACTTCCCTTTAGTTATACCACAGCATCTCAGTTGCAGCTCATGCTAAAAGCATCCTTGTAGCCCTACAAAGGAACCAGGGATAAGATGATGCCTAGCCCGGCTGGCTGCCTTACCCGATCCTTCCTTGGTCCACTTGGACCATGACCAAGGACCAAGGCTGCAGAGCATGCACGGGCCACCCGCATCCAGAAGACTTTGAAGTTGGGACTGTGTCTGTGCCTGATGCACGTTTGCATGCAAAAACGCAGATGGGCGGCAAATCTGGAGAGGAGAACAGGCTCAAGTCTGCACTTAATGGCCAGTATAAACATCCCCCCTGAAATCTCTTTGCAGATCCAACCTCAACAGTCTCTCTGCTATTCCCCACTCCCCTTTTACCACCCAACCTCCTGACCTTGCAAAAATATGTCTCTGAAGGGTCAGAGCTTGGGTGTGGAGCAGATGCTGATGTCTGGGATCAGGAGTGGGTGGCCCAAGGGCTGGACAGTGCAACATTCCTGTACAGGGTCTCTGGTTGAGATAAGGCAGCCCCACGCTGTGATTTACTCCAAGGATGTGGAGTTTGAGTGAGTCCTGCATGTTCCCTGGCAGATGAGGCAGGAAAAATCCTGTAGAATAAAACCCTTTCAATCTGTCAGTAATGGTTTTCTTTAGAAAAGCGTCTAATTATATAGAGCTAAAAGCACCACAATCGTCTGGACCACAAGCCATCGCTCACAGCCTCCAAGCCCAAATCCTCTGGAACGTACCAGGGACTGAGCTAATTTGTTTCTGCTTTGGTTAACCCTGGACCGAATCCTACTGGTTTTGCAACCTTCTCCTGGCTGGACTTCAGTAGCAAAGGTGAGAGAAAGAGCAGCAGCTTTTCCAAGTGAGAAGGGCCCATGTCAGATGCTTAAATTTTAGGGCTTGGGGAGGGTCAGGGCTTCAAACACGGATTGATCTCCCCCACCAAGGTGAGTATACACCTACCTAAAGCCAGCAACTCCAAGTGCAGCTGCTTTGGGCCAGCTGGGAAGAGAGGAATGAATGTTAAGACAGAAGAGTGGCCTCCATCCCTCAACACCCTCTCTGAAAGCCGGTATCGGTGGCCTTTCTTTCCTAAAACTGCTCTGACATAGCGTCTAGAGAATAGACCTGCAATGGATCAGCAGCAGGTTCTCTCTTCTGCTGCAGAGGTTCAAGCCTGAAATTGCCCCCATGCAACGTGGGTGCTTCTAGGTTAAGACAACAGGCAAACTGAGGTTTTAGGGTTGCAGTTCTGGGCTGGAATGCCTTATATTCAATCTTTTTACCATTTTTTTAAATCTCAAAATTACTATATCTAGAGAATTTGAAAAGTCATAACCCATCCACAAAACAGCTGGCTGGAAAAGAGGGTGTGAGTTCCCAACCCAGAGGCCCAGTGGTATGGAAAGATAACACAGACAGTCTGAATTCTCTCTCCAGGGGGAATTTCTTCGGGCAGTTTGGCCGGAGGATGGTATGTATGTCCCCACCAGCCCAGCCTGCCATTTCCTTCTCCTAAACCATCACATTCCCACCACGCTGCACACACTGAGCCCAGCCCTGGGTCTGGGGAAAGGGGAAAGTCAGGCACACCGATATGAAATCCCCCTGGGCAGTCTCCATGGAGCGAGACCTGCAGCAAGACTCTTCCAGCCCCATAGCACACCCCCACTGGAGTGCAGATCTAATTCCAAGGCTCACAGCTAAGAAAAACTTAAGATATCAATGCATAAGCATGGTTCGCATAACCATCAAGAAAGCTTTGGACTGTGCACAGTATGACCACAAGATAAGCAGCACATGCATTTGCAGAAACAGTCGCTCTTGCAGTAAAAGCGATGCTGCACTGAACGCTCTGCCTCTGATCTCTCTACACCTGCAATCCTGGTCCCTGGGACACCCAGTCCAGATGCCACCAGCCCCAGGGAGAACTTGGAGTTACCAACCGGCCACTTTACCAGATGCGACTGGTTCTTCCTTCCATGCCTCTGGCGTGGAGCCAGGCGATGGCTTAAGATCCTTGCCCAGGAAACACATTTCCAGCACTGGTGGGTAATTGTTGAGAAATACATTCAAGGAGAGAGCAGTCCAGATTAGTCTGAGTTATGACTCCACATCTAAGGTCACACTGAGACTGACATCAAACCCAGGACTGAATTCTTTTAATATATGAAAAACCTTCATCGAGCGCAACAGATTACTTTGGAATTTGAGCACTTACGTCTTTTTTCCCATATATTTTATTACGCAATTTCTTCTCCCTAGAAGAATATCAAGCTCTCTTCTTAGTTTTTTAAGCAAACCAAAAGAGGTAATACTAATAATCTGGTCCATAACCTGCAACAGTTTCTTTCATTGCCTCAGCACAGGATGACAAATGGCCATAACCCTATTTAAGGAAACTCGTTGAAATGAATCAGGTAACAAATAGAAAACATACAGTTTACGCAACAGCGTGCAACTAAGAAATCTTCCCTTGGCAAAACAATAGGGCCATTGTATTCCTCATCTGAGCAGTCGGTAAACTCTCCTAGTCCGGGGCTGTAATGAATTAAAGGCTTTTCTGCAGCAGATACAATTGCTGTTCATTACTAAGAAAAGCACGTTGTATGGGCGTCTGCAGCACGCTAAATGCATGTGTTCATGTTCCCAGCATAGTCAAAACTTGCAAAATAGTGGAGAGGAAGGTGATTACCAGACTTGAGTGACTCAACTCTATGCTGATTCCCCCCCTTTTGTAGGATATTGTTTCTCAATAACGCGGCGGCAGGACCGCTTACAGCCAAAACGGCTGCTGCTTTGATAGCAGAGCTTGAGAGCCTGCTTGGATGGACACAAGGGCACCGGCAACTCCTCTGCTACCTGGACTATCAATATTCGTGGTTGTTAGACTCTATCCTTGGAATTTTTCAAGGCTCAGCTGGGCTGACCCGGTCGAGCGCTGATGATGGACCTGCTCTGAGCAGGAGGTTGAGCTGGCCGTAACATCAGGACCGTAGGTTACAGGGTGGGCTATCAAGACACCAGAGTTGATCTTTCTGCCGTTGAATCATTGAATGGCCTTGGGCAAGGTATTAAATCTTTTCTTGACTGTACCTCCAGCTCTAGTCAGTCAGCCTGGTCCATATTGGATGTGCAAATCCTCTTTTGGCTGGAAGGGCAGAGGTAGAGGCTACCTGGCAATAGGTATGGGGCATTTCCAGCGGGGTCTGCACCACCACTGGAAAGCTGTAGCTGTTTGAACACCAGAAATGGTTAAAACCGATCCGTTAGCACTTCTGATATGCCTGGAGCAGCAATTAGGGCTTACTTTGAGACAGAAGAGATCAAATCCCAGCGGTGGAAATTAGGAAGTGAAATGCCAAGAACAATAACTAGAACAATGTCATGAATTTCCTCCACCCGAGCGCTGAAGGAGTGTGACAGAGAATATTTCGATGGGCCTAAATAATTCAGAGCATTGGTTTTACTTAGGAAATTCCAATTAAACATGCTCGATGCTTGTGTTTTGTTTTTAAATGTTAGTAACGGTTTGAATTGCTATCAGGGGTACGCATCGCTGGAGTGGATCCTGGGCTTCTGTCTTGCTGCTCCACGGGCTCCAAACCAGTAAGCAGCTTCACAGAGCTGGGAAAAGGGAGCCGAGACCTGTGAAACTGGCTTTCTCCCGCATCCCCTTTCCCAGAGCACACACATACCATGTGTCATGTTGAAACTGGATGCACCTGCTAGAGGAGCTGTGTGGGGGCAGACATTATACAACAGTTATAAATCCTTAGGCTATCAACAGCCTTTAGTAAACATTTGGACAATCCTTCCTACCTCTCGGTCGTCCAAATATTTGCATCATGCGGGGCTGCTAGCCGTTTCCTGACATGCTGCGTATCTAAGAATATCCTCAGATCGTAGGTCGGTTCCAGCACACTGTGATGGATAGTCTTATTGGATGAAATAAATGGCTTGGGGAGAAAGAAAAAAAAGAAAATCTATCTGTCTCCTGATAATAAATCCAGGTCAGGATGGAGTGAAACAGCTTGCAGTCATGAATGGTATTTTTAGAGAGCTTTTAGGATCGGGTCCGAAGCACCCAAGGGTTAATGATGAACAGCTCAATTGACGAACTGAGCTCAATTAGTGGATGTACTTCCTTTGGTGACTCGGACCACTTTGGACCAGGCTCTCGGAGAAATGGTTGAAGATGCTCCTGAAAGCTCTTCCTTCCTGCTGTGCTGAGCACAGGGTTGGAACTAGCCTGAGCCAACTCTGGATATAAAATAGGAGCCTGCTGCACCGCAGCCGGGTTTGGCAGCTCTTCCTGCAGACCAGAGCATCTCCCAGGTGAATCGCGGGAGGAGACCACTGCAACGCACAGGGCTTGTAATCTGTGTGCGAACCATTTAATGCAGCAGAGTTGCCAAACAGAAATAAAACATTTTTCTTTTCTTAATGCAGAGAGGGGAAAGAAGCCTGGACTCCGCTTTAAGGGTTGATAGGGTTTAGCAGTTAATTGGATTTAGCAGTTAATAGTCTTAAACACAAAATCTGTGTTTTGTGATTAAAACTGCTGCGCTAAATAACAACATTAGGAAGATTAAGCCTGGCAACATGATAATTTTAGTCTTCTATTCAGTACACGGCTGGTACTTTATGGCTAAATATACACTATAATAAGCCAGTGGATTTTCTGATAGCGTAGTACAGAAAATAATTGACCCCCAGCTTAACTGCAGGATAAAACCGCCGAGGGTGTAATGTAGCTTTTCCACTGCAACTTCAGTTCGGACCTTTTGTTTTAATCTTCCCTCCCCTCGCAATAAAACCACCAAACCCACGACCAATAAAAGCAATGCGGCTCGCTATTGTGCCATAGTTGAGGCGGCGGGTGCCGTAAATGTGTTTTCTAACCGCGATGTGGGGCTAACCCCACGCAGAGAGTTTGCTCGCCCCCAGGTAATTCCCCTCTGCTCCCCCCTCCCCAGTTTCTCCAGCATCTCCTCTCCCCCTCACCCCCAGTCATCGTTTCCTTTTGGGAAGCCCACAGCTCTGACCCCTCTTTGGACAGACTAAACAACATCTGCAAAGTCGCCTCTCTCCCCTCCAGCCCTCCCAGGGGAAAAGAACCGGTCCCAGATGGACAGGAGAAAGCCGGTGTCACCGGGGAGGGCGAGCGGGGGTCCCGGGGGGTGCCGGGGAGCAGGGATGTGGCAGAAGCATAAAGCACCTGTTGGGAGGCTATTTAGGGATTAGCCGAGTGCTGACAGACAAATTGGCAAGATTAATAAGAGCAATCAAGGCTGTGTGGGCTCGAGTTGTGAGCTGACATTAATGTGACATCACTTTCATCTGCTTTTGCCTCACAGCGCATCAGCGCATAGCCGGTCTGCGGCATCGTTAGTGCTTCTAGAGAGCGGCGCGGTCGGATGGGGGGGTTCGAAGAGCGGTGGGGGGGTTGTCTGTGAGTGTGCGTACGTGGGGGGGGGGGCGTGCACGTGTGGGTGTCGGGGTGGGGGACAGCCCTTTGCACCCATCCTTTAGCTGGTGCCCACGCAGGACATGCCCACAGTGACCAGCACAAGGTGCCAGCGAGGGGCTGTGTGTTTGGGGGATCCCTGGACCCCCTGCCCTGCTGTCCCCCCCCCCCCACACCCCTGGCACCTCTGCAGGGCCTACCTGGCTCTAACAGCACCAGCTTATTTTCGGTGAACATTTTCTCCAAAACCATCTACTCTGCTGGGTTTGGGTTTGGTGTTGGGGGTTTTTTTGCCCTAATTCCTGCTACAGAATTGTTTAATGCCACTGGGAAGAAAAACAATATTTTCCCCTCCAAAGAAAAAAAAAAAAAAGAGAAAGAAGAGGGGGAAAAAAAAGCATCATGGAATAAAGGAATAAAGGCTAATTCCAGGTGCGAGAAGAGAACAAAGAAACTCCTCTGCGGTCACGCTAAGCCCACGCTGGGAATCTCCCCTTTCTGCAGGGAGACGGTTTGACCCCCTAAAGATATTCTAAGGGAGAAAAAGCTGTTTTCAGAGCACTCCTCTGCCCCCCAAACCAGGGAGGAAATCCCCCCTGCAGCTCTAGCACAGCACAGCCATTGCATGGGGAAAACTTTAGGTAGGGTTTTCTCATTTTTCCTTTTCCCCCTTGTTTTCTTGCATCCCTTCCCTGCTAAAGTTTCACTCGCCCCAAATTTTGTTCGCATCCCCTTCCAACAGCAACTTGTTTACATTCTGATTTTCTTTGTGCTTTAGTCAATGAGGAATCATAACAGTAGTAAAACATCTGAATGTACAAATCCTCCAGGTCTGCCTGGCTCTGCCGGAGACGCCTCTCCAGCGAGAGCTTTTGCCCACAAAAGGAAAGTGTTGAAAAGGAGCAAGATGCCAAACGCTGCGCGCACGTTTGCTCGCAGAGGAGAGCAAACTCCTGGGAGGAGAAACTAGCTCGCTGGGACCCAAGGTGGATCCCTCCACACTGGGACATTATCAAGAAGGAAAAAAAAAGTCTGCAAAAATCTGGGTTTTTTTTTAAATTATTTCTATCAACAGGTCAAGCATGCAAATGCAGATGGGGATAGAAACGGGCAGGGGCAGGAATAATTTTGGAAAGGGGTTTTGTTAAGAAAAACAGAATGAGACTGATGCCAAAGTCAGATTCTGAAATCAAAGTAACAGGCTGATAATTGCTGCTCCCCCCAAAAAAACACCTTCTCTATTTTCATTTTTATGCAAATTGATTAATTGATTCCTGCTTAGTTAGGACTTAAAAGGACTGGAATTATATATCTATATTTTTTACCATCCTAAATGGGTAAATTAACAGGGTTTTTGGAGTGAATTTCAGGTTCTGCCTAACTCCACCCAGCAAGGACAAACCCCTGAGCACGACCCATCCCCACCGCTCCTGCGGTTCCCCCAGCACAGCTGAGCTTTTGGGGGACACGTTCCCGTTTGCCACTGGGAACCCCTCTGCGGGGTCGGGGGGGACACAGGGAGGGTGAGCTGAACCCCCTTTCCCCTGCCCTCCTCCAGGAGCCCAGGGCTCATTTTCGTTGGGTTTTATGGCTAATTCTTGGAGATGCTTTTCACTGCAACCCTCCTCCACCTCTACCTACACAGGGAAACGCAGCCCCAAAACCGGGGGGATGGGACGGCACGGAGGTCCCCAAAGATCCCAAATGTCTTTCTGCTAAAAATAATAAATTAAAAAAAAAAGGGAAAAATCATATTTGCTCCTCAAAACTGATTAGGTTTAAAGTACACAGCTTAGACCAATCCGGCAGCAACATCCCGGGCATTCAGTGGTCTGTTTGTAATCTCAGCCTTTTTCATTAACATAAACACTACTTCAACAAAAATATACACGGCCACCTACTAAGCCAGTGAAGTAAAGGAGGAGCCGGTCGCGCCGCTCTCGCCGCGGGTATTAAGCCGGGTTTAACGGGCGCGGAGCGGCCGCGCATCCCGGCGAACGGCGGGGCAGGAGCTGCGTGGAAAACCCACGCGAAAAATCGGTGTTAAACCTGTGTTCTCCTTCATGTCCCTGCCCCGGGGGGGTGGTGGATGGAGGGAAGGGGGGGGCGGTGTACAGGCAGAGCCGTTCCCGCACCGCCAATTCCCCTCTGCGGGAAAAGATGAAGGAAACAATAAAGCATCGAACCAAATCCCCCGGTACCCGAACCTAAAGCCGGGGTGTTATTCTTTCTTCTCGCCGTTTTGCGGTGTCGAGGGACACGGTTAAGGGCACCGGGCACCGGGGGGGGCTGCCCGCCCTCGGAGCCCCGACGGGACGGGGATGGGCTGCTCTGCCCGCGGGTGCGTTTCCCTCCCGGGTCCCCCCTCTTTTCCAGGGGAAAATTAGGTTGTCTATCTCTTGTTATTGGTTTTGCAGGAAATTAATTTCCCTTTTCGTATGTGCTTTCTTGCTTGCTCTTCTTTTTTTGCTGTCGTGCTTGGTCTCTCTCGTTCTCCCCTTTTCTGCCCTTCTGTCTTTTCTTTCTTTTTTCTTTCTCTCTTTTAATCTTTCTCTTTTTCTGTTTCTCTTTCTTCCTTCCTTTCTCTCTTTCTCTTCTTCCTTCCATTTTCTTTCTTTCTCTTTCTTTCTTTCTTTCTCTTTCTTTCTTTCTTTCTCTTTTCCTTTCTCTTGTTCTTTCTCTTTTCCTTTCTTTCTCTTTTTCTGTCTCTTTCTTTCTTTCTTCCCTTCTCCCTTCCTTTCTTTGTCTTTTTATTTATCTTTTTCTTTTTCTTTCTTTCCTTCTTTCCTTCTTTTCCTCTTTCTCTCTGTTTTTTCCCTTTCTCCTTATTTTTATCTTTCTTTTTACTTCTTTCATAATTTCTGTTTCCCTCTTTTTTGCCTCTCCGTTTCTCTGTTTCTCCATTTCTCTTTCACCCTTTCTCTCTTTCTCACTCTATTGTTCTTCATTCCTCTGTCTTAATTCCCCCCTTTTTCTCTCTCTCTGTTTCTCTCTCTTTCGTATTCTCTGTCTTTCTAGTCCTCTATTTCTTTTTCTTTCTCTCCTTTTCTTTCTTTCTGTCTCTCTGTCTTTCTCTCCTTTCCTTTCTTTCTTTCTGTCTCTCTGTCTTACTGTATGTAGTTCTGTATGTCATTCTGTCTGTTCTGTCTTTCTTCTTTCCCCAAGAACTCTCTCGTTCTCTCTCCATCCCTCCCCTCCAGGACAGTCTCTCTCTATACCCATTTATATATTTCAGTATTTGGAGGCATTTCTGTTTTCCTCTGGGGCTACGGGGCAAACCAGACCCAGGGCTCCGCTCTAAAGCCTCTTCCCGATGTAAAGAAAATGCCCTTTTCCTGATATGCCAGGAAAATTCCCAACACGGCTGTATTTGGGTTAATCCCAGCCGTGGAGTGGGGGGGACACGACTGGGGGACACGGGAGACCCAGCTTTGCCTCTGCCCCGGGCACCGGCAGCTCCCCCGACCCTGTCCCCGCAGAAACTCCGCGGCTGCGGCTTCGACCCCCGCCTCGGTGGGGGAAAAACCACCGGGGGGGGGGCGAAAAAATTCCTTGAACCCGCGATGCTTTTGAGTGAAGCACTCAAATTCGATCGTTTCCAAAGGAGAAACGAATGATGCTGTAAGAAAAATGATTATGCTGCAACCTCAGCCCTGGGGCAGCACCTTTCCTCGCAGGTAGCCCGCAAAATCTGCTGGAGAAAGGGATTTGCTTCCAGTGCCTTGGGGCCAGGCAGGAGTTTCCCCATTCACCGATTTTAAGGGGGTTAGATGCGAAATGATTTTGTGTATTTTAAGAAGTGGAATTTAAGGGAGATTAAGAGGGTGCTGTGCAAAACGCGCTGGGGCGTTTTACAATTCAGCGAGCGATCCTGAAAACCAGAAAAGCAAAACCATTTCTGGGTTCGTTATTCGAATTTTTAGTGAGTTCTGCGCCACTTTTGGTGGGGCTTTTTTTTACAGATTTCTTCCCCTTTCCTCCCCGGCTTTCGCACACGCACATCCCCTTCCCCAAGAAACCCAGATGCGCAACGGGCGGGTGGATGTACCCGTTCCCGTTATCAGCCTGATTCTCACCCAAAAAAAGCAACTGATTTGCTGCAGAAATCGGTTAACTTCGGGGCTTAACAACCAGTGCTGCGGAAAACCTTCCCACCTTGGGTCGGGCATTTCGAATATCCACTGAGCATCTTTCCCGGGAATGCCAACGGACCACGGTCTTCCCTGCAGAACATTTTTTAAAGCCTCCCAAAAATCGCTTATAATATTCAACTGGGGACCGCTTGTGCAAAAGGGATCGTTTTACGAGGCTCTCTTCTGGTTTTCTAAGGAGGTGGGAAAGACGATTAACCAATTTTTGCTGTCTTTTAACTCTCTGAGCTGGTAACTGCAAAGCAAAGGGGGTCACGAATCTCTAGCACCCCGTTGCGTGGCTCCAGAACCCGCTGGTGCTTTACAGAGCGGCCAGGGTCCACCAAATAAGTGATACGTCATTAGCTGGGGGTTTACTCATTAAAAAAAAATTAATAATAACTATGGAAAAGAGGTTTTGCCGGGAGAGCTTCCAAGGAAAGCCAGCCCCGGGTCTCTGCGAAGAGGGGAGCAGGGAGAGGGGAACTGCTGTTGTTTACAGCGGGGATTTTTCACGTTGTTTGTGAACATGAGTCCTAAACCCGCCCCCCCACCCCCCCGGTTTTGGGTTGGGGAAAGAGGGGGGAAACGGAATTTAGATGCGGAATTTATTATAGAAACAAGATTTTTTAAAAATCAGGAGGTTGTCCTGAGACACAAGAGGTAGCTGTACGGGCTGACCCCGGTCCGGGCAGGGGGGGGTCTCCCCGGGGGGAGCAGGCAAAGCCGGCTGCAGCCCCTCCGACCCGGACCGCAGGCCTTTGCCTTGGCCGATGCAGCCCCCCCGGCTGCCCCTGCCTTGTGATGCCCCTTTACCCGGAGGCTGTAAGGCCGCTTTGCAGCCCAGCCCCTCTCCCTGCAGCAAAGAACCCGGGGAAACATCCCACGGGTGTTTTGGTTGGGTTGGTTTTTTTTTTTTCCTTCCCCAAAGGGATGCTCCGGGGCTTCCTTCAGCAAAAGCCGCTTTTGCCAAGTGGGGTGGACCTGACCGGTCCCGGGACAGCATGGGAACTCCGTGGGCAGAGACCAGAGGGACAAATCCCCTCTTCTGCAGCAGGGACCTTCTCCCACGTACCTTGCCCCCCGCCCGGGGGCAGGTACCTGAGCAGGTCTGTACCTCCCGGCAGGTCCCCATCACTGCCCGGAGATGATGCCGGCCTTTCCCTGCTCTCCCTGGGAATCCTCACCCTCAGCATCCTTCCCCAGCACCCACTGCTCTTGCCGCATCCCTCCCCACGGGGGACCGCCGCGTCCTGCGTGGATGGCTTTGCCACCGCAGCCCCTTTTCCCCCCGCTCGGCAGGTGATAAGGCAGAAGGGGTGGTGGCTGCTGGGGACCCCGGGGACACTTGCTGGCACCCCCTCTTCCCCCGGGACCGGGTGATGCTCCTGCCTCGGTGATCCCGTGCTGCGAAAGATCCTTTCTCCCCCCACGAGGAGCCCACCCGGACCCGCAGCACCGGGGACCGACCCGGGGGTCTGCACTGTCGTGGACACCGGGGGCGTCCCCCCAAATCCCCCCGTCCTCGGGGTTTTCCTCTTAGGGAACCCGCTGCCCGCACCCCCAGCCCAGGGGACCGGGGTATGCCGGGACTGAGCACCGAGGGGCAGCACAAGGAGGCCGGATCCTTCCTAAAACCCCACCGGGTTTATTTTCCGCATGTCCCTCTATATTGAAGTGTTGAAGAAGACGCCAACTTGGTTCTTGTTCAGCCCGACAATATCCCGTCCCTGCGGTTTTTAGTACCCGTGTAAGAAAATAACCCTTTTCTCCTTGATTTGGGCTATTCCGTTTTAACTTCTCTCCCTTCTCCGTGCAGACGGATTTTATGTGATACCCCAAAACGGGGAACCGGTGCTCCTCGCCTGCCCGACGCTAAAAATTCCCCCCTCCGGTGGGATTTCGATGGGCTTTTGGTTTAAAGTTGGGAAAAAAACAACGAAAAAAAAAGTTCAATAAGCCTGAAAATAAGGTTGAACCCCTCTCCCTCCCCGTTCGGCGGGGATTACCTGGCCCGGCTCGGCCCGGCCGGGCTTTTCCCTCCGGGAGACGTCGGGGGGCTGGAGGCGATTCCCGACCCCGAAAAAGCTCAGCGGATCGAAATGTTTCCCCGGTACCGCTGCTCCCATTTTATCCCTAACCCCCCCGGAGTTTGGGGCTAGAAAAACTGGAAATGGCTACTTGTTTTGTCTACCAAGGAGCTGCGAGAGGGGGGGCATCCCTTCCCGAGGGTCCCAGTTGGTTTGGGGGCATCCCCAGCATCGGGCCCCCATCACTAAAGGACCCCCCCCCAGGGAAGAAAACGTGTCCGAGAAAGCACGGATGATTCAGCAGTGTCAACCTGGATTTACACCTGGATTTACGCCTGGATTTACACCTGGATTTATAATTCGGGCCGCCTTTAAGGGCGAATTTATTTGCTGGGGGATGGCCGGGAGCATCACTCGCCAGGTCCCAGCTCTGCCCCGGCTCAGCCCCGCTGGTTTCTTTCGGTACCCAGGTCCTCGGGTCTGAATCCCAGCCAGTCAAAAAGCATCCCTCCGGGAAAAATATTCTAGCTATCCCTCCCTGAGCAGGGATATAAATACCCGGAGATATTTTGAAGATCTCTGTGGGAAGCGATTGTGTCTAAGTGGTAGCGCTCGGAGCTTATTATCGCTGGAAGCGATTTGTATTGCAGGGACTGGGTCCTGCCAGAAAACTCCTAAAAAATCCTGCGCTGAAGACGGCTGTAAATTCCTGTGCTGCAATATTTCATCGAAGGACGTCATGGAAAATGTGGGCTTGGGGGGGGGGGGGGCAGTCTCGGGACGGGCAGAGGGGGGAAAAGGGGGGCAAAGGGGGGGAAAAGTGTAAGATTTTCTTTTTTTTTTTTTTTCTTCCCCCTGTTCTGACCAAAGCCTGAACTTCTGCCTGAGACACGGCGGCTGACAGCCAGCCCGCACCTCCCGGCAGCCGCGTTAGGCGCTTCGGCAGCAATGCTTCGCACCCGCTCCCAATTTCTCCTTGGTTTTGGTCGGGTATTTTTTTCCCCCAAAATCTCCTTCAGGTCCCGCTCGGTCCTGGAGGCCGGGCTCTGCCCGCTCGGAGCCCCGGGGATGCGGCGGGGGGGGGGGCTCTGGTTGCCACCGGGAAAGGGCCCACCGAGCACACGCACACGCGTGGGGCAGAGTGTTGGAGTGTGACGGATTCGCAAAAATGGTTGGGGGGTGCGTGTGTCCCCCTAAATACCACCTCTCCCTCGATCCGTTCACCAACCCCCCCCCTCCCAGCGCCCCTCTCCCCAGCCTTGAGCCCCTCGCTTCAACGCACCCCCTCGGCCTTAAATAAACATTTAGGGATCAATTCGCCGCGGATTTGGGGCCAGCGGCCACGGGGATGGCCGCGACTGAAAAAAAAAATATTAATAAAATAAAATAAAATAAAAAACCAGCCGGGGGAAAAGGGCTGGTGCTGGGCAAAAGGAGCAGGAGGGGTCCTGCGGGTGGTGTTAATGCAAAGCAGGGGCAGCGGGGAGGGGGACATACATGAGGCGGTCACTCCCCTCACCCTGGGTGGTCTGGGCTCGCAGGAACACCCCGGCCCCTCTCGGAGCAGCACCCAGCCCTCCTATAACAATACCACCTATATACATTTCCATACTCGGATTACACCCGGCCTGGTTGCAAAGTTGACTTCACTTAAGCAATTAGCTAGTAAAAATACCTTCGGCGCAGGAAAAGGAAGAAAGCTCGGATTTGTCTATTTTTACACAAAACACACTGCCGAGTTTCGGGGAGGGGGAGGGAAGGGGAGAGGGTTTGGGAAGGAGCCGCTTGGGAAGCGCAGCGGGGCCGGGGGTGGTGGCGGGGAATATGCGGGGCCGGGCGGGCAAAGCGGGGCCGGGGTTAGCAGGGCTAATTGCTCTAGATGATCTTTTTCTTCCTTTTTTTTTTTTTTTTTCCCCTTTCCCTGCATCTGTCCTCCGCCGGGGACTGGGGGCGGACCTGATTAAACCACCCCAAACCCACCAGCAAACAACCACCAAAGCCAGTCCCGTTCATCTGCGGGGGCCAACCCGCATCTTCAACCCCGAAACTTTCCCGTCCTCTCCCTTCCAAAACCCCATCCCAGGCCCATCTTGAACCTGAAAGAGCTTCTGGGACCTGCGCGGAGGTTTTATAAGCAATCAAGTGTCACCAGCAACCCCCCTCCCGGCGTGTTTCTCTCCCCTCCATCCCTCCAAGGCTGGCACGGACCTGCACACCATCATCCCCCTCGTAAATCAGACACCACACGGTCCGGCTTTTCCTCCCCAAAATTCTCCTTTCCTCCCAAAAGCTTCTCTTTTCCCCAATTCACGGGCTCGCTTTAAAACCCTCCAACCTTTCTGCTATTCCCACGGCGAGGCCTATAAAACCCGGAGCGATATATTTCCATTTTTCACGTTTGCTGGTTATAATAAATACATCGGAAACCAAATCTTCACAGTCCGAAAAGATACTGAGAGAGTGAGAAAGGGCTTTCGCGCAGGGACTGATATTCTTTGAAGGGGAATGGTCTGATTTTGGGAGAGTTTTTGTGCTCGGAGATATTTTATTTCCTAGTGGAAACGCTGCCCGTGGCGACGGTTTTGAGCGTGGGTTTTACACGAGCTCTTTTGTGTTGTGATGTGAGCTCCATGCCGGGGGATTTTGGGGACAGGTCGGGGAGACTCAGTCGCAGAGCGATGTAAAGCGAAGAAAAACACCCTTTTCGCGGCCGGGAGGGGGGACACATTCTATGCGGAGCTCAGGGTTAGCGATGCGCTCCCCCCGCCAAAAATAAAAATAAATCCAGCGACAAGCGGAAGGTTTATTCTGCATCAGCCACCCCGGGGGCTGGAAACACCCGTGGAAGGGGAACATTTCCCTGATTTTTTTGGGGGGGGTGTTTTTTCCCCCTCCCTGAGCAGCAGCTCTGCTCCTCTCCCGGCGGCCCCGGACGGGAGGGAGCAGCGGCCGCCGGCTCCCCGGGCAGCCGGAGCAGCCCGTTCTCCTCCTCTTCCTCCTCCTCAAGGGAAAAACTCCAGAAATAACTGCCCCCCCCCTCTTTCCACCCCTCTCCCCGGGTACCTTCCCCCGGCTTGGGGCTCTCTCCTGCTTGTCCCCTACCCCAAAGCTCCCCCCTTGCCCAGGGAACAGGAGGGCCGGTGCTTTCTGCAAGAGGATTTATTTTGCGGAGAGGGGGGCAGACGACGGGAAGGGGAAGGAGAGAGGGAAAAAAAAAAAAAGAAAAAAAAAGAAAGCCCCTGATGTGAAATCCCTCTTGGTTGTATCACAGATGTGACAGGCGCCCCGGAGGCTGCTCACAACTGCTCGCGAATAACGCGGAGAGAGTTTGGGAACGCGATCGATATCTATCTTTCCTTTAAAAAGGTATTAAATTATCATTTAAAACTGTAAAAGCGAATCTGGAAGACGGGGGCTTGGGAGGGGGGGCTTTCTCTCTGCAGAGGGTGCAGCGGGATGGACCCGCAGCACTGCGGTGCGGCCTGCAACGGGCGGGGGGGGGGAGTTTCTTCTTTTTTTTTTCTTTTTTTTTTCCCTTTCCTTTCTCTCTTCCTTTCCCCAATCTTGAAAGAGAGCACGCTGCAGCAGCCAGCACATCTGCTCTGCTCCCAGCCAGCAGCCCTAAAAGCCCTGGCTCCTGCAGCCCTGCCACCCCCCCGCTTACTGCCCCCCCCAGGAGCGCAGATTTCCACGCGCGGTCCGCAAGAAGGTGACAAAGGTTTCAAGCGACTTACCTTGAGTGACAGGTCTCCTGATGGGAAGATGCTCAAAAGGGTGGGGGGGTTTTTTGGGGGGTGGGGGGACAAATGGGGGTCTCTGCCCCCCTGCCTTCCTATTCTCCTTCCCCCCCCACCCCTTGTGTGTGCCCGTGGCATCCGCCGGAGCTGAGCATCAGGCTCCTGGCATTCAACTGCATAGATTTATACCCCCCCCAAAAAAAGAAAAAAAAAATTAACCCCCCCAAACCAACCCACCCTCATCCCTAAAGCAGCCTCGGAGCAGGCGAGGGGTCCGAAGCCCGTTCCCATCCCCGGACCGGCGGCGGAGGCAGAAAAGGGCATTTCGAGAGGCAGCAGGAGTTTTCGCCGATTTCTTTTTATTAAAGCACCCCCGAGCCCGTGTTTACATTGCTCAGTATAAACATCCTGCCCGGGCCCGCCGAGCTTAAAAGAGCGCACGAAGAGGGGGTTTCAAGTGGGTGAAACTCCGCGCTGCGCGGAGACGGCGCTCGGGCAGCTCCTCCGCCACCCGCGGAACCTACCGCGCCCCCTTCCCCTTCCACGACCCGCGTGGGGGCCCTTCTCACCCTTCCCCGTGATTTTCAGCAGGGGGAAGAAGGGTTGGAATGGGAGGGAAGGGGGGGGGGGGAGGCTCGGGGGAAGGGTGGCGGAGCCCCACGCAGCGCCGCGATCACGCGTGGCAATCACACTTATACACCCACACCCCCCCCGAGGCGGGCAGGGATGGATGAATGGCGCAGCCCCCCCCCCCCCGGGGGTCGGGCAGGGCTCTTTAAAAAGCTGCCCCCACCAGCTGGGAGAGGACCGGGGAAGGGGGGCCGGGCCGGGGAAGGGGGCCGCCCGGGAGGGCGTGGGGGAACGGGTCGGGGCGGGGAATCTCCTCTCCGTCCTTAACGTCTTGTCAAGGAGCGGCAGAACGTTGTTGCAAAGAGATAAAGTAAAAGGCGAGCGGCCGGATCGGGCTGTGGGAGGGGTGGGGGGGGGCACGGCAGACTCGCCAGGCACCGCGATGGGAAGCAGCTCCCCGCAGCACCGACCCAGTTAGAGCCGGGAACTGGGAGGGGGGGGATCGGTAGCGATCCCGGGCAGCGGGGCAGGCGGAGGCCGCCGGTTTTTCTTCTCTCTTTCTCCCTTGCAGCAGCAGCAACCGAGCTCAGATCCCTTCCACCCGCCTCCCCCCCCCATCCCTCCTCCCTGCGGTGTGTGTCCCCCCCTTCCTCCTCCTCCTCTCTCCCCGACCCTCCGCCTCTCGCTCGCCTTCTGCAAGCCGGACTCGGATTTAGGGATAAAGTGGGAGGAGGAGGAGGAGGGAAAGGAAGGCGGAGAGGAAGGGGGGGGGGAAAGTTGGGGGGGGGGGGGGTGTCGTCGTCGCTTCCATTTGTTTATCCCCCGAGGGGTGAAGTCTCCCGGTGGAAAGCAAACCCGCCGGGGGGCCGGGAGGAGACCGGGGGGGGGGTGTGGGTGGGTGGGTGGGTGGGTGAGCGGCGGCGAGCCCCCAGCAGCGTGGCCTTTTGGGGGGGCCCGTGGGGGAGGGTGGCGGAGGAGGGCCGGGGCTGGCCGCCGCGGACCTGGCCGTAGATGACTGCAGAAGCGCAGCGGGCTCTGTCCTCTCAGCCCCCTCCTCCTCCTCCTCCGGTGCAGAGCGATTACGGCCCCATGTCCTCCGTGGTGGCCGAGAAACAGCCGCAAAGCTCGGCCATGGACGCCGCCTCCGCGGCGCCCGGCGGGGCGACCGGCAGCAGCGGCGGAACCACCGCGGGCAGCGGCGGTCCCAAAGCGAAGAAGAGCAACGCGGGGATCCGGCGGCCGGAGAAACCGCCTTATTCCTACATCGCCCTCATCGTCATGGCCATCCAGAGCTCGCCCTCCAAGCGCCTGACCCTCAGCGAGATCTACCAGTTTTTGCAGAGCCGCTTTCCTTTTTTCCGAGGCTCCTACCAAGGCTGGAAAAACTCGGTGCGCCACAACCTCTCGCTCAACGAGTGTTTCATCAAGCTGCCCAAAGGGCTGGGACGCCCGGGGAAAGGCCACTACTGGACCATCGACCCGGCCAGCGAGTTCATGTTCGAGGAGGGCTCGTTTCGCCGCCGCCCCCGCGGTTTTAGGAGGAAATGCCAAGCGCTGAAACCCATGTACAGCATGATGAACGGGCTGGGTTTCAACCACCTCCCCGAAAGCTACGGCTTCCAGGGCTCGGCCGGCGGGCTCTCCTGCCCCCCCAACAGCCTTTCCCTCGAAGGGGGCTTGGGGATGATGAACGGGCATTTATCCGGCAACGTGGAGGGAATGGGGCTGGCCGGACACTCCGTGCCCCATCTGCCTTCCAACGGTGGGCACTCCTACATGGGCAGCTGTACCGGCTCCTCGGCGGGGGATTACCCGCACCACGAAAGCTCCGTGCCCGCCTCCCCGTTGCTCGCCGGCGGCGGCGTGATGGAGCCCCACTCGGTTTATTCCAGCTCGGCCTCGGCGTGGGCTCCCTCCGCTTCGGCGGCTTTGAACACCGGCTCGTCCTACATCAAGCAGCAACCCCTCTCGCCTTGCAACCCCACGGGCAACCCGCTCTCCTCCGGCCTTTCCACGCATTCCCTCGACCAACCCTACCTGCACCAGAACACCCACAACGCCGCCGAGCTGCAAGGTAAGGAGAGCGGACACGCGTGGCAGAGAACCCGCACCGCCGCCACACGGGGGGGGGGGTCGCGGATATTCCTTACCCACGCGTGGATGCCCAGCCGCTCCGTGGGCAGCGGTGATGCACTCTCCCGGGAGGAGGCTGCCGGCCGTGTGCGTGTCCGTGTCCCCCCCCACCCGTGCTTCTCGCCTTTCTTCCCCCGGGGGCAAGCGGGCAGCCGTCGGGGCTTGGGAACGGCCGGGTCAGGCTCCGCTCCCCGCCGGGGGGGGGGTTGCTTTGCCTTCGGGACCCCCCCCCCCCGGGCCTAGGGCAGGCGGGGAGCTGCGGGAAGATGAAGCCGGAGCTGGACCCGAGGTGGTGGTGGGGGTCTTTTTCACCTCCATCGGGACCTGGAGGTGCTCCGGAGGGGGAAAAAAAAAAAGGGATTTTCCCCCCGGGGGGTGTCCATCACCCACCGGCCCCGGTCCCCGCCATCGGTTCCTCTCGGGGTTGTTTTTTCCAGGCCCGTCGCCTCCCTCCATCCTCCGCCCGTATGGAAGTCGGTGGCCCGGACCACCCCCCCCCCCCCCCCCCGACCCCGGGATGGAGCTCCCGGGGGTAGATTAGCCCTGGGTCCTTCGTGGGGAGGGGGGAGAGATGGTGTTTTAGCCGGGTGGAGGCCTCGGGAGGGCCGGGACCGGTGTTGGGCTTCGTCCTGCGGCCCAAATTCATCTCGGGGGGGGGGGGTCGGGGGGGCTCGGGGGAGCCCTGGGAGCCGCGGCCGGGGGAAGCGGCAGGTTTTGGGGGGGCCTGCCCATCACCCCGGGCCTTCGGCAGAACCTGGGGGTGAAAGGGAGGGTTAGCGGGTCAAAAGCACGAAGCGAAACCTGAGGGAAAAACAATAATAATAATAATAAAAAAAGGATCAGCTGGACCGGTATGGAGCGGCCGAGCCCGGGCACAGCACCGAGCCGGACCAGGTCGGTCCCGGCTCCGGTTCCGGGTGAAAACAGCCAAATTCTCTGGAAAACGGAGCAAAAAAATCCATCCCGAGGAACCACCGGGCCCGTCCCGCGGCCTTAACCGAAATGCTCCGGATTGCCACCCAAATTAAGGGCCTGGGAGCGGCGGGGAGCGGGGTTCGCCGGGCGGGCGCTTCTCCCCAGCGCACCCCGAATTTACGGGAGGGGGTTTTATGTCCCGAGGTGGTGGCAAAAAGGGCAGGAGCAGCCCCGGTTTCGGAAGCTTTTCGGCCTCTCCGCTCGGTTTCTGCCGCCGGCTCCGGTGGGCGAATGTGTTTTTTCCCCGCTCCGCACCCCGCGGATATTCCGCGCGGGCGGAGGCGATGGGAAAAGCAGCCCGGCACCTTCAAGAGGGCAAAACGGGGGAAAAAAACAGAACAAAACAAAACAAAACTAAAACTAAACCCAAACCAAATCCCCTCTCCTCGAAGGGTCCTTGGGCCACGGGGGTTTCCTCCACCGCACCTGTCCGCGCCCGCGGAGTGCCCCTGTATTTGCGTGCATGCAAAAATATACCCAATTCCACGCTGAGCCTCGGGGGCTGCGGAGGGTTTGGGGTTTGTGTTTGGGGGTTTTTTTGGTTGTTTGTTTGGGTTTTTTTTACGCCAGACGGCGGCTTTTCTCCCCTCCGCGCTCAACCGCCTCTACTAAATATAATTGCGATGGCTGACAATCTTCCCCCCCGTCCCCGTCCCCGTCCCCGTCCCGCAGGCATCCCGCGGTATCACTCCCAGTCTCCGAGCATGTGCGACAGAAAGGAATTCGTCTTCTCTTTCAACGCCATGGCCTCCTCCTCCATGCATTCAGCGGGCAGCGGCTCCTATTACCACCAACAAGTGACATACCAGGACATCAAACCGTGCGTTATGTGATACGGAGCGGAAAAAAAAAAAAAACAACCACCTCCTGGGGCCGGCAAAGCCTGACCCGGGCATCGAGAAATTCCCCCAGCCCGTCCCAGGACCCTCTCGGTGGAAAGAGGAATGGGGGGGATCTCTGCAAACTGGTTTTGTTCCGGAGGTATAGACGGGAATCCCGGGGCTGAGCCTGTGCCCCGCAGCTGAGCATCGGCCGGACCCGGTTTCCATCCCGGGTTTTTAATGACAGACGGTCTCTGCCTTCTTCTTCTTCTGCTTCTTCGCTTGGGGTTGGGTTGAGAAGAAAGGAAAACCAGCCCCCCCCTCCATTCCCACCCCTCTCCAAAAAGCCCGACGGCGGGTTTGGGTTAAGGGTTTGACAACTGAAGGTTTTGATGCTTCTTTAAAAAAAAAATATATATATAACCCCCAAATCAAATTCAATTACTAATTCAGTTTTGGAATTGGCATTGAGCGATGCTATCATCCCGGTTGGGGGGCGCAGAGCCGGTTCGGGATGGGGGGAGCTGGAAAAAACCCGATCCCCCCCCACAAAACCGGCGTATCCTGCGCCCGCGGCCCCTCCGCGCTGCTCCGCGGGGAGGAGCGGGCTCGCCGCCGGGGTCTCCCCGCCCCAACCCCGTCGGTCCCATCTCACTTCCACTTCTTCCGAGAAATACCTTTTTTCTTTTTTTTTTAATTTTTTTTTTTTTTTTTTTTTTTTGCCGGCAGACACCCAGCGGGAAAAAATCTCTCAGAGGGATTTTTTTTTGGTTTTAGCTATTAATTTTTTTTTTTCCTGCATAAAGACTGCAGGATGAGACCCTGTGCGGAGAGAATAAGGCACTTTGAAAAGAGACAGCCATGCTCATTCTGTTATTTATTCTACATTTTTTTGTTGTTGCTAATAATCGAGACACGAGTAGTCTCAGTTGATCAGTATTAAATCGGTGAATCTCTGTTGGCAATATTTGCCATATAGATTTTTTTTTTTAGTTAACCTTTGTAAATTTTAAACCGATCATGGTCTCTGTGTAAAGACAATCCTCCATATGTTTTTATAGAAATATATATATAATGAAGGATTATTGCCCTCCCTCCCCCTCTATATTTTTTTTTCCGCCCTGACTTTGTACAGTTCGGTGACACCTATTTTAATTCTTTCTGCACTGTATAAAATTGTAATTATGTGGGTTGTGGTTTTTTTTTTCAGCCTGCCCTTTTGTGTACGTTTTGTCCCTAAAGAAAAAAAAAAATCGAACCGAAATAAAACATGTATGTTATTTGTACATGGGCTTCACGATTGTATGAGCAGCAAATAAACGAGCATGCGGTGTTAACAGGCGTAATTATATCTGAGGAGTCTGTGGCCTCCGCGGGGCTCCGCGGAGCGCTCCGCACTGCGCGGAGGGGCCGCTGCAAACCTTCGTGCGTTTGATGCAAAAATTCCCCATCTCGGTGCAGACTCGAAAGGGCCTTTTTGGGGTTTGGCTGCGGCTTCCGAGGGGTCCTGTGTCCCGGGCTGGTTATCCCTTTCTTTTAAATAAGAAATATTTAAAATGAGGCTAACGAAGCAAGGAGGGAAGAAAACTGGAGGCGATTATTATTATTATTATTATTATTATTATTATTATTATTTCATTATTTCATTTTTTCCCCCAAGGAGAAAGCGAAAGGTGGTGTTTGACAGCTCTTTGCCTCTTATTCGGAGACAAGGCAAGTCACTGCAGGGATGGAGTCTGCGGCAACTTTTCTCTTTTCCTCCACCCCGGGAGGAAACACGGGCATTTTTTGGGCAGCCCGAGCCGCGCATCCCCATGGATCCGCACCGCACTCAACCCTAGCTCCGCGGAACCTCCGCTGGTAATGGCCACGGCTGCATGGAGGAGAGTTCCGTGTGAAAAAAAAAAAAAAAAAAATATATATATATATAAAATAATAAAAATCAAGCAGATGAACTCCTGCACCATCACCATCCAGTGCTGGGCAGCGATAAATCTGCAGCGAGGGGAGAGCAGGCAGCGGGAACACAAGCCCAACTCATCTGAAAAATAGGTCTTTTCCTGCAAAGGTTGGGTTTATTTGTCCAATTGAGGATGCTACCATATCCAGGAAATTTTGCTTTAATCTGTGGGCCAACACAGCTATATCAACACTCATGCTATGAATATACACACACATAAAAAATAGACACGCACAAATTAATCTGATTACTTGGCTGTGTATTTCTGTCTTTATGTAGGGAAGTTAGGTTACTGCATGCTAATTAGCCCAGCTGTGTGTAATCAGCTTAGTTAAAAGCAAAGTTAGCTGGTTACAACAACAACAAAACTGATTATTCTTTTAATTAAGGCAGGTGGGAAAGGCCTTATCAGAGTTGGTGAAGGCCTTTATCAGAGAGGGGGGTTTTTTGTTGTTTTTGGGGGTTTGTTGGGGGGGTGGGTTTTTGGGGGGTTTCTTTTGTTTTTTTTTTTTGTGAGTAGGTCTGTTTAAGCTAGCGGTAATCAACCTGCAGTATTTATTGGCGTTTGCCTGGTTTTATGCCTTTATGGGTTGATCCTTCCCTCCATCGCCTGCGCTGCCGCCCATCCCTGGTGGAGGTGAGCCGCGCTGTTACCGTCCTTTTTATATCTGAGCTGCAGACTGAGGTTTTTGCTCCTGAAGCACATATCTGCTCTAGGTGTGGCCGAGATAAAGGTCCAGGGTTAGGAGTTCAGTCTCTGCCAAGTGGTTCTTCCTTCCTTGAAATCTCACTGTCACTCCTAAGGTTCATTTTCCTCCTTCAGATGAATTTTGGACTCACTGCAGCACCGACACCTTCACAGCTTGGCCTCTGCCAGGCTGGAAAGGGCAGGCAGGCACCTTGTGAGCCTCAGGTCCAGCTTGAAGGGGTTTGATATCTGGTCCCCAACAAAGGTTTACGTGATTCATTTTTCTCCCTCCCGTCAGTTTCCCAACCTGGAAAAACAGAACCGCCGCATACCGCGGACGCCACATATTCCTCAAGCCAGTGAGCGCAGTCTAAACAGACAGCTCTCCATCTCAGACACCTACATTCGGGAGGAGAGGATGAAACCCCACAGGCTCCTGCCCCCGGCCCTTCTTCTGCACAAGACAAACTTGATTTTTTTCCCCCTGCATATATTGTCCTAGGGGATGGCAAAAAAAAAAACCCCTAGCCGCTATCACAAGCGGTCCCTTTGTACAAGCTCTGCTTGTACGTTTGCAGGATCGGTTGGGCTCTGGTGGGAGGCGAGGAGAAATAAGCTTGCTCAGAAAGGCTGTTGGAGCCCTGTAAGAGGAGATGAGACATAGGCTTGCTCAGAAATGCGGTATTTGCTCACGTAACGGCCCAGATCTGACCGTGGTCAGCTGCTGTGGCTCAGTTCGGTATCAGCAATCTGCTCTCCGCTCCCCATCACCCACTTCCCATCCTGTAGGTGATACAACAACAAGGTTTAATTTGGGTTTTTTTGGCATTTCTACTCCAGGAAAGAGTTTCTCACTGTGGATTCCCTGTGAAGGGCCCAGGAGTTTTCTACAGGGCTGAAATTTTTTGGAGGGTGAGGAGAAACAGGGCCTGGCGTCTCCGGTGGGATTTGGCACAAGCCGTGTCCCTGGCTCAGGGACCCCGGGGGTCCCCAGGCGCGCTGCCCCCCGGGCTCGTAGCAAGAATTTGGGTGGCGAGGCAGCCTCGCCGCTTCCCTCTGGTCCTCCCTGGGTGCTCCCTCCCATCCCTGCGGACCCCCCCCCGCCCAAGCTGGAGCTCCCCATCACCTGTGGCTGTCACCTGCCCCGGGACTTGTGTCCCCAGGGATGCTTATGGGGGGGGGGACACGAGGGGATGGGGGGTACAGCTTGAGGGAGCGTGGGCTCACGCAGGGATCCCAAAGCACCGTGGAGACCCCACCAAAGGAGATATGGGGTTGTGTCCTTGCTGGGGGGGGCACATATTTTTTGGGGGGAGGGGGCATCGAGGCGATCTGCTGTCATTTTTAGGGGGAAGGGGACAGCATCTGGGCAGGGATGCCGTCGAGGGGCTTTTTTTGGAGAAGGGGGGGTGGAGGGATCCCCGCCGGGGGCCGGGCTGGGGGGGGACGGGACACCGGGGGGGGGCGCGGTTCCCTTGGCGACAGCGCCACCTGGTGTCGTATCGGACCGCCGCGATTTTCCCCAAATTAGGCTTCAAACCCCGGGCGGTTTTGACCTATTCACCACGGGCTGGCTGTTAAAGGTTTGCTGCTTGCTTTAATTTTTATTTTTTTTTAGTTATTTATTTTTTCCCCTTTCCGGCATCCGGAGCTCCGAAAGTGAATGTGTCCTTTATCGCATCTTCAGATTTAGTATTGCGATATTGGCGATTGGAACGCGCCAGGTGAAACTCGTTTATGGGATGCTTCTTGATTAGGCCGGTTCCGCAGCTGGGTGGGAGAGATGAGGATAGCTGGCATGGGATAGCTCATGAACATGGATACTCAGCATGGGATGCTCTTGGATGCGGTTGGTTACCCAGATTAGCAGAAAAGCGGGTACCTTGGAGATTTAACTGGTGGGAACAGACACCTTGAATCTTAAATGGATATTTGGAAGGCCAGGTTCTGAGTTTGGTACCAAGTTCTTAGCAGGTAAAGGCTCAGATCCATCAGAGTAATTGGGTGCCTGATTTCTCCCTCAAAACCAAGAAGTTTCGGACCTGTGTACCTCAGGGGATCCAAGCCACAGTTCTTGGCACTCTTGAAAAGGGGACTTTGATTTCTGTGCCACTGAAATGCTTTGGGAAGACCACACCTGAACATTTGTTCCCTTTCCATGCGTATTTACAAGCACAACTGCTGCCTGACACCCATCTCTGCAGGAAAAGACAGTGCTGGGTTCTTCTCTGGGCTTTGTATTTGCATATCCCTGCCAAGAAATCTTTGCCACTGGGAGACATCCTCAGGAACAAAATATCTGATGCAGGTGAGTGTGCGTCTGGCTACAGGAGACCCCCCCGATGAGCAGGAGGTGCCCTGAGTGCTAGCAGCAGCTTTGCAATCGTGAGCTGATGTTATTCATAAAAGCAATTATCAGAACGGCCCAACAAGTGAGAAAAGGCATGCAGGTCAGTTGTTTTTTTTTAAAATGACATTCACTGCCAGTATTGATCTTGCCCGGTAAGAAACTAAAATCAGGATATTGTTAAGGAAAGATAACAGAAGGAAAAAGCTTTATTGTTATTTGGCTTCTGGCTTGGAGAGCTGTCTGTTTGCACAGGCTCTTTGAGACCAATTCCCATTATCACTGGTTGCTCTGATGCATCAAACTTCTGATAAATGTTTTAACTTCAATCTTAAAATGAGCTAAATTTTTGCAAGGGAGATGCAGATCCTTCAGAAAATTTCACTGAGTTGAATTGCTGTGTTGTAAACATGAAGTTCATCTTCTCGGACACTTCTCATAGGTCCTCGAAGAGATCCCAAGAAGCCCACAGGCCACTGGGACAAACATCAGAGAGCAAATTACAATTCTAGAGGTCAAACCATCTCTGCTTAATCACGGAAAGAGATGCAGGGATGCTGGCAGTGCCACTTTACTTCAGTGGTTCTTACACTGGTGTAAATACATGAGCCTGAACATAGCCATTTCTTTATTTAAAGCAGCAGGATTCGAAAAACCCAGAATGGTACAGAAAGTGCAGTTCTGTGGCTCGGCTCAGCTTCAGGCTAATTACTGAAAAAATAAGCAAACACACCTGGGAAAGCAAGATGACAGGGCCTGGAAAGCTTTGCAGGGACTTACAGTACCAAGAGTTCACTTGGAGCAGAACTTGTTACAGCAATTGTGTTTCTCTGTGGTGGTAAAGAAAAGCTGCTGCAGACCAGCTACCCGAGCAACTGCCTCCTTCAGAGAGATGGAAACACCACGCTTCGGAGTCTGAGCAGTGCAGGTGCCTGGAAACACTCTGAAAACTCGATATCCTTCTGCAAAAATGTAAGTATTACTCTTGTCTGAACAAGTATTCACTCGAAAACACCAAGGAGTGGCAGCAATGAATTCGCTAATGCCTAGAAATGGAGAAGCTTTTGCAGCATTTCATGAATGTTGCCCTTCTTTCCCTGCCCCTTTTTTCTCCCATCTAACAGCCTCGTGTGTTTGCCTTACTCCTTAAAGAAAATCACCCTGGTTTAGCTCCACGTCTTCCTGCATGGGATGGGTGGACCGTAACACACCTATGTGACTTGCTAGACCTCTGGAGGAGGCACGTTTTGGGAAAAGTATCTCAGTTTATCTCTCACGTCTTGTCCCACAGGGCGAGAGCACTGCGGCTTATGTCCCTGGACTGGAAGGAGGCTTGTGTTGGGTGCTTTGGCCAGAAGGCTCGTCTCGAGCCGGAGGACCCACAGGATGGCACGCTTCCCAGCCACAGCTGGGCTGGCCGGCGGCTCTGCCTGGTGCGTGGAGGCAGAGCGACCACGATGCTGCAGCTCTCCATTGGGAGGCAACAAGATGCCCGTCTGGCACACCAGGTAGCTGTCACGTAGAAAAGGCCGAAGGCTGCCACGCTATGGGTTTTGGGGGATTTTTTTTTTGAGAGCTTTTGATGAGTTTCTAGTCTGTTCTCTCCAGTTGTTTTCCAAAGTGGTAGGCATTACCCCTTGGATCTAGTCTATCAGGAGCCACCTCCGCCTTCCTCATTTTCCCATCTGTAAAACGTGGATGTTACTGGGGCCACTGTAAAGATTGACTAGATAGGTCCGTATCCTGAACTCATTTCTCCCAGTGACTTCAGTGGGATGCCCAGCCCAGAACAATGGCAGGATACACGACCCTAAACATTTCTGCAGTGCTTTGAAAGATGAAAAGCAGTGACTTTTATACCTATGTCAGTGTAGGGGCAGGGAAACGTTTCATGATGTTTATAGCAGACATCACGGACATTACACATGAAAACATGGGAAATGGTGCACTTTTCTTGTAGGGAGATAATCTTTAATAGATGGCAATGAGGAAATAAAAGCATTCGTACGCAACAGCCTACCTCACGGAGGGGTACGTTTGCCCGAGTAACGTGGCCACAGCCACAGATGTTTCCTCCAGCGCCAGAACTGCTGCATGGGGCTGTTCCTTCTGAGGAACTGGAATGAGAGAAATCCCAGCACACGCTTTTCCTCCCCCTCCTCACCCCTTGCCACTGTTGTGGAGAAAAACACAGCCCCAGTGCTAGATTTTTCAATGGAAACATTCCCCTAAAACCCATTTGTTTCTCCCTCTGGAGCAGTAGAAGATGATGAAATGAAAAAAGAGAAAAAAAAAAAAGACATGACTTGAAGACAGTATTTAACCATCCCTTTTCTGAGATATTTTACTGGTCTCCAAAGATAATGAGCTAAAGCCTCTGTCCTTAAAGACTGCTTTCTGGGAGGGGACCAGGGCCTGATGTGCATGGAGATGCTGGAGGCCTGGATGGGGACTTGGCTGTGGGACCCAGGGAAGGGCTTCACTCTCTTCCCACCCCGACAGGGAGATTTTTTTTTTTTTTCTCCCTTTTTCTCTCCATGGAAACAAACAATCTCTGACTCTTGTCACTCGGAGAAGACTACACAGCAACGTGGCTTGTTTACTCGCTGTTGTCTTCGGTGGATTGAAGCTGTGTGGCCTTGTCCTTGTTCCAGGAAATGCATGGACATAGCTGTCTGAAGGAAAACCCTAATGATTGTATAGTTTTCAGTGCTGAGTGGCAGTTAGCCACCTCGCTTTTATTGTTAACAGATTACAGTGTTGCCTCACTGCTCTGTGCCACACACCACGCTGTGACTAATATCATTCAACAAAAGAAAAGCGCCTCCAAAGTGACCATGTTCTCGAGCTCTAATGGATCTGGTAGAGGCTCCATTCATCCGATACTGTTTTCTCTCCGCATCTCTCCCACAAGCGAGGATAGGAAGAGGGGCAGAAGCACCCCAGGAAGCTCACGCCCGTGATGTGACACCTAGGGTGGTCGCTGCTGGATCCCACACCCTCGCAGCTGCCATGAGAGTGGAGCTGGGTTTGCTCACCCCGACCAGCCTCCAGAGCTGTTCAGCATCTTTCCCCACTGAACCCTCAAGAAGAGGGGCGTGCAATAACAACATCCTAACTTGTTTGTGCCATGAAAGGAGCTGGAAAGAATGCACTGAACCACATGACAAGCGAGGACATCAGGCAGCACAGAGAATAGAAAGACCTCATTTTTAATTACTTCTGAACAAAGTTGGCTCAGTAAAGTATTTCCCATTGTACTGCTGAACTTTTCTTCTCATCACACAGCAGTGAAACGCAGGCTCCTCTGCTGCTGCAAGTGAACTAAAATCAAGTCTGTGTTAGGGATCACTTCATTCCCTATTAAAAGCAGACTACCCATCTATCACCAGCGTTTCAGACTTTTCTGCAGCATCCAGGCACTTCTTTGTCACTGTAGATCTTTTTATCATGAGAGTCCTAAGAAGCAAGAATGTCCCCCCGTCCTTATAGAAAGAGACTGGGGGTTAAGTGCCTCAAGATACCTTCCCCCCATTGCTCCAGGCACGAGTGGTCACAGAAAGGCCATTACAGGGAACTGGCTTGAAGCATTGAGGCTTCTGAAGTCCTAGACTGGTGCTCCAGTCACAGCAAGAAAGAGGGGATGTAAGCGTCGGTATCCACCTGAGATGAGGCACAAACTCTTTATCTACCTAGATATAGCCAAGTTCAACTGATGTGCTAACAGCAGGGCCACAACTGCAACAGGTACAAAATGAATTATTACTTGAGTAAAGGTTCTCATCTTTAAAGCCTGTTAATTCAGACTGCAAGTTCTTCAGGGCACGGACTTTACAGTTTGATTGTCAGTAAAATATCTTGCATAGTCTTGGTCTGGGCCAAAGTAAAATGTAAGCTGGCTTCAGTTCCTCGAGTTTCATTATGAGATCAGAGTCCGAGGATTCACTAAAATATATTGCATTTCAGAGTTCTGTGGACTTAGGGAAAAGTCAGAAGTGACTCATGTATAACCGATGTCTTCCTGAGCATGCAGAGATCCTGAAACAATAGATCTGAGAGATGCAGATTGCCCCATTCACTTTTTCTTCAAAATCTGCTGTTTCCTCAAGTAGGAACTTGGTCAGCCCACAAGAAAAAAATCCACATCATACAGCTAAAGACACCAGAAGGCCATGTAGGCCTTGGGCAGTCTCGCATTATTTAATTAAATAGCAGTTTAGCATCTTGCACTGAAATGTCTTTCAGCTAAAGATGAGCAACTTCCCAAGCAGCAGTAAGGGCCCCATCCTTGTCACTGCTTCCCTTGCTGTCCAAGACAGAAACTGCATTGACTGCAGAGTGCACAGGCTCAAACTCCTGCTATGTTGGTACGTGACACATTTCAAAAAGTATGAGCTGTACCCTCCTCCTCACAGGTAAGCTTACAGAACAGCTTTGCTGCAAGTCATGCTGCTTTTCTGCAGGTCATGCTGCTTTTCTGCAGAATGTAAATACCCCAGTTCTTGTTTTCCCCGTGAGAATCCTATAGCAACCCAAAGGTGATTTCTGAGGTCTACTGGTTTTGCCTCCGTGTAACCGCTTAGCACTAAACCTCGGCAGAAGCTCTGAACCCTGGTGAGCCTTCTGCAGCTTCAGGCTCTATTTTCAACAGCTGCTGGTACTAATTCCTTCCCTGCAGGTTGTTGCTCCTGAAGCAGAGATGACAGAAATGAACTCGTACCTGCACTTTAGTTGCTACTGATTTGGTGAAGCTACTGGTGCAGATGGGTTTGCAACAGGCTGCCAAACTCTGACCCGGAGTAGCTGCTATTTTGAATTAAAAACATTCATTAATGACTTTAAGACAGCAAGGCCCAAAAGACCTTGCTGTGTATTAATAACCTGGATCAAAAATGACTACTGAAGTTGGAAATACAACTATCGTAGCATCAACATCATTATTCCAGTCCATTCAAAATGCTAATGAATGGCACATTAGCTTAAGCTCATAGCAATTCTCTTTCTTCTCTGGCCCTAACTACAGTTACATACCTCCATCTAGTTAGTATCTTCTCTGTAGTGTGGTTTGGACAGTTAATTGCCTATTGGGGGAAGTAACAAGATATTAGATAGTACTGTGAAATGTGGCCTCACAATACATGACCAAAAAAAGCAACAGGCTGGAAAAGAACGGCAGAGATCTGCGCACCTGGATGTGGGCCTAGCACAGCTCACCCTGGGGGTTACAGGCAGAACCTCAACTGCAAACAGAAAACCATCTCGACATGTTTGTCCAAACAAAACCAGCCACTGACTGCACGCAGTGTTGAGAGCAAAGCAAGCAAACCTAACACATTTACCTATCACGTAACATGTAAACATACCTGCACTGAAACTTCAGATGTTAAGAAAGAAAATAAGGTAGAGGATGAAATTCCCACAGATTTGACCAGAAAAGGCTGGTTCAATCTGTAACGCAAGAGGGGAAGTTTGAGATGCTGGAAGTTTTCATTGGCAGAATAACTGCTTTTTAACTGCTAAGGTCACCTGGGCATCTTCACCAAAGCAAGCAGTATTGCAAGAGTCAAAAAGAACATCAAATGATCATGTTACTTAATTTGCCATCATTTGGAAGGGGAAGGCAGTGATGTATAATTTTTTTTTTTGCTTTTCTTTCCTCTGCTTTCTAAGCTCATGATGTAATGAGTATGTTTAGGTAGTAACATAACCCCTGACTCTTACTCTTGAAGTGCACAACCACTGAAACAAGATGCAGAGGACTCTGCAGTGCTTATGTTTTAATTCAGACTAAGTGATATTGAAAATAATGTTGAGCTGGAGAAAGAGAGAGCATTTTAGAGCACAGCACTTTTTTTCTTTTTTTCTTCCAGAAACCTTTCCTTTGTTGACCTTACAAGAAGTTGAAGCAATGCTTTCCTTGAGCCCCTCTGTACAGAGTATATGATAACGATGAGAACTTTTTATTTAATACTGTATGAAATGTGTGACCCTTGAGGCATAATAACATGCTTAAAATATACTTAACAGTACCCTCTGGCTAAAAAAAGTTTCCAACTCATACTTAAAAAAATATCCATTTAGATGCTTACTTTGACTATGTGCCCAGCATCAATGGCAAAAGTGCTTCTGTTTAGAAAGGATGGTTCAGCCAAAATTCAACTTGTTTTTCAGGAATAGGAAACCGAAGGAAAAAAAAAAGTAATAAAAACCATACCAAATAAATCATCATTCTCCTTTACACCGTAAGTGAATGTTCACATGTATGCACATCTTACTGTTCAAGCTAGTACTTGATCGCACTTTCACAATGAAAATCTGCCAGGGCTGCTGTCTAACCCTCATGACTGTCTGATGTTGTGGGTGCAGGAAGACCACACTGGTGGTGACAAAGGCACAGCAGGAACAGGCTTTGCTACTATCTCCAGCAACTTTTTAAACAACTCCATACCAGGCTAGTCACCCACAAGTTTCGACCGTGGTCTGTCTGCTTTTCATTTCCACTACAATGATTAGTATTAATGTAATTTCACAGAGGCAATGGAATCACACCAAATTATAAGAGACAAGACAGTCAGGAAAAGCATCTATTTTATAATTATCTGCATCCATGAAAAAAGTACCTGAAGCGTTTTGGGGAAAAACAGAGGAGAAATCTCTTGTTCACTTTCCTCTGCCAGACTGAAATAAGACATAAAAGGTTTACAAAGGGCTGAATTAACAAAACAGAACTGAGAAAGGGGCTACCATCTCTTCCACCTGATGATAATAGCTATTACTAGAACTCAGTGGCTGAGCCAGTGTTTCCACCGCTGTTCTTCACAAGAGCACAAAAAGGGCAATCTCTCTCCCTGGCCATTTTTATGAAAAATACGCTGGAAACTCCCAAGAGGCAAACCCCATTTTTTTTAGTAAACAGAACTGTAACCCTTAAGATGGGTTTTCTGCAGCTGGCTTTTAAGCTCACAAGTACAAATTTGCAGGTACAACCTTTAGATGATGGAAGAGAATCACCTCCATACATGTGGCTGCACACAGCTACCCAGGGGCAGGTTTTTGATCCAGGCCTAACAAATGTACACACCGCACAGCAAACCAACCCACGGCCAGCGAAAAACGAATACAGAGAGCGTGGGTACTTTGGGGGTAACTGTTTAGAGAAATGGCCCGTCATCTGTCTTGATAAATAGACTTTGCACGTACAACTGCAGGAATGAGGCAGGCAAGTCAGCTGTGAGATGTATGCCTCGTTTGTTTGAAAAGTTGGCTTTGCACTTTGTTGTTTAGCCTGCAGAAATTAGAGGATACACTAATATCCTTGAAAACTTAGGTTGGCTTCTCACAAAACAATGAAAACAAGCCTATTTTTTTCCCTTCTGTTCATATTCATTTGTGACTATTGATTTCTACTTGCCTTTGTTTCTCTGATTCTTGGCCAGCTCAACTCGCAAAGTATTACCCCCGAGGCTCAAGCCTTTCAAAGAGGATACAGCACTCTCTGCGGTTGCTTTATCCTTGTAATCGAGAAAAGCCCTGTGCTGTGCTCCTTGCCAATTCAGTCGTAAAGGAGTTGCATGGAATTCCCTTAAAGCACTTTTCAGCTCGCTCACTCTTACGCTGGGAGGTATGTTCCCCACATACACAGTAGTAATCATGCCAGATCCCTCTAATCTGGGACTTAAAGAATCACTTTCCACATAATGTTGTCTTATTTGAGCTGAGCCCATAGCAGCCTGCGGTCTTGTATTTTCAGCCATCGCCTTCTCATTTAACACTGCTGGTGTGTTGGCACTTGCCAAGTCTGAATGTTCATCTAGGAGGGTAACATCCTTGCCAGTCTGCTTCTCTCTGTGTCGAAGACTCTTTAGGATGGGGATTTTTCCCAGCATCTCATAGCTGACCTAAAAAGGAGGAAGACAGATACAATTATGAGATTTCTTGCCTTCCAGAAAAAGATGACGACCATCAGGACCCATTTGTGCCATAAAAAGAGAGGAACCTTATTATATTGCTACCATGCGGAGTGCCAGAGCATTCAAAATGTTACTAATTGCTGGCCTGATTCTGAAGTTGCTCCCTAAATACACGCTGCAGGACAAAAATAAACATTAGTTACTCTTCAGGCAAGTGCACAATGTAGATCCAGCAGGAAAATCAAAACCAAACTCAAAACTACTTGATTTTGACGTTTATTTATCAGAGTGCTTTCAGATTTGCATTCTCATTGTTATCCCTCAATATTTGCTTTGACCGAGGGCCTCCGCTCCTGCTCTGGCAGAATCCTACATGCCTACAATTCATCAGACCATCAGGCACTTTCATTCTGCAGACCTCCTTGCACTCTGTTCCCCCAAAACAGGATATCCCGTAGGCTGGGTCATACAATGGGGAGGGACGATGGTGTTAAGCTTGCAGCTGGGGAGCGTGCCTTGTAGCGGGGCTCCTCTGAGTGTGGGCCCAGCTGGAGGCACGTTCTCTGGTTGTGGCACATCACCACAGCCTCCCTCTTGTCATCTGACCTCACACACCACCCGCAGCTACTCATCAGATCCCACATCAGTCTGCTGGCTTGGATCACAGAACGGAAGAGCGCCCGGACACTAGACTTCAAAACTGTGACCCCTCCATCCCTTCCATCCCTCCCCAGTTCACAAGCAGCTTTTCTGGAAGGGCTCTTCCTCTCAACAGCTGAACCCTATCCATCTCAGGCATGAGATGCCCCAGGCTGCACTCAGTGACTGGCAGGAAACGCAGTGGTTCCCTAGCTCATGTGGTCTAGCTCTTGGCTTGCAGACTGCAGTTGGAAGGAGGAATAATTCGTACTTGGCTGCTGGACAAGCAGAACATCCATCAACACAAGATCCAATTCTTAAATTTAGGGAGCAAAACAGAGCCTAGGGAAGCAATGCCCGAGCTAGCAGAGACCCAAGCTAGTAGCCCACACAGTGTGGGCAAGCCACTCTAGCAGGGTACTGCACTCAAGCTTATGAGCCACTACTTCTCAGCAGGCTGTGCTGGACTAGCACCAGCATATCCTGCCTAGAATATGCCTGCAGATCTCCCAGCTCAGATCTCTCTTACCTCAGAGGCCCTGAATTCCTGGTTCTACTATTACAGAGTGAGTTTGGATCTGGCTGCAGCACATAAAGTCTAAAATTTACAGATCTCCTGGGAGACTAGCCCAGCTCTGAAGTGACTCGTGTAAAATCAAAGACAGGCTGGGGGCAATGGTAGGTTTAGGTAACAGGTAAGCCAGTCAACATTAGTCTCTTAAACGTTCCCAGGGCTCCTCTTCTGAGGAGCAAACAAGCAAGTTTTATTTCAGACTGAAACTAAATAGGAAATGTAATTTACATAAAGCCTGTCCTAGCTCTATCTTGTTCATACAATATCAAACAGCAGAATAGGACTAACCAGCACAGGCAGAGGCCACCTCCATTGTGCAACACTGCAGACCCAGAGTCAAGGTGTTTGGGATCAGGCCCTTTAAACAAGCAAACTTTATGACTGAGAACAATTTCTGAACAAATCTGGCCTGATCTGGCAGCCAGTACAGAGAGGCAAGGACTTCCGCTGGGGCTCTGGGAGCCTCCACGCTCCGAAAGGTACATGCCATTTTCAGATTATGAAGAGTTATTGCTCTGTGGATTCTTGGACTGATTTGTTTTTCTCAGCCAAGAATTCAGACTGCTGTGTTTGACAGAAAACTCCCCTTCCCTGGGCGATACAACATCAAACCAATGGCTGAAGCCATCTTACTTTGTTTTTACTGGCCAACAATTGGGAACATTTGTTGTCCTCTGTCAAATTTCTACGTGAAATGTAAGCTCTATGCTAATTAAACCAAACAGGAAAAACATTTTTCTATTCTCATAGAACTAATCACTCCTGGACCCAAAGCACAACCTCAACCTCTTACCAAGTGCACGTACAGTTCCTTTCACCCTGAAAGTAAGCCCAGTTCCCAAGGCATGGACTGGGTGTTTAGTTAGAAAGATCAATGCTACCAAGGGCAAACCCTCACCCCTTTGTAGATTAAGGGAATCAAAGAGATGGGCACCGAGAGGATGATCCTGGAACTCCCAGTCTTTCAAGGACAAACCAAGGAGAGGATTTCAATAATCCAGGGGCCAGCATACTCTCTAAGAGGCTTCAACTGGCCAGGCTTCAACACGGCGTCTCCTCTCACTGGAGTGACCAGTAGTTTTTGGCATCTGACTGAAGCTCTTGGAGCTACTGTTTCAGGCTCCCTGCAAACTCAGGAAGACGTAGTTACAACAGCATACGCGTCTTCGTAAGGGCTATGAACTGCTGCCTTCTGTAAAAGCTGAAGCTCTGATCAAACACCACCACCATGAAGTGAATCTATCATTACCTTAAATTCAGTCCTCTGCAGATGTAACAGTAAGTAGCCTTTACAGTACCAAAGCAACAAAGGCAGTCGATTTGGCACTTGGATGTTTTTGTAATAGAAAACATTCTGTAAAAAACCTACATTAGACAAGTTCTGACACTGTTAACCGACACCCTTCTGCCACAAGAGAGACAGAGGATTTACCTCAAGGGCTGTTTTCCCTGGAGTCTAGCAGAATCTTTCAGCTGGGCCAAACCTTCCAAATCCTTCCTTATTTTTCCCCACTTTTATGTCAAGGGAAGGCAGAAACTCGGTTTGGGATTTCAGAGTTTCAATTCAACAAACCAAGTCAGTACCTTTTTTGGGGTGCAGGGGGTGAGAGCCAAAAGGGCAAAGAGGGCAGTGGGTGGCAGAGGAGAGGAAAAAGCTTGCTCTGCTCTGTTGCAAAATAGCAAACAAAAGAACTCTGTGGTAGTACAATGTGTTGCTAATTACGATCATGCAAAAAGTTTCTTTTGTCTTGTGAGCTGTGGAGGATTGCAATGATTTATTTCCATGTGGAGAGAGGCCAAAGATATTCCTCCTCTCTTTCAAACAAGCTGCACGTTTCTTGGTCCTGTGCCGGCTGGTCCCTCCTCCCTAGCCTTGCCTACTGCTTTAGACTGAGCCAGGATGCAAGGGACTTGGGTACTACCCCAAGTCTGGTTGATCCGGTTATGCAGACCTGGGCAAACCCAGTGGTGGAAGCTTCTTCCCTTGCTCCCCCCATCCCTATAAAGTCAAGGCCAAACCATTTATTGATGTTTGTAAACTTTGTATTGAGTGTTGGGATTTAGCTAAATGATTGGCTTTGGCAGCGAAGCCAGCTGAAGAAGTTTCCTATTATCCCTTGACCACCAATTCCCAGGCCAGTTCCATACTTCAGCCCTCTGGGATTGGCCAACAGAAGTGCTTGTGGGTCTGCACTATAAACTCAGTAACTGAAGTGATTCAGGTTAAAAATAACTCCACCAAAGGCAATTAATCATTTAACAATCCTGCCTGCTCCCTTGCCATAGCTGGGAGAGCCTTGGGGAAAGAGGACAGCAGGGTAGATGAATTCTTCTGGCTCACAATTACCAGGCTATGGGAAAGGAGCTGAGAAGGGAAATGTGGCCCCTTTCTGACAGAAACCTGAAGAAAACAGAGTCTTGGATGCCGAGTGCCAATACAAATCTGCCAGCACTTAACCCTGAGCATCCACTCTTACAACACCTGGTCTGGTCCCAAAACAACGTAGTGGCAGATGGACTTCTGCAACGTCTCCGCTGGAACATCAGGGCTCTCTTCAACCTCTGTTATTCCAGAACAGTGAATGTAGCCACTTTCAATATTTTGCTGGGGAAAATGAAAGATGTGTTTGTCCTCTGACAGAATGAGTAATGCTGACCCCTGATACAGTGCAGGCCAAGCCAAACACCACTTTGATTTCCCTGGCAGCAGAGGCGGTGCAGTTCTGATGCATGGTCGATGAGGGAAAGGCAGCTATAGATTGGAGAGCATGCTAGGTCTGCCATTTAATTCTGCTTCACACAGCTACCCATCTGCACACACCAACTGATAAAAAGAACACATGGCTCAGGTTGGAGACAGATGCTGCTGCTGCTGCTGCCGCCCTGCCCTGCCACGGAAGGGTGCAAACAAGACCAAACAGTCTTTAGTACAGCAGATCCACCAGCCCCTCCAAGTATTGAGGCTGGTAGGCAGAAGGTGTTTGAAAGATTCATCTTTGGCCACCCTGAGGGGTCTCTGACCCAAGACTGTTCATAAAGGCCTCCAGGAGAGAGCCCACTTCTCGTGTTGTCTCCATCATCAGTTGCGTGTTTCAAGGAGCACTGAGCTCACAGGGGTTTAAAGCACAGACAAAGCCAAGACAGCTAGGACGGGCCAGCACAGTCGAACATTTTATCATTCATTTGCACAAAATGTCCAAATATGTGCACGCAATCCGAGGGCATATTTCTGGGAGCTGGCAGCCCGTGAAGTCTGCTAGTGTCCCTCAGGAGAAACTTATGCAACCCACATTTGGAATCCATCAGCAAAAAACGATTCCATGGACTCTGCAGCAAGGGTCAGATTTGCAAAGGTGTTGAGACGTTTAACCACACGTGGAAGCATGTCCTGCTTGCGCTATCCCTCCAAAAAACAAAACAAAACCTTGGCTAAACTAACAGCAATTTTCTTCTGATGGCAGTGCTGTGTCCCTGCTAAAGGTTTTGCCAGCTTGAATGTGTGAACTTTTTGAGCTGTAAAACAACATCGCTTTACTTTCCAAATATTCTATCACAAACCCGAATCAAAAGCTGTTTGTTGTCAGATAGTTTCCATCTCTGCCACTGCGTACTGAACTCTTTCAACATTAGACTCAGGGATTTCCCCCCAGTTCATTTCATCTTGGGAAAAAATCTTCTACTTCTATAAAATTCTCAGCAAAAGAATAATTTAAAAACCAGAAGGAAATGCTTGCTAGAATATAGCGATTTTTCCACCAACTACTCTCATTTCCCTCTTCATGACCCCAAATATTTTAATTGGTCTGTATAGTTTCAATTTAAAATAAGCACAGCACAAATAACTTCATAACTGTAACAAATATAATAGACAGTGTCACAGATAAAGATCACAGCTACCCATACAAAATACTAAATGAGAAAGTAAGTCACTTCATTAATTTAGAGTTCCCAGAAACAATGGGTTAGATTTTCAAGACAGATGAAGCCAAATAATTCTCCACTGGCATCCAAATAAAGTTTTCCAGAGTGTTCAGCTCTTAGCAGCTCTTGCTGTCCTCCAAGAGCACATACTGATTTCTCAAAACCCTGAACTCAGATGCAGAAAAAACTTACCCATATACACACTCCAGTACTGCCTTTGTATTTAGAAGTGTTTCTAGAGTGCCTGGCACTGACATTGATAACGCTTCTTTGGCATTAATAATATCGTAGCTCTTATGCTTCCTTGGAAGTCTTTAAATCAGCATTTCTGTGACAAAAATCACACCAAGTAATTCACATCTTCCTGTTTGGAAAAACATACTACCTCGACAGCAAGAAATAGCTCAGCTGGAAATTCTGCACCGAGAAGAACTGAAAGAAGGCAACTGAGGGCAAGTTGTGCCAACTACCCCAAGAAGTGAATCATTCACAGAAGAACACCTATTTACCCCATCCCCATATCTGACACACTACTTCCTTCCTGCATAGTACATACCAAACAAAAACACTCCAGGAAAATGCAGTACCTCCTCCAGCACAGAAATCTAGCCTGGAGACACGCATTTTGTTTGCTGTATAAGCACCTTCTTACCTCTTTTGAGCTGAAAACAGAGTGTATGTATTAATGGCTATTTATCCTAACAGCTTCAGGAAAGCACATCCTTTACAACAATGCTTAGCTGTAATCCCATGTTTGCAAACACCTTTAATTTAAGCTCTTAAATCATTGTCTTGGCTTGATCCAGCCATGTTCCTGAAGGATGAACTTTTTTGCAATGTATTTCACACATCACACATCTTAACAATAAAGTTAAGCTACTTTCTGTTGACAAATCACCATATTTAGAAGTAGGTTATTTATTTACTCACTACCTCTTGGTTCATTTAGTTTTGCTCTGAGGAACAGGAATGCAGCAGTAAAGCCAGGATTTGAAGGAGAAAAGGATGTAGAGAAAAGGATGTAGAAGCAGCCGGGAAAAGTCAAAGGACAAACACTTAAATAGCCCATATCAAATCCTGCATTTTTAACACCCTGTCGATTAACTAGACCTCCCACCGCCAAGGCCCTCTGTGCAAGAGTTGAACATACAGTTACCACCACAAGCACAAACAAACCACGTACAAGTTGCTCAGCTCCCTGTGAAAGAATAATGCTAATTTCTTTCTTCTTCATATAGACACGACACTTTGTTCCCATCCCAAAACAACAGAAATGTAATGATTATCCCTGCTCTGGCTAGTATCCTCCAATATTCTTATCTAATCAACACAGGCTCTGAAGAGCTGCCAAAAGCAGCTTTAGGTGTTAAATCAACATTCAAATATTTGAGTAAAGGGTCAATCACGTAATGTGCTCCATTCTCAGTGAAAACTGTAGAAAGTTCTGAGCATGCTGTATTTTTCAGACAGCACCACCAATGTAGAGATTACTATGAAAAAAAGTTTCACTGTCTCATGCAAACTGGCTAAAGTCAGTGTGGCGCAAGCTTTAGATACAACTCTGCTAAGCATCTCTCCTCAAGCTTTAGAAACAAGCACAAAGCAGTTGTGTCATATACTTCATTAGTTTATGAGGCATATATTATAGCGCCGATCCTGATTCTTTTTCTCTGAAAAGCGAAGAAATGCAAAGGTAACATCAAATTTGATACATCGCTTGGGACTGACTGACTTTTTTCATGAGTGGTAAAAGTTTCACAAAAATTCAATGGCCCCTGCAAGAGACCGTGTTCCCCAGACCTTTGAAAAATGTTGCTGCTAAAGGGAATCAGACAGGAAAAATAAAAAAGAAAAAAAAGATTTAGCAAGGCCACTTACTGAGACTGAAGTCTGACAGCAAGACAGGCAGACTGATCAAAAGTATGTTGGCAAGACGGATGGAGCACAAGGAGCAGGCCTTCAAAACAATTACATTCAGTAATATCCTAGAAAAATTATGATTCAAAAATAATTCAATGGAAAAAATGCACTAGTACAGACAGGGCTTTTATTTATTTATTTATAACCTCAAATCCTCAACCACAGGCAGGGTAAAATACTCTCCCACCACAGGAATAAAAATAGTACTGGCTAGAATTGTTTGTTGTAGATATATTACCTTAACAAATTTAACTCTTTTTGCTGTTTGGCAAGCGCTTAACAAACAACTCTTGATTTCCCTAGAAGTATTCACTAATAATTCCTCAGCGGTTTCTGCAAGACATGGGTTTACTATTCCTCATTTCAGTGTCCCTACTGTTACCCAATCACGTGGGATTGCGTCTGCTCCCTAACTGGATGATCTTAGGAATGAAAATCTAATGACAAAGCTTTCCCAGCATGAACTTCCAGTAAAACAATTCACTAAATGCTTTTCTGAAACTATTTGTGAAGCTGCTAAAGTTTCTGACAATCCTGGGCTGGGGTGAGCCAAACTCATGAAACAATATTTATCTATAAATAATGATTCATGATTTAAAGCAGTATAAAGTCACTATTCTTGTACCTGAAAACAAGCTCCAGCCACAAATTCACCTGTCCTTTGAAAGTTAATTCACTACGTAAACAGCAACGTACCAGCCACTACGTCACACTTCCCTTTCGCAACAGGAGCAGCTCATACTCCACCCATTCCACATGGTCTAATGCTGTAAAGTTCTCTCTGTGGTACTGTCCCCAGAAAACGAACAGAGCCAATCTCGGTGAGCACTGAGGAATAAAACACATAAGGTGGAGAAGCCCCTCAGCTTACATAGGCTATTATACTGCCAATGACAACAAGAAACGTCTATCTTAAAAATCCACAAACGTTGTTTCCAGTGGCTCTCACTGGATAATCCATTTGATACAGCAACCTCAGTTTCAGTAATATATTCCTCCTCCTCCTCACCATTACCACTTAAAAACTGCTGAACACAGATGCTGTTGTTTTGTTTCATCTGACAAACACATTTGCTCCTTTTCCAAGTATTTCTAATACAACGAATGTGTTTATATGTAAAAATGGGGGACTTATCAACAGAACGTCAGTACCAGTAAGCCACCATTAGCAGAAGTAACTTGCCTTATGCCATATTATTCCCTGAGGTTTTGGTCGTTTGCAATTAGTCTTGATAGTTCTTGTTGGAGTGAGTATATAATCCACAGTTAAATCATGATCATCAAGAAGCTCTTCTGCTATGTCAACCACCTACAGAAACAAGACATTCGGTAAGTAGTTAAAAAGAAATTCACTAAAAGCGTACACTATTCCTGATGTCTCGCAACATACAAAAATCTGTCAGTGACAGAGGAAACAAAGTAAAGATGCCACACCAACATCATTCCAAGTCTTTTCTTCAGACACACCATTCAGTATCACACAGTTCTGACTCGTCATTTGAGAGTGGATATTTTAACTTACCTGACAGTCATGCACAATAGTAACTACAGGTGTATCCTCCTGCACTGCACCCATTGACACCATCATTGCATATTCCATGTCTGCATAACCTTCCCCTTTTCCAATTCTCCAGCCTAAAATATATAAAAGTAAACAGCAATAGTGAACACAGGAACGGCAGCGTGGAAAGGTTGGTAACTGTCAAAGCATGCAACTAAACTAAGCAGTCTGCAACAAATAAACCAAGCGCAGAGCTGTAACTCAGGAAAAATTCAGATCGGCGCCTCTCACAGAATGCAACTTTCCTTCTAATCAGCACTGAAATTGAAATAAAACATTAGTTTCAATGAACTCCTAAAGGATCCCAGGAGAGTAATAAACCGCTCTGAATAAACCAAATTTAGTCCAATTTAGTTAACATAGAAGCCTATTTACCCATTGCAATTAGAACCCTCTATTCATGTCAAACATAGGTTAACTTCATGTGTGTAAAGAGGAGTCGGGGTCACATACAAAAAGCATGTCATTTTTAGGCAATGGATAAAATCTGTGGAAGATTTTTCACCACCAGCAGGTCTTCAAAATACTAGAAAACACAAAATCTGATCCCTAAATAGGTACTGAATCAGCAGCTGTAACACATGTCTTTTCACACACCCTGTGAGAGCAGAGCAGATCCTCTGCACAGGGAGCCCTCTTCGATTCTTTAAAAAAAAAAAAAAAAAAAAATTGCTTGCCTGAATAGTTCTACTGAAGGCCAAAACACTGGCCTGCACACTCTAAACCACACTGCTGTCTGCCCACTAGGTCCTGGCAGCATTGTTGGATAGCAGGCATTGATTCTTCCTGGTTGACTGGGATCAGAGACTTGTCACACAGAAGAGACAGAACTCACGACTGTAATTCAGTTCCAAAGATATGTTTGGGTCTGTCAAAAGGAACACGTAGTGTAGCCTACTGACATTGTGAATCATGACTTAGGACCCTCCTCCTGAAAAGCTTACAAGGCTTTATCTTACCTTTTTCAGAGACAGCCACTGATCCTACAACAACCAAGTCCACCCGTGCTTTCCCATCAAGACCTACAGGCACACTGTATTCTTTTATACCCTGCAAGAAAAACATAATTTTAGGTTCCCAGAGTGTACAGTCTTCCAACGAGTGAGGCAGAAATCCAGAATATTTTGATAAATCCAAGTAACTCCCCACATTTCAAAGTGTTTCTTCCAAGTATAGCCAAGCTGTACATGTCTGGAAAGTTATCCTCTAGGGAATCCTAGAATAGATTCCCTACTACAGTGACAATAATTTTGGCACACTTCAAGGAGAGCTAAGGGAGGCGGGCACTTTTTTAAGCAAGGTTACTTATTTAGGATCAAGAACTTGTATTTTGAAACCCTTTATGGGACATCTATTTCTAAAAATGAGGGCAAATGACACTTCCTACCCTACTGCTACTAACTTAAAAGTCATAATATGCCCGTGAGGAACTGCACAGCACTACAAATTCTTAAATTAATTCTCACATACAAATCAAAAAGTTAATTTAGACACAGACAGCTACAGCATAAAGATGTTGAGCTGCTTGCCTGAAGTCACACAAAATGCTTTACTGAAGCACCACCAGGTACACGAGCTGGATCACTCTCTATTTCATACTGCATCCACACACAGCCCGTTTCTCCACACCTGTATCTTTAAAAGCACCTTCCAAAGCTGCCCACGTGTTCCCCGAGACTACGTTCCTCAACACTTTGCTGTGTGATCATCACTCAGGATGTGCCCCTGCTAAGCTAAGCTACCTTTGCCAAAACCTCCCATCTAAGACGCTAATCAACAGAAAAGCCCGCTGCTCCTGACAAGTGGAAAGAAAAACCTTACACAGCCCTGTCACCCTTTTTTTCTTCCCCCCTCTCTCCGCTCATCCCCACCCACCCCTCTTCAGGGTCCTCTCTGAAGAGCATATCCTAACAAAATTCTGTCCAGAGCTGCAGAAATTAAAAGCGGTGCTTACTTGGGCTTTCAAACATCAGAGTTTTAGAACTTTTAGAAGTATATCTCATGATTCATTCACTCTTAATATAAGTGCACAGCGTAACATAAATCCTCCTCACACCAATGCAACTTGGTGCCAAGTTAATCCTCACAATAAAAAGCCAAACATTTTCTGTGTAGAGCACAAAACCAAAAAGGTCAGTAATTTGTGGCTGACTATCAGTAATAATGCTCATTATCCACTTCACAGCAGTGTGGTAGGAATTGTTTGCACAGTGCTTTGTAAATATAAACGGCGAATAGCATTTATTCATTGGTACGCCTGGTTGGGGGAAAAGCCAGACACATGGTGGTAAGATCACAGATCAGATATGAGGCCTGAAGCAAGTCAAGAGAAAGGTCTCTTTCAAAAGTGCTCTTCAACCCTGAAAAGCTTAATTAGTTAATGACTATAATAGAACTTCCAACAAAGAAAGTCGCTACTAATTACCATCCATTTACAACCCTCAGCTGTATACAGGCTTACTGTAGAACTATATTGCCTTTAGCAGGAGATACAGAACGAAATAAAACCTACATAGCTGGCCTATTCATTTTATACAAGTTACGTTTTCATATCCAATAAAGACTTGTACAAAATAACGCAGGTTTCTCTGCCAAATGACTTCAGCGGTACAGTATGATATTTTAACACCAGAGGGCAGCAACACACCACACTTCAAAAGAAAACGTATTTTTATACCTCGGTTGACACGAGTGCCAGAACTAACGTTTCTTTAGTCTTAGGATTTTAAAAGAACTGATCTTTCTTATTTTGTTATACCTAATATTCTATTGATGAGATCATGCAAAAACTGTAAACACTAAACTCTTCCTCATAGGGTTTGCCAGCTCAAAACTGCAGAAGAGTATAGAGTACTATTTATTAGAAACCTAAAGATCTAACTCACCTATGAAAGTTGCTCATAATGTTCCAAAAAACATTCACAAAGTAGCGATACCATTCTGTTAATAAAATAGAGCAAAAAGACTAAATCTGCTCGCGATTTAAGTACAAACAAAAGAATTATTAATGGTGGATGTGTACACAAAACCAGGAATAACATACTAGCAGAACAGTATTTCAGGTAGCATCTGGTTTTCCAACTTCTAGTCGGACTAGCATAACACAACACCCTTCCACAAGTTAATTCAGACCTCGCCCATTTTTCATTCCTACCTGAGATGTAGCACATATTCGCAGGATCTCCTTAGTTGCACGTGAAGGTGGAACAATCTTATTGAACAGCCCAGTTCTCAGACGTGGTGTGGGAACCAACAAAGTCTTCCTTGCCTGCGTAACAAAAGAAGTTCTCACATTAAAAAGAGGTGGGCTCATTTTACACTAAAGAAATATTTTTACTGTCCCATAGGTCTCCACGTCGTCAATCATCTTATTTGCTATAGAGCAGTTAGCATCGTTGATTGCGTAGTGCTTGTTGATGAATCCCCTCCAGTACAGCAAAATTCCAGACAAGGTTTTATTTAAGAAACAGATGGCAAGACATACCTATTGGTCTAATGCATATGCCCATAAATAAGCTCCTCATCATATAAGCTAGCGAACACGCAAAGGCCTGAGGTAGGTCTGTCCCTGCGATAAACGTAAGGCAATTTGGGGCAAGGCTACCTTACGTGTTTCGGGGAATAAGAACAGAATGACAGCGAAACAGCTGTTGCTCTGCAGAAACATTAATATCCCCAAACCCTACCTTCACCATTTGCCAAAAAGGCAAAGACATCCTTACGTGAGCTACCTCGTGTGGCTTAGGGCTGGTAAAGCTCCCACCAGAGAAATGGCAGGCATTGACCATGAGATGCTGCCAAGCGCTGCACTGCTGTCCCACTCTCCTCCTCAGGGGTGCAAAGGTGCCGTTACCTGCAGCGCAGCTAGCCGAACACCTTCTAGAGGTTTGTCAGGATCCACTTTAATCTCACGTGCTCTGTTGAACACATCCAGCTCTCTGATAGAGCAGCAAGCCTGGTGAGACCCCTGCGTGAAGAAAGGAATCAAGAGAGAAGGGAATACGTTCACTTACTTCCAGTGTTAGAAAGCGAGCATTCTTCTGGGGAGCATCGGGATTAATTTTTACAGTTTTGGCAGCTTTGAACTCCTGTAAACCCAGAAGCTTTGTCGCAGCATGGGAGGCACCCTGTTTTCACAAGATATCAGCGCATCACCAAGGAGTTCACAGCAGAGATGGGCAATTTACAATCTTTCATCCTATAGAGAGGCTGATTTCCCCAGATTTTAAATATGAGGGACATACTGCTAATTTTGCAGTGTTCTCTATGGGAAACTTTCACTTACTAACAGATACTGAGTGCTTGACTAATCTCTCGCAGGCCTCAGAAAAAGAGGGGATCCAAGTACTCTCACTTTGCCAGACTTCACCCTCATTCACACCTAACTCAAAGCTGGAAACTAATTTCCCTTTTCAGTCGATGAATGCAAACAGATTCTTTTAAACACAAGTCACAGTCAGAGATTCTTTTAGATGAAGGCTTTCTGGACAAGGTTCTCTCTTCACAGAGCCTACACTGAGCTCAGAAGATTCCCAGATTCCCTTCCCAACTGAGTAAGGTGTTCAAGCTTAGCAAAGCACACACTCCCCTTGTAATTTCAGCTCTGATATCCCCTTTCTTCAGGGTGTGATGAAGCTTCAGGCTTCCTCCCCCTGCTTCGGCACCTATTTTACCTCAGCACCAAACTAAGGCAGAATGTTTCTGCCAGTCCCTTGAGCAAAAGCAGAGCCAACCTCCTAATGCTGCTCATGGGCTAAAACACCCAGCACGCATGCCCACAATGCTATTTCAGACATCCATTTCTTCAGCACTTGGCAGAAACGTGGCTGCATACCTTGAGCTTGGATTAAAATAGGCAGGCGGTAAAGCGGTGGCCTGAATAACTGAATACTCGAAAGTCTTCTTGTTTCTTCTTCCCACCCATCAAACTAGGGACACAATGAAGCCAGAGCAGGAGGAAGGGGTCTCCCACCACTGCCCAGCAACACGCTGCCAGCAATAACTTGGCCACCGTTTGCATTTCAGCAGCACACTGCGTGTTCCTGGGCTAAGCCCCACAAGACGGGTGACCTCAGCTTTCCATCCCAATGGACCCGCTGAAGGCCCTGGGGAGTGAAATCCAGTTCCGAATGCCTCAGTTTCCCCACCCGTGAATATATTTAATCTCATTCACGAGGTGCTTTCGTACCCACTGATTCAAACACAGCAACACACCTGCCACGCCTCGTCAGCTACAGAGACCTGCCATTTTTTACTCGTTATGAATGACAGAAGCGTGCTGTTTGCACGGGGGCCTTTTTCAGAGCTCCGCCACCTTCTACCCTCACTCACCACCCCCACAGCCCGCAGGAACCTGCGGTTCACAGCTGCCTCTCTGAAAGCTGCAGCGACGGGCGGGGAGCAGGCGGCGGGGGGGGAGGTTCTCCAGAGCCCGCAGATGGGGTCCCGAGGCCGGGGGAAGAAGAAAGAAGCGGCCCAGTCCCTCAAGGCGGATCGCCGTACCTTGAAGTTGGGGATGCGGCGGTGCACCGGCCGCGGGAAATCGGCCAGGCCGCTGGCCTCCAGGTAGTCCCACACCTTCTCCCGGACGTCCCCCTTGGAAGCACCTAGAGGAGGGCAGAGCCGAGAGGACGGGCGGGCGCCTCACGGGGGAGCACCGCGACCGCCGGGCCGGGCCCCTCCATTTCCCGCCCATTCCCTTCTCTCCCCCCCCCCGCCGCCTCAGACCAACGGTCGCGCTCGCGCTCCCCCTCCCCGCGCCCCTGACGTCACGTAACCCGCCGCCCCTCCCTCCCCGCCCCGCCGCACCCGCGCGCAGCCGCACGCCCCGCTCCATGGCGGCGCGAGCAGCGGCGGCGAGAGGAGGAGCCTCCGCCTTAAGCCCCGCCCTCTCCCGCACGCCTCTACGGCGGCGCGGAGCGCTCAAAAAAGTCCCGGAAGCGAAACGATGGGGATGGAGGCCGGGGGATGGCGGCCGGGGGGTTGGCCAAGGGCCGGTCTTGGGTCGCCTTCGGCTGGGTGAGGGGAGTCCCCGGGGAGGGGGAAGGCCGTGATCCCTCTGGAACCCCCTCTGGCAGTGTAAAGGCTGTGAGGGAACCCAGGGCCGTTTCCTCAGGGGGTCGGGCCTGGTGTGAGGGGCCTGGTGGTATGGGTGCTGAGGAAAAACATTGCGTCACGCAAAGTTGTGAGGATTTCGGCTCCCTTCTCGGAGGGTTTCTGTTGGCAGGCAGGTTCCCGGCTGTAAAATGGTGCCCTGCAGCACAGGCCTGTCAGGCGCCTTCCCGCCTGGGCTCGGGGCGAGGCACCGGGGGGGGGTCGCACACCCCAAAATCTGCAACAGCGTCGCCGTTCTTTCTGAAGTTGAACGTAGAAAAGGACGCGCCGTGCCACGTCGTTAACGTGAGACTACCCCCCCTGACGTTATAGAAATAACCGTGGCCTTTCGATCACGTGTTACAGCTGGGGGGGAAAAACCCACCCTGCTTTTCATAAAATAAACTCCCAAATCAATTAGTTTCCCATTAAAATTGGCTGGCTGTGAATAAAGCAATATTCAGCCTTTCCGTGGGCTTCCGAGTCTGCCAGCTTTGAGAAAGTGCGCTCCTCGCTTGCATTTAATAGGGTAGTAATTGATTTGTTTGCATGATTTATTATTTATAGAATTAATGTATTTGACAATTACCCCAAGAAGAAGGAGGACGTTGAGAATCCCGACATTCCTGAGCGGAGCGGGATGGAAGGGTCATGGGAACAATGAAACGGAGGTTTATTTTAAAGTGTGTCGGGGAAACGGGGGGAAATGGCTTTTGAATTTGGTTTCTAATCTGCTTGGCTTGGATGCTACCGATACACATCCACCGTCAGAGCTGACTGTTGCTCTGCCAACCAAAAAGCGGAACAAATTCGGATGCTCTTCTCTGAATAGTTACAGATGTAGCCGGGCAGATGCAAACGCCTTTTCTCTCTGCGGCTGCTGTTGATCGCTGAACTGTTTTTTTTTCACAGTGCAAATCAAAGGCCAGGACTCTGCTGGGTTCAGGAGTCTTTCCCCCTCCAACTATGTGTGTTTTTCGAACTCGGTTTAATACCAACGCATTGGGCTAAATGCTGCGGAGCAGCTGCGGTGAGCCTGAGGCTTCACCTTTCCACCGAAGTCCCTCGTAAGCATTCAAAGAAAGTGCTTAGAGCCCTGGTTCTGCAATGGGGTGTATTTAGGAAGAGCCTTTTCACTACCTCAGAGTGCTGCTGGAGCCAGTGGGAATCCGTCCAGGCATAATAGACCACCCATGTGGAGCTGGGCCTAAATGTTTGAAGCTCATTCCTCCACTTCCTACTCACGGAAAACTCCCAGCGACTTTGATATCTCTGTGGGGAGTTCAGGATCGGGCCTTTGGTGAGCAATTTACAACCTCTCTGTAATTCAGCATTGCGATTTGCACTCCCGGGCTGCGAGTGCTGACGCTGTCCGTCTGTCCGCTGTCACCCAAAATCGCCACGCTGCGGCTTGTGGGACTTGTTTCCACTCCAACACACTCTCTTCCTCCTCTCCTTTGAGGAAGGGAAAGCGAGTGAGGTAGTAATGGTGCCATTAATTAATGCATTAACAATCAAGGGGGGCTGAGATCCTACCAGACCACCTACATCTCCCTCCAACCTCCATGCAAGATGCTCAGTAAAAGCTGTTCCTTACGTGGATCTGGCTTCCAAAAAAGAGGGCCTGAGCTGGCTTTCTAGAAATAGGGGTACTTTGCCTTAAGCAAGCGAGGAGTTTGCTAATAGGTGACATCTTTTGTGCTGGTTCAGTTCTCTGCTTTGATTCTACAGGTCTGAAATTGGCTCCAAATCACTTTTCCAGGGTCTCTTCTATCACACATACTGCAGCCTTTAGCATCAGCTCTAGCAGCTTGATGCGGCTCGTACGGATGCCACTGGAAAGCCTCTCTTTTCAGCGGGAAGCAGACATCCTTATAAATGGAGTTAGTCTACTGGAGGTGCCTGAATCACTTCTAACATCCATTTTACCAAATTGCATAAAATAGTCTAGTGAAAGAGGTCAAAAAAAAGGACCCTGGGCTTTCATACAAAAGACAAAATGCAGCTCTTGCTTGAAACACCCACAGTTTGTGAAAACACCTAGAAAAAGGGAGTGCCGGATTAATACAAAGCCTGTGAACAATGCAGGAAGAAACTCCTTGTGCTGCGGGAATCATTTCTCTGAAGGGCAGGCTGAACACACAAGGGCAGCCATGGAAAACAGACAAACTGGACCCAAAGAGGAGCACTGAACTAGCGATATCACTCCGCTTGGTCTTCAATATTGAAAATTAAAAGTAGGCTACAAATTTTAAAGGCAACAGTTTTTAATGAGGTTTTCATTCGCACGGCGTATTAGCTGGGTACTAGAAACTAGTCTTTCAGACCACTGTGAAATGGATTTCCTTGTGTGAATAAACAGCGCATGACTGAATTTTTGTGCTTACGAAATAGCCTGGCAAAGGAGGCACATTAGGGCAGGTGGGGCCGGCCCCGGCTAACCTGTTTGAGCCCGGCAGCATCGCTCGCTGCTGGAAAATAGGTGTGGGGTTTGTGTCACCCCCTGTAGCCAGCGGTGGGTGCTCTCTCCTGGGTCGGTCACCAGTACAGATGCAAAACTGGTGAACGAGCGGAAAGCTGTGTGCACCGGTGGGTCTCAGCTGGACTGATGCCACTGTTTGCATTGCCAAGATGTCGCTTTTCCATTCCTTTCTTTGTTTCTTTCTTTCTTTGTTTCTTTCTTTCTCTATCTTTCTCTTTCTCTCTTTTTCTCTTTGACTGTTTTCCTCTTTCCCTCTTTCTTTGTCTTTCCCTCTTTCTCTTCTTTCTTCCTTTCTCTCTCGTTCCTCCTCTCCCCCTCTTTCCTTCCTTCCTTCTTTCTCCCTTTCTCTCTCTTTCTCCCACTCTCACGCTTCCTTTCTCTCTTGTCCCCATTCTCCATTCTCTCTCTCACACTTCTCCCTTTTTCTTTTTTGCCTGCTCGCTCACTCGCCTTCTCTTTCTTTGACCCCCTGCCCCATTCCGGCCCCCTCACCCCCCATTTTCCCCCCTCTCCTCCTTTCTCCCCATCTCTCCTTCTCTGTCCCCGCTCCCACCGCCCCCCCCCCGGCATTACTCCCGCACAACCGGGAGACCCCGGGGGCGGGCAGCCGGTGCCGGTGCGGTGCCGGTACGGCGGTGCAAACCCCTCGGTGTCCCCTGGGGGGCAGCACACGCCGTGTAAACCCCCCCCGGGGCGGGCAGGTGAACATGCCGAGCACCGGCCGCCCCGGGAACCGACCGCGCCGGGAACCGGCAGCGCCGAGCACCCGCCGCACCGAGCACCCGCCCGCCCCCGGTGGGGGGGACACACCGGCGTGGGGAGAGCCCCCCGAGGAGGGAAAGGGGTCGGGTTAGTTGCTTTCGGGTGGTCGCCGAAGGGAAATAAAAGCTGCGGAGGGAAAACCGCCGCCTCCCCCCGCCGGCGGCTCTTGGGGTGATTCGGGAAAACGCCGCTCCCGGGGTTCCCGCAGAGGAACGGAGAGGAAAACCCGCCGTGCCCCGGAGGAGAGAGCCTTTCCCCCCCGTGCTTTTTGCTCTCTCGCTTGAAAGGACTCCTCTCTTTGCGCTCCCCCCGTTTGGAAGCTGGTTATTTTTCCTAATGATGATTTTTATTTTTTTTTGCGCTTTTTTCTTCCTGCAATTTGAAGTTTGGGCTTTTCCCAGCCCCTTGTTTTAAGTCTGTTAAGTTCCCAGCTGCAGCAAGCAAAGACCTATTGCTGCTTCTTGGTTTTCCTGTAGAAATTCATCTCGGTAAAGTTTTCAGCCGAGGAGAGGTAAGATCCGACCAAGGTTATTTCTCGAGAGCGTACCAGGCTTCTAGGAAGGGACAGCTCTAGGACGCCGCGGGGGTGGCTTTGCTCAAGCTTTTGCATTCAAAAATTCCTGCCTTGTGAAGAGTTACGTTGGTTTAAGAAATCCTGTGTGCTTGTGTACGCTAAGCAAACGCCCTAGTTTTTATGAGAAATACGATTTCTTTGAAAGCCGGAGAGAAAAACGCGAAGTCGTTCTCAAATTATTCCAGGGGAAAAAAAGAAAAAAAAAAAGAATAAAATGTTTTCTCGATGGCCGCACATTTACATGAAAAATATCAGCAAACTTCGCAGAATTTACTATTTGTTTTCATTAAAAAAAAATCCCCCGGACGTTTGTTCGGTTGATGAAACCCTCCCAGGACACTTACGTTTATTTCCATCAAAATTAAATAACAATTTCGAAGCGTCCGGCGAAACTTCCCAATCAATTTTTCCATCGCAGATCATTTTTAACCGTACCTCCTTGTAGAGGAGCTGCCTCTTATTTTTTATTTTATTTTTATTTTTTTTTTCCCGGGCTATCTCATAAAATCGTTTCCTTTCTTATTAAGAAAATCTCCGGTAATTAACAGCACCGCCGAGTTCCCACGGCCGGAGCCGGCCGCGGTCTCGTCCCCACCGCCCCGGCTGGGAGCGGCGAAGGGACCCTTCGTACCAGCAAAAATCACAATCTGACTTTGGGGCAAAAAAAAAAAAAAAATCTTTGTTTAAAGCCTTACGAAGCCACACAAATTACCAGGAGGGAAAGGCAGAATTACAGTGTAAGAAACCAAAAGATCACCGCTTAGAAATCAGAGCAGGAGCAAGGGGGGAGGCAGCGGGAAGGAGCCCTGCCGAAGTGACAGCTAATTAATTTCAACCTTATCTCGGTCTCTTCGGGCTCGAATCGATTTGGCAGTGACTATTTTTTTTGTTGGGGTTTTGGGGGGTTGGGGTTTTTTTTGTTTTGGTTTTTTTGTGGGTTTTTTTCGGAGCGGGGAGGGGGGAATTCGCCGTTTCCCACCTTCATTTCTTTGCTGGGCAGATCCACGCTTTTTCCCGGGTGGGACAGGGCAGCTCGCAGCAGTTTTCCCAATACCTGAGTTTACACTTGGTCACCATGCGTCCCTAATTGTCCCGCTCTGATTGCCTCTAATGAAATCATTAGAGAAAAGGCAGAGGGGCGGATTTCACAGGCACAAGAAAATCCGCCTCAATGGCCGGAACGAAAAAAAAAAAAGCCACTTAAGTGCGCCCACTGTTTTCTTTAAAAATGAAATGAAATGAAATGAAATGAAATGAAATAAAATACCCTTAAACTTCCCCAAAGCGGCAGAGGAACCCCTGAGCCCCCAGCTGCCACCCACCACCGGGCGATGCAACGTGGGGAGGGGACCCGGTGGCCTTTCCCGGCGCCAGGCGAGGGACCGCAGGGCTATTTCACTTCAATTAAATATATTGAAATAAAGAGGGGGGGGGGAAAAAGAAAGAACCTGCCCGGCACAGGGGCACCGTTATGTCGGCATGACGGGGCGATGCGGGGATAAGCGGGGTGTCGCGACTCCCGCCGTCCTTGAGATCAACCTGGCTCCACAAAAAAAAAAAAAAAAAAGACAAAAAAAAATTAAAAAAAGTTAAAAACTTGGCTTTTTGATGCAGCGCAGAGGGAAGGTACCGCGGGCGAGCAGAGCCCCCGGGCGCCGGCTCCTTTTGGGGCCAAACCGTTAAAATTCTAGAAAGAAAGGGGGGGAGGAATATATATAATTATTTTTTTTTTATGCCTGTTTCTATGATTTCAGAGTAAGGCGGGCGGGCGCGCGCGGGCGCGCCCCCGCGCTCCACCGCTCCCCCCCCCCCCATTCCACCCGCATCCCCCGCCGCCTCCCTCCCATTGGCTGCCTGGGCGGGGGGGCGAGCTCCGCCATTGGCGAAGGGTGGCGGCGGAGGGGGCGGAGCCAGCGGGAAGTCAAAAACCGGCCCGGCGGCGCGGGGTGAGTTTTGAAGCTCCGCGGAGGCGGCCGAGGAGCTGGGCGGCTCCGCGCTAAATCCCCCCCCTCCAATACCCCGCGCATCTTTCGCCAGGGGCCCCGAGGGCTCCGGAAGATTTCTGGGCCGTTGTTGTGACAAGAACTGGGTTTCCGCAAGGCTGCGCTTTTTTTTTTTTTCCTGCTTTTTTTTTTTTTCTTTAATAATTCCCTTTTCCTGCGAGAACAGGGCTTTTTTTCCCCCTCCCCGCCCCCCCTCCCTTCTCCCAAACCTTCCCCCCCTTTCCTCTCCCCCGGGCTCCCCGCCTCAGCAGTAGGTGTGTATGCAAGAATCACGGTAATAAGGAGGGAGGGAGAGGCCGCCGGAGACCACCCAGCCCCCGAAGGATGCTGCTGCGGTGCCGCTGCTAGAGGACACGCTGGGATTTAGCTCGTCTCCGAGACTCTCTCTCTTGTCTCCCGCTCTCTCCCTCTCTCCCCTCTTCCTTCTCCGCAGAGGGGGTGCCGGCCGGGGGGGGCGAGGCCCTTCCACCCTCTTCCTCCTCCTCCTCCTCCTCTTCATCTCCTGCCCGGCCGCGGGAAGCCCCCCCCCCCCGTTCTCCATGATGCAGGCTCGCTACTCCGTCTCGGACCCCAACGCTTTGGGAGTGGTGCCGTATTTAAGCGAGCAGAACTACTACCGGACGGCGGGGACGTACGGCGGCATGGGCAACCCCATGAGCGTTTATTCGGGCCACGCCGAGCAATACGCGGCCGGCATGGGTCGTTCCTACGGCCCCTACCACCCCCACCAACCCGCCGCCCCCAAGGACCTGGTGAAACCCCCTTACAGCTACATCGCCCTCATCACCATGGCCATCCAGAACGCCCCCGACAAGAAGATCACGCTCAATGGGATTTACCAGTTCATCATGGACCGCTTCCCCTTCTACCGAGAGAACAAGCAGGGCTGGCAGAACAGCATCCGCCACAACCTCTCCCTCAACGAGTGCTTCGTCAAGGTGCCCCGAGACGACAAAAAACCCGGCAAGGGCAGCTACTGGACCCTCGACCCCGACTCCTACAACATGTTCGAGAACGGCAGCTTTCTCCGCCGCCGCCGCCGTTTCAAGAAGAAGGACGTCTCCAAAGAAAAGGAGGAGGCCCGGGAGCGGCTGCTGAAGGAGCAACCCAAACCCCCCGGTTTACCCGGCGCCGAGCTCCCTAAGGAAGCTTCCTCCTCCTCTTCCTCCTCCTCCTCCGCCTCGGCGCCGGCTTCCGAGAAGAAGGTGGTCATCAAAAGCGAGACGGCATCCCCCGACCTGCCCGTCATCACCAAAGTGGAAACGCTGAGCCCGGCCAGCGGCGGGGCTCTGCGGGACAGTCCCCGCAGCGCAGCTTCGCCCCCCGCCGCCTCTTCCCCCGAAGCTCCCCTCCCGGAGCATCACCCCGCCGGTAACGGGTTACCGGGCTTCAGCGTGGAAAGCATCATGACCTTACGGACATCCCCCGCGGGGGATCTCAGCCCGGTGAGTGCTGCTTCGGGCAGGACGGGAGCTTCTATGCCTTTGGGCTACCCGGGTGGGCAACCTACGGGCTACGGCGCGGCGTGTAGCCAAGCCCTGGACACTAGTGGGAGCTACCACTGCAGCGTGCGGGCTATGAGCCTTTACAGCGGCGAGAGGTCGGGCCACATGTGCGTCCCCCCCTCGGCTCTGGAGGAGGGCTTGAGCGAGCATCCCACCGGTGCCCCGTCGCCCCTCGGTACCCTGAGCTTGCCCCCGGGGCAGGAGGGTGCCCTGGGGACCGGGCATCCCCACGGTGGTGGAGGAGGAGGAGGAGGAGGAGCGGGGGGGGGGCAAGCCAGCGCTTCTTGGTACCTCAATCACGGGGCTGAGTTGAGCCACCTGCCCGGGCACGCTTTTGGTACTCAGCAGCAGACTTTTCCCAACGTTCGGGAAATGTTCACTTCGCACCGGCTGGGGATGGAGAGCGCCTCGCTCAGCGACCACCAGGTGAGCAGCAACTCCGCCTGTCAGATCCCCTACAGATCCGCGCCCTCCCTATACCGCCACGCCGCCCCTTACTCCTACGACTGCACTAAGTACTGAGTAGCCGCCACCCCCCTCCTCACTCCACCCCCACCCCCCGCCCAGGGCCATCTGCCAAAAAAAAACCCCCAACCAACACCCCCAAAATTAAAAAAAATATTATTAATAATTATTATTAAAAAAAGAATCGGGAGAAATAAAACCGCACCAAACGCTTCGGACGCAGGAAAAAAAAAAGAAATGAAATAAATCTGACAGCTTCCCCCGTGGACCTGGGAGCCACAGAGTTTGTAGATTCTCGTTTCGGGCCTCCTCTAAATTCCAGGCAAGTAGATTCTACTTGAAAAGGGGGATCTCTCCTAACAAAACCGAAAAAATAAAATAAAAAAAAGGAATAATTCTATATATATATGTCTAACTAAAAGTGGCAAATTTTATATGCTAAAGTATAGGGGGTCTCAGAAAAATAAGTTATGGACCAATATCACAACATCCATTTATACGTTTTAAAAGAAAAAAGTATATAAATATATATATATAAATATATGTCCTGGGTATTTTTTAAGTTCTCTGTTGTGCTGTAAAAAATGTGTGGATTTCTAATCAGGCTGATTTTCAGAGCCATTAATATAATATTTAAAGTTGAGTTCACTGGATTATTTTTGTCTCGCCCAACGATTCCTAACTTCCAAATTAATGACAAGTGATTTCTTGTTCTTCTTCTTCTTCCTCTGTGTACAATTATGCAATAGAGTTTCTTTCGTTTTAGAGCTGTTCTTTTCGCAAGACGAGGAAATAATTTATTTTTTGCTGGTGGATTTTTTTTTTGAAAGGAAAAAAAAGACAAAGTATCTGATACTTTTTTTATTATTATTTACGACGTGTGATGTTTTGTATAATAGATTTCAACTTGACCATTCCTAAGGACTATTTGCTTTAACCTGCTTCAAAGTTCGTTTGTCTTATGTGGTCCTAATTGTTGTACTTACCTTAAAATAAATCCATGCTGGTTTTTTCTGCTCCAAGTCTGGCGCTTGTCTGTGTATATACGTGTTTTTTGCAGATTTTTCTCCCTTCACCTTTCCTTCATGCGGAAAACCGGTCGTTTTTAAAACAAAGTCGTTTTCCTGGAGCCTAAAGGTTTCTTATTACGGTTATTTCTTTGATAAAAGGTTTAGTTTACGTGGAGAGCTGGAAATTATACAACTGCGGGGGGGGGGGACGACACGAATAAGGCACCGCGGGGGCGGCCGGGTCTGAGCACCGGCTCTCTCCCTCTATCCCAAATCCTTGGCCAGCTTGAAATTTAGAGAAATTTCCCAGGCCTCCGATGGGGAGAACGGGATTAAAAAAAAAAAAATAAAGGAGGGGGGGCCGCAAGGAGGAGGATTTCTGCTGCCCTTGCGCGGTGCTCCGCGGATCTCAGCGCCCGCAGCCGGCTCTTCCCACCACAGAAAAAAACCAGAATCTTCCTTTTTTTTTTTTTTTTTTTTTTCCTTTCCCAAAGGAAGCCCGAAAGGGCACGAGTGGGTGCGGGTGATAAGAGCCGTCGTTTAAACCCGGACTCACCGCGGAGTCTAAAAACAAGGTGGAAAGTTCACTTCAGAATAATTTTACGGGTTTTAAATCCTCTGCAGTATTGAAGTTTTGGCTGATTTTAACCTTCTTTATCTCTACTTAAGCTCCTGTTTGCAATGCCGGGCACTGACAGATGTTGTGCCTTTTCCCCAAAACAGCCTTAACCTCTTAAAGCACCTTTAACCAAGCCCAGAAGTGCGGGGGAATAGCGATGCTAAAGGCGTGGAAATGCCGGTAAAGCCTGAAGCAGAATTTAGGAGGGCTCTTTGGGACTTGTCAAGCCCAGCTTGCTGGAGCCCGGCTCCTTTCCCAGCTGCCCAGATGTTGCAGAGGTTCAGCCGTCCAACATTTCCCGGCCGTGCCCCCCGTTTCACCTCCCGCAGCCCCCCAATACCCCTCGTAGCCCTGGCTGGGTTCGCGAGCGGTTACACCCGTGGTAGGCTGCTCAAATCGATGATTTAAATTGGTTTTGATGGGGTAAAATTCGCATGCGCTAGAAAGCTGGCAAAAAGCACCGAAACTCTTGATTTAAATGAGAAAAAACGTCCGAGCCTCACTTGATCTGTATTTTAAGGAACATTCTTGTAAAACTCTTGCCATTTTTCCTGGCTCTCAGAGGGTGGTTTTTCTTTTTTTTCTTTTTTCCTTTTTTTTTTTTTTCTTTTTTTTAATGCAACAAAACCCAAAGTGCTCTTTTAAAGAGAGAAAATAAATAGGCTAAAGTGTAAAAAAAAATAGGGTGAAAGGGTAAAAAGAAAATAAATAGGGTAAAAGAAAAACAAAGCGGGGAAGAATTTTTCCCCTGTCCAGACCCCTTTCCCCGTGGGTTTTCTCCCTGCGTGGAGCCCAGTGGTGGGGAGCACCGGGTGGGTGCCTGCCCTCCCTCCTGGAGGTGGCTGGAGTCAGGTGCTTGCTGTGGGTTTTCCCACATGCGGTCGAGAAATCCCTGCTGATGCTCCCACATCTTCCCACGCCGGCTAAGGGCGCTGGGCAGACAGGGACCCTTCCCCTCAGCCGTGGGCAGGGGTGCGGGGCTGTAGTGTCCCCCCCCCGGGGGTCTGCAACCTTCTGCCCCCCCCCCCCCCCCGTTGCTGCTGGACAGTTCCTGGGGGGACCACAGCTTGAGCTGTGCTTTGGGGGTCCCCTCTCTTCCCCCCCCAACCCCTTGTTGGTGAGTTTTTTCCCACCCCGTCCCGGTGGGATGCTCCCCTGTGGGGTCTGCGCTGCTCCCAGCCTCTCTCCCCCTCCCCACCCTGCTGCACTCCAGCTTCTAAGATGATTTCAGGAGCTTGGCAGAAAAAGAAAAGCCCTCTATCAGGTGCTGAGAGCAGTGTGGGTCTGGGACCTTGCAGGATCAGGCCTTCCCACCGGCCGGGAACTGCATCGGGAGCGGGGTGGGCATCCAGCCCCCCTCCCAGGGGCAGGGGCTGGGGGCTGAGAGCGTTGTCCCTTTGCTCTGCCCCATCCTGGTGTGGGGGTCAGACCCCCCCTGCCCCTCTCTGTCGAGCCCCAGTGTCGTGTGTGTCCCCCCCAGGCCTTCCCATGGGGAGCTTTTTTTTCGGTGGGCTGATTTCACAGGTGAGGTTGAGAGCAAAGTGGGGGTGCAGGGACCTTTTCTGGGGCTGTATTTAAAAGCTGAGATAGGGAGGTCGATAACGCAATAGGCCTCTGTTGCGACAGGTGACTTCAGCTCGACTGGGGCAGAGGGGGAGGAAGGAGGAAGGCCCAGGGTAGGAGCTGCAGACAGCTGCAGGCCCTCACAGCTGAAAGACCCTCATAATCCCCCCCATAGCAGATCAGGAGGGCCAAGCTTGGCCCCAGTGGGGGCTGGCTGAAGCTGCTGCATGGCCTGTTGCGCCGGTCTGGGGCCCAGCACGGTTCTGGGCAGCAGATGAGGATGGTGGATGGTTTTTTTTTGTTTTGTTTGGGTTTTTATTTATTTATTTATTTACTTCTTGCTGCACTGCCATT